>NC_141723.1:2242189-4642189 GCF_971803275.1 Cyanistes caeruleus
CATCTATATCAATCTATATCAATCTATATCTATCTATATCAATCTATATCTATATCTATATCTATATCTATATCTATATCTATATCTATATCTATATCTATATTTATCTATATCTTTATCTATATCTCTATATCTCTGTATCTGTATCTGTATCTCTATCTATATCTATATCTATATATCTATATATCTAAATATCTATATCTATATCTATATCTATATCTATATCTCTATATATCTATATCTGTATCTATATATCTATATATATTTCTCTATTTCTCTATCTCTATCGACATCCATATAATCTATATCTATATCTATATCTATATCTATATCTATATCTATATCATCTATATCATCTATATCATCTATATCTATATTATCTATATCTGTATCATCTATATATTATCTATATACCCATATCTATCTATATATTTATATCTATCTGTATATATAGATTTATATCTCTTTTCCCCTGACTGTAGGGTGTTGTGCCAAACAACCTCTGAAGCCACGTTTAAACCAGAGCTCTTGCTGAAATCCAGACTGCTCAATCCCTACTCGATGGCTGCTCCTGCTGGACAGATTCCAAACCCACTGGAGCTGTGTTGGGGCTCAAGTTTGGATAAGGAGCAAAAGATATGTAAGGAGTTTTTCACTAGAAAAAATTGTATTTACGAGAAATCACATTGCACTGCTGGATCTGAGACCGTCCAGCTGCAGGGGATGAACAAAACTCCTCTCTTGACCCATCACCTTCAATTTCTGCAGGTGCCTCTTAAAAACAGAGATCCTGAAGCACAAAAAAGAGATAAAATTCCACTGTTGCTTTTCCCAAATGGGAAAAAATTATCAAGGTGGTGGGTGCAACACTGTGATGCTGAGAAATTCCTGATTCCGAGCCAGGCTGCAGGTGCTGGTTGCATCATCATCATCATCATCATCATTATCATTATCATCATCATCTTCATCATCATCATCATCATCGTCATCATTATCATCATCATTACCATCATCATATCTAATAATGAAACACAATGATCATACGAATAAAGAATTTTCTGAGTTGGAAGTGATGACCCACAAAGGTTATCGAGTTCAACTCCTCTTTGTAATAATAATAATAATAATAATAATAATAATAATAATAATAATAATAATAATAATAATAATAATAAGCATAAGCATAAGCATAAGCATAAGCATAAGCATAAGCATAAGCATAATCAATGTTATGATTGTATAATAATATATATTATATATATATGCATAACATATACGATATGCTATAACATATAACAATACAATTAGAGCCAGTCTCTTGCTCTGGTTGCAGCCAGTATTTCCAAGGCATTTTCACATCTTACCAGAGAGAGATCCCCTATTTTTCTTTCCTGGAACAGTGGATTTGTGCCTTTCCCCCTAATCTCCCATCTCCCAACTCCTCGGAGCTGATAATGAAAAACTTCCCTCCGTGTTGGGCCCACTGCTTTTCCAGATTATGAAAGGCTCCTCGAGGAAGCCGACAAGCATAACAAACCCATTTGCTAAGATAACATTATTCCAGGATCGTGGCTGCTTTCCTGCACGTGCCTCAGCTCAGCCCCTGTGGATAATAAACCTCCACTGCCTGCCTGAAGTGTGCCCTGCCAAGGTGATCTCCACCTCAGCACAGCCCGTGGGGGATTTGAGCTGTGTTTTGGGCTGAGTCAGAGCCAAACGAGGCATTTGGGAGTTGGTTTGGGGATGCTCTGGTTGCCTTAGGATTTTAGCTTTTATATTTTTCATGTATTTGTACTCCTGCCATTCCTCAGTGTGTGACTCCAAACTCCACACACACTGGGAGCTGCTGCTTCCCCACTTCGGGCACACACAACAATTCCTCTCCAGGCCTGGCAATCAAGGACACCTCACTGCCTCAGGCCCCCAGAGATGGGAACAAAAGGGAGTTGGGGGCAGCAAACTTGGGGGAAATTCCTTCATTCCCTGCAGCTGGAATTGGGAGATGAACCCCAATGTGCAAATGGACCAAACTTATAAAAGTGTGAAACCTGTGAGCCATGGTCCATTTTGGGTGCAGCCCCTGGGGGGCTTTGTCTAAATGCACCTGAAGGCCTTTCAATAAATAGAAGGTTTTTATTCTCTGAATTTTATCTGGTAGCCCTGAAAGGCATCACCCTGAGCTGCTGCCTCCTGCCCCCACCTTGGGAAAAGACCAGCTCCAGGGGCTGCAGCAGCGTCCCTGCATGCTGAGCGCTCCCATCTGCCGGGGATAACGCGGTGTGCAGCACTGTTTGTACAGCCTCGGCAATCTGTGCTCCCATGTTTACTCACATCGGGCTTGTTTAAAGCCTGCTTGACAGGAAAATGGATGTGTGTGGTTTTTTTGTGACTCAGGACAAGCTGACATTCTCCCCCTCCCGAGCCCGACATCGCCTTGGTGCAGGCAGAGCAAACCCACTCCACAGTCCAGGGCTTTGAGTCCGTGGGTCAGAAAACAGAGAGAGGAAAATGAACAGAGCAGCAGGATGGATGGATTTGCTTATGAAAGAGGGAAAGGAATACCATTCCCAGTCTCTGTCACTGCTGTTCACACCAGTTGGTGATGAGACCTCTCCTGTTTCAGGGCTGCATGAAGAGGAAAGCGATGCTTGGGGACGTGGCTGTTGGGTTGGATAAGGTGCTCAGCATCCCTTTGGAAAGCAAAGCCCACGAAGCCTCAGCCATGACAGTATTCCCCTGGAAAGGTGGAAGTGAAGGTGTGGAAAGAAACAGAAGGGAAAGGAACAATTTTGAAAACCCTCTAGACTTGCAAAAATTGGGATGCTTCCGCTCAGATATTAGGAGAGCTCAAAATCCCCTTATTTTCCTAAATTGTGCAAATCTCATCTTAACAAATCCTATAAATGGAGAAGGAAAGCAGGTCTGATTGCACCTGATGGCAACAGGATGGTTTCCCAACAGGAGGAATTTTTGGGCTTGTGGGAACTTAGAAGAATTGACCTTGGACTTAAATTGGAGCAGGGGGAAGGGAGGTTCCCCAGGGAGGAGGGAAACAGGAGCATCAAAGCAGGGAGAAATTCCTCCTTGTTCACTGATTTCTACAGAAATCTAAATATCACAAATAGCCTGAGGAGGCTGCACAGCAAATGGGATTTGGGCCCTTTGGGGAAGCTTTGTGTTCCTGCCGCTAAGAACCCATCATGGGAATCTGATCTTGGGAGGCTGCAAAGCTGCAGACCCAGGAGGCTTGGGCAGCTTGGGAAACTTCAGAGTTCTGAACCTTGGATGGGAGCCCAGCTCTGATCCTGCTCCATTTAAGCCGTGCCACTAAACCCCTTCCCAGCCCTTGTCCCTAAACCTTGCCTTGGTGGGTCCAGCTTTTTTTCAAGACCCCCTTGAGCCCCACACTCCAGACCCCAAACATCCAGCGAGAGCCAATTCTGTCCCAAACCCACATCCTCACCCCTTTCCTTCTTCTAAGGACTCTTGTACCCAGGCAGAGCCATCTCTGCTGTCATCAAAAGCTTTCCCACTGGCCTTTCCTGGCACTATTGTCCTGCTCCAGCCTTTTCTGGATGTCCCTTCCCTGGGGACATCTTGCACTCATCAGTGCAATCCCAGCCCTCATTGCACAATCCGGATCAGACGCCAAGACCTGGACAGAATTTCTCCCTGCATTGCTGTGAGTGATCCTTGCAGGCAATTTATTTATCTCCTTTGTGGTCCCTTGTGCAATTTGTATAAAGTCAGGGTGCTGGCCTCCAGCAGAACACACAGAAATTACGAGGCTGCTCAGATTTTCCCAAATTTCAACATTCTGACTTTAGGTGGGTGGAAAAGAAGGGTGAATTTTCCATTAATTTTAAGAAATAAATTGGAATTTATTTCACAGGTAGTCTGTGATCAAATCACACAATCTCAGATCATGAGACAGCAAAGCATCCTTGTACACAGCATCTCCTGCACGGTGTCCAGAAAAGTCCTGGTGGAATTAAGGTTAGGGATGAGAATTTTCCAAGCTCTCTGACATTTTGGGGATCGCTGCAACCCCCTGAGCTCTGGCTGCTCATCCTTTGGGTTTTCCTTTCAAAAAAGTCACAGTTTAACACCTGCTTTGCAGATCTTTGTCTCCATCTCCCAAAAAAAGGGGAGCAGGAATTGGGTCAAGCATTTGGTGGGTCCCAAACACATCCCAGGGGACCCAGACAGAAGTGCTGAACCTCTGGAGATGTGGAACCTCTGGAAGTGCAGGGACCCCCCTCACAAGGGCTCATTTATTGGTTGTGCTTTAACAAGAGGACCGTGGGTTGCCCCTACAGTGGTGCCTCCCCAGAAATCTGCTTTTCTCTCTTGAGTGCTTAATGGCTTGTGTTTATGACCGCTAAAAATATTTACTTGGGGAAGAAGGGGCAGGGAGAGGGGACACTGCTTGAAGATTTTATAGGGCATGTTTGGGAAAGAGGCTTCTATAAAAATAATGTGGTATTAAAGAACAAAAAAACAAACACAACCAAACAACCCAGGAAAAGGCCCCTGCATGACCCCAAGGATGATGCTGGAGGGTGGAGACCCCAGTCCTTTGGAAACTTTGCCCAGATTTCATGGCCAGGAGGGTTTATGTTGTGACCTGAGCTTTCCTCAGCATTTTACCTGGCCCCAGCCTCTCACATCCTGCTACCAGCTGTCCCAGGAGGTGAGAGATTTGGGGGAGATCCCCTAAAAGGGCTCAGACAAAACCCAACTGAGGCTGCTGGTGAGGAGCAGGAGGAATTTTGGCAGCCTGGATGATGTCTGGCCGGGCCTCTGCTCCTGCCTTGCATGTTAGAAATATGAAGTGCAAATTCCCTTCTCCCCCGGGGCTGGGCCAGGGTTATCGGCTGGGCCAGGGCATCCCCCACAAAGGCCACCAAGGGGGGGACAGGCAGGATCCAGGCCCAAGGCACGGCCAGTTCAGCTCTTCTGCTGTATTTTTAAAGGGCATTTTGTTTCCAGTGAGGAGCTGATGACGTCCATCACCCTGAGAAAGGAGCTCCTGTCCCCCAGCACCATAAACCCCTTTTTGTGCTGCCGAGGGCCCCGCGTTGCGGCGGTGCACAGTCTGTACATTGTGCCAGGCATTTCCAAGGGTGCATCAGGGCCTTGTGGCACTGCAGAATGTCAGCACAGCCCTCCACGCTGCCTCCAGTCAATGGGACATTGTCTCTAAGGGCTCTGGGTGGCATGGGACGGCGTGGAGTGGGGGCACGGGGGTCAAGGACATAAAATCGACACCCAAGTCTTTCACTTGTGCTTTTTAATGCTCACAATCTTGCTCCCATCCCAGCACACCTTGTGGGTGTGAGCACCAAGCACCAATATTCAATGTTAAAGACCAAAGGAGAAGCTCAGGGTACAGGAGGAGTCCTCCAGAGCAGGAATGGATCTCTCTGGGCTGGCAAATGACAGCAGGGAACTCCCAGTGCTGCTCCATTGGGGAAGGTGTAACTTTTCTCTAAAAAGTCCTTTTTCTGTTTCTTTGTTTCTGCTGCATCTCTTCTGTATTTTTCTTTTTATTCTTGGATTTCTCAGCTTTCCTTTGGACTGAATTTTTTTGGGATCCTCCCTCGTGGGGAGCCCTGCTTATCTCAGCTCTTTTGATTTGAAGAAAACTCCCCGGCTCGTTAGAATCTTGTTTCTCGTGTTTATTAACAGGTGATCACAAAACTTAATAGGTCTCTCCAGGCTGGTTACAGGAGGTTAATCTCTGCAATTTGGTACATTTCCTTCTTCTGATGGTACAACAAGGCCTTGTGGCACACTTTGTGTCTGATGCACAAAATGGCCCCGAAACACGCAGTTCTTTTATCTTTATACCTATTTTTACCCAATTAACAATAGACACGTATATTATTTTTTTTAATGACTTAATGACCCATCACCTATGTGATGCACTGTGGCATTTTCTATCTAATCACTTACTATTACTCAAAAACCCCTAGGAGAAGAACATGAAGAAGAAAGAAGAACACCCTAAATCCTCCATCTCGTCTTCTGCTCTCTAAACTACCTTAAACTCTAAACCTCAACTCATTCACCCAGTGATTTAAGAAACTTTCTAATTCACACACTTACATTTTTCCTATCTAACTTTAACATTTGTTTTCATGTATCACCATGAAAACATGCTCATGAATTTCATATTACATGAAATTCGGTGTTTCTTTGAATCTTAGAACTAAGTATTAGAAACAAGGGCACACAGTCTGTATCTCAGACTCCAACAGAAGGAAAGGCATGATGAGACACACAACACGGTGCTCAAGGGCTCTGGGAGCACTGCCAAGCCCTTTGCTCCAGACCTGGGCTCATGGATGGTCTGCAGGAAGGCAAATTACTGGGAACAGCTCTGCCTCGGAGTTCAGAGCCCAGATATGGGCTGATCCAGATTTTGTAGCTTTGCCTTTGTTTCAGTCATGAGCTAAACCCAGACTGGGCCCGAGGCCATCAGTACTTGCTCACCAGCCGTGCCTGGGGCTGGTGGTGCAGGTTTGCACACCAAGGAGAGGAGTGAGGGCCGGGTCCCTGCACAGGCTGTGGCAGTTTTAGGGGTAAAAACCTCCCTGGTTATTTAGGAGCCGTGTGCCAGCAGGTTTTTTTGGGATAATCGGTGACAGCAGCTGCATTTGTTGAATTTTTGGTGTTTGGAGCGTGGTGAAGTCAACAGAAACCTCCTGTTCCAATGGGAACAGGGCTGGGGCCGGAAGGAACCTAAACACCCACAGACCCCTTGGACATCTGGACATGGACCTGACTCCTTCCACGGTCCTGAGCCGCTGCTGAGGTCACACATTCCACAAGGAACCAGCCCCAAACATCCTTTGATGTTGCAGACAGGAGTGAGTTTGTTCAGCAAATCCTTACCTGGAATTCCAGCTGGCCTCTGGGAGCGATGGCACCAGGAGAGCGCAGCTGCAGGCTGGCACGTCCCACCAACAGGGACAATGGCACCAAGAAGTATGACCTGATGTTCTGTGTGGCCTCCAAAAGGAGAAATCCTGCCTTGCTGAGGTTGACAAGACCCCCCTGGTCCCTCACAGCTGAGCTCAGGAGGTGTCTGATTAAGGGATGGGCTCCTCAGTGGTTAATCCTGAGAAGAAGACAGCATCAGTGTCTCTGTTCCCAAATTCATCCACGTGGTGCTGTTTTCCCCACTTGCACTCCTCATGTCTATTCAGACCACATCTGACTTCTATCCCCAGCACGTCTGGATGACTGGAAAGAGAAAACAAGAGTTGGGGGGATGGAGGTGAGGTTTGTGGTGCTGGTGTTTATCTCCCCAGTCCCAGGGGTTACCTGCAGCATGTAAGAAACTGAACGAATGAAAGACTCCCAGGAAAAATCTGCTTTTCTGCCTATCTCACATTGATGTTCTGTGGACAAAATCACCCTCTGTGCCCAACACAGATGATTTTTTTTTTTGTGTGCCTTGGCCCCACCAAGCAGCCCTGAAGCCTGTCCATAAACAATGAGTCAGCTGATCCAAACCACACGGCAGGAAAATGCTGGAGGTCATCCCAGTGCTTGGTCCTGATCCTGAAAAGCAGAACTGCATCTTGAGCAAAACCAACACCCCTCCCCTTGGCAGAGCAGCAGAGCCATGGCCCCAGTGCCACTCAGTGTCACTCAGGGTCACCCAGGGTCACTCAGGGTCACCCAGGGTCACTCAAGGTCACCCAGTGTCACCCAGTCTCACCCAGGGTCACCCAGGGTCACCCAGTGTCACCCAGGGTCACTCTGAGCCACCCATTGGCACCCAGTGTCACCCAGGGTCACCCAAGGTCAGCCAGTATCACCCAGTATCACCCAGTATCACCCAGTGTCACCCAGTGTTCCCCAGTGTCCCCCAGTGTCACCCAGGGTCACTCAGGGTCACTCAGGGTCACCCAGAATCACCCAGTGTCCTCCAAGGTCACCCAGTATCACCCAGTGTCACCCAGTGTCACCAAGGAGCAGTGCTGGCTCTGGTGGCACCCCCCTGGGGCACAGCTCTCAGGAAGGTCTTGGCTTCCCCATCTCCTGGACTGCTTTGCTTTGCAGCTGCTTCCCAGTTCCCAGTCTCTGAACCAAACTCTGCTCCCTCGCTGCCCCATCTCTCTTCCTTTGGGGGTTATTTCCATCCCCAGTTCCCTGCAATTCCCCCTCTTTCATTTGCCCCTTTCCCACCTTCCTCTCCTTGGAAAGCCTGGCTGGAACTCTCTGGCATGAAGTTAAACCCGACCTCCCAGCTGCCAGCTCTGGCCTATTGCTCCAGTTTCATATTTGACTCTAATTCCACAATTTATACAGCAGGGAGCTCTGGGCCAAACTGACTGTCTCGGGAACCTGCCAGAAACCTCAGCTTTTCCTAAGCCTTATAAACATTTCCTGCCTCCATCCCTGCACCTGCTGTCCCTGCTGTGCCTCCAGCCAGGATGCTGGGCCATCCAGGGGATGTCCAGGGGGTGCCCCAGGCTGCCTGATCTCACTGCACTGAGACTGGCTGCTCCTTGTGCTGATGGGAAATGAGCTAATGGCACCGTTCCCCTGGGATAACACTGTTTTTCCTGGCAGGTTGGGCAGCAGCTGTGTCCAAAAAGTGCATTTCTGCTCAAAGCTGCAGCTTTTTTGTCCTGTGGCGCTCCTCAGGCTGGAGCATCCTTCGGAGGGATGGGTGCCCACCTGGCAGATCAGGAGCCCAGGGGGAGTTCGGGGTATTTAGGAGGAGGATTTGTTAGTGGTTTTCTCTTCCTGCAGTATCTGAGGGTTGTAAAATGCTCATCCGAGGCTGGAACAGAGAAGAACAAAACAGGCACCTCCTGTGTGATCTTGGGCATTCCAAGAGGAGGTCACAGGAGCAGGGACAGGGACAGGGACAGGGACAGGGACAGGGACAGGGACAGGGACAGGGACAGGGACAGGGACAGGCAGGCAGGTGTCCCAGGCAACAGGATAACCAGGAAACCCAGAATCCCAGAATGGTTTGGGTTGGGAGGGGTCTTACAACTCACCTCATTCCAACCCCCACACCTTCCACTAGACCAGGCTGCTCCAAGCACATCCTTGGGAAGGAAAGCACCAGCTTGTACGCCATGGGAAGAGGAGAAAGGAAAACCTCCCCCTCCCTCCTCCAAGGCCACTTGCTCCTCTGAACCATTGTGCTCCATCCTTTTCCATTTGCACGTGAGAAAAGCCAAAGCATCCTCTGCAGCAGAGGGAAGTGGAACATCCAGGGCAGATAAAGCCAATGACACAACTGGGAGTTTTATCTTCCCAGGCCACTGAGAGAATCTTTTGCAACCGAACTGCAATGTCCTTTTTTCATGTTATTTTTCCTCCTCTAAATGTTTTCTGACCAAACAAAACCTTGGGGATGCAAACAAGAAGCGGGGTCAATAAAAAGGAGCTTTTCTGGTTAATACCACAATGTGTTTGAAATAAAGTCAGCACAAAGCAATAAACTGTGCCTCAACTTGCCGTGGTTCTTTTGGTGCAACAAATGCTTTTTAATCCTCCTTTTGCTGGGAATGGACCAGCTCATTCCAGCCAGGATGCTGCAAATTATTGAGCACCATCTGCTGGCACCTGATTTATTAACTCTGTTTATTTGTGTGCGACACGCAATGTCCTTTTCCTAATGAAGCCAGTTCTGCTTTGCTGAACAGCCAAACAGCCCTTCTCCATCTGCTCATGCTCCTCATCCATGCTCTGAGGAGGAATTCTGTGGATGTTACACAAGGACAATATCTAAAATAAATGTTAAAGTTGGGATTAAAAAAAGGGATGGGCAGCACGTGGTGGGTAAAGTGTTGCTCTGCAGAAGACTGAGGCAAAATCTGCCACTGAGGGCAGGAGTTCATGCATAAACCTGATGAAAAGGTGAATTCAGAATTTAAATTCATTACATTGGTGCTGTCCTCAGTGAGCATGAGACTGAAAGGAGGAGGTTTTGCAGGTCTATTGGCAGTGTTCAGGACCCCAGTGCAAAGGACATGAAGTTTGTCCTCCTGTATAAAACACCTGAATATTTGAGCTTGCTCTGAGCCCTAAACCAATGATTTCAGACTCAGGCTTGCTTCTTGTTAATTCCTCCTGGCAGCTGGCTCCATCAGCCCCTGGAACAGGCAGGTAGCTCCAGCCTCTGGCAAGTGCTGATTTACAGCTTCAGTGAGGAAATCAGCAGGAAAATCATCACAGTGGGGGCTGATGTTTTTCCAAGTGGAGCCCTCTCACAGGGAAGGTGAAAGGTCCTGGGACCCAGCACAACAGCCCTCGGGCTTATTCTGGGACACAAACTCCAGGCTTTTCTCAGCAGTGTCCTGAGTCCATCCCCACTGCAAAGGAACCAAATCCCTGTGCTGTGGAAGGATGGAGATGCTGGGAAAGGGATACAGCTGCTGGGAAGGCACTTTGTGCTGGCATTGCACCACTCTGCTGTGGGATTTAACCACAGGATCTGTGGTAGTGGTGGGCTCAAGGGCTCCATCAAAGCCAGGAGCTCCTTCTCCTGCATAAATCCATGTGAGATCCAGCTTGCTCCCTGTTATTGTAGAGAAAACAGAGGGCAGCGATGCCCTGAGGTGAATTATTGGTGTGATGTTACTGGGGGTGATGCTGGGGCAGTGTAGATGAGCCAGGGTTTGTGATTCCCAGCGTGGATGTCTCTCCTGTGCACTGTTCTGCTGGCAGTACGGGAATGTGAAATTTTCATGCTCCAAAGCCCCTCTTCCAGCCTGGGCTGTGTGATCCGAGCCAGAGTGCAGCCCTAATCCATCATCCAAAAAAGGGATGTTTGTATATTTATGTAAAATGACAGATTGGAGAGACCCAGTGCTGGAAACCAGATGCTTTCCCAAGAAATTGAAAGGGCTCAGGATTTAGAAACGCAGGAAGGCAGAGAGAGCCTGTGACAGAAACATCCCTGCAGCTCCTGTCTCACAAACACCAGTCCTTGGCTTTGCACAGGCTGGGAATGGCAGCACATCCACCAGCAGCATCTCCTGCAGAGGAGATGAGACATCACCAGGGTCACACACAGGGTCCATGCTGGAGAGGAGAGCAATCTAATCCCTTGGGATTAGAGGAGGTTCTTTTGCAGCTCCCAACTATTTCACCACCAATGGATAAGCCCTTAATGGGGTCAGTAAGCCAGAGAGTTCGCAGGAATTGCAGAAGTGAACATCCACCATCATTGAGAGCTCAGTCTCTTTCCAAACAAATATCCATCAGGAGGAGGAGATGTCTGATGGGTTTGTTTCTATAAACAGCCTCTTCACCCCACAGCCCCACTGGATCCTCCCCAGTTGGAAATAAAAGTAAAGGACAGCAGGGTTGAAACCCATCCTGCAGCCATACCAAGGTATGAGAGCATGTGGTGATTTCATTCCTGGCTTGGATTTCTTCTTTTCCTCTCTCTCTCTTTTTTTTTTTTTTTTAATTGTTTGGATTTGGTCATAAGCAGGAAAAGCTGCTCTTATACAGCTGAAAATCTGCTGTGAGATCTGATGTCAGGCAGGTGGAACAGAAACCTCCAGCAGGAGCCCCAAATGCTGGGCAGTTCCTGCTGACCTCCAGCATCACCTGGCACAAGCCAAAGTCCTTCCCACCTATGCCAGGTGCATTAAAATCCATCAGTGTGTTTCTGTAGGCCATGAAGCTGCTCCTGGGAGGAGATTTGTCTCCCTGGGAGCAGAGGTGTCTCCCCACCACAGTTCCACCTGCATGGGATCTGTTTGGAAAGAGCATTTCCCCCATGGATTCAGCAAAGGATGCTGCTCTGGCTCTGCAGGTAACACATTCCTGAGAGCAGAGAAGGGTGTGAACAGTTCAATAAAGCTGTTAAATATGTGCAGGGGGGCTGGCACACAGGCTGAGTCTGTAAAAACACAGATCAGTCCCAGGTGCTACCCAGGAACAGGGAAAACTGCTTTTTCAGGGTGTTTTGGAAATTTCTCAGCCAACAAGTTGGGATCATCTGCCAGCTCCTGCATCCTGCTGGGCTGGGGGCAGGAGGAAACCAGCAGGATTTGTTGCTGGAGGCCCTAAGAAGAGGTTTCTGCTCTGCTGTGCCCACAGGTGCTCCCTGACGTGTTCCCTGCACTGCCCAGGCTCTGGCTGCTCCCAAAAGCCCACACACAGAATCCTGTTTCATTTTACTTTTCCTTTTTCATTTTACATTGATCAGCCCTGTGTGTGATGGGGTTCACCACTGGTATGAGTGGCAATGCCAGGAGTAAATGAAACCTCTCCCTGGGGAGAAGGGTCAGCTGCTTTTGGCTGCAAAATTTGCAAAATTTTCATTATTTCATTTTTTTTTTCCTCTCCCAAAATGTCTCCTTGGAAAACACCTCTGTGATTTTATTCAAAGGGAAAACAAACCCATGCTTTTGGCTGTGCAAGTTAAAAATAAACAAATAAAAAAAAAATCATTTATATCTTTGAAATCTGGATCATTTTAGCCAAACATGGGGAAGAGAATTTGAACTGGGTCCATGGCCACTGGAAGGGCTTTAGAGAGTTTGGAAGAGTCTGCTGACAAGGGACCATTAACCTGTTGACACCTTTCAGATGCAATGAGCTGAGCTTCCTTCTACAACACCAAAACACACTGGGGAGGATGGCAGGCAAATTTGTTCTGGGATCTGGGGTGCTTCTCCCTTATCTTTATCAAAAAATAAAGGTTGGAAGAAAGCAATGGCAGGAAGAAAGAGCAAAAAAGATAAAAGGTTCAAGAAACCCAGATTTAATATCCTTCTTTGAGTGGGAGCTGCTTTAAAAATATCCACAAGGAGTGAATAATGCTTCCAAATATTCCCAGAGAGTGAATAATATGTAATAATATTCCCAGAGTATTTATTTGACTAATTTCCCCCAGTGTTTTTGAGCTGAGATCTAACAGCCCTGGATCCTAAAGGGGAGATGTGACTTCCTTGGAAGTGTGGATTGAGCCCCAAACACCAAATGAATCCAGGTTCAAACATCACCAAGGGCTCAGGATAGACATCCAGCAAGATGTTGGGCCACATCTCCCTGCTGATCCACAAATAAATCACCTGCCAATAAATGGAACAAGAAGTGGCTTGGCCAGGTGTTCCACTGGGGCCCCAAGGGAGCTGTGGTGAGGAAAGGGGAAAATGGGGAGAAAAAGGAAAAAAAAGAAAAAAGCTAATAAAAAATAAAATATTAACATCCCCAGCTCGTTTGCTGCCCGTGTCACAGAGCCCAGCTGGGAGGACGTGCCTAAAGCAGGATATGGGAAAAGACTTTTTTTAAATGCAGATGGATTAAACTTTTATTCCCTTTTAAATTACATTTTAATGCACTGGCTACTCTGGAGGTGTTGGTGGGACTGGCTGGGCCTGAGCAGGTTTGGGGTGAGTGTCCCCAGGGAACCTTGCTAAACCCAATCCTTTGTGACCTGAGTCAATCTCTGCCCCTCCAGCCCAGTCTCCCCCATCCTGGTGTTGTTTCCAAACCCATCCTCGTGCTCTGCATCACCTTTAACTGCTCTGGGCCAGCTCCACCCCAATTTCAGAGCTCAGAGCTCACAGGAGCAGCTCCTGGCCTTGCTCCCATGCTCAGCTCCTGAGAAGCACACCTTGAAAGGGCTCGCTCCCCTCCCTTGGAGCATTTGGAGTCCTCAGCAGAGTTTCTCACTGTTAATTATCCATTAATTAAGAGATTTGGTTACTTTGGCATCATAAATCAGGGTTAAATCCTGGCATTCCTGGTTTCTCCCCTCTTAGGATGCCACTTCCACCCTGCTGGGGCAGCACCCCAGACCCAAGCAGTGACACCCAGAGCCAGGTGCCACCCTGGGCATAGAAACAAACCCAGAAATGTGCCCGAGGCAGGCAGGCAGACAGACAGACAGACAGACAGATCTGCTGAGCTCTGTGGGTGGAAAGGGGTCTCAACACATCCACAGCCTGACACTTTAGGGGTTTTTGGTGTTTTGAGAGGGCAGGGGTGACAGAGGGGTTGTTTGGGTGCCTCTGATGGTGGGAGAGCTGGCAGAGGGACGTGGAGGGTGGATCAGGGTCCTCACCCTGTGTGAGAGGGATGGTCTGAGCGCTGCACAACCCACCAGAAAGTGCAGATTTACAGAAAAAGAACAGAACTAAAAGAAACTGCTCAGTTTGTTTTGTTTCTCCATCTGGAAAGAGAAAGAGAAGGGAACATTCCCATGGACCAAACACCATATTTAATTTTTTTTTGGTTGCTTTTCTCATGTGACTGAGCTGAGCTGTACCAAGTCACTTCAGCCCGCCTGAACACAGGATTTTCTCACTTTTTGGTAAGCTGCAGTTACCATGGAGAGGGCTGAGGCAAGCCAAATGCAAAACATTGGAAACTACACCCAAACTCACTGCAGCCATATCAAACAGTTAATTAGAAAGGCCGTCCATGTGTTTCCCATTCCCTGGAATGGTTTGAATCAATGGCCCTGTGATTTATCACCTGTTTTCTGTGTGAAGGGCTCAGCTCTGCTCTAGTGCATGTGTTGGGAAGGGGATTTGTGCTGTGCAGTGAAAGAAGGAAGGGAGATATTAAGGACTTTAAAAACAACCCCAACACAATCATCAAATAACTGCTTCTGCCCCTTCACCCAGGATAAATCTCCCCCTGGAACGATACACTTTGGATCTTGAGAGATTTCTAACCTTTGGCAAGAGGGAAAAAGGAGACAGAGCTTGTCTTGCTTTGATATTGGAGCTGAGAGATCAGAGAGTGCTGGGCCACTCCTGGGGCTGCTCAGATGGAGCTTCAGAGCGTGCTTCCCTCCCCGGGGCTGCTTCCTTTCCCCTGGCTGGGGAAGCAGGAAAGGCGTGGCTGGAGGGAGGAGAGAGGGAGAGGAGGAAGAAATGCAAACTTCCCACAAGTTCTCTCGATGTGTGAAGTTATCTCCCCTCTAAGCAGGAAGACCTTGATGGTGGCAGAGGTGCTCCAGTGACATGGCTTGTGGCTGGAGAGTCACTTGGGGAAGGTCATGGTAGGAAACAGAATCCATTCATCCATCCATCATCCATCATCCATCCATCATCCATCATCCATCCATCCATCCATCCATCCATCCATCCATCCATCATCCATCATCCATCCATCCATCCATCCATCATCCATCCATCATCCATCCATCCATCATCCATCATCCATCCATCATCCATCCATCCATCCATCATCCATCATCCATCCATCATCCAACCATCATCCATCCATCCATCCATCCATCCATCATCCATCCATCCATCCATCCATCCATCATCCATCCATCCATCATCCATCCATCCATCATCCATCCATCATCCATCCATCCATCCATCCATCCATCATCCATCCATCATCCATCCATCCATCATCCTCCATCATCCATCCATCCATGCATCCATCCATCCATCCATCCATCCATCCATCCATCATCCATCCATCCATCATCCATCCATCATCCATCCATCCATCCATCCATCCATCCATCCATCCATCATCCATCCATCCATCATCCATCCATCATCCATCCATCCATCATCCATCCATCCATCCATCCATCATCCATCATCCATCCATCATCCATCCATCATCCATCATCCATCCATCCATCATCCATCCATCCATCCATCCATCATCCATCCATCCATCCATCCATCATCCATCCATCCATCATCCATCCATCCATCCATCCATCATCCATCCATCCATCCATCATCCATCCATCATCCATCCATCCATCATCCTCCATCATCCATCCATCCATGCATCCATCCATCCATCCATCCATCCATCCATCCATCCATCCATCCATCCATCCATCATCCATCCATCCATCATCCATCCATCATCCATCCATCCATCCATCCATCCATCCATCCATCCATCATCCATCCATCCATCATCCATCCATCATCCATCCATCCATCATCCATCCATCCATCCATCCATCATCCATCATCCATCCATCATCCATCCATCATCCATCATCCATCCATCCATCATCCATCCATCCATCCATCCATCATCCATCCATCCATCATCCATCCATCCATCCATCCATCCATCCATCATCTATCCATCCATCATCCATCCATCATCCATCATCCATCCATCCATCCATCCATCCATCCATCCATCCATCCATCATCCATCCATCCATCATCCATCCATCATCCATCATCCATCCATCCATCCATCATCCATCCATCCATCATCCATCCATCCATCATCCATCCATCATCCATCCATCCATCCATCCATCCATCATCCATCCATCCATCCATCATCTATCCATCCATCATCCATCCATCCATCATCCATCATCCATCCATCCTCCATCATCCATCCATCCATTCATCCATCCATCCATCATCCATCCATCCATCATCCATCCATCCATCCATCCATCATCCATCATCCATCCATCATCCATCATCCATCCATCATCCATCCATCCATCCATCATCCATCCATCCATCCATCCATCCATCCATCCATCCATCCATCATCCATCCATCCATCATCCATCATCCATCCATCATCCATCCATCATCCATCATCCATCCATCATCCATTCCATGTGTCCAGAGATGTGGATCTTCTCCAGTCTGCCCATGTGACTCCTCCTTCCCCTGGTGCCATCTGAGGCATTGGGGTTGTCCCTCTGCTGCCCAGATGTCCCATTGCCACCATGGACAGTGGGTGACCATCCAAGGGGGTCACAGGCTGATGGAAAACACCTGGGAAGTTTCACCCCTGAGCCTGGTATGTCCTCCCAACCTGTGCTGGAGCCACAGCCCTGCTGTATCCCTGCTCCCCCTTCACAGGACACAGGGGAATACAAACCTTGGTCTTCAAAGCAGGGCTGGTTCCTCCTTCCCCCCTCTGTGCTTCAGCCCTTCCCAAAGCAAGCTGAGCTGGTTTTATCTCTGCAGTCTCCTGAGCTGCCAAGCACAGCCCCTGCTGTGGCTGCCCCAGCCGGGATGGCCCGGGGTGAATGGGGTGAGCCATTCCCTGCAGCCCTGCTCCAGTGAATCCCCTGGCTGGGCTGGGTGGGGCTGACTGGAGATCCTGCACATTTAACCCATCCCCTGAAATCTGAAGGGTGGCTGCACCTCTCCATGGACCACATTCCACTTTCCCTGCTGAGACCGGGGAAGAGAGAGAACAAAACTGCTTTCCTATGGTTAAGAGATGATTGGAAAACCTTACAGCTCCCCCAAGCCAAGTGTGAGATATACCAGCCCCTCTGGGACACAAAAAGGGGTTTTTTTTTGGGTTTTGGTGGGCTTGGGAGTCAAACCTAAGAGAGCTGGAAATGGAGATTTGTGTAGGATCCCAGAGCCGAGAAAATCTCTATTCAAGGGGAAGCTGAAGCATGGAAGTACAGTCAAATCCCTGTCTGGCAAACTGGGGTGTTTGGCCCATCTCTTCAGATCCTGCAGAGATCTGGAGAAGGTTTCCTCCTAAAAGGGTCAGATTTGTGCCTCAGTTTCCCCTCTTGCTGCAAAGGAAAGAGAATGTCAGGGAACACAGGGTTCCTGGGAAGGAGGGAAGCGGTGACATCCCGGGAAACAGCTGGCACAGCTGGAGAGGCTGTTTTGTTCTCACTGGCACACGGCTGTTTGGATTGCAATCTGCAAGGAAGGAAACTGGCCTCAAGCAGCAGGAGAAAAGAGACATCTCCCAGGAATTTCCAAAAGTTTTCCCACCCTGGGAAAAAATGGAAACAGTGAATGTGAATCCTGAGATTGCTGCACTTCCCAAACCCGTGAGAGCCACCGTGACAGCCCTGGCCCAGGGCTGAGGTCCTGCTGCATTTCATTAAGGTGGATGTGCTTCTCAACACCCTCTCCCAGATTTGTTGGAGCTGCTCCTCGGGAAGCTCCAGCACTGGATTTCATTTCAGCCTTGCAGCACTGACCCTGTGAAACCACAAAGAAACCACCAACACCTCATTCTGGGGCTGTGGGTTGCTCGTCCCAGCCTTGGGCTGTCAGCAGGAGCAAATTCCGCTCTCAGCTCTGGGTCCTGGTGTTGAAAATGGACCTGTTTTATACAATGGAGCTGCTGGTGGGAAGTTTCCCAGGAAAACCGAGTGAAGAGCAGGTGGTTTCACCAGGAAAAATGAAGAGGGGCTCTGCTGGAGGCCCTGAAACCTCCCAGCAGGAGGGAAGAAAACCAGAGATGTTTGCAAGGCAAGAGGGAACGAGGCTTGCAAAGAGGAATGACCTCTGCAAAGTGCTCTGAGGAGAAGCAGCTTGGAAAGAGGGATCACAGCTACAGATGTGTGAGGGATGGATCCAAGATTATCCAGCTGGGATCCAGCTCAAATGGGCGGCTTTTCATCAGTGCAACACACTCCCTTCCATGGCAGCCCCTCTTCCAGCACTGCTCCCAGAGATGAAGGTGTCCCTGCTCATGGCAGGGCGCTGCACTAGATGGTCTTTAAGGTCCCTTCCAACCCACACCCTTCTGTGATTCCAGGATTTCATGATTAAATTCTATTCTTTTTAACTTTTTTATCCAAACCCAGAGTCAAGCCGCTGTTAGGTTGGTTTTATTTTGACACTAAGACACTTATTGGACTCTTTCCCCCGTTCTGGGGGCTGAAGTTTTGCATGGGGTCGCACAAAATTCCTTCATTCTTACCTGTTTCAGCGAGCAGGTCTCTGGCTCAGAATCAGAGCTGCCAAAACTGGAGACCCACACACATCCCAGGGGCTCACAGCTGGGAAAGGGGTGTTTGTCACCCTGCAACCCGTAGGAATTAATGGATATGGAGGAGCAGAGCCAAGATTTGCTTTGCAGGCACACAAATGCCTCATACAATGGAAAAAAAAAAAGCTAAAACCCATGAAGAGCTAAACCTGCTTGATGTGCAGGTTCCCGTGTGCTGCTGGAACACAGGAAGGCTCTGCAGGTGGGAGCGATGGCAGCAGGTGTTGCTGGCCCAGATGTGTTCCTGGACTTGAACCTCATGATCTCAGCCTCTGCAAAAGCTTCAATTAATGATAATTACCCAGGTAAGCACAGAGCACATCCAGGCCCTGGGCTGGGGTAGGAGGCTCCTTTCTGTGCTTGGAGTCAGGGTCCCGCTGCCTTCTCGTCTATCAGGAAGATGCTGTGGGCTTTTGCATTTTATTATGTTTAATGGGTTATTATATTTTTTTCTTGCTGGCTGTTTGTTTGAGAAATTTCTCCCAGGGGAGAGTTTTTTTGATGGCTCGGTTGCCAGACAGAATGACATCAGACAGACGCTCGCAGGAATGATGAAAAGGCAGAGCCTTATTTCTTAATAACAGTCTCTGGCAGAACACAGAGTGGAGCTGAACACACTGGAGAGCACCAGGTCCTGATGCTGATGGGGAACAGGGCAGGGGAGGAGGAGGAGGAGGAGGAGGAGGAGGAGGAGGAGGAGGAGGAGGAGGAGGAGGAGGAGGAGGAGGAGGAGGAGGAGGAGGAGGAGGAGGAGGAGGAGGAGGAGGAGGAGGAGGAGGAGGAGGAGGAGGAGGAGGAGGAGGAGGAGGAGGAGGAGGAGGAGGAGGAGGAGGAGGAGGAGGAGGAGGAGGAGGAGGAGGAGTCTGCTCTGCCCAGCTTGGGCACCAACAGCTCCACATCAGCCAGGGGTGCTGCCAAAGTGTCAGCATGGGGTGCTGGGGGTGGATCTTGCCAGAGAACAGGCTTAGATGGGATATTGGGAAGGAATTGTTCCCTGTGAGGGTGGGCAGGCCCTGGCACAGGGTGCCCAGAGCAGCTGGGGCTGCCCCTGGATCCCTGGCAGTGCCCAAGGCCAGGCTGGACAGGGCTTGGAGCAGCCTGGGATAGTGGAAGGTGTCCCTGCACAGGGCAGGGAGCTGGGTGAGTTTAAGGTCCCTTTCAACCCAAATCATTCTGGATTCTGTGACTTTGCCTTTCTTCAAAGAAGAGGAAAAGGAGCAGCAGACGATGCTGATGTCCTTGCCCTATCCTAACTAACCCTAATCATTTTCCACAGAAGCAGAGCAATTCTCCTCTGTCCTTGATTTATCTGAGCTTCTCAATTTAATTCTTGGGCCCTGTTGTGGTGCTGTTACTGATTTCTCCCTAAAAAAATGGTGCCAGCTTAAGAAGATCCGAGCCCTTCTCTGTAACAGGGAAATCCTGAGCCTTGAGCATCTCTCAGCCTCATCCCTTACTCCACCCTGGTGGGCAGAGGTGTAGCCAAGGTGTCCTTGCTGAAGATGTCCTTGCTGGTGTTGCAGGAGCTCACTCCAGGAGCTCACTCCACTCTCTGGCAGGGGGGGATGTTTCTTTGTCCCCATCCAAAGCCATTTGTCCCCGTTGTGAACAGGGGACCTTCCCTCCTCAACTCATCACTCTCCTGATCCTCCCTCAGCAAAGCCAAGGTTTGCTGCTGCTCCCAGACCACACCAGAGTGTGATGTAGTGAAGTAAATAACACAAGAGGCCTTGCTGGCCTGTTTAATCTGAATAATTCCTTTCTCTGCAGCTCCTTCCCCAGGATGTGCATTGAGGAGGAGCAGGTCTCTGTGCTGCTTGGGGTGTTTCACAGCTCCTGAATCCTTGTTTTCACAGCATTTCTGCTGATTCCTGCTGTTCTCTTCCTCATCTCAGCATCTAAAAGCAGGAGGTTAACGAGATGGTCAGATATTCCCTTTTGAATGTGGGCAGAAGACCAAGAAATAAGTGATCAAAAGTTCACAGTTGCCTCAATACCCGATTACAGACCTGTTGCAAAAATCCAACTGTTCCCTGTCAGAGCCCCTAAAAAAAATCTGAAACTAAACTAAAAGCCATCTAAAACTGCAGTTACATCTGGCTTTCAGTTTCTTCTCACTGCCTTCTCTTTTTAAGTTGCTCATAAATTCTTTGGATACAATTCCTTTTGGGCTAAAGTTTTCTAAGTTTGGCCATCCCTCAAAAGTACATTGAAAATAAAGAAAACTTGAGAAAATGGGTTTGGCAGTTGACATAAAGTTGTCATGCAAGAATCCTGTCCTGCCCTCACTTTCCCCAGACCAGAGCCCCCCACCCCAGTGTGCAAACTGGAATTTGGCTGGTGAGGCCATGACGCCCTCATCTCCTTCATCCCAGCCCCTTCCTCCTGGCACTTTTGCAGAGAAATAAACCAGATTATTTTCTTTACAGCCCCTTTCCCACACTGCTGCACACTGCCATGGGATGCATCACAGAGGCAGGCAGACAGGGATTGCAGGCTGGGTGAGGAGGGGATGGAATTGGGAGCAATTCCAGGGTGGCAACAGCTAGGAAAAACCTGGACTCCCATGATCATACATAGTCCATGGTCATATACAGACCCCAAATCTCTTTTGTTTTGTTTTGTTTTATTTTGTTTTATTTTATTTTATTTTATTTTATTTTATTTTATTTTATTTTATTTTATTTTATTTTATTTTATTTTATTTTATTTTATTTTATTTTATTTTATTTTATTTTATTTTATTTTATTTTATTTTTATTTTTATTTTTATTTTATTTTATTTTATTTTATTTTATTTTATTTTATTTTATTTTATTTCATTTCATTTCATTTCATTTCATTTCATTATTTCATTTTATTTCATTTTCATTTCATTTTCATTCCTTTTTCCTTTTTCCTTTTTCCTTTTTCCTTTTTCCTTTTTCCTTTTTCCTTTTTCCTTTTTCTTTTTTGTTTCCTCTTCTCTTCTCTTCTCTTCTCTTCTCTTCTCTTCTCTTCTCTTCTCTTCTCTTCTCTTCTCTTCTCTTCTCTTCTCTTCTCTTCTCTTCTCTTCTCTTCTCTTCTCTTCTCTTCTCTTCTCTTCTCTTCTCTTCTCTTCTCTTCTCTTCTCTTCTCTTCTCTTCTCTTCTCTTCTCTTCTCTTCTCTTCTCTTCTCTTCTCTTCTCTTCTCTTCTCTTCTCTTCTCTTCTCTTCTCTTCTCTTCTCTTCTCTTCTCTTCTCTTCTCTTCTCTTCTCTTCTCTTCTCTTCTCTTCTCTTCTCTTCTCTTCTCTTCTCTTCTCTTCTCTTCTCTTCTCTTCTCTTCTCTTCTCTGTTTCTCTTCTCTGTTAATTTCCTGTTTCCTGGAGTGTTCAGGGCCAGGTTGGACAGGACCTGGAGCTCCCTGGCCCAGGGAAAGGTGTCCCTGCCCTTGGTAGGAATGGGGTGAGTGTTGAGGTTCCTTCCAACCCAAACCATTCTGGGCTTCTTTGCTTCTGGAACATGCAAAACGTGGCATGGAAAATGCTAAACCCCAGTGTCCTCTGCACACCCTGGATGGATTTGTGCCCTCTACAAATCCTGGATGGATCTGTGCCCTCACCATTCTAAGAAGTGTCTGAGATGGTTTAAGGAAAATACAAAGCTCGTGTGAGCATCATTCAAAGCCTGGATATTCCAGAAGGTTCTCCCTCCTCTCTGTTCCCTTGCCGTGCTCCTACAAGCAGCTTTGGTGGGAGACTCCTCAAGAACCACCAGTAAATAAAGCTGTAAATTAATATTTTCCTCCTGCCCTGTACTTTTTAAAGCCCTGAATTCCCCAGGAGCTGTGAGAATCAGCAAAGCAGCTCTAGGAAGATCAAAGCAGGGATTTCCTGGGGTAGGAACGCTCTCTTCACCCAGGAGCTGGGAGCTTGCCTGGGGAACAGAGAGCTGGCTGTCAGCTCAACACAGGAGATCATTTTCCATTTCCCATTCATTCTCCATCCCCTCTGTGTGGATCACAATGGCCATGGCCAGCCTGGGGCAGGACGGTGGTGCCACGCTCTGCTGGGTGACAAACAAGGGACACAGTGTGGTCCCTCCTGGGCCAGGGAGGAAGGGGATGCATGCCTTAATTCAGACAGGGATTGTAGGAATTGGGTGGTTTCTGTTTTTATTTGTGTTGGTTCTTTCCTCCAGGCTGAATTCCCACTTTCCTGCAAGTCTGCAGAACAGCCTGGTTTAACCTGCCACACACAAACACGGGGTTTGAATAAGTAAATCCACAAAAACTCAGTCCTTGGGGATTTATCAGATCAAATTTCTCTTCCAGTCCTTTGGAGGACAATTTTTTGTAGGATCCAGACCATATAAATATAAACCATGGTTTCTCCAACTGCAGGCAAGTTTGGGAAGGGTCTTCAGATAATCTGCATAATTTAAATGACTTTTCCTCATCTGCAAATTCCTTAAAGGAGCTTAAAAACTGTGGGTTTGGAGATGGAAAAGTAAATGTTTTAACCTCTCAGGGGTGCTCTTGGAGCAGGGATCCTGGATCCACACCCAGAGCTATTCTGGGACTTAAATCTTCCTTGTCCCCTTGCAAACCCTTCCTCTTAAATGCAAACCCAGCTTTACTGCACATGCAGATTGGCTTGACCTCGTGATGTTCATAAATTGGATTTGAGCAAAAACCCCAAACAACTAAGGGAGAAAAAAAACCCTATCAGAGCCCAATTCCAACACCTGGCATCGCTTTCCCTCCTGCCAAAAATTGTCCATCTCCATCTGGGATGGACACTGGACTGCAGGCAACTGGGTTCATGTGAGAGAGATCATCTTGAGAGGTCCTGGAAGGACTGGCAGGGCTGGGGACATCCCTGGAAAACACTCTGGAATGGTGGGAGGGTGGGCAGCAAAGGCTTCTTCCAGGAGATACAAAAGTGGTGTTGGAAGGTTGGGTGGGAGCTGGATTTTCCTGGAAAGAGGGGCTTGGGGTGGCTGAAATCTGCACAGCACATGTGCACCCTCCTGGCCTGTGTGAACCCCTTTTCTTCTCTCTCACCCCCAATTTTCCAGAAATGGTGGAAGGTTTCCACCCCTGCCTGTTCTGGTGCCTGTGGGCTCACAGTGAGCTCCAGCTCCTGCCTTGAGAGAATGGAGCCATGGGCCAAATTATCCAGAAGGATCCCCCAAACCAGACCTTGCACCTCCCACCTGGATGAGGTGGGGAGTACATGGATCCTCCTAGAATTCCTGATTCCTGGAGCTGGCATTCCAGGAATGGCTCTGAATAAGTGCAGAAGAAATGCCTCAAATGTGTCTGGTGCTTTTTGCTGCCCAAGTGCCTTTCCCTCATTAACCATCTCATTAACTGATAAGGGAAGGAAGTGGGGAATGGTTTTCCCAGCCAGAGCCATGCCTGATGAAGGATGCATGATGCATTTCCCTAAACTTTAATTTGGCCCTTTTTTCCCCTTGCCAAAACAAGCAAACAAACAAACATCTGAGACTTCATTGTGGTTTGGGGGGACTGGAAGTCACGGGGACAAAGCTGATTTTCCAAGGCATCTGCAGGATCGCTTTCCAGGGCTGGAGAATTGTTGGCTCTGCTGGAGGAACACTCCTGATGCAGGTACACAGCTGCCCTTGCCCTGGGGACAATGCTGACAGGACACACAACAATGACCTGGGGAGGAGCTGAAAGGTTTTGATCTCAGTTGAAGCCAGGAATCAGCAACATTCCTTTCCCTGGGGGTTACTGTGGCATGGATTAAAGCAGGACTAAAGTTCAAGCAAAACGTGAGCCAGCATTGCACAATGCTGGCAAAAGGTCCCGTCATGAACGCTTTGAGATTGTGGGGAAGAAGAAATTTAACCCATTTTCCTGCTTTTTTCCCTACTGCCTTGCCACCCAGATGATCTCTAGGAGTTCCAGGGGGATCTGCAGGGTTTTCTGTGATTTGGCAGTCCCAAGGGGTGAGCTGATGGACAGCCTGCTCTCTCTGACAGGCCTGGCTGTCACCCAGCCTGCCCTGGGGACACAGCTCTGAGAAACCAAGGCAAGAGGCTGCTCCCCACAGCTCCTCTGTCAGAGCAGTTGGGATGGAGGTTTCACTTTCAGACCCTGGATTCAGGAAGAGAAGAAAGGGGCTCATTTTCAGAGCGATACAGCACAGAAACAGGGTCCAGATCTCTTTCCAAATGACTCTCCATACCTACCTGCACCTTCCTAACGTCCCAGGAGTGCTTGGCCCTGCATCCCCATCCTGGGTTTGTTCCATCTCTATCTCCATCAGAGACATGTTATCAATTTCCTGAAATAAATCCAGGTCTGAGCCATCCTAAGGGGTGTTTGGGTTTCAGCTGTCTCAGAGATCACTGTGATCATCTCCCACAGGGGATGTAAAGCCCATGGTCCCACTCTGTGAGCTGCAGGTTCCTGCTGGGGCACCCAATCCTCACAAAAGGCTCCCAGATCCAAGCAGGCAGCGTGTTCCAGGGGTTTAGGGGAAGGAGGATGCTCAGGAGCACCCCACAGGCACGAGGAGGGGCCAGGGATGAGGGCTCAGCTCTCTCCCTGCTGCTGGGATCTGTCAGCTCAGCAAGCCAGGGTGTGGAGCAGCCAGGGGTTTCCTCACCAGGGCTCTGTGTGTGACCCAAGCTGTGACACTGATGTCCCTGTCACATCCCCCTGCAGCAGCACAGAAGCTGAAACACCTCCATGGAAGAGCAGAGCTCTCCACCCCATGGAAAAACCATCCCTGGCAGGGCAGGCAATGAGGGAAGCAACATGCCCAGCACAGCTGGAATTCAGAAACTCTCCCTGCAGAGCCTCTAACACGGCAGATCACTGGCTTGTGCCTGCTTTCACCACAGCCAGATGAAATCTAGGAGATGGACTAGGAAAAATATGGGCTTGGAAAGCGGAGACACGGCTTTGATGTGCAACCACCACCCCTCTCTTCTTTGTTACTCCTTCTCCCTCACGCCAAGCCGCTCTAATTGATGTTTTCCCTCTGCCCCACGATCCAGGGGTCCCTGTGCAGATGAATTCATCACTCAGATAACTATCCAGCAGCCATGAGGCAGAGAAGGCCAAGGAAAACACATCCATCAGCAGATACGTGGTGAGGTTCTCCCCCTCCGTGAGGGATTCACCTTGGGAACTCGATTGCCAAAGTGAGGAGAGGTGGGAGGAATCCAGGACTCCCCACATTCCCCAAATCCCACAGAGGATGCTGCCAGCATCCCTGCAATGTGGTTCACTGGAGAGGAGCACAGCCCACACCTGAACTGGGCCCAGCCTTTGCCAGCCAAACTGATCTGCAAAAACCTGCGAGGGGAAGGTGCTGGTGCTGCATGTGCTGGTGGCTGCACCAGGAAAGCAGCATGGACAGGACAGATGCCATCAGCTCACAGCCACTGACCTCCCTTCAGCTGCAGGAAAACAGAAATGGCATCTTGGTGGTTTAAAATTTCTCCCCCAAAAAGAAAAATGAAAAAAAAAAAAAAAACAAAACACCAAAGTGAATGCAAAGACAAATTCCCATGCAGACCCAGCTTCACCCTGTCTTCCATCCTGCCTTCCCACAGAGCCCCTGGCTGGTCTCCAGCCCCCAGCTGGGCACAGATTTCCCAACACAACAAACTGATGTGTGTGACACAGGGAGCTGCCTCCCGAGCACAGGGACACCAGGCCACAGCCTCCCCCCTCACCACCCCTGAGCTGCAGGAATTTGTGTCCTGCTGGGCCAAGTGAGATAAAAAATTGTGCCATCCCCATCCAGGAGTGAGGGGATGCTGGGGGATGCAGAGTGGGCTGGAAGGGACTGGGCTGGAAGGGACTGGGCTGGAAGGGACTGGGCTGGAAGGGACTGGGCTGCCCAGTATCAGGCATTAGCAGAGGAAGAATGAGTCTGGAAACCACAGCCATGCACGTGTCTCATGGATCCTGACCGCTCCTCCCGTCTGCTCTCATCAGAAATACCTTTAATCTTGATTAATCTGTTCTTTCCACTGGCTGTGAGTGCATGAGATCCCTCAAGGAAGACTCCCCCACCTCCCACCTCATCCCAGTAAAGCCCCTCAGGGAGCTGCTCTGCCCATCCCTCTCCTGACAGAAGGGTGCCACGTTAATCCTGCAGGGTTAATCCTACAGGAACACACTTGGACACCTCTGTGGGATGTGATGGGAGCTGGTCTGGGCTCTGAGGAGGAGGCCAAAGTCAACAGCGATGCTGGGAGAGGAGCTCAGGCACTGGCTGGGAGAACAAGGATGGGATCATGATGGATCTGAAAACGTGACACATTTGCCTGGAACTGCCAAGGAAAATAAATTTATGTGGTGTCAGGGTGGTGGCAAAGAAGAATGAGGGAAACAACAAGAGGGTGTAGCAAGTTCTCTCAATGCTTTGCTCCACTTCAATCCCACCCTTGGGTGCATTTGGGTCTGTTTGGAGGGAAGAGGGGAAATTCGGAGTGAAGTCAGGATCAAAGCCTTAGGAAGTTGTTGGCACTGATGCAGTGCAAGAAATAGATGTTTAATACAACATTTTCCTGTCATCCCAGTCCATTTTCCATGGATCTGGTGGGAGCTCTGACTCTTTCCTCCCAGCAGCTCCATGAGATACGAGTGCTGTGCCTTTAAGTGCTGATGTAAGGGAAAGCTGAGAGCTTGGTGCTGCTCCCCCTGCATGTGATAGATCACCACAAACAGACTCTCCTCCATGATGTTATGGGCCCCAACCCGTGATCTTGGGAAGAATTCAAAGTCTGGCTTATCAGCAAAAAAATAATCTAGTTAAACTTAAAACAGCGAGACTCAACTCAGGCTAGAGGATGATTTATTAAGAATCATGGACTTTGGAGACAGAGAGAGGGAAAGGAAGCCACAAACCCCACATAAAGCCTGTAAAAGTTCCAGTTTATAATCCAAAGTGAGTGGCTGGACAGCTCAGGCTGGAAAATCAGCTGGGATTCATCACAAGGTGGAGATGAGACTGCCCTGAGTTCAGGGGCACAGAATGTGGCTCCTGCCCCCTCCCTGGGGACCCCCACCCTGCACTGCCCAGGGACATGTGGCAAATCTCTCATGCTCACCTGATTTGGGCACAGCCTGGCTTCAAGAGGAGCTCCCAGCAAAATCCCTTTCAGTGACAAATAGCTGCACTTTTTCTCTCTTCACCAGGCAGAAATATTTCATTTAATTAACTAACCATTTGTTTAAAGCAGGCATCTCTATGATAAATACATATCTAAATATATACCTGGCAAGTTTTTTTACAAGAGCAAGACAAAAAGCTGGAAATAAAGTGGAAAGAATTTATCAGGAGCAAGGTGTCATCTTTGCAAAACCTTATGAACTGGAAAAAATCCCCTTTTCCTCTAGGAAGCTGCTACATCTCAAATCTTTGGCTCATGCTTACAGGAAGCACTGCAGCCTTTATTAATGATCACTAAAATCCGAGGATGAAAACATCCAAGCTCACACCTCCCTCTTCTGCAAAAGTATTATGTTCATTCATAAAAGGGGGAAAAACCCACACCAACCAACCTGATACCATCAGCTGGGATGAAAATATTCAGTAAACACAGCAGTGAGGCTGGATTTCTTCCCTGTGCCATTCTCATTAAGGTCTTATATTTGAATAAAGACCCTGAAAACAGGCAAAAACCTGAGATTTTCTGAAGGGCAGCTTGACTTTCAGATTGGTCCCAGCCAGGGAAAATGTATTAATGGAGCCAGAAATTATTATGGGAGAATTGATAGGAGAAACCTTCCCTTCTCTGCTGACTGCCCCAGAAGGGTTGTGCTGGGCAGTGGTTACAGGGACACAGGAGGGGCTCTGTGGGGCTGGGAATGTGCTTGGTAGGGCTTTAATTCCTTTAATTCCCAAGTCTGGCAGAGCAGCAGAGCACTGCTGGCATTCAACACCCGAGATCTGTGTCCTGCAGGACTGTGGGATGGGGACATGTGGGTGGCAGGAGGCTGCTCCCAAAACCTGCAGTGCTCTGCTCCTGGAGGGGGCAGCTGCTCTTTGGAGAGGCTCCCAGCATTTGCTGCCCTGGTTTTTGGCAGCCAAGTGCCAAGCTGGGGGGCTTCAGCAGGGCTGTGAAAGCAGATATGGCTCAGCTCAGTGGGGCTGTCACACCTCGGGGGTACCCAAATCTGAACTCAGCAGGGATGGGGAGCACCTGTCCCTCTGCTGGAACAGGGGCAGAGGATGGGGGGCTGTCACCCTGGGGGACAAATCCTTCCTCTCCAGCACATCTGCTGCCTTTCTGGGTCCCAGGGCAGCGATGTGAGCTGTCCCCCTGGCAGCTGCCAGCCACAACCACTTCATTTCCCAGTGATCCTCCGTGGAACTCCATGTGATTCCTTCTCTGTGGAGGGAAAACCAAGCCCAAACCCAAAGCAGCTCATGCTGCACCCCAGGACCCTCTCTGGACATTTGGGACAGCCTTGGGTTTTGTTCCAAGTCCTAAAGGAGCAGTTTGCATCACTCTAACCCATCCAGCACTCCAGCAGACAAGTAAATAAATGACCAAAGCTGCTGAACGGGAGCTTGGTGAACACAGACCCAAAACCAGACTTCCTTTGCTTCCTCCAGTATTAAACTTTGTCAGTGGATGTTGGCAAATGCTCTCAGCACAGCCTAAGAGCCCAGTGATGGCTCTCTGGGATTTTCACAGAAGAGGCTGTGCTCCCGGTCGTGTGCCTGAGAAATCATTTACAGCTCAGAGGAACGTTCCAGCCCCGGCCTGGCAGCCCTGGGCACGTCAGTCCCCAGCTTTGGGAACACCCAGTAAGCTCATTGTGATGAGAAATGCAATGGCACTGCATATTAATTCCTGATTATTCCTCTGTCCTTTTTCTTGTCAGGTCAGGAAAGCCAAGCTGAGGCTTGGGTTAGATAAATTCTAGATAAACAAAACCCATTTTTTCCCCCCTGGTTTAATCCTTATGACCCTGTAGCCAGCAAAATATTCTTCCTCCTTAAAACCAGGCCTCTTCACCCCCAGAATGGTTATTTGAAACCCATCCTCATCCCTTTAAATATTAATTTTTACTTTTTTGGTGGCTCTTCACCTTGCTTTGATGAAACATCCAGTGCCGAGTCTCACACGGGATTTACATTTGTGAGGGATTTGAGTCAGCTGAATGCACCAAGGCAACAAGAGCCCAGCCAGCCCCAGATTCTGTGCTGTGTCCTGAATTCCCAAATCCCAAATCCCAAATCCCTGCCAGTGGGAACCAGGAGGCTTCAGCACCACCAGGGGCTCAGGAGCAGAGGGCAGAGGCATCAGTCCCCACATCCTGCACGGAGCTGACATCAGTTCCTCCTGCTTTTATTGACGTGGTCCCAGCTCTGGCCTGATTTTTTTTTTTAATTACCTCATAATTCTTGCAGCACTCAGAGTTTTTATAAGCCTCCTGCTTTCCTCCAGGTCCAGAATGAATGGCCCCAGCTGCCCCGTTTTTTAATCACCAAATAGCAGCGAGCAGTAAAAGAGGAACGCAGATGCATTTCCTTGCACTGATGGAGACCCACGGTGGGGTTTCAAGGGGGGAAAATTACTCACATTTTAAGCAGTTTTGGGGCCTTTCTTGCCCCCTCCATCTCTTCATGCCAGGAGGTACCCAGAGAGCTGGAGATGCTCTGAAGCATCCTTCAGCTGCAGGCTTCTGCTCCAGGGAGGTTTGTGGGCATTTTGTTTTTGTCACACACTTTGGAAATGTCTTACAGAGAGAGTGGCAGTAAGAGGTGAGTTTAAACCTGGGAAGTGGAGGAGTGGGCCTGGTGGGCTGCCTGTGGGTGGTGGGAAGCAGGTGGGGTTTGGGTTTTTTTCTGGCAATTAGGAACAGGTCGAGGCCATGCGAGAGCGGGGTGGAAGGGCTGGTTTGAGCTGCAGCCAGGCAGGGTTTCTAGGGAAGGTTTCCCATTTAAACACCCACCATGGCTGAGAGCAGAGATGGGGACAATCCCACCCCACGCTGGTGACATTCCCACTGCACACAAAGGAGAACAGCTCTGCTCTGTTATCTGGCCGAGGCAGAGAGGAGAAATTTTCTTCCCCAACCCAGCAGGCAGATCCCCTGGGGCCCAGAGCCACCCTCTTCTCAGGGCACAGAAATTCCTCTGCAGCAGACACCCAGCAGGCAGCAGCTGTGAAGAGCAGATTACATTAGAATACAATATAAAATATGTTTCTGGGTCACTCAGTGCTGTTTAGATTGGCTGGGGGACACAGGGACAGCACATCTGCCAGCATGGCCCTGTTCACAGCACAGCCGTGCTCTGCAGCCCTGGGAAACCACGTCCTCCCCGCAGGGAGGGGAGGAATCCATGGATTTATCTGTGTGAGATACTTTAGCTGGTGATTTTATGCAGCAGTAAAAGTGACATGAGCTCTACTGAAACCCCCACCTGAGGCTGGTCCCAAAGGAAGGACAGGAGCTGTTTTTTTGGGAAAAACATAGAGAAAGACTGCAAGTGACTGTGTTTGGAGAGAGGAAGGTGTCAGAGGATATTCCCTGGTGTGAGCTCTGTGGGGTGGAGCTGGCTCTGTCCTTCAGCAGTCTCAGATCATTCCAGTGTGAAGCCAGCACAACAAACTGCTGCAAATGCATCCATGAGGGAAAGCTGGTGCTGGTTGCAGAATTTTCACTCCAGCCCTCCTGCCATCCTCTCACCCTCTGGGATGTGCAGCCCTGCCACAGAACCACAGAACCCTTCCCTGTGTGAGCAGAGGAGAAGGGCGGTGCTCAGGGTGTCCACACTGGCCCCATTCCTTCACCTGGATGGAAGCTGGAGGGAGGATGAGCAGCAAAACATCTCCTGGAAACAGAGAGACAATCCCTCTGGCCTGCCAGTCAAACCAGTAGCCCAGGCTGGGGAAGAGAGCCAGCCACATGAATCCTCTGCTGGGGCACTGGAGCAGCTGGCAGCAACTGATGCTGTTTGTTCAGATGAGAACAATTTTCCTGTGCTTGTGCTTTTGACAAATTCAACCTGGAGGCCTCCAGGCCTGCCTGCCAACAACAACACCAGGGCAGGATGGGACCGTATCTGTTTCCAGCCGAGCTGTCAGCTGCACTGGGGGCTCCTGGGTTCACTGGGCTCTTCAGTCCTACAAGCATCCTGAACCTCAGAGGGGAAATGTGAACTCACACACTGTTGCCAGAGCCCTCCTTCCTTCCTCATAACCCACCTTGGAGGGCTCCCATCCATCGCCAAGGCCGTGGGGATGGGCAGCAGGGGCTTGGCCAGGGCCAGTGCTTGCCTTGGGGGCAGAGGTGTCAGGATCACTTGCACAAATACACACAGGAGGGGTCACTTGGACAGACCAAGTCTGCTCTTCCCATGAGAAAGTCAGCCTGGAGCTTCCAGTGACACCAGCTGATCCAGAAATACCTCTCCATCCCTCACCAAGCCCTCTGGAGAGGGCCAGAGCTCCACCTGACCCCAGCATTCCCTGGGTACAAGGATGAACAGAAATAACACAGGAAACAGAGCAGAATCACAGAATACCCTGAGCTGGAAGGGACCCACAAGAATCATCGAGCTCAAACCCTGGCCCTGCACAGCACAATTCCAAAAATCCCACCATGTGCCTGAGAGACGAGGACTGAAGCAGAAAGGTCCCAAGTGATGCCCTCACTCATGTCCCAGGACATGGCAGGACATGAGGCAGGAACTGCTTCCCTGCACACAACTGTCCCCATGCCTTTACAGCTTCCCAGGAGTGCTGTGTGCTGAGAGCATCCCTATCCCTATCCCTGTCCCTGTCCCTGTCCCTGTCCCTATCCCTGTCCCTGTCCCTGTCCCTATCCCTGTCCCTGTCCCTGTCCCTGTCCCTATCCCTATCCCTATCCCTATCCCTATCCCTATCCCTATCCCTGTCCCTGTCCCTGTCCCTGTCCCTGTCCCTGTCCCTATCCCTGTCCCTGTCCCTGTCCCTGTCCCTATCCCTGTCCCTGTCCCTGTCCCCGTCCCCATTTTCCCATCCCCATTTCCCCATCCCCATTTTCCCATCCCCATTTTCCCATCCCCATTTTCTCTACCTTTGAATTTCCACAGATTTCTGGTGGATGCTTTATTTCACTGAATCTGCAGCAGCATCTCCAGATCCAAACAAGAAAAAGCATTCCTGGTTCTGAAACTCACTGAGGAGCTCCGAGACATCCCAGGGTGAATCACACCCACAGCAGGAACAGAGGCAGTTGAAATGAAATTAAAAAGGGAACCAAATATGATTTGTGGGCACCTTGAGATGGAGGAGTGGAGCCCATCTCAGAAAGGAGTAAAAAAATAAGGCTTTGTATGAGGTCCAGAGAGATAACTTCAAGGGGAAAAGCTAGACGCTGTTTTTCCAGCTGAATAGAGTTTTACCAGACAGAATTTTGCAGGCACATTTTGGTTTGATGAAAACCTCTTCAGAGAACACTTCTTCAGGGCTCTGAGAGTGTTGTGTTTGGGGAGGGTCAGTGCCTTATTCCTCTCTCATATTCAGTTTTACTCATGAAAGACAAGAGGAAATTTCTCTTCTTGTGAATATTTCTCTGTAGGTGAAATTCCAAACTTCTGTATTTAAAGATGGCCCCCAGACAGAAACATTTGAATTTTTGGCAGGATGGAAATTCCTCATTTCTTTAGCACCCTCTGTGGGACTGAGGGATCCTGCTGGTGAGACTGAGGGGTTGTGGAGCATCCTCCTGCCTCAGTTTCCCCCATACAAGGATATGTTGGGAAGGGGTGGAAATGTCTCTGTGCATTGCTGCAGGGCTGATGGTTCTTAGCAAAGGTTTCCCTTTCTGATGGACACCCAGAGCACTCTCAGGCTGCCTGCTCCTGCTTTGGGAATCCCTTTGGGAAGCTGGATGGAACGGAGAGGGTCTGTGGAGGGCTTCCCTCGCTGTTCACAGACAGCCTCTTCCTTCTCACCAGACGTCTTGGCCGCCTCTGCCGCTCCTCTGGTGGGAGCAGCGCCAGCTCTGTCTCCTGGCACACGGCAGGGCGGTGATGGAGGGATGGAGGGGAAGCTCTGCCTCCCAAATCGCATCTCCAGCACGAGGCCGCCCGGGCCGCGCCGCTGCCGACAGCTTTATTGCTGCTGGGACAGGCCCATGGGGAGAGCTGGCCCTGCACCATCCCTGCTCCACAGCTGCACGGACAGGGACAGCGAGAAAAGGGGGAGAAATCCCCTGGAAAGCGGTGGTGGAAAGTCCTCGGGGATGTTCCTGCTTGCGCAGAGGAAGGCTGGTGGGAAAAACTCCCGAGATGAGGTTTTTGTAACGGGAAAAAAGGGAAAAAATCCCAGAGGTTTGGCACATCAGCTGCTCTTGGCACTCCTAACCCTGAGCCAGGTCCTCCCACAGATGGGGTGTCACCCTGTGCCCTACACAGAGCCCAGCACTAGCCCAAGGACAGTGTTTGATAGCCCATTAGACATTAATCCTCCCCAGCCCTGCCTCACTCAGATTCCCCCCCTTCCCCAGACCTTGTTCCTGCTGGGGTCTGAGCCATGCAAAATGCACATTTTAACTTTTGAACAGTAAAGATGTCACCTCTCCAAGGAAAGGCCTGCATGGGTGGAGGGAACTGCATCCTTGGCTGGGCTTAGCAGCTTTTTCCCCCTTTTCTTTCCACATTGTCCACAGCAGCTCCTGGGCACTCAGCAGCCACCTGCATCCCCCAGGCTCCTGGTGCCCCCCACGCTCGCTGCCGTGGTCATGAGGGAGCGTTTCAGAGCTCATTACCTTGCAGAATTACACAAAGCAGCTCAGGGCATCATCCCATGGAAAAGGAGAGGGGAAACAGCCGTGCTGGAAGGGATCATGGGGAGAGGGGCCTCGCCCAGCATCCCACCCATGCACCAACATCCACTGTGGGGAGGTCAGGCATGGAAGCAGCACCTGGCCACCAGAATATCTGACTGTGCTGGGTGCTGCTGGGGGTGATGAAGGCCAGGAATGGGGAAGTTTAGAAGGTGGACTGTGGAAAACTCCGTGGACAAAGCCTCCCTCATTCCAAACCAAACAGCACGTGGGGCTGGGGGGCTCCCATGAGATGTGGGGTGCCAGTGGGACACTGCAAATCCAGCTGGGAATAGCTCAGGCCCTTAACCCTCTCTGCCTGGGCTGTTCCCAGGCTCGCAGCGCTGCTGGAGAAGGCTCTGGTGGGATGTCACATCTCCCTGGCTGCTGCCCAGGATCCCTGACCCCATCTCCTCACCCTTCCTCTGTGCTCAGCTCTCTTGTGGTGCCCCAGACGGTCCCAAAATGCCAGTGCCCAGCATGACCCAGGTGGGCAGTGTGGGCCATGGCCCCGGGCCAGCTGCCCCGTGTGACATCTCCTGCTGGGCTCCAAAGAATGTCCCCTTGTCCTTCCTGACAGCCCCTGGGCCGAGGGGCTGGGGACAGCAGGGCAGGGCGGTGTCAGGGACAAAACCCAGCAGTGTGGAGTCCCAGACACAGAAAGAGCCACAGAGGGGACAGACAGGGCTCCAGCAGGGCTGCAGTGACGGCTCCGTGCCAGGGAGCTCCAAAGGTGAAGGGCTGCTCTGTTAGCCAGCACGGGGGACACACGGAATGAGGGACACTGGGGACAGGGAATGAGTGACACTGGGGACAGGGAATGAGGGACACTGGGGACAGGGAATGAGTGACACTGGGGACACACAGAATGAGTGACACTGGGGACAGGGAATGAGTGACACTGGGGACATGGAATGAGTGGCACACACAGAATGAGTGACACTGGGGACAGGGAATGAGTGACACTGGGGACATGGAATGAGTGACACTGGGGACAGGGAATGAGTGACACTGGGGACAGGGAATGAGTGACACTGGGGACACACAGAATGAGTGACACTGGGGACAGGGAATGAGTGACACTGGGGACAGGGAATGAGTGACACTGGGGACACACAGAATGAGTGGCACTGGGGACAGGGAATGAGTGACACTGGGGACACACAGAATGAGTGGCACACACAGAATGAGTGGCACTGGGGACACACAGAACAAGTGACACTGGGGACACACAGAATGAGTGGCACTGGGGACATGAAATGAGTGACACTGGGGACATGGAATGAGTGACACTGGGGACACACAGAATGAGTGACACTGGGGACAGGGAATGAGTGACACTGGGGACATGGAATGAGTGACACTGGGGACAGGGAATGAGTGACACTGGGGACACACAGAATGAGTGACACTGGGGACAGGGAATGAGTGACACTGGGGACAGGGAATGAGTGACACTGGGACACACGGAACAAGTGACACTGGGGACACACAGAATGAGTGGCACACACAGAATGAGTGACACTGGGACACACAGAACAAGTGACACTGGGGACACACAGAATGAGTGGCACACACAGAATGAGTGGCACACTGAGGACACAGTGAGAGGAATGACAGATTTGTCTTTACAAAACAAGCTTTGGGTCTGCTGATGAAACCAGCAATGAGAGATAAAAGAAACAATGGGATGGATTCTGCTGATTGATGAATGGAAAAGATGATATTTGCCTTTACAAACTGTAGGTTTGGTGGTAAATGAAACTGGATATTGAGAGATGAAAGAGACAATGGGGAAACACCATAGATTCCATAAGAATTAAAAATTAAGGGAGGTTTATACATTAGAGGGGAATCTTGGGTATCAGGCACTCTGGAAAGTCTGGACCTCTCAGGTATCTCAAGTGGGGAAAGAGAGAGGGAAATTGGGATAAAAAGGAGGCTGTGTCCTCCAAAAATCGAGAGACCCCAGGGGAATGGCCCATGGCCTCTCCATGTATCTGAATAAAGTAAAAGGATTCCTCTGTCTCCTTTTTGGACATAAACCCCTGGTGTTTGTGGATGAATTTTCCTGACACATGGAATGAGTGGCACACTGGGGACAGGGTGAGGGTGTGCCAGGGGTCCCACACATCTGCATTTCCTTGGCTCAGCACGGAGCAGCTCGGATGGCAGGGAGCCCTCCTGCTGCATGGCAGCATCTCCTGCTAAGCTGGGGAGGCACCAGGCAGGCAGTGGCTTCGAGCTGCATCAAGAGTTTATTTTTCCAGCTAAAATAATTTAATTCAGTGGAAATTCTTTCTTTTCTCAACCTGTCTTCTCCAGTAACCAGCCCATCCTGGGGAACGGCTGAGAAAGGAAAAGCCAGCGTTTATTGCGTTTATTTTCCTACCAAGAATAGCTGAGCTGGGTCAGGGTGTGAAGGGGCTTGATTTTTTTCTCACCAGCAGAAACCTGAAGCCCAAAATGCCATTTCTGATGGAATTTATTATTCCTGATGTCACAGCAGGGGGGATATGTTGCACTTCCAGCTTTTTGCTACCCCAACAGGCAGCAGAGCAAAGGTGGGAAAAGGTGCACTGAGATATGGTAAAAATAGTCAGGTAACAGGTCCATGGATGCAGCAAAATCCTGCAAAATCACCTGCTGCAAAATCACCTGCTCAGGGCTCAGCTAATGCCTCTCCCTGTGAGGATCCTGGGATCCTTGTGGGATGTGGAAGGGTTGGATATCAGAGCTGAGCCATCCACTAGTGGTTTTGTTAATATCTGCTGAGCAGCAGAAGTTAATGAGCCTGTGGAGGGAAAAAAATAGCTTGAAATGAAATTTTTTATACTGAGGCTGCCAGCTATCCATTACAGTGAATAGGACAGCTAAAGTGTGTGAAATGTGGCATGATTAAAACCATATCTGTAAAGGATTAACTGATCTGTAACAGCTACAGGTCTGATCTGAGGTGGTAAAATCTCCCCAGAGATGTCTCTAATCATCTGTATAACAGCCACGTTAATAAATCAGAATAAAGACATATAGGGGTGAGCATGGATTCCAGGGTTTGTGCAGAGGGAAGTGGGGAGGGAAAAAACCCCAGCAGAAATGAGAGGTTTGAAGAAAAACCAACTGTGGTTTGTGGAAATCCAGCAGTGTGTAAACGTGGAGAGCATCTATGGAGACACGAGTGCCACTGCCCTGGGTCACAGCTGACCACAGGCTGGGATTCCAGAGATGCAATCCTGCCCAATCCCAGCCCTGCTGCTGCACTTCCCACCTGCTAAATCCCAAGAGAGAAACCCTTTATCTCACAATTAAAACATAAAAGCACCCAGGGCAGTCCACTGTGGCTGCTCCAGGATTTTTCCTGCACTCTGGTTGGTGCATTCCTCACCCAGCATCCCAAATCCCTGCCCCAGCATCGCTCCCAGGGATGGATTTGGGGCAGTGGTTCCCCACTGTGAGCAGAACACCCGGGTGCAGAGAAGGCATTTAGCAAAAATAAACGCCGAGACAGAGCTTGAAATGTTTATTTTCAAACTCCAGGCCATTCATCCAGTGACACTGCTCTGTTCCAGTGAGTCTCCCTCTGTTTATATCAGATGATTAATGAGACACAGACTGTCTTTAACCCTGATGGATGTCACAGTCACCAGGGGATGACTTTGGGCTCGGTGTCCCAGTTCTCCTCCCACCTCTGCCTGCAGTCACCACTCTATCCTCATTGACCCTCATTCTTCCTGTTTGGTGCAGCCAAAATCAAGATTTCATTACAATATTTGTTTTCTCTTCATCTCCTCATCTCCCCTCAGCAATCAGCACTCCTGAGGCTGGAACCTCTGATGATGTGGGAAGGGCTCTGAGCTGCGGGAGAAGCGAAGGGACAGATCCAACAATAAAAGGAAACTTGGGTTTGGCCTGCCTAAAGCACAGAAGGGGACAGAGATGTGCCAGGACACCCAGGCTGATGCTGGAGTTTGCAGCAACCACCAGACACCACAACCAGGCACAGGAAAGCAGCCTGACCCCAGGGTGATGCCACTGGCAGAGGGCAGGGCTGTCCCTGCTCCAGGAAACCTGCCCCACCTTCAGCACATATCCCATCCTGCTGGGCTGCTGACCTGCTCAGTCAACACTCAGAATGGTTTGGAAGGGAATTAAAGCTCATCCAGTTCCAGGTAGGAGAACCTTCCACTATCCCAGGTTGCTCCAAGCCCTGTCCAGCCTGGCCTTGGGCAGTTCCAGGGATCCAGGGTCAGCCCCAGCTCTCTGGGCACCCACTGCCAGGGCCTCACCATTCACACAGGGAAGAATTCCTTCCCAAAATCCCACCTAAACCTGCTCTCTGACAATTTAAACCCATTCCCCCTTGTCCTGGCACTAACAGGATGGCCTGAGCAGCACCAGGATCGCTGGCATCAGGTGGGATTCACCTTTCTCCAAGGGGAAGAGCTTTAAACTGGACTTGAAGGAGGAGGGGAACAATCCCAGGTGTCTCTGACCCCCCCAGGGTGAGGAGGATGTGCTGGGTACACTGCAACACACGTGGAGTTTTACAGAGACGAGCCAGAGGTAGCAGGAGCCAAGAGGGAAACCCCAGAGAAAAACCTGAAAGAATTAAGGGATGTTCCTCTCAGAATGTGACCTCCAAAGGTCCCTTCCAACCAAACTATTCTATATTTCTGAATGGGGCTGGATTGAAACCAGATTGAACATGTCACTGCAACAATGCCTTTGCATCCCCTCTGAGCACAGCTCCAGGCAGCAGCAGTGGACACATTTCTCCAGCACTCAAAGCTCAAATTGAAAAGCTGCCATTAACATTAAAAGGAAAAAAATGGCTTTTTAAGAACTCCATACGTTTCTATTTCTTTCCCCTTCCTTTCCTTCTTTCTGATTCACCCTTCTGATATTTTGCTTGGATTCCAATCCTAATGCATTCATCCTTCTCAGCACATTTTTGGGCTCTTTCCACCATTGTTCTTGGAAACTTTTTTTCCTGTAAGGACATATATTTAGATATACAACCAGGTCTCCCACGTTAAAAAAAAACTCTACCTCAGGCTGGGAAGGGAAGAGTGTAGAGAAAAGGGAGTTGGGGCCAAGGATGACAGGGTGACAGGACCTCCAGGTGCCAGCAGAGGAGGTGGCATTGCCACAGGGACATTTGTCTGTGTCTAACATTTGATGGCTCTGTCTCCAGAATGGAATCTCTCCCCAAAGCTTTGCTGGCACCAGTGCAGGTGGTCACTGCAGCTTCCCCCAGGAGCCTGTCAGGGGAGGAAATGGAGTGAGCACAGCCCTGTGGCTCCTCAGCATCCCCGTGCACCTCGCTGCATCCCCGGCCCGCCAGACCCCAAAATCCTGTAACACACTCATGAAACACAAGGATTTGGGGAATGGATTGAGGCTTGCAGTGGCCACAGCCACCCCACACTGGTTCCCTGCTTGACCAAACTGGGACTGTCCAGTTTCCTGCAGCTCCCACCTGGAGCCAGAGGAGCGGGAGGGTTTGGCCAGCCTGGTTTTAATAACCCCTGAGCACTCAGCCCGCACCCAAACATGTCACTCTGAGAAGGCAGCTCCGAGTCCAACAAGCACTCGCAGGCTTTTCATAAACACACTTTAATAATCTTCATCAAGAATTTTAATACAGAGCGAGCTGCCTGCCAGGAAATGCATTTACACTGTCAGCTGCCGAGAGAAATAGCCCTGCACTGCTGCTCAATACCAGAAACACCCTCCCTCCCTCCCTCCCAGCTTTTCCTTTCTTCCTCTTTGGATGAAGTGTGGTGCTTTGGAAACTGGAGGGGCTAAAAACCTTGGCAGGGAGCCAGGCAGCTCCCTGGAGCATCCCCTGAATTGGGGGCAGCCCCTTTGCCTTGCCCAGTGCCATCCTGTTCCCACCTCCTGCTGGGCTGGACCTTGTTCTTCGCCTCTTTTTTTATTTTTGGGGGGTTTTAAGATTGAAAACTACATTTTTCCCCCCTCTCCCATTAACCTGCTGGAGGTGCTGCTGTTGCTGATGGCGAGGGAAGGGTGTGTTTTTAGGCTATGAGAAGAACAGGGGGTTTTGAGCTATGGATACAATTACAAAAGATTTCTTTCACAGCAAAGATTAACGGGATCAGAACACATTTCCTTGCTGGCTGTGGTATTAAGCAATTAAAGGGATTAAGCGAGGGCTTTACCATCCTCTGCCGCATCAGGTTTTGGTTTGTGCCAGAGGCAAAATACCCAATTTGATGTAGTCCTAGCCCAGAGAGCTGGAATGGTGGGAATCACATTTTACAGCCTTTTTCCCAACAGCTGAAAACACTCTGGCTGTAAGCACCCTCCATATGCTGCTCCAGGACATCCACACCCCGCTCAGCCTGCTCTCCCTGAGGATGTCAGGCCCTCTGTGCCCCCTTGGAACTGCCCCAAAGCCAAGTGCCACGGGCAGGGAAAGGCCCAGACACCAGAGAGGGGAAGGGGGAGGTTGGAGAAATACCCCAGGGGGACTCCAGCATCAGCATCTCCTTCCCCACACTTATTAAATCCTGTTTTACATGCAAGGAGGATGTTTGAACGCCAGTTCCTGGGCAGTTTGTTTATTTATAAGTCTGCTCTCAAGTGATTGACAAAAAAAAAAGGATGCAAAAACCAACCTCGATGCAGTGAAACCAAACGATGAGATTAGAAATCCACATAGCAGATGTCCTCCCTGAAGCTCATTTAGCAGAGGTGGGGAATGCCAGCTTTCCAACAGGAATGGCACTGCCACCTCCACTGCTTCCCTTTTCCTTGTGAAGTTCTTGCCTTATTTATTTGCTGGAGATGAAAAAAGCTGGGGGAAGCTGCCCAGCAGAAATACCGACCTTCTGCCAAGCGTTTTGATGTCGCAGCACAAATCGCCTTCTACAGGCAGGGGTGCAGAGGGGAAGAGGTAGAGAAAAGGTCAGTTGTGCTGGAGGAAACCCCCAAAATGCTTTGAAGAGCTGAAGGGGCTTTTTCATCACGCACAGAGTCCGTGGAGGGTCAAAGTGCCATGGGCTGGGGGAAAGAGTGATGGGAAGGATGGATGGGAGGTGCCTATGTGGGTCTGGCTCTGTCCCTGCCAGGGCAATTCAGGATGCGGGGTAGAATTCCAAAAGAATTTGGGTTGGAAGGGACTTTAAAGCCCATCCAGTCCCACCTCCTGCTAAGGGCAGGGACACCTTCCACTATCCCAGGCTGCTCCAAGCCTGACCAGCCTGGCCTTGGATGTTTCCAGGGATGGGGCAGCCCCAGCTGCTCTGGACACCCTGTGCCAGGGCCTGCCCACCCCCACAGTAATATAAATAAACCTTAAAATCAGTAGGAATTTAAAAGGCACAATGCCCAAAAACCTCTCTGGAGCAGGAAGGAGCTTCTGTGACTTTCTGAGCAGTGCACTGGGCCTGAATGTAGAAAGGGTAATTATTCTCAACAATGTCCTCCTTCAGCTCTTCAAGGCATCCACAAAACTGCTCCCACATCCCCCTGGGATGCTCCAGATCTGGGAGTGTAAACTCGAGGCTGTGGCAGAGTGGCAGCAAGATCAGTCAGGAAATGATGACCCCCAGACCTGTGAGAAAAAAGAGCTTCTAAGAACCTTCAGCTGTGCCACGGGACCCTCAAAGCTGCAACCTCCTTGGCACGAGGAGCTACGTGCAGGGTTTTTCCAGGTGATCCTTGCAGCAGCTTCTCCCAGTGCCTGAGGTATCCTAAAAACCAGACCCTGGAGCTGCAGACACACCACTGTCATGCACTGGGGGGCCATGGGGAAATTGCAGGTATCCAGGTGCCTCCCATCAGGCTGGAAGCAGCGGCTGCTCTGCCATGGAGCTGCTGCTCCCCGCGGGCTCGGCTTTCCACGGGCTGGAGCAAGATGTTGTACCTTGTTTGTGTTTCTATGGAATTACCCTCCCTGCTGGCTCCCATCCTGCAGCCCCCACCGGCTACATCTCCACGAGGTTAATTTCAACATGAAAAACAGCCTCCCAGGAGCAACTGCGGCTGATTTAAAATAATAAAAATGAAAATCTCAGGTTTGATGACTAATCCCGGCAGAGCGGTTTAAATTAGCGCTGGCCAATCGGCCACGAAAGTCAGGGGGAAAATTCCTGCTGGACTTCTCTCCTCAGTCCACTCCCTGGCTTCATTTTCCATCCCCAGATCCTTCCAGCCTGCAAACATATACAGTGTTGCCTCGGCAACTGGGAGACGAGATATACGTACATGAGAAAATGAGACAATCTCTTTGCTCTGTGATTGCCTGGAAGGTGGAAAATGGAAACCTATTCTCATCTGAAAGCTAAGTCAGATTGTACCAGACACACTCACAGCTCAACCTGCTCTTAAACATGCCACCTCCAGCTCCCAGGTGAGCAGAATTCCCCCTCCTCTCATGGGTGTCCGTAGCACCAGGTCTCTCATCCCATGGGATGCTCAAGACTTGCAGACTCACCAAAAAATGTGCACCAAAGGTGTTTTCTGTCTTACACACACCATCTGTCCAACTCCTCATCCTCCAGGAGCCCAGGTTCATGTGTGAGCTATGGTTTGAAAAGTAAACATGCTTCCACTCTAGTGTGGGCCAGAACTTCCCTCAGATGGGCAGGGACACCATCCATAGGTGCCCCATCTGTGGTCTTTGGAAGGTTCCTGCATCTCAGGGCTTGTGTGTGCATGAAGAATAAGCAGCAGGACACCAGGGGCTCCAAGAAGAGCATCTCCATCGTGGTGGTGTCTCATACCATCATGAAATCCTACTCAGAATTCCTGCTGCTCTGCAGAGCATTGCCCTTGGCTGTGCTTGGAACCCTTGGGAGTCCCTGGAGCCCATGGCAGTGCCTGGAGCTCTTGGGAGTCCCTGGAGCCCTTAGCAGTGCCTGGAGCTCTTGGGAGTCCCTGGAGCCCTTAGCAGTGCCTGGAGCTCTTGGGAGTCCCTGGAGCCCTTGGTTGTCCCTGGAGCCCTTGGAAGGAAGTCCCTGGAGCCCTTGGAATGAAGTCCCTGGATCCCTTGGAAGTCCCCAGAGTTCTTGGTTGTCCCTGGAGTCCTTGGTTGTCCCTGGAGCCCTTGGCAGTGCCTGGAGCCCTTGGAATGAAATCCCTGGATCCCTTGGAAGTCCCCAGAGTTCTTGGTTGTCCCTGGAGCCCTTGGGAGTCTCTGGAGCCCTTGGCAGTGCCTGGAGCTCTTGGAAGGAAGTCCCTGGAGCCCTTGGAAGGAAGTCCCTGGAGCCCTTGGAAGGAAGTCCCTGGAGCCCTTGGAAGGAAGTCCCTGGAGCCCTTGGAAGTCCCTGGAATTCTTGTCAGTGCTTGGAGCCTTTGGCAGTCTCTGGAGCCCTTGGCAGTCCCTGGAACCCTTGGAAGGAAGTCCCTGGACCCCTTGGCAGTCCCTGGACCCCTTGGCAGTCCCTGGACCCCTTGGCAGTCCCTGGACCCCTTGGCAGTCTCTGGAGCCCTTGGCAGTCCCTGGAGCCTTTGGCAGTCCCTGGAGCCCTTGGCAGTCCCTGGAACCCTTGGCAGTCCCTGGAGCCCTCTGCCCACAGCTGGGACGAGGTTTCCCTGCAGTGACACAGGGATGTGCCCAGAGCCCCTCCACAGCCACAGCCCCACCGTGCCCGCCTGCACAGCCCATCCACAGCAGCATTCCCCTTGTCTCTGTGCCATTTAATCCTTATCCTGGGAGTCCCTTCTGCATCACCAGCATTTGCCCCTCTCCAGCCCCACACCTGAAGGACCTGCCTGCTCCCCTGGGTCACACAAACTCCCTGTGCTGGCTGCAAAAGGACAGGATGTAAAAGGACAAGACTGGAGGCTCTTGGGGAGCCATTCCTCTGGCTCAGCCATCAAGTCCTTTGCCTGAGATACCATAAAAACCTTAAAACTAAATTACAGTGTTCTAAAAAGCAGCACAGGCTTTGCCACAGGTCTCAACAGAGCCAGGAAAACCCCCCTTGCTTCCAGTCCCACCAGCATTTGTTTCAATAAAGCTCCTCCTCTGATATTTCAGAGGTTCCAGGATGGTTTGGGTTGGAGGCACCTTAAAGATGATCCCATGGAACACCTTCCACTATCCCAGCTTGCTCCAAGCCCCAACCAACCTGTCCTTGAACATTTGTAGGGTTGGAGCAGCCACAGTTTCTCTGGGCAACCTCTGCCAGGGCCTCAGCACCCTCACAGATGATTTTCCCCATCAAACAATAAATATTCCTGTTAACCTCATTGTTCCCTATCCCAGGGGAATAACCAGATCTGTCCTAACCTCATTTCACATCATTTGCAAAACCAGGACAGCACCACCACCACCCTCCTGAGCATTCAGAGCCATCAGGAGTGTCTTTGAAAGGCAAAACTGGGATTGTGAATGAGCCCATCATTACTCATGAAGACGGGGTGAAACATGCTTTGCCAAAGCGTGAAAAATCTTTATATCCAAATACAAAGTGTCTCTCAAATTTACAGTTCCCTGAACGCTCTGGAACCTGAAATATATTTGTGGGAATGGCTGTGAAGGTAAACTGATTCCTGCCATTAAAATGTGCCCGGGCTGGGGTGCAGAGAAGATGAAGTGAAAATAAAAGGTGGGAAAATGGGATTTGATCTGCTTTTTAAAACAATAATGGCTTCACTTAAAATCTGTAACATGCAGGGTGGAGCAGGATTAGGATCATAAATAACTCCAGGGAAGAAAAATTATGCCTTTTCACAGGCTGGTAGCATGTGATCTTTAAAACCAAAGAAAGATAAAATAAATGTCTTCAAATATCCCCATTTTCCATCCAGAAGGACTGTTTTTAACTTGTTTTACAGGGATCACTTTATTCTGTGGATGCAGTGTGGCCACCTTTGGGCTGGAATGCAGCAGTGCCAGCGTCATGCTGGATCCTGCTGCAGGAGGGCATGGATATTTATCCCACTAAAATGATGAGCTGTTAGTGATAACAACCTCTGGAAGGGTAATTAAAAACTCTTTTGGCAGTGAGGCCACTCTTGAGTAGATTTGAGGGTCAAAGAGAATTTTCTGCGTTAGGAACCATTCTGGAATGTGACTGGAGTGGGGATGCTGGATCCTCCCAGCCCTGCTGGTCCCTTTCCCCCTCTATTTTTGATAATTAAGCACCCCAGGTTTCCACCACAAGACCTGTTCCACCTCTGAACAAGCCTAAAGATAAAGGCTTGAGATACAAACCATAAATCCTAGCCCAAAAGCAAGGGTTTTTTGCAGGAGGAATGCCAGATTCCCAGCTGAATCAGCCTCATCCCACAGCTTTAGCTGTTTTCTCACCAGTGAAGGGCAGAGAAATTCAGACCTATTGATCCCTGGTTGGGAATACAGACCCAGTAAAAACGCAGGTGGAACTTTAGGTAGTTGGGATGCATTTCCTTAAACTGGAATTTAGGCAGGAATCCAAGACTAACACCCTCCACCTTCTCTCCTGCAAATAGTGCCGAGGGCTCTTTAACAACGGCAGTGGTCGAGGCCTGGGTTAATGTCTTATCCATAAGTTACTCAGTATTTCCTTTTAAAGACAAAATAGTTGGAATACCACTCTTTCTCTCTCTAAATTACAGTTGTAGCTGTTACAAAAACCCCTCTGCACTATTTCCAGAGCTGGGAAGTGTCCATTTCTCTGGAGTCCCACCGCTCTGTTTTTATGGGAACTCCAGTGTTAGGGAGTTTATAGTGGCGTTAATACCCACAGAGATAAAAGCAGATCCTCGTTACCATCAGAGCTTGCTGGAGCTGGGAAAAGAGGCTTCCCAGGCTTCTGCTCATGTCCCAGTGTATCCTGGGTGGGTTTTGGGAGCAGGAACATCTCCTGGCCCTTCCATGAGGTGACATCAGGGGTTGTGATGTCCTGGGTGTCTCTCTGAGGGATATGAGCTGCTCTTGCTGTCCCAACCCAAAACCTGAGAACAGGCAGCTGTGATACCTGAAATAATTCCACAGAATCCCAGAAACCCAGAATCCCAGAAACCCAGAATCCCAGAATCCCAAAATCCCAAAATCCCAGAATCCCAGAATCCCAGAATCCCAGAGTGGTTTGGTTTGGAAAGGACCTTAAAGATCATCCTGTACCAAGCCCCTGCCACCTTCCACTATCCCAGGTTACTCATGAAACCTGTCAGTCAGTGTTCTGAATATATCCTGGTCCCAAACACCTTGGAAAACTGGGAAAGTTTAACCACAGGTTTGGATCCATCCAAGGCCTCCAGCCTGCTCAGGAAATTATGTGCCATGGCAAAGTTGGATTCACATTTTTCCCCTCTTCCTCTTTCAAGTTTTTCAGACTTTTGTTGAAAAAATAAACGGAGAAAAGGCAGAATTATTCTGTTTTCTGGCATCAGAACTCCTCCTGTGAAGCTAATTCCTACATAATGGATCATTGCTGGGGAGATACAGCTTTTGATAGAGATGGGTGGAAAAGGCAGAGAACTTCAGTTCCCGGAGCAGACAGGGCTTGGCTGGAATGATGACGAAGGGAATCCTTTGCTAAGGTTGGAGGATGCAGCCTAAAATCATGGCTCTTTTTGGCTCCCAAAGGGTAACATTTTCCCAAAAGCCTCAGAGCCTTTAATCCTAACGGGATTTAGGGCTTAGTTTCATAAACAATTTGGAAACTTGTCCCAGGAATGATTCTCACATATTGCTGCAAGGCTTTGTGAACTGGTGTGGATTTAAGGACCACTGCCCACCATCTCCTCCTCCTCTCCTGCAAGAATTATTCATGTAATAATTCCTGCAAGAATGATTATTATGCAGGTAAGGATTAGGTCTTTCCTTCAATGGTCCCATCCTTCTTTGGTATGAGCTGCTAAGGGCTAACAAAATGTTACAGCCACCACTGAGGAGCTGGAAAAGCCATTGACAAGAGGAGTTTTCCATCCATCCACAGCACAGACATCAACAGCATTCTTGGAATAGCTGAAAAAATCAGGACTCCAGAGATATGGCATTAGGAGGGGAAAAAAAATGATGTGGGTTTGATGTCCTGCACCACACTCAACAATATTATATATATATATATACACACACACATATATATTTATATATAGACACACACACATGAAACAAAGGAGATTCCATACTCTGGGAAAAGCCCTCAATAAACCCAGCTCCCCTTTTGGTATTTGGTAAAAACATCAGGCTCAAGGTCAGGCAAATTATAGCAAATAAGGCCTGACACAAATTCCTGACTAGATTTTTCTCCCCTAAAAGAGAATAATTTTCTGGTCTTTCTATTCTCATTTGTGTGAAAAGGTAAAACTAACAAGAAATGGGTACTCTGAATGACAATCTCTGTGATTTTCAGGACAACCTTTGCTGAATCCTTATCAAACACAGCAAAGATAATTCAGCCTCAACTTGGAGCTCAGTTTAAACAGAATGAGGCAAATGTGGCTGATAAGGACCAGGAGGCAATTCCTGGGAAGGAAAGGGGGATATTTTATTGCTGATGTTTCTCTACAGAGAGAGGGTTTACAGGATGTTCCCATTCCAGTTCCACAGAGCACAAACCTTCCCTGTTACAGCCTCAGGTGCACTTGGAGCAGAATAAACCCCCACCTTCTGCTTTAGGCCTTTGCCTCAGTTATTTCCAAGTCACAGCATCCCTCTGATAAACAGTGGGGGTTAAGAGGGGAAAAAATTGTCTGAGAACACAGTGTTAACATGAATTTTCAGGAAAGATGACCTTTTCATGTTGCTGCCCATTTTTCCTGCACATTTCTGATCTGCAGCAATACCTGCACATGGGAACCTGGGTGGGTCTCCTCCACCTCCTCCCCCATGGCAGCATTCCTGAAGACACCCCCCATTCCAGCAATTTGGCAGCACTGGGACATTTTCCTGTCACTTTGCTTGTTCTTTCTTGGTTTTCCTGGGATATGGGATTGCCAACCTCACAGGGCTTCCCACCCCATCCTCCTCAACACCCTCAGAGAGAATTTTCCAAAGGCTCAAACACCTGCATCCCAGCCAGAGCCTTTCTTGAGCCATTTTAGCCAGCAAATAAACTCAGGAAAGGGAATGTAGAGCAGCTCTTCCAAAGCATTAACACCAAAAAAGCCACACCAGGAGTCATTTTTCCTGCTCTATTTTCACATTTCTTGACAGGAATGGCAGGAGCTGCAGAGAAGTAAAAAGAAAGGCCTGGCCTAGAGCTCTGTGATGTGTTGGTAAGAGCTCCTCAACACCCGTTTGCATTTGGATGTAGGATCTGGATCACTCTGCAGTCTGCCAAGGAGTATATTCCAGTTTTGTGAAAAATGTCAGTGAAAGAAAAGAAGGGTTTCCTTTGATATTCCTCTTCAAAAGGTTTCAGGCTTTCTTTTGAAAAGGATATGCCAGAACTTTGCAAGCGGAGAAATATCCAGTTTGGACATTTCTAACAGAAAACTTCCATTTGAAAATAATTTCTCTCCCCTCTCCCCTTCTAATCCTTCTCATCTTGTCTTCCCCCTTCCTGGGCTTGAATGGTAAATTATTCCCATCTCCAGATGAATCCCTTCATTCCTGCCAGGTGCAGCTTTAGCTGTGCTGCAGAACCCAGTGGGTCTAAAGGAAGATCCCACAGTCCACTGCAGATGTTTCTTGGTTCCATTCGGTGCCAAAGGTACCTGGTGCTTTCCCAAATCACCCCCCTCCTTTATTTTCAGGCTGCTAAAAAGACAGATAATTATAGATCAAAGATGGCACATTCTGGGATAGGGTCAGAACTGACAGAAGATGCTCTGAGTGAGGCTAACATGGGGCTGGGGATAATTCACAGTATAAATTCAGCTGGAATGGAGCCAGTGCTCCTCTCAGGGGGTTGGAGGGATCCATCTCTCCCTTCACCTGACTCCAGCCAAGGAGCTGAACACTGAGATTATTTTGCCTTGCAGATAATCTCACCTGGAAGCTGCTCTGTGCAGGACTTCTCTCCAGCTGGCCTGTTTGATTCTAACAATCCGGTGTTCTTCCAGCTCTAGCATCCTATGGAGCCCAAATTCAAATCCTGGCTTTATTATGATGGAATGGTTTGGGTTAAAGGGATGTTAAAGCTCATCCCATCCCACCCCTGCCATGGCAGGGACAACTCCCACTGTCCCAGTCACTCCAAGCCCCATCCAGCCTGGCCTTGGACACTTCCAGAGACCCAGGGGCAGCCCCAGCTGCTCTGGGCACCCTGTGCCAGGGCCTGCCCACCCTCACAGGGAACAATTCCTTCCCAATATCCCATCTATCCCTGCCCTCTGGCAGTGAGAAACCATTCCCTGGGTCCTGTCACTACATCCCCTGGAAAAGGAACCCCACTGCCTGCAAGGGCTTCACCCACACAAGCAGAGAGGTAAAACACCTTCCCTGGTTCAGAGCTGATGCAGATTTAACCTTATTTTGCTTTACTTCCACAGCCCAGGGAATCATGTGTTCCCTCCCTGGACACCTGGCAGGGTCTGGCTCCATTTCCCTCCTCCCAGGCTGCTCCAACATCCGAGCAGAGGACAGAGATAAAGCAGGAGTGAGACCAGAGCTGTTCCACCTCCACCTCCCCTCCGAGAATCCCAGAGCCCTTCCCTGCCCAGGGCTCCCAGATGAATGCACCCATTGAGCTGCCTGTTATTAAACACATCTCTGGGCTCCAAATCACGACACAAATGATTTTTTTTGGATGCCTCCAGCCACCAGTGAAAGTTTCCCTTGTTTTCATCTTCCCAGCCTGAGCAGAAGGCTCTTCTCCTGCCAACCTAGCCAGAAAAACAGGAAAGGCCAGAAAAATCACCCAAAAAAACGGGTGTCACACAACTCACTGACACCCTTCCACACTGGGTTTTGCTGCATCCACTGGAATATCATGGATACCTGGAGACTGCAAGGAGAAATAAAGGCAGGCTGGACTTATCCTGGCAAGACCTATAAGCCATTTCCCCTAGAACATTCTGGAAGATTCATAAATAGCACAGGTTCAGGCCGGTTTCTCAAATTGTTCCAAAAGGAAACAATTTTGAGGGAGTAAAAATAGGCCCCTTGAAGTTTTTCACCAACCTAGGCACCGGGCTGGTTCCTCTCATGTCTATGATTTTCCAATTCCAAGTAGATTGCCACTTCTAAATTTTCACCTTTTAAATTTAGTTGAAAGAATGGAAATAGAAATGGAAAAAAAAAAAAATCCCTACAGACCAAAACAAGTCTTGATTTGATAAGAAACACTTCAGATTTTTTACTAGCTGAGAAAAATCAACAGAATTATTTGGACTGAGCCACAAGCACTTTCTTAATTATTAAGCTTTTAGGAGCTGCTTGTAAACCACAGAAACCATTATTCACACAGGTCAGGCTTTGTATACCTGACCTGGGAAACCTCACAGAGGGCAGAATTTAAGACTTCCTGAAAATGATGGCAAACCCAGGTTTTCTGATGGGTCCTTGCACTTGGGGAAAGAGTTTAAACCTCCCTCAAATTGCTGCAGCTGCCACGGGGGGGTTGGCCTGGAGCTGGCTCCAGGCAGAGGTTGATGTTTGATGAGATGATGTTTGGGGTTGATGACAGCAGCAGCTCTGGTTTATGAAGCAATCTTTCAGCTGTTTTCACGTAAAGTTTGGAAATGTGGGGAGAGCAGATGGGCTGAGGTTTGCTCATCGCAGCTCTGGGTGAGCTGGACACGGCCAGGCCTTCGCTCTCCCCTCGTGGGAATTGGCAGGGAAGGGAAAGGCCTTGTCAAGCCTCTAAAAGGGGGGAATGGTGCCTTAGGATCTCAGCTTTTCTATTTGTCACACATCTGTACTCCTGCCATTCCTCAGTGTGTGACTCCAAACTCCACACACACTGGGAGCTGCTGCTTCCCCACTTTGGGCACACACAACAATTCCTCTCCAGGCCTGGCAATCAAGGACACCTCACTGCCTCAGGGCCCCAGAGATGGAAACAAAAGGGAGTTGGGGGCAGAAAACTTGGGGGAAATTCCTTCATTCCCTGCAGCTGGAACTGGGAGATGAACCCCAATGTGCAAATGGAACAAACTGATAAAAGTGTGAAACCTGTGAGCCATGGTCCATTTTGGGTGCAGCCCCTGGGGGGCTTTGTCTGCCCTAAATGCACCTGAAAACCCTTCAATAAATAGAAATAAACTGCTTTTTACTCCCTTAATTTTGTCTGGACTCTGTTTTTAGGTAGCCCTGAAAGGCACCAGGTGGAGAAGGGAAATTTGGGTGGACAGGAGGCTCTGCAGGGCTGACAAAGCAGGCATGGGGTTGGGTGGGCCTGGGGGAATTTTGGGGGCTACAGGCTGAAAGAAACCTGCCCAAAATTCCATGCTGGAGGATGGGGGTGAAATTCTCCAACAGTCTCCAAATCAGCCCTGGAATAAGCAGGGAGCCTGGGAGAAAAATCCTAGAATCCCTCAAGGGTTTGGGGTAGAAAGGACCTTTCTGCCATGAGTGGGACACCTTCCACTCCATCAGGCTGCTCCAAGCCTCATCCAAAATATTCAAGAAACATCCAGAACTCCATTAATTTAAAGGTAGCACCTATAACCAGGAGTAATTTTTAATTATTATGATTTTCTTTTTTTAAAAAATTATTGCCTTCAAAGTGGGTTAGCCCAGTCAAAAAAAGAAGTTAAAACATGTAGGTGTGAGCAAGCTGGCCTCCCTTGGAGAAATCAGAAAGCAAAGAGTTCACGACTATAATTTGAGAGGAGCTTTTTTGCTGAACATAATAGGTTTGTGACCTCGGTGGTTTTAAGCAGAGGAAGGAAAAAAAAATAAAGCAGGAGAAACTTGCAGTTTGGGTCAAAAGTAATTGACTCTTGGGAGAGTTTTCAGGAAAAAAATCCAAATATAAATAAAACTGGGTCAACTTAATATTTTCACTGATTTAAAACAGCATTTTGTTTCACTTTGATTCATTCTTTTCATTTGGTAGTTTATTCTTTTAATTTAGTAGAACATTTTATTCTCTTAATTTGGTCATTTCTTGAAAATCCTCCATACAAAAAGAAGGGTCAAAAGGGTTTATTTTGAAAAATGTCAAAGCAAAACATTTCTACATCAAAAAAAGTAAAAAAAAAAAACCAAAACCCCAAACGTCTTTCTGGTTAAAATGTACTTGCCAAATGAGACTGGTATTTGTGAGTCATTTCTCCACCACATATTTTAGTGAATTTACAATTTGTCAGAAAGAAAAAAGAGAAGTTAAACCTTACACTAATGAGAGCACGTATATGTTGGGCTCACATAAACGAACTCATGAAGAAAGAAAGGGATTGGAAAGATTTTCTATCTACTGTGCATTTATTTCAGCATCTGTCCCTGCATAAATTGGGTGTAAAATAGAGGCACAAAGATAAAATCCAGACACAGGCACCCCCTTCTCCCTTCCTTCACATATTTCCCTCTCAAGACTCAGGGAGCTGCAAGCCAGCCCAGGGAGAAAAGTAATTTTAGTAATTTATTTCACCAAATAGGCTTTTAGGTTTATTTAAAAATACGCAGGACATGGTGGGTGGGATTGTTCAGGAGGAAAAACCACTGGAAGTGCTGGCATCTTTCATCCAAGCATGAGCAGGATCTTCATCCATGTTTTTTCCCTCCTGTCCTTTGCATTGCCCCCAAAGGCCCTTCTGTTTTAGGGAAGCTTCCTCCTCCTGCAAATGGTTTTCAAGATTTCCTTAAAAGCAGCACAGAGAAGATGAGGCTGCCCCATCCCTGGAAGTGCCCAAGGTAAAGTTGGATTTAGTGGGAAGTCCCCTGCCCATGGTGTTGGAAGGAGATGATCTTTCAGTTCCCTTCCAGCCCAAACCATTCTGGGATTCTGTGATGAAAGATTCTAATTATGTAAATAAATTAAAGAAATAAACAGTGAGTCCTCCCAGGTGAGTGGCCAAGGGCCACACCTTGGTCCCTTCCCCTGTGGCCAAAGGGGCTTCCTGAAGCTTTTGATTCTGAAGGAGAAAAAAAATAATGGTGAAAACAACAACAACAATTATCCAGCTATCAGCATGCAAAATTTAAGCATCTCCAGCTTCTAAAATTAATAAAGCCCAAGTTTTTATGCTTGTCATCTCCAAATGATGCTGGGCAGCTGCAGAGGATGAGATCAGCCCATGCTGCTGTGCAGGGGAGAGCTGCAGCCCCACAAACCAGTCTGGAAAATTCCAGGGCCATTTTGGCCCTTCCTATTCCATTCCATTCCCATTCCCATTCCCATTCCCATTCCCTGTGCACCCACCCACCCCACAGCATTTCTGTGCTCCCCTTCACCCCCTCAGGAATATCCCACCCTGCAGACAAATGGAAAAGCCTCCAGTTCCCCAGGCTGGGATTTAGAGTTTGAACAAAACAACGCTGGGACAATTCAATATTAAATTCCAGAGCTGTAGTTCCAGTCTCTGGAGTTGCCAAGCTCTTTGCTCCATGGTTCTACAGAGCTTTCTCTCTTCAGGCTGAACTGCAAAAATACCTGCTAGGACAGCTTGAAAAATGTCCACTGAACCATTTTTCCAAGGGAAGATTATGCTTTCATTTAACTGGAGAAAGCTCACCAAAAGCAATCTGATTTCCTTGAAAGTGTTTGACTTGTTTTATTGGAAAATAAAATGACCAAAACCTGAATATTGAGAAATACCACTTTGAGCAGTGAAAGATAATAAAGTTTTGGTCACTAATCCTTTATTTTTATTACCCAACAAGTGTCAATGCTTCCCTTTCTTCCCTGGACACATCACAAATGAATATTTTTCCTGGACAGGCAGGACTTTCACTTTACATTCAGACATCTTGGTAAAAGCAGAGACACTCAAGATTGTGTTTTTCATCTGCCTGGCCAAGGATCCAAGAGCAGTTCTCGAGCAGGGCTGTGTCCATGAGGCCACCAGGGTGTCCCAAGGGCAGTTTGTCCCCATGGAACATTCCAGCAGTTGTGTTCTTGAAGGCAGTGAGAGAGGGAGCTCCTGGGCGTGGGGGCTGACAGAGCAGGTAGCTCTTTACAGCTTCTTTAAAGCTTCCCTGGGTTTATCCCACACCTTCTGCCTGCAGATTGGGCAAATCCAGCTCAGTTCCCTGCAAAGGAGGGAGGACAAGACCTCTGTGACTCCAGAGGTCCAGAGACAGCACCCTCATCCTGCTCTCCAACTCCTCTGCTGTCACCCCCACTAACCCAGCCCAGAATATATCACAGAACCTTTCTCCAAATCCCTTTCCTAGCATTCTCTTGGGAGACAGGAGCCTCCCTGCACTAAGATTGACTCAACCACCCACATTTGTAGGGTTAATGGCCTAAAAAGCTTTAGATTTAGCTGTTCTGAAAAGCAATTTCCACCTCCCCATCTCCCCCAACTCAAGCAGCCCTTTGGTCTCCACTGAATAATTCATGGCGTTTCCCAAGGTTGTTGTTTTTCTTTTTTCCATGAAGGCAGGCTATGAATACACCTGCTTGTTCTTGATTTTTCTAATGAATAATCCTGAATTATCCATGAAATGCTAAATGGCACCATGATCTCATCAGGCATTAACCATGCATGAGACAAGCTTAGCAACCAGGCAAAACACACAGCAGCCCAAGCTGGAGACCACTTCAGCCAGGATGGACTTTCCAAGTACTTAACAAGGCAGGAAACAAGAATCTCTTTCCTAGAGATAAGGACATCAGCACCAGGAGAGATCAAAGAGACTGGGCTGGGGCTGCAGTGCTTTGGGATTTCACTCCCACCCTGACAAGCTTCATCAGACTCAGTTAAGCCCTGTTTTTCTCTTTAATTCTTATTTTTTTCCCTTCTTCTTCCTTTTGTTTGTCCCCTCTTTCCCCTTTCTGGGCTTGTCTGCTGCAGTAGAAGCATCTGCAAGGGTAAGACTAACACCTTCAGATGATGTATTTCAAGGGCAGCATGAGCAGAAAAAGTCTCAATTTGAAGAAATTTTTCAGTTGAGAGTCAACTCACAGAAAATTCTGATCACTGGCCGGTGATATTGAGAGAAAAGCAACTAAAGACCTTTATTCTCCTTTCTTTCCCCCATTCCAAAGGAAAACCAGCCCAAGAGAAATGTGGGGTGGGTTGGTGTTGTCGTGCCTGGTTTTTGCACGGAGCTGGGCTGGAGCTGGGGGCTGGAGCAGGGCCCTGCAGGTGCAGAACCATCATATTTCACCAATAAGAGACCCATCAGCTCCAAAACACACCTGGATCCCAGCCCCAGTCCCTGCTGACTCCCTCCAGGGCAAGGTGAGAGTGAGATGCTCAAATTTTGCTTCCATAGAATCCTGGAATGGTTTGGATTGGAAGGGACCTTAAAGATCACCCAGTTCCAGCCCTGCCATGGCAGGGACACCTTCCACTATCCCAGGCTGCTCCAATCCCTGTCCAACCTGGCCTTGGGCACTGCCAGGGATCCACAAATTCCCTGAGCAAACTCCTGTCCTCCTCCCTGTCCTCAGAGAGAGGAATTTCTTCCTAATACCCCCTCTAACCCACTCTCTGTGAGCTTGATGCCATTCCTCCTTGTCCTGTCTCTCCAGGCCCTTGTAAATAGTCTCTCTCTTCCTTCTTGGCTCCTTCAGGCATTGTAAGGCCACAATAAAATCACTCTGAAGCTTCTCTTCTCCAGGCTGAAGAATCCAAATTCTCTCAGCCTTTCCTCCCAGCAGAGCTGCTCCATCCCTCTGATCATCCTGGTGCCTCCTCTGGTCTCACTTCAGCAGCTCCAGGTCCTCCCTGAGCTGGGAAGTGGCTCTGCAGGTGGGGGGCACTGGCAAAGCCACAGCACTGGGGAAACTGAGGCACCGAGGAGCCAGACTTGCCCAAACCCTGCAGCAAGGTCAGGTGCTTCAGCTTCAATAATCTGAGGCTTCATTTAATCACAGTCCCTTTTCTCCCCTCCACTCCAGGAGCCTGGTGTGCTTCATTCCCTTTCTGATCAAAGCCAGAGTGAGCTGGAAAATGGGGATGGTTTACAGTTACCTAATCATCAGCTTTCCAGTCCCTTTATACACTGGAGCCAAAGGTTTGAGTCCCACCAGGATTCACAACCTTGTTTTGCTTTAGGAAGTTCTCTTCTGAGGAGAGATTTAAACCCCAGATCCATACTGGGGAGATGTTTCCTCAGAGGGATCAGAGAGGTAAAAAACTGCAGCCTGGCCCTAAATCACATTTTCCTACATCATTTGAGGTCCACAACCTCCATCCTCTGCTCAGGCATCCTGACTGTGCAGGCCTGGGCTCTGCAGGATGTTTGCAGGGGAACAGGCTGCTGATTTCACTTTGAAGCAGGTCCTGATCCTGATGTCCCGTGCTCCGTGTGCTGACCCAGTGGCTTGCACAACACGACTGGGAAGAAACAGAGTGATTAATGCTGAAGAAAACTTCTGGAAGCTGCTGTGGCAAAGTGACTGCATGAAGTTTTGAGTAACTTCAGCTCAGCATTACTCAGTTAACCCCTCTGTGCCAGGAAATGCTTGAACATACTAAAAACTAAATACTAAACCAGGACAAATACCCTGCCCTTTCTGAGCTAGGAATGAAATCCTGTTTACAGCTGTGCTAACAAATTCCAAGGAAAAGCAGAAAGCTGGAGCAGCTCTTCCTGCAGTAAGCATGGCCCTAAAGGCATGAGAATACTCATAAAGCCCCACTCATGAACCAGACATCCTTCTTTCTCATTACTCTGGTGCCTGGGCTTGTGGAGATACCCAAGGTGAAACTCTGGGAGTTCTCACACTGCAGGATTTGTCACACAGCCAGCCCCTGCCCTGGCACCCTTTGGACAAGGGCAGCAGCAGCAAAGAGCCAGCCACCTCCTGACACCAAACCAGGGTTTCCATGCTCAGGGTGAAAAGGAAAGTGGTTGGAAATCCCCCTTTCTCCTACCTGCTCCCTCTTTAGGGCAGGGAGAAGGATTTTGTGGTATTTGCACAGCACCCTCGAAGGGACTTCGATGTCTTTGAAGCCTCCAGCTGCTCCTTCAGAGCCCCACTAAACTCCCATTGATCCAGAATAAAATCCAAAGGGGGAAAGCCCCAGTCATCAGGATGTTTTTATAGATAAAATTAATTTTGTTATCTCTTTGCTTCTGTGGATGGCTCTGAAGCACAGAGTCTAATGTCATGTCTACATGGCAAAGCTGTTTGGGGATGTCGTTCCCTACCCAGGCTTTTCTGCTGGAGCCAAATATTTATTGTGTCTGGAGCAAGAAGCTTGTAAAATGCAGAGGTGGGAGGTTGTTTTTCTTGTTGAATAGGCACTGAAGTAGCCTGGTTTTTGTTTGCCTGTTTTGTGTGCAGGGAAGTCCACAAGAAGAAGCAGGTGGTGCTGGATTTAACACCCACATTTTAGCTGTCACTGAAAAGGTAAAAAAACACATTTTAGAGTACACCAGGAAAACAACCCAATTTCAAGCACAGGAATCCATGCAAATAAGCTTCCACTAGTTAGTCCATGTTGCTCCAAGCCCCATCCAGCCTGAACACCCCCAGGGATGGGGAAGCTGCAGCTTCTCTGGGCAGCCTGTGCCAGGGTTTTACCACCCTCACAGAGAAGAATTTCTTCCTGATATTTAACCTAAATTTTCCCTCTTTCAGTTTGAACTCATTAGTCCTTGTCCTACCCATCAAACACAGAAATACTGGGCAGAAAAATCTTATATATTCCAGCTAATTCAGGGTGACACTTGGTACTAAAACATTCACAACCAGTTTCTCCATGAAGTGGAATATTCAGGGAACCATTGCAACAAATCCTTATTGCTGGGTCCTGCTCATCAGCAGCAAGGAGCTGACAAATTCAGGGAGAAATGTGGTTCATTTTGTCCTGACAGATGTCAGAAGGAGCAGACAGAGCCCAAATCTCATCTCACAGCATCATCACTGATTCCAAAGTGTCCTGTGAGCTGGCAGAGGGATCGGAGTCAGACCTGAGTGTGTGACACACTTTGGGCTGCCTCAGCTCAGTTTAACAATCCTGTTCCTAAGTACAATTTGTATTTAAAACCCTGGAGACACAGTCATCCAATTATAGCAAGCAGAGAGAACTGGGAATGATGTGAATTCTCAAAAGAAAACGGAAAAAAAATAAAAACCAGGAGAGTAAATGAAGCAACAAAGGGCAGATGGTAAGGGAGGCTGGAAGAGGGCAGCAGGGGCTGGCCAGGGATACAGCTGGGGTTGGGAGGATGAGGAGGCAGCAGGAGAGGAGCAGAGGGAGTTCAAGGAGTCCCGGTCAGAGGGACACAGTAAGTGGATTTAAGGGAACAGAGCTGATGCAAGTCCCGTGCTCTGGGCTGGGGGAAGGTCTGATTCACAGCAAGGCCGAGTCATTTCCCAGCTTAGCCCGAGCTCTCTGAAGCAGGCTGACAGCAATCCTGGCCTGCCCTTCTGGCAAGGGATACTGGGCACAGTCTGGGTTCAGGACAGCTCTGAGTTTACCTGCACTGGCCCATCTCCAAAGTCAGCTCTGCCACAGCCTTGGAGACACAGCCCAAACCCTGGGTACAGCCAGGGAGGGGCATTTAGGGGATGGATATTCCTGGGTAGGATTGGAGCTGATGGTTACAGCCTTGAAAACCGGTTTGCAAGAGCAAGCTGTGCCAGGAAGGCAGCACAAAACAGCAAGTAACCCACCTAAGAAAGCAAATTGGGTGGCTGGGAGGATGCAGGGGTGGATAAACTGCGGTGGGACAGGATCCAGTAAATTGCTTTCCAGTGGCTTGGGACTTTGTTGTAGGTTGTCCTGAGATTTTTCCAGCCAAACCCCTGTGCTTGATGTACCTTGGATATTTGTGCCTAGGTGTTGTTGTTATTTTACCATGGTTTTATCATCATCTAATAAAGAGTGGGATTCCTTTTTGGCATCCCTGGCTCCTTCCTGCTCCCTTGGGCCCCAGAGCAATGCCTGGCCCTTGGATTGTTTTCCAAACTGCTCTCTAAAGGCAAGGACAACACCAGAGGCACCTGATCCCAGACTTCCAACCCAATTCCACACACAGCCCTGGCCATGAAATCCACCCCCACGATTTTGGGAGGCAGGGGTTAAGCAGCTGCAGACAAATGAAGTGCTGTGGTTTATGGGAGCATTGGAGGAGCTGCAGCTCCCAGAAGGAGTTGGAGCAGCGTGGAAAAGGCTGTGCCCACCCATGGAGACACACCGAGCTGGGGACACAAACTCTGCTTTGCAAGGCACTGCCAGGCTGGAGCAGGGAAGGAGCCTCCCTCCTCGGGATGCTACAGGGAGAAGAGGGGAGCAGCTCTGTGCCCTGCTCACCCTGGACAGTGTCTCACCCTGTCATCCCTTCCCTCTGCTGCAATGTGAAAAAAAAATAAATCAAGAAACCTGATTTTTGTAAATATATCTCTTTGAGCTATGCCCATCTTCCCTTTAGCACAGGATTTGGGGCTTGCATTTTGGTTTATTCCTTTTTTAATACATTGAAAAATGTATTTTTGAGCAAGACTCGTCTGGTTGAGGTGTGTTCCATGGGCAGGACAGCAGGGCTGAAATCTCTCCCTCTTCCCAAGCTCCTGTAGAAGCAAAGCACTGCAGAAACCTCAGCTGGTTTTCTCACCCTGCACCAAGCACCTCTCTGTGCCTCCACCCTGTCCCTCCTCCCAAGGGTGCTCCAGCCCTGAAATAAGCTCCAGAGACAACAGATCCCAGAGCAGGAGCAGCCTTCAGGGAATGCATCTTCCCCCCACCCCACTGGCTTGGAAGGAGCCTTAAAAATGCCAAATTCCAGTATATTCCATTACACCATATAATCTCAGTTTAAGGCTCCCAAGCATGCCTTTAATTTAAGCTTAATAAAGCTGTTATTGTCCACTCATTAATGAGTGCTTATTAAAACCATATTTATTGCACATGGTGCTGAGAGATCTCGCGGGGAGCCCGCGGCAGCAATCCCTCCCTCCAGCCCGTGGTGTTTAACGAGGGATCCATGTGGACAGGGCTGGGAATTCCCAGCAAATGTGTTTCTAATAAGCACTTGTCTCAGCTGAGGTGCTGTGCACATACCTGTGGGTGCACCCACACCAGATGCAAATGAAATGCAGATTTAGGAGCTGAGTTTTCGCAGTTTTGGCGCAACTTTGGGACAGGATGAAAACACGTTACGGTGTGGCACCTAACAACAACAAAAAAATCAGGGTTATATTAATTTATAACAGTTTTAAAGATATTTAGAGGGGGTGGTGGGCAGCATCCAGACCCTTCTGCATCCTCCCTGCTGCCCAGCACTACCCCCAAATCAAACACTGGGACCACAGGCCTGAAAATTAATTTTATCCTGAGGCTGACAGACTCAGATATCCAGAGATAATATCAATACCAGAAGAAAAGCCCTGTGCAAGCACCAGGCTTTCTGCTTCCCATAGCCCAAGGATAAGAAATAATCTGCTCTTGGTGTAAAGCAAGCTGGCATTGCTCAGTTTTATGACTAGGACTTGCAGAAAACAAAAGCCTTTTCTGCATCCCAGAAACTGCATTTTCAATTCCATGTCTATAGACTGGAGCCTCCTGATTTGGGTGCTGGGATCCCAATTATTGAAATATCAAGAGTCACACTGCAGATAAGGAAAGTGCATGAGGAAGAGGGATCTGACAGGAAAGGCATCTTACCTTGGCACCCACCCTCTGCTGTGTCCTGAGCCATCAAAGGGAAATCAGTCCCCAACAGAACTGTCTGGGATGGGGATCCCCAGGGAATTACAGAGCTCTCTGTGCTTGGGATGCTCTGGGATCCCTCTCACACCAGTCACCAGCTCATTGTGTGGCAGGGATGTTTGTCCCTCTTTGGGATCATTCCCACTATCAAATAATGATGTCTGGGATGCACAAACCACTGACCCCCACCTGCAGCACTTGACCCACCCGAGTCACTTCCAGGTTTGTTTGCTCAGCCCCAGGAACCTCTCTGGGTCTTACAGAGGGGGCTTTCTTAGCTCTGACTTTTGGAACATTCAAAAACACTCCCCCTCCTTCTCATTCCTTGTTTTTCCTCTGAGCAGCTTAGCCAGAAGTTGGGGGCAGGAGGGGAAACACTGCCAGAAAAGCTCCTAACAACCCTCTTTGGAGACAGGGTTTATACACTCAGCTGTCCCTTGTAAACTAAGCCCTGTGTGAGATTTTTTTCCCAAACCTTTCAATCCCCTTCCTTGCCCTCACCCCTCCTGCTTTCCTCATGCTGCAAATATGCAGAAAAAAAATACTTGGGTACAAGAATGTCCTTTTGTGCTGCAGGAGACAGGGGGCAAGAGGAAAAATAAAACAACTCAGGCTGCAAAGAGGCGGTGGGGAAGCATCAGCATTGCCTTGGCTGTCCTTCCCTGGAGGGCTCCAGCGGGATTTTGTGGATGGAGAAAGATCCCTCTTCCAGACCCAGGTGCCCCAGGCCACAGTGTGGCTAAAACCCACCACAGCAACATCACCCCCATGATCTGTAAGTGGAAGTGACAGCATGGAGAGGCTGTGCTGGGATTGTTTTCCTGAAGTCTGTGGGCTGGGGAGGTTCAGGTGTTGTTTGAGCAGACAAGATCAAGGTCTACACACGGAGCAATCCTTGGTGGGCACTACTGATCCTGGCAGGGAGCAGGGAAAGGGAGTCCCCTGCGAGGTGGGAGAGACTTTTTCATGGAAGCACAGTGTTAACTGTGTGGGATCTCACTTATTTCAGCTGGAGAAGGAACCCATCCTGCTGGCATCCCTTTGCAAGGCCCTTGCTGCGCTGGGCCCCGTCCCTGCAGGACCTGACATGGCCCAAATCCTTTGGAAAAGGGAAGCACCGAGCACTTTCTAGCTTGGAGCAGGATTAAAAAGCCCCAACAAGCGGGATTTGCTCTGTTGTGGTGAGGATGGATGTGTCAGCACAGCGAGGCTCCGAGGATTCCCGGCTTCGGCTGGGACAGGATCACAGTGCAGGAAGGAATGTTCTGGAGAAGCGTGTCCCTGCTGAGCAGATGTGTGTTCTCTGCACGCCTGGGAGAAGAAACTCCAGCTAATCCAGGCAAGCCAGGGCTCTGTCACCTCCGGGGCGGGAAGAGCACGGGGAATGGCAGCAGGTGCCCAGGAGCACGGGGCCGTGGCAGCAAGCTGGCAGCAGCAGGAATTACTCAGAACATCCTCAGCACGGCCCTAGGATGAGCTCAGGAACAGCTCAGGGCTGGGTGATGCCGTCCCTGGAGCCATCACGTCATGGGAAGGCATCGCCGGTGTTGGAGCAGGTGGGAGCTGCAGGCCGCGGTCCGGCTCGCTGACATCTGTGATGGACGAGCGCCGTGCCTGCAGCGCGGCCCTGAACCCGGCGCCTTCGCTCCTGACTTCATGGAAATGTTCCACACATGGAGCTGGCCCCTTCCCAAAGCTCCTGCCTCCACAGGGACTCGCTGCTCACGGCTCCACAGACGGATGTGCCGCAGGGAAGGAGCAGCAGGAGCCATCCCCAGGCCGCAGGACACGGCTGGCAGCATTGCCTGTCTTCCTCGGGCAGGGAAGAACCAGCCACCTCCTGCATTCCAAAAGGGCTCCTTTCCAAGCTGACTGTGCAAGGAGAACCCCAGGGGTCACCAGCCTTTAGGCATGAGGTGTAAAACAGCAGGACACATCCCTTGCCAAGCTATGCTGCACCCAGGTGCCAAGCAAGAGGTAAAATCCTTTAATATTCAGGAATTGGGAGAGGGTGAGGTTGGATATCAGGGAAAGGTTCTTCCCCAGAGGGTGCTGGGCATTCCCAGGGAATGGCACAGCCCTGAGGCTGCCAGGGCTCCAGGAGGGGTTGGACACTGCTCCCAGAGATGCCCAGGGTGAGATTGTTGGGGTGTCTGGGCAGGGCCAGGAGCTGGGCTGGGTGATCCCTGTGGTCTTTCCCAACTCAGGATATTCTATGACTCCATGAATTGGAATTCAAGACAGGAAAGGTCAGAAGATTTCTGCACTCAGGGCCCTGACAGCTCCCTGGTGCCTGGGGCTGTTTTCAAACCCCTTCCATCCCTTTACAGAGTCCAAACCCGAGGAGGGTCTTGTTTTTATTAAAATAAATGTTTTACATCTTTTATAACCTCGCTGCCAGCTGGATGGCTGCACTCTCAGGGCAATTATATGCATCATCTAAACATCATCTAAAATGAAAGGACTTCATTTAATTGGGTTATTTAAATGACATGTTTGATGGAAAAAGCCAAGCAGACTTAACAGGATATTTAATGCTCACGTTCGTTTGCATGAGTACAAAACATTATCTGAAAGCCTGGGAAATGAAGAGCAAAATTCCTGGTGACTTCAGAGGCTGTGGGCCAGATGTTGGCAAAGAAAGGATCAGAGAGATGACACAGGAGCTGCCACCTGGAGAGAGTGGCACCACTGCCACGGGGGAGGTTTCTGAAGGGAATTCTCCCTTTGGTCACAAGCCTGTGGGGTTTTTTTCTCTCCTACACAAATAGTCCTGCCCAAGAGTTTAAACTGTTTTTTCCTCCTGCTTTTCTCCTGATTTCCTCTATGTGGAAAAGAAAGCACAAAGATGTTTTAAAAATGGAAAGTGCTTTCCCTTCAGCAAACCAAACCTCAAAGCACATCTGCTGTTGAAAAACAAGAGAACTGGGATTTCACACCAAACCCAAGAGGTGTAGTTCCGATTCCTCCAACTCCTTACTCCCAAATTTGAGTAGTCCAAACCTAAGTGGAGATTTTTAGTCTATTTTAGAGGCATGACAGCAAAATACTTCCAATTTCATTACCTTCTAAAATACACACACTGCAGGTGCTAGGGGCAGAAGGCACAGGGTGGAAGGTACAGTCCCAGGCATCACACCAAGCACCACAGCATTAAAAAAATCCAACAAAACCCCAGCCAAACAACAACAACAACAAAACAACCCCAAACCCACCACAAAAACAACCTCCCCCTCCACTTTGCACAGACAAGCTGTGTGTAACCTTTTCAGGTGGTGTTACCTCCATTCTGCTGGAACACACAGAGCTGAGACAGCTCCTCTTTCTGCACAGACAGTGAGCAGTGCTGAGAGTTAAAAGCCAATTCCTAAATGCCATATTCAATATTTTCTCCTGCTGAAACATAGAACAGCAAATACAGCAGATGTAAAAAGAGAATACAGAGAACTGTCCTTGGGAAACAGATAGGAAAGACACATCTGTTAGACTTAAATGAGTAATTACTGGGAAAGTTTTAGATTCCACTGACTGCATAAAGCATTTTGAAACATCCTTTTCCACAGTTTCTCAGGAAGAATGAGACATGGACCTTTCATGCTTTCCTAGGTGCAGCTCCAAGTTATCCCTATGAGTGATGCAGTGCCTGAGAGTCAGAGCACTGGCCACAGCTGCTCCCAGCAGGCAGGCTCCAGGCATCCAGGCATCCTCCATGGAGCTCCTGCTGCCCTGTGCCCAGAACAGGGAAGATTATTACAAGGAGCAGCTCCAGGGCTTTTCCCTCTGCCCCTTCCAGCCCAGGAAGCGGCCAAAAATGTCAGGAGTGAGTCACCAGCACTGGAAAGGCTCGTGTTGCTGAGCCCAGCTCTTGGCTCTTCCATGACACAACCCTTGGCACTTGGCCCTCTTTAAACTCCTTTAAACTGAGGGTCCATAACTCTGTCCCCTGCTCCACAGGTCTGTCACCATGCCACACACACACTCTCCCTGCTCCCCAGCACTTCAGGACAAAACAGTCCACGAGGCTGAAGGAATAAGAGATGCCTCCTGAAGCTGTGAGAGCTGCTCTTAAATCCTGACACCTCTCGAGACGTGAAAAGCTTTGGAGGTGAAAAAGCTTTTGCTGGTCAGGAAGGCAGCAAGGAGAGTAATTCCCTGGGAATTTCCTGGCCACAGGCAGCCTACAGCTGTGGGAATGGGCTTTAAAACAGGTGGGGAAGGCAGGGTGGGGTGCAGCAGGCAGTGAGAGGAAAAGGAGAATGTTGCACACAGGTAATCTGCCTGGAAGGGGAAGGGAAAGGAGCTCAGACTCCTGGGATTCAAATCCTCCAGGATTTGCCTCCACAGGGCTGCATTTGGTGGCTGCTGGGGGCACAGCTCAGTGTGAATGGCAGTGGTGTTGGCACTCCAGGCACGCCACCCTCCCTGTATGAAGACATTCAGATCCTCACCAGAACACCTTTTAGTAATAATAAAGTATATAATAATTTAGTAATAATAGTAATAATAATTTTCATTATGAGGTCTATAGTGACAGGACAAGAGGGAATAGCCTTAAAATGAAGGAGGGGAGGTTTAAATTAGAGATTAGGAAGAAATTCTTCCCTGTGAGGCCCTGGCACACAGAGGGTGTGGACTCTCAACCCCTGGAATTGTTCAAGGCCAGGTTGGCCAGGGCTTGGAGCGACCTGGGATGATGGAGGGTGTTACAGTGGGGCTGGAATGAGATGAGCTTTAAAGTCCCTTCCAACCCAAACCCTCCTGGGATTCTACAATTATCCTTTAGCATGATTATCCCAATTTGATGCTCAGCACCACCTCACCCTGCCCACCCCACTGCAGTTTCTAAACCCCCTCCCTACCAAGAGAACAATTCCCTGACTGCAGTTGTGCTGGATTTTGCTGCAGTAAGATCTGCAAGTCCTGTGCTTTCACACAGAGCTCTGAGCAAAGAGAAAGCTCTTCCAACAGGTTCAGGTGAGTCCAACTCACCAGACCCGGCAGAATCCCAGGAAAACCCGTCCATGGCTTGGACCTGCACCTGGGGAGGTCTGTGGGGAGGAAAAGAGCCCTGGAAAAAAAATGAAAGTCTGAGAAATTTACTGAGCTTGGCTTGGTATGTGGTTGTGCATCAGAGCTGGGTAAATGAAGATCTCAGAAAAAAGTTTGGTTTGGCTCAAGCCAGAACAAACATTTTCTAAAAATGAATAAAGAAATTGAAAACCAGATCTCCAAATAGCTTCACTCCTTTTCCTGCTGTTTCCAAAACTCCACTTCTTCTGGTGAATTAACTTTTTGGACCTCCTACAATGAAACAGCCACTTCTGAATACAAACAGAGCAACCCAGAGCACGTTCAAATAAACACTCTCCTTGTGTATATTTGTATCTTTCATCATGTACTAAGTTTTGTGTAGGACTTATTTGTATTTGTAAACTTTGAGATAAAGGTACTTTGAGAGTTTAAATCGATGTAACATCAGACATCCAAATAAACTGCAGCACAAATCCAGATTTACCTTTTCCCTCTTATTTCATACTTGAATTTCTTCCTGCCCATAACCAACAACAACAAAACCAATGAAGAAAACTGAGCACAAACAACCTTGTTCACTCGATTCCAGGCTGCAAAAAGCTCAAGGATTCAATCTACAAATCCAGCCAGAAGATTCCAAAAATGGTTGTGGGATTGGCAGCAGCAAGAGATTAATCACTTTTAATGATACTTAACATTCCCACCTCAAATTAATTTAGGTCTTTACGAACCATTTGATTTCAAAATGGGTGAAGAAAACTGGCAGCAAAATGCACCACAAAAATGGGACTGCTGGGATCAGGGTAACCCTGAGTGTGAGCCCTGCTTCCTCACATGGCTCAAAAATGCAGGCAGACTGATGGAACAGGGTTTGGAGATGGAAAAAAAATCCCCCCAAAAAATCCCCAAATGGAGATGAGAAAAGGCAAAGTGTGTCTGTTTCTCTCCACAGCAGACAGGATGAGATGCACTAGGGATAAAGCACATCAAGGTCTCCACGTTTTTTAGTCCAGCATCCCCTGAAAACACAGACATGACCAAAAGTTTTATCCACTTATCATTTTACCTCTCAGCAACAAAACAGGGAACTTGGAGGTTTTGTCTGACAACTAGCCCAAGACACAGCACACGTGCAAAACAATTTCTCACCACAGAGGATGTGATTTCCATTATTTCCACCCCATCCAGGCTCCTACCATATGGGTTTTTGGGAAAAACTCATGGGGTGCAGGCAATGACAACCTTCCTGAGCAGAAAGGATGCTGAATCTGCTCCTGCAATGGACTCCCTTTCTGTTCAATAATGGAACAGAAGACAGGGGAAAAACAATGACCACATTCCTAAAAAAAAAAACCTCCTCAAAGGGTTTTCTTGTGAATTGTATGTCCAGAAAATCATTTTTTCAGGCTTATTTTATTAAAACCATCCCACTTCCTATGTCAATAATGGGCTATTATCCTTTACATGATATTTCTGTCTTGTAACTTGATGTCTTGCCAGTGTTTCTTTGCACTGCAATGAAAAAATGTCTTGTCTGTGGAAAACCACTCAGATAATCTGAATTTTCCAGTTGTTGGCAGCCCAGAGATTGGTGGTTTTTACCCCCTTTTTTCTTCACAATTGCTTGTTGACTGGTTTAAGAAAACACCCCTCAGTTATCTCCTTTCTCCAGCAAAGTTTTCACTGAACTCCCAGTGAAACCCTGCTATTCCATATCCTGGTCAAGTCTCCATGAATTGCAGCAGAAACCCATCCAGCCCTACACACCTGCAGATATTTCAGACAACTGTCAGCAAGGAATAAAACCAGGCACTTATCACATTCCCTGAGTGGTTTGCAAACACCTCGAGCCAGGCTGAATCCAGGTCTGACCCTGTCTCAAGAGACCATTTCCTTCCTCTTGGACACACAAATCAGGAGTGATTTCCCACAGATCAGGGTTGTGGTGAGCTGGGACTGCTCCAGAAGAGGGAACACAAGCCCTGCTGTGTCCCTGCTCTGGGATTGATTTCCTGCCCACCTCAGCTCAGAGATGCAGCTCTGCAATCCTCGAGTTCCACTGCTTTGCACGACAAGCAGGTTTTGTTAATTGCACTGGAACTCCCCCTGCATTGCTGCTGCTTTTCCTGGTGATCCTTGGGTGTGTGGGAGCTGCTGATATCGCATTTCTCAGGAGATTTGATACCGTGATCCATCTGATCCCCCTCGGATCCTTTCCCTGCATTCCCTGCCCCATCGCCCCTTCTTTTAACCAAAGTCAGAGTTGTCCTTGTCCAGCTGTGTCTGCCACTGGTTTTCTTTAATTCCACATCCTTGTTCTGCCGGGTGGGGATGAGGCAGAAGCTTTGCTGTGGGGCTGCAGTCAGGCTTCACACTCTCCTTTCCTTAGGAAGCGCCAAAAGCAGAACCAGATTATAAATTTCTCCAGCTTGTTTTGAATTTGGAAGCAGGTGAAATTACCCCCACTAGAATCCCAGTTTTTCTGCCTCAGTTTACAGCTTTAAAGAGAATTAAGGGCCCTTGTGTTCATTTCACAGCTCTCCAGATGCAGTTCCAGTGCTACACTAAATAAAACCAGATGAACTGAATCCATTAACCTCCTTGGGACACTGTCTCCAAACACATTGGAAGTCAACATCCTTGGAGAAGCATCTGGTTCCCTGAAAGGTGAGGTTACTCCTAATGAATCTCTCCAGGGGAGTTAGAAGAGGGAGGTGGAATTTTTGCACATGAAACTGAAAATCCTGGAGATGGCTTTTGGCTGCGCCGTGCTAATAAATAAGGACTAATTTCTGAGAGCATAACTCATGCTGGTGGGAGATAAGAAAGGAATGCAAGTTCCCTCTGAGAGCAGCCTAGGAGAGAGTTATCCTCCAGGATGAGAGCAGGAACAGAGTCAACAGCAGAGGCCAGTCGCCAATAATAAATCCAACCTCGCAGGGCAGACCCCAAATCGTGGATTCCCACCCGTCAGGCAGCGGGGGAGCAGGAGAAGTGCCAAACTCTCCTCATGGAGCAAGAGTTTGGTGTTTGCAACATAAACTCCATTGAAACAGCAGGCCCTTTATCTCAATTATAGGGGCCTGTGTTCCTCCAAGGGGACACAAGAGGAGGCAGCACCACTCCTCCCAGTGGAGGTGTCTGTGGCACTCCTGTTCAGGGAATCCTGTTCAGGGAATCCTGTTCAGGGAATCCTGCTCAGGGAATCCTGTTCAGGGAATCCTCAGGGAGGAGAGTCAGGTCCAGGTGGTTTCAAGCTGGAGCTGTCCCAGGCAGCCCAACACTTCTCCACACTCCAGAGAAGCAAACCTGCTTCCCTCTGCTCCTGCTCTGCCATTTCCCAAGGGATGGAGGTTGAACCAGCACCTCAGGAATGACAGGTCACCTCCATCACCCTATGGATTTAAAATCCCCATCCCTGAACGTTCAGCTGCTTAGAATCCCTAGATAATGTGCATTTACCTTCTTGCCCTGTCCTTCACTCTCTGGCTGCCTAAATTTTCCCCTCTAACTTTCACCCCGGGAAGGTTTTCACCACAGCTTCACAGAGCCATAAAATCATGGAGAGGTTTGGGTTGGAAGGGACCCTCCTGCCATGGGCAGGGACCCTTCATTTTCAGTTTGTCCCACTTCCTAAATCCTGTCCTGGCACATCTGTGTTCCCAGGATTAATCCTGGAAGGAGTAATTAATTTTTAGCTGGGAGTCCTGACCTAAATTCTATATCAGTAGCCTAAAACTTGGGAAATGCTTAGTTCATCTATCTATCTATCTATCTATCTATCTATCTATCTATCTATCTATCTATCTATCTATCTGTCTGTCTGTCTGTCTGTCTGTCTGTCTGTCTGTCTGTCTGTCCTGACCCTCCCAAATCTGACTTTTAAAGCTCTCCTATTCCTGGGTACACACTCCAGAGGCTGCCAAATCCACAGGTGTAACAAAAGCCGTTCTGCAGGACATTTCCCATTCCTTGTGCTTTTCACACAACCCCAGTTTCTGGTCTCTGGGGGCTGTGTACACATCTCCCACCTCGTCTGCTCCATTTTTTTGGCAGCCAGGCCTTGCTGTGACACCTTCCACTATCCCAGGTTGCTCCAAGCCCCATCCAGCCTGGCCTTGAACACTTCCAGGGATGGGGCAGCCACAGCTGCTCTGGCTCTGTGAGCCACCCACACAGGAAAGAATTTGTTCCTAAAATTGATTTCTTTATTGCATGACATGGAAGATGTTTGATCCTTCTTCTAGGACTGTTCTCAGCACCCACCAGGGGTTGGTGCCACAGGACACTGAGGAAGAGCCTTTGTGGATAGTATTGGTTTAATGTGTGGTGTTGTGTTTGTGTCTTCATTCCTTTTGGGAAACCTGGGGTCTGCACATTCCTCTTGTCTGCTCTGACCCCCTCTGACACCTTCCAAAAAACCTTCCTGGAAGTTCTGCCATGGGCAGGACAGGATCTTTTATTCATTAAGAGTGTCAGAGACAGCAGAGCATGAGGCCAGTGCCAGTGGAGCACTGGATCTTGTGCCAGGCTCCCTCCCCAGCCAGGTCCTCTCTCTGATGGGAGCAGGACCAAAGCCAGAGCCTTCAGAAATCCTGATTCTCAGTGGAACAGCTGCATATCAGATCAGGGATGAAAAAACTGCTCCAGTCATGCTGGGGGCTGAGCTTTTCTCTTGTTCACTTGACCTGTCTCTACTGGGGCAGAGGGAAAGGGACACCACATTGCTCTGAAAAGCAGGAGCTGAAGCCCAGCTCCTCCTCATGCATCATGATCTGGAGAATTCATTGCACCTGCTCTGCATTTATAGATGAGGGAAGTGAAGGCAATGGAGCTGTGGAGAAAATGGGGTGGGAAGATCAGCTCTCAGCCATGCAGCACTGCACTGCTCTGTGAGCATATTAAATAAAATCTTCTATATCAAACCAAAGCCAGATTATTGAAGTTGCAAGGGGCTAATCCAGTTTCCTATCCAACCCTGCATGTCCCCAGCACATCTTTATCAGGATCTCAAAGATGTGCTCAAAATAAATGGAAAATATGTGAAAGAAATGCACAGCAATCCTTCAGTGTCTTAAAAATCACAAGGGAAAGGTTCCTTGAAAGCAAAATATTTATTGCAGGAGCTTTGTACATATCAGAAAATGTGGTGTTGTGAGACAGGTACCCAAACTGGGGAAGACAGAATGGCAATTCTGCCACAGCAGGAGCTGGAATCCATTTCTGGAATGGGGATACCTGTATCAATGAAAGCAACAGCATCCATGAAGAGAGCAAATTGAGTTTCAGTATCAGCTTTCTCATTTTCTGTCAGCCACAAGCTCTGCTCTGTGCACAGGGATTGCTCAGGAATGGCTCATTTCAGTAGAAACCCCAATTTCAGAGCAACAGGAAAACCCAGCTGCCAGCAGTGGCTCCCTGTGGGCAGATTTTGGAGGCCACCAGTGCTCAGATCCTGTCTGATGGGACAATCACCCAGTGACCCTTGCACTGAGGCACAGCCTCAGGAGGGCAGAGGGAGGACAGTAACCTCATGCAAGAAGGGAATCCCAGAATCCCAGAATGGTCTGGGTTAGAGGGGACTTCAAAGCTCATCCCCTTCCACTCTGGGACACCTTCCACTACCCCAGGTTGTTCCAAGTCCCATCCAGCCTGGCCTTGAGCACTTCCAGGGATGGGGCAGCCTCAGCTTTGTGGGACACCCATCACTTCACACACACCTTGGGCTCCAAGAAGTGTCCTCCCAGTTTCAAACCCACCTTGTTAATTCCATTGGGACAGTGCCAGTGTGGCTGAGGACCCAACACAGTCTGTTCCCTGGTTTCCAGTGCCCCAAAGTAATTCCTTCCAAAGCCCATTTTCCCTATTCACCAACCCATCATAAAAACCCTGCAAACACCCAGCATTAAAAACCTGCTGGGAACACCCTGGGATTTGTGGCAGCAGAAGTGCCAGAGACATCACCAAATAGCTATGCAAAAAGCTCTATTTTTAAACCTTCACCTTGGCTACCTATTAACTCCTTTCCTCCTGGGAAGAGGCACAGAGATTCCTCAGTTTGCAGACAGCAACAGCCCCAATCCCTGCCTTTTAACCTTTACGATTTGTTTTCATCTCCAGGAGGGAGAACTGCACCCCCTGGACTCCATCTCCAGGCTCTGCTGTGTTAGTTTTGGACAGGTCCTGAGCTGTTTCATACTTGGCACTGGCAGGGATTTGTTACACCAGCTGCTCAATAACAACACACCTGTAAGCAAAGCTGGGGCTGGGGGCTGCAGGCTTGCTTTAATTATCTCAGGGTGCCAGGGTGATGCCAGCATGACCTCATGGTTTATTTTAGCCTGATGTGACACGATGAAGAGCCCGTGTTTGCTCAGCTGTCTCTGCTCCCTCCAGGCTGACACAAGCCCTGCTCCAACGTGGGCACCTGCAGCCAGGGACTGGAGCCACTCACCCATCCTTAATGAAGTTGCATCTCTTCCCTGCTGATGGATAATCAATTCTCCTCTTGGAAAGCTTTACTGAAAGCGGTTTGGGGTTTGGTTTGGCTTTCCAAGCTGACGAAAAGAATTTAATTCTCTCTTTTGGAAGTCTGTGCCTTCCTACAGCGAGCCAGGAAGCTACAAACCCAATGGCATCCACATAAAGACTGGGAAAACATCTCTGTGGCAAGCTGAAGGCTTGGGCAGGAAAATATGAGGCACATTTACGTAATAATTATAACTCACACTCGCACAGAACCTTTCAGCAGGGGATTAAAAAGCACTTTGCGAACATTATCGACCACAACTCTGCTATGAGGTAGGTACGATTCCTCCTTTCTCTCCTGGAGGAGCCAAGGCAGACAGAGGTGATTTTCCAGCCCGTATTTTGAGAAGGCAGACAGCAAATTTGGGGACTTCAGTGCTGGGATGCTGAGTGTGAAACCACAGGAGCTCTGATGATGGCACTGGATTCAGTGCCTGTGTTTCAGAGCTGACAGCTGGGGTTGGGGTATGAGAATCCTCACAAACCTGTCTAAAATCACAGAATGTCCTGAGTTGGAAGGGACCCACAAGGATCACAGAATTCCAGAATGGTTTAGGTTGGAGGGAACTTGAAGATCATCTCATTCCTCCCCTGCCATGAACAGGGACACCTCCCACTATCCCAGGCTGCTCCAAGCCCTGTCCAACCTGGTCCTGGACACTTCCAGGGATCCAGGGACAGCCAGAGCTGCTCTGGAATCAAGTCAGGACAGCCCCAAAAATCCCACCATGTGTCTGTTTTGAGAAAGTCAGCTATGAGACTCCTGCACTCAAAAACAGTGACAACTTCCACAAATAAAAACCTATAATAAAACCAGAGATTAGAGTCCAGGAGTTGTAATTACCAAAGCTTTGGGATAAATGCACTATTTCAGCATTATTAATGTGTGAGCTAGGAGAAAAATAACATGGTTTTTATCACTCCTCATGCTTTAGGGAGTAACCAGATGTACCATGGAGCACAGTTCATTCCATCCTCACTAATTTCTGAGTTTGCAAGTAAGATTAATAGATTTTTGCTCTCCCCACAAAATTTAACTGCAGAACTGAAGGATACCAAGCCACACTGGAGACAAAAAGAATTTGGGATCAGCTCACAATGCTGAGATCACCTCTTTCCTCTTGCCTGCAAACAGGACACAGGACAAGGGAGAAACCAGGAGAGGCAGGAGTTGTGACAGCTCTGCCATTCCCCAGAGCCACGGTCACACCACGGCACAGGGCTTGGAAAAGATCCACTCCAGGCCCTGGAGAAGGAATTTCTTGGAAATCTTGAAAGGCCATGGCAAATATGACCTTTAGGAAAAGAGGAGAGGTGACCCTGAGCTGGCTGCAAGGGTTAATTCACTAACCCTGCTCCCAATGCAAACATGCACAGAGCTCAATTACTCTACCCAGGTTTTAAAAGGACTGTAAAACATATATTGCATTGGCAAGATGGTCAAAAGCACCCCTGGGATGTGTGCTCTGAACTGCTTAAAGAGGCTTTGCTCCAGTTGATTTTTATTTTTTGGTTGGGTTTGGTTTTTGCTATTTGCTTATCCAACCCATCTGCAGTGTTGTGAGGTATGTGCATAAGCTCTGGGAGATTAAAGAGCTTCCATCTAAGTGCTCTACTGACATAAACAGATCACAGTGGACCAAAGGGATTGAATCCCAAAATATCAGAGGATCTGTCTCCCACTGATTGCCAGCACAGGGCACCCTCCTGCAGCCCTAAAGCTGTGCCTAAATCAAGGCATGGACTCCCAGCTCCCTGCTGCTCTCCAGAATTTTGCCCTGGACCGCTCCACTCTCAGTGGTTCTCCCCAATCTCAGCCCAGCTGCTCCTCAGGCATGCAAAGAAGCCTTAAAATGTGGCTGTATTGAGAGCAGAAACTGCATAAAAGTGACACCTCATCTTCCCTGCATGTTCCTGGTGAGTCACACTCGAAACACAAACACATGTTTTTACTCCTCAGACCAACACGGTGCCAGTGCAAGTCGGGGAAAGCCCAGGAGGGTCTCGGTTAGCTCGTGTTGTCATCACAACACAACCAGCCCTGCAGTCCACATGGCAACAAAACACTCTCCTTCCCACACAACACCCTCTGCTCTGACAAATTTCTTCTGCAGGTAGGGAAAGAGAGGCTCCAGAGTGCAGGAGGGGTTTTTTTTTAAGATGAAAAATAGACTGATGAAAGTGCTTTTCACAATATTCAAATGCTGGCTTGCAAAGCTGCAGATGTTCACGAAGGTCTTGGTGAATCTGCAGGCTCAGGGTTTCACTGCTCTGGGTTTAGTGGTGTTATGGCATCAGGCTAAGCATGAATAATATGCAAAGAGGCCTCATTAGCTGTAGGAGCAGCTTTAATTGCCATCTGAGTGGGGAAACTGAGGCACGAGCTCACAATTAGCAGACACCCAGTGTAACTTGACAGGAGCTGAGAGCTCAATGCCCAGAAGCACCGAGAGATGTGAAATTACAGTCCTAAAAGCATGCACAGGTGATTCTGCTTGAGCAGAGGGTGAAACTGCTTCAGCTGAGGTGAAACAGAAGCACAGGGAGCCTCACAGTCCACATCACCTGACCCAGCCACGTTCTCCTGCTCCGTGAGGGAATTAAACAAGCTCCAGTGATTTCCCACATCAGAGAGTGAATGGTTATTGGTATCAGAAACAAAACTGAGGTCCCCATCCCCTCAGCGACTTCAGAAAGGCTCTCTGGGTAAAGCACAACAACAAATAATAGATTAATAATAGGTTTTGTAATAGAACACCTAATCCAGCCCTAGCCTACACCCCAGCCTGGCACACACAGCACTGGGTGGAGCTGGGAGAGCTGTAAGAGAACCCACTCAGACTGGGGCTAGAGCAATCCAGGTGTCCTTAAACCTGTCTTTAACACAAAACCAAGGGCTGAGGCCAGGCTTGCAGCAATGCAGGCATTCCAGGCTGGGGCCACCTTGTAGCCATGCCTCAGGAACTGCTTTCTGTGTTCACTCTGCAGGGTCAAAGCCAAGCAGGTGAGATTGCCATCCCTGGAAGTGTCCAAGGCAAGGCTGGACAGGGTTTGGAGCAACCTGGGATAATGGAAGGTGTCCCTGCCCATGGGCTGGAACTGGGTGATCTTTAGGGCCTTTTCCAGGATTCTACAACCCTGTGAGATACCCTCTGCTCGAGTTGAACTGTGTCATGCGAGTTTAGTCATCACTAAAACCCATCCAAAGCGCCTGTTTCACTCCTCAGCTGGTTTTATCTTGTAGTGCCAGGAACTACAACATCCTGGAAAAAGTCTTGAGAAAGAAACTTTGCTTCAGCAAAATACTTTGGACTTGCAAAACCTGACAAAACAAGCCCAGTTCAGCAACAAGAATGTCCCCAACTCTGCTGAAAAGAAATCTTTGAGTCAAACTAGAGCATCAGCACTGCAGCGTTCTGTAACAGCTTTTAACAAGCACAACCTGACCTGATGGGGTGAGAGTGATGCCCTTCTGTTCCTGCCTTGTTTTCATTTAGATGTTCTCTGTACTCTTCACAAATATTTGGAGCTCTGTAACCTATTGGATCAGTGGCTGGTTTCCCCAGTAATGTTCCTGGCCTTTCACTGGGCACAAAGACAAAACAAATTGCAGAGCTCCAAGCCCCAGGGGTGCCAGGTCCCTGTGCTGGCTTGGCTCTTCCAGGCTCCCGAGGTTGGGAACAGCTCTTGGAGATCCATTTCATGGGCAAAGCACAGCCAGTGCCAGGGGGAGACTCCAAAGAAAGAGCAGGACCTGGGGGAATGGCATCACCACTTGTCTTCCTAATTGGTGCTTTTTATCAATTATGCAAATTTCCTAAAACCTATAAATGTGTGCTCACCCCAGTGGGGGTGGGCTTTTGTGGACATCCTTCCATACCTGCCCCTGAAGGCCTTCAAATAAAGATATACTTTTATATTACCTCCTTCCTGACATGATCTGGAGCTGCATTTCCAGGTTAGGAAAAGGCAGAGGATACACCCCTGGTGGCCCCAAAGCCAGGGTGAAGGCTCCAAGCACAGCCCTGCCTTCCAGATCCAGCCAGAGCATCACTGGGAAGCAAGGCAGAGCCAGGAGCAGGCAGTGTTTCAGGCTGGAAATGACTCTGCCTGGAACTCAGAGAGACTCTTCTGACTCTTCATCACGTGTTTCTCTCCCTGATTTTGCCACAGAGGGTGGGCACACCATGGTACCCAGAGCCCAGCCCAGAACAGGCACTGCCATCTGTTTGCAGTCCATTCCAGCCAGAAATGGCACACAGGGCAGAGCCCTGATTAGGAAAAGCTGTTTCACAATGAAATGCACTTACAGGACAGCTGGTGGGTTCTGCCAGGAAGAGTTCATTGAGTTTATTTTGTGCTTTTTTTTTTTTTTTTAACTAAACTAAAGTAGAAAAATGTGTGATTTTTATTGCTGGTGAAAGGTGCTGCATTTGTACTCAAAGGAAGCCCAGGGCTGTGAAACGAGCTAGGGAGAACTCATTGCCCTATCTGATCAACTTTTGCAGTATCCTGACTTTCTTCACATCCACATCACAGCAGCAAGAAATCAGAAATACCATTTTTAAGGATTCTCCATTAGCTTCTGACTGTAGATCAGAATACCTCACCTAAGGATCATCAAGATTCAAGTGTTCATGTTCCTCCCTGAAGATTTTTCAGTAGAAAAACCTCAGTTTCCGACAGAAATTTCCAAGGACTGAAAAACATTTAACCAAAATCCCTCCAGAAGAGATTAGTAACCAGCATGGTAAGCAAACCTCAGCAGGGCTTGGATCTTAATTTTCCATCTGCAGATGAGGAACATGAGGAACAACTCACCCTTGGCTTAGATTGCTTTCCCACCTCTGGTGGTGTAAGGGCTGTTGGATTATCCCAGGAGCTCTTAAAAAAGCTGTCTGGGTTTAAACACCCACCACCCAACTAGTGAAAACACATCAGCTAATACAGAATTTTGGGGAAATGAGGAAAAGGAAAGATATTTGTGCACTGATAGTGGTAGAGAAGATGGCTGAGGAGGAGGTGGGGTGAGGAAACTTTAAATTCAACTCCCCTTGAACTAAAGCATCGCTGACTTCAAACTAAGCATTGGCAACAGCAGCTCCAGCTGACAGCTCTGACTAAACACAGAATCCTGGAATGGTTTGGGTGGGAAGGGACATTAAAGATCATCCAGTTCCACCCCTGCCATGGCCAGGGACACCTCCCACTATCCCAGGATGCTCCAAGCCCTGTCCAGCCTGGCCTTGGGCACTGCCAGGGATCCAGGGGCAGCCACAGCTGCTCTGGGCACCCTGTGCCAGGGCCTGCCCACCCTCACAGGGAACAATTCCTGCCCAAAATCCCATCCATCCCTGCCCTCTGGCACTGGGAGCCATTCCCTGTGTCCTGTCCCTCCAGGCCCTTGTCCAAGATCATGGCATTGTACTTGCCCTTCTATCACAGAGGGAGAGAACATCTAAGCAAAGAAGAATCCAGTTCTGTGGGAAAGAAAACAAAACTGTTGCGTGCTGCTTTCAACACAAATCCTGCCCATCCCCAAGGCAGGGTCCCACCGTGTCCCTCAGCACAGACCTCCGAGCTTTCAGGGCAAACACAGAGCTGGGGCTGCTTTACACCACCAGACAATGTTCTCTCCATCATTTTTCTTGGCCAGGGAAGGACTTGCACGCTTGATTAATTTTGTTTAGGGGAGAGGCAGCGAATTCCAGGCCGCGGTGCTGACGGGACGTGGGGATGGAAACCATCACTGCTGAGCACGCGAGCGAGTCTCCTCCAGGGATGTCCCCAGGATTGCTGAACACTTCCCAAGGTGCAGCTGCTCACACCAAAGCTTCACTGCTGCCCCACTGCTGTAAGAAATAGGGCTGGGAAAGAGTTCAGCCAGTGCTAGCATACAATCATTCCAAAGAACTCCAACCACAAAAGAACTTCCCCAATCATGTACAAAAACAATCATTTTGGAAAAGCCTCCTGTGAGTACATACACTCATTTACACTCTGTTGTTATTATTATACATGTTATTCTCCATTGGTGATGAAATCCATATGTCTGCTTTTCCCTTCGTTCTTTCTACATTACTATCTGAACCTTTGATTTATTTCCTGGCTTTCCAAATTGATTATTCAGAGCCATAGAGGAGGGAAAACATGATACTGGAGGCCCAGAGACAAAGTCATAAGCAAAAACAAAGCTGGGGGGAAAAAAAAAAAGACCCCAGTGCCAAGTATCACACATCTGTAGTGTCTCTCAACAGAGGTGGGGAAAAACACGGAGCTGTTCTCCGAAATGAAGCAGACAGGGATTTATTGGGCAAGCTACAGCAAACTAAACTTCTTGGGCAAGGGTTAAGAAACTAAGGACCCCATCTTATAAACACTAAAGCACATACTTAACTCGATTTTGACATCAAAGCTGCCTCACGTGAGCGAAGTCGTGCAGCATGTGTTTGCAGGGCACCAGGGGTTAGGGCTGCAGTCATAAAAGCCTGAGAAGGCTGGGACAGAGAGGCAAACAAGCAAGGATTAAAAATAACCAAAACAGAGAAAGCTGGCAAGGAACTCTTGGCAGCTAAAATAATAATAGTAAAAACCCCACAGAAATTCAAACATTGTTCACATTCTATATGCGAGGGATCCTCGATGTGTTTGTTTGCCAGACCCAACGCTGAGATGCTCTTGCTGTTGGGACCTTTGTTCTCTGTCACCCCTCCTAGTGCACGTCCAAAGCCTTGGAGATGAGAAAACAGCTTTATTTGCTTAAAACTTCTCACCCAAACAAGAGAGGCTGCAGAGCAGGGGGACTGCAGGATTGGCAACATCTTCCCAGAGCGATCTCTCAATGCTCCGACGCTGCCTGATGCCAGATGTACCTCGAGCAAAAGGCTGTTTAATTAAAAGGTTTATTAATACATCAATTTTATGACTTATCCACCTGTCCTATTCCTTCTGTATCACTGGGAGAGCACCTGCATGTTCCCATTGTGGCTGAGGAGCCGTTCCCAGGAAATTCAGCCTCGGGAAACACATCCACTGCAGAACAGAGCAGACCAACCTCAAATATTCCCCCAGGTACCACAACACAGCCTCTGTGGGTCACCTCACCCTTTGAGGGGCCGGTTGTTGACATCTAGAAAACCTCAGGGAAAGAAAGAAAAGTTGTAGAAAGTTCACTGTGGTTCAAAATTGCGTTTTTTAATTTCAATTTCCACCTCCTCCTCCCGGGCAGAGAGGAAAAGCCTCACCCGTCACTGCCCTCCTGCAACTTCTGCCAGCTCACAACAAGAGTAACACTTGGAAACATCAAGCTCAAGCTGGAAAAACTTAAAGACAGCAAAAGAGTGAGGAAAAAAACCCACTTACCCACGACTTGCAAGTTTCCTGTGGGAAAATTAGGATTTTTTTTTTTTTTTGTGGAAGTCTGTCAAAAAAGAGATTTTTCCCATAACTTACTTTCTTTCAAGGGAAATGCTGGACTTGCAGCCAGTTCTATTCTAAAGCTCTTTGGTTTCCAGTATTAGGCTGGGAATATAATAAAAATAAGCTTCTTTGGAAGAGTGCTGGTATTTCTAACTCCTAATAGAGCTGATTTTCGGACCAGCATGAAGAGCGATCAGTAGTCTCTCAAAAGCTGTCAATGGGAGACAGAGCAGCACTGATTAAAAGTGTCAGTAGGAGCTTTGGAGAACAGTTTAGCTCCTGTTCCCTTCCCCAAGCTATTTCCTTTGCAATATTTCTCAGAGGTGAATTATTAATTACTGATGAGAGAGCCTTCACGGTGTCTCTGCTGCTCAGTGTCCACGTCAAGCGTGGTCTGCAGACTTTGGCTGAGGAGCTTGATCACTTCTTCAGCCACCTCTTCCTCCCTTGGCTCAGCTCTAAACACCTGGCCCAGGCCAGATGTCCAAAAACCCAGCTCTGACACACAAACCTGGTCTTAAGGGAAGGGAGCTGCTCACTGTTCTGGCTGCTGGGAAGAATCCTCCTCTCCTCGCTTCTTTACCTTCTTCCAGGTTTCTGGGAGGGCTCTGTGGACACCCCTCAGAGGCAGATGTGCAGGAGAGGCAGGTTCTGCTGGTTATTATACATCAAAAATTGCTTTTTCTGGGCCCTGCTCTTCATCATGAACAAGGCAGCCAGTCTCATTTTTAACATTTCAGGCAGTTAGGGGATAAAAGACTCACGACTCAGACTAAAGGACAATCCCTTCCACGACTGCCCCTGGACGTGAGCAGCAAGCCAGGAGAGTCTGACAAGAGATTCTCACTTTGTGTACTTTAGGAGCCACATTGCTGTGTTTGGGAATTCACTGACTGCTTTAGAAGTTCCTCCCCACGTTCAGACACTGAAAATCAAAGGTGACTCCTGCCAGTAAAGTTATGGAGCCTGTGAAGAAAGCAAAGCCACCACAAAGAAAAATCAGGGTTTTCTTAAAGTTGTTTTCCTGGGATAGCTGGAGTGCCAATCCCCAAGCACAGCATTCCAGTAAGACCCAAGGCACGTTCACTGGAGCAGCTGATCTCAGGCAGTCGACACCAAGGGACTAAATCAGCACAAACTGCAAACAACAAGGAATGTGGGGTATTTTTATCCCCAGCTTCTCCCAGAAACCATTAACTTCCTTCCTCCACTCCTGAGCTGTCTGGGTTTTCAGCATTTGGTACCACATCCCACGGCTGGAATTGGCAGGAAGGTTGAGCAGCCTGCAGCTCTTGTCTTTGCACAGCACTGCAGAGGGATCATGGCACGGCCAATCCCTCCCCCCACACCTATCACTCATTATTACAAGAAAACAAAATCGCCTTGGAAGAGGGAAAGCCCTTTTTTTCTGTCTCAAGATTGTCTCCACTTACAATCTCTAGCGTAACACTAAACCTCTCTCTGGTCACACAAGCCCCACTGGGCATCTGATCTCAGCAGCCAAGAGCTGTCCTGGCAGACAGAAATCCAGGACCAGACGGGGCAGGGAGAACCTCGTGCTCTGATAAGACCCAGCAGAAGGAAGACAGAGCCTTGGGGGTTTTCAAGAGTCGCTGAAGCCTTGCAGCTGGATGAGAGAGCAAGCACAAGGCTTGGTCCTGAGAGCTGAGGAGCTCTTGCAAGAGAAACAGCTTCCCCTGGAGATCCCATCTGGGCCAGTAAACAGTAACCTGAGAGGGGCTGTGGTTACTGAGTGATGCCAGATAACACCCTCATCCCGTCACCGGGACCCAGACCCGCCCTTCCCCAATCACTTTCCCAGAAATTCAACCTTTTTCCAGGGTTGCTTTGTTTTTTTTTGCAGAAACACTTGTTTGCTGTTGCCCTGCAGAGGTGCTCACACACTTCTGCACCCACACCGATGGCCACATTCCCTCTGCTCCTTCATCAGCCTCGCCCACACCTCCTGAGAGAAGCCCTGCAGCATCTCTCCACCCAACAGCTACAGGTATGGGATCAGGAGCATCCAAGTTCACCAACCCTCTCCAAAGGAAAACCTGCAACAAAATGGACTTCTCATCCCTGGAGATGTTCGAGGCCACATTGGATTTGGATTGGAGCAGCCTGGCCTGGTGGAAAGTGTCCCTGCCCACAGCAGGAAATTGAAACATCTTTAATGTCCTTTCCAACCTGTTCTGTGATTTGATGACTTGATAAACACAAGCTTGGGATAAAGAGAGGGAATCTCTTTGCCCCCAACACCAAGCAGAGGCACGAGCAGACACCAGTGACCACAAAGCCCAGCCCTGAGGCCTGTCCAGCCTGGGAATACCAGTAATTTTGCCTGTTCCATGGCTTCTTGCCACAAATCAAAGTGATCGTGCTTCAGGGGCTGCGCTTTCTTCCCATGGCCGAGCTGCCTCTGCACATTCCCAAACAAAGCATTACACCATGTGAAAAGAAGGCACGAGCCCCACAAAGCCCGTCCTGCTGGCTAAGACAGGAAATATCTCCCATCATCTCAGCTAATCCTCCACCAATACAATGAGAAATGATGTCCAACAGCCGCCAAAAGATTATTAAGTGAAGAACAAAAATACTGCACCGCCCATCGTGACAGAGCCAAAGGCAATAAAAGGGGAAATACAAACTGCAGGCAGTGGCTGGAAGGAGGAGGGGGTGGGAGAAGCAGCAATCTGCAGGCAGTGCCTTTGGCAAACCCCAGAGCTGGAGCACACCTGCAATCATGAAATAGGGTCAGCAGTGGTTTGGGGTGGAAAGGAGCTTAAGGATCATCCAGCTCCACCCCTGCCATGGCAGGGACACCTGCCACTGCCCCAGGCTGCTCCAAGCCCTGTCCAACCCAGCCTTGGACACTTGCAGGGATGGGGATCCAGAGTCCAGGTGATTCATCTCAGCTTCACCTCAGCTCCTCAGGAAGCACAAGGATTGATTTTGCTGCTCAGTTCATCTCTTTGGCTATAACAAAAGCAAACACAGACCAGGGGTTGAGTTTATGGCACACCCCAAAAGCTGCCTCCAGCTAACACAGAGCTCCTCAAAACAGGACACCTCAGCAGCAAGGTCCCACCTGTGCATCCAAGCACAGAAATTCTCTTTTGTTTGCCTTTCATCAGCACATTCAACTTACAGATGGGCTTCAGCTGCAAACTGTGACTAGAAAAGCCATTTGCAATGCTTTGGTGCCAACATCCAGCAAGATGCTGCTGTGATATTTCAGCACTGGGAGATGAAGAGTTTTTCATTACCTGTGATAATCACAGAATCCCAGAATGGTTTGGTTAAGGGGTGCCCTAAAGTTCATCTCATTCCAATCCCTCCCTGCTGTGGGCAGGGACACCTTCCACTGTCCCAGGCTGTTCCAAGCCCTGTCCAACCTGGCCTTGGACACTTCCAGGGATCCAGAGGCAGCCACAGCTGTGCCAGGGCCTCCCCACCCTCACAGCAAAGAATTTCTTCTCTATATCTAATATAAATTTCCCCTCTTTTAGTCTGAACCCATTAGTCCCTGTCCCATCACTATATTTCCTGATTTAATCACACACATAATCAAACATAAATAACAATCACACACAAACCAGCATTAGCGTTCCAGCTACTTTTAGGAATAAGGAATTTGGATGCTTGGGATGAAATTCTTGCAGTATCTCCCTATGGCTCCTCTCCCTGGTGCTCTAGAGAGTCTGTAAAATTAAACACAGCATTTGAAAGGACAGCACTGAGGGAAACTTGGCATCTGTTTCAATACCAGCCTCCAAAATGCAGTTCCCAGGTTGAATAACTTGTTTTTAAAGGCAGCATTCCTCGAGATATTTTTGTGTTTTTTAACAAGTGCATTTGAGGCAAACAGATCTGCAGAGGCAGCGGGGATGAGCCTCCTTCCCTCTGATCCCTCTTGGAGGAGGTCTTCCAATTTTAGTGGAAGGGTTCACATATGCTGCTGGCACAGGGAATCTTAGTCTGGGGGATTTATCAGAAAGATATTCCTCCCCCCACCCCAAGTTTAGACTTGATTTATTTCTTTCCATATGACATAACCCCTCTAATTTAGTTCTTGGATTCCCATTTTCAGTTAAAAGCAGTGCTTTGAAGTTTCATGTAGAAAACACCCATATTATCAACAAGTCCACTCTTGACCTTTCAGATCTTCCATTCAACCTTCTCCACACCTTGCTCCATCCCCCCCAAAAAGCCCTGCCCAGCATCTGAGCCCTGTCCCACCCTCACAGCCAGGCAGATTCCTCAGCTGACAGTGCCAAGTGATGATCCTTGTGGGTTCCTTCCAGCTCAGAATATTCTGTGAAATGGTGAGGTGCTTCAGCTCCAGCCTCCTGCAGAGCTCTTAAGGACAAGAAAAATTTTTAAAAAATGCTTTTTTGGTTTTTTTTCCAGCCCACAGCATGCAGACACACCAGATACCCTTGCATACCTAAAAATCCATCAGTGCTTCAATAACTGCTGGTTTGCACTTCTCTTCCTCTAGGCAGCAATTCCTGGGTTCAGCTGGAACTGTCCCTTGCCAAATCCCAACAGCTGAAGCTGGGCTTAATCCCCTGTATAAACAAAACCCTGGGAAACAAACATAATTTGGTTTAATTTGTTGTTTGCTTACATTTTTGATAAGGAACACGGGGATGTTGGCACCCTGCAGAACACAGCCTCTCCTCGGTGAGCTTCTCATTGCTGTCACACACAGGGGTATCCCTGATCTGCTCCCTGCAGGGAAACACTGCTTTTGTCAGCTGGAATATCCTGCCTCATCCTGCCTCCCAACACTGCCAGGCATCCCAAAACAGCTGGGAGCACCTATGGGTCACTTTGGGGTCAGCTGAGAAATGATGGTCAGTGGAATCTGCCTGAACCCACCAAATCTCACAATTCCCCAGCAATCATCACCCAACTAAATCCAAAGGCAAACCAGCCTGTTCCATCCCATTGTGCAGCCAGAAGCACCTCAGGACACCCAGGGATCAATTGGGCACAAGAAAAGCCTGGCTCTCAATTTCACTCAGGTTAGAGCGGCACATCACCGAAAATTTGGTTGTTTCATTGCATTTCAGCAAAACACAGGAACAGATAGAGTTTGTGACCGTGGCACCACAATTATGCTAATCATGATAATAATGGGGGATGTTCCTTCCCAGCAAGTTTGGAGTGTGGTGGAGCAGCCAGACAGGACTGGAGCAAAGGATTATCGTTATCACTGGTTCCTGTGACTCACAGGGGCTCACCCAGGACTGCAGCAGTGCTGGGAAGGAGCTCAGCATCCTAATTCCCACACCCATGGCTCCCACGTGTCAGGCTTCAGCAGCTCCTCTCCCTCACCTCCCCCACCCCTGGGACCAGCCAGGTTTGGAGACCAAAGCTGTTTTCAGAGAGGAGAGTCCTGCAGCTACTCATGTTATCATCACATCCTCCAGTTTCAGAAATCCCCAAGACTCTTGACAACAAAGTCTGGTTTATGACAACTCCCAGCTCAGACTCCCGAATTTCTGCACACAGGACACTGCAAATTGTTCTACAACACATCATTAAAACCCTGTGGGGACACTGGAGTGGTTGCACCAAAGCTGAAACCCCCAGCACATCCCAGAAAAGGTGATTTCCTTGAACATAACAAACCAACAGGGTGGCCTATCCCAGCTTTTGGGTGTTGTATTTGAGTAGCACAGAGGGAATCCACATCCTCCCCTACAATCGCTGCCACAGGCTCCAGACTGGCAGAGTGAGGTGTGGGGGGACAATTCCCAACTCATCCACCCTCCAAAGTCCTGAGGAGCAAACTGCAGAATGTGGAGAATTATGCTCTGGGCACTACTGGGTAATTTCTGAGCTCAAATCCCACCTCAGCTAAAAGGATTCATTTAAAATTTTAAAATAATTAAAATAATTAAAATAATTTAAAATAGTTTAAATAATTTAAATAATTTAAATAATTTAAATAATTTAAATAATTTAAATAATTTAAACAATTTAAAATAATTCAGCTGTTCCTGTTGAATGGAATCCCTTCCTCCTGGAAGGTTTAAGAAGAGGGTGGCTCCCCATGGAGGCTGCTCCCTATTAAACTGTCAGAATCATTCCAGGGTTCCAGCCTGACAACAATTTGCCACTTGGGAATGGCTTTTGCTCCAAAGCCTGATGACTCCTCACCCCTTTAGCAGTTCAAAGCTCCCAGAGGAGTCACCAGAGAGAGGAAAGGTGCCCGGGGCACTGCACACCTTTGTTATTCCCCATCACTCCTGAAGGTACTGTGGGTGTAAGGAGAGATGAATATGCACATAGTGCTGGCTTTGACACCTGAGTGTGCACATCCAGACCGCTTAAAGATAATCCCTGACATCCCAGCTTCCACCAGTTCCTCCCAGGGACAGCTGGCAGCACGTTAATGTGGAGCCTGAAGGCTTGAGAGCCCTGGTTATACTTCCCAGCACGATACTTGTCTTTTTATTTGCAATACAAAAGCCACAAGAGAAGCCAGCCTAGGTCAGCTCCAAACCCTCCCAGGCAGAGCTTTCCCTGGCCAGATTCTTCCTCCTCTATTTGTGCACCTGGTGATTGATGTACAAATTTTATCCACGACAAATTACATCCAGGGGTTTGTTCCCCACCCAGAAGGGAGGGGGTTTCTCTCCACTGCAACAGCCCCCTCAAAAGCTAATCCCATCCTGGGGCAGCACCTCCCTGACTGGCAGCACTGACACAGTATTCCCTCTCCTATCATCCACAGCCTCAGGGGTTATGAAACACTTTGGGTTTGAGTGGGATTTTTTTTTTTTCTTTCTTTTTTTTTTTTTTTTTTTTTCCATGCCTGGCAAAATCTCACTTTATTAAGTTTGCTGTTTTGGCAGTGAACCACCAGCAACTGTTCTGTGTCTGGTTTTCTCCTGCTCACTTCTACCTTTTCACAGCAGCCTCCAGACCGTGCTTCCCAGGGCAGGGAAAGGACCACAGCACAGTGCCAACAACCTGCAAGCTGAAGACATCCAAGTTTACTCTTCCCCATCCTCATATCTGGTTACCCAGCAGGAAAGGCAATTAAATTATCTGGCTGAGGATAAATCACCACAAGTAGCCACTGTTCCCTGACATTGACTTGTTTTCTTCTGTGTCATAGCAAATACTTGAGTAAACACCAGGCAAAACCCACTACAATTCAAGGATTCCATTTCAAAAGAGGTCTGGAGCCATCAGAAGTAACAGGACACAGGTGTAGGGTTTCTTTGCACTGACACGTTTATTTGCAAGATGTTCACAGAGCAGTTTGATGGGAATTTGGGTTCTATTTATGCTGAACTTGCCCCAGATTTTTAACTCTGGTTTGATTAAACAGGCTAAACCCTGAGGCAGCACATATTCAATTTATGTGGGGTCAGAAAAGCCAACAGAAGCATACATGGAAGCTTTGGAAATTTCTTATTTCTGAACAGCTCACCCTTTTCAATATAAAGCTTAAAATCTCTGTATGGGTCTGCAGGAACAGGGAATTGGTACACAGGCTGATTTTAAACTTTCTGAAGAGAAGAATATTAATTTTAAACTGTCTGAAGAGGAAAGCATAATTAGAGGAAGCTGGGAGCCACATCTGCTTATTGCTGATGGTTATTGAGCTCCCATTCTGTGCTCAGTTGCTTCTCACCCAGCAAGAGGAACAAACAAATCACCCACATCTATATGGCACTTTATTTCCAGAGGTTCAGAGCACAACTGCAACAATGCAGAAGTGATCCAGCAGCTGTTTCTCCTTGATACTTTTCCAAAACAAAGCTCATCTTTAAACAACCACCTACGTACAGGGCACTCATCCTGCTCACCCCTGGGGCCATCACACATGGGTTCATATTCTTCTTCCCGTTTCAAGCAGGAAACCCTGAGCTGTCCAGTAATCAGAGAGACCTCAACACCCACATTGTGCCATTTTTGCCCACTCCCTGTCTGTGGTCAAGGGTTTCCTGCCTTCCACTTGTGCAACCCTTCCCAGCTTCGCCTGGGCAGAGCTCCTGCTTCGGTTCTGCAATTCCAGCTCTTCCATGGCTTATCCAAGCTCTTGTCTCCATGTGGCAGCAAGGAAAGGATCACTCCCACTCCTGCCTCCCTGGCTCCCTTCTCAGCCTTTTAGTTCCACGTTGGCAGCATCTCTCCAAGGAGAGTCTCCAGGAGACCCCAGCTGATTTTCTCTCTGCTTACCCCTTTAACCTGTTCTTGTGCCAGTAATGCCATGGATGTCCCTTCAGTGCCAGCCCAGAAGGCCTTTTCCCACTTTCCCACTTTCCCACTTTCTGCCTTCACCCCATCATCATCCTGCTGTGACCCAAGAGCTTTCTCCAAGGGCACATGGTCCCCATCCCACCCTAAGATGTCCCAGAGGTTTCCTCTGGGATGTTTCTATGGAACAAGGGGGGAAGGCTTTAAACTGAAAGAGATTTAGATGGGATATTTGCAAGAAATTCTTCCCTGGGAAGGTGGTGAGGTGCTGGCACAAGAGACCAGAGAAGCTGTGGCTGCCTCTGGATCCCTGGAAGTGTCCAAGGCCAGCTTTGATGGGACTTGGATCAACCTGGGACAGTGGAAGATGTCCCTGCCCATGGCAGGGGTGGGACAAGGTGAGTTTTAAGGCCCCTTCCCACCCAAACCATTCTGGGATTCCCTCATTCCTGAGTCTGGACATGAATTTACTCTCTACCCTCCCACCAAGACAATCTCCACTGCAGAAAAGCTTCCTTTCCCCTTTTTCCTTCTCTCCCTGCCCCTGGACCGTGCAGCTCCTCATCCCGTGGTGACGATCTCCCTGCCTGGAATCAGCAAATTCCTGCATCATTCCCTTTGGGCCAAACACCTCAGATAACCCCAGAGGAACAACCCCCCTAAGAGTGGCATTGACTGGAGAAAAGGAGTAAAACCAACCCTGCCAAGGAGAACAGGGGTGTTTGCACAGCTCTGGGGTACTCCAGCCACTGGGGATTTGAGAGGAAGCCGTGGGATTTGCTTGTGCCACGCAATGATGAAACAGCTCCTAATCCAGCAGTAACTAAGGAGGATGTTAAGCCACAGCTAGTAAATGAGGTCTTTTGAAATCAGCAAGCACAGAGAACTCGGATTTAAAAGGGACCTGGCCAGAGAGTGCTCTGGATCATTAATGTTGACTTTTAATAAGTCTTTGGAACACTGAGGGCTGGAAGAAAGCTTATGTTGTGCAAGAGTTTTAAGAGGATAGAAACAGGATGACCCACATAATTATCCACCTGTGACCCTGACTCTTATCCCAGGTGAAATAATGGAACAGCTGTAAAAGAACTTCATTAATAAAGCATTAAAGGAGTGTAAGAGCAAATGCCAACAGCTTGGGTTTATAGGAAGCAGATTTGTCACTAAGTTGAGAAATTGTTTCGGAGTTAAATATGTTCCCTAAGTTTGCAGGCTGGATGTAAAAAGAATACAAAGTTTATACAATTTAAAGCCAGCTGAGGCCTTACAAAAACCTCAGCCTTCCTATCCCTGTAGAAGGACTACCATAAGAGTTACAGAATCCCAGCAAGCCAAGAAATCCTGGGATAAGATGGGAAAGCGACCCTTGAGTCTCTGTGTGCTGCAGGAAGGCACAACTGGAGGAGCAAAGGGAAAGGAACAGCCCCAGCAGGAATTTCCCTGGTGTGAAGGGCAGGACATTGTCACTCCCTGCTCTGGATTTCCTTGGCTCAACACTTCCATGACCAAGAAGCCCATTGGCTTCTAGTTAGTTTTGTTCTCAGTACAACCTCAGTTCATAAAGAGTTAATTGATTTGAGCCCAAATCCATGAGCTGCAGCAGGAGGATGAACACTGGGGGTGTTTCCAGGCACACACCAAAAGCTGTGACACTCTGAGACAGCAACGAGAAGCAGGACAGAACCACATCCAACTGGTGAGGGACCAGTAAATCCATTACACATCAGGAAGGGTTTGGGTCCTCACCCAAGGGCAAGAAATGTGAGGGGAAAGAGTTGCTGGTTGTGTCATCTTCCAGGATGAAGCAATGGCTTTTGAGCAGCCAAACTTCCTAATGCTCCTGAGTTCCAAATTACCCAGAGGATGCACCTCAGCTCCAGCAGCATCACTGGGCCCAGCAGCAGCCTGGGAGGTCAGCTGTGGTGTGACCTTCACGAGCCAGACACTTTTCCAGCCCAAAAATCTTCAGCCACAACCCTGTCAGGGCTTGTGAGGTCCTGCCAGCTCCAAGTGAGGGGCAGCAGCAAGTTGAGTCATTTTTCACTCCAAAATTGCCAGTAGTGAGCAATGCACTCCCCTGTGCCAGACAGCTGGGGTACCCTGGGCATCCCAGGGACACAGAGAGGGCCTGGGAATTATTTCAAAATCCCCTTGATGGTCATTGCAGAGCCCTTATGACTTCATCTCTGTCACTGCTATGTTTCTGAGAGTCAAGAATAACATGAATTTTTCCATATCTTGTGGTTTTTGGAGGGTGTGAATAAATTCTCATGCTGTGAGTTATTTAGGTATCAGCAAACCCAACCCAGCAGCGGTGAAATCTGTTGAGCAACACAAAAACCCCACGGAGGAGATGTGGCAGGCAAATCTCAGCAGTGTGACACATCAGGAGGTCCAAAGTGCCCAGAACCACCAAGAAGAATTGCAGATACTCCTCATGGACATGGTAAGTCTGCTCAGAGGTGTCACCTAAATTCAGAAGTGGAAGTTAGTGATTTTTTTTGTTTTCCTTCCCTTCTGTTAATTTTGTAATTTATTGTTCTAGATAAAGTTGTATGTTAATATAATTTTGATAATTTCAGAATTCAGAACACGTGGAAAATGACTTGATCTTCCCTTTCTACGCTTGGTTTCAGACCTTGTACTCATGCATGAATATAAAATGCTGAAAGGCAACAGGCTTGTGGCCTTTTGGACCATCAGGAATCAAGCAATGCCCCAAAGCCCTCAGAAAAACAACTTGTTGGCATGTCAGAGAGAAGAGCAGTGCCCCAGTGATTTCCTGTCTCCATGTTATCCCTTCCTAAAGATCTATCTTGGCAGGGGCTTTAAACTCCGGGCCAGGATTTGGGACTGATGATCCTTATGGGTCCAACTCAACTCACAGAGTTACAGGATCATGGAATATCCTGATTCTCATGAGTTCTCAGGGTTGGAAGAAGCAGGGAGGGCACAATGAATGGTGGATCCCCAAGCCTGAATGCTTCCCAAAGGTAAAATTCTACCTCTGGTGCTGAAGGTTACTTTCCTCCCAAATTATCTGCTTTTAAATGTGCGCTCCCCAGCTGTGCTAAAGCCTACAGAAAGATGTTGGCTTGCCAGAGCCAGGCCAGAGGAGATCATGGAGCTGCTCCAAGGGATGGAGCCCCTCTGGAGCCAGGCTGGGAGAGCTGGGGGTGCTCACCTGGAGAGGAGAAGGCTCCAGGGAGAGCTCAGAGACCCTGCCAGGGCCTAAAGGGGCTCCAGGAGAGCTGGAGAGGGACTGGGGACAAGGGATGGAGGGACAGGACACAGGGAATGGCTCCCAGTGGCAGAGGGCAGGGCTGGATGGGATATTGGGCAGGAATTGTTCCCTGTGAGGGTGGGCAGGCCCTGGCACAGGGTGCCCAGAGCAGCTGTGGCTGCCCCTGGATCCCTGGAAGTGTCCAGTCTCAGACTGAATGGGTCTTGGAGCCACCTGGTCTAGTGGAAGTTGTCCCTGCCATGGCAGGGGTGGAATAAGATGACCTGGAAGGACATTTCTAACACCAACCATTCTGGGATTCCCTGATTCTGCAGAACCCCCCAGAAAACCTCCATTTCACTCCCTGGCTTTTCAAATCCAGCTCTTACATGAACAAGTGCAGGAAGAACAGGAGGAGAAGGGAGAGACCTCATTTAAAACTGTACGAGGGGAAATTGCAAAAAATTACCTAAACCTTTAGGAACATATTTATATTTTGATTTCAAGTAATATTACTTCCTGGTTTCCAGCACATATTCCCTGGGCGTCCCCTATCAAATATCAGGCAGTATTAAATCACTGATCCCTGATCCCCGTAGCTCTCAGAAAAACATCTGTACTAATTTGTTGGTTTTCCTTAACACGAGGGCCAGCTGAACTCCTCCAGGGCCAAGCCAAGTGAGATCGCTGACAGATGCAGAATAAAAAGTGCAAAGATTTTTCCTTTATTAAAAAATAAGGTTCCACACTCCAAGGCCTGAGCTTGTCGCTTGCCAGAGTGATGAAATGACACGCGGCAACCTTGATGCAACGCTGTTGTGGATACAAAACCAGGGGTTTACCTAATGCTGCTCCCCCCCAAAAAAATGACTGCTGACAGCACAGCCCAACTGGCACAGGCCAACAAGGTGAGGGGTCTGGCAGGGGGACACAGCCCTGTCCTGCTGAGGGTCTCTGAGTGTCTCAGAGGGAAAGAGTTATTCGAGTTCATTGCCCTGGGAACGCAGCACATCTGGCACGCTGCCCCCGCTAAGGATCTCGCTCTCCTCCGGACAAACTTTGCTGCAGCAGCTCAGCACAAAGCAGGGAACAGAAGTGCAGGTAAAGGCAAAATTCATCCTTGCTGTACATGAGGTGAATCAACCCCAAATCATCAAGGACTGCTGGGATAAACACCAAAATCCCTGAGGGACGAGGCAGCGCAGCTGGTGGGCAGCCCCCAATGCTCCCAAGGCTTTTGCACATACCAGGCTCAGGAAACTCGTGCCACAGGTGGGCCAGGTCTGCAAAAGCACACAGGAATTCATAACAGCTTTCTTTTGGAATTGAGAACCATTTTCCTAAGAAAAAAGCTTTTTGTCCAAGTTCACAAGAGTCCCAGGTAACAGCACAACCTGGGTTTGCACTTGTGGTGGGCTCTGTGGGCTGGATGCTCCTCTCCTGCAGGAGACCTCACACACCCAACATCGCTCACACATCCATAGCTGCCCTTGCATTCACAGGAATTTCATCCAAGTGCAATCCACTGCCAGGGAAAGAGCTACTTGCACAAATAACCTCAGCCATGCATTTCACCCCAAAGATTCACCACAGAGCCTGTCAGCACCTCGTTTCTGTGAGAACTGACTGGCTCCCTGTGCCAGGGCTGGTGCTTCCCAACTTCCCTGCAGGGAATTCTCCCTAGGGATGAGTCCAAGTGCAGAAAATGCCACAAAGCCACATCCCTTCTCCAGCAGCCTGGGGATGAATCCCAGCCAGGGGCACTGGTCAGCCCATTGACAGCCTGGATCTGCTTCCAATAAACTTTTATAGCCTGTCAATGGGCTGAATCCTATGCAATAAAATTGGTGTCATAAAAAAGCCTTGCAGTGCCAGTGTCCTTTTTTTTTTCCCACCCCCCTCGTTTTAATTTGAGGACATATGGGAAGGGCTGATTCAGAAGCCAAGTTCATGGTATTTTGGAGGGGGGAGGGTGGAGAAGGGGGGAAAATGACTTTAAATTACAATGGGAATTTTCAGAGCCTCCTTCTGGGGAGAGCAGCCATTTTCAAAAGTGACTTCATTTCCAGAGCTGGCTTCCCTCCCAGGAGTTGAACAAGCAAGCAAAGAAGAGTTCAGAAAGTAAATGGGTTTCAAAGTTAGGCTTGATTGGTTTCAAATTTAACGGCTCTAAACCAGACTTCAGAATTCCAGGCAAATTTTAGGCTGGTTTATTTTATCAGGCTGCCAATCCTGAAGCTCAGCTCACTGGGCAGAGTCAGCAGAGACAGCTTCACACACAAACCTGCCACAGACAGGGAACCTCAGCTGGCAAACCTGCGGATTTAACACCACAAGGCTTCTGTGTGGACTTTCACAGGGGTTGAAATGGTTTGCATCCCTTCCCTGGGATGCACTTTTGTGGCAGTCCTTAAGGGATCCAGTCACCTTAAATCCCTTTCCAGGGGGGCAAGGGGACATTTAAGAGCAATTCAGGCTCCAGTAAAGCACCAGCTGGAGACACTGGGACTGAGGAAGCTTGAGGGCAGTGAGAATCCCTTATTCCCTGTTTTAAGGTGCAGATAACATTGTTTTCTTAACAAAGCATGTTAGGAAGATAAATCAGCTGCCAGGGACTCTGGGGATCTGCAGCCCCATTCCCAATCCAGTGCTGCTTAGGGCACTTTCCACCCATTGTGGCTGCCTGGTTATCAGGACAAGCTTTCCCTGCTCAGACTGTCAGCCACCCCAGACCTTGCTAGGAGCACTCCTGGACCTTTGGAGGGGCTGTAAATCCCGTGTCCAGAGGGAAGGAGGTTCCCCACGTAGGGTGCAGACAGCTGGAGCTGCAGACAGATGTTCAGCACAGCAGTGACCCGTGGGGACCCCCGTCAGCTCCCGCTGAGCTTCAGGAGAGATAAATCACTAACAACGCTGTTCAAATGACTCTTGGCAGGGAGAACAACACCCAGGGCCTTCATGGAGAGCTGCTCTTTATTTGTCAGAAGAGCAGAGCCAGTGAATTTGTTTTATTTCCACGCTGTTGCTGTCCCTGGGGTGGGTTGGGGGATGCACGGAGGGGAGGAACTGCTTCCCAAGTCTTCCAGGCTGGATGTTCATGTCCAAGACCTGATGGAGTTCCACAGCTCCATCTCCTCATAGCACAGCCTCAGTTTCAAAGGGGGGTTTTTCATGTTTCTGGTGAAAAGGGAGGATTGACAGCCATCAGTTTGGACAGCCACAGGGGAGAGCAGGAAAGCTGCCCTGCTCGGACAGAGGGACTGGCTCAGTCCCTCCCTGGCTCCCAGGAAGAGGATTTAGGCTGCTGGGTGGCCTCTGGTCAGGCTGGTTTCCCACAGCATCCCAAACAGCAGCTCCTTGGAGAGCTCTGCCAGCAATCCTGCTGGCCAGAAATGGAATTAAATAACATAATCACTGCCTGGTCTCCAGGTGGCATCACAAGAAGCAAAATCAAAGACAACAACCCATCCCTCGAAGACAAACCTCACTCCAAACCTCACATGGCTTCAGGAGCCTCTCATTCCTGCTCTCCTGCTTACCCTGGATGCCTCCTGCTTCTTTGGATTTCAACCTCTGCAGTGCACAAGCTTTTTGCACGGCAGCAAACTCCAGCTCTGGGCTTTTTGATCTAAAATAAGAATATCTAAAGACAGATAAAATAAGAATATCTAAAGACAGCAGGTGCCAGATCCCTTTGTAAGGGGTGGGAGAGGTTCCTGTGAGGTGTGGATTCAGTGGAAGGGCAGTGGAACTGCAATGGGGAGAGCAGGTTCTGGGGAATCTGGGTCTAATTCCTTCCTGTTTCACCTCACTAAGGTCACCCCCAGCCTCCACACAGATACCATGGAGTCCCAGATGATGGATTATTGCCAGCCTGCCCTACCAAACAGTGAGAATGAAGTGGTGCCTGTAAAACATGCAGGGAGACTGGGATGACAGGCAGTAAATAACTGCAAACTCCATTAGATCACTGCACCATCCCCTGGGCCAAAAATCTGCCTTTGCAGAAAAGATCCAGACACAAAACATGTTATTAAGTGAGGATGTCTGACAGTAGTTCAGCTGCATAGAGATGTTAGATAGAAATAATAACGAAACAAAGCTCAGTGTTTGAGGATGCTGTACATCTTCAAAGCACCTCACCAAAATGTTAAGTGATTGTACCCAAAATAAATTGCTCACAGCTGTTGGAGATCCATGAGGCATTCACAAGAAATGGATGGACCCTCATCCATCCTGGATCATACTGGGGGTGCTAGAGTGTAATCAAGAGCTCAAAGGAAATAACTCGCAGGGAGCTGAGATTGAATGCTCTCCTGTGCACCTCAAAATAGGGTTTAGCATCAGAGACAGCAGCAGAGGCTGAGCTCCCTCCTCTCAGAGCAGAAAAAAAATTGTGACAGAGCCAAAGCCTTCACTCAAAGTTCAGTGTCATCCTGTGAAAATTCCTATTTCAACTCAATCTTAGCAGAAATAGCCCCGTGCCAGGCAGCTTCAGGCATCTATGGTGCTGAGGCACAACCAAGGGAACACAGATTTGGCTCTCTCGTGCTAAACACAGCAAACTCCTCCAACTCCTTCTGCACTCATCTGTCTTAATTTAATGTGGATTTCACTACTGCAGTTCCACATTATGTCAAAGAATTAAGACTGTCTCCCCACACCAGTTCCCACCCATGACTTAGAAAACATCCCAGCCCTCCTGTCACAGCTCAAAAAGCCTTTTCAGGTGCACAGCAAAAAATTTGTAGCTTCAAGTGCCAGGTAACAAACACTCTCAGCAGGGCACTGGTATCTAAATAAACCCACAAGTGTTCTTGTCACAATCACTGGCTGGCTTTCCAAAACTGGAAAACTTTCCTGGCCTGTTCCTTGCCAGAGCAGGGCATCTGCCTGGAAAGGTGCATGAAAGACCTGGCATCTGCAATGAGCATTAAGGTAGAAAAGGTTGATTGTTCCCTCTCTTACATCGATGCCTTGGAGAGGCTCCCTAGAGCAGAGCCCAGCCAGAGTTGAGAGAATAAAGTGGGGATTTACTGAAGGCCTTTAACAGACACACCCTGGGCAGCCAAAGCCTCCCAGAGGCTGCCCCCAGGCTGGACAATGGGCACCAGTTTTTCAGCCAGATCTGAGTTTGGTTCATTTGCATATCAGGGGTTAATTGTGCAATTCCAGCTCCAGGTAATGAATATTGTTCCCCCAGTTTGCCCCTCCCCAGTTCTCTGCTGTTTGTATTTCTGGGGGCTGAGGCTGTTGGGTGTCCCTGGCTTCCAGGCCCAGAGGAATTGTTTTGTGTGGCCAAGGTGTGAAGACAGCAGCTGACACTTTATGTGGAATTTAGAGTTATGCACTAGTGCAGCACAGGATTTGGAAAATGCAAATGCTAAAATCTTAAAGCATCAACAGCCACAGCTGAGCTCAGCCCTGTGCTTACACTGCCCCACTTTGTGGTTCTGTGCTCCCTGAGGGCAGAGGTTGGAAGAAAAGCCTGAGAAACCCCAAACCAACCAACAATTTGGACCCTTCCAAAAACAAAGGTGTTTGCCCAGCCCAAACAGCTGATCCTGACCTCAGAGCAGGATGCAGCACACCAGAGCAGCTGTGCTGTGACACAACAGGAGGAAAGATGGGGCATGCCCAGGGGTGAGTGGCACACAGAGCACCATCCCTGATAAAACCTGCAGGAACCAGCACAAATCTAAACTGAGAGGTCCAGCAAAACACTTTGGGGGATGAGCCCAAATGATTGTCACCATGGAGAGATGAGAGGCAGGCCAGGAATAACACAAGTCAGGAGCTTTCCAGATGCCAGTGGATAAGATCAAGGCAGAGCAGCCAGCCCTGAACCCACAGGGAGCTTCTATCAGACACCAGAGAAGCCAAGACTTGGTGGGAAAGGGGAGCAGCAGAGCAGGAATGGGAACACACTGCCAGGGAAGTGCAAAGCCCCTTATTTTCACTCATACAGAAGCTCAGAGCACACAGAGTCTCACAGGAGCTTTGGATTCAGCCTTCCCCACCCTTTGCTGGAGATCATCCTGCCACTCATCCCCACAAGCCCCGAGGGACTGCCCTGCAAATGGAACCCCAGAGGGCTCCAGGAGTGCCCTTGGTGCTGGAGGCAGCAAACCACTCCAAGTTAAAAGTTAAAGATGAGTTGTTTAAAAAGCAGGAGCAGCCTGGGCTGCTTTGGCCGACTCTCCTCACCCCAGGAAAGCACCACAACACATTTCTCTGCTTTGCTCCCACTTCACACACGCCCACTCAGAAGTGGGATTTTGCTTTGCAAGCCACATTTTAGAGCGGGGTCACCATGTTCAGGGGGGGACTCACACCCTCACACCCTGCTACAACTTCACTGGGAACGTGTGGATTATTTTAAGGAAAGTTAAAACACGGCCCACATCATTTTGAGAACGGGCTCGAGGGCACGAGCACGAAATAAGGGCTGAAACTCTCATCCCTACCTTGAGCATGGTATGAAATGTCCTCAGAATCTCACACCAGCTTGAGCTGTCAGGTCTGGTCTGATACCAGGGGACTGTGCTGCACTGGACAAAGGATGCTCCAAGGGACACTGAGGATCTCGCTCAAAACCCCTTTTTAAGCAGCACAAAACCTCACAGGCTGTCAGCAGGCTGCACTCAGGCCTGAAGCACAGCTTCAAAAATAGATCTGTGTGGGGCATCGGAGCGGGGAGGGCCAGGAGCAGCTGAAATGGGCACTGGAACAGATTGGCAGAGCTGCACAGGAGCTCCCAGGGATGAGCCTGGTGCTGCAGGGATGCTCAGATGGGCCAGTTTGAGGAGCTGTGGCCACCCCTCACCCCGAGGGCTCCAGAAGGGTCCGGGCACAGACAAAGGAGGAGAAACACGGGAAGGCAAAGCACACACAGCACCTGCTCGGGCTGTGCCTGGATCCAGTCAACTCTGTCAGCCTCTCACTTTGAAAAAAAGCCACCACTAACACACTTTCTCCCATCCAAGCCTCTCTCCTTCCCCTCTGAGCTCACTCATGGCTCAGGCTCTGGGACAGCTGCCGGGCTGCCAAGTCCCCCCAGCTCGGTGAAGCACAGAGCAACACGATCGGGATGATGGCTGGGCCAGCTGTTGGAAACCACTGCAGGACTCCAAACAGCTAAAGACAGAGCAGGGGAAAACAATAAAGCAGCAGAAAGCCCCTCATTCCTTTGCCTCTGCCTGCACATTGTGGTCTCATTGTTACCACCGGCCCTCAATGGCCAAGTGAGCCCTGGCCAAGACCACAGCTCATTATGAATATTTTAAAAATATACTGGGTGGGGACTAAGGAGCCCTGGGAACAGGCAGTGGATTTTTTCACACCTAAGTGATTGTTTTGAATGCAGCTCAGGTCAATAGAAGTGACCTCCATCCTGACTGGGAGCAGTGCCAGGTGACTCCAGCACGAAGCTCCCCGCTCCAAGCATCATCAGAGCCACGCTGAAGTTCATGGAATTACAAGAAGGTTTAGGAGGGCTCACACACATTTTTATACAGGCTCTGCTTGTAAGAGCTGCCCAACTCACAGGAAGAATCCCCTCTCCACAAAAAAAAGAAACCCTAACAATTCAGCAGCAGAGTTCTGCAACAAACCCCACCAAACTCATTCAGAAACACCACTTTGTTTAAATTAGAGCACATTAAAGCAGGGAACAATGCCACTGTGTAACTTATAGGGAAAATGTTTTCTTCCCATGGTGGCTTGCACAGTGGGCTACCAAACGTCCCCAGCCAACACCACACATCAGCCAAGGGACATGGAGAGGATGGGAAAGAACAGGATGCCTTGAATAAGTGAGGGCTAGAAACAACAAAATTCAACAGCTCAGAAAAGAAAATGGCATTTCAGGACACAAATACCCACAGGACCCCCATGGACAGCAGATGGGTTTTGATTCTGGCTTGTTCTTCCCAATAAAACGAGGAAAGGGGAGAAAATGGACTAAAAGTGCCCAAGTGCCAGGCCCTGCATGAGACACCCCTCACCAGGATGGGGGGACACAGGACAGGCTGTGATGCCACAAACCCTGAGGATGGAGACAGGGGATGTGGAGGGAAGCTGAGGAGGAGCAGCAGCACTCAGATGAGGAAGAACACGATATTTTCTCATCATATCACCTTCCTGCAGCTCCACAGCCTTCCAGGCAGGTCTGCCCAGCCCCTCAGGACAAGGAATTGAAGGTGACTGGAATTTGAAGCCATCACCAGGGATAATTTTGCTGTCCCCCTTTCCCTCTGCTCTGTCCAGCAGGGCTGTCCAGGGGCAGAGCAGGGCCTCTCCCTCTACACCCCACTGCTTCCACAGGGCCACTCCAAGGCACAGAGCCACGGGAATGTCCATCAGGATTTTTGGTACCTCTGGGATGAGGCTGAGATGGCACTGCAGCCCATCACCAGTGCACAGGTGCCCTGATGCACCCTGAGGGCTCTCAGGAGGGATCCCCACACCCCTCCATGCTGTGCCAGCTCCAAGGATGCTGCAGAGCCCCAGCCTGGCAGCTCTGCTCATGTCTGACGAGACAAAGCCAAAGGTGATGTTTCCCTTTACAATGTGGAAATGAGGCTCAAGGACAATAAACCAGAGGGGATGGAGCTCCAGACCGTTCCTGCCGTGGGGATGCCTCCTGAGCTGTCTCCATCACCACCTCCCCAGGGCCCAGCAGGGACTCTGAGCAGATGTTTCTCCTCTTTTCAGGGCAGCAGGTTCACCCCAGTGTGTGGCAACCCCGAGCAGCCTGTTCCGAGTGTTCCACAGAGGAAAGGAAGGCTCTGCACCCCCACACATCAGGAAAATCTTGGCTTTCCCGAGGGGCAGCCACTGCACACAGAGTCCAGCAAATCCTTGGGCTGCCACATCCCCTCAGCACATTAACAGCTGAGGAGTTCATCATTAGAGCCTGGTCCAGCTGGGCTCCTCCCTTCCTGTCCTTCTCCTTCCAGAAAGAGGGGCTCTCCCTTTGGAGAGGTCTCCCACCTACAGCAGAGGCTGGAGAGCCCAAGGGTTTGTCATTTGAGGTGGGAACAGGAGCCACTACAGCCTGTTCATTGCTTCTCCTCAGGCAGCCCCAGCTCCCATCCCCTGTCTCCAGGTGCAGGCACAGCTCCTTCCTGCCTCAACACCCCTCCTGGGCACCTGGCTTCTCTCTCCTCCATTCCTGTGTCCTCTGAGAGGACAGGACAGACGGACAGGCTGCTGCAGCCCGGGCTGCCCTGAGGGACAGCAGTTGCAGGATGAGGTAAGGCAGGAGGAAGAGGGTGCTCTGGGCTGAGGGGAAGGACAGCTGTGGCTGTTCCCAGGATCTGGAGGAAGTTAATTGATAAATACCAGAGCTGGACCTGAAGGAAAACTGGGCATTTACAGCCAAGAAAGCAGAGCTGCTTTAGGAGCCCTGGCCTTTGTTGCACAATGTCCGTGGAAAGCACTCACTGTACTCACAGAGCAAGAGGCAGAGGAGGGATAAGCAAACTCACACCCCCTCAGCCAGCCCAAAACACAGCTCAGCACAGGCCTCCAGCTTCCCACCTCCCAAAAAACACCCTCTCCAACAGCCAGCACTGCAGCTTGTCCTGTGCAGCTGCCCCTGAGGAACTCGGTGTGAGAAACTACAGGATTCCACAGGGCTCAGGGAAGTCCAAGCACACAGCATCCTGTACAGCCAGGGCCCTTAACTCTCAGTGCAGCCTCAGGAGAGGGTCAGCAGCAAGCAGGACCTCAAGCTCTCTTTACAAAACAATATTAAATACCCAGCCAGCCGCGTGGTAAACAAAAACCACGAACCCTTTAGCTGGAAGCTTCACAACCTTGTGCTTTTCTGGACACTTGCAGTCAAAATTCAATAAAAGAAAACTCCAGTTGGTTCCATCAGCCATAAGTTCAGCTCAACCCTCCCTTGGCACACAAACAGCAGCTCAGAGGCAGCCTCTGATGTTGGGTGGTAGCCCAGGATGCTCTGTTACAGAAAGGACCCAAGAACAGAGAAAAAGAAATGTGCAAGCCTTCAGAAAAATCAGGGTATAACATGTTCACATCCTCCTTACTACTCCTCAAGCCTTTAATCTCTGAGGTCACTGCAAGTTTCTTGCCACAAAAAGGACCTCAAACAGACAAGAGCTGCCTCTCTTAACCCTTCCCAGGAAAGCTCAGCTTCTTCTGAGCCTGATTTATATGACCTTGTGCCCTCACACACCTGTGAGGACAGGTTAATTGGAGCCATAGGGTCAGCCTTCCTTCTCTTCTGCAGGTGGTAGAGTTTACTTTGTTAGTCCTCCTCCTCCTCCTCCTCCTCCTCCCCCCTTCCCAAAGGGATGGCCCAGGGAACTGCCTTTGAGATGCCCTTTAAAGCCTCTGTGTCTGATGCTGGAAGGTTTGGGGAGTTCTGTTTTTTTCCACTTTATCTCAAAAGCTTGATAAGGCCTAGGGAGAATCAGGGAATTACTGAGCAAGAGAAGCTCTCTGAGCTCACCTGTGCCTGCACACAACCCCAGCAGCGAGCACAGGTCAGTGCTGTGCAGTGCCAGGGGCAGCAGCAGCACACAGCCCCAGCCCCTGGGTGTGCACAGACCACACGTGCAAAGGATCTGAGTTCCCCCCGTGTTTGGTTTGGCTGCACAGCCTGCACAGCTCGGTGGGCCGGGCCAGGAGATATCCAGGCGAAGATAAACAGCAGACAGCTGCTGGGAGCCAGGGATCCTCGCTGATGAACAGCTGTGTGCAGCTCCACAGAGAGACCCCCGACCTCTGCCAGCCCTCCACAACAGCCTGCAAAGCCTGGGACTGATGGCAGGACACAAATCACAGGTGGGAAGGGTGGAGAGGAGAAGCCCTTGCCCAAAATCCCAACCTTTCCCAGCACCTCGTGCACAGCCATGATTTGTTATTTCAGTGCTGCTCAAACCTAGGGAGGGATAGCAAAAAGCCTGTTCTCTCCTGCCTTAACATGACCAAAGACTCCAGAGCCTGTAAGTGTTCACTTGGAGCTCTTGGCACGTGGGCTCTGCTCTGCCAGCACAGGCATCCAGCAAGAGGCAGACTTGTCCTGGGAGAGGAGAAGCTGGGAAAAGGGGCTTTGGAGTAAGAATGGGGCTGATATGTGTGGGGAAGACAAGAAAAAAAAAATTATTATTCCTTCATACCAAGAGGGAACAGAATCCTAGAATCCCAGAATGGTTTGGGTTGGAAGGGACCCCAATCACAGAATCACAGAATCAATCACTGGGTTGGAAGAGACCTTTAACACCATCGAGTCCAACCCATGCCCTAACAACACCTCAACTAAACCACACACAATCTGTTTTCAAACACATCCAGGGATGCAGACAATTCCAAAAACTCATCCTGCTCCATCTGGGCAGGGACACTTTCCACTATCCCAGGTTGCTCCAAGCCCTGTCCAGCCTGGCCTTGGAACACATATTAGGCTTTGATGCCTAATTACTGTCGCTGATCTTGTCCAAAGAGCAGCAGGAAGTTCCCAGCCTGACTTTCCCAGTAAGAAAGAGTGTTCTGTGGGATTCAGCAGGATTGCTGAATGGAAATTCATGCCCTGCAGCAGCAGCCTGGGATGCCTGACACACCACCCCAGAGCCAGAGTGTTTTGGTGGAGAAAAGGGGCGAGAAGTGGGAAGTTGCTCACAATGAAGCTATAAAAACAAAGTCTAGGGATTAGTTAATAATGTGTGGCCTGAGAAAACAAACACATCTCCCCATAAAGACCCTGGTTCAAATAAACTGGTGCTGTTGTCATTAAACCCCATCATCTGCATGTCTGTTTTCCACTGGGTCTGGTGTGAATTTTAAGGGACCGTGATGTGGAGAAATAGCCCCCAACACCATCCTGTGGGACTCCTTGAAATCCAGATGTGGCTGAAAGACACCATGGACTCATCCCTGCATCCCAGTTCAGTGAAGCTGAGCGTGCAGAGCTGCAAGTCCTTCAGATTTTATGCAGAAAAGCCAACACTGAAGGTTATGGCTTCTTGTCTTCAAAATGCTGAAGCCAAAAATGTGAAAAAAAGGGCCAGAAAATGTGAAAAGGCCTCTGAATCTCTCCTCCTTTCCTTACTCTCAGCTTTCTCCCTGCAATAACTAAAGCTCAGACCTGAAAAACCAAGTCTAGTCCTAAAGCCCCTGAGCTCGGTGGGGGAGTGGAGACCTCCACGGGCTCAGGCTGCCCTTTCACGCCTGACTGCAGCTCATCAAGGTCCAGAATCTAATAATGAACCAAGGAGAGCTCCCTCTGACAGCTTAACTGATGGCTGTAATTAGTGCCTGGCCCACACAGCTTTTCATCAGTGCACAGCCCAAGACTTGGTACTGCTCTGGTGGAGGGATGGTGATGCAGGGCCAGGAAAAAGCCAGCAAGGCCCCCAGGCTGCAGGGGAAAGGGGAACAGAGCAGCTTGGAGCAAGCAGGGAGCTCTCAGGGCTCTCCTGGACTCCCAGCTGCCCATCAGTGTGTTTCCAGTCTCATCCTGGTGCACCCAAGCACCTCCTGGTTCCTCTGCATGTGGCACAGTCATTATAACTTCTGCAGTGCCCTGCTTATTCCCCTGATGTTGGTGACTGCACCCACCAGTGTCTGAGTCTTGAGGCTCTGCTTCCTCCTCTCCAGACATGCTTTGTGCCCCTAGAAGAGTCTGACCCTCTCTTTCCTTAGCCCAGGGCTCGCTGGTTTTGGCTGGGGTTCACTCACCACCCTCCCTGAGTGCTGGGGTGTCCCACCACAGCTGCAGCAGTGCTGCTACCACAGGTGCCTGTAACACTTCCTCTCTTTTCCTTCATGGAAAAATTAAAAATATTTACTTACATGGCAAAACCTGAGCAAACTAAGAAATACACTCATTTTCTAGGTGACAGAGTCCTCTGGGCTCCCTTCCCTCCTCTGCCTTTCCAAGCAGGACCTGCTGCTCCTACATTTCAAACAAGATTTTGGGGTTTGTTAGTTTGGTTCTGCAGTTCTAGTTCTCTTACTCCAAGGTAATGTATGCTCTTCTCGTAGCTGTTTTATAGAAGAACTTGTGATTCTAAAAGACAAAGTGAAGGAAAAGGAAGTAAACTGGTTATTGTGCCAGAAACACTCCTGGCACTCCTCCCATTTCTATTTTCCCTTACATTATAAAGCTGGAATAAATCAAAGTGAGCAATTCACTGGCGAACTGATGAAAGGGGAGCAGAATCAGCGCTCTGGTCCCTTGTACTGATATAAAAAAGGTGTAGTCCCATGCAGGCAACAGTTTGCCTGAATTACAAGTGGTGGGGATGGAGAATAGCCCTGGAGTGTTTATTAGCAGTCATAACCTTAATCAAATAACACTCAAGGATATGTAAAGAAATCTGTTCCACTGCAGCCTCCCAAGCCAAATAAAGGAGTAAATGGGACTTCTATCAAAAATCCCTTTTAAAACTCATGCACGCTGGGTTCTAAAAAAAAAAAAATATCTCCCTATTTCTTGGGGAACAGCCAAAGCTCCAGAGGAGCTGCCCTGGATCAAACCAGCAGCCCAGCATGGCAGGCAGTCAGCCTCTGCTGGAACCAGCTCCAGCACTGGAGAGAGGTGATGCTCCAGGGGAAACCTGCCTGCCTGGGACACATGTGGAAGGAGGAGGATGAGGAGGGTGAGGAGGGTGAGGAGGATGAGGAGAGTGAGGAGGGTGAGGAGGATGAGGAGGGTGAGGAGGGTGAGGAGGGTGAGGAGGATGAGGAAGGTGAGGAGGATGAGGAGAGTGAGGAGGGTGAGGAGGATGAGGAGGACGAGGAGGGTGAGGAGGGTGAGGAGGATGAGGAGGGTGAGGAGGGTGAGGAGGATGAGGAGGATGAGGAGAGTGAGGAGGGTGAGGAAGATGCTCTCCCAAAGCATCAAGCCAGGTTGGATGGGGTTCTGAACAGCCTGGTCTAGTGGAAGGTGTCCCTTCAGACACAGAAGGTGTCCCTGCCTGTGGAGGACAGGAATGAGATGATTTTTAGGGTCCTTTCCAATCCAGACAATTCTGGGATTCCATAATCATCAGCCCTGCAGGCATCTCCCAGTTCAGAGATCTTCACTTTGCACGGCAGGAGCCTCATTCACCCCCTCTGCCCCATCTATGGGGCTGCTTCAGTCAAGGTTTGCACATTATGTGGAATTACTTGGGGGAAAAAGAAAGGAAAGAAAAGAAACAGACTCTGTGTAATAGAGGTGCATGTAAATAATCACTGCCCTAATCCCCTCTGACAATGAAAGATATCCAACCAGAAATTGTTCGAGCCTGTAACTCAACCTGAAATTTAAGCACAAGGAAGTCGTGTCAAAAGGGGACTTGGGTTCCCATAAAAGCTTCTCTACTTCCAGACCCTGGGCCCCTTAGCCAAAAAAACAGAGCAAACTTCCAGACATAACATCTGAGAAGTGCAGGCCTCTCAAAGGGACTCGCTGGAGAGACAACCACCAGGAAAACAGCGGAGAGGAGGAAGCCTCGGAGCCCAGCTGAGGGACCTGCCACACACCAGAGGCACGCTTTCCATCAGAGCTGCAGCAGGCACGGGTGCATTATCCCAGGAGGGCTGGAGAAATCCCTCTCAGGGAAGGCATTCCAGACTGGACAAAGCCCTGGGGAATTCGTGGCTGGAGTCTGTTCTCCTTCGCTCCTGTGCGAAGCCTTGAAGTTGCTGCGTGACAGAAGAATCCAGGGTGGTGTAGGAAGAGCAGAGCCTGGGCAGAGAGGGGGATTTGTGACCCACTGGTGGTTTCAGTTCTCTGGCTCCATCACCTCATGGGCTGTGAGGCCCTGCATGGCACGGGCAGGGCTGGAAACCCTCCTGAAAGCAGCAGATATCACCTGGAGAGTGGGGGAAGCTCCCGTGGAGCGAGTCCTCCTCTCCGGACACCTGAGGTGAGCACCTCCCTTGCAGCCAGTGATGATATCAAAGAGAAGCACCAAGAGCCAAATTTGGGGCTACTTTTAAGAGCAGAGGGCCAGCTTTTGGTTTTTCACAAAGGGACAGAATTGCTAGGAGGGCACTGTCTTTTCCAGGCTGCCCCATTCCATCTGCACACACCTTGCCTTGCCTGCCCTGCCTCAGCAGCTCCTCATGCACTGACAGAAACACAGGTTGTTTTTCCAGCCACAAGCACTGAGGTGAGTCCAGGGTGTTTCAGAGTGAAGTCCCACGATCCATCAGAAAGATCCCTCGAGGGTGCAAGTCTAGAGGAACCCCAAAGTTAAGAGAAGAGGAGCTGCCTCCTCAGCACAGCCAGAAATTTCCTCCACAGCTGAGCCACAGGGTGAGGGAGTGGTGGGGATGTGGAAACAGCACCACTGAGTAACCAGAGCTGTTTGAGAGCAGCTCATAGAAACACGGAATTGAGTTGGAAGGGACTTTAAAACCCATCCTGTGCCACCCCCTGCCATGGGCAGGGACACCTTCCACTGTCCCAGGTTGCTTCAAGTCCTGTCCAGCCTGGCCTTGGACACATTTTAGGCTTCCATGCCCAATGACTGCAGCTGATCTTTTCCAAACCTGGCCTCAAACACCTCCAGAAATGGGAAATGGGACAGCCACAACTTCTCTGGGCAGCACGTGCCTCATCATCCTCACAGTGAAGAACTTGCTTCTGATACCTAAATTTGCTAATACCTAACTTGCTTGCCTTGGTTTCTCCCATGATTCCAAACTTTATGGGCCCCCTTTATCTTCTGACCCCTCCAAGGCACCAGCTGTGCTCCTGCCTGTGGTGTGTGCAGCACTGAGAGCAGCATCACCCTGATGGAAGAGCCATTTCTAGAGGAAAGCCTTTGGAAAACAAGGAGCAGCCCATGGAGAGCAAAACCCTTCAGCTGCAGCGCTCCATAGCTCCCCTGGGCTGGGAGCAGTGCTGGCTCTGCTCATCCCCCTCCATCCAGAGCCTCCAGACACAAGATTCCTCTGGTGTTAAATTCCCGCTGTGTGCCACAGGACGCCTCCCCTGACGCACCAGGGAGCTCCTCTCTGCTGGTTGGGAATTTCCAACGGGATGGTTTCCCATCGGAAAATGCCAATACACTGAAATCAAAGCCCCCCCTGGGAATGTACCAGCTTCAGGGAATCTTTCATGGGAAATTTTTCCTTAAGCCCGGGCTGGAGCTTTCCCCTTGGGAAGTGTGAGCAAGGGCTCTCCACACCCCACACCCCCAGGGATGGGGACACCCTCACCCCCTCTATTTTCTCTCCCCCATGTCCCCCCCAGGACCCCTTGTGAGGTTGATGGCTCTGTGGGTTGATTTTACCCCTAATAAATAATAAATATAATTTATAATTATATTTATTAATTTATAACATATAATAATAAATGCTGTAACCTCCCTCCACAGACCCTTCACCCGAGGGCAGGACATTATCTCAGGACACTGGGAAGTGCAGGTTGGCTGTGAAGCCACACTCGTGTTTCTCTTCTGGATCACAGACCCACCAGCTTTTCCTGACAAAAACCGGGCAGAGCCTTGGCATCACCCTGAAGGAGGGCTGGGAATGGGCTCCAGTTTGGGAGAAGCTCCCAGCCCGGAGCTGGGCTCTGTCCTGCACGGAGCTGCAGGGCGGTGTGGTGGCACCGTGAGGGTCCCCAGGGTCCCCTGTCCACACGGAAATGTCCCTGCGATGACAGAGAGACAACAGCACCATCTTGTGACTCTGCCTGGCCTGGAAAAGGATTTTAGGGATGAGCCCAAAGCTCCCTCTCGTGGATCCTGCAGCCAGCGGGTCACTCCAGCCCAGATGTTCCTCTGCAGGCTGGGCAGGGCTTGGAGCAACCTGGGATGGTAGAAGGTGTCCCTGTCCATGGCAGGGGTGGGAATGAGATGGGCTTTAAGGTGCTTCCCAACTGAAACAATTCTGTTATCCCACGATCCCTTGAATTGGAGGGTTGGGAGCAAAACAAGCTTTTCCTGCTCCCCAGAACAAAAAAAAACCTGGAGAAACCACTCCTGGGCACGGCAGGACACGGCACCTTCACCCCCAAATCCACCCACAACAGCCAGGATCCACACGGGAATGTGGTGCAAGGAAAGCTTTATCCTTGGGGTGGGCAAGGCTGGACCTGACAGCTCAGACTGCCCCTGTGGAGCACAGCACACGGATTTAGGAGCTCCCAAGTCACACTACATTTGTTCCCCAAAAAAATGTGAAGAGCTCGGGTCCCTCTTGAGGTGCTCAAAGCCAAGGGAGCTGTCTCCACCTGTCCCTGCAGTGCTGGGGCCCACAAACACAGCCTTTACAGGCAGCAGAACTTAAAAGCGACAAGTTTTTTGGCAGTTTGAGGTTGTCTCAGGAGGATGCTCCCTGCAAACACACTGTGGCACTGCTGCCAGTGCCTGCCAGCCCTTCCACACCTGCAGGATCACAGCTGGCACTTTAATAGGATTTGGGACAGCGCTGCAGGGGATGATGAGTGTATAAAGCTGTTCCTATTCTTTCCTACGTGATTTCTTCCATTTTCTAATTTTGCATCATGATGAAATCGGGGCCTTCTGAGGTTTTCCCCCAGAAGGACCCAGAGGGCTCAGAGGTTGCAAAACCTCCCGGTGCCACCTTATCTGCCAGTGCTTGTGCTGCACTCCAGGCTAAACACAGCTGCTGCCAAGCACCAGATGAACTTTCTCTCAAGGACAATACCAGCGTAAGGAGCTTTTAAAAGGGTATTAGGAGCTTTAGATGTAGCTTTGGTTCCGTGTTTGCTGGCCCAGAGAAGGGCTGTAAGTCCTGCTCCCTCACGCTGATCTCACACCCGGATGTTTCAGGGTTCCATTGTGTGCTCCTCTCCCTCAGACACATGATTTTCCTCTCAAGCCACAGCAGAGAAGAGCAGATTTTGCATAAATTCACAGAACCATCACAGTTGGAAGAGACCTTCAAACAGCATGTCCCCAAGTGCTGCATCCAGACACCACCACCTTCCTGGGCCACTTGTTCCATTGCCTGACCACTTTTCCAGTCACAGCTTTTTCAGATATCCAGTCTGAACCTCCCCTGATGCAACTTCAGGCTGTTTCCTCTGGTCCTTTTACTTAAACCACGGCAGAAGAGCCTGGCCACACCTCACCACACCCTCCTGTCAGGGAGTTGTAGAGAGAAATGAGGTGTCCCCTGAGCCTGCTCTTCTCCAGACTGAACAATCCCAGTTTCCTCAGCTACTGCAGAGATTTCTGTCCTGTTCCCCTCCTTCCCTCCAAGCTATCTGACTTCTTCATTCCTAATCCTAGTGCTGTGGAACTGTTCTCAGCCTTCCTGCATCCTCTGCCTCCCCGGCCTGCGCTGCTCTCCAGCTCCATGGACACACTTTTTCAAGGCTGCCAGGACCTTTCCACACTGGAGTTAATCCTTGCCGTGTCCCTCACCACGTGCACTGAAACTTCCAGGGAATATCCTGCCTGATGGAGTGCCAGCCTTGTTGTTGTCCACTATGGATGAGATAACGTCTCTCAAATCTGGATCTCTGACACCAGGGCGTCCAACCCCTCTCGCTCGTGGCTGCACTCCCATTTCAGGACAGAAATGACCAGGAGAAACATGAGAAGTTAGTGACATTCTTGGCTTGGGAATCTGCAGCCTGGCATGGAAAGGAATGAGATCAAAAGAGATCAGTGTTATTTTCAAGGCCTTGGTTTGTGATGCACTTTCGTACACACCGTTCCAAAGAGGCTTTTGGGCTCCAGGTGAACCTTGCCGAGGAGAGTGGAACAGGTTATTTTTGTTGATGGAGCACACTGGGACAAGAACAGCCTTTAAAAAAGAATTGTGGTGCATTGTGGCTGTTTATTCCCTGCACGCTGTTTTCCTCGAGACAGAAGAGCCAAGGGATGGACAGGAATGCATCCTGCTTTTCCTGGCAGGAGTATTGCCAAGGAACCATTGTGAGTGCCAGCCTCACAGGACAGGGGGATTTTCAGATGGTGCCCATGAATCCAGGATAAAGCTCTCAGAACATGCAAGGACGTGCTTAAAAGGGAGTTGAGAGTGGCAGCCAGAAAAGCAGTTTACAGAATTCACTTGCATGGATGAAAGGAAAAACTTAAATGGTCTCAGTGGTTGGAGCCCAGAGCAGCCTTGGTACAATCAAGGCACGTTGGTTTTTGAGATAGAGATGAAGTGCAGTGCTGGGAACCTCCCACCAGCCCTGCCAGGACAGCTCCGGTGTCTTCATCACTTTGTCACAAAAGGAGCGAGGAGAAGCAGTCTCCATCCTCTCAGAGCTGTGTTCCAGCAGCCACTTCCTCTCCCAGGCTGTCTCCAGAGGGGTGAGAAATCAGCGTGCAGTTTGGTGCTGGTGTTTGCAGCACGTGCATGAGAGTGATGGGGGAGGAATCCAAGACTTTTTGTTGGTCTAATCAGATAAAAATCTTGCTGAAATCCCTACTGGTGCAGGAACACGCTCTTGTCACACAGATGAATTCCTCCAGTGGCCATGACTGTACAAGAGGCAGATAAGCACCAGAGCATCTGTTGAGGAGAGGAGATTACCCAGAGCTAATGCTCTAAAAGTGGCTGCAAACATGAGCAAACTGGAGAATTCTTTACAGACAGAGAGTTCAGCAGCATTTTTGCAGTAAACAAGTCACTAGAGCTCTTGGCCATTGCAGGGAGGGGAGCTCAGCTCTGTTTGCTGTGCCAGGACTTGTGTCCAGCCAGGCTGTGAGCCATCCTGCCATCCTGAGCTGATGTAACCCCAGCTCACCTCCCGTGGATCTTCCTCCCCAGCCTGTACTGCGAGAACGCCTGGGACACCCAGAAATGGCATCACATATCACAGACCCCCAGAATGGTTTGGGTTGGAAGGGATCTAAAAGATGATTTCGTTCCAAAATCCCTGCCATGGGCAGGGACACCTTCCACTAGCCCAGGTAAGTGGAATTCTAGTCATTCTAGTGGAAGTCCAGTGGATTTCTGCAAGGGCTCGTGGCTGCCCTTGGGGCACTGTGCATGTCTCAGCCTCACAGCAATCAAGTGAAGCTATTAAATATCAATCACTTCCCATGAAGTTGACGTTTTTAATCCCCCAACTGCCTTCTCTTTTCACACACCGGTGGCTGGGGCCTTTCCCCACTGTGAGGGCTTTTCCCCCCCACCTTATTGCTCCCGAGAATTAAAGACATAATAAAGAGCCCTTGAAGCGGATGGGGGGGTGGGAGTGGTGGGTAAAAAAAAAAACCAGCTTCCTTGCTGGAGCCAGGGATTCATCTGCCTCTCCCCGTGGAGATGAAGAGGCCCTTTCACCCCAGCAACCAGAAGGTTGAAGCTGGATATGTGCTCACCAGCACGGCCGGGGCCGGGAGCTGCCAGCCCGGGCTGTGACGGCGGTGACATTTCTACCTCAGATTAGAGGGCACGGTGCAGAAACGCATTAGAGTTGCTGGGGAGACTGTCCCTTCATCAGGCTGCAGGCTTGGGAGCGAGCTGGGGTAGCTATGGAACGGGGCCCAGCGTGGCTCCCAGCCCTCTCTGCAGACTGAGGTCAATCAGAGCTGCTGTGCCCACCGCGCTGGCCCAGCACGAGCAGGCCGGGCGCAGGTGGGAGCCCAGCGCCCCGCTTTGTTCTCCGCTGCTCCCGGCGATTTTCATTACAAATATCCTCTCACCCAGGGACAGGGAGGCGGGAGAGGGCCCACACAAAGAGAAAGAAAAGGCTGCTTGCTAGCAAACCATAATTACAGGGCTGGGGCTTTCCTGGAGGAGGATTCATACGGATTCGACATGGCAGTGGTTCACACGTCCGGACCCTCCCGGGGGCAAGCTCCTGGTTTGATTTCATTATCAGCAAGCTGAGCTGCCGGGAGACTTCTGCCCTGAAATGAGCTCCCAAAAAGGGAAAGTTGCACTTTTTTATTAGTGGGGCTCTGAAAGGAGTTTTGCTGCTGCTGCTCCTTGGAGCCTCTGCATTTGCTGGGGCACGGGATGGGAGAGCACAAGTGCCAGAGTTGGCCTGTCAGCACCAGTTAGTGTGGGAAAATGTTGCACATAGGTAAAGCCTTATAAAATCATGGTTACCCTTGTAAAACCATGGTCCAGGCCTGCTACTTCAGCTAAGCAGAAGAGGACTATGGGAAAGTGACTCAGCTGAATTGGAGGTAGAAAAACAAGTTATATAACCATTATGTGCTCACATCGTGGTGCATGGGGGTTGGCTGAATTATTTTTGTTATGGTTTGGAACTATGCAACTGATAATGGGCTAACTGCTGAAAAAGGCCTGGTTTTTGCAATGAACTGGCTTTTCTTTGCACCTGCCTGGGGACTTTGTGTCACTGCAGACCCTTACCCACAGGAAAACTTCCTACAGAATCCCACAATGGCTTGGGTTGGAAGGGCCCTCAAAGCCCATCCAGGTCCAGCCCCTGCCCTGGGCAGGATGGGCAGGGACACCTTCCACTACCCTACACTGCTCCAAGCTCTGTCCAGCCTGGCTTTGAACTCCACATCTCTCTGTTAATTAGATGTGGTCACCATCTATTTTAGCAAAAGCTGCTGGACTCAAGCCTTTAAGCATCTCCTAACCCCTGACACATGGAGACTCTGCTCTCACAGATAAATCTTTGTCCTTTTCCAAGGGAGGTGAAACAGGATCCAGATGTAAATGAATGCAGGTGAAGCAAACTTGACCTTTGTGTACTTGTCACAGGTACTGGTGACTTTCCCCACTCCAGCCCAGGTGGGGCAGCTCAGCACCCAGAGCATGGCAGTGTCAGGATGTTTGCACAGCTCTGGGACAGGTAAAACCTCATTTTACACCTGAAATGGCTCAGATCAACCAGGCTAAGCCCATGCAGGAGCTCTGAGGCTCTGAGCCTGTGCCCTCTCTGCTCAAAAAGCGTGTTTAGATACCTCTCCCAGATGCCTCCTCAGGTATTGGACACAAAGCTGAAAGGGGGCCTGTTTGGGGTCACTTTACACCATTTCTCTGGGAAATGCATCTCAGAACCAGATTTTCACCTTGCTTGGTGCTTTGCCAACAACTCTGGGACACTTGTAGGACACTTAGCAGCAGCAGGGCTGATGACGAGACAGAAACCTCAAGGGAAGATGTTTCTGCCATTAGAACACACGCTTTCAGGCAAGTTACCTTGACCCTCTGTGGTTTTATGATGTGTACAAGACAAGGACCAGCACATCAATCCACTCTGCAGTCTCAGAGGTGAGTACACTCATTTCATGACAAGCAGTGAGAGATCTGCTGTCATGGACAGAGCTCCCAGGAGCAGAATTCACTTCATTCCCTGTAAGCTCACAAACAGCATCTACCTCTGTACTTGTGGGTGTCTGAATCCATTATTCTCGGAACAAATGCAGATTGAAGTCTGGGTTTCAGGTAACTAAAAAAATCCCAGAATGGTTTGGACTGGAAGGGACATTAAAGCTCATCCAGTGCCACCCCTGCCATGGCAGGGACTCCTGCCACTGTCCCAGGCTGCTCCAAGCCCTGTCCAAGCTGGCCTTGGGCACTGCCAGGGATCCAGGGGCAGCCCCAGCTTCTCTGGGCACCCTGTGCCAGGGCCTCATCACCCTCACAGGGGAGAATTTCTTCCCAATATTTAATCTAATTCTACCCTTCATCTTAAGGCCATTCCTCCTTATCCTGTCCTTGTGAAAAGTCCTTCTCCAGCCTTCGTGGAAGGTCCCTTAGGTACTGGAAGGTGAGTTTTGGAAATGAGTCCCAGGTTAATGGTCTGGGGCTCCTCACAAACTCAGACCCCAGCCCAGGATTTGGTTTCCAAACACACCCAAAGTTGCTTTGGTCCTCTCTCTTAATTCCCATCATCTTTTCTTTCTCTCTTTATTTACTTAATTTCCTGCACCCCAAGCCCTGCTGAGCCCAGGCAGTGCCTCCATGGGATTGCACTCCACAGCCTTTCCCTGCTCAGGGAAAGGTCAGGGATGGAGGTTAGTGTGGCGAGAAGAAAGGCAGCAGCAGAGACAGAGAGCTCTCATAAAGGTCTGGCTGTGAGCCTCTCTGAGAAAATGTCAGCTTGGGGAGGCTGTAACAGCTTTAATCTGCAGTACAAGGGGATTAAAAGACTCGTTCTCACAGGACAAAAGGGAACGGAGGGAGCGGAAGGAGCAGGACAAGGGGAGAATGAAGCCTGCAAGGGGAGGAAAGGAGAAAGTTAAAGAGCTCAACTCCAAAGAGCATCGGGGCTTAAAGAGCTCCGGCTTGGAGTGTAATAAATGTGAAGTGGCCTGCACAGAAAAGGGGCTTTGGCCAATGGCTTGGCTTTACTTTTTCACACTAAGCACACACACTCCAGAGGCTGCTTCAGGAGAGGCAACTTGTTATGTTTGGCTTTGTTGATTTTCAGGGGCAAAGGAGTAGGAGGGGGAAGCAGAAGGTTAATGAGGCTCTGCCAGATGCGGCACTCCAGAGGAGCAGTGGGCACTCTGTGTTTTAAACAGTGCTTTAGGGGCTTTGATCCTCACCCCTGCTGTCCCTCAAACCCTCCTTGTCCTCGAGGGCTGGGGTAGAGTGGAGGGCCCTGGGAACAGGAAGGAAATACGTGGAATTGCGGGACACTCTCCTCAAGTACTGCTTGAGCAACCTTTTCACCCGCTCAGCAAGGCTGGGAGAGGAAGAGTAGGACTGAAAGGGTAAGGGAAGAAGGGGACTTTAAATGCTTTTCAAAAGGAAATAAAGAAGAATACAACTTAATGCATCAGTGTCAGGAGATGTAAAGGCCAAGGAGCCACCAGCACAGACAAGGAGCTGTGCTCCAGCAGGGAAACCAGGCACTCCAGACCTGCTCAGGTATTGCAGGAAATCTCAGGGCTGCTCTGCCTGACCAGCAAGGCTTGGACATGGCAAATACTCTTGAAGGCAGGAGAACTTTTCCCCTATAAGAGTTTTATTTTAGTCTCCTAAAATCTTTGAAGAAATGACAGGAGAGGAAGGTAAGACACCACTCACGAGCCCTGAGCTTCTTCCATGAACACACTCACCAGCCTCAGGAACTGGCAGAGGAGAAAAGCAGGTTTCCAGCAGGCACTGAATGAAATGAATGTAACAAGTTGTCATCTTCCACATTACCCACCTTCCCAGCCTTACACACCAGGAGAGGTGTGCCAGGAGAACACCAGGCACAATCAAATAAATGTCTAAGGCAGCTTTTCCCTGTTTTAACAGCTCAGTGCTGGGGTCTGGCTAGTACTCTGTGCATAAATTCTACTGAGAGGGGAAAAAAACCAACTTTGTAACATAATAAGCAAGTTCCAGACAGGAATTAAGGAGTATAGCATATCCAGCGGAGACAGGGGCTGCAGTGGCATTAAGGTAGGAAGAATATAATTACCTGACCTGGACTATGGCCAGGACAATGGTATTCATTTATTTCAACAAAGCCAGAAGTGCCAAAACCTGGATTTTCCATCTGAACCCAGAAGATGGCAAATCACAGCACCCTGATTTAATTCTTCCAACTTCTGGCTGGACAGAACGATCTTCCTGATAAAGGTGAAAAATTAACACCCACGATGGGAGAGCTGACCCTCAGCTTCATTTGGGAAGCCTGATGGCATCCCAGTGCCATTCCAGGATCCAGAGGTGATGCCTGCATCTCCCAGCACCCAGAACATCCTCCCACTGCCCCTGGTGCTCCTGCAGGCAGTGAAACCACGCTCAGGCACGAATTCAGCTCCAAGCACAGCCCTGAGTTCGATCTGCTATTAATTATCCTGTTCTGCAGAGATAAATGCTTAATCCTCTGGCTGTTGACACTGGAAATGGCCCAATCTACCCCAGGGTGGATATTATCCCAGGGAACTTGGCTTCAGCTGTGATCCCACATCATGTGTTGTACAAATGTTCGCTGGCTTGCAGGGAATGCATTTCATAGGGTGCATGGGCTCCTTCCACAGCACAGCCAATCCAGAAAAATACATGACCCAGGCATTCATTCTATCAGGTTTTTCTTCCTTCCTCTTATTTTTTTTTTTTCCTTTGACATATTATTACAAATTTCATGTGGAATTCCTCATTTTCAGACATTCCCTATTTCCTCCCAGCTTACCAGCTTTCCTCCTCCAGCACTGAGAGCAAGGAAAGCTTCCTAAGCAGTGCTGCACAGGGGATGTGGAGATGGCTCTGCACAATCCCTGCTTCCAGGGGAGCCTTTCCTTGTTTGCCAGAAGGAAGGCAAATAATCCACATTGCTTCCCTGGTTTTAGACTCCCTGGAGAGCCTAAATCAAGGAGTTTGTGTCAGGGAGAAAGCAGCAAAGCTGATGGGGTGGGAAATTGCTCTGATTTCTGTTCAAGCTTTAAAGACTTCGGTTTTTCCCATGTCTGAGCAGCCCCAGTGTGTGCCAGGAGGGAAAACCTGTCCCACACCCACTGCCACTGCCCCAGCCAGGCATTTTGTGGCACCTGGGACACAAATCCTCCCCTTCCCACTCACACCCAGCCTCTTTCCCACTTGTTCTTCTCTTCCTGAGGAAGACACCAAAGGCAAATTTTAGACTCTGACAGAGAAGTAAGTTTGAAATAAAGTATTATTGCACACAAGTACATGGGAGTGAAAGTTTGCTCCCCATTTAACAATGAAATGGGTTTTCCAGGCAGCACAATTCCACACAGACTCCAACAGAACCACAAATAGCTGAGACAAGGGGTTGAGTACAGGATATAGGACAGGGAATCAGTGCATGGCAGGACTTTTTTCCCCTAAAAACACAGTTAAACAGTTATTTAGCTTAGAGAAATGCCCTGGAGCTCTACACCACTGCACTCAGCCATACACAGGGCCAATCCCTGCTTCCAGGAAACTTCCAGTCAGCTGTGGCAAACTGAGGCAGTGGGAAAGGAAACACAAAATCAGCAAGTGGTGGGCTGGAGGCAGATCACACACAGCCAGAAGGACCTGGAGAGGGAGAGCTGAGCACCCACCTGAGGCAGGTACTGCTCTTTACCTAAGGTGACACAAGGCTGCAACTCTTTATCGAGATCAAATCTGGCTGCTCTCACCACCTGCTCTTTAGAGAAGTGGCTGGAGCCTTCTGCAAATTCCTTCTACAAATTCCTGCAGAAAAAAAGGAGCTTGCTGGGAATATGACACACTGTGTGAGCTGAAGTTTTTTTTGTCAACTTTATTTGTTTTACCAAAGAAGTTTTTCTAGTCTCAGTCCAATGGAAATAAACTTTCAGCCCACCTGAATGCAGAAGTTTGTATCTGCCACCATTGTGTTCAATTTAATCCCAAAATCACACTGAGGCAAAGAATTCACAGTAAAAGCTGAGCTTTTTATTGGATTTGTTTTACTCCTTAACAACACGATGCAGAGAGGGGTTATTTGCTCCTGGGCACTTCCCCTCAGCTCTAAGGCTGCACTACCATCTCCCAAGGAGAGAATGGGAATTTGAAGCCCAGCCAGTGAGAGCATGAGAAAGGGCTCAAACCCCTCATATCTGAGACAATAAAGGGGATTCTGGAGAGTAAAACAACCAATTTGCAATTCAAACTCCTTAGGTCTGTTCCCAAATCCTCTCTGCCTTGGGAGTGCACAGAAGTCACTCTCCTTTCCCTCTCTCTGTCCTAGCTCTTTGTACCTCAACACAGAGTGGGATGTTGCTGCTGGACAACCCCAAATCATCGCTGCACCAGCCCAGCAAAGCACCAGCTCCCAAACTGGCAGCAATCACAAACTGTTTTCACCTGGAGGACTGAATATTCAGTCATTTGCATCATTTCAGAGATGGGGGTTAAAAGCAGGGAGAATTTGGGCTTCCTGGCAATGGAGAAATGTCAGCTCATCCTTCTAGTGCCACATCCAGCGTGTGCAGGGACTGTTTTAGACTTTTGCTCTAACCTGGAGCTGGCATTGGATAATTTGCTCTCCATGATTCTCTTCAGCCAAACCTCTTTTTTTATTTATATATAACTTTTATATATTATCCTTAATCAATGACAGACCACAGTCCTGGTGCTCCAAAGCCACACAATTAATTAGGAAGCAACAGCAAACAAGAGCATCAGGAATATCTGGGAAGTCACCAAGTGTAACAGGGCTCTGCTGCATCATCTCTGGCTGATGGGGCCTTGTCCCCCTCCTGGGGTGAGAAATGGAAACAGGAGGAAAAAGGAGGGAAACAGGAGCCTGGCAGTGACAGACAAGGTGAAGCAGCTGCTCCAAGCAGATATTTAAGGATATATCTGAGTCCTGCTTCCCAGACTGCTGCTTGGCCATTTGGGATTATCCCAAAGCAATCTCCACCTCAGCTTACTCTTATTTTCTTCTCCAAGCAGGTGGCCAATCCTCCATTCCATCTCCAACCCCTCCAACCATCTCCAAAGCCTCCCTGGAGAGAAATGGATCCAACAGTGATGCAGAATTGATTTTCTTCATGACATTCTGCCTGCTCTTGGGAATGTCCTTACAGCTCCCTAAAAATCTATTTGCTTGCAGCAAAATGATCCCTCCCTGTATTTTCACACAGCAGAAGCACAGAGGAGCTCACACTGTTGTGTATCCATTATTGAGCAGCTCCTTTGGGAAGAGCAGAGTAGGAATGTTGGAGTTAAAATGCCTTCTGTCCAAACACACCGTGGAGCATCCAGCTCCAAGAAACTGCAGGCATGCAGAACCAACTCTTCCATGGTTGTGAGAGATGAAAGCATCTGGTCCTGCAGCACAGACACTACACATGGTGTCTCCTTTGATCTGCAGAGAACACCTCCAGCAGCCACAGCCAGCACTGGTCAGCCCCTGTTTCTCCCAGAAAATACACCAAAGGTCACCAGACTGGTCTGTTGGCACACTCTGAGTCCTCCTGCACTCACAGGAACCTGATTGCTCAGCAACATTAAATGCTCACAAAACCACTCCAGTCTTGGACAACTTGGAGAAGCAGCTCCAAATCCACGTTCCATGACCTGAGCAGTTTCCCAGAGCCCTGCGTGGAGCTGCTGCTGCAGCAGCACCACAAAGCAAAGCCCAGTGACACAGCCATGAACAGCAGGGCTCAGGCAGTGCTCACAGGCCCTTGGCTGGGGTCTAACCCACTGCCTGTCCATGACACACACCCAGGATTCCCCCTGGGCTCAGGGTACTCATTCCTCTTCCACAGCTTCCTGAGCTGGAAGTAAATCATCCAGAGCTGATTTACTTGCTGTGTCCCACATGGGTCAGCTCCTTTTGTCCTGGGCCTTCCAGGTGACTGTCCTAGGGACTAAAAGGTGACTCAGAAAGCACAGTATAAGCGAATCCTGAAGTTCAGCCAAGCTACCACTCCTCCCTAGCCAGAGGAGAGTCTCTTTCCCAGGATCACAGCCTGCCTGCACCCTACTGTTCAGTGGAGAACTAGAGCAGTGGAAGAGAGAAGCAGCTGATCTGTGTCCCTAAGGCAGGGCAGCACCTTTGAGCCCTGCTCTCACCTCCAGGTATTTGGGCAGTTGGATGCTGAAGTTCAGGCCACATCTCCACACTCCATCCTTTCCCCATCTTCCTTCTGGCGATGTGGGTGGTGCAGAGCAGGCACAGGGCAGGCTGCTCAGACAGCAGGGACAGCACTGCACCTCCCTTCACCTGCAGAAACATTCATCAGCAAGATCCCACCACACCAACTCTCTCAGTGCCAGCTGGACCCCACAGCACAAAAGCAAATCTGCCTTCTCTGCCTGTAGATGTTAGAGATGTTCAGAAGGTTGGGACAAGGCCCTTGGGGTTTGTGGATCCTTCTCCAACTGGTCAGGCTGGTTCATTCCAGGCTCTCCATCAGGTCAGCAATGGAACAGATGCTGCACAACATCTTTGACCCCTCACTCTGGGTTTGATCCACCACCCAGCTGGAACAGAGAAGCCTGGAAGCAGCTTCATTTAGCACTGGCTGGAGAAATTCCTTACAAGAAGCTTCCAGGCACATTCAATAAAGGCTGAAAATCCGGTCCCTCCATGCCTGTGGCACTTCTCCACTGCTGGGGCACCAGCCCTGGTTAAAGTGCTGGGACACCTTTGTCCAGGCCACTGCAGGCACACGGTGTGGCAGCTGCAGCCTCAGGCTCCTTCAGAACCAAGAACTCCAGCAGAATGTCCAGGAGGCAGAACACCAGGTGCCTGGAAAGGAGAAAAGACAAATCTCAGGCTGGTCAGGGTGTGGGAGGCAAAGCCCAGCACTAGGAAGGAGTGTTCCAGGGGAGAGAGAACAATACTGGCTCCCCAGGAGAAATGTTTGCAGAGGTGGTCCAGCCTTTTTTCACCTCCCCCAAACCAGTGAGTGTTGAAGCTGTTGAGCAGCACAGAAAACACAAATGCATCTTCTGGAGCAAAACATGTTTAACAGGATCACAGGATCATTGAAGACAGAAAAGAATGAGATCACTGAGTCCAACCTGTGCCCAATCCCCAGCTTGTCAACCAGAGCAGAGCACTGAGTGCCACGTCCTGTTGTTCCCTGGACACCTCAGAAGATGGGGACTCCAACACCATCCTGGGCAGCCCTTTTCAATGTTTAACAACCTTTTCAGTGAGGAAATACCTCCTGATATCCAGTCCGACCCTCATGTTCTGCTGTCCATCACCAAACCCTCGTCTTCCAGACTCACAGCACTGGGAATAGAAAGGAACACCCCCTACACAGATCTCCAGCTCCTCCAGAACCAAACTAAACCAGGATTTGTCTCACTTCCCTGACATCCACTAACTAAGCAGGCCAAACAACATAACTAATGTGACTGGCTCAAGAATCTGCAGCCACACTGAGGTCCTGGACATGCAGATGCTCCATGATACTGCAAGTCTGGAATAATAAGCTGAATTTGATGCCAAGCAGCACTGGGAAACCCTGGGCACAGCTCTCAGACCCCACCAGGGTAAAGAACACAATCACATACCTGTTTATCACAGGCTGGCTCAGAGACTCCAGCACCAGGTTCCAGCTCATCCGACACTTACTGGTCCCAAGGATTTCTTGGATCACATCTGTAAGGTTTGGAAACAAAGCTTTAGGAACTGCATATTTCCACAGGTCAGTCTTCTCCTGGTGGGTGCTGAATCAAAGCTTATGATGGTGCTCTAAGGCTGGGACAGGAGGGAGTGCCAGGAAAGCATTCCTGGCTAGAAGGGCACATACCAACAGTGCTTTTTCATTCTCAAAGGACAGTGAGGGCCCTTTACACTACATCAAGGAGTTAAAAGTTCAGACTGCACTCAATGGATTAGGCAGCAGCTGCTTTAATGCCAAAGGTCCCCGTGTCAAACTTCAAGAGAGGGAAATCCAGTGCAGCTGGGCTCGGGATTTCAGGCCAGTGGAAAAGGCAGAGGCTTTGCATGGTGACTTTCCTCACCATGGCACCCTCTGGCAGCAGGTGGGAGCAGAGCTGTCCTGAGCCCTGCCCTGCAGCAGAACTGTGAGCACTGAATCATGGCCTGGCTACACACAGGAGTCGCCCAGACACGCATCCCTTCCCTCCGAGCTGGGCTGCTTCCCAAATCCTTACACAAACTATCCAGAACTGGAAAACTCCGGGTTTTGCTTGCAGGAAACCATCAGACCTCAAGGGTCACAAAGGTTCCCCAGTGCTTTGGCACGAGCAGCCTCCATCTCTGCATTGAACCACATTTCCAGAGATCCCAGTGCACTGGAGTGCTCCCCAGCCACTTTCCCATCCTAAGGGCAGCTGACAAATCTCCAGAACACACTTACTGGGCAGGATCCCCATCAGGCTCTGCAGGGCCTGCTCTGCTGTTGCCTTCTTCTGCTCCTCTGTCCTGGGGGGTTTAGGCACTGCTGGTAAAACTCCTCCAGGCCAGATGGATTCCTGCAGCAACTGGAGGTACTGGACCCAGCGCTGGGTGCAGGTCAGGGTGACCATCTGCACTTCCAGCCACCTGCAGAACAGGGAGAGAGAGAAAGGTCAGGAACAGTCTGGCTTGGAACCAAGTTGGGATATTTCCACCCATCAAGAGCCCTGGAGGGGTGAATCAGCTTCCTTGGGTTTGTTAACATGGAGTTTTCATGTCTGTACACCCAAGATTTTCACAAGTATTTATTAGCTGAGTTTTCCATGCACCAAAAATGGGATATGTTTCTGGTGTTACAGACAAATGGGAAAAGCAAAGGCCATGAAAAGCCTCATCACCCTGCTAATCACAGGAGCCCAAGTGAATCGCTGGTTGCTAAAGGAAGCCCAGCTCAGGGATACATCTGGCCTGAAGCTCCTAAGTTGTCTCCAAGCACAATTTGAGACAGAGCTGGAGGAACTGGTGTTTAACTACAAACAACCCTCAAGAAGGACTGGAAGGACATGAGCCCTGTTCTGGCAGCCTCTGCTCCTCTCATCAGTCCCTCTGCTACCAGCACAGTCAAGGATGTCTTTCCTGGAGACTAAAACACACTGCAAGGATGACAAACCATGAATATCCTGCAGCCCTGCTGCCCAGTCCTGCTCCAACCTCTGATGGCAGGCAATGAAATAAGAGAATCCCCAAATGGTTTGATTTTGGGACCTGAAAGCTCATTTCATTCCACCCTGGACAGGGATACCTTCTACTAGACCAAGTTGCTCCAAACCCCATCCAATCTGGCTGTGGACACTTACAAGGATGGGGCAGCCACAGCTTCTCCAGGTACCCTGTGCCAAGGTCTCCCCACCCTCACAGCCAAGAAGGATTTTGCTCCCATCCAAAATCCAACTGAAGTGCTGATGGTCCCTCCTGCTGGGGCAGGACTGTGCCCTTTCTACAGTAACCACCTGCAAATCCCCAAATCCCTGCTCCACAAAAGGGCTTGGAGGTGTTTGCAGCTGCACTGGAATGTTGTGTCCCTACCACTCAAGGGCTGGCCAGGCAGTTCCTGAACCATGAACCATCCTGCCCAGATGTGAAATCGCTTCCCATGTCACAGCACGAGCCACAGCCATCAGTCAGGACTTGCACTGCCTGAAATCTTTCCCCTCAGAGTCAGGAGAGGCCATGGATGAATCCCACAGGATGGTTCCCTGGTTTAGCAGTGCTCGGGGTGCAGCACTGTTGGCCTCACTGCCGCGAGGCTCCGGAGCGAAGCTGGGAGTGTCGGCACGGCACTGGGGTAGGGAGAAGACTTGTGATTTGGCCAGTTCCTCAAGATTCCCAGAGGACAGGAGTCAGCCAGCAGGGCCAGGAGACCCGTTCCTCTTGGCAGCTGGTGTTCGTGCTTGCAATTCCGTCACCACTACGCCCCGGCAGCTCCGAGTACATCCAAGAGCCCTGCCAAGGCAAACTTTATTTAACCTGCGCTCTGCCAGACTGTCTGCATTCTTCCTGGGCGAGGCATTTGGGCCAAGGGTGTCCTTCCCCACAGCTGGGGAGTGGGGAATAGCAACACCCAAAGGTAAGCAGGGCAAAGGAAGCAGGCTGGCATCATGTGAGACGGGACTGCCTGGCTTTTGGCAGCAGGAAATGAGGTGCGAACAGCAGTTCTTGAGGGATGCACACCTAGGAAATGGCAGCTGGAAAGCAAAGGACATTTAAAATCCTGAAAAGGAGTCTCAGTGCAGTGGTAAGGGCTGGAATGTCTCCGAGCAAGGGACACAGGTGATGTTCCTGGTGCTCCCAGGACTGGCACTGGAAATGGGGAAGTGCATCCCTCATGCTCAGCATCGCCACAGACACGGAGCACAGACGCTGCTGTGAGGTAATGCCAGAGCTGCAAACCTTCCACCTGTCTTAGAGGACAAAATGTCACATCCCAGTCCTGCCTGGGAAAAGCCACATTGGAAATAAAATGGAAAGGGTTTTAATCTCCAGCCATCAGCAGATTTCAACACTCTGGATCATGGTAAACCCTCCAGCTATTCCCAGACAAATTAAAGTGTTAAACTGTGACTTCTCTAGGGGCAGGAGTTTTCATTAACACGGTTTTTCATTAACATGGTTTTTCATTAACATGTTTTCTTACACAACCTGCTCTCCTAGCTGAGAAAACATCTGACAAGGAACAGAACTTCAGAGACTTGGGGACAGAGCTGCAGAGTCACCCCTGCACCAAGGGGGATCACACTGAGCATTTACTCCAAACTCAGCACAGCATCAGCCACTTTCCAGCCTTTAAAAGGTTGCAGAAAGCAAAGAACAAGCTTTTTTTGTTCCTAAAATAGCAATAAAATCAAGCTAATAATGGACAAGAGAGAAAGCTGAACCTACAGAGGACAACACACATTTCCAGACAGATCAAGAGCAAGGTGAGAACTGACAAATGCTGGAAGGCCCCACACAAACAACCCCGTCTCCAGCTCGTGTACATCCCTGAAAACACCGGAATGAGGCAACAAGGCCCCCAAGTAACACCTCAGTGTGATCACACTGCACAGACTGTGAGCAGGCAAGTGCTTACAGGTCTGGATTGCCACAGCTGTGAAACACCACTGATGGATTTTCCTCCTTAGGCTGGCAGCTTTGGGAAGCAGAGAGCAGGATCTGGGAATAGCTCCATGGGTCTTGCACAGCTCCTGAGAAGAAGCCAAGTTGCCCCAGTACACGGTGCTCAAACAGCTGGGGAAGGAGCATCCAAACCCACAAAGTTTACAAGGAAAAGTCAAGGAACTAAACAGGAAATGGGACAAGAAAAGGAGAAACCAAAGGCAGGTGCAAATGGAACACAGACTGAAGCTCAGAGTACCCTTTTGCTAGTCTGTCCGTGTGTGGAGCCATTCCAAAGGCACTGGGAAGAGGAGAACTGTCAAGACTGGTCTGTGTGGCTCTAAATCCACTCTGGGAGAACAGCTGAGGCTTCAGAAGAAAATCTCAGAACACAGTGACCTGTCATGAAGAGTTCTCCTCCCTCCTCTCAACCACAGTCAACAATCAACAACCATTTTGGGGAATCACATTCCATTCCAACACACACAGAGGCCACACCAGCAGCATTTAAACCATGAGGAGCAAAGTAATTCACAGTACCACAGAATATCCTGAATTGGAAGGGACCCACAAGCAAAGTCAAGTCCAGCTGCTGGCCCTGCACAGGATATCTCAAGAATGCCCCCTCAACTCCCACAGTTGCAACTCAGAGAGAGACACACCAACTTTATTGAAAATTCCTACCTGAGTAAAGCCCAGAAAATGGCAAATTGACCTTTCCATCATGCAGACTTGTAGCACCATGATTGAGATTAACACCTCAGGAACTCCAAATATCTGCTTGTTCAAAGCTGACCTTCACCAGCAGGTCACAGATGATTTTTTTTTTGCTATTAAAGGCCTAAGCCTCATGTGCCACACTGAAAGCACACACACGCTGCTCCCAGGTAGAAATAAATCCACCAAGAAACATAAATAGACCTCTCTTATTTTTTTATTTATATTTTTGGATGGCTGATGAGTTACTATTTTCATTCTGCTATTTCATGAAGAAATAGCCTTAATTAGAAAGAAAAAATAAACCCATCACAGAACCATCTCCTTACACTTAGGCTGAGACCAGAAATAGATAAAGTGACCTCCTGGGCTCAGAATGCTCTGATAGTGCCCAATGCAAAGAGCCAGACTGCAAAGGCTGCTGAGGCCTGGAAGATAATCTGGAGGGGCATAACTTGCCCATGCTGTAAGGCACCTCTGTTTGAAATAGCTGCTGGTGGAGGAATGAAATGGATGCTAAAAAAGAGCAAAATTAATGCCACGGTTTAAGCTGCAACTCCAAGGTCAGCTGATGGGGTCCACTATGATAAAAAGGCCCTGGGAATGAAAAACAATGCCTGGGGGGTGAAAACCTTGGCCTTCCTTGGGCTCCTAGGAACAACAAGGGCTGCTAGGAGGGAGGGAAGGCAGCCTGGGGGTCAGGAACTCTCAATGAGCTTGGTTTTACCTGGCTGGATCCACTCACTTAATTGGACTATCCAGAGAGCTCAGCTCAGCAAGTAAAGCCTGGACAGGCTGGATTTGCCAAGTCTGGACATTAAAGATGTACTAAGAGATGTAAAACTCTCCAGACTTACAACTGCCAGAAGTGGGTAAAGCTCTCCTCTTTGTGTCCATCAAGGTGAGGACAAGAACTGAGATCACTTCAGCTAAGGACCAGTCAAGTTAAATATGCTGACTGTAATTGAAATCTGAATCAACAGCCATTGTGATTTCCTCAAACCCAGGGGTTTTAAGGATTTAAATAAACACACTGAAGGCCAGGCTAGAAGACAATCTCTCTGCTTTAGTTGTATAAATACAAACAGCTCTAAAATATACATGAACTAGCATTTCCAGCTCAACACTGACTGCTGCCCACCCCAAACATGGCCCCCCTTTCCCTAAGGAATACAGTGTGGATATCCAGAAGCTCAAAAAAGGCCTGTGGGACCAACGTAGTGAAAAGGATTGAAGAAAAAAAAAGCAACATCTGGAAAGCAAGAGGCATTCAAGCATGACTCTGAAATTAAGAAAGTCTGCTGCTTAAATCACCAGACCATCCCCGCCTTACCAGTTCTTGTTCCCCAAATTCCTCCTAAGATAATTATAACATAAGGATAACAAGATTATTCTTAACTCAAGGGTTCAAGTGGAGCAACATTTCACTGCTTTGACTGCAAAACCCTTCTGAGGAAACCTTGTGAAAATGAAGCAAAATGAAGAAAATGAAGCTGCAGTGGGCACAGCAAGAACTGAAAAACACAAATGGAGAGTTTTTGTCTTGAGGCTCAGCTTTCAGCACCTGTTACCTGAGCCTAAATCCACCTTCTCCACACTGCAGAAACACTGCAGCACGCTCAGCTCAGCACCTTCAAATCAACCTCACGCTTGTCCCTGTGCTGAGGAAGGAAACAGCAAAGAAGAGGAAAAAAACCCTCCATAAATCAAAGAACACGAAGCATCCTGAGGCCTTTTAAACTTCTGCACAAAGTAAATTCTCCTTGAAATGTTCCTGCCCTGTGAACCTTTAGAGCTGCAAATAATCTGTCCTGGACCTGGCTGGGGACATCCTGGGCAGAGGGATTTTCCTACCTGCTTGACCCAGGCAGAAGCTCTGGGAGATGTGCAGGACATCTTACAGTGGGGCAGAGAGGAAAAAAACACATCATTCTCTTCTGTAGGCAATCATTCATCCCTGCAGGGAGGAAACCACCCCTTGGTGCTGGGATTTCTGTGCCATTTTATGTGGTGCTCCCTCAAAACACACCTGCTGCAAGAAGCAATCATGGAAACTCCCAGGACTCCAATGTCTTCACCCTGCAGTGAATTAACCAAATTGCTCTGGATTTTGCTTTTCCCAACCTAGATCTTCCTGTGATGCCTTGAGGCTCAGGAAAGGGGGGGAAAGGTACGTGATTAAAATAATCGTCCCCAAACCTCCTTGATTTTTCACAAAGCATCCTGGCTTTTGATAACATCTTTGAGTATTTATTGAGCCAATTAAGCTCCCAGTGGTGCCCCAGGGAGAGGCCAGGCTGTCTCAGCCAGGCCCTGCTTGGAACAATTGCTTCATTAGCCCACTTCAGAATCAAAATACATAAATCCACTATTAACCCCTCTAAAACCAGGGAAAAACAAAACCAACAGGGAGACATTACTTCCCCTCAATCCTTTTCTTCTTTGTTCTATTTGAAATAGGAAGTTGTTGAGCTTTTTTAAATCCAGGAAGAAAGTTGGCATGGTTAACAGTTGAAACAGAATCAGAGTTAAAATAATGTTGCAATTATTATCAAAGCATGGAGTGCTGGCTTCATTCTAGTAGCTGTTTTTGGAAGAATGCTGCTTCTAGAAGAGGGAAAAAAATTTTGTTTGGGACAGAGATTCAAAGCCAGATCCAAAATTTCCAGGTGCTTGGAGACAACTGAATCGAGGCCCATTTCCAAGCTGATTTTATTTACTTTACATATACACACGAAGACACACAGAGTCCTGAAATCGCTTTTACTGACATACCACAGGCTGCAGTTCCTGCTGCTCCTCACGGCTACAACACAAACAGGCAAATCCAGAAATGAGGAGCAAGATCCATGAGGTTGGTTCCCCTAATTCCCAACTCCCACACTGCTTTTAGGATGGTTTTTAGGGACAGGGACTTTGCTGCCACATACCTGGGCCTGCCAGCACAGCCCCTCCGTGTGCAGCTGCAAAGGTCCTCATCAAACATGCCCAAATCCACTCCCCAGGCAACAAACTAGGGGAATGAGTGGATTTAGATGCCCCAGCTGCATTGATATTGCATTTCTGCCTGGTTGTTTCTGTCAGCAAAACTCAGAGGGGCTGCCTGAGGCTGGAGTGGTACCTGGCAGCCAGGAAGCCAAAGGAAGGTGGGAGCACCCTCAGCTGGCAGACATGGCCCTTCCATGGCCCCAGGGCTGGCAGAACTCCCTGCCCACGGGCACTGTGCTCCCAGCACTGCCAGCCCAGGGCTGCTTGGCTGCTCCAGCTTTACTCAGGGACACTGAAGAGGGTCAGGCACCACTCTTTGCTGGTGGCACTTTCTAGTCAAGAGGATCAAGGTGGCTGCCAAGGCTCTTTGCTGGCACAGAGATCAAAGAAAACCAAAGAGAAAATCAGAAAAAAGCACCCAGCCAGCAGTTCTCTGAAGCTCCAGACCTTCTTGACTAACAAGTGCCTGTGACACTCAGCCTGACAGCAACACACCAGAAGAGCCCAACACCAAGGTAACAGCATGAACTTGCAAGAACCAGTTCTCAAAAGCATGATGGACACCTGCAGTCAGTCTCAAAGCATCCCTGGTTCTCCACCTACAGCTCACACCTGGAATATCACCTGCTCAAATCTTCCAGTTTTGCCAAGGGATGAGGAGACATGGACAAAGCCTGGAGGAACACGGGAATGACCCAAAGCAAACAGGAAGCCAAGCAGTGCTGAGCTCGTGGGTAAGGCAGGGATGATTTGCATTTATTTTAACTCATGCCCAGTGGAACAGGACACCAGCAAAGCTGCCTGGGTAGTTCCACATGCTCCTTTCAGGGACAGGCACTTCCTAGCCTGGCACAGATTCGGTGTCCCAGCCCTGCTCAGGTTCCAGGGCACAGACAGCTGGGCTGTGATTAGACACCTTCCCCTCATTCAGTGCTTGCTGGCCATGGCTTTCTGCTGTGCTGCATTTGAAAGAGCCAGGAGAAGCTTACAGACCAGGATCTGCCCCTGATTACTCCCGGGTCCATCCTTGGGATGCTGGCACTCTGCTGGGGCTCCCCTCTGGAAGGGGAAGCAGAGGTGGTGGCTGTCCCCCTGGCCCCAGCACTGTCCACAGCTCTGCAGGGCACTGGCAGACCCCAGACCTGTGGCCACTGGGGACAACTGAGGGCAGGGTGTGGGGTCACAGCACGGCGTGGTTTGCATGTTTGCCGTGTATTTTTAACACCTCTTTGACTCACAAAGCTCTAAAAAGCACCCAGATTCTCCAAATGCTTCTTAGCTCTAACACCGAACACCGGAGCCCAGAATAGCCCCATGTGCCCCCCTCTGCCAACAGGTTCCTGCTGCAGCCTCCCAGGGGAGGAGGAGATGATCCTTCCCAGCCCGCGGGAGGGAAGCGGAGCCGGACAGAGGCGGGAGCGGGGTTTGTTTACAGGCACGGCCCCGGCACGCAGAGAGGCTGCTGGAAGCAATCCCCGGCCCCAGGGTCATTCCCACTCCCCTCCATCCGCCTCTCCCTTCAGCTCCAAAAAAGGATCACTCCCTGTTACATAATGGGATGAGCGCAGTGTGGATCCGGGCTCGCACACGCGCCCGCCCTTTACTCAACAATCCCTTTTTCGGTCATGGAGCCTTCCTCTCCCACTGCCATGGAACTGACGGATGGTGCCTGGCTCCAGATATCCCAGCTGAGGAGAAGGGGGGAAGGAGGAGTGTGGTGGGGATGCTCCTTGCAGAGAACAGGGAATGGAGCAGGTCGGGAGGCCCCACAATCAGTAACAATGTGGTCACAGCACAGCACGACCAGCCCAAGGGAGAAAGTCCTGCAAGAAGAGGGGGACTGGCTCTTGGGAGAAGCTGGATCTCATTCTTGGTGTGAGTTTTGTCAGTTTGTGGTCATTTCTATCACTCGGCACCGAGTGTCTCAAGCCAGGGCAGGACCATCATCCTGCAGCTCAAGAAGGGAGCAGGAGCAGCACCTGCTCTCCAAACACAAGCTGGCAGAGGAGTATCCAGCAGCAGCCCCTACAGAACAGTGCCAGGACAGCTCCTCTTCATCCCCCACCACCTAACCCAGCATCTAACCTCTTGAAGGGACAATGCCCACTCATACTTTGTGACCAGCAATGGTTGAAGACACTGCACAAATCCATCTGCTGTCCCATGTTTGTCTGCCTGTTCTGAGGCAGGAGCAACAATTCCTTGAACAGCAGATGCTCCCAGAAGAGTTTCTGGTACTTTCCCTACCTGTAGAGGGTCCCCAGACACAGTGCCAGCCAGAATGGCAGTGCCAGGTCTGACCAAGCAGTGATCAAGTTGTAAATACTTAAATGGATGAGCAATGTCACCAAATCCACACTGTGTCCCTGGACAGGCAGCTCTGAGCTAGAGACCTTCTGGTCTGCTCAGGACAGCGGTGACCACCTGGGCCACAAATGAGTACAAGTCCCAGGGACAGGGTGAATGGAAAACAGCAGGAAGGCTCCCCATTCCCAGTTCTCCACTGTGGAGGTAACTACAGGCAGCAGAAATGGGAGGAAAATGTTCCCTGCAGCAATCCAGGTGCAATGCCATCCTCCTGGCAATAGGTCAATCCCCACAGTGCAGCTCTTTCCCCTGTCCCCTGGGATTCCTGACTGTCCCAGAACAAGAGCAGAGCCAGCCTCAATGTGTGGATTTCAGCACAGACAGAGGGTTTGTTCAAGAGGTTGCAGTTGCACCCTGAACTGATGGAGACACCAAGAAGTCCCAGGACTTCCCCATATCACCCCCAGGCAAAGCTCTGCCTGCAGCACATGTGGGTTCATTCTGACCTGTTCAAGTGGAGCAGCTACAAACACATTCCTCACTCTAATCCACCAGCACAACTCAGAGAGCTCCTCCACCTTCCAGAGCCAGCATGTGCTGTGTGTATCCCAGCTTCTCTAGTGGAAAATGCCAATGCCACGTGTGGGTGCTGCAGGCTCCCTGGGTGAGCAGGACACAGCTTATTAGGAGGTGATGATGTGCCTATTGAAGCTCTCATAGCTCCGTGCTTACACACCCGGATTGGGTTGCAGCTTGCTCCCAAGAGACCAGAGCCCATTCTGGAGAAGAGGGAGCAACCCCCACCTCCTGCCACACACACCAAGACTGAAGGACAGCAGTCCCTGACCTCAAAGCACTTTGGCAATCTCTGCTGAGGGCAGCTTAAGTTACCAGCTCGGTTATAATGAGCTGCCCTGCACATTCTGAAGCTGGCTTTGGATGCCTGTGGGAGAAGAAAGGGCACAGGAGTGAGAAAAGCACTGCTTCAAGACTGTCCCAAACCTTTCAGGGAAAGCTTTCCTTGTACTCTAAAAAACCACATCCTCAGCTAGTGATAGTCACCAACCTACACCAAAAAACAGGAATTCTCTGTTTGTGTGTCTTGGCCTTGAGCCTTACCACCCAGAGGCACTGGCCCCAGGAAAGCTTGGCAAGTCCATCCCAGCTGGAAAGGCAGCCTGTCCCAACTCCATGTCCCTGCCCCAGGCACAGGCTGAGCAGAGGGGTGCAGCAGTGAGAGCAGAGACCACACTCCGAGCTGTCACTGACAAGTCTGCTCTCTGGGCCTGTTTATTCTACTTCTGCAGAAGGATCAAGCTGAAGCCCTGGGCAGCAAGAGAGCAGGAGACCAATCCTCCCTGGGAGACACAGAGCTGGGCACTGCTGCCTTTGCATGAGCCACAGCTCCCACTTCCAGGGCTGGATCTTCCCTTTCTCTGATGTCTGGCACCACAGCTCACAGAGAAAACAGCTCCTAGTGCAGGACTAACTCCAAGGTGTTTACTCCACACTCATGGAGCACCTGCTTTACAGAACCTTGCTAACTGATGCACACACAGCATTTATCTGCAGTCAGGCACGAGCTCCACTTCCAACTGTGAGTCCAAAGGGAGGTGACTTTGAGTCACCAGGTTGGTGACTTTGGCCTTACCTTTGAACAAGGGTCCCAAAGAGCAGGTTGAAAACCTTCTGGATGTTCTCTGTGCACAGCCAGCTCCAGTGATCCACCAGCACCAGACGAAGCACGTCCAGGGCCAGGTCAGCCAAAGCTGTCTCAGAGTCTGCCAGGAGGAAGAGGAGGGGCAGAAGAAGAAGCTACCTCAGGGCAAATCTGGTGAAAAGCATCATCCCAAACTCATTGTTTTCTCCCCAGCCTGGCCCTTCGTGCACACACAGATGACCTGCTGCAGCCCAGGCAGCCTGGGACCCTGCCCTTCCCACTCTCATTTCCCAGACTCCCACCAAGGGCTGCACCAAAGGCTCAGCTCCTTCTCCACTGACCAGCGGGATTATCAAATCCCAGTCCGTGCACAGGGATGGCCATGTGCCCAAAACAGGTGACAAAACAGGTGGTGACTGCAGCCTGGAAGAGGTGCACTGCTGAGGACTGGTTACCCTGGTCTTCCCCATTTCTTTCCCTTCTTCCAACAGCTTTCCAGGCTCTGTTGGTGGCTGTGGGCTGCCATCGTGTGGCAGATCCCAGCCTTGGCAGGAAGGGGGATGAACCACATCTGGATAACCCAGATTTACCAGTTAAAGCACAAACCCACACACCCAAATATCTCTGCTGTCACAGAGCTGGGACACCAAACCTCCCTCTGATCCTCAGGAGGATGTCAGAGCCTTCAGCAAAAACAGTTTCTACTTGCTAAGGAATTACTGTCATGCTGTTTGGCCCTGAGGTGTTGTGCTGGACAAGCTCCTTGATGTGCCACAAAGCTGCCCCAAACAGCCCCTCCCAGGCCACCAGCCTGACCTGAGGCTCCTGCCTCAGCTCTGTTGTCCAGGTAAGATCCTGTGCAGCAGCTTTCCCTAGTTTGGCTCTCCCCATGCCTCATCTTCCACCCTCTCTGTCTACTGAGATAATTTACACTCACAATTTACTATGGGAAAGGGAAGAGGGATTCTGACCCCACACCTCTCCTTTCCTCCTCTTCCTAAAAGCTGGACTAATTAATTCCAGGATTTCACTTGGAAAAGACAGGGCACTTGGCACCTCTTGCTCTGGGCCATGCATAAGCTACTCCTCATTTGCTTTGCCAGCTGAGACCTGACTTCCCAGTGCAGTCTGGAGCAGGCTGTTCAGCTTCCATAACCTCACACAGGGAGCATCATCAGCAATCTGTTTATTCCCACAGCATCCAAATCCTCTTCCTCAGAGAGCTGCTGGCCAACCACTTCCCAGAAGTCACTCCACGAGCAGATAGGGACATGGGTTTGCCTTTTTATCCAGACGTTTGTTCCCCTCACCCTGCCAGCCCAGCCTGAAGCATCCCAGACCTGCAAGCATTTGAGATCATGGACATTCCATTTCCCTCAGAGTTCAGCTAACTTGGCCTGCTCTGTGCAGAACCCTGGCCTCCAACTCCACTCCTGTTTCCCCAAAACCACGGCATGTGTCCCAAGATTACAGGCAAAGCTGGTAGCACAGGCTGGCTTTCAGAACACCAGGCCTATCCTGTCACAAACACGTGCTTTCAGTCAGAGCCTGCCAAACTTGAACCACTGGAGAGAAATTTTTGGGAAGTTCCAGCTGATACAGCTCAGCTATTCCAAGAAAAAGATTAGAGAACATATTTTTGCATGTGTTCAGGATAATCTGGTAAGTGCTCTGGGGCAGGCCTGTGCTTCAGAGGAGGGTTCTAGAATCTGAAATGGAACATCATTCCTTGAACTGAGATTACATTTGTGCTACTCCCATCAAATCTATCTAAACTTAATCTCAAAAGGTCCCTTCATAATGTAGGGACATATCAAGGCTAACTGGAAACTACCAGGAAACTGTAATTTGGCCAATTTTTAGTTTGTAGGAGCTTGATTTTAGGACATTGCCAGTTTAAGAAGCATGTCCTTATGAAACTTCCTTGTGCAGTGACTGTGCTGAGCACACCAAGGTGAAGATCTGCAGTGACACAACTGAGCCAAAACCCAATTTGCTCTCACCAGCAACAACACCCAGAGCAATCACCAAACAGCACTGGAAAACCTCATTAGCTTTCCCTTCCATCAAGATGCAACAGGCAGGAATGCAGGTCCTAAAGACTTTTCAATCTGCAGATGTTGGAACTGCTGTAGTACCAAGGGAGAGAAATTCAAGCACTGAGGGGCTGAGCTCACCAGGGTCAGTGTCCACATGTGCTCCCTGCTCTGCTGTGCTCAGCCCATCCATTTCCTCCTGCACAGAGATTTCCTTGGCTTCTCTGCCTCCCTCGCCTTCAGAAGCTTTGCTGGGGGCTGCTTCCAGCAGCTTCTCCTGCTTCTGGATGAAGGATTCCATAGCAGCCAGTGACAGGCTGCCAGAGACCTACAAAAACATGTTAGTGTCACAGAGCCTGGGGTCTGCAATGCCCAGACAACCTCCCACCTCCTGCCTTGCACCCAGGTGCAGCCAACAGCACAGCCAGGGCTGCTTACTGTCCTTCTGCAAAGAGCTGGCATGTGGCAACAAGGCTGCAGCAGCTGGTGGATGTTGATTATTCCCCAACAGAGCAGTGATTGGGATTGTGAAAGGATCACAAAGGATCTGAACTTACAGCGCTGCCCTCCCTGATGGAGTACACGATCCTGTCGTGAGCTTCACTCACACTCAGCACTGGAGTGATTTTACTGGATGAGAACCTCAGCCTGGACCTGAAAAGCAGAGCCATGGCACAGTCAGTTTTCTCTGCAGGCTGAGTCATGACTCTTCCAGCCTCAGCCAAGCTCCACAACCTGTTACTGCTGTCCACATCCAAGCCAAGAAATCTGATTAGACCTGAAGTGGTTCAAAAAAAGCACCTGCCTCCAGGATAACTAAGAGATGGCAGTGAAACCACACAATTAAAACACTTTTCCCCATGTATACCTGAGCTGAGCCAAGGTTTTCCAGCATTCCACAGAGAGGGGTTAGACAGAAGCTGACAGGGAGATGTAGGCAGATGTCAGCAAGGTGTGAGCAGTGCAGCACACACAGGGGAGTGTTCAGAAAAGCCTCTGAGATGAAACACACTCAGCAGGATTGTGAAATCCAATTATAAACACTCACAAGGAGGATATGAGAGGACACTGGGATTTTGGGACAAATTGTAAAATAGCCTGTTTATCATTAAGGAATGTCCTTTTCAGCCAAGATGGGTCCAAACTTGTCTTTTTTGAGTTTGTCTTTTTGTCCAAAGCAGCTTTTTCCAGCAAAACATCACTTTTTGGAAAGAAAAAGCCATACTTGTGCAGAAATCTTCCCTTCCTTGGTGAGGGAAGAATCACTGATGAGACAATCACAATGAGGCTGGGCACTGGCAGCAGCACCAACATTTGGGGAGGAACATACATGAAATTAGCTTAAATATTATAATTACAATAAATATAAATATATTATATTATACATATAATAAATATAAATCAATATAACTATAATAAATATCTACTTAAATGTTTTCTGGGCAAGGCCACTGTGTGGAACACATGGGAGAGGCAGAAGGGAACTTTTCAGGTAGACAATTTACAGCTCTATTCTGCAATCACTCCTTGCATGCATAAGCAATGCATATTTTAAGGTTAAAAAGCAATTCCTTAGGAGCATTAGTGTCTCTGCTGGCAAATGGCAGCACCTCAGAGCTCCCTTAGGAAGAAACCCACCTTCTGTGGAAACCTGAGCATTCCTGGGAAACCTTTTAGATAAACTGGAGCTCAAATAGCTGAGTTGAGCAGGGGAAGGAGAAAGTAATTCAGCTAGAGCATGACAGAATTTACTACCCAACACATTAGGCATCAAGTCAGTTCTTCCCCACCATGAGCTGAGTTTATGCATGAATTCCTTGTTCTGAAAAGCTGAGGGAGCCCTTACTTGGTCGCTTTCTTCCCGTCTGTCTGGGCTTTCCCATCCACTTCTGACTCACTCAGATCCTCCGTGGGGCTCTGGGGTTCTGACCTGGGGAACGCCGTCTTCAAGGTGTCCACGATGGCATTGACAACAATCTGCAAAGCCAGCACTGCCTCTAATTACTGGACTCATCCTTGTTACTTAAATACATTAGGAGTTTTGAGACTTGCACTGGATTTTCTATTAAATAGGTTCTTTACACGAGCTCTGACCCTCTGTAGCTTTATGGGTTTCTGGGCAGCTACAAAGAAAGGGTTTTGGCTCCTGGGAGACACTGAAGCCTAGGAAGCATCTCTGGGGGAAGCTGGAAAGGGCTCAGGTAAGCAGCTCCCCCCCACTTTTCCCACCTTGTCTATCCTGGAGACAACAAAGGGCTTCTTGACGAAGGCGATCCTGGCGTCGGTGTTGAGGGCCAGGAATTCCTGAACTTCCTCACTGTTTGCAATCTCAGGGACTGCACACAATTGCTGCAAGGACAGATGGAGATTGAGATCATTTCAGAGTTGAGCTCCCAACCTGATCATGTAATGTGGAAGAGACATGGTGTGCTCCACTGCCTGCACAAAGCTGTCCTGAGCTCTGCTCACAGGGGCACACAGACACCTCACCTTCAGGAAAGATTCCAGCAGACTTTTCCTGGCTTCCACTTTATCGCTGTCCATGTTTCCAAATGGCAGATCAGGGAATAGTTTCTTTGGGCCTTTGATGTCTACAAAGGAAACAAACCCACTAGCAAGGTTGAGAAAACAGAAAAATTACAGTAATCTTAATTGAAAAGATTTTAGGCTTTAAAATCTCAAAATTTTCAAGATTAAAAATTTAAATTTTAAAATCTAAATACAGATTTTAGTCTTTATTAAAACCTTAATGGTCTAATGATTAAAGCTATCCCCACACACTGCCTGGCATCAGCCCAAGGTAACACACAGACACCAGTGTTCATATCCACAGTTATGGAGCAAAACTATAAAGCCAACTGTTGTGGAATGGGAAGAGGAATGTTTTGAAACACTGGAATTTGCTTCCAGAAGAGATAAATCATTCCTCCAGCCAGCTCTGCACAGAACAATGGAGGATGTGGGCAGGAGACACATCCCAGCATCCAGAGCTGCACTAGCAGGGCAGGAAACCCTTGGAGCAGAGGAACAGGAAATGAGACAAGAGGGAGAAGGATTTTCTTGGACAGCTACTGCAGGCACTGACTTTTCAGGAACTTGCGGAGCTCCGGCTTCTCCTCCAGCCTGGTCTGGAGGTTGAGGAACTCGCGGTAGCGGCGGTTCACGGTGTGGTAAGCCACCTGCTGCAGGCTGCCCGCGGCCTCGCTCTCCAGGGCTGTCTCATACTGAGGAGGAAGGCAAAGGCATCATCCTGACATGTCCTAAAACAATCCCGCTCCCTGCTGGGCCCTCAATCCCCAGTCCCCGCCAAGCAATTCCTCAGCCAACCCTTCCCTAAAGATGAAGGAACCAATCATGATGGAACAAAAGCAGGGAAAGATTCAACCAGCCCCACAGGACCCTACAGGAACCCCTATGCCAAACACGGTGCCCAGTATTTCCCCTCTACCAGACAAAATGTATTGTGGAGACACACACACAGAGCAAATCCTCAGCTCCAAACAGCAGCCCAGGTGGCAGCAGGGATGTGGGACCCTTACCTTGACGGTGTACAGGGTGTAGGGGTGGAAGCCGGTCCCGCTGTGCTCCCGGGCCGTGATGGTCCCGGTTATCCGCAGGTTCTGGATGACGACCGGCCCGTCGGGGCTGCTCAGGGGCTCGAAGCTGAAGGTGCTCATGGAAGCTGTCGGGGAGGATGAGAGCAGGGGCAGGCTCTGCCCGGGCTCTGGGGGAAACTGTGCTGGGCCCTCTGCTGCCCCCAGATCTCTCCCCAGGCTGGAGGGTCTTTGTGAGGAGAACCTCCTGGGGACAGCTGGGCTTTCCTCCTCCTTCTCAAGCGCTGGCTCGATCTGGATGTCAGGGCAGGAGCTCAAAGCAGATGTGGGAAGCAGGCCAACATCTGAGCTGGGGCCAGGGCCCTGGTCCAGGTCCCCTGTGCCATCTTCCGAGACAGGTGGTCCCTCTGGTACAGAGGGGTCCTGGGGGGGTTCATCAAGGAGCTCTCCAGCGGGGGAGGGAGCCAGCAGCTCCGTGTCCTGGCCCACGTCAGGCGCAGGGGATTCCAGCTCCAAACCCTCACAGGGGAAGAGCGATCCCAGGGCTTGGGGGTGCAGGAAGGGTTCCTCTGCATGGCATGACCTGCTCACCTCCTCTCCCTCCTCTCCAGCAGCCCCTGCTTCTCTCCTGAGCCCCTCTGCAACCCTCGGGGACGGGGGAAACCCGGCGGGAGCTGCGTCCGTCTGCGCCGGGAAAGGCAAGGAGTCGGGCACTGGGGGTGCAGGGTGGGGCTTCCCACCCCGGGGCTTCTTGGAAAACGCCCCAATGAGCAGCAGGTTGATCCAGTCGGGATCAGACATCTTCCTGATGGCCGGCAGCAGCACATTGCAGGCCACCAGCTCCACCACAACAAAACGTCCTGTCCGTGTCTCCAGGTGCGGCCACGGCACCAGCGCCCGCAGCAGCGTGTCCACAGCGGCCCGGGCACAGCCCACCTCGGCTGCGGGGCTCAGCAGAGCGGGGTGCGGCCCTGCCAGCCGGCTGTACTCCCTCCACAGCGTCCGGCCGCCCTTGGGGTCGGCCCTCAGGGCATCCCGTGCCCGCAGGAAGCTCTGCAGGTGCTGCCCGCAGAGCAGGAGCAGGCGGCGGGCCAGGGCTCGCCGGTCCACCCGCCTCATCCGCCGCCTCAGCTCCGCCGCCAGCCCCAGCATGGCCCGCTCCACCTCGGCCTCGAAGGCCGGCTCTCTGCTCACCGTGCGGTACCAGGACGCCACGAAATCCCGCACCACCTTACGGACGGTGCTGGCGATCTCCTTCTCCAGCCGGCCCTCGTCCGCAGGGCTGCAGGCCGGGGCGCGCAGGGAGCTCACGAAGCGCTCCAGCCGCAGCCGGCGGCCGCGGGGACCCAGGGCCGGGGGGCCCAGCCAGGCCCCGAGCACGGCCAGCGCCCCGCACAGCACCCCCAGCGCCCGCAGGTCCAGCAGCAGCTGCAGGGCCAGCAGCCAGCCCAGCGCGACCAGCAGGGCCAGCAGCGGCCGGCGGGACCCCGCGGGGCCCTGGGCCGGCATGGCGGGGCGGGCACGGGGAGCTGTCACAGCCGGGATGGCTGGGCAGGGGCCGGCAGGGCCCGCACCAGGCTCCAGGGCCCGGCAGGGTCCCCCACACTGGGCTGCTTGAGCGGGGATCGGGGGCTCCACCACCGCAAAACCTCAGAGGGCACTGGGGCTCACAGAGCCCAGACCATCCGGACCCCTCACCGGGCCCTGGGTGGGTCAGAACCCCCGGATCGGGACCCTCACCGGACAGCGGGGCTCACATAGCCCGGCAGCCCGGGACTCCTGACTGGGTTCCGGGACACAGCCTCCCGAGTCCCCCACCGCGGCTCGTTAAAGACCCCCACACCGGGCTCCTCATCAGGCTCCGGGCCCTCGCCGAGCGCTAGGCACGGATCCCACCCAGCCCAGTCCCTCGGCGGGCACTGGGGCTCACAGAGCCCCGCAAACCGGGACCTTCATCGGCCAACCACAGGGATTCGACGGAACGCACCCTTCACCAGGCACTGGGGCGGATCCCTCACCGGGTACTTCAAGCCCTCACCGCCCTGACCCGCTCACCGAGCGCCGACACGCAGCCTGCAGGTGCTGGGACCCCCGGGCCCGACTCACCGGGGCCCCGAACACGCCATGCCGGGACCCACTCACGGCCCGGGCCTCCTCAGCACCGCTCACCGCTTCCGCTTCCGGTGTCGCCTCCCCACAGCGCCCCCCAGCGGCCCGGAGGTCTCACCGGAGTTCTCGTAACCCAAGCACTAAAAATAAAAAAATAATAACAATATAAATTATTAAATCTCTCAGCCGCTCGAAACAAGCTTTAACCTCGCACAACTTTCATTTTATATGCATTAGGAAAAGTATGAAAGGAGAATTTTATATTCATAGTTTTTTAAATGATAAATACTTCTGTTTATTGTATGAATATGAACTAAAATTGAATTTATTATGCAGGCATTAAAACTAGAAAAAAATAGCGGGTTTCTGCTATTTAAAGTAACGAAGAGGTTGTGTTGCTGATGCAAATACGCAACTCTGAGCCCCTGGAAAACACCTGAGCCTTGTAACCTCATTAATGAACAATAATAATAATAAGTGTGATCGGTGAAGTTGGAGTGAGGATCGTCACATGCACTTATTAATGGGGTGATGCTGCTTAGCTGTACCAGGGCTGGGGGAGCAGGGGCTTTGTGATGATTCTCTGATGTGAGAGCTCTTGGGAAGTGTTGGAGTTGTTCCTGAAGGAATTTGGACTTAAACGTTCTGTGGATGTTCAAAAATACACCTGGGTTTTCTCCTGGTGTGACTAAGGAGCTGTGGAGACCCCCAAATTCTCTCTAGAAGAGGCTCCCCAAAGTGGATTATGGAGCTGTGGAGGAGACCCCACAAAAAAGACAACACGGGATGGCAGCAGGAATGAGACATCACTGCAAAAACCTAAGAGAAATTTGAAAAAACTTTATTTAAAACCACTTTGGAGAGCAGAGGGCTTGAGGAGGGTCCCCACTGCCACCAGAGATCTGGTTGTGTCCAGGTTTTGGGAAGGTGTTGCTGCAAGATTTGTTTGTTCTTAAAGATATTTGTGTTTGGTGCTGGAAAATTCCTCACCCCGAAACTTGCCAGGGCCTTTCTGCTGCTTCCCCGTGTGTGGTTGTGGCTTTTGGGTTGGTGTTAAGTACAAAAAATAAACTAAAAATGGGAGTAGAGGTTACTCCTGCCTGTGGCAGTGAGTATTGGGTGGGATTTGGGTGCTGCAGGTGGCTGGGATGGGAATCCTGAAGTGGAATTGCTCATTTCTAGTGAAGAATTTTGTGAGACTGTAGAAGTAGCTCCAAATCTGTCAGTTTTGAGGGTGCCTTTTAACTGTGTGGAAGTCCTGCAGGAAGATAAGGCACCAAAGAAAACGCTCTTTAATCAAAACCTTACTTTTGAATCAAAATCTTCCCGCTTGAATTTGAGTTTTTGTTTGTTTTGTTTTTTTTTAAAGGAAAGTATTTTTAGACATTTAATTGGGCTCTTTGCATGCTGTGGGAAGGAGAAGGGTGATGCATTCCTGCACATCCAGGGGTGTTTGTGGGTTCTGGAGCTGGTTCTGCTGTGCCCCCATGGTCTGGGTGTTTTCCATCCCCTTTTTGTGTGTTCAGCTGGAAATATTTCTGTTCAACAAGCTCCAGTACCCGATGCCCTGTGTCAGGTGGGTGTCAATAAATGCTGAAGCAGCTCTGATTATTTTCACAAGGGAACTGTACCCTGTGAGCTGTTGCTGGCTCCAAAGTGTGCTCCAAAATACGCATAACTGAGGGACAACGTGAGTTTTTGGGGTTAACAAAGCTGAGCAGCTGAGCCTGGCCTATCTTGCTCCAGGATTAACTCTCCAAGAGATTTGCAACCTCCTCTCCTGGTGGATCTCACTATGCTGGAGTTTAAACCTTGTGCCTCAGTTTGCCCTTTACCTCCAGCCTTTCCCAGCTGTTTCCTTTCCTTCTCCAACAGAGATTTGGGATTGCTGTGAGTTTCTGATGAGCTGAGCAGCCTTGCCTGTAGACCAGCACAGCAGAGCTGGAGGATGCTGAGCTGCCAGAGTGATGCCAACCCTTTTTAATCACAATTCTGGAGCTGACAAACGTCCCTGTTCCCCCACTGTTTTTTTTATTGCGGGTGGGAGAGGTCCTGGGGCAGGGTCTAACTCTTCCTGCCTTGTGAAGGACCCGTTGGGAGCTGCTGTTCCTGACTTGGGCTGGGATGTGAGGCCAATTAAAGGTTTAATTTATAACAGGTGCAGCCCAGGAATCTGACAGCTTATTATGAATGGAGAAATGCAGAGCACAAGGAGCCTGGCCAGCTCAGGAGGGGATGAACAGGAGCTCTGAACAAAGCAGCTCCTGTTAACCCTCCAGCATGAGAGTTCATGATATTTGGGGTTAAAAACACCTCTCTGAGGTGCTTTGCCTTTCCCAAGCACCTGCATTCATCCAGGTCACAAGCACAGGGTGGGGTCAAGGAGGAATTTGGGGGTCCTTAAATGTTTATGCCCAGTTTAGTTGAGCTGTGCTTTGATCACCAGCCCATTCTCAGGAAGAGCTGCCAAGCTGCTTTGGGGGAGTTTTAACAGGATGGATAAATATTTTCCTGGAAACAATGAACTGCCTTGAGTGTATCATCACCTAGAGCTTCTCCCAGGAGGAAAAATACCTGCAATTCCTTGTTTTGACAGCAGTTTTCTATGTGGGAAGTGACTTAGAGTGCAATTTCTCTTGCAATTTGGGCGGTGTGCCAAGGTGCAGCTTCATCCCAGGGCTCCTCTCCCACCCTTTTCCCCCCACCACAGAAAAAAGCAAGAGCAGCTTTATTAGGAAAGTGGGACAATAGAAATCTTCTCCCTGATCATTTTCTGTAGTGAATTTTGGGGCTGCTGCCCATGTTGCTATGCTGTTTGGAGGATGAGTTTTTTCTATTTGTCACACATTTGTACTCCTGCCATTCCTCAGTGTGTGACTCCAAACTCCACACACACTGGGAGCTGCTGCTTCCCCACTTTGGGCACACACAACAATTCCTCTCCAGGCCTGGCAATCAAGGACACCTCACTGCCTCAGGCCCCCAGAGATGGGAACAAAAGGGAGTTGGGGGCAGCAAACTTGGGAGAAATTCCTTCATTGCCTGCAGCTGGAATTGGGAGATGAATCCCCAATGTGCAAGTGGAACAAACTGATAAAAGTGTGAAACCTGTGAGCCATGGTCCATTTTGGGTGCAGCCCCTGGGGGGCTTTGTTTGCCCTAAATGCACCTGGAGGCCCTTCAATAAATAGAACTGCTTTTTATTCCATTAATTTTGTCTGCCCTCTGTTTTTAGGTAGCCCAGAAGGCATCAGTTCTTGGAGAGCTTTAAAAGCTGTGCAGGTGTGGCACTTGGGAACGTGGATTAGTGGTGGCCTTGGCAGTGCTGGGTTTTAGGATTGGACAGGACGCTCTTAGAGGGCTTTTCCAACCTCAATGATTCCAGGAGTGTGCTTAGAGCAAGGAGTGGAGTCTCTCCATAGCCAGTCCTGACCCTGGGAGGATGTTGGGTCATAATCAAGTGTTTGGGATCAATCCTGTGCTGGAGAGCTGGGAAAAGGGAAGGATGAGTTGTCCTTGCACTTTCCAGGTTTATGTGGCCCACCTTGAGGATTCATGATGTGAACATGGATAATCACCGCATCCAGCTGCCCCATGGCACGGAATCCTTGCAGACATGGTTCACAGAGGGATCACATTTCATCATATCCTATATCCCATGTCCCTTAAACCCTCCACAGAGGGATCACATTTCATCATATCCTATATCCCACGTCCCTTAAACCCTCCACAGGGTCTGTGCCCTTCTGGCATGCAGCACCAGCTTGTGTTGATTAACGTACTCCAGACTCATAAATCGAAGGAAGTGGATTTGGGGAAGAACTTTCCTGCCTCCAGTAAAACTTGCCTTTAAATTATTTAACGAGCTGCTTAAGCGACTCAGCCATTTTGCATGGAATTTGTCAAGGCTCCACCAGTGACAGCCATACTTTTATTATGAGCAGCGTATCAATCCTGGAATAGTGCTATTTGTTTTCCTCTCTTGCTTTTATGGTGCTTAAAAGCATGTATCTTCTCCTGAAAATCAATAACTAAAGCTATGAATAATAAAAAACACTGCAGTGAATGGCTCGTAGAGATCCTACGGATGGAGTTGCAGCAGTAATGACTCTGTTTGCTATCCATTAAGTATGTGAACTTGGAAGAATTATGCAGATTATAATAGCTGTATCAACATAAGTATGTTTTGCTGATAGACTTTCCTGATTGGATCCACGGGATATAAGCCTGCTAATCCCTTGTGTGGAGGACCTGATTATATTAGAGTGCTCTGCAGATTTGCAGATAGGAAGTTAAGGAACAATTAAAAAAAAAAAAATGTTGGCTGTTGAGCGAGGTTTCTCAAAAATGCTATGTTTGGGTTTATTTGTGAAACAAATGTGAGTTTTTCCATGTCTTTGGTGGAAGCCAAAAGCCCAACCCCAAGTCCTGGTGTAATTTTAAGTACAGTAAGTGTGAGTTGCCCTGTGCTGAGCATTAAATGCCACAGCAGTGTCGCACAGGGAGGCTTGAGCAGTGATTTGGGGCTGGGAGGGGACTGTAAGTGCCCATGTGGTGCTGCTCAGCCAGGTGCCCAACTCCTAATTGCATTGCTCCTCACCTTCAGCTTTTTGATGGGCTGGAGCTCATAATGGAACTGCAACAGGGAAAGGAAAAAAAAAAATCCCACCCTGTAATTAAAATAATCAGCTTTCTGCGCACTTGGCAGAAGGTTAAACGTCAGTGCAGTTCCGTGGGTGAAATTCTGCATGTAGGATCTGCTTATTAATATCACCTTGTTAATCCAGTGTGCCACCTCAGGAGGTGACAGTGTGTTCTCAGGAGGTGACAGTGCGCTCTCATAAATGACAACATGCTCCACAAAACCTGCTTCCTTCTTTCTGCAGTGCTCCAGCTCGCTGAAAGCTGGGCAAGCTGAGGCTGTGTCCCAGGGAAGTGACAGATCCTCCTTGCCTGGGGAGGTGCCTCAAGTGCTGTGTCCAGGTCTGGCCCCTCACTGGAAGAGAGACACTGAGGGGTGGGAGTGTGTCCAGGGATGGGAAAGGGTTGGGAGAGTCAGTTCTGTGAGGAGAGGCTGAGAGGGGCTCAGCCTGCAGAAAATGGGGCTCGGGAGGGACCTTCTCACTCTCTACACCTCCCTGACAGGAGTGGGCAGCCAGGTGGGCGTTGGGCCCTGCTCCCAGGGAACAGGGACAGCACGAGGGAAAACTCCTCAATTGCACCAGGAGAAGTTTAGGCTGGAAATCAGGAGGAATTTCTTAATGGAAATTTCTTAATGGAAAGGGGTGTTAGACTTTGGAAGGGAGGTTTGGAGTCCCCACCCCTGGCAGTGTCCAAGGAAGGCCTGGATGTGGCACTCAGTGCTCTGGGCTGGGGACAAAGGGGGGATTTGGCACAGGCTGGATCTTGGAAGTCTTTTCCAAGATGATTCTGTGAAGATGCCTTGCTTTGATGCAGTGACTGAAGCAGCTCAGCCATCCCCGTTCCCTGCAGGGTGCACAGCCACATGTAAGGTGTGGACACCTCCCATCCCTGCACCCACTGGGTCTCCTTGGCCCTGTGGACTCTGATCCTGAGCTCCTGGGGCCTGACAGACACCTTGGCTCCCCTCTGCCTTTTGCATCAGTGTCTGGAGAGACCTTGGCAGCTGCAGGAAGGAGTGGAGAGGATTCAGCAGAAAAAGATCCCCCAGTCAGCAGAGATGAATACAAAATTGAAATATGCTTTCTTAAATTTTTAGTTTAAGTCATTAAAGGACCCTTCCACCAGAATATCTTTTCCAGCATCTCTGCTCCATGCAGAGGGAGGGGGAGCAGCATCACAGCTTGTCAGAGTTTTGGGGATTTCAGTGGGAACTGCTGCTCTGTGAACTGGATGAGTCTGTGACAGTGTTTGCTGCAAAACTCCTTTGTTTTTTGGGGAGAAATCAGCCCTGGGATGAGTGCCTTCAGCTGCCTTTCGGTGTGGGGGAGGTTTGCAGCTGGCACTGCTACCTGGAGCGGACCTTTTGTTCTTGTGTCTGTTTCTTGGCCCACACTCAGCTCAAATTTTGTCTCAACTATGGCCAAAGAAAGAGAATTTATAGCTTGATGGTGCTTCAGGACAGTAATTTATAGCTTGAATTCCATCTGGGCTGTGAATGCACTTAATTCTGGTGAGGGAACTCCAAGAAGGGAGCTGTGTCTATGCTACAACATCAGCCACGGGGTTGATCTCATCTTTACCATTCAGCAAGAGTGGAAGAGCAGTGCTATGGATTGGCTTAGCTGAGGAATTTATAATCAATACTGGTAATTTCGTGCCTGGGGAACCCATTTTACTTCATGCCACTGAGGTGTTGCCTCATGCAGCAGCCTACCCTACCCCAACTAGCATCTCATTAGCAAATAAAATTGTTCTTTTCGGGCTAATGCTGTGAGTTAATGTGATGTGAGCATCACCAAACCCCAAACGTGCCGCATGCAGAGCGGGGCGAGTTGCAGTGATGAATGTCATGCAAAACTCAGAGGCACTAATTGAAGGTGGTTTCAACAGAATATTCAATTAATGCTCTCTGCGTCGCAGACAGTCTGGAAAAGGCGCTGTTTTCTCCCGAGGATCTGTGTTACTGTGCAACAAACAGATGAAAATGAACCGTTTTACGGCCTTCTAATTGAAAGTCGATGCACTGGTTTTATTAAAATTTTCATGGTGGGGAGAACTGGATGCCCCAAGGGCCCAGTAACGGGATGAATAAGCTCCCTCTCCTCTGCTGCCTCGCATCCAGCCTTGGGATGAAGCGACTGAAAATAAATTCCTGAGAAATCCCCGGTGGGATCTGTGGCCTCGGCATCTCTTGTAGCATGGATCCATTTTCTGTGTCTTCTGCAGGATCCTGGAGAACATTGCTTTGTGGGGATTGGTGGGTAAGGAGAAGGAAACAGCTTTGCCCATCAGTTTTTTGGAGGTAAAATCCAGGTTTCTTCCAGCTTTGGGTCTTTTTTCCTCTTTCTTGATATCAGGGAGTTGAAGCTCATTAGTAGGAGTAGGGAGCAGAAGGAGCTTCTCTGGTCTTCCCTATCACCTCTCTAGGGCAGACTGTCCCTTAGGGTGGGGAATGAAATAATTAAATGGGAAATAAAATAATTGAAGGAACATTTTTCTGCTTTTTTCCCCCTCTTGTCATCCTGCTTCTCTGTATTTCCCAGCCAGTGTTTCGCTGCCTGGGTAGCTGCAACTCTTCCCAGCCTGCCTGAGGAGCCATGGATGTTCTTGAGGACATGACCAGGAATGATTTGTTCCCTCCCTCTATCATTTTGAGAGCTGCTGTCTTGTCAGATCTATCAATTTCCAAAGGTTATTGTCAGGGATTTGCTATATATTTGAAGCAAAATGCCTGGACCTGTGTGGTTGCAACTTCTGGGTGCTGGGAAGCAGCAAAAGGAAGAAGTTTTCCATGCAGCTTCTGAAAATCTGTGTGCTTGATGAATGGAAGCTGTTTCCTGAGCCATTCCATGGGGCTTCGTCTGACTGTTAATTTATATTCTTGCCCCCAATGATGATTTAGCTATTTTAAAGCCTTATTTATGATGAGTTCCTATCCCCATTTTGTCATGGTGATGTTGTTGTGACAATGGGAATTTACAGTTCTCCCTGACAAGAGCCTGCAAGCCAACCGGCTGGATATTTTTTGTATTCCTACAGGCCTAATTTGTAACATAAAGCACTTAATAATTGTTATTAATGAACCTGCTGTGGTTGGTCTATAGACCCAGCTGGAAATCACATCTGCCATCAGATTTGCAGCAAACTCTTGGAATTGAGGGAGGTGTGAGCAGCCAATGTGGTGCCCGAGGATCAGCGGGAGCTGTGCTTGGCCTTTGTTTTTTTTGGGAGAATCATGGAAATTTGAAAATCTGAACGGCGGCTGCGTGAGGTAGGAGGATCATAATAATGAGGATTAAAACCCTGAGTGCTGGTTTCTTAGGGACAGGGTTGCTGGGACAATTAAATCCGTGCTGGTAAACAATTGCTAGGGACTTTAGTAAACATCCTTAGGGATTTTCAGGCCCATTCCTCATTTGAACGGAAAGCAGCCAAGATTTTTACAGGCAGTCAGGGATTTCTGACTGGTTCCAGTCTTGGATATCCAACCTGGGATGGAAAGATAACAGATGCTCCTCATTTATCCCCATCTCTCCCACTCGGTTGTGTGTGACCTTGAGAAAGGTGTTTAATCTTCATTCCTGGCTGGAATAAGGTGATGTTGTATTCCTTTGAGTTATGGCCAAAATGCTGTAAAGGTACAGGCAGCACAAGCTTTACTGGTATTAGCTTTGATTAAAGCCTGCAAATCTCATTCCTGGTAGTCCCTCCTGCTCCAAGATATTCACTGGCTTGGGATAACGGGCTCGGCTCTGAATGGAAGCATCTTCATTACAAACAGCAAATTAAAACGTTGTTTGGAAGCACACAGATGCTTTTGAGGGATGATGTCAGTAATTAGATGACTTCAGAGGGTTTAATCATCTGGGCACCCCCCAGCCAAGCCCTCCTTTCCCAATCCACATCCCCATGCCTTGACCAAGGTGCTGGAAACGAGGTAATCCTTTGAAGTATCACGAGCAGATCTTCAGGAGGAGAATATTTTGCATAATTGGTTTCTGACAAGGCCTAAAATACTATTTAGAGTTACACGGCTGAGTGTTAATTTATGCCCGCTCTCCTCAGCGTAACTTCGTTACACGAAATGTTATTTATGATGCTGGCTCAGATCTATTGTGTGTTGGTGAGAGCGCTGGGATAATGGAGATGTATCGCTCGTTGTGGCAAGAAGCTATAAAAGAAATGGGTAGATGCTTCTCTGCAGTTATGGACTTAATTTTTTAATGTGAGCTATGGTAGGGATTGAGAGTGATGTGATCTGATAGTCAATGGGAAGTAGGATGGCACAGGGCTTTTCTTCTTTTTTTGGGAGGAATAACTTTCTTCTTGGGGATGTTTTCGAGCCTTCTCGCTTCTCTACCAGCATTTGAAGTGATTTGAAATTGAAATAACGGGTATTGACATGTGGCTGCTTTGTTTCTCTTTAATTAAATGTGAGAATTATACTTAAGCTTAAATCATATGAAAATTTAATCCTGTATATTTAATATGATACAACAGCCTAGAAGAGGTGAATAAATGGTGTTTTGCTGTCATCAATTTGATGCTTCTTGACTACTTCAAGCACTTCCACTTGATGGAAAGGGTGACTCTATCCTCATCCAATTCTGAAATACATTTGAAACACATTTTTATGCGCTTCTACCAGTGAAATTCTGTCTTCAGCTGTGAGTTTTGGTGGTGCTGGCTTTGATATGAATGGGAGCGAAAAGCTGCGTTTCCTCACTCCTCTAAAACATTACAGGCAGGAGCATATCTTGGGTTTGCATTACCTTATTTATGTCTTTGTTGCAAAAGCACAACAGGGAAACAATTGAGGGAAAACAAGGCTGAGGTTAAAGTTGTTTTGAAACAATGCAAATACCGGATTTGAGGAGTATCAAAGCAGGATGATTCAAAGTTGTCAGATGTGATTTTTTTCTCCCTCTTCTGTGAAATGAAATTTCTGCAGAAAAAGACCTGACTCCGCAAAGTGCTTCTCTTCCAACAAATCTCATTTCTCTGACGGAAAGTGGTTCCACCCCAGCTTTTTCCAGTCAAACCTGCAACTTACCTTTTCCTGGGCCAGATTTATTCCTTTGCTCAACGTGTTTCCATGTAATCGAGACATCCCCAAAGCTCTGGGAAAGGAATCAAAACAGCTCTGGGTACTTCAAAGGGTGGAAGTCGCTCTAGCTCGTCGTGTTAGATGTCCTGCCACAACTAATCCAGCGTGTGATGTGACCCCTTCCCAGGTGTCCCTGCCTCTCTCAAAGACCTTGAAAAGAGCCCTGATAGACTGAACTCAACTCCTGCTTAAATCACCTGCCTATGCCTCTGTCCCTGTGAAAATGCAGGGGACTGGGGGATATGAAAGGGGTGAGGCAGATGAAATGAGGAATGAGGGGAAGGCAGGAAACACACACGGGCAGGGAAGGTGTGAGTGAGAGGGAGAGAGGAAAGGCTTTACTGCAAACGGTAAAAGCCAGTATGAAACAATCAGGCTGGACATAAAGCCAACAATTTACTGAGAGTCCTGCTGCAGTAAATCGTGGCTGAGCTCCTTCTCCTGTCGAGTGCTGATGGGAGCAGAGGGAGCTCAGGATGGGGAGCAAAGAGCTCTGCATGAGCAGGAAAGTGGAGAGAGGGGGAGGATGTGTGGGCTGGATATGTGTAAAACACATTTCTCCAGCCTGGAGAAAATACTGAGGTCATACCCCATCCAGGCCTGGGACTTTCTCCTGAGGGCAGCTGCGATCTCTGCTCTCTGTGAGCAGGAACAGGAGCAGAGGGAACGGGGTGGAGCTGTGCCCAGGAAAGTGTTGTTGGATCTCAGGGAAAGGTTATTTCACCCAGAGGTGCTGGCACTGCCCAGGCTCCCCTGGGAATGGTCCCAGCCCCGAGGATGCCAGAGCTCCAGGAGCCTTTGGACAGAGCTCCAGGGATGCCCAGGGTGGGGCTCTTGGGATGTCTGTGAGTGCCACAGGTTGGACTCAACCCTTGCAGATCCCTTCCCATTCAGGTTATTCTATAATTCTACAAAAACTATGGATCTTCCTGGCTCGGTTCATAAAAGGCAGATGATCATCTTCATGGGACAGCCTGGAGAATGCAGTGAAACTGCTCATTCTTGGCTTCCCCATGGGTTTTTCCTGCAGATCTATAATTTCCTGGGAGCTACATGAGCGAGTAAAACCCCACCTGTGTTTCAGTTCTTTGAGGCTTAGAGTAACACCCATCAGAAATTGAAGGAATCTATTGTTTAGTCTTGAAATCTCATCCCTAAATGAAGCAGAGGATCCTTGTTAATATTCTCTTGGAAGGCTGTTTGTGATGATTCTTCACTTTTCACATTGCATTTAAAATTTTTTCTTTAAGGGCTATCACTTAAAATATTCTTTGCAGTTATGGTTGTTAAAAAAACCCCACCACAACTTAAAATCCCCAAGGTCAAAGCAGTCTCTTCTTTATATGGCTGGCAATAAATTACTTGAAGTCTATTCATAGCATAGGGAAGACCTTTTTATGTAGAAAGGATCATTATAGAGTTGCCAGGTCGTTAATTACATTGGGTTCTTCTACTTGCTATGTGAGTCATTTCCTTGAAGCAGTGAAGATCCTGGTGAGAGATAATGCAGTAAAAAGTGCATTAAAATGCTTCAAATGTCCTTTTGCTCATATCTGTACATCAGTCAGAACGACAACCGATTCCAAAAGGGCACCGCCAATTTAAATCGATAAATTTTTACTGGTGTGGCTGTGACCTGTATAGATTTGGGAGCCGAGGCAGGGGGCTGGTGGCACGCTCATTGTTGATGCTCTATTAAAGTTTAATAGACTCTCCAGCCCTGTCCTGGCTGTCACATGGGTGCAGACCCAGAGTCTCTGCATCGCTGCCGATGGAGAAATGCAGGTGCAGGAGCAGAATCCAGCCCTCGGTGCCTTGTTTACCAGTCCAACCACCTGCTCGAGGAGATAAAGCAGCTGCTATCTCTGCAGCTTTAAATGTGACATTCAGCCAGTTAGATGCCTGGTCCCCTCATCACTTGAGATGCTTGTTGATTTTTCTTAAATGTCAGGAGAGTTTTCAAACACGATTTGAATTCGGCTGCCAGGCTTGGGTGGCAGCGCTGTCACCTCCCGCGTGGCTCTCTGACAGCGTGTGGGTGTTAATTAAAATGTTGGGGTGAGGGGAAATTAGCCCCTTTATTACCTACAGGAAGAAAATTTTTGCTGGGATTTACCTCCCTTACCCTGTCCTTTTCCATAGGTGTTGGTGTGGGGCTGGGGATGGGCTGTTCCCACCCTGTTTTCCCTCAATCCCATGCTGGTCCAGTAAATAAATGCAGTCTGGCTTTTCTTAAGGTGTTTGTTTGTTTGTTTGTTTTTAAATGGTGCCCAAAAAGAAATGTTTTGCAAGGGAAAACTCAATCCTTTTTCTCTAAATTTTTTTTTCCTCCAATGCATTCACCTAATCCTTTTCCACTTGGAAATGATGGCATCACTTGGTGGTGATGGCATCAGGAGGAAGAGGAGGTTTTATCTTTCAATCTCGCTTTCCAGAGAGATCCCTCATGTTTATGGGGGGAAAGAGCTGAGGGACAGCCCTTGGGAGGTGCCAGCTCTGGCTCTGCCTGCTCTCTGTCCAGGTGAGGTGTCCCTTTAAAGCTGTGCAGGATCACAGACTGTCGGGACACTAATTGTGGTTGGAATAAAAAACAAGTACCAGCTCAAGTACCAAGTACAAGTACCAAGACCAAGCAGATCCAAGGGCCAGACCGTGAAGCTGTGAGGTGAATCCGTTCTGGATTTGGTTCCTGTGATTTTTTTGGCTGTGTAAGGTGGTTCCAAGTAAAGCCAGGTAGGATTCCTCCAGCCTCCATCAGCTCTGAACAAGGTGGGTTGTGGCTGGGAAGACAATCCATGCTCCTCAAGGTCTCCAAGCCCCAGTGGCTTGTCAAGCCCTCAGCAGATCTTTGGAGCTGGGAGGAAACATCCCCTGCATTGGAAGGACCATTTCCATCATCCCTGTGGTTCCTTAGGACAATTGACACTTCAGATTATTAACATGGAGCTGATCAGCTGCCCTAAATCAGCTTTGTAGTCTTTAGGCTTTGTCAGCTGGAGGTCACCCCAAAGCTGGAAAATGGTGTTTTTTCAAAAGCTGTGGAAACAGAAGTGTTCAAGGCCAGGCTGGACAGGGCTTGGAGCAATTTGTTCTAGTGGAAGGTGACACAGCCATGGCAAGGGGTTGAAATGAGATGGTTTTTGGGGTCGTTCCCAACCCAGACCCTTCTGGGCTTCACTGATGTGGGCTGGGAGGAAGAGGAGGAAGAGGTGTGTGGCCACAGCTTTGTGCAGGTCGAGAAACATTTCCAGCACTCAAAGAGTCTGACAGGAGATTTTCTGTCCCCTTTTGAAGGGGCCAGCGTGGCCATGGGGCAGGAGAAATGTTCTGTGTCTAATCATGAGCTCAAAGCCTTCGCTATCAAACCTTCAGCCTTTCACAGCCTAATTACAACTTGCCTGGTGCATTGGTTACGATGAGCAATGAAGATATAATCACTGCTGTTATTTGTCCTTCCTGGCTCCAGCTGTTAAAACAATTCCTCCTTCATAGCCCAGACAATTTCATGGCTTTAATGTGTCCCCACCGCTCCCAGCCCGCTCCCCAATCCCGTGTGTGAGGAGCCACGCAGCAGAATCTCCATGAAAGCAGCCTATTTCCTGCGTGAAGCCCGTGAAATTGGGGAAGATAATATTTTCAGAGCTGCTGGTACCCTGATTGCATGTTTGTTTGAAATGACAGTTTATGTTGTCTCTCTCTTTCATTAGGGAGGTTCAGCGATCGCGATGTTATTAACTAACAACAGCACTCACTGCATATAAACATGATTCTGCAGAGACACTCCAAGGAGCACTTGAAGGCAGAGGGGAGGGAGATGGAGAAGGAAGAGAGATGTGATGTTTCGTGCTTCTTTTTTCTTTTTTTTCCTTTCCAGAGGAGGGAAGGTTTGGAAGAGATTTTTAACTAGATTAGAAGCTTGGAAGAGTTTAATTTTGTACTGAAAGCCCTGACAGCAAAGGGGAAGAGTAGCACTGACTGCAGGGTGGGATGTCTGGCAGTGCTGGGCTCTTCAGACAGAACACTGGGAAGCTCCTTTCTGTACAGCCCAGATGTCTGAAACAGAACTTTCTGTCTCCAAATGTTTATCTTGCATCCTTGGCTGCTCATACCACACATCAATCCATACACTAAAATTACATCAACACTCATGTTATGTAATAATGGCACGTTAACAATCTGCATTACAGCAAATGATATAAAAACAGGTATTTCCCCAAGCTTGCATGTGTTGGAGAATTTAGTGGTTTGCTGTTGAAAGACTTTCTGAAACTTTTGGGGAAAAAAAAAGCATGAATCTGCTTCCAGACCCTCTAACACAGTGGATGGTCTGCTTTATTGTGACTTTTCACAACAGAAAGTAGCAAAACTTGTATTATGTGGCACTTTCCTGCCTTTTATTTTTTTTCCCCTTGTGTCATTCTCCATCAGGGTGGGACAGGAGGGTCTTGCATTGCCTGAGCAGGTGAGCTGCAGGCGGTGAGATGCAGCGTTCCGTGCCGCAGCCGCCTCCCTTAGCATCTCCTGGAGTGGATCCTTCCTCCCCTCCCAGCTCCAGCTCCACGTCAGGCAGATGCTGTCACTTAATTACCAGCCCGTGACTCCATCCCAGCAGTCCCTGTCCAAAGGCTCATGGCAGTCCTGACAAGTCCTGTGACAATTCCTGTGACACCACTGCTCTGCCAGGGGAGCTGGGGCTGCAGGATTCTCTTCCCTTGATGCAATTTAGAGATGGGAATCAGTGTGGACTAATGAAACTGTTGCTGGGGGGAGGGAAAGGAAGCAGGGCCTTTCAGATTTTATAAGGATGGATAATAAGTTGCTGGAGCTCTCATGGGCAGAAGCCTCTGCAGCTAAAATATCCCACTCAAAATTCCAGCAGCACCTCAAAATATCCCTGCTCAAGTCTTGCTGTGCAACTCAGGGTGACTGGACTGTAAAAACAGCATTTTCCCCAGGGTCTCCTGGTCTCCATGTGGAGAAACAGCAGCTTCTGGGGGCTGATAGTGAGGATGAAACAGTTCAGCTGTGGCTTTTTTGCCCTTGGAAATGCCGGTAAGAGGCCAAGGGGGATCTGTGGTTGTTTCATCCCGTGCTGGGACTGCTGGGAGAAGAGGAACAGGTTGTCCTGTCAGGGCTGGGGCTCGTTGGAGGGCTTTGTCCCTAAATCTGTGCTGTCTGTGCGATGGAGGAAGAGGATAAATTGGTTTTGTGTGTGCACCAGCACCCAACCTGCGTGGTGGATGTGCTGCTGATTTCCCATGCTGCTGCTGCTGCCTCTTATTAAACATAAATAGCTGTGAAATGGACTTCGGGAGAGGAATGGGGGGAGATCTATCCTGGGGTATGGGACTTGCTCAAAATGAAGGCAGTCAAGTTGTTTATAGCCAGGACTGCCCATTATAGGATCCTGTTTGCAGCGAGTTAACTCTCTGCCAAGCGGTAATTGTTCAGGCTAAAAATTTCCATGCTGTAAGTCTGCCTGGGGCTATGTGAAATTGGGGGAGAGGGGGTGGGTTTTGTCTGGTTTAAGGAAAGGAAGAAAAAAAAAAAGTAACTTAACGAAGCTGAAGAGATCCAGTCTCTCCATGAGATGGAGGCAGAGACTTGGAGTTTGGCAGGGGGATGCGGAGGCTGTGCAGGAGCCAGGATTGAGCAGGGAGAGAAGTGATGGGTCTAGAGAGAGATAAATGTCTATTTTCATTTCTACCCCCTCGTCAACAGGAGACTTTGTGGCTGTAATCGCTGTTGTCGTGTTCAGCCCTGGATGAGCTGCTTGGTTAATGCGGATCTCCTGGCTGGAGAGAGAAAAGGTTCAGAGAGATTGTTAAAGGGGTTTGATGAAAGGTATAACAATTTAGGAAATGGCAGAAGGCTCCTTTCAAGCCTTAATTTGGCCATTTGCATGGGTTTGTTCACTGTGATTGCTGGAAATGATGTAATTGGGTGTTATTTTCTCGATGGGAGAGCTTTGTCTCCTGCCAGGAGGTTCCAGCTCCAGTGCAAACACAGCTCCTGGCTTCTGCTGTGTGTCCATCCTGCCTGCAGGAATAACCATGGACAACAAAAGGACAGCAAAGCTGGAGATGTCCTCGGATGTTGTGGTTAGGCAATTGCTGAGCTGGGTGTGTGAGAGTCCTCTTGCTCCAAATCCCTTTTCTCCCTGAATTTGATTTCTTACAGATTTTCCCCGCACTTGTGCCTTTCAGATCACTCTGGTGCAACAAGTTTGGGTTAATTAATGAGTTAACGTGAGTGTGCACAGAGAAAACTCTTCGGTTTTCTGCTCAAAGCCTTCAAAACACCAGTGCCTGAGCTTCAGAGCTGCTCATCACCCACGATGCTGCTGGAGGAGGCCAGGGAGCTGCATCCTTTCCCTCTGGGCTGGGGTGGTACCCAAGGCTCCTCTGAGGGATGGGCTGGCACTGCTGGGCCCTGTGGGTCCCTCCCTGCGGGTGCCAGCTGATTAGAAAGCACAAGAATGGCAAGAGAAAATGAAAATGAAGAAGGGAAGGAGCTTGACAGCCCATGGAGAGGTATTTCAGCTGCAACACAAAACATTTGGTGGTAATTATAGAATAACCTTCATTTAAATGCAAATAAGCCTGTAATTAAGATAAGGGCTCTGTCATTTGCCAGCATTCCTCCTTCCTTCCCGTGCCAGCCATGGCTTTGGTGCTGCCTGTTTGTCCGGGGGCTCCTGTGGCGAGGGATGAGTGACAGAGGAATCCAGCTCTGCTGCCCTTGGAGCCCATCCCAGCTGAGCTGAGCAGTCTGGGATGGGGCTGTGTCTTGTTTGGACCCTGTGGCTGATGTTTTCTGCTGAAACCCTCACTCTGAACTTGTCTCAGCTGAGACCTGAGAGCTGCACTTGGATTTGTTGGGATGAAGATCTGCACAGGCCGTGCTGAGGCTGCTGCTGCATCTGGGGAGAGCTCGGGGGCTCTGTTTGGAGCCCAGTTCATTCAGGGTCAGGCTGGCCCCCAGTTCCCGCTGCCAGGGGGAAGGGGAAGCAGCTTTGTGGAGGGTTCTTGCAGCTCCCTGAAGTGAGGACTGCTCTCCACTGTGAGAGATGGATGTTACCTTGGTGGGAGCCACTGAGAACCAGGTTGAGAGGAATGACAGATTTGTCTTTACAAAACAAGCTGTGGGTCTGCTGATGAAACCAGCAATGAGAGATAAAAGAAACAATGGGATGGATTCCGCTGATTGATGAATGGAAAAGATGATATTTGCCTTTACAAACTGTAGGTTTGGTGGTAAATGAAATTGGATATTGAGAGATGAAAGAGACAATGGGGAAACACCATAAATTCCATAAGAATTAAAAATTAAGAGAGGTTTATACATTAGAGGGAATCTTACGTATCAGGCACTCTGGGAAGTCTGGACCTCTCAAGTAGCTCAGCCAGTGGGGAAAGAGAGAGGGAAATTGGGATAAAAAGGAGGCTGCATCCTCCAAAAATTGGAGAGACCCCAGGGGAATGGCCCATGGCCTCTCCATGTATTTGAATAAAGTAAAAGGATTCCTCTGTCTCCTTTTTGGACATAAACCCCTGGTGTTTGTGGGTTAATTTTGCTGACAAGGTGAAGCCGAGTTGGCAGGCTGAGCTGGAGTGACCTACCCAGGGTGCAATAATGGGGTAACAACACTCACCGTTTCATTTTGGAAGCATCAGTGTCACAGAGCTGACAAAACCCAGGTGATGACTTGGGAATACCAGGCATGGGGAGGCAGCAGCCTGCCATTCCTGGCTGGAAGTGCTGGGACAGGCAGGAGCTGGCTCTCCTCGCTGGGGAGGGAAGGCAGAGCTCAGGCAACAGCCATTGCTGGAAAGGTTAACCAGCAACCTTTGCTTAAACTGTCTCAATCTGTATGAAATGTTATCTCTCTCCCTGACTAAAGATATGTGAGCCGAGGGAGCGGAGATGCTCCCAGATTGTATTTATCTAGCCCTTTGAAAGGGCGTTTGAGGAATTAACTCGGGGCTTAGGAGAACTTTAATGTTCTGATAAGTGGCTGGGGCTGCATCTCCACCTGTCGTGGTGTGAAACCTGCGCTGGAGCAGTTCCAGGGCCTGCTTTGGAGGAGGAAAACTTCATCCCACAAAAGTGCCAAGCTCCCCAGTGCTGCTGGTGCAGCTTCCTTCTGGGCTGTGTCCCTGCTGAGAGGCAGTGATGCTGTCTGGAGCTGTCCCTGGGCTGAGTTGGCTTCTCCAAGCCCTGCAGATTCCTGTGGAAATGATGCCTGCTGCTTATTCCCTTGGGAGGTTTCTGCAGGAGTCAGGGAGGAGGGAAAGGTGGCTCAGACCCAGGTGACTCCAGCCTGCTCCAGGAGTCTGGGGTGCTTTTTTTGGGATGATTTGGGACTTGGAGCTGAGGGTTTTCCATTCAGTGGCTCCTGGGGATGGAGGACAAAGGCAACCTAAGCAGTTTGGAGTAGGTGGTGGTGTAGGTGTTTTCCTCTGGATTTCTCTGGGGCAGAACAGGAGATCTTGTGGTCTCTAAGGTGTGAAATAAGTTACATTGCTCTCAAATACTGGCAGCAGGATTTGGCCCTTTGGTTGCTGGGCTGAGCAGGGCAGGTGGGAGAACCTGGACTGAAGGTTTTCCTTGCTGGAGAAGACCAGAAAGTTACAGCCTGCTGGCCCAGGTGATTTCTGTGCTTCCAGAAGGTTCCAGCTGGAGAGTGTGTGGGAGTGCAAAGATGCAATTAAACAGCGAGATACAGCAGGAAACCCTCAGGCTGCTCAGGAAAGACTCCAAAGGAGCAGAGAAAAAATAAAAAAATTAAAAAAAGGAAAGGGCAATTTGCTGGTAAAAGTGTTGAATATACAAAGAATATGTCGATACAACTCTGCTTTTAATATTTGATACTGGCCCATGAATAATTCCCCTCAATGTACAGCCGGCTCAGTGACCTATGAAGTGATGCTGGGGGATTCGGGAACGCCTGGACACGCCATAAATGTTTGATAAGGATGGAAGGGAGGAAGGAACCCTGCGGGAAAAGTCTCGCAGTGCCCACGAGATGGCAGAAGGTGCCCACAGAGCATCCGAACACCTCCGGGCTGGGCTGGGGGGTAAAACCACGCCTTGGCCAAACCCGCAACATCTGGGGCTCTTTTAGCACGTCCAAAGCCATCAGTTCCCGTCCCTGAGAGCTGAGGAGTCACACAGCGTTTGGGTTGGGAGGGACATTTAAAGCTCATCTCCTTGTCCTCCCTCCCACCACGGGCAGGGGCTCTTGGCTGCTCCAAGCCCTGGCCAGCCTGGCCTCGGACACTTCCAGGGATGGAAAGAGATAGAGAGGACCCTCCATCGCTTGATGTTCTCTGAGATGGAGCTAATGCTCCTTCCCTCTGGCAGCCTGGCTGATTGCACTCAGGAATTCTGATGTGGTGATGGACACGGGAGGGGAGCCCATTGCAGTGTCTGCTGGGGGGTTTCTCCTCACCAGCTGCCAAATTGCTCCCCCAGGCTGAGTGGGGGGCTCGGTGTCGAGCTCCTGATCCTTTACTGACTCTTCATTTTCTTTGTTTCCTCCCGATCCAAGCAGCTGTTGGGTTTTCTCCCTCCAGCCTCTTTGAAGGTTTGAGATCACCTGTGTGTAAATCTGGTTTTAAGATGAAAAAAGAGGAATCCAGCCCTTTACCTGCCTGCAAAGGGGATGTGGGGGGTCCACAGCTGCCTCACCTGGCACAGGAGGGGGGAGAGTGGGGTTTTGGCTGTGGGTCAGCTCTCCCTGATGCTGCCTTTGGGATGCAATCCCATCTCCATCACCCATCCCAAAAGCAGCAAAGGAGGCCCCCATCAGCACAGCAGAGGGCAGCAAGGCCCTGCTAAGCCAGTCCATGCTGTTCCCCACTCCTTGCCCCAATTGCTGCAATAGTTCTTGTGCTACAAACAGCCCCAATTACAGTATTGATCTCCTGCACACTGGGTCCCTCCCCAGCTGGCCTGGTAAACAGAGCTCTCCATCAGCAGGCACTCCATGAATGTCACAGAGCAACTTCCTCCTCATCCAGAGCACGGGGAGGAAAGGATGAACCATTTTAGGGGCACCACCCCTTGCACACCCACTGGGCATTTTTCTTTGTGGTCCTAACACTAGATTTCTTCACCACAGATGTCCTGGGGAGGCTGCAAGTGGCAGGTGGGAGACTGTGCCCTGTTTATGCTGTGGGCTGGTGACTTGCTGATGCTGCTTTATGGGGCTTCCCATTTCCCATGTGTTGTTAAATGTGCTCCTAAGAACAGAGAGTTCTACCCACCAGAGAGGTGGAAGAATCACAGAATTATTTTGTTTGGTTTAGGATTTTGAGTGGAATCGCTAACCCACGTCCCACATTTTAAATCCCTCTGGGAATAGGGACTCCCCACTTCCCTGGGCAGCCAGAACTCACCAGCCCTTGGGAGATCCTTGCTGGAGTTTAGGAGGAAAATCAGATGTGATCCATGGTCCAAGACCCATCTTTTGGGTTTGTTGTTTGTTTTTTTTTTTGCATTGCATCACATACCCGAAAGCCAAATTGCTTGCTCTGCCCTCACGGGATTTCATCCCCGTCAATCTCACGTTGAATTTTTGGTGAGGAGAAAGTTGGTTTGGTTTGGTGTGTTCCAGCCTTTGTAGCTTTCATGGCTGAGCCAAAATAATTCATCACTTGCAGAGCCCTGGCTGCAGGGTCCTTGAGGACAGGGAGCAGAAAATCCTTGCTGGAGTATTTGAGGTTGGGACAGACGTGACCAGACACGTGTGATGGATAACAGCGGGTCACGAGTGGATGAGATCTGCATTTTTTCCTGGCTGCCAGTGCAGTGTAAGGCATGGAATGTTTTACTCTGCAGAACCCAGCAGTGTGTGGGGCATATTAATTTGCCAAACCTCTAACTGGAACCCTCCGTGCTCCTGGGAGCTGGCTCACAGCTCACGAGGGTGCTGCTGTCTCTGCAAGTTCAGGACAAGTGTTTTTTTCCTTTTTTTTCCCTCACTTTACCCATCTGGTCACCCTGTACTGCTGATATAGGTGAAAATTAGTGCAGTGTTTGCTTTAGAGCTGATTCCTTGTGCTGTGGTAAAGCTGATTCCCTGCTCTGTCCCCACACAGGAGATGCTGTGCTGAACCAGTGGAGGGTTCCAAACTCTGCTGGAGCTGCTCACATCACATTCACTATCCATCCCAGCCAAGGAAAACCTTGTCTGGTAGGAAATGGAGTCCAGAGTGGTGTTTTCACTGTCTCTAACTAAAATATTGTGGAAGGAGCCAGGGACATCCATCTCTCCTTGGGGTGAGATGCTTGAGGAGCAGAGAGGAGAGCCGTGTTCCTTGGCAGTGCAGGGTGAGCTGGTGCCTGCTGCTGGAATCAGCCTCATGTCCCTGAGCTGTGCAAATCCATTATCTGAGTGTGCACAAGGGGATAAGGACAAAGGGGGAAAGGGAAGCCCTTGGTTTGGCCTCCCAGCTGTGCTTTTGCATCAGCTGAAAAAAGTGATCCCAAGCTTGGCTGTGCAGTCCTGCTGGAGCATCCATCCTCATCTGGAACGGGTTGAATTGACTTTAGCCTGACTCCTGGTGTGTGTCTGGCTTAAATTATTCCTCAGCAGCTGCGGGGAAAAGTGTCCCAGCAGGGGTGAGATGCAGTGGGTGATACTGTGCATTAATGTCCAGGTGATGAGTCCTGCTCGTGACCCTTTGGGGTGGGAGTGTGCTGGGAGTCTGGAGTGATGCCATTCCCCACCTGCCCTGGCTCTGCAGGCTCCCTGAGCAACCTCCATCCCATCAAGCCAAGGAGGCAGCTCTTGCATTGTGGGGGGATTTACCAGGAGGGTTGGCAAGCAAGAAGGATTTAAAACTCTATTTGTATTCGTCCACTGTTGCAATTTACAGCCAAACTGTGAGAGTTGGACGCCGAGAGAAATCTGTGGTTGCCATAACAACCAACAAACTATAATTAGTCAAAGAGTTGAGGAGAGGGGTCCAAAGAACGGATGGAAAAAGGAGCTGCTCTTTGAGGGATGCTGATAGAGATCAGAAAGCCTGGTCACGAGTGTGGTACGGGAGAACTAATCTCTCTAGAAGCTGTTCTGACTTTAGGCCCCCAGTAGAGTTGTTTGAAGTCGTATAAACTCTGGGTTTTCTGATGTTTCCACTTCTGGAGGATTAGAAACACCCCATGTGTTGAGGCTGTTGCTCTTGATGCGTGACTGGGTTGTACTGGTGGAGCTGTGTACGCTGATTAAAGGGGTTGAAGAGTTTTTCCTTGACCTGGAGAATGGGGTGTGAGGAAGAGCAGAGCTTGGGGAGCCAGGCTGAGCTGCAGGAAGGACTCCTTCAGCTCGGCAGAGAGGTGAAGAGTGAAGTTTTGGCACTGCTGAGTGACCAAAATGTGTGTTCTGGTGGGTGATGGGGATCCCCTTTTACTTGTTCTTTTTACTTTCAGCAGCCCAGTTTAACTGGGGAGGCAGGTGGGGGTGTGATAGATGGGGATCCCAAAGGCTCGTGCCCTTGGCTTTCCTAAAAACACATTTTCCCTTTTTGTTTTGCTCATCTGGACTTTGCTGTTCTTAAGACTGAAATCTGCCAGTGAATTTGCCTGAAGAGGTGAATTTTAGCAGAAGAAAATCCAGTGGCCATTTAGATCAGGATTAATGGAAAAGTCCTTTCATGGACCCTGGGACCAAAATCTTATTTTGCTTAATGTTTTTGGTCATGGTTGCATCCTGACGTGGCATAGACCACTCTGCTGTTCCCTGTCCTAGTTCTGCAAAGGGAATGCTGGCAACAAACCTCTTGTGATGTGGGGAGAGATAATTCCATTGTGTCCTTGAGCAGGGCTGACCCAGCTCCTGCCCTCTTACCCCTTCTCATGCTCATTTCTGAGGATGCTGCTCCTGTGTGCACAGGGCAAGGCAGGCAGCATCCACGTGGAAAAAGTCATGCTAGCATGAAAAAAAAAAATACCACAGAACACCTCACAGACAATATAGAACAAAAAAAAAAACAAAACAAAAAAAAACCCCCTTATAATATGTCTGGAATACAATAGAAGCAAAATCTCCTGGCAGCAAACATTCATACACTTGACTGCCAAGAAAAAAGGACTTTACAGAAGACGAGACATGAAAGGGATCCCTGCACAAAAACTAAAAGTCAGAGCACAATAGTGTGTATTTCAGGCATATGAAAAGGAAGTGCGACAGTAATACTGAGGAGACAAGATACTCCAACAGAACCAGGAGGTGAGGAGGGAACAAACTCAATCAACAGTGACACGGGAGGCTGGAGAAGGCAGCTCTTTGAATGGATCACAGTCCCTTAAAAAAAACCAAAAAAAACCAGGCAGCAATCCTGCTTGTTTATTTTATTTGGTTTTTTTTTTCCCGCAGAAATTAATCTTCCTCCACTTTTTTTTTTTTTCCCCCCCCAGCTGGTGCAGGAACCAATGAGTGCATGAAAAATAAACACATTGCTAAGACCAAAAGGATACAAGGGGCTGGGAAAGTTGTGGTATTGGTGAAATATTCTGTGTCCAAGGGAGGGTGCTGCTGGATTTTATCTGTGCAGAGCTGGAGACTGGGGAGATGAGGGGTGGGTCTGTTTTTTGGGAGAGACTGGGAACATGTGGAAGGAGTGGAGCAATGAGGGGCTGGGTCCAGGGCTGTGCAGGAGCTTCTCCCTGTCAAAAATCACAGGAAATAAAAGATCACAGTTTGTCCCTATCAAAAATCACAGGATCCCAAAATAGTTTGGGTTGGAAATGACCTTAAAGCTCATCCCATCCCACCCCCTGCCATGGGTGGGAACACCTTCCACTGTCCCAGGCTGTCCAAGCCCTGTCCAACCTGGCCTGGAACACTCACAGCTTCTCTGAGCAGCACAAAATCACTTTATTTCTGTCAGTAAAGACTCCCAGCAGCTCTTAGGGCAGTGCTGAGGGTTTGGGATCTGTGTGGGATTGCAGTGGTGTCTGCAGGAGCCTTTTCAAATGCAGAAGGTGCTGGGGCTGGGGGTGCTGCGAGGGAGGGAGGCTGGGAGAGAAATCCCTGAGCTGCCTCCTCGCTGTCATCCCCGTGACAAGGAGGGAATTCCCAGCTGGGCGCCTTGTACATCTCTCCTCTGTCAAACCTGAGTAAGAATTTCAGCCTTAGAAGGTTTTTTTTTCCTTTGGTGTGCGTATATTTAACAAAAGAGATTATTTCTGTTCCGCTGGAGTGAGTGGGGCTGCTGCTTCAAGGGGAAGATTCTATCACTGAGCTAAAACTGCAGGAGCTGCCAGGGCCTCAACTCTCCTGGTCAAATGAGTTGGTGCCAAAGCAGCACAAGAGCTGGCTTTTAAAAAAAATTAAATATTCAAATACAGTCGAAGGGCTTAAACCTGGAGTTTTGCTGTCCTTGAAAGGTACAAGAGCCCAGAGGCAGAGAGCAGGGCTTTCCAAGGGTTTGATAGCTCTACATGAGAGCTAAATTCCTTTTTAATAGGTTGTTCTCTCTTTCCAAGATCACAGAACTCTCCTTTCCCCTCGCTCATCCCTGGCACGGCCCTGCCGACTGCAGTTCAAGCACATACATTATTTTTAATGATGTCCTGTAACAAGAAGCCTCCTGCAATCATCCCTTTTAGATCTGGAACCTCTAAAGGATGGCTTGGAAAATCTGAAGGGCTGAAGCACCTTGGGAAGAAATAAAAAACCCCTGCCAGGCATTTCCCTGCTATGGCTGTGCTGGTCCTGAAGCCCTGGTGCCACAGTCGAAGGCTGGAAGGGGAAAACAATTTGATTATCTGTGATTTCTCCAGCTGAGCATCATTTTGGGGCCCAAAGGACAGTCAGGAAGGTTTTTGGTCTGCTATTTGCCCTAAAACAGATGTTTGTCTCCATTCTTGGAGGCTGGCTGGTCCCAGGAGCCAAATCCTTGGCTTAGGGTAGCCTTTATTCCTGTTTTGTGAGGAGTGAGTTTTCAGAAAAAAAACCCAGTCCTGGTGCCAGTTTATTCAAATTTACCCCTGAGAGCAGAAAGTGGGGGTAGGAAAGGATTTCATCCCATTCCCAATATGCAGAGATAATACCCAGAGGAGCTGGGGCTCCTCCCTGCTGGGAGTGTGCAAGGTCATTTTAGGTGGGGCTGGAGCATCCTGGTCCAGTGGAAGATGTCCCTGCCTGGGATGTCCCTGTTCTGGGATGTGGAACTAATTTATCTTTGGGATCCTTCCAAACCTTTCCAGGTTTCTAAACTCACAGTGTCTCTTACCAGGGGCTGACTGGGAGTTTAATCTGGATAATCCCCGTGGATAAACCTGCAAGGAATGTGAGGGACTGGCAAAGGCGAGCACAGCTTGTAGGGAACACAGGACCTTGTTGATTTGCCTGGCTGTTCCTGTGTTTACCTGTCCTAATGCTTTTTATGGGGTTGCCATAAAAAACACTCATTAGCGTTGATTTTCATTAATGTTGATGCACCAAAAGCTTAATCAATCTTCTGTGACCAGTGACCCCCATTCCCAAGGGGGGAACAAAGCTGTTGAACAAATTAGCCTTACAGATTGGAGGCACAGCTTGCAGATGTGACAGCCTGGGTACCAAAGCATGGGGATTCCTGCAAAAAGCCAAAGAAAAATGGCACTCAGAGGCCTGTTTCCCCCTTTTTTTAGCAATTTACACCTTGGCTAAATCATGCTGGCAAGGCAGCTCAGCCTTTCCTCCTCTCACCATCCCTGGTCTGAGCTTTGCTGTCTGGGGAGTTGGAACGAGGAGGAAAGTTGTTCGCGGAGCTGGATGAAACCCGGTTGTTCTCTGTGGTGGCCGTGAAGTCCCTCATCTCCTTCTGCTGTGGTTCTTGTCCTTGAGGAATTCAGAGCTTTTCCACCTCCCTGGGTGTTGAGAGGGTGTGAGCACATCCCTTGAAGAGGGGTGGGTTTTGCAGTGCGAGGTTGTTAAAAACAGCATCAAAGTGCGTCCTTCATCTCCGCAGGACCCAAGTGTTGCAGCACCCTTGCTGGGAGAGGAGTGTAAATATTCCAGTGTTTTCCATAAATAAGAGGGAATATCCTCAGGCTGTAGCCAGGGTAGGGTTGTGAAAAACGAGGTTCACATAATTTTTATGAGGTTCACATAATTTTTATAGAATTTAAAAGTTTAATAAAAAAAGACAATTAGGAGAAAAAAATAAAGTATGCAGATACGGCCGGGTGTCTCTGCATTCACCTCACTGACAAGGAGTTGTTCCTTAAAAACAGAACCCTACCACATATCCATAAACTCTCATACATATTCATACATTCTTCTTAGGATCTTTGGGGTTCTTCTGTTCAGTTTTCTCTTGCCCCCTTCCCAATAGATCAATACTCTTGGTGCCATCGAGATTTACATTCCCTGATACCAGAAATGCAATAAATTCCTCCCCCCCCAGAGTTCTGGTCACTGCTGTCTTCATCTGGATAAGAAAGTTTACAAAAGGAGAAAGAAAGTGTCTCCAGTTATCTTTTTCAGTCTTTGGGTTACACAAAGTAGTTTTTGTTTTAATGCTATGTCATAGCTTAACATACATGTATTATACCACTATTTCTAAGTTTCATTAATAACAGAAATAAAGAAAAATATATTAATACAACAAACATTTCCATTCTTATACACATAACATTCATTTTAATATTTGTGAAAAGCCAACAATATATGTATCTATAACAGGGGTGAGGTGCTCTGCAGCATCCCTGCCGGCACAAAGTGCTGGGAGCAGAGGGGATGCTCTCTCCAGCTCCCAACAACTTTGTCACCCCACGCTGCTCTTGTTCCGAGGGGCTCCAACCCACTCCTCACTTTCCTTGTGGTTTGCAGCCCCACTGGCTCTCTCCAGCCCTGCCATCAGCTGGGTAATGACTTTCCTTCTCCCTCCCGGCCTGGATGTGAATGGCTGGGCTGGAGGTGAAAGGCCCCCGTTCCCATTACCGATCCAATTTCCTGGACTTTTACCGGCTAGATAGGAATTGCCAGAGCGGAACAGGCTGATGGGCCATCGAGCCCGGTGTCTCCTCTCTGACAGCAGCTTGTGTTTGGCGTGTAATTAAAAGCCTTTGTACTATTTGACTTGTAATTTAATATCGCGCTGCCACATCCATATCTCATTCAGGAAAGAATAAGCCCTGACATTTGCAAAGACAGAGACGGGCCCTCACCCAGGCTGAGCATCGCTCGGCCAGGGACTCTGTGCCCCCAGCATGTGTTTCCTGTGAGCTTCAGCACAGCACTAGGGATGCTTCCCTCTGGCACGGGGGACAAACCTGGGAAGAGCAGCGTTTGCAGGGAGCAGCTCTGTGGCTGCCGGTGGGGGGGTTTTGCTGTGATTTATTTGGCTCTGCCGCAAACACTGAGATTAAGGAAAAGTGCCTTAAATGGTTTTTAAAAGCTGGGTTTGGGAGCAGAGATGAGCCCGTGTGATTACAGCCTCAGCCTGGGATTCCCTGAGCCCCAGCAGGGCCTGGCTGGGAGCTGGAGCAGATAAGGAGAGGGCAGAGCCGCATCCATCAGCGCTGCCAGGGGCAGGATGGGTGCAGGAGGCAGGAGAGCATCGAGGCTTTGCTGGCAGCCTGTTCCCTGCTGTGTGCCATTCCCTGCTCCCAGCACAGGAGCTGGGGATGTGACCATCTGCCCTTTTCCTGCTCCATGCTGATCCCTGTGGATGGTGCTTTCCCTGTAATTTGCCCTTTGTTCTGCTGGTCCCTGTGGCCGCCTGCAGGGAGGGTCTGTCCAGAGCAGGATTGCACATCTGGAACCAAGGGAGCCCTTGAGTGTGGCTTGATCAATGAACAGCCCAGCCCTGCTGGGAAGGAATGGGGAGTGCTGGTGGGTGAGAGGCTGGATGAGGCCTGGGGATGGGCTCTGGCAGCCCAGAAATCCAACTGGGCCCTGGGCTGATCCCCGGCGTGGGCAGCAGGGGAGGGGGGATTCTGCCCCTCTGCCCCACTCAGGTGAGACCCCACCTGCAGAGCTGCCTCCAGCTCGGGGGTCCCAGCACAGGAAGGAGCTGGAGCTGCTGGAGCCAGGCCAGAGGAGGCCACGGAGCTGCTCCAAGGGCTGGAGCCCCTCTGCTCTGGAGCCAGGCTGGGAGAGCTGGGGGTGCTCACCTGGAGAGGAGAAGGTTCCAGGGAGAGCTCAGAGCCCCTGCCAGGGCCTAAAGGGGCTCCAGGAGAGCTGGAGAGGGACTGGGGACAAGGGATGGAGGGACAGGACACAGGGAATGGCTTCCCACTGCCAGAGGGCAGGGCTGGATGGGATATTGGTAAGGAATTGTTCCCTGTGAGGGTGGGCAGGCCCTGGCACAGGGTGCCCAGAGCAGCTGTGGCTGCTCCTGGATCCCTGGAAGTGCCCAAGGGCAGTTTGGACAGGGCTTGGAGCATCCTGGTGAAGGGACAGAGACAGGAGCTTGGAACGAGATGAGCTTTAAGGTTCCTTCCCAACCCAAACCATTCTGGGATTCTGAGATGAGACAAGGTGGGCTCAGAGAGGCTGAATGTGAAACCTTGCAGGTTGGAATCACTCTGCCTGTGATGGGAAGCAGAGCAAAGTTTTGAAGCCTGTGTTTGTTGGGGAGGAGGAGGAGGTGCTGAACACCTTTTGCTGGCTGTTTTGTGAGGAGCAATCTCACCTCAGCAGGGTGCTCAGTGAGGGTTTGCACTGGCACCAGGCCTTGCCAAGCCCCTCTCCATGGGCAGGCTCTACTTAAGACTGATTAATTTACCCACCTGAGTGCTACTCCTTCTAATTGACTGAACCTACAACAAAACAACCCTGGGCTGATCAATAGAGAAATAATTTGGCAAATTGTGGTCATAAATCATTCCTGATCGACGTGTTAATGAATAAACCAAACTAAATCAATTTTCTTTATTAAAACACATTTCTTTCATCCAGTGTTCCTTTAGGCAGGTGGTGTGAGGAGGTGGATGGGGTTGCTGACCACAAGCTGCTTGTGCTGAGATGGCATCAGGGAACTGCTGGGTCTGGTGTGTGATCCCAGACAGGCAAGTGGAGTCAGGAGTATTTTCTGGGAATTTGCATGTCCAGCCAGCCAGGTGTTGGGGCGTTAATTAGCCTCATTATTGCAATGTTTCTATCTGCAAAGAGGAGGCAGAGGATCCAGGTGAGTCTGTTGGTGTCTTGTCACTGCTGTTGTCACCCCCTTGCTCACACTCCTGGGGAGGTGTTCCACCTTCAATACTTTTGATCTGATCTTTTGTGTGCTTTTCCCACTGCTCCCTTTCCCTCTGGCAGATCTCCCTCCTTGCTCTGTGTGTTTTGTCACTGCTGGAGCTGAAATTGATGCCTTGCCCTGTCCTCAGAGCTCTTCCATGACCATGACCAGGTGATTTTTCCTCCCAGCTGCAGGCACGAAGGGGCTCTGATCTGTATGTGAACATCCAAACTGCTCCCCCGCACTGAGCTAAAAAGCAATTTGCTATTCCCTGAGCAAGGGGAGCAGGAGCAGGGCTGATTTGTGCCCTGATCTGTGCCCTCCTGGCCAGGAGAAGAGCTGCTCTGGGTCGTTTGCCCCTTGCTGTGTGTGATAAGCACCTTGGAGAGCCGTGTGGGTGCCCCAAGTGTCTGTTCAGGGACCCCCATCTTTTTATAGATTTTTGAATAGTACAAATGAACAAATAACAGCGCAGCAATAAAAAGGGGGGGATAAATAACCTGGTACTTTGCACAGGGTGCTGTGCGTGGCAGAGTGAAATGTGACACAGACACACACTCAGAGAAGGTCAAGTTTTTAAATCTAAACTGGAGTTCAGTAAAATATTGGCCAACTAACTGGATTCCAAAGCTCATAAAACGTTGATAGTGCTGAATGTCAGCTGGAATATATCTCCTCATCTTTTAGACAGAGAGCTGGTGCTTTCCTTGATCTTCCTTTCCTGGGGAAATGTTCCTCTGGAGCAGAAGGGAGCCTGTCAAGTGGCTTGTTTTCCTCTGTGTTGGCAGGGCAGAGCCGGAAAGGTCGCTGGGGTTAAGAGCAGCAGCGAAAGCCAAGCTGGAAGCAGCGCCTTGAGTCGCCGTGCTTTGATTTCCTAAGCTGAGCAGCGGGCTGGAATGGCTGTGGAGGATGCTTGGGAGAGGAGCCCAGGGCTCAGACCCTGTCTGGGCATTTCCTGCTGGTGTGGAGTGTGAGGAGAGAGGGTTTGGTGTCATGTCTGCCCAGCTTGGACCCCTGTGCTCCTGCAGGACAGCACCCTGTAGTTCAGGGATTGGAATTTGTCTGGCAGGGACACCCTGTGAGCATGGATGTTGTTCCATATGAGATTTCCCACTGGATCTGCCACAGCTTAATCCCAAAAAGGTTTGGGTTAGGAGGGACTTTAAAGCCCATCTCATCCCACCATGTGCAGGGACACCTTCCACGATCCCAGGATGCTCCAAGCCCTGTCCAACCTGGCCTTGGGCACTTCCAGGGATCCAGGGGCAGCCACAGCTGCTCTGGGCACCCTGTGCCAGGGCCTGCCCACCTGACAGGGAACAATTCCTTCCCAATATCCCATCCAGCCCTGATGTCTGGCAGTGGGAAGCCATTCCCTGTGTCCTGTCCCTCCATACCCTTGTCCAAAGTTCCTCTTGTAGCCCCTTTAAGTATGGGGAAGGTGCTATAAAATAATTAATACACATGAGGGTTTAGATGGAGGAAGGAAGAGCTTTTGCCACCCCTTTCCCACACTGGCATTGCCCACCAGCTGCCAGGGCAGGGCAGGATGGCACCCAGGGCCCCCCTGCTCACTTGGCTGCTGCAAACCCCAAACCACAGAGCCCACAGGGTTGGGGCCTGAACCGAGCTGCTCCTGCAGCACAGAAAACAACAGTGCTACCACAGAGGGGCGTTGGGAAGACAAGTCCCAATGTTTGTGCCATGCTTTGAAATGGGGAAGCTTTTGAAGTGGGGATTTGGCTCTTTCCTCTCCTCTTTGTTCCCTTCAGCGCTCCGTGAGGAGTGTGGCTCAGTGCTGTGCTGCTATCAGGGTTTGATGGCCTCCTGCTCCCTGGGAGAATTATGTTCCCTCTCGATGGCTTCACTTCAAGGCAGCATGTTCAATTGGTATTCTCTGAATGGCATTTGTCTTGTACATAGTGCATTTTTATTCAAATAATGGTATTGATCGCGGAAAAAGTAATGGAGAAAACAAATGGAAACAAATAAACACAGAAGATTTGTACTCAACTTCTTCAAGGTCTGGCCCTGGAAGCCAAGGAAGCGTCTGTGTCCTCTGTAGGGTGATGCAGCTCCTACCTCCTCTGCTAGCCTGGAGGTGGAAGATGGTTATGGCAGTGGGAGGGGTTTAAATATGCAAATTTAAATTGCAGTTCTTCCCTGGGAGGAGAGGTCAAGCCCTGGCACAGGCTGCCCAGAGAAGCTGTGGCTGCCCCTGGATCCCTGGATACATCCAAGGCCAGGCTGAGCAGGGCTTGGAGCAGCCTGGGAGAGTGGAAGGTGGGATAGAGATGATCTTTGAGGTCCTTTCCCTCCCAAACCTGGGATTCTGTTGCTGGGCTGGCACCTACTTGTAGATACTGACCACAAACATCTCCTATGGAGATAACTGGAAAATATGCCTGGAAAATTGTGTATTGCACCAGCTCAGCTCATGGGAAGCCGTGGAAGGCTGCATTACTCCTTCTTCCCTAAAAATGACATTTCACTGCTATTTCTTGCTCCTTTGAGAGTTTCATGGTGGGGACAGAATCTCCTTTTTTATTAGAAATATTTTCAGGCTTTGTGATTGATATGAAGGCAGAAGGCATTGCCTAATGCTATTGGAAGGACTTTCATTTTCAACTTGCTTGTGCTTTTGATCTTTTATTGTTTTGATTTTGTTTTTATTTTTGAAACTAGCCCGACAGAGGGAGAGTGTTTAATGATGAGTTGCTTACACAGTTCTACATCCTCACACCCAAAGGACAAGAATTCTGTGCTCCAGCCTATTCCCCACCGTTGGGAACTGTCCTCTCCCAGATCAGAAGTGGCCTTCAGGTGCTTCAGGTGGACATTTTACCTCGAGTGGCTCCTGCAGGGATTTGGGAGTGATAGAGTGTGCTGTGGGAGCTGGCTGGTTCCAGCTGACAAGATAATGAACTACTAAATAAAGCATGGGAGAAAGGGAAATCCGTGATAAATCCACCTCTCATGTGCCGCAGAGGAGACGGATAAACTCCCTCTCTTCTCCTGACAGAGGGATTTGTCTCTCCTGTGGCTGTTGCTGGAGATGGGGTGAGGATGCTGCTCCATCCCTGCCCTCCTCTGCCACCGGTGGGCAGACAGACAGACAGACAGACAGACACACGTGGGGGTGATGCATCGTGTCCTGGAAGGCTGGGCATGGCTGGGGACATGTCCCCATGCCCCTTCCTAGGGCTGTGTCTCTAAATGCTGGGAAATGACTGTTAACTGGGAGGGATGAATTCTGGGGCCTTTGGGTCTTGTCCCTCTCCTCTGGGATGGGAGGGTCCTTCCCCCCCTCCCCTCATTCTGTTCCAGCTCAACGCCACAAAGTGCAACTCCAATCCCAATTCCCAAATCCAGACCCTTCTTCCTGCTCCTTCCCATGCTCCCTTCCTGGGAATGTGATGTTGCCTTAGATTCTCTCTGAACTGAGTGGAAGGGCTGGGTTGGAGCAGTGTTGGAGGGGGAGAGCTGGGGGCGTTGGGGTGCGGAACGCTCAGCGCTCCAGCTGTGCTGACAGTGCACTAATGGAGAGGAAGGGAGGGAGTTGAGGTGTGTCAGAAAAGCACTTTGATGTGTGGGTCAGGAGCTGGAATAACGGGGAGGTGACAGGTCAGCGCTGGGATGTGTCACCGGAGCCAGGCAGCCCCAGCAAAGCACCATTAGGGATGTTCTCCAAAGCGTGACGCAGCCGGGCTGGGGTCAGGCTGCCTCTCAGCCTTGCCCAGCAGCTCAGAAGAAGTTGGCTCCTTCTTTCCAGTGCACTCCCTCTCCCAACTCTTTTTTCCATGTTTGATTAATAAATCATGCAGTTTGCCCAAGACTCCCTCTGTCCCCACCCAAATACAAACATTCCCCATCACCACCACCTTGCGACTGGCAAAGCTGCTCCCTCTGACAATCAATTACCCTCCGGAGATGAAATTATTGTTTAATGGCTTTTGGAACAGGCTCCTGCTCTGACATTCATCACAATCAATAATGCATCAGCGGGGACAAAAGAAATTACCTGCCTCCTGCTAAGTGAAAGAGTCCATTTGTATTCCACGCGGCCCCTTCACGCCCACTGAGCCGGCAGCCGCAGGTGGATCGTGCTGGCGGCACCGAGGGCAGCTGGCTCCGGCTGAACTCTGCAAAAGTTGGCTGCAACTTCATCATCGCTGCTGCTTTCAGCAGGGCTGTGTGTGAGAGACAGGGCTAGGGGCTGGAGCTTTCCTGGGGATGTGCAGCGGGGTTTGTGGCAGGGTTTCCTTAGGGTAAGGTGAAGGTTCAGGGGGTGCAGGTACAGGGTGGGAGTCCTGGCTGCTGGAGGGCTGTGGAGTTAATGTGTAGAGGCACTGGGATGGCTGGAAGGGTAGCTGGGATCATGGTGGGGGAGCGAGGGATGAGGCAGGTACCCCTGGGCAGTGCAGGGATCCCTGGCTGTCCTGTGGTCCTCATCTCCAGCACGACAGGAACTGCTTTGGTCTTCAGCCAAAGCCCAGAGGGCAGAGCCTGCTCTGGGGGTTTGCTCCATGGATCAGGGGCTGGGGTGTGACCTCAGTGTGTCCCTGAGAAGGGCTCAGTGGGATCCATGTGTCCCTCAGTGCCTCTGCCTTTCCCAGCTGTTCCAGGGAGGAACAGGGGCTGGCAGGTGAAGCTGCAGAATTAGGGTGCAGGGCTATGTCCCAACAATCCCAAAGAAACCAGTTGTTTCAGCAAGCTGGGTGTCTGCAGGGAGAGATTTGTGTTTCCTGCCTTTAAACAATCAGCTAAAAAGCCCAAATATTCACTAGGCAGAGGATGATCCTGGTGCTGCTTCCTTTAAGGTGACTTTTAAGGTATCAGTCTCCCAGAGGATGCCATGGCTATGCCTGGGAGGATCTCAAGGTGATTAGGCAGCATTATTTTATTTTAAACATCCATCCCAATTAGTGGTGAACTGAGAAGCCTCATCAGCTCAGTGCCTTGAGCTCCTCTTGCCTTAGAGCCACTTGATCCCTGCTGTTTTCCCACCTCAGCTGCTGCTTTCTCCTCAGTGCAATTTGGGAGTCAGGATCAAGGTGGTGATGGATCAGCCGGGATCAACTGTTCTGAGCAGGCAGGTCCTTGTTTCTGCAGGGCTCTGAGCAAGGTGAGTCCCTGCTGTGGAGTTCTGAGAGGCAGGAAAAAGCCCAAATTCCCTAATTTGTTCCTTTATTGCTTGAAAAATAACATCTTTGATAGGGAACCTGTTTTCACAAAGACTTGGGGAATTTGGCAGCCCCTGGGGTTTCCCAGAACATAATTTGCTCCCACTGGGACATGGTATATGACCAAAAGCACTGAAGGTCTGAATTTTCCCAGTCTGGCTCATCCTGGAGCTGATTCCTGCTGGTTTTATTGCCTTTGGCACCAGAGGAACAAGCCCTGAGGAGCCTGGTGTGCAGCACTGGGGCTCAGTGAGTGACCCCAGAGCCCTGCTAGGGGCAGCTGGCACAGAAAACTGGGCTGAAGGAGCATTTCTGCCATGTGGGAGTGCTCACCTGGAGAGGAGAAGGCTCCAGGGAGAGCTCAGAGCCCCCACCAGGGCCTAAAGGGGCTCCAGGAGAGCTGGAGAGGGACTGGGGACAAGGGATGGAGGGACAGGACACAGGGAATGGCTCCCAGTGGCAGAGGGCAGGGCTGGATGGGATATTGGGAAGGAATTGTTCCCTGTCAGGGTGCCCAGAGCAGCTGGGGCTGCCCCTGGATCCCTGGCAGTGCCCAAGGCCAGGCTGGACAGGGCTTGGAGCAGCCTGGGATAGGGAAAGGTGTCCCTGCCCAGGGGAGGAACTGGATGATCTTTAATGTCCCCTCCAATGCAAACCATTCTATGGCTCTACAATTTTCCTTTTCTTTTTTTGGGACCCCTACTTGGCTCCTTGCTGAGGGTGTGTTGAGCACAGGGATTCACCTCCCTGTTTGCCTCTGAGAGCTCCTCTTTAAACACATTCCCACAGTTCTGGGGCTTGCTGGAGACCATCCCTGGCTGTGTGATTCCCAGGCCAGGTTTCAGCTTGACCTGTGGGAAGAAAAGGAGTTTCCCTGCCTCTTGCACAGGGAATTGAAGAGAGGCCTTTCCTCCCTTTGAAAGCATTTGTTTTCCACTCTGGCCACAGGACAATCCAGCCTGGCCTTGGGCACTTCCAGGGATCCAGGGGCAGCCCCTCTGCTCTGGGCACCCTGAGCCAGGGCCTGCCCACCCTCAGAGGGAACAATTCCTTCCCAATATCCCATCTAACCCTGCCCCTCTGGCAATGGGAGCCATTCCCTGTGTCCTGTCCCTCCATCCCTTGTCCCCAGTCCCTCTCCAGCTCTGGGGAATGGTTGGACCCGATTTTAGACTTCAGTGATTCTGTGATGTGTCAAATAACTCACCTTTGTCCTGCCTTCCCCCAGGCTGAGGCTCCTGCAGCTCCCCAGACTTTTCCCAAAGTCCCATTGATCCCCTGGGTGATGAAGCTGTTGAATCAGCGCTGCTGTATTTGTTGTGTCGAGCTGTCATTTTTCTCCCAAGATCTGAAAAGGATTTCTAACTGTCAGCTCCATCCCGCATCTTTGCTCCTAATAATCAATATTGATTTTCCTGTAATGCTGTCCATCTAGATGCCATGCCTTATTTGCTGGAAGATTAGAATCTCGATGAGCTCATAAAATAGAGCACAGATTTTCCTCGTGTCTCCTCACGTGTGCATATGCAGAAAATACTCTGGGAAGATGATTATCTGCTGGGGGAATAAAAAACCCCCATGGAGTCATGCTCTGCAGCTGCAACAAATATCCATTTTGGTCACTTTGCTCTGCATTAATATGTGCAGAGAAATCCCCTGCAACTGGGATGCTGCTGCCCACAGGGATGCTGCTGCCATTCCTGGATTTTTTGTACATTTTATCCTGTCCTGGTAAGATTTTGGCTGCTGGATTTCAAGCTGGGCTTTGTAAAGGCTTTTTAAACAGATTTTCCTTCTGTGAAGGGACTGAGTTTCCCAATTATCATCCCTGATATTAATTCCTGCTCCAAGTTTGTGTCTCTAAGTGATTTTTTTTTCCAGTGGGGTGTGTTGTTGTTAGAAACAATGAACTGGTTTTACTGGTTGTGATTAATCCCCCAGTCCCTTGGGGTTGGCCAACAATCCAGTTCTGCTGAACAATGAGCACAAGACATAAACTTCACCCTAAATATGTGGCTGATATTTCCTTCATGGCATCACCTGCCTAAGCAATAAGTGATAATCCTGCACTGGGTGTGTTTTTCCAGGAATCTTGTTTATTAGTGTTTTAGGTCAGACTTTTGTAGGATTTGACTGGAGACAAGCTCCTGTTTCCTAAGCAGGAAAAGATTTTCTATAAGGAGTCTCAGCAGAGATAACATGAAAACAAAAGGTGATTGAATGTGACTGAAAATGGGCCTAAGAAATATAGGGTTTTACCAAAACTGTTGGAAGAAAAAGTCGATTTTCCCATTTTTGACAGAGGCCTGCCAGATAAGGTGCTTCAAATCGGCTTATTGAATTATAAACCACCGACATTTTGAAGCAGAATGCTTTGCTTTGAAGTGAAATGCTGAGATTTTTCATTCTGACATCTCCCAATTGATGTTTTTGGTAACTTTCTGCACACCTGGTAAAAGTGAGATTGGGGGAGGAAAAGTTCAAGGCATTAAAATACTGAATTGCTGAAGGGGTAAAAAAATACCTTTTTGTAGATAATTCTCATTAAAACCAATGTGTTCAGCTTCTGCTTCATCTATTTATATTTCTGATCCCAAATGCCCATTACCTTGTTTTTTGGGGGATTATTTGTACTTGGTGTGGCAAAGATCCCTTTGTGTTTTGCATCTTTGACCCATTGGAGAGGACTTTCTTCAATATGATGTTTTTTTGTTCCATTCTACTCAAAACCTCAGGATTATGGAAATAAGCTCCCAAGGAAGGGAGGTTTCATGAGATGGTTCCAATATATATATATATATATATTTTTTTTTTTCAGCTGGTATAAATAAATATTGTCTCCTTCTGGGCTTGCTGAGAGGAGGATTTCTAGGAGAAAGCTTGATATATTTATTTTTGATTCCACACAATTCAGTTTGGATAATAAAGTTGCTGTTCTTGCTGGAAATAGCTGCTGCAGTTGATACAGGGATACCTTCCAGTAGACCACGTTGCTCCAAGCCCTTTCCAACCTGGCTTTGTTTGGATTTTGTCCTCACTGCCTCTGCTATGGATTCTTGGCTATGGGATGGGGTTTGTCTCCCCACTTTGTGCATCAGGGATGCTTTCCCCAGCATCCTAAACGTGGGAATGTGCACGGAGAGAAAGCTGGAGGGTTGTACTATGCACCAAAATGTGCCTCATAAAATAAATAGAGAAGAATAAATAAAGCTAAGGAGGGAAGGAAAACGAAACATCAAAAGAAATGAAACTGCAGCAAAAGACAAAGCCAAGCTCTGCTTCTTAAGCACCTTTTGTGGCTCTGCCTGCACATCCCGCCTGGATTTCCTCTTGGTTTGGGGCTGCAGGAGGGGGCAGAAAGCTGAGGCTGAGCAAAGCTGAGCCAAGAATGCTTCATATGGTAATAACCCCTCCTGAGAGCCCTCACATGAAAGCCCTGCCCCTGGCACTGCTGATTAGACAGCTCTAATTGTGTCCCATGCCTGGAATACTGGAGCAGGGAGAAACCCAGATAGTGTTTGCTGAGCTGGCCGAGCCAGCCGAGCTCCGAAAATAAACCCCTGCTGCATTTGGGAGAGAAGAGTCGGGCACTGAGAGCCACAGGTGCTTCCTGCTGGAGAGGATGAAGGGCTGAGCACAGCCCCAGGCTGGGGGTGATGCTGAGGATCCTCCCAGTCTGGAGCCTGTGGGGAAAGGATTTCTGCCTGGGTGAGTTTTGGGAAAAGCCTCAGCTTTAGCTGTATGTGCTCAATAAAGCTTTTAGTTCAATACCTCTTAATGCTGAGCCTCAGTGTATTAACTCAGGACTTCCCTGGGATTGGGGCATAAACATACAGGAGCTCTTCCAGCAAGGAAAATCCTGGATACTGACATCAACATGTGATAAAAGTGGGAGATACCTTATCTTCTGTAGGTTATGGAGAGAAGCTGCCTCAACTTGTGTCTGGGACCTTTTATGCTCCCCAAAAACCAGCATCATCCCAGAATGATTTGGATTGTAAGGGACCTTAAAATTCTCCTTTCACCCCTGCCCTTCCACACCTTGCACGAAGCCAGGCTGCTCCCAGCCCCATCTTTGGGGCTCCTCACTCCCAGAGTCTGTTTGCAGCACTCAGCTCCCCACGACAAATATTTCAGCCAAGTGCCGCTCCGGCGCCGCGTGCATTTGCAAAGGAGCAATTTATCAGAGTGATTTTTATTCTCATTAAGGCAAATTAAGCCCACAAAGCTGGCAGTGGATGGGGAGAGAGGTGGAAAAAAAAAAAAAAAAAAGGAAAAAAAAATTGGTGTTCATGAAATATTTATTAAAAACAGCCATTGTAATAAATATTTGAAACCCGGTTATTAATGTTAAATCATATCAACGTCAAGTGTGCGTTTCACACGGTCTGCTCTGCTAATTGGGTGCAGGGGTTGGCAGGCCCGTGGTGCCACGGGGTCAAGCTGGCACCAGGACCAGAGGAAAAGCCTAAAACGTGGGAGCTGATGGAAATGAAGTGGAGGAAGAGCAAGGGCTTGCCATGAGCTCGTGCACTCGTGTCCCCCCGGCGTGCCCCGATCGTAACCCCAGCGCCTCCTCCTAAAAGCTGATGATTATTTTCCAATATGGAATGAGCACCCTGGCTCGTCAATGGGCTGAGGGAACGATCCTGAGGAGGAGGAGGAGGAGGGAAATAAGGGCTCCTGCCATAAACCACACGCTGCAAAACAAGAAAATAAATCTTTTAGCTGGGATAATAGCACAGGCAGTAAAATCAATATTGATTATTAGAAGAGGGGGCTGTAAAAGTCACTGTGAGGCAAAGGGAAGGGTTTTGTGGAGAGCAGTGGGGTGAGTGGAGGCTTTTCCTGGGGCAGGCAGGGCTTGGCTCTTCACTGGGATCTTTGCTGCGGTGCAGGAACCTGTAAAGGATGAAAGTGAGGAAAGGAGGGGCTGTGTTTTATCCAGGAGGGTTTGGGATACCCCCACCTCTCCAGTGGGATGTGGCAGTGGAACCCTTGGATGGAGACAGGTGAGGATTTTCATAGGGAAATCTCAAACATTTGGCCATTTTTATTGCTTTGTCTGTGAAAAATCAGTTTAAATTTGAAAAACCACTCCATTATTAATGGAAGCAGTCATTGGTTCAACTGACCTTTTGTTTGAAACATTACTTTTGCCTTTTCCAGCAAATGGAAAGGATAAAAGCTTGAAAGGGAAGCAAAACACTTGGAAAAATCCCAAACCTGATTCCCCCCTTCTTGCAATGGATGTGAACGTGCTGCCTCAAAGGGGTGGGGCAGAGATAAGGGCAAAGCTACTCCGCCTTTACTACAGGGTTCCTGGTGAGTGAAACTCCATGCCTCAGTTTCCTGACTCGGAGGTAGTCATTGAGCTCGTAATTATTCTGGTGGTAATTATTTCATGTGTAATTATTCAGAGAGTGAGGGAGCACAGAGCAGGCAGAGCAGCTGGATGGGCACCCAGGAGCTCAGGATGAAGCTCCTGGCTCAGCATCAGCTCCATCCTCACCGGGCTGGGCAGGGTGGATCCCCCTGATGGATCAGCTCAGCTTCCTCCTGGCAGAGGTGGGACCTGTGGTACCTCTGCTCCATCCAGCCCCCTTTGCAGAGCACATTTCGGGATCCAGCCCTCCAATCTGAGCAGCGGCGGCGTTTTATAAAAATATTGGAAGCGAGCAAATAAATAAACGGTAATTTAGTCGTGGACCCAACCCAGCCTCCCATAAAAGCTGGTGCAGACCAGATTTACAGCGCCGTGCTGAGATGCTTTTATGTGAAACAGAGCTTCAGAGGGGAAGCCATCTATCAGGCAAGGAGCCCGAGTGAATGAGATTTAAAAGGCAGCTTCCTTTTGTTCCCTAATAGTTTGAACAATTCGGTGTGAAAGTGGAGGAGGCGGGAAGGGGGAAATCGGGAGGTGTTTGGAATGACATTCATAATGGCAACACCGTGCACCTATTTTGGTAATAGGCTTTAAACTTCTAAGAAGGTGAATCCTCTTATTTCCAGCGTTTATTTTCTCCTTCGCTGTAAATTTATCAGTCGGGGTCGAGTCTGCTGCAAGCTGTGAGGAGCCTGATGGGAAACGAGAGCCCTGGGTCCTCATTAGTGCAGGGAACCTGTAATTTCCCAGGTTTCAAACCCTCCCGGGTTAATTTGAGTTTGCTTTTTAAACTTAGTCATTGCTACCTGCTGAGCATGGGCACTTCTGCTCCTCAGCATCCCTGCTCTCCTGCCCCATGGAATCCCTGTGCCATGGAATCCCTGCTCCATGGAATCCCTGCTCTTCTGCCCCATGGAATCCCTGCTCCATGGAATCCCTGTGCCATGGAATCCCTGCTCCATGGAATCCCTGCTCCATGGAATCCCTGTGCCATGGAATCCCTGTGCCATGGAATCCCTGTGCCATGGAATCCCTGCTCTCCTGCCCCATGGAATCCCTGCTCCATGGAATCCCTGCTCCATGGAATCCCTGCTCCATGGAATCCCTGCTCTTCTGCCCCTTGGAATCCCTGCCCCATGGAATCCCTGTGCCATGGAATCCCTGCTCTTCTGCCCCATGGAATCCCTGCTCCATGGAATCCCTGTGCCATGGAATCCCTGCTCCATGGAATCCCTGCTCCATGGAATCCCTGCTCCATGGAATCCTGCTCTCCTGCTCCCTGGAGTCCCTTCCCCATGGAATCCCTGTTTTTCTGCTCCCTGGAATCCCATTCTCCTGCTCCCTGGAATCCCTGCTCCCTCTTCCCTGTACCTGGCAGGGGAGATCCCTTGGCTGAGGGTGTCTGGCACACCAAGGCTGGGCTCAGCATCCTCCCAACCCCAACATTTACCAGTAAATCTCCTTCTCCTGCCTTTAACCTGGGAATTAAAGTTCCCTCACTTAAATGCAAAACAATTCCAGGCTATTTCGCTGCCTCATTTTTGTCCTGAGGTTGGGGCAGTGCTGGTCCCCCCTTCCTGAAGCCACCATTTCTCCTCTCCACACATGGAAATGGGATTTCCAATGTCATTTGCAGTTGCTATGGGCTTTTTCCTCCCAAGAAGTTCAGGCCAGCAATTCCAGCCTGCCAAAGAGAGGAGGGGGAAAAAATCCTCAGCTTTAATCTTTGTGAAGGGAGAGCAGGTGAGGGAACAAAGAAATGGGGAAAGCGAGGAAAGAAAAGGGTGGACAAGAGGGTGTGGAGGGAAGTGTGGTTTGCAGAGATCAGATGGAAAAGGCAGCTTTCGTGGGCAGGGATGTGAGGAAGAGGACAAAGGGCTGAAGACAGAGAGTGATGGTGTGTGGGGAAGCAAAGCTTCAAGCAGGAGCCTCCTGGGATCTCTCATTTTGGGGGAGCCCTGTCCCACCCACACGGCGTCACCTCCAGCACTGACAGGACCTGGGCATGGGCATCGCTGCCTCTGAGCTCTGCTGACTCCCAGAACTGTTCTCAAACCATCTATATGTCGTCATTCCTAAATTCCCTGGCCTTGAAGCTGGAGTTATTTATTTCACATTCCCTGGCAGAGCTGAGGAAAGGAGTGGGGGAATTGATATCCTGGGATTCCTACTGAGAAGTTGTGAGACTCCGTGCTCCTCCACTGGGAACATCTTGCATTGCCCTCAGGATGGTCCTGGGGAGCTGCTCCCTCTCATCCCTTCTTCCACAGACCTGGTGTTGAAGGAAAAGGAAGCATCATTCCCAGGGAAAGGATGGGAAAATCAACATTTCTCCTGGATGTCACATATGTGGCTGAAAGGTGCTCGGGTGTGTCAGGGATCAACAAGTTCCAAGAGCCTCTGTTGAGGGGAAGATGTACAAGAGCTGCTGGGAAATGGGTTATCCCTACATACAAAACCCAGGAGATGCAGATTGACACAAATCTGTTCCCTGAAGGAGCAAAAAGTGTCTAAAAAGACAAAATGCATTGGCTTTGTAGCTCAGATTTGAAATGACTCAGCAGTGCAGGTGACTGGTTTCTCGCTGCTGGAGGACAGATCAGAAGAGAACACAAAAAGGTGGTGGAAATGTGACATTTTGGGGTGATCAGAGGCTAGTCCTGGCTTTCCTGTGGTTTTCCCTTTCTCCCCACTTAGACACATGCCAGAAATGTATCATTTTTACAGGTTTTGTCTGGTTTGGGTTATCTCTGCCCTGGGATCAGGGTCTCTGAGGGCAAAGCAATTCCTCATTCAGCTCAGAGGAAAAGGCTGGAGCAACGTCTGGAGGTGGCTGAACATTTATAGGATATGATTTCAACTATTATCATAACTATCCTGTATTGCATTGTCTAATAAAGACATCAATTTAAACCCCTTACAAGTGGCAATTACCTAATAAAATGCAGTAAGGATCTTCCAAGTTGGCAGTAAAATTAGCATTACTGGATTTTAATTAATAGCCCAAGCCTGAATGGCTCTTCTATGTCCTGTGCAGGAGGAATGGCTGTGTGACTGCTCGTGTGGATGGGACAAGACTGGGAAAAGGAAATCAGTGAGCCCCAAAAGGCTCAGTGTCAATGCTGAAGGGGGTGTGTGGGGCCAGTCTGCACTGAGGGGAGCAATGGGACTGCTGTGCTCTTGTGGAACCCCAGAACTGTTTGGGTTGGAAGGAACCTTAATGCTCATCTCATCCCACACCTTCCACCATCCCAGGATGCTCCAAGCCCTGTCCAGCCTGGACTTGGACACTTCCAGAGGTCCAGGGGCAGCCACAGCTCTCTGGGCACCCTGTGCCAGGGCCTCAGCACCCTCAGAGGCAGGAGTTTTTTCCCGGTATCTAATTAAAATCTCCCCTTCTTCAGCTTAAAGCCATTCCCCTTGTCCTGTCCTGGTGCCACTTCCCCACAGACTGAGCAGCAATGCTGTTAACATCACAGCTCCCTGGCACAAGGAACCCCAAAGGCTCCTTGTACCCGAATCAGGGGCTTGGGGCTCTTCACCAAACCCTTCTTGGCTTTGCCATCACCACTTCTCCCCTGCAAGGGGGGTGATGTCCTCTTGCAGCTATTTTTCCCAGGTTTATTCAATATCCCTGATGGCCACAGGGTGCTGAGCCCTGTGAGGAGGCTGCCGCTGGGGAAGCAGGTGAGATCTCCCTCCCTCTGCAGCCTGGGACACCGTTTGATCCGGGCTGTGACAAAGTCAGCGTGTCAGAAATGTGTGAGCACATTTGTGATGGCAGAGTGACTTTATTCCTCAGCTGGCGGAGTGCCTTTATTCTTTACAAATTTGTGATGGCACAGTGACTTATTCCTCGATGGCAGAGTGACTTTACTGCTCCTTCCTGGCTTTTATGGTGTAACTGGAGGGGTTTTGATGTGCTACAAGGAGCCCTAGAGCGAGGCTGGCTTGAGCTGTCATCCCCCATCCTCTCTGGCCTTTTTTCTGTGCTCCCCTTCCCATTTTCCTCTGCTTGCTGGCAGGCTGCCTGGTGGAAGCAAATAGCAGGGATGCTGCACTGATGGAGGGAAGGACCCCTGGTGTGCTTCCCAGGAGGGTGTCTCCATCAGCCAGAGAAATCTCAATGCTCCAGCAAGATTGCTTTTCCGGGGAAAGGGGGGAGAGCCCAATCTGCCTGCAAATGTGCATGTTGGAGAGGGGAAAATCAAACCGTGGCGTTTAGCAGAGCCAATTTCCTCCAGGAACAGGGAGAGGGAAGTGATGGCTCAGATTGGTGCTTCCCGAGCTAATTGTATTGACAAAATAATGAAAGTATTTGTATGCACTTGTTCTTGTTGTGTATAAACTGCAGCAAATAGAAATCCACAGGATTATTTTTTTATTTTTTTCGGTATTGCTGTTCTCAGGCAGTTCAGAGCTGGGAGATGGTGGGAATTCACTGCACTGGCAGGTCAGTCTGGCTCCGTGTCCCACCCTCCTCCTGCCCCTGGTGCCCAGGGGGGATGGAGGGATGGGGTTTAGTCCTGCCTGTGCCACAGCTCACACACCATCTGCTGTCTCCAGGGATGCTCCTTAATTTAAAGGGTGGCTTTTGACTGAGGAGCGTGAGCCAGGGGATGTGTTGGCTCCCAGGCAGTCCCGGTGTGGTGGGGGTGGCTTTCCCATCCCCTGGGATCTGGGAGAGCATGGGGCTGCTTTCCAGCAGAGCTGCAGGAAACTTCATCCCAAAACACATGGCTCCCCTCCAGCAGCTGTGCTCCTTCCCTCTGTCAGAAAACCAGACCACTTCTGCTGAGCCCGTACCCGAGTGGGATTTTTTTAATCTCTTTTTTCTTCTTTTTGGCAAATCTGCTCCTTTAACCAATTTCCAGTCCTGGCTGGAATGCCAGACTGGTTTGGGTTGGAGGGGACCTTAACATTTGTGTCACCTCACCCCCTGCCATGGGCAGGGACACCTTCCCCTATCCCAGCTTGCTCCAAGCCCCATCCAACCATTGAGCACTTCCAGGGATGCAGCAGCCATGGCTTCTCTGGAATGCCTTCCCTTCAGCTTCCTCTGGAATGCCTTCCCTTCAGCTTCCCCTGCTTTATGGAGTGGTTCATCACATGTTTGTGTGTGAGTGAGATGATGGAGAGCGGTGCTGCTGCAGAGTAATTGTTTAACGTGCCTGCTGATCCCACATCTGGGATCAAGCTGCCAATATTCCGGCAGTTTGGAGCTGGGGCTTGAGCCTGCATCTATTTATGAGCTGTTTAGGGCTGTGCATCACTTGCTGTTTGTTACCAGAGCTGCAGGTGAAGCTCCATGGGGAGGGCCTGGAGGTTTTGGCTCCTTCAGGGTTGTGGAATCTGAACTGGAGACTCCTGGCTGTGGGATGAGATGAGGATGAAGGTGAGGATGGGGATGAGGATGAGGATGAGGGTGAGGATGAGGATGAGGATGAGATCTACTCTGGGAAAGCCTTGCAGACACCTCAACAAGGGGGTCACTGCAATTGCCTCAGCTTTGTGGATAAGGGGATGGCGAGGAGGGGAGGAGGCAAATGACCTCTGCTGCTGCTTTTCAGCTGCCTTTTGGTCTTTTTTTCTGAGTTCTCAGCTCCCTCATCCTCAGCCAGTGCTGCACAGGAGGGAGATGTGCAGAGCTGCACAGGAGGGAGATGTGCAGAGCAGCCTGCACAGGAGGGAGATGTGCAGAGCAGCACAGGAGGGAGATGTGCAGAGCTGCACAGGAGGGAGATGTGCAGAGCAGCACAGGAGGGAGATGTGCTGAGCTGCACAGGAGGGAGATGTGCAGAGCAGCACAGGAGGGAGATGTGCTGAGCTGCACAGGAGGGAGATGTGCAGAGCTGCACAGGAGGGAGATGTGCTGAGCAGCCTGCACAGGAGGGAGATGTGCAGAGCAGCACAGGAGGGAGATGTGCAGAGCAGCCTGCACAGGAGGGAGATGTGCAGAGCAGCCTGCACAGGAGGGAGATGTGCTGAGCAGCCTGCACAGGAGGGAGATGTGCAGAGCAGCCTGCACAGGAGGGCTGCTGCTTTTTGCTTTTGGCAATTCCAGCCAGCAGCTTGTCCAGGCCAGCGCTGGCAGAAGAGGGCCTGGTAACTTTGGAGGCAGTGCAGAGAACCAGGAGCCCTTCATGAAGTGTCACTGATGTGGAAATACAGGATCAAATGAGTAGCAATTCGTGTGTCACCGCATGACAGAACAAAACCCTCTACCGAGGAATTAAAGCCATAAATATCCTACAGGGCCCCTTCCTGCTAACATGTTCCTGACATCTGGAGTGGCAGCCCACTGGAACCTATCTGCTGTCAAAGAGCTGTTGCAATTAAGTCGTGAATGCAGAGGGGAGAAGGGGGAAAACAATTTTTTAAATGACTTGGCAGGTGATGGAAAACCAAAATACCCTTTTCCATTAACGTGAGCAAATTTACCTTAAAAGGAGTTGGGTTAAAGACTCAGGAAGTTAATTGCCAGAGTCATTCAGTCAGTTTTTGGTCTCCTTGGGGCTGGTGTGGGAGCGATGGAGGGCCTGTGGTTGGGTTCCCACCTGGCTCTGTGCTGCTGCAAATATTTAACACTTTCTTGGCCTCCTGTGCTCCAGCATGGCTTGGTGGGCACGTGGTGGTGTGGGAATCCAGCGATGGGGATGGATCTGGAGAGGCAGTGATGGGATTCACCGTGCCAGGCAGGAGCTGTTGGAGTTAAGGTGTGGGGCAGCACCTCAGCCTGGTGCTCCCATTGTGTGGATGATGGAGGGACTTAGGAGATCACAGAATTATTAAGGCTGGAAAATCGAGTCCAACCATTAATTCAGCACTTGTGTGTTCACCAAACTGTGTCCCCAGGTGCTGGAGATCTGCTGGGTCTGGATGTTGTTAGGTGGGACTAGAAGGAAAAGGGTGGTGAGCTGTGAGTTGTGAGCTGTGCCCTCAGAAGCCAGAGGGCACTTCCCAGGGTTTTGGGCTTTCCAGGAGCTTGGTGGCTACAGACAGCCATGACCCAGGGATTCCTCTGTGGGTGAGCATTACCCTTGCTTCAGTGGGAAGCTTGGAGATGGGAAAGGCTATGGTCAAAGTTCTACAATGCAGCTCTCTTGCTTCTGCACGAGTCCTGGTGTTGTTTCTAGCAGCAAAATATAAATACAACTCCAAATATATTTCCATTTTCTTAAAAGAAAAATTATTTTTAAAATCCTCATTTATAGAATCATAGAATGGTTTAGGTTGGAAGGGACCATAAAGATCATCTAGTTCCAAGTCTGATACCATTGGCAGGGAACCTTCCACTAAACCAGTTTAGTCAGAGACCCATCCAAGCTGGACTTGAACACCTCCAGGGATGAGCTGGACTTGAACACCTCCAGGGATGAGCTGGACTTGAACACCTCCAGGGATGAGCTGGACTTGAACACCTCCAGGGATGAGCTGGACTAGAACACCTCCAGGGATGAGCTGGACTTGAACACCTCCAGGGATGAGCTGGACTTGAACTCTTCCAGGGATGAGGTGGACTTGAACACCTCCAGGGATGAGGTCCTAAATTGCTGTTCTCACAATCTGTGGGTTTTTTCCCTGCCATCCTTAGGAGGTTCCAGGCAGCCCCTTGCAGTGATCTCCACACCCGTCTCTCACGCGCCGCAGGATTTTGGATGCCACAACCAGGCATTAACCACAGCCCCCTTTAGCACCTCTCAGGGCATCACCAGCACACCTGGTGTGAGCCACCCATGCAGCCCAGCCACCAGCCAGGGCTGCAGGAGCAGTGCCTGGGGAGCCTCATTGGGATTCTGGGCACTGCTCGGTGCCATCCTGCTCGTCGCCTTTCGGTCTCCCCGCAGAGGTGGGACCGCGCGGCTGCGATTTGCATTTCTGGAGTTTACAGGAGGTGTCACCAAGCAGATATACTGGCAAGCTGTGTCTCGCAGAGAATTCATTTTCGGGGGGTTTCGCTCCCTCCTTCCCAATCTGGCTGGCTTGATCTCGATTAAAGCATCCAGCTCCTTTGCTTCATTGCAAGACACACCAAACGCAGTGCAGGCTCTGGGCTGGGTTTTCCTCCTCATTGCCCCGTGGTTGGCTCCTCTCCAAAGGGCCAGCAGTTGGGAGACTGCCATCTCCATGGCTGTACTGGAAATCTTCCCTCTGGTTATCTAAAAATCAGGAAGCAGAATTGATCCCAAATGCCTCCAGATGACCGTGGCAAACTCAGAAAATAAAGAATCGCAGCTGACAACAGGCTGAGAATCTCAGATTGCACCAGTAACTTTTTGCAAGATTTTATTCAAGGTACCTGATTTTCAAAAAGGCCCTGATTGAGGATTGATCCTTGTAACAGACTATTTCAAAATTACCCATCACTTTTGGCTGCAGGTTTGCTAAATGTTTAATTATTCCATCAGCAACTTAACAGTTGAGCAAACTGTTTTGTGTAATAATTTTTCCCTCTATAGTTTACACAAAATGGGGGAATAACACCTAAATGGAATAACCTGTGGCCAGCAATTGGAGCTGTGCTTGTGTTCACTCCTTTTGGCTTAAAAATGAGATCTTCTCCCCAGCCCCAGGTGATTCAGTACAACCTGATTTCTTCTATGGGAAATAAAGGCTGAGAATCAAGTGAAGAGGAGAGGTGTTCTTGCCCTCCTCCTGAATTTGGGTCCACCTTTTAAAAGTAAGGAAGAAACCCATCCCTTCCCCTTGTAGCTCTAGGAGACCTTCCCTGTCCATCCCTGCCACCCCACCTGAGGTTTGATGCACTTTGAACACTTCTATTTGCTTTAAAAATGGGCAGATTGTGGCCTCAAAGTTGTTTCTTCGTGGTTTTGCAGGAGGAAGAGCACTGGAGCAGCTCCCTCTGGGTCCTGCCGTGGGTGCTGTGGCCTGGAGGGGCTGAGCAAGGAGCAGGCATGGGGAGAAGTGGTTTCGAGGGTGATGCCTCCACTTCACACCATCCAAACTCTCCCTTGCCACGAGCACCTGAGCATGTGGTCATCCTGAAGCTCCAAACACCCAAAATCAGGCAGGAATTTTCCCTCCTTTGAACCTCACCTCGCAGTGCCTGCGCTGGAGCAGCAGCCAGGTTGCCTGGGCTACACAAGCATCCTCTTGGATTATTCCTGGTAAATAATATTTAGTTTTTCACTCGGAGCAAATGGCCTCGGAGTCCATGGAGTAATTCTGGGCCAGCTTGCAGCGCCTGTGAGTTTAACTCTCCAATTTGGCCTGCAGCAGCTCTGGGCAAATTGCTCCCAGCAACTACTTTATTCATCCCCAAATGTGGTTTTGTGCTGACCCAAGCGGTCGACTCAGCACATGTTTTCAGCCAGGAAAAAAGAAATTAAAAAAAAAAGAGGCAAATTGTTTCCAAATGGTGCGTGTTTTCTATAAAGGCAGCTATACAGGATGTTTTTGAAGGGATTCTGGAAGAAAAAAGCCATCTGAAAGCGGTGTGTTTCAGCTGTTCTGCTCATGTTTTCAGCACTAGGAACACAGGTGCGTGTTTTTAACTGACCTGTTGTGCTGGGTGCTTGTTCTTTTGAGTTTTATCAGGAGGCCAAACATCCTGCATGTCTTCCCTGCATGGGAAAATTGGGGGGAAAGATTTAAAATAGGAACTGTCTTATTTTCTGCTGTTGGAGAACTCTTAAGACCAACTTTAGGTTTAGACCTGAGTGTTGCAGGTCTCCAGGCATCATCTTGGGTTTTTTTCCATGTGAAGACACACTGACTTTCAAGGAATAGCTTAACCCTTTTCCTTCAGCTGCAAGGATTGAGGTTCATTCCTTCTCCAGCTGTTTTCCAGCTGTTTGCCAGACCAAAATCAGCCTTGACTGTCACAGGGGTGGCGCTGAACACTTGGAGCCACCCTTGGGTGGGTGTTTGGCCACTGGAGGACATCTCTGTCTTCTCCCTGAAGCCCTTCAGGCTCCAACCACACCAGCTGGGCTGTTTGGGAGGTGGAGATCTGCCAGATCCTTGTGGGAAAGGGTCTGGAAAAGTGGAGCATTGGCACTGTGGTGTATGGCAGAGTGACTTCATTCCTCAGTGGCAGACTGCCTTCATTCCTCACAGATTTGTCATGGCACAGTGGCTTTATTCCTCGATGGCAGAGTGACTTCACTGCCCCTTCCTGGCTTTTATGGTGTCACTGCAGGGTTTTTGATGCATGGTTTTGTGCTGGGCAGGGTTTTGTGCTGACCCTGATTATTTACAGCCAGCTCTGCAAGTCTTTCGCTCCTTCTTACTCAACAAACCTGATGTTTCCTCCAGGAAGGGCTGCTCAGCCTGCTGCCACATCCCAGGGCCACAGCTGGCAGTGGAAGCTCTTTCCATGCCAAAGGCTGTGATCCCTGCTCCCAATCCTGGGGCTTCAGCTTCACCCAGTGCTCCATGAATTTACCTGTGGGAATCTGAGCCCTGGGCTGTTGCCACTGAAGATGAACAGATCACACGGACACAGCTCGAGGTGTGGTGAAAAGAAGAGCAGAGTTTATTTTTCCTCCCAGGATTTATAGGTTTCTGACCACAGCCAGGGATTGGATGGTCAGGATAACACTTTCTCACTGCACTGGCCATGAGAGATGCCCATCACAAGATGTGGAACAGAAAGAATGTACACATATCTATGTTTACAGTTACTCTCCTGGGAAAGGCTTTAGAAAACCATGTCAGCAAGCTCAGAAGCTGAGTTTTCAGGGTGACAGTGGGGGATGCACCTCAGCACGGAGGGGCTGTCAAAGCAGCACTTGCACCTGCCCCTGAGATTTTGTGGGTGTCCTACAGTGAGCTGGCTCCCCAGAGAGATGCAGAGATGCTTTGAAATGGGTGAAACACGGCGACAACAGTTCTGATTAAAAAAGGGGAGCGTGGCTGATGGTTTTGTCTTATTTAATGCTGACATCCTGAGGTCAAACTGTTCCTCTCTGAGGAAAGCACAGCCCCATTAGTCAAACACAGCAATCTCTGGCTTTGTAGTTTTGTTGCATGATTTATAAGCCACGGGGGTAAAAAAGAAGTTTTTCTCTGAAAATACCAGGGAATGTTTCTATCCTTGTTGCATTCCCTTGCTCATTTTAACTTCAGTTTTACAACATCAAAGCTGGAGTTGAGCTCTCCTGGTACCCGTTTGCAGGATTCAGTATCCTACCACGTCTGGCTGCTGGCTCTCTCCAGTTGTATGGCAGAAATCCATCCCACATCCCTCTGGAATTCTGTAAATGAGCACCTCCTGTTCAAAAGAGGTGGTACAGGAGCAAGGAGTCCATTTTTGAGCTCCTTGTGAGTGGCACAAGCTCTGTGGTGCTCAGAGAGTGGCGTAGCTGAAATCCAGGTCTCAGCCAGCACTGGCACAGAGGTTAATTTTCCACTCCTGATTCCTGTTGGGAAATGTCAGATCATCCCTGCCTGGAACCTGAAAAATGGGTGTTTAAGGGACTAAAGCACCTTTCTGCTGCTGTCAGCTAGGCCTGGCATTTCGGCTCTGTGTGAACTCTTGATCAGGTCAGAAAGTAAAACTCCCTTTTAGGAAAGATTTTAAGATGATGGAGGGCTTTGTTTCACTCTGCATTTGCAACTCTAATGTGTTCTTTCCCTGTGCTCCCACCCACTCCTCACACTCAACCCCAGACTCTCTACTCACATGGCTATCAGTGTCACCTCTCAAACATGTCTTTCCTTGGAAATCCAGCTTTTCATCAATTAAACATTTTTGACAGCTTTTCTGAAACAAATCTTAAAAAAATAATAAAAAAAATAATAAAAAAAATTAAATCTTTGCTTTCCCGCAAAGTTTTGGTGGTTTTACCTCAAGAGACTCCAGCAGCCCTACGGTGAAGGTGACCCCAGAAGGATTTTGGGGCAGCTTTGGGCTGCTCCCAGGGGTGGTGTGGGACACAGCCTCATGCCTGTACCCTGTCACTGCTGCTGTCAAGAGAATTCTACTTAGTGCTTGTGTGAGTTCCTGGCAGGGAGGGCTGGAGGGGGGTGGGATGGAGCTGCATGTACCAGGTATGTCCCTGTATCCCTGCCAGGTCCTTGCAGGATGTTTGATTTCCACTTCTCTCCTCCCCTAGAAGCCCCCAGGTAAGAGCCCATCATCCTTCCCCTGGAGCTGAAGCCCATTTCCCCATCCCTCGCTCCCACCTCTCAGTCCATTTGCATCACTGCTCTTTTCCCAGTGCAGCCCAGTCCCCACTGGACCATTCCTGCAGGGATTCCAAGCCCAGGCCGATAACAAGGGGCTGCATAATTTAGAGCCAGGGATGCACTCCTGGATCCAGCCTTCCATGGCACAAACCTTGTGCAGGTGTGAGCCTTGCCCGGGGCTTGGATGGGCTGGTGAGCTGTTTTTCTTGGAAAAACAGGTAAATCTGTTGTTTCTTTCATCTCCTTTACCCTCTTCTGCTGCCAGATTTCAGCCCTTCAGTGTGACAGAAGTCTTTGAGCTGAGACTTGAAAAACCAGTTGAAGTGTCAGTGACCTCCTCCGTGGGTCCCTGCTGTGTTTGGGGAGCAGGGGTTGAGAATCACATCCCAAACACAGCAAATGCCTTATAAATCATAAATGCAGCAATCACATCCTCTTACTAAAAAGCAGAAAAGCTATAAATAGACCAGCAAATGTAACTTCTGTGGCCAACTTTGCCCAGACCTCGCCCTTTTGCCTCAGAATAGGTCCCGCATGTTTTATCTCCTCTAAATGCAGTGTAAAACAGTCTATTCCCTTCCCTGAAAATTCTTGTCTTTGTCATCCATCCTTCTCCTCCCATCTGAATCAGATTTAATTTTCTTGCCTAGTGCCACTTAGAAGCCCCTAATGAACAGAAGGTCCCATCCCTTAGTGCCAATCACACAAAATTGGTTTCGTGGGCATACAAATGCTCCAGTGCTGAGACTGAACTGGCAGGACATGATGGCTTTGCAATGACTTGCAGACTCCTTTAATTAAGGTGAACATGTTTAGCTGAGGAAAAAAAAAAAGCGCAGTCCATGAAAGTATGCTAAGCATGTTGATTTAATTGGCAATTACTGAATTTAAAGTAAGCATTCAAGTGTAGCCAAACCCCTTGTATGACAAAGTCCAGCCCCAAAGTCCTGCTAGGCAAAACACCAAGAAAATGAGGCAGAGAAAGATTAAATGCCTTGCCCAAGGTCATGTGGGAAGACATGCTGGAGCTGGGAGCTGAGCTGGGTTTTCCTGTGGCTGTCCTTCCTCCACAGCATCCTTCTCATCCAGGGGCAAGGGGGGATGACCTCGAGCTGAGGGAGGGCAGGGCTGGAGGGATATTGGGAAGGAATTGTTCCCTGTCAGGGTGGGCAGGCCCTGGCACAGGGTGCCCAGAGCAGCTGGGGCTGCCCCTGGATCCCTGGCAGTGTCCAAGGCCAGGTTGGACAGGGCTTGGAGCATCCTGGGACAGTGGAAGGTGTCCCTGCCCATGGCAGGGGGTGGAACGGGATGAGCTTTAATTCCCTTTCCAACACAACCCTTCTGGGATTCTGTGACTCTCCTCATCAAGCTGTGCTGCTCTGTCAGCATCGTGGTGCTCAGAAAAGCTTTTTTAACATTATCTCCTGCAGCTTGGCTCCAATGTCTTGCTGATCTTTCCTTCCCCCTTTCCAGTGGCATTGGGAATGTCACTGAGCAGCTGGGGCAGGGTTTGTGCTCGATCTGGATCTGCCCTCTGTGCACCAGCCCCAAAGTCCCTCCCTGCTGCCATCTTTCCCCCAAAGTCCATCAGTGTTTGGGATCTGGAGCTGTCTCTGCAGTGGGCACAGAGCAGCACATCAAATCTTCACCTTACCCGTGCTTTGTTCAGCAGCAGCGGGTGCAGAATTCTAATTACGCTCATTAGGGGTGTTTATGCTCCCCTCGATTTCTGAGCATCCTTCTGCATTAAAAATCCCTCCCAAAGCAGGTGGGGAGAGCTGATGGTCCTTTTAATTCCCTGTAACAGAATCATCTCCCGGGCATGGCAGTGATGCTGTGGCACTGGGCATGTTTGGAGGGACATGTGGAGCCAAGCCGGGGCCGTCAGCACCAGCCAAGGACTGGCAGAGCCTGTTGGCACTGGCCAGAAAGAAGCATTTGTGGTTTTTATTCACATACGGATTTTTATTTTTATATTTTGCTATAAAACAGATTATTTTGTGAGTTTTCTTGAGGTTTTGCCACAAACTCCCCTTTGGGGAGGAAAGCTTCAGTAAGAAGCTTTTGGGGAACTCCAGGCCTGTGGTGCCAAGCCCTTTATTTCTGCAGAGGAACATTTAAATTCTGCTTTTCTAGTGTTTCCCTAAGCTTTACAAGGAGGGAAACTTCCTCCAGAAACAGGGAAACTTGACTTTCCTCGTTTCTAATACTGCCTTAATGCTTGCTAAAATAAATGTAAATCCTTGCCTATGTGCCAAGGTGTGGGACAGCCCCCCCACAGCTGCTCCTCTGCATCCATCGTGCTCCTGATGTTCCCCACTGCGCTCCCATTGAGGAAAAGTGGAGAAATCAATTAAATCCAGCACTGTTTAAATTTGTTTTCTTGTTCCTCCAAAGAGCAATAAGTCACGGCATGGCTGGGGAAAGCTCTTTGCATTTTGAAGCTTTGCATCCTGCACCTGGGTGGAGTGGGAATTGTGGATAGCAGCAGGAAGGTGTTGCAGAGATGGACCAGGGTTATACAGGGACAGGGATGAGGGAAAGGCTTCTAAGACATGGTTACACCTGGAATTCTCTGCTGGAGACTTAAAGGAATGAGGGATTTGTGTGCAAAGTGCTGACTGTGGATGATGTGAGGAGGGAGAGGGCACCTGGGGCAGAGGGACTTCCAGCCTGGCAAGGAGGTGTGCCAGGGAAAAGGGCCAGAAATAAAGGGAACAGGGCCAGGGCAGGGTGGTTATAATTCCCTGGAGGAATGATTTGCCAGCTTCCAGCAAAGGGCAGCAGGACCCTGAAATGGAGACCAGCCCTGTGGCAGCAGTCAGGTGTCACTGCCTGCTGCAGCTTTGAGGGCAAATTGAGGGGAGGAGAGTGCCTGGCTTGGTGTGGGCTGCTTGAACCTTGCTGGTCTGCTGGGAATGTTGGGAATGTCCATCAGCTGGGAATGTCCATCGGATGAGGATGAGGATGTCTTTGTGGCAGGAGGCTCAGTGTACGCAGCCTTTGGAGAGGAGCTGCCTTGGGATGCTGGACAGGATGATCTGAGGTCTCTGTGGGCTTACAGAGGAACAGGAGCCAGGAATGGGGACCCTGAAATGAACAAATCAGAGCCTGCTTGGTGAGATCCTGGGCACCAGTGAGGGAAAGGATGAATCTCCTGCCTGCAAGGGCTCCTCTCTCTTCAAGACCCTTAAAAACAGCCCCTCCAGCAAGCCAGGAGTTAAACAAACACAGGAATTTCTGCAAGATGCCTGCTACAAGCACATCGTTACTGCCAGATGCCAGCTACAAGTGCAACATATTTTTCTATATGTGCCACTTGTGTTTTCCACGATGACTGTGCACATGGGGAAGGTGTCCGTGCCTCGGCGCGGAGCTGCCGGGGAGGGAGGCACGGGACGAGGCGGTTGATGGGGGCAGGAGGCTGATGGCAGGAGTCTCTTCTTTTTACAGAAAGTGAAAAATCAATCCTTGACCTTTAAAGGAGTTTATGAATTCCTGGCTTAGGGATCGATGTGCATTGATTTTTGTGTGTCTGCGTGGGCTCGCCGTGTACACGATCAGGTGATGGAAGCCGAGTTTTGCTGAGTCTGGAGCGGGCAGAAGCAGGTGTTGTCTCTGTTCAGCTGCCAGGAGTGAAAACATTATTTTTCCTCCTTTTTCTCTACCTTTTCTGCGTGGCAGCTGGAGGTCGAGGTCACTCAGAGACACTGTGTTTGGTATTTCGGTGACAGCACCTCCCTGCCTCCTGCCCTGCTGCTCTCCATCACCCTGTGGAGCATCCCTGTGTCTCCCAGCCCTTCCCAGGGATGTCGCAGTCTGTCTCCCCTCATTTGAATGTTCTGGATCATCCCTGTGTCTCCCAGCCCTTCCCAGGGATGTCACAGCCTGTCCCACGCCATTTAAAGCTTCTGCAAAGGGGGAGGCTCCTGGCTTGCTTTGGGAGGTTTGTTCTTTTCCTGGATTGTTCTTCCCCCAGATCACTCGGGATGAGGCTACAGCTGCTTGTTCAAGGGGTGATTTTTGGCAGATTTTTGGTCCTGTGGCTATAGAGATTTTGTGGCAGTCGGGGTTGTCACTCCTGGGTGAAGCCCCCGAGCCCAGCCTGGCACAGGAGGTGCTGGTGGGAACCCAGATTCTGGTTTGCCTGGGCAGCAGCAGGCGAAGCTTTCCCATTTCCACCCCAATAAAATAGCAATTTCCTCAAGACTGCAGACTCAGCCAGCACAGAAGTTAGCTTAATGAATTAAAACTCAAGCGTGGCTTGACCTCGGAGGTGTGACGTTCCTCTTGTGAATGAGGATTTAAGGGAGGAGACGTGCTGGCAGCCCATTTCCCGACCCGCTCCCACGAGACGTGTGAGCAGAAGCAGAGCCCTCCTGTGCACATTTCTATATATATTTGGTGTATATTCATGTCCGCCCACTGATCTCCCGAGATGAAGCCGTGCGGGCTGACAGCTGCCGAGGAGCCGAGAGGTGCTGGGGGTGGGATGGCAACAGAAGGCTCCAAAGCCTGTTCAGCTGCCACGGGCTGGGGAGGGGGGCAAGCAAACAGAAAGGCTGACGTGTTTCAACTCACAAATGTTGGAGGAAACGTGGCATCAAATAGCAGCTCCCAACAGCACAGGCCTGAGTCGGGTCTCAGCAGTGTCGGGAGAGTTGCTGTTTTCTGCAGCAAACCCAAAATGGGCCAAAAGCACCAGCTGATATTGCAGAAGCCCAGAATGGGTCAGGGAAGGGAGCACAGAGGCTCATCTGGTCCCAGATCCCTGCTCCAACAAGATCATCCCAGAGCAGAGGGCACAGGATTGGGCCCAGACAGTTCTGGAACATCTCCAGTGAGGGAGTCCCCACACTCTCCCTGTGCAGTTTGTTCTGGTGCTCAGTCAGGCACAGGAAAGAACTTCTGCTCCTCTGCTGGGGGAATTGCTGGGCTCAGCCCCTGCCCCTGGCTCTGGTGCCATTGCTGGGCCTGGAGAAGAGCCTGGGCCTGCTCTGATCCTCCTGCAGCCAGGGACAGCCAGGGATGGACAGGGATGGACAGGGACGGACAGGGACAGCCAGGGACAGCCAGGGATGGACAGGGACAGCCAGGGACAGCCAGGGACAGCCAGGGACAGCCAGGGATGGACAGGGATGGACAGGGACGGACAGGGATGGACAGGGATGGACAGGGATGGACAGGGATGGACAGGGATGAACAGGGACGGACAGGGACAGCCAGGGATGGACAGGGACAGACAGGGACGGACAGGGACGGACAGGGACAGCCAGGGATGGACAGGGACGGACAGGGACAGCCAGGGATGGACAGGGACAGCCAGGGACAGCCAGGGACAGCCAGGGACAGCCAGGGACAGCCAGGGACACCCAGGGCTGAGGTCTCCTCTCAGCTGGGGCTCCTCTCCAGGCTGTGCAGCCCCAGCTCCCTCAGCCTTTCCTGGAGGTGCTCCAGGCCCTTCCTCAGCTCCAGGAGCTCCTGTTCCTGCTGTGCTGATGATCCAGGGCTGGACACAGCACTCCAGAGGTGCCTCCAGGGCTGGGCACAGGGATCACCCCTGACCTGCTGGCAGTGCTCTTCCTAATGCATCCCTGGATCCCTTCAGCCTCCTCAGCCCCAGGGCACAGGGCTGGCTCAGGGACAGCTCATGGTCTCCCTCCCAGGCCCTTCTCTGCAGAGCTGCTCTCCAGGTCACCTCCAGCCAGTTCTGGTGCTCAGGATTCTCCTCCCCAGGAGCAGGATTTGTCCTTGCTGAACTCCAGGCAGTTCTGTCCTGCCCACCTCCCCAGCCTGCCAGGGTCCCTCTGCAGGGCTGCTCTGGCCACTCCCCCAGCTTTGAACAGCTCCACCTGCATCCCATGAAGTGAATTGAAAATTAGGAAGAATTTGTTCACAGCAAGGCTTGTCGAGTCTGGGGAATGGTGGAATTGCCATCCCTGGAAGTGTTAATTTAGGCTGTGGATGTGGTGCTTAGGGACATGGGTCAGTGGTGGCCTTGGCAGGGCTGGATTGATCCAAGAGCTCAGCTCCAACCTTTATGATTCCAAGTGTGGGAAAAGAAGGTTTTGAGGCTTGCTCTTGGAATGGGGAAACTGAGGCACAGAGGAAGAATGAACCCATGGATTCTGCAGAGTGAGGAACCAAATTCAGGCCCATCTTAAGGCATTTTTTCCCAGAAGATCCATCTTTTCCCCTTGCACCATGTTCTTTGGCATGTTTTCCAAATCTTTGATCTATAATGAAATCCGGTAGGAAAGCTGTTCCCCTGGGCTTTAGAAATCAGGGGATGGGAAGTGGGTCCTGCTGCCAGCACGGGCTCTATTCCCCACCCCAGGGCCCTGCTGCCATCTCCACACCTGGTGATGCCTGGGCAGGGGTTGGGGTCCATGGGGTGGGAGCTGGGAGGGAAAAGCACCCCCTGGTCAGCAGGCATTCTGTCCCACTTTATTTAATCCAACAGTTTCTCCAGCCTCTCCTACTGTCTCTCCTAATGTATTCCTATTTGTTTGATCTCCTACAAACTTCCCCTCTCTGATCTTCTGATGAAATAATAAATCTGGGGCCCTTGAAGACACTTCACGGCAGGAGACTCTAAACGAAAACCCTTTTAAGCATTTAGAGGTTTTTTAATGTGACAATCCCCTCCTGCAAGGGTACAGTATATCCTGGATTGCTGCTGGCTGCTCCCTGGGCAACACGGGGCCATAAAACTTCAGTCTGTGGGAACATGAGGATGTGGAATATCCTCCTGCCACGTGGCTGAAGAGAAGATGCAGAGGATATTTGTATCTTTGGGAAGGTGCATGGCTGTATCCAGATTGTGGTGGGCATAACGTGGGTGTGCTGTGTGCAACTGGCATGGGGAGGAAAGAGGAGCTGGAGGGGAGGCATTGCTTATTTTCATTCCTTAAACTGCTTTAAAAAATTAAAAAAAATCACCAGAGTGTGTAGGAATGTTTTTTTCTGATACCTGGCTGGAAAATGTAAAGAATAGGGATCATTATGGGCAGCTCTGCTTGTTATCAATAGGGATGCCAACCTGTGGCCTGATCTGTTTGCAATCCCTGCTACTCCAATTCTAAGTTGGGAATTAATTAAGAGCAACAGCCTGGGCACTGCAGACAAGCTGGATCCATGTGCTGGGTTTTACTGGTAGCTCCCTAATGCCATAAAAGCTCTTGGAGTCCCACAGATGAATAAAAGGAGATCTTGGTCCCCAATAGAGACAGCAGAAATTGCTGTTGCAGCGATGCTGAGTGCTTGGTGAGACATGGGAGCTGCATCTCCAGAGCAGCTGTGGCTGCCCCACCCCTGGCAGTGCCCAAGGCCAGGCTGGACAGGGCTTGGAGCAACCTGGGATAGTGGAAAGTGTCCCTGTCCATGGCAGGGGGTGAAACAAGATGGGCTTCAAGGTCTCTTTAAACCAAAACCATTCTGGGGTTCTGTGGCTCACAGTGTGGTGAGGGCCCCTCTGGCCTGGGCTGAAATGGGATTTTTTGGTGCAGTTAGAGACAGGGCTGGAGCTCTGCTCATCAGAGCTGCAGAGCGGTGACCCCAGCAGGGCAGGGATGCTCTGTAAAGCCTTTCCTGAGCCCTCCGTGCTGAGCTGGCAGCAGCTTGTGAGCTTTTCTCGCAAAGCCTGAGCTCTTTTGCACAGGGAAATGCTGCACTGGCTCCGGCGGGCCCAGGCACTGCTGCAAAAGCTGCAGGAATGGGAGAGCTCTGGAAAACACAGTGCCATCGTGTGGCTTTGCTCCTGGTCCCCGCTCCCACAGAGCCCTGGTGTCCCCACGCAGCTCCTGGAAGTGCTGCCTGTCCCTGATCTCTTTACGCTGTGTAACCATGTTTGTTTCGTGATTTCAGCTGCTGCTGCTCTTCATTGCATCGGATCCTCAGTCTGATCACATCAGGGTCCTGCAGCTCCCTAACTGAGTTTGCTGCTGTTGAGGATTTGTGTGGGAGGAGGAGGAGGGCAGGTTTGGGGGATCTGGCAGCTAAAGAGCATCCAGTGCTGGGAAATAAAGCGTCTCTGCTGCAGGTTGTGTGTTTTTGCAGGGCACCGGCAGGTTTAGGGAGCCTGGAGCGTGAATCATGGAATCTTTTGGGTTGGAAAAACTTCCAAGATCATTGAGCCCACCTGTTAAGTCAGCACTGCCAAGCCCATCCCTAAACCATGTCCTCAAATGCCACATCCACGTGGATTTTAGATCCCTCCAGGGATGGTGAGTCCACCACTGCCCTGGGCAACCTGTGCCAGGGCTGGGCAGCTCTTTCCATGAAAAAATTTTCCCCAATATCCAATGTAAACCTCCTCTGGCACAACTTGGGAAGTTGTTTCCTCTCCTCCTGTCCCTGTTCCCTGGCAGCAGAGCCTGACTCCCCCTGGCTGTCCCCTCCTCTCAGGGAGTTGTGCAGAGCCACAAGGGCCCCCTAAGCCTCCTTTTCTCCAGGCTGAGCCCCTTTCCAGCTCCTTCCACCCTTTCTGGGGCTCCAGAATCGTTCCCTTCCCTGGACCTGCTCCAGTATCCAGCCTGTCCAATCCCTCTGTGGACTCACTTGTCCCCTTTCACTGGAGGATGGAACAGCTCAAAAGTGCATGAAAATGACAAATCCTTCATTTCTAGTGAAGGGGGAGGTTCCTTTTCCTCCTCCTGCCTTGGGGTGGAGATGATAATTCCCTTTCCCGTGCTAATGGATGTCTCTAAGTGCTTTCCAAATGCATGCATGGCTGCAGCAGTGCCAAGCTGTCATTTTTCCCATCCCAGTGGCATTGGGAAAGTTCGGTCAAGAAGAATTCTTTGTGCTGGATTCTGCACACGGCTGGCACAGCTCTGCACGGAGAGAAGGGGAGGCAACAGCGAAAATGCTTTACCCAAGGTCACTGAAGGAGAGAACAGCCCAGGTATTTTATTTCCAGGACCAATAACCTTTCCTTGTGCTTCTTTTTATCATTCTAGTTCTTTTATTCCCCCCTTTTCCAGTGCTGGCACTTGGTGTTTCGATCCCATCCATCGCGAATATTCGGGCAGTCAAACACCCGGATTGGCTAAACATCCTTAAGTGATTTTAAAACGAGGGGAAAAACATGAGCTAGGAAGAAAATAATGAAGTTTGTGGCTCTGAATCCTAAGCAGTCGCTCTGGTCGGGGCTCTGTGGTGCGCAGGGATGAACTCATCCTGTGCCAGCCAATTGGTGGTTCCCTCAAGCCAAGCTGCTTTATAATTAAGTGATAATTGTTTTTGCTGGGGAGCACACAAGAAAGATAAACAGCTTGAGGAATCAATAAGCATCAAGGTCATAGGCTGAGTTATTTACTGAATCATCTGCAATTTATCTCCCAACTTTTCTGTACAAAAGAAAACAGTGGCTCTGTTTCACAGAGGGTTTGGAAGTGCCTTCTGAGCATTGTTACTTGAAAACAAAACAAAACACTGCAAATCTGGGGCTTTCATGTGAAAAACCTCCAGAATGAACCAAGGAGGGTTTGGGGGCAAACTGCCAAAGAGCAATGCAGCCATCCACTCTCACACATCCCCAGATCCACACACGCACTTGCTCTCTTACATCGCTTTAACCAAATCGATGGGAAGCCCTGCCTGGACACTTACTTCTCATTAGCTTAAATTTATCCCTAATTGACATGGACCAAACTGCCCTGAGCTCGGTGTGCTCTGAGTGTGAGCAGCCCCTCACACCCATGGGTTTGCATGGCTTTGAGGCTGAACTCGTGCCTGGCAGAGGCTGGTGTGCAGTGCTGGGCACAGGGCTGGAAGGAGCAGGAGAACCCTCAATGAGAGAAAGCAACGGGGCCTTTTCCAGCTGGTGACAGCTGGAGGTGACCTCTCCGTGCTGTGCTGCTCCCAGCTTCACTCTTGGCCTGGTCCAGTGGCAAAGAACAGCAGGGAATGGCTTCAATCTGGCAGGGAGCAGGTTTAGGTTGGATATTAGGAAAAAATTGTTCCCTGTGACGGTGGAGAGGCCCTGGTAGAGGGTGCCCAGAGAAGCTGTGGCTGCCCCATCCCTGGAAATGTTTAATGCCAGCTCTTAACCTGGTCTGGTGGAAGATGTGCCTGTCCATGGCAATGAGGTTGGACATGGGTGAGTTTTATGTCCCTTCCAACCCAAACCATTCGAGGATTCTACCCTAAGCTGAGGCTGCTCCTACAATGTAGCTGATTTATTGATGCCTGTAGTTCCAGGTTAGGTATCCCCCCTCTTGTGGTGTCTCAGGCTTTGCTATAGACCCTTCTCTATGTTCCTCAATCCCTAAAATAATGATTATGGAATGCTTTCCACTGGGAGACCTCAATTCTGGTTGCTATCCCTATTTACACTTAGGAGGAAGCAGAGGGGATGCAATGGGGGGTTTAAAATCCTCAAGACAACCTACTGAACCAGTACCAGAGTGGGGACCCCAGGTCCCAGCCTGGTACAGTATCCTTTGGACAGCACCGACACCTTGCACCGAAGAGGATGTTTGATTTATACAGCCTCAAGTGGCTGCAGGAAAGACTTTTCCCTGGACAGAGATTGCAGTATCCTCATTACCTTACATGAAATCCAAATAAGCTCTGAGCTGCAGAACTGATGAATGAATTAATAGCACAGATATAGAATTGTGCAGTCGGGAATGATTTGAGTTGGAAGTGACCTTAAAGCCCATCCTGTTCCACTCCCTCGCCGTGGGCAGTGATGCCTTCCAGCAGCCTGAACTGCTCCAAGTTCTGGCCTTGAACACCTCCAGGGATGGGGCAGCCACAGCTCCTCTGGCCATTCATGACCCCCATTTCCAGCTCTCGGGTGCCTGAAGTGCTCTGAGTGGGAGAACATTTCTGTGTGAAATCTTCCCCTTTTCCCGCGGCTTTGGAGGAAGGTGTCGCGTGCCGCTTCGCCCACGGCAGCCCTGCGCTGCCGGCTGGCCCCAAAACAGATTAATGAGATCAAAATCCATCTGGCAGCTCACTTGTTGTTGTGGGAAGGCTTTGCCAGCACAGTGGCTGTGAGCTCTCCTGCCGTGGTAATCTCCTCGTGCCGAATTTCTCCTCCCTGCGCTGGGTTTGGTTTAGGTCAGGTAACGCCGTGGAGGGCAGAGAGCCGGGAGGATGCAGCTCCTGGCTGTCAGCCTGGCAGGGGCTTCTGGAAAAGCTTGAGCTTGACCTGCTGCTCTCTGATCACAGAGCCTCCCTTGGCTGTGGGGCCCTGCTCAGAGGCTTCTATTTTCTCTGGGCTTCCTGCAGTGCCCTCGGAGATGCTGCTAGCCCTTCCAAACCCTCCGGTTTTCAGTATCCCTAACCTCTTGCTGGCTTTCCATGCTCCTTCCCCTTCTCCTCCATGAGAGCATTCCTCCTGTTTTTCACTCTCCTGCTTAGTGATGCCCTGTTGATCTCCATTGCTTTGCTCCCATCTCCAGTGTTTTTTAGTCTTCTTTATGTGGCTGACAAAGACCCTCCCATTTCTTTGTCCTCATTCTCTGAGCCAAACCATCAGAGCAGATCCTTGGAGCCTGCCATGCTCCTTTCCCTGTGGCAGAGGAGCAGAATTTAAGCTGAGCTAGCAGATCCTGGTGCTTGCAGGTGGAAGTGCCAGGAGCTGGTGGGATAGCAGGGATTACACAGCCTGTGGCTGTGTTACTCCTTACTGCCCCATCCTCTGCACCCAGCCAGGACAGCACAGCAGATTTCTGCTATCAGTTTTTGCATCTCTACCAGCAGCATTGCAGACAAAATCTGGGGTTCCCCTCTACTTATGAGCATGATATTTCATTTTTCCCACAGTCTTCCTGCTTGGCATTTTGAGGTGCTTTCCATGGGATGACATTCACAGGTTCAAGCAGCTGTTGGATTATTATGTGGTTATCTCAGAGAGGAAAAAGGAGGAGTGCTTGACCCAAAGGTCCCTTCCAGTGCCCTGTACAAGTCTCTTTTGTTCCGTTCTCTGCTCTAATGCAAACCATGAGAGCCATGCTGTGACCCCCTTCCCTGCACATCCCTGCCACCAGATGCTTTGCAAGTGCTGTTGCTGTTATCTCAGGTTCCTTTATCTAATGAATTTATCACATCGTGGAAGCAATTCACACACCTCCTTCTCTCTGCAAAGGCTGCAGTGCCTTAACTGCCACGCCACCATCCAAAATTACAGCTTGGCATAGATCAATCCTGCCTTTTGAAATCTATTTAAATGGATGGAGTGATCTCCAGTGAGAGGCTGGAGAGAAGAGATGCTGTGTTAATCTGTAATGAAACACGAACTAACCCTGAAGGAAAGACAAGGGTGTGTGAATGGGGCCCTTGTTGGAATGAGCATTTCCCATGATGTTCTCATTCTCTTTCCATTTTTTCCATATATCCACTGCTTTCTCTCCCCTTTTTCCCTTTCCCTTTAGAGATGCTCTCTATAATGATCCCGTCACTGGAGTTTTCACGAACAGAAATGAGTTCTTTTATTTCATTTGCTCACGACCTAAAGAAACTTTAAATGGAGCTGGTGGTAGTGAAAAGCAAGCTGTAAGTGTGGAGATGACAACCTTATATTATATTTATAAAGTCTGCCTTCAGATGAGTTGGAAAATACTTTCTGTACTTCGGGAAAGAAACTTTTGAAATTACTCTCCCACATTACTATTAATTTAATTTCTTAAAGTTGAAGTGTTTGCAAAGTCAAAAAAGGCTTCCATTCGCTGTATCTCTGTGTCATAAACTTCGCTGCTTTATAACACAAATTAAATTGTTTTGAAGCTCAGGACTGAAATTTTCAAAAATGCCTAGAGCACTTTGATTAGAGCTGGTTGGAAAAAAAAAATTCTAATGAATCAGTTTTCAAAATGAAAACACAGATTCACCGAAATCAAATCATTTTGTGGGGGCCATCACCATTTTCTCATTTAAAATTTCATCAAAATGTTTTATTTCAATGAAGCCAAATCCCCTTGGTTCAGTTTTTTGTGTAGGTTATGCTGCAGTTTGTAGTAGGGACCGGTGTTAAGAGAGGAAAACAAAGCCTTTGATGAGGCTCTCGTGCTACTGCTGAGGTCAACTCTCTGTTAAAAAAAATTATTGGAGGTGGGAATGTTGCTATCCCTGGTTAATGAACTAAAAAAGGCAGGTTGGAATTTCCCAAGGACAAAGAGGTGGTGGTTGCTCCACTCTGGAGGTTCCTCCTGGCACTGACCCCATCCAGCCAAGGCTCCCCATCTCCCGGGTCAGAGGAGCTCAGCTGTTGCCTCAACTCATAAATCAAAACTTGTACTGCTGGGGCAAGATTGCTTTGAAGATTGATTCCTCTGAAAGATTGAGGGCAAGAAGGGGACCTTTCTCACCCCTGGAAATGGCAGCAATGCTGTGAAACGTCTTGGTCTGAAGAAGTCAGGGCTGAGGGGTTGGGGACATGGCTGTGGTTGTTTTTGGAGGGCTCCCCTGGAGCGGTGGGGCCCCAGGTCTCCAAAAAGAAGAGGCGGTGCTGTGTTCTGGGTTACCACAGGCCCTGAATCTCTGGCTTCCTCATCTCCATCTGCTCTTGAGGAACATGATTCCATTGGAAATTTGGGAATTATGAGCTGGAGGATGTGCTCCTCCAAATCCCATCCCCATGGAGGCACCTGCTCCCCTCAGCAGTCACAGACACCACAGTGGTGCTTCTCCAGCTGTCCTTCGACTGAAACCCATCCATGTGGTTCCACAAGTTGTGCACCACAGTGTCTGTGTGCAACAGCAATCTCTAATTCTCTTTAAACACAGAATACTCTCCTGGGGTATAGTCTGTGCTGGGACTCCACCTGACATCAAATCCTCCTGTGTTTGTTGTCAAAAAAATTAAATTCTTGAGGAATTTCTTGTCCTAGTAGGAGACCAAAGCCTAGAGGGAGGAGTGGAGGGTACTGAGGCCTCTACCATATCCCATGAAGCAGCACTGAGCTGGCAGAAGTCACAATCCCAGCAAAAGATTTTCTTCAGAGCTCAGCGTTGCTCCCACTTTTTGCACGCCCAGTTCTGGTACATTTATCACACCCACAACATTGAAGTTTGCTAATTTCCTCCATTTTTTGCATGATGCAGGGTTGGAAGAGCTGAAGTGAAAGCCCTGTGCTTTAGAACCTTTCCTACTACAGCTTCTGGTGGATCTTGACACCCTCGTGCTACAAAATCCCGCGAGCTCTGGGCTGGCCAGGAGGCTTTTCCATTCATGGTGTTGGCAGGAGGGTTGGAATTTCGGGCTTGGCCCAGCCATTTCTCCTGCCTGCTTGCCAGTTAATCCCCTGCCGAGTAAATACCTTCCCTACGCTTTATCATCTCGCAAAGAGTCTTAAAGACAAACAGAAAAGCAAGAAAGAAACAAACCAAGGCACCCGCCAATAAATTCAATGCACCAAGGAAAACACAGAAAACACTAAGCAAACTCCGAGCAGCCCCTTCCTCTGAGTTAATTAATTGGAGCCCTGTTTGAGAACAAGCACCCTCTTAAATCCCCCATTGCTGAATGCAATTTTCTCCGTACAATCGCTCAGTGTCCCTGACGGACAGGAGCCCAATCACTTCTCGACAGAAGGAAAGCGCTGCTGCAGTGCCCAAGTGAAAATAATAGATTTTTAACACTGCTGCAAGGCTTGTAAATACCCAGTGGGAACCAGTTCCAGCCCTCCACAGCTGCCTTGTGGTCCCTGCAAGCTGACAGGAGAAGCTGTTGGGCTTCAGCTGGTGTTTCCTGCACCAGGAGACACAGTGATGGGGGTTGGAATAAGATGATCTTTAAGGTTGCTTTCAAACACAAACCATTCTACAATCCATAAATTTTTAAAGTTCTATGACTTCTCCCACCAGAGCTTGCAACAGGTGCAGGAACCTGTAGATGGCTGGGCTGTGGGATGTGGAAGATGGTTTTTAGTGGAGGTGAAATCCTGGCAGAATGTGGAGCTGCTGGAGCAAGTCCAGAGGAGCCCATGGAGATGTTCTGAGGGCTGGAGCCCCTCTGCTCCAGAGTCAGCTCAGTGCTGGAGTGCTCCACCTGGAGAGGAGAAGGCTCCAGGGAGAGCTCAGAGCCCCTGCCAGGGCCTGAAGGGACTCCAGGAGATCTGGAGAGGGATTTGGGACAAGGGATAGAGGGACGGGACACAGGGAATGGCTCCCAGTGCTAGAGGGCAGGAATAGATGGTATTTTGGGAAGGAATTCATGGCTGTGAGGGTGGGCAGGCCCTGGCACAGGGTGCCCAGAGAAGCTGTGGCTGCCCCTGGATCCCTGGGAGTGTCCAGCACCAGGTTGGACACTGGGGCTTGGGGCAGCCTGGGACAGTGGAATGTGTCTCTGCACATGGCAAGGTTTGGAATGAGATGAGCTTTAAGATCCCTTCAAGCCCAAACCATCCTGGGATTCTGAGATGAGGCAAGTTCTGCTCAGAGGGCTGAATGTGAAGCCCTGCAGGTTTGAATCACTCTGCTTGTGATGGGAAACAGAACAAACTTCTGAAACCAAGTTTTATGGGGACTGAGGTGATGCTGAGCACCTTTTGCTGGCTGTTTTGGACAGGGCTTGGAGCAACCTGGGAGGCTGGAGCTAGATGAAATTCAAGTTTCCTTCCAACCCAAACCAGCCTGAGTTTCTGTGCCACTGCTCCTTCCTGACCCTGGGGTGGGAGTACAACACCTTGGGGTGTGCAACCAGCGTTCAAAAAGCCAGGGAAGGAGATGGACTGGGCAGGAACGGTGTAAATACGGGCAAGTGGATGCAGTAGAAGTCAGGATGTGTTTTGCTCAGCTCCAGGCGGCTTTTAGCGGTTAGATCGCCGGCTGTGTCCTTGAGCATGAACCAGCCCTGAAGATTTTGGTGGCTGCTGGTGCTGGCCAGCTGGCTCAGGCCACGGGGTCAGCCTGTTAAAGGCCTAATTCCCAGGCACTGCGCTAACAACTTAACTATGTTTATAATATCAGCGAGAACCCATGTCAAATCCATTGTTGCATGATGTGACCAAATCCATTACTGCACACATGGAAATCAATTACTGCACATTAGGGAACATTTAACACTTGAGCCTTTTCCGCTGCCTTGTTTGCGCGCCGTGGCCGGAGGAATCGTTATCTGCCACTCTGGAAATGGATTTGCTTCTTATTTTTTGTAACCTCTGCAGGGGACGTGAGCAGGTACGGAGTGAAATGTGTGCTCAGCTCTTGGTTAATGGTGAGGGGCTGAAGCAGAGCTGGGTGGTGCTGAGCTGGAGTTACTACTGGCAAGTTTTAGCCCAAATGTGTGGGAATAAATGTTTTCCTCCACCGGGTTCACACATACTCCTCTAGCTGATGCTGCTGTCTCCCGGAGCCACCTCTCCCACGCAAGCAGTGCTCGTTGGCCCACACTGCTGCATTCCTCTGTTTTCTCTGCATTCAACAAAAAAAACCTCTAGCAAATAAAAACTGTGTGTTTCCTCTGGAGTCACAGAGGATCAGGCAAGGAAAGATGTGTTGGGATGTGCCATGGTGGCAGCAGGGAGACGGCTCATGCTCACCAAGCTTTGGCTTCGCCTTCCTCCTTAAACATGTTCACCCCCTGAGGTTTTCACGGGATATGAGGACAGGAATAGACAAAATCAATGCATAATAATAGCTGGAAAAGAGCATCCCCCTCCTGTGTAATGGGATTGAGCAGAAATTTCTCCCGCCCTGGAGCATCCCTTTCCATCTCGGGGGTGGGCTGACACTCCTTTTGCAGCACCCCAATCCTGGCACCCTCTCCCAAACAGGTTTTTCCTGTCTAGAGTGGCTTGCACATCCCACCTTTCCCCCAGCTCCGTGCCCTCACTTAGCAGGTGTTCTCCACCTTCCTTCTCCCATGCACACCCTCGCACACGCTGCGAGACGAAGGAAATGGATGAAGGTTAATTTTTTCGGTCCCTCTCATAATGACTCATCCATAACGATTTCCATTGGTTATATTTCCTTGTGTGACAGAAACAATTTACTGCATTCCTGCAAAGCCTATTTTCTCTGCATGATCTGCTTGTGCGGAGGTTTGGGGAAGTAATTTACAGATATTTTGCCTCAAAATAGCTTACAAAGACAAAAGAGTCCTGTTGACACCAAGGTGCACTCCTCGTGAGCTGGGGAAACAGCATAAAACAGCTTAAAAATAAAAACACTTTGTGGTAGTCACTCAAAGTCAAATTCTACACCACATACTGAGGTCTAAAGCTCTTTTTGCTGGTGGGGAGGCACAGGGCTTCTCCCAGGAATGCTTTGATTCGGGTTTGGCTTGTAGGAGGATCCTCAGTGACATAAATCAGCTGGAGCTGATCAGTGGGGTTTGGGATGCTGCTTATGGATCTGACCCTGGATTTTTTGTGATAGGGGAAAGGCAGCCATGGGGCTGCCATGGGGTGAGAGAGCACAGAGCTCCTGAGAGCTCTCCAGGTAGGATTTTGGTGGTTTTGCTGTGGGATCAGGGCCAGAAGCCCAGGGAGGAAGGAGGGGGTCAGGGAGAAATGTATTTTGGCAGAGCCCAGGTTTTCTATGAGTGTCAGTGCCCTGCTGCAACCTCCCTGCCCAGCCAAGCTGCTGCCTACACCAGCAGCACTCAGATCATGACTATTCAAGGGAATTTGCTCAGGCAAATGCTTCTCCTAATGTCAGTGCTCTCCAGCTAATCACAGGATATTCTGAGTTGTGTGCTCAGTGCTCTGCCATGGATAGCTCTGTTATTCCTTGGGTGTCCACTACTCCAGGACATAATGCCCCCTCCCTGCTGGTTCCTATTGCCCCACAAGCTCAGCATCTCCTGCGCCTGGCAGGGCACGGGGATCACCTGTGGCTGATTCAAATGGGAGCAGTGGGGGGAAAAATTTCACGCTCGCTTCTCCATCTGCTCACTTGGTTAGAATTTTGTCAGTAGATACAGTGGCAGAAGGTGAGGAGTGTCATCCATGAGAGCAGGCACAGTTTTTGCCTTCCCCTGCAGTCACTGGTGTAGATAACATGGATAACACCCTGAGGGCTGGGAGCAAAGGCCACTGGCACACCAGAAGCTGCAGGGTGAGGGCAGGTCTGTGTGCCAGGCACGGGGGATAAATTAGAGACGGTGAGTGAAGGGGAAAAGTTTTTATGCCAAAGAGCTGGGCTGTGCAAAGGAAGCAGTTCATGCAATGCATCGGAAAACTGGGAGCTCAAGCAAGAACACAGGGCAGAGAACATGGGGCTTTGAGTGAGAACAGCACAGAGGCTCTGGTTTAAGTCAAGATGGGCGAAACACGGGATGATACCAACTGGGCCCAGCTTTCTGCCTTGTCCCCAGACTGAATCCCTTCTAGATGCTGATACTTGCCTCCAAATGGCTTGGCATTTACTGGGAGTTCCATTTTTGCTTTCCCTCTTTTTCCATGCTCTGCTGTTTATTTTGGAGAGGAAACACTAGTTCTGTGAAAGATTTGGTGCTGAGAAACCAAAACCAACCAGAAATTTCTTAACACGTGCAGTTTTAACACCTGATGCTCTTAGACCTCCAAGCTATTGCAGGTGTCGAGGTCAGGACAATGTGATGTTTGAGGGAAGTGTCTGTGCTGCCATCCTGGTATCCTGGAGAGCCTGAATCACGGATCTGAGCTTGGCACCTGCCTCCTTCCAGCATCCCTCGGTGTCCCCTCTCAGCAGCGTTGCGGGGTCAGGGCAGTCTCAGATCTGGGGGTGGGAAAGGCAGGCGGTTGTTGGCGGGCACGGGTCAGCCAGCAACAGCCAACAGTGGCTCTTTATCCCCCTCCCATCCCAGGAGCACCAGGGAGCACCAGGGAACACAAGGGACACCAGGGAACACAAGGGAGCACCAGGGAACACAAGGGACACCAGGGAACACAAGGCCTCTTGTGCTGCCCGCGGCGGCGCTGCCTGTGGCGCGGGCTGTGGCGCTGGGGCCGAAGGCTGTGGCCAGCCCAGCTGTCAAGGGCCCCTTTGTGCAGGCAGCGAGGGCAGATGGCTGTCACATCAGCTCCGTTGTCCCTCTGTGTGCTGCGGGTGACCAAACGTGACGTGGCTTTGTCACATCTGTCCCCTGTCCGCAGGGGTTTGGTTGTGCTCAGTGCCCCCAGGCCTGGATGTGCTGGGAAGGGCAGGAAGCAGCATCCTCACCCTCCAGACATCCCCATTAACACATTTTTCCTGCTTTGCTTGGCTACTCAGTCTTCCCCGAGGCTCAGGAACTGCCTTTGCAGCTCAGGAGAATCTGTGGATGTGTCCCTTTCCGAGGGCTGCAGGGCGAGGTTTGGGCACCTCAGGAGCTTCCTGGAGGTGAGAGAAGGTGCTGCTTCTCCTGAGAGCAGCAGGGAAGATCCCAGCATGGTTTTATCCCCTGCTGGAGGAGGGGGGGTTGATGGATTCTCCCAGATCTAGGCTGAGGTATGAAAACAAGACCATTTCAGGCTCCAGGTTAATAATACTGCCTTTGATTTTTTATTTTTTTTTTATACCATCCACCCAGCACTGATACGAAACTTTCACCTGAAATCACTGCTATTGAAAACTCCTCTTTTCAAAACACAAAGCGAATTCCCTGGATGCTGAACACGTTTGTTGCAAATGTGGTTCGAGCCCGTTTCTATTCAGGGCCCTTTTCAAAAATGTTGCACACAAATCTGGAGGATCTCTTCTTCCTCGAGCCATCCCAACCTGCTGTGAGCAGTCAGCACAGTCCCAGATGATGCCTTGGAGCAGGTATAAACTCCACCTCCGTGCAGAGCTCTGCTCCTGTACTCATCCCTTTTAAGTCTTCAGGGAAGGATTTTAGGGATGCACACACCGTTTGCAGGTTTGTTGCTAAAAGGCTGAATTTCTCCCTAATTTCATAGAATCATGGAACATTTTGGGCTGGAAGGGACCTTAAAGCTGATCTCATTCCACCCCCTACCATGGCCAGTGGCACCTTCCACTATCCCACGTTGTCCATCCAACCTGGCCTCAAACACTTTAAGCACCTTTGACCACGTTTGAGGGTCTGCATTTAATCTCCACTTTTTCCCTATTCCTGTTACAGCAGGATAAACCCCCAAACCAGCATGTGGGGCAGGGATCTTGTGTAAGAGCCCCAAAAGAGCAGCTCAGCCGACGAGGTTTCTCTCTCTGTGCTAATTTGAAATGAGGTGAGCGATGGCAAATTGAGTTTCAAGGGCAGCAGAGACAACTTGTCAATTTAGCCTCGGCTCCTCTCCGTCGGTGCAATGCTTCGGAGCTGGAGTGAGGCTTGTTTACGGCAGAGGATATAATAGCTGCAATCCCCCAGGTAGATTAAGCAATTGCTTCATTTAGGACTCGCAAAACTCTATGACATTTTGAGGGATTTTTGTTGACCTTGCGAAGAGCGAGCGCTGACTTCCCCTCGCTGCCCTGGTGGCCTTTTCTAAGGATTCCAGGGGGGGAAACAGAGCTTGTCAGGATGGGGATTGCCATGGGAATGGGTTTGTTGGGGAGGTGAGGGTCTCAGCTATGCTGGAGCACGGGGAAGTCTTCCCACCACCCCTCTGTTGGGTTTTCATGGTTACATTCCCAGCCAGGGATGTGGCTCGTTGCAGAGTGATGAGCGAGGAGGTCCTGTTTTCTTGGCGTGCCTCAGTTCCCCTCTGCTAAACCAGTCTAGTGGAAGGCATCCCTTGGCAAAAGATGAACTTTGAGGTCCTTTCCAGCTCAAAGCATTCAGGGATTCTATGGTTCCTTGTTTAAAAAAACCCCAAAAAACTAAACCAAAATAAAATGCAGAGATTTATGAGCAGTACATGTCGGGCAAAAGGAAGGAAAGATGATTTTCTCCTGTGGTGCCATCCAAAGTCAAACAGGTGGTTTGTGAACACAAGGGTAGCCCCTGACTTAGCAGCAAAACACTTAGAACAGGTGATGCAGCACTGAGGGGAGGCACCAGGAGCTCTGGCAGCACTAGAGCAGGTGATGCATTTACATCCTGTGGGTTTCCACACCTCTCCAGCTGGTGTGTGCTGGAATGCCAGCAGGCCCTGGATCTGCATCTCCAGGTATCTGAACCCCTCCACAGACCTGGCAGAGGGAATCACAGCCAGGGTGTGTCCAGCCCAGTCCAGCTGCTGGCACCTCTGGCTGCCCAGGGAAAGCTTGAAGGAGAGTGGTTTTCTCTGGAGCAGGAGACAAGGTCAGGGTAAGGGGTGAATCACCTTCAGCAGGGGCCATGGTGGGACAAATGGGCAATGATGACTCTGCTTGGGTGCTGAAACTCCTCAAGCAGAGAAAACAAATGGAAACTTCTGAAATATTAAGGAAAAACCCCACAATGTGAACAACCTGAAAGCTTTGGAGGCAGGAGCGTGGCCATCCCTGCTCACCTTCCCGCTGGGCTCGCGGCTGGTCCGTTGTCTGAGCGAGTCTCGGGAGTGGGAATGTTCCCAGCTGCATGTAGGACATGGGAAGTGCCTGATGACTGCTGGAGCTGGCGTAATTCCTAAGTAGCTGTGGCATGTGGCTGCTCGGAAAGGGATTTGGGGACTGACAGGCTGTGAAAAGTGATAGAGGAGGGAAATGCCAGGGTGGAGGGAATTAAACATGCACGGATTGAATGAACTCGGGACTGACAAGCAGGACTCGATTGACTGAGCCTGGCTTGGGGTTGTGAGGGCTGCGATGGTGTTTTGGGGTGCAAGCATGGAAAATGGGTGAGGAGGGAGCAAGCCCTGGTTCATGCCATCCTCATCATTCAGTGATGCTTCCCGGGATTTCTTGGATGTTCCAGAGGTTTCCATGTGAAACAGGGACTCCCCAGCTGCCTGCTGCAGGTGCTGAGGGTATTTGGGGTAGGAAGATGCAGGATCCATCCCCCCAGCTGCTGCTCTCAGGGTTGTCTTGCCGCTGTTTTTTGGGAGAATTTCTAAATCCCTTTCCCTGCCCATCCCAGCAGCGCTCCGTCCTTTCCAGCACACATCCCTTCCCCAGGTTTTCATTATGATAATTAGGGAATGAAAATAATTTTCTATATTTTTTTGAACCAAATGATGAACTGATGAGCTGCTTTTGCTCCTGCCATATTGCCAAGTGCCTTAATTGTCCTATTTCCTATTCAAATACACTTCATAAGTCATTGCTCAGATGGTCAACGAGCAACAGCCACTGTAACTACCCCTGATTCTGCAGTGAGAGTGAGGAACCAGGTTGTGGAAGCTTAATATAAGGAATTATTGGTGTTTTGGAACAGAAAGGAACACCTGGCAAGTTCTATGTAGTTCAGAAGGATATTATGGGGATGAGGTGATATTTTAGCATCAGGATGCAAACAGAATTGGGCTCCTCCAGGCTGTGTGTCCTTGTTTTAATTCCTTGTATCCTTGCTGGCAACATGGGTGCACCAGGGAACCCAGCAGCAAACAGGGAGAAGCTTGAAAACTCCAAAGATAGGAACTCAAATTCTTATTTTGAGGCAGGATACTGCTCTGGGCCCTTGGGACTGATCCCCAATATTGGAAGAACTGACTGGCTTCAACAAGCAAGAGCTTGGTTTGCTCCATGATTCCTGGGTTCTCCAAAAAGTGAGTGGGAGCCCAATCTGGCTCTTAACCTGCAGGGGAGGGCTTTAGATGGATTTGCTCTCAGCTGGAGCAGGCTTTTTCCATCCCTCTGGGGTTGTCAAGGTGGTGAGGAAAGAAATTATATCAATAGTCCAAAGAAAAATAAAACCAGAACCCAAAAGAAGTCAAAAGCATCTTAATAAAGCGTAAAGTGCTGGAATAAATGTTATTAGAGCATCTTCAGCAGCAATAAAAGTATTAATTTGCCATTGCAGGAGGGAAAAAATAACAGCCAACAATGTGTTTATGCTCAAAACTGCTGCCAAGGATTGCTTTTCAGCCAATGCATTCTGTCTGACTGGGATTTGCCTTTCCCCCTCCCCTTTTCCCCCCTCTTGGAGCTGCTTGTGTGGCTGTAGGTGATTGTGAAGGTCTGGTCTATGAGCAGGGTATCGCTCAAATATTCACATGCAGCTCCCCAGGGCTCCACAACTTGTGGAGCAAAAAATTTTACTTTATTTTCCTTATTTTTTTCCCCCTTTTTTAAGGGTTTTTTTTCCCCACCCTGAAGAAACTGCTTTGCCAGCAGCTGCTCTAAGAGGGTTTTACACACCAGACTGGCAACATCTGATGTATGGCCACATTTGGAGCCACAGACGACACCAGCCTTAATAACATTCCTCTTTCCAGCGCTCTTCCCGTTAAATATTTATGAGACGATGCGAGAGCCGCCATCGTCCGTGAGCATCCCTTCTCCCCGCGCTTTTGGAAAGGCAGGTGGGCAGCCTTCCCGTTTTTATTCCTAAACAGCTCCAGGCTCGCCAAGCCTCGACCTGCCCTCGCTGATTGCCTTTTCAGTGGATGAATATTGGGCGTTACGGGTTTACTCGGGGCAAAGGACCGTGTGTGGAGGCAGAGGGATGTGGTTTTTGGGTCCTCTTAACTGCCCCAGCCTGGCTTCAGTGCAGAGATAAGATTTTTGGTGTGCAGAGCATGGAGGATCGTGGCAAGTGCTGAGTGGGAAGAGTTGGAGAGACAAGGTCCTGTGCAGAGAAGCTCTGTCTGCCTCTGAATAAATTCTCAATTGCGGGTCAAACTCTTCATCGTGACACCTCATAAACAGAAGCCAGACAAAATTAAGGGAATAAAAAGCAGTTTATTTCTATTTATTGAAGGGCCTCCAGGTGCATTTAGGGCAGAAAAAGCCCCCCAGGGGCTGCACCCAAAATGGACCATGGCTCACAGGTTTCACACTTTTATAAGCTTGGTCCATTTGCACATTGGGGTTCATCTCCCAATTCCAGCTGCAGGGAATGAAGGAATTTCCCCCAAGTTTGCTGCCCCCAACTCCCTTTTGTTTCCATCTCTGGGGGCCTGAGGCAGTGAGGTGTCCTTGATTGCCAGGCCTGGAGAGGAATTGTTGTGTGTGCCCAAAGTGGGGAAGCAGCAGCTCCCAGTGTGTGTGGAGTTTGGAGTCACACACTGAGGAATGGCAGGAGTACAAATATATGAAAAATATAAAAGCTAAAATCCCGAGGCATCACTCTTACCCTACTTAGCCCCTGCCTTCCCTGTGGGAGGTCTCTGAGGCTTTTCCCACCTCTGGTTCCTCCCATAAGTCTTTTAAAATCTTGGAATACCACTTAGGTGCTGCCAAAGAGTGGCTGCAGGGGACAGAGGTGGCTTTTCTGTGCCCAAGGGGAGGATGAGAGCGCCGTTGCCGCTGGCTAATGATGCCTTTCCTTTGGTTTGGGAGGGTTTGTTCCCACAGCCGCGGATCCCGGCTCCATTCTCTGCGGAGGGAATGTATCACTGCTGGCAATTCCAGCGTTACTTACACACAGCAGCATTAAAGCATGTATTATATCCCAAGGGGAGATGGTCTAAACTCAACATTTCCAATTGTTTTAAAGTTCTCTGATTTTACCCAAGCGATAACAATCTACAAATTGCACTCATCATCTCCGAAAGCGGCGTTTCCTGGAATGTCCTCTCTGCCAGGGAATTGCTTTAATAAGCAGAACTAGCTCTGATTTGCATTTCCACCATTAGGTTTGGTGGGTTTTTTTAGGGAGTAGGTGACTTCCCCCATTGCCTTGCACTGCCAGAGCCCCAGGCTGCCCAGGATCCTTCCAGGGGTGCTGTGGGAGCTGCCCTGGGAACTTCCTGGGGTACCAGGCTGACTGGGATGCTGCTGGAGCCTCAGGATGCTGCCAGAGCCCTGGGATGTTGCTGGAGCACCAGGCTGCCCAGGATACTGCTGGAGCCCTGGGATGCTGCTAGAGCCCTGGGATGCTGCTGGAGCCCTGGGATGCTGCTGGAGCCCTGGGATGCTATTGGAGCCCTGGGATGCTGCTGGAGCCCTGGGATGCTATTGGAGCCCTGGGATGCTGCTGGAGCCCTGGGATGCTGCTGGAGCCCTGGGATGCTGCTGGAGCCCTGGGATGCTGCTGGAGCCCGGGGATGTTGCTGGAGCACCAGGCTGCCTCGAGGCGCGTTGGCGCTTCTGTCGGAGGCGCCAGCCAAGCTCCCGAAAACCCCTCACGAGCGTGTGAAAACTCGCAGAGCAGCTTTAACTCCTTCCAGTGCCGCCCTTGGAATTCTTAACCTCGGCAAGGGGCTTCTGGCTGGGTTTGCAGCCGGCGCTGCCTCGTTTCCATTTCACCCTCGGAGCGCTGAGTGGATGTGAACACGTTTGTAGCCTCCAATTCAGCACAGAGCGATAACGCCGCATGCCTGGAATGCTCCTTACTCCACTAACTTCCACTCAGTGACAGGGAAAGAGCTCCAAAGCTGCTCACGGAGGCAGAGCAGGGTCTCTGTACAACAAGCCAAGGTGCCTTGAATAAAGGAATGAGATTACAGCAAGGATGCTTTTAGGGGAGACAAATTGGGGTGATTCTTTAGCTTCCTGTTCACTACCTATTTATTCAGGCAATTGGATGGGTCATAACAATTTACAGGGAGTGCTGGATGTGGGGTTGGGCTGCCATCCCATTATCTCTCCCTCATGGCCAGCAGAAGTGGTCCCTGAGGATTGCCTGTGCTCGGAGCAGATGCACAAACACAGTCAGGGCTGCGCATTCCCAGCTCGTGGCATATTTGGTGTGAAATCATGGCTTTAATCTCCACAGAGGAAGTTTTTAACCCTTATAAGAGAGAGCAAGGCAACTGCAAGGAAAATGGAGCAAGTTTTTATGTACTCCCATGATTTTTATGATTATCTGAGGACATCTGGGGCACGGAGGATTGGTGTCTGTGTATTTGTTAATTTGCTTGGTATATCCATATGGATGATGCCTTCTGTGTGTGTGACGTGCAGGCAACTCAGTGCCACAGGGCTGACTGTGCTTGAAGCCTTCTTCACTTCCCAAAGCTTTTATTCCCATGTCAGGGGCACAGTAAGGGAAGTCTGGGCGGGTGAAGAGGGAGATAGGGATGAAGGACCAAGCCCTGAGGGTGAATGATTTGGCAGGACACCAGTGCTGGAAATGTCATCTGGCTTGAAACCATCCCGGCTGCTGGCGGGTGAGCCCCCAGGATGTGCGTGTCAGTCTGGAAATGGGACACATAATATTCCTAATAATTTCACAGGCAGCTCCCTTCATTTCTGAAGTGAGAGGAGCCACTTGTGCTATTCCGCCCGGCTCTCTTTATGGTATAATCTCCCATTGAGATTCCAGGCACAGCTCCGCTAATTAAAATGATGAATGCCGGAGGAAGGCTTTGGGTTTCGGGTTGGGTTTTTTCATTTTATTTTTTTTTTTTATCCTTCTTCTGGTGGGTCTCGCTGGTATCTGCACACACAGAGGCTGCTCCAGGCAGGGGATATTTGCTCGCTGGATGAGTAGCCAGGGTAGATAGAAACGCTCCCGTACCCACGCGCAAACGGCGGCTCAGAGATCCCGAGTCCCACGCAGCTCGTGCCAGGCTGGGAATTCATCCCTCAGCAGCTGGGAATTCATCCCTCAGCAGCTGGGAATTCATCCCTCAGCAGCCATCCCAGCTCCAAGGAGGGGTGAGGTACCTTCTTGGGGTTCAGGGAGCTGCAGCTCTCCTGGCCTGGCTTGATGTGGAGGGCCTTAGGGGCAGCTCTAGGGCTGCTGGCAGGATGTGCCAGATACCCTGGGGATCCAGGAGGGATCCAGGATACAGAGGGGCACTTCTCCAGTGCTGTTCCACGCTCCCTGGAGTATTTTAAAGAGCTGCCGTGCTGCTCCCTACTGGCAGCCACATATTGGTGACATTTATTTGCACAAAAAGAGCTGGAGCTAAAACTTTGCTCATTCCAACCCCTGGGGCAGAAATCGAGGACTCTGGGGATCCTTTGCCTTCCCAAAACACCACCGGGGGGCTGATTTCAGCTGCCCACCAATACTTTCCTGCTTTAAATGTCTTGTGGTTTAATTAATAAGAAGAGAGGCTAAATTAAGAGATCTGATGGGCTCTCTTCTCCTGTAATTAAAGCCTTGTTTTGGAGTAGAGGCACTTGAGAGCAGCGTTTCCATGCGGTGGCAAGATCAGGGAGCAGATGTGTTCTCCAGTGGGCTGTGAGGGAAGGGAATGAATGAGCAGAAGCACATCAGGAGGGTCTGGGGGGGGGTTTGAAATGTCTTTGTTGTGCTGTCACCAAAGCAGAGCTGTACAGAGCAGGCCTGAGTGCTGACATGAGCTTGAGCATGGAGGCTTTATGAAGGGAGAAGGATTATTTCCTTGGGATTTTTCTTTTTATTTCCTCTTCTTACATCCTCTCTGTGCTCCCTGTGCCTGTGAAGAAGAGGATGGAGATGATGGGTGGGTTGGATGTGCCAGCTGGGATCTGGGGCTTGCTGAGACAGCCTCGTGGAGCTGCCTGGGGCACTCACTGTTCCTTCTCCCAACAAGGTGGCTCTTGTCCGAGCACTTCCTCTCAGCTGGACCATCCCATATCCCACATCAGAGCCAACCCAGGGATGGCCTCGGGCTCTCTGAGTGGCTCTGCCCACCCTGGAAAGGCTTTGCCTTCAGCTCCTCATTTCCCCAGGGTGACAAGTGCTGGAGGAGTTTTCAGATTTAAGAATAAAATGAGGAAAAACTCCATACCTGAGCCAAAGGGAAAAGATGCCAAGTGATTTGATCAGTGCCTGCTGACCAACACATCCTCTGAGCATGCAAGGGGCAGGGACAGCCTCAGCAAAGGGGTGACATACACTGCCCCAGGATCCCAGCTCAGGAGAAGAGGGGGTGAGGCCAGTGTCTGGCTGAAGTTGGCTTTCAGCTCTGGGATGTCTCCTGAATCCCATCTGAAAAACCTGACGTGTTTTCCTGCTCCACTCTCCTTTGAATTCTGCTAAAACACCTGGCAAAGTGAAAGTCTGGTCCTCTGTGTGCTGTCATGGAATCAGTAGGGTTGGAAAATCCCTTTAAGACTGAGCCCAACTGTTCCTTCAGTGCTGCCAGCCTGTGTCCCCAAGTGCCACATGCACATTCCTTTTGAGCACCTCCCAGGATGGTGATTCCATCACTTCCCTGGGCAGAAGGTGACTCCCCTGTCCCCTGTCTCCCCTCGGAACACAGGTCAGTGTGGTGACACCTCATCCCCCTGCACTCGGGAATGTGCAGGCAGATAATTTCCAGCTCACGTCTAATTTCCATCAGCCTTCGGTGAATTTGTAGCTCCCTCCTCCGTCTCTGATCCAAGCAGCTGTGCTCGTGGGGGCATGGGAAGGCACAGAAATCTTGAGACAGATGCTCTAACTCATACTGCTCTTTAATTCCGATGATTTAAATGGAAATTGTGAGCGCCTACTGTGGGACGAGTCCAGGCGCTCCGCAGCCGTTGAGCGTTGTGAATTTTACGATCGGAAGCATTTTTTTTTTTTTCAGGACTGGATTAGTTTGTTTTCATTTCTCCTCTTGCCTGCTGATCATCCAACTGTCTCATTGTTTGGGTGAGACGCAAAGATGCTGGGAAATACCAATAATAATTAAAAATAACAGGCAGCAGAACCAAACCGACAGCCTGTGTCTTGGCTGGTGGCCATTGGAGACGGCTCGGTCCTGAGGCAGCTGCAGGAAAACCCTGTGACCTGGAGGTTCTGGGTGATGCCAGGGGGATTTTCATGGATAGCAGCACCCAAGCCCTTCTCTAACTCTCCCTGGAGTGCGTGTCTTAAGATGTATTTTCTATCTCCGTGGAGTCACTCGACTCCAGTATCCCACCCTCCGAATCCATCTGGCTTTCTGCCCACAAGATTATGTTATATAAACCACCCCTAAATGCAGTGTCTGGGAAAGGGCCTTTATGTTTTAATTCCCAAATAGGCAGGGAAAATTGAGTGTTCTGATTGGCATCTGCAATCAGAGCCCCATTCAGCAGGCGCTGTGAAGGGAGCTGATTGCAGTGAGTGCTGCTCTGACCTTCTGGGGCCTCCGCTGCTGCCTCGGCTTCATTAACAGGATAAATATTTTTCCAGAAACAACATTTCTGAGCTGCCAGAAGTCATGACAGGCATGGGGACTACTCTGTGGCACGCTCTCTGTTGAGGCAGCTTTCTCACACGCTCTGTGACTGAAGGTTTGGGTGGTGAATGGGGAATTTTAGCAGTGTGGTTTTGTGGCTGGGGACACCAGGGCTTGTTTCCTGCAGTGCCACCGAGTGGCACAGTGTCATCCTCCCTCCTTCCATGCTTTCCTTCCCTCAGCAGCTTTCCTCCCTCCTTTATGTCATTGATTCTGTGAGCAAGAACACTGGTTTTGGGATGTTTTGGCAGACGGAGCCTTGATATAGCCCCAGTGCTTTGGGTTAACAACAGTGCCAACGCTGGTAGTGGGGTGGTAAAAGGGCAGCTGGAGATGTTGTGTCCCATGAGCACTCTGGAAAACATCAGGGATGTGGACTCATAACCTTCAATCCTGTGCTGTGACTGTGCTGCTGTGCCCACACATTGGTACTGAGTCAAATTCCCTGGAGTGCCAGAGCCTGGGACTTGGATAAGGGCATCTGCAGCATCAGAGGAGCCCCTCCGGTGAGTTACAGCCTGGTCTCTGCTCCAGGGGCCTCTCAGCATCCTGCAGCCGGTAATAGATGTTTTTAATTCTCAGAGAATTATTGAACAAACATCAGGGAAATATGTTTTACAGTCCAGCGCTGGCTCTGAGCATCATTAACATTGTTATTGGAGACGAGGTGGATGATTTAAGCAGGGACCTCTGACAAAGACACACACCTGTCCATGAATAAAAGGCTGCAATTTAATACCCACACTGGTAATTAAGAAGAGGATGAGGGTCAAGTGTGATGCCGGTTTCAGAGGTGTCCCCAGCCTGGCAGACAGCACTAATGCCTCCATTTGCCTCTCCTTGGTGCAGGGAGCAGCCCCAGCTGCAAGGAGGGGTCTGTGAGGGCTCTGAGTGTGGGGCTCCGAGTGCTGGCTGGGCTCTGGTGCTCAGCTAACACAGAGCTGCAGTGATGGAAACAAGCAGAGGCTGCCAACTCAAAGAGCAGGAGCGCAGCCATCTCCTCTCAGGGCACAGCAGTGTTCCCCCCTGGCTGGGCACTGGCAGCTGCCAGCATCCGTGGCCCTGGCTGGAGCAGGAAGGGCTGGCACATCCCTCCATCCCACTCCAGTGCTTTGGCAGTGACAGCTTCCCCCTGACCTCTGAGCCTGCCATGATGCCACAGGTTGGGGAGTTCAGTTTGGTTTGTATTGAGCCAAAGGCATCCAGCCCTCTGCAGAGTGAGCTCCTGAGCTCCTGCTTAAGGCATCTCACCGGGGCTTTGTCATCAAACAGTCCAGGAGTGGCTGGCTTGAGGCTGCCCCATCCCTGGAAGAGTTCAAGGCAAGGTTGGACAGGGCTTGGAGCAGCCTGGGCTGGTGGGAAGTGTCCCTGCCCAAGACAGGTGGGTAGGAGATGGTCCTTAAGGTCCTTTCCAGCCCAAACCATCCTGGGATTCTTTAAATGATACCAGAGCAATGTCCCTGTGAGCTGGGTTCTGAGGGAACGATGAAGCAGGGAATTTCATCTTCCCGCAGCCTTGTGCGCCTTCTCACTCCTGGCACTGACCTGGGGCTGGGACTGGGAAAAAGCTCTGTTTCCATTCCCTTTCTGTCTTCCCTTGGTCTGCCGAGGCTCCCCTGTGCTGCTGGGGCTCTCACAGACTCCGCTGGTCTGTTTGAACCCATCTGGCCCGGGCACAGTGGGCACACATCAAGGCACGGCGTGCCCTGCCCTGCTCGGTCCTGCTTGCCTCTGACATCTTTGCCAGCGACTGAAAAGGCTGATGAAAAACCCAGCACTACAAACAGGATAATCCTTGGAGGGCCTCAACAGCTGAAATCTTGTATTTTGGCTGTCAGTGAGCTCTAGAAATGCTGGTAAACACTGATTTTGCTTCATTTGGATGCAGAGATGAGCCTATGGGAGGGTTTGGAGGAGCAGAGCTTGTTTGCATGCATGTTTAAGCGCACAGGCGTAGTCGTACACATGTTGGCGCAGAGTTTGGTTCACTTCACTTGCATCCTGCGTAGGCAGCCATGCACGGAAATTACTTCTGCATCAGTCGTGATCCTCTGTTATAATAAAGGACCAGCAGCTGGTGAGCTCCTACAGCTCCTTGCCTGCTCCCCTCAGACCAAACAGCATCTCTTCTCCGCCCACACACCTCAAATCTTTTCTGGTGTCCTGCTCTCCAGCTTTCCTACTGCCTGTGGCTCTAGGATAGAAGGGGGTGGTGCAAATGCTGGATCCATGGTGAGGAGACACCGGGTTCTGATCGGGAGGGCTCTGTCCTGCTGCTGCAGTATGGAATCCCCAGAGGATTTGCATTGGAAGGCACCTTAAAGCTCATCCAGTTCTGTCCCCTGCCATGGGCAGGGACACCTTCCACTATCCCAGGCTGCTCAGAGCCTTATCCAGCCTGACCTGGGACATTTCCAGGGATCCGGGGGCAGCCACAGCTTCTCTGGGCACCCTGTGCCAGGGCCTGCCCACCCTCACAAGGAAGAATTCCCTCCTAATATCTCATCCAAATCTTTCCCCTTTCAGTTTAAAACCATTGCCCCTGTTCTGCCATGATCTGCCCATCGCTGTTTGCACATTCCCTTCTCGTGCCAATGGCTCAAGTGCCCGTGTTGCAGCATCACAGGTTGGGAAGTCTCTGCAGACTCTTCAGAGCTGAGGTTTTGGGTTCCCTGGGGTCTGTGTGAGTGACTCTGGTGCTTTTCAGTCTTTTCAACCAAACTGCACCCATGGGTTGTGGGTTTGGTGTAGGCAGCTCAGTGAGGGGCTGAGAAACCACCCAGCGAGGGCGGCTGTGGGAGGAGAGGCAGCAGCAGCAGCTCCTCCTGTGGAGCCTGGGAGGATGAGCGTGCTCCTGGGTGAGTGTATTGTTATGAATTCCCCAACGGTGGGGAAAAACTTTGATCAGAGCTTGCACCTCATTAGACATCAGAGAATTGAGCCGTGAGACACCGATCCATAGGCAGCCAGGCTTCATTAGCTGGGCTGCTCGTGGGACTGGCTGTTTGAGGAACACAGGGAGGCTACAAAACTGACTTTTGTTTTTAATTATGTTTATGAGGACTTGGTGTTCCCCCCCTTCTGTATTATTTCACTCTGAGGGCTCGAGCGAGATCAGCTTTGGGCAGCTGAAATTTGTACATCTTTTTTCATCAAAGAGAGACAAAATTTTCCTTCAGTTGAATACTGGTGTGTGAATCCCTCTGCTGTGCCCACGGGATTGTTTTTAGGATCATGGGCCTCATGGACCAGGTTTCCATCTCGGTCCCCAGATCCCTTGTCGTGTATCCATGTTTCTCCTGTGTTGCAGGAATCAAATCCCAACATGATGCTTTGATTGAGTCCAAAAAGCCCAAGATAAACATTGCAGTTCAGGAATGTCAGGAAGCAGAAATGTCAAAAAGAAACATTTTGACATTTCCCAACCGAACCTTTCCAGAACTCTGATAAAAAAAATAGCTGGAAAAGGCAGTGGGATGTGTCAGCTGTGGTTTGGGGTTAAACAAGCAGATTTCAGAGCTGCAGAAGTCACTGTGGGACAAATCCAGGCAGGACTTAGCCATTATGGCAGAACCTCTGCAGTTTGAGGCTGGGTTTGGAGAGCTTTATGGGAATTGGGCTGCCTGGTTTCCATCCTCTGCCCTGCCCTTGGTTTTTGGGGAGCTTCTGCCTGAACATCCCCTCTAACAGAGTGAGGCAGAGGACAACCCCGAGCGAGGCAGGCACGGCAGCACATCCATAAGCACAATTCCTGTGAAACTCCTCATTTGACAGACATGGAGGATGATAAATGTGCCCCTGAAAAGCCTGATTTGCACCATTCTCCTTCTCAGCTGCGCTCTGAGAAGAGATGTGCCAAAACAGAGAAGCCCCACGTGCTACAGACAGAGCCCACAGCTGAGAGCATGGAATTACTCACTCACGGACAGAGATCCAGTCGGGATCACAGCTCAGACAGAAAATAGAAGCAGGCAAGGCAGTGCTGCTATTGCCTCCAACCTGCTTGATCCAGACATGGAGAAGAAAAGCCGAGTGCAGAGCAGATGAGAGAGGCATTTGCCTCCTTGTGTGCAGGCTGACAAGAACCAGGGATGGGGGAATTCATGGCAGGTTCTCTCGCCAGTGGAGGGGGGAATAGGAATCCATCCAAGCTGATTAGTGAGAGGTCTCTCAAAGAGACAGGCTGGCTGGATTTCATTCCCTAGTCAGCATTCCCACTATATTGATCTCCTCCTAAGTAGGAGGGAGGGGGAGCAGAGAGAAGGATGGTGGGGAGCAGGGAGAGGAGAGAAAAATAGGTTGAGGTGGTGAGAGAATGAAGGCAGAAGGAGAAAAATGAGGAGAGGAAAGGTGAGCAGGAAAAGAGGGAAATGGCAGGAATGCAGGGGTGGCAGGGATGCAGAACCAGCAGTGATGATGCCCCAGCTGCACCATCAGCCAGCCCCAGAGCTGCCACAGGAGGAGGAGGCATTACTGCTGGAAAATGAAGGAATCCAGCTTGGTTGTCCTCTCCTAGATCCTTGTTCATGCTGGAGATGCAGCAGAACCCTGTGACGCAGCTGGCTGTGTCCAAGGAAGGGATGCAGGAGCAGCTGGATGCTCCCCTGAGCTGTCTGGGTGAGGATCCTGTGCTTACAGATGTGTTCCAGAGCTTGGGACAAAGGCAGGAAACTTCAGCATCTGGTACCTCCTGCAACACCAGGGATGGAGAAAGGAGAGATAAAGTCTTTGCAAGGCAGGAACCCCCACTTGCAACAAGCAGGGAGCTTTAATTTCTAGCCCCAGCTGGTTGTGAGATATTGGGCATTAAAAGTACATTATTCTGATTGCTGTCTTACTTCTTTTTCCACTTTTATTCCTCACTTGGATTCCAGCTCGATTTTAGTGTGTAGTCCCTCTAGATCCACAAGTGCCAGGAGTCAGCGCCGTATACCATCCACAGGCTCAGCCTCCCAGCTCTCAGATGGGATAATTAAAGCATTAATCTCTTACTCCAGCAGCCTGGTAGACAGCAGCTGCTGAAATAACATGGAAGGACTGCTGCAAAAAGGAGCTTTGCTTCCAAGAGAACAGCAACAGCACCTTTTGAGGTCAGCAAACCTCCTGGAGCTGGGGAGGGTCCAGGGCAGAGCACAGTACTGGCCTCTGGAACTAGAGGCTGCTCTTGAGTCTCAGATCTGCTCCTCCCTAAAAGCTTCCAACCTCGTATGAGGTGAAATGCTTGAATTTCTTCATGTTAGGTTGAGCTTGGGTTGGGTGGGTGGCTCCTTTTCCAAGGAGTTGATAGATCCTTGAGAAATGCAGCCTTGAGCTGGGAGATGAGGATCCATAGTGGTGCTGCTGGATGAAGTCTCAAAAATTGTCCTCAAAAATTGTTGGCTTCTTGCTGTGGGAATATTGATTATTTTTAATTTTTTTATCATTTTGTGGGAGTACTGGTTTTAATTTTTATTTTTTGGCAGGGGTTTGTTTTGTTGTTGTCTTTTTTTATTTTTTTAAGTGCTCTTGCAAATACCTGGGCTTACTCTCTGTAGAAAATATTAATTTCTGGGCCAATATTGAGGCTTAGGAGAGGGAGGGATCTGATATGCTGTGTGTGAGCTTTGTAATAAGGGATGTTTCTTCAGCAGGGCTAAGGAGAAGGTACTGGAGCATGACTTTATTGAGATTACTGCTCACCTGTGAGGCTGGGGATGTTTGCTGCCTCTCTCAGAAGAGTGACAGGGATTGTTTAGTCTTGATTAAATGTGGAACGTTGCCTTCAGAAGCTCCACGCCCCACTTGGGTACTGAATCCCTTTCCCTGCTCCTTTGGCATCCAGCTGCAAAACATCTGCAAGGTACAAAGGGAAGGTTTGGGCTCTTGTGAAGGTCCAGGGCTCTCCCTTAAATACATTTTCCCAGAGGAGCTGCTGCCAGTGATGCCTTAAGATTTTAGCCTCTGTTTTTCAAGTCCCGTGCTGCACTAGTGCATAACTCTAAATTCCACATAAAGTGTCAGCTGCTGTCTTCACACCTTGGCCACACAAAACAATTCCTCTGGGCCTGGAAGCCAGGGACACCCAACAGCCTCAGCCCCCAGAAATCCAAACAGCAGAGAACTGGGGAGGGGCAAACTGGGGGAACGTGGCTTCATTACCTGGAGCTGTAATTGCACAATTAACCCCTGATATGCAAATGAACCAAACTCAGATCTGGCTGAAAAACTGGTGCCCATTGTCCAGCCTGGGGGCAGCCTCTGGGAGGCTTTGGCTGCCCAGGGTGTGTCTGTTAAAGGCCTTCAGTAAATCCCCACTTTATTCTCTCAACTCTGGCTGGGCTCTGCTCTAGGGAGCCTCTCCAAGGCATCACCAGTGCAGATGTGGATGAAACTTCTGGCATCTCTGAGAAAGCCACCCCTGCCGCCCCCAAACCCTGGCACACACCCACAGGGTGTCTCTTCACCCCCGGGGTTTCTCTCCATGAGGTGCCAATGATTTCCAGGCTTGATTAACGCTCCTCAGCCCGATTTCCTTTGGCTGCTGTGGCTGGGAGGGAGAAGATGGATGTGTTCCATTACTTGATGTAATGAAGACAAGGCAGCCTGATGAAACCTTCACAGCCAGAGTTCCCAAAGAGCCCCCAGGTACTGATCAGTAGCCGAGCTGGAGCCCCCTGTGATGCCCATGGGACCCTGATGGAGGAGCCCCAGCAGGGGATGGAGCTGGGATTGCTGGAGCAGGGAAAGGACAGAGGAGAAGAGGTGAAATGGGTGTGAAGGGGGATAAGTGAAGAGAGGAGGTGGATTTTGTTGTTTCTGCCTTGTTCAGCTCTCTGGTGCATTTTCCTTCACTTTTCCATCCCCCCGGGGGTAAATCACTGCCTCTCCAGGCTCTGGATTGCTGGCAGAGCTCTGTTGCCACCTTCCTTCAGCTGCAGTGCTCTCATGGGTGTAGGAATGAGCACAAATCCTTGGAAGTGGGTAAAAATTTCTTCCAGAAGAATGTGTCAACAGTGCAAAAGAAAACCAAAATAACCCTCCCAGCTTCATCCAGGAGCCACTTCAAGCACCCAAGCCAGGGGAATCATGGCCAAAAGCAAGCCCTGCCCCAGGCTGCCACTGCTCCAGTCTCCCCTCTGCCCTGGCTTAGCAAGGATTGCTGAGGGAAAAATTAACTTTTAATTAAGTGGCCTGTGGTAAGCTGGACAAAAACCCTGGGAAGGTGATCTGAGGGGAGACTTAGGGCCAGCTCTGCGTGCGTTGCTTTATGGACCTGGACTTCATTACCCTGAGAGCAGGGAAGTGCATTCCCAGCCGCAGAGAGGTGAGTCTGCAATTTTCAGCTGAGCGAACAGGTCGGGCAGAGCGTCAGCAAGACCTCCTGTGTTAAACAGGAGATGTCCAGGCTTTTTCTTGTTGTAGAAGACAACTCCTCCAGGAGGCCACCTCCTCCTTGCAGCTGGAGGCTCCCAGCTGTGGGATCCGTGGTGTTGGGAGGGCAGGGATGTGATGCTGTCAGTCGGCAGTAATGGGATCCACCTGCTTGCACACAGTGCTGCAGGAATAAAAAATGCTCCGTTGTGCCTCTGGAATAGCTGCAATTAACAAAATCTGAATAGCCAAGGGCTGGATTCATCTCACAGACGCGGTGGGAGGCAGCTTGAAGTGTACCCACAAGCACTGATCGGGGTCTCGAGCCTAATTAGTCCCTGGGAGGCACCAGTTAGGATGCAAGACGGATGTGGTGTGGGCTCCAGGCAGGTCTGTCCCACACAGGAGCGTGGTGAGCTGCTGCAAGGAAGGGCTGGAAGCTGTCCTTGGGATGCTGTCACCCTGCAGCTACAGCAGGGAGGGCACGTGGGCAGTGCCAGAGCCTCTGCCATGCTGGGAAAGGCATCCCCATCCTGCTGCTGCTGGAACCAGACAATCCCAGCAGGGTTTCAGTTGGAAGGAAGCTTAAAAATCATTTTGTTCTAACTCCTGCCACGGGCACGGACACTTTCTCTATCCCAGGTTGCTCCAAGCATCATCCAGCTCGCCTTTGGACGTTTCCAGGGATCCAGGGGCAGCCACAGCTGCTCTGGGCACCCTGTGCCAGCCCACCCTCACAGTCAAGAACTTCTCCCCAGTATCCATTTATCCCTGCCCTCTGGCAGTGGGAGCTGTCCTGTACCACCAGGCCCTTGTTCAAAATCTCTCCAGCTCTCCTGGAGCCCCTTCAGGCCCTAGAAGGAGCTCTGAGCTCTCCCTGGAGCCTTCTCCTCTCCAGGTGAGCACCCCCAGCTCTCCCAGCCTGGCTCCAGAGCAGAGGGGCTCCAGCCCTTGGAGCAGCTCCGTGGCCTCCTCTGGCCTGGCTCCAGCAGCTCCAGCTCCTTCCTGTGCTGGGACCCCCGAGCTGGAGGCAGCTCTGCAGGTGGGGTCTCACCTGAGTGGGGCAGAGGGGCAGAATCCCCCCTCCCCTGCTGCCCACGCCGGGGATCAGCCCAGGACACCGTTGGCTTTCACAGGGACAGAACCGTGGATTATTGCTCCAAAGCTGTGTTTTATTCATGACTCAGCCATTTCCCCACCTACAAGATGAGGATAATGATACATTCTTCCTTTAGAAAGAGCTTGTCATCTCCAAGTGTGCTACAAACTCTGGTAACAATGTACCTTAATTGAACACTTTCACTTTTTCGAGTTCCAAGAGAAAGTTTGCAGCGAGAATAATTCTTATTTTATCTGCATTTAATGCAGTGAGGTGTGTGGCAGAGTACAGATGGTCACATCCAAGGTGGGAAGAGGACAAAGAGCTCTTTTGGACCCCCCCTCCCTGATGTGACATTGGGACTCGACGTGCTGAGCAAGCACTTGTAAATCAAGCCAGCAAAAATTAAAGGCCCCAGTAATGGGTTGGATTAATCTGCTCCGACTTGACTGTCTAAAAGTTGGATGTCAACGTTTGGGGTTTGTCGCCTTGGGCTCCCTCCCAGCTGGTGGAGAGAAATGGGCATCTCCAGAGGCCATTTATCTCCTCCCAGACAGGCTGGCTGGATGAATTGCCCTCTGGAGGTGCTGGTCTCTCTCTCCATTGATATATCTTATATATTTATATTAAAAGTATATGGAGGGGGCTGAAGGTGAATCCTGCCTGTTGGGATGGAAAGGAGACAGGTCTGCAGCTGCTCTGGGTACCTGGTGCAAGGCTACACCCAAAAAAGGGGCATAACCAACTTTTCAGGATCTGCATCCCGAGGTTTGTTTCCCTCTGGAATATCCTGACTGAAGCTGGAGGGTTTTTGGCTGTTTCAATCACCTGTATCACAGTTTGGTATAAATCTGTGTAGCTGCATCTCACACATGTGGGCACAGGACAAAACCTGTTGGTCTTGAGCAACCCCAGCAAGCCAATAACACAGGTTCAACCAGCAAAGATTTGCATGGAGACACCAGAGTGATGGGCAACATTATAAAATCATAAACCAGAGGAAATGGAAGTTTTGGGCTCCTAACTACCAAACCCCTAAGCTCTGTGCATTTTGTCTTCCTAAAAACTATTCCAGAGGTGTCAGAAACAAACCACGCACTTCCAGTCTCTTGTGTCCTCTGTATTTCAAATGAATAATAGATAAAGGAATCATTTTATTTAAAGAGAATGAGTTGAACAGTTTGCTTTAAAAAAAAAAAAAAAAGAAAAACACAAAAAAAATCTACACAAAAAGCTCTGTGGCACTTGGTCCCGATTTCTGTTATAAAGGAAAACTTCCCTTTTTCATTTATTATTGAAGTAAATTAAGCTGATTGTCAGAAACGTGTGTGTTGGGTGAAAACGCTGCCATTGTGAGTTGGGATGAGATGAATGAATTTAATTTACCCCTTCAGTTCGTTCAGCTCCAGCTCTCGGCTCCCTGCCTCCTCCTGGGAAAACCCTGCCAAGTTTCCTGGGGGATTTTCCATGCTGGGATTCTGTTTCTTCACAGGGGCATCTTGTCCCCTTGCCCTAGGGCCAGACAGGGAAAAAGAGGACAAGGAGACGTGTGGGTTTCTTCCCTGCTCCCTCACGGTGTGTTGTAGCAGCCAAGTCCTCACTGGGTTTTTCTCAGAGCCAGAAAACTGCTCAGAAGCTGCTCCAAGCAGGCCAGAGTCAGGTGCTGCTTCCAGATTTCCTTGGCCTGGTGATCCACATGAAGCAGGGCTGCATCCCTGGGCACAGGCAGATTTGGCAGCCAGGGGGATGCAGGATGGGCTCGGAGCCTCGCTGGGTACCACGGGTGTGTCACAGGCTCCTACCACAGACCAGAGCATTTCTGTGCTGCTGTGATCATCCTGCTGATGCCATGACCATCTTTTGCCTTTACTTTTATAGAACTTCTATGTGTTCTCAGTGCCCTTAACATGCATACTTGTAATTCCTTAAATCTGGTAATTTGGCATAGTCCTGGTATCCTGTTAGGCCAAAAAAATCAAACATCCCAAAAGCCTCTGGAAAACAGAAAGCCTTATGCTATCTTGAGAAAGCAAAGTCCCCTCCAGAATACAACCTGTGAACTAAAATTAGGCCCATCTAAGGGAGAATCCTTCAGGATAAAGAGATAACATTCTATTCATTCAAGCCTCTCATTGCAGCATCTTTGTTAGATATGCTAGTTTGCAAAGTCAATAAAATTGTATACACCATCTACCCTGTGTGTACATTTTCGGTGTTTTCCACCATGGTGAAGTGTTACACCATAAAGATCCTTATTAAATACTGAGATAAAAACCCTTTATCCCTTAACTGTGTCCAGCTCTTCATTTTAAGACCGAGGAAAAGGCGTCACTGTGGTTTTGTTGGGGGTCAGGCAGCGCTGGGTTTGGGATGAGGAGTGTCAGATCCCCTGGTAGCTCTCCAAAAGCACCATTTCTGATCTTGCTGGAGTCAGAATGATGCTGCAGGCTCCAGGTCCATGGGTGAATGCAGCCCCCTCCCAGCTTGTGGTGAAAACATCACTGATTTCCACCAGTGGCTCCAGGAACATGTCAGGAGAGTTTTTCTCTTGGAAATTGGAGCGGTGGGATGTTATTAAATGTCCTGCAGGAATGCTGAGAGTGTGCATGGAGCTTCTGTCGACACAGTGAAGGCAGAAATGTGCTCAAGGCAGAGAAAAGCACCCACCAGCTGGGAATAATGGCACTGCTGGAGGAGGAAGGTGTTGCCATTGAGGTTTCAGCCCTGGTGTGTGGGGAAGGAGCCACTGAATTCCAGGTTATTGCTCGTGCCACACAGGCAGCCAGGCAAAGGCTAAATCCTATAATTATCCAATAATTAATGTTGTGAAAACCTCTAAAATCATCAAGTCCAAGCATTAACCAGCACTGCCAGGCTCTCCATTCAGCCCTGTCCATAAAATGTCCATGTTCCCACTGGCTGCACGCCCTGAGCTCGTGCACAGCCAGGTCAGGGTCAGCAGTGGTGGAGGCCCAGAGAGGTGAAATTCCCTGGAGGGAGCAGAGCCTGGGAGAAGACAGGAATAGTGGCATTGCAGGGAAAGCCTTTGCTGGAAAAGTGAGTGATCCCAGAACAAGCACAGGGTGACTTTTCACAGGAGAGTGTAGTAGCAGGACAAGGGGGAATGGCTTCCCAGTACCAGAGGGCAGGGCAGGATGGGATATTGGGAAGGAATTATTCTCTGTGAGGGTGGAAAGGCCCTGGCACTGGGCTCTGAGTCCAGCTGCTTCTCTGCTACAATGGTTTGAGAAGCTTGGAGCAGCAGTGCAAGGTGTCCCTGCCCACAGCACAGGCTGGAACAGGGTGGGCTTTAGGGTCCCTCCCAACCCAAATCATTCCAGGATCTTGGAGCAGAGAGGGAGAATGGGGGCTGTGACAGCTCTGTGCTGGAAGTGGCTGCTGACATAAATCAGCAGTGAAGGGGGATCTGAGCAGGAGGGTTCTGTGTGGATGCTGGGCTGTGTACGTGGCATTTTAACACTTGGGTGAGACCCATGTGCCGTGTTTGTGCTGAATTTGGGTGTTTGGAACAGCGCTGTGACCGTGGAAGTGTCTTGAGCACCATCCTCCCCCTCCACAGTCGTGTCTTTAGGCTGTGCAGGAGCCCTGGGGGATTTTGGCATGGGGCATGGTAACCACGAGATGAGGTCCAGAAAGCTCCAGTGACTCAGAGCAAGAGCAAATGAAGGGCATCCTCTTGGAAAGAAAAGGCAGAGAGAAGGAGCCACAGCAAACCTTGGCACTGGGAATGTTTGCCACTCTAATATTGCTGGCTGGAAGTGTGATTTTTCCCTCTGCCAGTAGGTCTGTGTACACAGAACTTCCACCGCTGTTGCAATTACACCGCTCTAAAGTGGTTTTTCTGTCACTGCTTGTTCTGCCCAAGGAGCAGGACAACCTGTCCTGGTACCTTCCTCACCAGTGGCACTGAGCCACTCATTGTCAACACTATTTGGGTACCTGCAAAGCCAGGGCAGCTGCTTGGGTCAACTCATTTCTCGTCTGGATTTGAAAAATTGGATCTAGAAGCTTGTTCTAGTTTTCTTCTTCCTCTTTATAAGATTATTCTCAATATTTATGTTCTCAAATTCAGTATGTTCTGAATTATTGTCAAGGATAATCTCTCCAGCCACCATTTTGTGCTTTATTCTCCCCCAAATTCTCCAGCAATTGCTCAGGAGGATATGGCAGAGGGAGAAGGTTTGATTGAACCTTTCTCCCTTTTGGTTCAGCTTGAATTTCAGGCGATTGTGGTAACTCCACTGACCGACTTTGGGTCTCGATTTCAGCTTTGGCCAGGCAGGATTTTGCTTCCTGAGATCAGCTGAGGATCAGCTGCAGTGCTGCAATGAATTTAGGGCCAGAAGGGACTTTTAGATCACATAAACAGGCCCTGGAAAGTCATTAGATACCTCTTTCCTGAGCCTTGGATTTGGTGTTTGGCAAACATAAATCTTCTGAAAAGGTGTTCAGGGTTGATTTAAGGATCTCGGGAGATGCTGAACCCAGGGCTGCCATTGGTAGTGGCTTTTAAAGGTTAATCACCTTTGCTGCTAAACATTTGTGCTGTATTTAATTTGTCTGCCTTTAACTTTTTGGTTGTTGCTTATTGCAGTGTCTTTCCCTGCTGGGAGAAATCACCTGGCATTTTCTTTGATCAAACTCCTTTCTCTACCCCCAAGAGTAAAGAGTTTCCCTGAGTCCTTCAGCTGAGCTGTGTTTTATCATCCAATTTATCCTCACAGATTAGGGTGTTGTATCCTCTTTTGCCTTCCAGGTTTCTCCAACTTCAGCTCTTTGGTTATTTGATAAAAATTAGAAATTAAAAGGGCTTTGCAAAACTGATTTTACAAGCCAAGAGGATTCAGGGGATGGGAGAGGGTGAGGTCTGTGTCGTGCTGCAGAAATAGCCCTGATGAGCACAGGAGAGCCCCGGATGCTGCTGGGCTTGGGCCAGGGATGGGTGGGACAAATCAAAAGCTTTGTGTTTTAAAGAATGTAATAGATTTTAAATTGCATTTCCTTTAATGAATGACTCACCCAATTACCACAGCCTGAACACCTGCGCCCGAGACCCGAAGTCTCCAGAGAGACTTTTGCTTTTAACAATATTTATTATGCTGAGTGTTATCACATTAGGAGGAATTAGGGCAGGAGGGAGGCTGTGGTCACGGGCAGCATCAGGGCAGCCCTGGGTTACCCTTCCCCTGTGCTGCTGGAGTGTGTGCCAGGAATTTCCAAAGCCCCTTTCCACCAGGATAATCTGGAGGACTGGAGCAGGCTTTGTCCAAACTCCTGGTGCTGTGGGTGAGCTGATTCCTCTGGGCCATCCAGGTGGGGAGATTGGACAAAGGAGAATGGCTTTGGACTGAAAGGGGACAGGGTTAGATGGGATGTTGGGGAAAAAATTCTCATCTGAGAGGGAGGTGAGGCCCTGGCACAGGGTGCCCAGAGCAGCTGTGGCTGCCCCTGCATCCCTGGAGGGGCTGGGAGCAGCCTGGGATAGTGGAAGATGTCCCTGCCCATGGCAAGGGTGGAACTGGGTGAGCTTTAAGGTCCTTTCCAATCCAAACCATTCTGGGATCCCCTGTTGCTCCTTCCAGTGCCTAAAGGGGCTCCAGGAGAGCTGAAGAGGAACTTTGCACACAGGTCTGGAGAGACAGGATAAGGGGGAATGGCTTCCCACTGCAGAGGGCAGGGTTAGATGGGATGTCAGGACGCAATTCTTCCCTTTGGGGGTGGGGAGGCTCTGGCACAGCTGAGAGTCTGGGGCTGCCCCATCCCTGGAACTGCTCAGGCTGGACCTGCCTCTGAGCAGCCTGGTCCAGTGCAAGGTGTCCCTGCCCATGGAGAGGCTTGGAGTGGGATGCAAACCCACCCCTTGGAGCAGTGAGGGCCAGGATAACTCAATTCTGACCCTTTCTGCACAGGAGTGGATGATCTGGGCAGGGAATTTGGTATCATCTTGTGAAGTTATTTCTCATCCCCTCTGCTCCAGCATGAGGTCAGTGCTGAGATCCCATTGTGTGGGGCTGGAGGAGCTGTCTGGGAGCAGATCCCAGGCAGGGCTGTGTCTGTGCTGGCTGGAGGGAGACAAAAATATAATTAACCCAGCTCCTGGTGCTCTCTGTGCTCTGCCAATGCTTCTGCAGGCCAGAGGGCTGAGCTGATGTATTTATGCACCTTTTCCTGTCTGTGTTTAAACAGCACCTTAGAAAATGCAGTAAAAGAAGCCACAACTCTCCTCAGTGTCCTCTAGGGGTTTTAATTTATTTTTATGGTGTTGGATCCTTGCTTTGTTGTGGGTTTTTAAGGTTTTTTTATTTTTACACCCAGTGCCAGAAGTTGGCTTTGCTGCAGAGCAGAGGTGGTGCAGAGAAACAGAGGGCAGTGAATTGCAGAGTGTGAAGAGATATTGTGAGTTAGGATGATGTGGCAGAGCTCCCAATGATCTCTGGTGTTATTTTATAGTCTATACATTTAAAATCAGTCTGCATTTTTTTCCCAATGGATCTAATTGTTTTGGGCCCTGATTTTCCTGGGGTGCAGCCAGGATTCCCTGCTCTGCTCATGTCTTGAGCCAGGCACTTCTCCTGCATCCCTGTGGACAAATCCTGATGTGAGCTGAGGGTGCTCAGTGCTTGAGGACAGTGTCAAACAAATCAAACAGCCCCCAGAATTGCTGTGGAGCTTTTTTGCATTTTCCAACCTTGGATTTTTGCATTTTCCAGCTCTGGATTCCCTGTGCAACAGGGAATGTTCCTGTGTGAATCCTTAGGCCACTTTGTTGTGCTCATAAAAAATTGTTCAAAATAGTTTTGTTGGCTTCCCCAGTGACAAAAATAGCAAGAAACAGTAAAAATCTCTGCATTTTGTGTGGGTTGAGCATCCTCTTCTCATTGCAGGCAGGACCAGGCTGATTTGAAGCCACACCAACTCTCCTGGCCATGCTGGATGCTGCATCACCTCAAGAAGAAGAGGTCTCTGAGGTACCTTGTTTTTGCTTTTGGTTTTCTCCAGGTTTGAGGATTTCTGCTTGCATGGTGAAGTGCCTGGAGGGCACCAAGCACTTGTCAAAGCACCGAGGGTGGTTTGTCCTGTGGCTCTGAGGTGTGGAGTGGGTTTTTGGGAGCGTGGTTTCACCTGGCTGGCATTAGGGAGCCCTGTTCCATCCAGGACTGGAAGATTTTAAATATGATATTTGAAAAGCTGGAGATGTTTCAAAGCTTATAAGGCTTTTGACCTGTCTCATTTATGCTCACCTCCTGCATTGCAAAGGGAGAAGCTTAGAAATGTGAATTATGTGAAATACAGTGTGAAATCTTTTGAGATGTCTAAATCATGTGCATATACACACAGGCACTTCCATCTTCTTAAAACTTCATCTCTCCTTCCTCAGTCGATCCAGGTGCTGGCAGGATGCATGAGCAGCTGGGAAAGAGTTGGGAGGAGGGGGAGAATTATAAGGACTCAGTGCTCCCCATCTCCCACGCCCAGTGGCCTCCTGCTCCTCTCTTTGCTTCCCTCTGCACTCCATCGGGATCCAAACACAACATCCTCATTCAGATCCCCTCTGGGATGTGTGGACAGCAGGAACAACCCCTGGGCTCTGCATTTCTGAGGCTTCTGTGGCTTTTTGATCCTCTTATTTTTTATTTCACAAAGCCGAGACCTGTGCCACAAAACATCCCTTAGGTGACACATTAATATTTCTCCCTAAATGTAAGTTTGCAGAATCTACCTGGTTTTCATATGAGTGTGCTGTCGTCCTGCTAATTACTCAAGTGGATATCTCAAACCTGGTAGTTGTGCTCGGGCTCTCTGCTGTGCTGCAGAGGTTTATTTTTAAGGTCTTGTTAAAGAAAACAATGGGTTAAGTGTGTGCCAGGCAGTGGGGGTGCTGGTGGGCTGTGCAGCATCTTTCCAAGGATATTGGTGGGGAAAAAACCAACCCAGAACTTCAAAGCTTTTGAAAATTTCAGCTGCTGAGGGGTGACCCTGTGGATCCTGGTGTTGTCAGTGCCATCCCACCTCACTGCTGGCTGCTCCAGCGCTGGTGTACCGTGGTGTCCATGGGGAATTGGAGGGCAGGGACCACCTCTCTCCCTGCTGTGGTGTCAGAGCTGCCTGGCAGCCCCTTACAGAGGCTGCCGTGGTTGAGAGGGAATGGGAGGGTCAGGAAACCCCAAGGAAAGGCAGAAAGAGAGAAGGAATGGAGGGAATGAATGAGCTGGTTTGGGCAGCATCAGTGATCCCGGGTTTTTCCAGTCATTCAGTGACGCTGCGTGTTTGCCATCTAATTCCATCCCAAACACCCTAAACTGGAAATAAAGCCCTGTTTAATAAACAGCAATCGGCATTTCATTTCCCTGAATATTCTGGGAGCAACTGCTCATTATTCCGATGATTTCCCCCCACTGTAATTATTCCAAACGACCATTCACAGATTCCACTGTTGACTTACACGTCCATGCAATCTCACGCTGAAATATGTATATATTTTGGTGTCCTATTGAAAATTCAATAGGATCCAATTTCAATTGCTATTGCCTTCGCCACCGTGCCTCCCCTCTCCAATTTTCCAATGCTACAGCTGCACGGCGGAGGAGAAAGGATGCAGCAGACATAAACAGCAACGTCCAGCTGAAATGGGGAGAGAAAAATTACTTCCTTGTACTACCACACTCCTGACAAGAGCTGACTCTTTCTTTTTTCTGCTTTTTTTTTTTTTTCCTTTTTTTATTTCCCCTTTTCCCTTTTTTTTTTTTTTTTTTCTCTACCACATTCAATTTTCTAACTCTGCTAGGCAGGTTGCAGGACTAATCTTGGATGTGCTTTGAGCCTGCTGTATAACACCACGGGCTTTTAAAGCTTGGGATGGGGGAGAAGGAGGAGGAGGATGTGGAGAATGCAATTAGTTTGGGGTGGCAGGATGAGCAGGGAGAAGCTAAAATTGTAAATGAGGGTTATTTGGGGAATACGAATCCCATTCCTCCCAGGGCTGGTTTACCTGGCTTTGTCTTTTGGCAGATGGAGAGTGGGAGATGTGAATTAGATGGGAAAAAAATCCCTAGACAGACTGCAGGGTCTCAAATGGTGCTTTCATCACAGCCAGTGTTTTGTAATGTGCATGTTTATTTTCCCCTTCATCTGGAGTACAAAGGATGTGGTGTTTGAGACCTGCCAGGGGTCGGCTGGTGACGGGAGCCTGGGCTGCATTCAGAGGTGTCTCTCTGGCTCTTGGGAACAGAGCAGGTGCTGGGTGGCTTTGAGCACTGCAGCAAAGGTGTTGCCACTGCTGCACCTTCCAGAGCTGAGAATAATCATCAATAAATAACATCTGGTGGGTTTCTGTCTGTTCCCAGCTCCTGAAGAGCTCTCCCGAGGTGGGATTTTCTGAGACATCAAGGTGGCTGCAGGTTTTTTTATTGCCACAAGTCCAGCTGCTGTGGTGGGTCACTGCTGAGCCACCTCAGTGCGAGCTCAAGCTTGAGAAGAGCTGGAAAAGAGCTGTGCAAGACTTTCCTCCCCCCCCCCCCCCCCCCCAAATTAATATCCCATTATCAGTTTGGAGGAGATGGTCAGAAATGCAAAAATTGGAGGGCGAGTGTATCTCCCAACACCTTCCAGGACAGTCTTGGGCAGCTGGCTGAGTCTTTGTCTTCACTCCCCAAGTCAGAGAGGGAGCTTGAGGAGGGGAACAAAAGGGAAGGGAAGGCAGGGATGTGCCAGGGCTGTGTCACCCTCAAGGCCAGCAGCACACAGACAGCAGCAAGCAGCCGCTATCTCCTCGAGCCGTCTGTTTGCAGAGTCTTTGCCCATGCAGCCGTGCCTCTTCCCACATGGACTTGTTGCCTCCTTGTAATGCGTAGGTAAACAGAACTTTAATCAGCTGGAAAGCAGGGACAGGAGGTGGTGAGCCATGATAAGAGTCAGGTTGGGATGGGGACTGGCCCGGGGGGTGGGTGCTGGGAATCCCTGCAGGATCTTTGGGATATGGAGAAAAATGCTTTGTTTGGGGGAAGGGAATGAATGAAGGGAATAGTGGGACCAAGCAGAGCATGGCCACTGAGCACCTCTCCAGAGGCTCTCACCGCCTTGGTTTGCTTCTGTGTTGCTTGAAATTGGGAATTTTATGTAGAGAATAGAATTTCCTGGAGAAGAACATTTCCCTGGGTATCACAGATAGCCCATCCTTGTGCACTGGATAAGGGCAGGGCACCGTGGGCATCGCCTTCCTGCAGGTCACTGCTCCCTCTGAGCTCACAGGTTTGAGAAGTTGAGATGTTTGGGAACATTCTGGGTGGCTTCTGGGGGGTTTTGCGTGGTGCTGTCTTGTGCCCAGGTGGGCACTTTGCTTGTCTGATCCAAACCCTTCTCCATCCACCCTTTCTTTCTGCTTCTTCTGCTGTGATAACCACGTTGTCCCTCAGCACTTATCTGGACATCAAAGAGCCACAGAACCTCCAGACCTGGGTGGGGTGATGCCATCAAATCCAACTCCAGGTTCAGAGTTTGAAGGGGAAGCGAGGTGTTCTCAGTGCTGGAGCTACTGGGGTTTTTATCTCCCAAGGGTTCTTTGCAAGGTGCTGGGATAGCAGAGGTGCTGCAGAGCTGGGAGCAGCCTCAGCCAGAGGCCTGGGATTTGGGGAGGTGCTGGGAGCAGGTGACCCGGTGCCCTACAGTACATGGCATTACCGTGTTTAATGTACTCAGCGCTAATCTTTCTCTAAACACAAGCGATCTTGCTGAGTTCAGCACTGAAAGAGCAATAACCAATGAAGGAGATGAGATTAAGAAAACTCACAAGAATCAAATGTGCTAGAAAGGGCTGGGGAAGTGCCAGGGGCACTGCAGTAAATGACCTCCCTGGGAATCGAGGACAAATAAAATCCATGCCCCATGTCTCTCTCTCCTCCCAGGCGCCTTGCACTGCTGCCGGAGCCCTCCCCTCCCTGGTGGGGCCATAGATGTTGCTTTCAGGGTTATTTTTGCACTGGAATACAACAAATCCTCTGTGCTATGGGGCCGAGACGAGGATCCGTGTCGCTGCATTCAGAAAAACGAACCTCTCGAGCTCAAGGAGAGCTGCTTCAGTTGGCAGGAGCATTATTCTGTCTGGAACAGCCTTGAGAGGGCAAACACAACCTCTGAGCTGTGGCTCTTGTTTCCAAAGGCTCTCTGCAGGCAGGGATGCTGGTGAGAGTGGCTTTTTTTTTTATTTGCGAGCCAGAAACAGCCAAAAATTGACCCAAATGCCAGCAGGATGGGATGAAAACGAGGTGCAACATCCTGGGGGAGTTGGTGTCCCCAGTCTGAGCTCTGCTGGGCTGGATGTGGAAAAGTCTTGTGAACAACTTGCAGGTGGCTCAGCGAGCACTGTGAGGTTTTTATCCCAAAGGATGGGATGGATGGAGGTTCTCCCCCAGTGCTGAGCAGCCTGAGGCTGTCCTTCACGGATCCCAGGCATCCCAAATCTGCTGCCTCAGATCCCCACCCCAGCGCCGTGCAGCCTCGGAGGCTGCGAGGATGACTTGGCAGTGATATATTTACTACAATTACCATCTCCCTTCCCAGAGGAGGAAAAAATAGATGAATAATATGTTTTGAAGGTGTCATGGAGTGAAAGCAAGAGAGGAGCTTGAGCCTGAACTTATGAATAACTTATAGGCTTCCTCCCTTCATGCAGCTGCTCCGTTTGGGTTTATCTTTCTCACCCGTAGGAGGTGTAATTAAAGGAGCAAAGCTGGGTACCCGTGGGCACATGTCTGTCTGGCTCCATGTGTCCCCTGCACTCCAGGGCACGGGGGTGCTGGATTGCCTTTGTGTGGACACGTGGGCTATGTGAGGAGCTTCACAAATTCTGCCCCTTGTCAAGAAAAATGGGGGATTTTGCACATAATTCATGGCTGGTGTTTTTGGCAGAGTGGTGGAAGCGCTGCCTTAGCTCTCCCCTCACACTGGTGAGCCACGAGCAGAATCATTTCGGGTGGGGAAACGCTGCAAGGTGAAGCAGGTGAGCCCTGCAAGCCTGAAAATCTGGGAGGTTTTGGTTCTGTTCATGACACAGCTGGAAATTCTCTCCCTGGCCTCACGTGGTGGCTTAGCCTTCCCAAGTCTTATTTTTCCAGCCCTAAAATGAGAAGTAATTTGCTCTTGTCTCAACACCTTCCTCTGCTTTCTCTATTTTGACTTGAAGAGCTCAAGGGAGGGACTGTTTTTACCAGGTGTACACACGGAGTCGAACATAATGGAACCGGGATCTTATCAAAGGCATGCCAATGCTATTGTAATGCATACAGTAATTATAGGGATGTATATGGAGGGATGATGAAAAAAAATCCAATGAAACATGGCATTTCCCTCTGGAAAAAATGTTAGCGAAATAAAACCACGCCTGGGAATATGTCAGTTCCAGCAAAAAATGTCTATTAAAAATTATGCAGTGCTGTTCAGCAAGGTCACAGCGCTCCTTTTAGAGCCAGTTAGAGGTTTCCTTGCAAAGCAGAACATCACTTTTTTTTTTTTTTTCCCTGCAGACTTTCAGCCAAGGTGTTGCATTTTGGGCTTTTATTCAGATTTAGGGGCAGAAAAGAAATGAATTTCATAGAAATTTTGCAGGAATTTCTGCCAAAAGGAGGCTTCTACATCTCGATATGCACGGAGGGATGGTGTCCCTGGTTAACACCAAGTATAAATATATATTTATATATGATTTCCAATGAATAACTTGTTCCCCCCCATCCCTATCTCAGGAGTGCAGCCCTGCTATCTGCATGTTCCTATCAGCCCAGCACACAGATATGGACGAGTGTAATGGAGATATTAGGCATTTATTGCAAGGCATTCTGTTGAACATCACCTGCTGTTCAACATGAAAAGTTGATGTTCCACAAAGCCACAAGCCAAAGGCTCCTTAAGAGCTGTTCTGGTGCATCGGGTAAATATCCGTGCTCGGAACGAGCGCTGTGTGGATTAATAATGCATGGAGCAAATCTGTAGGAAGAGCAGCGACTGCGTAGGGCTGACTTAGAAACTGCTCTCCCTGCTTAGGCAAATAGGCAGGGAAGTTGTGTTTTTTAAAGCATAATGTGTTGGTAATAAACCAAACTAACCTAATCGACCACTTGCAGCTGCTCCAAGCTCTGTTGCTGGCTTGGCAAGCTGGGGTCAAAGGAGTGTTGCCAAGAGTGGGAAAAATTGCTCTGTGGTTTGTTATTGTAGGGGATTTATGCTGGTGGAATGGTGGGGAAGCAGTGGAGAGGTTGAGATGAGATGGGGTTAGGAATCTTTCCCCCTCTCCAAGGGTTTTCCATCAGCTGGAGGTCGCTGGGGGAACACTCCAAGCCCCGACATCATGACAAGATTAAATCCTCCATACCCTGTGTTTGCTTCTGGAGAAATACCCTGCTGTGCCACAGCCAGGACTTGTCATGGGTGACAGGGTCATTAGTGCTACTGTGCTCGTTAGCTAGCTGTCCTAATGAGCTGGGGGGTGGTGGGGGCCCTGGCAGGGTGTGGGGTGCTCCTGGAGGTACCAGGAAGCGGTGCTGGAGAGCCCTGGATCCATTGGGGCTGCTCGAGGTCTGTGGATCGAGCCAAGCCCTGGGAGGGGAAAAGGAAGGAGAGCTAAGAGCCCTCAGCATCAGTCTGCAGCCACTTTTGGCAAGCCCCCATGGGAACTGGTGGATCACAGCAGCTGAGGGGTTGGGGAGCACCCAAGGATGGGTGAAATGCATCTTGTCTGTAGCTGGGCACAGCGTGACCCTTTGGGGGCATCAAACAGAGCTGATGGGAACGTCCAGCCCGAGCTCCCTCGCAGTGTTTGACATTTGGATCATTGTCAGATCTGTGGATGGGGCCTGAGCAGAGGGACCTGTGCTCTGTCACCTTCCTGCAGCAGAACAACCGGCCTGGACCTGACTCGGGGTCTCTCTGGGTGACAGAGAGAGAAACAGCTGGATTTCCAAGAGTTTGCAGCCAAGCCTTCTTCTGAATTGCAAAGTGAACAGCTCAGATTTTTGGAAGCCTCTGAGGAGGCATAAATACAAAAAGCCAGAATATCTTTAATTTTTTTTTCCTCTTTGTCTTCTTTTTCTGGCTATAATGTTGTTTGAAGGGGCTGTGAGTCACCTCAAGCAATGAAATGAGACATCCTTATCACTTATGAAAATAATATTTAATGTGATGGATTTTATTTAGGTTGTTTTAAAGGGGTCTCTGGGGGTTTAGAGCCTCAGATATTCTTTTTATTGGACAAAGGGTGGAAATAATTTAAGGGTTTTTTTTCAAGGACCTTTTCTGTGTGGGCATGTGGGTGCCATGCTCTTGATGTTGGGTTGTGATGTGGACGGATGTGTTTGGTTTGGGAATCCTTCACTGGAGAAAAGTCTGTTTTATTTCTGGTGCTGTGAAACAGGGACCAGTAGTTGGCATGGGCAAGGAGCTGAAGTAACAGGAGTGTGTTCAACCCTAAACTGGATCCAAGGGGCCCAGATGCTGCTCAGAGCAGGAGGTGGGCTTGGTGTGAGGAATCAGATGAGCCTGGTTACAGGTAGAACAAAACCCCACCTTGATCTGGACTTAAAAGGAGATTTCTGCTCCAAACTGAAGAGTTTTTCCATATTAAATTTGCTTCTAGAGGCATTTCCACGTGTGTTTAGGTGTGCAAGGGGAAGATTGGGGCTGTCCTGCAGACATCAGCCCCCCAGGAACAGGTGCCCTTCTTCCTTTTGGGTGGGTGGGACACAGGGGGGGTGTGTGAACCCCTCCCACCATCGTGCAGCTGGGGAAACTGAGTCACAGCATCACTGCAGCTACTCCAGGAGGGATTCACCCCCTCTCCCAGTGGGGAAGAGCTTGAGGGGAATTGCAAGGGTGCTGTGGGGGTGTGTGGATGATGGAAAAGGGGCACAAGGGGAAATGTGGGGGTGTGCAGATGTCAGGGAATTTGGTGGGATGTGGGTGCTGGGGGGATGCAGATCCAGATGTCCGGGGTGCAGATGCTGGGGGAATTTTGGGGTCTGCAGTGAGGGGGATGTGGGTGCCAAGGGATGGGGAGCTCAGTGGGGTGGGGGGGGTGCAGATTTTGGTGGGGTTTGGCAGCTGCAGATACCCGCGGGGGGCAGTTTGGGGGTCTGGATGCCAGGGGGAACTTGGGGACTGCAGGTGCTGACATTGCCGGGGGTGCAGGTGCTGGGGGTCAGGATGCTGGGGGGGTGGTCAGGGTGTAGATGCTGGTGGGGTCATGAGGTGCAGATGTTTGGGGGTGCAGATGCTGGGGGTGTTGATGCCGGTGGGGTTAGGGGGTACAGATATTGGGGGTGCAGATGTTGGGGGTGCAGATGTTGGGGGGTGCAGATGCTGGGGGGGGCAGATGTTAGGGGTGAAGATGCCGGGGGTGCAGATATCGGGGGGTGCAGATGTTGGGGGGTGCAGATGTTTGGGATGCAGATGTTGGGGGGTGTAGATGCCAGGGGTGCAGATGTTGGGGGGTGCAGATGCCGGGGATGCAGATGTTGGGGATGCAGATGTTGGGGGGTGCAGATGTTGGGGGGTGCAGATGCCGGGGGTGCAGATGTTGGGGGTGCAGATGTTGGGGATGCAGATGTTGGGGGGTGCAGATGCCGGGGTGCAGATGTTGGGGGTGCAGATGTTGGGGATGCAGATGTTGGGGGGTGCAGATGCCGGGGGTGCAGATGTTGGGGGGTGCAGATGCCAGGGGTGCAGATGCCGGGGGTGCAGATGTCGGGGGGTGCAGATGCCGGGGATGCAGATGTTGGGGGGTGCAGGTGTTGGGGGGTGCAGATGCCGGGGGTGCAGATGTTGGGGGGTGCAGATGCCGGGGGTGCAGATGTTGGGGGGTGCAGATGCCGAGGGTGCAGATGCCGGGGATGCAGATGTTGGGGGGTGCAGATGCCAGGGGTGCAGATGCCGGGGATGCAGATGTTGGGGGATGCAGATGTTGGGGGGTGCAGATGTTGGGGGGTGCAGATGCCGGGGATGCAGATGTTGGGGGGTGCAGATGCCGGGGGTGCAGATGCCGGGGATGCAGATGCCAGGGGTGCAGATGTTGGGGGTGCAGATGCCGGGGGTGCAGATGTTGAGGATGCAGATGCCAGGGGTGCAGATGTTGGGGGTGCAGATGTTGAGGATGCAGATGCCAGGGGTGCAGATGCCGGGGGTGCAGATGCCGGGGATGCAGATGTTGGGGGGTGCAGATGCCGGGGGTGCAGATGCCGGTGCTGGGGGTGCCGGGGGTGCTCGGGGTGTGTTTGCCGGTGGGGTTAGGGGGTGCGGGTGCCGGCGGGGGGGGCCCGCAGCCAATGAGTGCTGCGCGGGGGCGGCTGCGTGCGCGGCCGGCGGCGTGTTGCAGCCGGGCGGCGTGTGCGGGCCGGAGCGGCGGGCACGCAGCGCCTGTCCTCGCACCTGCAACCCCTTCCGACCCCCTTCCCCCCCCTTTTTTTTTTTCTTTTGGGTTTTTCCCCTCCCCCACCCTTCGGTGCTTTTTTAACCCCCCCCTTTTTTTTTTTTTCCCCTTCCTTTTTCCTTCCTCCCCCCCCCCCCATCCCCCCCCCCCCGCCCCTCTTTCTGCGCTTTGCTCCGGGAAAACGCTGGATTTTAAACCTTTCCCCGCCTGGCAGTGAGTGGGGAAGGAGAAGGAAAACATGGCCCAGGCCAAAATGCACCACCCCGTCTCTTGGGTGATCTTCGCCGGGATGGCCGCGCTCCTCCTCTCCCAAGGTAGGGAACGCCGCGGGGGACGCGCCCGGGCGGGCGGGGGATGCGCGCTCCCACAGCAGCACCCTCCGAGGGGGCTGGGGGATGAGAATGCCCCCCAGAGTGGGGGTGAGGATCCCTCCAGAGCGGGGACACAGCTGGGAAAGGGTTCCCAGCCCGCTGTGAAGTTGCGGGGGATGCGGATGCAGGAATTCCCGGCGCACCGGGCTGGCGGCGGGGGGGACACTCCTGGCGTCCCGATCATTTTTGCGGGTGCAGAAGGACTCTGCCATCCCGGCACAATTCTGGCAGGATCGATGATCCAACAGGCTGGGGGCGGGCGGGGGGAGGCCGGGGTTCCTCTGTGCTCCCCCCACGCCTTTGCTTTTCCAGCAAGGTCGTCCGAAAAACTCGGTGCAGCCCCGCTCCCGCCGGGCTGCGAGTTGGGAAGTGCTCAGCCGGTCTGTCCCGGGCCAGCTCGGCCGCCTCCCCACGGCCGGGGGACGGTGCTTGGAGGGGAGGGGGGAGCTGTGCGAGCGAAAAAAAAAAAAGAGCAAAAAGCGATGGGAAAAGGAGGGGGGAAGAGGCGGCAGGAGCCAACCCCATCTGGCCGGGAGCGCCGAGCCTGTCAGCTCGCGTTAGGCTCCTCGCAGCCATCTGGAGGGGCTGTGGGAGCGGGGTTTCCTCCATGGGAGGAGAGGCTGGAGCCGCATCCTGCCCCGGGCCGCCGCGGGAGCTCGGGATGTGCAGGGGGATGAGCGGGGGATGCGCCGGGGGATGCGCCGGGGGATGCGCCGGGGGATGCACCGGGGGATGCACCGGGGATGCTGCACGGGGGATGCACCGGGGGATGCACCGGGGGATGCTGCACGGGGGATGCTGCACGGGGGATGCTGCACGGGGGGCGGCTGGTCCCGGGGCTCCGGGGCGGGATGCGGGCACTTCTCGGGGAAATGGATGCACCCCCGGGGCGGTGCGAGTATTCCTGGGCGAGACGGATGCGCGCCGGGGGGGATGCAGGCGTTCCTCGGGGGGAATGTAGGTTCTCCCGAGGATGGATGCACGCCGGGGGTTGAATGCACCTCCTTCTCCACAGCCGGATCCAGCTACCTCTGCGCTGCTCCGAGGTGCCCGCCGGAGGCTGGCAATGTCCAAAGCAGCGCAGCCTCGTCCCCCGTGTGCCGAGGGGCGCTGCAGCAGGGCTCGGGTGGGCTCGGGGAGCCCAGGCTGTGTGGGGCTGGGGGCTGCGGGGCGGCCAGAGATGGTGCCTGGGTGTCTCCCAGCACAAACTTCTCTCTGCTGGCCAGGCCGGGCCCCGCTGTGCGGGGGGAGAGCCCCTCGGTGCCGTATGGACCGGCACGGGCTGCTTAACATGCACATCACACGCCAAGGCATCGCTCCTCTTCGCCTTCCTCCCGCTCTCCCTCCTCGAGCTCTCTCCCCCTCCCAGGCTCGCTGCCCCCCGTGCCGGCATTCCTGCATCCCGGGGGCTTCCCTGCGGCTGCCACCTCTGCAGGGAGCCCTGCTGGGGTGCCAAGAGCCGGGGCTTGCCCAGGAGAGGGATGAAACTGCACCTTTCCCTCCTCGCTTCTCCCGCCCAGATTTTGTGCTTCGTTTATTTTATGATTTCATTATTTTATTATTTTTTAATGCTTGCTTTGGGGCTCCTGACTTGGCTTCCTTGCAGTCTCATTCCATGCCTCTGGTCATCCTTCCTGCTTCCTCTCCCTGCTCCCATCAAAGCTTCCAGATCAAAAAGTAGTTGGTTTTTTATTTCTTTATTTCTTATTTTTGTAACTCTCCTGGGCAGCAGAGCAGTGGGGAGGAATGTTCTGCTGCCCACAGCCATTGGGAATCCCCCAATTCCCTGCCTTGCAGGAATCTGATGTGGGTGCCAGAAGCCCCTGAATCACCCCTGGAGTGAGGAAAAGCAGGGAAACACCTTGCTCCATGGTCTGGGGAGGACCCAGGGCAGAGCCGTGGAGAGCTGGGTGAAATATTGCCCAGGGCAGCCTTCAGCAGCAAAAAGTTGGGGCCTCCTTTGGGCTGGGAGTTGCTGCATTGTTGGAGAGAAGGAGTCCCCATGGGAGGGTTTTTTTTTTCCCTGCATAATTTTATTTAGTAGTCATTAAAAAAAAAAACAAACAAATGCACCCTATAAATAATTTTGTATTTTAGCACAAACTTTTAAGGAGAGTTTTGAGAAATTTGGGTACATTCAACCTCAAGGTAATATTTAGGTTTGTATGCAGTGCTGAAAATCATCAGTAATGTGCTTCTGCTTCGTGGATTCTTCTGATAATCAAAGCAGGTTTTGGAATTCATAAGTTTTCTCCCTCTTTTGGTGTCCAGAAGTGGAGCTGGCTTGTGTTTGAAAACGTGAAAATTATTGTCATGCAGGAAAACTGTGTTTTGCACAAATCTCCAAAAATCTCCGGAGATGTGTGCTGCCCTCTGCAGTGGTTCATCCATACTCCAGGTCATTTCCCTATTTCCAGCCAAACAAACAATAAGAAAAGTGGTTTGTGAGTGTGCTTGAGAGGAAAGTGGAGTGTGAAGTGGGATAATTCAGAAGCATTTGACCACCTGCATTTGTGCAAACATCTGCAGCTCCTCCCAGTTTTGTAGATTCGCTTTTGTAGAAATTTTGTGGATTTGTTGGATTTGTGGAATTGTGGCCCTAAAATGGGAGCTGTTGAGTGTTGTGTCTGTCAGGAAGGAGCCCCCTGAGCCCTGGAATGTCCAGCGTGGTTGGACACCAAGAGAAGCTGGGGGATTTCTTGGATGCTGCATCCCCTTGGGAAGGAGCTGGACGTGTCCATTGCATCCACCCACAGGAAGGATGGAGCCAGAAAATGTCCAGCTGAAACTTGGGAAAGGAGATGGAAAGGGGGGAGGTTGCAGAGGGCTGGGATAGCCCCGGGCGCCGGGAAGCGAGTGGCAATTTGGCAACACAGCTCTCATTGTGTTTGCTCTGTGTCTTCTGTGGGATTTTTAAATAGCAGCTATGGAAATCCAAAATATCCTCACACAGGGACCAGGCAGCAGCGTTTTCTCCTCCCCCTTTCCCTGGCTCAGAGTAAAGGGGTGTCCTCACATGTGCCCCATGTCCCTGACTCACAGCCCACCTGGATTTCTTAAGGAAGAGGCAAAAATCTCACCCCAGCACTCGGCAGTGGGAGAGACAAGAAAACTCTTCACTCAGCCACGCGTAAAAGGATTAACCAGGCTAAAAGGTCATAGAAGATTTAGCTGGGCCTTTAGCATCAGTAAGCCAAGAATTATGGGAATTTGATTTACAAATTAGCATAAAGACCTTATTCTAATAAGCATACAAGCTGAAATAGGTATGTAAAATAATAGCATGTGTCAACATCCTACACAGAGCGTTCCTCATCCGAAAGAATTATTCGCTCGTTCGATGTGGCTGGGATTCAGATAATTCCCAAACTGAGACAGGCTGTGCTGGTGTGTGATGGAAAGGCTGGATCTGACCCAGAGACAAATCCACAGGGAGGAGAGGCTGGGTGCTTCCCCTCAGGAAAGGCAGGATTTGGAATCTGGGTTGGGGCTACGCATCCTGTGAGAATTTTCTCTCACTGGAGGGGTGAGGGGAAACCTCCTGGCAGTTCGTGCAGGATGTAATTGCACTAATGAATGTGTATAAGAAAAATTACACGTATCGACATCTTTTTGTGAATGCCCGGATTTATCGGTCCTCGGGAAAAATATTAGATGTGGTTAATAGTTATAGTGCGGGTCAATAAAATGTGATATTCACCCCAACAGCAGAAAATAGCTATTTAATAGGTAATAACAGTAATAATCAATACCTACATGATTAGATAACCCAGTTATATGCAGTACATAAAAGGAGGGGAGCGCACTCCGCCTGTGGATTTGGAGCGTGGCTGAACATCTGTCACTCCTGTTGATTCTCAGTGGAGCTGTGAGGAGCCATCAGCACCTCTGGAAATCAGGCCACCACCTGGCATTAATTGGCACATTTTTAAGGTGCAGCAGAGCAAGGAACCTGAGCAGACCTTTGGAAAGCAGTTGCACTGTGTGAAACTCTGGATGGCACCCAAAATGCTGGGCAGGGGCTTGGGATTTGGGTTTGGGTGGTGGAGCTGCAGGTGGGGCTTTCCATGTGTGGATTTCTGCTGCTGCTTCCCTGGGAGCATCCCTGCCCTGCTCTGGTTACACAGCAGCGGATTGGCAGGATACAAGGAGGAGTAAAGTTGTAGTTGCTGATACTGAGAGATCTCCATCAAAAGAGATGGGGATCAAATTGACAAAAATCAAAATGGAAACTCTGTTGAGTGTAATGAGTTAGTTTAGAGCACGGGAGCAGGTGCTGGAGTGGGTCAGTGTTGTAGCTACACCAGGTTTAGGAGCCCCCCAGGTGGACTGGAGATGTGTGAGGTCCCACAAGTGCTGACACAAATGTCAGGACCTGCAGCTGTTTGCTGGCCATGAAACACACGTGAACAAGGTGCCTGTGGCCATCTACAGAGGGCACATGAGCAGGCAAAAAACATCTCAGATGTTCATGGCAAGGGCTTGGGGCTGCAGCTTGGGCTTGGAGTTGAGCTCTTGCTTTCAAACAGGGGCCAAAATGAGCAAAGGTGCCAGATTTGGGGATTTTATGGAAGTCCAAGTTGGTGTGGGACTGCTCTCTCTTTGCCACATTTGGGATGAGCCTCATGGGTGAAAAGGAGATAAATATCATTTTGATAAGCAGAGGGGATCAGGTGGGAGCTGGGAGCTTGGGAAAAACCTCCTTTGGTAAAATTAACTTCTGAACCAGCCTAGGGACCATCCCTCTGTACAATACTGGTGCTCTGGGGGCTGCAGCCACTTTTGGGATATCCTTGTGTCTCACAAAAACTTCTCCTTTCTCCACAAAGGAATCCAGCACAATAACCCTGGCTCCTGGTTTTTCCGTCTTCTTTTAACTTCCACCTCAGACGAGTGCATTTGATATCACAAGTGTCTGCTTTGTGTATTTTTCTTGCAGTTTTCACTTAAAAATACCCATATTGTTATCTCCCCCCATTTATTTATTTATTTTTTTCCCATGGGGAAAAATTGGATCAGTTGACAGATCTAGGTCAGGTTAGTGAGCAGGGTTTGCTATGATAGACCAGGAGTGGATGGGGAGAGCTCTTCCCGGGAAGCTCCAGACAGTGGAGGTGGACTTCAGCTTTCCTCAGCCTGGAAAACACCACATGAAGAGCAAATATTTGGCCATGGGGATCAGAAAAAGATCTCCACTTGTGTTTATCTTCGCTTCTCAAACTTCAGTAGTGGCAAGAAAAGCCAAAACTTTCCTTGCTTGTTCTCCAGTTGAAGTGAAAAGAGTTTTAAAGAGGGGAAATGGGATTTTTTTTAAGCTTTACTGGTCATTCTCCTTTGATGGGCCATGACAAATCTCCCGTTAGACTCATCCAAACCTGGTCCATCTCTGATGTTCATGGCAAGGGCTTGGAGCTGTGACTTGGACTTGAGCTCTTGGTTTCAGACAGGAGCCAAGATGAGCAAGGTGCCAGATTTGGGGATTTTATAGTGGAAGCCCGAGCCATGCTTCTGTCTCCTGCTGCCAGCCAGCACCCACACCTCAGCACATGGGTTTTTCATGCCTTTAGAAGTTTTTATAAGGAAAAAGAAAAAAAAAAAAAACAGTCTGGGAGGGCTGGGATTGTTCACCTGGAGAAGAGAAGGTTCCAGGGAGACCTTAGCACTCCTTCCAGTGCCTAATGGGGCTCTGGGAGAGCTGGAGAGGGACAAGGGCCTGGAGGAGAGGACAAGGAAAGGGATGGCTTCCCATTGCCAGAGGACAGGGGTAGGTGGGATGTTGGGGAGAAATTCCTGGCTGTGAGGGTGGGGAGGTCCTGGAACAGGGTGCCCAGAGAAGCTGTGGCTGCCTCATCCCTGGAAGTGTCCCAAGGCTGGTTTGGATGGGGCTTGGAACAACCTGGGATAGTGGAAGGTGTCTGTGCCCATGGCAGGGGGTTGGAATAAGGTGGAATAAGGAACCTTTAAGATCCTTTCCCAACTCAAACCATTCTGGGATTCTGTGAAAAAAACAGGATCACAAAGAGTGATCCCTTTATCACTGCACCCCTTGGGGCACCCCAACGCCTCCAGCCCTTCCATGGGTGCATCCTGCAGGCATCGCATCCCTCGTGCTCCCAGCGCATCTGGAGCTGTGGCTGGCAGGAGGAGCTGGGAGGAGCAGCCTCCTCCCTCCCTCCCTCCCTCCTCCTTCCCAAGCAGGCACCTTGCTCGTGGTTAATAATAAATCAGAGGTGCTGCCTTGCTGGGCTCTGTTATCTGCCGCCAGGAGGGAGAGCTCGGATTTTTGATGCGCTTAACAGTTAATATGTCTAATGCTGAAAGCTGTTGTAAATTAATTGACCCCTTGGCCCCCGTGTCCTGTTGACTGTTCCCTCTAAAGACAGTGTTTGGTTCTTGGCATTCTTGCCCCCTCCTCCTACTTTCCCTTCCTCCACCTCCCACATGCTTTGCTTACTAATCAGGGCAGTCAAAAAAAGGAGCCTTGACTCTGAAATGCTTCACAGGAGCTGTGTGGGGAAGTCAGGATTCCGGGCATCTGCTGTGCCTGAATTCCTGGTGCTCAGAGAATTCCCTTTACAGCGCTGCTGGAAGCTGGCATGGAATCCTCAGCCTTCCCATGGGGGTCATGGGGATGGAGGTGCTGCCAGACTGAGGAGTCCCAGCACAGCACCACTCTGGGTCACCTCCAGGCACTGGGTGAGCTGGGGCCAAGTGCTCACTGCTGGAGCACTGGGTCTGGCTTGGAGGAAGGGTGAGGGCAGGTTCTCATCAGGGAATTTTTGGGAAATTACAGAAAAAGATCCCAGAAGAGTTTGTGTTGGAAAGGAGCTCAAATCTCATCTCATTCCACCCCTGCCGTGGTGGAACCCTCCACTAGAGCAGGTTTCTCCAAGCCCTGTCCAACCTGGCCTTGAGAGGATGGTGTGTTTTCCTTACACATTGCTGATCCTAGAAACCCTGATTTAGGCTGGAAAGCAGCTTGGAATTCACAAAGTCCAACCCCATAGGGCTGGTTTGTGTCCTCCAGTGACTCATGGTGGGAGAGAGCAGCTGCTGAGGAGTGGGAAATACCACAGGAAATTGTGTAATATTCGAAAAGAAGAAGAATGCTTCTAGGGTTTTCTAATTCCAAAACGAAATAAAAAAGAACAATCACAAATTCCCAGTGAAAGTAAATCCTGGAAAAAGTCAGGATTGATTTTTGAAGCATTTTCTTCGGAGCTTGCTGAAGCTTTATGTACAAAGTTGTGAAGTGGTTTCAAACAAAAAAAAAAAAAAAGAGGAGCTCTGAAGGCCACGTTCCAGCGGTATCAAAGAGCCTGGAGTCTCCAGCCTTGTTCCATTTTGTATTGTTATTTCTTCAAAACAGCTCCTTTGCTAATGTTTTCATTTTAGCAGAAACAGAATTCTTGATTTAAAGAACTGGTTTGAAAGCCAAACCTGACCCGCCTCACTGGAAGCGTGACAGGCCCTCAGAGCAAACCAAGGTTCATTAATACCATAATATTCTCTTTCTTTTTTTAGTGTTTAGGGCTTTTCTCCCATCTTAGAGGAGTTATCTGGTGAATAGCACTTTGTTCCTGGGTTGGTTTGGGTGTTTTTAGCTTTTATTCCCTTTCTACAGGACAGATGGTATTTAGAGATCAGAGGGTGCCTCCGTTAGACTTTCAGTTTTCCAAAGTCAATTCCCAAAGCCAGCACTGGGGTTTTTGAGAGCGGGCCAAGGCACAGGAGACCGGCAGGGCTGGCTGGCACGAGGTGAATTTGGATTTAGGATGAGTGACATCTCTCTTAATGAAGTCCTTTTTGGAACAAAGCTGGCGAGGAGCAGGATCTGTGATCCATTAGAGGCCGGGGTAGTGGCGGAGCCAAAACCGCCTTGTCATTGAAGACAACATGAAAAAAACGTGTATTATTTATTGTTTACTTTTTTGTGCTGCTTTTCTGCACATCAACGCTTCCCATTGTATGTTTTGGGCTTCAAAACCTGACACCACATTAGAAACCATCTCCAAAGCCCCCAAATAATGCATAAACTATGATTATTCCTTCTGATCCACTTGTGTTTATGTAAATGGCTGGAAAAGCGTTTTTCAGCTTATTTCAGAAGCTTAAGGGATTCATACCAAGCCTATTATTGAAAAATCAGAAAGTGAAAAGCAACTTCTGAGGCAAGGAATTAGCAACTCAATGGCAGCGTTCGTGCTGCGGGATCTGGCTGTAGCGCAGATGGGAATTCCCTCGGGATTCAGAAATCCCACATGTGGCAACAGGTTGGGGGGGAGAGGGGACCCAGAGGAGGTTTGGGGTTAATCCAAGGGGATGAGGGGCTGGGGCACAAACCATTGGTGCTGCTGGGGCTGGTGGTCTGGATTTTTGGGGGATGAAACCCCCAGGCACTTGGGGGATAATCCTGGCTCTGTGTCCGTGCATCCATGGGTGGGAAGGGGCTGGCAGCGCCATCCTTGCTCCATGCAAACCTTTTCCCTCTGTCCCAGGAGAGGTGGGACCAGATGCAGGTTCTCTTTGAGCTCCATCCCATTCCAACCAGCCTTGCAGCATCTCATCCCTCCTCTCCTGCTGCTTTTTTTCCCTGGTTCGGTCCCTTTCCCCCTTCCTTATGTTAATTTCCCACCTGAGCACCAAGTACTTTATAAATAGCAAATCTGAAATGAATTTCCTAGCAGCAATCATTATCTCCCTCGACAGCCATTAAACATTCACACAAGCAGAGCAAAATGACAAAGGGGATTGATTTTTACAGTATGTTGGGGGGAGGTAGGAGAAAGGAAATATGTTGACAAGGCTTTTTTTTTTTTTCCCTTATTTCCCCCCCTCTCTCCATTCTCCCCTCCCTTCCACATCCTCTGTCTTGTGGAATTCAAAATCACCCTTTCGGAGATCAGGTTGGGAGGGGAATTAGGAGCCAGCAAAGTTGGAAATAAATAACAATAAATTAAAAAAAAAAAAAAAAAAAAAAAGAGGGGAAGAAAAGAAAAAAGCAGCAATTCTATCCCTTTCTTCTTCCAGCAGCAAGCTCTGCCCGCTTCTTCCCCAGCCCTGGAAGCCTCGCTCCGGTGCGTTGGCCACGTACAGCTGGTAAACATGAAGTTGGTTCTGTGGCCCGGCTGTGGAGATGAATATGTCAGAGTTAATGCCTCTGAAGATGGAGGGGTGGGCTGCAGGGAATGGGGGGGCCCAATCTGGGAGCCTGCTCAGCAGAATAAATGTGTTGATGCAATCGGGAGCGGGCGAGCCGCGGCCGAATGAGGCACTGTAGCTGAAAATTTAACTTTGATTTCAATTTTCATATTTGTCAGCAATAATTAGATTCAAGAAATGTTTTTGCCGCTGTTCTAAAATACTAATAAGTAGGAGCCTTTGTAGTATGGCTAATGGAGTCTTTTTTTTCCTAGTGGGCTAGAAAAATTCCATTAAAGGGAAAAGTCATACTATATTACTGTGCTGCAACATGCAGTGACTTTGCTGCCACAGGAATATCAGCGCCCTTGCTTCCAAGTGCAGGGATGATGCTGGGGAATGGGACTGGCTTTGGGATTGGCTAGGCAGGGACTAGGGAGGGTCAGAGGGGACTCCCTGCATCAAACTGGGCAGGGGGTGATGCTCTGAGGGGCTTTGGGAAGCTTTTGAACTGCTCATGGGATGATATTCCAGTGCCTCTCATCCAGCAGGCTTTGGTGTTGGCGTTTCCCTTTGGGTTTAAAGCCTTGGATCAATGAGGAATTTCCCCCTGTGGGCTCTGCCAAAGGCAGAAAGCCCCTTCTACCCCTCCCCAGCCTGCAGGGTGGATTTCCTTGGCAGCACGTGCCAGGTTTTATCCCGGAGAGACGCCGGCAAAGAAAGCGATATTAAATTTGCTGGCGATATGCAGAGCAAATGGGGGAGCTCTAAGTTGTGTCATTCTCAAGTTACTTCAGCCTATTAAGCAAACAAAAGCACTTGTGGAGTGAGAAATGGAAATGGCCAACGTGGCCCGATTAATCCTGGATGTACAATTCCATTAATAAGCCAGCTTTTAATAGGTGGCTCTTTCCAGGAGCTGCTGGGACGAAGAATTGATGTATTCACTGTAATTGTATTGCAACTAATAGGATCGGAAGAAAATTGTATGGAGAACTTATTCCTTTGCCACCATATTCCAATCAGTTGAAATAATACAGGAGGGCCCAGCATGGTAATAAGACTTAAATCTAAACAGGGATATTTTAAATTTTAGTGTGGGGGAGATCTGGCTTGTGTTTTTGCTTCCCCATGGGCAAAAATAAAACTGCAGTTCAGAAAAGGAGGAAAAGGGGATCCCAAAGTGCTCCATGGTGGGGCTGCTGTCTGAGCTGGGTGATGGGCTGTGGCTGCTGGTGCAGAGCTGTGCCAGGTCAGCCTCTCTCCTGAATGCTAAGGGGGGTGTCTGGATGCCCAGAGATGGGACAGCCCCTTTGGCACCTCACCCGGAGCCTTTTGTCCCTGTCACTGGCAGGGAGAGGAGCTTTCCCCTCTGCAGTCACTGTGGTTCACTGGCAGAGCTCATTAACGAGCCTCAGCTCCTCGCTCCATTCACCCCCTGTTTATTCTGACCTCCATCTGCAGGCTCTGATGGTTTGCTGATCCTTCCTTTCCGATGAACTCCTGCGAAAAACCCACCTTCTGCTTTAGAGAGCAAATGTACCTTTGTGGCTGCGGCTCTGGGTGCCTGTGGGATGCAGAGAGGGATTTGGGCTTTAATCCATGAGCATCTCTCCAAGGGCTCATGGAAGGGAACTGTGTGGTGCCACAAATCCCAGGCAGGCTGGGTGGCTCAGCACATCCGAGGTGATGCACAGCAGTGCCCCAGGATGCAGATCTCCATAATATCAATGCAATTGTGGAATTATCCACGTTAAAGCAAAGGAAATACTGACGTGGGAGCTGCCCGACCTAAAATCTCTGTGGCCTGTGATTACTGGAGCTGTGGCTTTGCCATGAGAAGTTTGCAGACACTTTTTGTCTGTTCACCACTGGTTCAGGGCTGTTTGTTTTTCACTCCTCCTCCCTATTTGTATGCATGCTCTGACCCTGCTTTGGTAACAGGCTAGAGAGCAAATAGAAAGGGGAGGGGAAAAAAAGAGGCAAGGAAAAAAAAAAAGCCAAGGCACAGTTCAGCTCAAATCCCCGAGGAAACAGATGTGATTGCCTTCCAGAAATGGCTCCAATAAGGCCAGAAAGGAATATTGCTTTTATAGCTTTTGGGATATAAAACATTTAGAAAATGTGATTGACTGGCAGTGCCTAATTTATCATTTACCCGTTTCTCTATCCACCCAAACACAGCAATATCCTCAGATGGACTCATTTCCACCTTTTCTTTTGGCTTTTTGCCTCTTTCCTGTGTGTGACACACGTGCAAAGCCATGTTCCCCTGCACACTGAGCTGTGTGCACACAGGCACGTGTTCCCCCATGCTCCTGGCTTCTTGTCCCTGTGCCTGTGTCATGGATTTATCATCGTTCTGCTAAGCACTCAAACTCCTGTGGCTATTTATAATTAATGCTCAGAAACCTGCCAATCCATTTAATGACACCGGGAGGTCACGGCCTCCCTTATAGCTTCCCATTAATCATCATTAGAACAGTTCTGGGTTTTTTACGTTCTTTTTAAATGTTAATTCACCTTTATAATGCTCCTTTCAGCTCTGACTGTAAAGGGATACTCTGTAGTCACTCCAGACTGTCTTGCAAGTGTGTGCAGGTGAAAGGCGCAGTGGGACAATTGCACTTGATAAAGTCTCTTGGATGTCTCCCGCTGGAATGAATTACACTCACAAACTCTGCCAGATGGGATTTCTCCACTGCCCTCTGCCACCGGCTCCTCGCAGCGATGCTGCCTCAGCTCTCTCCCTGCTGCCTCCATCCCGGCTACCACGGAGCCCCTCACCATTTCTGCCTCCTGTGCTGCTGGGAACCACAGGATCAGAGAATCCCAGAGTAGCTTGGGTTGCAGGGGACCTTAAAAATCCTCCAGCTCCACATGGCACATGGTTCCTAAGTGGAATAAGCTTATGCTGGCACAGCTTATCCACACTTGCTGTGGAGCCACGTGTGCTCTGCCAGGTTGTGCTCGGGCACATTTTTACTGGGCAGATTTTTTAGATCTGAGGTGGGCTCATGCACAGCTTGGCTTTATGGGTTGGGGTGACTTGGTTTGGGTGGAGCATGCAACTCATCCCTTGTGAAAGTTAACAAAATTCCCAATTCCCAGAGAGCAGGGCTGCTCCCATTGCCGAGTCCATCTCTTTCCTGGGAGCTTTCCTGGGAGCTTCCAGCTCTTTTTGTGTGTCCCAAAGCACCCCCTGTCACGGTCACAGCAGAAGGTCTCAGCAGAGATGTCAAGGGCAGCTTAGAGGAATGAAAACTATGGTGCAATCTGGTACCTTTGGCAAGCAGCAGCTCCTCTTCAGTAGCCCTCTCCAACCTGGCTTGTGGTTGGGAGCAATCATCCCTCCATCCAGAGTCCATCTGTGCCTGCCACCAAGGGGAATGGTTCCAAAGCGCTGCAATCCTGATCCAGACTGGGGTGTTGATCCTTTTGGGAGCAGCCCCACGGTGTGGTGGTGCAAAGCACGGCCCCATGTGAGCTGTGGGACTTCTCCTAGCTCTGGAGCCTCCCATGATTTCTGCTGTGTTCATCCAAGAGGGGAGAAGGCAGCACAGGCAGCCAGTTCCTGTGGTGGGAAGCATGCACAGCCCCACATGTGCTCGAGGTGGGCAAAGATTCATGCTGGCCTCTCTTTTTGGGTGAAATAGGATCACTCCTGCTCCTTTGGAGACTTCTGGTCTGGGTGAGAGCTGAGCCCAGCCCCGTTTCTCTGAGTAAATACGCCAGCAGCATTTGGCTTAATGAACTGTGGCTTTTAATAAATGGCTCTTATCTTGCTGAAGTGCTGCTAAATTGTCAGGATTTAAAATTAGCCTAATAGATTTGTGGGCGATGTTTTATTCACTGGTTAGTTGGAAAGAGACGGAGAGAGGGAGAGAGAGGGCTCCACCCAGTTCTCCCTGAATTATACACGAGTTATTTATTTGTTTGGGCCGAAGGGGAAATGTTCTGGATTAATGTGCGATGCCTCAGCACCTGACTTAATGAGAATTTAGAGACCTATCCCAAACTGATAGTCTCCCATTAATCACTCGGTGTCCCCTCTGCTTTGCTGTCCCTGGGATGTATTTTTCATGGTGGTGGTTGGGTTATGGTACCCACTGCTTGCCAGGAAAAAGGGGATGGGGATAGACAAGGGAAGTTTTTGGGTGCTGTGGTGGCTTCCAGGACCACTTCTTGTAGCTTTGCTCCATGTTGATGGTGAAGTAGAGCCCGTGGATCTCTGTCTACACCACACCTACCTGTGCAACTGGAGTTCTTGAGCATAAAGTTGAACTCTCTCAGCTTGTGATACATCCTGTGAACTTCCATGAGCCACTTTGCTTTTATTTCTTTTGGCAACGCTGAGCTGGTTATGATCCTGTTGACAGTTTGGAGACATATGGAGAGTCAAGGCAGAACAGTGTCTTATAATAGAGTAAAATGGGATCTGGTTGGGATGAAAGATGCCAGGGAAATGTCAATCACTATCATTATCCTAACAAACTGCTGTACCTGCAGAGATAATAATAATATTTAGCAATTATATAGCACCTAACAAGCTCAAACAGCACAGAATGCAGCTAATTAAATCTCCCAAGACTTCCTTTGGGTGGGTGATTTCCTTAGAGCATGGACCAGCTTCTCAGAGTATTTTGTGAGAGGCTAAAGGCACTTCTTCCCCATTTCACAGGCAGGGAAAGGCAGTCCTGCTGGAAATCCAGTGAGGGTGGTGGGGTCAGTCCTGGCTCTGGACTGGGCTGTTTTCTCCATTGGGAGGTGTTGGCTGGCCTTGACTTGATCACCCAGATGGCCAAAGGTGTTTGGATGCATTGATGTGCTTTTCCTTGTCCTTTTTGGAATCAGGAAGAATTTGGGTGCTGGACATGCAAATGAGGACCCCACCAGCACCCCTTGGTGAAGCAGCGGTGCTGGTGCAGGTGGTTTCCAGGGCTGGACAGTCAGAGGGTGTTTTCTCCTCTGTCTGCTTTGCTGGGCTGCTGCCTTTCGCTCTTGGTTCATCATTCCTCATCCCATCTTGACCAAGCTACATCCTCAGAGACCTTTCTGGAGGGTGATACATCATCCAACACCCCCGGTTTGGCTGGGTCATCCAAGATCACAATGATGGGAAGCAAGGCTTTGACCATTTCCCCATTTGTGGTGGTGTCACCTCGCCCTCCTGGAAAGCAGCAGATGAATTCCTTGGTGTCTCCCTGACCCCTGTCCAGCTGGGTGTTGCTCCAGCCCAGGGAGCTGGTGGTGTCCCTGTGACTTTGTGAAGGTCAGCGTCGGTGTCTGAAGCGGTGGCAACGCGTGACGCGCGGTGTCAGCCATAAAGGAAATATTGTATATAAAAGATAAGTTTTTTTTTTTCTTTTCTTGTGGCAGAGGAACAAGGCACTGGGTTCATTTAGCATTCATAAAGTCTTGCTTTGGAAACGCCTTTAAGTACTGCTGAGGGAGACTTGAAGGAGCATGTTTGAGAGTCAAATGCACATCTCCTTGGGCTCTCCTTTCATCTGCTTTAAAAAACACAATCTTTTTTTTTAATCTTTTTTTTTCCCCCTCTGTAAAAATACTAATCTTCTCCAGCAGCAGCAGACACCCAGGGTGCAGGCGCTTGGCAATTAGCTCAGTGAACAGAATAAGCGAGGAGCGGAGGGAAGGGGGGACTCAAGGACCCCCAAGGACCGGGGGACGCTGAAATCCTGCTCGTTAATTAGGAGGCAGCACAGCATGGGGCCTGGTTAATTCAGGTGCTGAGTCACAACACCCGAGTTTGGTGTCCACTCGGGTGACAACGTGGTCCTCTGTCATCTCTGGCTGAGAGGAAGGCCCAGCAGGGAATCTGGGTCTTGGGCTGGGGAAGAGTCCAAGGGGATGAGGTGAGGATGAGTTTGGCTTGATTTACAGCCTGGCAAGAGTAGTCCTGGCTCCAAGCAGGTCACGAGGAGTTGTTGGGAGAAACATGTGGGGGTTTTGGCGTGAGTTCTCCTTGGAGTCACGGCTGACACGTGGAGTGGAGTGTCCATCCTCCAGAGGCTGGGCTTTCCCTCATAGAGAGCCATTGTCTGGGAGCTCATGCCGGCATGGAAATTCAGTGCACGGTTCCTGTAATCCTCGCAGGAGCTGAGGCAGAAGGAGAGAGACAAAAGCAGCAAGGGTTGTCGTCATCCAAACTGCTTCAGGTTGTGAGGAGCCAACTTCTTGGGAAGTGTCAGATGGGCAGAAGTTCAGCTCAGCCCCTTCTTCTGGCTGAAACTTTTCTTGTCCTTGAAACCTCTCTCCTTCACTCTTCACTTGAGGGAAGGGAATTTACTGAGATGAAATATGTTGTCTTGTGGCTTTTTATGAAAACAGCACATGTCACTGCCCCTTTTTCCTGCAGCCAAAGGATGTGGCTGGATTTCAAAAAGAAAAGGACTGGATGATTTCATTATTGCTAACAACTGTTCCCACCAAGATAAGGGCAGTCTAATCACTTTCCCTGCGAAGAAGTACCAAGGGAACCACAAGGGAACGTTTCCATTTGATCTTCCACGTTGTCTTCTGTGTTTTGGTCCTCCTTGATGCTGTGCAGTGCCAGGAGCAGGCTGTGAGGCTGAAGGGATTTGGTGGGAGTCAAGGCAGCAGGTCGTGGTGGGGTGTCCTGGTTATCAGGGGTGTCCCAGGCTGGAGCTGCTCTGCCAGCAGCTGTCTCCACGTAAGGATTTATTTCACTTAATGCCTGCAGTCAGGGCTTGAATTCCACATCCCAAACTCTTTGAGCGGAACCTGAGCTGATGAAGGAGGCTGAGCACTAAGCAGAGGGGAGTTTTCAGCTTTTTATTTTTGATTTGCAAGTTGCCCAGAAGAAAAGTGCCACCTCCTTCAGAAAAAAAATAAAAAAATTAAAAAAAAATCAGCGCTTTTGGCTAATAAATTTGCTTTTCTTAATTACGTTTCACAGATTCCCGATGTAGATTCCCCTGAGAAATGATCCATAGCTGCAAAACCCCTCTGCAGTGAGCATGCTCTGTGTTTAAGTGCCAGGAGGCGATGCTGGCCGTGGTGTGACCCACGGGAGCAGCAGGGCAGAGCCAGCAGGATGAGGGGACCAGATTCTGGCTGTGCCCCCCACTCCACTCCGCTGCCTGCACCGAGTGAGCTGCCACTGCAACCATCCCTGTCGAGCTCCCAAGGCTTTGATTTGCCTCGTGGCAAGAGATAACATCATCATCTCGTCCTTTAATGATTTGAGGACGGACTATTTCTCCCATCAGTTTCTCCGTCTGGGCAGCCCTGATTCTGCCACGGGTGGGTAGTGCACAAATCAACGCAGGATGATGCAGTAACTCAATCTTCCCCCTCACCCTCTCGTTGTTTGCATGCCCTTGGCTCCTCAGGAGCTGGGAGAAGGCACTAATTGATCCATCCCGTTGGCACAGCCGGCGAGGAGCTGTCATTTGGTGAGCAAAGCGGGGTTCTCTCCTCTGGAGCACAGGGTCACCGCTTCAGGTCCCAGCAGCGACCACCCAAAGAGAAAAGATGACTCATAATTACATTCATAATTGAAAGTGATTAATGGTAGCAAAAGAACTTCGAGCGATTTCTTGTAATTAAATACTAATTTTAGTTCCTTTGCAGTGCCGAGCACCATGTTTGCTTTACTGGGGATATTTATGGCTGTGCCTTAGCATGGTTTAATATCTTAAAAATACATGTTAAGTCATTAACAATTTTTTGGTGACTGGGTAAACATGTAAACATCAATTAATTTGTTTACTTGTGTGTCTGTAATTAGTTTTTATTATTTTGGATTTTGGAGAAATTTTCTTCTAGAGGATTTGTGGCTTTGAGTGGAAGAGTGATCAGTCCCATACCAGGGGAGTCCTGATCTCTGCTCTGGGCTGCTCTAGCTGCCAAAAATCCCCTAAAGAGTTATGAGAAGGGGGCAGGAATCACATCTGGAATGGTTTAGGCTCAGAGGACGTGACGGCCAAGTGTTGAGCCTGCTGGCTCAGAGGCTTTGGAGCAGGGAAAGGAGCTGTCTGCCCACGGCAGATGCTCGCTGGCTGTTGCTTGGTCTTGAAGAACAGAAGTGTCACAAAATCAGCTGTTTCTGCCAGGTTTTGGCTGTCTGTAAGTGACACCTCTCAAACTCAGCTGCTGCTCACCGTGCTGTGTGTCAGGGGTTGCTCAGGGCTGCTCTCCTCCTCCCCTTGCTCCAGCTGCCAACACCATCTCCTCCCCTCCCTCTTTGGAGGCAGCTTTTACCCTGGATCCAGCTTGGATCCAGCCTTGACTGGATTTTGGGGATATATTTACAGAATTTAGTATTTAATCCATAGTACTATCATTGTATCGATTTGTTTTGAATTCTGACCTGTCAAACGGGGCTGGTGTGGGTTTTGGCCGTGAACAGGGAGCTGATGGATGCTGGTTTGGGTGGCTGTACCTGGATACAAGCATTGGGAGCCATCAAATTGGGCAGAATTCCCATCCTAGGGCGTGTGGGCTGGGTCAGACACCTTCCAATGTCACAGTGGTCTGCTCTGACTGGACATATCTTTAAGCCTGGCTTTATTCATCACCCACAGCAGCTCTTTTCCAAGCACTGCAGGATGAGTGTTACGCCCAGACGTGCCCATGTCCTTCCTGCACCTTGACAAAGTTGTTTTGGGAATTTGTTTCCTAAAAAACTTGGTCCTGCTCTCACAGCAACACACTGGGCCGGAAAGCTCTTGATGGAAATCATGTCTCTTCCTCACCAGTTCCCTGATTCCTTGCTAATGCTTTTCATTCCCTCTTGCTGCTTGAGAGAGCTGATCGTCTGATTAAATTAAGACAGACACAAAAGCAGCTGGCCTGCCAAAGACTTGGATTTTATTAAAAATAATATTGTTTACAGAGTTCTCTCCCTTTATGGCGCATATAAAGCAGCGTGTTCCACCCGAGCAGCCGGCAGACTCGCTGCAATTTACCCAGGAAGAGATGGAAAGACATTAAACCCTGTCTTGATGGGGAGCAGAGAGGGCATGGAGGAGACAGAGGTTGGGGATAAGAGACGGTGTGTGGCTGTGGCAGCAAATGAGAGGGGAGGAAATGCAAGAGAAATAAGAATAGAAAAGGAAGGATGGTTCCCTGATCCCCACCTCCCCTTCTCCCCTTGAATACCTGCACTGAAATGAAGCTTTCAGCAAGGAGAGAGATCATGGAAAAGAGGAGATAAACTAGGGCAGAGAGCTTCAGCTGGGGACACAGCCTCCACTGGAGCAGGAGGAGAGCTGCTTGCCCTCCTTGCAATATTCAGGAGCCCTTCCCAGGCTTTCTGTGGAGGTGGAAAGGTCTGTTCTCAGCTAATCTGAGGTCTGGCAGATGTTTTGCAAGTCCTGGGGCTGGGGCTAGGCCAGGGCTGGAAGTGCTGGCTCCTGCCCACCCAAGTGCCTCACCAAAGAGCTCTCCTGCTGTGCAAATCATTTATTTGTGGTTTATTCTCAGTTCAAGGGCAAAGGAGGGTGTGCAGCGATGGGTCATGGTGTGAGGGGCTGGCAGTGAAGCAAGGAGACACAGGGAGGTTTTCCCAAGGTCACAGAGGCAGCTGGAGGTAACACCCAAATTTAAAGCAGGGTTCTCACCTCTAACAACCCTTGTGTTGGCTAAAAGGGATTGTGCCTCTCTTTGGGAAGGGAGGGATGAGCCCTGTGCCCTGGCTCTGCTTGGCTCTCTCTCTTCTTCCTGTGTCTTCTCTTTGTTTGTTTGATTTGCTTCCAAATAATTAATTGTAAATCACCATGGCTAATGGTTTGAATGGAGGGTGGATGGGTGCTTTAATTACCTTGTGAAAGGATTATACACTTGTGGTTTCAGTTTCCCTGACCCCAGCTGAAGTGAGAAGGATTGAGCACCCCATGTTTTGAGGGAGCTGAGCACCCTGTGAACATGGGATGTGCTGGGTGGGGGGATCAGCTTGGAAAAGCCACCCAGACTGTGCTGGGAAGATTGGACAGGGATCCTGATTGTGGTTATCATGGAATCACAGAATATCCTGAGCTGGAAGGGATCTGCAGGGCCATGGGGGTTACTCCTTTCCCCTGCATGGGTGGGGCCCCAGGTCCCATGGGAGAAAATGTCCCACCCTATTTCCCTGGACCACTGAGCTCCAGCCCCGGCCTGGTGAGCACCTTCTGATGCTGATCACATGCTGCTTTTAACACCATAAAGGGGTTTGGTGGCACGAGGGAGGTGTTCTTTGTGTTGTACAGAGACTTTAGAGATTAAATAAACCTGAACCACGTTTTGGACTAATACACATGGAATTCGGGTTGAGCATGATTCACCAGCCCCTTCTTTGCAAGACGGTTACTGCACAAGCTTCCAAGAAGAGATGCCTTCTATTTTCCAACCACTCCAGACAAAATTTAGCCACTGAATCTGGCTAGGAATAAGCTCAGCACAGTAGTCTTGGGCAGGAGGATTTCTGCAAAGCCAAGAGCTCAGGAGACTGTGAGACAGAAGGAGGTCTCGAAGGAGCTGGCCCTGGGTCATCCCTTGCTGGCTCCAGGCACATGGAAGCTTGATGGGTGTCAAACCCTGCATTGATCCCTCGGTCTGAAGGGAGAGAGAGGTTTGGAGTGGTGGCAACAAGTGCTTCAGCCTCTGCAGCTCAACACATTGCAGCTTTGGAAGGTTTTGCATTGAGAATTGCTGAGAAAATCTTTGGAGGAAGAGGTTGAGCTCTCACCATCCTCCCCATCCATCCCCACACCTTCCCCCAGCCCATTCCTAAGGCTGACTCCTCCCATGTTTTGGGATAAAAGTGCCTCCTTCATGGCTGTTTTAATCAGCAAATAAACTCCCAAGACCCAGCTCCAGGAGGATTAGTGAAGGAGCAAGACCTTTACAGCTCCTTCACTGCATGGTTCAGGAAGCTGGGATTGGGATTGGGTCAAGTGACTCCCTGAATGAGTCAAAAGTGCTCTGAGCATCCACCAGAGGCACAAGGTTGTCGTGCACATCGTGCTACTGAGTCACCAGGCAATTTCCTGTCCCTCCCAGTGCAGAGCACTCCAGGTGGGAGCTTCGGCATCTCTGCTTAAAACAAGGCTGATTGGGCTTGTTCTCTCATGGAAAATGCATGAGAAAAACTGCATTCCCATGCTGGTTTTTTTGGATCAAAAGTCATTTTTACTCTAAACAAGGCTTTTTTGGCCTTTTTTCAATGGTGATATATGCCTCTAGAACCATCCCCACTTATCAGTCCCCCAGTAAGCTGCTTGGATTGATTGCTAATCTCCCTTACTATGTTTTTAAATGCACTTTAACACTTGAGTTTTAGTGTGTTTTTTTTATTTTTGAGGCCAAACTCCAGCTTCTGAAGTGCTTGGCTCTCTTTTACTTCAATGGCAGCCTTCCCCGTTTATCCCAAGGCATAACATGGTCCTCACACTTTGAAATGAGATGCACTGATAAGATCATCCCTCAGCCACCACCACTGCTCTGCACCTCAAAGGACAGCTTGGAGAAGAGGCTGGAAGCTGGACCTGGGGGTATTCATGCACTCAGAATGTGATTTCTTAGGACTTGGCACTTGTTGTAGGTCTCTACAAGTGACCTGGAAATGGATGTCTGTTGGCAGGTGATGAACTGGAAGTGGTGGTGCTGGCGGGAGGGCAGTGATGGCCATGTGAGGATGTCTCTGATCTGTATCTATGATAGATGATTCCATCTGTGCTGTTGCCCTGTGTTTTTTATAAGTAAGGACAGAAGTAAGAGTGGTGAAATATCGAGCAAATCGCTAAAAATTGCTGTGCCTGGCATTCTGGGCTGAGAGTGCTTCTGGCTCAGCCAAGGAGATGCTCCAAGGGCTGGAGCCCCTCTGCTCTGGAGCCAGGCTGGGAGAGCTGGGGGTGCTCACCTGGAGAGGAGAAGGCTCCAGGGAGAGCTCAGATCCCCTGCCAGGGCCTGAAGGGGCTCCAGGAGAGCTGGAGAGGGACTGGGGACAAGGGATGGAGGGACAGGACACAGGGAATGGCTTCCCACTGCTAGAGGGAAGAAATTCCTGGCTATGAGAGTGGGGAGGCACAGGGTGCCCAGAACAGCTGTGGCTGCCCCTGGATCCCTGGCAAGATCCAAGACCAGGCTGGGCAGGGCTTGGAGCCACCTGGGACAGTGGAATGCATCCCTGCCATGGCAGGAGGTGGGATGGGATGATCTTTAAACTTCTTTCATCTCAAACCATTTGGTGATGCCTTTCTGATGCTGCTCAGTGCTGCTGGTTGCTGGAGGCGGCAGCGCTCTCCTCTCCTCCGCGCGTCTCCGCGGTGCTCAGCACCCGCTGCCGTGGGGTGCAGACCCTGCTGTCTGGCAGTCAGGAGCGTGTCTGGAGCGCTGTCTGCAGCCTCGTTAGGCGGCTGCTCTGCCTGTGATCGCTCCTTGGAGAACCCTCCCTCGATTTCACCAGAGTTAAGCATTTTGTTAGGGAATTTGCTCAGTTGCTCTGCGGGGGTTTTTTAATTCCTTTCAGCTCTGTGTTTTTCCCGGGGAAATTGTGCGTGCCGCAGGGAGGCGTGGTGGAGAGGACAGATGTTGCAGATGTGGGTTTGAGCTGATGCTGATGGTACCTGGAGGTGCAGGGTCCACCTGGGGCTTGGCAGAGGAGCAGTCACAAGTTCTGGCAGTAATTTTGCCCTTAGAAATACTTTTCCACCTCAAAATGCTTTCTCACTGGGGTGAAACTTTAATGTCACTGCTTCAGACAAGGAAATTGAGCCCCCCAAGAGAAGGAGGATGTGATCCCTGGGTCTGGATGGTTTCAGGAGCCACCAATCCCACTCAGTTTGGGTGAAGGGGACTTGTGTGGGAGGTAGAGTTGTGCTTGGGGTCTGACCTGAGAGCAAAAGGTGTGATCTAAGCTTGGAGACAGCACAACACAACAATCTTTCAGCCTTCAAATCTTTGCAAAATCATAAAGGTCCATGTGCCCTCTGAGGCGCAGCCTTGAAATGAGGGCGATATATGGGAATGCATTGGATAGCTCTGTTTAATCCAGGCCAGCTGCCACCTTGCTGTTAATGACGAGCCCTTGCTGTCCCTCCAGGTAGGAGTGATATTTGTCTGAATTGGTTTAGCTTCTAACGATGGCCAGAAAACCTGTTCTGATTGAGTTGCCTCGGGAAATGTTCAGTGCTTCTGTCAGTCACTGTCTGAGGCTTAGCTGTCATTTTTGGGCTGTGCTTTTTCAATCCTCCCCTTGTCAGAACCCTTGAGCAGTGCAAGAGAGGGCCTGGGATGGATGGAATGATTCCCTAGTTAATGCTCTCACACAAACAGTGGTGTGTCCTAATGCCACATAAAGTGGGACAAGAGCTGGGGGAGAGCGGAGGGGAGAGGCAATGATCGCTCTATCCGCTGAAGCAGTTGTCCCTGGAAATGGAACATGAATAAGTAATCTGGATAAATAATGGAGCTGTCTGAACTGTAACAATAAAGAATAAAAGTGCTGAGTGTGTCTTGCTGTGATTTGTGGGGTCACGCTGTCTGAAACGGTGGAGCCCTTGCTCCCAGTGGTGGGCGGGAGCTCGCAGACGGATCTCCTGGGTGCCACAGCGAGGACTTGGACTTGCCACTGTCCGTGGTCCAGATTTTACACTGCTGCACAACAGTTTTGTGGACCCCAAGAGGTTCCTGTGTCAGTGGTGAAGGACCTTTGTGGGATTAGGGTTGGGTGGATCCCAGCTGATTTCACCCTCCACTGGAGTTGGGCACATGAGGGACCTGCTTCATAGGCAGCTGAGCTGCCTTCTGGTGATAGAGCCCTTGTGCAAGGGCTTCATGAGCCTCGAAATTATTCCAAGTTCCCAAACAAAATCCCTGTTGCAAACTAGTGTTTTCTTCTTCTGTCTCTTTGAAGGGATGCACAAATAATTATTCTCCTGCTTTGTATGATATTTATGTAAGGGAAGAGAGTTGTCAATTCTTACTCAATCTTCTCTTTTAGTGACAAAGCAAACCCCAGTGCCTTTCATCTTTCTCTGGAGTTGTCTGCATCTCTTCCCCGTTTCATTGCTATTCCATGGATCCACCCTGGCTCGTCCCGGCTGGGACGTGCGATCAATTGCTGCACATCGATTAGAGATGTGTGTCTTGCACCGTGGCAAACGCACTTCAGACTGATCTGAGAAGAAAGGGAACCTCCAGCTGCAGGCTCAGGGCAGCCAGATGTGCTGGGAAAGAAGACAAAGTGCCAGCACGGGTCGGTGGGGAGGTGATAACGTGTTAAGTTGTGGTGGCCTGACCTTTGCCTTTGTGAGAGCCTGGTGTGCAGGTCGGGATGGAGCCCTGCAGCTGAGCCCTTGCATTAAACCAAGTGCAGCAAAACGATTCTCCTTTGTCCATTTCACAACACTTGTGTTAAGATTTGCCATCTTCTGTAGCCTGCTTGAATCCTCCATCATTCGTGGGCAGCTCTAAGTTCCTTAGGTTTATCCTATCCTTTTTATCCACATGTTCAACGTTTTCTCTCTAAGTGTATCACATCATGGCTGTCTGTCCTGGATTTCCTATTGCTCATTTCCAGAGGAGATCTGAGATTCTGGTTCTGTCCTCAGAACCCTTCCAGCCCCTCTCCTCCTGGCTGGGCATCATCCACAAATTTGAATCGGCGCGCTCCCGGCTCTGTAACGCAAGCAGTTAAATGCAAATGTTGGAGCGAGCAGGGCTGGACAGACCCCGGAGGAATCCCGCTGTAGGTTGGCCTCCTGGCATGGTTGTAAATAATAGATAAGCACTCTTTGAGAGCGCTTTGTCAACAGGCTGTTATCCCTCCTCCCCTCTGCCCCCAGCCTCAGCGATTACATCCACTCCGCGCTTCCTCAACTTTCCTCGGAGGTGCCGCGTGGGACTGGCATCAGGAGCCTTATTAAAGTCAAGGTATATCATGTCTACAGCTTTCCTCTTATCCACCAAGTCTAGTTATCCTGTCAAGGCGGAAATTAGGTTGGTTTGACATGATCTGTTCTTGACAAACTCATGTTGGTGGTGGATGTGGGGTTTTTTTCTCACTTTATTAAATTCCCGGGCCTTACAAGCTATGATAGTTTCATCGTTTGTTTTAGTATCTTCCCAGTGATTGAAGCTGAGCTGATTGCCTACAGCTCCTGGGTTTTTTTACTTAAAGATATGAAGATTTCTTGCCCTTGCTGCTGGCCTCCACGAGCTCCCAAGGAGCAGCTCTGATGGCTCAGCGACGTTTCTGCTCGATTTTTCATCACTTTCCAGAGACTTTCCTCAATCTCTGCCAGTTTAATTTTTTTTTTTTTAACCCTTCTTCTCCCCCTGCTCCAGTCTGAAAGTCATTTCCCTGTTAACATGAATTTTGGAGCTGTCTGCTGAACACACACCTGCCTTTATATGCATACAAGCAAACATGGCTCAGAGGATCTCTGCCACATGCTTTCTGTGACTGCTTGGTGACAGACCCAACATTCCTTTGCCTTTTCTTTTGAACAAATCCAAGAGCCTTTTTATTCTCCTCTCATATCTCTTGCTAATTAAAACTTGTTTTGCATATAAGTGCTGCTGTGGCTCTGTTATACCCATCCCTAATTATTAGCCCTTGTTTCCATACTTTTTTCACTATTCCTTTTTTATTCCCAGGTCATTGAATGGCTCCAAATTCAGCCACAGCAGCCTCTTCCTAGGATTCCTACCTTCCCTTTGCACGGGGATAGCCTGCTATTGTGTGTGTAATAAAGTCTCTTTCAGTAACTGCCAGCTCTCCCCTTCTTTGTGATTATTTTCCCAGGAGAACCCATCTACCAGCTTCCTGAATTTTTTGAAATCTGGCTTTTGAAGTCCATTATCCATATTCCACGGCTTTCCATCGGGCTGAGAACTCGGTTGTTTCATCATCACTCTCACCCAAAATTACTTTCCTCCTTAAAGGCTGTAGTCCCTGTTTCCCAGGCAGGAAACCTCAGGCTTTTCCCTGGGCCTTCCCAAATGCTTCCCTTGGGCAGGGATGGGCTGTGTCCTGCCAGACTCTGCTCTGTCTGTCCTTCTGGCCCTGTCCCTTGGTCCTTGGTTTAAGAAGGGCTTTTCCAGGGATGGAACCCCATTCCCTCGGCTTTCAGCCTCTCTGTGCTCTCCATGTCTCATGCTTGAACGTTTTGTGCAGGGCAGGGGGTGTCTCCTGGTTGTGTCCTGCTCCAGATGAGGGTTTTGGGCAGTTTGCTGCTTGGTCACCTCACTGCTTGTCCCATCCACGTGGCACATCCATATCCAGGTCTGTGTAGGAAGGACTGGCTTCTTTTTCCAGGCCTCCTGCACCAATACCCCAGAACACCACGGGCAGTGACATGCTGGACATACTGCTTGTCACTGAACCAGGCAAAAGATATCTTACACTTGACTCTAAACTTTAGGGCAGCAGCTTTGGGTGAAGTGGTTGCTGTCCTCCCTAACAAAGGTGTGGAGGGCTGGCTGTCCAAGACCTTTAAATGTCAATAAGGAGCTCTGCACAGCACACAGATCTTGGTGGGGAGCTGACAGGGGCTGCAGTGCAGGGTGAGCTCTGGCCCCAGAGCTGTGGGTCTGTCTGGGAGCAGAGACACACCTGGCTGAGAGCTGTGCTCATGGGCCAAGGGGTCTCAGCAGGGAGTGCTGGTGGTCGCTGGAGCAGATCCACCTATTTCAGTGAAGCACAGGAGGTTTAGATTGGATATCTGGAAGGAATTGTTCCCTGTGAGGGTGGGATGGCCCTGGCTCGGGTTGCCCAGAGCAGCTATGGCTGCCCCTGGATCCCTGGAAGTGCCCAAGGCCAGGCTGGAGGGGGCTTGGAGCAGCCTGGGACAGTGGGAGGTGTCCCTGCCATGGCAGGGGCTGGAATGAGATGAGCTGTAAGATCCCTCCCTACCCTAAGCAGTCTGGGATTCAATGATTGAGTGATTTCTGTGGAGAGAGCATGTGGGAGTCTCCTTCCCCAAGGGATTTCTGGTAGCTTTTTTAAAGCAGCAAGGGCAGGCTGTGGCAGCTCAGGCGTGGCTCCTGCAGGGCTTGGATGCAAACGTGGAGATGTTGCAGAGTGGCTGGATGGCATCAAGAGACTCCCAGTGAAGTCTGAGGCTGCAACAAGAGGCCCAGTCTGAAATAACTCAGGCAAACCATCCTATTCCCTTGGAGTCTAGTGAGAATGAGGGATTTGCCCTTCCAGCTGTGCCTGAGAAACCACAAGTGTGTGCTGCTTTGCTTGTGCTGGCACCAGCTGAGGTGAAGTGAAACCCTGGCTGGCCCATGTGTTGGAGTGGTGTTAAACACAGGGATTTGGGGGCTGAACCTCCCCCCAGCTGCTCTCTGGAGCATGGAAGGCTGGACAGCCACTCTCAGAGGATGTAATTTGGCATTTCAGGGGAGGTGGCGGAACAGGAGCTGGTGGCAGCAGGGCTGTGGGTGCCACAGCGATGTCCCCACGTGCCAGCACCTTGGCAGGGAGCACATGGGCTCGCTGACAGATGCCTTCCCAAACAGGCTGTTGTGTCCTCAGGGATGTGACAGCTGCAGGGAGACACAAACACACAGGCTGGATAGAAAATACATCACCCAGCAGCTCAGACAGAGGTGCTGTGGGGCGGGCTGGCTGTGCCTGGCTCCCACCGAGCCCCCCAGGACCCCTCCCCTCTGCCAGAGAGTTGCAGTGCCTCTCACTAGCCCAGGAGGACATTAAATTTAATGGATGTCCAGAAATTATCATATCTGGGAAACACTCATTAATCTCTGTCTGCCTGGCTGGGTTTTATTGTCTTCCCTTCCTGCGAGCCCCACTGTGCCCTGATCCTTTCTCTCAATTCGTGTCATCTTCTTTGCACCCAAGTTTTGCCTCCCACTCCTTTGGGCTCCTGCTGCACCTCTGCACCCAGGGAAGCTCCTTGCAGGGTCTGTGATCCAGAGCCCATCCACTGCAAACTGAGGGGCAGGGGTGGAGCTTTTGAAACACGTCTAGATTTTATCTGTGGTTGTTTTTACTGCTTTGTAGGGCTGTGGGAGCAGAGTGGGGGATGGCTGCTGGCTGTGGGCAGGTGATGGGCTGGTCTAGCCTGATCCCAGTGTTGGCTGCTGGATTTGGCAAGGGAATGCTCCTCTACACCTCCAGATGTGCTTCACTGACGGCACCTTGTCCCCATCTACACCACAAGGTGGATCTGCTGTCCAACCCCATATCCATGCCTGAAATAAGCCTGGATTTCTTGGTATCCCATCATAAAATGGTTTGGGTTGGGAGGAACCTCAAAGCCTATTCTGTTCCACCCCCTGCCGTGGGCAGGGACACCTTCCACTGTCCCAGGTTGCTCTAAGTGCTGTCCAACCTGGCCTTGGGCACTGCCACACATCTCAGTGGCCCTTTGCAATGGCTTATTTCAGTATTTATGTATTTATTCTGGTACTGCATGCAGCACAGCAACACGTGCAGGGTTGCAGGGTCTGTAGGGAACGGCTCTGGCCAGCTGGGGAAAAACTTTGGATGAAAGATCCTAAAGATCCAATCTCCATCCATGGAGTCACGCTGGTGGAGCAGTGGGGACGAGCAGCTCCAAGCCCCATCCAACCTAACCTTGTCTCTTTCTCAGATGAAACATTTACCACCTCTCTGGGAAACCTGTGCCAGTGTTTTACCACCCTCACCACAAAACACTTCCTAATATCATCTGCTCAGTGAATTTTCCCTGCTCCAGTGGCAGCCTGGTGAAGGAGGGAAGGTTACCCTTGCACAGGGGCTCCTGCTGGTTTGCAACATCCCTTCCCTGGAAGTTTTCTGACTGCTAAACATGACAATTTGTTGAAGCTGAGTGAAATAGGCTTCTTAACTTAATGAGTAAATTAATTTTTCAGGCTGGTGCCACTCTTTCCCTCTCTGCCCTCTCTGCCAGCACAGCACATCCTGCCACAGTTGGGAATGGCTCAGCCCCATCAGCAGGGCTGAAATTTGGCACCAAACCTCTTTCCACACAAAGATTTTTTTTTTTTGTTTCATAAAGCATAAGACTGAACAGTTTGCTCTCGCTCGTAGGTTTTGAAATACGCATTTAATTTTGGCTTAATGAGGAAATTATTGTGAATAAAATTAAAGGCTTTGCCATGTCTCTCCAGGACTGGGCTGCTGTAGGATGAGAGCTGTTGGGACAAGTGATGCTGGGAGATCTTGGGGATGGGGGACTTGAGGGGAGAGACCTGGAAGGATGCAAGGCAGCAGCGAAAGATCACGGAATCATGGAATAGCTTAGGTTGGAAAAGACCTTTAGGATCACTCAAGGAGCCCAATGACTCCCCCAGCACTGCCAAGCCCACAATCAAGCTGTGTCCTCCAGTTCCACATCCATACATGTCTGAAATCCCTACTCCAAGGATAATGACTCCACCACTTCCCTGGGCAGCCTGTTCCAGGGCTTGACATCCCTTGCCATAAAGAATTTTTTTCCTAATATCAAGCCTAGATCTCCTCTGGAGCAACCTAAGGCTGTTTCCTCTTGTCCTCATGGTGAAAGCCTAGGATGGGAATGACTGCAGCAAAGGAGAGCAAAGAGCTGTCCAGAGGAATGACTTAGATTTTTATTTACAGGGAAGTTTTCTTCCATGAGCCTCACCAACATCTGTGAAGCTGTTTCATGGCACTGGTCTCCCAGAGCTGTACGATCTGGGGGTGGGACAGGAGGAGGTCTGGGCAGAGCAGAGATGCTCTGATGGTCCTTGGCAGAGGTGCAGGGCTGGGATAGGGACTCCAGGCACTGTATGTTGTGGAAAATACATGCCTGTTTTCAGGTCTGTGTGGGAGGAATAACAGGCAAAGGATTTGGGGATCTTTAGCTGCAGGTTGGTAACAGCCAGGTGTGTTTCCTTGTGTCCTGACTGGGAGCACATCATAGCTATGGAAAGGCAAGGAATTCAGAGAATCCCAGACTGGTTTGGGTTGGGAGGGACCTCAGAGCTCCTCTCTTTTCACCCCCTGCCCTGGGCAGACACCTTCCCCTATCCCAGGTTTCTCCAAGCCCTGTCCAGCCTGACTTGGAGGACTTTTTGCAATGGATTATTTCAGGTGTTTAGGCATTTTGATGACTCAGCCAGTACAGCAACATGTGCAGGATTGCAGTGCTCTGTAAGGAAAGGCTCTGGCTCGCTGAGGATGAAAAGCCCTGAAGATCCAAGCTCAATCCAGCCCCTCCACTCACACTGGTGGAGCAGTGGGGACGAGTTCAAAGCCACTGCACAAATAAACTCTAATAGCTTTCCTCTTGCATTTATGTTATTAGGGGGTTCATTTGACTGGCATTATGATGATAAATGAAAAATGCTTTGCACCATTACGTTGGGCGCTAATGCGTAGTGGGAAGAATTTTCTACTCATTTAAAAATAAAAAAAAGGGGGAAGAAGAGGAAGGCAGAGGGGAAAGTGATGGGTTTGTGCAGCAGCACTGAGCTCTTCCCATGCAGCACCGACCTTTCATGCGTCCCTCCCTCATCCCTCTGCTCTTGCTGGGCTGGGGCAGGCCAGTCATGTACAAATCCACATCTCCACAGCTCGGTGTCGCTCCCATCCCGTGCGTTATCCCCCCCTTTTGCACCACATCCCGCATCCCTGCAGGGTTTGGGATGCCACCTCCAGCCCCAGATGTGAAGCAAGGGCAGTGGCTGTGGGGAGAGGGGCACGCTGGGCCCCCAAAAGCTCTCTCAAAGTCCCCAGCCACCCTTGGAAGCCAAAGGAGGAGTTTGACAGTCCAAAGGCTTTCCTTGGTTTTCAAGCCGTGGAGCAAATTGAGTTCAGAGGGTCACTGTTCCTCCCAGCTGCCGCGACAGAAATCCCTAATGCACCGTATGCCAGCTTTCTCCAAAGCTTCAGCTGCTTTTTTATGAGGCTCTGTCACTCTATTATCTGGCTCTGAGTTGGTCTTTAGCTCTTTAACCTCATGAGAAGGGAGGGAAAAGGAACCTTGAAAAGGAGGAAAAATAAAGAGAAAACAGGATGCTCCAAGAGCAGCTTTTTCATCCTCAGTCACTGAGCTGTAATTGGGTGCTTGGAGAGAGCTGCTTTTGAAAGGGGCAGGTTTGAAATGTCCTGGGTGGGGGGAGTAGGGGCTCTCCATGTCCTTTTACGGGGGGAGGTGGGTGCAGGGGTCAGAGCTGACCAGAGACACTGGTATCAAACGGGGACTGGCTGTCCTTGGTGCTGGTGTGCTGTCACCTGCTTTGCTCCCTTCCCTGGTGTGGCCATGGAGGGAGGTGAGGAAGGGACGAGGAAGGGACCCTGGTGGCAGGTAAGGCTTGGAGGGGCTTGGAGGGGCTGAGCCCCAGCCTGCAGTGGAGGAGGAGAGCTCAGTGTGGGGCTGTGGCAGGGGCTGGGTGCTGGCTGGGAGGCATCACCTGTGGGATCCTGGGTGCTGTTATGGATCACCTGTGGGATTCTGGGTGCTGTTATGGATCACCTGTGGGATCCTGGGTGCTGGGATGGATCAATTGTGGGATCCTGGGTGCTGTTATGGATCACCTGTGGGATCCTGGGTGCTGTTATGGATCACCTGTGGGTGCCTGGGTGCTGTTATGGATCACCTGTGGGTTCCTAGGTGCTGTGATGGATCACTTGTGGGTATCTGGGTGCTGTTATGGATCACCTGTGGGTGCCCAGGTGCTGCCGCTGTCACTGGGGCTGTGGGTGCCCAGTGCAAGCTGGCAGGGTGGAAGGGATGGAGCAAGGAGATGATGCTTCTGGAGGAGAGAGGTGAGTTCCTTGCTGCTCCTCTCAGACAGTTTGGGGCAGTAGTAAGACAGGTGGTGGGGTTCTCTCACAGAGAGAAACTGAGGCAGAGGTCGATTAGGCACCAAACCCCATGTCTGCTTTGCAAGCAGGAACTGAAAGAGGAGGGGGAGCAGCGAGGGGCTGCAGATTCAGCAAGCACCCGGCTCCTTCCAGCAGCAATTTGCTGCTCCCGGCCGGCTGCTCCGTGGCACGAGGCAGGGCTTTGCTCCGCACTCTCTCCTGCATGCTAAACACGCTGGCTCCCTGCAGGATCCTGCAGCCTTCTGCACTGCTCTGCTGCAGAGGGGGTGGGGAGGCAGCTCTCGCCTTCCAGCACAGCAGCAGGCGGATGGCAGGAGGTGGAAAACTGCAGGACACAGCCCTCCTTCCCTGGACACCCTCCTGCAGCTCCATTTTCACCCCAAACCATCCCAGCTCACGCACAGCGTGTGCCCAGCCTGCGCTGCTGCTGCTCCGGGTGCTGCTGGAGCGGAACTCGCTCACCCTGCAGGGATGTGCAGCCCCAGGCTGGTGCTGCTGCCTGTCCCGTGGGTTTGTCTGTCATTGTTTCTGCTCCCCAGTGGATGACACTGGTCTGGGGTGAGGTTTGTGGATGCCGGTCCCTTGTTTGACCTCCAGAAGGTCTCGCTGGTGGTGTGGGGTAAGGTGGTGGTCGTACTCTGACCAGGGTGCTGAGGCCATCCGTGGGTACACAGAATGTCCCCTGATGTCTGAGTGACAATCACTCCTGAATCCGTGCTGAGACACTGCAGCAGAAGTTTTGAAGAAAACAGAGCAGCTTCTACATTTTTAAGGGAACGCATTTTTATTCCTTCAGTTAAGTGAGGTCTTGTGCTCTTCCTGCTGGGAATCCACTTGGTTTCCATTTGGTCATACTTGGGAGCACATTCCCCTTTTCTTTCCTTGTCTTCATGTAAATTTATTCAAGGTATGAGAGCAGACTCTTGGAGTGGTCTTCACTGCTCCAACTCCTCCTCCAAACCAGCATGGAGATGGTTTTCACCAGCAGCAGGAGCTGAGAGCCAGGAATGGCTCAGGCCACGTGTGGTGCCAGGCTGAGCTTTGGGACTGTGGTGGTCTCTGCTCTGCAGGGAAGTTCAGGAGAAATGAGCTGCTGAATATCCATGGATGGTGAGGAGAAGTCCTGAAGGGTTTTATGTCGTGAGAATCCCTCAGGAGAACAAGCTGGGGAGGTGTGGAGAGAGCTGGGAAGGAGGGGAGCGATGGTTGGTGTGTTTGGAGGGCGTTCAGGCTCTTGGCTGGTTGGAAACAGCAGCTGTGTGAGGAATAGCAGGAGCAAGGTGTTTGGGAGAGGTCTGAAAGACCTTTGAGTGTGGGACATGCTGGTGGCCCTCAGGGCTGTGATTTCCACCTTCCTAAATAAACCTCCATGGCTGCAGCCTCTGCTTGGGTTTCCTGGCAGAGGAGGCTGCAGGGCAAGAGCACACGAGGTGCCTTATGGTCTTCAGAAACACGTCCCTGCTATTTCCAAAGAGCTCCATATTTTTGAGCAAGGACCAGAAAACATCCAATTGTGCTTTTTCCTCTTCTCTAATAATTCTTCCTTTTCAGAGCTAAATAATAGAGAGGGAGAGGACACCAAAAATAAAAATGGAATCGCTTTTTTAAGAAATTTTTTTATCTGTTCCTAACAAAGAAACCACTAAGGAAACATGTCTGGTTTTTTTTTGAGAAAAGGCATTTTGAATGGGGTGAGGGTAGAGAAGGAAAGAGAGATCACATTAAAAACTTCCACCAGCTCCAGTAATGAGATTAAGGGAGCTGCCAGATGAAACCATCTGCCTAATCTTCTACCCAGAGTCGCTGTGTTCCCAACTCCTATCCAAGGATGGGACTGAAGCCACCTTTTGCCATGGACTGGCTTGACAGTAGATGTACAGGTGTCTGCCAGGGAAGGACTGCTCACTCCAGACATGGAGCTCCTCACTGAACATCTGAGGAGAAAGGGGAATGAAAAGGAAAAAAAAAATTAAATAAAAAGGGAAAAAAAAAAAGAAAAAAAAGAAAGACACTCATAAAAAAGACAGTTTGACATTTTCTTGACTGTTTTGAAATTTTCCTAGCACAACAAGCTGTTTATCCGCCACTCCAGCTCTTATTGAATTAAAGTGTGGAGGGGGTGTTAGGAAGAAATCAATTCGTGCTCCATATGCTGCTCTGCCGAGGAACACGGCTCTCTGCACACTATGGAATATGTAGGGAAGGGTGGGGGAAGGAGAGATAAATCCATCAGCTAACAAGATAAGTGCCTTGTTCCTCCATCTGTTACTGCTGTGTCCTTATCAGGGATTGCAGCATGGCAGCAGTGATACATCTTGTGTCAGGTATTATATTCCAAATTCGTATGAATGAATTTCCACGCTCGCACCGATCCGCGGTCCTGCCGCCAGCCCCGCCGCGGGTGCGGCCTTTGCCGCCGAGCCGCCAGGGCCTGCCCAGCTCCTCTTTTGCTGTTGCAATTTGTGACTTGAGAGGGATCATGTAGGGACAACTCCAGCTCAGCGAGGGGCTGGTAGAGCCGGGAGGAGGGCCTGGATAATGGCCAGCCTCAGGATGCCGACAGGGCGGACATGTGCTTTACAGACAGGAAAATCAGCTTGGGAATAAAGCGCGTATTTAGAGGTGGCAGGAGGGACAAGGGCTTCTCAGGTCTTTGCTTTTCTGCTGAGTCTTGTTAGGTGGAGCATTGAATGCACTTAAATTGAAGCAGGATAGGTCTAGGTGGGATATTGGGAAGAGATTTTTCCCTGTCAGGGTGGGCAGGCCCTGGCACAGGGTGCCCAGAGCAGCTGTGGCTGCCCCTGGACCCCTGGAAGTGTCCAAGACCAGGCTGGACAGAGCTTGGAGCAACTTGGGATAGTGGAGAGTGTCCCTGCCCATGGCATGGAATAGGATGAGCTTTAAGGTCCTTTCCAACCCAAACTTTTCTGGGATTCTCTGTGCTACACATCCTTGGGGTGTGGAGGCTGTGCTCCAGCACTCGTGTCCAGTGGGAGTCTCCAGCAGGGAGAGAGGCAGTGCCAAGCTGCCCTTCACATCATCCTTAAATTGGGCTTTTTTAGAGCCATCAATCTCTGCTATTGGTGGAGGAACCAGATTCCTGCCAAAGTTTTTGGGAGCAGAAGTTGGATGGGATGGATCTGCTCCTGCTGTGAGAGCGTGGGGAGCTCATTCAGCTGTACATGCCCAAACTCTTGATGGGCTGCTCTGCCCAGCTGCAAACCAGCTCCAAAGGCATCTGGCTGCAGAATGCCGAGTTTCTGCACCGTGCTTGTGTTTAAAATCAATTTATCTCTGGACTGGGCTCCAGACTTGTACCAGATTCAGTGGCTCAGTGTGGGATGAGCCAGGCTTTTCGGAGCTGGGAGCTGCTCTCAGAGTCTGCTCTTAAGGCTAATCCTGGTGCACTTGTAATTGAAGGCACAAACAAAAGCTACTGGATAATTTTTGTGTGGTCTTCTAACCTCTGGTGTCTGTAGAACCAATCACTTCCTAGTTTGTTGGTCATTACAACGTGAGCTCAGGGTTCTCAGAGCTGTCAGCAGCCTTGGGGTGTGAATCCAAGTCTGGCTGGGATGCAGGCAGGCTGGTAAAACCCATGGCATCATCCTGGAGTGAGGAACAGCTTCACCATTTGTTCCTTCGTGGTTCTGAACACTTGTGTGCCAGCTTTTCCTGGAGAGGACACTGTGGAGACACAGAGAGTTTAATCAGGGGATGGCAATGCATCTAAGTCATCTCTAACTGGCCATACTCCACTGAGTCTCTCCTGACCTGCGAGCCCTTGGGTTGCCCTCAAGGACCTGCTGCCACTGAGGAGATGAATTAAGTCTGTGCTGCTCATAGAGGGTTTTCTCTGTGTCTCTCAGCATTGGAAATGGGATTTTCCTGGCTGGAAAAAAAAAGAAAATCACAAAAGCTTTTTTGCAAAACTGGGCTCTGTGAGGCTGGAGCGAGAATGGTGAAGGTCAGAGCCAAATCCCAGCCTTTGGCAGCACGAGGGTTTGGAGCTGGGTGATTTATTTTGGGGCCAGTTTTCAGTCTGGGTTTGTATGTGCTAGCGCAAGGCACAGAGTGTGGCACAGTGCCCAAGCCAAGAATTTAGAAACCTGTTTTTAGATGTAAAATCTAATTTGGAATTAAAGCACAGGAATTGTTAATACACTCGTAGGAATAATCTGTGCCTGGATCCTATTTTCTGCTTCTCATGTGTGTTAGACTCCTTTCAGTAACATCCACAGAGAGGGATCACTCAGGGTGATGCACAGGGCTGGGGGAGAGTCAGGAGGAGGAGTCACTAACCACCAAAACCTCTGCAAAGGGAGAAAGTGAGATGCTGCCATTCAGCACCTGGCTCCTGAGCATCCCTCTTGCCTGGGACTGGGATTTGGGAAGAACTCAGCCCCTCTGAAGAAACGATTCAAATGGCCTTGGTGGGGTGATGAAATTTTCTTTCTGCTGCCCAGGATATCGGTCCAGGTGGCCCCAGAGGGATGTGGGCAATGAAGCAGCAATAAAAGCAGGAGTTGTGCCTTTTTTCAGGTGGTCTTTTCCTCTCCTTTTGTGCCTTTGAATAAAAGGAATGAAAGCGAGAACGCTTATCTTTGCTGGTGTGAGCATCGGGGGAAAGAGCACGTTTCACTTGCAGAGCAGTAAAAAGTTTCACGAAAGAGTCAGGAACAGGACCCTGAGCTCAGCTTGCCCTGGGTTCCATCAGAGCATGGGAGGTGTGGTTTGATCTTGAAATATCCTTTCTGAGCCCGTCTGGAGCTGAAAAGGCAGAGAGATGCCTGAGGGAGAAGCGGGAGCATCGTCTTCGCCCTGCCTGCGGGATCGGCGCTGGGACAAAACCCAGCTCCAAAGCCAAGACTGAGCAAACCAGGTGTGTCGAAGCCAGAGAGGATCTTTTTTCTCATTCCCACCTTCTTGTTCTTGAATAAAGATGCTATTTTTATTTTCCCTTCTGTTTAGCCCCGATGGGCTTAACCCATCTCTGCAGAGGCACCGAAATCCCAGCTCTAATTTCAATTAAGAGTGCTCCTTTTGATTGCAGCCCAGGCTGGGGTTTGGGATCTATTCCTAATCCCTATATTAGCACTGATTCATCTCTTCCATGAGTATTATCATCAGCGGCCCTTAGGGAAGGGAGGGGAGGGATCTTTTGGGAGGATAAATACCATTTGTTTGTGTTTGTATTAGCTTCCACGCCGCATCCTGATTACATCCCGCATTTTGACACAACAATTATTATTAATTTCCCGGCGTCTGCGTTTGGATTCTCGCCGACACAAAGGGAAGATGACGGATAATGTCAGGCTCGGTAATTGGGTGGGGGAGGGATGGAGAAAGATGTGGGGGGGAGTTGGGATATTATTAGATTGCAATTCTCAGTGTGGAGCAGGAAAGGTATTTCTCAGCAGATGTCGGCACTGGCTATTTATCCTCACGTTAGCGCCAGCAGAGCGATTGTCTGGGACACGCTCTGCTCCCTCACCCCTGCCTCTCTCTGCCCTCTTCCCACAGAAATCCCATCAGCTCTGTGTTGTGGGAATTGGCTTTTCCAGGGAGCCCTGCCGGCTGCTTTCTGCTCCGGCACCGCCGTCTTCGCAATTAACTTGGCTGGGGCAAGCCCTGGCTGGGAAGCGGTGAGCGCGGGGCGAGGGGAGGGCTCTGCTCTGGGAGATGGGTTTGGGAAAGTCCTCATGGGTCTGGATCCCTCTGGTGGGGGGTGTAAGGAGCTGGTGCTCGTTTTGGGAACTCCTGTGAGCTGCCTGATGTGGCTGTGGGCAGAGCCAAGGTGGGAGCCCGCTGGTCCTGCCTCCTTGTCTCAAAGATGTTCTCCATGGACATCCAACATCCTGGACACCCAACCTTGATCCAAAGTGTTGGATGCTTGGCTGGGGTAAAGGTGGCAGATTATGAGCAGAAGGATGATGGAGAGACATGGCCAATGAAGATATCAGAGCAGGGTGTGTGCCCTGGTGTCCCTCTGTCCTTGCTGCCGGGGATTTTTGGTAGCTGCCTGCTTTTTTCCCTTCATCCAGCCTTCACAGGAGAATTGCAGCAGGGCTGGTGTGTTGAGCACAGCCCAGGTGATGTAAAATCCTGAAGAATATTCAGAAAAAACCCTTGTATGACAGCAGACATGCACAGACAACCTTCTTTTCCCACATCTTGCATCCATCAGATGATCACTGACTTGCATCCTGTCATTCCTTGCTGGCACAGGTTGCCCAGAGAAGCTGTGGCTGCCTCATCCCAGGCTGGATTTGGGTTTGGAGCAACCTGGGACAGTGGAAGGTGTCCCTGCCCGTGGCAGGGAGTTGGAATGAGATGGATTTAATGTCCTTTACAATCCAAACCATTCTTTGGGCTTTGGAATGGTGGTGTCTGAAACAATGTGCTGGGAGGGAAGGTCTCCTGCCCTTCCCGTGCCTCGCTGTTGTCTCGTCCCTCCTGCAGTGCTTGTGCTTGTGAAACGCTGCGTGGTTCATCCCCTGCTCTCACCATGTGGAAGGAGGTTTGAGTTCAAGCTGGGAAAATAATAAATAAACCAAAGGATCTAACTGTGATTCAGTGAGCTTCGATTTCTGAGGCTGCTCCTGAAACATGGAGAGATGCTTGAGATGGAGGGGAAGCTACAGGAGAGGAGGAACAGATGGGTCTTTGAACCTTTGGGAAACCTCTCTCCTCCTCTTTATAAGTCTCTGAGGGCAGGTGATGCGCTGGAATATCTGTCCCTCCCCAGCACAGGCAGTAAGGATGGTGATGGAATTGTGTGGGGTTGATGGGGAGGAGACCTGCAGTCCTGGGGTGAGATCCCCAGGCTCTGTTCTGAGCCTGACAGGGATCTGGGAGATGAGCAGGAGTGCTGCTGGTGCCTGACCCTTGCTGGGGCTGAAAAGTGCCTTTACAACTGTGCTTAGGGCAGCAGCACAAGGTCAAACTGTGTCTCTGCCTGAGAGAGGACCAAGGGCACTGACCTTGTAGCTCCTGAAATCATTTGAAGAGGGTGATGGGTTCTTTAATGTTTGAGCTTTGGCTGTGCCTGGCATCCACAGTCAGTGCTGGGTCCCACCCCCCAGTGCCAGACCCTTGGCTGGATGCTGCTGTGAGCGTCCTGCAGTGCTGGGGCAGGAGGAATGCTCTCTTTCTTGGATTTGTGGTTGTTTTGTTCACCATGCCCTGCTCTGACACAGCCAAATCCTGCTGCTCGTGCTCCCTCCCTCTGCATTGGGTCCTGTCCATCCCAAGCCCTCTCCCTTGAAAGTGTTCCAGAGCTGGGTCCTGGCTCTCCTTCATCTCTCCTGTGCAGGTTTTCCCTGCAGGGCAGCAGTCAGGATCCTGGCTACCTCCAAATCATCTTGTGCATCAGCCAGGCCTTCCCAGTGTGTCCCACTTCCTGCAAAGTGTTTCACCCTGGAGTTTAACCCTCCCAGGGCTGGCAGCTTTCACACAAAGGGACACCTGGTCCATCCCAGTGGTGTTCAGCCCGCTGGATGCCAAGAGCTGTGCTGTTCAGAGGTTGTGCTTGGCTACTGGAAGGGCTGCACACAAACCAGCCCTGGAAATCTTCCTGGAAATCAGGCTGGAAGGGGCTTGCAGCAACCTGGTCTTGTGGAAAGTGTCCCTGTCCATGGAAGAAGATGATTTTTAAGGAGCCTTCCACGACTGACACACAGAGCTCCTGGTCCTGGTGGGGACAGCTAGGATGGCAGGAGGAGATCCATATCCTGGCTCTGAGTCCTGCCCATGGACAGAAGCAGAAGATGCTTCTGAAAGCTGCTCTCTGAGGTAGGGCTGCTTTCCCTGCTGCCCAGTGGCTTCTCTGGCCGACACACAAAGCTGGGCTGGCTGGAGCAGAGGCTTTGTCTCCACACAGGAGGGGCTTTGGGATGAGCCAAGCAGCTGGGCTGGGCTCACAAGGCAGCGTGAACCCGCACTGAGGATGGGATCCTGGTCTGGAAAGAAAATTAAGGGTTTTTGTTTGGGTTTTGCCCTTTCTGACAGTTTATTTAGGGGCCTGTTGTGAGGCTGCAAACACCTCCTGGGTGTAGTCCTGGAGTATTTACCTACAGGATGGAGGAATGGGCTTGGCTTGGAGAAAGGAATGGTTTTGATGCTTTGCTCTGAAATTAGGCCAAATCACAATCTCTGGATCCAGCAGCTGAAATTAAAGAACACGCATTGCAATTAAATTAATTGTGATATTTAGTGTTTTTGGAAGCAAGATCAGCTGAAAGGGCAAGAAAGACTGAGTTAGGCTGGGGCATGGTCCCTGTGTGTGCTGGGACCTGGGGGATGAGGAGCAGCTTGGTCCTGGCTGTGTGATCCTGGCCAAGCCCCTTCTCCGTGTTTTCCCCCCTCAAACTTTGATCTTTTCTCTTCAGCCTTTAAGCACTTCCAGCCGTGGATTTGTGTGTTCAATATCCAGCCTGGTTCCTGTGGTGTTGCTAGGGGTTAGCATAATGGCAATGGTAAGGCAGGGAATTATCAGAGATCTTATCAGCACAGTCAAACCTGAACTTTTTTCCATTTTTCCCTTTCACCCCAAAAGCAGGATGGGTTTTCTGTGCCCTGTGACCTGTAGGTGCTGGAGCCAGGCCGTGGGGTCATCTCCTCTAATAGCAAATCCTTTGTCCTTAGAACAATAAATCCAACGTTTCGTTCCCCCTCTTGCATCTTTTTATGTCCATTTGCACATTGAAATCTCTTCAGCTGACTCCTGCCAGTCTTTACAAAAAGCTTTTGCTGCTTCAGATGTTTCAAAGATTGCAGGGTTGCCCATCAACCCGAGAGCTTTCCTCGTAAGCAGCTCCAGCTCTGCAGAAGGCAGTGGGAGGGAGGTAAATGTATTTGGAGAAGATGGGGAAGGGAGGCAAAAAGAGAAGGGGTTTTGTACCCTGTTCTCCAGGGGAAAGCATTTTTTATCTCTAAATCTGTGTAATTGATGCTCAGATACTCTGGTGATGAGTGCCTTAGAAATGCATCTGCAGTAATAATCTAATATCCGTTTGTTAGGGCTCCAAGGAAATCTAATAATACTGATACTTTGCCTAATAGAGCTCTTTTCATCCCAGGATAAAATGCAAGGAGTTTGAGATGGAAAAGACCAATTTTAGGTCGTATAGTTCATCTCCCTTCCCATGCAAAGTCTTGAGGTGTCTTGCAGACATTAAATAATTAAGGAGTAGTTATGGCCAGGGAGGCATCTGAGTGAGGAAAGCAGCAGCTGGGGAGCTCCTGGGGGTGCTGCCAGGCTGGGAACTGGGAGCTCCCTGGGATGGCACCTTCCCACCCCACTCCTGCAGTGAGCTTTTGGGTTTGTGTGCTGGTCTGGACTCTGAGCTCTGCTGGGGTGGATGCCCAGCTCCTCAGATCCCACCAGCCCAGCTGCTCTGGGACACCATCCCTGCTAGGTGGGGATGATTTAGCATCAGGATTCAGGACAGCAGCTTGGTGGCTGCAGGCACAACTTCATCTCCTTTCTGACCGTCCACCTGAGAAATGCAAGACAGTGATGGAGCTCACCTGAGCTGGAAGCTCAAGGTGCCTTCTGCAGGAGCAGCTCCAAAGAGGAGGCTGTGACATGATTTTCCAGTTCACTGGCAGCTCCTGGCAGGAATCGGAGCAGATGAATCTCCCTCAGCTTCTGGCGGTTGCAATCACTTGATATCAGTTTGTTATCTTTTGGAAGAACGTGTTAAGGGCTGGGTTTAGGTTTGCAAGTGATGCTCTTCAGCCTCGCCCCACGTAAGAGCAGGACCAGCCCAGAATTCAGTCCCTCCATTGCTGAATCCAAACAAGGTGTGATGCCAGGAATTCCCTGCCTGGGAACAGGAACCACAGAGGGTTTTATTCCCTCCCTGTTTGCTCCAATTGCCCGTGGACCGGGCAGGATCCAGCCCGTGGAGCTGCACTTTCCCCTGGGGCTGTGGAGGAAGAGCAGCCAGGACAGCAGGAGCTCCTGCAGGACTCTGGCTGCTGCCAGTTTTCGCCTGTCACGGCTCCGCATTCCCCAGGACGAGGGTGGCAGGTGGGTGGGATTTGGGGATTTGCAGAATTAATGATATCTGCAGTGAGGAATCTGCCCCCTGCGGGAGCCGGCAGAGCAGGGAAATCACCTGTGACCGCTTCCTCGGATGTGCCCTCCTGTAAATAACCTGCAGATGAAAATGTCAAGCCTGGAGCTTGTGACGCCGGGCTAAAGCAGGGGATGAGCAGAGGGAAATTTGTGTGTGGTGTGGGAGGGCGAGACACGGGGAGAGTGATGGGGGAGACAGTCAGTGCGCGACGGAGATGCAAACCCCCACAGGGAGGGCTGGAGCCGAAATCTGCAGGGAACGGGCTGGGAGAGACCCCAGAAGATGCTTGTGGGGCTCTGTGAGGATGGGAGGGTGTGTGCTGGGCTCTGCACTGACTCTGCCTTAGCACTGTGGTCCCAGAATGTCCGGCTGGCTCCCTCTTCCAAGGATGAGCTTCAGGGAAGGGATTTTCCTGGTTAAACACGGAGATGTGTCCTTTCATCCACAGAGAAACACACAGCGTGGAGAGATGGCTGCTCCCCTTCCCTGGCCACCTCCAAAGAAAGAGTCTTGGCCCTTTGCTTCTCTGCTGAGTGTTAATTAGAGGGCCAATTAGTGTTCAAGGTCAACTGGATTTGCTCGCTGCAGCAGCAATTGGAGGGAGCCCATCTCCTCATTTGGGGAGGTGGGAGGCTGCTCCCTCTCCATCATCACCCTGGCAGCGTGCTGTGCACATCTGGACTGCTGTGTGCACATCTGTGCAGCCCCTACACGGCTGATGGGAAGCAGCAGGTACTGGCATGGGAGAGTGGAGAGGGGAGCACCTCTGCCACAGTGGAGTGAACCCAGAAACACTCAAATAGGAGGAAAAAACAGATTTGGGAAGCTGGCAGGGGTGATAGGGAAATGAAAGGGTTGGAGTAGTTTAATTTGTGTTTCAGCAGCAGAGCTTTTGCTGGTTTTGCTGCAGTGGACAGCAGGATGTCGAGGAGAAGGCAGGTGTGAAACAGCCCAGGAACAGAGAACTCAGCAAGGGTCAGCATCCTCAGCCTCAGTTTCCACTGGTGAATCTTGCTCCAACGGGAGGATTTGGCCCTTCCTGGGCAGTCAGGACATGCAATATCCTCTCCAGGAATTGGTGTGTGCAGGGATAACACTGGCAGCTCCAGTGCAGCATGACTGGATGTTGCACCATCCCAGCTGACCTGAACATTTGGATTTTTTTGGGTGCAGGACAGGCAGCAGAGCCGGCTTTTCATGGCTGCCTCAAGTGCAAAGGCACAGGAAAACACTTTCATGTGGTTCTCCCCAGCCTCCTGTGTCCTGCCAGGTGGGCTGTGCCGCTGTGTCTGTCCCTGGAAAAGATTTTGTAGCTGAGATTTTGTCACCTCTCCTCAGCCCATGTGTCCACAGCCCCCACCCTGGCCTTGCCATCGGGATTTCTGGGCACAAAACAAGGAGCAAGTGGAGCTGGAACACGCACAGCTGCTGATGCCTGCACCCGGTGTGTGACACAAGTACCCTGCCCCATCCCTGTATTCCTCCCATCCTGAAATTCCCCGTGGCTGCAGGAACATCCCTACAGCGTGCAGCCAGGACTGTGCACGTGCCCTGAGAGACACAGGCACGTCCACCACCTCCTCCACCAGCTCCTGCCTTCCCCACAGGCAAAGCTGGCTGTGTGAAATCTGTGCTGGGGGCATCCGCTTGATACCAGCTCCAGTCCAAAGCCGATGAGGAATGCACAGACTGGCAGTGCTGGACTGCATACTAATGGTGTGAGAGCTCGCAGGGAGCAGGGAAGAGAAAGGGAAGGAGCCAGACTGCAGCTCCTGGCTACCCACGATTGATTTATTACCAGGTTTGCTGATGAATGTGTGAGAAACGCTATTGGTGATAAAGCAGAAAGCCCGTAATTAAAGTAACAGCTTTCAGTTTTTAAGCACTGCTTGGGTGTTTTCTTCTCTCTGGCAAATTTTGTGGCTCGGTGCCACTCGGCAGCATCCTCCTCCCACCATCCCCAGCCTCAGCTGCCTTTGGCTCCAGCCTGGAGGCGCTGTGCCAGCCTGGCAGTTGGTGAGGGGCTGGGCACGCTGTGATTTGGTCAGTGGCTGATTTGGGGAGGGAATATGGCATTTTTGGAGCCCTGGTGGCACAAAGATCTGTGCGAGGAAAATTCTTACAATTGCCAGAGGCTCTAGGCAGGATTCTTGGGGGGCACAGGGCACTGATGCTCTTCCCTAGTGCGTGGATGAGGATTTTCTTTAAACCCTTGCTGCACCTTGCAGAAGGTGCTCAGCACCTTCCTTATAAGCACATGCCTGGTTTTTATGCATTGCCATGGTTTGTTCCTGCCCAGACCAGAACCTTGCTCCTTCCTCCTGCCGGTGGATGTGCAGGTGCAGCCCAGCTCAGAAGTGTGACTGCTCCACATCCACACCAGCGCTGTCTCAGAGCGCCTTTCCCAGCACCAACCTGCTCCATCCCCTCTCCGGGGCTCCTGGGGCATGGGAGAAGAGGACCTGCTGCTTGGTGGGCTGTGGATCCAGTGATCCACAGGGAAATATCTGCTTCCCTGGGGTAGCAAATGGAGCAGAGAGGCCCCGAGCCCCTTGCAGCAAGAGGCTGTGATGGATGGGCCGCTGGATGGGAGGATACGTGTGGTGAAGAATGGGGGAGAGGAGGTGAGAGCTCTGCCGGTGACAGATGGACAGACAAGGGAGGTGTGAGGATATGTGTGTGGATATCTGGGCAGGAAGGTAGGGAAAGGGTCCCTCTGATGAGAGATAGATTGAGAGAGATGGATGGATGGGATATTTATAGTGATGGCTGGGTAGATAGAGCTGGATGTGTGTTGATGAATAGGTGGATGATGGATAGAGGGCAGGGATTGTGGGAGCTGGCTAAAGGGTATATATGGTGCTAGATAGATTAGATAGAAGGATATATGTGATGATAGAGAGATAGTACAAGCAGCAGTCTCTGTGTCCCCAGCAAACTGCTGCTTTTAGCTACTCCAAACTCTGGTGTAATCTCATTTTACCCTGATAAATTCCTTATAAATTCCTTATCAAGGCAGAGTTGTTTGGTTTTTTTTGTTTGGTTTTTTTTTAAATGAAATCTCCTAAAAAGAAAGAAAGAAAGAAAAATAATAAAAAAAAATAAAAGGAAAAAGAACAGATCACCATCAGCAACGCTTCCCTACTCCTCCACCACCAGCCTCTGACCCGGGCTGGCTGTTTCCATGATGACAAATTAACTGATGCTCTGCAGAAACTCCAAGTTTTTCCCAGCACCTGCCCGGGAGTCATCAGGGAGAGTCTGTCCCTTGGCTCCCCTCCCTCCCCGCTTTGGGGAACCCTCTGTGTCCTCGGGGAAGCTTCAGATGTCCCCACAGGCTGTAGGCACACAAGGCATCATGTGCGGGATGCCACCGGCGCTGGCTCGTCGGGAATGGGCTCCGCTCGTTCTGGCAAACCCCGCTGCGATTCCCGGCGCTCACCAAGGGCTGTAAGACGAGCCTTGGCTCCTTTCCCTCTCCCTGCTTCCTCCTGCAAACAGCTGAGGAGCCCGGGGACAGATTGTGCGCCGAGGAGAGCGAACTCCAGGCTGCGGGATGCGGGGCTGCGCTCTCCCCATCCCCGAGCAGGCACACACAGCCGGCAGACGCGGGGAAGTCTGGCGTTCCTCTGTGCCGACAGCAATTAAGATGTGCTAATGGGTTCAGATGAGCACCTAAAAAATGTGGATGTTTCACTTGAGCCTTCTGGAAGCTTTTGCTCATCTGCAAACATTCCTGCTGGTGGGAAAGGAAAGCGTTCCGTGGCACAGGCGCCGTCTGCGGCGGCATCTGCAGTGACCTCTTGGTCCTGATGGGGAAGATGCGCCCTTGTCCTACAAACAATTCCATCACAAACCCTCCTGCTTTGTGGGAAAGGGAGAGGGCAACGTGTGGTCGGGAGTTGGGATAAAGGGAGGCTGTGCCCTCTGAAAGCTGGAGAGAGAAAAGCCCCGGGGGTGTGTGCCCCACTGGACTCCCTCCTTTATTCCACTAAACTTGCAGGGCTCCTCTGTCTCCTTTATGGACACTGGCTGTTCACAGCAGGGTTTTCTGTGAGTCCCACGTGTGGTATGGAAGGTCAAGGAGCCCTCGAGGTGTTTCTGAACATCCCCACGGAGGTCTGACCTCAGCCTGCCTTTGGGAGCTGCAGGATGATGTTTTATCCCTCTCTCTATGTCTGTGTTGGGCTTTCTGCTGGGGAGACATTGGAGAGGGACAGGAGTCCTGGACCGAGCAAAGGCTTCTCCTTTGTGCTGCTGTGGGGGTTTATTACCAATATTTTTATGGGATTTGGTGGAAAACACAGTCCAGACCTGTTGGCTTCACTGTCTCAGGCTGCTGATGAGGAGGAAGGTTATTAGGTTCTCCCTGGCTCTTAGGTTCAGCCAAGAGGTGGTTGAAGGGGTGATTTCCTCTGCTGATACTCAGCACAGCAGCTGGGACATCCTGGTGGATTGTTCAGGACCTGGAAGCACAGGAGTCCCCACACTTTGCAGGGAAAGGCTGTAGCTTGTGTTTTCTGGCTGGCTGCAGACTCTGCATTTTGTAGAACCATTGAATGGTTTGGGTTGAAGGACCTTAAAGCTCATCTTGTTCCACCTCCTGCTACAGGTAGGGACACCTTCCACTGTCCCAGGCTGTTCCAAGCTCTGTCCAGCCTGGCCTTGGGCACTTCCAGGGATCCAGGGGCAGCCACAGCTGCTCTGGGCACCCTGTGCCAGGGCCTGCCCACCCTCACAGGGAATGATTTCTCCCCCAATATCCCATCTAAACCTGCCCTCTGTCAGTGTGAAGCCATTTGCTTAGTCCCTGTCTATTCCTCATCCCCCCTAGGACAACACATCCTCTGGTCACTGCTCCAGGTACCCTGGAGTTCAAGAATAAATAATGTAGAGAGCCCATATGATGCTGGTGGACTTCTTTTTCCACCAGTGTGTTTCCTTTGGGAACCAGTAGAGACCCATTTCTGGTGAATCTGGCTTCCTCTTTCCTGAAGTTGAAATAGATCCATGCAATAATCAAATATTTGCAGAAGACTGGGAGTCCCCTGCTCTCCTCCTGGATAGTGGAGGAGATCCCCTCGTGCAGTGAGACCTGGGGAAATTCATCTCCATGCAAATCTCTCTCCCCTTCCTTGGCAATTTCATCTCTTGATCATTTCTGACAGCCCAAGTTTTGTCAGCCAGACACATTTGAGGAAAAAAAAAAAAAAAGAGGAAAAAAAAAAAAAGGAAAAACACAGCAAGTCAAAGCAAGTTGAAGATATGGTTGGGGGAAGGGAGAGGGAATAAGAAGTAGGAGGAAAAGGAAGGTCCCTGGAGACAGCAGTGAATATGTAAACTTTCTCGATTTCCTCTGCCTACTCATACCTCTGTGTGTTAACAACTAGACAGACATCTTGTATATATTTGATAAATAAGCCTCTCCATTTATTCAGAGGAGTGAATTTGTAGCTATTATGATTCAAATGGCATGACAGGTTCTGGATTGTTGTATTTTTTTGCTATTGAGTTTACAAAAAGAAAAAAAAAAACCCATGAAAATTGCAAAATTCAAAGCAATTTTCTTTGGCTATGGATCCTCACAATGCACAGATAGAGAGATACAGTTATATATATATACACAAAAATAATACAAAGGCCAGTCCGAGTGCCTCTTCCCTCGAGACAGGAGGATGAGGGGTGCAATAAATAATTTAGAAATTGCTACCACCACTTGATTCAGAGTGATGGATCTGGCATGTGTTCCAACAAGGCACATGCTGTATTCATTACCCATTGAGCTACATTTTAATTTCTCCCTCATTAACCTTATCTGTGACTGGGGTTGTGCATCAAGTCAAATCCTTCGGATGTCAATCAATTCATTAGATGGTTGTTTAGTTTGTCATATGTGCTGTTATCGCTTATTAGGCTGCCACGCCGATCAATCAATCAAAAGGCAGCGAGGAGCTGGCTGGAAGGGACGCGGGCAGGCAGCAGGCAGGCAGCATTCCATGGATAGGGGCTGCCTGGAGCACAGCCCACGCCGCCAAAAGGAGCATGAACGTTTTGCAAAGTGGAAGGGGAAAATTTCAGAGGCGCTCAGATGGTTGCCGATGAAAACCACGGCTTTGTTTCAGGTCATTGAAGCAAGTTATAGGCACATAAAAATAATAATAATAATAATAATAAGGTTAGCTGAGTGTTTACAGTCAGGGCTGAGAGCTTGGTACGAAGGATGTCATCTCACCATCCTGCTCTCCTCCTGACCCTGCCTCTGTTTCCAGCTGATGTTTGCTTCCCACTGAGCTCCTCCAGGGTTTCCAGCTGATGGACAATCAAAGAAAGGCTCTTGGCTGGCTGGATCTACATTTCCACCTTCTTGGCTTGGCTCATCTGAGCATTATTCCCATTCATGGATTAAGTGAGAGGCCTCACCTGGCCTGTTAGGAGAGGGGCTGTGTCCAGGACAGTCCCAAGAGCCCACGTACCCTCCTTCATAGCCAGCCCTACTCCTTCACAGCTGTTTGCTTCCACTGGTGTCACTTTAGGGGGAAGCACAAGACCACTTGGGTGGAGGCTGGATAAGAGCCAGCAAATGCCCAGGTGGCCAAGAAGGCCAAAGACATCCTGTCTTATAGCAGCAACAGGAAAAATTTCTTCATCCAAAGGGATCTGAAACACTGGAATAGACTGTCAGTGGTGGAGTCAGTCCCCATTTCTGGAGGGATTAAAAAGGCATAGATGTGGCACTTGGGGGTAGGATTTAACAGTGGCCTTGGCAGTGCTGGTTGAATGGTTGGACTCAATGATCTTAGAAGGCTTTTCAACCTAAATGGTTCTGTGATTCTAAGGCACGGCAAATTTTGATTCATTGCCTTGGCTGCTGGAAAATCTTCATGCAGAAACTCCTGTGCCAGTCCCAAACCTCTCCATGGAGCACCCAGAAGCAGTTGACAGCCCAGCAAAGGCCTGCAGTGCTGATACATCCCAGACTTCCCATTCCTCCTCTTCTCCCCAGCATGTGGCTGTGAGTGCTGCAGGGCTTAGTTTCTCCACCAAAATCAAATAAGGACATGCAGAGAAGCTCTGGCTGCTCCATCCCTGGAAGTGTTCAGGACCAGGAGAGATGAAGCTCTGAGAAATGTGGTCTAGTGGAAGTTGCTCCTATTCATGGCAGGGGGTTGGAACAAGATGATTTTTAGGGTCTCTTTCAACCCAAACCATCCTATGATTCCACGAAATGCTGGTTCAGGTTTGTGTGTATTTGTGAAGGTGCTGCTGGGTGTTTGCTGCCCACACTGGATGCTGCATGCCTGGGAAATTACCCTTCTGTGCTGTGATCCAGGCAAGCTGTGAAGTCCTTGGCACCGAGCTGAGCCCTTCCCACAAGCCCAGTGAACCCTGCCCTGCTTTGGGAGGGAAAGCCACTTCACCTCCCACTTTTTTGCCCCAGTACCACCTAACAAGTTCCTTTTCACCTCAGCATCCTCTCCCAAATCGCAAGGCAGGGACAGAAAGGACTCAGGTAGCAGGACTTCATCGCAGATGGAGTGAGACGGAGCAGCTAGAGGGGAGAAAAAATATCCATTACTAAAGTGCAGCTGGGTCTGCAGCCATTCAGAGGAAATGGCTCTGGATCCCCCCCGTGTCATTCTTCAAAAATAGAGCCATTCTCCTCCAAGTGCTCTTCCAGGATTCATTTGAAACCCCCCATTGTAGCTCGGCGGCTGTTGGGTTTGGAGCGCAGGGGTTGGTGGCTATTAAGAGGTCTGCTCCTGCCACAGGTGTCCTTTGGTGACAGTGCCTCTCTATTAGGGTACAGCAGGTAGATGCCACCGCTCGGTGTCGGGGAGGCCGGGACAAGCAATCCTAGCAAGGCGCCGGCGTTTCAATTAACTGCCAAGACAGCGAACATTTCAGGACCTGTACATCTCTCTCCGCAGCAGCTGGGATGTATTGTATTATAAATAACAATAAGCAGGCCCAGTCAAAGGCTGTAATTGAATCTCTTCATTTTGCTGACTCGGGTGAAAAAGCCCCTTTGAGTGAATTATGCCGTGGGGGTGGGTGATTTGGGCGATGTGCAAAGGTAACACACACTCGCTGTAATTAAAGCAAACGTCCATCCCTGCCGGTGCCGCTGCCCTCGAGGTGTCCACGAGCTGCTTTGATGGTCTTGCTGTGTGCAGATCCTGTTGCTGGTCTGGGAAGCATCACTCAGCTCTCCTAAAGTATCCCTTCCCTTGAAGGGTGATCCCTGATGACCGAGCTGTGAATGTCTGTTGAAGAGGAAAAGGAAATTCCCTCCTCTTGAAACACTGGAAGTGGTGAGAAGGGACTCGCTGTTCCTCCATCCTCTTACGATTTTCCTTGTAGTGGTACTACAGCCTCCTTCCCGTGTTGCCAGCTGTTTCCAGCCTCCAAAATCCTCATTTTTGTGATCAAGGAGGTCTCCTTCTTGCTGACAACCTTCTGGGAGCTGCCCATCTTGCACACTCCAGCTGCAGGCCCAGCATGAAAGAATTTTTATGGATTAAGAACTCTCTTTAGTGGCTGAAATGGAGTCATGCAGGTGGTGTTGCCAACAGGAATGAGCAGTTCAGTTGACCTTTGCTTAGAGCAGTAGCCTGGGATGTCTTTTGGCTAATGGAGAGAGCCAAAGGTTGATGCCTTCCAGTTCCCTTCTGTCCCTTGTGTCTCACTGCTCTCAGCACACACCCTTCTCATCTCTTCTCTCCTCTCCAATCCAATCCAGACATCTCCCCAAGGCCAGCACATTTTTCAGCCCAAATTTTGCATTGACAGAATATATTACATCTGTGGCGAGGCAGAATAGAAAGTGAGGAGGAGTTACTGGGGGAGCACAGGGAAATGAGGTTTTCTCCACTGCGAGAGCACAGGGTTAAATTGGCAGCTGCAGCCAGAGCTCCTTGGTCCCTCTGTGCTGCTTGAGGTTTTCTTAGAGATTTTTTGTTGAGAACATGCTCCACCTTTTTTCTTTTCCCCTCTAGAATCCACTTTGTATGTCACTTGCTTTTTCTTTTTTTTTTTATTATTATCTTAAACATCCATTATTTAGAAACTGCTGGAGCCTGGAAACCAATTTCCGTGCTTATTTCAAAGAGTTTGCAGCGTTTAGGTGGTTATGTACAGGCTATTACATGGACTGACCATGGGAAAACAGCCTGGCAGAGCTGGGTGCCCTGCAGGGAGGGGACAGTGGGCAGGCAGGGGGCTCAGTGTGGGACAACTCCTGCCTGATGGACTGGGGGTGAAAATCACAGAGGATGAAAATCAGTGTTGCTTTTGGGACAGCTCCTATGCTGGAGGAGCTGGAGGAGGGATAGGAGCCCAAATTCTCCCCCTGGGAAGGGGGTTGGGGTAGGCAGTGCTGGGCATCCTCCGTCTCGGGGTGCTGAGCTCCTTCCCAGCTGGGGACGTGCTTGTCACCAGTGTCCTTCGCTGTTCTTGGCTTTGCAGGGCTCAGCGTGTAAAGCAGTGGATCCCTGAGGATGCTCTAAGCTACTCAAGGGATTAGGCAGGGTTATGAGCAATCCCAGGATGGAGGAAATGTGGAGGCAGCTTGCAGCCAGCCTCACCCTTCTCTCCTCCAGCCAAGGAAATGAGTGGAGGGATCTTTTTGTCTCGGTTTTGCCATTTGTGGATGGGTGGTTGAGGAAGCCCTTGGTGCAGGAGGTCTCTGTCTTCCCAAAAAAACCTTGCTGCTCATATTTATGGCCAGGGAGGTGGTGGGAGGGAAATCCAGGATTGAGGGATTGAGTTCATCCCTCTTGTAAGCCCGTCAAAGTCAGCGGAGTCTCAGTAGGAGGAGAGCTGGCCGAGTGCATTCCCGGCCTGAGAGCAATCCCTAAATGCCACTGCCTGAGTGTGACCCGCTGCTGAGCTGGCTGGCAGTGACACCGAGCCCTGCCTGAGGCACAGGGATCCCTTCTGGTGCCACTTTGGTGGTGAGGGAGCACGGCAGAAGTCACCATCACCAGGGCATGGACAAAGGGAAGAGCTGTCCCAGCAGGACGTGCTCCTTTTTCACAGTGTTAAGCCCGGAGTCTTTTATCCTGCGATTTCAAAAGAGCTGAAAAAGATCAATCAGTGACATTATCTCTGCTTCTTGCAAACAGAAGGAAGGCAGCAGAGCTGAGCTGGGGTCAGACAAGCCCCTGCCCTCCCTGGGTGCTCCCCATCCCTCCCAAAACTCTCCAGGGTGCCAACATGAGCAACTGGGGTGTGCAAGAGGTGTCATCCATGGGACATCTCCCCTCCTGCTGCCCCTTAGAACACAAAGATAGAACTGCAGAATCCTGGGAGAGTTTGGGTTGGAAAAGACCTTGAAGTTCATCTTGTTCTACCCCCTGCCCTGGGCAGGAACACCTTCTACTATCCCAGGCTGCTCCAAGCCCTGTCCAAACTGCCCTTGGACACTTCCAGGGATCCAGGGGCAGCCACAGCTGCTCTGGGCACCCTGTGCCAGGGCCTCACCTCCCTCACAGGGAAGAATTTGTTCCCAATATCCCATCTAATCCTGCCTCTGGCACTGGGAGCCATTCCCTGTGTCCTGTCCCTCCATCTCTTGTCCCTCTCCAGCTCTCCTGGAGCCCCTTCAGGCCCTGGCAGGGGCTCTGAGCTCTCCCTGGATCCTTCTCCTCTCCAGGTGAGCACCCCCAGCTCTCCCAGCCTGGCTCCAGAGGGGCTCCATCCCTTGGAGCAGCTCCATGATCTCCTCTGGACTCTGTCCAGCATCTCCACATCCTGCTGCTGTTGGGTGTCCCAGAAGTGGAGGCAGCTCTGCAGGTGGGGTCTCACCATGGGACAGAATCCCTCCTCTCGGTGCTGCCCACACCGCTTTGGGTGCAGGATCAGTAACTCGGGGTCACCGCCTTGGGTTGGTTCGGTTCTCCAGGCTGCAGCCCAAAGCTGGAGGCTCTGCAAGAATCCACACAGCAAATCCAACCATGCCAGATCTTCCTGAGCCACAGCCCTGCTCAGAGCCCTCTCCAAGCTCCCGCTATCCTCATCCTCATCCTCAGAAAGCTGAGGCTGGAATCCGAGCGGTGCTGGCGGCGGTGGGAGGCAGACAGCAGCGCTGTTGGAATTTTCTCCACATCGCTGTGAGTTAATTCATTCCAGTAAATCATCCAAAATAATTTGCGGCGAATATCAATTTTCTGTGTGAACTTCTCGCTGGCTGCACAGAAGTATCTTCTGCCGACACGGCTCCCTTATTCTGCTGATCTGAGACAACAAAGCAGCTGGGGAATAAACAGGAGGCGAGCTGGAGTCCCCAGGGCTGCCGGCACGAGGGAGGTGCCTGGGCTGAAACTCTCTCCTAGATAAATCCAGCGAAGGCAGGCAATGATTAAAGGCTAATTTGCTGTCTGTGTACTGTTAAGTGCCCCCCTTTCCTAAGGAGCAGGAGGCGCTGCCAAGCGTTCTGCTTCGCCGCCTCTCTTTTATTTACCTTTTCAATTATTTTAAGGCTTTTCTGAACTTTGATTACGAACTTATCCTCTGTGAGCCCCCTGTGTGCCGGGTCGGTGGCAGAGGGTTTGTCTTCTGCGCTAAGAGAGACTTAGGTGGGAAGCAAATATCTCAAAAAAAAACCCCAAAACCCAGAAAACTCAGGCTGCTCCTCCTGTCTCATGACGGATTTCAGCTGTGAGCAGTGCTGGCTGTCACTTGCTCGACCTTTCTCCCCTACCAGCTGGTAGAGCAGAGCTGTCCCAGAGCCAAAGGCATGGCTGCATGGAGCTCTGTCACCCCGGAAGGGTGGTGGCAGGGTGAAGAAGACTCAATATTAGCATCTGAACCACCGTCTGCCCTCCAAAAATAACAAAAAAAAATCCCAGGGAAGAATTTTGGGTTGGTTTGGTTGTTTTGAAGGATGTTTTAAGCGTGATATACAATATTTCTTATGGTATTTCATAGGATTCTATGGTTAAACTCTGGCTACGCCGTGGCTGTGCTCACACCGGGGTTTGGAAAACCCATTTTGGTGTTTTGGCTTTTGTTCTCGTTGTGATGGGAAAAGTCTTGCAGACAGCTGGGATGAGGAACCCACTTTATCACAGAATCACAGAATGGTTTGTGCTAGATGGGACCTTGAGGCTCATCTTGTCTCACCAGGGACACTTTCCACTAGGCCAGGTTGCTCAAAGTCCCATCCAGCCCGGCCCTTCTCTCACCTTTTATCATGGACAGGAGGTGCCAGGTGAGGATTTCTAAGGGGGGCTGTAAAGGAGAGAGAGCAGGAGCTCTTTCCCCACTCACAGAGTCTGGAAGCAGCTTATCCCCATGGCACAACACAAATGTCTGTTCTCAGGGTTCTCTAGCCGGGGTTTAACCTGGGTACAAGGATGTTGGTGCCTTTGCAGACACCAGAAGCACCTCAGCTTCCTTCCTGCAGGAGGGAAAATTGCTCCTCCTTGGTGCTCCCCGTGGCTTGGGCAGCTCCAGCTGCTCTGGCACCGTGCTGGGGTGTCCTGTGATGGGCACCTGGAGGATGCACAGCCCTGGGGAGCTCAAAATAGATCTGGGGCACCCATTTGCAACCTGTGCCAGGATTGCACACGGGCTCCCGGTGGGGGAAGCGGCCCTGATTAAAAGAACTATTTTTAAAGAGCCTGGATGCAGGAGGAAGAGGTGATAATTAGCTGGTGGCAGTGGCTGCAGGACCCGGCTAGGATGGGTCCCTGTGCTATCAGGGAGATCCACACAGCCAGAAAAAACCCTGCTGGGATCTAGAAAGGACCGACTCCCTTCTCCTTGCCTCTCTCTCCAAGAAGCCCTGCTATTTTATTATCACTCTTTTATTTTCATAGATGTAGCACCTGCTCTTGGCTCCCACGGTGGGAGCAACCAGGGCGTCGAGGGCTGGTTGGGAATTGTGTCTGTGTGGTGAAGATCATCAGGAGTGATTTGGGTTTGATGTTTTCCACCACAAAGAATTTATTCGTTTGTTTGCTTATTTTCTTTTTAGATGGCTGTGAGACAGGATGAATTTTTCATGCAGAAAAAAAATTCAAGTGTTTTATTGTTTGAAAAATTGGCTTTAAGTACAAGTGTGTATATGTGCAGTTGGGAAAAAAAATGGAGCTCTTCAGTCATCTCCACTTATTTATTTATTTGTATGATGCATCATGCAGATTTATTTAATTGATAGCAGCACCTGGAGTGTGTTAGGCACTTCCTAAGCTCTCCCAAAGGCCGGGCTTTGGGTTTGTGCTCAGCCTAAGGACAGACATGGCACTGGAGGTCAGCAGAAGGGGAAGAGCTGCAGACAATTTATGTAGGAGCTAAAATCTCTTCACTCAGAGCCGCCCAGAGCCAGTACCTGCAGCCTCTCGGGGGGCTGGATTAGCTCCTTGTCACCTCCTCAGAGTGGATTCAGTTTATATATATATATATATATATATATATATATATATATATATATATATATTTGTGAGTGTGTGTGTGTATTTCCCTTTCATTCGGCTGGGATAAAAATTGCTGAGTCAAAGATTCATTTTCTTCTCGTGCCCCTTGGAAGGCAGATAAAGGGGCTGGCGGCTCTTGGCAGGGCCATAAATAATGCATAGAGCACAGGAGCAGCCAGCCCAGCCCTCTGCTTACACCGAGAAGATTTCTCCATAACATATTACCCTGTCTCCGTGCCGGCGCTTCCTCACTCACCTTAGCCTAACACCTACTGCTCGGGGAAATAAATAAATAAGGCAGCCTAATAACGCCTCTGGTTACCACCACCCCTGCCTGATCCCATCGCTGCAGCCCTGGGGGTGCCCTGCTCCCACTGGTGTCCTGGCTTTAATGCTTCTGGAAGTCACCATGCTCAAGGTGATGTGAGGACAAGGGGAGAAATGTGCCTGATTATCCTCCTGCCATCCCCCCCAAGGCTGGAATGCTGCCTTCCCACCATGTCCCTTCATCCTGGAGATAAGATTCTTGTCCATTTAAATGCAGAATATGTCCCTGTGCCGAGCAGGAATGCCAAATCTGAGGCAGCTGAGAACGTGGAGGAGGTTCAGATGTAGCTGAGGTTGGGTCTTCACCCACAAGGCTTTCAATGCAGAAAATTCCTCTTAGGATTCACTCTTGCTCCATATCATTGATCAAATTACTTCCAGCTGCTCCCAGAAGCCTTCCCCCTTTCCAGGTCCTGCTGCTGGTTGCCTGAGCCTCTCCAGTGTTGGACGATGACCTGGGAAGGTTTGTTGGGGAGAGGGTGACAGCCAGTTGAGGCGTGTTAGACTTCCCTGCTCCACACAAAGCTCTCTCTGCTCAGGGTGGGAAGAGGCTCCTGTGGAACAAGGACTTGTGTGGGCTCAGTCCTGAGCTCTCAGCGATGCTCCAGGGAGAAGAGAGTGAGCCCTGGCACAAAGGGAGTGAGGGTGTTACCGAGGCACTGGCAGCTCAGGGGCCTTTTTCATGTAGTCCCACACCGTGGGGGGCTTCAAAAGCCTTTTTCCTTCCCTTTGAGCTGCTTGTTCAAACGAGCCTCACCCTCAAAGAGAAACACCCAGCAAAACTGTCGTGATTCGTGCGATTGCCATTGAGTCCTGGTGCAATAAATTGGTCCCAGGTTGGCACCGGGGATCCAGGCGAATAAACAGAAAGGGTGGCCCCCCTGTCTCGTGGTGCACAGCCGGGAGATGCTGCTGAGAGAAACCAAAAAGCAGCAAATGTCAAATCGATGAAAGAAAAATCTTCTCCCTTTTTTACTGCCTTCTCACAGAACACACTGCTACTCCTGAAGTTTCTCAGTTCCTTTGGTCTTTGGCCTCAAATCCCTTGTCGGGAGCTACCTTTGAAAACAAAGAGCAGCTGTGGAGGGGTGAGAGGGAAGGACACATTTCCCACCCGACCTGGACAACCTTGGAGAGTTTGGAGGAGCTCTGAATCATCCCACTTCAGGGTGCCGGGCACCCTCTGCTTGGGGAGGGTCAGGAAGGGACGTTGGCTTGGGAAGGGTAGCCCAGGAGTGCCATCTTCAGGATTGTCGTTACCTTTTTTCCTGAAGTTCTAACGAGCAGGTTGGGTGCTGCTACTGCAGCGAGAGCTCACTGAAAATCCTTTGTGGCCAAGTTTTCCGTGTTTTACCCCAATTCTTCTCACTGGCTCCTGCTGTGGCCACGCATGCTCCGGGCAATACCCCTTCAGTGACATTTCCTTGGGTATCATTGCGCTTAGATTCCACGTTTTCAAGGGTATTTGGAGGAAATGTGGATGGTTCATTGACTGATATTTGAAGGAAGCGGCAAATTTAATTAAAAAAACATGAGGCAAAATTAGTAGTAAAGGAGACTGATTGCAGGGCTTGATGTGGGGTGGATTTAGGTATGGCAGAGGAGCACTGGGACATACTGGCTCCCTGCTCCATCCCAGTTCTCTGCCCTTGGGGAAAATAATAACAAGGAGAAGCAGAGGGAGGCCAAAAAAAAAAAATAAAGCGGTAAAAAACCCCTGGTTTTTATTGTTGTTTGTGATTTTTACATAAATTTTTCAGATTGCACAGCCTGTCTTGTCTTTTTTTTCCCCTGTCTGCTCTGTTTAATGCAAACGGCACCTTCCCGCTGATTGCAATCACACACTGATTGAGAGCAGCTCCTCTGCCTGGGCTGGGAGGGAAGGAGGGAGCTTTAACCCTTTCTCTCACTTCCCTCTTTGCTGTCTCACTCCTTCCTTGCTTCCTCCCCTTGCCTGAGGGCTCCAAACCCACTCCCCAAACCTCCTGCTTACACATGCGCCAGAGGTCCGCGGCGCAACCATAAATTTATTTTCATAAGTGAAAGCTTTGAAATAGATACTGACCTGCTGCTTCAGGGCACGGGCCCAGCTCCAGCTAATATGATTAGGAAGAAACTTTTCCTGCAGAGGAATCTTTGCCTATCTGCCTGCTGCAGCCGGGTGCCCCGGGATGCCGGGAGCAGCGGTCACCAGGGGAGGCGGAAGCCTCGGCTCGGTGGATCATTGTCTGTTCTATCCCAGTTCTTGTATCCTCCTCATCACAGCTGCTTCCCGTGGTTCATCCAACAACACCCAGCCCACATGGCCCCTTTGCTCCTTGGGAAGCAGCCTTGCAGCTCATAGAATCGTGGAATGGTTTGGGTTGGGAGAGAACGTGAAGTTTGTCTTTTCCCATCTGATTTCTCCTTTCCATTTCTCCAAGTGTTCACGTTGCTCCCAGTCTTGTCCAGCTTGGCATAGAACACTTCCAGGGATGGGGCATCCACAATTTCTCATGCCCATGCTTTGCAGGCTCACAGGGACTGGGATCCAGGATCCAGGGATCCCTGGAGAAAGAGCATCACTGAGAGTGGCTTTCCAGCCACAGTTTGGCACAACTGCTGCTGGAGCCGTCTGGGCTTTTTGCTAATTCCCATCTTGTGAAAACTCATAAAAGCTCTTAAATCTCCATAATCCTTAATCCAGTGGACACACACCTTTTCACAGTGGAGATGCACAGGCTGTGGGAAGAGTTTAGGCGTTTGATGAGTGCAAATCTCGATTCCACGTGTTGCCTCGCGGCTTGGATCACAGCACATGGAAATGTGCCAGGCACCAGGTGCGATGAGAATCCTCCCAAAAAAGTCGTTCCTGCAGGCAATGGGGATGCGGTGATCGTTCCTGTCTGGCTGCAGATTGTCCTGTGAGGAGGAGCTGAGTACCAGCGAGGCCACGCTGCACGGCGCTGAGACCTGCACTTCTTCAAGGTCCACAGCTTCACACCCAGTGCAACCTGGTTTGGATGCATCATGCAAAAATAGGAGCAAAACCCACCCTGATCTTCCTTTGCAGGGGCTGCAATTTTGCTCAGAGGGAACTCAGCCAGGGCAGGCATGTGTGCATCCCAAAATTTGGCCATGCCTTCTCTTCCTCTGCGTTAAAGGTGCCCTGGGAGACAGGGAGGGGAGCGCTTTGCAGGCACAGCGATGCCTGCAGAGGTCGGGAGTGAATGTGGTCCATGGGCTGATAAGTTACCTGAGAAGGGAATGACTTCAGGGATTGGATTGCATTGCCCAACTCGGTTACGTCGAGATAACATCGTGGTTTGAGACATCGATCACTTCAAAGGAACCTGCAGAGGGATTTTAATGCCTCGCAAATTGCTTTTCCTTCTATTCAATTTACATTCACAATTGCACAGAGCATATTTAGGAGCTTTCCAAACTGCCACAAACAATGACAAATCTCTCCTGAAACGTTCTCCTGTTGCAGTAAATTTGACCTGACAAAAGAGAGGGAGAAACTTCAGCCTCCTTCAGTGCCATGAGGGTCTCCTAACCCCACTGAGAGCTGGGGCTTAGGCTCAGCCCCAAACCTTTGTGGGAAGGCTTTGCTGTGATGCTGCAACATCTGAGAGCTGGGTCAGGAAGCTCTGTGTGAGAGAAGTCACTGATCCTGAAATAACTTCCCTGTGGAAGGTCTTCTTGATGGAGCTAGAGCCTCTGAAAGGGCTGCTGGTGTAGATTAAATAGAGTGTGTTCCTGGCAGTGGGATACATGCTGCCCTTGCCACTGGAGACATGGTAAAGAAAGACAGGGATCACTTCAGCACCAGAAAAAACCCTTCTTGCTTTAGCTGGGGCTGGGAGGTTGAGCCTTGGTCCCAGTGCCCGTGGGAAGGGCTGATTGCCATCCTGACTAGGGTAAAAATGAGTGGATTGGAAAGGAAGCAAGGAGCTGGGAAAATAGGAATATGCACCAGGACCTGGCAGCACAGCTGGGGTTTGCAGCACAGGGCTCTTCCCATATAACACAGAGTCTTCAGGCCATTTTTTTCTGGGGATTCCTGCTATGGCAAGAGGCACAAGAAGCAGCTCTGGGCTGGGATGTGTTTCTGCAAGGCAGGCTCAATAGCCCCACCAGCCCTGTCATGGCCTCTCCAGTTCTGCCCAGCCCACCATCCCATGGGAATGTTGCTAATTGAAATGTAATCAATGCAGCAGTGATTGGTTTGCTGGTGAGAGAGGATCCCTTTCTCCTGCTGGAGGGACAGGCTGTGCTGATATCTGGGGCACACAGGAGCCCACAGCCTCATCTGGGGATCCCAGCCAAGCTATTTGGGATTCCCAGGCTGCTCCAGTGTGACCAGATCTGATCCTCATGGTTTAGGAGATACAACGTGCCTTCAAATTTGGTCCTTATGCTCCCAGTGGCCTCTTTTCTCCCATTCCCATGGGTGTGGCATAGGGATCATGGCTCCTGATGGGGAGAGGGCTGGGAGAGGAGGGCAGATGCCAGGAGGAGGGAAGGATGTTTTTGCCAGGCAGTCTCCAGGGCTTGCTTCTCTCCAGCACAGCTTTTTCCCATGCTTCCCAAGCCGTGGTCAGGCAAAGAACCCTCTCACCTGAGTTTAATTTCATTAAAGATGTTAATTCTGACCCTGCCTCTGCATATTCATGAGCCAGTGGTGTCCTTCCGCTGCCATGGACAGTCAGGAGGCGCTGCCATCACAGCACACAGCGGGTGCCCATCCCAGGAACGGGAGGGTGCCACGCTCAGCTCAGCCTCATTCCCCTCCAGCTCGTACCTGCTGGTTCCTGGAGGCTTTAAAAGCCAGTGCAGAGCTGCAATGGGCTTGCTCTGAAACTCCCACTGGGTTTTTCCAGCAGCATTTGTTGCCCCAAAGGGCTTCAGCAAGTCCCCTTGGTCCCTGCTTGCTCAGATGAGGTGGTGACCCCCAAAGCACCCCTAATTCCACCATTAGTTTCCCAAATGGACATCTATAGATTGTAGAGGCCAGCAGAGCTCCTTGACATGGCCAGGACATCAGAGTGAAGCCTCACGTTGCGTCCATGTCCTCGGATTTGCTATGTGGCACCTGCCAGAGCATCTCCTGCTCTGATAGAGCCAGAGATTTCAGCTGGGAAATGTCAGCTAGCTTTGGATGGATTAAGGGGTTTTGGCATCATTCCTGGCACCTTTTTATCTCATTCCTCCATGAAGCTGTGATCTCAGAGATGACTGTGCTCCAGGGGAAAGCAGCAATCAAATGCAGCAAGGAGTAAAGCAATAACAGAGCAAAACCTATTCCCAAGGCCCCAAGGATGGACAGGTTTCCCAAGTCCTTTCATTCAGCTGGTGCTTCTGTTTGGGAATGGCTTGTTTGGACTTTCCCTGATATCCCTGTGCTTTGGGGGTCTGAGATAAAGCCTTTCAGTATTACTCATCCATCCCAGGAGACGGGGAAGGGCTCTGAGGAGCTGGAGGCTGCGGTGGTGTTTGTGCTTCCCAGCTGGAGCTGGATCTAGTGGGGCAGCCTCTCTGTGTGGGGCTTTCAGGCTGGGATCTGGCACTGCCACGTGCATCCATGCCCCAGCTCTCTCCACCTCATCCCCTCCTTTTTGGAGCCACACAGCAGCAGAGCACAAAGCCGCTCTGTCCCCTGGGCCCTCTTGCCCTTAGATGGCTGCAGAAGGCTGCCAGCCCCGTTCCTGGGCTTGATTTAATCCTGGGTTTTGTGTAACAGCCTGAAAATCCTCACGGCCATCAGGGCACAGCACATTAGGGATCTAGAGACACGTGTTCCAGCCTTGTTCTGGGCTCCTGTGGAAATACTCCCACGGCTGTTGCAACTGTGGGGAGGTGCTGGGATGCACAGGCAGGACTAGAAATAGACTTCAGCTATTTCATGGTTCTATTCTGTGATCTTTACCAGATGCCTGGGACACCCAGAGAAAATGAACTGATTTCATACTGGTATCTTCTCCCAAGTGTGGTGTTTGGGAGGTGATTTCGAGACTCCAAAGAGTGAAGGAACATGATCCATGGGCATGAGGGTGCTGGGCCCCTCTCCTGTCTAGGCTATTTCCTCCAACATATCTCTGATCTGCACTGAATGCTTTCAGCTTTTAGGGCTCAACCCCTTTCTCTTGGACAGACCTAAAAAGGGACAGAGGAATTCTGAATTTTCAGTCTCTTCTGCCTTGTTTACTTCTTTGTCCCTCCAAATCCAAGCTGACACTGCAGAAAATATCCTGGTTATATTCTTCCCCTGCCTTGCCCCTTTTTCATCGAATTAGTGGATGCACCAGGGTTGATCATTAATCATCTGTGGCTCTGAGCTCTCTGGTAAATCTGCTGGGGTGAAGCTGTGGAGTCATCACTGCACAGAGCTCTGACCCTGCTCAGGGCTCCAGAGGGTCCCCGAGGTGTCACCCAGCTGGTGGCACGGTGTGGCTGTGCTGGCTGGGGTGGGAGCAGGCACTGGGCTCTCCCTCTCCTCTCCTCCTGCCTGGAGCTCTCTAGTTTGCATTGCACAGGAAGAAACGGGAAAGTCATAAATCAATCTCGAGTGTTTCTCTTCTCTTTAGGGGTAAAATAATAACCCCAAACAAAACAAGGTCGGGAGAAAGGAATTCCTAATGACAAACTTACTTCAGCTAGGACACCAGGGGCTTCAGCAATATGAGATTAAACCTGCTGTGCTGAGACTCTATTACTCCATATATTACTGTGTGCTGCTGGACTGATGGTTCTCACAGGCGGAAATATAACCCTTGGAAATGTCAAGGCACATAATAAAGAGACCTAGCAGGGAAGGCTGGATGGCTCCAGGGATTGATAAAGCCTTTACAGCACCAGTGCTGCTGTGAGGAGGGGTGGGTGCCCGATGGAGCTCACACACTTTGCTGGGCCTTTTGTTAGATGGCTCCAAGGGAGAGGTGACATGGGAGAAATTCTCCTGGAACAACTCATCTGGCCAAGTTTGCTTTGGAAATAAAGCAGGGACCTCAAAATGAAAGCTTGGATGGATAGTCTCCTCCTAGTGCAGTCCTCAGCTGTGCTTGTCCCCGGGGTGGCTGTCGCACTTATACCTCTTCATTAGCTCTTAATAGTCCCTGTGTCCTCTTGGCACTGCAAATCCCCTGGGGACAGATTGTTTCCCTGGGAGCCAGACTGGGTCTCCTGGGTTTGTGTGAGACCACACTGTAAATCTCTTGGGAAGTGTCTTCCTAATGGCTGGTGGATAGAGCTATCTCAGGGGGAAAGCAGCACTTGGGATCCTCGCCAAGGACCTCGTAACAAATCCTTGGAGGCTGGAAAAAACATTTTGCTCCTTGGCATGTGGGCTTATAAATCCTGGGTTTGGGAATGGGCACAAGCATGAGATGCTGGATGAGCTGATGCCAGTGGGTCTGTGTGTGCTGTTCCCAAAAACCTCACTCTCCAGTGCTGTGCACAGCAGGGCTCCCTGTTAGCCCTGCTTGGTGGCTGGAGACTGTGAACTTTCCCATCCCTCCATGGCGGCTGCGGGCTCGTTAAGGCAAGAAGAGGGAAATAAATCTCCTGGAACTCATGAACTATTTACAGCAGTGCTGAGCAAGCAGTCTGCAATTATTTATTTATTCTCCCCAGGACGCTGCACTGGTGAACCCGGAGAGTTGGGAATGCTGCCAGGGCTTCCCAGTCCAGCTCCATGCTGTCTCCTCTGCATGGGGCTCCCAGTGGGCAGGCAATTCTCTGAAGATCCCAAAAGGCAGCACACATGCCCTGGGAGCATCTGTGTGCTGTGTGTGTCTTTGGAAGGAATAAAATCTAACTCTTCCTTGTGCTGGGGTATTTTCAGCCTTGCCCTGGCTCAGCATTCTTGTGCCCATGGCCACAAAAAGAAGGAAAATCATACTGTGGAAGAGGAGGATATTTTGCAGGGAGATGTGTTGGAGGAGCCTGTTGCATGTGAAATTTATCTGCAGCTGGTTTGGGGTGTGAGGAGGTTCAAAAAATGGCTTGGGTTGGAAGAGACCTTAAAGATAATTTTGTTCCACCCTCTGCCATGGGCACCTTCCACTAGAACAGGGTTGCTTCAAGCTCCATCCAGCCTGGCCTTGAACAATTCTATGGATGGGGCTTGATTTTATGAAATAGCCATTTTTCCCTCCATCATTCCCAGACAATCAATAGATATTTATTAGTGATCCTTCCATGAATTATACAACCCCCGTGTTTGTGGAAACAAGTCCTTTAAACAGCCAAGAGACGAGTCAGGGTTTGCTGGGCCATTTCCACATGGAAATGTGGAAACACCCATTGCATGGGGATGTGTCTGGGAGGAGCTGCCTTGCTGTCCTTCCCACCCTGTCCCTGTGCATTTTAAAGCCCAGAATTAGGGCTGATGGAGAGGATGCTGTGAGGAAGAGGGAATGGCCCCTTTCCCTTTCCTGGCAGCTCTGGAGTCTCCTTACTGGCACTCATGTTTCTTCAAAGGCATTTTCTCGTCGTGGGGCTTATGGGCCAAGGACACTTCTCGCCTGCAGCTTTATATCTGTCAGTTTGATCAGCAAATGGGGGAGAGGGCCATAAAACTGTGGAGGCTGAGTCCTGGTCCCTTTAATCCCGCCAGGAGGGCCGGCGTCATTTCTCCACCGGGAGCGCTAATAGGATTCTAATACTCTGGCAAATGGGATTTTTTACAACTGCCATTCTGCCGTTCCGGAGACGGTGTGTCACCGGGACAGCCCTATAAATTCTGGAGGTGGAGGGGGCTGCTGACTTGGGAGGGGGAATGGTGCCCTTGCTGATGATGATTGGGAAGGATTGGCTGGATGCCCCATTGCTGTTTTCCATGCTCTTGGACCATCAACGTGGCTTGACTGGGCGGTATTGCTGGGCTGATGGGGCAGGGGTGGTTTGGCTATTTCTAGTGGGCTTTTAGGGCTGGTGTCTGGAAATTTGGACTTACCCTCCTTGCTCCCTCTGTGCCCTCCTTGTTCCCTCCCCCCTGCACGTGTGTGCCAGGATGAGCCTCCCTTGGATGCTCTCAGCAGGCAAAGAAAGGAGCTGGGTGCTCAGTGGGGTTCACACTGGGAATTGCAAAGCCTTGATAAACCGGGGAATGTTCTGGCAGGATCTGTCTGATCCTCCCCTCCATTGCTACCCCCCCCGCCTGTGTCTCTTCTGTCACAGTGGCTGGAAGGCTCCAGTGTGGAGGTCACAGCTCCCAGCTGCCTTTCCCAGCCAGCTGCAGAGCTGGGGCCCAGGCCAGTGGGACCATCTTTCTGTGGAATGGGGTTTATTGGCAGTGGTCACTGCAGGGTGGCCATGCATGGAACACCTGCCCTGGTCAGGGAAGCTCCCTGGCAGAGCAGCAATGTCATGTCTTTGGAACCCTATTCCTTGCCTTGTGTTCCTGCACATGGAAATGTTGATGGAATTGTAGGACAGGGATTTATTTGTGGCCTTGCACTAAATCCCTTGGCTGGAACAGAGCTGGCAAAGGGCAGGCTCCATGGATGCAAATGAATCCCAGTCCATTTGAACATGACTCTGACACCCTTGGGACACACCAGGAACTGCACTTCATCCCCGCCTCAGCAGGCAGCGCCTGGCTCAAGTGCCAAAGCCATAAATATTGTATCACTGTATCCAATCTCAGCTCCGGATTGATTTTCCTCCAGCCCTGATCGCGGGAAGGCAGGGAGACGGGATTATTTTCCAGGGCAATCACAGGTTGATGGCTCCTTGCAGCTGCTTCCACACTTTTTGCCATCAGTAAATAAGCAGCTCCCCACGCTGTGCTCAGAGTAGCACCTATTTCCCTGGGACATTCTCCGGGGTTTCATCCTACTCCGCTGCAAATTGGTACAGGAGAGTGGCCCGACCCTTCTTGTTTTACAGCAGCGTGGGCATGTCGGTTTTATCTTATCTATTATCACCTCTGCCCGAGAGCTAACAAGATCTCATCTACCTCTCTCGCAAATCTTATTTGTCATCACATTCCTACAGCTGCCCAAAAGTCCCACCCTGACGTCAGGAATCCTCATGCCCAGCTCTGCACAGGTTGATTGCGAGAGACAGAGCTGCCCCACAGGTAATAGACCAGCTCTCCTTATTCCCATTTTACAGGCAGCTGAGCCGAGGGGAAAAGCGTGGTCCAAGTTAATAAAAACTCCTTGAATAATCCCCCTGTGATTTTTCCAAGGTTATAAAGAAAGACTGAGGTTTGAAAAGAGATGTGGAGAGCGCTAAACAGAAATCTGGCAGTCTGTAAACAGCTTGCTCCAGGGTTTTAAATTGTCAGGATGCAACCAAAGCAGAAGAGTTCCTTCCCCAATTAAAAAATAAAACAAATTTGAAAAGTTCTGCATGTAAATCGGCACCAGAGAATGAGCTCGTGTTGTGCAATAAATGGGTGAAGGCAGGAAAATGTCACATTTTATTGAGGGAAAATCTGTGATGGGAGAAAATATCTTCTCTGAGACTGATGTGTTTGGGGAAAATAAAATAGCAGCAAAGTGGCTTTTTCAGAGTCTCAGCTGCAGGAGGAGGTGGGGGAAGTGGGTGTCCCTGGTAGGGATATCACAGGTACCTCTGCAGCCAGGACCTGGAACATGAAAAAGGCTCCTGAGCTGCCACCAGTTCCAGCAGAGAATTAATGCAAAATTGGGACCATCTGCTGCACTTCAGGATTTGCTTCCCTTGCTGTTCCATCCTCCCTGAACACATCTGGGCAAGGAGAGGTGGTTAGACAGCTGCTGGGGACAGCAACCCTTAAACTTACCAGGTGGTGTTTTAGCTCAGGCCGCTCCAAATTCTTCCAAATTCTGAAAATCCCAATTTTCTCTTCTTGGAGCGGTGGCTGCAGCTCTCAGTGCTTCCCAAGTCCTGGAAATGGGGTCGAATCAATGTGACATCTTGCAGGTTTTGATGGGAATGAAGAGATGTCCTCTCCTGGACCAAGGGACTCTTCAAATCATAGAATCATGAAACTGATAAGATTGGGGAAAACCTCCAGTGTCATGGAATCCAATCTTAGATCAATTGCCACCTTTTCAAGTAGACCAGAGCACTGTCATGTCCTGTCAAAGGCACTTCCCCTGCTCCCTTCTTCCCAGAAAAGCCATGGGAGATATGTCCCTTGGACAAATTAATCTGGTCTTGTCACCTTGGTTTTTAGTCTTGGAATGAGACTTTGTAGGAAATAATCTGTAATTGTGGCTCTGTGTTGCAAACCTTCAGTGCTGTGTGGGTGTATTTTGGCAGGTCCTACTCTTTCCATGTGCTTTAACCCCAGGATATTCCATCCCCTGCCCAAACCTGTCAGGGTGCACTGCACATTAAGGTGAGAAGCAGGAGAAGATGATGAGATTTTTCCCTGTTTTACTCCCAAAATTGCCTGTGACCAAATCCATTTGCTTGACAAGGAGCCAGGAGATTGAGGATTTGGACTTTGGAGAGGAAAAAATGCATTTCCAGTGCAGTATTGCAAACCAGGATGGGCCCTGGAAGGGGTTTTCCACCTCCTGAGGCATCTGGCTCTGGGCACTGCTGGCAATGCATCCCAAACCAATGGGATTTCAAGGGAAACATCCATTTCTGCAGGTAGGAAACAAACACTGACAACAAAGAGCTCAGCAGTGAGTGCAAGCAAGACAGAAGAAAGATGAATATTTGGCTTGCAGAGAAGTGTTTTATTCCTGTCCCTACCAGAATAGGATGCTCCTTTCCCATTCAGAAGAAAAATGAGGTTGTAGTGATGATCTTTGGGTTTTATTTGTAGAAGGGATTTCATGGGAAGAAGACAAACAGGGAGGAAAGGGAAAACAAAATCACAGAATGGTTTAGGCTGGAAAAGCCTCTAAGTCACCGAGTCCAACCAACCCAGCACTGCCAAGGTTACCATCATCTGTGTCCCCAAGAGCCACATCTCCATGGCTTTTAAATCCTAGGGATGACAAATTCATCCCTGTCCTGGACAGCCTGTGCCAATCCTTTCAGTGCAGGAATTTTCCCCAATATCCAACTTAACCTCCCTTGGTAGAACTTGAGTCCATTTACTCTCCATCTTCCTATGCTCTTGTTGAACCTTAGCATGATTTTTCATTTAATAATTTTATATTAAATACTTTAAATTGATTTTTTAATAATAATTGAGCTTGGAAGAGTCTGAAGCTTTGTACTCCCTACCAAGGATACGATGGATGTGAAAGTCGTGCATGGCCAAAACTTGTTAGGAGCTGCAAACCCTGTACTTGACAGGAAATGGAAAATAAGACAAATAGATCAATTTTCATTGCAGCAAAAGCTTAGCAGTCGTGGGCTTCAAATTTCCTCTGGGGTCTAATGTTGTTTAACTTATTTCTTAATGGTCTGAAACACGGGGTGGCTGGTGCTGTGGCCTTTGACTGCAAGAGAAATATAAAGTTGCCCTAATAATGGAACGTTGGGAGTTATGAAAAGGAACTGGATAAATTAGATTGTGGCCTCGTGTGTGGCAGTGGCAGCGTCCTCCCGGAGAGATAATGATCAGTATTAACTGAGGGGAAGGAGAAAAACAGGCCAAATCTGCTGTATGTGGAGAACTTATTCCAGGAGTGCTGGGATTTCACACATTCCCAGGGATTGCAGAGGGACAGCTCCAAAACGCGCTGCTGGCGAAAACCAGGCGAATTTCTGGGCTCAGCAGAGAGATGTTGAGGAAATTAAAGCACTGAGGAGGGTTCTGTGTGTGGTTTTATGGCAAGGAAAGGCTCTTGGTCAGGCACTGGCAGGAAGGAATGGATATCTCCTGACGCATGGGGCTGATGTCCTTAGTCACGCCGGTGGAAGTGACCCGATGCGAAATAGAGTTATAGATTTTTTTGTGCTGCTGGACGTATGGCCAGAGTGGGATTTAGAACTGCTTTTGCAGCTTCTGGGCTGAAACTGCAAGGAATTGCTGCTACAAAGATGTTTCTGGAGACTCCTCACCATTACCAAGAAAATAAACATTAAAATGAAGACTTTTGCAGTGCGACATTATATGAAGAGCCCCAAACTGAATTTAAGTACTTAATAAGAATCAAATTTTTCACTTAAAACTGACTTTTTTTCCTCCACATAACCACAGTATGAAGCCAGCAGAGGCTCAGCCAGACCCACTGGGACATTTTTTGGTGCCAAAATCTTGTCCAGACTTGGTTCTTCTATGGTTTATGCCCCAGGGCTCCCCTGAGCTCCTCACATGCTGCCCCTGGGGGAACCAACAGCATCAGCAAACCTTGCAAACCTTCTTTAAATTATCTTTGCTCCACGGGTTCACTCTGTGGAAAGGAGATGTAGGGAGAGGTGACTTATATCCCTTGCAGCAAGAATGTGGGATGAAATCCACCTTGATCCAGGTGATTTGTGACATTTCACCTGTCATTTCAACTTCTGAAGCTGTTGCACTTGTGCAGAGCAAACTTCAATGTGCAGTGAGGAACACATCAATTACCTATCTGTAATAGATATATATTTAATATGTAAAACTCACTCCACTGATGAGGTTTTTTTTTTTTTTTCCTTTCTCTTGTTGAGTATTCCCCTTTCTCATCGGGAAGCAGGAATAAAGTTCACAGCGCCGGGAACATAATCGAGCAAACGGCCTCTGCGCTTATCAAGTGCCTCTGTTCTGCTTGGGCGTTTAATCACCTGCAAAAGCCATTTATTGCCTCGTATACTCCTCTTCTATGAACATTAGCCCTTAAATACCTGGCATAATTAAAGGTGAAGCCGCAGCGCCGCGCTCCGTCTCCTGCCCGTGGAAGGGTAACAGATGAGGTGGGAGTTCTGGTGGAGTTCAAGGTGAGAGCCGTAAAGCCCATTTTCTGCATGTGTCAGGGACATTATTTTAGGAATGTCTAATTCTGCTGGTGAAAATTGAGGCTGGCTCAAATAATAATTCACGCTTAATGAACTTAGAGTTATAGCCCCGGTGCTGCGATTCCCTCCGTGCCCGGCGCGGTCGATTGGCCTTGTCAGATGTTTAAAGGATGGTGAGGAAATGACAAAAAGGATTTGATGGAATTAGACGGAATTCCCCCCAAAAAAACCTATTTCTTTTGTGTTTAGATCTCTGTCTAGGAAGAAAGAGAGAAATTTGCCGCAGCTTTGGCTGTAATCCAGTCAGCTCCTTGATCAGGACTTTTCAGGGCTTTAACCTTGTGTGTTCTTCTTGCAGCTCAGCTCTTCAAAGGGTTCTTACCCTTCCTTTATGTGAGGGAAAATAAACACAAAGCCTTCGTGAAGGGTTAATACCCGGCCCTGTGTGTAGGGAGCGAATTTAAGCACTTGTCTGCCACGTTCCTTGATGCACCCTCGGCTGCCCAACAATCAGACATCCAAAGGCTCCATCATTAACGCTGTTATCCTCGTAACACCCCTTTGATAGCAAATTAATGGGCTGTGGGATGTAGAACATCATCAGGCTGTTGCTGCTGCTGGGTTTATCCACTTGCAAGTTGTATGGCAGGGAAACGTGTGCCCGCTGGTGAGGGTGGGGAGTGGAGGCAGCCAAGCCAAAGCCAAACATCTCATTATGGCAAGGAGACAGAGAAATGTGAGTGCACCCAGGAGCTGGGCTTGATAATCTTTATGGATCCCTTCCAACTCGGGGTATTTGATGATTCTACCCCACACACAAACTGTCCTGGCTGCTGGTTTAATATCAACTTGTTTCATGCCCAGGGGGTTTAGGTACCATCTGCTGATCATCTGGAGGTGTTTGTCCATATGGGTTGTCCTGTGGTGTGTCCTAAAAAGGGCAGCAAAGCTGGGGAAGGGTCTGGAGTGGCTGAAGGAGCTGGGAAAGAATTCTGGAGAAAAGGAGGCTCAGTGGGACCTTCTGCCTCTCCACAACTCCCTGACAGGAGGGTGCAGCAAGGAGGGGGCAGGCTCTGCTCCCAGGGAACAGGGACAGGATGAGAGGAAATGGCCTCAAGTTGTGCCAAAAGAGGTTTAGGTTGAACACTGGGAAAATTTCTTCATGGAAAAGGTTGTCCTGCCCTGGCACAGGCTGCCCAGGGCAGCAGTGGAGTCCCCATTCCAGGAGGGCTGAAACATCATGTGAATGTGGCACTTGGGGACATCATTTAGTGATGGCCTTGGCAGTGCTGGGTTAATGGTTAATGGCCTTAGAGGGCTTTTCCAGCCTAAGTGATTCCATGATTCTGCAAGTTTCAAGTGTAACATCTTAGGAGACCAAGCTGGGGTGAAGGAGTAGGGTCTGGGGTAAGTGGAGATCACCAAGATCCCCCAAATCACAACCCCATTTTCCACCCCTCTTCTCCCCAAGCACATCCTCACAGCAGGATTGTTGAGCTCTGCATCGCTTCCTAGAAAGACAAGGATTTTTCTGGCTGTTGGAAACATGAAGCATCTGTATAAACAACTGTATTAAGCTGCTGTTGTAGTAATTGTGTTTGTACAGTGAAGCAAAAAGGCTCAGTTTACCCCTCTGCTGTCTGGAAATGATTCCTTTAGGTTATGTGTGAAGCGTTTTTTCGGTGTGCTGATTTCATTCAGAGGAAGGAAAAAGGCAAAGATCCCATTACAGTGACATATTCTTCCCCAATGGTAACTTTATCCCCGCTTCTGGCTCTGTGCAGAACCATAATTCATTTTGTCACAAGGATAGCAAATAAATAATAAGAATAAATTGAGCAGATTATCTCATCTTTAAGCCATGCCCAGCATTCATCAAATCCATGCCAAGAAGTAAGACTTATCTGCAGTCAAATTGATCCTACAAGAACACCTACCTTAAGCTCCATTAGGGCACCTCAGAGCCACTCTCCCATTTCCTGGTCCTTGGCTGCTTAAAATGACAAGTCATTAAAGTGACACATTCCCAAAATGTCCTTTTTTTTTGTGTAATAAGAGGGCCAGTGAAAGCCTAGATCTTGCTATTTTTCCCCATTGATTTTTCCTGAAGGGACCAAAGCATGCAAAGGCTGAAACCAGTGCAGGAGAAGTTTGCTGCTCATGCTGCAGATGCAAAAACATCCATTTCTTCTCTCGCTTCACTGAAGTTTTAATAACAGCTGCTGCAGGGACTTTGTGCAGGACTAAGGTCTCATTATTTTTAAAGAAGGTGCTACTGTACATTTACTGGAGGTACTGCAAAGTGTTATAAATAATTAACGTGGAACTACAGCGACTAAACCTACTGCAGTCCAACTAATTGGTAAACAGCCATGTATTTCACTCGGAGTACATGAGAGGTATTACCACTTTCAGTGGGATGATTCACTTGTATAAATTTAAGCTTATGAATAATGGTTTGAAGGGCTGAGGTTTGCTTTTTTTCATCTCACAGTACTCAAAAACCAGTGGCTGCGTCAGATGAAGAAAGGTGAGGTTTGTTTCCCCAGAAAATATCGATTCTAAAGCCTCGTCTAAACTAAGACTGGGACTGAAGGAAATCACTTTGGTAACAAATAACAATTAATTCACTGGAAGCCTTTGTGTTCAGTTGAAATAATATTCCCTGAACCTGCTTCAAGCCCCTTCCCAAGTCATCACAAAACAGCACATCCTGAATGCAGAATTAGGTGGTTGATTTGCTGTTGTGCTCTCAAGGGGTGTGTGATGAAGGTTGTGCCAACAGCACAAGACCGTCTCCTTGTACTGTTTTATATGAATTTAACCCAATATATTTGAGCTGGAAAACATGTGAGGATGAAGCACTCCAATTTGCTTCAACTTGATCTGGAATATATTTAAGATTAGGCTGGAGCAAGCCCTTTTCAAGCTGAGATAGTTTGTGCTCACGAGTGTTTGCCCCCATTTAGGTGGGTTGGTTTTATAACAGGGTCCTGTTAAATGGTGCAGGCTCTTGCTCATCTCCACACCCTGTTTTTCCTGAAATGTGGATTCCAAGAGCAATTTTCCTCCTCAGGTTTGCGTTACCTGTGAGCAGAGGGAGCACGGGCTGGACATGAAACCATTGCCAGCTGAGAGGAGGAATGTGCTGGTGTGGGTTTTGTGCAGGAGAAGGGACAGCTGAGGGTGGAAGCCAGCATGGCCCTGGTGGAAAAGGGGGAAGCGTTTGGAAGCTGGACTCGCACAGTCCTCAGCTTTGTAGCAGGTACGGCAAGGAGTGAGGCTGTGCCTCAAAAGGCGAGCTGCCAGCGTGGTGGCACACAACATTTCAAGACTATATATAAATATCTGACCTATTTCTTATGGATAGCACAATAAGGACTCGATCAAAACCCCATTGAATTCTGCAGGAGTCTTTCCATTGACTTCAATGGCTTTAGGATTGGCCCCTATAAATGGCTCTTGAGAAGAAGATAGAGGTGCATTTGCCTGACTATTTTTATAATGTGTTTGATCACTCACTCGGTGATTTTTCCAACTTCAGCCGTTCGCAATGGGGAGCCAGTGCAAATTACAATGTTCGATGTCCAAAGAAATGTCTCTTGAAATTGAACGGAGACGCATAAAACAGATAAATGTGTTGGCATCCCATGGCCGCAGAAATGAAAGGGGAGCATTAACACTCATTAAAAGGGACAAGTCAGTGCCACGCTTCCAGCCACCCTGTCATGGGAACACCAGGGTTTTGTCATTTATTTTCCAGTACTCCCGGCTTTTGGACTAGTGTGGGACTTGCAGGATCAGTGGGCCAGCTCATCCCCTGTCCTCTTTGCTGATAAATGGGAGTTTGGGGAAGGTCCAAGAAGCGTCTCAGAACGTGGCTGCAGAGTTACAATCACAGAATCACAGAATCTCTGAGGCTGGAAAAGACCTCTAAGATCACTGAATCCAACCATTAGCCCAGCACTGCCAACACATCCCACTCGGAGAAGTTTCTTTCTTGCTTGCTCTATTCTGCCGTGGAGCTGTGCAGATCCTCATTGCTCATCTGAGTCCTTCAGCCTTATGTTTCTCTTTTGAGCTCTTCTGTTTAATGATACCTGGTGTCAGAGGTTAATCATGCCATGTGCAAGGAGGGGCCTCCTCCCCTAACTCTGCATGGAGCTGCCTGGTGAAATTCAGAGAGGCCCCTCTGTTCCTCCTCTTTGAGGACTGGGAGCAGCAGGCATTGGGTTTGTGGTGAAAGGCTTTTCCACCACCAGTTACAGTGAAAGCAGAATATCCGGTAAGATCTTTTCTCCACTGGAGTTTTGCACAGTTTCACCAGTGGGTAAAATTTCCATAGGTTGAAATATCATAGAATTAAGGAATGGTTTGGGTTGAAAGGGATCTTAAAAGCTCATCCCGTTCCACCCCCTGCCATGGGCAGGGACACCTTCCACTGTCCCAGGCTGCTCCAAGCCCTGTCCAGCCTGGCCTTGGGCACTGCCAGGGATCCAGGGGCAGCCCCAGATGCTCTGGGCACCCTGTGCCAGGGCCTCATCACCCTCAGAGGGAAGAACTTCTTCCCAATATCCCATCTAACCCTGCCCTCTGGCACTGGGAAACCATTCCCTGTGTCCTGTCCCTCCAGGCCCTTGTCCCAGGTTCCTCTCCAGCTCTCCTGAAGCCCCTTTAGGCATTGGAAGACTCTTCCAGTGCTCTCTTTTTGTCTTATTTTATATAATAAAAACCAATGGAATCAAAATGAAAGCATTCAGTGATCTCACTGATCACTGGGAATATTCTGTTCCTGTAATATTCTATGATGTGAAGGAAATTCACAGATTTTTGCCCCAGGTTTTGCCCCAGATTTCAAAGTCTTTCTCATATAAAAGAGAATTTACATTTTTTGGCTTTTTTAGCCCCCCCAGGAAATAAAGCTCTCTGCTTTTGCTCCTGTTGTATCCCCCTAATCAAGACAGGAACACTCAATCTTTGTCACACCTAGAAATTTCCAACTGAAGGCACAGAGCATTTCAGGATTCATAGATTGCTTTATATGATAATAATGGAGTAGTGTTTGCTTTTTTTTAAAAGCCTTTTGTGGCTGTCTTGGAAGCAACAAGAGGATTAGGGATTGGAAAACTGGCTGGAGATTTGCTCATCAAAATCAGCCAAATCACTGGGTTTTGTAAGGACTGCTTGGTCTGTCCTTGCCTTTTTTTTCATGGATACAGAATGGATACAAACACTTCCTTTGCTTTCAAGGAAGAGGCAATCCATTTTTCTTGGAATACAGGATCTGCCACACCCTGTGGCAGGAGTTTGTCCTCTCAATGTCACCACCTGTCCCAGGGCTTGTCATTTCATTCTTTGCTTCTCCCCCTTCGATATGCAGCAGGAAGGAGTCAGGACAGCTGCCTCCCCTGTGCCTGCTGTGGGGAAGATGCCCACGGAATTATTTCATTTCTCCTCCATGTCCTTACTCTCTAATTGCTCCCCTGCAGACCTGTGCTGATGGAAATCTTCCTGCTGTCCATGCTCAGGGATTCCACTTGGGAGCTGGTTTGGGGAGGTTGTGGGTGAGACAGAAAGATCTGAGGTTGTTCTCTCTGCTCTGACTTTACTCGCTGCCCACTGGGGAGACCTCCTGGCTTTTTTTCCTGGGTCACAGTGTCCTTCTCTGCTATTTACTGAGCTTTAAACCCTCGATTTCCTCAGCAAATCCAGCCTTTGTGTGCCTAAAATAAACAGGGAAACCTTTTCCATGTGAACTACAGAGTTTATGTCTGTATTTGTTGTCTAAAATTCACACTGTGGACCCAGAAGCAATGCCTGACCTAGGGAGCAGGTCTGAACCCCTTCATTTTTAGGCTGCTTTAAGTAAAGGTATTGGAATGATCTTCCTAAATCTTGGGAGATACCAGGATTAATTTGGCCATGTGGAGTTTCAGTGACTGTTTTTATGTATTTTGTGTAGATGGTCTTTAGAGAGATTTTCATTGAACCCCATTTTGGTATTTCATAGGGGTGACTTCTTGCTCTGCTTTTTTTGGCATGACCACAGTGTTTAGGGGTGGTCCCAGCTCTTGTTTTCTAGGAAAAATGATAAATTGATGGAATAAGTGGATCTGAGGCTCCTCCACAGCTGTGGCTGCACATCCCCTTCTCAGTGTCACCACTTGTCCCAGTATGAATCCTGGGATTCCCAATGCCTCATTCCAGGAGTCAATATTGATGTGTCACTCAGTACTGGAAAAGGCTGTTAAAACAGACTGACCAGAGACCTGGATGTAGAAAAAGTAATTAAATAATGAAGAATAATAGAATAATATCAATAGCACTAATGTAAGTCAGGTTGCTGGCTGGGCTGTGATGTGTCAGAGCTCTGGTCCGTGCACCTGCCTGGGGAATTAAACTGCTTTTTCTCCCTTTTTAAAGCAGATGAGATAATTATGCCCTGTACTTAATTTCTAAGTCTCTGACCTGCTGAAGTGCAGGATCCTATATTTTCCATGCTGTATTTGTCCATCAGAGCTGTTCCAGAGGGCCAGAAGGTGCTGCTGGTGCTGGAGAGAGATCCCTGGTCTCAGGGATCCTCCCCCATCAGCCCCAGCAGGAATTCTCCCAATTCAAACACACCATTTTTGGCCTAAAGGCGAACTGAAAATTAAGTGAACTGATCTGTTTAAACCTTTATAAATACGTGTTTAATATCTGCTTAATGGGAGATGGAATTTATGAGCCGTTAAGTGATGCCGGATCGTTTTTATAAGAATAGAGAAGTCTGGTGGGAAAACTTCCTCCTGGGACATAATCTCATATTATTATTTTTATAAGAGAGAGAGATTTAATATGTTACCGTTGACGTTTGCAGTGACACTGGAATATTTCCTACGAGGGAGCTTTCACAAGTGCTTTATAAATCTTGAAGGGTTTAAGTTAATGAAATCCTTGTGCCCGTGGGGAGGATTCTGCCTCCTCTGCTGACGGGGAAACTGAGGCTCGGCTACAGGAATGTGCAGAGAGGGGAATGGGATGTGTGAGTCCCATGTTGATCAGGGTGCTCCAGACACTTGATGGCATTTCCCCAGTGCTGTGCTTTGTTTCTCCTTGGATTTGGGTTTTTTTTGCTGTTCATGTGGTTTTGCAAATGGTGGTGGAAGCAAAGGATGCACCAAGTGTCCTGCTGGGACAGCTCCTGCTTCCTGTCTTCTTCCCCCACTTCCCTCCCATCAGTCTTTTCCTATTTTTTCCTTCCCTTCTTTTCCTTTTTCCCTTTTTTTCTTTTTCCTTTTTTCCTCCTTGACTATTTTTTCTTTTTTTTTTTCTTTTACCTTTTTCCTTATTTTTTAAATTTATTTTCTTTTATCCTTTTCTTTTTTCTCATTTCCTTTTTTTTCTCTTCCCCTTTTTCTTTTTCCTTCATTTCCATTTTTCCTTTTCCTTTTTCTTTCCTCTTTACTCTCTTTTCCCTTTTTTTTCCCCTGTTTCTCTTTCCCCTTTTTCCTTAAATTTTTTTTTTTTAGTCGATTTTCCCTTTTTCTCCCCACTCTTTTTTTTTTGTGGTCCCATCTCCCCCTCCCTTTGCAGGGGATATTGCTGATGTGAATCCAAAATCCATCTCCTGGCTTTCCCAAGCTGCTGCTGCTGCAGTAACCCATTGCTTTGGATCCACCTGGAGCAAGGGCAGCTCCAGTCCTGGCAGAGATTCACTGCTCTGGTGGGACAGGGGATTTTGGGGACGTGGATCAGCCCAGGGAACATCTCTGTTGTTGTTTGTGACGTAAAGATTCTCTGCTTGGTGGCTTTGGGGGTGGCACTGCTGCCTGGAGGAGTAAAGAGCTTTCTGCTTCCTGCAGCTGGGGCTGGAATGAGATCTTTTTTCTTCAATGTGAAAAACATCAGTGAAATCCCTCGGTGGCTGTTGCAGTTTGCTTCTAACATTTGGAGTATTTCTGAAAAAATCCTCATGCACTTGTGATATGAAACTTTTATATTTTTTCTCTCTCTCTTTTTTTTTTTTTCCCCCCTCTAAACCTATATTTTGAGGAGGATCCCAATTGCAGTACTCTCCTCAGGGGAGATGATGGATGATGGATGGATGGATGATGGATGGATGGATGGATGGATGGATGATGGATGGATGGATGGATGGATGGATGGATGATGGATGGATGGATGATAGATGGATGGATGGATGGATGATGGATGGATGGATGGATGATGGATGGATGGATGGATGATGGATGGATGGATGGATGGATGGATGGATGATGGATGGATGGATGGATGATGGATGGATGGATGGATGGATGGATGGATGGATGATGGATGGATGGATGGATGGATGGATGATGGATGGATGGATGGATGGATGGATGATGGATGGATGATGGATGGATGGATGGATGATGGATGGATGGATGGATGGATGGATGGATGGATGATGGATGGATGGATGGATGGATGATGGATGGATGATGGATGGATGGATGGATGATGGATGGATGGATGGATGGATGGATGGATGGATGATGGATGGATGGATGGATGATGGATGGATGGATGGATGGATGGATGATGGATGGATGATGGATGGATGATGGATGGATGATGGATGGATGATGGATGGATGGATGATGGATGGATGGATGATGGATGGATGATGGATGGATGATGGATGATGGATGGATGATGGATGATGGATGGATGGATGATGGATGGATGGATGATGGATGGATGGGTGATGGATGGATGGATGGATGATGGATGGATGGATGATGGATGGATGGATGATGGATGGATGGATGGATGGATGATGGATGGATGGATGGATGGATGATGGATGGATGGATGATGGATGGATGGATGATGGATGATGGATGGATGGATGATGGATGGATGGATGATGGATGGATGATGGATGGATGATGGATGGATGATGGATGGATGGATGGATGATGGATGGATGATGGATGGATGGATGGATGATGGATGGATGGATGGATGGATGATGGATGGATGATGAATGGATGGATGGATGGATGATGGATGGATGGATGATGGATGGATGGATGGATGATGGATGGATGGATGATGGATGGATGGATGATGGATGGATGGATGGATGGATGATGGATGGATGGACAGGGGAGATGCCACAGTTTCAGCTCATCAGGAGAGCAGAGCTGACTCGATGCTGAGCTGTTTTCCACCTCCAGCCCCATTTTCTCCCAATCCCAGGAAAGCCTTGGGATACTGAGCTGAGTGATCAGTAGATCCAGTGCAGGAATTGCATCCTCATGCTGTGGGTGCAGCTCCCAGGCACTGCTGACAAAGCGTGGGTCATGACAGCAATGTCCCTGCTCCTGTCCCTGGCTGTGCTTATCATTCCAATCCTGTCCTGGGTTCAGATGTGGTCCCTGGCCTGCATCCCACCTCTCATCCCACCCTCCTCCTGCCTCCAGCTAATTAGGGACAGCAGAGCCTCATTAGGATGGCATCCAGACCAAGGCTTTGACCCTTTCTCTGAAGCCCTTGGATGGGAAGTCAGGATGTGGCTCACAGGGATTGAGTTTTGCACTCCTGAGGACTCTCTTCCTCCTTCCCCTTGTTTTGGGGGTGCTGGGAGATCTCAGTATCCCACAGGATGCTCCTGAATGATCCTGAGACTAACCCTATGGAGGAGCAGCGCTATCTCAGACTATCAGCACCCGTTTGTCGGGTTTCTTATGAATAATTATTAAAAAAGAAAGGCAAGAGAGGCAGAGAGAGCTGAGGAAATAATCTTTTTACATTTTAATCTGAGCAGTTTTCAAGCAGTTTGATAAGGCGGGTTGTAGAAATGTCAGCTTCCCCTTATCTCTAATTGACTTAAAGTAGAAGCCGGCTTTAATCCCGGCATGCAGAGGAGCTTCTGATGGGGAGATGAGGGCAATTGATTTCTGCCTTTTTAATTAACAGTCTGGCTGCTTTTAAAAACAATAGGGAGGAGGGAAAGGAAGGGGAGAAGCATGTGGTGACATTTGGAGCTGGCGATGTGGGGATGGACAGGTGCTCTGTGGGCTCTCCAGGAAGATCAAGGTGCTGCCCAGCTTCCAGAGGGTTAGGATGGGCTGGTTCCAGTCTAAAGAGGGAATTGCTTCCTGGAGATGAGGCAGGGAGTGAGGCTGGGGGATTTCTTGCTTTAAGCAGCCTGTGAGGATTTGGGTTATGCTGTGCCAGGTCCCTGAGCGGGAGAGATGGAGGGTGACAGGCTGTCCTGGGACATGTCCCTCACCCACCTCACTGGGGCAAACCCACAGGTGGATGGAGAGTGGGACATGGTCCCACCTCCCTCTGACTCCTCCAGCGTCCCCCTGTGAGGAGCAGGACCGTGGGTTTGGTAGGGAAGGGGCACAATGGATGCCATTCCTTTGCCAGGCTTTTCTCTTGCCTCCTGACCTTGCTGTAGCTCTGCTCCCCTCCCGTGCACACACACACACACACTCACACACACACACGTGTGTGGGGATGTTTGGAAAGTGTTTCCCACATGGACAGCCCAGGAAGTAGAGGTTTGCTTGGATCTCTCACACTGGATCTGTGGCATCACACGGACGAGCTCCACAGAGCCCCCCAGCCTCCTGCAGACTCCAAATTTCTCTTGACCCCACCAGGCAGCACATCACCAGTGGGGAGGAGGGGAGTTTTCTGCGGAGGTGGCTCTTGCAGCTGATTCCTGTGTGGGAAGGCAGCCCAGATGTGCTGATGATTATGGCTTTCACAGCGGGAGAGCTGCTGCTGCGGCTGTTCCGGCTCCATTTGCTGTCCTGCTGCAATTGGCTTCCACTTGTCCGCTTAAGTGTCAGCCACGCAGCAGAGGATTGTTTATGCAGCACTTAGTAACATCTACGGGGTAATGGGCTGTGCAGAAGACCCTGGAATAATTGGTAAAATGTCTGGAAGTGGATTAGCTGTGTGTCTGCACGGCGGATATTTGGAAAAAGATACATACGTTCAATTTTTAAATACATATTAGGCTAAAGTCCTGGTTTGCCTGGGGATTGCAGCGCTGGGGTTAATGGTGTGTGAATGGAGTGGGTTCAGATCTCTGGGGAAGGCTGGGAGAGGCGGTGCTGGATGCCTGGTGGGTACCAGGAGGGGCTGTGTGTCCATGGTGGGGCAGGTGAGGCACAGCCTTCCCCAGGAGAACCCCCCCATGCTAAAGAGCTGCTGAATCCCAGAATTTTTTAAGTGGCTCCCCGATCAAGTCCACCTTGTTAACTACACTAGAGCACTGAGTGCCATGTCCAGTAGCTCCTTGGACTCCTCCAGGGATGGTGATTCCCGCAGGGACCAGGAGATTTGGGATTGGGGCTGGAGGAGGGCAGAGAGATGCAGGAGCCTGCAGGGAACACGCAGCTCTGTGCCAATGGTTTATTTGCCCTTTGCTCAGGCTCTCGGTGGAGGTCAGGCTGTTCTCCCTCAGCCCCAGCTCCCCTGGGCTTCATCCTGCTCTTGTGCATTTTTCAGCCTTCTTTATTCTTATTTTCTCCAAGCACCTCCTCTCCTACCAGCAGGAGGGAGAGGAACCACTGAACTCACCTGCCAGGAACACGAGCCTCTCCACAGCACCTGGAGCGCTGGATGGCCACTTCCACAGGCTTTGGGGCCATCCCAAACATCCTGGGGGTGCAGAGCCCCTGGGAATGCAGAGCCCTGTGTGCCTGCTGGCACCAGCCTTCCCAACCCTCCCATTGCTCATTATATTCCAGGCGCTCGCAATGAATTGTTTAACGAGCTTTCTGCGAGGCTGAGCAGATGAGAGGAGCACGGAGCTTGGAAAGGAGAGGAATAAATTGGGAATGCTTTTGATTTGTGAAGAGCTGTGATGAGCAGGAGGGAAATCAGAGCTGGAGCATCCCTATTGAGGGTTTGGCACAGAAAAGGGCTTAAAAATGGAGTTTGGCCCTGTTCTCTGGTATTTTTAGCCCAGATGCAGGATTGCAGGACCTGCATTGTAGCTGTGTGCATTGTGAGTTCCAAAGGGTTTGGCGTCTGCTCAGAGCAATGGTTTATAGGTATCAAATTTTTGTCTTTTAAAGCTCCCTAATAATTCATAATTTTTTAATACCATGTGCTGTCTCTCTCGTTCTAACAAATCAATTTGTTACGGGTTATATCTGCTGCTGAACCGTGGTGGGGAGGAGGAGGAAGAACAGTTTGTTCTCTGCACTTTTCACATTCCCTTTCATAACCTAAGGGTTATCAAGTCAGCCACCAAAATGCCATGACTTAACATGATGAGTATTTAAAGTCAAAAACAATCCCATCAGCAAAGTAATGCAGCAGCAGAAACACTAAAGCACATCTGAAGTGATAAAGCTGGGTGCAAGTCCTGCTTCCCATGTTCAGCTGAAATAAAAAAGTGTTATCCTATCTGAACCACTAATGTCATGGAATCACAAAGTCCTGGAATGATTTGGGGTGGAAGGAACATTAAAAATTGTCTTGTTCCAACCCCCTGCCATGGGCAGGGACAGCTTCCACTAAAACAATATGTCCTGGTGGAAGGAGCCTGAAATTCCATTTAAATTTCTTGGTTCCAAATATGAAATTGTATATTCCAAATATGTATTTCCAAATATGAAAATTATTCCAAATCCACCCAGATAAAATCCTTGCTGCCTCCAGATCAACTCCTGCCTCCTCAAAGGAAAAGGAAATTGGGCATCAGGCATAAGGGCAAAGGTGTAGAGACCCAGGGTACAACAGCCTTGATGGGTTGGATGGAAGCTTTGCTCCAAATTCCAGAGGAGATTCGGCAAACCACAAGGTTCCATTAAAAATTAATAGAGCTTAGACTTGGAATTTCATGGAAAAATGGGGATTGGACCTCTAAAATCACTTTGGTCCTTTGGGAAGTGTCCTCGTGGTGCTGCCAACAGGGACATGGTTCCCATTCCCAAAGCTTAGCATGGATGTAGATGACAGAGCTCCTCTGGTGGCATTGATTTCCTATCAGGATCAGGCCGGAGGGGCTCTTCCTTCAGCCAGCCTGAGATTTTTGCAGCTTTGTGATTCAGTATAATTAACATCTGGGAGGAATTAAAGGGGTCTTGGGGGAGAAAAGCAAGATCTGAAGTTTAAATAACAATTTGGTTTCAGCACAATTAAAAATAAGCTGCTTTGTGATTACCGGAGCGGCTGCTTACACGGAGATGTAAACGGGAGCTCTGGAAGGAGGAGATAAACGTAGGGATGAACAAGGAAAGAGCAAGAGGGTGAGGAAGGACTAAACCTGATCCTCAGGCTCTGGGGAATAAATCCAATAGAAAAAACATCACAAAAAGCTGGAGCTCAGTTGCCACTTGTGGTCTTCTCTAGAGCATCCTTGTCATTCTTTATATGCAAATGTGGATCCAAGCCCCAGCTCCACTCACCAAAGGAAAAAAAAAAAACCCAAACCCACTCCAGAAAATCAAATATTTTGTAGGTTGGGTGCCAAGACCCTCTTGAAGCTGATTGGTATCTGTGGCCGTCTGGGAATCTCATGCGATTCCTTTAATTGCTTTATTTTCCCTCCTCTGATTGCATCTCGCAATGTAGAATTGGGAAACAGGGAAAACTGAAGCAAACAGAAATTGTTGTGTGCAAACGAAATGCTCCACTTGCCCAGCAGCAAAACATTTGGAGAAAACTTCAGTTTTGGGGCTGATTTGAAATACAGCCAAATTTTTACCAACTTGCAGCAAATTAAGGGTTTAATCCTGGTTTTGGAGGGGGGTGAGGCTTTGTGATTGGATATATGCAGCGAGGAACGGCTCTAAAAAAGCTTTTCTGGGGGGTTTGGCCATCTGCAGCCTGGCAGGAGGATATGACAGAGTTCTTGGGGAAATGGCAAAGTGAGAAATACATGAGTGATCCAAGGAAATATCATTTTAAACAGGGATTAGTTGGGTTGTGGAAGTCACCGGTGGAAAATACAACTGGGAACAGTTGACTGTGAGAGTGGAGTGAAGCTCCAGACCAGATTTGGGATGGGGTGGGTTTGTGGAGCTGAGGATGCTTTGTTACATCTCCTCCTTTCCATATATCCCTACACCTGCTGTGTCCATCCTCCAGGCCAGCGATGGAGAGCAATATCCATGAGCCCATCAAAGCCCAGAGGAGGAATAAATCTCTTCATTTCCTTACAAACCCACCTTGTACTTTGGTGCTGAGACACAGCAGAGTGCCTGGTTTTCCTTTTTTTTTATAGATTTCCATATTTATTACTTGTGTTGCGCCACAGGGGGGAAAAATGTTTTGCAATTGGAAATTTCAGTAGGTTTAGAGATGCCTGGGCTCCTCCTGCTTCTTTGGAGTGTTGGCACCATTTGTTGCTGGATAATTATATTTTTTCTGTTTAAGGTGGTGTTTTGGTGGGTTTTTTTTTTATGGTTATGTTTTCTCAGGGAGTTTTATGTGATGGCTTTATTTAGATCTTTGCTTGGGCATAAAACCTTAGAGCACAAACGCAGCTTCAGCTTTGTTTTGAGGGAAAATGCCTGTGGGAATTTGTGGTTTGGAATTGTTTAGGTTCCATGCATTTTGAAGGGTGGGAGGTGAGCAGACATCATTAGAAGAGGAGTTTGAGAAGGAAAAGTGACCCTTGACTGCCTTAGGAAAATCACCAAAGTTCCTTATAAATGCAACCAAATGCTTTTCAGCCTGTCAGCAGAAGGTCTGTTACACACTTCCTTGTGTTTTGCATGGAATAAAGATGCTGGATTTATGGGAAGCTTTAAAATCTGATTTTTAAAGCCCAAAAGCCAAGTGGAGAACGAGGCAGGAGAGATCTCCAGGTCAGAGTGTCTCCAAACCTATTGGAAACCGGGAAATGTGATTTTTTTTCCAAGTGGCAATGTGGGATATGACAGCTGTGGGAAAGTTCCTCACCCCTTCAAACCTGTCAGAAATTATCAGTGGGATTGGCACAGGTCAAAAATGACAATTATTCTTATTTTCAAAGACGTTTGGACTTGTTTTAATGTCCCTGATATTTTCCTCACCTTTTTTTTTGACTGCAAGACATAGACAAATGAAGCCTGGAGAGCCAAGAGCCCCCTGGAACTGATGTAGGTGGAAATCACAAAGGATTTTTTAATCCCTTTCTCTCCTAATATTTATGGGGTTTTTTTGTTGTTTGGGCTGTTTTGTTTGGTTTTTTTATTTTAAAGTGAATTTGATCTGATAATCTGCACAGAAGTAGCAATTTTGCACAGAAATCCAATTTGCATTTCCAAAATACACCTAGAAAAAAAAATCCCCAGCTTCCACCATTTACTGCTGACTTGTGTTTCCTCTGGGAACGAGTCTCTCATTTGTCTTTTAATTTCTCAATGCTCACTTGGTGCTTAGTTTTGGGCACAGATTTATTGCAGTGATCATTTCCCCAGCAGTTTGTACCTTTTTCTGTACAATATAGTTGGTGCTTTGCCTTGCAAGTGGTTTGGGCAACAATGAGAGTTTTGTTCCTTGTGCAGGAACATCGTTCAGAGCTCGGATTGAGTCTTCTGGGCGTTGTAGTTGCCTGAATAATAAATAATATTAGCAGAGGATAATTGGGCAGTGAAATACTTTGTGTTGGAAGTTCTGCTGCTGCTGCAATAGACTTGTTCCTTTCCTTTATTGACCCTTGATTAAATTTTTGTAACAATTACAGACCAATAATAGGCAGCTATTGATTTCTGGGGAGGTGAATATCAAGATTTACAGACGGGAGAGTGGAAGCTATTGACTCTGAGGAGAAGAATAGCTGGAATTGACTGGGGGGTTGCTCATGGAGTCAGGTTCATTTCCATGTCTGATCCAGTGGTTTTTGTCTCTCCAGCCTCAGAATGGAAATGCAGAGGCCCTTGGTGTGTGTACCTGCCTGGTGGGAGCTGTTTCCTCATGGCTTTTGTCATTAAATGGGCTTTGAGAATGGAAATCTAATGAATCTTCAGATTATCATGGAATTCCAGACTGCTTTGGGCTGGGAGAGGCCTCAAGGATCATCCAATTCCAACCCCCTGCCAAAGGCAGGGACGGCTCCCGCTAGACCAGGTTTCTTTAGAGCCACCTTTGTCAAGATCGAGTATGTTCTATGCCAAATCCAGTTTTGTAGAGTTCCCAAACCGATAAAGATGTTGGGGCCTGCCCCAAATCCCTGAAATTGCTCCTTTTGGTGCTTTTCAATTCGATTCTTGGCACGTTTCGGGAAGTGGCTGGTGCTTTTCTTCGAGATCTTTCCATTTCTGTTGCAGTTTGGGAGGAAAGAAGCGCTCACGAGCTCTCTTTTCATCTCAAAAACTCTCCTAAGATCCCACTCTTGTGCTTATCACCTTTTCCAATTGAGGCTGGTGCATGTCCTCCCGGGCACTTGAAATTAAAGGGTGCTTTGAAACAGCGCTTTTAGCTGCGTTGGGAGGATAACAACAACTCGAAATCACTGCTTCATCTCCAAACCTGGAGAATTCCTGGTGGATCTGGAGGTGCTGCTGCTTCCTCCTCCATCCTCCCCGTGGATGTGCCAATAGGTGGCAATCTCTCCACGCACACGGATGTGGCGTGTGCCACCTCTCCTCACACGAGTTATCCTGCCTCTGCAGCAGCTGATGTGGGAGTTGGATGTGGCAAGCCTCACCTGAAGGGAAAAAGAGAGAAAAAAGAGGATTCGTGTCTTTTGTGGTGCTACCTTGGGATTCCAGCCAAAGTTTGGTGGCTTTGCTGGGAGGGTGGGATGGAAAAGGGGGACAAAGCAACTTCCATGTGGCTTTAAGAGCCTTTGTTGGTGTAATGGGATCCTTGATCTTGCGGCTGCATAAATCACAGGCAGCCAGTTCAAGTCAATTCATATTTTTGCAGTTCGTTAGCAGCTCGGGAGGAAATTGCATTTACTATAATTGCCTCTAATTGCACCAGATTAGTGATTACAATTATTGATGGTGGCTGATTATTCATTAGGCTTCAAATCAATTCCCCTGCTTCATCATTACCCAAAACAGTAACTCTGATGAGGAGAGAAAAAGGTCTGGAGGAGTCCAGGGCCATGCTCCTGCCAGGGAACCTGCCTGCCTGCAGAAGTCGTGTGAAATCAGCACTCCGAGCTGATTAATGCCTCGACAGGATGGGAAAGGTCATTAGCCACGACTTGGGATGCTTTTGGTGGCCAGGAGATGCATGGGCATCTGCATGGGCAGTGCTTCTCCTGCCTCAGGTGCCTTCCTTAGAGGGGCTGCTCTCTGGTGAAACGTGGCTGGGCTTGGGGAAGGGTCTCAGTAAACCGTGAGGGTTCCTGACGTGATTGGAGGTGTCAGGAGAGCGAGGGGACAAAGTGCAGCGAGGGGAGCAGCTCTCCCAGAGCAGGTGCAGGCAGCCACCTGCACCGCCTGCCAGCGATGCCTGATTGTCACCAGGGCTGCCTGACTCGCATGATAAGCAGCACTTGGGGCCACACACAGCCCCCAGACGGCTCAGATTGCCGTGTGATGCAGGGGTTTGCCATCCCAGCCCTGCTGCCCCAGCCCTTTGCCCTCTCCTGTGGGGCCCAAGCTGCAGAGTAGGTGCTTTTCCTGCCCTGCCAGCTGGACAGCCAGGGCTCTGAGGGCACTCGGGACAGGCCTGAGGAGCTGCTGCAGTTGTGCTGTCTGGCATGGGTGGTGCTCACAGGTCTGACCCATGGAATGTGTTCTCCCTCCTTTTCATCATCATGGAATCATCAGAGAATTCTCTGGGTTGGAAAGGACCTTAAAGCTCACACTCTTGCCATGGTCAGGGACACCTTCCACCATCCCAGGCTGCTCCAAGCTCTGTCCAGCCTGGCCTTGGACACTTCCAGGGATCCAGGGGCAGCCACAGCTCCTCTGGGCACCCTGTGCCAGGGCCTGCCCACCCTCACAGGGAACAATTCCTTCCCGCCTGCCCTCAGTTTAATGTTATTCTCCTTTGACCTGTTCCTGGCCTTTTCCAAAGTCCCTCTCCAACCATTCCTGGTCTGCAGATGAAAGGTGCTTCAAAGTCCCAAGTTGTCCCAGGGGCTCCTTTGCAAACCTTAATTGTGTTTATCTTAAACTGACTGGTGGGTGCTAAGAGTGGTTGTGGTGTGGCAGAGCTTGAACATGATCCCAAAAGTGATGGATTTATAAACAGCCTTCCATATTCTGGGGATCTCATTCCAGCCATCCCTCCTGCTGCCCCCCACAATGAAACAGATCCTGGATTCCTTCCTGATGTGGGGGCTGAGGGGTGAAGTCAGTCCTTAGAGCAGCTCCAGTTGTTGGTCTCTGTGATTTGCACCAGTCCAGGGCCCCGTGTGCCAGAGTAGTGCCTGTCAGGCAGGATTGGGATTTGTAGCTGAGTGGGACATGCAGGTCCCAGCTGTCTCCTTAAAGGCCACTTATTACCTACATTTCCCACCTATTGATCCTGGTTCTGCTGCCGTGCTCAGACACTGCTAGGAAAAAAGAACCATAAAAAAAAGGAAAAGGTTGGTTCTGTTCATTAATCTCACCCGCTCCCATCATCGGGAGGAGCAGGGCCTGAAGGCTCAATTAGCCTTAGTGGCTGCAGCTCGGTGACACATGGCAGCTTCCATCACTTTCCTCACGGATACTTTCCCTCCCCATGTCTGTCTCCAGCTGTTTATCCCTCCCAGCTGGCCCTGAGAGGCCTTGGTGGTGGGAGATAAGGCAGGGAGCCCTGGGAATTGCATCCTGCACCAGGTGAGGATGGGAATATGGTGGGAGGGGGTGGGCAGGAGCTGATTCAGCTGAGACAGGGGAGGTCACTGGTGTCTGTCTTCTCGTGCAGGATTTGGACCTGCTATGAGATCCACAGGGATGCTTCTTTTCAGCATCTCAGATTTTTAGCTGAAAGTGGAAGGATTTGGATTCCTGAATCTCCATCCCACCCTTGCAGTGCCAGTGCTGTGGCCATCTCAGGTGTGTGTCACCTGCCAGGAGAGGGAGGGAATTATGTGGGTTAGAGAAACACCTCACCTCACTCTACATGTCCTACACGTAAATCTGGCTCATCTGGCCCTCCTGCAGTGCCAGGAATTGCATTTGTCCTGAAGGAGAAGAAATTCAGATTGCAGTGCTGATGCAGCTTTATAACATCTCCTGCTGGGGCAGAGGCAGAGCTCTGGTGTAGGAATATCCCAGGAGTGTTTGCAGAATGTGAGTGTGCCAGAATCAGAGCCAGGGAATCATCAGAGTCATGGGATGGCTCGGGTTGGGAGGGACATTAGAGCTCATCCCATCCCACCCTGCCATGGGCAGGGACACCTTCCACTTTCCCAGGCTGCTCCAAGCTTAGTCCAACCTCACCTTGGATATTCCAGGGACGGGGCAGCCACAGCTTCTCTGGACAGCTTGTGCCAGGGCCTCACCACCCTTACAGGGAAGAATTTATTCCCAGTATCCCATCTATTCCCTCTGGCAGTGGGAAGCCATTGTCCCTTACCCTGGCACTCCAGGCTTGTGTTTGAAGTCCCTCTCCAGCTCTCCTTGAGGCCCTGCAAGGCGCTCTGAGCTCTCCCTGGAGCCTTCTCCTCTCCAGGTGAGCACCCCCAGCTCTCCCAGCCTGGCTCCAGAGCAGAGGGGCTCCAGCCCTTGGAGCTTTTTGTTGTCTCCTTTGGAACCTGTCCAGCATCTCCACATCCTTTTTATGTTTAGCACTCACCCCACGACTGCTCCCCCAAATACTCTGTGACTCCCACCTCCCCAGTCACCCTCTGCCCCTTTCCTGGGCTCGGCAGGGCTGAGCAGCATCCATTCCCTTCATCTGGGAATTCCTGCCTCCTGCACTTTCTGCACCACGACTGGACCGTTTGGGCCTCTCTGGTTTTCCTTCTAATTTGTCTGAGCATCTGCTCAGGAGTGATTTGCTTGGTGATTGTTCACAGAAAAGAGTTTTTCTTTTATGCTGCCATTCCGAATAGCCACGAGCATCTCGAGTCCCCAATTATTTTGCAGTTTGCATTCAGCAGGAAATGCCACAGCAAAAATTCAGACAACTTGGATTCCTCTCCCACTGTCTCTGAGTCTCCAGCCTTTGCAAACACCTGTAGGATTTTGGGATGGTGTGGAGAAATCTCCTCTTCCACTGAGGAAAGAAGCAACTCAAAAACGCGGAACAAAAGCGGGTTTTAGGTTAAAAGGCTGAAAAATCAACCCCAATATTTTCCAATCTGATTTTTAAGGACTAAACTCCTGCTGAAGGTTTGGGATCAACAATACTGGGAGCACCTTCCATGGGTTTGCATGGAATTAGTTAATAGGGATTTATAGAAAGGGACTTTTAAGCAGCTCTCTTTGAAAACTTTAACTTGCAAAAATTAAAGGAAAAACTAAGGTACCAGTAGGGAATAAAACTGGCATCATCAGAGCCTTTCTAGTGGAGCAACACAGCTTGAACTGGACTAATGAGCCTGAGAGTTTAAAAAAAAGATTATATATGTCTCTATATCTCTATCTCTATATTTCTGTATCTCTGTATCTCTACATTTCACATTTGTACCTTTGAAGTACTGGCAGTTGGATATCTTGGGTTTGGCTGGGCTGCAAACACACATGACATTGGATGGCCACTATTTATTCCAAATTTTCTGCATTTTACTACTTCCAGCATTGTTGCAAGAGGCTCCTCTCCCCCTGTGACGCTGTCCAGTGTCCAAAAGGGACATTAAGTAGGTGCAAAGTTTGTCCTGGGGGTGTCTGTGACCACAGAGGGGTCTTCTCCTCATCATAATGCTGAGTCGCCGTTATTTAGGAAGCTGAATAAAAAATTGGGGAACCGGGATTCTCATTGCAGGGTGGGAAGATCTTTACCTGCAGATAAAAGAAAGTAGAAAATTAATGAACTGGCTGAAATCGCTGTATCCAAGCTGGATAATTTACCTGTTTCCAGGCAGTGTCCTTGCAGGATGTGAACCTCAGAGAGCACACGATTCCTGGCCTCATCCCTCTCCTGCCTAAGTGCTCCGAGGGAGTTTTCGGGCGATTTACGGCTGATTTAGGAGATCAATCTCTCCCGGCAGATGGGAGGGAACTCATTTTGGGGTTTTGAAGCAAACACAGTTAAATCTTCTTTTCCCGGCTGAGCTGCTTGTCTTGGAATGACAGGAGGGTGGAGGGCTGGGAGCTCTTCCCTGCTTCTGCCAGGGGACTCAGGGATGCTCCTGCTCCATTCCTGGCTCTCCAGACTGCATGTGGCTTTGCTGGGGGGAGCAGCTGTTGTAGGGATCTGCCATGGAAAAGGCTGCAGGCTCATCACCACCAACCTAAAAACATTACTTCTGTTTTTCGGGAAAACCCCAAAATGCACGGATTTATCTGGGCATGGACAGTAGAGCTGAGAGGGAACCTCCCTGTGGGGGTCTGATCCCAATGGCTGAGCTGTCACTTCTCTGTCTCTGTTGGACAGCTTTCCATCCTTTTTCTTTTTGATGGCTTGGAGTGAAGTTACCTGCTATTGTCATGGAAACAAGCTTGGATGCAGGGCCAGGTGGCAGCAGGCAGCACAGAGCCATCTGACCCCTGTCTGCCTCTGTTTCCCCCTGTTTTCCCTGACAGCCTTGCTCCAAACCCTCTGATTCCGCTGCCAGACTCACAAACTGGCTTCCCAAGTATGGATGCTCAGCAGGAAGTGAAAGCAGAGGGTTGCTCCTAACCTTGGCAGGAGATTCCAGCTTCCTGCTGGGCTTTGTGTTGGCTGAATTCATAGCAGGGTGATTCCCCCACTCCAAATTCCATCTATCCCAGGCCTGAGAGGAATTTGTGAGTAAATGGAAGTTGTTGGAAAAAACATCCTATATCAAAAAGGGAAATATCCGCATCAAATTGTACCTGAGGCAGAATCCTCTGCTTCCTTGGACTGATGTTGCAGGAGGAGAATTGAAGTGAAACACTTGGAATTCATTGAAGAGATGAGAATTGACAATTCTACCTTTTTATTCCTTTGGTTTTGATGCCATTGCTCAGGTTTGGAGTTTGGTTATGGAAAGCAGGATTTGTGGATAGCTGTTCCTGGCTCACAGTCAGACCTCCTGCTCCGTGCCTCAGTTTCCCTTTCCACACGAGTCCTCCTTAGGATTTACACGGCCTGAGCCATGCAGGATCTTACTGGGGCACAGCCCCAGAGGCAGGGAGCAATTTGGAGGCTGGAAACGTTCAGAAGTAACTTTTTGTCAGTGCCCAAATTCCCGATCCAACCGCCAGCACTTCGGAAAGGTCCCAGATGCTCGCAGGGAAGCGGGTTGCTCAGCCAAGCGGGACGGAGAGGCGCTTGATACAGCGATGCGGTGCCAGACAACGACAGCCTTGTCACGCTGACTTATGATGGATGAGGAAAAAACCTATTTCTCATCGGCGCTGGGAAGATGTGAAGTGTAAAGAAGGATGCACCAGGAGTCTCCGGGCGATTCATCTTGTGTCGGGCATGCTCCTGGAGCCGGCAGAATTGAGAGAGAGCGCGCGCCGGCAGAGCCAAAAGGCGCCAGGAAAGGAGGGGCTGGGGAGAAAATTCATTATGTGAAGGATAATCTCAGCGGGAAATATCAAAATGTCAGTGGCACCCCAGATAGGGGAGAGGAGAAAAATTAACTGGGGGCATTTGTCACCTGGTTAACCAGGCGTGGATCGGAGCAGAGCGGTTGGATGGCGAGGTGACGGCTGCCAGGATGGGATGGGAGGCTTTGACAAGGAGGGAGAGGGGCAGAAGGGGTGCTGGATTCACTGGAGAGGGGGAATTTTGCTTTCTTGGCTGGGCTCTGCTTTGCAGGCAGTTTCTGTGGGTGCCACGTTGAGCTGGGATTTTCCATGGAAGTTAAAAAGAATTATTACCTCATTACTCCCAAAGGGCTGCTCTTCACCTCTCAGGAATTAAAAATTTCAGGATATTTTTTAATCCCAAAAGATGGTGCCTCTCTGCTGGCAGAGCAAGGGGTGGTGGCTCCCAGCTTGGGCACTGGTTCTGGTTCCATTGAAGCTGTGGAGCCCCAGTAGCCACCGAGGGAAAGCCCCAGAGCAATCGGCTGCTGGAGCTGTGCTGTTATTTGCCCAGCCTGGATCAGCCTGGCCACATCCTGTGGTTCATTCCTGGTGCAGAGAGAGCCAATTCCCTTGGTTGGGAAATTGCAGAGCTTCCATCTGGACTGCAGCAGCCATGTGAAGGGAAGTCAGGACTGATCCCACCCAGAGGAGAAAACCTTGATTTTCTCCCTGGCCAGGATATTCAGGGAGTTTTAGTGTTTTATCCAATCCTACAGTGAATTTCCACACACAGAGCTGCCCTCAGCATCCCCACAGGAGCTTGGGAAGGGCCTGCACTCCAGAAGGGTTCCCAAAACCTTGTTTTCCATTTGGTAAATCTAAAAAGCAGCTTTGCTTCGAGAAATCTCTTGGGTCAGGTGGCAGCAGTAAATGGCCGGGATGTTTAGAAATGATTGAGCCATTTATTTCTGAGTGACACCAAACCCACTGCTCCAGCAGCACTTCCAGCTCTGTATCCAGGGAGAGGGTTTAATAGCTGGAGTTCCAGGGTGCAGAGTTTGGGATAACAGTTGTGGCTTGACACCAAATAAAAATCCCCTATTAAAGAGATCAGGTTAATTTACTGTGTGAAATGAACCAACTTAAGCTGCTCTCCAATAGACAATATATTGTAGTTTTTTTAGTGGGAGTGGAAAAATGATCAGAAACCTCTGCAGCAGCCTGTTGGTCTCCTGCCCGTGCTGCTCCTGGGGTTCTGATGGATGCTCCGTGCCTTTCTTCCCCACTGTAAAACCCTTCTTCATCCAGGTGATACAGAAATCCACAGATGGGAGCACTCAGCATCTCAGAGCTGCTCTCCAATACACTCTGCAGCATCCAGGGAGCTGCTGATTCCGTGCTGGGAGCATTTGGAGAGGATTCTGCCTCTGCCTGAAACCAAACCCGTGTGGAGGTCTGGGAACAGGTTGCAGCCCTCAGGATTAATGTTCCTGTGTGATGTGTTGTGATCAGGGAGGAGACCCCTGCACTGAGCTGTTGCAGACCCATCAGGGACCCAGAAAGACCTTAGAGGTCTTTTCCAAACTGAATTCTATGATTTTATGAAGCAAGGGAGAGTGGGAAAGCTTTGAGTGAGAGACATCTACCGTAAAATACCAGGGTGCCACTTATGGCCCCATTCCACTCTCAGAAATTGGTGTGTTTTCCCCATTTTCCCAACAATGCTTTTTCCACCCCATTTGGCTGAAACTTCTCCATTTCAGTGCTGCGCCTGTGTCCTTTAGCAGAGATAAACCCCAAATGATTTTTCCTATCGATCCTCACCGTGAGCATCGTGGGGAGCCAGAGGTGTAAGTGCCACTCTCTTTCTCCGCTGCTCTGTTAAGTGAGACTTTTAGTAGCAAATCTTGAAAGGGAAAGACAAGTCTCCTCCACAACCGGAGCCCCCTTCTCCTTCCCACCCCAGGAAACCGTGGTACAACTTGAAACCGATTAATAATACACAAAGGGATGATGTGGTTGGGCAAAGTGCTGCGGTTTCCTCGGCTACCTTGTGTTATGCTTTTATTAAGCTGCGATCTAAAGCGAAGGAGAAGGAGTGATTTTATAGCCTGCAGCGTCTTGTTTGCAGATTATTTTTCCAAAGATGCTCAGTAGAATATCAATTGGCTGTGATGAGACATCCCGGCAGGTGCTGCCTTGCACAGAGGAGGCTGCACAAGTCGTCACGGTCCATCCTGTGCTCATCCTGTGCTCTGTCTCGGTGGAATTCGGGCTGGCACGGGTGGGAATGGAGAGAGGATTTTGGGGTGGGCAGCTCTAGGTGCAGAGGGCGGTTTGGGACTGAGGCAGAGCCCTGCTGGCTGTGCTGTTCCATCCCTCCAGCCCTAATCCAGAGGTTTCTGTGCAAGAGCAGATGTTCAGCCCTGCACGTCCAGGTTGCAATGGCACCGCTCATTAGCGTCCGCAGGGAGCTGGGGCTTGGACGGGGGACAAGGAAACAGCCCGTGTGTCAGATGGGAGACAAGGGCGGCAGAGAAGGAAAACGGGAGGGGACCCGGAGGAGTGTGATGACTTCCCAAAGTCACACTGCAGTGTGGGGAGGCAGCCAGGTGCCTGCCTGCTCTCTCAGCCCCCTGACCCGCCTGCTGGATTGTGCTGCCCGAAATTAAAGCATCTCTTCTCTCCCTCGTGGGGATGGACTGAGGGCAGCTCGGGGTGATTGGCATCTTTCCTGGCGGCTGTGACAAAAGCAGCTGAATTCCTGAGTGTACAGCATGAGAAAAAGGGCGAAAAAGAAGTTAAGCAGGGGTTTTGCTTTACAAAAGTAATGCTCACTGGTTCTTTGTGATGCTCTGAACCCTCCACAATGCCTTGGAGCCCCTTTAAGTGCCAGTTGGTGGAGGGTGCAGACAGATTCCTGCCATCAGGCAGAGCTTCCCAAGAGCCACAAAGCCCAATCAGCAGGAGAGGAACAATCGAGGCGCCGGCGGTCTCCGAGCTCTTCAGCTGATGAAGAAGAGCAGGATCTGGACAAATTTGGAATAAGAAATCAGCTGCTGAGGAGGAACACCTAGTGACCTAGCTGGGGAAAGGAGGCAAAAAGTTCTCCTCTATTACTTGTGTGTCTTTTCAGAGCATCTTTAATCATATCGCGCGTCATCTTCATCAGAGGGAAGGTGGTAATCAAGGCAGCTGCCTGAGGCTGATGCTGTGTCTTTCTGCTGCCCAGGCTGTTCTTTTTGGGGCAGTCAGGAGAGCAGCTCTGGAGTGTGGGAGTGCATTTGGGATGTATTTGGCTTTTTATTTTTTTATTGGAGGCACTTAGGATTTGGCTCACATTGTGCTAAGGACAGGGATTGAGATGCTCTTGCCCAGGGAGTTAACGAAAGACAAATGCAATGTAGTCTCTTATTTATTTTTTTTTTTCCCCTGCCTTCTTTCTTTCTAGTGGTAAAATGATAGAATTTCATGCAGTCAATTGAGGCTATTGAGTTGTTTTGCCACTAAAGTTCTGGAGCATTGACTGTATGGATTCACAGTGTCCCCTCGCAATAACATCCCTTTTAACAATGTGCTATCAAGGGAGAGCTGTGCAGGCTTTAAAAGGTTTTCCATGATTGTATTTCTCTCTCTCTCTCTCTCTGCTCAATGTGCTGAAAGCAAACCTGGGGCAGGTTTCAAGGGAGGAAGGAGGCCTCAAGCCATGGCCATGAGGGAATTGGTTGTGCCTGTATCCTGCTTTATGGCAAGACACCAAATCACAGATTTTCTTGGAGCTGGAGGCACATGGGATGCTTGTCCCCTTCCCTGCTGGGTCCATCACTCCAGCTCTTGGCTCCTTCAGGAGCTACTGAGAGACAGCTAACACTCTGTACTTATAATAAAAACAAGGGATAAAAGAAATGCAAACTCAAGGCTGAGAGGGAAAGCAAACAGCTGAAACCCCCAATTTTCTCTGAATTCCTGCGATTCCTCCCCTCTGTGTGTGCTCACCCTCATTTGCTGTTAGCTCTGCTCTGCTGCCCAGAGGAGACCTTTGCCTGAATGGAGCAGCACAGGGATGTGCCTTGTCCTGAGATCCTGGATGAAATCCCAACCTGGTCCTTCTCACCGTGATTCCATGGTGCTGTTGGGCTTTGCTCTCCAAAGGCAGAGTTTAAATGAGCTTTTCCTTCAGGAGAGAAGGGTGGATTTGCTGGGCACCCCCTGGTGTGGTTGCTGTGCCTGTCACTGCTCTGGGGCACACCTGGGACACCCCAAGGGTTCCAGGTGGGGCTGGGATAGCTGGGCAGACCCCTCTGGGTTCAGTGCCTTGGGGTATGATCCGTGTGAGATGGAGCCCAAAAAGGTCTCAGGAGGTGTCAGCCAGGGTGGGGCTCAGCCTCCTGGGGTCCCTGTGGGGTTCAGTGGGGCAAGTCAGAGAATCCCAGACTGGTTTGGGTTAGAAGGGACCTTAAAGCCCCTCTTGTTCCAACCCCCTGCCACGAGCAGGGACACCTTCCCCTAGACCAGAGCTCAGCACCTGCAGATCTCCAGAGGTCTCCCGGGAAGCTCTGTGTCCGTGCCTGCTCCGGGAGCATCTCTGGCACTGCTGGGCCTCCCAGCAGCCCATCCATAATGCAGATCTCTCCAGGTGTCCTTGCTGCAGTATCCCTGCAACCGATCAGGCTGGGGCTGGGATATTTATGAAACTCAGCTTTCCAAATTTCAGCTGGTTTTAACCTTCACTACTCGTTTTCCTGGCTCTTCGGTGTGTGCTCTTTTAATAACTGTAACCCATCTGATAATGTTGTTATAAATTAATGATCTGTTTACAACCTTAACTCTGTTTTAATGAAGACTTTTTTTGTTGAGGAAAATAAAAGCTGCTGTAATTATACCTTGTAACTGCAGGGTTTTATAGCCGGTGAACTCATCCAACAAGCAATTTCGATTAGTTTATCCAGGCAAATATTCTAGTGTTGATTTCATACATATAAAAAACACACACAGTACTTCCATGAGCAGCAGAAATAATTATTCCTGGATCCCCGTGCCTGTGTCTCGAGAGCAGACTCGTGCTAGATTTTCTGACGCTTAAAAAAAAGTTGAATTCACAACGCTGCCTTTCTCTGGGTAAAAGCTTTAATAGTATCTTTCATCTGACTAGTTCCCTATTTTCCCCAAACTTGTATCTTGGAGATAAACGTGTCCTTCCATCAGATTTTATTGAGATGGGTTATAAGGTTTAGAAATCACTGGAGATGGGGAAAGGAAACAGCCGGGCAGGCACTGCCGGTGTGTAAGGCTCATTTCCTCAGGAAACCAGGCTGAAAATACTTTGGGTGCCATTAAAAAGTTGGAGCTGTCATTTCAGGGGAAAGCTTCAGAGAGACTTGGAAGCTGTTTTCCAAGTGGTTAGTTCAGTCTGTGTTTCCCAAAGTGCTCAGCTTGGATTGCTGGACAAATTCCTGAATTTCGGAGGCTCAACAGCCGACTTGTTGAGGACTTTGGAAAACGTGGCTGTTTCTTTTGGTACCCACACTGAGCCAAACCCACTGGATTCTTCTGGAGAAGCTGGCCAGCACAACGTGTTGATACCTTTGTTCCATTTTACTGGAGATTCTGGCTGTCATCAGGCTCACAAGGTCCAAAAGACCCTCACTTCCCAAGAGCTGGGGTTGGACCTGATTGCCAGAACCTTTATGCCAAGGATGGGAGCACAGGCAATGATCTGAGATCTGTCCCAGTCTGGGATCTGATCCAGATCCAAATTGAATTAATTCAATTTTGGGTTGCCCTTGGTGCTTTTGGCAGAGCTGCAGAGGTGGGTGCTGTTGGGAGCTCGTTAAGTCCAGGAATTCCTGCGGGATTGGGAAAGTCAGGTCAGTCTTCCATGCTGGTGGTGCTGCAAAGGAGGATGCTGATCCCTTCTCTCCTGGAAATCCCCCCTCAGCAATTGTTGCCTCCTCCCAGCCTTGCTGATCATGGATCATACAATCCCAGAATCCCAGAATTGTTTGGGTTGGAATGGATCTCAAAGCTCATCTCATTCCTACCCCCTGCCATGGACAGGGACAGCTCCCACTAGACCAGGTTGCTCCAACCCTGTCCATCTCCTAACCCTAATCTAACCCAGCCTGGCCTTGGGCACTTCCAGGGATCCAGGGGCAGCCACAGCTTCTCTGGGACACCTTTGCCAGTGCCTCAGTGCCCTCACAGGAGCTGTGACTCTCCAAGATTCCTGGCTGTCCTGGAACACTTCTGATCTTCATCATCTACACTGAACCCCAAGATTGTTGTGCTCCTCCTTTCTTGGGGTGTCCTGTCCCAGCCCTGCTGTCCTGTTCCTTCACCCCTCCATGCTGCCATTGTCCATGGATCTTGCTTCTCAGGCTGGAGCTGCCCATCCTCTGGGCTTTCTGCTCATGTGAGATGTGCAGGTTTAAAAATAACCAGCACTGGCATGGAACAGGAATTCTGGCTAATGAGGGCACTGGGATTCACTGCCCACTGTCACTCCAGTTCACACCTGGCACAAAATCTGCAGGGTTTGTGCCTCAGACATTTTCAGGACCTTTTCCATCCTGGGCATGGCACCTAGCTGGTGCTTCTCTCTGCTTCTCCTCCTCATCCTCAGGGTATAGAAAAAAAAAATGAATTTCCTAGAGATTTTCTTTATTATATTTGAGCTTCTTTCCTGCTGTAGGATGCTGCCTCTGCCTCGTGGATTCCCCACGTTGTCACTGGATCAGTAAAAATAGTGGAATGATTTTTTTTTCCTCGGAGGCTGTCTAGCAAGGCCCCCAGAGCAGGGACACTGGCTTTGGCATGTTGAGCTGCATCCCTGCCCTGCAATCAATTTCTCCAATTCCAACCCCCTGCTGCAACAACAAAAAGTTGAACCAAAAGCATTTCCCGCCCCTGAAAATCCATTACAGTCCCTGTCACCGGCCTTTTCTCACAGTTGCTTTTTTTTTTTTCTTTATTTTAATCAATTTTTTTGTTGGGTTCAGTGGGGCTGTTTTCCCATCCTGATTACAAGGAGTTATCGGAGAAATCCTTTGCCAAGTGTCAGCCCAGAGCCACCTGAGGCAGCTGGAGTAGGAGTTATCAGTATTTGAACAGGTATGGAACAAGCTCCTGGCCACAGACTGGGGCGATGTCCTTCCTCCTGTCCTTGTGGCAGGCAGGAGGGATGGGCTAATGAAAGATACTGAGAGAAAATGGCTTGGATGGGAGTCTGGCTGGTGCCATGAGCTCCAGCTCTCCAGGTGTGGGGTAAGGTCCCCAGTGCTGAGCCAGGACCGTGCCTAGGGATGCTCTGAGTGCTTTGAGCTGCGCTGCCAAAGCTGCTTTTAGATCCAGCATCCCATTTTAAAATTCCTTCTCCTTCTTTCTTAAGTGCAGAGCTCCAGGCGGTATTTTCAATCATTTTATTTTACTTCTTTTTTTTTTTTTTTTTTTTTCCTTTTAAATTCCCAAGTGACGCTGCTATCTGAACCTTGGGGATGGGAACATTGTGGGAAACCTATGCCTTAAATTTCTTTTTTATTTTTTTTCCCCCCTTTTCTTCATATCTCCACCAAGAATCTGCATAAAGCTCCTCCACATATCATTTATTCATCTGTATTTCAGCGCGAGAGGCTATGCCTCGTGATGGAGATGTCATTTGCAAAATAATAAGGTCCCGCTTGCTGCAAGAAGAGCACCCCCACTCTTCCCCCACGAGGTCATTGCCTTCAAATTATAAATCTTTTTAACCATTACCTCGTGGGTATCCATGAGCACAGCGCTCAGATTAATTCCAGGTCTGCTTCCTTGTCGTCTCCTTTGCTTTTTCTTTTTGCCGTGCGTTCGGCTCTCGAGTGTCGGAGCGGGATTCCTAATTGGGTGGCATCAGAGGATCTTTGCCGTCAGCTGCTGAGCTCTCTGCGTTGTGCAGGGATGTAAGTCATGGGTACCATCCCATAATTAACTGGTGTCAGGTGATGGAAGTGGTGCTTCCCTGTTTGATCCCGTCCTGTGCCATACACGGCATCCAACCTCCCGTCCCTCTGCTAGGGGGAGGAGGAGGCACAGATAGAAACGGGCTTTGTTTGTATTTACAGGGTCATTCTGCAGCAGGACACTGTGAAATGATGAGGGACAGTGAGGCTATGGTGTTTTGGGGTGAAAAAGGTTTATTTTTGGGCCTCTGGCCATCCAGTCCAACAGGACACAGTGCAGACCCTCATGGAGGGTGCCCACAGGAGCCAGGGATGCAGAGTTGTCATCTCCCAAACCCAAAATCCATGGACACAGCCTTTATTTCTAGTTTGGCTCATCCAGAGCCAAGGGAATTGTGCTGTGCCAGCAGTGAATCCCTCCCTATACAGAGATGCATTTATGGGACAAATCCCTGGAGCCCACCCCTTTGTCCTCTTCCCTAAACTTTGGATTTTATTCAAGCATCTGCTCCCAATCCCACCTGAGGCTGAGCCAGCTGCATCCCAGGAGCTGCTCACGTGGCTGCTCTTACGGAGGGGAAATTATTAATGACCCAAGGTGTAATTATCTATGTCTTAAGCCTTGCTCAGGCTCCGCCGACATCTTTCCAGAGGAGGGAGGAGGGGTTTCAGGGAGACACCTTGCTGTTTAATAAATAAAAGAAGAGATTCATAAAGTGTCTGGCAAGCACATTCCTCACATAGAAATGTTACGGAATAACACGGGATGAATAATAGAAAAGGTTATTGAAAAATTCATAATTTCCAAGCGCCAGTGAAGGCCAGGCTTCCATGCCGTTTATTTGCCTGTAGAAAAGTGATTAAAATATATATTATTGTCCTGTCTATAGGAAAATGTATTATTAAGTGGATACTAGCATGACATTTGAAAAATCCATTTCATTCCATTTAGTGGCGGGCGGTGGGAGGGGAAGGGGGGTCTTTTTCCCGCTTCTGTGGAGGAAGGTTTTAAGGGCTTTTTAGTCAGACCTTCAGAAAACAGCAAAAACACAAAGAGGGGGAGGGTTTAATTACAGCCCCTTCCCTCCCAGTGGTGTTCTTCGCTCTCTGTTTCCATGCCTTTTGCCTTAAAAATGGAATGAGATTCCTTCACCTTTATTTATTGCTTTAATTGCTGAGAAGGGGAAAATGAGGACAGACGGTGGGGGTGCAGGGATGAGGGATTTTCTCCCTGGACAACACAGCTGGAGGGAGGGTGAGCTTCTGCAATGGTTTTCAGAGGTTTTCATCAGCTGATGATCTTGTAATGTTGATCTGATCAGGCCAGCCTCCAGGACCTGGAAGCAGAAGGAGTGTCCTCCCTCCAGGTTGTGCTGGTGGGGTTGGTGACACCCAGGTTGTCACAGGCTCATCCTTCTTGGGTTTGGGTTGTTTTATTAACCTGAGTGCATGCACAGGCCATGCTCACTGACCTGTCCTGAGTGCTGGCTTGGGACAGGGGAGGATTTGGGTTTTTTGGGGGATATTGGATGTGTTTATTGGCCTTGATCCCTCGCCTGATCCATCCAGCCCAATTGTATAATGAAGGGTGAGAAATTGTCCCAAGAAATGTTCCTGACCAAATACCAGGATTTGGATCAATGTGACTAAAAATAACTCCAAATTATCCTCCTGTCCTCTTGGATAAATGTCTCCTGCCCAAGCCAGCCACATTCCTGCTGCATGGGGAAGAGGAGATGTTTTGGGCATGGGTGTGATGCATGGTCTGGGCAGACCAGGTGGAACCAGGGGTTGAATTTGTGTTACACCATGGAATCTGGTTCCTACAGAACTCCATGTATAAAACATCTTTCCACAGGCAAAAGATATGGGTCACTGAACAGATTGATTTGGGGTATTTAGGCTTTTTCTCCAAGAGCAGCCTCAGGAGATGAGCATTTTGGGCAGGAAAGTTGTGTCATGCATAGCCAGAGGCATTTTGTATATTCACTGTGTAAACTGAATTGATCTGGGGATTAAAAGGCAAGAACTGTCCCCTCTGCTCCGTTAATGTCGGCAGGGATACGTCATTCCACATTAGCCTAGATCTGTCCTGGAGAAGAGAGGTGGGAGCTTTTCTTCCCCCCCTCCATGGCTCAGATCTTGAGCAGAGTCTATATTTGCTGCGTTAATGACTCGGAGCCAATCTCCAGCTCCTCTTCAGTTTTATTCATAGATCCCATCTGGGACTGTCGGAAATAGAAAGGCAAAACCTGCAAAGAAGCCATGTGGCAGGAGAGGACATGAGGCAAGGAACTGCTTCTAAAAAGAAAACAAGGCTTGGGATTGACTTAAACTATTCCTCAGTCTGGAAGGATTTGCCATGTATCCTCAATTAAAACAGTTTAAAAGACAAAGCTACTACTTTTATGGTTTTCACAAAATGTTTTGATTTTGATGGTGTGTTCAAATTTGAGCTGGGCTTCCAACATCTCCAAAAAGTGACTCACAGAGAGCTGATGTTGAGCATTTCTGGAAGTGCCTCCATCCATCCATCCATCCATCCATCCATCCATCCATCCATCCTTTGGAAAACCTCAGACCCTGCCCCTCAAATTAGATCAAATACATAAAGGCAAGCGTGTCTGAGATGCAGAGGTGTTCACTGTGTAAAGCTCTTTAAATCTGCATGGAAAATCAGGCTGGGAGGACAGGAATATTGAGATCTCTCCGCAAAGGAGAACTTAATGTACCCAGAAGCCGCTGATAGACTGTCTGATAGCCGGAGTCACAGCCCGATGGGCAGCCTCTTCCTCTCCTGCCTGCAAAAAAACAGCTCTGAGCAGGGATAGATGCTGTGCCTGGGAAAATGGCAATATTTGGTGTGGAGGGGCTGCAGCCCAGTGCTCACCCTGGAATTGTGAAGGATTAGGGAAAAGGAGCACGGGCAGGCACAGGGATGATGATGTTGGCAGTGGCAGCTCCGTAGTCAGCGTGGCAAATGTGTGGACACAACTTTTATGATCAGCTATCTCTCCTTGCTTATTTATTTTTCTTTTCTCCCCCTCCCTGCCTTACAACCTCCCCCCTTCTCTTTCTCTACCTCTCCCTGCCCGGCCCTAACACCCATCTTGGAGGATCTAAATTAAAATCTGTTATCATTTCCTGGATAATCCCCTTTGATGCCCTGAATACAGCAGAATCTGTCCTGCTTCAACCTTGCATGTAAGTGCTGATAGCTTTTGAACAGCTAAATGGCTTTGTATATCTCATACAAATGTCTGTCTCATCCAGGAGCTGGCAAGCCCCGTGCAGTCGGCTGGGGAAGCTTTATGAGTTACAAGTGGAATTACTTTGGAGAGATGCTAAGGAGGCCAAACCTTTCAGAACACGTTCCCTTGGCATCTTCTGTCTGGCAGGGACGGGACTCGCATTGTCTTAACCTCACAGAGCAGCTAATTGGTGTCGTGGTGCTGATGCCATTTGTCATCAGGGCTTTCCTGCATCCAAGCCACCGTGCCAGCCTGGATCTGCCCCTCTGGCTTGGCTCTGGATACCAGTTTGCCCCAAACCGAGCTCCTGGGGAGCTGTGGGATGAGGAGAACTTGGGCATGGACTGTGTTTGTGGATTTTAGGCAGAACTGAGGGCAAAATGGGTGTTTCATAGAACCCAAGAATGGTTTGGGTTGGAAGGGATCTTAAAGGTTATCTCAGTCCCACCCCCTGCCATGAGCAGGGACACCTCCCACTACAGCAGGTTGCTCCAAGTCGGTTTGTGCATCTCTACCCAGCCTGGCTCCTGATGCAGTCGATGTCCTGGCTCAGGTCCTGGTGTTCTCCCAGCAGAGCTGATCTTTGTGCTGGGGCTGCTGATTTGCATCCCCAGTGTGAGGGTCCCCTTGTCCCTTTCCATCCTGGCTTTCCTCATTATCCCAGGATCAGGGAAGCCCTGTCAGAGCCTCCCTCCTCTGCTTTCCCAGGGGATCTGGGCTGTGTCCAGGTGCAAGGTGAGGGATGCCAGCCCATCCTGGCACCACCCCCTGTGCCATCCTCATGGGGAGACAGGAGGACACGGATCCTTGCAGAGGGGAGTTTTCCCCAGTGGGAATGGATTGTAAAGTGGCAAAGCAGAGCTGCTTGGGGGTGAGCAGGTCAGTGGTGTTCCTGGAACATCCCGGCTCTGGGAGCGTGTCCATCCCCTGCCTGCCATGGTTGAACCCCAGACAGAATCTCCAGCCCTGCCCAAACTGACAGAGTGCTGCAAAACACAGAGTGCAGCACAGAGTAATTGCCTGTGTGAAATAAAAGCCGCTCCAGACAGGAGAGGAACCAGGAATCACTGCAGCCAGTGACATCTTCGTGCCCCCTCTGAGGACCCAGAGAGATCTGTGGGCATCTGGGGAATCCAGGGGGAGGAAGCTCTGCAGGAAGCTGGTGATAGTTTAGCAAGGGCCTGATGACATGAGCTGATGTGGCAGGGCACAGCTGTGACTGGGAAGCATCTTCCCAGCTCCCCACCCCAGGTGATGGGATATAAAACCACAGCCCCATGCCTGGGGAGAGGCACTTAGCCAAAAACCCTGAGGAGAGAGGATTGATGGGAAGGAGCCAGAGAAAGGGAGGAAGGGCTTTGTTTTTAAAAGAAAAAGGAACAATAAGTCCTATTTAGTTGCAGCCACTTCTTCCCCATGACTGCCTTGCTGCTCCTGTCTGGTGCAGAGCTGGAAAATAGTGGACCTACATCCCTTGGTTAAACTGTGGGAGCATCAGTGATGGATGGGGGCTCCTGAGGGTGCAGGAAAGGGGAGCTCATGGTTCTGCAGATCACCGGCCTTGTGTTCAGCTCAGGGGGAGAGGACAGGGCACAGCCAGCCAGCTCCAGCTGCATTCATTCCTCAAAGCTGCCTGTTGTGCAGGAATTCATCTGCCAAATCGGCCAGAGAGCTAGCAAAGAGCACCGGAGTGGACTTAACCTTCCACCTCTGCTTGTGCTTCCTCAACAAAAAAACCCCAAACAAACTGCTCTTGCTGAGCAGGGACTTTATCAGAATGAAGGGGGAAGCAGGCAGCTGGGCTGCCAAGAGCTGCTGGCTCAGGGCAGGCAGCTCTGGCTCTCCAGGTGTTCCCTGGGAAAGGGGGATTCATCCCTGCTTGCTCTTTCTCTCCAAAGGCTCTGAAATCTCCCAGCTGTGTCAGAGGGAGCTTCCCGGGCAGCTGCTGAGGTGCCATGGTTGGTGGGAAGGGGGCAGGAGCTGACCTTGCAGTGTCAGATGGAGCTGTGGCACAGGCCTGGCACAGATCTGGCTCTGGATGGCACTGCTCTGCCATCCTTCAGAGGATGCTGATTTCCCCTTTGGACAGACACTCATGGCTGGGGACAGCAGCTGCTGCTCTGAGCGCCTGTGAGAAGAGCAGGACTTGAGGCAGCCCATCTATCCCCATGCATCCATCCCCCTGCATCCATCCCCCTGCATCCATCCTGCATCCATCCTGCATCCATCCTGCATCCATCCCCCTGCATCCATCCTGCATCCATCCTGCATCCATCCATCCTGCATCCATCCCCCTGCATCCATCCCCCTGCATCCATCCTGCATCCTTCCCCCTGCATCCATCCTGCATCCATCTCCCTGCATCCATCCCCCTGCATCCATCCTGCATCCATCCCCCTGCATCCATCCCCCTGCATCCATCCCCCTGCATCCATCCTGCATCCATCCTGCATCCATCCTGCATCCATCCCCCTGCATCCATCCTGCATCCATCCATCCTGCATCCATCCCCCTGCATCCATCCCCCTGCATCCATCCTGCATCCATCCTGCATCCATCCTGCATCCATCCATCCTGCATCCCCCTGCATCCATCCTGCATCCACCCCCCTGCATCCATCCTGCATCCATCTCCCTGCATCCATCCCCCTGCATCCATCCCCCTGCATCCATCCTGCATCCATCCCCCTGCATCCATCCCCCTGCATCCATCCCCATGCATCCATCCCCCTGCATCCATCCTGCATCCATCCATCCTGCATCCATCCCCCTGCATCCATCCTGCATCCATCCATCCTGCATCCATCCATCCTGCATCCATCCATCCTGCATCCATCCTGCATCCATCCTGCATCCATTCTGCATCCATCCTGCATCCATCCATCCTGCATTCATCTCCCTGCATCCATCCCCCTGCATCCATCCATCCTGCATCCATCCATCCTGCATCCATCCTGCATCCATCCTGCATCCATCCTGCATCCATCCCCCTGCATCCATCCCCCTGCATCCATCCTGCATCCATCCATCCTGCATCCATCCTGCATCCATCTCCCTGCATCCATCCTGCATCCATCCCCCTGTGAGGGCAGCTTGGGATGGCAGAGCCGTGGGCATGGTGCCTGCCTTGCCCTCCTGACCAGGGCCAGATGTGTGTCCCTGTGGCTGGTCACTCTGCTCCAGCTGTGGCTTCTGCCACCGCTGCTCCAGGTGCCCGTGGGCAAGGTCAGCCCTTCCCAGCACTCTGTCTCAGCTTCTCCCCTCTGCAGAGCTGGGATCTTGCCAGGGAATATGGTACTTGGTTATTTTCAGGCTTTGGGATCAGAGCTGGTCTCTGTTGTGATGGCAGAGGGTGCAAAGGAGGACAATTCCTCCCATCCCTGGGATGTGAGGATGCTGAAGACAGAGATTTGAAGCTTGAGCCCCAAAATGAGCAGCATTTCTGGCACTGGTGTGATGAGATGCTTCCATCCTCTGCATCCTCAGAGGCAGGAGCTCCCTACCGCTGCTCCCTGTGTTTCCCCCCGGCCTTTTTCCCCATTCTGAATCCAGTGGAAAAGCAAAAAAGCACTCACCCCCCCTTAATGAACTCAGCATTAATCGCTTGTGTCAAATCCTTGTGCTAACAAGCTGAGGAAATCAAACAGGCGTCCCCGGGGAGAGCCAGGGAGTCAACACTCATCCATTAAAATGGTAATTTTGTATTTTTCACCGAGGCATTTGTCGCCTCTTGCCCTTGTGCACTCGTTAGAGCTTTGGCCTTTAAATTATAGTGATTTTTTAAAAAAAAACCCAAACAACTAAACCGCAAAACCAGCTCTCTTCAGACTTCTTCCCTTCCTCATCCCAGGAATGCTGAGCTGTGTGCAGGGGAGTGTGTCTCCAGGTGGGCCATTATTTTGGCTTCAGTAATGGCAACAAAGTGCTTGTGGCTTCCAAAACAACTCCTTTTCTCCCACAAATTCAAAAAACCAATCCCCACTAGCTGCAAAAAAAAAGCAACTTAAGAGTGTTTTGCTTGAATCCAAGTAGGAATTTCAGGTCATCCCGTTGTTCAGGGCCTTGCAATAGTTTCTTGCTTGAGGTTTCTGGGAAAACATGGAGATATTTGCATATCCCAAGGAGTTTTGTGGTTGTTTGAATGCAGGAGGTGGGGGCTGGCAGCTGTTTGCTGCTCCCTTGTTTTAAAAAGTTGGTGGGAGTGATGTTTTCTTAGGCTGCCAGAGAAGGTGGGCAAACGCAGCATCGCTTCATCAGAGTTCAATCAGATCTGGGTTTTCAGCATAAAAATGGCTTTTCCCACCTGCCTCAGCTGCTCCAATGAAAGTTATCAGCTCTCCCCACAAACCTTCCAGCCTCGTGGCCGAGCTGGTGGAAAGCTGTTAAAATCCCCGTGGGTGCAGCAGAAAAACCAGGAGTTCCTGAAATGCAGCATCTCCAGAGCAGCCTGGGAGAGGAGGAGCAGGCAGGAGCTGCTCCAGCACCACATGGCCTGGGGAAGACCCTGCTGCCCGAGTGCCTCAGTTTCCCCATCAGGAAAATAACATCCTTCCTGGTGAGATCAGCTCTCCCTCTTTCAGTGGGAAGTGTCTGTGGAAAGGGGTGGAACGAGACGGGTTTTAAGATCCCTTCCAACCCGAAGCGTTCCGTGATTCTGCGATTCTGGAGGCATATGGAAAATGCCAGGGAAGGCACAGATTGCTGTGGTGGCAGTGATGCTGACGACAGACACGATTTTAAATCGAGTTAGCGCTCGTTCTGTGCAATCGGCAGGAGCACGAGGGCTTGGCTTGGGATTTGTTTGCCTTTTCCAGCCGGGATAGCTGTGGAGCTCAGCTCTCCCTGCAGCTGGAGCTGCTCATTCCTGGCTTTGCCGAGGTGGGAAGGTGCACAGTTGGACTCACAGCCCTTTGAGACAGGGGCTCTCTCTCATCTCTCACTGTGCCACAATTGATACACCCTAACAGCGCGTCAGGCGGCGTGGGGACGCGAGCGCGACGGCGGCGTTTCCCTGCGGAGCCTGCCGTGTGGAATCCCATGAATAACCATGCCCGTCCTCCTCTCCCCGTACGGAAATATTCCGATAAATAAATAAAATAAATGACATTTTTTTTTCGTTCCGTTAAATTTTTTTTTTTCCCCCCTTTCTATTTTTCATCAAAGCTCTCCCTCTGGTGAGCAATTTGCAGGCGGCGTGGCGCGCAGCGGCTCCGAGGAGAGGATCCGCTGTGGTTGATGTGTTTTTCATCATCTCATTGTCCCATTTTCTGGGATGAAGGAGACTGGTTTTCCCCCTCCCCATTCTGGTTTCTGCTCACCACGCTCTCCTGGAGCTGGGACCGTTCTCACCCACGAGGTTCTGCCTGGACAATCGGAATGGGGAGAAGCCCGAGTGGTCAGGAGGGGCTTGATTTTAGTGCCTTGGTGTTAAATTAGGGCTGGGGGTGGGTTTGAGTGGAGATGTGGCTGTAAAACAGCCAGCAAGGGCTGTGTGTGTGCCACGGGCATTCCGCAGGGCTGTGGAATCAGGATTAATGGCTCCAGCATCCTTCAAGCAAACTGTATCTGCGAGTGCTTTGTGGAGTTAAATGACACAGGACGGTGGGTAATATATGGTGTAAAGCGCTGGAAAACAGCGGCACAGAGATATGGCAGGGGGAATAAATTAAAGCCTTCCGTCAGAAAGCCAATAATGGGGAAAGGGGGAGTGGAGAGGTGGAAACAAGGGAGAGGATATTTATTTTCAGCTGAGCTATGGAAGGAGTGGAGAATCAATGACTAGAACATACAGCACCTCATGCATAGCACCAATATATACACAGCCCTGGCCAGGTTTTCTGGGGGCCTGGGGGTGCCCAATTCCTTCAGCTGTTGATAAAAGGGATGCAGTGTGTACCTGTGCTGAGGTTTCTCCCCTTGCAGGTGGATTTTTGTTTGGTTTGGGTATTTTCAGGGGTGTTGAGAGCTTTCAGACAGGGTCTGAATTTGCCTTTAGCTGGGTCCAGCTTCCCTCCACTTCTTCAGTTCTTCAAGGTCAGTCTTGCCTGGTCTCATCCAGCAGCTGATGTGAACCTGGTGTAGAAAACTGGATTTAGCCTCACACCTTCCCCAAACCTCCTGGAGGAGGGAAGTCCCATGCACCAGGCTGGGAATGGGATATTAAATGGGAATTTTTACACCGGAGCCAGGATTGCAGCGTGGCTGCACTGACTTTACACAGCCCAAAGAGAGCAAGGAATGAGCACTCCGTGCCCTGCAAGGATGTTGTCTGTTCTCATTTATGGTTTATTAAAGGTCACACAGTGCAGTGGGACAAAGCAGCATCTTTGCCAGGCCTGTTTTTACCGAGGAGGGGCGAGAGGTAGAGGAAGGAGGTTGCGGTGAGGGGATGAAGATACCTCACATGCCTCCTTTGACAAGTTTGCAATCCAAGGAGAGGCTTTGCAGGCGTCCTCACGTCTCTGGCTGTGCTGGGGAATGTGTCAGTGCTGCTCCCTGGCTCCCCACTCAGCCCCTCTGATAAGGTAATGAGATGCAAGTCTTTGGTGTGTTTGACAAGCTGCTGTCCTACAGCGCGGGAGCTGGGAGTGCTCAGAGGCTGGGAGAGGAGATTAATTAATGCTAAAAGACACAGTTTGATGTGGCAATGAAATTTCGATTATAATAATCTCTAATTATCTTGTAGCACAAGTGCCTCGGCTCTCCCAGGTGTCTTCCCCAGTTTGAAATTGTTATTTGTCGGCATCAAAGGGAGAGAGGAGCTGGTGCAGGGGGTGCACGTGGGGTTCCTTGGGATGGGGAGCCCAACTTCTGCCAGGGGTATCCCTTAGTGGCTGCTTCCATGGATCCCATCAGCGCCTGCTGCCCCAAATCGGGGCAAGACAGGGAATTTGAGGCATCTTCAGTGTGCTTTTCACAGAGTGTGAGAGCACAGGGAGGCAATCTGAGGTCTGTGCAGCTGTTTTGTGGCACTTCCACTTCGCCTTTCCAAAGTGTGTCATTCAAACACCTGGTCCCTCACAGTTCTTTTTTTTTTTTTTCCTGATGGTTTTTACTCAAAATCAGCTCGTTCTCAGGGAGAACTTTGGTCTTGACAAAACGGCACTTTACCCAGGAAAGTGATTTCCTTCAGCTGCTTTATTGCCTCTCCTCCAGGCTCAGCGAGCTTTAAAATCCTCCTCCTCCTCTCCCATCAGCCTGAGCCCTTCCATTCCCAGCATCTTCAGCTGAGATGTGTCCATTCCCAGAGGGATGTGGTGGCCTTTGGAGAGGTCCCAGTGAGAGGGGCTGGACACTGGTGCTCCGAGGGTGGAACAGCAGATGGACACAGCAGCAGCTCCAGGAGCAGGAATAATTGGCTGCTCTGCTCCTGAGGGTTGGAGGGGGCATCTGAGCATCTCCAAATCATATTTGTCTGCTCAAAATGGCCTCTGGAGAGGAAGCATCTTGGGTTTGAAGTCGTGGTGCTGTGGCATTGATGCCTTAGGATTTTAACTTTTATATTTTTCACACATTTGTACTCCTGCCATTCCTCAGTGTGTGACTCCAAACTCCACACACACTGGGAGCTGCTGCTTCCCCACTTTGGGCACACACAACAATTCCTCTCCAGGCCTGGCAATCAAGGACACCTCACTGCCTCAGGCCCCCAGAGATGGAAACAAAAGGGAGTTGGGGGCAGCAAACTTGGGGGAAATTCCTTCATTCCCTGAAGCTGGAATTGGGAGATGAACCCCCAATGTGCAAGTGGAACAAACTGATAAAAGTGGGAAAACCTGTGGCCTATCATTTATTTTTTGAGTGCAGCCCTTGGGGGGCTTTGTCTGCCCTAAATGCACCTGAAAGCCCTTCAACAAAAAGAACTTATATTAAATAAATATTAAATAAATAAACTGCTTTTTATTCTCTGAATTTTGTCTGGGCCTCTGTCTTTAGGTAGCCCCAGAAGGCATCAGCACAGCGAGGCTCAGTTTATCCTGTGCTTCCTGGGGCTGCAGGGGCAGGAGGTTTCCTGTAGCCACCAAACCCCTGCCAGTCCTGGGGGAGCTTCTCTCCTTCCCAGGAGCAGCAGCAGGCAGGGGGCATCTCCAAGCCCAGCATGGGAAGGGGTCCAGCCTGTTGCTGTGACCTGTTATGTGTCATTGCAGCATTGTTCTAAGATAAAAAAAAATTGGGGAAAAAGCAGCCAGTTGCAAATGAAGCAGCTGTTCCAAAGCTTTTCACATTTTTTCATCCTTATGGTTGTTGGGGAGCCCCCCTCCAGCCCCCCACTGCCTTCCCATACAGCTCCAAGCCTCTCTGACAGCATCCCACATCCCAGCCTTGCACTTCAGCATCTCCTGAGAGGGAGGAAAAGCAACACAAACCACAAAAAAAAACCATCCCCGTGTGGTTGTTTGGAGTCACAGCTCTGTTTGCAAATGAGCTTGGGGGCTCACTGGGTAAAAAAGGGCATGCTTGGTGAATCCCATTTCACTTCCCCAATGAGCTGAAAAACTCTTGGATAATGGGTTATGAGTTGTAGATCTGTTTGATTGCATTGTTGCAAAGTGGGAATTGTTTTGCAACATAGATTCTTAATCACTGAGGCATCTGTGATTGAATGTGTCGAAAATTGGTTGAAATTGAAAGTTAACTATACTGCAGACAGCTTATTCTTGTGTATAATTGAAAATAAATTCTAATACTCTTCTTGAAAAGGGCTGCCAGGAGGAAATTTCCAACCTTGTCCTCTTCTCAGCTCCCTACTCCAAATCCACAAATCCTCTCCCTTCCCCTCTGATCCTTTTCCTCTCCATCTTTTAGAGCTGGGAAAGAAAAAGCAATCTCTGCACATCACTCCCTGCATCCTCAACCATAAAATACAGAGCTTGCAGATAGTTCCTTTTGGAATGCCCGGGGATGGGAGAGGTGGGAGGATTTAGAGGACCAGGACTCTGGGATCAGGGTCTTGTTTGCCAAATAGCTCAGAGTTTCTCAGTGTGAACAGACCCATAAAATTCCAGAATGGTTGGGGCTCTGGGGGGACCTTAAAGCTCGTCTCATTCCCCTGACACAGCCAAGGACACATTCCACTATCCCAAGTTTCTCCAAGCCCCATCCAACCTGGCCTTGGACACTGCCAGGGATGAGGCTTCCCTGGACATCACAGCTTCTCTCAGGGCAGGGTTGGTGCTGGAGGGGAGCTGAGCTGCAGTTGCTTCTGGCTCTCACTTAATTCAGCATCCAAGGAATGTCCTGCAGAACTGAAAACTGACAAAATTAAGGCTGATACAGGGGAATTTTATATCCCCAATAAAATTTTAGTAGGGATGCAGTTGCCCTGTGACACCCCCTGCCCTGTGGCATTACAGAGCTGAGTTTAGCAGGCTTCAGGAGGGATGAGCTGTTCCAGGGAATCACGTCATCCTGCACAGGGTGGGGTGAGGAGAAACCTTTGCCAAGGCGGTTCCTGCAGCTCCCAAGGGGTAGCAATGGGCAATCCAAGCCTCAGGTCGCTTGGGATGAGACTCCAGCTCTCCTACCCCAGTTCTAGGTGACTCCTCCATCCTCATCCTGCTCCTTAGGACTGCAACCCGTGCCTGGCTGTGTCCCCCCCAGCCCCTCCATGGCTCCTCACACTCCGGGAATTTTTGGGTTAGAGCTGATGATGCACACAAAAGGTCCTGCCTCCCCGTTTTATGCAGCCCACAGGGGTGAAAATCAAATGGTTCCCTGCTTCTTCCAAGCTTTTGGCAGTCTGCTGGGGGTTATTCTTCGTGGGATGAGAGGTCAGTTCTGCTTGACAAAGGGAGGGGACTTTGGTGGGGTTTTTTTCCTTGCACTGATCTGGAGTTATTTTTATTCCTTTTTCCACCCTGTGATGGGACAGGCAGTCGATAGGGTGCTTTCATGGCCTCATTTCAGAGAGGCCTTTGGAGGAATTGAAGAGATGGGTTATTATTAAGTCCTCCTCATGCTAAAGATGCTTTGATACCACACCTGGACCCGCTCATGATCTAAGGCTGGACCACCAAAGAGGAGAGGGCAGGGCAGCAGCCCAGGAGAAGGAATAAAAACATGAAAAGCTTTTTTTTTTTTTTTGTGTATTGATTCTCCTTTGGTTGCTTGGGAAAGGCAGGTTGGAATCTTCTGTGCTGCCTGGAAAACTTGGGGCAATGCCGCTTCCTTTTGGAGGAGTACCATGATTTTCTAAGAAATAATTGCTATTTAAAGCTGGGTTAACTATGGGATTTCATAATTTCTTAAAATTGTCATCCAAATTTGGCATTTGAAATCTTTTGGGAAAGCACCAGCAAGGAAATAAAGCAAGCAACTGGCTGAAACTCAAACAGAGCTTAGAGATGCCTTTGCTTATATTAGAAATTTGCACAAAATCAAGTGAATTGATTTCAAATCAATTTATTTAAAATGGTGCAAACTCCTAATACAGACAGAACTAGTTTAACCTTTGCTAAAATTGATTTTGCTTGCAACAGTAAATTACCAAGTGAGACTGAACTGATTTAATGGAGGGTTAAGCCTGTTTAAGTGTGTCCATTTTCGGGGGTTTCATTGGTTTGGAGAGTGAGGATGGCCCAGTCCTTGGGAGGGCCTCAGGAAACTTGATTTTTCTTTCTTGCTCTGCCACAGATGTTGTCAAATTCTGCTCTGTGGGGCTTGGTTTCCTCTATGGGATGGGGGATTTTAAATTTTTCCTGTTTTGTAGGAGCATTGTTGCCTTGATGTGAGAAGCACCTTAGGGGGTGTCTGTCCAGGAAAAAATAGCTGCTGCTCCAGCAACTCAACTGAAAATGAGAACTGAGGAGTTGCTAACAGGTTTAATTTAATTGGTCAGGCTGAACCAGAGCCATATTCTGTGTTGCAGAATGGAAAAATTGACTTTTTTCCAACGTGAAGTTTAAACCCCATCACTGTGCTGCCAGCATCCCTCCTCCATCCATCAAACTCTGCATTTCAGGATGCCTTGGAGCATCTCCTCCAGGCTGGAGGGAGCTGCACACTCCGCAGTCCTACACCCCTTTTGTTGTGACATTTGTTTTGCAGGGCTTGTTTGAAGAGATGGATGGGAATGCTCCAGCTTAGCCTGGCTCCCCAAGGCTCCCCAGTGCTAAGTTTAAGGTTAAGGTGGTTTTCTGTATGCCAGAACAGCTCAAACCTGACTCTTTGCTTGTGGAGGAGCCTTAGTCCACCTGTACATCTGTTTTCCAGTGGATAGTAAATCCCTGTGACTTGTCTGAGAGCGATGTGATTTGAATTAATCAAAATGCTCAACTGCAGGAGGAAAAAAAAACCTGGGGTCTAGATTGATGGAAGCAATGGAGTGGTGATAACTGTGTTTTAATCCAGTAGCTGAGGACTTAGAGCAGCCGCCTGGGAATCAATCCTGCTTTTTTTTTTTTTTGCCTGGGGAATTTGAGGCTGCAGCTCACAGGGAAGCACCAAAGGACTCTGGCAGATGGGGGGTGCTGGGCTGGCCCCAGAGCTCTCTGCCTTGTGTACCAATAGGTGTTTATTAATTAGGAATCCGTGTGGCTCCCTTGTTCAGAGGTTAGGAGGCTCGCTGGGGAGGCTCTGGTCCCTATTCTCATTAAGGTTTAATTATACAAAGTAAAATATCATCAAGAGGAGGGAGCAAGTGCCCCTGAATGCTCGATGAGGGGGTGGCTGGCAGGATGCCGGACGTGGCTTTGGGTCCCTGTGGAGGGGGAAAGCTGAATGGATCCCATCTGGAGTGGAGGATATTGGGATCTTTTCCCTTCTCCTGTTGAGCTGTGGTGCAAATCTGGGGAGTCCAGTTAATTCCACAGATGTGGGTTGCCAGCCAGGTATCGCTGTGGAATGAATGGCAAATGATCTGAGGCTGCTGTAAGTTAAGTATCCATCTGTGTGCATCCCAGGAGCCCATAAATTCCAGGGATAATTAGTAGCTGCCATACAGAGAGCAGCAGGGCACTAACCACTTTCACTTGTGGTTTGGAGCCTCTTCTGCCCGGGCAGTGGAGAATGGGGAGGAAGGCTGGGGAGGTTCCTCCTCCTTGGATCAGGTCTGACACCAGCACAGCCCATCATCCCAGAGGGTGGGAGCACTCAGGGAAGGGTCTCTAGATGGGTGGCTTCATTTCCACTTGGACAAATGGTGCTTGATGAGTGAAAGCATCTCTCTGAGAAGTCACCCCAAGCTCTTGCTGCCTGCAACCTTTGTCTCTGCTTCATCTCCAGCTCTTTTACCACCACAGGCATCTTGATCCTGGTTTTTACAACGTGGAAACTGAGGCAAGGTGATTAACAGTGCTTTTACTGCCAAGATCAAGCCAAGTTTCTTGTTTTTGCTGCTGCTGTGGTCAGCAGGGTGCAGGTTCTGTTCCAGGGTGGCTGTGGCCAGGGCAGAGGCGGCTGGGCAGAGCAGCTCCGGAGGAGGTGGGTGGTAATGAGTTCACGTTTTGGAAGTGCTCTCAGGTGAAAGTTGCTCTCCAGGAGAAGTGCAAAGAGTGCTGATTTGCATTCTTATTGCAGGCAATATCCATAGGGAGAGAATGTCAGAACAGCTGTTATGTCAAATTACCTTCCTCCAGTAACAGGGGATTTTATCTGTCATCTCGTGGAGGGCAGAGGCACTTGCACCCCTTGGGGGAAGCCTGGCTTTGCATATTTTTTGCATCCAGTGCTTTGTGGAATGACTTCACCGAGTCCAGAGCTGGGAGAGGCCCTGGGTGGGCAGCAGGGTGAGGGATGGAGAGCAGATGGAGCAGAGCAAGGGCTGGGACCAGCCCAGGTGCTGCTCCTCCCCATCAGCTCCCCAGGATGATGCCCAGGTCTTTCCCCATCCCTGCAGCTCGGCGTGTCCTGCGTCGTGAAGCTTTTATTACAGCCTTCCAGTATAATCACTTCTTAATTAACTCAAGCGATGGCTTTATTTCACCAAGCTCGTTTCCAAAAGCTTAATTTTATTTCTATGCAAAATTAATATTTTTCATTTTTCTGCTTGGAAAAAGCTCCCGCGTCCGCGTGAAGGGGGAGAGGAGGAAGCTGAGCCAGCACAGCTTCTCGCACCAAAAGGTTTCTGCTGTCGTCTGTGTTTTCCCAAGCAGCCATCAAGTTCTAGTGATCATTTGCAGGGAGGAAAAAATAAAAATAAAAGCGAGCGTGGATCAAGATCGTTAAAAGGCTCCATCTGGATGGTGCTAAGGATGGGTGACGGCAGCAGGACTTGGCCCTGCCCGGCCTCAGCTGTCCCCATTGCAGCCAGGGACAGGCAAACAGAGTATTTTTACATTTAGGTGGGATGTGGGACCTTGCAAGAGCCTCCAAATGTCCTTTGTGCCTCTGGGCAGGGCAGTGAGGCCCTGCAGGCAGGAGGGTGCTGGGCATGGATTTGGTGCATCCCAGCTCTGCCTGTGGAGGGCTGGATTTGGGCAGGGGTCACCCTTTGGTTTCATGCCCAGGGCAGGGCTGCTGAGCAGCAAAACCTGCTGCTGCTGCTCTCGCTCTTCCTTATCCACCCAGGACACCCCCAGCCAGTCCTGCCCCACCACAAATCCAGTTCAGGCTCAGCTCAGCCTTGTTTTTTTATGGTGACCCCTTCCTCGAGTTCCAGGCTGAGGGTGGATTTCATTCCCAACAACACTGTGCCTCAGTTTCCCCTTGCACAAAAACATGCTGATACCTGCCTCAGTTTCCCCTTGCACAAAAACATGCTGATACCTGCCTCAGTTTCCCCTTGCACAAAAACATGCTGATACCTTTTCTTGAGGTGCTCTGAAACCTCTTAGGAGAGCAAGGTGCCATTGTCCATGTGGATGGCTCCAGCCTGGCTGTGCCTTTTGCCCAGGACAGCTCCAGGCAGGTCCAAACCCAGTTAGGCCTGACAGGAAACGTCCCTTCCCTGCTAATCCCATGCACTCAGTCCAGACCAAAGCTGCTCAGTGGCATTAAATTTCTAAAAAAGCTTCAGATGGGACAGGGCCAGAAGTAGGACTGGGTGTCCCCAGCCAGGTGAGACACTGTGCCCTGAAATAGCCACAGGCCAGCTCAGATGGACCGGCCTTCCCCAGCCTCTGTGTGGGATTAAATCACATCCCCCAGTCCCAGCTCGTGTCCAGGCCTGGAATCTGTGAGTCATTCCTGCAAGGGCCAGGACCCCCAGGCTCTGCTCCCCATTCCCTGACCCTGCTGGGGGTGCCCCAGGGATGTGACCGTGCCCTGCAGCCCCGGCTCACGCAGCGTTAAATATTCTGTGTTGGTAACTGTAAGGGCTGGACCCTGCTCACAAGCTTTGATGCATAATTCCTGTGCTGTGCCCCCATTCCCATGCTCCAAACAGAAAGAGTCTAGAGCCAGTTAAGTGCTGGAAGTGAGGCAGAGGGACACTGAGAGATATTAAATCTCTGTAGCCTTTCAGAGGCTCCATAATTCATAATCCTGAAACGCACAGGCTGATAATTGCCCTAATCACTGGAGAAACATGGCCAAAATGTACTGAAATAAGCCATAAAACTCATTACAAGATAACAAGATTCTATCTATTCTCGGAGGTCGCGTTAAAGCTTGGCAGGTCAGGGAGTTAATCACCTCCTCCAGCAGAAGCGACGCTGATAAGCGGCGGAGCAGAGCCCAGCTCTGCCCAGATCCCCTGGATCCCACCCTCCTCTGACAGGGATCCAGAAGGGATGGGGTGCAAGGGGGTTGGGGGAGCTGCCCCGTGGCCACTGGCATTTGGATCAGCAGGGAATAACTTTCCTTGCAGAGGGGTCCTCAGGAAAAAAACCAGCCTGAGCTGAGCCTGAGTTTTGTGGGAGGGCAGGACTGCCTGGGGGTCTTGTGGCTGGATTAGGAGGGGAACATCAGCAGCAGGTTTTGTAGTTCAGCAGAGACAGCTTTCCCTTCTCATCAGAGAGGTGATGCTTCCCACGCTGCCTGCCACAGCCCAGTGCTCCTGGATCCTAAAATCCTAGACTGGTTTCAGTTGGAAGGAGGTTTAATGGCAATCTGATTCCAACCCTGGGACACCTGCCGCTGTCCCAGGTGGCTCCAAGTCCTGTCCAACCTGGTCTTGAACACTTCCAGGCATGGAAGGACCCACCTTGTATTTTCTGCTCCTTTGCACAACCAATCCAGCTTTGGCAAAACACACTTTGAGAGGGAGATCCCTCTGCAGAACGTTTTGTAGGTTAGGATGCTGTGTGCCCTGTTTTTCAGGGATTGATAATTAGGGTGCTCTCCTCCCCTCCATCCTTCATGCTGCATTTCCACTTTGCTCAACCCCAGCTCTGTGTGGGGCCATATTTTAGGGGGAACAGTCTGGAGCCATGGGTTGGGGTCACCATCCCCTTCTGGAATGTCCCTGTTAGGGCTGTGGCTGAGCAGAGCCCCTCAGAGGAGCTGTGGAGGTTCCCCAGGTGTTCCCCCAGCACAGGACAGCTGTGTGCTGGCCCTGCCAGCAGCTGCCTTCCCGCTGGATTTGTGCTGATGGATACTGAGCACGTGGCTAATCCATAATCCCCGTAAATGCTGCTGATGAGTCAGTGCTCATTTAACATGAAATAGCCCTCCTGCGAAATCCATCTCCTCGGATTTAGCACGGCTACTTGTTGACTAAATATTAATTGGTTATTAACAGTATCGGTGAGAGGGAAGGAATTCAGAGTTTCCCAGGGCTGTGGCTGGTTCTGTGCCCCATGGACGAGGCTTTTCCAGGTCCCTGGATGCTGGGACCTCTCCTTCTCCAGTGCCTGAGCCCTCCTTGCCCAAATTTGTTACCCCCTTTTATTCACCACTCTCAGCCTTGCAGAAACTGCAGGGGAGGGATCAAGGTCCTGGAGTCTATAATAGCAACATCTCGCACATCCCTCTTTCTCTGGCTTAATCCTCCTTCCTTTTTTCCTTCATTCTTGCATGGATTTTAAAAATAATTATTGGGTTTTTTCGCCTCTCCCCCGCCTTGAGGGATTAATAGAAGATGCAACAAGAACAGGGGTTGATACCTGTGGTATTGGGGAGCAAGAGTGGCTGGGAGGAGGGAGAGGAGTGTCGGGTCAGTGAAATATCTTTTAGTGGCTTCCAAACCCCTCCAAATCCTGCTGTGCAGAGGGGAAGCTCTGAGGAGCCATGAGAGCTGTGCCTTCCCCTCCATCATGCTGGAATTGCAGGGCTGGGGGAGATTTCCAAGCCTGGAAAGGAGAAAGGGACCAGAACACCTCTCCTGGAAGAGTGTTGGGGGTTGAAGGGGATCTTAGACCCTGGAATGTATTTACAGATATTGGAAAAGGGGGTTATTGCTTGAAGATCAGCAATAAGAGATGTAGCATCCCTCCCTGATGCTGCTTGGAGAGGATCCTTTTCCTTTTTTGTGGCTGGAATGGAGCGTTTTAAGCAGAGAATTGGGAGAAATGTGGATATTCAGTTATTTATGGGGAGGGTCCTCAGTGGCTCTGCCCTGGGTCCCGATCTGAGCAGACCCTTCACATCATCCCAGGGCCATCTGCAGTAATTTTCCTCTGGACAGGAATTTAGCCAGGAAAATCCTTTCAGCTGGAAATACACATCTTTTTTTTTATTTTCAGTATTAAATGGAAAAAAAAGGAATGCTTTTTGTGTGCTTGCCATGGACCCGTGTCCTGCTGGGTGACAGGAGCAACAGTTTAAAGCTGTCATGCATTTTCTGTCCCTCAGCCCTCCCTCCTGCTCTGTAGGGGATGGTGCATCCTGCAAATGAAGATTCCCCACAGGTGCAGAATGCATTTCATTGCCCAGTGTGAAAAAACAATAAATATGCTCCCTAAAAAATAAAATAAAATAAAATAAAATAAAATAAAATAAAATAAAATAAAATAAAATAAAATAAAATAAAATAAAATGAAGTAAAATAAAATAAAGTAAAATAAAATAAAGTAAAATAAAATAAAATAAAATAAAATAAAATAAAATAAAATAAAATAAAATAAAATAAAATAAAATAAAATAAAATAAAATAAAATAAAATGAAGTAAAATAAAATGAAGTAAAAAAAATAAAGTAAAATAAAATAAAATAAAATAAAATAAAATAAAATAAAATAAAATAAAATAAAATAAAATAAAATAAAATAAAATAAAATAAAATAAAATAAAATAAAATAAAATAAAATAAAATAAATAAAATGAAGTAAAATAAAATGAAGTAAAATAAAGTAAAATAAAATAAAATAATAATGATAATAATGATAATAATGATAATGATGATGATGACAATAATAATAGTAATTAATAAATAAATAAATAAATAAATAAATCCAAACAACAGAAAACCCCAATACGCAGGGAAACTTGCTAAAAAGCAGGGAGAAGGGAGAGCAAGAGCTCCTCTCAAAGGAATAGTTGTTGCAAAGGGAGATCTTAGGGAAGTGATAATAAATCCAAGCACTTTGCTGGAGAAGTGCCATGGGATCAGCGGGGGATGCTGCTGTACCCGGCGGGGGGACACACAAACTGCTGGGGAGGGTTTGGCTCTCACCCTGCTTTTCCCAGAAGGGTTTTCTCGCATTCCCACGAGTTTGCAGCGATGGCTGGGGCGGCTCCGAGGGGCTGGGGTCCCTGTCGGGATTGCTGGAGCATCTCTGGGATTGCATTGCTGGAGCATCCCGGTGCCCGGGCTGGGGGAGCGGTGGGACTCTGTCCCCATCTAGCGATGGCTGGGCCGAACCTGGAGCTGCTGCAGCTCCGAGCCTGAGCTTCCATGAGAGAAAACCCAGCCTGACCTCTGCCTTCACCTCCCTGCTCCAAACCCAGCCGGGAGGGAGAGAGACAAACCCATCCCAGCCAGTTCTGCTCCTGCAGCTAGAAGGGAGGGAACTCCGGGAGCTGAAGGGGATGAGGAGCAGGCAGGCTCTCACCACTCCTGATTTTAGGATGAGAAAAATCCCTGGGAGTTTAAGGGGATGAGGAGCAGGCAGGCTCTCACCACTCCTGATTTTAGGATGAGAGAATATCCCTGAGAGTTTAAGGGGATGAGGAGCAGGCAGGCTGTCACCACTCCTGATTTTAGGATGTGTTAGAATGAGAAACCAGTAATTCATTACAGCAGGGTTCATTTGCCAGCTCTGGGCTGGAACTACAGAGCATTTAGAGCATCCTCCAAGTGGGTCTCGACCTCAGGTCTTTGCAGGGAAGAAAAAGGGATTTATGTCTCATGTACCCACAAAAGGGAGGTGTGGGAGCAGGCAGGGTTGGGGTGGGGAGGACCTGGGAGTCCCTCGAGGGGAGGAGGAGGAGGAGGGAGGTGAGGATGAAGCACCAGCAGCTGACTGTGATGTGGTGACTGCAGGGATGGAGCTGATGGAGCGCTCAGTGCTGCTGTCTCCCGTTCCAAACGGGGCTGCTCGGCTCTCTCAGCCCAGAGCTCTGGGATAAAACCTGACACAACAGCAAGGGGCTGAGCCAGGCTGAAGGGGTTTCACCACCCCACCAGGTGTGAGGAAAATTAACCCACAAACACCAGGGGTTTATGTCCAAAAAGGAGACAGAGGAATCCTTTTACTTTATTCAAATAAAGGGAGAGGCCATGGGAGATTCCCCTGGGGTCTCTCCAATTTTTGGAGGACACAGCCTCCTTTTTATCCCAATTTCCCTCTTTTTCCCCTCTGCCTGAGCTACTTGAGAGGTCCAGACTTCCCAGAGTGCCTGATATCTAAGATTCCCCCCTAATGTATAAACCTCTCTTAATTTTTAATTCCTATGGAATTTATGGTGTTTCCCCATTGTCTCTTTCATCTTTCAATATCCAATTTCATTTATCACCAAACCTACAGTTTGTAAAGGCAAATATAATTTTTTCCATTCATCAATCAGCAGAATCCATCCCATTGTTTCTTTTATCTCTCATTGCTAGTTTTATTTACCAGCAGCCCCACAGCTTGTTTTGTAAAGACAAATCCATCATTCCTCTCACGGGGAAGGAGCAGGACCTGGGGCTGGAGTGCTGCAGAGCAGCCCAGGCTGCAGCTCTGCTCCTGTGCTGTGTGACAGCCCCAGCACCACTGCTGCAACCCTGCATGTGGGAGAGACATCTGGATGGATGCAGGGGTCCTCCAGCTGTTCCCTCTGCTCCCAGCAGGAATTGTCAGCCGGGATGAATCCACACCACATCTTAAACACATCTCAAACTGCGCCAAGGGGAATAGAGGTTGGATATCAGGGAGAAGTTTTTCATGGAAAGAGTAGTGAAGTGTTGGAATGGTCTGCCTGGGGGGTGGTGGTGGAGTCACCATCCCTGGATGTGTTTATAAAAGACTGGATGTGGCACTCAGTGCCAGAGTTTAGTTGTGGTGTTAGGGCTGGGTTGGTCTCTAAGATCTTGGAGGTCTCTTCCAACCTGGTGATTCTGTTAAACACTGATTTAAATTCTGTTACACTCTTAGTGTTCCCCTCCAGGCAGCTCATGGGGCTGGAAATGCTTTGCAGAGGGATCAGGAGGGATGAGACCAAATTTCTCCCTCTTCCCGTTTGGAGCAAGTGTGGCTGTACATCACATTCCTACATTTGAGGTTTTCTATATGTAGCTCATATATGTGCTGTAAAGGTGGGCAGGCAGATGGATGGGGATGATAAAACCACTCTTTAGTAACAAATATCTCTTTTTGGCACTCAGCTTTCCTTAGAGATATGGCCTGTTAGGCTGCAGATAGCACTGGAAAGGATGGGAATCAGAGAATTTGCCTTAAATTGTTCAGGAATGAGCTGGAGAAAGCCCTGCATCGAGTCCTGAGCTGCAGGAGGAGCAGGAAGATTTCCAGAGCTCCCCCTGATTCTCCATCCCTTGCATGGGATGTGCTGAGATGTGTGAAGATGAGGCCACAAAGATGAATTTCTCCATGGGACAGGAGGCTGTGGATGCCTCACCCCTGCAAGTGCTCAAGGCCAGGTTGGACCAGGCTTGGAGCAACTTGGAACAGTGGAACCAGAAGATCTCTAAGGCCCCTAAACCATCCTGCAATCTCTGCTTTCACCTCTGTTATTTATTATTTTGCTTTTCTCCAGCTCTTTCCTTGGCCCCCTTGGGGAGAAGCAGCTGTGTGAACACATGGGACAGGATGAGGTGGGCACTGGCTGAGCACAGAGTGAAAAAAACCCCAACCATATCAGAGGGAAAACTGGACTCCAGGAAACCTTTGAAAGTAGAGAGTCCTTTAAAAGAGTTGGGAAAAAAGAGAGGAAGGGAAGTGGGAGGAAAATATCTTTCAATTTTTGCCATTTCAAAGCTTTAAGCTGACCTGATTTCAAAGAATACGTGTGTAATACTTTCCTCCTTTCTTCTCTTTTTTCCCCCCTAATAGGTAAGTGACATTTTATTCTACTTATCCTTGAGGCAAAGTTGGATTATTTTTTTTCAAGAGGGGGGATAAGACATGCAGGGAAGGAGCCACACAGGCACAGCAGCCAGTGGCACCAAGAGAGAGGCATCCAAGAGCTGCCCAGGTAGGTGACTCCAGGTGGGGACTGCCACGAGGGGTGCAGCTCTCAGGGGACATCCAGCCATCCCAAAATCCTCCAGTTTTGAGAAAATCATAGGGAAAATCCTCAGGCAGGGCCTTCTCAGCAGCTGTAGGGAGGCAGGGGTGGATACTGGTGGGAAGAGAAGCTCGTGCTTCGGTCAGGACTGTGGCCATGGGGCTCACTCCCTGTTTTTGGGGGCTGCTGTGGGATTTGGGTGGAGTGGATGTGCTGAGGGTCAAGTGTATGGATATGGTGGCTCACTGGCGTTTTCACAGCCTATTATTAGTGACATTGGGTGATGTTTTGGTGCTTTGGTGTTGGGGAAAACACGACAGACATGGAACTGGATCCAGTCAGCACATGGAAGTGCTCTCTGAGCTCCTGGAATATGCATTGCAATGACACTGGACATCCCCTTGTGCATCCCTCCCACCCCTCAAAGCTCCTAGGCCAACCCTTGCCTTTCTGGGCTGCTGCCTGTGGAATCCACATCGTGTGAATATCTGGGATAATTTACTGGGAGCTGTTTTTGCTGATGGTAGGGATGAAGTAATTTTTTGGGGGCCGTTCCAGGCTGACCTGCAAGTGTGCTGACTTCTCCTGAAGATTTGGCCTGGCAAGACAGAGCTGAATTACAGCAGCAAATACCCTGGGCACCGTCCAGGAATGGCTGGGGAAGAATTATTGTTTCCTGCCCCATTTTGCTCTGCAGCAAGATGACTTTATAACCACGTGTACGTGAGGGGACGGGGCATTGCCAAGCAGGAGCGTGGCTGCAGGGCTGAGCTGGGAGTCTGGGATAGCCAAAAATACCTTTAAACAACAGCAGAAATCCCAACCTAAGCAAAGAGCAGCATATCCTTCCTGCCAGCGTTCCTCTGGAGCCCAGAGGAGCGCAGAGCAGCGGGTTCTAACCTTTGTTGTCAGCTCTTTCTTTATTTTCCACCTCCATTTCTGCTCCTCATAACCGAGTTGACCACTGAGTGAATCCCACCCTGTGAGTGCTGATGCTGCAAGGGTTACCCCAGGGCCTGGCTCCAGCTGAGCTAGGGAAACACGTGCAAATCAACATTTTTTGACTCAAATGGAAGGCAGAACTAGGGAGAGAATAAATACAGGCCGTGGGGATCACAGCTCTATAGGAAGTTGTTATTTCCCTGAAATCCTACCCCAGGTTTGCATGGATGAGCAGCTCCCTGGAACTCTCTGGGATTGCTGTTCTTCATTAGCAGCTTGCTGTGGGGGGAATATTTTTAAGCCACGAACTTGTTTTTCAGCTGCTTATATTTTTTTTTACCAAAAGGAAGCATCAAACCCTTTTCCAAGCCTGTTTTGCTGCTCTGATGTGGGGGTTTTAGGAGGAGCAGGGATGGAGGCATGGGGAGACAAAGCATGCAGGAGCTGAAGCACATTCCCACAAATAATTAATTATATTAAAAGTATAAATGGAAACTTTCTGGGGGCAGCTGTGAGGAAAACAAGGGTTTGAAAAAAAAAAAAAAAAAATCAGTGTTTTTATTTCCACGTTGAACTTTGGTGTTCTTTTTTCTCCTGCTCGGATTTGCAGACAAGAAGAGAAAATTAAAAGTAAATGACTTAAAACCCACTTTGCTCCAAGAAGATAATTTTCCCTTCACTTTGATGTTTTGTTTCAGGGAGAGGGAGGGAGTCGATGCATAAACTCGAGGTTTATCGGGTGATGCTTGAGATCCATCCCGGCCTGGGAGAGCCGGGATGGATGGATGGGAAAAGCAGAGCGGAACAGCCCCGAGGGGGAGCCGAGCTGAGAGGCAAAACACAAAGTGTGTTTGAGGCAAATATTTGGACAATCTCAAGGCTTTGTTTAAACTAAACGTCAACTGTTAATAGCCGATCCCGCAGGGAAAAGCGGATCCTCCTGCCGAGCGCAGATTAGAGCATCGCTGATGGGGGGACCGCAAAGTCAAAGCGGTCCCAAGCTCCAGAGCTTCTGCTCCGATCCCGCTTGGAAAAGCAAGAAATTAAGCAATTTCTTCCCCAAAAAGATGAGTTTGTGCGTCCCTCAGTGGTTTGGGGTCAGGAATGCGGGAGACGCCCCGGAGATGCCAGGGCTGGGTTTGGCGAGGTGCTGGATGGAGGTTTCCAGGTGTGATTTAATAAAAAAATGTGGGAATTTATGGGCTGGGAGATTAACGCAGCATCGAGGCTGCTCCTTCACCCCTCCAGCCCCGCTATCAGACTTCACAGGAATTAGGAAGCGGTGCTATATTGATTTCAATAATTTTTCCTTTGATCTTCCTTGTCCTCATCCCTCTCCCATTCACACCCCCGTTTTTGATCTCTGTAAAGTGTTTACACCCCACAATTATAGTAATTACCTGTAGGAAAACCGGGATCGGGCTGCCAACCCTGTGTAAATCCAAGGGGTTTTAACCTTTTCCCTGCTGGGCATTCCTGGCAGCAGAGCCAGGTTCCCTCTCATGGGGCCCTGCTGGGTGCTGGCTCTGCTGTATTAAATGTGTTAAATGCTGCAGGTGTTACACAAATTGCTCAGGGTTTAGGACACGTAGGACGGGATAAAAGAGCTTTGGCTCCTTATATTTCCCCTGCCTGTCCCTGGACCTCTGCTGTGCATGGGAAAGGAGGGCTCCTCCCCAGCCCCGACTGGTGACTGTTGTCCTTTCTCGTTTGGGATGGATTTTCTCTCTCCTTGGCCAACTCTTTATGTGTTTCCTTTGTTTGCTGCTTGGGGGAAAGCTCCCTTGGGCCTTGGAACAGGTTCCCAGGGAAAGGTCGTGGCTCCCAGTTCAAGGAATGCTTAACCAATGCTCCCAGGCTCAGGGTGGGATTATTGGAGCAGCCAGGAGTTGGACTCGATGATCCTTGTTGGTCCCTTTGAGCTCAGGATATTCCATGATTGTTGTGGATTTTTGGGAATGCCCCTGGGAGCAAGACAGCGAGCAGTGACAGAAACAGAAATGGATAATCATGAAATGTGGAGCTGTAATTGCATCAGGCCGAGGTGGGAATTCCCAGAGGGGAGTTTATTGTAGGGATGGTAGAAAGGAGCTGGGTTCAGCAGGACCTGGAGGGCGTTTGCTTTGCTTCAGCTCCAGCCACGTCAGGGGTGGATGGTTCTCTCCATCCCTTGAGTGTGGCCAATGGGAAAAATTCAACTTCAACATTTCCCTGGGCTTGGAAAAGCTTTGAGGCTAAAGGCTGGCAGATGAGCCATCCCTGCATGTGCTGCTGCTGCAGAGAGGGGACAGACTGAGCTCGCTCCCCCCGAACACGATGGAAAGCACAGGGAACGCACCGAGCACAGCAACAGGTCCTGCTTCCTCCTCCTCCTCTAATCCCTGATTTTGGACAAACACCGACCCAGAAAGGGAGAGAAGAGGAATTAAATTAACGAACACAATTTCTCCCTGTCATTGCACTCTGACTAATGAGTCTATTTCTGGGTAATAAGAAGGAGCAGGAAGTGACAAGGCACTGTAATGAATTAGTGGCCCAGAACCTCGTTAGTCAGAATAATCTTTCCATGAAAGATAAACGATGCAAACATTAATTATGAAGCCGCTGCGGAAATGCATTTTGTTATTTGGCATCCCAAGACATCTCTCCAAGTTATTACTGAAGTGAGGTGCTTTATGAAACAAAATAAAAGGGATTATAAAAAGAAATGGGGATAATATGTTGGGCTCCAAGCAGGATCACCTTTGTGAAGTGATGCACGAGGTGAGCAGCTGGGTGATTTCCAGGGGGCAGCAGAGATTTCCAGGGTGTCCCTGTCTGCTTGTATCAATCATCCATCTCCCACTGCTGCCTGTGGGCTCCTGCCAGCCCAGAGCCCAGTGCCAGAAGAAATGGCAATCCAAAGAATTGCACCCCAAGGGATGTAAAAAAATAAAAGTAATTAAAAAAGAAAGAAAGGGAAGTAGGATTTGGATTATTTATCTATGTCACTCTGCACATGGGATTGCAGGGTTTTGGCTGCATGGGTTTTGGCCAGCTCAGTCTCTCCATAGCTGGGTCACTGTTGCTTCCTGAAAGAGATGTCTTAGAACTGGCTCAGGGACATCTCTGTGAGCCACAGCCGTGGCTTGGATTTCTCTGGAGGTAATGGAACAGCAGCTGAAATGAGGCTGGATTTTAATGAGGGAAAAAAGCGCAGGAACATCTTTTAAAAAAATATTAAAATTATATAGATATTATATGTATGTCTATAGATCTCACATGGGAATAAGAAGAATCATTCCACCCCCACTCTTTAGCTGCTGCCTGCTCCCACCTCTGCTGTATTAGTGCGGCTTGTCCCAATTTTCTTCTTTGTTGTTTTTATTCCCAATGTATTCCGGAGCTCTTCTCCCAGATTTCAAAGAGACGGCGCCCGGTGTTTGGGCGCAGTGGTGGCTCTGCCTTCCAGGTGCAATTACTTTGCAACACAACTTTGTCTGGTGCAGAGCCTTTCGTGGCAGCAGGAGGGGAAAAGGAATTGGGGGGTGAGGTGGGGTTGGGGAGAAGGCAGGGAGAGGTACCTGGGAAGAGGGATGGAGGGAGAAGGCAAGGGAGAAGAATCCAGGGGGGGATGGAAGGAGAAGGCAGGGAGAGGAATCCAGGGGGGGATGGAAGGAGAAGGCAGGGAGAGGAATCCAGGGGGGGATGGAAGGAGAAGGCAGGGAGAGGAATCCAGGGGGGGATGGAAGGAGAAGGCAGGGAGAGGAATCCAGGGAGGGATGGAAGGAGAAGGCAGGGAGAGGAATCCAGGGAGGGATGGAAGGAGAAGGCAGGGAGAGGAATCCAGGGAGGGATGGAAGGAGAAGGCAGGGAGAGGAATCCAGGGAGGGAGGGATGGAGGGAGAAGGCAGGGAGAGGAATCCAGGGAGGGATGGAGGGAGAAGGCAGGGAGAGGAATCCAGGGAGGGATGGAAGGAGAAGGCAGGGAGAGGAATCCAGGGAGGGATGGAAGGAGAAGGCAGGGGAGAGGAATCCAGGGGGGGATGGAAGGAGAAGGCAGGGAGAGGAATCCAGGGAGGGATGGAAGGAGAAGGCAGGGGAGAGGAATCCAGGGGGGGATGGAAGGAGAAGGCAGGGAGAGGAATCCAGGGAGGGATGGAAGGAGAAGGCAGGGGAGAGGAATCCAGGGGGGGATGGAAGGAGAAGGCAGGGAGAGGAATCCAGGGAGGGATGGAAGGAGAAGGCAGGGAGAGGAATCCAGGGAGGGATGGAAGGAGAAGGCAGGGAGAGGAATCCAGGGAGGGAGGGATGGAGGGAGAAGGCAGGGAGAGGAATCCAGGGAGGGATGGAGGGAGAAGGCAGGGAGAGGAATCCAGGGAGGGATTGTTATAAACGCAAAGGCAAATTTATGATAGAGATGAAAAATAGATTTATTAATAAACAACAAAGAGAGAAACAACGATAAAAATCCACAATAAAAAGATCAGCGCAGCGCTGGGTGGACAGGGTCTACACCAAAAGGTATAGGTTTCCCAAATCCACGTCTGAGGGTCCCCAAGCCTCGGTTTTTATAGAGGTTTTGTGTCCTTAGGCTAAAATTCCAGGCAGGTTTCATTCACCAAGTGTCTCTGATTGTTCAGTGAATGAATTTCCTGCCGTAGAATGATGACATTAACTTGTGTCCGGCCAGAATCTCCTCATATGTAAAGGAGATTCTGTATGTATTTCAATTTGTGTTGTCCTGGCAGGGCGGGGGAATTCGGTCTGGTGCCGATGGATATCTTGACTGCGCCTTCCTCTTTGTTCCTCCTGATTGCTTTCTCAACACCAGGAACAGCCCTGGTCTGGCAAGGCTCAGTTTTTCGGAGCCTGTCTTTTCACTATTGATCAGATTGTTTCCACAGAAGTCTGCAGGGCGTTGCTCAGGTCCGGAGGCCGACGATTTCCCTGAGCCAGCTCCATTGTAGGTTTGACGAGCCTCGTCCTGTTTTTTGTTCGTGTTGATGGGCCTTGCCAAAGTTCGTTATCAAGGTGTCGTTTTGCAATCAGTTTCTCCCCAAAGGAGATTTCGGCCAGCCCCAAGAAGGGGTTTTTCTGTACATTTTATATTTTATATCCTTGCAAACACATTTGTCACATTTATACAATTTTCGAATTTTTAATACATATGGTAATTTATTACAGTCCCCCACCTAATAATTTATCACATTAAAAATTCGTGCAAACTGAAATAGTTTAACCTTTGAAAAGAGGAATATTTGTATTCCTTTTTACCCTTTTTCTTTTAGTGTCTTTCTTTATCTGTTTCTAAATCATCATTTTCAATTGACAACATGTGTTTGCTCTCAAAGTCCTTTAAAGCCTGTACTGCTTCCTCACTTTCTTTCTCCTCTTCTAATAATAATAATTTTGAGAGAAGGGCCGTTTTATTTTGTGCTTTTTCCGGTTCTACTGGGAGGGCGGCAATCTGCATCCCTTGAACCACGGAGTGAATTAATCTAATCAGGCATGGAATTAAACAGGGCAGGAAGATGACTCCGGCCGCGGAACACCCTATAAAGAATACTAGCTTTTTCCACCAAGCCCCTTGTCCAAAAATTTGGTCCCACCATGAGGCTTGCAAGATAGAATTCCATTTTTGGACAGGGACATGCGCTACCTTTTTAATTTCCGCAGCTAGACCCTTTATAGTTTCCCCGTAGTCATCTATCTCCATGCAACACTCGGATTCGTTATACCTTCCACACACTCCTCCCTCCTCGGCTAGCAAATAATCGAGAGCTAGTCTGTTCTGGTACACAAAAGCTCTCATCTGCGAATGTTGTTTTGCTAGGAGTTCCAGGGCTTCTGAAGTGTGGTTTGAGACTACTTCTACCACCGCCTGCAGTCTGATGAGTCGATTGAGGAGGTAGATGGGGGTTCTATAACCCCAACTGCCATCATTAGCCCAGGTGGCTGGACCATAATATTGTATGATCCTTTCCGCGGGCCATTCCTCCTCCTTCCACTTTTGACTGCCTCCTGCCATTGGTAGTCCCTTTTTCAAATCCCTTTTTTGTCGGGCCAGAGTTTCAAAGAGGGGAGCACCTAAAGACTTACTTTCATCTTTAGGTAGAGTAAAGAAAAATGGTCGAATGATTCCGAGTGTGCATGACCCTTTCCATTTCCGTGGTAATTCACTGTATGCTTTTTTCCCGCATACCCAGTAAATTCCATCGGGTGCTTCCCAATTTCTGCTAGTTCTTGCCGGATCCTCCCAGTAGTCCCTCAGGCCTATGAATGAATGAAAGGGATTGGCCCCCAGCTTTTTGTTCCAGCAAAGCCCAATATCTTCTATCCATTCACAGTCATTTTCCCGATAGGAGTTCCAATATCCTTCGGGTGGCTCTGGTTGCCAGATTTTTGTCTTTTTGTCTGAATTTACTGCGAGAGTATTTACACAAGGGGTATACCCTACTAGGTCAGTAAATTCTTTTCCTTCCCGGCTGATACAAAATGTTCCGATTATTCTCTTGTCAATCACCCACCCTTCTGGTCTCCGGGTTGTTTTGGATAATATTAAACCTGTCCATTTTAATAATTGTTCTGGGGTCAATGCCTCTCCCTTCCAAGGCCACCTTTCGGCTGATTTCAAACCACCACATATCCAACAATTGGATAAACCCAATTCGGTGGCTATCTCTTGCATTAGATCTGCGAATAGATTTTGATTTGGATTTGGCAATTTCCAATTGTCATATTGTTTTTCCAATTGTTCATAATGTTCACTGAGAGAGTTTAACCTCTCTTGTTCTAACCTCTTTCTTTTGTTTTCCATTTCTCGTCGTTTTATTTCTAATGTTAGCTGTTTTATTTTATTTTCCGGATCTAACCCTTCCCCGTCCTTCGAAAAACAAAACACCGGGTCAAACTGGAGACATACCCTTTCATCATTTGGTTCTAATAGGTCTAAAACTATTGGTTCGTTATTGAATGCCATTTTCTTTTCATGTTTCAAATTTTTCCCTTCCCAGTACAATTTATCACCCATTAAACACGGTTTTAAGTTTGCTTTGTTGTAGCAAACAGGGTTAACTCGGTGGTATGCCAAAAAGGTTGATTGTTTTCTCCCCCCGATCCAGACAGTTTTGTTACACTGTCCGCAGACCGAGATCGGGGGAATCCCCTTTATCTCTCTTTTACTCCGGAAGTGGGTCATCATAACCCCTAGTTCTTCCGAGGTCCGAATTGGTCTTTTTCTAATACTCGCTCCAGGGTTAGAACACCAGATTTTTTCTTCCAATTTGCACATTTTGAATTGCGTGTCGTTTAACCAGCATTCTCCCGAGTGTAATTCAGGTGGGCAGACAGTCAGTCCTTCGATTCTCGTGGCAATTTTACATTGCTCACACTTCCCCAGGGGACCCTCCCCTGGGGACACCTCGGACCCCATTCCTTTGGTCGAGTACGTGGCTAGGTTCAGGAGCATCAGGATTCCCCACAATTGCATCCCTCTGCCATTCCCTCCGCCCGTATAATAGCATACGGCGGGGATAACCATCTTCTCGGCAGCAAGGACTGTCTTCAGGGGCCCTTGATGTCCTGATGGCGAACCTTCGCTTGAAGGTCGCCCACCGAGAAGCCTTGACTGTATCAAACCGGCACGGTACTTGCACGGTTCTACGACACTCTATTTTCAGGGGCTCTGCCTTACAATCAAGCTGACCCCTTATTCCTTTTCGGTAAAACAGGAACCACTCCGGAGAGTCGAGTTCCAAAAGGCCCGCCCGGGTAGCGAGTATTAGAAACTTATTGGTCTGTTCCAATTCCCTTTCGTAGCACCTAGTGCACAGTCCCCTTGGCCTATACCCCCTTAAGCAATGAGTTACCCAAGTCTGCTTACAATAAGCACACTTAAAATGTACAAAGGGAAAACAATAGCAATCGCGGATTTCGCAACTTATCCTTTCGCTATTGTTCATTTGCGATGTCTCCGTAGTTTGATCTTCAGCTCTCCCGGCGGGGTGGTGACTTTCCACTCAGTGGCGCTGCAGTCCGGAACTTTCTTTGCTCGAGAGTGATGTGTCCACCCTTTCTCGGCTGTCCGTACTGCAGTATCGGTTGTCAGAAGAACGAGATAAGGGCCTTCCCAATGTGGGCCGAGGGGTAGCTCTCTCCAGACCTTGATTAATACTTTATCTCCCGGTTGAATTTTGTGGATTGGAAATCCCAAGGTGACACTTTGGGGAATCAATCCTCTCTTCCTGAGCTCCTGTAAATTTTTATTTACAGAGATGAGATATGGTTGTAATTGTGCATCCTCTGCTTGAGGATGTGACACGGGCATCCCGTGCTGATATGGCATTCCATACAGCATCTCAAAAGGGGACAAACCCGTTTCTGAATGGGGCATGGTCCGAATGTTTAACAACGCCAGAGGGAGACACCGAACCCAGGTTAATTTTGTCTCTATTATTAATTTAGATAATTGTGATTTTAGTGTTTGGTTCATCCTTTCCACTTGCCCAGAGCTTTGAGGGTGCCAAGGGGTGTGATATTGCCACCGGATTCCTAATGCTTCTGATAATTGTTTGATGATTTTCGATGTGAAGTGCGTGCCTTGATCCGAATCGATATGGTCCACTATCCCATATCTCGGAATTATCTCCTCTAACAGAATTTTGGATACGGTCTGGGCTGTGGCTTTTGCTCTAGGAAAAGCCTCCACCCAATGTGTTAATTTGTCTACTATTACTAGCAGATACTTGTTTCTTCCAATTTTTGGTAGTTCAGTGAAATCTACCTGAATTCTTTCGAAAGGTCGATATGAAAGTGGCCGACCCCCCAATTTTGTTTGTTTCGAATTTGATCGGTTGACTTTCTGGCATACCACGCACCCTTGTACCTCTTGCTTGGCAAGTTCGAAGATTCCCTTACACCCAAAAAATTTCAAAAATTGTTCTGCCAATGCTCTGGTTCCCCAATGTGTTTGTTCATGCAGTCTCCGGAGTATTCCCCTTGCTATGCTTTTGGGAACTAGTTCCCTCCCATCAGGTAACCACCATTTATTGTCTTTAAATTGCCCCCCTACCTTTTTGAAGTCTTCCAGCTCCTTCTCCGATGGGAGCGCGGACACCTCTGGTGATTCCTTGTGACTAACCTCGGGAATACTTACCGTTAACAATGCCGCTCGTTTTGCCTCCTTGTCTGCCCAATTGTTTCCTCTGGTTTGAAATTGCCACCCAGTTTGGTGTCCCCTTACATGGACAACCGACACCTCCAGTGGCTCCCTGACTGCCTCTAAAATTTGCTTAATGATCTCTCCGTGTATTAATCTTTTACCTTTCGTATTTATTAGTCCTCGTTCTTCCCATATTTTTCCGAAAGTATGCACTACCCCAAATGCATACTTTGAGTCTGTGTAAATGGTTCCCCTTTTTCCTTTCAAGCCTTTGAGGGCTTTTAGGAGAGCAAATAGCTCACAGGCCTGGGCCGACCAGTTTGCCTGCAGGGGACCTGATTCTATGGTTTGTCCCGTCATACCATTTATGATGGCATAACCCGATTTTCTTTTACCTTCTACCATTTTCGATGATCCATCAATGAACCATTTTTCTCCACCTTCTAACTCCTGGTCTTCCAAGTCCGGTCTTATCTTAGTTTGCAGCTCTACTGCTTCGATGCAATTATGGAGTAGCTCGCCTGTTGGTTCCCCGAATAAAAACTGCGCTGGATTTTGGGCAGTGGTTGTTCTCAGCTCGAGACCCGGCGAACTGATTAACATCGCTTCATATTTCAGAAGCCTCGAATCAGTTAGCCATTTCTCGGCTTTTTGTTGTAAGACATTTCTTACATCATGTGGGGTATATACTGTTAAAGGGGCTCCAAAGGTTATCCTTTTTGCTTCCCCGACCAACAGAGCTACCGCAACAATTGCCTGCAAGCAAGTAGGCCAACCTCGGCTGACCGGATCTAGGATTTTCGATAGAAATCCTATTGGTTTTTTTCTTTTCTGCCCACTCCTGGGTCAGAACTCCTTGGGCTGTTTGTCCACTGACGTCGACAAACAATTGGAACTCTTTATTCGTGTCAGGTAAAGTTAGAACCGGAGCAGTAATAAGTGCATTTTTCAGCTCCTGGAACTTACTTTCATCCTGCGCTGTCTATTTTAGTCGGTCCGTATTTAATCTTTCATACAAAAATTTTACCTTTTCGCTAAATCCTTCAATCCACTGCCGGCAGTATCCCAAAAGTCTTAAAAACTGTCTTATTTGTCTTTTCGTTTTAGGGGCAGGAAGTATGAGAATTCCTGCTACCCTGTCAGGATCTAACTTCTTTTTACCCTGTGATATCTAATGCCCTAGATACTTTACCTCGGGCTCTGTGAACTGCAGCTTAGATTTGGACACTTTCAAGCCCTTCTGTCCTAGGAAATTTAACAACGAAATTGTGCTCCTTTTAACTTGTTCCTCAGTCGTTCCAGCAATTAATAAATCATCTACGTATTGTAATAGTTTTGTCCCTTCCTCCGGATGAAATTGTGTGAGTAGTTGTTCCAATGCTTGTCCGAACAAGTTTGGTGATTCCACAAAGCCTTGTGGGAGGACAGTCCACCTTAACTGTTGATTTCTGTTCGTGTCAGGATCCTCCCATTGAAATGCAAAGAAATTTCTACTCCCTTCATCCAAAGGACAGGTCCAGAATGCATCCTTTAAGTCAATCACACTGTACCAAACATCCTCAGGCGAGAGTCTGTTTAGTAAAGTATAGGGGTTGGCTACGACTGGGAACCTGGTTCGGGTCCGAGCATTTACTGCTCTCAGATCCTGAACCAGTCGGAAACTCCCATCTGCTTTCTTTACGGCCAGGATGGGGGTGTTATGTTGGGACATGCACGGCTCGAGAGTTCCTCCTTTGAGGAGGTCGTCAATTACTAGTTTTAAACCCCTTCTCCCTTCTATAGGGATGGGATATTGCTTGATCCTGATTGGATCATCCGGGTTTTCTATCTCAATTTTGATGGGGGGAATATTCAATTTCCCCACCTCTCCCTTGGAATGCCACACCTGAGGATCAATTTCTTTCTCATCTTTTGGCGTTAAATGGAATATTTTTATTACTAATTCGGAATCTTTCACCACAATGTTTATCCCTAATGCAATAATCATATCTCTCCCTAATAAATTATAATCCGCTTCCTCTACTAACAACAAATTTCCTAAACAAACTTTATTTTCAGATTCAATTTCTACATCTTTTATTACAGAGACCTTAAAAGGGTCTCCCTTTGTGCCAATTACAACCACCTTTTCTTTGCTTGTGAGGCATCCCTTGGGTAATTTCTGTAGGGTGCTTCTTTCAGCTCCCGTGTCGACTAAAAATTCAATTTCCTGGCGATGGGGACCTACTTTAAGTTTTATCAAGGGCTCCGTTGCTGTTAATGTCCCCATCTGAAAGAGCCCAAGACCTCCCTAGTCTTCTTGAAATATTTTCTCATCTTTTTGTTTCTGCCGGCAATCCCGTTGGATGTGCCCTACCTTTTTGCAATAAAAACATTCTGGAGGATTCTTTCGGGGAGCCGGGTTGTCCTTTTGCGACCCCTGTGGCTTTTTCGGTAATGTCTTACCTTGTTTCTGTTCTTGTTTTTGAACTTCTTTTACTGCGGCCACTAGGATTTTGGCCTGCAGTTTCTGTTTTTCGTCTTCCCTTCGCATATATACTTTTTGAGCTTCTCTTAGAAGCTCTTGTAAACTTTTCTCTTGCCACCCATCAACCTTCTCTAATTTCCTTCTTATGTCCTCCCATGATTTTGCTACGAACTGTGTTTTTAGCAAAACCTCTCCCACTGGAGAGCTGGGGTCCGTTCCAGAATATATCTGTAAACTTCGCCTCAGTCTTTCTAACCACTCTGTGGGAGATTCTTCCTTTCCTTGGCATTCCCCGAATACTTTACTGATATTTTGTCCTCGGGGAACCGCTTCCCTTATTCCTTGTACAATCATGTTTCTTAAATCAATCATGTTCCTTCTTCCTTCTTCTGTTTGGGCACTCCAACTCGGGTTTACGCCGGGCCATTTTTGGCTTCCTGGCGTCCCCTGCGGGTTTCGCCGCTCCCAGTCTCTGATACCTGCCTGTTTGATCATTTCCCTTTCCTCCTGGCTGAACAACGATCTCAATATAGACATGAGATCCTCATAAGTGTAAATACTACTTCCTAGAAATTCGTCTAACTTCTCCGCCACCCCAAACGGGTCGTCTAACAATCGCCCCATCTCCTTTTTGAATGCCCGCACGTCCCCTGAATTAAGGGGTACATTTACAAATCCAATAACTCCTGGGGCGGTAGGCACTTCTCTGAGGGGAAACATTCGATGTCCACTTTCGTTTTCTCCCCAATCCTCATGCATCGATCTCGCTTTGTAGCGAGTTCGACTTGAGGGAGGGGAACTAGGATTCTCAAACATTGGTTCTCTTATTGTTTGCGGATATTCCGCTGTACCCACATTATCAAATGGGGTACTTTCTGTTGTTTTTGAGGGTCCCGGCAGTGGTGGTTGGACTGGCAACGGGGGATAAGGTGTTTTCCAGCCTTGCATCCCCCTGGCCCCTGAGAGGGCTGTGGTTGCCGTGGTTTCAGTTGGCGGGGACATCGGGGGAGCCGCCGGAGCCGTTACCGGCGCCGTCTCCCTTATCTGTGGGGTGTGTCCACCAGCCGGTTGTCCAGGGGAACCCGTGGGTGCTGATGGCACCACTTGATCTGCCGCAGGAAGCCCCGCTGGCCCGTGGTATGGTGGGGGCAGGTGATCCAGGGGTTCCCAACTTTCTGTTTTTATTTCATTTTTCTGTTTCACTGGGAACAGCCCGACCTTGGGAGCTAACCAAAGTCGGGCGTATTCTTTTTCCTCGGAGTCCGAGGAGGCTTTACGCTCCACGTGAGAGATTAACTCGTTACATGTCCACTTCTCAAATGTACCTAGTACTGGCCAGATGAGGTAATTTCGCAACTCTTGCCCACCCCAAACCTCAGCACAGTAATAGATCATCTTTGCCTTGGACTTCCTTTTTCTTTCGGGACACTTTTCCCAATTTCTCAACATCCACCCCAAAGGACTTTCTGGGGGAATGTCTAACAATTCCTTCGTTCTTTCAGAAGGGTCCTTTTCCTTAATTTCTTTTTGTACCTTACTTTTTCTCTGCCCCATAGTGAAGAGAGAAAATTCTTACCTGTTCTCTGCGTTGTGTTCTTTCGGTTATACTTGGGAAGTCAAAAAGACTGCCAATACTCACCTTCACGGTTTGCTGCACCGGGGTTTTTCTTGGCGCTCTGACCTTTCCCTCGGAACCCTCCCTGGGTTCTCTTTTGGGTTGAAAGAGTTTACTAATTCCCGAGCTCGATGGGACGTCCTCTTCCCCTTTCAACCCCCTTTGCGATCGGTCCTCCGGGACTCCCTTTAGCCCCGGGATTGACAAATGTGGCAGAGAGTCTCACACGGAATCGCTTCCTTCGCGGCCGGCCAATTCCCTCGCGGGAGGATGGAAACGCGGCCTTGAAGTCCACACTCGCTCCGTGATCAGATCACGTCTCACACACACTTGCCCAATCGCCTGCTCAACCTCACAATACTTACAGCAACTTTTCTTGCAAGGATGTCTTTGTGCACTTCAGACTTTTTACAAGCTACCAAGCCGCGGCTTTTCCTGAAGGCCCCGTGCCTTCCCGAGCTCTCTGGATCCGTTTCTTTTTATTGTGGTTTTTACCTTTCCTAAATTTGGTTCGGATGTTGGGGTGGGCTGCGGAGGTTCTCGACTTCCCAGGCCGCCGAAATCGGCGGGGGTACCCCCCTGGACAGCGAGATTCTCCCACAGCTGTTCCCAATCCGAGTCACGGCACCAATCTGTTATAAACGCAAAGGCAAATTTATGATAGAGATGAAAAATAGATTTATTAATAAACAACAAAGAGAGAAACAACGATAAAAATCCACAATAAAAAGATCAGCGCAGCGCTGGGTGGACAGGGTCTACACCAAAAGGTATAGGTTTCCCAAATCCACGTCTGAGGGTCCCCAAGCCTCGGTTTTTATAGAGGTTTTGTGTCCTTAGGCTAAAATTCCAGGCAGGTTTCATTCACCAAGTGTCTCTGATTGTTCAGTGAATGAATTTCCTGCCGTAGAATGATGACATTAACTTGTGTCCGGCCAGAATCTCCTCATATGTAAAGGAGATTCTGTATGTATTTCAATTTGTGTTGTCCTGGCAGGGCGGGGGAATTCGGTCTGGTGCCGATGGATATCTTGACTGCGCCTTCCTCTTTGTTCCTCCTGATTGCTTTCTCAACACCAGGAACAGCCCTGGTCTGGCAAGGCTCAGTTTTTCGGAGCCTGTCTTTTCACTATTGATCAGATTGTTTCCACAGAAGTCTGCAGGGCGTTGCTCAGGTCCGGAGGCCGACGATTTCCCTGAGCCAGCTCCATTGTAGGTTTGACGAGCCTCGTCCTGTTTTTTGTTCGTGTTGATGGGCCTTGCCAAAGTTCGTTATCAAGGTGTCGTTTTGCAATCAGTTTCTCCCCAAAGGAGATTTCGGCCAGCCCCAAGAAGGGGTTTTTCTGTACATTTTATATTTTATATCCTTGCAAACACATTTGTCACATTTATACAATTTTCGAATTTTTAATACATATGGTAATTTATTACAGGATGGAAGGAGAAGGCAGGGAGAGGAATCCAGGGAGGGATGGAAGGAGAAGGCAGGGGAGAGGAATCCAGGGGGGGATGGAAGGAGAAGGCAGGGAGAGGAATCCAGGGAGGGATGGAAGGAGAAGGCAGGGAGAGGAATCCAGGGAGGGATGGAAGGAGAAGGCAGGGAGAGGAATCCAGGGAGGGATGGAAGGAGAAGGCAGGGAGAGGAATCCAGGGAGGGAGGGATGGAGGGAGAAGGCAGGGGAGAGGAATCCAGGGAGGGATGGAAGGAGAAGGCAGGGAGAGGAATCCAGGGAGGGATGGAAGGAGAAGGAAGGGAGAGGATTCCAGGGAGGAATCCAGGGGGGTATGGAAGGAGAAGGCAGGGAGAGGTACCAGGAGGGAAGGTTGAGTGGACATAAAGGGGACAGGTATCCAGAGAGGAATGGAAGGAAAAGGCAAAGGAGAGGACTCCGGAGAGAGATGGTAGGGATGGAAGAAGCAGTGTATGTCACATTTTAACAGAGCAGCGCTACCAGTGAGACCTTTCACCCCCAGAGCAGCTGCCAGGGTGGGTGGGGTGGTTCTGGTGGATGTGATGTTCTTCTGGGACTCTGCTTCCCTCTGACGACCTTAAGTCTGTGCCTGGGGTGACCAGGTTTAGTTTTGCTGCCCTGAGCGGATTTTACCCAAACAGCAGAACAAGTCAGGTACTCACACAGATGCTTTTGCAAACCCTGCTGAGCACTGCCAGCATTATTTCAGCGTTATTTGCAAACCCTGCTCCTCCCTGGATCGCAGATCACCGTCTGTTAATGGGAAGCAATAGTGGAACATTGCCTTCGCAGAGGGTTGCAGGATACATCGGTAATTACGAGGTGCTCAGAAAGGGCCGGAATGGGGCCAGCAGTGCATGGTGGCGAGGCAAATACTCCCTCTAACAATCTCTGTGCTGCCTGGGAGGCTCTGTCTCGGATTGGAACGCTTTCCTAAGGCTCCAGCTGCTGTGAGATGGCTCTGGCTAAGGCGACACAGCGGCAATAGCCCGGGGGGAGCTGTGCACCCAGAGGCTGTTTCTGGGTCAGACACACCACACCACTTTAGCCTGTCTTTGTTGCCCGATCCGAAGAAAACACAAACAACTGTTATAAATGCAACGGCAAATTAAAGATTAACAAAGATTAATTTATTATAAATTAATAAAGCAACAAACAGTGAGGAAAAAACCACAATAAATGGACAGCGCAGCGCTGGGTGGACAGGGTCTATACGCAAGGTATAGGTGTTCCCAAATCCACGTCTGAGGGTTTTCTGGCCTGGGTTTTTATAGGGATTTTATGTCCCCAGGCTAGAATTCCAACCAGTTCCCATTCACCAAATGTCCCTGATTGTCGGGTGAATGGATTTCCTGGCCTAGAACATTGAGTCAGTAAGTATCCGGGCAGAGTCTCCTCAAATGTAAAGTGAGTCTGTATGTATTTTAACATATTTCATCACAGCAGAAGGGATCCGGGCTAGCACCGATGGATATCTCGGAGGAGTAGTCTCTTCTTTGTCTTTCTTGATTGAGTTTCTGTAGTATGGGTTTGGCAGGTGTGGTGTTCGATTCTGGCAACGACCATCTTCCTGGGGCTCGTCCCTTTTGTCTTGCTTGATGGTCTCCGGCCGAAATCGGCCGGGCGTTGCCTTTATCTGGAGGTAGACTTTCAGGCTAGTTCTTTTGTTTCTATGATGGCCTGTGTCCTGTCTTTTCCTCTGAGTTGATGAGTCTGCTGAAACCTGTTATCTGGGGGGGGTTCTTTTGCAATTCGTGATTTTTGGAAAAGGAATTCTACCTCGACCGGGAGGAGAATTCCTTATTCCATACTTACATTTAGTTATAATTATACATACTTTATTTAAACTTCTTATTCCGAATTTTTATTTACTCAATTCTTTATTACACAACCGAAGTCGTTTATGCGGTGCTTTATTGAGGGCCCGAGAGCCTGTGGACTAGCGTCCAAAGCCAGAGCCCCCTTTCACAGAAAAATTACAGGGTTTTTAGATGTTTTCTACATGATTTCTTCATCATCACAATTTCTTACTTTCTTTCACTACTTGGTACTCTTAAAAACGAGATTCACTTAATAAATTATAAAAAGAATTTAATATAAACAAAAGACAATTAGGAGACAAAAGAAATAAAGCAAAAGGTTAAAACGGCCGGGTGCCCTGGTGCGTTACCAGGAACACACCTGGTATCTCAGGAGTGTCCTTTTTATCCCATCTTTGCTGTGAGAGGTTAATGCATATTCAAGCATGTCCCCTCCCTGGTTCCACCTTCTTGGATCATGTTATTTTCTGCTGGTCAGCATTATTTTGGAGTTTGGTTTCTTTTTTGCTGCAGATGGTCACTTGTTGATAACAGCCTGGGCCCCTCATCCTTCCCCTGAGGGCAGCTGGTCTTCATATCTTCCGCTGATAACAATTTGGGCTCTATTGTTCTCCTGATAACAACTTGGGCCCCACTGTCCTTGCCCTCTGGAGTTTCCTTGCCTTGTACCTAGGAAATTCTTTTAAACTTAAGACTTGTTAGCATAGCTAAAAAGTATTTAATATATAATATTCATCTGCGAAAGCCAATATCACAACACAAATTTATAACAGTACGGTTATCTCTTTGACCTTTAGGTTTTGCCAAAAGGTACATTCCTTAGATTATCTCCTAGTTACACTGCTTACATTGCAATATCTGCTATACAGTTCATCTGCAGGTTACATGCGGCCTACCAAGCCTTAGCATGACTACTACTAATGTCAACTAATGCTAACTATTAACGTTTGCTACTATCTTAATAATACAGTTTATTGAATCAAATGGCAACATCTTTATGGTCCCCATCTCGGGACTGCTTTATTTGTGGGGGTGGGAATATTCTGTGGGAAGAGAGGAGGAAGCTCTCTCTAGTTAAGGAGTTTGTGATCCTGGTTAGCTGGCGCTGGCCGAGCACACAGCCTGCAACAAATCCAGAAATGCCTTTTCCTACAGGCAGAAACACGCAGGATCGGCCTGTCTCTCATCCAGTGTCAAAATAGAATATTTTTATAGAATCCCAGGCTGGGTTGGGTTGGAAGGGACCTTAAAGCTCATCCAGTCCCAGCCCTGCCATGGACAGGGACACCTTCCACCATCCCAGGCTGCTCCAAGCCCTGTCCAGCCTGGCCTTGGACCCTGCCAGGGATGGAACAGCCACAAATTCCCTGGGCAGCCTGTGCCGAGGCCTCGTCATCCTCACAGGGAATAATTTCTTTTGTATATCAAACCTAAATTTCCCCTCCTTCAGTTTGAACCCAGACAATGAATGATCTCCGCTTATTTTAGGCCCTCAATCACAGCATGAAATTCCCGGTAATCACCACCATCATCCTCGCTATTGTCTCATGAAAGCGAGAAAGAAAAGAAATAACCCCGACCTCTTATTTTAAAAACGTTGTTATTGTTTTCCAGCAATTGTTGGCTCGTTATGCCGGTGCTTGAGTTAAAGGGAGAGAGAAACAGGCTGGAAATAAGCTGAGGAGCAGCCGTGTTAAAGCGCTTTGCAGCGGAGCTAAAGCACTCCGGGCCGGGTAATTAAGGAGCCCAGCACCCCCCCGCACCCGGGAATTGTGTTTCTGCCTCAGGTGCTTCTCTGCATGTTCAAAGTGCACAGGAATGGATCAAACAGGATTTACTCCTTTCTGCAAGGGCTGCCTGGCAAGCCGGGATTATGCTCTGGGAAAGCATCTGATGAGGAATGAAATGAGACATGGCAAAAATGCGCTCTTTAGAAAAATACAGGGAAGTGGAGAGGAGGGAAGAGAAGGAAGAGGGGAAAGAAAAGGGAAAAGGGAAAGAAAGAGAGAAGAAGAGATGAGGATGATGTCCTGGAAAAAAGGAAGGAAGAGATGAGGATGTCCTGGAAAAAGGGAAGGAACAGATGAGGATGTCCTGGAAAAAGGGAAGGAACAGATGAGGATGTCCTGGAAAAAGGGAAGGAAGAGATGAGGATGTCCTGGGAAAAGGGAAGGAACAGATGAGGATGATGTCCTGGAAAAAGGGAAGGAAGAGATGAGGATGTCCTGGAAAAAGGGAAGGAAGAGATGAGGATGCTGTCCTGGAAAAAGGGAAGGAAGAGATGAGGATGCTGTCTTGGATTCATGGCCAGCTGTCTCCTTGGGTGGCACAGGGACAGGAAGAGGGGTTCATGTTCACACCCGTTTGGATGGCTGGGGTGTGGCCTGAAGGAAGGTTGAGGTTTTCGGTTGATTTTGAGAGGGGTTTGAAGCTCAATTCCCCAGGAGTCCTGACCTGCCAGGTGGGCCGGTGTCTCTTGAAATATTCCTGCCGTGACTTTCTGCCTCTTTGAGCCCCTCTCTGGAGCTCTGCGAGCCCAGCAAAGCAATCTTTGATTTCAGTGTGTTGAGGATGGAGCCTGTAGGAAAAGGAGAAGCCTTATCCTAACAAAATGTGCTGAATTCAAGGAGGCCATAAGGGGAGGGGGGGAATCTCTGCAAGAACCGTGGGCAAACAGCCCTGTCCTAATTCAGGGCACAGCCACACACCCTGGGCATGCTCGCATCCCTTTCCCCCTCCTGCCTAGCAGAAGGTTCTTAAAAACGAGATTCACTTAATAAATTATAAAAAGAATTTAATATAAACAAAAGATAATTAGGAGACAAAAGAAATAAAGCAAAGGGTTAAAACGGCCGGGTGCCCTGGTGGGTTACCAGGAACACACCTGGTATCTCAGGAGTGTCCTTTTTATCCCCTCTTTGCTGTGAGAGGTTAATGCATATTCAAGCATGTCCCCTCCCTGGTTCCACCTTCTTGGATCATGTTATTTTCTGCTGGTCAGCGTAATTTTTGCTGGTTATCGTTATTCTAGCTGGTCAGTATTATTTTGGAGTTTGGTTTCCTTTCTGCTGCAGATGGTCACTTGTTGATAAGAGTCCAGGCCCCTTATACTTCCTCAGAGAGCAGATGGGCAGGGATGGAGCATCCACAACTGCAGTGACACAACACCACATGGAGGAGAGGTGGCCTGGACATGTCCCCAGAAGCAGGACCAGGAGTGTCCCTGTCCCATGGAGACCTGTGAACAGCCTCCTGACATGAGGAAATGCAGGAGGACACAGCCCCTGCCATTAACAGGCCTCACTCATAATTAACAAGTAACTGATCAGTATCTGGGATGAGCTGAGCATGCAGGGAAGGGAAGGGCTGGGAAGTGCCCCCAGTGGTGCCTCTGCCTCTCCTGGCTCTGTGTGCAGGGCAGAGCATGATATTTTATTTATCCAAAGGTCAACAGAGCCAGAAGGACACGGAGCTGAATGGGGAGTCTGGGCGGGTTATTTTCCCCTTCTTTCCATATCTTTCCCCCTTGCCAACGTCCTGGTACCGGCTTTTTGGTAACAGTTTGCTCTCCATTTCCTGCTGCTGATAATAGCCTGTTTTCCACAGCTTGATCCTCCCATTGTCTTGCCTGTTGGAGTTATCTTGCCTTCTCCAGATGAGACATATCCTTACCATTCAGAATTCCTATCTAAGCCTGTAACTTGCTGAGAGAAAAGAATATAGTGAAAGCATATAATATATTTATCAGAATAATTGTGAAAAGCCAATATTTACAACATGAATTCACAACAAGGTGACACCTAAACCTCTGCACACAGCTGGCTGTGAGCTCTGTGCTGTGGTGGGAGCAGCACCTGGAGGGCACAGGTCCAACATTCCCAGCTGGAATTCCCGTGCCAGTGCCGGCTCCCAGGGCTGATGTGCTGCCGCTTGTCTTTTGCTAGGAATTGCCGTTTTGGAGGCTTGAAATCCCCAGCAGGACGCTGTGTTCTCCCTCCTCCCGTCTCTCCTGCATCCCCCAGCCCGGTTTCTGGCCCCCACGGGGTGTCTGCTGTGCCGCAAGGCAGAGCCAAGCTGGGAGCTCAGCCGCCGGCAGATAATTGACTTCGGAAGCGTTTCGTATGAGAGCTGGGAGGAAAACAAGGGGAAATATGTTATTTTACAACCTTGATACTCCTGACCTCATTGGAAATAAATGTAGACTCAACAGCCCGGAGAAATGGGATGCTGCACGGCGAGGCAGGGGCGGCAGCGCGGGGCTGTGCTGGCCTCGCACGGCTCCGATGGGTACTACAAGGCTCCGCCGCGGAGTAAAATGCTTGGGAGGATGCGCTGGAGTATCCGAAGGCAGAAGGACAGCCCCGTTTTCCCCGCTTTCCTCCCTAACCTGCCGCTGGGGGCTGCGGTGCGGTGCCAGGCGGGTGGCACCGGAGCGCTGTGGGGTGCTGTGCTGTGCTCTGGGGGTGCTCCAGAGGGGTCCCAGCTCCCCTGGCATGCAGGAGCTGAAGCAAAGCTCCCCCAGTTTGCCACGATCCAGCTGGTGATGCTTTGGCGCTGGTCCCTGGCCGGGGTGGGTGCTGGGGGTGCTGGGGGTGCTGCTGTGACCCCCCAGCACCGGGCAGAGCCTCCGGGGCACCCAGGGCACTTTGGCTGCCCCTGCCTTCCCCGGCCCTCTCTGCCATCTGTGCCAGGGTCGTTAAAGGTGTGAATTAGTGCTTGTCGTGGGCGCTACTTAAAGGTAATGAAGTTTACTTGGCTGGGTAAATTACCAGCTCTCTTTAAATGGCCCTTTTTTCCCTTCATTACTATGCAGATGTATGCTAATGAGATGGTCTCCAAACACAGCTTTGATGACCTTCTAATTTTTATTTATTTATTTACTTGACGAAGCAGTTTTGGCTGGCAGTGTAATTTAATTAGCAGCTCCATTTCGGAGCCTGCCTGGCAGCCAGGGGAGAGGGGCTGGGGCTGCAGAGGGGCTTCTCCAAAGGAGACGGGTCCTCCCCCCAAACTGGGGGGGGTCACCGAACCCTGGGGTTATGGAATGGTTTGAGTTGGAAAGGACTCTCAAGCTCATCTCGTTCTACTCCTTCCCATCCACGATCCCAGGTTTCTCCAAGCCCCGCCCAACCTTGGACAATTTTAGGGATGGGGAGGGCACAGCCTTTCCGGGCAACCTGTGCCAGGGCATCACCGCCCTCACTGGGAAGAATTCTTTCCTAATATCTAATCTAAATCTCTCCTCTTTTAGTTTAAAAGTGTCCTGTCACTCCATGCCCTTGTGAAAAGTCACTCTCCTTTTTGTAATCCTGCTTGAAGTACAGGAAAATGCAGCAGGAAGGCTCCGGCTTGTCTGGACTACCCAGAGGTGTATTTAGGGAGTGACAGTGCACTGGTGGGATTAATTACCTGAAGTTTCTAGGGTCGTAGGGAAGGAGAGTGCTGTAAATACGCTGAATAAGAGGAAATCTTTGCATCTGCTCTGAAGGAGGGCACTGCAGGGAGCATCTCCTGCAGGCAGAGCCAGCCTGGGCCGTGCTGCCAGTGGGTGGCCGCTGCCAATTCAGAATCTGGGCGTGGGGAGCAGCTCTGGGGACAGAGCAGCCCCAGCCCTGGGGACAGGGACCGCCAATGAAACGCCTCTTGCAAAGCATCAGCCGGGCTGCAATGAATGGCAGCCCTGGGCAGCGGCTCCGGCAGCTCCGCTGATACATCTGGGATCTCTCCTCCTGCAAGGGAACGTGTGGCACCGCAGACATCAGGTGCCTGGACATGCAGGCAGTGTCTGAGCGCCTGAATAGACTGGGGGAAGCGTCATTTCCCAAATTCCTCTTCCTCTCCTCTCCTCGCATCCTTCTGTCTGTGCTTTGCCCCATCCCCTCCATCCCCTCCATCCCCTCCATCCCATCCATCCCCTCCATCCCTCTCCATTCCCTCCATCCCCTCCATCTCCCCCATCCCCCTCCATCCCCTCCATCCCCCTCCATCCCGCTCCATCCCCTCCATCCCCCTCCATCCCCTCCATCTCCCCCATCCCCTCCATCCCCTCCATCCCTTCCATCCCCCTCCATCCCCTCCATCCCCTCCATCCCCCTCCATCCCCTCCATCCCTTCCATCCCCTCCATCCCCTCCCATCCCCTCCATCCCCCTCCATCCCTTCCATCCCCTCCATCCCCTCCCATCCCCTCCATCCCCCTCCATCCCTTCCATCCCCTCCATCCCCTCCCATCCCCTCCATCCCCCTCCATCCCCTCCATCCCCCTCCATCCCGCTCCATCCCCTCCATCCCCCTCCATCCCCTCCATCCCCTCCATCCCCTCCATCCCTTCCATCTCCCCCATCCCCTCCATCCCCTCCATCCCCCTCCATCCCCTCCATCCCCTCCATCCCCTCCATCCCCTCCATCCCCCTCCATCCCCTCCATCCCCGTCCATCCCCTCCATCCCCCACTGGAGCTGTGCCGGGGGTGTCCGGGGGTGCGGCAGCTCCAGCTGCTGCTGTTTAGGTTTAAGTGTTTGCATTTGTTTATCACAAAGACGCCCCTGAGATTTCCTGGCTCATCCACAGGCTGGGCCAGAGAGCTGAGCGAGGAAATCCACAGAAGCTGTCCATCAACAAAAACACCCCCAAAACACCCCCAAACCAGCACCCGGCTGTGTCCTCGGCTTGGAGGTGCAGGGAACAGATCTGGGTGCCTGGGTGGGCGCTGTGGGTGATCTGGGGCCCCCCAGCTGGGACCAGGCAGGACCTTTCCATGTTTTTTGGGTGCTTCCAGAGTTGGACCAGGTTGCTGGCCCCGTGGTTCCCTTGCAGCTCTCACTGGCTGAGCCTGCCATAGGGATAATAATAATAATAATAATAATAATAATAATAATAATAATAATAATAATAATAATAATAATAATAATAATAATAATAATGACGCTCTGGCAGCCTCTCCTGCCCATTCGTTCCGCCTGGTTAGAGGCTAATGGGAAAGCCAGAGGAGGGGACCACAGCCCAGAGGAATTTGGCTGGATGGAGCCTCCCACAGCATCCTTCATCCTTAGGGATGCAGAGCAAGGCCAGGCAGGGATCCGAGCAGTTCTGTGCACGCACATGGTGGTGATGGACAGGGAAGAGCCTTGAAACATCGGTGCTGTCCTCCGGTGGGTACAAAGTGTGGTCCCAGAGTGTGAGGTGACACGGCTGGGTCTGAGGAGTCCCCCCATGTCCCTGTGGACTTCCGGCTCCAAATTGGTACCCGAGCCCCTCTCTTTGTTTGCTTTTCCATCTCTCCATCCTCAGGGCAGTAAAAGCAAACAGCCCCGTGCCAGGAGGGAGGAGAGGAGGTTGCACACCTCTTCCCGGCCTCTCATCCTCCTGTTCTGTGCTCAGCCAGGAGCTGGGAAGCACAAAGCCATTTCTGTGAGCGGTCCCCCTCCAGCCCTGGGCTGGGCCAGCGCCGGGATGCTGGCAGCAAGGAGATAGTTCAAACTTTTATTGGCGTATTCATGTCCTCCGATTGACTGATAAACTGGCTCCTCATTATGTTTTTGTGTTCTACTCGTCTTTTTAATTAGCCTAAGGGCCTCATTAGCAGCAGCAGCAGCAATGACTCTGTGATCAGCCTTGCCTGGCATCCAACCTGCATAATGTCGCACAGGCTCGGTGCGCAGGGGTTACCTGTGAAGTGCCTCCCCCTCCTCCCCAAGCCCCTGGCCCCGAGGGAGAGAGCTGGGAACAGTCCTGGAGCGGGATGGGGAGCGGCAGTGCCACTATGGGGTGCTGCAGAGGGACAGGGTGAAGTGGCAAAACGCTGCTCAGAGATTCTGGGTCCTCTGCTTTGCTCCTCTCCTGTTCCCTACTGGGTGGTGGCTTCCTGCCTCAGTTTCCCTGCGAGAACCCCGAGCCCCTTCCCCTCCTCCTGCCCTGAGTTTCAGCGCAGGGTGAGGATCCCTCTGGCAAGAAAAGGCTGCAAATTGCTCTCTCCTGTGGGCTGGGGATTTGATTTCTGCACCCGACTCTGCTGCGGGGAGCCAAAACCTGCGGCGCCTGCAGCAGCCAGGGAAGGCCCTGCCTCGGCAGCCAGCTGGTGCCCCCTTGCTCTGCCTGTGCCATCAGGCAGCCAATTAGCAAGAAATTAATATTGTGATTAGCAAATATTATGATTTTCTATCTGAATCTGTAATGAGCTGATTATTCACTCGTGAGTGGAAGGCAGTGCTGTGGATGAGGCTGCCTTTGCCCTGGCGGGATGGAGCTGGGCAGAGCCTGGAGCAGGATGGAGCATGGAATGGGGGGTTCCAGCGGGGCTGCCTGGGCTCCATCCCCGGTGCCTGGAGGGGAGCAGGCAGGGCTGGCTGCCGGAGCGTGCAGGGCTGCAGCCCGACAGCAGATGGCAATGCCCTCCTGCGGCACGGCACTGCTGCCACCCTGGGCACATCGGGGGTGCTGGGGACCACCCTGCCCAGGCAGCACTGCCTGCAGCACCTCAGCAATCCCACAGAGACAGAGAAACAGCGTGGTGAGCTCAGCTCTGGCTCCTGCTGCAGCTCCTCGTGGGGCTGGGACTGTTCTTCCCCCTCTGTATCTCATGTATCTTCTGTATCTGCATCTCATGGTGCTCCTCCCCAGAGGGGATTGCAGAACTGTGAAACAGTTTGGGCTGGAAGGTTTAAAGGTCTCCAATCCAACCCCCCTGCCATGAGCAGGGAGACCAAACCAGGTTGTTTCAAGCCCCATCCATCCTGGCCTTGAACACTTCCAGGGATGAAGAGTCCAGCAGCTCTCTGGACAAACTGCTCCAGTGTTTTACCCCTCGGCTGTGCTTTTCCCAACAATTCTATTACTTTTGAGTTATCAGATGTCTGGGTTGATGTGGGACATGTTGATGGACATCAAAATCTGCTTTTCCTTTGCATTTTCCTGTGCATTTCGGACCACAAGGAAAACGTCCTGTATTCAGGTGTTTATCCTTCGAAAAGATATTGGCAAACTTCCTTCCCTTGTGGTTCCCAGAACACTGATGAGGTGTGACAAGAGATGATTTTCTCTGTGTTGTTAGAGATGTTTTCCTCTGCTTGGGGAAACTGAGGCACACACAGTGATTTCTCAAAACCAAGGAAAAGGAGCATGGGAAGCAGGAGGAGAAAGGAAGGTTTCATGGACTGAAAACTTTGCACTCCCTGGACCTGTTTATGCCAATATGGGATGGCTCAGTTTTGTTCTCTTGCAAAAAAATACTCCAAAATGACCCAAATATGGTAATTTATGACCATCTCATGCTCTGGGACTTTAGGTGCACGTGGGCCAGATCTGAACTGGCTTGGAAAAGCAGGGTTTTATTCTGCACAGCTCCGTTCTTGTGAAATAATCCGTGGTTTTGGTTGGTTTTCCATGGAAGAGGGAGCTGAGCACTAGATGGCGAAAACGAGCTGTGGAAAAGGCTTGTGGCCCTCACCTCTCCATCCTCACCCCTCCATCCTCACCCCTCCATCCTCCCCATCCTCACCCCTCCATCCTCCCCATCCTCACCCCTCCATCCTCCCCATCCTCATCCCTCCATCCTCCCCATCCTCATCCCTCCATCCTCCCCATCCTCACCCCTCCATCCTCTCCATCCTCCCCATCCTCACCCCTCCATCCTCCCCATCCTCACCCCTCCATCCTCCCCTTCCTCACCCCTCCATCCTCCCCATCCTCACCCCTCCATCCTCCCCATCCTCACCCCCCCATCCTCCCCATCCTCACCCCTCCATCCTCCCCATCCTCCCCATCCTCTCCATCTCACCCCTCCATCCTCCCCATCCTCACCCCTCCATCTTCCCCTCCCTCACCCCTCCATCCTCCCCATCCTCACCCCCCCATCCTCCCCATCCTCACCCCTCCATCCTCCCCATCCTCCCCATCCTCACCCCTCCATCCTCCCCATCCTCACCCCTCCATCCTCCCCTCCCTCACCTCTCCATCCTCCCCATCCTCCCCTCCCTCACCCCTCCATCCTCCCCTCCCTCACCCCTCCATTCTCCCCTCCCTCACCCCTCCATCCTCCCTGTTCTCACTCTGCCACCTCCTGGCCCTCACCCCAGCACTTTCTCTGAAGATTTGGAATAAAAGAAGAGATAATTTGGGGGAACGTGATTTCCTGCAGGTGCAACTCTTCCCTGAGCTTGAGCATCCTCAGTTCAGGATGTGATGGCTGTGTGGGTGGTTCAGCTTGGCCCTCCTGCTCTCCTCCTTCCCTTGCTCTGTGATCCCCCCAGACCTGTGTCTCGCTCTGAGCCCCCTCCAACCCCACTTGCAGGTCTCTGAGGCCGGACAGAGCTCACTGCAGAGCTGATGGGGTTGGAAATGGGAACATTTCCAATGGGAGCAGTGAAAGGCTGGTTGGAGAAGGGGTGAGAGGATGTTCTCCAGCGCTGTCAGGCATGGATTTGTCCTGGCTTAACCTTTTGCTGGGAAATCACTGCCCCTGTCATGGGCATCGTGCCACCCCCACCCATCCCAGGGCATCTCCACTGGATCCCAGGGATTTTCCTTATAGGTGTGGGTTGCTTTTCCTGCCGGCTTTACATTGTCCCTCCTCCCTGTGCAAACACACAGAGCATCTTTGTGGAAACAACAAAGCAGCATCATCTCCTCTCCTTCTTCCTCCTCCTCTCCTTCCTCCTCCTCCTCCTCTTCCACCTGATGCCAGCGTCACAGGGGGTTTGGATGCCCGGGGCCTGTCCCCTCCTTTTTGGGGAGCAGCTGCCTGGCAGTGCAGCCCTTGCTGGCTCCCACAGGCCGTGGGCAGAGCAGGCTCCTGCTGGTCAGCCATTTGTTTGCTCTCCTGCCATCAGGCTGTGCCGAGCTGGAATCGCTCCTCCTCGGAGCAGCCTCTCCTCCTGTGTGTTTCTGACCTGTGCCTAAGGCATGTTTCCTCCAGCCAGAGCTGGCTGTGCCTCTTGCAGCTGCTTTTCCTACTGGTGCCAAGGCTGGAAGGAGTCTGTTGCATGCTAAAGCACCCCAGTCCATCCCAGAAGGGAGCAGAGGCAGAAGGGCTGGCTCAGGGAGAGTCTGGCTGTTTGTCTGTCCGCCCTCAGAGCCTCCCTTCTCCACAGCCTCTTCCTGATCTTCCCACCTGCACCAGGGGTGTGGAAAGAGAGAGGAGAAGTCCAGCTTGGATGGAGCTCTGAGCAACTTGGTCTGGTGAAATTTGTCCCTGCCCGTGGCAAAAGGTTGGAGCAAGGTGGATCCTTAAGGTCTCTTGCGACCCAAAGCATTGCAGGATGCTGTAATTCTTATCAAGAATTGTTCTTATCAAGTCAGAGGCATCCATGGCTTTTCAGAGTGAGCTCAGGAGAGCTGACATCACCTCCAGAGTGAGGGGTGGGGTGTCTGCAGGGCAAAATGATTTTAATGGGGGAAAATATGGAAGTGGGATGGGAGAGGTGCTGAGCATCTTCTCCAAAGCAGCGCTTATCCAGGGAATTTATTTTATGCCACAGTCAGGAATTGAATTCAGAATTTCAACTTTCTTTTTGTCTTTTTTTGGGTTTAAACTGCAATTCTCTTGTCTGCTGCTTTTCCCAAAACTCTTGAATATGTGGATCCAAACTTCCCTGAAGGCTGAGCAGTTTGTAAAGGCATTAAGGCCCCGTCCCAGCCCCCCCAGGTGAGGTGACCCTGCTGCAGGAGCGATACCACACAGCCAGGGGAACAAAAGGCAGCGTGGTGGGGACATGGGGACTCTGATCCAGGCTGAGTTAGAGACACCAGCTCTGTAATCACTGGCAAAAAGGGGATTAAGAAGGGGTTTCGTTGAGGGCTTACACATTTCTGAAGGGAATTGAGCGGATTGATGCCACGAGACTCTTTGAGCTCGTGTCAGATTAGAGGAACAAGTGGGCATCAGTTTAAGCCAAGATGCTGCAAAGCAGGACATTAAAGGAATTTAGGTGAATATATATATATATTTAAAATATTTTTCTGTGTGCTGTGATTAGTTAATCTAAGTCATTGACTACCCAAGGCAGCAGTCAGAGTAATCAGTGCAAATGACTTTAAAATGAAGCCAAGTTGGTAATTAGGGATAACAAATGTCATGTCAGGAAAGCGGTGGCTTGGCTCAATGGCTCTGGAGCTTTGCAAAGATTGTCCAGACCCTGTGTCCAGCCAGTGAGGGAGGAGGAGGAGCAGGAGAAGCTGATGATGCAGAGGGTGTTGTGCCATGCTAATTGTGTCCCACTCAGCTCTGTGTGGGCTCATTTATGGTGTTGGTGGTGTCTGACTGCCCTTTTTGGGCTGGTTTTGGGGTGCTGTTCCTTGGAGAGGAGGCAGAAGGCTGAGGGAGGCACAAGTAGCTGAGCAAGTGGCCTCAAACACCACGAGGACTTTGAGCTACCATCAGTAGGTTTCAGAGTTAACATCTCTCGGTGTGAGTGCCTGATAAGACATCTGACGTTCAGCTTAGCACCGAATCTCCTCTGCCTGCTGCAGCTCAGAGCAAACACAGCCCTTTCCTGAGGGGAGGCAGGGGTTTTGCCTGTTTGTGAAGTGCACAGCAGGGCCCTGGTTCCAGCCCTTATCTCTGGGGCTCACTGGAACAATAACAACATCTGAAATCCTCCAGTTTTGTAATGACTGTTTTTTACAAAGTCTCTTCTGGTCGCGTTTGAATTTTATGTTTTGGGTTGTTTTTTGTTTTTTTTTTTTTTTAAGTTGCTCTGTGAATAAATTGAAAGCAGATACAAACCACAGCCAGCCCCCTGGAAAGTGTCACCTTCACAGTGACGCCGACCGTGGCGCTGACAAAATCTCCTGTCGGGTGACGCGCTGGCAGATGGCAACGTCCTCTGGGATGGAGCAAATGAACAGCGAGAAATCCTGCAAAGAAACGGCCAGAATAACCCCCCATCCACCCCAGAATGTGTGTCCTCTGGGAGAGGGGAATGCTGCCAGGGGGTGTATCAGGCTGCCTTGAACCCTCCCAGCTGGTGTCTGCTGACTCCATGAATGCAGGTGGTGACAGGACAAGGGGAGCTGGTTTTCAATTGACAGAGAGCGGGGGAAGGTGGGATTTTAGGAGGGAATTCTTTCCCTGAGGCCTGGCACAGGCTGCTCAGAGAAGCTGTGGTTGCCCATCTATGGAAATGTTCCAGGTTGTGTGGGGCTTGGAGCAAACTGGTCTAGTGAGAGCTGTCCCTGCACAGGGCTGGGGGTGGAACTGGATGGGCTTTAAGGTCCTTTCCAATCTAAACCAGTCTGGGATTCTCCAATTCTAATCCCAACCACCTTCCCAAGGAAAGCAAAGCCAGAAGTAGCCTGGGGGGGGTTTATCTTCCTCTTCTTCCCCTTCTCTTTCTTTCCCCCATCGCTGCTCATTCCTTGCCATGACTCCAGCAGACTCTAATGAAGTGAAGGAATTTATACTGGCCAAAGCAGAATGGATGAGGCTGATTGCCTTCATCTTATTACCCTTAATGGGAGCCCATGGAGATAAATCCTCCTGGATCCTGATGGAAGCCTACCTCTGAATATCTGGCATGCAGTGTGAGTTATGGGAATGCTGGGTCTGGGGGAAGGGGAGTCACACCTGCAGAAAGCACAGGAGTTGAACTGCTCCCATGAGGATTCAGGAGACACACAGATGACAGCTCTGGGCTGGATTTTTGCATAGATGGGTGTTCAGTGTCTGCTTTTGTGGGGGATCTCCCTGTCCTGGTTATGGTGGTGGCCCCATGGGTGGTGGCCCCATGGGTGGTGGCCTGGGGTTTTCTCACTGATTTGTCAGCCCCCACCGTGCTGGATCAAAAGGGACAGTGGGAGCCACCATCCTGTCCTCCCCACATCTCTGAGATTCTGGAACAGGATCCAGACAGGCTGTGGACTCCTCATCCCTGGAAGTGTCCAAGGCCAACTTGGACAAGGTTTGGAGCAACCTGGGATCCAGAAGTTGTCCCTGCCTACGGTAGTGAGTGGAATGAGATGAGGTTTAAGGTTGTCTTCATCCCAAACCATTCTGGGATTCTGTGATCTGTCCTTGATGGCCATTTCCTCCATGGACAGTGAAAGGAAAGGAGGAGCTGTTTCCCAGGGCTGTCAGAGCTACAGTCCTGCTGGTATTTACATTTTGTTCCCCAATAAGCCCTGAACTCCCTGGCTAATTAAATAGCAAGTGGCTATTAAGCTTTTGCCTAGGACTAAGGTTTAATAAGGCGGTAATAGGCACTGTGTGTTTGTACGTGTGTACCCAGCCTGAGGTGGGAAACCTCAGCCCAGGTGCTCTTTAAATAGTCAATAGTTATTTATTAAACATGGGGCAGCTATCCAGAGAAATTTAAATTAAAGGCCTGGCTGAGAGATGAGCTTGGATTTAAAGAATTAAAGGGTTAGCAGCCTAGCACAGCATGCACTGGAATCCTAAAGCTGCATTCCTAAAACTGGAATAGCAGAAGGAAGCAACACATTGCCATTTAATTTGTGTGAGTTTCCTGTTTGCTCTGCAAATACCAGCGAAGGTTAATGTTTTTAAAAGTTTTGGGCTGGCTTCTTTCCCTCTGATGGCAATCTGGGTGTGGAGAAGCCCAAAGGACAGTTCTCCTGGGGGTGTTGTTTCCCACTGGAGCCCTCCAGCTCCTGTTCCTTCCTCGGTGTTTGGTTTATGGGCACCCAATGTGAGAATCACCACTGAATTATGGGATGGTTTGGATTATAAGGAACCCTAAAGCTCATCCAGTTCCACCCCTTGTCATGGGCAGGGACACCTTCCACTAGACCAGGGTGCTCCAATTCCTGTCCAATCTGGCCTCAAACACTTCCAGGTATCCTTCCACAGGATTTCTCCCAGGAAAGGATTTCTTCCTAAAGAGGATCCTCTTTTCTTTATGGACTTCACCAAAAAGGTGTTGCTCAATACCCTACAAGAGTGGGGGGGTGGAATACCTCAATTAGGGTGGAAAATTGCATCCATGGATGGCTGACACCTGCTCAGGGCATGGAATGTCAGTACAAAGTTAATCAACTCTCAGCACCGCTTTCCCATTCCTTGGCTTCCCTTTCCAGCCGTAGTGATCCTCACTTGTTTTGTCATTCCATTTTCCTCCAGAGGGGGATGGGCTGGCTCTGTCCTGCTCACACTTGAACCAGATGCTTTATGACATCTGGGGACTCGCAGAGCTCCCCCCGAGGAGCTGCTTTTCCTCTGGGTTTGTCTTCCCTGCTCAGGCAGCCGGCAGGGAGCTGGTTCCCAACAAGTCAGCTGTGCCTGCAAGCACCTAGCTGTGTGTCAGTGACTTTGCTACAGCTGGTTCAGCACTGCTCCAGGAAATAAAAAATGAAATAAAAAAAGCAGGGGGGGAGTGTGGGAGTGGAGAAAGAGCCTTAACTGCTGCTGTTTATCCCTCTTATTTTCAGTTCATTTTATGCAGCTTCAAACACAGCCGACACTCACCCGGGTCCATTAATGGAAAATAAAGGTCAGGGCTGGAGGCAGCGGCGCTGCCATCCCTGGATCCCACGTGGTGTGTGGTGAGTGCCAGGCCCGCAGGATTTTCCATTTGATTTCCATCTGGGGGGACAAACTGGGGCTGGAATGGGCTCTGAGTGCCGGCAGCAGCGGCTCCCATCATCCCAGCCCAGGAGCAGGGACAGCAGCAGGCAGGAGGAGTCCTGGCCACTCCTTGGCCAGGCTGGATGTTCTGCAGTGTAATCTCCCTTCATAGTTACATTTAATTGCCAATTCCAACTCTGTTTCAGGGATTTAGGGTCATACCAGACAAGCTGCGTCCCAAAATCTCACTTGTCTCACTTAAATATTGCTGTTAACATTTTCCTTAAGGCAGATTTAGTCATTTTAAGGATTCAAAAAAGACAAAGTTTGTTTGCTGGTGTGCTGATGATTTCAGGGTGGGTCCCTCTGTTTCTCCAAAGTGTCCTAGGAATATGATCAGCTGGAATATTGCCTGTGAGCAGCTTGAGTTGCTGACACAATCATAGAATCTGGGCCTGAGGCTCCTGGACTCCACCCAAGGGGGAAAAATGAGAATTTTGTCAGGGTGATATGGAGGGCTTGAAGCCATGTTTGGGTGTTGTCCAATGTGTCCAAGGGGATAAGGCGCTCTCCTCTTTCAGGAATTATACAGAATGGATCTTATCCCTCCACATTTTGCTGGTCCTTCAGCCTGCAGATCCCACCTTTCCATAGGAAATTAGGGAATCCTGTATGTACCCTTTAGGATTTGCCTTTTGGGGCTTTTCCCCCCCTGAATTTTGCTGCTGGGCTCTGTGCAGGGCAGCAGGAGATGCTGGAGAAGCGGCTCTGTTTTCCCATGGAATGATCCCAGGCCTGGGTAGGGATCTGTCACCTTGCTGTGCCTCTCACACCTCACTCAGCTCTTTGTCTTGTTGCCTTTGATGCATAAACCTGACCAAACTACGGATCCTGAATGAAAGAGTCAACAGCAGCAGGTTGGTAGGAGCTGGAGCAAACCTGGTGGGCAGCAGACCCTTATAGAGCAGGAATTTTCCCTTCCTGCCTCCCACCAGAGCTGGATAACTTATTCAAGGCAGGCAAAAGCTGGTTTTGTACCTTGCCTTTGTATCTTCCTTTATTTGTGGCTTTTCCTCCTGGTTTTAGCTCCTGTCTCTCCCTTATGCACAGTCACTGGGTGATGTCTCCATCATGCTTGTGCTGAACATCTCTCCCCAGCGTGGCAGCGCTCCCCCATTCCCAGCTCTACTGATGTGACAAAATCCTCCTGCCACTGCCCTTGGGCTCTGTGCTCCAGCTCTGACAGAGGGATGGGGGCAGAGGATCTTCATTTCCAGCTCAGATACAAAATCCCAGGTGCTTTTCTCCTTCCAAGGCACTCACCTGGACACTTCCCTGCGGTCAGGATGCTCCTCACATCTTCCTCTTCCCTTATCTCCCTCTTCTTCTTGTGCAGGCTGTAAAGATCATCCCTGCTTCTCCAAGGAACACCTCCAGGACTTCTCCGTGGGCAGTGAGCCCCGGGGCAATGGGAAAAGCTCTTTAGGACCAGCAGATCTTCATGTTTGTATTTCAAAGCACCAGTGGAGTGGGACTGGGATTTTTGCCAGAGTCTTGCTAGAGGGAAAGTTTTCTCTGGCTCAGTTCACACAACGAAGATTTCTCTTTCTTTTTCCCTCTCTGCTTTATTCTGATAGCTTTTTAACAGGATCAGCTAAATAAGCAGATAGAGTGTACCAGTTCACAGGCCCCTAGAGGTGAGGAGCCACTGCAGATTAAAGTATTTTTTGTGATCTCCAAAGCAGCTGTATTTTATATGCTGGCCCTGTTTTGCTGATCCTATTAAGGGGTATCGTGGAACAGAGCACCCCGTGGCTGTGTCTGGCTTTTAGGGAGCAGGACTTTTGGTAGTGAGGTGGATCTTGTGCCTTGCCTCACTGCTTGCCTTCCCAGACCCTCAGACAAAAGGTGTCTCCTTAGGCTGAAAGGAGATTTCCATTAATTCAGGACTAAATTCCATAAGGTCCTTCAGGAAAAGATGTCCCCCACATCTTGAAGGTCACCCTCTGCTCTGGAGCGACTCATGCTCTGTTGGGATGGAGGGAGCTCTGACAGTTCAAGGGTCAGGCTGGAAATTCCTTAATTGTATTAATCCCTCTATGGGATGCAGATGCTGTGGGCAAGGTTGGGGGATGGCTTCTCTCCTCTTTATCAACTGTCCCATATCTTGGGTGCTTTCATTTCACCCCCCAGGTGCATTACTGCTCTTCCAGCACATCTCCATCCCTGTTTCCACTGCAGCCCCTGGCCCAGGGACCGTGCAGAGGTTTCAGGTGCCAGTGATGAGAGGCACAGATTTCCCTCCTCCCCCTGTTCTTGCACTTCTGGAAACCCAGTGTTAATCTGAGTTTTTAAAACCAGCTCTTCTGCAAAGCGCTGGGCCCACTCACCCCAAGCCACCTGTCAGCTCCCAGGAGCCTGCCCAGGGACCCCCTCTCACACTAATGAATAAGGACAGTAATTAATGCTCATTGCTATTTGTGTTGAGGACTATGACTGCTGTCACTGCTGACTGCTCTGGCAATTACCAAGCTGCTCCCTCCATGCTCTGGTCAGCAGGGGAGGAGGAGGAGGAGGAGGAGGAGGAGGGGGAGGAGGAGGACGAGGAGGAGGAGGACGAGGAGGAGGAGGGGGAGGGGGAGGAGGAGTCACAGAGATGTTTGGGGCTGGCCATCTCCAAAGTGTCCCTCAGCATCACCTTGCTGAGTGTGGGAGCAACCAGCAGCAGGTCCCCGTGGTGCTCCAGCCACCTCACCCTCCTCCTCCTCCTCCTCCTCCTGGTATCAATCAGCCTTTTGGAGCTTTCCCAGATGGGTCTCACTTTCTGTTCCATCTCATTTGACACTTCATCAGCTGTAGACGGCAGAGAGACGTGTCAGCTCCTGAGATCCATCCCCGACCTGCCAAAAGGCTTGTGCTCCTTGGCAAGAAATGTGATTATTCTGCTTTGCGGCAGAGATTTCTCATGGTGTTTTCTTGGGGGAGGAAATTTCAGCCCCCATCCCATTTCCTTCCCTTCCCAGCAAAGGCTTGGTGCTTATTCTGGCCTGAAGGAGATGTCACTCTGCTTCACTGGGTTATGCATGAACTGACACCTGCCATGTGAAAATCCCAACAGCATCAGGAGTTCCTGGTCAGAAGAGGGGAAAAACCCCTGTGGAAACACCCTGGTCATGGAGATCTCTCCTGGCAGCTCAGTGTGGAGGGAGAGGCTGGCCAGGTACAACAGCACCGCTCCAGGAGCCTTGTACCCTCCCATTCCAGCCTTCCAAATTCAGCTGGAAGGAAACTGAGCCACACCCCAAATTCCCCCGAGATCCAGCTGCTGGTCCCCAGCTCCATGTTCCAGCTGCTGCCTGGGTGGCTGCTGGGAAGAACCCACAGCAGAGAGAATTCTCTGTATTTTTCCACATTCCAATGTTTTCTCTGTGTGTGTCAGTGTCCCATAAACAGTAATGATGGGCATTATGTTTTGAAGCTCTTTGAAGGGAGAACATAAAAGCTAATAGGTAAAACCAGGCTTTTCCATGCAAATTCCTTTGGAAATTAAACCCAGCCTAGGTTTCAGCAGGTTTTGTGATGCCCTTACCACGGGACTGGTGCTCCCACAGTTCTTCCTTGTGGAGGTGGGATACCATCCCTGGACTCTGCTGCAATCAGCTCAAACAGAGGAAATTTGGAATTGTTGGCAGGTGGAGAAGCTAAAGGAGGTGAGGATTTAAGAGCCTGAATTCCTCCCGTTGCGTACTGGGGCTGTGACTTGTGATAACGCCCCAAGGCACCGACTGAAATGCACGTCATAAATTAGAACCAAAAATGTGATTACTTTGTCGCTGGGAAGACAAATGTGTGTGCCTGGGGAGTAACAAAGCAGGTTTGATTTGTTGTTGTTTGTACTATGTTTACTATTATTATAACTTATTCCAAATTATTCCAGTCTGGAACAGAGAGGAGGCTGGAGCTGGCAAACCTCTTTTGAGGGTGGGTTTAGGGAAAGGGCCAAATCCTAAAAAGCTGAGTGTCGTGGCATGAAATGGTCTTGGGGTGCTGGGGGGGAAACTGGGGAGGTCTGGAGATGGTCTGGATAATGGAGGGTGTTGAGTGGAGCTGGTGCACATCAGCTGGAGATCCCAACCCAGGAGTGCAATCACTGAGAGGGTGGGGAGGCCCTGGAACAGGGGGTCCAGAAAATCTGTGGCTGCCTCTTCCCTGGAATTGTCCAAGGCCAGGTTGGATGAGGCTTGGAGAGACCTGGGATAGTGGAAGGTGTCCCTGCCCTGACAGGGGTGGATCAAAATGATCTTTCAGGTCCCTTCCAACCCAAACTATTCTGAGATTCTGTGAAAAAATAAATCAGAGAGAGCTGTCACCCCCTTCTGGGACAGAAGTCTGAGGAGCCCTACTGGATGCTTGCCCACCCTGGGTAACCTTCAGCTCAGAACTGAATCCTTGACTTTGGACCCAGCTTGCTGCTCCATCCCTCGCTGTGAGCAGCATCTCCCGGGAGCACCGCACTCCTGAGACCCTGCGAGGCACCTCCACCATGAGTGACAGATTCTGTCCCCCGTAGGAGCAGAAATCTCCAAAGAACGCTGCATCCCCCATCATTCTGACCAGGGAAAAAGGAAATGCAGCTTCTAATACTCATCTCCACAGGAATCTCTAATGCTAAAGAGCTTAGAGGGAGCACTCATGACTTTGAGAAGAGTAAAAGCCTCCCTTGTCCCCTAAGCGGTGTCCGGCTCAGTGAGCCAACACGCTCTGATACCGTGGCAGATGGGTATTTCTAGCATTTGTTTTGATGATGAAAGTGTACATTGTGCTCAAAGATGCCCCCAGGACACATTGTTCTCTGGATAAAGGGATGAAAATTAAAACTAAGTTTCCTAGGTCAAAAGGACGCTCATTAAACCATTCAGGCCTAAGAAGAAAAAGAGGGGGAATAAAAAAAAATAGAAAAGACCCAGCTAACAAAGCCCAGCCCTTTCCTTAAAGGAAGGTGGCTCTGGAGGAGTTGTGTGGGCTCAGATTGTTGTTGGGTGTGCTGGAAAAGCTCAGTTTGGATGATGATCTTGGTTCAGGGCATATTGTGCCCTATTAGGGAGCAGGTTTGGGGCTGGTGTGCTGGAGGGGCAGAAAACTGTGGGGTAATTCTTATTTTAGGGTTGTATCCAGTGAGGTTGTGCCTGGCAGGAAAAAGGCAAAGCCATGGGGTTTAATCCAGGGAGAAAACGTCAGAATTTGGTTCCTTGCATCAACAGGGAGGTGGGAAGTCAGGGTTGATGGTGGGAGCAGCATCGCAGGAATGGGATCACCTCTGCAATGCTGCAAGGTGTGTGGGAAAAGAGGGGAAAAAAGGGGGGAAACTGGAGGAAAATGCAGATTTCCTTTAGGTTTGGGTCCAAGCAGGGGCTGTGGCTGCTCCCTGCTCCCTCTGTGCCTGCTGGGCTTTGCTCTCCACTTTCCACCCCCTTCAGTGCTGAAGAAGGAGCACATTTCCCTGGGAGCACGGGAGAACACCACGTCATGGAGATGGAAATGCCAATCAGTGCCAGCCAGGGGAAGAGAGGAACAGCGTGTGGCCTCTGCAAATTGCAGGAAAAGTGACACAGTTATTCAGAGCTGCTTGGGGAGGGAGGGAGCTTTAGTGGATGGATGGGAAAAGTGGTCTCAGATTCCTTTTATAAGTGCATTATTGAGCCAGCATGGACAAATTGTTTCCCATTTTTGTTGCCCCAGTTTCCCCAGCTGCTCAAAACTGATTTTTTACCCGCTGCCTAGCAGGGCTGGGAGAGAAGCTTGGGTTGTTCCTGCCAAGCCCTTGGGCATCCCCAGAAAAGCGATGCCACGGAAAGGCCGGGCACTTTTGGGGCTCAATAACAGGATCAGGTACTCAGCTGTCAGATTTAGGCTCTAAATTGTTGTTATCCCACTGGAAAATATGTAAAGGCCATCCAGGCCACCCAGATAATAATCCAGGCCACCCACCAAAATAATCAGGTTTTGTTACTCAGCATATTTAAGAGGTGAATTAGAAAAAAACCATGTTTTGAAAGCAACCTCTCCCCTCTCTCCTTGCCAGAAACGACCCCAAACCAACAATCCTCCTGTTTATTTTTCAGCATGTCTCTTTTGGGGCTGCTTCCCCCCTCATTTGGGATTTGATTTGCCCTCCAGGGATCAGCAAAGAGCATCAAGTGTCATTTTCGTTGTCTCCTCTAGATCAAGGGAGAAGATTAATAGATGAGGCTTTTCCTGTGTGTGTGCTGGAGTGTGGAGCTCTTGTTTCTCCTTAAACATTTCCTGTCTGAAAGCAAATTTGGGTTAACAGAGTTAACACCAAATTCCTCCTTTCTCCTCCCCAAAACCATGTCAGAGTTATGAATCCCCTTGACAGCAAGAAACGTCCTGCCAAGTTTTCCATCCTTTTCTCCGTCCTCCACCAGCCCCCATTTGTATTCTGTCATTAACAAGATTCCTTTTGATCTGGAAATTAATTTCCAGATAAGCCCAGGCACACAGGAGCACGCAGGGCCATGCACATCCACGAGCAGGAAGAGGTTTGGTGGCACCAGCTGCGGATCAATCCCAAATTCTGTGACATCCCTGAACCCCAGCAGCCCCAAGTGCAACAAGTTTCTGTAGGATTAAACTCTTTTATGGATAAAAAATAGATGTATGGGAATGTGAATATATATTTTTTAAAATTTCAATTCCCCCCCTCCATCCCTATTTTTTCTGAGCTACTTTGAGGGAGGCAGGGCATTTTTCAGGAGCTTCACACCTTTCTCCATGCAATGTTTTCACCTGCTTCCAAAGCCAAGGCAGTTTTCCTGATGCTCTGGCTGATAGAGAGTCCTGCTGCAATCCCAACTTTCCTTTTCTCTTTGAAGTAAGTCTCTATTCAGGGTGGTTAAGCACAAAAGCTCCAAAAGGCAGCTGCTGAGGGCTTAAAATCAGGGAGAAAAGAGGGGAAAAATAGGAAAAGGCTGCAACTGCATCTTTTTGGTTTTAATCCTTCTGTATTTTAAGGGCTGCATTCACCTCATGTGGAATGCCTGTGGAAAAGGGATCCCTTCAGAACAGCTGTGAGACACGTGGGAGGGGAAGTGTGGGAATCACAGAATTCCAGAATAGTTTGAGTTGGGAGGAACCTTAAAGGGACCTTAAATCTCCATCTAGTCCCAACCCCTGCCATGGCAGAGATACCTTCCCCTGTCCCAGGCTGCTCCAAGCCCTGTCCAGCCTGGCCTTGGGCACTGCCAGGGATCCAGGGGCAGCCACAGCTGCTCTGGGCACCCTGTGCCAGGGCCTGCCCACCCTCACAGGGAACAATTCCTTCCCAATATCCCATCCATCCCTGCCCTCTGGCAGTGGGAGCTCCATCCCTTGTCCCCAGTCCCTCTCCAGCTCTCCTGGAGCCCCTTCAGGCCCTGAGTCAGGCCCTTCAAACATGCCCAAAGTCCTTCTGCAGATCTTTTGGAGCCCCTTTAGGCCCTGAAAGTGGCTCTGAGTACTCCTGGAGCCTTCTCTTCCCCAGCTGAACACCTTCTCCCAGCCTATCTTTGTAGGAAAGGTGCTTCAGCCTCTGGAGCACTTTTTTGGTCTCTCCTGGACTTGTCCCAGCAGCTCCATGTCCTCCTGTGTGATGGGAAAATGTGGGAACCCCAGAATCCCAGACTGGTTTGGGTTGGAATGGACTTTAAAGCTCATCCCATCTCACCCCATGCCGTGGGCAGGGACACCTTCCAGTGTCCCAGGCTGCTCCAAGCCCTGTCCAGCCTGGCCTTGGACACTTCCAGGGATCCAGGAGCAGCCACAGCTTCCCTGGGCAACCCAAGCTCATAAATAAATTTAATTGCCTCGTGCCTCAGTTTCCCTTTCTCTGCTGTCACCTGGGCTGGGGAACACACTTGGGAAGGGTCCATGGACTGAGCACAGCCTTGGGCGATGCTGAGAACCTTAATCCAGACCTAAAAGGTGCTTAAAAAAATCCTCCCTGCTTGACTTTCAAGTGGATTTATCCGTAATTCACTCTCCATGTATGTACTAGGAAGGATTTGGGTTCTCAGAGGGTGGGTTTAGGATTTTTTTAAGATGTATTATTTTTTATTCTTTAAAGGCAGCACACGAGGAGAAAAGCAGCTAAGTTCACCTTTAAGGATTTATTGTCATTTCTCTAGAGCAGGTATTTACTGGGGGTATTTCTCAGAGGAAATGACTGTCGATTATAAAAAATAAAATAAAATAATAATAATAATAATAATAAAAAAAACAACAACCCTCTCTCCTGAAGCCAGTAACCTTGTGGAGTGATGGATTGTCTTGCTGAAAGTGGAGTGAGGGAGAAATGGAGACAGAGAGGAAGAAATGTAGATACTGTAACATACTCCAGGGGGTCGGGAAAGGGATATGAATTATTAAGTAAAATTAATAATTGAAATAATTAACAGCTGCAAGAGATTTTTGTCCATCCTCCACATAATAGGGGAGCAATGTTTAGTATCAAGCTGGAGTAACCATGAGTAATTTGATGTTAATTAATTCGTTGGCTCAGTATTCCAAGCATTTATGGGTGTTTTCTTTCCTTATAAATATATTAATAAGTTTAAGTCATTCTACAAAAGTAATTTCGAAAATAATAATAATAAAAAAAGAGCCCTGGCAAATGCAAGTCATTTATTTTTGATCAGTAATTAAAATGGCTTTTCCCCCACTCTCGTGTACATCAGAGGAAAATGGCTTTGTTCTGAGGAGCTTCTAATCCTTATTTTCCTTCCTCTGATAGGAATTTATATCATATTTGGGTCCAGATTTATGGATTATTTTTCATCATGGGCTTTTGGAGCTCCTAAAGATGGGAGGTTTTCCTTCCCCATCGCTCTGAAGCCCCTGGAAAATTCAGGAGAGGCTGGAGAGGCTCTAAAAGATGGAGTTAAATGATGTATTTGGGACAGATAAATTTGGGAGTGCTGGATGGGTGGGTGATGGATGTGGGTAGGAGGAGCCAAACCCCTCTGGAAGCCCTGCTGGGAGGGAAATCCATCCAGAGGGAGATCCAGGGGCAGATAATGGGGTGAGTGGGGTTGATTGCAATCCCAAATGCTCCTCAGCAGGCTTGGAGGTGCAGGATGCACAGGGATTCAGGGATGCTTGAAGGATGTGTGGCTCTGGCAGGGCACAACTCTGCTCTGCTGACCTTCAGCTCTGGCTTTGGAGTGGAAAGGATCCCAAATGTCCCTGTTTGGAACAGCAAAGGTGTCCAGCACCTGTCCTGGGACCTGCTCCTTCTGCTCACGTGCATCTCACAGCGAAATACCACGACTTGGAGTGGTGTCACTGCTCTTCAGGAAAGGTCTGGTCGAAGTCCATGGGGTTTTCCAGGGATTGGCAGCCTCGAATCCCTGAATCCCAGGCCATGCTGCTGGAAGCAAATTCCCTTTCAGAGCTGAGGTGGCAGAGACAGTGCCCTCTGTGCCACACTTTGCTCCCTCCTGGGGAAACTGAGGCCACAGCGACACATGGGAGAAAAGGCTCGGGGCTCCAGGCAGTGTTATTTTGCCTCTGGTTTGGGATCTGGGGTGGGATGCTTGGTGTTTGGGATGTTCAGTGTTTGGGATTCATTTGGGATGCTCCATGTTTGTGGTTCTCAGTGGCTGGGATGCACTGTGTTCAGGACACCGTGTGTTCCAGTTGCTCATTGTTTGGGATGCTCACTGTTTGGGATACTTGGCATTTGGGATGCTCAACATTCAGCATGCTTGATGTTTGGGATGCTTGAGATTCAGGATGCTCCATGTTTAGGATGCTTGGAGTTTTGGATGCTCAGTGTTTGGGGTGTCAGTGTTTGGGATGCTCAGTGTTTGGGATCTCTGTTTGGGATTTCAGTGTTTGGGATTTCAGTGTTTGGGGTGTCAGTGTTTGGGATGTCTGTGTTTGGGATGCTCAGTGTTTGGGATCTCTGTTTGGGATTTCAGTGTTTGGGATTTCAGTGTTTGGGGTGTCAGTGTTTGGGATGTCTGTGTTTGGGATGCTCAGTGTTTGGAATGCTCAGTGTTTGGGGTGTCAGTGTTTGGGGTGTCAGTGTTTGGGGTGTCTGTGTTTGGGATGTCTGTGTTTGGGGTGTCAGTGTTTGGGATGCTCAGTGTTTGGGATGCTCAGTGTTTGGGGTGTCAGTGTTTGGGGTGTCTGTGTTTGGGATATCAGTGTTTGGGGTGTCAGTGTTCGGGATGTCAGTGTTTGGGGTGTCAGTGTTTGGGGTGTCAGTGTTTGGGGTGTCAGTGTTTGGGATGTCAGTGTTTGGGGTGTCAGTGATTGGGGTGTCAGTGTTTGGGATGCTCAGTGATTGGGGTGTCATTGTTTGGGGTGTCAGTGTTTGGGGTGTCATTGTTTGGGGTGTCAGTGTTCGGGATGTCATTGTTTGGGGTGTCAGTGTTTGGGGTGTCAGTGTTCGGGATGTCATTGTTTGGGGTGTCAGTGTTTGGGATGTCAGTGTTTGGGGTGTCAGTGATTGGGGTGTCAGTGATTGGGGTGTCAGTGTTTGGGATGCTCAGTGTTTGGGATGCCAGTGATTGGGGTGTCATTGTTTGGGGTGTCAGTGTTCGGGATGTCAGTGTTTGGGATGTCAGTGTTTGGGATGTCAGTGTTTGGGGTGTCAGTGTTTGGGATGTCAGTGTTTGGGATATCAGTGATTGGGGTGTCAGTGTTTGGGGTGTCAGTCTTTGGGATGTCAGTGTTTGGGATGTCAGTGTTTGGGATGTCAGTGTTTGGGATGCTCAGTGTTTGGGGTGTCAGTGTTTGGAGTGTCAGTGTTTGGGATGTGTGCAGGCTGTGGCAGCAGATGGAGGCTGTTGGATGGCAAATGGCATCTCCATCCTCAGGGAGCAGCGGGATGTTATCTGCAGGCAGCAGCAGCAGCAGCAGTGTCCCTTTGCAAAGCTCAGCACAAAATAGTGGAGCAGGGAAGGAACTAATTCCCATCCTCAGATGGGAGCCAGACCTATTTCTGGCCTGGCTGTGGGATTGCAGGGGGTTTGGATATCCAGGAGTTGGGTACCAGGGGCAGTTAAGGTGCTGAGCTGGAGGGATAGAGGAGGGAATCTCGGGAGAGAGAGCAAAGGATGAGGAATTCTTATTTTCCCTCACTCCAAACACTGTGGGAGCTGCAAGGTGCCTGGCGGCAGGGACCGACTGCTCCTGCCCCAGGGAGTGAAAGCATTAAAAGTTAGAAGTTAAAATGATGGAGCTGAGCTGTAGCAGCAGAGTTCTGCGCATTTCTCCCACTCAGGGATTTGCCCTATATTTAATTTTATTCCCTGACTGCTTTAGTGACTCTGTAAACGTTGCGGAGTTTTTGTGTCTTTTTTTTTTTTCCTTTCCTGCTAGATGAAGTGGGTTTGGTTTTTATTGAATCAGTTCCCTCCGAGGATAGAGGTTGCGAGTGGATAAAACCTCTTTCAATCCCATAAAAATGCTGTCAGGGGATTCACTTAAATTTATTTAATCCTGTGCACTTTATCGCGGTCACTTCATCATGGCAGGTAAGTGGATGCTAATGGATCCCTTCTTTTTATGGCCTGCAGACTCCTGGAATTAGATCCCCCAGCTGCAAATCTCTCATTTGTGGTTGGCATTTTATCTTCTTTCTTTTATTTGATTAGCGGAGGGAGCGAGAGGCAGGACGCCCGTTCCAGGGAATTAAGGCCAGGACAGCTCAGTGCTCTGAGCCACTCTGACCTTCTGGGTGGCACCAGCCAAAATTTCACCTGGAGGAGAAACTCTCAGGGTGTCAGGACATGAACTCCTCGCTCCAGCCCTCCCATTCTGCTGAGCTGGGATCTCTGGGTCCAGGTTTGTGTGATAAAAACCACACAAACCTTCTGCTCCTCTCTGCTTTGCTGATGAGTCAGGGTTGATGTGGATTTGCCTCTTCTTATGGCCTGATTCACTCTGCTCCAAACCTGACAGGCCTTTTTCACTGAAATGAACTTCATTGTCACTGAACCATTTTCTTTTATAAAGTTGAAGTGTTTGGGTGCTTTCGGGTGAAGGTTGTTGAATTGCCTGCTCCATTAATGCTTTTAAAATGGAGATATTTTTTCCTGTGCTGTCACAATTCTGCACTTTTTTTTTTTTTTTCCCTTTTTTTTTCTGAACCTGCTTTAGTATTTAATTTTGGCTGCTAAATCTGGAGCCTTGTCCTGTCTGACCTCCGAACTTCAGCCTGTGTGATGCTCAGGCTCAAGGACGAGGGATGCTGATCCCATGTGGTCCAGCCCCACCTGGCAGCTCCAGCACCTGTGATGCTTCTGAATCCTTTCCCACCAGGAAAACACATTATCCAGGTTTAGCATCATGAAGTGCATTACCTGCATGGAAACTCAGGCCAGCTGAGGCTTTGGAGAGCCTGGGGGCTGCAGGGTTTGTGTTCTGGGGTATCGTTGTCTTGTCCTCAAGGGACTCCTGCAGGTCTGTCCCAGAGGGATGAAAGGCTCCTCAGGCTCTCATGGAATGTGTTGTAGGGTCTTATCGCTAAAAAAAACTTACCTGGGAGATAACAGAGAGTTTCCTCATAGCAAAACGTCCTTTTACAGCAACAGGCACCAAATCAATCCAGAATACTCTGCAGGGGAAAGGCAAAGCTTGGCGAGGGGAAATGAACCTGGTGGTTGGTACCGTGGGGGGAGTGGTGCCTGTGGATTCCCAAAGGGATTTATTGCCTCTTGGAAGGGATCCCCTGCGTGTCAGAGCATCCCTCAGCACACACTTCCCTCCTGTGTCCCCCAGGCAGGGGAAGGCTGGTGTTGGAGTGTTAATGGAAAAACTAAATAACGCTGGAAACGCAAAAACATCGGGTGAAAAGCAGAGTTTGAGTTATTAGGGAGCCCTCTCGTCACTCACTGCGGAGAGAGAGGGGGAAAGGGAGGGAATATTGGTGTTTGGGAAGCCCAATTATTTCTGAACTGCAGACAGTCTTATTAACTTGGGCAGAAAATTAATTACTCTAATTAGAAAAACTGATTGGAGTTTGGTGAGGAGTTAGTGGGGGAGATGATAGTGGTGGAGGGGAGCTGGGGAGTCACGACAGCCGTGGGAGGGAGGGGACAGAGGGGTACACGAGCAGTGGGGGAGCTGCTCAGATTAATGAGAGAAAAGTAGAGATGGGGGAGAGGAAGGAAGATTTTTTTTAGTCATAATGGTCTAAATTTAGGGATTTTAGTCTTTAAAAAACATGAGTATTCTTATAAGTGCACACTCATATATATATATATATATACACACTATATATATATATGCACAGACTCATATATATAGATATTTTTATTTTATATATATATATAACGTATCTGGAACGTAATGCAGAGATTTATCCGACTTTCTGTGGGTGGCTGTATTTATTTCCGATGCACCAGCCCGTCAGCATGGGGGGTTGTTAGAAAGTGCTGGGTGGGTGGTTTTTTTTTATCTTCACGGATTTATGAAGTCCTTAAAACATCTGTTCCATCCTGATTCCACAGTCCTTCGGGGAGAGGGAGATGTTCCTCGGCGGAGCTGTCTGGCTGTGCATGGTTTGGATAAAGATGCATTTGCTGAGTGTTAATAGCGGTGATGCAGGAAGGGGGAGCAGGATCCTTCCTTGGATGGGATCCCAGGAAGGAAATTCATCCAGGATTGATGCTGGTGGGGCAAAATGCTGTGGCATGGGAGTCGGAAATCGGGAGTTGGGATTTTTGAAGGAGTCTTGTAGGAGTTCAGTAAGAAATCAATTTTCCTTCTTTCCTCCTATGAGCTGTGGTTCCAAAGTGAGTGTATTCACTCATCCCCACACAGGAAAAGACAAACACTTGGTTCCCAGGCACAGGGTGGGATCCTTGGGACTGCCCTGTGCAGGGCCAGGAGTTGGGTTCTGTGATCCCTATGGCTCCCTTCCAAGTCAGGATATTCTCTTTCTATGACTTTCTTGACTCAAGAATACTGAGGCCACAAATGGGCAAGGACCAGGGCCTGGCAGTCAGTCTCCTCACCACAAAACCCAGCAGCCAACCTTGTAATACTAAAAACATTCCAAAACCTGAGATAAAGCACAGCTCTGGATGAATCAGAGCTCTTTGATGTTTGGGACCCTGGTGTCACCCACGAGTCCCTGCTTTCCCAGGCTGCATGTGCAACACCCAAGCCCTGGATGGAAGGGATTGTGCTGCATTTCCAGCCCTACACAGAGCAGCCTGTTGCCCATCCCGAGCCCCAGAGCAGTGCTCGAGGTGACATTGTGGGACTGGCAGGGCTGAGCCGACTCTCCGGCCCCGCCGGCTGCACAGCCCCCAGCTTCTCCCCAGTGCCTTTGCTCTGCTGCCTTTGCTGCCTGTTACTGAAATAACCTGTCAAGCTCTCGCTAATAATGAGCCATAAGTCAGATTCTCTCTGGTAGGTTGCCCTGGGTGTCTATCACAGTCTTTAGGGGTGACCCAATTATGGTAATTGGCCAATTTTGCTACCGGTGTTCAAAAAGAATTGCCAAACAAAGGAGGAGAAATCAAAGCTCCTTAGAAATTAGCAGAAACCCCAAATCTAGCTATTTTTCAGACCTTCTTTTTAAAGGCATGAGGTGCCTTTAATATTAACCTCTTCAGTCTGATACCTGCAGAGAAGAGTGAAATAAAACCCCAAACGCAGCAGATCACGTCAGTGATGCTCCACTCGGGTACCACATCATGTACTCCATCCCCAGGATTGCTCACAACCCAGAGATACAGACATTTGTTCAGCTTCAGAGCCTGAAACTATGTATTTAGAGCAGTAGTTTCCCTCCCACTCAGTCATAAGGCCTTGATTTTGCAAGAATCTCTCCGATTATACAGAGATGGACTCAAAGGGGGAAGGTAGAGGAGAGATTTCTTTTCCACCCAGCTGTGTATGACATGTACCTTCAGTTAGTCAGGGCAAGATAAAGGGAATAAAGAACAATTTTAGCCCCATCCTTGCTCCTTTCCATCCTCCACCACCCACCTTCCCTTTCCCCACTCACTGGCCTTGTGGAAAGCACCAGTATTATTTCTGCATCAGAATAATAATAATAATACAGAGAGAACACACTGCTACGACTGCTGTGACCTCCTGCCCAGCGGGCTCGGCAGAAACGCTGCTGGAATTGCAACTTGGCACCGAGCTTTGTAGTGAAGCATTGCTCCTGGCTAATCTATAATTTACAAAACACACTCAGATTCATTTTTTATGGACTGTTTTGATATGATGCCATTTAAAAAGCGGAAAGAAACAGCGCACCTTTTTAAAGGTTGCTTCTGGTTCTTCTTGCTCTTTTTTTTTTTCCTTTCTTGTGGGAGGGCATGTTATTTTTGTTGCTGTTGCCATCTGGCCACAGAAAGGGAATTTCTGTCCTCTCACAGGTGTTGGACTATTCCCTGCAGTGCTGGGGACAGTCTCGTGTCACAACCTGCATCTTCAGCATCCAAACTGGCTGTGCCTACAACCCTCTGCCTGTTCCTCTTGGCTTTTCCCCCTCTGCTGGCTTGGGATATGTATTTCAAAGGAGGAAAATGATGTTTTATTCCACCCTCAGCTTTTGCTCAGAAAGGCTGGGCAGGGATGGAGAGGGAAGACTCCCAGGGTGATGCTGACATCCCCAGGGATGGGGATAGGCTTGGACTTCTACCTGCATCATCATCCCATCCCTCCTGCAGCCTCTGGAAAGGAAATACACCAACAGGAAGGGTTTCTGCTGGTGGTGGGGTGGCTCAGCACAGAGAGCAGAGCCTTTTTTGGGGGACCAAGACTTGTTTCCCTGGTGTTTTATTGCCTGCAGGCTCCTCTCCATTTCTGCATGCCTTTTTTATGGTGCCCCTTCCTGACTAATGCGAATCCCATCCGGCATATATTAACGGGAAGGGCATCGTTAGCAGGAAGAGCAGCACTGTGAAAAACCCACCATGAATCTTCTCAGGCTCACAGGGCTCTGTGAATAGCACAGGAGGAATTAAATATGTTCATCTTCACAATCCAAAGGGAGAGGAAGAGGTTTCTCATCATCAGCGTGTCCGTGGTAGGATGATGTAGCTATAATTAACCTCTTCCCTGATGGAGACTGAGCTGCTTCTCAATCCCCCACAAGTTGCCCAGTGTGGGAAGCGATGTCTTGAGCAGGAAAAGCTTCATATCTGTTGATAAATAGAGGCTGTGATCTTCAGCAGCCAGGTCCTGGGATGCAGGGAGCTCCAGGAGACCTCGTGCTCGTTTATTTCCTTGTGCAAGTTGGAGCTCGGGTGTTTTATGCCTCCCTTCATCCATGAAAATAGGGAATTCCAGCCCACTGGTGAGGAGATCTGCTCTCCTCCAGAGATGGATGGGAAATAGTTTAACTCTCCTGACATTTCCATGCAGTCCCAGAGATCTTCAGGTGTTACTTTGGTCAAACATTGAGGACAAAGGGACACAAACCACTTTCTGTGCCATCCCAGTGATCAGGGGGGATGCTGTTCCATCAGGTGTGCTGCTGCCAGGTGTGTGAGGGGCGAAGGGATCACAGGTGCAGCTGACCCATGGCAGCTTGGTCTCCTGCCGTGGCACAGATGGATTCAGTGGGGTTCTGGTGCTAAGAGATGGTTCAGATAACACAGGCCTCCTGAGGAGGGTGGGTTATGGAGGGGGAAGGTGCTCCTGGGTATGTCTGGAGGGAGAGATGGGGTGTGAACCTGTCAGAACCAGTCCAGAGGAGGCCATGGAGCTGTTCCAAGGGCTGGAGCCCCTCTGGAGCTGGACTGGGAGAGCTGGGGGTGCTCACCTGGAGAAGAGAAGAGAAGCTCCTGGAAGAGCTCAGAGCCCCTTGCAGGGCCTGACTCAGGGCCTGAAGGGGCTCCAGGAGAGCTGGAGAGGGACTGGGGACAAGGGATGGAGGGACAGAACACAGGGAATGGCTCCCAGTGCCAGAGGGCAGGGATGGATGGGATATTGGGAAGGAATTGCTCCCTGTGAGGGTGGGCAGGCCCTGGCACAGGGTGCCCAGAGCAGCTGGGGCTGCCCCTGGATCCCTGGCAGTGCCCAAGGCCAGGCTGGACAGGGCTTGGAGCAATCTGGGACAGTGGAAGGTGTCCCTGCCATGGCAGGGGGGTTGGAAGGGGATGGAATCCAAGGTCTCTTCTGACCCAAACCATTTGGGATTCTGTGACAATTCTGTGACACACAGCTGCCAGGGCCTGGCAGGTTGGGGCGTTCAGCTCCACTCCTGTGGCCATGCTGTGATGTCCAGCACTGGGTTAAGAGGCATCCAAGTCGGTGCCATGTCTGAGGAGGAGTAGAGCTGGAGTAGGGCTGGAGTAAAGCTGGAGTAAAGCAGGAGCAGTACAGTCTCTAGGGAGGAGCACGTGAGTGAGGAGCACTGAACAGAACCAACCTGATAATGAATGCTGCTGTTACAGCACCTGTCACAACTGCTGAGCAGTTTAATACTCTGCAATGTCAGATGAGGAAAACATCTTTCTCTGATGATTGCTGCTTCTTTTTTTTAAGGGGAAGAAATATTCCATTCTCTCAGTGTTTATTTTCCATTCATCATTTTTTTAAAGGTGGGGAAACTGAGGCAGCACATTGCACTGGCAATCCTGGGGGTGAGGGGTGGTGTGGGCTCCTGTGGCATGGCTCCCCCTCCTGTCCCCTGCTCCTTTAAATTCTTGGAAAAGAACTGTGCAATGTTCTTTGCAGAAGTCCACATAGCCCTGACTCTCTGCATGGTTAATATTTAGGTCAGCAGAATCTAATTCCTTTTAAAATCATAATATTATCATTGTAATTGCAAATGTTTTCATTAGGCACTGGCACTGGGGAGCCTGGCACAAACCTGCACAGGGGCTTTGTCTCTTGCTGGGGTGTGCTGGCTCCGAAGGAATAGCAAGGAATACTTTGTCCCTCTTTATATCCCAGCTCCAAACCTGCAGCTGATGCAGGGATTTGTGGCTGTGTCCTGCCAGCACTGGAGTGTGGACAAGGGGAGACACGAGTGGCATTGCCAGGCTGTCACTTGAGTGTCGCCTTCCCACTGCACTTCCAATTCCCTGGCAGAGAGAATTAGCTCTCCTTAAGTGAGTTATTGTGTCTCCAAGTCAGGGCTCTGGTTCCAGAGAATGAGACAAAACTCTCCAGGGGATCCAGTCTTAATACCACCTGCCTGGGAGTCCTGATAGGGGACTTAGTGCTGAAATGAATATTCATCCTTTGTGGTGGGAGTTATGATCCTGCTTCCCATCTCAGGGGGGATTACAGCCCTTTCCAGGAGGGATGGCACAGGGATGCTTGCTGTGGGATGGGGAGCAGAGGTGTGGGCTGTCTCTTCCCAAATATCCCTGTCCCAGAGCTGTAATGAGGCAATCTGGAGTCTTGATTTTCAGGTAGGGCTGGTGAAATGCTGGCTTAGGTTGGGACAGGGCAGAAAAAGTGATGCCACCTTCTCCATGCACTCCCTCCTTTCCAGTCTGGAAATCCAGGGCTTTCAATGCCCAGGAAGATCATTCCATGCTGCTGCTGGCAATCCTCCATCAGTCCATCTGCAACACCTCCATGAGCCTCCTGGTGTAGCACCTTCACCCCCAAATATCCTGGGGTATTTGCTGTGCAGGAATTTGTCCTTTATCTGGAAACACTGAGGAGAAAACTGCAGGAATCAGGTCTTGGATAGCAGAGTTCCTTTGCAGCTTAACTGTCCCAAGCTAGGGCTGCAGGAAGCTCTGCCAATCCCTGTTGCAGCCTGCAGGAGATAGCTGGACTTGGTTATGCCTTGATTAAATAACATTTTTGTTTTTACAGTGGTTAATCCATCCAATTCCCTCAGCACATTGCTGCTCAGTGATATCCGTCTGGGATAATTGGGATGAGGGGCATCTCCCACCCCCTCACCAGCACCAGATGATTTTGAGTGCAATTTTTCCTTGCAGCTTCCCTGGCCAAAATCACAACCTGTGCAAACTCTGCCCTGATCAAATCTATCAGGCCCCAGTTCCAGAGCAGTCTGTTGATCAGGGAAATGAACTAAAAATTGGCCCTTTAATGGGAACGCGGCTCTTGCACAAGTGTTGGAATTAATGGCAGTGCCCTGCTGTGAGCTGGCAAGTTGGGCATTTGATTCCAGTTACAGGAAATTGCCATAATTTCTGCTCCATGCTCCTCTCAAGTGACACTAAACATCTATCTTTCTTCCCTCCCTTATTTATTTATACTGGGAGAAGAGAATGGTACGTGGGTGCTTTTCCCACCCGAACTCTTGTCTTGTTTTCATGGCAACCCCTGCTTAGCAGCAGACCTTTTGTGTACTGAGAAAGGGAGGGAGAAGGGAGGTCTGGAGGGAGAAAAGGATGGCTGGGAGGGAGAAAAGGCTGGAAATTAGATCTGAAGGGCTGGTTTCATGAATGGGACTGTTGGTGTGTGGATGCTGTGCCTCTCTGGTGTAATCAAGCTGGGAGAAGCGAGGGGCATCCCAGGAGATGTTTGAGTGCTGGGGGTGGAGCACTGGGCTCCTCAGGGTGCCATTCCCACAGCATTCCCTCTAGCTTCCTCAAATCCATCCTGCAGAACATCAGGAATGGCTTCTCCTGGCAGAGCCCCTGGCTTCTCCTTGGGTGGGTTCCTGAAAAAGCAGCTCTGTCACGCTCAGTTTGGCCAGGGAATATCAGATTCTTAAATTAAATGCTGGAATGCAAGTGTGTAAATATCCCACCCCGCACTTCGGGTGCTGTGGGTCTGAGCTGTTTATTTATCCTTGCCTGAAGGTCAATCCTCATCCCCCTGGGTGCTCCATGGAGTTTGGGGCTCTGATTCCCTCCTCTCCTGCTGGCAAAGGAAAGGAGAGATTTACCTGGGGAGCTCGAAGCACCAAAGCTCCAGGGGCTTTGCTCCCAGGTGTAAAACAGGGGAAATAGTGAGAGGAAGGGAGGGCTGCAAAGATGGATGTGAGGAGGTTTCCAGAGCGTTTAACACTGTGGGAAGCACCAGAAAATGTTGAGGAGGAGGAGGTGAATAATTTTGTCTTTGGAACAGGTTGGAAAAGTGTAAAATAAATAAGACCTGGAGCACTGAGGGCACAAAGCCTGCTTGGGGTGGGGATATGCCAAGAGCTGGAATCAATGCCTGACCTGGCATTTGAGCACTTGACTCCTTGACCCTCCCCTGGCTTCTTACCATTTCCTGGGGTTTTTCCACAGCTCAGACCAAAATGTTGAGCTGTAATTTCTGGGCACAGGCTGTCTTTGAGAGTTCAACACAGCAATGCTGGAGGATGGGGGGATCCCACATCTCCCAGCACAGCGGTAGAGGGATGCTGTGTTACTCTCTCTGTAACACAGTCTATCCAAAACCCAAACAAGAGAAGGGAGTTTCTTTCTCCACCTTTAAAATTCTTCCTTGCAGTGTTGTTTTTCCTGGGCTCGGTGTGGTGCAGGATGACTTATCTCTGCTCAAGTAAGGATCCTTTTATTTCCAACCAGACCTGGCCCTAAGTCATGCAGCGCTCCTTTGACAGAGCTGTAAATTCCCCACAGCAGCCAGTGAACAGGGTGAGGGCATTGGCAGAAATGAGTTTCTGGGGATATGAGGAGGATGAAGCTCCTGGCATCCTCTTCCAAGGAGGAAATAGGTGCAAGGGTCACAACCCAAAGGCCCTGAAGCATTTTTGGGGCTCTTTGTGTAGGAAAATTGGGTAAGGTGACTCTCTTTTCTCACTGAGGGAATAGTGTCTTAAGAAATGATGGCAGGATGGCAGTATAGGACAGGAAAATGCAAAGCAGTGCACACAGGTGTGTGTCGAGAAATCTGTAAATAAGGTTTTAAAATTAAAAAAAACCCATCATATGCAGCTGTGAAGATCCCAAATTGGTGAAGGCAGAGCGTATATTGCCAGCCCCAGCAGGTCCCACTGGCCGTGGCTCAGGAAGTTGGAAAGTAGAACCTGATCCTGGTTTTCCCCATGGAAAAATAAGGAAAAACCCACAGCTGTGAGTTCAGCAATGCATCCACGGTTGGTAGCTGTGGGCAGGATCTGGTTTGTGTGTTCTGGGCTCATGTTTGGTGTTCTGATGGTGTGAGTGTTGGTGAGGCCTTTTGAGGGCTCTGACACCATTTTTCCCCTGGGATAAAGTCCCCCCTCTTTGCTCTGGGGTTTCTACCAGGAATTCTGGACAAGATCTTCATCCCACGTGTGTGTGTGTGTGTCTAAGGGTGAGTTGTCACCACTGTTTAAGGATCATGGAATGATCTCTTGTGGAAGAGACATTAAAATTCATCTTGTTCCACCCCCTGGCTTGGGCAGGGACAACTTCCACTGTCCCAGGCTGCTCCAAGCCCTGTCCAACCTGGCCTTGGGCACTGCCAGGGATCCAGGAGCAGCCCCAGCTGCTCTGGGCACCCTGAGCCAGGGCCTGATCACCCTCCCAGGGAACAATTCCTTCCCAATATCCCATTTAACCCTGTCCTCTGGCACTGGAAGCCATTCCCTGTGTCCTGTCCCTCCATCCCTTGTCCCCAGTCCCTCTCCAGCTCTCCTGGAGCCCCTTTAGGCCCTGCAAGGGGCTCTGAGCTGTCCCTGGAGCCTTCTCCCACCCAGCTCTCCCAGCCTGGCTCCAGAGCAGAGGGGCTCCAGCCCTTGGAACAGCTCCATGGCCTCCTCTGGCCTGGCTCCAGCAGCTCCAGCTCCTCATGTTTTGGGCTCCAGCTCTGTTTTTCCATCCCTGCCTGCTCTGTGCCGCCGGGGCTGAGCGGTGCCGTGCACTGGGGAGGAGAGAGCCAAGGGTGTCAGCGGTGCCTCGGCAGCCAGAGCCAGCCCCAGCCTAATTCCAGCCGTGCTCCCAGGGGGAAGAGTGCAACCCTCCCTTCCTGCCCCCCTTTGCCAGCCAGAGCCGTCCTGTGATCCCCACTGACCTTCTTAAAAGGGATCAACCGCGTCAAATGAAGAGATGAAGAGTGAAGGGAGGAGCCGGGAGCAGGAGGAGGAGGAATGAAATTAGGAGCAGATATTAATAACCACGTTAAATATTTATCTGACCTCCTTTCACATGATCCTTTTTAATGGTGACCCAAAAAGCTGATGTGCTAATATTCACTCTCACTCTCCTTTCTGCCTCTCTGTCAAAGCTTTGGGCTTGAGCAGGGAAAAAACTCCTTTCTCACCTTCTTGGGTGGGGCTGTGGGAAAATGGGGGTCCCAAAGGAGCCTCCATTAATAAAGTGACACTGAAGTTGATGGGCTTGTGCTCATGGACTGCTCATGCCTTACTGATGCTCATTCACATCTGACTGAAGGGTTTGTTGGGTTTTTAAAAATTTTCTTTGCTGGTTTTTCCAGCTGTCCCGCTCTGAATGACTCAGGGCATTTTGAGGTGGAGCTGGAGGAAACATCTCTGCCTTGAAACCTCAGGCTCCAGGCTCAGGGACAGGAGCATCACCAGCTCAGTGAATGTACAAGTCATTAGTGAGGCTTGCTGAATTGCTGACTGCTTTTCCTCCTCCGTGCCTGAAAGGTTGTTGTGCTGGAGTGCAGAAATGTCTGCTGTGGTTTGACCTGTTCAGAGGAAGAAGAGAGTGGGGCAGAGCATGGCAGCAACAGGGTTTTGGTTGTGGCTGTTACGAGGCAGGCCCAAGCTGGGGCAGGGGAAAAGCAGAAATAAGTCAGGGTAATTTTAGTTCAGGGAGCTCCATCGTATGTTTCTGATCACATTTTTGTTGTTTTTCCACTTAGCCCTCAGGTTTCTCTCTCTCATCAGCTCCTGAATTGCAGGAGCATCAACTGTGCATCCAAAATTCTCCGTGTTTTCCATCACCTCATCAGCCTGCCTTTTGCTGCTGAACTGCCTGCTGTGCTCTCCCTCTTGTTTTCATGGCTCAAAGCCTGTAAAAAGCCCTTGAGAACAATGTGAAATATCCTCTCATATTATAGTATTTGTCTTTTTAAAGGAAGCTGAATCCATTAGAAGCAGGACTGAATACAGTAGCAGGATTTTTCTAATCTTGCCGACATCAGCCCCCTGGGATGAGCCCCTCTCATTTGACTTGACTGGATCCTCTGGGACTTAATTTGTGTTTTCAATTTAAACATCAGTTAAACCACAGCATCTCCTTTCTCTGCCTCAGTTTCCCCTTTGCAGGACGGAGCTGAGGGCACTTTCCAGCTCCAAGATCCAAACCTGGTGGGTCTTCCCCTTCCTCCAATGTCCTTCAGAACCAACAACCATTTCAGTGGGGCAATGCTTCTTTTTTGGGTTAAATGAATGGAGTTAGGGATAAAATGTGGCATTTGAATCCAGTGTCAGAATACAGAGACCTTGGGACAGGTTGTTCATCAAGGATGGTCCCCAACCCTAGAAGTGTCCAAGGTCAGGTTGGAGAGGGCTTGGAGAAGCCTGGGACTGTGGAAGGTGTCCCTGCCCATGGCAGGGAATTGGAACAAGATGAGTTTTAATGTCCCTTCCAACCCAAATGATTCCAAAATTCTGTGATTTTTCCACTGGGATGTCTGTTTCCAGGACCTGATACAGGACGGTGCTTTTAAAAATTAACTGCATTTATTTTAGGGAAGTAAAACAAAACAAAACAAAACAAAACATGTTTTTGCATTCCCGCACTTGTCCTGCATGGAGATTTCCACTGAGAGTCTTTCACCAAGTCCCCATCCCCACCGCCTCCAGCAAAACAGAAATGTGTTTAATCTTCCTAAATGTAATCCTGTTGTAGAACAGGAAATTCTCCGCTGGTCAGAGAGGATATTAAGATGCCTGCTCTGAAAAGTGTTTGAAATTATCATCATTAATCTGGAAATGATTATTGCTTAGTTCAAGCTGAGTAACGTGAAAAATAAAGTTAACCTGAAGTGTATATGGGGAAAAGTAAATTGGATTTTTTAAAAAGCTCTCGTTTGCCTAATGGAAGATAAGATTAATAGCACGGCTCGGGAATTTAGAAAAAGTGAAGGTTTCCAAAATTTAAAAGCAACTGGTGTTTGAGATGTTTGGAAACCCCACAGCTGGGGAGATTTCTGTTCTGCCCAGAGTATTCCATGGATGTGTCATTGCAGGAAGCAGAGGTTGTGACTGCAGGTGGGGCCAGACAAGGGGAGGGGGTTCAGGTGTGGGAAGGGCTGCAGGAACCTGATTTCATCCTCACTCAGTGTGGGAGGAACCGGAGCCTCTCTGATCAGCAAAGCCAAGTTGTCCAGGTGTGACCTTCAAGAGAGGTTGGTACTGAGGAGTGGCTTGGAATGGCCACCTGGAGACCTGGGATTCTTCCAGGATCTCTCCCTGAAGGATTTTGAGTTTATTAGTGCCTCCTTTGTCACCAGATCTGGGTTCATTTGAGTTGGATTCTACTTCCAAGCTGAGCCGGCACCTGACAAATGGAGAAAGCCACATGATGGAAAGGAGAGCTTTGGGAGGAAGATCTTTTCTGTGTGTTTTGAGCAGAGATCTGAGATAATCACTGCTCTTTCCCTCTTCTGTCAGACCTGTCTCAAGTTTGCTGCCGTGAACTCTCCCTGGTTTATTCTTCCTGGTTTTCTCTCCAATTTGGATCTGAGAACCATCTCCCCCTGACATTGCTGAGCTCTGATAGCAGCACAGTCATAAATCCTGCGTTTCTCTTGCCTCCTTGATCCCTGTTGATGCTCCTTAATCCCAGGTCCATGGGGGCAGCAAACTCCTGTCCCCAGCCCTGTCCAGAGCCTGTGCTTGCTTTGACAGAAGGTTAATACCGATGGGGTTTCACAACTTTTTGATTTATTGTCTTTCAGCGTTCATCACTCTTTTCTTTAAATTAAAACTCCCTCCAGATGGGGTTTGTGACACAGATTTATTGATCTGCAATAAAACCTCCCTCATAACCTGTACAGCTGCCCATTCATCTTTCAGTGAAGGAGGGATCATTTCTCTGTGGATGTCCCAAGAATGAAAGCGGGTTGTTAACTTCTTCCCTCTTCTGTCTGTCTGGTTCCTTCCATGATCTCCATGCCTCTTCTTGGGTCATTTACAAGGCTCTAGATGGTAACCACATCAGTTCTGAGCTGCTCCTCATGCTCCTTCTGTCTTCAGGTGGGATTCTTCAGGTTGTCCTGTGCAATGCAAGGAGTTTGACTTCAGTGAACCTTGTAGGTCCTTTCCATCTCAAGATATTCTATTATTTCTTCATGCAGGTGCTCAGAAGGTGATGTGGTGGCAGAAAAGCCACCTGGAAAAGCCCCATGGGATAGCATAAGTTGTAACAGTCTGTATTAGATCCTGCAAATCCTAATGAGGCTTCTACCCCTCTGATGGGGATGTACAGAGGGAGGCAGCAATGGCAAACGTTGTGTGGTTTTTCTGGTGTAACATCAATGATAAGATGCTGGAATAAATTCTAGCAAGCTGAGTTGGCTGGAAGCTTTAAAAAAAAAAAAAAAGATTTTAAAAATTTAAAAGATTTAAAAAAAAAAAAAAGATTTATTTCACAAATGCCTCAGTTTCCTAATCTAGGAGGAACCCAATCAGAAAGTGCTGCCTTCAGTGGTGACGGGATTTTGCTCAAGTCTATGTTTTTAATGATGTGATCACACCTTCCAGAATGGTTTCAGTCTTGGGCCTGAGTTATTAACAAGGCTGGATTTTTTAAAAAAATGTACCCAGAAGAAAAGTGTGTCTGTGATTAAAAATATCACAGGATGGTTTGGGATTGAGGGAACCTTGAAGCTCATCCTGTTCCACCCCCTGCCCTGGACAGAGACACTCTCCACTATCCCAGGGTTCTCCAAGCCCTGTCCAGCCTGGCCTTGGACACTTCCAGGGATCCAGGGGCAGCCACAGCTGCTCTGGGCACCCTGTGCCAGGGCCTCAGCAGCCTCACAGAGAAGAATTTCTTCCCAAAAGGCAATCTAAACATGATCTCTGTCGGTTTGAAGCCATTCTCCATGTCCTGTCACTACATGCTCTTGTAAAGAGTCTCTCCCTGTGATGTTGAAGTATTGAGTAACTGCAATTTTAGGCAGATTGATAAAAAACATGTCCACATACTAAAGTCTAGACTTGCCCAACTCAATTCTTCTTCCTGAGTTTCCCAGTAGAGAAAGATGAAAATGAAGGCAAAATTTCGGTGGCCTGAAGCCAACCCCTCGAACTTTCATTTGTGTGTGAAGTCTGGTTCCTGACTTGATAGACCTGATACTTAACAGCCTCAGGAATCACGTAGAGCTGCTCATTCTTCAGGAAGCAAATGGGATTAGGGAAGGATCAGTCGTCCTGACAATTGGAACAGGGTTTTTTTCAGGTGCCTCAAAGCACAATGCTGTGTGAAGCAGGATTATGGAATGTCTGCCTGAAGTCACTCGATGCATTGAATGTGTATAAAGACAGCCTGTGTAGGGCTGGCAGGTGTTGGCTGAGCACATGAAGGATGATTTTGGGTAACTGTCTTGGCCCACCTACACCTCTTCAGGTCACAGAATCATAAAATGGACTGGATTGGAAGGGACTTTAAAGATCATCTTGTTCCATAGACAGGGATACCACCCTCTAAATAAGTTGCTCAGGTCACAGTCATGCCCAAAAATGTCTCTACTGATGCTTCACTTAAATTCTAGAGGTGATCAAAGCTGTAGCAGCAGCCCTTTGGAGGACATGGGGATGGGTGGAGCTGTAGGAGAAACATGTGGTGATGGAGATGTGAATGGATGGATGGATGGATGGATGGATGGATGGATGGATGGACAGAGGGGTGAGCTGTGCCCATGGATAACGGGATGGGAGCTGGCCAGGGCAGGGGTACTCAGGGGAGGCTGGGTGAGTGTTGAGTCAGAAGGGAAAGCACTGTCATTTGTCACCATAATCAGGAAGCCAGGCTGAGGAGGTTTTAATCACTGTGCACGGAGCTGGAATGCAGAGCAAGTTTATGGTTTACAGTGAGCGGACTGACACAGCTGATTGATGTCAAATATGTCATGATGTATATTGTAAAGCCAGGAGATTTAATGGTGTAACTCCATGGTAGTCTTGGAAGTGAGGAGCTGCAGAGCAGGGAGTGATGGATGGGCTCATTTACATGTAAAATTGCCGATGGCATTGACAGCACTGGTATGCGGAGGGAAGATAAGAGGGAGACAGTGAGATTCACTCTGACCCTGATATTGAAATATTAAAATACAGCTGTAGGATCATCTGGACTTTGCAAGGCGACTGTGCATGTCTGTGTGTGTGTGAGCACATAAACACATGGGTGCTCATGGTTGAAATTGTGTGCACAGGGGCCTTGGTGAGGCAGAGCAGCTCTGGGTGGTGTTACCAGCCCTGGGCTCAGACAAGGAGAGTTTGTGCTGCTCCTGCACTCTCAGGGAGACAAATCCAGTTATTTCCGAGCTTTGGAGGAGCCTTGGTCCCAATGCTTTTAGGGGCAGTGTTGCAGAGCAGAGGAAGCTGGATTTATCCTGGCAGCTGGGCAGAAAGCTGTGCTTCTTTCTGCAGAAAGCACAGGATGATAGCCCAGGGTTCAGCATGTCCCATGGCACAAGGCTGGAGTTCCAGATTCAGAGCTCCATTAATGCTGGTTGCTGTTGTCACCTGGACGTGTCAGGAGCAGGACTAGTGCAGGAGTTGCCTTTGTAGCTCAGCATCTCCCTTCTAATTTTGGTTAGGGAGGAGGAGGAAGAAAAGAAGAAGGGAAATTTGGGGCTGTGAGATGACACAAAGTGGAGGGGCAGAGAGCCTGGACTAAATAAACTGTCCAAGGTAGTTCTGTTTTCATTAGGCCTGCTGCAAGGCCTTCCAACTCCTGGCAGTGCTCTGCAACTGCATCCTCCTGGACAGCTCTCCAGGAAGGAAATTTCTCCAGGATAGCACCACTGGGAATGGGTGAGCTGCTGGCAGGAGCCTGGGGAAGGTCATGAGGAGAAGCAAGGGGGCAAAGGGAAAGCCTGGAGGGCGTTCAGGCCCGTTTTGGGATGTTTATATCAGGATTTAGCTCTCCATCACCCACTCCAGCTATTCTGGAGCCATTCTGCTGCCCCCAAGCACAGAGCACCTGTCTGGGGCAAATGCCTGTGGTGAAGCTGATGGGCTCACCCTCAGGATAATTCATCCTTGTCATATCATGGAGAATCTGTGTGGGATAAGCAAGGGAAGGGAAAAGCTGGGTTGGGGATGCAGGAGCAGCCCAAGGAGGGGATGGATGTGAAAGAGGAGTTTGTACAACCCTTGCTCCCTAATGAGAGTTATTTACATGGCATTTACCTCCATCCTCTTGGTCCCTGTTGCCTTTAATCCTGTCCCTCATCCCAAACTGCTGAATGGTCATGGAAGGACCTGAACTGGTGTGTTTTCAGAGGTGAGATGACTAAAAACCAAGTGAGCTGACCCTGATAGAAACACTTAAGAGGCTTTGCAGGGGATTAAGTGGCTGTATTTTAATCTTGTATTTTAATTTGTTGTGGGGATGTGTCACAGGGCTGCCTGGGGCTGTGGAGCTGCTCTCCATCCCTGTCCCTGCCTGCAGATGCTCCTGGGACAGATGGACCAAGTGGAACAGGCAAAAGACAGTATTTCCAGGAATTCATTTGAATTGCTCTTTCCCTAAATGAAAAGCCTGGTATTAAAATTATCCTTGAAAAGGACTTTTTTTTTTTTCCCCCCCTTAAATTTATGAACTGCTCTGTGGTCTTTGGAGACAATTATAAATTATAGAGCAGCCATATATCTGAGCCAGAGATGGAGGCAAAGGGGCTTTGTCAGGAAGAGCAGCTGTGGGGGCAAGGGGAAAAGGATTTAGACTTTTTTAGACTTTTTTTGACTTCCTGAGCTCATTTTGGTTCTGATCCCAAATCCTTGGAAGATGTTGTGTATTCCATTTCCCATTAACTCTCACAGACTTCAGAAAGCCCTTTTCTGAGCTGAAATTGGGATTGCAATGCCAGATCAGTGCAGTGTCCTATCTCCAAAAGCTGCCAGCAGCAGATGCTCAGGGAAAAGAAAAAAAGTACGAGAGAGTTATGTTGGAGCAATAAATTTCATGTGGGAAGTTGGCTGGGGGCTGACAAACAATTATGCTTAACCTGTCCTTGCCTAGATGAGTTCCCAAGATAAAACAGAGGGTCACAAGGATCTGAAATGTTGTTGGATGTGGGAGAACTGGAGAGGTCATCTGTGTTCTGGTGTAACCCTGAGGGTTTAGAAATGACAAGAGAACAGAGAAGGGTTAAAGGGGAAGGGCATGAGGAGAAGCAAGGGGACAAATGGAAAGCCTAGAAGGGGTGGAAGCATCCCAGAGGTTGCAGACCCGTTTTGGGATGGTTTTATCAGGATTCAAGGGTCATCTGTGTTCCAAGCTTTAAGAAATTACAGCAGAATAGAGAGGGGTTGATGCTGGTTTATTTTCTTGCAGTTCCTCTCTGCAGCTCCTTGAATCCCTCCCCAGGACAAGAACATTGGGAGAATCTCTGGAAGTGCCTCACAGAGCACCATCCCTGAAAAATTGATGGGTTTTTATGGATTTGGGGTTGCAGGGGACAGTTTCATACATGGTTGCCTGCAGGAGCACTGTAGCCATCCCCTCACCTCTCCTGTGCCCTCTCTGGGGATCCATGCAGCACAAAACTTGGATGCACTTGGGCTTGCCCTAATCCCAGTGGACACACTGGCACTAGAGCATGAATTTCCCCATTTTTAAAAGATCTAATTGAACCAAAATCACTTTGGCTCTAACTGCCCCACGTGGGAACCATGGATTTATAGTGACACCTGCCCAGTTTGTGTCACAGCACAGAGCTGTGTCCCTGGGAGCCACGTGGGCCTCTCTGCAAACCAGTTTATGGCAGGCAGAAAGCCCAGGTGCCTCAACTTTTCCACAGAGCTCTCCCAGGAAGAGCTGGGTTTCTCCTTGACTTATGCAACATTTTATGCCAGAGCAGAAAATTTGTTAAAAAAAAGGAGGCTGAAGGGGTTTAAATGATGATTTGGTGTGACTCAGTAAGGCTGCATCAGTTTATCATGAAATCCCTGAATGGTTTGTGTCGGAAAGGGACCTTAGACATCACCTTGTTCCACCCCCTGCCACAGACAGGGGAACACTTTCCACGAGGTTGCCTCCATCCCCATCCAACCTGGCCTTGAGCACTCCCAGGGATGGGGCATCCTGATAGAAAACAGTGAGAGATGGAGTTGGAAGGTTTTTGGTGAGTCAACCAAGAGAGGAGAGACATTTTTAGGGAGTCTGGCACAGCTGATTTCTGGTTTTGTGAGTTCCAGAGTACCAGCCCAGCATCCCTGTTCCTGCAGAGTGGGGTGAGGAGGATGCTGGGGGCGTTGTCCCTGCTGTGGGGAGCAGCAGCACATCCTCAGGGCATCCTCATCCCTCCTTGAGGTTTGTTCAGCCTCATGAGGCTGCATTTTGCAGGCTGCACTGAAGAGGGGATGGTTTAACCATCCATTGGGTGCAGCTGCCCTTCACAACATCCGGTGACAGGGACAGGTGGATTTCCCAAGCATTCAGGATCCTGATCCCCCCAGCCTCCCCTCAGCTCCTCTTTTTCCTCTGCCATGTCCCAGTGGCACCCATCCATCCATCTCACCATCCCTTAGGTGGGAAGTTGAGGCTAATTTTTGTTTGTTTATTTTAATTATCATTTTTCTCCGTGGCTCGGCGCTCCCACAAGGGAGACGGTGTCCGTGTTAATGGGATTATGTGTGCTGTTTGCTGATGTGGACGTGTTCACCACTTCCTCTCCCTCTGAATTTCACCCAGATAATTGATTTCTGTCTGTTCCTTGGCACTTGCTTTTGCAGCACGGGGTGTTATTAGTCCCCTTTTGTTTCACTGCTGAGAGACGCAGCCTTTACACGGCAGCCCGAGCACAAACAATTGTTGAATCTCTCGTTTTCTTTATTAACTAACTGGGGATTCCAGGCAGCTTGAAGCCCTCAGAGAGATGTAATAACCTCAGAGACAGATTGGGAGCGAAGCAGCTCCTTCCTGCTGCCAAGAGGTTGTCTGGATTATCCAAGTCTGTAGTGTTGGTCATGAACCCAAGTGGACTCTTGCTGTCTCCTGTCTATCCATGTATCCCAAGGTGCTGGGAGCTGAGGGAGCAAATCCTTCCCTGTTCTGCATGTGAGGAGTTGAGGGTGGGCTGAGATTCATGGAACTGGCTTGGAATTCCTTTCTGCCATAGCTGGCTAGGAGGGAAGAGAATCATGGAATGGTTTGGGTTGGAAAGGAGATTAAGGCTCCATCCCATCCCACCCCCTGCCACGGCAGGGACACCTTCCACTATCCCAGGCTGCTCCAAGCCTCATCCAGCCTGGCCTTGGACACTTCCAGGGATCCAGGGGCTTCTCTGGGCACCCTGTGCACTCTGGGCACACCTCCAGAGCCTCCTCACCCTCACAGGGAAGAATTTTCCCCGAAATCCCATCTAAACCTGTCCTCCCTCAGCTTAGCCCCATTCCCCGTGTTCTGTCACTACAAGGGAGAATGGCCTTGAATGAGATGATGGAAGGTTCTCCTTAAACTGGGACATGCAGATTTAGGAAAAGCAGCTTTCCAGGAGAACAGGCCGGTTTCAAAGGAGTGTTTGAGCAGAGCTAAAAAGGCAAGGAAAATGAAAACATTTTGCAAGATTTTAAAATCTAATTTAATTTTTTTCCTTGAGGAAAACGAGTGATTTTCTGGCTCAAAATACAAGATTGAAGCGTAGCTGAATTTTTCTTATAATTAATAAGCAAAAAAAAAAAAAAAAGTGAAATCTAAAGGTCATGTTGACTTTGGCCCAACTTTCCTCGAGTTTGAGTAATTTGAGAATTTTGGCTAATGGCTTCTTCCCCCCTCTTTCTATGGGAAAGGGCAAAATTTTTATAGAGTGGGAACAGTTATTTTCTTCCCAGCTTTTTTCCAACTGCAGAGATTTCCATAAGAACATCATGTCTAATTCCACACAAATGCTCTGAGCACGGAGAAGACATTGGGTTGTTAAAGAGGACTCAAGTCCATGGAAAATAAATACAATTGAGTCCTCACTTGTTAGATTGTCCTTTGCTCCAGTCTCTGGGCAGAAATAGGATGTGCTCTCCCAAAACACAGGGAACTGGCTCCTCTTTCTGCCCTTCTGCCTCTTGGCTTTGTTTTCTTCTATTTGCATAATTTCTCGTCTTGTTTTCCCTTCTTATTGTTTTTTCTCCGTTCGTTTCTCTTCATTTATTTCCTATTCTCTTGCTGCCTTTTTTCCTCTTTGATTTTTGCTTTGTTTCTTCCCTCCCTCTCTAGCCTCAAATGTGGATAGTATGAATGAGTGATTTCTAGAAGGAATAAAACCAGTTAAGGAGGCAAAAAAAGCAACAATATTTTCTGTGCATCACGGTGTAAAATGTACAATAATCAAGCAGAACCACTCTAAATGAATTATGGTAAAAAAACGAAGATTACCAACATGTCAAATACTATTAGCACTCAGATTTGTAGAAGCAATGTATGCACAGAGAAGGGTTTTGTATTTTAGCTTATTTTAGCCTTGCTTTCTTTGTAAAGCGAATGCCAGCCACTCCTAACAGCTGGGTTTGGTGCCTTGAAGGAATTACTGATAAAAAAAGAAAAGCAGGACCTTTTCCCAGGACCATTTCTCATGATGTCAGATACCAAGGTGTGACTTCTTGCAGGAACTTCTGGTGTGTTTCTGTACACGTGTAAAAGTCTCATTTCCTTGGATGGGATTAATGATCCCTTATTCCACTGGAGAAGGGAGATGGAAGAGAATCAAAAATAAAAGGCTGCAGAGAGAGGAATTCTGTCTAGGAATTTGATTTGCTGACATGGACTAGAGGAAGGATGGCTTTAATTAGAGGGATTCCTAAAGGACCAAGTGTCTCATGGCATCCTCAAGGACTGGTGGAGCTGGGGTTGGTTGTGGCTCTCATGAGCTTTGGAAGAGGCTGTGATGTCTGTTCATGTTAAATACTCATGGAATCATAGAATACCCTGAGTTGAAAGGCACCTACAAGGATTATCCAAGACCAACTCCTGGCCCTGAACAGGAGAGCCCCAGGAATCCCACTGTGTGTTCTAACTCAGCTCTCCAAACAGCCAAGCCTGAGGACCTCACATGGGGATGCTTTCCTCGTCCAAGTTTTATGAATATTTATTAATAATATTATTTCCCTCCCCATTTTATAAGAAAGGATTGCTCTTGAAGGATTACAGCTATTTTCCCTTGTATGGTGGAGTTTGGAAGGATGAGGAGTTCAGCCAAGAGATGAAAACATTTTCTGAGTTTGGCCAACAAACCCACATCTCCACCTTGTCAATGTTTGCTCCTGGGTGAATTCTCTGAAGGGCACAAGGAGAGAGCACGACTCCGTCTTTCATCAGAGCTGCTCCATTTTACGTGGATAAATATTTGTAGGGCCAGCAGGGATTTTACAGCCCATCAGCTCAGGCACTAAGCTGGGATGGAGGAGACGTGTGCTCAGGTCCCTGTTCCAACATGTGGTTAATTATTTATCTGCAGCAGAATGGCTGAGAGAGACTGAGACAAAGAGCCAGAGGCCAAGTCTGCAGCCTCATTGCTGGGGTGTTTGGTTGCCAAGGGAGGCCATGAATTTTATCCCTGCAGATAAGTGGCTTGTTTGGGGTTCAAGTGGCTTTGCTGCTCTAGGTCTGAGAAGGAAGGATTAGACTGGATTTTAAAGATTGCTCCTGACAAATTGGGTTGGTCTGGGGGAGTGATAGGGGTATGCATTTATCTAGGTGGAAATTTTCCAAGGTTTAGGAAAAGGTGATGGCTCTTTGAAATGCCCAGCTTTTTCCAGGATGGGATAACTCTTTCCCTTCATATGTTTTCTATTGGACCAGTATGCTCTCTTCTTCCTCAGACACCTTCCACCAGTTTCCCTTCTCAAAGGACAAGTTGTCCAGCCTGGATTATGTCCAGGCTGTCATCCACCCACTTCCCAAGGAATGGGAACACAACAGGACCTGTTTAGTGCAGGGATCCTGGGACATCTCTTTGAAGAGCTCAGTGTTCAGCTGAGGTGACTGTCGAGCCACCGTGCGTGTCCTAAACCAAAGGTCTGCAAAGAGGTCACTTAACTCAAGACATAGGCATTTAGCTTGAAGTGAATTAATTAGCAGCTAAATTAGAGTGAAATAAGTTATAATCTAATAGACCCATGGCTTGCAGAGGTTTCTCCCATCCATGCTTTTCCAGAAGGGCTGAGACTTCAGAGGTGTCGTGTGGCCTCTAATGAAGACATGCTCTGAAGTCTGTGTGTGTCCAGCAGTTCAGACTCTCATCCTCTCTATTGAGTGGGAAGAAAAAGGTCACCTTCCTTGACCTCCTCCAGGCAGATCTTATGCCAAAGCAAAGCTGCAGCTCCTTGACAGAAAGGCTGGGAAGCAAATTAAACAATACAAAGGTTTGTTGACCCTCTGAGACTTCTTCGTTACTGATTTGCAAAATTATGCTGCTCCACCTTGCTAAACAATATTTGTGATACTTTTAAATAATTGCACAATCAAAACAATTGACTCAACTAGGAAATGCTTTAGAAAACCTGTTACTTCAGGCATCCTCTTATTAGTGGTTAATAAGAAATAATGCATTAGGTGTGCAGTTAGTAATGGGAGGTTCCAACCTTCCTAAGGCTTTGGGTTTGGTCTGTAGATGAAAACAGTTTCAAGGTGTGGGTTAATCTAAACCTGGAGCAAGTTTAGGCTCGGCTTCAGATTGAAACCTGCTCCTAATTTGAGTGGGGGACTAGACCAGGGGTGTCCAGAGGGCTTGTCTGACCTGATGGCTCCCTGTAAATGAAGTTCTTCATGTCCTTGTCAAGTTGCTTGGATTCTCCCTTCAGAGTCAGTGGAAGGATGTCCCTGAGCAGTAAATCTTTATGATTCCCTTGCTCTGGTTTTCTTTAAGCACTGCACTGCTGAGGAGTGCCAGAATAACGACACTGAGATGGTCAGTGAGAGTTGGAGAAACCTCCCAGCCATGGCACAGGTTCCACTTCCCAGTGCCAGTGTCCTCGATGGCTGGGCTGCCCCAAAGGTGACAGTGACTTTATCCAATGCCATTTGTCCTGTTGCAGGAGACCTCCCTGATTCCTGAACACATGTTTTTGCTGAGGAGCAGCTCGAGGACAGCCATGTGTGTAGTGCCACGTTTTATATTAAACAAAAATAAATTCCCTCTAACGTGAGCTTTTCAGACAGGTTGTCCTAATATATTAACTTCTGTCTGTGTTTTGAATAGTCAATTTCACGGTGAAATGAGTTCTTAATAATATATTTACCACCTGGGAGAAATCTCCCAGCCATCTGGAAAGGAGTAGGGATTTAGTGCCTCCAAATGGAGATTGGTTTTTTATTTATTTATTTTGCCCATGGTTTATTCCCTCTCCAAGATCAGACCCAGAGGATGCTTTGGGTCTGACTTGACCATTGCAGAAGGTTTTTGTGTCTTTTTCCTCATTTCCAGCCTGGCAGGAGGTTCCCAGCCCATGGTAGGGGGTTGGAAATAGATGATCTTTAATGTCTTTTCCAACCCAATCCATTCAGGGATTCTGGAACTTCTTACTGGCATGGAGGTGTCAAGAAGTGTGTGGAGGTCCTGCACTTAAGGCAGCATGGGGAAATGTCATCTTCACCAACCTTAAACTTCTGTCCCAGGCACTGAGGGGCCCTTTTGGAGGAAGAGGAGTTTTTCTTGTAGGTGCTGGCAAAGCCTTTCCCTTTGGATGGAGATGTCAGTGATACATGACCTAAATCCAGGCTGGTTTGTGTAATACATCTTTGGAACTCGGGTAAAACAGCAGCCAGATGCAAACCAAGCTCTCCCTTGATTATGTGGTGGAAATGGTGAATTCATCATCACTTGAAGTCTTCTAAGCAAGACTGATTGTCCTGCTAAAACCCAGTGGTGCATCAGCAAGAAGTGGCCGGGTTTGCTGGTGTCTGCCAGAGTGCAAGGGAACAATCCCTGTGTTTGCTCCAGGGCTCACAGGGTGAAATTGTGTGGCTTGGCTTCTCCAGGCTGTCAGCTTTGATTGTCTCTTCTGCCCTTAGACATTGTGGATTGATGGAAGCTCATCATGGCCTTTCTCTCGTGTCCTCATGTGCTTAACCCTCATCTTTTATACCGCTGGAGTATGAAATTCCCACGTGGTTGAGAGAACTTGGTGCTCACCCAACACCAACACTGAGGAAGTGGAATCTGATGGCTCCAGGGCTTGAAAATCATTAATTTTGTTTGCAGAAGTGATAGCATTAGGGAAATTAGCATATCCCCACCCCCTGCTTTCGTGCTCTGCACAGGTCATTCGTGTGACACAAAAGGAAACTTTTTGCTGGGAAATTTTGCACAAGCCATGTGGGATATCATTGAATTCCCAAAATTGCTCAGAACACGTTTGCACATGTCATTGCAGTGGGAAAGCTCTGCAGCCCTGCTCTTGGAATTTCTCTGTGCTGCAGGAATGTATATAATCTGGTGGATTCTGTCTGCCAAAATCTTCTTGTTGTGAATGGTGGGAGAGCCTGGAATAGAAGTTTCAAAAGTGAGGGGGCAGCAGAGTTAACACAGACCCATCTCTCCACCGTCACAGAATCCTGCACTGTAATTTCCAGTGCTGTTGTATATGCAAATTAAAGCCATGAGGTCACAGAATCATGGAATGGTTTTGATTGGAAGAATCCTTAAAGATAATATAGTTCCACCCCCTGCCATGGGACACCTTCCACTATCCCAGGTTGCTCCAAGCCCCATCCAGCCTGCCCTCAGACTCTTCAGGGATCCAGGGGAAGCCACAGCTGCTCTGGACAACAAATCTGCCCTCCCCAGAAGACATCTTAAATCCCCTTTGTTTTTGTCTGGGCTAAATGAGTTCAGGAAGGAAAGCAAGTCTCAGCCTCCCATTTTCCACTGTTACACTTTGCAGGCTGGAAAAGGTGAGGAGAAGGGTTGAAGGTTCCCTTCGACTGAGGTTGAAAACATTAATGTTTTGTTTGTCCAAACCATTTATCCCACCTATTTCAACAGTGCTGAAATGGCCTCCAGCCATCCATACCTTTGAACTCCACGGTCTCTAATTTGGTGCAGACAGCTGGCAGCTCCTGAAATATGTATGGGAGAGGGGAAAAGACAAAGGGAGTCCTGTTAGAGCTGCATTTTACATCAGGTTGCACCAAACCCCTGGATTTAGCTCTCCTTGAACTTGAAGTTGGCAATAATTGAAGACCAGATTTGGCAGCTGCTGTTCTGACATGATATTGCTGCTGGGTGTTATGAAAACCACTAGAGCCAGAAACCAGTGCAATATTCTCTGCTCGGAGTTTGAGCTTTCAAACATATGAAGCATCAATCTCTCGCTAGCGGCTCCTGAGCTATCAGCTCCTACAATCAGGTGGAAAAGAGTCTTTCAAAAGTGCTTAGTTACTGGAACAGTACAAATGCTTTCTGGACCAGTAAATGCTTCCATGTATTGGTCCCAGACCATGATTAGGATGATAAAAATCTGGTCCCCGAGAAAATGCACTGCCTGGATGCTCCTGCTGCTGAAATGTCAAAATAACAGGAGGATGAGGAAGGATGCAGGGCCCTGGGATCAGTTATCTCACCCTATGGGGCTGCTTCCAGCTGGGTTTTGTTTTTGTTTTTATTCTCTTTATAGCAAATGAGTGATTTTCCCTCTTGATCTTTTAATGTGAAATCTTTGTTCTTGAATCTCTGAATAGGCTGATCCCACTGCTCTCACTCCATGGATTTATTTTTAAGATTTAGGGTGGTTCAGGCTGTACCTGAAATTTTTAGAGTCATGGATTATCTTTGGGGCATGTGGGGGGTCAGACATACACTTGGGTCTAGCTAGAAAATGTAGGAAGTCTATTAATCCTTGTTTGATGTCATCAGAATCATAACTAGACTATTTTAATTAATTGAATGAGAATGATCCATGTGTCTGAGTGCAAAGACAGAGTTGGTGTGGTTCTGTCTCCCAGCTTTACAAATCCAGAATCCAGCCCTACATTGGATAACCACTGTTACAAGCATCACTTTTAGCTGTTTAAGCTCATCTCAAACCTTTGTTTGCGATATTGCCACTGAAACTGCCAGTTTCACTTTGCAGTTGCTGTGATTTTATCAGTTATAATGGGAATTGTGGGCTTGAACCCCCCAGGATGATGATTTGGGAGCTGGGGATTATTGCTGTTTTAACAAGAGCTTGGTGGTGCTAGTGCTTTTGAGCATCAAATGTTGGGTGGAAACAACATTTTGTTGATTTCCTTGCATAGTTTTGGGCTCAAGGGGCAAATAAACCTGGAATTTTTGCTTTTAAAAGTTACATGGCTGGCAAGAGATGGTGTGGGGTCAGATCCAGTGGAAGGAGCAAACAAACTCTGCCAGGAATTTGTTTCCTACCAAAAAAATACCTGTCTCAACCCTGTCCCTAAAACAACTGTGGGGGTTAAATTCCCCTGTGTGACATCACAGTGCCTTGGCTTCATTTATCTTGCAAGGATGTAAAAGGTGGGGATGTTTTCAATTGAAACCATCTCCATTCTCAGCCCATTTTGCAGGAGCCGTTTTACTGGTGATGTGACACGATATCAATAACAATGAGGTTTCTCGCTGCCTGCTCTCGTTTATGGAAAGGAGTTTCAGAAAACATATTATTATGGAGAATAATGGATGGGCTGTAGGGAGACAAGGAAATAATTGCATTGAGGGGGCTTGAAAACATCATAAAGCCAAGAATGGAGTTTGGTTGGACTCTCGTGTCACAAGGTCCCAAGGACTAAACTAATTCTCCATAAATCTGTGCAGCCCATTTAGACTTACGGGATTTCTTTTCTTCCCTTCTCTACTAGATTTTTTCCCCTCTTCTTTTCTTTTGAAGAAACACCACAGAGGAGATGGAAGTGAATAAAAGCCACCCAATCCCCAATTATGGTGATTAATTATCCGTTTGTATTTTGTTAGCACCTATAGATTCTCTGTCACGGGGCTGAGAATCATCCAAGCACAGACTAGAAAAACACTCAGCCTTTTTTCTAAGGAGCTTAGAGCTTTTTTTAAAAAGGAATGAATAAATATTAAAAATAAAAACAACTAAATAATTAAAAAGGAAAATAAAAGGGGCTGCTACAGAGTTGACATCCAGATCAGAAGTGTTGCCAGCGCTCTGACTGCTAAAACCTTTGCTCTGGATTTATTTCAAACTGACAGAGAGCAGGTTTGGATGGGATATTGGGAAAAAATTCTTCCTTATGAGGGTGGGGAAGGTGCCCAGGGGAGCTGTGGCTGCCCCTGGATCCCTGGAAGTGTCCAAGGGCAGTTTTGACAAGGCTTGGAGCAACCTGGGATAGTGGAAGGTGTCCCTGCCTATGGCAGGGGCTGGAGCAAGATGAGCTTTAAAGTTCCTTCCAACCTGGACCATTCCATGATTATCTTCCCTCCAACCCATTCTGGAATTCTATGAATTTTGGCTGCTGTTGGGAAGACCTCAAGATGTTAAAGCCATTAATATATAAGCAGAGCCTGTTTGAATTAGGTTGTGAAAATAAGTCCCTCTCAGGTGCCACGGCAGGAGGGAGGTGAGAGGGCAGGATGAGTTCCTCAGTTGTGCTTTCTGGGGAATTTGAGATCCATCCAGGTGTGAGGTTGGAAGGAGTTGGACATCTCAATCCCTCCCCTGGGGGATCCACATTCCCAGTCCTGAGAGATCCAGGGGAAAGCAAGCATCTTCCCAAAACTGGGCTGAACACTGCGCCTCCAGTGGTCCTCCCACTGGAAATCTCAGATTGCTGCATCACAAAACCCCCATTGACCGACCGTTTCCCAGAGATGTTTTCCCTCTATTTTCCAGTCAGTCATTCCCCCCCAGGCCCTTGTAATTTTTATTTGCATTACATCAGTCTGGGGGAGAATTCAGATAATCAGGACTTTGACCAGATCTTTCAGAGGGTGAATGAAAAGGACTTTTCTGCCTCGGGGAGGGGTTGTTTGTTCCAGGCTGGAAGCATGGCATTATAATTATCATGGGATTAAACTGAAGGATTAAGCTGGTGGTGGATGGTCGTTACACTTCCATGGTCTTCCTGGGATCTGAGGTCAAATTCAGGATGAATGGGACAATTTATATTCCCTGGATGTGCTGCTTGTGTCATTTTTCAGTCCTGTTTTCTCCACATTCCTGGATTTTAAGATCCTCCATTAGTTCAATATGGACTCATGCTGTTTTAGCTCTGTCATAGCTGCCAAAACCTGTGACAGCTTTCCAGGGGGATTTGTACACCTGCACCACTCCAGAAGATCCCCTGTGCTGGGAACAGCTCCACACACCCTCCCGACCCCAGCACTGCTGATATTGGGTGAATAATGGCTTTTTAAATTCCTTTTCACAGCTTAGTTGGTGGCCAGGGCAAAGAAACGACATTGCCTTGAGGTCACCTCAGAGAAAAGTGGGGAGCTGGGTTTCTTTCAGTGACACCAACCCAGTGTTTCTGTCAAATCCTAATGAAACAGTTTATGCAAACGTGGAAACCGACCCATATGCTTCACTCAGCGTAGCCTTTTTTTAACCTTTTAGATAAATGTCAATTTTTTGGAATGACAATGACATTTCAAGTGAGAGATTGAAATGTAACACACAAGAAACATCATCCACGAGATGTTTTGACTTCTCTGCAGCTCCCTCCTCTCCCCGTTCTATTTATTTTCTGCAAAAACTGTTCGCTAAACCTGACTTGAATCCACAGATAGTTTCGGTTCCTGAAAATGACATTTTCTAGCAAACACGCCGTCAATCGAAAACAAAAAGAAATCAATCTTACAGGCTCTGCTCACCCTTGGTGCCAGAGCCAGCCCTGGGCTCATCGCTGCTCAGAACCATTGGGGCTGGGACATGAGGGTCTCCTGACCCTCTCTGACTTGCAGAGATTTTGATTTTCCCGCTTTGCAACCCAGGAATTTTCCATTTTGGATCAAATACTGTGCTTTGGTGGCTCTCTGCAAGGTTGGAGAGGAGCATTTTGGGGCTTGGTGACCATCCTTGCTGATGAAATGCACCAGCCATGCTCCTCTGTAATCAAAAACAAGATCAGAGAATCCCAGAATGGTTTGGGTTGGGAGAGACATTAAGGATCATCTTGTTTCAAGCACATATCAAGGGCAGGGACACCTTCCACTGTCCCAGAGTGTTTCCAAGCCATGTCCAACCTGGCCTTGGACACTTCCAGGGATCCAGGGGCAGCCACAGCTTCTCTAGGGAATCTGTGTCAGGGACTGCCCACCCTCACAGGGAAGAATTCCTTCCCAAAATACCATCTATCCCTGCCCTCTGGCAGTGTGAGCGCTTTCCCTGTGTCCTGTCCCTCCGTCCCTTGTCCCCAGTCCCTCTCCAGCTCTCTTGGAGCCCTTTTAGGCCCTGGAAGGGGCTCTGAGCTCTCCCAGAGCCTTTTCCTCTACAGGCTGAACAACCCCAGCACTCCCAGTCTGTCTCCATAGGAAAGGTGCTCCAGCCTTGGTAGCATCTCCATGGCCTCCTTTGGACTCTGTCCAGCTGCTCCACGTCCTGCTGCTGTTGGGGTCCCAGAATTGGACACGATGCTCCAGGAGGGTCTCACCAGAGTGGAGCAGGGGGGGACAATCCCCTCCCTGGACCTGCTGCTGATGGTGCTGGGAATGCAGCCCAGGACAAGGCCAGGCTTTCTGGGCTGAAGGCACACATTCCCAGGTCAGGCACGATCCGAGCAGGGAAGCAGAGTGTCCTTGTCCAACAGGAGCAGAGCTCTGCATGAGCATCGTGAGCACCCGTCTGCCCCAGGGGTAAGGGGGACACAGAGCGGGCAGTGACAGCCACAGCCTGGCATGGGATGAGCCGGGACTGGAGACATGGAATGGGCAGTGACAGCCACAGCCTGGCATGGGATGAGCCGGGACTGGAGACATGGAATGGGCAGTGACAGCCACAGCCTGGCATGGGATGAGCTGGGATTGGAGACATGGAATGGGCAGTGACACCCACAGCTTGACATGGGATGAGCCGGGATTGGGAGCAAGGTGCTGGCTCTGATTCAGGAGAGTGATGAAGTGCAAACCTCAGGTACTTCATCACTCAGGCTCTTGCTTAACTGCTGCCTTATGAATCAGTCCGTGCCCACATGATTCCCTGAGTCACTGTCTAGAAAGGGATAAACGCTGCTTCCCATTGTCTCATCCAAATTGTCCTCCTTCAGCCCCTTTATTTTTGTCTGCTGATGGTGTTGTGAAAGAAAATCTTCAATTTACTGAGAGAGGAGATAAATCAAATCTTTGCTGTGCTGCTTTGCTTCTGTTTTACCTCAAAGAGCACGTGGCTTTCACAGAATCATGGAATGCTTTGGGTTGGAAGGGACCTTAAAGCTCATCCCATTCCACCCCCTGCCATGGGCAAGACACCTTCCACTACCCCAGATTGCTCGAAGCCCTGTCCAAGCTGGTTTGGACACTTGCAGTGATGGGGAAGGCACAGCTGCAGGAAGGTCCCAGGGTGTGAGGATCCCCTGTCCCCCCTCCTGCTGTCAGGCTGGTTTGTGGCACAGAGCAGGGTGCACCCATGTCACTCGCTCTGTCCAGTGTGAGCTCTCAACTCCTTTACAGCCAGGGAAAATTAATGGCAGGCAGGTTTGGAAGGTAGATTATTTCATTATCATCGTAATTGGTGCTTATAATTAGTTGTTACTCTGGCGTGTGATGTGCCCTGAGCTCTGCGGCTGCAAAGTGCAGGAGCAGAAAGGAAAGGCTATTTTTATTTTATTATTAATTATGGCCGTTGTTTATTTTATTGGAAATTTATGCACTTGCTGTTTCAATCAAGTAACCTCAGCTCGTTTGGCTTTGCAGCAGGCAGATGGTTGGGCTTTGCCTGACCTGGCTCTGGTTCAGCTTGGGCTCTGCCTCCTGCTCTTCGGTCAGCCATGCCTCGCTTTGCCCAGGAGAAAATCTGGAATATTTTGGAAAATTTGCCTTGCTCTGTGCTTGTGCTGTGCATCCCCAGAAATGGCAAACCCCGACATCGGCGATGCTGGATGCGGATCCCTCACTGGGGATCCAGGGAAGCGCCGCTGCTTCTCCCAGCGGGGACCACCGTCAGCCAGGCATCTTGCTGGAGGACAGAAGCCTCTTGTCAAAGGCAAATCACCCTAGAAAAGCCGCAGATACTTGCTCTGAGTCAGGCAAAGGGCCCTTTTTGTGGTGTGTCAGCCTTTTCCCCGCTGAAACAATAAATGGCCTTTTCCTCGTTAGCTGACGCAACCCAACAAAGCGCCATTGATTTTGGTAGGTGCTTCATCAGTGACAGCGAGGCAGGGATGGGGTTTATGACCCCACCGGCTTTTCCAAGCACCCATGGACATGTGGCTGGCTTTTAATGAGCGCTTTGGGCCACAAAGTGGGTCAGCACTTTCATCTGCTCCGCCTTGTCCCCCTGCCACCCCCGGCTCCCTCCTGCAGCAGAGCCCCGAGGATGTCACCGTGAGCTGCCCCATCCCGGGGCTGGCCCGTGGGGGTGTCACGGTGGGCAGGGGTCCTGCTGGGACACGGGGCTGGAACCTGCTGCTGCGGCTCCCCACGGATCCCGAGCTTTGTGCGAGTGGCCGGCGTGGTGAGCTTTGAAGCCTGAAACCTTGAGCACTTCAAACGGGCAGAGGACAGGGGGATGATGTATGGGAAATTAATATCTAACGGGGCTAAAAATTGTTCTCGATGTCACCCGAACTCCCCTGCCCAGCTGAGCTCTATTTACTTTCATCCCATCCAGAGCATTTAGCACAAAGAGACCCCTTACACCCTTAATTTCCGAAAACACAAAGCCTTCCATTTCACCGAATCCAGCTGAAACCTTCCCCTTTTCTCTCATTTTCCGGCTCGCTTTTGAAACCCTCTTCTCCCTCGCTGCAGCCTCTCAGGGGATGAAGCAGCAAAGTTTGGAAAGGAGAGCAGGTCGGTAACCCTTTCGTGGCCGGTTTGCTGCAGGGAGGGCATCCAGAGGCTTTTCCCACATCCCAGGTTGGGCATCAGCCTTTGTGGGAGCAATGCCCCACCAGCACCACGGGTGGGTTTAACAGCGGGCAGCGCACCGTGGAGGAATTGTAGCTGGAAATCGGGATGCTGGAATCTTATTTATGTTGCGGTAGGAGGATAGCAAGTGAGAGCTTGCTATCCTGTATCACTACAGAGAGGAGCATCCCGGTGGAGCTGTTTGGGCTGCAGAGAGGAGGAGGGAGGATGGTTTCACCATCGGGGCACCAGCCCGAGCCCGGGGGCAGCCGGGTTCAGCCCTGGGCTCTCAGTGTCACTCACCCGGCTCTAGGGATCACACCCCGGTTCCTTATCAGCGTTGGGAATGAGTTCAGGGAGGATTGCTCCACGCCGACTGGGAATGGTGTGGGCTGGAATGAGCCTGGCATTTCATACCCCACCCCTGCACGGACAGGGAGTGCCTGAGATTATCAGGGCTGGGCGGGGGAGAAAAAACGCAAAACAAGTGATGTTTCAAAACATAGCCACGAGATTTTCCCAGGCTGATTTTCCGGCCCTCCTTTATAGGCTGGCACAAAAACAGCGAAGGAAAAGTCGTTCTTTAGTGCTTACAGGTTAGAGGTGATGCATCACCTAGAGGTGATGTCCCCGGGGGCATCCCTGTGGCCAGGGCTCAGGTAGCTGGGATGGATCCAGCAGGGCAGTCCTGCCCTTTTCTTGGGGTCCCAGCCTGCTACTGCAGCCCCGGCTCCCAGCGGGAGAAGATTTCGGCTTCCCTGTAAACACAGCCTGGGACTGGTGTGCCAGCATTGTGAAACAGGGAAGGGTGGGATCAGCAGTGATGCCAGCTCCCTGGCAGCCAGCTTGGCCCCGGGGCCTTTGATTGCTGTAGTTTTATTCAATTAATTCCAAGAGGTGTGCGAGTGCCCAGGGCAGAGGTGCTGTTCCCACTCCTTTGTGCTGCTGCAGGTGGGGCTTGGGCTGGGAGTACCTAACCCTCCCTTCCACAGCTCCAAAGGGAGGCAGGAATTGCAGTCTGGGGCTGGAAACTTGTTACTGGTGTAGGGGCTGGGTGTTTTTTATCTCCTTATATGCATATATATGTGTATATGTATGCCCAGAGAGGTTGTTGACTCCTCACCCTGGAAGTATTCCAGGCCAGGCTGGAACAACCTGGTCTAGTTGGAGATGTCCCTGCAGGGGATGGAACAAGATAAACTTTAAGATAAGCTTCCAACCCAAACCATTCTGGGATTCTGTGACTCTCATTTCCTATATATTTGTATACGTGGGGTTGTTGAGGTGCTCAGAGCCTCCACGTGCCTTGTGGGGTGACACCACGGCGTTTGGGTCCCAAATATGCCCTGAGAGCCCAAGACTGGAGTCACAGGAGTGTACAGGACATGGCTTTGTAGGTTGGTGCCTTCTTGCCATGCTGTTTCTCTGCATTGGAGTGCAGTTCTGTAGTTTTCACCTTTTGTTGCCTCTCAGCAGCCCCTGGAGAGCCCCTGTTAGCTCTGTTACTGCTGGAGCTCTGGCATCTCCTCCTGGATATGATCTGGGATGCGGAGCTGACCAGCCTCCCCCAGTCCCCTCAGGGACAGCTTGGCATGACCCCAGGTGTCCTTGAGCAGGTGCAGGTCCCGTGTGTGTGTGTGGCACCCGGAGCAGCTCCGAGCCCAGCACCTGGCAGCCGTGGCAAATCCGCGTTTCCCTGCGAGCCCAGCGGCTCTCGAGCCGTCCCTGCAAAGCTGGGATGTCTGCCATGGCCGGAGGGGCTGAGCCTGGCTGCTGTCAGCTGGCACCGTGTCACCCAGCAAACGGCCCAGCTGCTCGCTCGGTGGCTGCCGCTGCCCGGCCCCGAGCAGCCAAACCTGGGCCAGCCGAGGGCCAGTTGGAGCTGCTCCCCTCTCTCTGCCTCCCACTCTTCTCCTCACTTCTCCCTTTTAATTCTCTCCCCGTCTGTTCATCTCTCTCCCCTTCTGTTCACCCCTCTCTATTCTTGAGCCATCCTTCTTTTCCTCTGTGAAGAAAGCTTGGGGAGGAAGGGAGGAGAACGGTCCAGCTCCATCGGTTTTTCCAATACCCTTCCCTAAAATCTCACCAGGTTACATTATGCTCTAATAGACTTTAAGCCAATCTGCCTAATGCCACTGCAAAGGTCAATTAAATTCACCCTAAAAAATTTACTCCTGGCTCATTATACGTTTGGAAAATGAGTTAGAAGCACAAGCTGCCCCAGAGGTTTCTGATATTTTCCTAATGAACATGTCTTCTAATGGAAAGAAAAGAAAGAAAACCAACACAAAAAAAACCTCACAGCAATTTGAAAGGAATATTTTGCTGGTCCATTGGAGAGGGTAGAGTAAGGCTGAGTGTAAGGTGAAGAGGAGGAGGAGGAGGAGGAAGGATGTGTGATGCTCTGTCTCAGCGAGGTCATTACACCCACCAGAGGAATTTTTTTAAGGAATTTGCTTGCCCAGGCATCTGGACAAGAGCTTTGACCTCGTGTCCATGGCTGGCCCCTCTTGCAGGGTGGTTTGGCTTCGTGCTCCCCAGGCACATCCAGGTTGGCTCTGACTTGGCACACTCACAGCCCACCCACGGCTTCCTCACCCCGGCAGCGCTTTGTGCCTGCGGGGCCTCGCAGGCTAAAGGAGGCAAAATTAATCAAGTGAATGATTAATTGCAAACTGTGACCCGACTTGCTGAGAGTGACAACTTTGAAGGGCTTTTCAGGCTGAAGATGCTCAATGTGAAAGGCCTTTGTGGACCCTGAGAGGTTTTTTTGGTTTCTTTTTTTCATGAGAGAGTGATGAGAGGGCTCTTGAAACCCCTGTGCCTTTGAGGGCACAGAGTTATTTACTGCTCATCAGATTTTCATCCTCATTTCCAACATGTAGATCCAGCCAGGTGCAGAACAGGAATAAATTCAAAGATGTTCACTGGTCTTTTGGGCACCCGGCTGTGGGTGCTCCCCACAGTGTTCAGGATTGGGTTGATTTGGAATCTCTGTCAATAATGCAGAGGTTTTGTTAAGTATGAACTGGATTTTGAATGCAGAATTTCATTTCCTGCCCTGCAAGTGGAGTTTCTCAATGGGGAGAAGTGGGGGGAGCAGAGCTCTCTGAAAGATTTGCTAGGGAGGAATATAAACCATTAAGAACCAGCAGAGGTGCTTGGAATGAAAATGAAGCAAATCAAGGCGATAAAAGCACAAACGTGACTTTGTCAAAATCAACGTGTTCCCTTGGGAAGTTTTAAATTTCAACAAAACAGCATTTCTGATCAAACAAACATCCCAAACCCCTGCCATTTGTGCAGGGATTTAATGGCCTGGGATGGTTTGTTGAGCAGGATTAAAGGTGTAACTTCCACTGGTGCACAGATGCCACCACTGGGTGTGCTGGGCTTCACCACCATAGTCACTTCAATCATGGGGGTCTGGTTTATCTTGGTCATCAGCCAGCCAGGGAAGACCTTCCAGCACCTAAGGAGGCTTTGAGGGAGCTGGAGAGGGACTTTGGAAAAGGGTCTGAAGTGACAGGACAGGACAGAATGTATTCCCACTGCCAGAGGGCAGGGTTAGATGGGATATTGGGCAGGAATTGTTCCCTGTCAGGGTGGGAAGGCCCTGGCACAGAGCAGCTGTGGCTGCCCCTGCATCCCTGGAAGTGCCCAAGGACAGGGCTTGGAGCAGCCTGGGACAGTGGAAGATGTCCCTGCCCATGGCAGGGGTGGCACAGACCATCTTTAAGGTCCCTTCCATCACAAACCCTCCCATGACCTGTGTTCCTCATGGAGAGGGCAGTTCATCCCCTCCTGCAGCACGTGGCTAAACGATGTGGGATACCTGAATTCCAGCCCTCTCCTGTGTCTGGATGAAAAGCCTGGTCTAAGTACCATCATCTAAACCAGGCTGCAGCTCCAGGCTGAGCTGCTGCCTTTTTCCAAGAAGCTGCTGGGAATTTTCTTGCAGAGCTGTTTTTTTGGCACGGGGAAAAGCTTCAGGGAAACCGAAAGCCTGGGCATAACTCCCTTCAGTTTGTCTTTAATTACAGCTAGGGAAGAGGTGGTAATTACAACACACCTTTCCCTTGCACAGATCCTCAGGTGGAATCAGCACTCAGAAATATGCATACTAATCAGGAGCCTGGGTTTTGCCAGGGTTGCTGTTGTGTTGGTTGGGATTGAGCGGAGCGGAGCTGCCCAGATGGCATCCAGGATCTGGCTGGCAGAGGAGGCTTTGCGGAGCGATGAGGACAGGGAAAGCTGTTTTCTCCCTCTTGCTACGGATATTAGGCAGGAGCTGGGGACAGCGGGATGGTGCTTGCAATGTCAATTATTAGCGTGTTTAGTAAATTACCTAGTAAATTGGCCCTTAAAATTTCCAACTGCGTGTCCTCTCTTGCACTCCAAGCCTGCAGCTGAGTTGTTTACACTCTTTCAGCGGGGAAGATGGATCAGCTCTGTCTCAGCTTCTGGATGTCTTGCAGAGAGGAGCCTGAGCTGATCCTGCACGCTGTGCCGGGCTGGGAGGCGGAGGGAAGGTTGTGCCCACAAGCACAGGAAGCCTCACCTTGGCCCAGCTTAAAGCTGAAAGAGCCGTGCTGTGGAAGGCAGGACCCCAGGAATCTGCGTCCTTGCCATCCACACCATGGGCTCGCAGCAGGTTCAGTGCTGTTTGTGTGTGACAGCATCTCCCGTGGTTCTCCTGATTGCCTTCCCTCTGTGCTCCTGTTCTTGGCGGGGGCCGCGCCTGGTGCGGCGCAGAACCGCTGGCACCAGGGGATGAGCTTGTCCTCCTTTTCTCACAACAGCAGGCTGAGGGAGAGGCTTGCAAAAGAGAAAGGCAGGTATCTGTGTGATGGGAGGGAGAAGGATGCTCTGCAAGCTGTATGAGATGGGTGAAACACTGCTGGAGAGACTTTGCCGTGGTCTGCTGGGCACTGCTTGCTCCATAAGCTGATCTGGGGAGCTTACCTCCCTCAAAATCTGTGGTTAAATAGCTGGGAGATCACTGTGGATGAGTCTTAGGGGTGCATCCCAGCAAGGGCAACCCTGCTTCTGCTTGCCAGAAAAGCTGGTCCCGTGTGCTTTTGGGCTAAATCTTCTCAGGGGCTGCCTTGGGACCTACCCTTTGGGGCTGGGACAGCATTGAGAAGACCTGGCTTTGGTTGGGACTGATCCCAGGCCAGATCCCCTTCCTCCCCCATTTTCCCCATTTTTCTAGGTGGGATGTGCATGGTCTGTTTTCCATTGCAAGTCACATTTTCCCTTCTGTGCATTTCCACCTCTCCTTTTGCCTTTTCATGTGTTCTGGAAAGGTCAGCCCATATCTGGAACATGCTTTAAATTTGCACAGAGAGCCGGGGGCAGGAGGAGAGGGGAGCGTCGTGCTGCTGCAGCTCCAGCCCTCTCAGAGGGAGGTTTGCTGCTTATTTCACTACTTTTATGGATGGATGGGATGCAGGACTGCGTGAAAACCCACCTGCAACCTGAGGAAATCGCCTTTTCTTAGCAGAAATCCCCCAAAGCACAGAGTGGTGCTGTAACCCCACCGGCTGTAGCGATCCACTGCCCCTCTCCAGCCTCAGCTCTTGGGGTGCATCAGCCTCATCCTTCCTCTCTCCCTGGGGCGATCCTCACCTCCTCCAGCCTGCTGCTGCCAGCTGAGCCTCGCCCCCTGCTCTGTGTCCTGCTGTGCCAGCAGTGCGTCTGACCCGCTCCCCTGGCCACTGCATCCCTCATCCCGCATCCTGCACCCCTCACTCTGCATCCCACATACCACATCCCTCACCCCACATCCTGCATCCCTCACCCTGCATCCCTCATCCCGCACCCTGCATCCCGCATCCCACATCCTGCATCCCTCACCCTTCATCCCACATCCTGCATCCCTCACCCTGCATCCTGCATCCCGCATCCCGCATCCTGCATCCCTCATCCTGCATCCTGCATCCCTCACTCTGCATCCTGCATCCCGCATCCTGCATCCCTCTCCCTGCATCCCACATACCACATCCCTCACCCCACATCCTGCATCCTTCACCCTGCATCCCTCATCCCGCATCCCTCATCCCTCACCCTGCATCCTGCACCCTGCATCCCGCATCCTGCATCTCACATTCCACATTCCTCACCCCTCATCCCTCATCCCTCGCACTTCTCCCGGGAGCACAGGGACGCTGTGGCCAGCACCGTGCCCCCTCCTTGTCTCCACGTCAGGCCCTTACCTTGCCTGTCAGGCGCTGCCTCCTCTCGCCGGGACCTGATGCTGCTTCATTTCTGTTTTAATTTTGCTGCGGTTTCGCGACAGCCACTGCGGGGTCAGGAGTTACAGAAAGGTTACTGGTGAGTGATGGGTATTGACATCCTTAACAGCGCCCTGACCCCATCAGTCTCGCTCTGTTCTTCTTTTTCCTTACACTTGCCCTGGTTTTTTTCTTTTAAATTGGCCTCTTTCATGCATAAAGCTGCTTCATCACATTTTTACCCGAAGCTGCAGCCGGTGAGGCGAGAAGGGAAGTGCTGATGTGCCCTGGCTGGCATTGAGGGAAGCTTTCATCCTCTTATTTTCCTATCCCAGAAACCTCATGTGCTGTTTTTTGGCCCCCTTTTTTTCCCCTGGACTGCCAGTTCCTCTTTCCAAGTGCCCACCTGGGTTGTCGTGCCTGTGCCTGGGGCTGTCATGGGGGCTCTCACAAACAACCAGCTCACCTTGTGCAGGGCCAGGCTGCATGTTGGAGGCTCAGCAGCAGAATCAGCTTATGCCTGCTCCTTTCCCAAAGCCTGGCTCCTTGTCTGGTGGGTTCCATGTGCAAACAGCTGGGAGAGTTTATCCAAAGATGTGCACCAGGCTGGAAAACCCCAGCACAGCAATTCAGGTGCAGCCTGAAGAAGCTCAGGAGTTGGCAGCGGGGGGATGACAGAATTTCTACTCAAAAATTGAAAAAAACCACAAAAATTTAAAAGCCTTATTTAATTTGTTTTGATGAGAGTAGCTTTAGATGGGATACTGGGAAAAAAAATTCCTCCCTGTGAGGGTGGTGAGGCCCTGGCACAGTGTTCACAGAGAAGCTGTGGCTGCCCCTGGATCCCTGGAAGTGTCCAAGGCCAGGTTGGATGGGGCTTGGAACAATCTGAAATAGTGGGAGGTGCCCATGGCCGGGGGTGGAATGGGATGAGCTTGAAAATCCTTCCCATCCCAAGCCATTCTGGGATTCTGGGATTCTGTGTGTGCCAGTGTTTCCCCCCAGCCGAGACTCATGGCTTCCCCTCCTTGTTGCACCTCATAAACCCCAGCCTGGCAGCCCATCACTGCTTCATCTGGCCAGACATAAACCTTCACACAGGCTATTTGGAAATACGGCACAGCTCATTTTAAACGTGTCTTATCTCCCCTCTGAGGAGCTGGTGTGGCTTAGCAAGGCTGGGTTTGCCTCCCTCCCGCAGCTCATCCACATCTCCACTCCCCTCCCAGCTCTCCCTTCCCTCCATCCCACGACAAGCTGCCGTGACGTTATCAGATGCTTCAGCACTAAAACTCCTGGCACACAAAATTCTTTTTTTTTTATTTTTTTTTTGGCTTTATTGTTGCATCCATAAAACTGGCTGGGAAAACTGCTGAAGCAGTAACCCTGCTCCGTTTTAAAGGCAGCTGCAAATCAGCCCCACTCCCCGGTGCAGCACTGAGCTGGTTTTATGAGCCCTAATTAAACAGGATCTGCCCTGTGGTCCAGCTTCCACCCAGCCTATCTGAGAGATGGGATTTAATGGCTGGGGTTATGGATCTGTGTCCGTGGGCTTTGGTTCCCCTGGAAATGAACTGCAGTAGGATGGTGAATGGATTAAGGTGAACGGAAACAGCCCGTGCAAAGCTGTACATCAGCTGTGTGCTTTGTCTTAGCTGAAAAATGCAGCTTGGGGACTGAGTCAACCTGTTTTAGGGTTGGACAAGGAACAATCTAGCACTGCTTTGTGATGCTGAAAAACGGGAATGGGCATTAAATATGGGAAATACTCATTGCTGAGAGAGCGCCAGGGCTGTCGACACGCCTGGGTTGTGCCTGTAGAATTCCAGGGCAGAGCAGGGTTTTGGTAGCTTCAGGCTGCCTTGAGCCAAGATCCTCCTCAAAATGGGATGGCACAGGCTGTCCCTTTGCTTGTTTTCCTGTGGAAATCTTTTTCCAGGAAGGCTTGTACCTCCTGACATTTCTTTCTGGTGGCATCTCTACAGGAGAAGCCTCATGGTCCTGCTGCGGCAGGAGGAGGGAAGAGCTGGCACCCAGCACTTGACAATTTATTTGAACCCTTGAGTCTTTCCAAGAAAGCAATTTCTTTGATATTTCTCTTGGCATTTGAAGAGGGGGAAAGGTATTTCCCACATACACTCACTGGTTTGCGCCTTCCCTTCCCTGAAATGATGATTTCTCTCTTTGTGAAAGTCAGCTGCATCTTACAACCCATAAACAGGGTGAGGAGGGAGGTGGGGAGGAGGGTTTGCAGTACAGGAACTCTGTAGTGGTGTCCATAAGGATACTGGGATTTTTCATGGCACAAGAGGATCCTTCCAGACAATTCTGTGCACCCAACATCGTGCTCCCACAGCCGTGTCATCCACAAGCAACTGTGAAATATCAGCAGCATCATGGCTGGGCTTAAATCTTTACTGAATCTCCATTTTTCTTTCTTTAAACGCTTACAGAATAAATGGAATTTATAATCAGAAACCATAAAATCTCTGATTTATGATTCATCTTGATGACAATATTTAATAACTCGTGTATATTTTATTACATCTTTTTAATGCCCTGTTGTGGAATTTTACTTAGGCATTTCACCCTCTATATCAACCTGTCTCAGCACAGATGGGCTGACTTTTTTTGCCTTGGGCTGGCGATGGAGCCAAACGTGCTCTGGGCTGGGCTCTTCCCAGGACTGCCATCAGTCTGTCCAAGCGGGCACAGAAAGCAGCGCTGGACATCCAGCCGTGCTCCAGCTTCTTCCAAGAGCTGCTGCTCACATTGCAGATCTGATGTTTTTCCCTGCCTGGGCAGCTCTTTTCCGACATCCCCAGCCAAGTTTCGGTGCAGGTGGGGAGAGACATTCAACTGTAGGGCCTCTCTTCCCTCCTCAAGGACTTTTTGCTTGGAAACGCGGAGCTATTTAGGTTATTGCTCAAGTGTGTTCTCCTCTGGAGAGCTCTCCCTGCCTTTCTGGGACCATTAGTGCAAATTAGCTGCTGCATCCCATCATCCCCCAGCCTGCTGCACCCAGGATACCGATCCTCCCACGGGGAGGGGATGCTGTAAGCACCAGAGCTGCGTTCTGGCTTGGCTGGAAAGCAGCAGCTCCCTGCATCCCTCCCTCCCAGCTGGCTTTTCTAACCAGAAGAAGGAAATCCAGAGCTGGAGTGCAGAGAAATGAGGGTGGGCAGCAGCTTGGGATGGATGTCTCTTGAGGTTTGGGTGCAAGAAGGGTTCATGTGCTTCCTCAGGCACCTGCAGCCTGTTTTGGGTGTTAAACCAAAACAGGGACAGGTCATGGCTGGAGCTGGTCCTAGGAGGCACTGCGGGCTTGGGGCCACATCTGCCTGGTTTTACCCTGGGTTTTTGGCAGGTGGGCCGGCAGTGTGTGGTTAAATCCATTTTCCTCCGTCTGAGCGTGGTCTGGTGGTTTGGTTTTGCTGCTCCTCGAGAAGGATGATGCCCCAGCACTACGCTGGTGCTCGAGCAAGCCCGGTGAGGGGATGGGGTAGCAGGAATAGCTGGGAGCACACGGGCCTGGGGCTGGCAGGCACCCCAGGAGCTTGTTGGGAGCGTCTGTGCAGCGCTGGACGTGCTGCCTGCCCATCCATCCGGCGCTCCCGCCCGCTGCCATCGCCTCGCTGCTCCTGGCAGGAGCCGGCCGGGCAGCCAGGTGGAGAGGAGGGAACGGAGCGAGACACCGGCACAGCCTCCCCCGGGCTGCCATCCGCATGGACAGGCTGCGGGGATCACCTGGGGACAGCAGGAGAGGCTGCAGAAGGGAAGGACAGAGGGTGGGAAGCAGCCAGGCAGGGAGGAAAAAGCAGCGTAGCATCAAATCTTTATTTTTTCTTTTGGCACCCGACAGCAGCAGGATGTGGGGATGCTGGACAGAGTCCAGAGAGGCCACAGAGATGCTCCAAGGGCTGGAGCCCCTCTGCTCTGGAGCCAGGCTGGGAGAGCTGGGGGTGCTCACCTGGAGAGGAGAAGGTTCCAGGGAGAGCTCAGAGCCCCTGCCAGGGCCTGAAGGGGCTCCAGGAGAGCTGGAGAGGGACTGGGGACAAGGGATGGAGGGACAGGACCAGGGGCAGTGGTTTGACACTTCCAGAGGGCAGGGATATATGTGGGAAACTGGGGAGAAATTCCTCCCTGTGAGGATGATGAGGGTCTGGCACAGGGTGCCCAGAGAAGCTGTAGCTGCCCCTGGATCCTTGGAAGGGTCCAAGGGCAGGTTGGATGAGGCTTGGAGCAGCCTGGGACAGTGGAAGGTGTCCCCGCCCAGGGCTGGGCTTTAGAATGGGATGAGCTTTAAAGTCCCTCCCATCCCAAACCATTCTGGATTTCCATATTTGAGGTTCAGCATCTTTCTGGGTTGCACTTTTTGGGTACAGAGAGGTTGGTTGTTTAATTTTGGAGCTTTGGTGAGGTGACCCTGTGCTGTCCCTCCAACAAGGAGCACTGCAACCACTTGGCTCTTACATGGAGAAGGCAGAATAACCAAATACTTGAGTTCCATGTACTGTTATGCACCCAGCAGTCTGTTGGTCCTGGGTGCTGATGGTTCCTTTTGAAATGAACAGAAAAATTCAGTCTCCTTCACAATGTTTTGACAGTTTTTTGGGTTTTCTTGTTGGTTGTTTTTTTTTGTGGGGCTCAAACTGTTTTGCAAAAAACTCTCAGGGCTGGATGAAATGTTTGTGCTGGGAAATCAGCCATCTTCAAAAGGGCTCCTGCTCCCTTGAAAAACATTTGCAGAGTTTTCATCTGTGCGTTTTGGCTCCTCTGATACAAGGCAGGAATCATCCTGGGAATTGTCTTCCCGATGGTTATTCTGCTGTCTCTGCTAGGAAATAGAAAAAGGCAGAAATGAGAATAACTTCAGCCAACCAGCAGCAAGAAAACATCCTCTGTGCTGCAGGTTGCTGGGCTTGGATGGTTTTGGTCTAAACAAGGTCATCGATCCCAAACAAAACCTGCCTGATGTGAGCTGAATGGCTGAGATCTCAGATCACAGGGATTTGGAGGAACTTTTGCCGTCCTTGGCTGCCCCAAATTGCCCTTATTGGCTGCATATCATTGCTCAAAATTTATTTATTTCCTTATTGAACACCATAACCAAAGAAGATTTTGTAGAGTCAAAGAATAACAGAAAGGTTTGGGTGGGAAGGGACCTTAAAGCTCATCTCATTCCAGTCCCTGGCACAGGTAGGGCACCTTCCACTGGTTGCTCCAAGCCTCATCCAGCTTGGCCTTGAACAATTCCAGGGATGAGGCAGCCACAGCTTCTGTGGGCAGCAGAGAATTTAAAGCTGCAGCACTGGCTGGGAGGAGCAGGATGCCCTGTGCAGATTTGAGGGGGGAAAAAGTCATTGGCAGGATAAAAGTCCGTCCCTGGAAGGTGGAGGTGACTTCTCAGAGCAGGCACATCACAAGGCTGCCCCATCCCAGCCCTAAGCTATAGTCTAGCAAAAGAGGAGAAGCCTCCTGAGGAGGTGGGAAGGGATCACAATCCGTAAAGATCTTCTGGGGAATGTCAGAAATGAAGAAAGAGAATTATTCCTGGTCTCCAAAGGTGGTGGGACAAGGAGTAGTGGCTCGGAGCTAATGAAGGGAAGGTTTTTCTGCTTGGCTATTAAGAAAGTGCCCCTGCTGTTGGGAGGGAAGGGGGAGAGTCCCCAGGGAGGGAGCGCCGGCGCCGGGCAGAGCGCAGAGACGGGATGTTAATGGAGGCGGTGAAGGGAAGGATCTTTAGACAACTCAAGAGGTCAACCTGTTGACCTGAGCCAGCTCTCTCCTGGCCCTACAATCTGTATGGTGCCATGATAAATTCCACTTCCCTGACTTTACTGCAGGCGCTTTATCGCTCGACTTAATGGCTGGGAAATGTCTGCACTTGACTGCTCCGTTCAGACGAGAGGGCTGTCTGTGATCCCCGGGCTTAAGCAACAATTCACTGCCTGCGAAGGGATGATGCCTTTTTATTATCTTCCCTCTCAGAGCCTGGACTCGAGATGCTGGCTCCTCTTTGCCACTCATTTTTCCCTTTCTGACCTCGTTCCATCCCCGCTGCCTTGAAGATTCTCACAAGCTGCCTTTGGGAGCGCATGTTTGGAGTTTCCATCCTCTGAGCTCTGATTTGGCAGTGGTTCTGTTCAGTCGGAGATGGGTGGGTGGCGAGGGGCTCCCTGAGAGTGTTGTGACCCCTTTGGATTCCAGCCTGGAGAGCAGGAGTCAGGTGTGGAGGAGGATGCTGGCAGCAGATGTGTGTGGTGTAACCAGCCCTCCTGTTTTTATTGCAGGTCTCAGTGGTCTCATCAGAGTTGATGTTTTCTTTAATGTTACTGGCACCGGGAGATTGCAGACGAATCCAGGCTTTGGGTGAAATATATCAGGAATCTGCCAGCTAATAAAACCAGCACATCTTCATTGTGACTGTTCTTATTTTAGAGGTCAAAATGAAGGTTTGGGGGGGGATACTTTGGAGCAGTGGAAGTACTGAGGTGCTCCCAGTGGGAATTCGGAAGGAGTCCAGTGCTGTGCTGGGTTGTGGTGATGGAGAGGGGTGGCCCTGTGCTGCAGAGAGCTTTGACTCATTCCTGCAGGGACCTGGCTGTGCTGGAAGCTTTTATTTAAGGAAGTAAGGGAGAGCTGATGTTTGAGGCAGAGCCAAGGCTGTGCTTGTGTCCCTGGGCTGGGCTGAGCAGCGTGGCCGGGAGTGGTGCCCCAGGGTGGGGCGAGTGGGTGCTGGCAGTGCCCTTCCAGCTGCCCCAGCTGCACTCCCCACAGAACCTCCCACTTTCCTTGGATAAATGCTGAAGGAATGTGTCCCTTCTGGAGGCTGTTAAAGTGTGAGCAGGGAACGGGAGCAGCAGAGGAACTGTCGCCATCAGCAGCTTTTTGTTAATCTGATCCGAAGGTTCCGGCTGTGGATGTGGCTGGAGCTGTCCCGGCTCTCCCTGCGAGTGCAAATGGAAATGTGCAGGCTCCTGGTGCCTCTGTCTGCATGGAGGGAGACGAGGGAGGCCGATGCAAGAGGGATTTTCCTGTCTCCACCCTTGCTTTTGAATCTGCATCTTTTTGCTTTGTTCCATTTGCCCATTCCCAAATGCACATCAGGGCACAGCGAGGAGAGATGAAAAAGCCACCTTTGGAATTCTGGCTGTGAATCCTGGAATGGTTTGGGTTGGAAGGAACCTTAAAGCTCACCTAATCCAATCTCCTGCAGTGATCAGAGACATCCTCAACTAGACCAGATTGGTCAGAGCCCGTTGGTCTTCCATCAATGTTCATTTCTGCACAGAAAGTGCCAATTCCTGGGATACTTTTCACTTTTGTCCAGAGAAATTGATTTTCCATTGGGCAAATCTAAATCTAGGTGATTGCCTGGAAGGAACTCGGTGGTTTGGTTGTCTGATGGACTCAATTTGCTGCCCAGGGAGACCCACTGGGAGGCAATGGGAAGCACCAAACCACAAAACCCCAAACCCTAAAACCCACTGGAAAACAACTTCCCATGTTGTGTCCCATCTAGAGGACACAGATGATTCTTCCAGGAGCTGGGATCTAGCTGGAATGTCCTTGCATTAGGTGAATGGGGGAGGAAAATAATCTGTTCCATGAAAATTGTACTTTTTTGGAAATTTCTGCTGAGATGGGGAAGTTAGAGGATATTTTCTTTTTTATTTAAATATATATATACATATATATATATACACACACACACATATATATTTGAGTTTCAGAAGCTTTCCATTTCCTAGTCAGCTCTCTGCACGATGCCATTTCTGCAGGCACCAGATGACTTTTTTCCCCCTCAGGAAATTTTCTAATATCAATTTAATTTTGACTCTCACAGCTGCATCTATTCCGTGGGGAACCTACTCTACGGCCTCGCCAAGAAAGTGTTTCCTTTTAGCTGTGAGTTCATTTTCCAGCTTTAAAACATCATTCAGTCATTCCTAACGAAAGGTGTAATCAACTTTCAGGCTTCATGGCTTAGCTGAGCCCCTAATGGAGATGGGATCATTCCTGTAAGATCATTCCAGCAATGGCTCGGCCCTTATTTCCCATGGCAGCTGTGCTGGCACCTTGCAAAGGATGGATTTCAGTGGATGAAACTGCACCCAGAGGGATTAGAGCCAGTCCACGTGGATGCAACTCCATGAGTTGCTCCCTTGGGATGAGTTCTGGCATCCCACAGGGATTTGCTCCTTCGCTGTCGTTGTGGCTCCACAATTTCTGCGCGGCTTCTGCAGGAGCAGATGATAAAGAATTTGGTCCAGCTTGACTTAAAACAAAGAAAAAGAAGGAAAAAACAAACCCAAACAGCAAAAATCCCAGCGAAAACACAGTTTGTGTCCCATCTGATTGTGTTTCCATGCCCATGTCTGCTCTGCATAAATGTTTTGGGAGCACCGAAGGGGAATTGTCTTCGTTTGCTGTGCCGTGCTGTGCAGCAGGAGGGGTTGGGGTTATTCCAGACCTTGCTGAATTCCACCATGGATATGATTCCGTACATCCCCTCCTGTGTCCGCTTGCTGTGGAAATATGAATGCAAATAGCACCAGGAAAACAGGATCAGGTGGAAGGAGGAAGCAGTAGGGTGCTGTTACATAAGGTCATGGAGCACTTGAGCTCCAAATGGGACCTCATGGAGCAGGGTGGGATTTATTCCATTGAATGTTTACCCAGCCTTGTGGAACAGGAACCTTGTGCTGGTCTGGGCAGAGGCAAGCCCTGGAAATCATGGATTAGGATGGAATGGGATGGAGAGGAGAGGAGAGGAGAGGAGAGGAGAGGAGAGGAGAGGAGAGGAGAGGAGAGGAGAGGAGAGGAGAGGAGAGGAGAGGAGAGGAGAGGAGAGGAGAGGAGAGGAGAGGAGAGGAGAGGAGAGGAGAGGAGAGGAGAGGAGAGGAGAGGAGAGGAGAGGAGAGGAGAGGAGAGGAGAGGAGAGGAGAGGAGAGGAGAGGAGAGGAGAGGAGAGGAGAGGAGAGGAGAGGAGAGGAGAGGAGAGGAGAGGAGAGGAGAGGAGAGGAGAGGAGAGGAGAGGAGAGGAGAGGAGAGGAGAGGAGAGGAGAGGAGAGGAGAGGAGAGGAGAGGAGAGGAGAGGAGAGGAGAGGAGAGGAGAGGAGAGGAGAGGAGAGGAGAGGAGAGGAGAGGAGAGGAGAGGAGAGGAGAGGAGAGGAGAGGAGAGGAGAGGAGAGGAGAGGAGAGGAGAGGAGAGGAGAGGAGAGGAGAGGAGAGGAGAGGAGAGGAGAGGAGAGGAGAGGAGAGGAGAGGAGAGGAGAGGAGAGGAGAGGAGAGGAGAGGAGAGGAGAGGAGAGGAGAGGAGAGGAGAGGAGAGGAGAGGAGAGGAGAGGAGAGGAGAGGAGAGGAGAGGAGAGGAGAGGAGAGGAGAGGAGAGGGGAGGGGAGAGGGGAGGGGAGGGGAGGGGAGAGGAGAGGAGAGGAGAGGAGAGGAGAGGAGAGGAGAGGAGAGGAGAGGAGAGGAGAGGAGAGGAGAGGAGAGGAGAGGAGAGGAGAGGAGAGGAGAGGAGAGGAGAGGAGAGGAGAGGAGAGGAGAGGAGAGGAGAGGAGAGGAGAGGAGAGGAGAGGAGAGGAGAGGAGAGGAGAGGAGAGGAGAGGAGAGGAGAGGAGAGGAGAGGAGAGGAGAGGAGAGGAGAGGAGAGGAGAGGAGAGGAGAGGAGAGGAGAGGAGAGGAGAGGAGAGGAGAGGAATAAAATTGAAAATAGAACAGAAGAATAGAAGAGAATAGAATAGAATAGAATAGAATAGAATAGAATAGAATAGAATAGAATAGAATAGAATAGAATAATTTATGTTGGAAAAGCCCTGTAAGATCACTTAGTCCATCCATTTCCCCAGTGCTGCCACACCCACCTCTTAACCAGCTTTACACAGCTTTTAAATTCCTTCAGGGATGGGATTCCATCAGTGCCCTGCTGCCAGAAAAAAATCCCATGGGGACCCTGGGACACTCAGATGTGCCACAGGGCAGGGGAAAGGCTGCAGGAACCTCATCCAGGGCTGGGTGCTCTCCCTGCAATGGGCTCCTAGGTTTTCCCCCTTTCTGTTCAACCCTCAAGTAGCTTATGAGGCATCAAAATGACAGAAATTGGGAAATAAGCAAAACTTCCAAGTCCTTCATCTCTCTCCCCAGAGGAAAAACCAAAACAGATGAGCCAACAGAAATTTTTAATTGAAATGTTTGGGTACAAATTACCTGACAACCCAAACAGAGGAGTTTGGAACCAGCGCTCGAGCTTCTTGTTCAGAAAATATTGAAGCGTCGTGACCTGACACTTTCAGAACTCCCCATAAAGCTTTGGAAGTGAAAGATTAATCCGGAGTAACCTCTTTCTCTGCTTTCCAAAAGCATATTGGCTTTTGATGGATGCTTTTCCCTCCTCAATAGATCCCAAGCAGCCGAGCCTGGCTCTTCCCCATTGCGTGGTGTGAATCCCTGGAGCACCAGAGGGTGGGGATGCACGTCGGGCCGCTCCTGATGTGAGAGATTGCTCTGCATACCTGGAGCATTTCCATTCCTACCTCCTCTCCTTTTGCTGTCCCTGTCAGTCCACGTCCATCATTTCTCCTTGCAGCCATCAGGAGTGTGTTGCTGCTGCCTTTTATCCCTCTGAATCTACCTCGTGGGATTAGGCATGGAACGCAGAGTTGTAGCATATAATAGAAGGGCTGTAATTACCTGACGAATACGGTGTAATTACATCTTGGTAAAGCTTTTGGATAACCTCACCACCTCCCACTTGTCCCTATAACTGGAATTTCACTACATTTCAGCTCTTAGCATTACCCCCATCTCCAAAATTGTGGCATTGGCTTCCAGGTCACCAAGGAAGGGTATTTTTAACGTTCAGCGGCACCACTGATTTTGCACTTACATTTTAATTAATTTGCGGCCATGGAGCCTTGAAGTTGTAGGAGTAGAGTGAAAATTGCAGGTGTGGGAAGCAGAGCTGTGGTGTAATCACACCACAATTGCTGGGCAATCACACCCCTCAAGCTCAGCATAAAGCCACATTGAAGTTTTGGTGGGACCTCCCTGGGGTCTGTTGGCACGGGTTTGGATGGGCAGAGGGATCTGAGCTGCCCACATCCCCCTGTCCAGGTACAGACAGGTTGGACTTCTCACCCCCTACAACTCCCTGACAGGAGGGTGCAGCCCAGTGGGGATCAGCCTCTTCTCCCAGGGAACGGGCTCGAGCTGTGCCAGAGAGGTTCAGGTTGGACATTAGGTAGAATTTCTTCATGGAAAGGGTTGTTGAGCATTGGAAGGAGCTGCCCAGGGAGGTGTGGAGTCCCCATCCCTAGAGGTGTCCAAGGAACACCTGGACATGGCACCTGGGCTGGGTGACAAGGTAGGGATTGGTCACAGGTTGGACTCGATGATCTTGGAGGGCTTTTCCAACCTTAATGATTCTGGGATTCTCTGAATTCTCTGATTCTCCTCCAGTTAGCAGCATTTTCCCTGATCCATCCTGCTTGCAGCTTCGAGCCCCTCAGCCCAGCCTGGATGAGGCCTGGTGGCACCACTCAGCAAACTTCATCCTGATGAGTGACCTGAAGCTAGTTACTGCCCTCCTTGCACATTTCCATCCCCCTGACTCTGGTAAAACCAGCCCAGCCATTTCCCTGCCTTTTGGAGCCGTTAGCTGGGATACACAGACAACAAGCACTGTGACATAATGGATTTTTATTATTATTAGGCTCCCAGTGCCTGTTTCCCTGTCAGTGTAACAGGGCTAATGAAATGTCCCCACTGCTCATGGGGCTTGGGAGGACAATTTGGGCTAATCTCCATAGCACTTGGACGAGGTGGAATGCTGGTTGTTATTTATTACAGATCTGGTTTACTTAGCCCTGGGTTTATTGAGTCTGTCTCCCACTCGCAAATGCCGACCACAGCTCCCAGTGCTGCTCCCGGTGCCAGGGATCCTTCCTGTTGCCTCTGAGTTGCCAGCTGGACTTGTTGTGGACTCCAGCTCAGGCCAGTGGGCCAGGTTCATCCCTGATGTACCATCATTGACTTTAATTAAGCTACCCCAGGGAGGAATTTGGCCCGCTCTGTTTGTGAGCTGTGCGCTGATGCCAGGAGAACGGCACAGCGGGTGCCAGCGAGGGCTGTGACAGCCCCATTTCAGAGTGGGACAGAATTCCTGCACCTCTGTCTGTTGTGTGACACCAGCATCCATCCATGGGCAGGGAAAGGGGAATCCAACAGCACATTCCTTACAGGACTTTATGTCTCATGGGATTCCAGATTTCATCTCCCTGGAGGTAGACAGGGAGGAAAAGAGCAAGAAGGGGGGAAAGGTGGGCAGTGGATCCTTAAGTAAAGCGAGGTCTGACTCCATGCTGAAGAGCTGCTGCTCTCAGACCCTCTGGATCAGACCCAATTTTCTCCTTGCATGTTTGTGACTGGCACCAGAGCACGTGCCTAGATACAAACCCTTTTTTTTTTCCTGGTGGTGAAGTTTATCCTTGATTTACTCAGGATCCTGGGTAGCAAAGCCCCAGCATCACCGGGGTGGGTGACAGTCCCTCCTGCAGCATCACCTCGGCCACCCCCTGCCCCCGGCAGCGCTGGACCCTGCCGATATCCGATAGCCTTCTCCATCGCCTCCCGCACGCTGCCCCGAGGCAGCCGCTGCCCGGGGAGAGAATTCGCTTGCCTGGTTCAAAGCAGAGGGAAAGTTTCTGTGCTGGCAGATCTGGGGCAGAATTTTAAGAGTGTCTGAATTTCCTTCTGCTCTGTCTGAAGTGAGGCACATCCAAGGATGCAGCCCTCGGCTTTCATCCGCCTCACCGCAGGCGTTGTGAGCTGCTCTCCTCTGAATCCGCTCTCCTGGCTTCATATTTCCTGGGGTGTTTTAGAGAGTGGCTCTGGCTTTCTAAATGCAGGGGCATTCTAAAAAAAAAATACATATAATTAACTCTAAATGCTGCAAAACCGTGGCTTTTAGTGCATCCCCCCACCTCAGTCTGCTGGGATGTGGTGGGGTGGGGTTGGTTCTGTGATGGAAAGAGGTGGGTGCATGATGGGATGAGATGGGGGCTGTGATGGGATGAGGTGAGAACAATAATGGGATGAGGTGGGCATTGGGAAGGGGTGCTGGGGGTGCTGTGATGGGATGAGATGGCCATTGGGATGGTATGAGATGGGTGCTGTGATGGGATGAGGTGTTGCCATGATGGGATGAAGTGGGTGTTGTGATGGGATGAGGGGCTGTGATGGGATGAGATGGATGCTGTGATGGGATGAGGTGTTGCCATGATGGGATGAAGTGGGTGCTGTGATGGGATGAGATGGATGCTGTGATGGGATGAGATGGATGCTGTGATGGGATGAGATGGGGGCTGTGATGGGATGAGGTGGGTGCCATGATTGAATGAGGTGGATGCCTGATGGGGTGAGGGGAGAGCAATAATGGGGTGAGCTGGGTGTTGTGATGTGTTATGAGTGTAAGGTGGAGCTGCTGGGTGCAGAGGGATTTTTCTGTGGCTCACACAGATGGGGATTTGCATCTCCCATCATCTCCTGTGCCACCCTGTCATTCCCAGCCCTTCTCCTCCCTGGGGGCTGCCAGGCCCTTTTGTAGCCGTGGCTGCACATCTCGGGTTATCTCAGGACACAGGGTACAGGGAGCAGCAGGTTTGATGACAGCAGGGACACACATGGAAAAGCTGTGGTGCAAACAGTTGGAAACTGATAACTAGCAGTGATGCCTTTGCCAGGAGGAGAAAAAAACGACTGTAAATTCGCTTTGTTTTGATATTCAAATACTCCTTTCCGTGTATGTGCTAATGGGTACGCTGGTGTTATGGCATTATTAGAACAAAATATTCAGATGATTCCTAACAGAATTTGTGTTTCACAAGCTACATGGAAATGTTGGCTTGGAAACTGCAGTAGGAGTAGGAAACTGTTTCTCCCAGGGGGTAATAACTGGCCTGAGCTGCTCTGCAGGGTTGGGGTTGGAGCATGGCATCCAGGTGAATTCTGCCAGGAATCCCTGCTAGACAATATTCCCCTACCCAGTGTGAAAGGAGCACCCTAAATATAGACCAGGAGGAGCCTCAGACCCTCCTGCCCTTGATCCTTCTTCCTCACCAGCTTTGTGGGATGTGAAAGGCTGTTTTTAAGGACAGCTCTGCTTCTGCTGTGCAATGGCACAGCTGAATCCGGGTCAGCATCCCCCAAGATCTGCTCCAGCTCTATGCCTGGATTCCTCAGCTGAGGATTCCAGGCTGAGGCTCTTAGTTCTTCATTCCCACCGAAATGAGCAGCAAATCAATGCAGTCCTAATAAAAGATGATTGGGAATTGCTAATAGGAGTGTGGGAGGGCAGCCCTGCCTCCCAGAGCCAAGATGAGTATGGATTTTCTTGTGCCAGGGACTGTAAATGCTCCTGGCCTCCCCAGGGAGCCCTGGATGTTCACCCTCTCCCTTCACCTTCCTCATTCTCCTGCCACCTTAGAAAGGAACCTGGCTAAGGCAATTAGCTGGGTTAATTAGCTGGAGGGGGCAGGGAGGGCTCAGCCTGGGCGGGATGGAGTGGGCTGGGACAGGGTGCATGGTGGTGCCAAGGAGCCCCTTGGCCAAGGGCAGGGTTAAATTGGATATTAGGAAGAAATTCCAAACTGTGGCTGTGCTGAGGCTTTGGCACAGGGTGCCCAGAGAAGCTGTGGCTGTTCCTTCCCTGGCAGTGTCTGGGGCCAGGTTGGATGGGGCTTGGAGCAACCTGGGACAGTGCAAGGTGTTCATGGTGGCAGGTCCCTTCCAACCCAAACCATTCTGGGGTTCTATGATAAGATCATCTGCCCCAGTCAGAGCTTGGTCCCCATCCCACAGTACCTGTGCAGGGGCAGGAAGAGGAGAAGCAAGGTCAGAGAATGGGAATGTGGGAAGATTCTCAGTGCCTTGCTGCTTGCCTTCAACTCCAGCTCCTGGCAGCTGCTCTCTGCCTTATTTATGGACTCACATCTCCCCAACTCCTCTCCCTCCAACAGCACAGTCCCAACACCCCACAGGTTCCCCAGCACCGATAGATCAGCACCAATAAACTCCCTGCTCTGCTCTGCATTCAGCAGCCAAACCCCTCCTGCCCTTCACGTTGGTGCTGCTGGGGGATGATGTATGAAATCCAAGTCTTTTTGATTCATACGAGTTGTGTTCACCTTGCAGAACAGGCTGTCACCAAAAATAATAAACCTCCTTGTTTTAATGCCTGGAGAGGCTGTTGGACGAGCAGCAGGACAGGTTTAGATCCTCTTCCAAGGAAAAGGACGCTTTTGAGAAAGACGGATGGCAAGCCACGGGATGGCTGCACAAACGGTAAATAACAATTAGAGCCGTGTCTGGAGGCTGCACAGGGAGCAGGGACCTGTCAGGCTTCGTGTGGCACTGTTGCCCTGGACAGGACAATCCCTGACCCACAGCCTGTAAGGTCTAAATGACATTGCCAAGAGCAGGGGGTTGGCAGTGACCTGTCCCTTGTCACCCAGGAGAGAGGTGGCATGTGCAGGGATGGGGACCAGGGTGGCTGCAGTTCATCATCTCTTACATCCACGGGCCTTCACCAGGACAGGCAAAACCCTGCTGGGCAGCTCTTCACCCCCTGATTTAGAGTTCATCCCCTGAATTTTTCTCATGCCACAGCACAGCCCTTCCCTGAGCTCACACCTGCTTCCAGGAGGTATTTTCTTAGGAGTAAATGCACCAGCACAGTATCCAGTGAGGTTATATCCTCATCTCTCCTTTTTGGGCAGCAGTTCAGATTATGATGCCAGTCTTTTCCTTGGCATCAGAGCTGCCTGGTGCCCCCAGCACCACCTCTAGGTCCTTCTCCCTTTGGATGCTCTGCTGTCTCCTGCCTTGGGATGTGATGCTCAAAGCCCCATCCTCCCCCGACTCCTGGAGCAGCCCACACGTGCACATGGCATTGAGGCAAAAAAAGTATTAATGGGGGGAAAAGTTAACCACATTTATTGAACTGCGAAAAAGGTTGTTTTTATATCCCTTTATTGGAATATAAAGACAGCTTTTATAACCTTTTAAAGGGGCATAAAAGGAGCTTGGAGACCAGAAACCTCGCTCCAGTGGAAGGCAGGGAAAGGGAAAGGGAAAGGGAAAGGGAAAGGGAAAGGGAAAGGGAAAGGGAAAGGGAAAGGGAAAGGGAAAGGGAAAGGGAAAGGGAAAGGGAAAGGGAAAGGGAAAGGGAAAGGGAAAGGGAAAGGGAAAGGGAAAGGGAAAGGGAAAGGGAAAGGGAAAGGGAAAGGGAAAGGGAAAGGGAAAGGGAAAGGGAAAGGGAAAGGGGGAGAGCAAACATCTGCCACGTTCTGAGATCAGGAGGAACTGGGGGAGCTGGCTGGAGCCACCAAGTCCCCAGGTCCAAGGTTGTTGTGGTTGAGGTGGTTGAGGTGGTTGAGGTGGTGTCACCTCTCTCAGGGAGGTTTGCAGCCCTCTCTGCTGCTCACAGCTCTGGGCCAGGACAGTGTTCCTCCCCTCGAAAAGTGCAAAGCCCTCCCAGGAGGGGAGGTGTTGGACTTTATGAACTCACTTCTTTCCTTTCATTTTTCTCCCCAGTCTTCTGTGAATAAATACTGCTTTGGCTTCTTCCCTCCTGGAACGAGGGAGGAGGGAATGGGTAAAGGTCTGGCCTTGAGGCTGGAAGGAAAGTTTGCTCTCTGACTGCTCCAGCCTCTCTGGTGACACTCTGGGGCTTCTGGGTGGACTAGCTCCCAACCTCAGTGGGCCAGAAAGTCTTGGTAAATTTGGGATCTGGGATTGGCACAATCATGGGTGGGATATTCTCTGTCCCCAGTGCCATCAGTATTTTGGGACAAGCACAGGGGTGTGCTGCAATCCCTCTCCTCCACTGCACAGAATTCGCTGCCTCCTTGCCCACTCAAATCCAGCTGCTGCTTGGGATGTGGTTGAGAGCAGCAACTTCAAATCCAGGAGGAAGCTCCTTCCTCCTCTTCCAGAGCTCCTGGACAGCGCTCCAAAAGCATTTGGTGTGGTCAGAGCCCAGCCACCTCCTGCTGGCACGCTCCTCCCAGGATGGAGCTGGGTTTTCTCCATCCAGTGGGGGAGATGTGCCTTTTTCTTTCCCTTGCTCCCTCAGCAGTGGCTCTGACACGACATTAAGAGAGGAAAGTGACCTTTCCAGGAGTTTCCAGCTCTGGGGAGGGGAGAGCTGAGCCCTGTCTGCAGCACAGCACTGCTGGAATACGGATAGGTCACAGGGCTCCCTTATCCCCACGCCATCTCCCAAATAATCTTCCCAAGATAATGTTGTAGGGCTGTAGTGAGGATGGGAGCAGGAGCAGCTGCTTCTAATTTCACTTCATAGGGAGGGAGGCAATGCTGAGAGCACCCCACATTCTCGGCACTTATTTTTCATCATTATAGGCAGAAATGCCAGAGCTCTGACAGATATTAATGCAGTTCACACCGGGAGAAAATCTTCTTTCCATCAGGCTCCATGTGCAGCAAGAGGGCAGTGCCATTTGCAGCCCTAGGGAGGATGTTTGAAAGGTGATGTGTTTTTTACCTGGGAAGTTTTATTCCCAGACAAAATCCTGTTTGGAGAAAGAGCAGCTGGACCCATCCCACTGGGGGCTGTGGGATCACTCTTCATGGGCCTGGGTGGAGGTGCATGTGAGGCTGTGCTGGGAATTAATTTGGATTTTGGTGTAACTCAAATTGCCCTCTGCTGGCTCTGTCATGGCTGTGTGTCACCACGGGAGTGTCATTGTCCCATGGAGCGGTTTTGTGACCTGGGCTCCCATCCTACCCTGACCCACAATCATTCTGTGAGGTTTCAGACTTATCCCACAGGGAACTGCACCTCCTTGCACCCCTCAGCCTCCTTTTATTTGCTTATCCCACTAAATATTCATCAGTAACATTTAAGACAAAGGAAAGAGATAATTACAAGGGGAGAGTTTTTTTGCAGTATTAAAGGTTAACAGAATTCTTGGCATTTGTGCCTTGTCGATCTCCATGTAATTATGCTCATTTCCCAGAATTCAGAGGCGACTGTGCCTGTTAACGCTCAAAGATGGTACCCTGGGAATTAAATTTATGAGATCATTTCTCAAAATCTTCAGATTCAAACCAAGCGTCTTGCTTAACGGCAGGACTATTATTAATATTATTCTTGGATGCAGAGAGCTGTGAGGGTCAGAGGACCAGTGGCAAAACTCAAATTGATACAGGCAGACAGCCACGAGCCTGGACTCTTTTCCCAAGGAAAGTACTCGAGCGATTTGGCAACTTCAGGGAAGCAGGCTGGCTAAAGATGGGTGCTGCAAAGGTGCTGGTTTGAGGTGAAAATGGGAAAAAAGCCATTTTTTGGCAGGGACTCAGAAAGGAAAGCTTGGTTTGGAGGTGACTGATCCCAGCCTGGAGGCAGGTGCAGGCAGTAGGGAGATCGGTAGCTCCAGGAGAGGCCGATTCCAAGGAAGCAGAAAACCTGGCACTGGGCTGGGCTTTCACCCAGCACAGCAGAGCACACTCAGTGCTTTTAAAAAACGGGATTTCAGGGTCTCTGCTCTTAGTATCTGCTTTTTGCTACATATAGTCATCTAAACTGAGATATGTGCTCCTTCCCTGTTGTCTGATTCCCCTGGTTTGGTAGGGACTGAGCAGCTTTCTGTTCAGAAAGGGTTTGGGAGAAAACTGAGCTGGAGGGGGTGAACCAGCCAGGCTTTTTGCTGCTCCCTGCAGCTGAGGATGTGTGTTATATCCAGATGGGCTGGGGAAAGCTTGGCTCAGTGTGTTTGCCTTGGGACCACCCCAGGAGAAGGCACAGCAACTCTTGGAGCTGCTTTTCCAAACAGTTATCCAGCACAGAGCCCCCAGACTGTGAGCAGAGCCTCAGAAGTGGTAGAACCTTGTGTTTTCACATTTAAGGGGGCTGTGTTGGGGCTCCCAAATATCCACAGTGAGACCTGAGGAGTGTCTGGCTTTGCTTTTCAGCTTATTCAGCTTTTTTCCCTTTTCCCCTGACTGCAGGGATTGAGTTGTAGCGCTCTGGGTTAATATCATGCACTTATCAAATGCCATTAGATGGATAATGGCATGGCTTTATCCCATGGCATCACTGTCCCTGGCACCTGAGCCATGCTGATCAAACACTGCTGGGCATGCAGAGCCTGTACCAAAGAAGTTTTTTGGGCTGTTCATATAGCACCATCACCTCACATGGAAGCCATGAGAAGCAGATTTATGTAAAATCAATGTTGATTTGTACCAAGGATCAGTCTTAGTTCATAATTCTCACTGTGCCACCATGGCTTGGTAGCTCTTTGATGAGTTTTTTAACTCTCTGCAAAGAAGTTTAATGCAGGGTTTGGACCTGCAGAGGTGTCACCTCATAAATGTTTGTGCCAGGCTGGGCTGATGTAAAAGGCCCAGATGCTGAGGGCTGTGGGAGAAAGGCCTAACACAAAGGGAAAAGTGAGGCCTTGAGGGCTGCTTTGCACCCTCCTGATGTTCAATCCCAGCTGCAGCACTGCCTGACCCCTCTGGAAAGTGCAGAGAACCCCAGGATGGTTTGGTTTGGTTTGGAAAGGACTTTTAAAGCTCATCCCCGGGCAGGGACACCTTCCACCAGCCCAGGCTGCTCCAGCCTGGCTTTGAGCACTGCCAGCGATGAGATATTGAGTATCTCAAGGATACTGCTGAGAATTAGGGCTGGCAGGGCTGTGTGTGGGGCATTTTGCCTTTGCTTTTCCTCCTCTGGGTTACCTGGTGGGAGGGTGCAGGGGGATCAGCCCTGTGCTGGGTTTACAGCACCAGTTTGGGACAGATTTGGTGCCTTTCCCTGGCTCCTCCAGCTCCTTGGCTTTGCAGCTCAGCCGGGGGTGCCCTGGAAGGAGTTAATTCGTGCTTGAAAATTTCAAAGTCCCCGAGCACGATGAGAGCAAGCGACAAACCCGAGCCCAGCAGTTTTTTAAAGGGCAAACAAAATGTTCCTTTTTTTTTTTTTTTTTTTTTTACTGCGAGGCTCTTGGTGCAAAGTGCAGGCAGAGCAGGGCAGCGTGGCTTTAGGGGAAGGCTCCCAAAAGCACTTTTTATTTAAATTTAATAGGATGGTTACTGTACGTTTATCTAAACTGCAGTTAAATATTAACAGCAGCTCTAGCAGGGATTAATGGGGTCTCCTGCGTTGTTTTTAAACACCATGAAGAGGGTGCTGGTTGTCCCTGCCTGAGAGGGCTGAGCGCCCATGAGGATGCTCTTTGCATTCCAAAATCTGCCCTAGAAACAGCCCTGAACAGGAGATTTCTCCAGCTGGGAGCGGGAATTCCTTTGGGTCGAGAAGGGCTCAAAAAGGCTCCGGCCAAGTACGGCTCACAATCATTGTTCTTTAATTGGGGCCACAATTAACCAGGGGATAAATGAGCGGAGCTGGAGCCTTTATTCGGCTGGAGACACGGAGGGCTCTGTGCTTATTCAGGAAAAACTCTCCCGGACTCGTGTGTCATTCACCTGACTGATGCCAAGGAAATTAAACACTTTTTGTGCAAGTCGGAGCTTATTGGAGAATAATGTGGTATGCGATAGTACGGCTGGCGCTATAAAATCGTGTTTTCATTTGGAAGGAACGAGGATGTCTCGAGCATAAATTATGTTTCTGATCATATTTGGCCATTTCAGATTAAAAATAAATTTCCACTTTGGGGCTATAGATTGCCATCTATCAACTCCCTGAAAAGGGAAAAAAGGAATTAAAAGGAAAATCTGGCTGTACGAATTGCCTTGCTATGACCTACTTATTGAAAGTAGTTTTTTGTTCTCCAGGAATGAAATCCACTTGTGTGGGGAGGTGTAGGATTGTATGGATATAGGTTTGCAGGCAGGTCTGTAGGATGGGAGGATCTTTAACTTGGACCTGCAAGCAGCTACAATAAAATTAAACATAGATCCGAGCTGGGTATTTCGGAGGAAGCAGGAAAAAATGCAGCAATGTCGTTGTTTCCCTTGATAGAGGAACTTGAACTGCAAATTTGCATCTGATTGTCGGCCTTTGGGACCACTCAGATCTGAAGATTAGCTACTTAAAGCTTGGTTTTGTGTGAAAAGCCCGAGACTGGGGCGGTGTTTGCCGGGAGGGTCCCTTGCAGCAATCCCAATGCCATCATTCTTCCCCGTGGGAAGTTTTTTGGGACTGATTTGCTCCCTGCTGTGCATCTGAATCTCGTCCTCCCCAGCTATCGATAGAAACGCTCCTTTGGGTAACAAACCCACAGGTTCTTGCTGCTTCTAACCCCTTCTTCATCCAGGCTTTCAGCATCCTCCCCTGCAGCTGCCATCACCCACGGGGCACATCCTTCTCCTGGCTCCATCCTTCCCTCTCGCTGCAGCCCCTGCTGCTTGTGCTGCCCTGTTTGTGGTCTCTGCCAGGAGAGGGGAGCCTTTAGCCTTGCTGGGAAGGAGAGAGATGGAGATAAAGATCCACCTCGAGTGTGCTGCGCTCGCCTCGTTCTGCTCGTCTCCCGCCTGTTGCTCGCCATGAGGAAAAAAAGGACTTTCACCTAAGTGGGAAGAAAGGGAAGAAGTTGAAAGCGAGAGGCTGTTTGGTGCTCAGATGGGCTCAGCCCGTGTGCAGCAAACTCTGCTGCTGCTGTGGTCAAAACCCAGTGAAGGAAAAAAGACTCTCTCATCCCCAGAGGAGGCTACAAAGCTCTCTTTCTCTCGCTGCTGAACCTGCACAGCTGGACTCGGTTGCTGGCTCCACTGCCGCTGGAGCAACTGAATTATTTAAAGGAACCTTGATTTGGTTTTCTCTTTGCTGTTTTCCCGCGTTGTGTTTATTGTCTATAGATATTTTTATAGTCCGAAGCAATTACAGCTGTCAGAAAAGAGACGAGCTGTGACAGGCTGATTTATATGTACATTGTATGTATGCAAGAGAGGGAGGGAGACCAGGGATTCTGCCGGGCTTTAGTATGCAGGAGCGTATTGGATGTAAATTCCTTGGGATTTTCAAACAATGCTGTTGATGATCTCCTAACAGTGGGCCAAATTCAGCCTGGCAAGGGCTGAAACAGCTCCGCAGGTCACATCTGCCCCAGCCTCGTGTTTTCAGTGCGGGGAGGTGTTTTTTTGTGCTGGTAATTTAAGATGCTCTTGGCGATCCGGGGCTGAATTCCGTGTGAAAAGGTTAACTGGCTGTGGTTATTGGAATCCCTCTGGTTTTGCTGACACAGGAGTTGGTCTCTGCCCGTTCAAAGGAGCGGCCCCACAAAGAGCCAGCTCTTGTGTGGTGGTCCTGCAGGTCCCCATCCTGCCAGGGGTGTCTGGATGCCGCAGCAATCAGCAGGATCCGTGTGTTTTATTCTCGGCTGCCTTGTACACCCCGGTGCAATGACACAACCCCGGACAGAGCCTTTTCCCCAGCCTCTGACGGTCTCTCCTTACGCAGTGAAGTTTCAGAGACCCCTCCCATGTAATCTGTGGCCCCAAAGGATCCGCTGAATGCAGAGTTCCCCCCCTCTCCTGCCAGTTCTGACAGCCGAGTTCACTGCAGGGATTAAAGTCCTTCTGCCAAGAGCTGGGGAAAGCTGCCGTTTCCTCTGGGAAAACACAGGGCTCGAGGCAGCACGTCCCACCAGCGCTAAATTCAAGGAGCAGAGAACCTTCAGACAAGGAAAAAGTAGAGAGACTTGCAGAGCAATCCCCTTCTCGTGTGACCAGTCAGCATGCACAATAATAATAAAGCTTTATTTGATGGAGTGTTTCCTCTGCCCGGCACAGCTCATAATGTTTTAGAGATTAAATAGCACAGTTAGTGAATTAAGCAGTAGTTTACAGGGGATTCGGAGACTCCAGGGATTAGTAACGGGCTATGGATCCTTTCACATCTAGGTCACCAGTTTGAATCCAGCTCAGGTTGCCAGCAGCGAACTCAAAAACAACAAGAAAAACCCACCCCGTGTTGGTGCCGTGCAAAAGCTGCCGAGCGCACGGTGGGGGAATGGAGGGAGGATTTTTGGATAAGGCAAAGCGGGGAATCATTGGGCACAACAAGGGGGAGAGACCTGCTTTTCCCTAAGGCTGCGGCAGCTGAGGGGTTTGAGGGGTGCAGCCCCCCCAAAAGCTGTGATCTGACTGCTGCCTCCAGGACTCTCTGCTCTGAGGATGCTCCCCGGCACCTTTTTACCAGCATGGAGCTGTGCCTGGAAATATTAATGTGTTTAGCCACTAGCGGAGGGAAGGAGGAATTACCCGGCATAAGCAAATGTGATATTTGTTAAATTATGAGCTGATAAAAAGTACGCGGGGACCGTGCTTGTGGCTGGGGAGGAATTTGCCACTTAAGCTCCCGCTGTGTCTGTGAGGTGCAGGGCACCAGGAGGACACGCTCCTGCCTCTCCTCATCATCACCTGGCTCGGGGGGGTGAAGCGGGGGGAATATTACCCGTGCCTCAGTTTCCCCTCCTGCACGGCGACTTTGCCGCCTGGCTTGGGGAAGGTGCAGAGGTAGAGGAGGGCAAAAGGGGAAGAGTTGTGCGGCGCTGGCTGCGGGACGCAGGTAAGCGCAGGGGGAGAGAGGAGAAAGGAGAGGGGGTCTCGTTATCCCCCCCGAAGAGCGCGGCGCGGCAGGGGTTAATGTGCGTGTCCTCCTGCGCATCCCGCCCCGCTGCCGCCCGCCCGCCCGCCCGTGTGCGGGGCTCGGGCCGTGCGGGAGCCGAGGCGCCGGGCAGCGCTGGAGCCGCTGCCATGACAACCCCGGGGATGCTGCCGGCCGGGGCCGGGGTGCTGCCGCCGCCGCCCCCCCGCGCCCCCCCCGCCCGCCGCTGAGGCCAGCCAGGGGCTCCGGCAGCCTGACATCCCCGCATTCTGCATCCCACCGTCCGCTCATCCCCATCCTGCATCCCGGCATCCTGGACCAGCCCCCCGGCAGCGGGGCGGGAGGAGAGGAGCTGCAGGGCATCCCGAAGGCTTTTGCCCGCTGTGCCTTCTTGCGCCTGGACACCTTTGCTAGCTCGCCTCGGGGGTGTTTTTTGGGGTTTTTACTGGTTTTTGGACTGCCCCCGCCTCGGGACAAGCGTGCGGGAGTGGGGTACAGCCGGGCCCCCCCGGCGCCTCCTCGCCCAAGTGAGCCTCGGACTGCTGCCCGAAGAACCGGCTCGCCCAGCACCTTTGCCACTTCTCCTCCTCCTCTTCCTCCTCCTCCCCCCGGCCCTCCCGTCCTCCTCCCTCGCCCGAGGACAGCGGGACTCCCTCCGATGCCGCTCGGCAGGCTCAGCGCTCGCAGCCAGCCTTGCCGGGGGCTCTCCTGATCTCCGTGGAGCTCCGCAGCGCTCGCCCCGGTGGTTTTGCTCCCCCCCATCCCTCCTCTCCACCCACCCCTTCCCCCTTTTCGCCTTGTCGGGTGTGTTTTTTGCCTGTTGGAAAAGTCCCCGCTGCCCAGGATGGGGGTCGGTGGGTGCTTGGCCCTGCCCTGGAGGTGCCTGGTCGTCCTCTGTCTCAGGCTGCTCTTCCTTGTGCCCGCAGGAGTGCCCGTGCGCAGCGGAGATGCCACCTTCCCCAAAGCCATGGACAACGTGACAGTGCGGCAAGGGGAGAGCGCCACGCTCAGGTAGGAGCAGCTGGACGGGGGCTTTGGGGGGACGGGGGGGTCCTGCTTGCGTGGTGACTTTGGGGACGTGACTCAGTTTCCCCGCGGGGGATGCGCCGTGCCTGTTGGCGGTACAGGATGGTACCGGGCAGCGAGCGGAGAGATTGGAGTGCCAGGGGATTGGGCTTGGGTTCAGCCCTCCCGGTTGTCTTTGGGAAAGTTGATGGGGGATGAAAAATAAGGGAATGTGATTCCCTTTTGGCGCCCTGCCCCACAGCGGTACAGAATATCGGTACCATGGCTCGGGCACTTTTGGCTGCGTTCGGTGCAGATAAATCCTGCTCTGCTCCTGGAGTGCAGTGCCCGGGGTGTCTTCATCCATGTCAGACCCAGCCTGGGGAAAGGGGGAATTGTTGACCCCCTGGTGTGGCTTTGTGCTTTTTTCTCATGTCCAGACCTGCTGGAATAGGGAAGTGTAGGACAGAGCTGGCTCCGGACAGGTGGATGCTCCACTCCTTTAAAATCCCCTCGCTCCAGAGGCAAGGGGTTGCTGCTCCCTGGCAGCACTGCCTCCCTGGGAAGGGGAGAGATGGGGGCTGGGCGTTGCACCAGGGTCCTGTCTCCTGCAGCAGCGATCCGAGAGGTTCGGGGGCCGCCAAGGAATCCGTAATTCTGCTCAGCGCAATTTCTGGGACATCTTATGCCCAGACTCCCTGTCCTCACAGCAGATGGGCGCAGTCATCCCAGAGGATGTTTGATAGGGACATTAAAAATCAAAAGCCAGGTTTTAATTGCAGCTCTGGGAAGCGGCGCTTGCAACTCCAGCATGCTCGGGAGCGACTTTGCTCCTCCGGAGCGGTGCATAGGTGACACCAACATCTGCGGGGCCAGCTGGGTGTGTGCCGTGACACCGCACTCCTGCTTTATGCCAGCCACTGGAGAGGGGCCAAGCCAGGGCAGGAAAAAAAGCCCCGGGAGGAATTTCAGCAGGAATTTTCCCGCAATTCAGTTGTTCCCAGCCAAATCTTGTGTCCCCCCACGGCCCCTGAGTGCTCCCGGGAGGGTGGGAGCTGTGTTGTGGCCATTCCTCTGGATTTGTCTTGCGTCATGGCACGACTGGGCAAAGAGGCTGGCAAACGGGTGGCAGAGGCTGGAGGACAGGGTGTCTTCTTTAGGAATTTGAGCTTGGATTAAAAAAGTAGTAGCTCCTTTTCTTTCCTGAACCGCTGTGTTCTCCCAAATGCCAAAAATCCTACAGATCTCGCTGTCAAAGAGGGAGAGGTTTGGGTTACTGGGGGTCTGGGCGGTGAAACTCACAGGGGGTGGCAGCAGCTGGGTGGGTGCTCAGCAAACTCATGGGAAGAGGCTCTGGTGAGGGCCAGAACAGGGTTTTGGGTGTAGATCCTGATCCACACCACAGATGGAGGTGCTCTGCCCTGGCACTGGGTGGTCGCTGGTGTTGGAGGAGAACAAAGGGAAGCTTGGGTGAGTCAGCAGGAGGGATTCTTCTGTCAGGGAGGCTTCATGGGAAGGGGACAAATCCTGTCCCTTGGAGATGACTCTGGGTGGGGGAGGACAGCACAGTGTCACCATCCTGGAGCTGCCATAGGTGCATCCTTGTAGAGCTGGGCTGGTGGCAAGGGATGTCCATGTCCCTTGGCAGGTGCCTGGTCAATACAGGCGTGCCCCAGGAGAGGGGCCCGTGGGCTTTGGGATGTGCAGCCTGTGTGGGTGCTGTTCCCACTGTGCCAATGACATTCTTCCTGTCCCACCCCTGGAGTGGGAACTGCTCTTGGAAATTCATGGCTTGCTGCCACGGCCGGTGCTCTGCTGTGGTGACAGGGAGGTGCAGGAATGTGGTTTTGCCTGGGCGTTTGGAGGTGTTTTCCTGCTGGTTTGAGGTGGGAGCAGTTGGCCCAGCAGGCAGTGGGACATGGCTGCGTCCCTGGGTCAGTCCCAGCTGTGCTGTGCCGTGGCAGGAGCCGGAAGGAGCAGAGAATGTGCAAACCAGAGGAAATCAAGGAAGCATGAATCTTCCTGCCTGCTCCCCTCCCAGCCCGGCGTGCCCATCGATCTGTTGTGGAGGAGTTAACTTGTGCAGAATAGCAATGCTGCTACAAAGGCTCTGGCAGACCCCAGCGATGCTCCTGACCACCTCCTGCCTGGCCCTGCATTGGTGGCAGTCAGGGAAGGGAAAAAAAAATTCAGGTCGAATCCAACCCCACTCATTTCCATGCAAGGTGGGAGGACGGGGAGCTGCAGCCAAGGATTTGGAAGGAGAGATGTTTCTAGAGGTCCCTTCTTGGTGTTTCACAGATGCCAAAAGGGAAGAGCAAGCTGAAAACTCAGCAGCAGAAGTTGCTGTTTCTCTGGAGCACTTGCAAAGTCCTGTCCCTCCCTCTTCCCAAGGAAGAGGCTTTGGCTCTTGGAAATAGGTTTTTTTATCAGGGTGGCGGGTGCTGAGGAGCCTGAGCCACTGTCGAGCAGCAGTGCCCTGCCAAGAGGCTCTTTTCAGCTCTGTCCCTCCAAGCAGAGTGAATTCAGTGCTGGGAAAAAAGCTGGATTGAAAGCTGCAAGGAGACTTCTCTGTTGTAAAGGCTCTGTTCTGTACAATCCACTGAAGGGAATTGGTTTAGGACCAGAGACTTTGGAGATGTTCAGATATTTCCTCCTATCTCCTGATGATTCTGCTGGAGGGTACAGGCATGTCGTGGGTACCAGCACTTTAGATCACTGTATTAAATTTAAATCAAGCTTTAGATGTTGGGTCAGAGCTGCTGCCTGGGATAGGAGGGATAGGATTTACTCCTGGATGCTGCAAAACCTGTGGGAATCGGGAAAGGGTTTGAGGGTGTTGTGTTCAACAGGATGGTGTTTTTACTGCTGGGTGTGTTGGTCCTGCCTTTGGGGTTACACTGAGGAATTGTGTGCAGGTGAAGGTCAGAGTTTTCTGTCCTTCCTTGTGTCCCCAAGCACAGATTGTGAGGATGAGGCTGATCTTCATCCCCTCCCACCGCGTCCAGACAGCTCTGCCCTCACCAGTAGCGAGCAGTTCATGCTGGAGAGGACCCATCCTGAACTTCCATGCAGTGTTTGAACTGAGTCCAGGCATTGCTGAGACCTTTGGAGCAGCTCTCTGGGCACCAAAACAAATGGCTTGATTATGATTTCACTTTAATTGGCATCAGTCAGCGCTTTCCATGGCGAGGCTCTGACGTTCCCATCAGCAGCACAGGCGCCTGCATGGTGTCCCCCCGAACCCGCCTGTGCTCCTCTCTCCATCTCCTCTGGTTTTCTTGGCAGGGTGATGCAATGCCTTCATTTGTTCCCCCCTTTGATTCCAACACTAAAAGTCAAATCTGAGTTAAACATGAGGCAAAGCTTTTTTTAACCCTGATGTTTCCCGTGGTTTCCACTCAGGCTTTGAAAAGGGCTGTGAGCTTTGCCACTGAGCTCTGCCATTCTTTACCTAAGCCTGTTTTGCAAATTTATTTGGCCCCTGTTGTGCTCTTGAAATAATTTTGGAGAAATGATGACTTGGCTGTGAAACAAAACAAAATCAAGCATGTTTGTTTGATGGGTGCAAACAGAAAGTGCTTGTTTGCTAAGCAGAAAAGACTATTTTTCAGAGATGGGTCTGTTTTCTATGACTCTTTGCTGCCCCATCTTTTCCCCTTTATTCACAGGAATTTGCCTTGCTGCGTTTTTATTGTGTAATAGAAAAGTAAGAATGGTTTCCAATGGGTAGATGTGGTGTGTTCCAGCACCCAGGTCCTGGGGAGCCTCCATGTCTCCCCCAGTGCTGCTCCTGCCAGGGTTTGAGTGAGGGTGATTCTCGCTGAGGTTTTGGGCAGCTGCCTTTGTGGTTTGCAGTCAATGAGTGCAGAAATCCTGCGGGGGGAGGAGGGCAGGGGAACCCCTTCCAGGCTGTCTGTGCCTGGGAAAGCCTGGGCTGAGTCAGGGGGGTTCAGGGGGGCTCAAAGAGAAGTGCCCAGCAGCGGGCTGGGCTCCTGGTGTGAGTAACAAAAGCCAGGCAGGGCAGAGGATGATGATGATGATGATGATGAAAGGGGCCAGCCCTGATTGCTAAACCTCCTCTGGTGGATGCCCATCTCTGTGTCCGTTTTGCTCCAGGCTCCCACTCCCACTGTGAGCTGCAGTAACCCCACTGAGGGAGTTTTGCTTGTGCACCCTGTCCCACCAGCTGGGAACACCCCGAGTTCAGCATTCCCATCTCCTGCCCTGCCCAGCCAACTCCCCCCTTCCCTGCACAACCACCACATTCCTTATTTCCAGATCAGTGCTCGCCTGTGTCTCCAGGGCTCAGACCAGTGGAAAAGTCATCCCATTCCAATGGTCTCCAAGCCCAGTACTTGGCAGTTTTCATCCTGCTGCAGTTATTTATTTCAGAGACTCCTGACTGCTTGCCTGCCTATTTCCCAAGCCCTTAGTTGGGGATAAAGCTGGAGCTTGCAGAGGCCAAGGTGTAACACCTTTGCTTTTCTCAGTTCCTGAGCAGTAAAGGAATTCTGAGCACCTGGGATGGGCTGGGAGCAACTTCCAGTCCTGTGGGGATGGGGTGAGGATGGAGCTAAGCTGCACACTCATGTCTTAACCCAAGTTAATTCCCCCAATTCTCCGCTGTCCACCACCTTTGCCCTTCTCCTTCACACCTCTCCCCTTTTCATCTGAAGTTTAGGGAATAAATTCAGGGCTGTGGTGACCCCTCCTGTATTAAGGTAAGGAAGCAGCAGAGCATGTTCTCCTGCATCCCTCGTGGTGCCACTTCACCCCTGCCTCTCCTCTTCCTGTTGTTGCCAGGTTCTCCTTTCTGGTCAGGGTTTTGTCCCCACATTCCCGGGGATGCCCTGTGGGAGAGGCTGCAGGAGCCCCACGTGCAGGGCTTGTAGCTCACGAGCCGATTGCTTTGCTGGCGATGGCACGTTTCTGAAAGAGGAGTTTATTACTAAAGTGACATGTCAGCAAATCTCTGCCACCTCTCTCCCATCTCAGAGATGGAATCAGCTTAAAGTGGTGAAAAAAAAAATTGTCATATGCATGGATTATTCTCTTTTTCTTTTTTTTTTTTTACTGAGTGCAATTTCCATCTGAGATGAGACAAGCTCCTGATTGCTGTGCCAGAGGAGGGTTTCCCTTTATAGCTTTCCTGGTAGAGCTGCTGCCTCTGGTTCACTGGAGCTGGGGTCTCCTAGGGGACAAGCGGGCTTTTGTGGAGCTGTCATCTCCGTCCTGGCTTAAAGCACCTCACATCTGGAAAGGCTGAAGTCAAACAGACTTTACCTTGGCTTGGGGAGGGGAGGCCAGAGCAGCCCCACAGATGGCCAGTGGAGGGGTGCTGGGGTGGTGTTTCTAATGGTGAAGGCAGGCTTAGGAAATGGATTTTCAGTTGTCAGCCCTGCCCTCGGCTCCTCGTGTGACGTTAGGTGCCCTCCCAGGTCCTATAAATGTCTTGATTCGTGCACAGCTATTGCAACGCTTCCTTTCTCTGCTCCATGACTCATCTGCTTGCGTTGCAGTCTCTTTGTGGCAGGATTCATCCCTCTGCAAGGAAAATGTTTAAAGTGTCCTGCTGGAGGGCACCAGAGGTGTCCACCCATGTCCCGCCCTTGCTTGGGGTTTGAAGAGGGGACTGTGAGCTTTATTTGGTTTGATATACCAGGGAAATGTCATTTTGGGGGTTCCTGGTGTGTGGCTGGGGTACTGCAGAGCTGCTGGGAGGGTGGGTGATTGGGTTGGAGCCGAACTAAAATCAGGGCTGTTGGGGAAGGAAGGCCACTGTGGGGCTTCTGCTCTGAAGCTTCCTCACCAGAACCATGAGCTGATGTCAGCCTTGGAAACAAGCCCTTGTGGGTGCCAATCCAAGGGATGGCACCTGGCCTCCCCTCTAACCTCTGGCTGTACTGATGTGCTGTCCTAGTGCCACCCTGGCAGAGCCCTGTGGGCCACACTGCTGCTGGCACCAGTGTGTTAACAGAGCTGGGTTGGGCTTGTGGGTCATCTTCAGCTTGCCCAAGTCCTTGTCACTTCTGTTGGCTTCACTGGAGTTACTCCAATTTATGCTGTTGGAAAAATCCTCCTCTTGATCAGAGTTGTTTTCTTCCCCCTAGACCTGCCTAAACCTGCCACTTTGAACTCAGACACCCTTATTTTCCTTCAGAGGAAAAAATCCGGAAGGAACTAATCTACAACCACATCAGTGGGAGCCTGGGCTAATAGAAATTGTAATGAGAATCCAGAGCCAAGCAAACAGGCAAATGGGGAAAATGCAATCCCACCAATGCGACAGAGAGATTTATGCCAGCAAAGGGGCTGATCCAATGCTCATTAATGTCACCACGAGTCTTTATCCCAACTGTAATGGACTGGGGATCAGGTTGGAAGACAGCATTTCAGTCCTGCTACAATATGCAGGCTGTTAACGGGTTGTGTGTGGAATAGCAATGTGGAATTCCTTCTCCTCGGGGTTTGCTCGCTGTTGCATGCGGCACCTTTGCAAAGCAAGTGGGAAATACCTTCTGCTCTCCTTGGGTTTCGTTCTCGGAGGTGCAAGGTTGTGAAGGAGCCAAGTCTGAGGCTCAGGCTTGGCTGTCTGGTTGCTGCAGCGTCTGCTGAACCGCCAACAGCATCTCCATCATGAGGATATTAAAAAAATCTTGGTTTAAATAAGGATTCTTCAGCTGCTGGGGAGCGGTGTTGGCTGTCACCACCACAGTCACGCTGGGAAGCATCCTTAGTTTATGTGCAAAGTGAGGAGGCAGATGGGTGGGTATGGAAAATCAGCAGGCAAACTTGACTTTGCAGCTGGATTCCCCCCTGGAAAAACCAGGGAGAGAATTGAGACAAGGTCTGGAGAGCTGAGCCTGGTCAGAAGGTGGGGACACCTTTGGGGACGGTGCTGAATAGGAAAGGACACCAAGGGTCAAACAGGAGATGAGTGAGTCCAGCTCTGCATGTCAATGAGGACAGAGTAAATAAGGGATAAAACTGCTTTCCAACATGAGCAGCTGGTGAAATATCACAGGATTTTTTCCCAGAGATGGGAGATTTTGACCAGCTCTGTCCCTGCAACCATAAATGGCTCTGACACCTGTGTCTGTTTTATCAGACACATGCAGAGCCCCGGCCATGATCCAAACATTCATTACTTGGGATTTTTGAGTCTCTTTTTCCCTTTTTTTTTGTCATGGTGGGATCATTATTTTCACAGCTTCACATCCTCGGTTCAGCAAAACCAGCGTGTTTTTCAGCCTCATGGTTTTTACACATCTCTAATAAGAAGCATGAGAGGAAGCTGTTGAGAAAAGCAAATTCTCAAAGGTATGAAAGGAGGAGAGCAGGGCAGCTCCAGGCTCAGAGACACTTACAAATCTCAAGATACTTTGGACCTACAGATAGGCACAGCACTAATATTTGAAGGCATATTTGGGTTCTTATCCTTCAGTCCTCCAAATTCAGTCAATTATATGTGTAGGGCTTTATTCCTTAAATAACCTTAAAAAAACATAAAGATAACTTTTAATTATCTTGCATCCCTTTTCCTCTTTTACAGTCCAGTACAAAGCTCTTGATGAGCTCAAAGGAAGGGTGACTGAGGTGAAAATTCAAGGAAGTATTTTCCAAGCCCTTTTTCTTATTACTATTCAGCAGGAGCTGGGGAAGCACCTGCTTCTACTTTCATTCAAAAATTTCAGACTTTTATCATTTGTTAAATAAGAAAGCATTTTTTTTTTCTTTTTTTAGTTCAAACCCAGATATTTTTATTAAACAATCCATTTCTTTCTTGCATACCTTGACTGGAAAGGATTTGACTCGGAATTCCCTTGTGAAGAAGAGGGCATGTTTGGGTTTGCTTGGAAAAATATTTCTTTCCTTTTATCTGAGTTTGTGAGTTCAATGAAGCATCTTCACAAATGTAACAGGAAGCTCTCTGATGAAGCTAAAGCAAGATTTGGGGTTTAAAAGTGTTTTGTAGGAAATAGCAAGAGTCTGATTTCATTCAGTCTCAGAAGGGAAGTTTCTGGACACACACGGTTTCCCTTTAGCTGAAAAGAAATCTTTCCCTATTCACCTCTAAACTGCTTTAACATCTTGGGTCAATTTTTCCATCAAACTTCATCTCTGCCATTGCTTACTACCATTTGGAAAAGCTGCTGTGTTTTGAATCAGACAAAGTTTATTTTGAATTATGTGTTCTAAGGCCAAATTTACAGCTGGCCAAGGCACGTCAGGACCCTGTTTGCTCTGCAAAATTCCACAGCGTGGGAGTCAGGGCAAAACGTGGTGGGTGTTGGGAGGGAGCAGTTTGGGGGTTCCTCATGGTGTGTGTGCAAGTGATGTGATTTAGACCTCTACAAACACAAGGAGCCAAAGGTATCTTGTTGGCCTTGTGGAAATAAAGTCTCTTCCCTCTCTTGCATTCTGTGGCAGGGCAGGATATGGGGGTCGGTCACTTCTTATGAGTAACGAGTGATAGGACAAGAGGAAACAGCCTCAAATTGTACCAGGGGAGGTTTAGTTTGGATTTTAGGGAATGTTTCTCTACCAAAAGGGCTGTCAAGCACTGGAATGGGCTGCCTGGGGCGGTGGTGGAATCCTCATCCTTGGAGGCATTTAAAAGCCACGTGCATGTGGCACTTGGGGACACTTGTGAGTGGTGGCCTGGGGGAATGGTTGGAGTTGATGGTCCTAGAGGTCTTTTCCAATTCTGCAGTTGGAAAGCCAAAATCCCATCTTGGGTTGTTATTGCTTCGTCACGGAGGTGGTTGGTGAGGGGAGACGCTTTCACTGGTGCATGGCAGCTGGGCTCCTAAATTTCTCCTGCTGTCCTTGTCTCCTGGAGGATGGCAGCTGCAATTTCCTTGCTGGTTCCAAGCCAGCAGCTTGCAGACTGTTGACATTGCTCAGCAGACACGGGGCCTTCACCTCAGACACCTCTGTGAGTCTGAAAACAACACAGATGTTTTTGGCCATCCAGAGATGCTCTTGGTGACCTCCATTCATTCAAGTGGCACTGCCTGAAATAATCTGAACTACTGAAGGGATCGACATCCTCTTGGTCCTTCCAGAAAAGACTGCAGGCTCGGTGGCTGTGCATTGTTGGGAGTTGGAATTTTGGAGCTGGAATTTCACCCACCTTGATGGGTCTGACCCTCTGGGCTCGGTGGGAGTTGGAGGATGATCCCCTTGCAGGTTTGGTGGGAAGGGGAGGAGAGAAGGTGCAGCTGATGCCCTGAGCAAAGGGCTGTGCTGGAAAGGGAGGCTGCTGAGAGGCACCGTGGGGCTGCCGAATGAGCACGCCGGGGACGTGTCAGCTCTTCCTCTCAGCTTCCCTCCGCAGCGCCAACTGTCAGTAATTTAACTAACGTTTTGTAAATAAATGTGGCATTCGGACAGCTGTCACCGCGCCTGTTATAAACACTCCCTTTGTCACTAAAAGCTGGCAGTACTGCTCCGTTTCCTCTGCAAATGCAGCCACCGCTGCCAGTTAGCTCCCGAATCCAGGGCTGACAAGGATCCGCATGTCGGGCGGTGCCTGGGATGCCGTGGCTTTGCACAGGGAGCCTGGCCAGGCACTGCCAGGGCCTGGTGAGAAGGCAGCTTTTGCATCTTGCAAATAAATAAATGGCCTGAGCAGCCAGCAGGAAAACCCATCTGAATGTGGCTGTAGGGCTGGCTCCCAGCCAGGAGCCTGGGCGGTCCAGCTGCAGGGTCGGTGGAGCCACTTTGGTTCTGCTGTCACCTCATCCCAGCTCCGTGGGAAGCACTGATGGGATGAGAGGGGGAGCTCAGCCAGACCCGGGATTTGATGTGCCAAGGGAGTGGTTTGGCACCGGCATCATGGACGCTTTTTGCTTTGAGCAACCTGGTCTAGTGGAAGGTGTCCCTGCCCATGGCAAAGATTGAGATGAGCTTTAAAGCTGCTTCCAACCCAAACCACTCTGAAATTTCATGAAAAGTGGGTTACTCACTCATCAGGATTTGATTTTGGTAAATTTGGAGTCTCTGGGGCTGGTTGGATTTGAGTGGTGAGATCAGCCCTTTGGTCTTGCTCAGCACTCTTGTCCTATCAGGACTGGATTCTACATCCCCAGACAGTCAGGATGCTTCTCCTACCAACGAGCAGTTGCACATTGCCCAGAAAATTGTGTCTGCCCCAACTCTGCAAGTGTCCAAGGCATCTTGGATGGGGCTTGGAGCAACCTGGGATAGTGGAAGGTGTCCCTGCCCATGGCAGGGGGTGGAATAAGAGGATCTTTAAGGTCCCATCCATCCCAAACCACGCTGGGATTCTATGAACCTGGAGAAGGAATGCTGTTAGATTTCTCCTTGATGGGAATTCTTGATTCTGTGCTGCCTTTCTCCTCTCATCTTTCTGCAGCTCCAAACCTGCTTTTCTTGGATTTTCTGTCCTGGTGCAGGGTGGTTTAACTTCCAGCCATCAGCACCTATGGCCTGGCCGTGCTGCAGCGCTGGGTGATGCAGACAGCACAGAAATCAGCACATGACATCTCTCTCCCTCTAAGCTGCTGTAAAATTAGCTTCATCTCAAGTGGCAGAAAATGATCATATCCTCGCTTGAGGGCGATGAAGAATATTCCTGAGTCACTGCTAGTGATGAAACAGGCAGAAAATCCAGAGTGATACACAGCTGCCCACTCAGTTCTAATCGCTGAGGCCATTTGCTGCTGCAGAGCCTTAAGACACAGCTTCCTCCTCCTCTCCCTCCCTTTCATCCATCACTCCCCATAGAGGCCAGGGCTGCAGATCCCAGCAGGAGCAGAGCAATTTCCCGTCCCACCAGCGAGGCTTCAGGCTGTGAGCAGCGTGTCCTCTTTCCCTGTTCCCCTGAGACGAGAGGAGGGGGCCAAAGCTTCCCTTTCTGAAAGGAATCAGAGAAAAATATTGGAGCCTATCCCCCTCAGGTCCCCTCCTTCCACATTGTGATCCTGCAGTCTGGGAAAAACTCAACTCTGAGCTCAGCCTCCTCTCCACAAATTTTCCCTGCTGTCTCTGAAGCAGCTGCTGTGCCCACAAGGATATTTCCTTTTTGTCTCTCCTGCATCAGCTTTAGTTCAAAGCCATCTCCCTGGATTTTCATGTCTTGGATAAAGCCACCCTCTTCCCTACCGCTGCCAGCTCAGTGCTTGGGAAACCTCCTGCCAAAATTGCTGGCAACTAAGGCCAAAAAACCCCTTCAAAACAGGGATGATCAGAAGCAAAGTGCTGTAATCCTTCTCTTCCTTGCATATGCTCCCTGGCAGTGTGGTAATCCTGGAAGGATCCTTCCTGCAAACCCTGTCCTGCCAGCTTCCCCCAGGTTGAGATGGGAGCCCCCCACGCTCCAGGGGCAGCCAGGAGGTTCTGAATTTCCTCCTCCTCCTGGTTTTCCATGTGGCTCTGTCACCTTGTTCAGCAGCATTTAGAGGGAAAACCGTAACAATCCTCCAGTTCATGCAGGTGTTTGAATGAACACTCTGTTCTCCAGTCAGGGCTTGTCAGTATTTATCCCTTAACCTGGTTTTCAGATGTTCTCTATCCTGCAGATTTGTGGGATATGCTATTCACACAGAACTCTCCTGGTGTCAGACTTCTGCTAGGATCGCTTCACCGCTCCCGCCAGCCTGCCATGGGAATTAAGCAGCGCTGGCAGCAGAACAGGGAGAAATGTGTCGGAGCAGGGCTTCTGCCAGTGTCAAACAAAAATATTGCACGAGCTCACCACCCCCCCTGGAAATTGCTGCACCAGCACGAGTTTCCAGCACTGGTTGACCAAATGTGGGCAGTTTTCTGTGAATCCTGCTCCCTTCCATAATCCCAGACAGCTCTGCACGCCGGGAACTTATTTGTCAGCACAAGCAGGTGCAGAGCTGCAGGACATGGGCTGAGCATCTTGCTTTGGTGGTTATTCCAGCACACAGCCGCTTTATCCTCCTGTCAGGCAGCACCAGCAGCTTAATTTCCTGTTTGCCTCATATCTTTCCCCAAAAAACACAGTCTGGATGGTGCATTTTGGGTCAGGATCAGCAGGAGAGCAGTATCAAAATGAGTACAGGGCTGAGAATTTCGGGGTTGAGTGTTATAACAAAGCACCCCCTGAGCACGATTCCTTCTGCACGTGTCAACCATCAGCACATGCAGGGACCAAATTTGTGTGTGTTTATCATGGGGTCATAGAAATGCTTGGGCTGGAAGGGACCTTAAAGACAATCTAGTTCTAATCCCCACTATGTAAATAAAATGTGTTTATATGCAAAAAAATTAAAATGTATAAAATATGTTTTAAAAATATAAATATGTATTGATATACCTTGTGAACAAAGGTACAAATGGGGAGGAGTAGGTCATGCAGAGACCTGGTGAGAGAGGCAGGACACAGGGATAAAGCCAGGGGAGATGGAGCAGATGGCAAGCCTGGATGCCACAGCTATACCCTGGAAAAGTGTTTCTGTGGAAAAGCAGCACTGGGGGCTCCTTTTGGGAGAGGTGAGGGGACAAGCCTTTGGTAAATGCTCCAATCTTTTCTCCTGGTGCTGCCAACTGCTGCTTGTTTCCCCTGCTGAGAGTCTGAAACCACCCCACTAACCTCTGGCAAAATCAGGGGATAACAAGGATGGAAGGCTGGCTTTGTTTGTGGCATTCAGTTATTTAGTTTTTTCCTGGCTTGGAAAGGAAGAAATAAAGTCGGATTTCAAGTGGGGTTGTTGCAGTAATGGAGGGAAATGAGATCTGCTCATCAGCTGCCTTCTCCTTCCTCGTGTCCCCATAAATAACCCTCCTCACTCGGAGACAGTTCAGCTCCTACGCCGGGGACAGAGATAGCTTTGGTCTTTTATTTTATTTATTTTTTTTTTTGCAGTGGCTGGAGGGCTCCTTCCCTTTCCTGCCTGCAGTTCCCCTCCTCGGAGCACGCTCCTTCCTAGGGCTACTGTCAGTTAAAGCAGTATCCCTTGCCTGATGGAACAAAGGGGAATGGCTTCCCACTGCCAGAGGGCAGGGTTAGCAGGGATATTGGGAGGAAAACCTTCCCTGTGAGGATTGGGAGGCCCTGGAACAGGCTGCTGTGGCTGCTCCATCCCTGAAAGTGTTCCAGGCCAGGTTGGACAGGGCTTGGAATAACCTGGGATAGTAGAAGGTGTCCCTGTCCACAGCAGAGGATGGGACTGGATGACCTTTAAACTTCCAATCCAAACCCTTCTGTGATCCCATGATTCCTTGGATTTTTGGCTAGGTTTCACATGCAGTTTAGCCTTGCTGTGTCTGTAGCTCATCTGCCTAAAAGTCATTCACACCTTCTTTGTGGATTGATGGAAGAAAGGCCCAGGTGTCCCTTTTCCCCTTCACCATTCCTGCTGGCTTTTGTGAATCAGCTGCCTGGTTTTGGTCAGGTTTTACAGGGAGGTTATATTCCTACAACTCCCATGAAAACAGTAAAGCTTGAGAGACCTCATTATTCCTCTGAAGCAATGATAGAACGAGCTCAACTCTTGTACGAGACACCCGAGAATCCGCGTGGGCGCTGGTTGTGTGCAAAACTCGGGGAGAGAGGGAGCTCCAGCCTGAGCTTCCATCATTTAAGGTTTAAAATGTGTAGGAAACCACACGTCTTCCATGCAATGTGTGGAGCTACTCATTAAATGCAGCAAGGAGTGCAGGTGGGGAGGGGTTGAGCACTCCAGATTGTGCGTAAGGAAAACTGCAGAGCTGATGTTGTGTTGGTGGAGAGAAGCTGCCAGTCCTGGTGTCAAGGAGAGGAGACAAAAGCTCAGGGCTTTGTGCTTCATTCTCCTGCTCTCAAACAGGGGATGCTGCACTGAGTTCGGCTGAATGGGAAGACTGCAACAGCTGGTGGCTGTGGCATTACTGGAACGGGCTGGCTTGCCCTTCCCTCTGCTTAGAAAGAAAAAAATAAAGGCAAAAAAAGGCACAAGAGCACCGACAAAAAAAAAAAAAAAATATATCCAGTAACTCGCTTTCCACAAGTTCCTAATGCTGCAACGGGCAAGGCACCAGAGATAAAAGAAATATAAAAGCAAGGGAAAGAGAGGAAAAAAAAAATGCATTTATGAGCTCTCAAACTAACAGCATGCAACTCTCATATTATTTTTCCTCCTTAGCCTTTGAAACAGAACAACGGCCTGGAGCCTTCTCGGCAGATGGACAATGTGCGTGCCTTAACCACTTAACAGCCATTAGCCTAATTTCACGTACTGGAGCCAAATTAAATAATAAGTAAGAGGCTATGAAAAGCTGGTTTGGAGGCTGCGTTACTGCCTTTCACTTGATAACCTTCTCATAAACAGATGCTCTCTCTCTACCCTATTAACCTTGTCTGAGAGTGGGGAGGGGGCTTTGGTGAGACAAACAAGCCAGACCTCGCTGGAGGGGGGGGAGATGAGCTGGAGGGGCCAGATGTGGGGGCCCTGCCTGTTTTGGAGGCTCCTCTCGTTTTTGTCCCCGATGCCCCGGCCCTGGAGAGGGCCCTGAGCAAGGAGCCCGTTCTGCGGTTGCGCCCGGGTCATTGGAACGTGCCAAATGATTCATCTTGATCAGCGAGTCCATCTGTACCTGCTGGGCGAGGCTGCGCCACCCGGAGCTGATTTTGTGGACAAATCTGCTTTACTTGGAGGAGAGGGGAGATGGTGCTGATAGACACGAAAGGGGAGGTGGCCACGAGGCTCAGTGCCTAACCCCTCCCTGCTTTTGGCTTGGGGGGCTGCTGCCTCCTCCGTCCTCGCTGTGCCACCAGCTCGCCTTTTCCGATGAAGTCATTTTGCTGCTCTTTGCCGCTTTCCCCCCTCCCCTGCACTGAAATAGAAACAAAAGTACTTGCCTAAGCTCTGGGAGTTTGGGAATATTAGTTTGCAAAATGCTTTTGACGCGGATTTAGCGCTGGGAGGGTGAGGCGGGCGCAGGTGTGTGCAGAAAAGGTGTTCTGCGTTTCTTCCTGGCTCTAAAGGTTTGGGAGTGGCTGCCCTATTTCCTCAGCACCCCCCACTAACTCTTGCTCTGTGCTTTGTGTCTCAACTTTAGACCTTTAGAAGTTTTCAGGGGATTATAGATGACCGTGCAGCTATTTTTGGTGAAAGCTTTTATTTATTAAAAAGCCATCTTCCTTCATTAAGAAGATACATTGATGGGAAATAGATGAGCAGTTCTATTACTGGCGTCTGGCGAGCCCGGGGCCGCTGAGATTGTGTGTTTTGTGCCCTCCCTTGATGCAAGAAACGCCTTGATTGTAGCCAAGAAAAATTTGGTGCAGGAACCACCCAAAATTTGCTGCATCAGTCATCCCCTCGCCCTGCCTGCAGCATCCAAGGCCCTTGGATGGGTGTGGGAAGTTTTGGTGCAAGATTTCCGGCAGTTCCTTGGTGTCAGCAGCAACTTGACTTTCCTTCCATGTTGGTTTTCCTCCTTTGTCTGGGTTGTCACACAGGCTCTGATTTCATATGCAAAATCCATCCTCTGACTGGCACGGGGGCCGATAAAGCCGGGGTTCTTATAAGTTTACTTCATTTTAGTCCAAGTAGGAGTCAATGATTTGCTGCCTGTGGTGAGGACGTTTGGAAAGGCTTTGTGCTGAGTGGATTCTCTGAGGTTCAGATGAGGATGAATCTCATTTTCTTGTGGCCTTTCCCTCCGTGGGGCACTTGCAGCATCTCTCTCCTGTACCTGGCTGCCTATCTGCACTAGACTTGCAGGTACTTAATGTCTTTGAGCCATCTGTTCCTCTGTCCAATTTAGTTAAAATTGGCCGAAGGCTTCACGAATTATTGGGGAAGATTGCTAGACAGAGGTGTGCAGGTGAAAAGCATGATTGAATAAGCTCATCCCAGTAGGACTCAAGGCTAAAAATGTTTCAGGGTATGTTATTTGGAGACAAGGCAGCTTGGAAAATGGGATCCATATCCACCTTTCCCCAGCACGAGAGATACTAGATTTGAGTCTATTTTTTGGTGGTGGAGAAGGACTTTGCCCCGGGTGGGATGTGGTGCTTTATCTTTTATTTCTGGTAATGCATGGTGTCCTGTCCAAAATGAGCCCATCCACGTTTTTCCAAAGCACTGATCCTTATCCCAAGATGCTGCAGCTGTATTTTCAGGCAGCTGTTTGCTGAAGAGCTCCTCCATCAAGGGCTGGGAGAGCTCTCTCAGCCTGAGTAAGACATTAACTTTCGGGGAGCAGTGTGCTTGGAGACTGCTTCATCCATCTCTTAAAACCAAGATGCTTTGATTCTGTTGTGGATGTGACTCTGAGCTCCCAGCTAGATCCATCCAGAAATTTTGGCATTCAGAAATTATGTCTCTGATCCAAACAGGTCTTGGGAAGAGAGAGGGACCAGCCAAACTCCCAGAGCCATCTCTTGTTGACTACAGGGGGACATGGGCTAAGGGGGAAGAGAGAAAAAGCAAAGGAATCATTGAAAATTCTGTTCAAAGCTGGGCATCTCTTGATCCATGAGCATTCCCAGAGGATCCCAGAGAATCAGGAGCAGTCTGGGATACCTGCTCCTGTGACTGCAGGTGTCTGAGATGATGGATGGCTGTGTCTGAACATGTTTGTCCAGTCCCCTTTTGCAGTCACTGGGGAGCAATGAGCCTTTTTAGGGTGCAATTCATCCCAGTCTAAGGCAGGTGTCTAAAATAGGTCAGACAGATTGTGTCCTAGCAGTGCCTCCTTCTCTCCATTTGCTACAAAACAGGGTCCAAATGGCTGAACTTGGCTGGTGAGGTGATAAATCCCAACCCCAGCATTTAGAGGAAGTCATGGATCAAAATAGAAAATATCTAGCATTGATCAGGTGTACTAGAGCCTCATGAGGGTGTGGAGCAGCAAGAAAACACCTGGTACTGCACTAAGCAGAAATAGAGGAAGAAATGGCTTTTTTGGTGAGTTTTTGCATCCTGAGTCCATTTAAATCTCAACCCTGCAACTTCCAGGAGACTCAGCTAAGCAATTCTGCTTGTGGCTTGTCATTAGGTGCCTCACCCAGCAACCTGCATGTTCATTAGTATTCTTTTTAGTGCTAACAAAATGTCTGAGCTGCATCTTTTCTGCATGAGAGGCTGAAACAGAGGCAGTAAAGGGAAAAATCCAACTCCAGCTCTATGGAGACCACCCAGAGAGGGTCCCTTCTGCCAGCAAAGAGCTGCTCGTGTCAGTGTGGCAAAACCACAGGAGTGCAATAAAAAACCCAACCCCAAAAGTAGTTGGGAAGAGAATTTTAGCTTTATAATTACATCTGCACTGGGGTCTCTGCCAACGTGGCAGTTTGAGCTGAAGATCTTCCCACCCCAGCACAGCCGTCACTGCAGAAATCCATGGGAGTGAACATCTGCAGGTAGAGGCAGAGTGGAGGATTGGGTTACGGATGTTCCTCTTTCTCCTGCCTCTGTGGGAGCCCATAGGGCTGCTTGGCTCTGCTTCCTGGGCTGGAAAATGTGGCTCCAAGCTCTGTTTGTGGGTGAGGAGAAGGCAAAGCAGCGCATGGCTGTGCCCTGCCTGCCGAAGAAGCTTCATTGATTTTTCTTTTCTTCAATGGAAGCAGAACTGACATCCATTAACCAGCCTCCCGGCCTCTCCAGAGCTAGCCAGGGACGCAGCAAAGCCTTTATTGCTATTTTTTTTTTAAATTTCTCTTAGGCTTGTGGATTTCTCTCCTATTGCTCCCTGCTAATGCTCAGCAGCTCTGGCTGGGGCGTGCAGAGGGGTTTGAGAAACAGGAGGTAGAAATGCAGCTCCCCTAATCTGACTGTGTTTTGGGAGACACCCCCTCCCACGTATTTAACCAGCTTAGACATCCACAGAGAGCTCTGTGAAATTTCCAGGAGGGAGAGGGATGGGGGAAACCATCTCCTCTGGCTTTATTTGGCAGCTCAGATGCTTTTTGCTCCCTTGGGAATGGAGCACAGCCAGGCTGTGAACAGTGGGGTGGAGTGTGGATTCCTGGGGTGAGCAGGCTCTGGGAAATAGGATTCTCCTTCTCCAAAAGCAGCTCCAGTCTGAATTGTTCAATTCCTCTGCTTGGAATGAACATTTTTTTTATAGGGGCTGGAGGTGAGAGCTGAGGGGCTTGAGGTAGCAAGAGCCAGGATCTCATTGCAGAGGTGGGATGCTGGTGGCTTCATCATCTGCATCCTTCCCATCTCCTGGGGATTATCCCAAATCACAGTGCAGTTGTTCAGGGGAAAAGACGTTTTCCTTCCTCAGAACCTGTGGCAGGTGGAGAGAGAAGAAAACATTTTGGATTAAAATAGAGCTTTTAATTTCAAGTTTTGCAAAATAACTAAAATATATTTAGCACTGTGTCTGTCTATATGTTGTAGATTTATGAGCCTTATGTATATTTTATCCATATATATTTGATCTTAGACAATTAAAGTCTCCTGAGTTCTCAGCAGATTTTTTTCCTTGGAATTTTCCTTATTAACTTCTTTTCCCCCTTACTTTGGGTGGGTTTGTTCCTCACTGCTGTCACTGTGCAGCTCTCCAATAACCATGTTTTGTATTCAGTTGCAGAGTTTTCTTTGGGGGGTTGGTTTTTAATATACAGATTATGAAGAAGCCTGATTTTTGGGAGCCATGTATGTTTACAGCAGAATGTTTCTGCAGAGAAAGGGAAGGTCTTGGAAAAACAAAGGAATATGGGGGGAAAAGAGATTATTGGGTCTTTTTGGCCAGCGAACACTGCAGAAATACCTTTGACATTTTCCTAGACTGATTAGACAGGTCTCGAGCTGACTCAGGTACCCGCTTTCCAAATGTCTCTGCCTGGACCAGACCTCAGCTGCAGATTTAATGGCAAACCTCTCGTTACTATCCTGGCAGTGCTGCACCATTCCCCGCTGGAAAAACAGCCTAGGCTCTGGATTTTAATGAAGGAGTTGTTAATGCTGTGGTGCATGGAAAGCTTCCTGCTTTATTAGGGCAAGACAGGAGCTTCCCCCTTCACCCATTCCCATGTGCTTGGAACACGCTCACAGTGCCCGTGTACATCGATGGAGGGAAGTTAATGAATTCCATCAAAATCAGGATCCTGTCAAGGATGTGCTGTCCTTGGCTTTTGAGGTGGTTTTTTGGTGTTCATCTCACCAGCTGCTCCAGAGACTTGGTGGGACTTGTGGTTGTGTGGAAGCACAGGGAGTGAATGTCCTGAGCTGGAAAAAATTCACATGCTGGAAATGGAAGCACTGGGAGCTGTGGGCTTCGTGCTTGATTGCTTTCCTGATCGGTACTATTTCAAAAAAAATGCATTAGAGAAAGAATGTTTGATTTCAAGAGTGCCTGGGTGCCGACACCATCTCTGTTTGTTTTCCTTCCTTTAGCAGAAACCTTGTAAAATTTTTATGAAGCATTAATGGAACAGAGATTTCTTTTTCCTCAAGCAAATTTCCTGAGGTGAAGGTAACCCCCACAAGACCAGCCCAGTTCTGCACTCTTGAGAAATGCAGGACAAGAAGTGCTTTGGGGTGGTTCCCAGAGCATTCCTGATGTACTTCCCACCTGGGATTAGGGAGGGAAAGGAGGATCCATTCTCATCCTGGTGTGTGGTGATGTGGTTGTTGGCCCTGGAAGGACAAGCTGCTGGGAAGGATGAGGCAAAGGATGTGTTGAAAAAGTGAAGGAATGCAAATGGTTATCTTCAGGTCAGCATCATAAACTAACCCTGAACTCGAGATTCACCTCTACATTCACCTCACAGTTTGTGGGGAAGGACATTTGAAGGTTAGTGAACATCAAGAGGAAAGAAAATGAAATATAACATCCCAGCCATTCTCTGCTGGTATCCCTTCAGTGTGCTGGGAATGTTCTTGCAGGCAATAAACTGGTCAGAAGTGATGGATAAGAGAATCCTTCTATTTTTTTATTTTTTTTTTAATTTTGTTTATATCTTCTGTGCTGAATGCTGTCATCTTCCTTGGGAAGAGAAAAGCTAAGCTGGGATCAGAGCAAAAACTTGGGGGTTGTGGTTTCTCTGTCCAGCTCTGGCGGGGATTTCCAGCCAGACTGGTGGTAGAGAGCTCATTTTACAACAGTGCCTCAAGCCATATCCCTTCAAGAGTTAGCTGGGTAAGGAGAGCAAACAAGCCCTGGCAGCAGCCCTGCAGAAAAGCATGGAAAACATCCAGCTCTGAGGAGCTTAATGGGAAGTTATTAGCCGGAATATCCTCCTTATTGTGGAGGCCGGGCTGCCTTATCATCCTGACAGCCCCGAGTAATTGATGTCCCTTCAGAAGGAAGGTGAGCAGAGGATTTGTGGCTCAGTGGGAGCTTTTGCTCTGCTTGACCTTCCTGTTGGCTGAGGATTTTAACACCGATGGTGCAGCTCCGGGAGCTGGGCATGGGGCAGTGGCCAGGATCTGTGAGGCACGGGAAGGTTGGGACAGCAGAGAATGAACTGAGGGCAAACGGGGACAACGATGGCTCACAGGGGACATTTGGTCTCATGTGGAAGCCTGGGCTCAAGTCCCTTGGCAGAGCAGGGAACATTCTGGCATGGGGAGTGGTTGCTCAGATTTGGAGGGGTGGGGTTGTCCCTGGAGTTTGGCTAATTTGAGAAATGATAGAGCTCAGAGCCCTGGGAAATTTTTAGCCTGGGTGCAGATGAGTCCCACAATTACGGGTTAAAGCATATTTACGGTTACTGTAGGTAATGGGACACAAACCTGCATCATCCCTGTGATGCTGAGAACACCTGGACAGGGCCAGCAGGGGCTTCTCCACCTGCAGCTTGGGAATTGTGTTCAAAGAAAGTTTCACGAGTTATTACAGAAATGGTCAAGACTGTGTCGGTGGTTCTGGAAGGGCTTTCACATCCTCAGGGTTTATTTTGACAGGAATGCGAAATAAATCAGAAGCTTCAAATGTTAACTCTTTCTGTTCTGGTCTCCATATGGCTCTTTGTTAAACTACCCTGTCTCATACATTTTTTCTGAACTTTCTTCAAATATGCAGTAGCAATCAAGGCAATTAAGTATAATTGCAGAGAGACTACCTTGTGAAGGCGGGCCGCAGAAATAGGCAGGTAATTACAAGGAGTTATAAATGGATGGTTATTTACATCAGGAGTGATGCACAGGGATTTAGTTATCGGAAGTGGCAATTGGTGATTGAAGCACAGGGCAGTTGTCTGGGGTCATTTTTCCGAGATCCTGCTGTGCCCAGGCTGTCTGGTGTTGATCCTCTCCCACTGCAACCCAGGGACTCTGTGCCCACCACCTTGGGATCATCAGCAAGCTGTCAGGGTCTCTAAGAGCACTCTGCTGTCTTCAAATGAAAAGAAAAGGTAATTTAATTAGGCACATCTTTGAAGACACGCAGACTTTGAGGGTGAGCTGTTAGATCTGATTTCTGAGCGATGCTTTGCTGGCCTCCTGCTGCTCAGCAGCTCAGGGTGGGCTGATGGTGAGCAGCTACAGCAGCACCCAGAGCTGCCCCACTGCTGAGCTAACCTGTGCCTTACTCCTGCTCGCAAGGTCCTCACTCCTTGCAGTTGTAGATCTTCCTCTTATGGGATGAAAAAATGCCTTTTCTTTCACTTGGGGAATTCATGGGGCAGAAAGATCTGGCTCGGCTCTCGATGCTCCTCGTGCTTTAGGAACTTGACCTAGCTCTACTAGGGCTAGCCACGTCCGTGTAGCTGCGTGCTGTGCTTTTGTAGGGCTGGCAGGAACCTCACGTCACCCTGCTGCCGTTTCTTTCTGGAGGAGCACTTTGTAGTCATCATGCTCTACGCTGAAATGGTTTTTTAAGCCAGATTTGAGAACGCTGTTAGGAATCAAGGAGGATGCCTTTCCCGTAGTAGTGACAAGCACCCTGAGGGAGAAACCACTACGGGAGTGGCTCCGAGGAGCAGCACAGTCGGTCTCGTTTCAGGAGACAAGGTACTGCGGTGGCAGAACATCTTGTGAGCTGTGTAGATTTCCTGGTCCTGGTGTCCCCGGAGAGGTTTAAAACTTTTAGTGCCCTCTTGCTTGGATGTACTTAGCAACGAAGAGATTTCAGTTATTTAAAGGTACAGGAAGATATGAAAGCCATTAGGAAGGAACCTGGTGCCCTCGGGAGATGTTGCTGGCTTCTCCTCCAGCTTGTAGGACTGGCTGTAAACCCCAGCACTGAATCAGGGGACGAAGTGAAGAACAGATGAAAACCACCTTGGAATAAAACTGGAGTTGGGTTTGGGCTGGAATCGTTGGCTGGCTGCAGTGAGGGCCTGCTTGAGGTGGAGCCCAAAAGGAGAACAGCAAAGTCTGTGCAAGGTGGGATGAAATAAAGAGGAGATCAGGCAGCAGGGTGTAAAAGATCAGGGTATGGCATCCCTTGTGTTCATTGTCCCTTGAGCAGAGCTGGGAATCAATGACCAAGGGTGGTGATGTGATGCACAGTGAGGAAGAGCTCAGGTATGGATGAGTAGGTGGGATGGAATCCTCCCAGCCCTCTGTACCGTGGGTCTAAGAGTGGCTTGGGCACAAGGAAAGGCTCGCTCTGATGCCAGGGAGTTTGAGGCAGGCTGTCTTGCAGCCCTGCTGCCCTGGCCAGAGCTGGCTGTCCCCAAAGCTGTCACTAGCTCAGCCACAGAGCTGGGATTTAAACTGGATGTTGATGTGTGTTCTCCCCAGAGCACGGTGGGTTTGTTGTCCTCATGACAGGTCACCCCACTGCAATGACCTGAACCCAAAGCATTGGAATGTTGATGTGTTCCAGAGAGCTGGGGTTTATTTCTGCTGGCAAAGGCAGTACTTTTAGTGTCCTCCAGACTTCACCGTTGTTTCTTTCCAAATACTTCCTTAGTGGCTCTCTGGGCCTGTCTGGAATTGCCACTCAGATGGCATCAGGTTGTTAAACTCTGAGACTTTGACCACAGACGTGGCTGTGTTTCACTGCTGAGTGAAGCAACTCATTAATTACCTTGTGCTGCTGGACCCATCACGAGGGAAGGTGATGCACAAATAGCAAATGGATTTAATTACAATTTTAACCAAAATTAAACCACTGTGATCAGAGATACAGAGCAGGGAGCTCTGTCTGGGCTGAGGACATGTAAAGTTGGTACAGTGGGTGATCAGCAGGTCTTCAACTGCAGAAACTCTTCTTCACACAGAGCAAGTACATTTGATTTATTACAACTGGGAGTGGGAACAGTACTGGGGCAGTAGGAGAATTAAAAACATGCGTGGCATGGATATGATACAGAATAACTAATCTTTGCTGACATTTACTGTCAGTCATGGCTAAGGAGAAGATAACTAACTCTGCCTCTCATGTTCTCTGGTCTGCCGTCTTCAGTCATGAAGATAAATGTCAGGCTTCAGCTGTCCTTGTGTACAACCATATTCTGCTTTCAACAAATTCTTATGCTGGAATGAGAATATTTGTAGAGCCCAGATCCAGAATCCTGGGGACTTTGTGTGTAAAGATTTTGGTCCCAAAACAGGGACCCAGGGTGTCCCCTGCACTGAGAGCTGCCATGGTTGCCTTGGTGGTGATGACCCCATGAGCCAGATGGAGCTTGGAGGAAGTCCTTGTGCTGCTCTGATTTCCCTGAAGTGTTTATGTCCTACATGGATCTGCCTTTGCAGCCACTCAGACATGGGATCACTTTTCCCGTGGCTGCCGAACCAAATTCCACATGCATTTTTCCTGTAGAAATAATAACGCCTTTTTAGCCATCTGAAATCATTTCCCCATTCATACAAGAGCTCTCAAGTTGTCCGGGGGAAAGGGAAAGCATGGAAAAATAAGCCAAAAATGGCTCTTTGTTTTCGAGTGTGTCATTTGAAATGAGGGGGGGCAAACACTCAGCTCTCGTTGCTTTAATTTGAACTGCTTGACTCGGGGTTATTTTGGAAGGTGTGTGAAGTGGAGGAGGTTCAAGTTCAGTCACAAGGTGGGAAAATATATTTTGGGGCTTGTGTGAGGAGATTGAGGATTTTTTTGTGTGGGGGTGAGGGAAACATTTATCCAGTTTATATCCTCCAAGGAAAAAAAGATGGATAAAGTCACGAAGTCCAGAGAAGACAAACAGGGATGTGCTCCTGTTGATGGCACAGGAAGGGATCATGGCCAGGGAATCTGCCTAAGGACACTTGCAAATTCTATTTCCCTCCTAGAGGTGCCTGCAAGGGCAGAGTTAGCAGTATATTATTAATAATAAATAACAGTAGGATGGTAAAATGTTTACTTAAATATTCTGTGTCATTCAGTGCATCTCTCTGTGCCGAACAAGGGAAGATTTTAAGCACGTGTGAGAAGGGTAAATATGAGACAAGGAGGCAGGAACTGGGAGGGGAGATAAGGTGGAGATCAGGAGCTTTTTCCTCTTCTTGTTTTTTGGGGTTTTTTTTTTTGGCTTATATATTATAATGATCCAATTCCCAGTTGCCCAGGTGCTCTTTAGGGCTAGCTGGTCATTTCTGCATGCAGGATGAATCCAGACCGGGTGAAAAAGTGGAAGGAAAGGTCTCGTAACATTCCTGTCATACAAAATCTGCTGGTGATGGGGGAGGGCGAGGGGCTATCGCTGTGAGAGCTGCAAATAGAGCTGTTAGTGCCATCAGATAGCTGCCGGCCATCGATAGCGCCGTATCAATGGGATAAAGATAAATGCGAAGATAAAAGAGTCAGGTTTGCCTTGAAATCCACTTGTGGTTACCAAAAGGCTTTGTCTTCACGTTGATTTCTTCATCCCGCTCCTGTGGTAAATGCCAAGGCTTGAAATCTTATTTATGGTGACGCTAATGAAAAAATGTCCAGCAGAGCCAGCGCTTCACCCAAAGGATATGAAGATCTTCTGTGTTGTCTTAATTAAGTGAGGTAACGGGGAGACTTCTGAAGCCACCCAGCAGTGCTTGAATGGCTAATTCTCTCCAGCATTGCATTAAAAATTAGGAACATTTAATAAGCGGGGTTAGGTGCCCCCTGAGTTACGGTTTCATCAAGATGCAGTTAAGCCCAGTCTTTTTGCCTGGTTTTGAAAGTCTGACTCATCTTTCCCAGCACTTCCCTGGCAGCTGGGAGGGCATGGAACTTTTTTAGATCAGAGATAAGATTCATGTCGTAATCACATGATTTCGGGAGCTGGTGCTTTAAGGGAAAGAGTGCTAAAAATAACCAGAATTGGTGACAAGATAGTAGCAATTTTGGCTTTTTCTACCGTGAAGGGCTGGTTGCCAGCTCTAGGGAAAGGAGTCAAGGGCTTCATTCCGCAGTGGGGTTCTAAAATGTCATTGCTCCCGTGATAATGTGGGGTAATGAAAAAAAGAGGAAAGGATAGGAAGACAAAAAAGATGGAATGGAAGTGAGAGTAAGTAAAGGGGAGATTTGGAAAGGGTAAATATTGCAAAATAAAGAAAAGGCGGGGAGGCAAGCAGGGCACATCTTGGACTAGTCCTGCATGGGCTCGGATCGTGTCGGAGGAAGACAAAAGGAGAGAGACAGAGCAAGAAGCACAATGACTTTAATTTGTAGGCAGAGACTGTTAAGAGAGAGAAAAAAAAAGGTGATTTGAGTTCTTTTATTCATTACTAACCATAAAAGGCCCAGACTGTGTTGCCAGTGGCTTTAAAATCCAGGATCCTATTAAACCTTCCTTGATAGTAACTCAGCACTTGGAAACGGAGTTAAAGAAGGAGCAGGCGAGAGGGGAGGAGGGATGGGGGAGCTGGCTGAATCCAGGGGAGACTTCGAGCGAAGGTCTCACCTTTTTCCTGGCAGTGGTTTTTGGGATCAAGTGCCTGTTTTTTTGGAGAACCACTACAGGCAGCATCCCGATGTCCCTTGCAAAGGGATCGCCCCGGCTGCTGCTCCCTAGAAAAGGGCACTGCTCCCCATTCCCAGGTATTAAATCAGGTTTTATGCTGCTGCTCTCACAAAGCAGCTGCAGCTCCGGGGAGGCTGCATGGAATGCGAGATGAGATGGGAGAGATCAGCAGATAAACGCGATGGATAAAGCCAGCAGCAAAAGGTTCTTTGGATTAAGTCCCTGTATGATAAATAGCAGCATGTGTCTGTCTGGTTGGAGTTTGACACGGCGGTGAGGTGAGGCTGGGCTGGATCAGGACGGTGCCAAGGCAGGACTGGGAACGTACTGGGATGAATGGTTAATTCCCCCTCTTCACCCCCGGCGTCAGCAGTGGTCCCACACACCCCCAGGGACTGCCCTTCCCAGTTTTCCACCACGCTGCCAACCTGCAAAGCCTGCGCCCAGCTCAGGGGAGAGCTGTAATTAAAAGAGCTGTTCCCTGAGACCCAACGACTTATTGATTTTGTGTGTGTGCGGGGAGCGCTCGCTCCTCTCTCCTCGGGGAAATAGCAGAAACCATTCATTTCTAAGGCAGACTCGGAGCTGACATGCAGGTCTGTGCCACGCCACGTCCTCAGCTCCCTGTGACACGTGCACAGCAGTGCAGCCAGGCAAGGAAATAGCTCCCACGGGAGATACTCGAGGGGATCTCAATTCCTCAAGGATTTTCCTTCCCTGCTGGAGTTGTGGTGGCGGTTGGAATACAGAGATGCTGTATTTCACCTCACTCCACACCTCGTACTGAGCATCCCCAGGCAGCGAGCAACAGGTTTGGGGAGCCTCCACAGCTCTGATAGAGATGTCACTTGGCTGGGAAAGAGGGAGAAAGAAACAGGGCTGAGCATCCCTTCTCTGACACAGAGGATCCGGAGAGGCACAGGGAGCTGCTGCTCCGGTTCGTGAAGTGGGTAATCAGCCCTTTTTATGAAGTCTGACTCCAACCTCTTTGAATTTCACCCCGTGTTCTTCCTGTTGTGGAATAGAATTGACTGATAAAGGTCTTATCTGGTCACTGTGCTTGAGGGAATGGTGCAGCCGGAGGAGCGTGGCTGTGACTGGAGCCTCGTTGGGAATGCAGCGTGCTGCTGGGGGATGGAGGGCAGAGCAGGGGTGACAGGCACAGAGTGACCCCACTGCGCTGGAGTAGCCAGAGGGACAGTGCAAGGAAATGGAGTTAGGGGTGAATTGTACCACTCTGTGTGGAATTTGGGAATTGCCTACTGTGGCCGCCTTTGCCTTTCCCAGAGGGGTGCGGCGTGTTTGCAGATTCCTTTGTTTGCTTCATAAGAAAAGTGACAAATTGCAAAATTAACCAGAAGTACAGGCTTCTGTCATCACTTTCCTTTCCTAATGGAAATCCAGAGGATCCTGCGTAGTAACTAATCAGTCAAGCGGAGGAGTAAGATGGTTAATGCAGGAAAAATACTCCTCTCGGTGCCTTGTCTGGGAGAGCCTCGACAGCTTCATGCTCAGTTATCAATCTGAAGGAGACAGTGGCAGCTCTGCGTGTCTGTGCTGAGGAGAACATCAGGGTGGGCGGATTTGGGCATTTGAATACCTGAAATAAACCCTGTAATAGAATAAGGAGATCCTCAGCACCTTGTCTCTCCTTAGAATTACAAGGAGAACCAAAAAAATCCTCCAGTCCATGAGGCCTCCCCCTAAATCAGGCATTTCTGAAGGGGCTGAAAGGAGAGGAAGGAATCTCATTAGCCACCCTTTGGAAGCTTAATTTCAGGCAAGCCTGCCAAAGTTCCATGGCCCCTCGGATAGGAAGTGTTGGAGAGCTCCAACAGCAGCTCTCCCTGTCCAGACCAGCCTCAGAGAATATCTTTAAGTATTACTTGAGGATTTGGCCAGCTGGAGCTGGGCAAGCTACAAAACCCAGATGTTGTTGTATTTGGCAAGAACATCTTGCCCCTTGCAGGGGGCAAGGCTTTGCCCTTTGCTAAAGCCTGAACAAACTTCCATTAGGAATTAAGCAGAGTCCTCTGCATTTCAGCAATCTGGGATTGCAATCTTCCTTCGTGTTTGCCCTGCTCAGCTCGTGGAATTCTGCAGAGCATCCATTTTCCTAGAAAGCTTTGCGCCCATCTGCTCTGTCGACTTTAGTAATGGAGTTAAGAACCCCCCTCCTGAGCCAGGGTGAGGAGATTATCCCTCTAATATAATTCAAGGAAACCCCTCAGCTCCCAGCTGGCTCAGGCAGTTGCTGGGTGATAGAATTCACTCCAGAAACAAAAAACCTGGTCAATGTGGCTCCAGATGGAGTGCCCGCAGTTGGAGATGACTCTGGAAGAGGGGGTTAAACAGCTCCACCAAAGTTTTTCTCATTTTCTTTCAATTTTGAGGCTGAATGAGCCTGTTCACTGAGGCCACTGGTGTTTTGTGGAGAGATTTAGGGAGGTAAAGTGTCTTTTTTCCAGTTTGTGGAGTTGATCCTCCAGCTGGATCAATGTGTAGGGGCTCTGTGCCTCTCTTGGGCACAAAACCTCTGCTTTTCCGTCGCCTGTCCTGTGGGTTTAGACATCGTGGGAATGGGATTTGGGGAAAACTCCAGGTATTCAGTGTTGAGGCTGGGGAGGAGCACCTCACAGCATCCCTTTTCCAAAGGGTGTCCTGCAGCCCCCAGCTGTGCTGGCTGAAAACTTCCCTTCATACGTTTGCCGTAGAAAACATTCCATGTGGAACTTTGCTGTGTAAAAAAACCACCCTCCTAACAGCAAAACCAAAAAAGAAATACAAACCCATAGAGACAAAAGGAAAAGATATTGATTTTTAGTTTGGATCCTTCCAGAGGAGTCTGTGCAATCATCGGTCCCTGTCTGTCTGCCTTACCCACTCCTACCCCTCTGTAGTTTCTGCGCCCTTTGGCCAATTCCTGGCCAATTTCTACCCAATTTGACAGAAGGAAAGAGGTCTCAGAGATATTAAATTTCTATAAATTTCATTAAAAGAGGTGGCTGGGTAAAGGAGCCCAGCTATTACAGCAGCCCCATGAGACTGGGGCTCCAGCATATGCAGAGCCTTTGTTAGACAGCAGACAGTGGCTGAAGAGAAAGACTTTTCTATATAAGCAATTTCAGGGAGAAAAAAACCACATCTTTGACCAGCCCTTGCACCTTCAGAGCCGCCGGGGAACGTGGCTGGAGAGCCCTTGAAGGCCGTGTTACATTTGTTCCGCTGCCTGTGGATGGTTGTTCATTCAGAAATGAACTTGTAAGTCCTCGAAATAGGTCACGAGCGGGATGGAGGGAGCGTTCCGGCCTCATTCGGGTTCCTCCACACCAGAATAAATCCCAGCCGTGGAGATCTGGCTGATTTCTTCCCCCACCCCAGCACTCTCTGCTGCTTTTTTTTTTTTTTTTCCCAAGGCTGAAAATGCTGAGCTCCAAATTGGGAATTGGTTCCGAGCAGAGCCCGCGCGCCCGGCGGGGAGAGGATGCGGAGGGGTGGAAGGAGGCAGCCGGGAAGGCCAACCAAAAGCTCGGTGTTATTAAGATTTTTAAGATATACAGTTTTGATAAAAGCTTGCAAGTAGCAAATTTGCTATCAAGCCTAATGTAGCATGGCAGATTTTGTCTGAGCTAGCAAAGGATCACATTTGCAGCTCCTCTGAGGCGGGGAAGTGGGCTCAATAGGCTATTTTCCACATCCATGCTCTGTTCCTAAAAAAAATAAAAAAAAAACAGGGAGGGGGAAGAGGGGAGATGGAAAGGAAAATAAAGACAGCTTCTCTTTTTTCACTTTGCCCTGATTTTGCATGTGTTTGCCCTGAATGTTAATGGCCAATAACCTGCGCGCTCAACACCGGCTTCACCGTGGGATTTGTGTTTTGCTGGGTGTGCAGAGTTGCTTAGGAATGCTTCCAGATGGGCTGCAGAATTTTGGCAAGTCTGGCATGTTACTGATCTGTTGGCATTTTCATTTTGACCCTTGTTTTGTGGAATTAATACCTTGCTGCATCTTCCTGAACCGTGCTGAGGCTGTAAGGCTGCCCATGGCAAGAGGTGGAGACAACATGAAATATCCATCAGAAGTTGGTTTGGTTGGATAGGTGATATAAATCAGGACCTGGTTTCTGCCATCTGAGCTGGGGTTATATTAAAAAAAATGAGAATTTTGGGAGAAAAGTGGTTAATTCAGCTGTCCCACCATCACCCAGAGGGGAACCTGATGCAGAGGGAGGCTGTTTACAAGGGCCTGGAGGGACAGACAAGGGGGAATGGCTTCATACTGACAGAGGGTAGGGTTAGATGGGACATTAGGAACAAAATCTTCCCTGTGAGGGCGGTGAGGCCCTGGCACAGGTTGTCCAGAGCAGCTGTGGCTGCCCCTGGATCCCTGGAAGTGTTCAAGGCCAGGCTGGACAGTGAATGTGTGACCCAGGTAGGGATGGGATTCTTCACTCACCTTCTCAGTGCAATAAAACAGATATTTGAATGTGGCCTGGAGGAGACTGGGTGTTTTCCTGTGCTGATATACTCACATTTTTCTCATGCATGAAGCAACTCTTCTTGTTTTAAGAGACTGTGGTATATTTTCCTGCTCAGGAGAGCATGGGGAGATGGCGTATTTTTTTATGGGATCAGGCATGTGTTTTGTTAATGCCCTCTGAGATGTGCTACTGGTTTTATTTGCATCATTTACTGTCATTCTGTGGCTTAGTGACCCAATGTGCTTCTGTCCTGGCTCCCAGCACCGATCCTGAGCATCTTGCAAGCTCTGGCCGCATTCCTGGATCTTGTCTTATCCTTTTGCCCTTCTTTCTCCCATTTCTGAATGGAATTTGGTACCTCGTGCAGTTTATTAATGCTTCTTTGTCACTGCCTGCCTGATGGGTTTTCTTTCTGCCTCCCTGCCGCATCCCTAATCTTCCAGTCTTGGCTTCGTTTAAGGGGGGGAATCAAAACCCTGCTGCTTCTGCTAAATCAAGTGGTGTTTGTGTTGGGAAATGAGAGAGTGTGATGCCATCAAACTCACTTATTCCAGAGCTCCACTAGGATTTCATCCCGGCTGCTTGCAAATCACGTTTTGTGGAGCCAGGGAGCTCATGGCTCGGCAGAACAACTCCCATGGCTGTGCCCTGTCCTGACAGGAGGGAAACTGCTTATTTCCCCCCTGTATTTTAGGAAAAATATGGGTTTGTCTTTTTAAGGGTGAGGATGAGGCTGTGCTGCTGCCCCTCTGCCGTGTCCTCCCCGGCAGCAGAGCTGAGCCAGGGTGACGTCCCCCAGGGCTTCCCTGGATTCAGCTGGCAAATCTTGTAAATGTACAGGACCATTTAGGCTTTTAAGACATCTGAGGTCACTTTTCATCGCAGGCTGGGCCGCTGCACAGTTTTACAGGGTCATAAAAGCCCTGACAGGAGTCATAAAAGCCTCCAATTGCACTGCACAAACCCGCGGAGTATATTTTAAGGGCCCCTGAGTTTTCATTTTGCTGCTTTTATGGGAACTCATAAAAGCCTCGATGAGCACAAGCCCTGATTGGCTCCTCAGCACGGAGGTAGTTAAAATTACAGCCGACGACAAATTGTTCCAGTCTAAATAAATCAGGGCTTTGCATGGATTGTGGGAGAGGAGCCCCATTCCCCCTTTGCTGTGGGTGCTCCATGGGGGCTTGGCCCTGGTGTCAGTGTGGGCAGCACCCCTGGTGACCTGAGTGCTCTGCTGTCCTTAGGGACACATCTTGGCTGTCCTGGTTAGAGGGCACGGTGCGTCCTGCTGAGCCCTGTGCCGCGCTGGCCTCCCCTGGGCACGCTGCTCTGCTGCATCACTCACCCTGCTTTATGCACACACACGCACCAGCCCTGCTCCCTCCTTCCCTGCTCCCACCAAAAGCTGCCCCAGAACCCTTCTGCTCCCTTCCAACCCAAACTATCCTGTCATTCCACGGAGATTCACGTCCCAGACTCAGCCCTGCTTTTTGTGCACACACAGATGCTCAGCTGGCTGTCACCGAGGCAGGGACAGCCCCTGTGCATGGCAGTGGTTGTGACTGAAGGGCTTTGGCAGCGTTTTTGGGCTACATTATATTTCTAGTGAGCAATGTCAGTTTGTCAAGAGGGAAATATTTCATGGAAATAGCTTGTTGTGGTGTTTATTTTTAACATTACCTAGCTAGACTGATATAAATAAAGAGTGGTTGAAATTCAAATGTGGTGCTTGGAAACTTCAGAATCAGGCCTCTGGGTGTGGTGTGACCTGAAAATGGGAATACTTGGGATGAATTCCCTCTCTTCCTGGGGCAGAGGAATATTTCTTGGTTCTGGCAGTCTCACCTGGGCAGCTGCTGTGATGGCCAGAGGGATGTGGTGAAGGTTGGTACCACGGGAGGAAGGTGTGGAATGGTTACAGCAGCAGGTGGAGTGTCTGGGTTTGTGGTGGGAACCTCCTTGGCCGGTGTCCTGCTCTCTGCACCCAGCTGGGAACGGTGAGGGCAGGTTTTGGTGGTTGGGCGTGCACTGCGCTGCTCTCCCTGAGCCCTTCCCTGCCTCCCATTCCCACGGGCATCTGCTTTTCTGCTGACATGTTTCTGGCCTTTCCCTGAGCCAGTCCTCACCACAGGGAGGAGAACTCCCCATCAGTGGCCTCTTCCCTTGCCGTGACCTCCCCTTTTCCCCGGCTCCATGCCCAGGGCACTGCCCATGGTGCCCATTGCTTGGTGTGACCTGCGGGAGCTGTGCTGGCTCCCAGGGCTCAGACAAGCCAAAGCCAAGCCCCAGGGACCAGGCTCAGGTCCCACAGCCCCTTGGAAAGGGACTGGCCAAATCTCAGCTGTGTGACCTTCCAGCCTGGAATCTGCTTGTCACAGCCTGGGAAAGAAAGGAAGCGATCAGAAAGGTTCTCTTTGCTCTCTGAAGATAAATGTGTCTTATTTCTGTCTTGCTGTAGCTTTATATAGTAATTATATCAACTACAGCTGATCAAAGCATTTGTTAAAGAGAAAACTATCTCTCCTTTGCTTTTGTTACTGTTTGCAGCCAATTTGACAGGCTTTATATCTCTGACTACATTTTCTCTTATTTTCCACGCTTGATTTCTCTTTTTTCTTCCTTCCCCCTTGTTGGCACCTGGCACATAGATGTATCTCCCTCCCCTCCTCCCCTTCCCCTTCCCCCTCTCTCCATCTGGCTTAATAAAAATGTTTTTTTTAAGCCATCCCAGGGACTCTGGAGCAGCAGCAGTTGTGCAAGTGTTCAGTCTACCTGGGCCTCGTGTTCTGGCAGAGGTGGGAGCGGGCAGGGAGGTGGTTCAGCCAGGCAGGAGAATGCCTGGAGCAGCTCCCCTCACTCCTCACCTCTCCTGGATTTCTATTTTCCTCCATTATTGTTTCTTCAGGTGTTTGTGAGGGTTTAACCTCTCATCTCAGAGTTTTTCATGAGACTAGCACGAATGGGCTGACCTTTTGTCCGAGCCATATCCACAAATCCCAGAAAGCGCATCCTTGCTGCTGCTTTAATGTTATTATATTTTATATTTTTTTTAGGATTCCTTCTTTTCTTGTTGACTTTCCATCTTTCTTTAATCTCATTTAAAACCTCCCTCTTCTCCAATGTCCGTACTCCTTCCTCTCTCTCTCTGTTATTGGATCTATGGCCAAATGCTTTAATTTATTTGCCATACAATATCTCTTTACCACTGTTCTGGGGATACAAATTGTTTGAAAGACATTACAATAATATCCAGGCTTGGCACATCTGTTTGTCAGTGCACAGCTTTTCCAGCTCAGCCGCTCAGGGACGGGTAGGAGGAGGGTATTTTCCTCTGCTTGAGCAACTGGGGAGATTAGATGTAATTACCTGGGCTAAAACTTAGCTGGGATTGAAGTTCCTAAGAGAAAATGTCCTGGGAAGCTGCTTCTTCCCCAATATCAGCGCTGTGGTGTCGATATCAGCCAAAATGATTTGTACCCTGGTGCTGGTTAGCACAAATTCACTCCTTGTACAAGAAAAGGCTTGAAATAACTGGGGGAAGAGTTTTTCGTCAAGACAGGGGTCAGAGTGGGGGCATTCGTGTTCAGGCTGCTGGGGCTGGTTGGGAATTTGTTGGTGTCCCTCTGACAAGGGTGGGGGTGCTCTGGTGGCTTTGCCCAGAGCTCACAGCAGCAGTGGGGACAGGAGCTGTCCTGTCACCCACTCCCAGCTGGGACCGGAGCTGCAGAGGGGAGAATGGCGTGGCTGGATTTACAGAGGGTCTCCAGCAGCCTCCAAGGTGATTTATTCCTGCTGATGCCTTTTAGCTGTGAGAAGCCAGCTGCCTTGGGCTGGGCTGGGGGTAGTGCTGTTAAATCCCCTCCGTGCTTCAGGCAGGCGGCAATTGCCTCCCCCGTGGTGTTCTTAGCTCTCCTTATCAATGTGCTCCATAACTCCTAATGTGCATTGATTGCTGTCTATTCCTCTTTTATTTTTGTGTTATGCTTGATTGCTGCTTTAGCAATAAGAATAGGGCTTTTAGCCAAAATTGTCTTTTTTGGATTGTGGAGCCCTGACTTTTTGGCTCTCTAATAAGTTTTGTGTTATGAGCCCACATTTCTCTGTTGACATTTTTCCTTCCAGCCAATTTCTCCCATAATTTTCCCCCACGTTGGAAATGAGTCCTTTTGAAGCCTTGAGTATATATATTACTGATTGGGGCAAGCCTTTATTATCCATTGTGAATGTAATCAGGTCCTCATCACTAGTTTCTTGATAATCACTGAGCACCAGTTCAGTCATTAATTTCGTCTTTATCCATCATGTCTTCTTTCCACGTTATTTGCTAAATAGCTCGGACGTGATTGCGCCGCTCGGCATCCGAGCTTGTAACTCTTTGCTTTCTTAATGTGTTTACATTGTCAGGGTAATGCAGTCCCTGCTACTCAGGTCTGGGGGATTTTACTGTGAGGGATGCTCAGCCAGCTCCAGCACGGAGGAGATGAATACTCCTTTGTTGGATCATCACCATCAACGGTCTTTAGACCCTGAGGTTTCAATACTGCCTTGCCTGCGAGCTCTAATTTATTATCTCCCCAAATCAAGCTCCTCAGAGCTGTTTGTCTTCCCCCTCGTTTGCAGCACGGTGTAAAAACTCATCCTGGTGTGTGGTTTCCCTCAGAGGTCTGTGCCTGCCCATGTCGATCCATATGTATCCAATAGGTCGAAGAGATCAAAAGCTCTAAAAGTAGGGAAATAAATGGATTATAGCAAAGGCAGCCCAGTCGTTCCGACCACTCGGTAATGCCAATAATACCTCCTCACTTCTTGTCAAAGAGATTTTCCAGTTCTTGCTGCCTCTGGGGAAGTCCTGTGACATGGATGGATGCAAGGAGGGGACGGGGGAGGGAGGATTGGACAGAGCAGGGTGAATGGCTGCTTTGGGTGGTGATCCATAGAATCTCAGAGTGGTTTGTGTGAGGAGAGGCCTTGAGGTTCAGTCCCACCCCTGCCATGGCAGGGACACCTTCCACTAGCCCAGGTGGCCCCAAGCCCCCTCCAGCCTGGCCTTGGGCACTTCCAGGGATGGGGCAGCCACAGCTTTGCCAAGGACAATTGGTTTGTTCCCTGACCTGGCATTTGTGCCCTACTCGTCTTTTTGGGGGTACCCTCATTAAACAACCACCCTCTATTGATTGCAGAGGTTAATTAGCCAGGACAGGGCTTAGTGCTGCCATGCCCATAACTTCTGGTGCCCAAACCAGCTTCTTGCACTGCCCTGAACCTCTCCCTGCTCCCTCTGTATTGTACAATTAGGGACCCCTTCAGGGCCTTTTGAGAAGGTTTTCAGAGCTCCTCTGAGCTCTGCCAGGGGAAGTTGAGGCTGAAGGCATTAAAAACCCAGCATCCAATGCTGCTGATCCCTGCACTGGTGTAAAACAAGCTGAGGGATGACAGGGGCCTCAGGGATGAAGCTGAGCCTTGGAGACAACACTTCTGCTGCTCTCCTCTTCCTCCTCTTCCTCCTCCTACCCCCAGCCAAGTGCTCTGCTAACTTTTTTCCTATGCTCCCTCCTGGCTGCTTCTGTCTCTGCCTTCCCTCAGTCTGCAGGGATTGGGCACTTAACATAGGGAATGAGACTCTCCATGATTGCATTAGGCTCATAGAAATTGGAAAAACAAATGCAAAAAGGCTCTGAAATCTGTTCAAAGCCACAGGCTGGTTTTTCAGCCATGGGGGTTGGGAATAAACATCTCCAAAAGGATGCTTGGGTGGCAGTGGCTGTGGCAATCACCCTGTTTTGGGGTGGCCAGTTTTGTGTCCCCACATTCTTGTTTGGGGTGTTGGAGTGTGGTGTCAGGACAGGTAGCTGGGGGTGTTTAATGCAGCACACACAGTAGAGAACCAGCTCTGGTTTTGTTACTTTTTTGGTGGAGTGATGGAGTCAGCAGGATGCACTGGGAATTTTCACAGAATCCTACCATGGCTTGGGTTGGAAAGAACCTTGTGGATCTTTTAGCTCTGATGCCCCTGCCACATGCAGGGATCACCCTGCTAGATCAGATTGCTCAGGGCATGTCCAGCCTGGCTCGGAGTTTTGAAGAATGTTGTTGTGTTGCCACTTGGATCCAATTTCAATATATTAAAATTAATTAAAAAATGTGTGGCTGTAAGTGGTGGGTACAGAGATCCTCAACCCTACCAGGGATCAGCAGAGAGAATCTCCAAGAGGAATTTATCCCAGCCTGTGCCTGATGCTCAAGAGAATTAGGAGAACTCGTACCTTACACTGACAATCCCATTGGAAAGACAAATTCAGCAGGCAATAGAGGCCACTGGATGGTGGCTGCAGGACAGGTGAAAAGCTCAGTGCCCTGCCTGCTAAAGGAGCAGCCTGGGAGCTCTCAGCCCATTGAAAACTAAGCAGCAAATGGATTTTAAAATTCTTGATTATGTCCTTCTTCCTTCTAATGCACATCTCGTCCATCGGTCACCTCTCCTTGTTCTCACTCATAGTTTCAGCTTTCCTTTCTCCAGAGGCATCAGCCCCTCTGGATAATGTGCCCTGACAGCTCCTCTTAGCAGAGCTTTCAGCCTTGGTGTGCAGGGCTCTGTGGAAATGGAAGAAAATCCACCTGGTAAATGCTTCTATGGGCTGAAAACAAACTGCTCTGAACACACAGCCCAGACAACTTCTGCAGTTCCCAAAGCCAAGCAAAACCTCGAGGGGCTTAAAAATGAGCAGTGGCTGAGCTTTGGGATTTTTCTCCTATTTTCTTCCACAGTTGTGAAAAAATGAAGGATGTGGGAGATATTTTACCAAGAGGAAATCAGGAAGCAGGGAAGTGCAAAGGCTCATTCCTCAGTCCATCCCCACCTTCCTCAGCCCTTCCAGAGCAGGGAAAGGGGTGGAAGAGCTGGGATCCCCTCTGCTCTTAGCACAGGCCAGGACAAGGTACCTGTGTTCAGTTCCAGCTGTGCCTCCAGGATTCCTGGTGTGCATCTCAGCTTTGCCAAATCCTCATCATTTCTGAAAAGATTAAAGCTGTGCTTTCAAAAATCCTATTTTTTGATAGTTTCTTTGCTTCAGCTCCCCACCTCCCTTCCTATTTTCTCTCCCCTCCATCCCCCCACTCATGCACCTTGCTGTCATCCATCTCTTTGCTGTACACACATGGAGAGGGTCCCTTCTGCTATCCAGGCCTTGGGAGCTTCTTTTTCCTTTCATTAGCAATGAGTGAAGGCAACAAAGTGATTTGTAAGGGGCAGCATCCGGCTGTGGGATGCTGGGTCCTGCTGGATATGTTCCATTCCTTTGTGTGCTTTACAATTTCTCCTATTGTTTTAGGATCATATAATTTACTTTGCTTTAAATACAAGGGCTGCATAAACCACCATCTGTATTATTTTGTGGACCCTGACATAAATTTCCATTATGGTGCTTATTAAAATGTCTCTTTAATGCCCAGAACATCGACAGCGCTTTGCAAATGTGTGGTTTTTTCCCCACTGCCTTGTGAATTGACTGGATTTATCCCTGCCAGGAGCCTTTTGGAGGGTGATGGTCGGGGGGAGGGAGAATCTTTTTATCTCATCCTGTTCAGTGAAGCTTGTGCCCCTCACGGGGGCTCCCAGGCCACCTCAGCGTGAGTAAGGAGAGGGCAGCAAGTCCTGCTGGGACAATGCAGCCATGAAATGCACCAGGATTAAAAACTGGAAAAGCTTTTATGAAATATGTGTCTCTCTTTTCTTTTTAACCCTGCCCCCAAAATCCAAATATTTCCTGCAAGTGCTGCTGTTTTATCAGAGCAGGGCTTTTCCTAGAAGCGATCTTTTTATTCTGCTCAGTGTTTGTGCAGTGTCTAGCCAGGCAAAGATCCCGTTCTCCATGTGTTCCTAGGCATCCTTCTAATAACCGTGGTTAATAATGAATGACAACCATTAAATCACTTTAAATATGTACGAGCAGCACGATGGAGACCCTTGTTTCCCGGCACTGGTAATGCCAGTCAGGTGTGGATAAGCATGTTGCTCTCTTGTGCCACGGCCACAAAAGGGGGGACCCTGTGGAGAACTGGGGTAATTTGCCTTGTTGTTGCTTTATTTAGCAGTAAAAATGCCTGGAAGTGGAATCAGGAGAGACATTCCCACGTCGGCTCCGGGGGTCGGGGGGGTTCATGCTGGCGCGGCAGAGATTATGTGAGGCGGCAGCTGCTCTGCCTTCGTGGGCTTCACGAGGGTAAAACTCGTTTTGTGGCAGCTTGATTCCTGCAGGCAGAAATAATCCAGATTAGAGGGACCTGCTGTGCTTATGGAAGCTGGTGAACAGCCAGCCAGGAAAGCCTCTGTGCCCATAAAGTTGGTGTTTGATCAGGGGCTGTCCGGAGACACAGAATGTGTCCCTTCCATAGTCCTGGTACTGGACCATCTCCTCTGGCAGGATCCAAGGGCTGCTTTAGCCCTGTCTCCTTGAGTCTGTGGTGCCTCTGCTCCAACAGAATTGTTCTCTGCCTTTTTCTGGTGTTCTGCCTTCATCCCACAGATCTGCCTGTATTGATGGCAAGAGGACGAGGGGCAGATTTTGGCAGAGCTGTCAAGACCCCTCCAAGGTTCAAGCATCTGAGGGGGACACGTGTCCTGCTCCTTCTCACCCAGGGTGGATTGGCTGCCATCCCCATCAGGGTGAGGTGCCTCCAAACCCTCTGCAAGCTCCCTGCACCCCTCACAGAAGGCAATCCAAAATCAAACACTCCCTGTTGTGCCCACACCAGCACAAACAAGAGCAGAATTTGTTCCTCTCTGCTGCTCCTCACGTGGCTGAAGCCAGCTCTGGGATTTTCCACTGCCCTGAACCTCGTCTGTCCCTCTCCTGTCATCCCAGCACCCTGCTGCAATTCAAAGGAGCCTTGGGAACACAGGGATTGTGCCCAGATGGCTTTGGAGGTGTCTCCGTGCCACGCGTGCCCTGGGGAATTGGGGAATTGTGGAATTGTGGAATGGCTGCACGGGGCTGGAGACAGCAACAAGAAGCTGTTTCTGGCTGCTCAGTGGAGTAGAGAGACATGAAAAGCCTGTCCAGCTGTGACAAATTCCCCTGGTCATCATTCCTTACCTGCTGAAGTGGGGCAGGAGGAGGAATGCTGAAGCGTGCTTGGGAAACAGGGAGCGAAGGGTGAGAGTGTGGAAGAGGAGTGGATAAATTATTTAAGATACGATCATTAGAGCAATGGGAGGGAGGAAAAAGTAAATTTTATTGCCTTTTGCTTTGCTTGCAGTATTGAAAATGGGGGGGAAAAATCATTTAGGATCAAGCTGGAATTCAACCTTAGTAACTGAGGGCTGAAGGGAAATAAGGGAATTGATGCTGGGTTGACTGTTCCTCATTCAGTGAGAGTGAAGAAAAGCTTTGCTCAAGTTTTTTCATAGTGAGACAGGCCAGAAGGCCAAGGGAGCAGCAGAATCCTTTGGGATTGTGCCTGGAGAGGTCTGTTCCTGCTGCTGTTCTTGGTCTGGAAAACCAGAGAGAAGAGAAGAGCAAACTCTCATTGCCTCTGCTTTGGATGGCACCTCAGGCTTTGCATGGATAAATCCCACAGGTTTTGGGCAGCATCCTGAGGCATCCCCCTCCCCTGGGATGTGGTTTGGCAGGCACTGCTTTCATCCCTGCTCTGTGGGTGCTGGGGTTCCCTTCCCTGAGGCGATAGCTGGGCTGGCTTTGTCCTTCCTTCTCCCAAGCCATGGTGGCAGTGTCCTAGTGAGACCTCTCTCCCTTTCCTGGGATGAAGCTGCTCCAGTCTCCTGAGCAGGACGTGATGCTTCTTCCCAAGTCCTGGCAGAGGTGATGCTGAAGGCTCTGGACAAGTGCTTTTATAGTCTTTTAAGATTTCCAGAACCACTCTTGGAGGGCCGTTAAGACCTTCGGCTGGTGATAATTGGATTTGTAAGACAGTGCAACATGTGATAAAGTGCTCTTGTTGGACAGGATCCCAGTTTTCTTCTATCATTCCTATTAATGTGATAAATGTCGCTGTCTCAGCTGATAGGGCCGTGTTGGATAATAAGATTGGAATCAGCTTTGATTTCTCCAGCTCAGTTCTGCATCACAGCTCGGCAAGAGCAGGCAGGAGAGACCTGGCCAAGGTCTGGCTGGGCTGGGGGTCTGTGTCCCTTCACTCCACACTAATTCCTGCAGGGCAGGGCAGGAGACAAGGAGATGGATCCGAGGCTGGTGGCTGCAAGCCTTTAAACCCCTCAGCAAGGAGTGGTTGAGGAAGATGGCCTTGGAGGAGCTGGAGCAGAGGCTTGGATGTGTCAGGCAATGAAACCTCTCCTAATTAAAGCTGATAGCAAACAAATGTGAGAGTGGGAGGACAGCTGGGAAGCACAGTCCAATTTGGAACTGAGCAGCTGTGAAATTGGACCCACTGCCCACAGCTGGGGCTGGAGGAGGAGGGAAATCAGGACTGGGAGAAAACCATTGTGGCTGTAGGTGATCTTATTGCTCCCTGTGGCTGGTGATGTATCACAGCCCATAGGACACCCACTTTGCTCCTTGGGAGTTATGGAGCTGTCCAGGTCCCAGCCACGGATGAGGAGAGGCAGAGGTGGCACTTTGGTGGCCCAGTGTGCTCCATCTTCTCTACAGTGGTGGTGGTAGCCAGAATGAACAACATCTTTCATTTCTTCCAAGGCATTGAGGCAGAAAAAGGGGGACAGAGTGAGGTTTTTCCACATCCAACCTCCAACATTAATGGTTACTCTTTGTGTGGAGAATTAATGTGGAGAATTTGTGTGGAGAATTAATGGTTCCTCTTTGTGTGCAAAGATGAGAGGTGTCTCTTAAAATCAGTCTCCTGAGCTGGAGATGTTTTTTCCCCCTGTCCCTCTCTGTGTGTCTCCATTTCATTCCTCTGAAGATGTGTTGTGCTTCACTGATTCCTTGGGAATGGGATGTGTGTGCTGGGGAGGATAATGCTGCAGCAGCAGTCCGGTGTGGGTGAGCAGTAAATAGTTATGACATCCTGCTCATGGCTTTTCTTAGGACTTGTGCTTTTTCTTGCTAAACAAATGCCAAATGAAGCCGCCTTCCTCTTTGAGGGTGGTTTGAAGAGGCAGCTGGAGTCACCAGCCTCTGAAATTAGGTGGCAAACTGAGCCACTGTCTCTTTCTGCTTGATATTTTGTGCAAGATGAGGGCAGCAGGAGGAGAGGGCAGTGTCCAGCCTCCTGCCTGTGCCTTGCAGAGTGGCCGGGGCCAGGGAGCTGCTCCCGAGGCTTAAAGCATCTCTGGACTTTGCTGAGGAGGGAGGCAGTGGCCAGAGAAAGTCATTAGACACCCCCTGTGTTTAAGGTTGGACTTTGCCAGCCGTGCAAGCAGAAATCACAGCGCCGTGAGGCTGCTGCAGGGATCATCCCAGAGTTATTATCCTCGGGTTCCCTTCCTCAGGGAGCAGCTGCACTCAAAGGGAAAGAGGAGCACACACTGTTCAAAGAGCCAGGCAAAGTACCCTGGGCCTGCTGAGCCTCACGTTGGTAAATGTTATTTCCCATCTTCATTGGCTTCCCGGCGTGTCCTTTCCACTGGCTCTGATTGCTGCTCTCCCACTCTGGGAAGCTGGGGTTTGTCCTTTTCTCTGATTGCTTTGATCTATACAACACACACCAAAAAAAGATGGGGGATGGCCAGCAGGCAGCAATGAAGAAAATCAAAATTAAAGAGAAAAAGTATTTATAAATAAATATCTCCAAGCGCTGAATGATCTGCCCTGTTTGTTTCATTTACAGCTTGGAAGTGAAGTATTTGAGCGCTTGATCTGAAGCTGAGCAGGGTTGGGAAGGATGCAAAGAGCAAGAATTGCAGCAAACTGCTCCTGTTCTGGGATCTGGGGGGTGAACTGTGCCTGGAGGATTTGTTTTAGTTGTTGGGGAAGATCTGGTGAGTCTTGCAAAGGCACCAAGAGCTGCCAGGGAGAACAGAGATGTTGGGGATTTGACAGCATCAGCTGATGGCCTTTGTGGTAGGAGCTAAAAGACTGAGAGGAAGCTTTACCTCTTCCTTCTTATCTTGTGGAAGGTGGAGATGTATCTTGGACATCCAGCTGCTTCCCACGGTCCTGCTCCATCACAACAGCAGCCAGAAGGATTTGGAGTTTGGATGTGCATGACATTTTTCTTGGCTGTGGTTTTGTCCAAGGGTATCTAGGCTGGAGATCAGGAGAAGGTTCTTCCCCCAGAGGGTGCTGGAACTGCTCAGGGAATGGGCCCTGAGGCTGCAGAGCTCCAGGAGCGTTTGGACACTGCTCCCAGGCACAGGGTGGGATTGTTGGGTGCCTGTGCAGGGCCAGGAGTTGGATTTGGTGATCCCTGTGGGTCCTTCCAGCTCCAGTTCTGTGATTCTGTGTTTGGACCAGGGACTGCCTCATTCTGTGGCCGAGCACAACCAACCCTGGGGTCTCTCATCATGCCAGGGTCTTACCTGTGCCCTGCCTGCTCACTGCTGTCAGCTGTGGCCACTTCTGCATGGGGAAGGAGTGTCAAATATACCCCAAAAATGTGCTGTGCAAGGACGAGAGATCCCAGAGCAGAATCCAAAAGCAGCTGCTGCCTTATTACACCTGGCCTTGTACCCGGTGAGTCCATCATCGCCTTGTCGGGACTGTGACACTTCGTGTAGCACAGAAATCCTGCTGGGTATAATCCGTGTTAGACAAGCAGGGGATGCTGCCCTGCTCTGCCTACGAGATGGGATCAGCTGAGATGGCACAAGGCAGCGTTTTCCAGCTTCTCCAGGAAGGCCAGGCAGAGGAGAGATGCTCAGGGGCTGTGAGCCCCCTCTGCCAGATGTTTGCCAGTGGTTGCTCCCACCCATCATTATTAGCACTGAATTCCCTGCATCCTCTTGCTGCATTTCCAAGGCTGTGAATGCCCAGCTGCCTGTGCATCACCAGCTTGGTGGCCTGACCTTCAGTCATCCCCTATTTTAACTTTTCTGGGCTCTGGTGTGTTTTATTGAAGCCCTGGAGCACAGGAGTGCTCCTTCATGTAGCACTTTATGCGCCACAGTGCAGTCTTTTTTATTTATTATTATTATTATTATTAAACGTTTTTGTTGTTTTCTTTTTCAATCTGGAGAGAACGGATATTTATAATTTACCACCTAGGGCTTGGTAATTAATATTTGTGTAGAGCTCTCAGCGATGTCTTGGATGTGAAATGTATTATATAAATAAAGACCGTCTTGCAAGCAGCAGGGGAAGAGGGGAATTAAATAAAAACCAGGTTTCTGCGATGTTCATGGGAAAAGGTGAAGCTGGGAAGGGATTCAGGATGGCCAGCCCCAAAAGGGCTGTGGGAATTGTCACCAGTGGAGGTCAGGGGCTCCTGGTGCTCTGGGCCTGGAGATCTGAGGCCGCTCAGAACGCGTGGAATGAATTTGTGTTCTCACTCCCAGCAGAGCAGGAAATGCAATGAACTCACAGGAGCTTTAGGAACTATTGGAAATACCTGTATGGAAACACTGGGGATTAAATGGGCTGTGGGGATGGAGCCATGGTGGGAATGCTGCTGCCAGGGGACCGTCACCAGCCGGGTCACTTGTCCCCTCATCCCTCCTGCAGAGGGGCAGGGACTGGAGGAGCCAGCACCCCTCAGACTCAGCCACAGGGATGTGAACCCTGCTGTCCCTAGGAAATCTGCCCATTTCTCAGGTCAGATTGTCCTGATGGCACCAGCAGTGAGGATGAGGGAGAAAATCCCACTGCCCCTTGTGGGGTCACCAGCCCTGGGAGTGTTTTTGTATTTTTTGGTTGGCTTGGAATGGATTTAAAGCCCACCTCATCCATCCCCTGCCATGGGAGCCTCCACAGGACCAGGCTGCTCCAAGCCTCATCCAGTCTGGCCTTGACTGACCCCTTTTGGGGTCACTGGTTAAGGTGGTTAAAATTCTTCCCAGCAAACTCTGCCTATTCAGAATTCGGCTTTAAAAGAAACTCATGAGAAAAACTGGAAAAAAACCCAAACAAACAAAGGGGAAATAGTTGCAAACCCCTCCCCAATACCCTGCGTGTCTCACAGTTGTGCTTAAAAAATTCCATCTGCTGCATCCCATTACAGGTTTTCATGGTCATAATAATTTCCCTGGAAAAGGAAGGTCTGGTTTGACTGGAATTATTACTGAACAGAGCTCAAACCACCAATTTTGGGTCAGGGAAAGGAAAAATACCATCTAGAAAACTTGTTTCATTTTCTAGAAAAAAATATTTGGATTTTTGTTTCAATTGCTGTTTTGGGTTTGTTGTTTTTTTTTTGCTAAATGTAACAACCTGTGGTTATGAAGGTCAAAGAAACCTGATACCTAAACCAGAGAACACCTGACAATGAAACAAAACCTTTATTTTCTGGTTGAACAAAATATTTAATTTGACTCAAACAATTTTTCACCTGATTTTTCACTTTTGTCATAAAATCAATTTCCTGCATAGCTCTGTTCTCCCACGCTGCCAGCATTGTGGAGTCAGGGAATCTTTTCCCTTTTTCTTTCCTTGTATTATTTTCTCCTTTCCCTCCCTTTCTTGCTTTTCTGCTCTTTTTTTTCCTTTTTTTTATTTTTCCTTTTTATTTGAATTTTTCTCTTCTCCTTCTGTCTGATTTTTTCTTTCCTCCTTCTTTTCCTTGACCCCCCTTTCTTTCCTTTCCCCCCTTTTTCTCCCTTTCCCCAGCTTTCTTCCCCTTCCCCACCTTTCCTCTCTCCTTCCCCCTCTTCCTTTTCTCTTGCTCCCCTTTTGCTTCCCCACCCTTTTCTCTGCCCCCTTTTCTTTCTCCCCTTCTTCCCCTTCTCTACCCTTTCTCCTCCTCTTCCCCTCTTCTTTTTCTTCCCCTTTCCTTCCCCCCTTTCTTTCCTTTCTTCTCTTTTCTCCTTTTTCTTTCCCTTCCCTGTCCTTCCATTTCTCCCTTCTTTCCTTCCCCTTTCTTTCCTTCCCCTCTTTCTTCCCCCTTTCTCTCATCTTTCCCCTTCCTCCCTTCCCCCTTTCCTCTTCCCTTCCTTTCCTTCCTCCATTTTTACCCTTTTCTTCTTCTTTCCCTTCCCCTCCTTTTTCTCTTCATCCCTTTTACCCTTCCCCTCCTCTTTCCCTTTCCCTCTTCTCTCTTTTCCCTTCCCCCCTTTCCCTTTCTCCCCATTCTTTCCCTTTTCCCCCCCTTTCTCTTCCCTTTCCCCTCTCTGTCCCTTGTCCCTTTCTTTCCTTTCCTCCTTCTTCCCATTTCTCTCCCTTTCTTTCCTTTTCCCCTTCCCACTTCTCTCCCTTTCTTTCCCTTCCCCACTTCTCCCCTTCCCCCCTTTACTCTTTCCCCTCTTTCCTTTCACTCTTTCTTTCTCTTCCCTCCCTTTTTTTCTTCCCATCTTTCCTTCCCCCCTTTCTTTCCTTTCCCCCTTATGTCCCTTTTCCCCCCTTTTTTCCCTTTTCCCCTTTTTCTTCCCCTTTTCCCCCTTTCCTTCCCCTTCCTCTTTCCCTTCTCCCCCTTTTTCTTTTTCCCTCCTTCTCTCCCTTTGCTCCCCCTTCTCTTTCTCCTCCTCTTCCACTTTCCTCTTCTTTCTCTCTCTCCCATTCTCCCTTCCTCCCTTTCTCCCTTCCCCCTTTTCCTCTCTCCCCACCTTTCCTCCCTCTTTCCCATCCCTCTTTTCCCCCTTTTCCCCCTTTTTTCCCCTCCCATCTCCCTGCCCTGCACTGCTGCTGGGGCAGCCCTTATGTAACTAATCTGCAGGTAATATTGTGATTATATATCGGGAGCCATATGGTCCTGTGCAGTCACTTCCCGTGTTGTTAAACTGCTGAAGCGGATAAACTCCATGTCCATGCACAAAGTAATTGCACAAAACTAATTTGTGTTTGCAAACAGAACTGAAATTAAGTATGTAAATAAGCAGAGCTGCAGACTAAATATTATAGTAGGGAAGGAGGGAGCGGGGTGGGGGAGGAGGAGAAAGTGGAAACAACTTCATAACTGCAAAGTACAATCCATGCAGGAGATGGGAATGGGAAGTGTTTCTAATGTGCAGGGAGCTGGTGCTGTGAACAACTGGTGGAGGCTTTGTGGTTATAAATCCTGCCTGTCTCCAGCACAGGCCCTGCCTCCAGCTGCAGCACCAGCTCCGTCATCCAGGGGGGAATACAGACAGGTTATAATTTAATGGGGGTTTTTGCTGGGAAATAGATCTAGTTTAACCCCGTGTGTCGTTTGGTTAGAGGCTCTGTTTTATTTGAAAACTTTTCAGGAGGAATGTTTTATAGCCTGTGGATAATGGATGTGGGATGTGCTTTGGAGGTGCATCCATTTGGGGTTGAGGAGCAGCTCCCCCTTCCCCAACAGGCACAGACCCCCCTGTCCATGGGGTGTGAGCTTCTCCCTGACCCAGGGGAGAGGCTGAATTTGATTTTGGGGGCTTCTGGGGGGTCTTGGTGCCAGTTCCTGGTGAGCAGTAGGTGGGATCTGCAGGGATGAGTCCCAAATGGATTTTTACAATGGCGAGATTTGGGCACAGGGAGTGGATTTGTCACCGGTGCACAGGCCAGAAAATGGAATATTCACAGTGGGGCAGACACTCTGCACCCACTCGAAATGCACAGGAGTGTCTGAGAGGGTCACAAGTGATCTCTGGGTGTGCTGTGATCCCAAAGCTGGGCGCAGCAGAGCGATGTTGGCTGCTGCATTGAAGCTCTGAAGGGTCCCTCCGTCTCCCAGCCAGCAATGGGAAGGTTCCCTCTGCTGGCAAATGCCAGCCTGGCCCTGGAAAAGCTCTCGGTGATTTCTCGGAGCCAGCGCTGAGCCAGAGAAAGGCTTTAATTGCGAGATGCTTGGGAAAATGTCACCGCGTGTACACACATGTGACATCCTGTATTTATCGGGAGAAAAGGTGCTGGCAACCCTGCCTGCTGTTTATAACCCTGCTAAAGGCTTGTCTTGGGACTGGAAGAAGAGCTCAGCTTTCCTCTACGAGTTTTTACTCCTAAAATTAGCCCCGTGTTTGGCTCCTCAGATGGGTGCTCGCAGGTGACTGCGAAATGGGTTGAAATCTGCCAGCGGAGGCACGAGGAGAGTGCAGTGTCATTATTCCTGCTATCATCATTAATGGTGATGTCCTTGTCATGGAATTGTGGATTTCAGCTCTGTTAGAAACTGAAAAGCTTTAAAAAAAAGCCAGGGAAATAAAAGAGAATGGCTGTTTACCAGATGGATAAGGGGCAGAATTGCTTGAGGGATATTATGACTCCTTGTTTTCAAGATGGCGCAAAAGCACAAGGTAAAATAGATACATTAATTGATAAATAAATAAATACTTCTCGAAAACAGATGGGTCCTCTTGAGCCCAAAGCCATCTCTCTTTGTTTCTGTTCCAAGCTGGTACTTCAGAGCAGTGTTGGAGTGTGCCCGGCACACCGGGCTCTCCTCTGCCGCAGTGTTCTCAGGGCAGGATCTGCACCGGGGGGTTTGCCCCAGGTAAAACACCTGAGCTGGCTCCAAGGTTCTCCATTTCTCTTTGTCTTGCAGGGACAATCCCCTCTCATCATCTCCATACCTGCTTCTGTTTGGGCTTCCTTGCCCTGCAGCCAAACTCTGCCCCTGTCCACAAATAAGATTCAGCAGCCTTGGGGGGACCGTGGGGCACTTCCCCAAAGCTCTGACAGGATAAAGGGGCTTTTGCAGTGGGATGTGCTCCTGGGAACAGAGGTTTGAGGGGTCTGGGGCAGATGGCTGGTCACCCTGAGTGACCTGTCCATCCCATCTCCTTGTGGGGAAGGCTGGGAGGAGTTTCCAGAGCTCTCTCTCCAAAGCATCCCCTGGGATGATTCCCAGCAGCAAATATCAGAGATCATCCTAACCCTGTGCACCCTTTGGCTTGGGAAAGTTTATCCTCCAGCAGGTGTGAGGCTGAGTGGTTGAAACCAGAGGAGGTTTGGTGTTGGAGAAATTCAGGGAGCATCCTCAGCTTTAGCTGTTGGGAGAGGTGTTCCCTCTTGTTTGTGCCAGAGCTATAAAGACAAAGTTCCCACCCGACCTTTGCTGTCACTCTGAATCACTGCTCATTGCCCAGGCTGAAATCTGCCCGAATCCAGGACTCTCACTGCAGAATTGCAGCTGTAGGACAGGGACCAGACTCTCTGCCATCACCTAAGCTCAACCCCAGCCTGCAGCAGGTAACACCTTGGGCTGGGGAAATGGGAAGGTAAAATTTCCAGAGCTGGGAGAGGCTGCTGAGAGGCTGATTTCTACCCTTAGCCATGATCATTAGGTTCTGTTGTTGTGCAAATGTTTTAAAAATAACTAGGGAGAAAAAAAATGCAAGTGCAGGGGGAAAGCACTGATAAACACAGCCTGAAATGCTGTTACAGGCAGACTTTAGAGCCTGAAATCACCTCAAATGTATTCTGAATTACCTTGAGCATATTTAGACAGATCTATTTTTCATTGCAGGACATTAATGTACTGACTTGGGGGATTTTTTTTCTCTGCACAAACATTTCTGTCGCACGCTGGGAGGAAGGAGTAATAACCCTCCTTTAGCACCAGGACAGGAAGAAAGACTTCGCGAGGGAACGGCTGGGGAGATGGTTGGGGGCATGGCTGTGAATTTGGACTCTGGGGAGTTATTTTTTGCAGTGCAATCCAAGGAAAACTGGAGCTTTGGAGCTGACTTGGGCTCTGGAGTCTTTTCTGACGAGGTTGAGAGTTGATTTTCTTACCTATCATGCACAGTTTGCGAGGCTGTCGAGTTCCGTGCAGTATTTGTATCCCTAAAGGTTTGTGAATTCCCAAGGTATCCTTTCCATAGGCTGAGATTCAAGGAGCAGGTTGTATGAATTAATATAAGTACTGTAAATGAGCTTTTTCTCCCAGGATCTGGGATATTAGGGCACCATCCCTCTGCCAGGCAGGGACTTTGTGCAGATCTCAGGATGAATTAAATAGGAAGGTGAGCATCCTGAATCCCAAATCCTGAGTTTCCAGCTGGATAAGAGGGTTGGGGTTGTTGCAGTGCCTCTTGCTGTGTCCTGCAGTGGGAGGATGTGGGGATGGAGGTGCTGCAGGGTTGGATGGAGGAGGAGGAGGAGGAAGTGGAAAAATCCAGTGCAGCTGATTTGGGTGGGAATGTCTGTGTGAACAGCAGGTGAGGGGCAGCAGGAGCAGCACGGCAGATGCTGAGGGGCTGGCCCAGGAAGGTTTTAGGGGAGGAGGATGTGAAGGCACACGGGCTCCTCCTGTGCAGCCTCCTGCCAGGCAGGAGCATTGCAGGGATGAAGAAAAGAGGAAGATTTCTCCCAGTTTTGGTTTGGTAGATGCAGTTCCTGGGCTTTGTTGGATGGTTCAGAAGAGAGGATGGAGCCTGGGATGGAGTCAAAGACTTCTCCTGGCTTCTGGCATTTCCTGGATTATCCCTGAAGGCAAAAGGGGTCTCATGTTTCCCTCCTCCTCCTCCTGCATGCCTGGCTTGCTGCCTGCTTGGAGGAACTGTAACCCTTCCCCGTGTCCTTGTGATTAATGGCAGAGGCAAAGAGACACCACGGCTGCTGCTCAGCTCCTGTGGGCATCAGCCTCCCACCCAAGCTGTTCCTGACCCTGGGAAGGGCAGCCCCTGCTTGGATAAGGGGCCTGAGCTTATCCTATCCTTGGAAACCCAGCATCATCCCTTGGCATAGCTGGGAATTAGGTGTTGCCCTTTCCAGAAGGGATTTGGGTGTGAAATCAGGGCAGTCCCTGCAGATGCTGGAGCTGGGGGTGAATGCCTTGGAAAATTTCTTGGAGCTTCCATGCTGTCTCCAGCCCTGGGTAGGTGTCCAAGTAGATGACTTTGCAGCAGGGGTGGGCTGGTCCCTAAATAAAATGGGGCAGAAACAAGCTGATATCACTCATATTTTCCCTTCCCCTGCTGCTACTCCCTCTCCTGATCCCGAGGTTGTGTTCCATTTCCACAATTCATCACCTATGGCATGGCTGTGTCCTGCTGTCCTTCGTGTAAATGCCTGGTTGCTGCTTGTGGGCAGTTAAGAACATATCAGTGGTAAAAGTGGGTGATTTTCCCTATATCTGGATATTTTTTTTCCTATCAGGAAGTCAGATGGGGATGTACATCAATAGGTAGATTTACAATTCTATTAAAACTCCTAAAAGTAGAGTCTTCCTGCAAATGTAAAGAGAAGATTCTAAGAGGATTTGCCATATTTTCATCAGTCATAATGTACATTTGCCAGGGGTTTTATGTCCTTGCAGTGCCCTTATCTCCAGCATTTCCATGCATGAACTTCCAAGGCTGGCTCTGTTGAGTTCAACCCAGTTGTTGTCTCCGTGGAGCCCCATCCATGGCAAGGCTATGGTGTCCTCTAAACATGACAGTGATTAACTACCAGAGCTGTTGGATGGGGATCCTCCTTCCTGGCTTTGGGACTGCTGGTCTGAAACGGGCTGGCAAGAAGTTTGTGGATAAACTTGAAAAAAAAGAGAAAAAAAATAAAAGATATTTTATTTTTTTAATTAAGTCAGTAAAACCTGGGTTGTCAGAACAGAGCATGCCCTTAGCTGGTGACTTTGGTGTTATCAGTGCTGTCAGAGATCTTTATTGCTTCCATCCCTCTGGCCAGGGATGGAGTTTTCCTCGTGTTGGTGGCGTGACCGCTGGGACGTGACTTGTCTGGAGAGTGGACAAAGCACTGAGCAGGGATTTTGGAGTGAGCTTTGCAGCTGTTCCACACAGCCTGGAGCTGCAGCTGCATCCCCCTGAACCCCCCAGGCAGTCCCTGGGGATAGCTCCGCTTCATCCCTGATGGAAGGGGACAAGATGAGGACCGGTCTGCTCCTGAAGGATTGAGGAGGGGCAGGAGGAGGGAGCCCTTGGTGGGAGGAGATAGCAGAGGAATGTGTCTCAGCCTCACACCTTTTCCAGCCCCCCCATTTTTCCTTGTGGGAGCTGCCCCCTGGTTTTCCTGCCTAAAGAAGGCAACGATTTGTCAAGTAAGAGGCAAAGAGAAGGGCAGTGACGGGAAGACAAAAGGAAGAATTAAAAACCTTCTGCCCTTCCAGAAGAAAGCAGTGTGGGCTAAAGAAGGGTCCCTGAAAAATATAAGGCATGAGTCTGAAGGAAGGAAAAGGGGAGCATGCCAAATTCCCCTCTAATCCCCTCGACAACAGCCAGATATAATGGGTTGCCAGACTTTTCCCTGAGCTTGTTTTGCTTTGGGCCGGAGATTTTTACAAACTCTGGCATGTTGGGAATTTTAATCAGGGCCAGGGCCTTGTTCGTGGTGATGTTTATAAATGTGAGTGGAGGAGAAAGTCCAGATTTTGCCCTTAAAAAAAAAACACCAAGAAGACAACAACAACAACAAAAAAAAAGCAATCCGGAAAAAAAAAGAAAAAGGGAAGCTTACAAGCTGTTCCCATCCTCATTCTGTCCCAGCTGATGGAAAATCACCAGCACTTGCCTCATGTAAATGGCACTTTATCCACTGGAAATGTGAATGCTGTCACCAGTGGCCAGGTCTGTCAAGCTTATCAGCTGAGCTGGTGAGACGGAGAGATGCACCCAGCCCTGTTCACGCCAGGAGAGTGAGAGATAATAACATTTGGAGGGGAGAAAAGGCAGCCAGGCTGACGGGCAGGAATTCAGGCACCCTGTGGAAGTCCATCGCTTATTCACTCCTGGTTTCATATTCAGGAGAATGGTGTTTGCTCTCCCCTTCGTTTTCTTTCTTCCTTTCACTCTTTTGAAGAGCCAGCCCAGCAGAATTAATTCCCTTCTCCTCTGCTCCCATCTCCTCATGCATCATTCCTCATTTGCACCTGGAACAGGCTCTGCTGGATTTACTTTGGGGGCTTTGGGTGCTGAGAAAAGGAGGGATTTGGGGGTTTTCAGGCAAAACAAAGAGCGGTGTGGGGGCAAGGAATGGCCAAGGAGGAATCTGCCATGGGTGACCTCCTCCAGAAGAGCTGCTCAGGTGGAGGTGTCTGTGCTGGGAATGAGGGATGGCAGACAGGACCCTGCTGATGGAGGCACCATGGAAGAGGGATGGAAAGAGGCTCCAGCAATGGCTTTGGAGATGTTTTGGGTTAGGGAGATGTTTTTCCAGCCATAAAAGAGGTTATACTGGAGGAGAGGGAGTCTGGAGATGGTTCCTTATAAAGCAGGCAGCTGGGCAATGAAGCCAAAAATGAAAGCAATGCAAAAGTTGGTTTTGTGGGAACTAATCATCAGCTTGGCATCAATGCACGGAGACAAAGGCTGCCAATCTCCTGGGAGAAAAACCACCAGGAGGAAGGGGCTGTCCCTGTGCAGAACTCCAGGAGAACTGTGGGATCTCTCCTTAGCCAGCCCCAGCCTCGGAGGGACTATTAATGCAGATCAGAGCTGTGTTCCATATGTATGATCCTGAAATCTCTGCTTGCAGAGCGCACCCCAGGCACGAGCGCTATAATGTAATGAGTTAAACTGCTTGTTCGCAGTTCCACTAAAAGCAAATGGACTGGGAATTTGTTTTAAAAAACTGGACGGAGCTTTATCGGCCAATTAATCAGGATGTATAATGGATAAATTAAAGGGCAGAGTCAAGCGAGGCTGCCAAATAAAAACCAATAAAGTGCAATCTGCAAATGGACATGACATTATGGGATGCTGAACAACAGCAGCAGAGGGGGATCAGCACATGGCCTTGGGCTCCCCAGGTCCCCTTGGCTCCCCAGTCCGTATCTTAGAGGAAAACCCATCCTGTGTGGATTGTTGTGGTTGCTGCTGTTTGAGGGGTGTCCCCATTCCTTTTTAAACTGGAAGCTGAACAAGCCATAGGCTGGACTGAAGGTGGCTGGAGATTTGGGAACTTCAGAAATTCACATGAATTGTGGGCAGCCCCAAGGGGTGAATTTTGCAGCACCCACGGAGGCATCTTTTCTTCCTTTTTTTTATTGACATTGCTGGAAATAGCAACATTTGGGATCCCTGGCTATTACAATAGCTGCTCCACTGCCTTTATGGACAAAGATCTTCCCAGGAGCACAGGCAGGGGGCTAAAAGGGAGAGCTGGCAATGGCAGGGATGGGCTGGAAGAGCTCATTTCCTCCCAAGCTCTGTGCAGTTGATCAGACACTCGAGGAGCTGCGTGCTGCTCCCTCGGCAGCACCGACCCCGGGGGAAGCTTTGGGAGCAGCAGCTTGGCAGATTGATCACCCTCCTCCCTACATGCCTCCACGGATGGGGAATTTCCTCCCCAACAAATAAACCCAAGCAGTTAATTGACTTTGCAGGTAGGGTTGAGGTGCTCAGCTCCAGGCTGAGTTCCTGGCTGTGCTCATGCTCCACAGCAAAGTTGTCCTTTAGGTTTAAGAAATAAATTAATTAGCTTGGTGTCAGCCATGACCATTCCTGCTTCCTCAGGCTTTGTGTCATGGCAGTCATAAAATCACTGGGAGCTCTCCTCTCCAGGTGACTGAGGCTCTGTTGGGATTCCTGGGAAAATGAGGCTGTGTCTGCTTCTCCAGCACTGGGTATCATGTCACAGCTCCAGCTGGGGCCTCTTCCAGGTCACTTGGCACATCACAAGTGTTTGATGCATCCTCTGAAGGGACAGCAGAGGTGTGAACCTGTCAGGAAGAAAAGCCACAAGTAACCAGAAATAAATTTTTAGTTTATTTTTCAATTTTTTTTTGTTAAGTGAAAGTGTGAAAAAAACCCTTTTTTTGGGTCCTTGCTAGAACGAAACCAGCAGGGTAAGAGCACCAGGGCACTACAGGCAAGGAGGGGAATATATTTTAATGATATTAAGCAATATTTAGTTAATGGAAGACAGATCTGATGGAGAGGAGGTGTTTAGAACACCGGCCATGCCTTTTCCTTGGGAGCTTTGGATGCCAGACCGATCCCGCCGTGCGTGTTCTGTAGCGTTGCTCCCTGTGGAGAAACTTCCATAAGGAAATCTTCTAGTTGAGAGACGAGGCCAGATCCTGACGAGCATATTGTTTGTGAGCAAACACCGACAGCTCGCTCCTCAGCTGCTGCAGACACGGCCATGTGGCGACTTCCCCCCAGCTCTGGCAAATCCCTGCTCCTCTCTGTTGTCAGCTAGGAACGTGTTGCTCCCCACAATGCTGTTATGGACCGAGGCAGGGCTGTGTTTGTGGGGTGCTGGTGGAGCTAAGGGTCAGCTCCAGAAAAACTTTTCCCCTCTCCTCTGACTGCCATATTTTTTAATATCCTCCAGGGCCTTAAATCTCTGTCTCCTTTCTCGGTCTTGCCCCCAAAGCCTCAGGGGGTTTAAGTTAAGCAGGGATTTCACTGTGTGTGTAGGACCCAGATTTCCCATCACCAGCATGGATAAACACTCCTTGTTCCTTGTCTGGGGATCAGGGGCTGAGTGGTATCTCAGTAAAGAAATTGGGATTAGGTTTGGGGGCTGTTTTGTCCATCAGAGAGTCTGAGGAGAGGTGGAAGGGAGGGCACTGTCCTCTGCTCCCCTGTGCCAGCCATCCCCGTCGTCCTTTTGAGGCTGTGGCATCACAGCTTTTGGGGGGCTACAGGGTGAGGAGGGAGCTGGGCTGCCTTTGGCATTGCAGCAGGAAAGGGAGCTGGAATCCCTTGCAGAAACACGGGATGTGGGCTGAGTGGCAGGGCTTTGTCTCCCTTTTCCTGCTGGAGGCTGCAGAGGTTTCTCAGTGTCCTTAAAAAGCCTCTCCCAGCCCTCCTGGAGGTGCTCAGGGATCCGGGAGTGCTAGTGGGGTGTATCCCGATGGATGAGCACCCACACCTCCTGGGCATCCCCCCCGCAGGCTGACTCAGTGCTGAGCTTGCTAAACTGGGGCTCTTGGGATTAATCCCCTCCACTGGCTCCGCTTCCAGAGGCTCAGACTCCAAGAGGATTTGCCCGGTGATAGAGCAAATCTTCCCCAGCACATTTGTTTACTTGCAAATCACGACCATCCCCGTGCACCCAGGCCAAGCTTTGCATCCTGTTTGTGAGCAGCAGAGACCAAGGGAACCTGCTCAGCAAGGAAACATCCTCGTTGGGTGCAAATATCCCTCCTTATTCCCACAGGGAGAAGGGAAGCACAGGGGGGCATCGGGTGCTGCAGTGCCATCCCCTGCTCGTGGTGGAAGATGCTCTTTATAAGGGATGGGCTTTGCAGGGGATGCTCCTGGCCAGGGATGCTCCTGGCCAGGGATGCTCCTGCATCCCTGCATCCCTCTCCTGAGGAGGGAAGCACTCCTCACCTCCCCAGGAGCCTCCCTCCATGCAGCCGTCCTGCCCGAGCCTCTGCCACGGGGTGGGCGAGCTGACGCTGCAGCAGCAGGAAGAGCAGCGTGGGAGAGGGTTGGAACTTAGAAAATCTGGGCATGTTTTCTTCTTTTGGACAAATAGCTTATTCTCTGAAAAATTCAGTTGCGGGTCGGCCAGTGCCATCTGTGAAGCCCTGCCAAACATGGAGAAGAGTTTCAGCCAAGAGTGAAAGAAAAGGAAAAATTAAAAAACCTGGAAAATGTCCATTTCCAAAAGCACTTTGCAAAACAAACATTTCAGGTCTTTCTGTCCAAATTACGTTCCCTGTTAACATGTGTCTGTTTAATAATATATACATTTTTCAGAGGTTTGGAGAAGATGACCTCAAGTACTCTGGTTTTTGATTTGTGGCTTCTGTGTGGGAGATGTTTTTGTTCCCTGGACACAAAGCTATGGGAAGAGCAGATCCAGTCTGCTCAAGGACCTCTTTGGTGCTTGTACAGTGATTATTGTGACCCAGCCTCGTTCACAGACTGGTGTTGAGGTCTGTGTGGTGGGGGTTGACTTTTCTGGGGAAGGGTGGCAGGGTTTGGGGTGCACATAATCCAGCATCTGCTCTGGCTTTTAAAGACTGAATGTGGGAGCCATGGGGTGTAAAAGGGACCAGGTTTGCTGTTTCAAAGAGAGTTGGCTTTTCTGGAAGAGCAGAGCTACACCTACTTGAATTTCCACTTCCCCTTTTGTATCTCTCTTCCCTGGTAGCTTCTCTTCTCCAACACTCTTGGTTTCCCATCTGTGTTTATCCAAGAGCTGTGACCCCAGATCAATGTCACCAATCCTTTCTCATGATCAGATTTTCACGGAAAAGAGGAAATAACTGTGGGTGGTTGCCAGCATGGACAGATTCATGTAATAATTTAAGTCTGATGAGACTTCTAGGATATCACCTGGTTGAAGTTTCTGCTGATGTGGAAATCACATGCATAGCACCGGTGTTATCATAGAATCCCAGAATGGTTTGGGATAGAAGGGACCTTAAAGCTCATCTCCTCCAACCCATGGGCAGGGACACCTTCCACTATCCCAGGTTGTTCAAGCTCCATCCAGCCTGGCCTTGGACACTTCCAGGGATCCAGGGGCAGCCACAGCTTCTCTGGGAACCTGTCAGGGCCTCACCTGCCTCACAGGGAATAATTTTTTCCCTATATCTAATCGAAACCTGCTCTCTTTGAGCATCAAACCATTCCCCCTTGTCTGTCACCACATTCACTTGCTTCATGCTTTTAGAACTGCTCCACCTGCAAACCACCAGGCATTCCAGTAAAATATCCTCCAGACCAGTGGAGGTCTGGAGTCATCAGCTTGCTGGAGCAGTTTATTTGGCTAAATACGCCATTGATTTGTTTGGGCTGCATTCCAACCGTGTGGGCTTTGTAAGTCAATACAACTCCCGTCCTCCTCTCCAGGCTCGGTAATTGCAGGGTAGTAGATTCTGTTTAAAAGGGACAATGCTCTGTGTGTGCTCGAACAACAGGAGATGGGAGGGTCAGCACCAGGAGAAGAGCGGGGCCAGGTCTGGGACAGTGTTGGAGAGAAGAGGGAGAAGGAGGCAAGTGAAGGTACCACATTCCCAGGTTGCTTGAGGAAGAGACGAGATGTGGTTCTGTCCCCTTTGCTCCTGCTGTGAATGTCTGGGAGTCTCTGATTTTGAGTGTCCCAGAACTGGTCAGGACGGGAGGAATCGCAGTGCTCCAACCTGCCAGGGTCATCCCAGAGCACATGGCACAGCATTGTGGATGGCTCTGGGATATCTCCAGTGATGGACACTCCTCTCCTCTCTGGGCAGCCTCTTCCAGTGTGTGGTCACCTGCAGAGTAAGGAAGTTCTTTCCCATATTACAGGTTTCCATCAGCCTCAGGTCTGTTGCTCCTTGTTGTATCACCTGTCCCTCTCAATTTTTGGTGCTGGTTGGGGAGGCACAGAGTGTCTGGTTGAGGAGACTGCCTGGAAATGAAGAGTTGCAGGCTCTGTCCCTTCCCTCTATCGTGCTGTGATGAGGTTCTGTCCCTGATCCGGGTCTTGTCCTCCTTCCCAACACAGATCCGGTCCCAGCTTGGTGGTTACCAGCATGAAAGTCACTGTGATATGTGATTATAACACTTATCAGGGACCATAACACTCATAAGTGACTCTGCTGCCCCAGAGTAAAACACCCTGGGTGGCAAAGGGTTAAACAGGGGTTAAACAAACCTTGCTGAGGCCAAGGGCATGGTGGAATGGGATTGGCTTTTCTTTTCCCTTTCTTTCTGAAGGCAGACAATTTTAAAAGCCCAATTTCCCCCTAGAAATGCGAGTTTATCACCAGATGCTGCAAACCCACCTCCCCAGCACGACAGCTCCCCAGACAGGTGCAAAACCGAGGCAGAGGGGTTGAAGAGAGGCCCATTTCTCAGCAAGGAATCAAATCTTGCTTCCAAAATCCCTTTGCACAACTCCACGAAGACCAGGCACGCAGGCAGCTGGGAGTGCTCCCCTCCCTACGCCGATGTTTTTTCCGAGCTAATCACGAGCGTAACCTCGGTGTCCCTGATTGCGGGTGAGGTCCGTGCTGATTTCCCAGGGAGCCTCAAGGCACTTTAATCCCGAGCCTGGTGCTGCCAGGGGGCCCCCCCAAAGCCAGCCCATCTCCCCATCAGCAAACACACCACACTTGTTAGGACACAGCGCAGCCGAGCCTGCCATGCCAATCAAGGCGCATTCATGCGGCCGTGCAGGGTCTTCTTGCTCTCTCCAGCGATATGTAATTAGTGTATATTTAGAATAACAAATTCTTGGCTCGCAGGAGGGATGTGTTCAGGGCCAATTCTGCTCCTTGTTGGAAGGAGGGGGTTGCATGGATGCCTTTTCCTGGGAAAAAGGACACCTGAGCAGGGAGGTTGTTCCTTTTGTGCTCGTTCAAGTGGGTTTGCACATTGAACTGCTGCTCTGGGGGCTTTACCTGTGCCCTCAATACACAGGGCTTGTAAAAACAGTGGGAATGTTTGGATTTTATGTGTCTTTCCTGCTCTATTAACATTGTACATGGAGAGCTTTGCCATGGGATGTTGCTCCACGCAGCTCTTGTCCTGCACAGATGCCAATTTACAGTGCCTGCACCCACACATGGGTTTGTTTTTAATGCTGGTATTTATTATCTGCCTTCCATCTAATGTCACTGTCACTTCCATGTCTGCCATCAATTGCCAAGGAATAAATACAATTAAACCAGCATCTCCTTAGGATAGAGAGAAGGAAAAAACAATGTGCCTACTGCTTCTTTGCAGTCTGGGGCTTGCTGCATCCCATCTCCATCCCAGCAGCTTTCAGTGTGTCTTTGCTGGGGCTGGTGAACAAATAAAGCAGTGAACAATATTTTTCCAGGTCCCTTGGAAACACAGAGGGAAGGAGGCGATGGCAGTCAAAGGGTGGAACTGTCAGACTTGAAGAAAAGCCATTTCCAGGCAGGGAGGAGGTGCTAATTAAATTAAATTTGAGATTTATGCCACTCAATCCTGAGCAAGTCTGGGAAAAACCAAACAACCTTTAAAAATAATTAAAAGTTAAACCCAAAAAAAGAGAAAAACAACCAGGTGGGGAGGGGTTGCTGACTACAGGGTTTGCTGCTGTTATCCACCCCCTGGTGCCTCTCTCTGAGAGCGAGCAGCTCTGCCGGAGCCCTTTGGAGCTGCCTTCCCTTTGATGCTGTGATTGATTTCCCCCAGGGATGGGAGAACACTACCTGGGGAAGAAATTTATGATTATTTTTAGCTTTGTGAGCACCGAAGGGGATTCCGCAGCAAGGCTGAGCTCTGCATGCCTGAACCTCTCCCAACCCACCCCCGGTGCCATGGGCCTGGTGGGAGGATGTCAAAGCTAAGAAAGCAGGATTGCTGCTATAAAATCAGGGAATCCTTATAGCTTGGTCTCCTCATGCCCTGGCACAGGGAAGCTGCCCCATCCCTGGAAGTATCCAAGGCCAGCTTGGACAGGGCTTGGAGCCACCTGGTCCAGTGGAAAGTGTCCCTGCCCATGGCAGAGAGTGGAATGAGATGAACTTTAAGGTCCCTTCCAAGCCCAAATGTTCTGGGATTCTGGGATCCAAGGCTAAGCAGCCGTGATCCAAAAGAAATCTCCCCGAGAGAGCACTTGGAGGCAGCAATTCAGAGCAGGAGGAGGGATGGAGGAACATTGCTCTTGTAGAGGGCATAGAAAATAACTTAGAAAAGGCAGCTGAGGTTGAAAGTAATGCTTGGATTGATGGTATGAAAAAAACCCATTCAGGCTCCGGTCACAAACGAAATGTTTCAAAATGTCAGTGGATTTAAAATCTGGGAAAATATTCTGACTGGATTTCACTCTTTTGCCTTGGCAAAACCCAAGTAGTCTGGTGTTTGCTTTTGAGCTTTCCGATTTGTGGCTGATATAAAGCAAATGTAAAGGAAAGGTTGCAGGGAAAGACTGTTTCAAACAGAAGAGTTTGGAGTTAAAATCCAGAATGAAGAGTGGGTGAATTGGTGTGTCCATGGTGCTTCTCCCTTTGCAAACCCGGACTGAGTAACAAAAATAGCACTTTCTGCAGAGCATCTCATCCATCCCTAATGATGAGGTGGAGGGAGGGAGCCAGAGCTCTTGGGTGCTCCAAACTGTGGGAAGAGCTTGTGCTGGGATTTTGGATGGGTTTTTGAGCTCTGACAACCAGGGGGAATGATTCCCACCACCTGGTGTGATGCAGGAGCACAGGAGGAGAACCTTGGGTTCATGGCCCAGGCTGGCAGGGGAGAGGTCCAGCTCCAGCCCCCTGCACTGCTCTCCAGATGGATTTTTCCATCCTCTGGGCTTGGCCTTTGTGGTGGCAAGGCTGCTGACAGCAAGAGCCAGGGTGCTCTAATTGGCGGGGAATAGGTCCTGAAATGTCACAAAGATTTATATCCCTGTGCAGCCTCTCCGGGTGCTAATTGTGCTACAGGCCCCTGGATAATGGCTTGGGGAGAAAATAATCCCAGGCTCCCCTGCTCTCTGGCCTCTTTTTTCCCCTTTTTATTCACTTGGTGGATCTGAGGGCTCAGAGGGGCGAGTTCTTGCATTGTCTCCCACCTGCCCTGCAGGGAGAGGGAATTCTGTCCACAGCAAAAGCGAGAGCAGGTTTAGTGGGAGTGGGGAATAATGGAAAATGTCACTGCAGATGGCTCTTGGGTGGGATGCAACTCTTCAGTGTTGCTGACACAGGGAAATTTCTGGATGGATTACAATTTTGGCTGCTGGGAGACTTCCCAGCCAAGGTCCTGCTGTGGCACATGGAACTTCACAGCCCTGGCAGAGAGACCCCCAAATTTTCTTCCTCCAAGAGAGGAAGAACCTTACTTTGGGATTTTTTTCCCCCAGGGTGGAAGTAGTTACTGGGATGAGCAATCTGTGATGTTTTGTCCCCTCCAGACTGACCCAGCTAGCCTGCTTTGGGCAGTCCTGAGCAAGGTGCAGGTTGCTGCAGGTAAGGTAATGATGTGTTTTTGTCAGACAGGACAAATTTTTTCCTTCCCTGACTGAAACAACAATATTGATCTATCGTCTTGGTCAGTTACATAAAGACCGTCTGCATTAATCTGATTTAATGGGGATTTAGCTGGCACGGGAGGGAACCTGTTACTGTTCTAATCTCATTTCAGCAACACACCGCTGCTTTTTTTAATACTGTTTTCCTTTCCCCCCCATCTCTGCTGTTCCAGTCTATTTGGATCAGGCTGTTCCTGGCTGCTTCTTTACTTGGTTTTGCAGCTTTTCTGTGATTTTTTGCCATGCTGTGTGTGCTCCCTGGTGTCTCAGCCATCCCAGCAGCCCCAAACCCTTCGGTGTTTAAGTCTGCACCCCAAAATTTGGACAATGTTGATCTATTTCTCCACAAGGGCTGGTGGCAGCCATGGGTTCTCCTGCACAAAGGGGAGGTGTTGTAACTGCTGTGGCCATGGGAGCCCTTCATTGCCAACCTCTCCTTACCCCAGTCCTTCCCCAGAAGCTTCTGGACCGCGTGTTGAGGTCCACAAATTGAGCCTCTGCTGCTGCACCTCCAGAGGTGAGACTGAGCTGGGGTTTGCAGCACCAGGCCTCCTGATTATCAGTCCTGCAGCAGAGCAGGGAGGCCTGATGGGTTTTCCCACCTCCAGATGGTGAATAAGATGAGAAGTACACGAGTACCAGGGGAGGGAAGATCAAACATCATCTTCTTGGCTCCTGTGCTGGAGGCTGGGGAGTTGCTAGGACCGAGCAGCGAGAGGCAAATTAAAACCTTGCATTAATTCCATTAACAATGATCATCTTCTCACCAGGGATGAATTTAACTGCTCGCCATTAGTATTTTTATAGACAAAAAGTTGCATCGAGAGACCCACGCACCATTAACTCAACCCCATGGCGGGGATGGTGCGATCCATCCTGGATGTTCACGTTCCCTGGGTGCACCATGATCCCTCCATCCCTTCTGCTGCCTCCTCGAGAGGGAAGGTGTTAAAAGGCAACACGAAGCTCCAGTTTAATTTGCCAAGTGACTGGCTCAGTCCAGCTGTGCCATTAGTGCCTGCACAGCTGGACCGCTGTGCTGGTGGCAGCCAGGGCTGCCCACCGAGATCTCGCTGTAGAACCGAGAGCAAATACATCATGAATGCTCAGCTGCCTTTTGTAGCTCGAGGTTCTGTCTCATGGTAGGAATTTTGGGGGTTTGGGCCTTTGCTGAGCTCAGTTCCTGGGATGGGGGAGGTGGGAACAGTCACAGTTGTGGTGGCACCAGATTTCTGCTGTGCTCTCTGCTCTTCGTTCCCTTCTTTTCTTCTGGAGGGGTGGCCAGGACTAATGGTTCTTTCCAAATTGTTCTGTAAGGGAGAGCCAGGCTTTTCCCACCTTGCCAAGACACCAAGGATCCGGCTCAGAGGAATCAACTCAGAGCTAAGAGGTTCCCAGACCTGTTCTGGGAATCTTGTAGCATGAGACCTTCCCAGAGCCAGGAGGCACCGTGTGGTTGGGATTTCTGACTCCAGAAGCAAAGATCCATCCTCAAAGCGTCTTTGCTGGTGTTCACCCACCCTCTGGTGCTGGTCTGAGCTCCCTTGCCAGGTGTTTGACTCAGCACATCCTTCTGTTCAGCTGGGAGGGGGTGGTTTGGCATCTTCTACCTTTTGGGGTTCAGTTTTGTTTAAATCCTTGTTGCCCTGGAAACCCTGCAGGGGAGAGGGATGGGAGAAGGGAGAGCCAGGTGACCTGGTGCTTCCAGTGCACGGGGGACAAGGGGGGCATCTCATGCTGTGCCATGGGGACAGCTGGGAGGGGTGGACACAGCACTAGTTGTGGACTGGGACACCTGAGCGAGCGGCTCTTTGCAACTTTAGCAATTAGGGAATCTCTGTTAGGACAGCTCCAGCTGAAGGGTTGAGGAGGATGGGACAGAGAGGTGTAAAACTGACTGAACAAGTGCTAGCAAAGAAGAAGTGGCTTAGAAAGAGCTTCCTTCTGGGAATTTGTATTTCCTTCAATGTCCTCCTTGTCTGCTCACCCTGTCCAAGTCCTGTGTGCAATGGTGGCTGCATTTTTTGCTGCAGGGCTGGGGCTGGTGGAGCAGGTTTCTGGTCCATGCCACCCTAGGTTGGACATAAACCTCCTCAGATCCACCTGAGGATCTTTCCTGTCACCTCTGGGATGTCCTGGAGCCATCACCAGTCTCTGCACAGCTCCACTGGCCATGTCCTCGTTGTCAGGATGGTCAAAACCTTGACCACTGAAGAAGGAAATGCCTCAGGGCCACATTGGGATGTGTCCATCTCAAACCAGGTCCCCTTCTTTGGCTTTGCACCCATCCTTCTGTACCCACCCACATCTTCAGCTCAGGGTCTGCAGCTCAAGCCCAGGGCTCTGAGATGGAGCAGGCAACAGGAGAGGAGCAGCACAAAGAGCTGCAGCTTTTTTTTCCCCATTCCCATGGCTTTGGGGTCAGCTGGAGCTCTGCAGAAGGCACACAACTTGTCGGGAAGCACTGGAGAGTTCGTTGACAGCGGGTGATTTTTCCTCCTCTTTTGCATGGATTACACTTGTTCTCTGCTTGCCCTTTTCAGCAGGGAGAGCAGTTTGGATACACATTACCTACATGGCAAAGTGTGCTCTAATTGGCCAAGAATTGGTCCTAAAATGTCAGGAAAAGATTTATTTCCCAGTGCAGCCTCTCCAGGTACTAATTTTTCTATGGGCCGCCAGATAATGGCTCCAGTGCACAATAGCTCAGTTCCTAATCAGGATACAGAGCTGTAATTGGGTTGAAGGGATTTAAAATCATTAAAGCCACATTCAAGGGGAATAAAAAAGGAACCCCCCCACCTCCTTTCCCCCCCAAGACTGAGTGACTGTGTTTAATGAGCAACTCCTGGCATGTCACTCGTAATAGGCAGCAATGAAGTTCCAGCAAGAAGTCCAAGGGCAATCAAGACAGACTTTGTGGCCTTGGGATGACTGGTTAAGGAATCAGGAGCAAAAAGCAGAGCTCTCCCGTGTCTTTCCAGTCAGAAGAAATGCTGAGGGAAGAAATGGAATGAGCCAGCAGATCAATACCTGGCTCTGAGCCTGGTGTCATGGGCAGAATTTGGGGTGTCTTGGTCTCCACAATGGGGGACCCCTGCCTCAAAGGATCTCTGTGGAGGAGTCAGCAGAGCTTTAAACCAGATTTGAAGGGGTAAAGGAATGAAACCAGGCCAAGGTAAGTCTGGAGGCAGACCTAGAGGAGGTCACTGAGCAGCCAGAAGTTAAAGTCTCAGGCTGTGCCCTTTTGGTGATTTTTCTGGTCTGGCATCCAGCCCTGCCTGGGCAGTGGGAGCCAGGACTCCAGCTCTGTGCATCTCCAGGTCCATCCTTACTGCTGCATCTCAGTTTGGGTGCAGAGTGATACCAAAGTGGTTGTCCCCACTTTACGGTTCTGGGTCCATACTGGAGTTTTGCTGTTGTCCTCTTGCCAAAATCAGTGCAAAGTGGTAAAAATCACCAGTTCTGCAGTGGGTGAGGAGTGGCAGGTAAAGAGCTGAGCAAAAATCTCCCACACTGAGCAGAGCAAAATTGTTTGGTCTTGCTTTAATTTGCTTAGCCTTTCCCTTTCTTCAGCATTCTGCTTCACAATCTCATTCACTGAATTTCCTTTCCCACATGAGACCATATCTTAAAGTGTGTTGAGACCTTTTAAATTCCAGACCCTCCACACCCCTTGCAAACCCATCAGCCTGGTGTCAGCCACCCACCAAGGCCACGTTAGCACAGCTCTGCTGGAACTGCAGCAGCTTTTGTCCTTCAAGCTGTGCCCTGTGTTGAATTCACGCCGTTATCTGGCCTATTACAACTTCAGGTATTAATTTCCCCAAAGTCTCACCCTGCAGCGCTTCACCCTCTCTCCTCTGCGAGGATCATGGGGAAAGGTGACGTCAAGAGACTCACCGATGATGGGGAAAATACGATGTCCAGGTTTAATTGGCAATGATTGTTTTGTCTCCTGTACAAAAGCAGCAAATCCCCAGAAGCTGGAGAGGAGCACAGCTGTTTATGGCGAACAGAAGCCGCTGCTTATCTCCTTGTAGCAACCTGTCTCCAGGAGATCACGGCTTAATTAACTCGCGTGTTATCGAGAGCAAAATTGTACAGACATTGTTAAAAAAAAAAAAAATAATATTAGAAAATAAAAGCTAAGAAGAGATAAAGTGGGAAGGAAGGAGGTGACCTGGGAGCCAAGTGGAGTGAACTCTGTAGGGAGCCAAAGCGTGTGGCCAGCAGTGGCTGCTGGAGGTGATGGGTGAATTTGTGTGTGCTGGATGAGCTGGAGAGGGGAGAGCGATTCTCTGGCCACAAGGAATGTGATTCTCAGGCATGGTGTGGGATGGACTTGCCCCCAAAGAAATGCAAACCTGGGTTTGCGCTGTTTGTTGACTGGGTTTGTCCTTAGGAAGGGATCACTGTGCACAGCTGGAGCCTCCTGGGCACCAGGCACATCAGCATGTGTTGATGGAAGGATAAGCACTGCTGCTCCTGGTCTCTCCACCCCATGGATTTGGGGATGGCCCTCTGATTTCCTAATCACAGAATCACAGAATGGTTTCAGTTAGGAGGGATCTTAAAGATCATCTCTTTCCACCCCCTGCCATGGCCAGGGACACCTTCCACTATCCCAGCTTGCTCCAAACACTGTCCAACCTGGCCTTGGACACTTCCAGGGATGAGGCAGCCACAGCTGCTCTGGGCACCCTGTGCTGGAGCCTCACCAGTCTCACAGGGAAGAATTTCTTTGTAATATCCAATCTAAACCTACTCTCAATTTTAACCCATTTCCCCCTTGCCCTATTGGCAAGGACAAATAGATCCCAAATGACTAAACAGGGCAGTTATTTACCATCAGACTGGGGTGCAGAAACCAAGTGGCCACTTGCAGTCAAAGGGAGGGGAGAGCTGAGTCCTTCCCAAAGATACTTTTCTCTGGGAAAACCTCATTCCTTGCTCTTAGATCCCAAGTTTGTCAGCAGCCTCATCCTTAATTCCAGCAAGTGGCCACACACAGGGGCCAACTGCCCCATCCAGTGCTGATGCTTTCTCCCAAACAGCTCACCCCAGAACAAGGGGCATGGCCTTGCTGCTGCAGGTCTTCCTGAGGGTGTAAGGGAAGATAGTGCTGGAGGAAATTGCAAAGCAGCCTCTCAGCGAGGGCTGTGGAGTCACTTGGAGAGTGGTGCAGAGGGAAATTTGACAACCTCTCCCATTCATCACTCAAAGTGCTCTGCAGATCAAAGCCAGAGAGACAATAATACATTTTGAACTAAGAACATTAATTTGTATCCAGAGCATTTTAATAAATAATTTTTTTAAAATCCAGTTCAGCCCTGTCATCTCAAGCCAATTCCATTTAATATCCAGCCCTTGGACTGACAGATTTTTAACAGCATAATTAGCATGTATGGCTCTTAAAAGCCTTCACCGGTATTCTCAGGCCTCCTCTACATTTCAGCATCTCCTCTCCTGTCCTCCCAGCCCCCTTTTCCCATATTGTTATTCCATTTGTAGTTGTTTATTGTGCCTGCTGAGGCAGATTAAAGACATGAAGGAGCCAGAGAGTTGTTCTTAGGGGCTCCTGTGCAGTGCAGAGTAAGCATGGCAGAGCTTAAGGATTCCAAATCCGGAGTCTTGCTTTTCAAACTGTGTGCCTGACGAGTGGAGGTGGTTTCTGAAGCATTTCATTATTGCTTTGTTGGGTTGTTTTTGTTTGATTTGGGTTTTTTTTTCCTGTGGATTTATGTTTTTGCATGGGAAGAGTGAGGAGCACCAAGGGTTTTTTATATAATGATATATGAGTGAGAGCTGGGGCTTAAAAGGAAAATAAGAAAGATTATGGAATAGTTGGTCATACTGTAAAGTTTGGCAGCACCAGGAAATATCCTCATGTGTTATTGCATAGAACAAAGCTCCTTGAGCTCCATCCAAGGATGAAAGCATCCAGCAGAACCCAAACACAGTCCAGTCCCCCATTTCCCTCCTCGGAACATTGAAGTGGGATGTAAATTGTCTACAGCACACACTCAGAGCTGGGTCTCCTTCCTCCAGCAGAAATTGCTGGTGAGAGCTGGAGCTGTTTGCCAGTCCCCATTTTTTGTGGGATCTGCCGCACAAAAGGAGCAGGATTTTGTTCTCCAAAGCCACCAGAGTGTGCGGAAGGGGGAACCAGACCTTGTCCACAGAAACAGAGATGCCAAATGCTTTCTTGTAGTGATTTTGTTCCACTTCACTCTTGGCTGAGGATGGGCCCAAAGCAAAATCCCAGCTCTCAGCAAAAGCCTGAAAGCTGAACCTGCTCCCAGCCTGCAGCTGCTGCTTATCTCAGTGATAGGAATCAAACCTGGAAACTTGTGGCTCTGCTCTGTGGCTGCACCTGCCCTTTGGAGCGTGCTTGTCCTGTCCCACAGAGATGTGTAAGCCTCAGGAGCATCCATCTGTCTCTAAATCTGAGCATTTCTGGGCTGCAAGACTCCATGCTCCGCAGTGAGCATCCCCAATCCCTCCACCTACCTCGGAGCAAGGCAGGAATTATCCTCTCGGTTCTGCCATGGCATGAAAATCAGAGCCAGGCTTTGAGGTAAAGCAGTGCCAAGCCCTGTTTTGCCATTCAAGGCATGCCAGTGTTATCCCCATCGTGTGAGGAAGTGGTGGGGAGAGCTTTGAGGCCAGCACGGATCCAGGATGCTCCCCAGCACTCAGCACAGAGCTTGTAGGATCACAGAATCATGGAATCTGCTCAGGGATCACTGACCCCACCTCCTGCCATGCCCAGGACATCCCAAAGAGTCACACCCTGTGCCTGAGAGTGTTGTCCAAATACTTGCTGAGCTGTGTCAGGCTTGGGGCTGTGACCATGTCTCTGGGGAGCCTGTTGAGTGCCTGACCACCCTCTGGGTGTCAGACTGGCCAGCCCCTGGCAGACATCCACCCCCAGGTGCTCCAGCACAGCGTGGGCCACTGCACTGAAACATGGCACAGCCAATTTGGGCTGCCAAGCCCCATCCCCCCACCCAGCTCTGGGATCCCATAGCTCATGCACTGAAAATCTGCAGAATGCAGCAGCAAAGCCCTTGCTCTGACTCATTATTCTGACCACAGCAGATGCTTTGCAGAGGGACACTGCCTGTCCCCTGGCCGTGGCATGGGGCCACCAGCCCCAGCACGCCATAGCAGCCCTGCCAGCTGACAGCTCTGACAGGATGATGGGCTTTGGCACCTTCCCATCACCAGCTTGGAGCTGACCCACAGTGCCCTCCTGGATTCACAGGGGCTTGCAATAAACTTTAGGGCTTGTGCCTGGCTTATTGTTGGCACTTGATGCTTCTTCTCGCTGCTCTGGTGGTATTTCTTGTTCCTGGCTCGTGGCTGGCTTGCAGCTGCAGCGTGCTCGCCCTCATGCTGAGGGGAGAAATTACACTACAAGCCCCCAAATTGATGTAGAGTTAATTCCTTGCTGCAATTTGCTAAAATCCTCCCTCCTCTGTGCTTTCCCTGTTAAAGATCACATGGAGTGGCTGGGTTTGGTGCCTGCTCTGTGGGAGCCAGCTGCAGTCCCTCGTAGCCTTTTGTTTTCAGATTGCCTTTTTGGAGAGAAACGAAAATCCGCTGAGAAATGATGGGCAAGCTCTGCTTTGTAAAGCTCCACTCTCCTTTCTTTCTGGAGTCCCTGCAAAATGTCAAATGCTCTTTTCCTGCCTCCAAAGTGCACACATTTGCCCAGGTCCCTGGTATTTTGGGAGCAATCCCATTCAGTCACAGGCTGTGTAGGAGGCACGGACAGAGGCTGTCCAGAGGAGCTGGGGCTGCACCATCCCTGGAACTGCTCAAGGCTAGGCTGGACAGGGCTTGGAGCAACCCAGGCTGGTGGAAGGTGATGAGGGGGTTGAAATGAGATGAGCTTTCAAGTCCCTTTCAACCCAAACCATTTTGGGTTTCTGTGATTCTATGCCTGATTCCCAGTGCCGGTCTGGAGCACTTTGAAAACTGAAGCCTTAGATGTAAAAACTGCAAAAACTGGTGATTTTTGGTGCAGTGGCCGGGATGAACCAGCGTGGTCACCTCCATTCTCCTGCCTTTTACCCACTGCTCTCTTTTCTGTCACTGTGAGCTCTCAACAGGAGATTTGGGCACTTTCACTGCAGGTTGTTGCCTGATGCAGATTCCATCTGCAGTCTCCTACTCCCGGTGTCACTTGTGGCCAGCCATGAGCCACACAGGGTGAAGGTGACACTTCCCCTTAATCCCCAGCCCCAGAGGCTGAGCTTTACATGGGTCAGCTTTTATACAAAAAAAAAAAAAGGGAATAAAAACAAACAAGCAGCTGAAAGTTGAGCAGGACAAGGAAAGTTCAGGCTGCTCTGTAATGTCAAGGTGAGCAAGGCGATGGCATTTACGTTGGAGATATCCGGGACTCAGGATCTGGGATTAGTGTCAGCTCTTCTGTGGCAAGCTAAATTAGGAATGCAGAGGCTGTCTCTGTTTATGATACAGGGTTGTTAGGTGCTTCAGGTACTGTCATTCTTATTTAAGGATATATTTAAGGATTAACAGTAAGAAGACCAGCATTAGCAGGAGAGAAATGAATGTTAGTGAGCTTAGGCTTGGAGGGCTTATTTTTGATCATCATCATGTGAGCTGCTTTAGGAGAGATGAGCTCCAAGATGGGGAGGGTAGGGGGAGATTCTTGTATTTTTGCAGGGAAAGAAAACGTTTTGCAAGTTTGAATAGAGCTCAGAACTTAGCAACAATGACGGTTGCACGGGTAAAAATGCATAACTCCCCGGAGCCTGTGCCTTTGCTGGGCTGGGGATCTGGCTCACAGCACCCAGCCTATTTTTAGCCTCTATTTCTTTGGTGTTTCTTTCTTCTCGTGCAGAATATGTGTGATCAAACAATGTCCACGGATTTCTTTGTTGTTTGAAATCATTCTGTGTTTTTTAATTGGCAGCTTTTCTGTTTCGCCTTGATCGCGGTTGACTGCAAGTAGGTTACATTTGCTCTGAGCTGTCTCAGGCACCTTGGGCTGGAGAAGTTCCCTCCTGATCCTGCTCCTTCCAACGGGGTGTAGCACAAAGATTTTCTTGCTGCCAAACATTTTCTTATGTGCAAACGCCACGTTTTGCTTTCCCAGGCTTTGGCTTTGATATTTGCTGCCCACAAGCACCTGGCGCTGGGGAAAAGCTGCTGAGGATTCACAGCTCTTGACATCCCAAGATTTTCTTATTTTCAAGGCTTTTCTTAGAGCAGAAATGGGTGAAAATATTGGTTCACTTGTGCAGTGGGTTAAGTCAGTTCTGATGGCTGAGATGCAGGAAGGGGGAGGTCTCACAATCCCCCCACCTCTGTTTGAAGGAGTAGCATAAAATGTACACCCAAACTCCTGGTTTTGACGTTCCCATTGAAATAATTTTAATTACTATCTTTAAATATTGCAAGTATCAGGTCCAGCTCATCCTTAGAGGTGAGTTGAGTGCACTGTGGGCTGTGTTTCACCCCTCTGCACTGAGGACTCTGCAAAACCCTTGCTGGATGATGGAGTGGGCACCCCATGACTCCAGCACTCCTTGGGTGTGCCAGAGAAGAAGGTGGCCAGGCTGAAGGAATAAAAGGTGCCCAATTTAATGTGAAAAATGCTTAACCAAACCGGACAACTCCTGAGTATCCATTACTTCTGTGCCTCCTGAAGCTGAAACAATTGTTATTAAGTCCCATCACACTGCATGACCTACATTTGACTTGAAAGCCTCCTGCTAATAATTAGTTTGAATTTCGATTTAAAAATAAACACATTCATATTCTAGGTTTCAAAACTTGAAGAAATCAAGCCCCTGGATAGATAAAATCCCCCACCTTTCCCTCCTGGTCCCTTCTTTCCCTGATTTTCACACAGGCAATGAGGAAGGAGTGAATTAACTGGGCTCAGTGGAGGAGGAGGCTTTGGATATAATGAGACCGCTGGGCATTTTCCTGGAAAACTGCAGGAGCCTCAGTGCTTGGAAGATTTGGGCCATCTGGATAAAGAGGGTCAGGCTCGGCATTGGCAGGGATGAGGCAGCGGGTGCTCGGCCTCGCCAGAGGAGCTGTGGAGAGCACAGAGCAACGCTCAGAGCCTCTGGCAGAAGGCTCAACCCTTCTCTTCCCTTCCCTGGGAGTGATCAGCATTGTGCTGCTTCTCCTGCTTCTCCATCTGCCTGCCCAGTTGCTCCACCGGGAGCGTCCCGAGGCGTGGAGGCAGCGCTGGGTCAGCGCCTGGCGCTCGGCCGCGGATCCTCGCTCGCTCGAGGGGCCGGTGTTAATCAGCACTGCTGGGGGGAGAGGATTGTGCTGCTGGAGTTGGGATCTCTCCCAGAGAGGAGAGGTGCAGCTGGGCTGTGTCCCGCTGCCAGCTCCAGGAGATGGATGTGTGTTCCTGGCAGAGCTCGGGCCCATCCGAAGGGATGCGGCCATGGCAGCGTTCCTGTGAGGTCTGTGCTGGTTGTGGCCCTGGCAACACCTCATCATCTGCCTTTCTCCACGCACCTCGGGGCTTTCTGTTGCTGGAGGTAGAAAATACAGAAAGCTGTCATGGTCATAATGCTTATCCAAAATCCCAGTGTCCTCATTCAGTTGTTCCATGTCCAAGCTTTCCCCTGTATTTCTTGGCCTCCGGTCTCCTTTTGTCATGGTGTGCTACCATGTGCACATGGATGGTTTTGTGCATTTTAGAGAAAATATGAAAGGCAGAACAGCCAGAGAATGTGGTTTTGGGAGATGCATCCCTGCCTGGACCAGGTTCTCCCTTCCCACCAGGTACCTGTCCACCCCCACCCCTCTTGCTCTTGCGTTTGGCAGCAGTAACCCAGGGGGTTGGAATTTTGGAGTGTGATTTTATAGGCAAATCTCACAGCACAAGTGGCTGCACCTGGGAGAAAAAGCCTGGCTTTCTGCTTAATCCAGAAATCCCCTAAAACACCGGATGGCACTGTGGGGTCATTGTCATTCCGAGCTGATGATGTGTCCATGCCTTGAAGCAAGACAATCCCTGCACCTTGTAATTCCTTTATGGCAAATAAATAAAAAAATGTCCAATCAAACTTAATAGTGACAAAACCAAGAGGATCCTGTGGAAATTAGTGTGAAATCCTATAGAAAAGGGGAGACAATGAAGCAGCATCCCTGGTGGGATTCCACAGGTGAATTTTTCCACCCATGGGAAGGGTTTTATTCTCCGGCTGCTTCGGCAGCACTCGCCCATAAGGTGTAATCCTAAATGATGCCACTTCAGGTGCTATTTTTATTCAGGAAAATGTCAAATCCTTTCTCAGAACTTAGTGACTTGTTGTCTTGGTAATTTCTTGCAGAAACAGGATCTATAAAAATCCCCTATTTTCTTGGCACTAGGCTTTTCTTGTCTATTTTGGATGTAAATATTTTTTACAATCGGGGGAAAGAAAAGGGTGCTGCTTTAATTCTACAAGCAGTGTAATTTCCCCCTAGAATGCTTCTTGTGGGTCTGTGCACTCAGATTTATGGTCCTGGCCCAGTGTCCTTTGAAGCAGAGTCCTTGTACCTCCAGATTGTATCCGCCCTGTTCTCTCTTCATGCACTGGCTCCTAATCTGAATCACAGCTCTTGGGAAACTGGAAATCCAGTACTGAGCAGGGTTGTATACATTTTGAGTTGAGTGTGGCAGTGTGGAGGGCACACTGTGCTGTTGAGTGGAGATTTTCTTTTAAATTTCCAGCAAAAATGACATTTTCAACAACCAACAGTCACTCTGGCAGTGAATAGTTTCCAAATTTTGGCAGCTACAGGTTATTTATAAATTAAAAGATAAAATCAGAGTGTTTCTGATAACAGTGAGATGTTCTGCACTCAGAGGAGTTTGGGGCTGGTTCTGAAATGCTTCAGTCAGAAATCTCCTCTTCCAGTGAGGGTGACTGGCTCTGCCATGCCCTATTGGGATTGGGAGCTCTGAACAGGCCTGGTGGCCACTTTGATGGAATCAGAAAGGTTGGAAAAGACCTCTAAGGTCATTGTGTCCAAGGATTAAGCCAGCACTTTCAGATCCACCACTAAAACATGTCCCTAAGTCCCTAAGGTGGTGATGGAGGAGGAGCAGAGCCTTTGCTCCCACTGTGATCAGCACTGACATCAGAGCTCATTCAGAGTCTTAGGGTTTGCTGCAAGCTGCAAGAAGAAGCTTTGAGGAAGGCAAGGGGTCATTTTGGGCTATTCCTGCTGCCATCCAGGCTCCTGGGCTCCAGCACAATCTCACTTTAAGTGAGATCCGAGGGAAAAGCAAGGCAGGAGCTGCACAGCCCTTCCTGGGAGAGAGGGAGATGATGAGCAGTGTCTTTCCAATCAGAACAAGATCCCCAGAGTCCAGAAGGAGCAAGGCTTGGGCATAAAAGCCAGAGCTGCCCTAATAAAACATTTACTGGGGTTTGGAGACCTGTGCGCTCCGACACGGTGCATACATATTAAATGATCAAAGTTGCAGTGCCTTCCGAGGAGCTGGCTGCTAATCTAATGCAACCCTTGGGCTTTGCTCACCACTGACTCGGCATGAAAGAGAATGCCAGCTCTGTTTTCCTATTTAAAAGATTTCCCAGCTAAGCCAGGTGGGTCACAGTTCAGGAAGGAATAGGCTCTGGCCTCTTCAGGGCTTTGGCAAGGAGGGGCTTGGGAAGGCTTGTTAGGGTTGAGGTGGATCTGGCTGCATCTCTCAAGTCCTGTCTGACTCCTGCAGGCCAGCTTGGTGCTGCCATGGTCTCACCCCTTCCTCCTCCTCCTCCTCCTCTTCCTCCTCCTCTTCCTCCTCCTCCGCTTGCCCCTCCCTTCCCTAAACCCTCTCTCCACATCCCATTGCCCGGCTCTGCTGGCTTTCCAGCTCTCAGCCTGAGTGTTACAGTTCTGCCATTGGATTAAAACCAAAGCAAAGGGAAAAAAAAAAACACCCAACCCAAACAATCCCACTCCCTTTGAATTTATAAACCGAGCACACTCGAGCTTGAATGTGCCGAGGAGGAAAAGGAAAACACAGAGCCCCTGGGGTGCTGTTTTTCCAAGTGATGCAGCCCTTTATTTTCCTGCCCCCACTTGTTTTAGCTGTGCAGGTAAAACCCTGGCAGGGTGCTGGTTCCTGGTGTGGGGCTCCCTCCACACGGAGCCAACTCAGCAAACCTCCAGCTCTCCCATCATCTGCTGCTGCTGCTGCAGAGCAAACACTGCACCTCCTGCTCCCCGCTGCTTCAGTGGTCTGGGACTGATGGGTTTGGTTTTCCACTTGGTTACAGCATTTCTTCTGCTTCTCAAGCGTCTCCCATGTCTTTCATGTAATTCCTTAACTAGTTTCCATTTACTGGCGGTTGCTTTCTTTTAAGGTACTTGAATCTGTTTGATCATCAACAAATTTCTCTTTCTGTTCCTCTGATAAAAAATTAAATCTGGGCACTTTTTGAAGGCTTCCTCCCCACCCCCTTTTCTCTTCTTCCATCCCTGTTCTGTGGGGAATCAGTCCTTTTCTAGGAAATGAAAATAAATAAAAATTAGAGTTCAAAGTGTGATATCTCCCCTTAAGAAGAAGAGGGGAAGAAGAAGGAAAAAAGCCCCACCATATATTCTTACAGATGTGACATCAAAATGGAAAACTATAAAGGACATGTTTTCAAAGGCTTGTACAGGGACTGAGTTGGATCAGTAGGAAACAGGCAAAGTCTCTCTGGGTGCTTTGAAATCCTATCCCCAAGTCACCAAAACTGTTGTTTTAGCTGGAGTGCTGGTGTTCCTCCACCTGCCAAAGCAGCTGGATGGGGAGCAGAGGCTGCTGCGGGCCCCACGTCACCACAGAGGGCTGGGGGTGTGCTTGGGACAAGAGAGTGACATCGTGGTTGGGTGCTGGCACCCCCTGCATCCCCCGTGTCCTCGCGTCACCTTGCATCCGTGTCTGCCAGCAGAGGCATCTCCTTCCTTTCTCACTGCAGAGGAGCTTTTTGGGAACAGGGAAAAAGCACAGCCAGTCCCTTGGGAAGGGTGCAGGACAGAGCTGTGGGAAATCAGCTCCTTCTGTCTTGGTGATGGCCACCACAGGTGGGGCTGTGGGGATGGGCAGCAAGAGCTACTGACTCTGCTGAGAGCTGTCCTTGGCTGGGGAGGGGCTGCACTGGGGCAGGGCTGAGTGTGGGGTCACCTCTGGTTTCCCAGCCAGCCTGGAATCGGGCTGGCAATAGCCCCGTGGTGCCGTGGAGCTGCAGTCTGCTCTGGGGCCTCCCCCTGGGCAGTCCTGTGGGGTGGCAGATAGATTAGCAGCTCACTGTTGCCCAGGTAACTGCCTTTCCTCCCCTGAATCCTGATTATTTGGTTTCTCACCATACGCTGTGGGGCCCTGCGACTCATTCCATCCTTCCCAAAACCTCTGGTGCCGTGGCAGAGCAGGTTCCCAGCTCAGCTCCGTCCCTCCTCAAGGGGCTTTTTACCCTGTGGGCACAGTGGAGGCTGAGCCATCGTGTCCTGGGACCCTCTGAATGAGCCACCGTGGGGTTGGAGCAGGCAGGATGTTCCCCAGGGGGCTCATCCAGCCCAGTGGCTCTGCATAGAGGGTCCAGTGTGCTGGTGGTTGTTTCCTGCCGGCAAAGGCTCGAGGAGCAGCAGTTTGATTGCATTAAGAGAAATTAAAGGAGTTTCCAAATGTGTGTGAAACCCCCTGGCTGCCCCAGGATGGAAGGAGCAGGGTCAGGTGCAAACCCAGCTCAGCTCCAGATTTGGGTGTATTCAAGGCCATCAGAGCATCTCTGTGAGTATCTGTGGGCACAGGGACCAGCCCAACGCTATCCAAGGCTGGATTGTGCATCTCTGTTTTTTAGGGGAGCTCATAACAGCCAGGAAGGGATCCCACAGCTCCCAGCAAGCAAAAGCTCCCCCCTGCTCTAGGCAGGTGACTTGCACAGCACAGGAGGCTTTAGGAGGTTGAGAGATGTTCCAGACAGCAATTTTTCATCTGTCACTTCATCTCCTCCTGCAGCTTCCCTGAGTTATCCTCAGTGCAAACTCCTTTTCCAGAGATTTTCTCCAACAAAACTCTCTCACCCCATCACTTTCCCTCCATGCTCATGGAGCATCCTGCATTAGCAGCTGTCTAATGTGGAACACAAGGGGCTGGAGCCCATGGCTGTGACTTCCACGTGCTTTCAGCGACAGCACAGACACCTGCCTGATGCAATCGATTATTTCTTTTGGGGAGGAGGAGCTGCAATTAATCTCTGCTTGTCTTTAGTGCTTTTTGTTGTCTTTCTGGCTGTTAAACTGTTTGTGTGGGAGGAAAGATGTCCACCTAATGGTGGGAGATTGCCTGGGGAGGAGGAACAAGGAAACCTTTGGGTTCTGGGGTGCTCCTGTTGCCCAGTGTGTCTCTGGTGGAGTGGAGAGGGAGATTTCTCGGTTTGCAGCTGGTTTGGGCCACAGGGTGGGCTTGAGCCTGAGGATGTGCTGAAGTTTTGGGGTTGATTGTCTCACTGTGAATCCCTGGCTCCTGCTCCATCACCTTGGATTAATTACAGTACAATGCAATATACATTTATATGGTGTCTGCACAAGTGTCTCAGGGCTTCTGCAATCTGAAAAATCTAATTAAGGTGCAGCCTCCAACATGAATGCTTATCACCAGAATGCGTGCAGCCAGCCAGGGGCAGCTGCCTCCCCGCCTCAACCCCAAGCAGGATCCACACTCTCCTGGCATTATTAATTACTCAAAGCTCGGTGTCCGAGACACCGATCGATACCATGGCTCTGCAGAGATAGGAGACTCTGAGTGTGAGGAGCTGGAGATAACCATCAGCCAGAAACGGGGTGGAGGCTGTTCCTGGCCAGGGAGGAGGAGGAGGAGGAGTCGGAGGAGTCTCTTTGCAGAGGCAAGCACGTGTTCACAGTGACTTTGAAGCTGGGATGTTACTGATGGAGAAAAACGTGGTTGATATTGAACCTTGGCCTGGGGAAGGTCGTGCCTTGGGGGTTGGACCGGTGCTGGACACAGCAGCACTACTGCAAAACTTACTGGGCATTTTTATTTTGTCTCAGGAGTGGCAGCAGCTGTCTGGAAGGGAGGGAGGGAGCACCACAAGTGTGATGAGAACGTAAATAACCAGGGGAAAAGGGAAAGGAAATGTGAAGTGGCCCTTTAAATATGAGCCTCCAGAGCCCAGAGCCCAACTAGCTTTCCCTAAAGTATTCAAATGAGATTGCAGCATCAGATTGGTATGCATTAGGCTGGTCTCAATGAAAATTAACATGTAATTGCTTCAAATGAAGTAAGTGAGGAGGTAATCTGTTCTTAAATTGGATTCGCAGGATTTTGTGGTACCATAATGCAGCTGTGAAATGAAATATATTTTAAGGATGATGTCCTCAAGGGGAGAAGGAAGGATGGGGGGGTGGTCTTTACTGGGAAGGGTCCTTTCCCTCACTCTCTCTTTTGTTTCTGGTCTCATTAGTGCTATTTTATAAATGAGGAAAGGGCTTTGGTGCCATGGCATGGCTGGAGAAGGTCCCATTGCTTTGGCTCCATCATGTTTCCTTCCTTGACATCCCTCCTGTCCCTCTCTTCCACTTCCTCTGGTTCTCCACTTGCCTTGCTATGTCAGTGCTTCTCCAACCTCTTCTGTCAGGCACAAGTCCCCATCCCATTGCAATGAGTCACATGGGAGTAGTGAGATAAGCACTTGAACTTTGTTTATGTAGCAAACCACCTTCTGGCTAGGTGGTGGGATAGGATCTGGCTCTGTGGTGGGGTTTGTGTGTCTGTGAGAACCTGTACAGGTTCTTGTTAGGGTTCTCCAAGGAGAGAGACATCAGAGCAAGAGGCACAGTTTAGCTTCTCTCAGCTACTTGTGCTCTTCTGCCAAAGAAGAATCACCTGTGATGCAGCACGGCACTGCAAGGCTTCAGGATTCATCTCCAAAGGCTTGGGATGCCCCACTCCTCCTACTCAGCCTTGAGTTGCCAGGACCACCTCTCTGTTTTAATTTTAAGGATTTGCTGCTTGTCCTTGTTCTGTCTCTCCCCATCTCTCCCCATCTGGCAGCAGAGGCACGATGAGCTCAGCCATGGTGGTGAAGATGCAATTAGGAGTGTGAGGGAGAGCTGGTGTAGGAAGGTGATGTGGTAACCTGCAATTATTCCCAGGCTAGAATTATAGAGATGGCATGGTATATATAGATATAGTATATATAGCTAGAGAATAGATAGATAGAGAATAGATAGATGGATATATATAGATGTGGGATATATAAGTATAATAGCAGCGTATTTTTGCTACATGAAATTGTGGCTGTACCATCCCTGGAAGTGTCCAAGGCCAGGTTGGGCAGGGCTTGGAGCAACCTGGGATAGTGGAAGGTGTGCCAGCCCATGGCAAGGGATAGAACAGGATGATCTTTAAGGTCTTCTCCAACCCAAACCCTTCCATGATCCTATGTGGCAGCAGAAGGCAGTGACAGTGCAAGCTCCCCCAGCTCCCCAATGTCCTGGGCAGCTCTGCCAGTGCCTTAAAAACCTGATTCCTCATCTTGTGTCCTTCCCTGGGCCCTGCAGCCCACTGCTTGCAGCACCTCTCCCTCCCTCTCACCCCCTGCTCCTCCTCACAGAGCCCCTGGACTCGCAGCATCCTCCAGCAGCCTCCAGTTCCCTCCTCCATCTCTCTGCAGTCCTGGCAGAAAGCATTCACCCCTCACCGTTCCTGTTTTGTGCCTCAACTTCTAAGGAAAAGCCACTTCAGTGATAATTTCCCACTTGTGATAAGTTAAGTGCATGGCTTCCTTTGGAATACATTTTCAGTGCAGTTAAGCTCAGCAGTCCCTTGCCTGTGTGCGTAGTTAAACGCGCTCCTTTGCAGCCCGTTGGGGTGGATGGCACCGCTTTATTCCAGGGCCATTAGTGTCACTTGGCAAAGCAGAAGCAGGATTTATTCCGGGGCACAGCTCGTAATGGAGCGAGTTCAGCCGGGGATCGGCGCTGACTGCTGCGAGTGCAGCCGGCCGGAGGAGAGCGGAGCTGCCGGGGGTGAGGGATGGGGACTTGGGGTGACTCCAGTGGCTCAGCCCGGGACTAGCAGGTAGCAAAGGAGCATTTTTTCTAGAGAGAAGTGCAGAGAAAGGAGAGAAATTCCTGTTCTTTTGGAGGCAGGGAGAGAAAACGACTTCTCTGCACCTCCTCAGATGAGGAGACCTTGTTTTCCAGGGTTTACGCTGCTCCGTAACACTTGAGGGGAGAGGATGAGCTCATCAGGGAGCTCTTTTCTTATGTGGGATTTTCCACACCTCTTTTTGAAGCTGCCAGAGCCTGGTCCTGGACTGGGCTGATGCCCTCCCAGCAGGAGTGAGGATCCTTCCATAGGCAACCCTGGAAGACTGCCAGGGAAGGGATGGCTTTCAGTGAGGGCCTTTTGCCTGCTGGCATCCCTGATCATCATTTGGGCTTTGGGAATGCGAAAAAGGAGAAAACCCTGAGGAATAACTGTCCCACAGCTCAGTGCAGGATCCCAGCAGGAGTCCCCTGGTGGTATCTGTGTCATTTTTAATGGGGCAGGAGCACAGGCTCTGGTGGTGCCCCATGGAGCCAGCCACAGCCGGGGTTAGGGACACGCTGCCTGCCACGCTCTGCGAGCCGCTGCCCTCATTGGTGTTTTGTGGCACGCTCCGAGATGCTGAGATGGAAGATGCTGTAGATGTGCAGAGCCCTGTTGTTAGCAGAGACAATGGGAGGATAAATAGAAAGGCTGGATGAGCCGAGCACGGGACTTGGAAAGGTGCTGGTGCGCTGCTGCATTGCAGAGAGATAAAGACTTTTCCAGACGAGCCATCCCTGCCGGCTGCGTCGCGATCTGTCCAGCCCTTGGGGCCGGCACAGGAGTCTCCAGGACTCTCAGGATGCACACTGAGGTGTTCATGGAATCCATGCCTGCTCCCTACCCTGCCTGATGCTCAGTCAGCAGGAGCTCCAGCTCTTTTTGCAGCTCTCCTTCCCTTCCCAGTCCTGTTTCCTCCTGTTTCCTAGGCATTTGCCAATAACCGTGTCTAAGGCAGCACACTGGGAGTTGTTTGCAGCTCTGTGAATCCCGGGCAGTGAACCAAGGCGGATCTTTTTGAGCCCAGTATTATTATTAATGTAATTAGTGGGAATCATTTGCATGTATAAACTTTCAATTGAGGAGATCAGGTACTTTATAAACATGAGTTAACTTGCACTCCCTGGCAAGGAGGTGCCAGATATCTTCAAAGCCTTGCAGAGGGCAGGAATGAAGGGCAGGAACTTGCATGAACCAGTGGGAAAGGCAGGACCTCCCATTCCAGGTCCCTGACTGCCTCTGCAACAGCCAACATGGAGCTTCCTGGGCAGGGAAAAGAGGGGGAAGCACAAAGGGGTTTGATTTTTCACTTCTGAGCATTTCTTTTCACTAGCTCGGTGTTAATTTGAAGAGGCACTGGGGTGGCAGCTGATCCAAGGGCACCTCCTCACCCCACAGCCTTTGGAGATGCTCTGGCTGCTGCAGGGGGGCGGGAGGAAGGCACCAGCCCCAGCAGGAGCCCCCCTTTTCCTGCCTACCCTGCTGCTGAGTTAATCACTGGGTCAGCTCCTGCCTGTCAGGAGCCAGGCTCCCCATGCAGGGAAGAGGTTTCTTGGTCCTGTGACCACGCTGTGCTGTGAAAACCTCCTTGGGCTGTGTCTTTGGTGGTGTCACATCAGTGGGAGCTCCAGGGATCCCCTCCAGACAAACTCACAGTGAGAGTGAGGCTGGTCCTGGGGAGCAGGTGAGGATGGGAGTGCCAAGAACCTGATCACAGCCACTCACCCCAGCAGGGCTGAGCCTCCAGCCCCCATCAGAGTCCCTGACTGAGCACTGGAGGCTTCCAGCAACACCAAACCTGTGGACATCTTAATCCAGCAGTCCAGCTTCCACTGTGAATGGAATCCTTCCTGCAAGGAGCCTGTGACCAGCACATCCAACCTTGCCATCCAGGCTCCAGGGCCTGAGCTGGGTGTCCCTGCTCCAGCAGAATGGGATTATTGCTGGAGGAGCACACACTGCTCCCAGTGCATGCTCTCAGTGGGGTTGGTGTGCAGGGTTGTGGTGGTGGTTGTTGTGGTTGGTGTCCAGCCCTGTGGATGTGAGCAGATGGTGCTGCAGGGAGGGTGTGTGAGCAAAAGCAGGCTGGGTGTGCAGGAAAGGGATCAGATGCTGTAAATCCTGCTGGAAAAGGGCTGGACTGGGAGAAATTGCTGGTGCATGACTTAACCCAATGCAGCAAAGAGAGCGAAACCAGACTGGGTTGTAACAATGAGAGGTTTGGCTCGATATTTATTAGTTAAAATGCTTTCAGACCATGTTATATGTGATATCCACACCTCAGGCTGTCCATGGCATAGACATCCCAGCCTTACAGGATCGTGGGCAGTGCCTGTCCCAAGAAGCATGGCACAACCTGGCCCCAGCTTTCCCTTTGCTCAGGAATTGATGGCCAAAATTGTCTTCTAAACATCATAGGAAAGTCTGTGAGACTGTGCCTGACTGGGATTGAGTTGTTCAAAGCCCGGCCTTTAATTAATCCTAATAAATAACAATAAAATGTGATAATCACAGAAATAAATCTGAGATGTGGAGCTCTGCCTCCGGCAACACGCTGGTTTAGTTGATCATTTATAGCTCGGCTGACGGTGCAGAGGCTGGAAGGTGATGTCTGGGACATGAGAAGCTGGGGACAAGGCAGGGCCAGAGTACCTGTCATTTTACCCAGCCTCAGAGGGAGGATTTGCACCCAATTTTAAGATAATCCCCGAACTCATTCCTGATCTCTTTAGCTCATAGCAGAGACAAAACATTTCTGGTGTGGGATTGATTAAAAATCTGGAGGTGTGTGAGAATGGCTGAGTTAGATTGGGAAGAAAATGAAAGGACGTCTGAGGCTGCTTGATGGTGGGGCATGGTTTAGGGATGGGCTTGGCAGTGCTGGGTTAATGCTTGGATTCAAAGGTTTTAAAGGTTTTTTCCAACCTAAAGAATTCGGATCAATGCCATTTTGAATTTCCATCGAGTGGCCAGGATTTAGGAAGGTGGTTTCTCTAGGGTGGGCATGCCATGAAAATTAGGGGGTGGTGGAAGGTGAAATGAACCTGGGAGGGGTCAGTTTGGTCACAGCCCAAGGTGGGCCTCCACATTTGCTGGGGTGAGCCAGGCTTAGCCCCATCCCTTCCTCCCCATGATGGAGCTTGTACCCTGATAATTGCAATGAAAGCAGCAATCAGGTTGGTAATTTTGCTGAGCTCTTTTCACTTCTAATTAACATTATTCATTTCTTGTGTGTCCTGCTGGGTTGAGACAATCTGTGCTCTCCAGCCCAGCCCTCTGGAACACCAGCAATCTGCATAAGAGGCAACAAAAAAGTGTTGTGTGCCAATTACTACACTTCAGTAATTAAAAACCTCCTTCCCCCCACTGCCTGCCCACCTCCTCTCCTGTCATTTTTTTGTGTGCAAACTCGAGAAAGCAGCGAGAGGAATTCAGGAGGGCTCGTCACTGCTGGCGTGTGCCATCTGTGTCTGCTCTGGAATCGCAGGGAGGTGCTGGGGGCTGGATGTGGCACGGGTGGGATCAGTGGTCAGGGAACTCAGCACCCTGCTGCTTGCTTATTCCTGGTACTTGTTTGTGAGGCTGTTGTGTCCCCACTGATGGCTGTGTTGGCATTTTCAGCCCAGCTCATCTTGGTGCTCGCTGGCAGAATCCTTGTGGTGTTGAGTTCCCTATTCCAATTTGCCTTTGAGTGCTGTCCCTGCAGCCAGGTGAGATGCTGGCTGCACCTGTGGGGCCCTTTGGCTGCATGAGCTCAGCCCTCAGGCTGTGGAAATGTTTGGGAATACCAGTGTAGGGGAGAGTTACCAGTCCCTAATGGATCAGCTTGATAGAGGAAGGTGGATAACAAAGCCTGGAAGATTTGGTTGTGGGAGATGTTGACAGATCTGGAAGAGGCAGCACCAGCCTGCATCCCTTTGCACCCACCACACGTCATTGATCAGGACAAGGGATGAACAGGTGGGTTGGGCCGGGGGGGGAGGATGGAGATTCACAGCTCTCACCTTGGCTCAGTGCATGTAACAGTCTTAAAATGCCCAAATTTGTGGTCATTTTGAGGTGCCCTTGGGTGCTACAGGGAGCAGAGGGTCTGGTGCAGCGTGAGGAGCTGAGTCTCCCTACAAACCATCCCTGCCTGCCCCAGGATGAGGCAGCAGTGGTCAGTTAGGCAGCATTCCCATCTCCCTGAGGAGATTTGGGACTCTGGGTTTATTGGGAAGGAAACAGCAGAAAGGGGCAGCAGTATCCAGAGCAGCATCATCTCCAACTTGTGCTGGCACACAGCAGTTTTTCAGCTTCCTGGAGGAGAAGTTCTCACTGTCTGAGCAGGACTGGAACAAGGATTAAGGATTTTGAGAGAGAAAATTACCTCATCTGTGCTTAATTGTTTTTAGATCATATTTTTGGAGGCAAGCACTGCTTTCTGGCACCCCAAGGACCTCTCCCTCCCCTCCTTCCCTGGCACATCATGAGGTGGCAGGGAAAGTGAGAGCTTCCAGCAAGGTGGAGGAGCCATCTCAGGGCTCTGCACTTTGCCAGGAGCAGGGTGGGAAGAGGGGAGGCTGTGGGCTCAGTGGTGGCTTTGCTCTCTACCTGTGCCTGGAGCGTGGCCTCCTGGCCAAAGCCAAAGAGAGAGAAGGTGGGAGAGGAGGCTTCTCATCCCTGTGCTGGGCTGCTGGAGAGAGGAGCTGCTGGAGGAGGGAAGGAGGAGCAGATGGAGGGGCTGGAAGAGCACTGGGTCACTGTGACGAGCCTCGGCCATAGGGACCCTGAACAGTGCTCGTGCGAGGAGGAGCAGGAGGAGCAGGAGGAGCAGGAGGAGCAGGAGGAACAGGAGGAGCACAGTGCTTGGAAGCAGCTCAGGAAGGAGCACAACTGCCAACCCCTAAATAGCCCAGCACATCCAGAGCTGAAAGCACCTCTTTCCCAGGAACTGCTGCTGCGCTTTATTTCATATATATATATATAAATATATAAATATATAAATATATATAGGCTCAGGAGCTTTAAGAGGCAGGGAAGAATATAAAGTAACAGCTTGAAGCTTGCCGATCCCAGGGACAGGGAAGCGTGTCTGGGTGATAAGGAGAGATTGTGCCCAGGTGCTGTGAAGGGCGAAAGCACTTATTTCACTGTTGCCTCATGCGTTACCTGAGCCCCGTTGCTTTTCAAAAGCACTTAAATGCCCATATGATAGAGGGAATGCTTGGATTGCACACTGTCTGGCTCCATTATTATCCAAGGATCTCCAAGCTGATGCATTTCATAAAGAAAACTGGCGTGGAGGAGGAGAGAGGAAATATATATTTTTAGTTCAGCCTGCTTAGAGTTCCTCAAGGTAACGTCTGCAGAGGGGACTGGTTGAGAAATTCAAGTCACGTCTGGTTTCTCATCACCCAGCCCTGGACACCTCTGTGTTTGTGCAGAACCACCACCACAGGAGCCTATTTCATGGTACCAGAGCCAAACACCAAATAACCACTTCATTTTATTCGTGCCCCATAGGTCTGAGCTACCAGCAGAGCTGAGATTTGGAGTTCAATAGACTAAACCCATCCTCTGGGAAGTAATCTCCAGTTTAATTCAACTTGTGTAACTAAACTCTCAGGCCTTTTACTCAAGTTGTAATGCAGCTGAGAGCAAGAGCCAAGTTCTTGGTGTTCAGCCCAGACTGAATCTATTGCTTTTTTAAATGTAGATCATAAAAATCTGCTCACATTTAATTTATTATTATCGTAATATCATTATGGAACAGTAGTAAAATTGTTTAATATATCGGCTGTTTTTCACACCAGAGAGGGAGGATGGAGCAGGAGTTGGGTACTGGCAAATCAGGGGTGTCCTGTGCTGCAGACAACACATCTGACCTTGGGCACGTCTCCTCTGTCACCCCCAAAAGTTGTGTGTTGAGGCTGGGTGGGTTATTTTGGCTTCTCCTGTAATCACTGGGGCCAAAGAGGTTCCAAAAAGAGGCAGAATGAGATGAGATGACATGTCCCCAGGTGGGTACCTGTGTCTTCCCTGCATCAGTAATGGACGCAGGAAGAGAAGTCTGACACCACAGAATCTTTAAGGCTGGAAAAAGAACAGTCCAACCATTCCTGTACTGCCAGGTCCTCCACTAACCCATGTCTCCACATCTCTGTGGCTCTTAGATCCCTCCAGTGACTCCAGCACTGCCCTGGGCAGCCTGTGGCAGGGCTTGACCACCCTTTCAGTGAAGAAATATCCCCTAATATCCAATCTAAACCTTTCCTGGTGCAACTTGGGGCCATTTCCTCTTGTTACCTTGGAGAAATGGTGAATCCCCATCCAAAGGAGTCTAGAAGGACCCCAATAAGGAGACAGCTCACCCAGAGGAAGGGCACACTCCCTAAAGTGTCCAGGACAAGTGCCACAGATAAAACCATCCTTGCTGTTACCTCCCATTAGTCTGGGACATGGAGCCCATCAAGTCCCTTCCATTCCTTGAGGTGACCCCACATGAGACATCCCAGAAGCTGCTGGGCTCCCTCGCGGTGCCTTACAAGTGAATTTGCATCCCAGCCACTGCACAAGTAATGAAGTGGCTTGGGGAAGAATATGAAGAGTGGATCTTAGGCTGAGTGGTTTTATGCAGGGACATTATGCTCTGGAGCCAGCATCCAGCAAAGCGTGGCTAAATCCCAATGGCTCCGTAATCCCAAAATTTCTCAGAGAGAAGCAGGGGTTTAGCTGGATGTGGGGGCTGCAGGTTTCTGCTGCTTAGAGAAGGTCTTGATACTTGTCTGCAGATGATTTGTGGCTATGGGAGGATTCAAACTTGGTTTGGGGACATGGGGGTGGGGGGGTTACAGAGCTGGCAGAAACCTTTGGGAGAAACAAGACTGATCCCAGCTAATGTTGACAGGGAAATAATCTCCTTCAGGATCAAAATAATTTCTAGGTTTGCACTGTGTTGTCTCCAGGGGGAACTCAGGTGCTTATTGAGGCTGAATATAGAGGATTTCTACCTTCAAAACATCCCTGGATAAGTGAAATGCTCAGCAGGAGTGAGGTGCACAAGTGAGGGAGGTGCAGCGGTGCAGTTGATGGGTACAGAAGGAAAAGTTGACAGAGGGGACAAATGGTCGGATGCTCAAGGTTTCTCTTTAAAGGTGTGTGTGTGTCAGAGCTGGCTTTCTCCAAAGATAAATTTTCCTCACTCCTTTGTGAAGCAGCACAAGCTTTCCCAGCACCACTTTGCATTCCTTTGTGTGACTGCAGGGATGTGAAGGTCTGCAAACAGAATGAGAGGTGATGGATTTGGGCAGGAAGTAACAACCCGCACCGCCCAAAAAAACTGTGGACTCGGGATGGAGGTTTGGGCTCAGCTCTGTTTGTCTGGGAGTTTGCAAAAGAATAAATTGGAATGGAGGAGTGAAAGGCTGGTACTGGGTGGCTCCCTGCATCTGGAAACTCTGTGGAGCTCTTGGGAAAATCTCTGGAGCCGCTGGTTTAGATGGATAGCGGTGCCCTGAGCGCCGCAGGGAAAGTGCTGACCTTGTCCTCTTTGGACACTGAAAGCACTTGGTCTCTGAAAGTGCTGCTGACAGCAAAGCTAAAAATAGTGCCAGGAGGACCAGGAGGGCTGGCAGGGAGGGAGGGAGAGCGCCCAAGAGCAGCACACTGACGGGTCACCTCTCTGCCTCTCCCCAGGTGCTCCGTGGACAACCGGGTGACCCGAGTGGCCTGGCTGAACCGCAGCAGCATCCTCTATGCCGGCAATGACAAGTGGTGCTTGGACCCTCGGGTGGTGCTCCTGGCCAACACCAAAACCCAGTACAGCATCCAGATCCAGGATGTGGATGTGTATGATGAGGGCCCCTACACCTGCTCCGTGCAGACAGACAATCACCCCAAGACATCGCGTGTCCATCTCATCGTGCAAGGTAAGAAGAAGGGAGTTTGTAGAGGGGTTGGGTTTGGGGCTTTGCTTTCTGTTCTTTTTGGCCTAGTGTCTCCTCCTCCCATTGCTCCTATGTTGAGCATGTTCAGCTTGGTGCAGAAGTAGAGGCTGATCCACAAACTTGGATCATCCCAAGCTGGGTAATGAATTTTACAGAGTCAGAGAATTTGCTGAGTTGGAAAGGACCCACAAGGATCACAGAGTCCAGCCCCCGGCCCAAGAGTCACACCATGAGGGTATTCTCCAAATGCTTCTTGAGCTCTGTCAGGGTTTATCCAACTTTGCTGATGTAATCCCAAGGCTCTGATACAGGCAGCTCTGCCTCCCGACACAGCCACTGGCAAACCCGTGGTGCTGTTTGTTGTTGTTGTTGTTTTTTGCTGTTTTTTTGTTTTCCAAGGTGGAGGCAGTGCATGAAGTAAAACTTGTGCTGGGGGGAAAGGGAGAGCTGACAGATTTGTGTGCTTTGTGGGGGTGTGTGTATGCCTAGCAACAATATGTGTTTGTGTTTTGAAATTCCATACTTTCGGAGAAGGAGGAGGAGGAGAAGGACCAGCACAGGGTGCTGGAGCACTTTTGGTGGCTAAGTGGGTGCCTCTGTGTGCTCTTCAGCAAATGTGTGAGCACACACGACTTCTGGAGAGGGGATAGACAGGTGTGGCCACAGGTTATGGACAAGCAGATGGATATTCATGGAAGATAACTCCTGTGCCCATGTGGCAGGGCAAGAGCTGGGCAAGGAGGAGCCTCGTGGAGGGACACACAGAGCCTGATGAGCTCTTAGCTTGGGGCAAGATTAATGGAAAATTCCTAATCCCTTGCTAGCAACTGGGTTTTTTTTCCTGCTGCTTCTTCTGTGATTTGGCTGGGAGCCCTCTTAACATGACACACCAGCTTGAGTATTGGAATCTCGTCTCGGGCTAATTTTCGAATGCTGATGGGTGTATTGATTTGGAAACAAGCTGGGTTAAAAAGGCATTGGTCTTGTACACAGAGTCGGGTTGAGCTAATCCGCCGTCGATATTCCAGGCCCGAGCACTATTGACAGCCTAATGAATAGAAGTGGGGAAAAAACCCAGACTCAGGGCCTTTATTTTTCCTCTTCCCTCCCTTTTCATTTTCCTTTTCCTCTTCAAGCAATCAAGCTGACTAACCAGAGCCGGACTTTCTCCATCTCCATTAAGCGCGGAGGGAAGCGGATGCATTGCCAGCTCCGGTTCTGGCTGTTTATCTTGCAATCTCTTATTACCTGCCTGAGTTTCTTAAGCCAAAGTCGATCACCAGCAAGTTCTGAAGTCGCTATCAGATGCTGGGGTGATGCAGGACAATTTCTATCTGTTCTCTTCTGATTCCCATTTCCTGACCTAAATTTCCTGTATCACCAGACATCCAGGTCCATCCCTCCCGTGTCCTGCTGTATCATTAGGAAGAGATATTTGGGTACTGCAGGAAAAGGTCAGAGCTTAACTCCTTGCAGCAGTTAAGTACGGGATGATTCAGTGATGGGCTCAGTCTTGTAAATGTGCTGAAGCTCCTCATGCTGCCTGCAGAAATTCCAGCTCTGGAGAGCGAGCCCCCTAATTTGAAGAGCTGTTCTTTGGCTCTCCCAGCCCTTTCTAAGAGCAGGACATGAAAGTGAATTACCATGTCCAATTAAAGGGAAACGTGCCTTAATGACCTCAATGAAAATTGGACTGGGGTGCCAGGATTAACTCTCCTGCCTTGCAAATTGGGCCCTATAAATATGTTTTCTCTAATAATCCTGCCCAAAACAGCATTCAGCTTGTGGGAAGTGGTGCTTATTCACCCCCCTAGAAAAGCAGGGTGGCCCAGTACCAGATTTCAGGGATGTGCCAAGTTCAGCACATGGCCCTGGGACATTTTGCCCCTTCCTGATAGGGGCAGCCTGATAGGAAAGGAGAGGTGATGTGAGGAGGTGAAAAAGGAGGTGTCTCCTTTTTAACAGGTTTAGCCAGGAGGAGGGCAGGGTGCAGGTTGCTCTAAGCAGGTCCTGAGTTTCCCCTTGCTGCACCAGCAAAGGGCCTGGAGGCACAGCTCTGGAGGCAGGAGCTCTCCAGCCTCTCAGGATGCAATTAAATCGTGCCCCGGGGCAGGCTGTGCTCTCCAAAGGGACTGGCAGCCGGGGGGGGGGGGCAAGGAGCGCTTCCCCTTCCAGCCAGGATTGCAGCAGCCTGCTGCTCCCCCAGGCAAGCAGGGTGCATATCAGCCAGGCCCTGATGCTCTGAGCCCATGCCTGCATCCCTGCTCCTCCCCAGGTTTAGGGAATATCGCTGGGAAACAGCCATGGATGGAGGGCATCGGTGGTTTCGGCCAAGGGGTGCTGGAGGGAAGCAGAGCTATGGGAGGCTGGAGAGCAAAAAACAGGAGAGGGATAGGGGTGGGAGACTGATGTTCCTGCAGGGTATGAGGGTCAGAAATGATCCCCAAGGAGAGAATCAGGTAGAAACACCCAGATCTGATGATCCCCACACTGCAGCAAGGGGTGAGCTGCACATTTATTTCTAGGTTGGCTCTACTGGATGGGCGAGATCCCAAAATAGGTGGGGAGAAGGCACCTCAAGAGCTAATTTATCCTGTCCCCCTGCAACCAGGCAGAGACCTCGCTGCCAAGAACATGTGAAAGCTATTCTTGAAAATCTTTAACAAAGCAGGTTCTTCAGTCTCCCCAGACAATCTATTCTACTGCTTTGCTACCTTTTTAATTAGAAAATGTATAGCTAATATCTAACTTAAACCTTCTTTGTTGCAAATGAAGTGGAGTTTTTCTCAGCTTATTCCCAGTGGATGTGGGGAACAATTGATCAGTGTCCTCAGTAATAACCTTTTGCTTTTGGAAGGTTGTTATCCCGGTGCCCCTTAGCCGCCTTCTTTCTGAAACCATCCAAGCTCTGTTTTTCCCACCTTTCCTCATTGGCCAGGCTTTCAGAAACACTTGTCAGTCTTAAAATCCTGGTACAAAAGGGAAAAGGTGATTGCTGCTGATCCAGGAATAGCAGGTCGGTGCCTCTGTGCTAATGTGGGACAAATGAGCTCAGGAATGAGACAGCAGACCCTTGGCACCAAATGCACCAAAGTTCAACCTGCTATTTTGGGGACTGCTCTAAATGGGGTCAGGCTGGTGGTGCCAAGCTGATGTCAGCCAACAACAGAGCTGCCAAAGGGACAGGGAGATTCTCAGTACCTGGATCTCTCCTGGAAAAATGCACCCAGATTACAGACAGAGCTAAAATGAGCAGCTCAGGGACCATCCTTGTCACCTGCAGGGTCTGGAAGGTGCTCCCACTCCTTCAGTACATGTTCCTTCTTAGGAGGAGTTGCCATAAGACCAGACAAAGCACCAAAAACCAGCACTGCCTGTGTTTGCAGGAATCTGCCTTGAACCTTGGGGAGAGCGAGATGTTTTTGGGAGTAAATCCCAAAGAAACAAAATCCAAGGAAGCCCCACTTTCAACAAGTAAACTGTGAACTTGGAGTGGGGCAGAAACCCAGAGTGAGGAAGAAGATTTAGCTCTCACTGACCTCTGAGGAGCGATGCTTTTCCTTCTTCTCCTCTCCTGTATCTCACTCTGGTTTCCTAAGCAAATCCTACTCCTTGCAGCAGCATCTCAGGCACATCACGCCTCCCACAGCAGCATCTCCCCCTTCTCCCTGCTCCCTGCAGGACATTCCAGCTATTTAAGCCATTCTCCGGGTTCCTGGGTTTAAAGGAGAGAGGGGAGGTAGGAGGAGAAGGACGATATCTGAAAAGCTGTTATTTGTATTGATAATAAGCCGTCTCCAATGCGTGCCTGCAAAACACTCCCACTGCCTTGTAAGATGCATTAAGGGAACTTGGCCTTATCTCAGTGCTGGAAATGGACTTGGGGAAGGAGGCACGGAGCCTGCCAGAGTTTAATCTCACTTAGGCACACGAATTTGCATGATAGAAAATGGTGGAATTTTAGTGTTTAAAAAGAAAGAAAGAAGGGAAAAAAAAAAAGAAAAAAAAAAAAAAAGGCAAAAGCAGAAAAGCAGGCAACTGGGGGATATTAGCGCTTTCCCCGCTTCTTTATCAGTTTCCCTGGACCTATCTGGCTCTTGCTGTTGTCACTGAAGCAACTAATCACCCCTCCCCTTTTGTTTGGTGTAAATGAGTTTTCCCCACTCCTCCAGGAGCCAGGGTTAATCTTCAAATCCCACCTTTGTCTGGGAGTTAATTACGTGCTCGGCGGAGTCCGGGGGCTGTGGACACAGGTGGCAGAGGTGGCAGTGCCGGTGGCACCTGTCCCCACGAGGGGAGCAGCCCTGCCAAGGTCTGTGCCAGCCAGATAAAGCCACCGGCTTTGTTTCAATCACCACACTGCCCAATTAATTTTCCTTTGATGCCACAAGCCCCTTTCACTCGTGGGACAGCAAGGAGAACTTTTTGTTATTTTGCTGCCTGGGTGCCTGGGAAATGCCTTTGCTGGGAGGAAGGCTCAGTCCCTGTAGTCATCATCACCTTAGCTGTGGGGCTGTGCCACCAGTGCCAGTGGTTCTGGGAGCAAGGAGGGACAAGGGATTTGCCCACCAGTGGCAGAGGATGTGCAGACATCGGTCACGTTTGAAGCCGTGGGTTGCAGTTTCACACCGGGCAGTTTCACACATCCTGCTTCTGGCATGGATTTACTGGTGTGTCCACACATTTTCCCCCTGGGAGCAGCTATTCCTTCTAGAAGCAAAAGCAGGTTTAGATAATAACTCCTAAAAGGCATGGGGGAGCTGGGAGAGCCTCCCCAAAGCTGTGGAGGGGAGGAAAGCAGCGGCACAAAATGGAAATCCTCCCTCACTTCTCCTGAGCTCTCGGCTCCTTTGACTGATGTGTTCCTTCCCCGTCTCTCTTTTGTTGCTAATAACCATCCCTCTGTCAAAGCATCCTTGCCTTTTGTATCAGGGCTGTTGTGGAGGACTGAAGGTCTCCCACACTCTCTCACGCACTGGCCTAGTTTTTGGCTCTTTATCCTCGTTTTGCTCTGCCCTCAGGGAGCATCTCTTCAGGTCCCACATCCATTACTGCCCCTGGATCCCTCCTTCTCCCCCACCCTCAGATCCCAGCCCTGCCTTCTCTGGGATGTGAATGTCCGAGTTCCCCTGTGCAGTGGCCTCGTACCCAGCCAAGGCTCCCTCCAGCCTCCCCAAAGTCACTTGACCTCTTTGCAAATCAGTTTAACATCTGTGAGGCAGAGATAATAATTGTCACCTACTTCACAGGGGGGTTGATGAGGATTAATTCATTAATGTCGACAGAGGTCTTTGAAGATGGAATGCACTATCTGAGAGCTAAACGTTATTATTAATTAGCAATTATATCGTGGGGTGGGAGCAGGGAGGGAAAAGAGACTCCAGAGTCTGTATTATGGGAGAGTTTGCTCTGGGCTCACATTCTGCCCTTGCTGCAGCTTCAGGCTGCCCCAGTTTCATGTCCATGCTGCTGCTGGAGGGAGCCAGGCACTCTGCATCCCGCTGGGGGTGTGTCCCACCGTGCTGCTCCTTCCTGGAGTTTGTGGATGGGCCCGCTGGTATGAGGAGTGAGAAGGACTGGGAGGTGAACAGTGCTCAAGTGAGTTAACATTGTTAGGAGGGCAACTTGGAGGTTGGGATAAAGGAAAGGCACAGAATCCCAGAGTGGTTTGGGTAGGAAGGGACTTTAAAGCTCCCCTAGTTCCATCCCCTGCCATGGGCAGGGACAAATTCCACTGTCCCAGGTTGTTCCAAGCCCTGTCCAGCCTGGCCTTGGACACTTCCAGGGATCCAGTGGCAGCCACAGCTTCTCTGGGTAACCTGTGCCAGGTCCCCACCACCCTCATTGTAAAAAGCTTCTTCCTAATATCTATTTCATGAACTTTTTTCAATTTCAAACCATTCCCTCAAGGCATCCTCTGGGCTTGCCTGGCACCCCAGTGATGCAGCGGGCCAGAGTCTTGGGAGGATGTATCCTGTTCCCAAGGGGAAAGACTTGGCAGGAGAGTGGAGGAGAGGAGAAGGAAGATCCAGTGATTCACAGGACACACAGACCAGTTTAATTTCCTTCCTGTTTTTCTTCCTTGTGTACACCCAGGCTGTGGTTAATTCCTGTTTGTCTCCCCAGTGAAGTGTTAATGCTGCAGGCCTGTGTGTCACTGGGTTCCCTCAGGCAGCACTGACAGAGTTCTTTGTGGTCCCCTCCAGATGTCCCGTGCCCCAGTGCTGGGGGCATTCCCACCTCTGACATCCCCGTGGCTCCACTGTTTCCATCCTCCCTGGCTCAGCCGTGTGCGCTTCTGTGGCAGCGAGGAGAGCTCAGTGGAACTCTCTCTGCTACTCCCTCAGAGCCACAGAGGTCACCCTCAGATCACCCCTCTTCCAGAAAACAAGAGTGTGCTCCTCTTTGAGCCTTTCTGAGCACGCGAGCGCAGCAGCCCCATTCACCCAAGCTCTCCAAAGGCTTTCAGGGAGAGGTCACCCGCCTCACCCAGAGCCATTCAAGAGTGACTCCGCTAATCCCTTCTGCGGAGAGGCTGAACCTTGGAGGCCGGCGTGCCGGCAGCTCTGCAGGCAGGGAGCACTGGAGTTGTGTGTGGCTCTCCAGATGTGCAGCATCCTTTCCCCCCGTGGATTTACCAGCCACGTAAAGAGGTGCCACAGCAGCACCCAGGATGAGCGCCGGCCATGTCCCACTGCCGCGTGTGGTTTCTGGAGGAGCTTTGCGATAAAGCCAGTGGGGGTTTAATGAGGTCACTGCAGTTTAATGTTACTGCAGTAATCTCTTTTGTTTTACTACATTAAAATATTTGTGGTGGAACGGTTGGACCACTGTAATGTGATAGCGCTACCTTAATGTTATTGTTGCCATGGCAACACTAATGGCAGCTCAATAACATTATTGCAATTTAATCTTACGACAATAAAATTAAGGGTAGAACAGTGAGACCTCGGCTCTGTAATGTTACTAGAGTAACAGCATTGTTATCGTAACCGCAGGAGCGGAGTCAGCCCGCTGTAGTGTAACATTGGTACCGCGCTTTGTTGTTACTACAGGAACACCACGGAAAATCACAGCAGGGGATGAATGGGAGGAGACGTCACCGGTGCGCTGGTGCTGCTGCTACCCTGGGGCTGTCAGCATGGGGAGGTCATGCTGTAATCCCATCACTTATTCATCTAATTCCTCAATTGTGGTGCTTTTATCGGGGTCTGTCCTCTTCTCCCTCCTTTGCTGGAGCGCTTTGGAGCAGGTCTGTTGTTTTAGTGGCAGTAACTCTGCAGGGAAGGATTTAAAGCACTGCCTCCATCTAGTTCCAGATCCTTCTGCCTGGCGTTTTATAGCATGTGGCTGTTATGGAGTGATAACGTTTTATATTTATATGTCATCTTTCAATGTGAAGGATCCCAGCACAAGCTACAAATTACTGCCGTGCTGCAGGGCCAGGCAGACAACCCGGCACACGCAGCGTGCCAGAGGAGGGGTTTCATCCAAGGGCACTGATTCCTCTGCAAGTGAGAGTCTCCTTTGCCTAGAGGATTCATCCAGAGACCCCAGACTTTGTGAGGTGGGGCACAGATCTTTGTGCACCCTATGCCACGTGCCCCAGGTAGCACCTGCCATGGCTGGCATGGGTATGGGCAAAATTCCACCTTTCCCAGCTGGCAGCACTGTATCAGGGCTGGAGAGGCAGTGGGGGGACAAGGCACAGGTGACATCTCTGTGCCATGCAGGGGCTCGCTGCAGTTTTCTCCAGCCTCCAGGGGAGGGAGGCAGAGCTGCTGATCTGTCCCGAGCATCGCAGAGCTTCCCTCATCCTTCCCAGGCCCAGCGCTCCCAGGGACGCACACTTGCCATGCCCAGGGATGTGTGCTTTTGGCCGAGGGATGTGCCCAGGGGTGCATTCTTTCTGTGTCTACTGATTCATGATTGTTTTGCCCGGGTATGAGCTCTTGCTGTGCTCAGGGATGTGCTCTCTGTGCAGAGAGATGTGGGTTTGTTGAGCACAGGGGTGCAGATTTGCCACAGTCAGGGATGCACTCTTGTCCCCAGGGATGTCTGCTTGCTGTGCCCAGAGATGCACTGTTGTCATGCCCAGAGATGCCCTCCTGCCACGCTCAGGGCTGCAGGTTTGCTTTGCCCAGGATGTGTGGTTTGTGCCCAGGGATTTGCCATTCCCAGGGATGCTCTCCTGCTTGCTGTGCTCAGGGATGCACATTTGCTGTGCCACACCTGCCAGCCACGTTTAGTGCCCCAATTGCCCACTTGCCCACCTGAACAATCAGCAGGCAGGAATTTTCCCTCTGCTTTGAGCCCTTATGCTGCCTCCCAGTTTCTCAGATCTCCATCCCCAGACAGCTTTTTGGCACCTGAATCTGGGGGTGTTGCTGCCCGCCTGCATTCCTCCAGCCCAGCCCCGATCTGGGCCCGCTCTGTGCAGCAGCTGCTCCGCTCCCCTCATGCCTCAGCATTTGATCTCTCTCCATGAGTATTTGGATTCTGACCACTGCAGTAATTCCTTGTTTGTCCTTTAATAAAAGACCCGTGGGCTCCCCTTGACACCGGAGCTGGAATCGCTGGGACCTGGGGTGTCCTGTGTGCCAACTCTTTGTGGCAATCTGGTTCCACATCCATCCTGCCAACCCCGCTCCTCCGGGGGTTACGTGTTTGAAAACACCAGCAGCAGCTCATCTCCCATTCACTGTTTTTCTCCATCATTTGCTTTATTAAATATTGATTTTCTGTTGCATTATTAAACCTTAAGTCCTGAGCATAAATTCAGAGTTGATACTTTAATCTGGCTCTTCTTTTTGGCCTTTAGAACTGATTTTTCTGGCCAGTCTCTCCGGAGGCGAGTCCAGAAGCAAAAACCTGTTGCAGAGGCTTGGGGAGTCAGAGGATGAAGCAAAGGGCTCTTCCCAAGGGATTTTTGTCTGTTTGGTGTAGTCTTTGCTATGAAGGTGGCATCCATAGGGATCCTGGCCTGCAATCCTGCACAGACCTTGAGTGAAAGGAGGCTGGGGAGGAATCAGCCAAGTTTTTTCAGGGAATTTTGTACGTTAATGGCTGCCGGAAGGATGTAGTCCTCTCTTTTTTCCTCTTTTTTTGCATAGAGATTGCAATCTGGAATGGGAATTTAGCCTGGAGCCACTGCGTGGGCAGGGTGGCAGTGAGGCATCCAGCCCTCCACGTGCCTGGCTCTGCTCCCTAGGGTTTGCTGCCTTGCTCTGCCAAAATTGCCCTGCTTGGGAGCAGGACTGTGCCGAGGAAGGGAGCCACAGATGGCAATGCCTTGTCCTAAATTCATTCCCAGCTCCTGAGTGATGCTGCACAAATCTGGGCATTTTTTTACCCTACAAATCCTCAGCAAAACCAGAAATGGCCTTGGCCAAAGCTGCAGGCAAAGCCAGAGGGATGTGGGTGGTATAAAGCCACCACCAATAAACCAGGAGCAGTGCAAGTGGCCACCATCCCATCCTTGATAGCCACGGTGGGTAGCTCTGATCCCCACTCTGATCCCTGCTCTCCTCCCATCCCCTATCGGAGAGCTGCACGCTGCCAGCTGCTGCCAAACCCCATGCTGCCAGCAACCAGGTGTCTGAACATGCTTCCAGAGCCAAGAGAGCTCTGCAGCCAAAAGGGAGGAGGGGAAAGCAGTGTGGCAGCACCGGCAGGTTCGGGAGGATAAAAAAAAATAAAAAAAAATTAAGAAAATTAGAGAAGAAAAAAGGCAGAGGGAGGTTTGCAAACGGCTTTTGGATCCAAACAGGGCATAGAACCTGTGCCTGGCAGCTGCTGTGCTGAGCAGTGATTTAAAAGCAGACTCCCAGCAGCAGGGAAAGAGGCAGAGGGGTAAGCAGATGTGAACACAATGCTGGAGATAAAGGAGAGGCCAAGGGAACAGCTGCCGAAATGCTGCCCAGGCCTGTCACCTCCGAGGGCTAGAGAACCTCCAGCAAATGTCCCCAGGCTTGAGGACAGGCTGGGAGGAGGTCACTGGGAGAATAAAGGGGGAAAATGGGCAGAAAATGTGTTTTTTTCACATTGTTCTTGCTTGGGTTTTGAAGGAGAGGGGGAATCTGGGAGGATGGAGCTGCATTGAAACATGGGGAGAGTTGTGATTTTGTTTTCCTTTCTGTTCTGGTGATGTAATGGAGAAGAAAGAGATTTAGAAAGACAAGGAGAAGCAGGAAGTGGAAAACAAAAAGGCAAGGATCTTTGTAAAAGATGTGGATATGTGATTCTTCAAACAATATTGAAATGTGGTCTTGAAATATTTCTGGTTTGGGTTTTCCATGCCTGCTGTGAAACAGCAGTGAAACCCTTTTGTCCTGTCCCTCAGAAAGGAGGTGGATTTATTCCTTAGTCCATGACTGCATCCCTGGAAGTGATCACCACAGCCCCAATGGGTGCAGGGGCCAGGGTGGGGAGGTGTTCTTGTTTTAGGTGGATCCATATCCTCATACAGAAGAAATCCTTCCCTGTGAGGGTGGTGAGGCTCTGGCACAGGTTCTCAGAGCAGCTGTGGCTCCCCCTGGATCCCTGGAAGTGTCCAAGGCCAGGTTGGATGGGGCTTGGGGCACCCTGGAATAGTGGGTGGCAGGAAAACCTGCCCATGGCAGGGGGGTGGTATGAGATGATCTTTAAGGTCCCTTTCAACCCAAACCATTCTGGGATTCTGTGATTTTTCATTTCTGGCTTGCTTGTCCCGCTAGTAGAGGTGCCCAAAAGATTTCAGCTCTCCTTTTTGGTAGCATCTTGTATCATTTCCTGGGTAGGATTTGGGATGAGGCAGGAGAGGTCACACACCCCGTGCTGGTTCGCTGTCCTGTGTGAGATATGATGAACAGGTCTCAATCCACCCTCCTCTCTGCCCAAATCTCCTGCCCACTGGGCCCCCACAGCCAGCAGACTCCCCAGTGTGTTCCTGGGGCTCTCCTTGCCTGGCCCAGCATTGACACAAGGCATCAACAGAGATGTCTCCTCCATGGTTTGCCCTCCTTGTAATCCCTCCTCCTTGCAGCCAGCCCGAGAGCTTCAGCCTTTGATCCTCCTCCTCTTTTGCAAACACTTCTCTCTGCTTGTGAAATTAAATCTCTCTCACAGTGATTTCCTTCCCTATCTTTTCTTTTTGGCCGAGTCTGTCTGAAATATTCTCTTTTTTTTTGCTCCTTCAGCAGCAGGGCTATATAATTGATGGCCTCGCCAAGCTTTCTGTGCTGAACATTAAACCCTTCCTGCCTTGGCTCCGACCGGAGTTCATTACTTTCTGAAAAGCTCTGTTGTCTGTTTGTGCTCAGATGATTGTTGCTGTGGAGGGGAGGATGTTGTCAGCACAGAGAGAGGAGGAGGGGTTGGGTTTGGCCAGGGATGCTTTGTAATCAAATCCTGCTCCCTTTAGCAAATTTTTGAGTGGAAGGGGCTTCTTTTAGTAAAATTGAAATATGGTACCCTCCTGAAGCAGAAGCACAAAACTCAGGGTCTGAATTAGTGCAGCAAAAGGTCGTCTGGCTCTTGGGGCAGTGGGAAAATGCTGCTTTGCAATATACCCCTGCTCAGCACTGGGCAGGAGGGAGCAGGGACTGCTCCCATCAGCACAGGCTGATTTCCTGGGATAGGCATTTATTACCATGCCACCTTTCTCAGTGAACCCGCTGTGGTCATTCCTTCCAAGCATCTGCATCCCAGGAGCTGCCCTGGGAAGGATGAGCCCCATGCCATGCTGGCAGGGTCCCTCCAGCACCGTGGTGTCCTTGTCCTGGAGCTTGGGGTCACTCTCTGTGTGTTTTTACATGATGCAAATCCTTTCTGCACATTTTGGCCTTTCCTGGCAAGACAAGGTGGTGCTTTCTGTGCTTTGCCCTAACACTGATGACACTCCTGGCTCCCCATCTCCCTCCATGGGCTGTCCTCACTTAAAACACAGCAAGGCTGAGGTGATTACAAGGATTGGAGATGCAGTGACTCTTCCCTGCCAACAAGTAATTGATTTATTAAAGACATTACAATACATTCATGGTTGAGCGTAAGAGTTTCCTTTGAACTCGCTCAGAAATCCGAGGGGATTGTTCCTGTTTGCGAGGACCGCGGGCAGAATAAATCTGGGCTCCCCCATCGCCTCCCCCCCGTGCCGCCACAATTTCATTTCCCTTTGACTGGCGCGAGTAAATATCACAGCTCGACAACTCCAGTCCAGTGACTGGTGTGATCCAATTTAATAGCATTTAAAAATTCAAAGTGATTGTTAGCCAAATGGAAATGTAAGATTTCATACCCAGCCTGCCTTGGGGAGGAAAGGGAGAATTAGGGAGGGTGCGGGGGATGTAGACAAATGGACTAGATAAAAAATAATGGAAAGTAACTTAATTAAGAGGCTCGAGTCAAGTTAAAAACAGTAATGATTTTGAATCGGAGAACCACAGGTATTAAAAATGAAAGGAAAAGAGGAAAGAAAGAAAAGGAGAGTGCGGATAAAAAGCCTCCAAAATGATTAAACGGGAGGAAAAAGAGGCATAGGAAGAATGGGGTAAAAATAGTCCTTCCATGTAAAGCAGGAGCACATGGGGAATAGACGATGCTGGTGATGAGGCTGGGCATTAGGAAGACAAATAGGGAAATTAAGGATGCTCTGGCGGTGATAATTCCCTGTGGCTTTTCTGGCATTCTCGGAGGCACGAGTGTGGCCGAGAAGAAGACTCGAGGGCTTTGTTTAGGAGAAACAGGAAATGAAGGAGCAGTCCTAATGGGAAAGGAGAACAGCCCCCGCGTTCTCCAGGCGCATCGATATCCTTCCCTTGTGGGACCATCGCTCTCTCCTTTTCCTTCGCTTTTAGCTCTCTCAAATGTTGCTTGGTTGGGTTGAAATTGGGGATTGGAATTTTAATTGCCCCTCTGTGTACAGGGATATACAGCTGTGCTCGGTGGTCTGATGACTGATTTTTAACCGTGGAGCTCTCGTTCCGTGCAGCCCCATGGAAATATCTGCCCTGGCAGCCACCCTCACTCTCCCTGTGCCTCTTTGACATGGTTTCCCAAGCTCCACAGAGCATGAGAGGCAGGTGCTGCAGAGCGTTGATCCGAACAGGCACCTCTGGCCCATTTGATCTCTGGGTCTCATTTCTCCATCCGTGAAGTGGGAATAATAACGCACCCTTATCTCCCAGGGTGATTTGATGATAGGGATAAACCACATATGAAGGCTTGGGAAGGACAGTAAGCATCATCCCACAGACTCTGGATTGTTTGTATTTGCACTCCTGCTTGTTCCTGGCACCTTTGGGCAAGCTTTGGGTTGGTCCCCTGGGCTTGGGCAGCTGGGAGTTTGCCTAGAAATGTGCCTTGGGATAAGGTGAGGGACCGGAAATATTCCATGGGAGGGGTGAAGAAGGCTGTGAGGCTCTTGGAGCCCAAGAAGGAGAGCCTGAAAAAGCAGAGATATAAAGAAATTCCTAAAAGGAGTAAGGAATGGATCTTTGGCAAGGCAGAGCTGCCTCTGTTGGTGTGATGGATGAGTCACAAGAGATGTGTTCCCATGGGGATAGGAGGAGTGGCAGCACATGGAGGCCATGGATCACCTCACCTGTGGTTCATTTTGGACTGCCGGACCTTGCTGACCTCCCACTTCATGAGCTTTGCTCTCCCACTCTGTTCTCCCAGACAGAGTCTTGGCATAAGTAGCAGCCTCCAGACCACCTAATCAGACAATCACAGGGCTGTGCTCCCTGCCTGACCCATTAATTTTTAACTGGAGTCAAAGGCAAAGATGGGCAGAAGCCCAGGCAGGAGTAAAAGCCATGTTCGGAGCATGAAGGGCACCTGGAAGAGCTGGAGCTCAGCAAGGATGGGAGGAAAAGGCTGTTTGGGGACTGGCAGCGCTGGCAATGCAGAGATTCAAATAGATAAATGAGGCAAAAAGAGCATGGATAGACTCAGAAGATCCAAATAAACTCACTCAAAACTTGGGGCTTTTGGGACACCACAGATCTCAGTGGTTTTTGAAGTGAAAGCACAGGTCCAGAGATGCTTTTGGGGAAGCACAGCTCGTCCTCCTGCGAGAGTGGGTGAGCCACACGCTCCTCCTGGGCATGGGCTGGAGGCTCCCCGAATTAGCTGAGTGTCAGTGTGGAAGTGCAATCACAAACACTTTGTGCTCCAGCCCAGGGAGAGAGCACAAGAGCGAGAGCACCGAGATAAGAACAAATATGCAAGAGCATAGTGTGTTTTTAATGGAAGGGAGATTTATTTCTCTCTGTGTCTTTTTAAGCCTCTAGATAGATCATAAAAAAACCCAGCCCAACCCACACACAACCTGTCTGCCTGAAATAGCCGAAATGTAATTTAAAGAGCATCATTTTAACTAATACTTCACTTCAGAGACACCTGCCCTATATTCATTGGAGATGCAGGCTGCATTAGAGCATCTGATTTATCTTTGGAAAGGATGTTTCAGCTCCTTTGTTCCTGTCAGGTCCCTTTTGAGGAGTAAAGTGGCACAGGGGTGGTTTGGCCAGCTCAGCCCTGGTTGTGATGCCCACTCTGCATGGACATAGAGCTGGAGGGGACAGGGAGAGACTCCCGGCTCTCCAGGAGCAGAGTGGGGAGCACGAGGGTGGGGCACAGCCACTCTGGCTGGTTGGGGGAAGGGGAATTGGAGGTCTGTGTAGAATTTAGCAGGACAGGGTGCACTGATGGATCAGATGAGCAGTATTGTGGATATCTGCTGTCCTTTGGAACGGGAAATTCCAGGTTGCCTGGGAAGGGCTGTTTGCAGGTACAGCCACTTGAGACACATGTCCTAAACTAGATCTGTGCATCTGTCCCCATGGAGAATTGCCCCCACCTCCAGTTCCTGTGGCCATAGGCTCTGGATATCTTAGAATTTCATATGTTGTTGTCTTTTTAATGAGCCTGCAAGGATGAGAAATTCTTGTCATTACATTGATGGAGAGATGAGACCAAACGAGACCAAGGGTTTTGCCAGGAGCACTCTGGCAGAGCCGGCATCCATCCATCCTTCTCTGCACTTATTGACCCACAGCAAGGAGGATTTTCTATCATTAAAAATAAAGGAAGTTCCACAAATCATGATTTTCTCCCAGGGTGGAGGAAAGGATCCCCTGTTGGCCTGCATCCCCCAGGTCCCAGGCTGGTCCTAAGCTGGGGTCACCTATGGAGGATGAGGGAGTGTAGTGATGAGCATGAGGAAAGATGGGGAGAGGAGAGCTGCTGTGAAATCCCTCACTCGCCCTTTCTGATCTGAAGTTCACTTGTAATATTTTCCCCGGCTCGGGTTGCTAATGCGTTTTGTTCTCCAGAGTGTGCGTGGCCCGGCTTCCCGCGCAGCCTTTAATTAGTTTCTGGATGATGACATCTCCGCCGAGAATCATCTCGTCGTGTCCCTCCGATCTCGGGGGGAGATAAAGGAATCTAATAAAGACATTCAGCATTTCGAGGTGATGGGTTTGACAAGCTTTGTATTAACCACGAGTCGTGTTCAAACTTTCTGGGGTGCTGTCAGCACGCTCTGGCTCGTCCCCACACAGGGATTTTCCCAAGGGTCTGATGGAGACTCCAGCGTGGAAGGAGGGGAGCTGGAGACCCTGTGTCCCCTGAGCAGGGTGTGACAGAGTCACTGTCACTTTGATGGTCACCGTGGAGGCAGTTGTGAGAGAGGCTGTCGTGCCTTGAGGAGAGGTGTCAATAATGCAAGAAAAATGATGCAGGTGTCTTAAGGATTCGAGATCCTTCAATTTTCTGCCTTTCATGAGGCGTTGCTTGGCTTGCAGGGGGAATCCCAGGTGGCTCGGGGTGCAAAAACTGGAAACTAGATCCGTGCAGCGTGTGTGGAGTTGAAAATGAGATCTGTCTAGACAGGGAGCTGAACTGCCAAACACTCCTTGTTTGGCTGCATTTCTTCATGGATAATAATGGAAAAACTTCGCTTTTATATCTTTCTTCTTGTTTTCTTTTCACTCAGCATCATTAGACTCATTTTAAAGGAGGCAACGAAGTCTAGAGCAGTGCCACATCTTCCTTCAGTCATTGTAATATGAACACAGAATTCTCCCAAACCTGAGGGAAGCATTCTGTCTCCTCTTAAAGCTGCTTATTAATAACCATGCAAAGAAGCTCTGGTTTGATTCCCCACAGGTGTGGGGCTTGGTGTCAGGTGTTTTCTTCATTTTTTTGCTAGGAAAAATGATGCAGATCCCTTCAGTGTGTTGAAAGCAGGGGAGTGAATCTAGTGAGGCAGTACACCTACTCCTTAGGGAGCTGCTCTTGACCCAGGCTTGTGACCTGGACCCATCCAGAAATCAGGGAAAAATCCTTGTGCTTGAGCCCCGACTCTCCTATTGTGCCACGTTTATTGTGGTGTATCCCTTGTTGACTGCAGCAGTAGTGCTGATTTATGCTGTCGTAAGTGGAATCAGATTGGGCTCCCTTTTGGCACTTAGCTATAAAGTTTGTCTGCAGAAACCCTGCTGTTTATGCGGTGAATTATACCCGCGTTCACAAATACTTTACTAATGAATGATTGGGAACGTCTTGTTTCCCCCTCCTCCTCTGAGTTATTATGATGCTGTGCTGTGTAACCTGCTGCAGAGACGGGTGTAAAAAATCTCATGTCCTCCAAGCTCCCCTGCAACAGGAGCTGTTACCTGTTTGGGAAATCATTTAGACACATTTCGGTGCCGTATGACACATCTCATTACGCCTCGCTTTAGAACGAGCAATTGTCATTAGTTATTTATTAATTGCTTATTAAGGTCGTTATGTATGTCTTCTTTGTTTCCAGCCTTCTTTCTTCATGGCTTTGGTTGCTGCCAGGTTTGTGAAGAGGGGGAGCAACCCCTTGGCAAAGGGATTGTGCTGAACCTGGGGAGGGGGCGGTGGTGCCAACCCAGGGTGCAGGCAGCCCTGGGGAGCAGGACAGGCACCCACAAGGGGTTTGTGTACAAATCTTGGTGGCTGAGCAGGCTCTGAAGCTGTTTGCTCTTCCTCACACCTTTGGACAGGCTCAAAACAGCTCCTGATATGATGGAAGGATGATATGAAGCAAGGATGATATGATGGAAGGACGATATGACAGGAAGACGAAGGCCTCTCTGCTTTTCTCTTAACTATAATTGTGTTAGAGCAGCACAAACTGATTTAAAAGCCCATTATAATACACCTGCATTTGAAGGCACAGGGCTCTCAATTTGCTCCCTAAAGGCAGAAAGCTTTGGAACACCAAAGAGTGTTGAGGAGGAAGCACCATGGAGGTGCCTGGCACTGTGGCAAGCAGCACTGCACCTTTTCCTGACCTGGCAGCTACAAAGTGCCCTGGTTACAACCTGGAGGAGTCCTGGAGCTGGATGGGGGGTCCCTGCCTTGGGCAGAGCCTCAGCTGACTGAGGGTGGGCTCGGTTTGATTCCACATTGCTGGAGCAGGGATAGAACACCCAGGATCCCCCTCACCCAGTCCCAGTGGCAGCACCTGTGGCAGCAAGCTCTGTAAAACACAGGGAAGTCTGAGTGTGACAGCAGTAAGAAGCTGTTATGAAAAGCAGGAGCAGTGTCAGGCTGATGCTCAGGAAGCTGCCAGTGCACATCACAGATCGCCTGCAGAACGCAAGTCTGACTCTCCTTCTTTTTCTTTCTTTCAGACACTTTTATAGTTGTTCTTTGTTGTTTCCTTTGATTTGGAGCAGATGTTGCTCGTGCTGGAAGATGGAGGTTTGCATGTTTTATGAAGAGGAAGCAGGGCTGGGCTTACCAGGACAGACACTCTCTCCCAGGCTGTGCGAGGGGCTGACACCCCTTGGCTGGGACAAACACCTGCTCTGCCTCCTCCCACAACAGGAGGGTTTGCTGCTCTGGAAGAGTCACAAGTACATTTCTGCTGGCCTTGGCTCCCAAAAATGGGTAGAAGGGGGGTGGTTAAGGAAAAAAAATGCAATTGTGCATTGAAAAAGGAATAGACCACTTGGTGAAGCTCATTTGAAGTCCCTTTGTCAGTCTGAGGTGAGAGGTTGTTCAGATGCACCCTCCACTCAGTGTGGCTGAAGTTTGGGGTGCTGGGGTGTCAGGAGACAGAGGTGGGGACACAGGGTCAGGGAGAGGACAACCCAGACAAGCAGCACAGTCAGTACATGCCAGGAAGGTGGGAGGGGAGGGGATGATGATGGAGATGGAGGTGGCAGGGCCCAAGCATGGAGGCAGAGCTGGTGATGTTTATGCAGTGTGGGATGAGCTATAAAAGGCAGCTGGAGGAATAATCAGGGAAAGCCTCAGTCCTGCAGTGGGTGCCATGGCAGAGGCAGCAGAGGAGGTGGCAGAAATGCCAGGGGAGCCCCACCACATCCCCAGGATGTGAAGATCTGTGTGCAGCACTGCTGTGGAATACAGTCATGGGATCTGTGAGCTGTGCACCTGTGCTGGCTCGGGAGCGGGTGTTTGGAGGTGAAAGCAGAGAGGGGAATATCATCTGTGCCAGTGGCAGGAGGGCGTCTGTGCGCCAGGGAATAGATGTGTGTCGGCAAGCACATATGCTTGGATCCAGAAAGACATCTATCACCTGCCTCAACACCCTCGAACGTGGAGCTCACCATATGCTTTGGTTAAATATTTAAGCAAGCTGCTTTCTGTCCTGGGGACTCCTCGTGTGCAAGCGGGAACCGCGTCAGGGAGAACTCAGGGCATGCCCTGGGCACCTGCAGGGGGCTGAGAGCACCCAAAAACCTTCCCCAGAGCCGTGGCGAGGATGGAGGTGGAAAAAAGAAGGAGCTGGATGAATAAAGCACCAGCCTGCCCCTGGGGAAATCTGTGCAGTGTCACCGGAGCAGCTTGGCCAACACTGCCATGTTTAATCTCTTCCGAGCAAGAGAGATGCTGAGCACAAAAGGACTGCCCGCAAGGAGAGGGCTCCCGCCTGGGAAGCCTGCATTTACTTAGCTTTATTTATTTATTCATTCCCAAAGGGGCACATCTCCATCTGCTTTCGGCTGAGGAAATGTCTCCTCTGCCCTGCTGCTGCAGAAATGCCAAGTGCTGGTGGAAGTCCTTTAATGCAGAGGGAAGGGAAGTGCTGGTGACTGTTAAATAATATTAAATATATACATGGATCATTTATTTATTAAGATTTCCCTCCCTAGTCTGGTAAAAGCCTTACAAAACACCTGTTTTGTCTCTAGAAAGGCATTTGGAATAGTTTGTGCGGTTAAATATTCAAATATTTAATTAGCATACAATAACCACCGTGTTAAATCCTACCACTGCATAGACAATTCCAGACTTAGTTAACAGCTTCAGTGACGTTTCTCTGGTTTGCTTCCCAGATGTTCTTGCCTCCTCTCATTCCAGATGGGGCACAATAAATTGCATCTCCCACAAATTGTCCTGAGCTTGCCAGAGTATGGTGAACCTTTCCCCTGTTGCATGAGCAGCTCAAGCTGCTTTTTATAGAATTATGGAAAGGTTTGAATTTGAAGGGACCTTTTAAGATGCTCTAGTTCCATCCCCTGCTGTGTGCAGGGACTCCAACCTGGCCTTGAACACTTCCAGGGATGGGGCAGCCACAGCTTCTCCAGGCAACCTGTGCCAGGGCCTGCCCACACGCATTGTAAAAAACTTCTTATACCTGTCCTAAATCAACCCTCCTCAGGTTAAAGGCATTCTCCTTAGTCCTATCAATCAAACACAAGTTTAAGTTGTTTTAATTATGTTTTATAACCTGGTCAGTTGATTTTTGTCTCTTGCCTGGGTGGGTGCAAATGGGCCTGTGCAGTCCCAGAGTAGCAGTGCAAAGTCTGACTTGTTTTTTTTTTAAAGCCTCTGCAAAACAAGCTGAATTGGGTCGATGTGGATTCAGCAGTTAAAAACATCAGAAAGATTCCTCTGTGATGCAGCAAACAGCACATTAAAGATGATGGATACTGCTTTAGTTTTATTAGGACTTAGAGCTGGAAGCTCTTGCTGCTTCCCAGACAAAGGTGGGAATCACTGCACCTCCTCTTGGCTCTTCCCACCTCTGCAAAATGACAATGGTAATACCCCCTTGGCCTATTTTTGTTGTCCAGACCATGTGCTCTGTGTTTTTAGAACACACATGGATTTCCTGGCTGGCAGACCCAGCCTCACTAGGAGCACAGCAGGGCAATCATAACGATGTTGTAATTAATTGCATCTCCTTGATGGACCTGGCCATGGGCAGATCATTCCCAGCTCTGAGTGGTCCCACAAGGAATGTGCTGTCCCCTCAGTGACACTGAAGCATATGAATATTTCTTTAGGTGTTGTCTTTGTGCCCTCCATTGTCCTGCCCCAGAGCCCCCTCTGTTTGGGAGCAGCTGATCCAGAGTTGTTCTCCAGTGCATGATTAGCAGATTAGCCATCATGCCCAGAGCAGCAAAAAAATGAACTCCCAGAAGCCCTTCAAAACAGAGAATAATTCATTACCCACCTTGATTTCCACTTAAAATGTACTTTAACTACACTTCCAACTACAAACCCTAAATCACCATCATGTTCACAAAAAATCCATCATTTTTTATTTTATTGCACGGCACTGGCATGACATAATCCCTTCCAGAGCGTCTTGGAGTGCTTTACGGATCAATAAATTACTTACCTGCACAGCAGAGGCATTGCGTGCAAGGCCATTGCAGTCATTCCGGCTTGGAGCAGCCTGGGAAGGTGTGGGAGGTGGGGAAGGGAGGCTCAGGAATGGGGTCTGAGGCAGGATTTGGGGTGTTGGGCTGCAGCCCCAAGTAGGGTGATGGATGGGGCTCTCCCAGCCCGGGTGATTTGTGACTCTCCTGCAAAGCGCTGCAGCAGGGTGCCAGTCCCTGCGAGGCTCCAGAGAAAGCCTGGAAACAAACCCAGGAAGGTGATGGTCTTTATTATATTCTGATAACAGCAGCTGATGGCTTTTCCTCACACATCCCCACTGTAGATCCCCCAGGAACCCCAGCCCTCCCCAGCAGCCACATCGTGTCCTCTGCTCATACAGCAGCAGGAGCTGAGGGCTCCCTGTTTGCTCCTCATCCCTTCCCAGCCCCTTCCTCATCACCCCCATCCTGTCCCTGTGTCCCCTCCTGGGGCCTGTATCTGACCCCTGAGTGCTCTGGGTGGCAGTTCCAATGCAGGGGGACAGATCCACACAGAATTTCCCTCCCTGTGCATGGTGTTCGACCTTAGAGGCTCCTCAGCAAACTCTCTCTTCATGCCCAGCTCCTCTCGGTGCTCCTGTGCTTACAAGGGCCTGGCAGAGAGCCTGCACAGCTGCAGGAAAAGCTGCAGCAGTCTGAAAGGGGTGACTGGTGTTTTCTGAGGAAGATGCAGCTCTGCTGGGAACAGTTTGTCATGGCTGAGACAAGGGATGCTGGAAGTGGGGTAGGAAGAAGTGCTGTCTCACACCACAGAGGAGCTTCTCGAGCCTCCCTAAAATGACTGAATCCCCTCTGGCTACGGTTTCTTCCCACTTCAGCTGTGTCTTCTCTGCCCCCTCTTTTCCCTGTTTGTTCCTGCCAAGTCAGATGAGACTGATGGGCTTCTGCATAGACTGTCAAAGCAGAGGGAGGATGGAAATTCAGCCTCCTTCACCCACAGTTTGAGATTTCACTTGAAGCAGAACCAGTTTCATTTGCCTTCTCCTCTTTGCATCATTGCAGTGTCTCCAAAAATCATCGAGATCTCTTCTGACATCTCCATCAACGAGGGTGGCAACGTCAGCCTCACCTGCATAGCCACGGGCAGGCCAGACCCAACAATCACCTGGAGACACATCTCACCCAAAGGTAAGGAACAAACATCACCAGAAATACTTTGGGAAGGGCACAGCACTGTTTGTGAGTGGCTGGGGAAGGGTCAGTGGCTCATTCTGCTGCCGGGAGAAAGTGAAATGCATCAAAAAGATGTGACTCAACACAGGACTTGGTGACTTTGGTGGAGGAACATCCATCCTGGTGCTCTAGAAGAGGAGCTGATGGTTTTGGTCCTGTGGAGGACTGGCTGCAGGTGCCAGGTTGGGGTTGTTGCACTTGGATGTTTATAGAATCAGGGAATACTATCCACTGGAAGGGACAGGCAAGGATCATGGAGTTCCTGCATGGGGCACTCACATTGAACATTGATTGCGCTTTTCTGGCCATGTTTTGAACATTTTTCAGGCAATTCTTACAGGTTGCTTCAAAGGAGGATTGTAAATAGTGCAAATGAGCAGGAAAACACACAAAGCATTAATTGGTGGCCTTGTTAATTGGTTAGCAAACCCTCAGCAGAACTGTGTGGGTGTGACTGCTGGGAAGCAAATTCCCAGGCGTGCAGGACCGTGTAATTTCAACCCCCTTTCCCAGCTGCTTTTTGGCATTTGCTTTGCATTTTGCTGCCCTGTTATCCCCAGGAGGCTGCGAGGTCCTCACGGGTGTGCCGGGGGTGAGATCCGCAGGCTCCGGGTGGGATGAGCCGTGCGGCCAAGCGGAAGCGCCTGCCTCTGATCCTCTGATCCTGTCTAAGCGCTTCAGTTCCACCTCAGAGTTGTGTTTCCCCTGAGGTTTTACCAACGTGGGCTGTTGTTCCAGACAGCTGCTTCAGGCTCTCCTCGGGGACACTGGGCCAGGCTGTCCGGCAGGAGCCGATGCAGGGGCGGCAGTGACGGCTGGCGCCGGGGCTGCTCTCCCTGCTCAGCTCCTGACGGGGCCTGCGGTGTCTCACTGCAGCTCCATTGATTTTTTGCTATTTGTCTGTGCTGGAGTGAATGGCTGGGCCAGATCCATCACTCTGCAAAGCCCAGAGCGAGCTGAGTCGGCGACATCTCAGCTCCTTCCCTGGACAGGAGCCTCTACAAACCGTTCTCCCAGAGCACATGTTGGCTTATCCACTGTGGGTGGTCTTGCTTCTGAGCTGGTGGCTTTGGTCAGGGTCTGTGCATGGATCCATGCACTCCTTCCCATCCCTGAGCGTCTCTCTATGGAATCAAAAGTTGCTGTCACTGTGTGTCACCACCAGGCAGCATTTATGGTCGAGGCAGTCCATGTATTCCCACCTTGAAGCCTTTTCTTCCTACTCTTCCCCTTGTCTACCCTGACAACATGTTTTTGTTTTGCTCAGCCTCCTCAGCACCTGTTTTTCACAAGCATCTTGTTTTCCCACAGCCCCACACTCCTTCCTACATCCCCTTCTGCTCCCCAGAACCCTCATCTCCCACATGTGCCCCTTTCTGTCTTCTCCCACATGCCATCCATCCTCTCCTAACCAGGCTCCCAGCTCCTGATGCCTCTGTCTTTCACAAGGGCTATTTTCTGTGTTTGCTGCCATCCAGCAGGTTTTTTTCCCCGGGGAATCTTTACATGCGCTTGAACCAGATGTTTCCATTTTACTTAGGACTTAGCTGCTATGGAAACTGAGGATGCACCAGGAGAGGAAGAGTGAGCTAATCAGAAATTACCTGTGGCGCTGTGTAATTTGCAGCAGCAGCTCTTTCCTGATTTTGGCCATGATTAGGCATTCTGCTTTCAAAACTCAAAGGGAACAAATGATCACAGAGATTTACCAGAGTCAGGTCTCCTGCTGATGGAGGGTGATGAGCCCAGAGGTGGCCCAGGACAACTTCCATGGTTGCCCATCTCCGTGGGCAGCTCCTCTGTTTCTAAGTCTGCCAAGCCACCAAGGGGAACCTCTACTTCTCCATTTTGCATTCACCACACACAGTAAAGATGAGGATCGGAAGCGTGAGGACTGAAATGAGAGCCAGAGAAAATGCATAGAGGTGCTATAGCAGATGCTGGGATGGTATCCCTTTTCCTAGCAGGATACATTTTTATTCAGAGTGCCAGAGGCAAGAAAAACCCAAAGTTTGCTGCTGGCCCCTCTTGGTTGTTGTTCTGCTGCTCATCCCATGGGAAGCCTCGAGCAAGCTGCCTCCTGTTCCTTCTCACTATCCTCCTCCATCTCGCTTGAAGTGGTGGAGAAAAAGGACAAGGGAGAATTGTTTGAGAGGATGCTGGTGCATAATTTAAGGCTTTACACAGTGGGTGGGGAGTGGCTCTGAGGGTGCTGCTTGGACAGGCTGTGCCAGCGCTGTGTGTGCCAGGCATGGCCACACGGGCAGCTGAAGGACTGGTCCCCACGCCGACACTGGGGAGTGCTGCTCTGTGCAAAGGCACTTCACGGGTTTTATGATTTCCTTGGCACCTGTGAGCACACAGTGCACCTCTTGGTGGGAAATGAAGCAAATAAGAGTGTTTGCTCAGCAGGGAGGGTATGGACAGGCCTTTCAGAGGATGTTCACCAGGAGCAGCCCAGCTCCCCAGTGACTGATCTCACTCAAGACCCTTTGCCAGCCCACCAGGCTCCTGTGAATGCTTGGCTATTCTCTGCTCCAGTGAATTTGCATTCAGGTAAACTCTGCTGAATTATCCTGCCTGCAGCTGTTGCCATGTTGTAGGAGCTGTTAAGCCCATTTTGGAAGCTCTGTTTGGTTTGGAGGCTGGAGGAGATCCTGCAGCTGGGATGAGGAGACCGTGTTCATGGTATAACTCAAGAGCTCAGTGAATCTGAGCAAGAGAGTTTTCTGCTTCTGATTCTGTGAAACACAGGCATGCTGGCCCTGGAGAAGTGTTTTGTGAGCCTGTGGCCAGTCCAAAGAAGGTGTGATACAGTCTGTCTTCTGTCCCTCTGCCTCACTTCTCTCTGTCTTATTTTATTTCTCCTCCCAGTAATGCTGTATTAACTCACAGCAGCTCCTGTTAAAGCAGCTGAACAGATTGAGGGGGGAAAAAGAAGTGAAGCTGCTGGAGTCACAGCTTCTTCTGCCTCAGTAAAGGAGGCTTAACAGCTTTGAGGCTGTGTCCTGGGCTTGGATGCTCCAGCTGGCATCACAAGTACCAGTGGAGCTGCCAGGCACTGGGGCTTCAAAACAGCTCTCTGAAACTACTGTGAGGTGCCAAGACCTGGCATGGGATGGGAGGGGGCAGCTCCATCCCTTCTTGGCACCCCTGTGGGGCCCAGATACTTGTGATGGAAATTAAGAGAGGCATCTTGAGGGTGAAGGGAGGGAGCAAAAAAAGGCAAATAGGGAGTAATGATGTAGATAACATCATGTGGCTTAGATATAACACCTGACATAAAGGCAGCAGCATGTGCCCAGGAGAGGTGGAAGTTGCATGGACTTGGACTCAGAGTCTGAAAGGCAGCTCTGTGTGTACCCATAAACATCCATTTTGCACCCTTAGGTGTTGAACCTGTCTGTATTTCCAAGGCTTTGGCTGGATTACAGTCCCCAGCCTTGTGGTGCCAACACTGTCTGTAAACTGTGGCGAGGTCTTCTAGCTAATAGCTTGGTTTTGGTCACTCAGGTGTTTCCATAGCTACTGGGCTTTTTATTTATTTTGGGGGGGGTAACTGATGTTGTCATGGCGATTGTCATACTGTCAGGCCAGTTTTCATCTCTCAGTGGAAGAAGGCTGGGATTTCTTGGCTGGGAAAAAGCACAGCATCCCGGGCCACCAGGCTCAGGGGGACGCCAAGACACTGGCAGAGAGAGTGGCACCGTGCTGAGCTATCCAGGGGATATTTATCAGCACTGCACATGCAAAACTAGTCATGCTACCCATTAAACTCAGGAAATGTGCCGAGGAATTGAAGTGAGGGATCTTCCAGGAGGGATGAAGGCTCAGCAGCCTCTTGTCCCAGGATGAGCAGGCACAGTTTAGCAGTAATGATGAAGAGTGGGCAGACAAGTGGGGTTATTGTGCCATGACAGGGCTAGGGGCACAAGGAAAGGGTGTGAAACTGGGTGTGTGCATGTGGATCCCTCCACTGGATCACCCAGCACTGCTCTGCCATGCACAGACATCCTGAGCCAGAGGCTCCATCCAAGTTGTCATCCTTAATGACCCTGATGGACTTTTCTGCCATGGTTTTATCTAATTGCTTTTTGATTTTTGCTGTACTATGATGGATTCTGGTGTGAGGCTTAAGACAGTGGCTGCCAGAGTAGGAAAGCATTATGGTTTGGCTGATGATGTATTTACTTGTAAGAGATCTGATCAAGAGGTTTCTGTGGCAGAAATCCCTCATTAATCTCAGGATTAAGCTGGGTGCTGAAAGCTGGATCCCATGTGGAGCCAGAGTTGTCATTTGGGGGGCAGGTGATGGCTCAGTGCTACAAGGCAGAGACTGGGAAGCTGCTTGGAAGATCCTGATGTGGCCACATGCAGGATATCCCCCATGATCAGCCCATTTAACCTCGGCAGCCTCCCTGGAAGAGGTACAGTGGCACTCCCTTGTCTCACAGAACTGTGGGAGGATAAACACATTCCAGACGTGAGGCACTCAGACTCAGCAGCAATCACAGCTTGTATATGCACTTAAGATAGATGAGACACGGTGGCCTGATGTGGCAGAGGTCTCATGAGATCATCTGTCTATACATCAGCAGCAAACCAGCAAAGGGACTCTGGGAGAAGTCTGGTATATTTGGATATATTGATTCACCCTGGCTCTTGGCAAGGCTTGAAACAGGAGGATGAACATCTGCAAAATATATCCAGCTTGAAGAGGTGCTCGAAGGGGACACATCCTCCCATCTCAGAGGTTTGTCCATTAAGCACATTGCCTGCCATCTTCATGCTCCCTGGAGAGGAGACAGAGGATATTTATAGATTGGACATCAGATCTGGAGCCCAGCTGGGAGGCACAGGGAGAAGGGGGATCCATTTGGGTGGGAAATCTTTGCCTGCTTCTGTGCTGCCTTGTTCCTGTCCTGACCAGCTGCACGTGCTGTGAGATTACTCCCATTAGCCCTCACATCATTAATGGAAGACCAGAGAGCCGTGTCCTCTGCTGGCCCTTTTAGCAGGGAAACACCTCTCAGAGGGAGCAGATGGTTCATGTAAGGCTCCTTCTGTGTTCATCCCGGGTCTTGTGTCTCTGCTCTGCCTCTTGCCTGCTTCGGAGATTTGCTTTGTGCCAACACAAGCAGTGTGTCAAAGAAGGGAAGAGAGAGATCCTGCTGTGAGATGGAGCTCAGAGCCCAGCCTGAGCTGTCAGCTCGGGTTGGGTTGGGATGGGATGGGTTGGGATGGGATGGGTTTGGATGGGTTTGGTTTGGATGGGTTTGGTTTGGATGGGTTGGGTTTGGATGGGTTCGGTTTGGATGGGTTTGGTTTGGATAGGTTGGGTTTGGATAGGTTGGGTTTGGATGGGTTTGGTTTGGATGGGTTGGGTTTGGATGGGTTGGGTTTGGATGGGTTTGGTTTGGATGGGTTGGGTTTGGATGGGTTGGGTTTGGATGGGTTGGGTTTGGATGGGTTTAATTTGGATGGGTTGGGTTTGGATGGGTTGGGTTTGGTTGGCCACCCTGCTGTACATGCTGTCCCACCTCACTTTATTGCATGTGTCCCTCCTGTCTTTTGGTGTCTGGGTGACTCAACAGAAGTTCAGCTGACCCACTTGATGGCCAAGCACCTTGTCCTCCTTCTGAGGCAGTTGCAGGCCTGGGCTCCGCTGTATTAACTGGAGCATTTCAACTGGCTCCAATCCTGTCGGCAGCTCAACCATCCCCTTGTTTACTGTTGAAATAATTACTGCTTTGCCATAATATTAGCTCTGAGCCGTGACTCCATTACCATTATCGCCGGAATATTACCCATTTATTATCTCCCAGCAACCCTGGAAGATGAACACTAGGCTTCAGAGACCAATTGTTTTACAACAGACAGGATCTTGGTGTGCATTGTTTAATGAGGTAAACTACATTATAGCCAGCATTAATTTGGCTGCGGTGCTCTCCACTAAATCATTGTTAACCTGTAAATCTGCCACCACTTTTGATACTCGTTTAATCAGCGTGCGCTGGATGGAGCAGCCGGGCAAAGGGTCAGCTGTGGTCCAGCTCTGCTTGTATCATGTAGAAATAAATAGGGTGAAGTTGCCATGGAGAAGCAGGACTTTGGGATGGACACTGGTTTTTTGTGTGGTTGTGGTGAAGGAGGCAGCTGTCTTTGCCATGAGAAGAGTGTGCACACACGTGACCACCAGCAAGATCCTGACAGGGATCAGGGGGAATATTTAACATAAATAAATATTCCAGCAGCTTCTCCATCAACTCCCATGGGAGCAGGGTCTGGCCCAGCAGGAGACAGAATCTGGTGGAATTACGTCATGGGCTCCAGGTTGTTCTTTCTCCAAGGAATGACTAAAACTTGGTTGGCAAGCCATGCGGGGAGCTTCTTTTAGCATTTCCCTTCTGATGCACCCTAGTTCTTCCTGCTTCTTCAAAGCAATGGGAGATTATGTACTTTTATATGAATAAAAGTAATATTTTTGGTTCCCTGCATGGTGGAAATGAACTCTTGGAGCTCTTGGCATAGCTACCTCTGAAATATGCATCATGGTACAAAAATAACAAGACCCCTTCCAGCTACAAATGAGGCAATGTCTTTCCATTAATAAAAGGAGGGGAAGAAACCCTCTTGGTTTCAAGACAGTCCCTAAATACAGCTTTGCAATGTCACACTTTCCCATTTTGCCAGAGGCGGGGAGGAATCTGCTCCTCATCACGGTTTGGGGAAGCAGCTGCCTGCTGCCCTAATAGGGGGCAACACAAGGAAGGCCTGGCTGCACCCCCAGATTTTATCCTGTGTCTTATCCCCTGTGTCCCTGACCACCTTTCCCACAAAGGTGAGACCCACAGAGGAGCTGCAAATGCCCTGATCCATGCTTGGCATGGCATCTCTGTGTGGGAAGAATGGGATATGTTAATGGCGTGGTGGGACAAAGAGGACAAAACCCAACACACCAGCAATGTCAGCTTGTTGGATTTTCCATTTCTTCTTTACTGCTGAACACAACTCCCTGTTTCCCTGATAAATGCGTGGCTTTGTGTCGCTCCCTGTCTGGGACTCTCCTTTCATTCAGCTGGCCTGGGGAAGAGCAAGGGACAAGAGTGTCTGAGATTCCAGAGATCTCCACGCAAATTAAAACCTTTTATCAGTCCCTAATAGCTGTGCAAACTAATTATATTTGGGCCAAACTTTGCCAGCGACTCCCCTGAGGTATTATTATAAAAATCTGAGCTGTGGAAATGCGTCCCCATTCTGTCAACACCAGGTCGCTCCAGCTATAGAAAACTCTGCTCTGGCTTCTTTTAGCTCCCGTGATGTGCTTTGCATAAGCTGCTGCTGTTGTTTTCAGGAAGGAGAGAGCCTGGCTGGGCTGTGTCACACGTGGCCCAGGTCTGCTGAGCCAAGGACAGGGCAGTGTGCCAGGTAATTGCACTGAAATATTTATTTGCACAAGCCCTGCCGGCCTGGCTCGGTTTGTGGCCATCAGCATGGCTTTGGGGCTGTGGTGCACAAGTACTTCCATCCCTGGAGAAGTGGAATGTGGTGATGAGGGGTGGTAAGGATGCTGGAGAGGTGGGGATGCTCAAATGCAGAAGGCAGGAGATGGGAATGAGCAGCACAAGGAGAAAGCACACCAGGCTCTATATGGATGGTTTTCCCAGTGCCAGTTCCTTGCTGGGTGGCTCCTTGTGGTGTTGAAGCCGATTTCCACCCAAATTTGTTCTTTCTTTTTCCTGACATCACCATTTGCTCTATTCATTGCCTTATAACCTTGTTCCCAAGCTTGCACAGCGTGGGCCACCAAAGATAACCCCCATGTTCACCCACCCCCACTGTCCATAGATGGAGGCAGCACAGGGAAATGCTTTGAGCCAAACTTTCCAGTGGGAAGGTTTTTGTCCTGTGCCACCATTCCCCCACCATCCTTGCACTCTTCCTGGGGCGCAGATTGCCAGCTAATGGGGTGGAGCTACTCCAAGCACTCTCCATTAATGGAGCAGAATATAAACAGAATAAAGCCTTCATTTCCCGGGCTGTGATTTCATTATTAATATACTTTACAGTTCACAGGTTGTTCATTTGCTTCCATGTTTTCTCAGCTGGTGTAATCTGCCGCGCGGAGTGAGAAGAGTCATAAAATTTCCATTTCCAGTTGAATGTGTGTCCAATTCGCCGTGAAATGTTTCTCTCTGTCGTGAATATTAAGTGCTCAAGGAGTTGGTGGCCCCAGGATTAGGCAGGGCAGGTTGCCAGCCCCTGTGTCTGTCCCAGGGGTGTGGAAGAGAAGTGGGTGTAGAGAAGGAAAGGTGACAAGGCGAAGTGGAGGGACTGAAGGAAGAACCTTGTGGCAGAGGAAGGGAAAGGGAAAAGAAGATAAAGTGAAGATAGAGGGAAAGGAGGGAAATTGAGTGGCAAAGAAGCTTCAGGGAGGGATGTGGTGGGTGAAGAATGCTCTGACAGAACTGACCTACAGTCACCTCCTTGTTTCCCTGTCCCATGACCTTGACACTTGTCACAGAAAATGTTGCACCAGTGATTGCCCCAGTTTGTAAATCAGTTGTTGATGCCTGTGCTTGGTCGTTGCCATGGGCCTCAGGGCTGTGCCCTTCCCCTGGCCTGAATATGGGTAGAAAAAGATTCTCCTTGTCTCTGGTGAGGTTGAGAAACGCTGCTGTGATTGTAAGGGCAAGGAGCTGGAACGTGCTGGTGATCTGGAGTGGCTCAGCTGCTCTGTATCGAGCTGGAAAAGAGCAGTGAGCAACCACGGAGCTGTATCGCCATTGCAGACACATAAAAAGGTCTTTTCATATAAATTTGGGGAGAAAAATATCATGTTCTGCTCATGTTAAGCAGCCAGCAGGAAATTTGTTGTATATTTAGAGTATTTAATGGCTTGTAGCCAAGCAATGGCTTTGTGGGACAGGGAAGCAGAAATTTGGGTAGTTGGGGCAGGTGGTCATGCCCCAGGCTGGGAAGGTGGTGGGACCAGCAGTGCCACAGAGGGTGCCCACAGCTGCAGCACCACTGGCAGTGGACACATCTGGCGGCACATCTGGCACATTGCTGCAGCTGGAGGTGGTGAGGGATGTGTGCCCCGGTTACCCCTCCCTGGCCTTGCAGTAGCAGCACGGGATGTGGTGTCACTGCTGGGAAAGGGGACAAAAAGGCAAATCGTGGTGGCATGTCCAGGCTGTGGGGGTAGCTTGGGCACTGCCCCGAGCTGATGGCATCGTTTCCTTCCGACTCTGTGCTGAAATTACTTCAGCCACAGCATTCCTCACTGCAGGGGAAAAAAATGCCTCTTCCTTTCCCATCTTCTCTCGGTCGAGTCAAGATAATAATAGTCTTTTTCTGATCCCCTGAACTTTCCCATCTGCTTGGTAAAACAATGGCAATTCTTTTTCCTCCTGGCCTCTCTCTCTGTCTTCCTCTCTTTTATTTTTATTCTCCTACGGTATAATTTAAAGCCAGAGCAATGCTGTAGCCTGTGGGTTTTTCCCCTTCCTGTGACACACTGCTGTTATTTAAAATGGCTTTTCCCTTGCAGAGCAATGCCTCTCGCTGCCCTCCCAGCTCCTGTAGCAGGGCCAGTACCTACACAGAGGCCTGAGGAGGGCATGATGGGCTCAAGAAAAGGGGCACAGCCCTTCAGTCCCCCAGTTTCATCCACCCAGTATCACACATTCCTGAAATTCCTGTCACAACCACCCCATCCCCACTCCCCAGGCCCAGGGCATGCTCACCGGTCCCCCAGGGCCCCAAACCCATCTAACTCATCACCCCTGCATTTCCCTGGCTTCTCTCAATAAGCCACAATATTGCAAGTGATCCTGCAGAAATGGAGACATCAGTGCCATAAAACACGAGGGACAGAGCAAGGCCACTGGGCTGGAAAATAGCGTGTCTGAAAAAATAAAGATGGGATAAAGATGATGGAGAGGCGACAGCGAGTCTCACCCTGCCATGATTCAGATGGCTCTGGGGGGTGAAGAGTGGTCAGGGGGTCCCAGGGGAAAAAGGGGGATGGAAAATATCCCCCATTTGCAGAAAGTCGTGTCAGCAGCAGAGTTCAGGATTGCCACGAGCTGCCTGCAGGGATATGCGTGGAGAAGGGAAAGTTTCCCAGATCCCCATGACTTCTTGCCAGCACTGGGGATGGATTTAGCCGGCACTTGATGCTTATTTTTTTCCTCTAATGCCATTATGCCACTTGCTTCCCATCTGAGGGATATTTCCCTAATGCGGCTGAAATACAGCTTAACCGAGGTTACAGCCATTTAACGCTTTGCATTGCAATTGCTTCTTAAGAGCTTGTCCTGTGGAGAAAGCCTTGGGGTTTAAATTTCCAGCCAGAGGGACCCTTCGGTCCTGGCTGCCAGCAGCTCTTTTTCACACAAATCCAGAGGAGAGCAGGGTGCCTGGAGTTTGGCAGGGGTTGGGAATGCTTTCTCCTGCGCAGCAATGCATGGAGCGGTTGGGAAGGGATGTGGTGGATCTTCCGTGGAATTTTTTCGGGTTCTTTGCAAAGCACCTGCAGATAACAGGCAGGACCAACCTTGGTTCTTGCTCTCCTCACCAAGCCCTGTGCAACACAGCTTCTCCCAGAGCCAGCAAGGAGGCTGCCAGAAATGGGATGAGCTCCAGAGGAGCCAAGTTGCGACAGGATTTAATGGAGGAGCAGCGTTCCCACAAACAGGATGCGTGTTTGAGCGATTTTCTCCGGCAGCATCTGTCGCTCTCCAACATCTTGGTACCATTGCAACAAATTATTTAACCACTACCCACTGTACCCCATCTGTTAGGCAGCCCCTCCACGTGGATCAGGCCCTACTTCCCACCTTTCCAGAGAAACTCACCGGCAAAGGCTGAGCGCCAAACAACAGGACAAATTAAATCAAAAGCACAGCTTCGGCACCCAGGGGGAAAATGCACATCAGCTTTGACTTATTGCATGGCGCACGCTTACAAGAGAGAAGCAGCGGCTTTTGTCACTGCAAGGGGCCATGAAAAATGAATTAGGGCCGCTGCTGGGAGAGGGCATGCAGGAGAATCTTTCATTCCAGAAATGCTGTCCTCTCTCACCTTGGAAGCAGCTACGGGGAAAAAACCACAGGGAAGGAGGAGGAGTAAGGGGAGGAAGGAGAGGGGACTTTGTGTTGGGCACCTGATTGGATGCTCTGGGCTGTGGGAAGAGTGGTGCAGGAGCAGTGCTGAGGCTCGGGCAGGAGCATGGAGCTGCTGAGAGATGCTGTCTCCTCAGGAAATCTCTGGAGAGGTCTTGCCTCTGTGGGAGCCTCAACACTGATTTTCATGTACCTTTTGCATTTGTTTCTGCGAGAAGGCAGAAAAGCTCCGTGGGAAGTGGCTCCATGCCAGGCAGAGCCTCTGCCGGGCATCAGTCCCTCCCAGTGTCACCACAAGGGTCACCCTTGCCTTTCCAGGGCCAAGGAGGAAGGTATCCAGCTCATACTGGTGGTAATGGGTGGTACCATTAATTGCAGCTGCCCTCTAATGAGCCCTGTGCCCATCTTTGCTGCAGATCTGGTGCCATTGCAGCTCTTTGTGAACTGTTGCCATTGCTAATTGCACTAACAGGGTGACACGTGCCCTCTGGACCTTTTCCTGGGGTCCAGTGTCCTTACCAGCACCCCAGGAGGAGGAAGGGGCTGTGAGAGGCTGAAGACAGTCACTGCCACTTTGCTGAGCCTTGATCTGCCTCTGAGCTCTCCCTCTCATCGAAATAAAAGGGCTCATTCTTTATTCGACTCATTTACTCCTGAGTTAGAGCCTCGTTCAAGGGTGGTTGGTCCCTGAGTTGTTTTGTTTTGTTTCTTTAAATATTAATTTCCATAATCCATTTATTTCCCAAGGAACTACTTCTTGCAAACAAAAGGTTTAATGCTCCTCTTTTATTCCTGGTAACAAATAAGTTGTCTGAGACGTGCAAACATCCCGGCAGCAGCAAGCCGTGCGCCGTCTGACACCACAAACCGTGCTAAGGATGTGCAGGGACCAGGGAGACTCATCCCTGAGGGATCACAGGTGCCAAAGCAGCATCTCCCTGGAGATGCTAGCCCAGAGAGGGAGGGCAGCAAGCCCGGCCAGCACTGGGAAGCCCCCACAACCCGGGATTCCAATCTTTTGCATGGAGGCGTCTGTGACATGCCTTTTTGAGATGGAAGATTTGAGAGCCGAAGGCCGGGAAGCACAATAGAAGATAGACTGCTTGTACCTCATTGTCTGGAGAATAGATGGGCTGCAGGCTCCCGGAGAATAGGAGCTGCCACTCAGGTGGCTTTAATAGAACAGGCGGCAGATAGATTTCAATAAAAGAAATGAGTATAAATATTGTTAGCGGAGAATAGAGGGAAAGTGAAAAAGATCTTGTTTAACGAGTCACAGTGGGAAACTTTCAAGGACTTTTAAGCTAAAAACTCTTCACAATGGTGCTATAATGGATGGCTCAGGTGACTTGGCTACGCTGCATAGCATCGGTGGGGCGAGCAGAGTGGGCAGGTGTCCCTGGAACACCGTGGGGAAGGGCACAGCAGGGAGTCAGAGATTGGTTCGGGTTGTAAGGGACCTTGAAGAGCATCTCATTCCAACACCCTGCCATGGATAGGGTCACGTTCCACTACAGCAGGCTGCTCAGGGCCCCAGTGCCTTGCTTTCACTGTCTCTGGAGTTAATGCCAATATTTTCACTTTATGTGACCAGGAGATGTGGTGGCTTCTGGAAGGCCTCTGCAGGTCAGCTGTCCCAGTGATTAGTGAGATGTGTGGCACGTGCCCACCGAATAGTTAAATGTCAGAGTTGTTGTATGAGATCTGAGCCCCAGGGGTGATCTCAGGGATGCACTGAGCAAATGGAGCCACAAATGTGGGTCCTGCCTCAGTCCTAGCTCTGTGTTGAGCATGAAGTGGAAGAATGTCTTTCCTACTTTTGTGGCAGCTCCGTGTTGGAATGTGTATGTCAATGTCCCCAAGTCCTGACCCTGTGGTCACAGGCAGTCAGAAATGGGACCTTCAGAAATAGTCACCTGTGCTCATGTCAGCACAAAATCCAGCCTGGGTGGGTCCTCCATCGTATCTTGGAGCAAAACTCAAGGCACCCTCAGCTCACCTGTGTCCTAAAAACTTGGAAGGGGATGAAAAGCCACAGCACTGCCTGTCCACAGGCAAGGAGAGAGAGGCTCCCACAGTGCCAGGGAGGAGAGGACACTGATTTCAGTGGAGTAGAAGGACTTTATGTCGAGGATTTTATGGCCACCCCTCTCCTTCAAAGCCTGTGCTGCCATGCACAAGGAGCAAAATTGGCTGTCAGAGTTCCCCAAATCCAATAATAAAGGGTCCAAGTAGGAAAACATGATGCTTTCCCTCTGTTTGGTGACACCAACTGGTGATGGTCGCCACCCCTGGGGCGTGAGGATGAGGAGGGACCTCAGACTGCAGCAGTGGAGTGAGCTCCTGCCAAGCTCCCACATCCCTGAGCACTGCACAGTGCCAGGCAGCGAGTGCACCATCCCCTGGGGCTTCGCACAACATCGGGCCATGGAAACACGCTAATTAACATGGAAAAGCATGTCAGAGGAGAGATTTCCTCCCTTGTCATCGGGAAACTTCAAAAACAGAGTGGCTTGGCCCTGTGTAAGCACGACACAGACTCTGATACGCTGTGTGCCCGTTTCTGGGGTGACAGTCCTGCTTCTGAAGGCTTGTGAACATGAAGAACAGGAGGTTTGTACCCCATACCTCACGTAGGTGTGCTTCCTAAAGGGATGGCTCAGGTAAGGGGGGGATCACAGATAGAAATGGGCTGGAGCCTGTGGTTCAGGGATGCAATATTCACAAGAGGAGGAGAGGAGTTTGTCTGGGTCGATAGGGTAATCTTAAAAAAAATCTTTTTTTGAATGATTGAGCTGGATGATTTCCAGCAGGTTAATTACCCCTAATCTTTGTTCACTGGAGCGTGGCAGCTTTAAGCTGGCACAGGGGGAGCTGAAAAGAGGGGGTGCACAGAGGAGAAGCTGCCCTAGCTAAGGTCATTCACCTGATCAAACAAAAACGGGGAATGGAATTTCAGAAAAGCCTGAACTTTGTTCCTTATGTGTTAATTGAGCCATCAGGAGAGGGTAATAGTGGTTAATAAGAGGTGATGCAGGTGCATCTCCCAGTTTGGCTGGGGCATGTTCCAGAGGCAGCCTTTCCTCTTGTTTACCCTCCTACCTGGGGCTGTGTTGTGCCTCCTTTGAGAGAGATTTGGGGTGATTTGGGATGGTTCCTTTCCCCACCTTCTCTGATTCTACTAAATCTCCCATCCTGCACTTTTCCTCTCGCTGCTGCATGAAGGAGAGGTGAAGTGGGTCTCAGGTGCCAGCAATTCTCTTATTACCTTTGTGTGTTTTATTTATTTACCATAAACTGTTATAGGATGGCCATCAGCATCGCATCGGGGTGACGTTTGAAATATATGGCTCTCGGGTTTAGTGCGTCACTTGGAGCCGGGAGTCTGTGAGATGTTAATTTTTATTGCCAGGAGTAGCCATAAATTGATAGTTGAGAATTGCTGTAGGGACTGTAATTAACTAGTTACTATTTCACCTCCAAAAGGAGCAATGTTTCACGCTCTTACTTTTACTTATCTGGAATCAGCTGCTGTCAACATCCGCTGAAGCCCGTATAAAGATTTATAGACCTTGGAGGTAAATATTGACTAATGGGCAGCTTGGCTTAATGTTCACCTTGAAGGACAATAAATTGTGCTATTGATTGAAGTGAGATGTCAATATCTGCATTGTTGTAAACATTTTAATAAAATTATCTCCATAAAATATTCTCTTTCTTTGGTTGATCCTGGCCAGTGGGATCAGTGCCTGGAAAATGCAGCAGCACGGTGGAGAGGGCAGGGCATTGCTTTGGGATCACTGGTGGGACTTTGAGCAGCCAGAGACTGAACCTGCTGTGGGACCACTGTTGAGGTTGTGCCTTTGGGCTTTAGAGGTGAAAATCTTGCAGCCCTGAGTGGCTGGGCTGGCTCAGCTTGATCTGAGGTGCAGGGAGTTCCTATGGACACAGGAAAGAGCTCCAAGGAAGCTTTTTCAGTGGCATCATGGGCAGCCTTCAGCCAGGGAAAGCTGTGAGCAGTGTCCTAGAGACCTGAACATGGCTGCAACAGTGAGACAGGGGACAGTGGCGTGTAATTAATTTGGGAACATGTGTTCACTTTCTGGTGAGTTATTATCTTGTCAGAAGCTCAATGGAAGCAAATGGGGAGGAGGAGTCAGAAGGGAGATGAGTTGGAATGGGAAAACAAGAAGCAAGGGAAGGAGGAAGGCATGGAGGGAGGAATATAAATGCAGGAGGCATCTGCCCACAGCTCATCACATCCATGCTGTGTGGGACCCCAAGCACAGCTTGGCCATCTGTTGGGTTTGCCTTGGTGCTCTGTGCCACACCAGGACCTCGCCTCTGTGACTCCTCCACTGCCATCATGGTCAAACTTCCCTTTCCCTGAGGCTTCTAACAGAGATCTGAAGAGCAAGTCCTAAATAGTGCATGCTGCTCTGTGTGCAGCCTCCTGCTCACTGAGCACAAGGATTCAGGCTCTGCTTTTCCATCTCCCCAGCTCGCTCTGGGTTAGTTCATCATCCTTGGCTGATGAGCCAGGATTATGCTTGTGCGTCGTCCATGGCCATTCCATTTCTGGCCTGTGTGATATTATTAGTATTAATAATAATAATGATGGGTGCTGGCTGTGCTGGTTTTCTAGCTCCTGAGGAGATGAGAGAGCTCTCCATTAATTCCTGCAATATTTCAGCTCCTAATTGTGCTCAAGCAGAGACAGCCTTGAAAGTTCCCACCATCAGTTCAGGCAGAAAAGGACTGGTATGTCTGGCAGAGCTCCTGGAGCAGCAGGGCTCTGGTCAAGCCTTGCCCTGAGCATTCCCAAGTTCCAGGTGCTTCCAGGATGTTATCCCACAGAATCAAGCAGATTTATGGATCTGGTTTTCCTGCAAAACCACTTGTATAGGACAGGACAGGGGAATGTTGTCTCAGTCACCTGGTGTCACCTGCTTCACCAGTGGGCAGGGACTGTCCATGTCACCTAAATATTTGAGATGCTGTAGCTGGCACTGAGGAGGCATCCCTGGGCCAGAGGCTGCTGCAGGGAGGGTGTTCCTAATGCTGTTGTCATCTGAGCATGACTTACATCAGGTTGTGCACAGGACAGAGACAGGAGTCAGCTCCAGCTCAGAGCATCCTGTCTCAGTCCTGGGCAGGCTCCGTTTGGCTGTAGCCAAATTCCTGGGATGCCAGACCCCGAGTCCCTGAACTTTGAGTTCTGCCTCTCCATCAGCTGATTACCATGCACATATCTCAGACTTCAGAGCTACCCAGGCACGGAGGAAACCTTCAATTTTCCGAGCTTTTACAGGTGGAAATCTGACCCTTGCAGTTACTTTAATCAAGTCTTTTGCTGGGGAACAAAATGCACTCGAGCTGCTTTGCTCCCTGATCAAACCAGGCACACAAATTATGGCTTGACTCTGGCAAGAGCCAATTCTTGCCGCTCCAGAACTTGGGAAAGGGCCTTTGGTGAGTTGGGAAGCAGTGTTATCTGAGCCTTTGCACAGCCCAGAGTCAGATTCGTGCACAGAGCATCTGAGGGCCACCAGCTGTGTCATTACTTTATCAGCAGGCAGCGCTGTGCTACAGAGAAGCCAATTCTAGGTCAGCCACAAAAAGGAATTCTTTTCCCCCCCTTCTCCTTTTTTTTTTTTGCAGTGCCGCAGGGCCGCTGGATGTAACGCTGTAATTTGTGTGTCTCTAAAGGATATTGATTTTGGGGTAACGCCTTCATATCTCACCCTTCAGTTGCACTAAGTACTGATGAGCTCAGCGGTTTGCACCACCAGCCACTCGGGTGGGAATTTCAGCACAGGGCTGAGGACGCTGTTGGATGTCAGCAATTCATCAACAGGAAAACGCACTTCACTCCTTTCCAAAGCTCACAGGGCTGCCTTCCCAGTTAGGTCGGCCTGGGAAGGTGGGATGCACACATGAATGCGTGGGGTCCTCAGTTCAGGGAGCAGTGGACATGCAAAGTCCCAGGAGTGCTGTGTGGAGCTGGCAGCTGTGAGTTCTGGTGCAGGAGAGAGAGCCAAGGTGGGATTTCATCACGGCTGAGCATATTTGCACTAGTTTGAGTTGACAGTAGTGGCACCTGGGATTGCAGCAGCACGATCCTGGCACATGCCTGAGGTTCTCACTGTGTCGAGCTGTTCTAGGGCATTACAGGAACACCATCGGTGCTGGCTCGGGTCTTCCCATGGTGGGTGGTGGAGTCTGACCACACCACTCCTGTAGCGTGGGAAGAGATGCCATAAAAGCCTCAGCCGGCGGGATGCAGGCGCTGTGTGCCCCGCTGGGAGCCTCCCACGTGTGGATTTTGCATGCATTTGTTAGGAGCAGGATGCACACGGTTGGCCGGTCAAGCGCAGCGAGTTGTGGCCCATCAGGTCACGCCAGCACAGACAGCGATATCCGGGTGGGAAGCGAGGGCTGGCCGAGCTCACGGCATCCCCCTGGGGACCAGGGACCTGTGCTTGGCCTCTCTGCCATTGGCACTCACTCCCAGAAACAGCTGTCCAGAGCTAATTTATTTCCTAATGCTGCAGCAATGTTAATTTATAAATTACACTGGTAATTCGAGCTATTATTAATTTCAGATGGTGTAGGGCAAGCCTAATTAAAATATGACACCAATTGCCACACATATGTACCAAGGACTACCGTTTAAAATTTATAGGAATATTAAGTGTGACACAGGGCTCGGAGATGCTCTGTGCAGTAATTACAGCATCCTGGCTGCAGGAGATCCAGTGGGGAGATGTAAACAACAGGGAAGGAAGAAGTTGTCCCTGTTTTGCGGCCTGCAAAAAGTAATTTTTGCTGCTTGTTTGGGGGAAGAACCCGGGGAGTCTTGTGCCCCAGCCAGCCAAGCACTGTGTGTTTCCAGGACTGTGTCAAAATAAAGAGTGCTCCTGCAAAGAATGGGGGCTGAAAGATTTCAGAGTGAAGGAAATGCCACTGATCGCATCTTTCTGGCTTTGAGTGAAACAAGAAGCTGCACTGCAGCCTTGATGGGGAAGAGGGGACAAGTGCAGCCCCCCAGAAATGAGCCTGAGTGGCACAGGGATGAGGTGTTTCAGCTAAAGGGAGGTGTTGGCACCACCACTAATGGGAATAGACTTGCTGTGAATTAATTGAAGCTGAAGAATCAGAGGAAGGTACTAATGTGAGCTGGGTGAGCCTGGAGGTACCTCCCAGCTGGGGGGATGCGCAGAGGTGAGCTCAGGTCATTTTGCAGGGTGCAGCTTTGCCCACTTTGCGCACCCTGAGCACCTCTGGGACATTATCCCCAGCAAGCAATGCTCTCAGTGAGGCCAGAGCTGCTGGAGCACTCCAGTGTTTGCAGAAACCTTTCTGGCAAGGATTTTCTTGGAATGGAGGGTCATAGGCACACGGGCAGTCTGGGCTGGGACCTGCTGGCTGTGTGTCCTACTGCAGGGTGACGTGCTCCGAGATGGTGACCAGCCAGCGGGCACAGGGTTGTTGTGCCTCCCCATCACTCAGGGCCTTCTGTCTCTGCCTCTGCAGCCGTGGGCTTCATCAGCGAGGATGAGTACCTGGAGATCACGGGAATCACACGGGAGCAGTCGGGAGAGTACGAGTGCAGCGCCTCCAACGATGTCTCAGCGCCCGTCGTCCAGCGAGTCAAAGTCACCGTCAACTGTGAGTCCCTGGGGGCCACTGGGGACAGGGGTGGGGCTGGACAGGGGCACCACGCTGCCCCACAAGGGAGTGGCACTTGGAAGTGAGGCACACAAAGGCCCCAGAGCGAGACAGGCAGCAGCAGTTTTTTTGAGCAGGTGGTGTTTTGCCCTATTTTCCCCTTCTTTTCGAGCTCCATTTTTTTCCACCACCTCCTCCTCAGCTGTCTCCATCAACCTGGGTTTTCTGCCCGTGGAGAGATGCTGTGCTGATAACCTCTGAGGAGAGGAGAGAAGTGAGCAGTAAATAGAACATTTTTTTTATTTTTTTTTTCTGTTAGAAAAAGTGAGAGAGAGGAAGAAAGCAACATTTTTCATATTTAGACATACATGAAGACCCTCCTAAACCCCTCTCTGGCCACTCCATTAGCTGGACATGTAACAACCATGAGTTGAGGATCTCTTGTTTTTTGGAAGAGAACCCCCATGAACCTGAAAACCTCTGGACAGCAGCACCAGAGTGGCAGGAGCTGAGCACGGGCTGAGAGATGATTTTGGCTCCTACCCTTGAGCAGGGAGAGAAAGGAGATATTGAGGAGCAAGGGGAGAGGATAGGAGTCCCACAGGCTGCTGGGGGCTCACCCCAGGTTTCCCCTCTTCCCACAGACCCGCCGTACATCTCGGACGCCAAGAGCACCGGGGTGCCGGTGGGGCAGAAGGGCATCCTGCTGTGCGAAGCCTCCGCTGTCCCCTCCGCCGACTTCCAGTGGTACAAAGATGACAAGAGGTAAGAGCCTGGGGGGGACACACCAACCCCAAGGGGGCTGCACCCAGTGCCAGCAGCTTCAGCTCATAACCCTTGGCACAAGCCTGGTTTGGATACTGATGCAGGTCCCCCTGATAGCCTCAGGCTATGCTTGTCTGGGGTAAATGCAGGCATTCCATCAGGCAGCCAGCATCCACAGCTGGAACTGCCTCCACCCAGGATCTATTAAATGCTTTATATTTAACTCAGCAAATTTTTGGAAGGGGATTTTCCCAGGAAACTCTTTCACTTCCCACAGGGGCAGGATCTTTGCTGCCCGTGCTTCTGTTTGAAGGTGTTGTGGTAAATCCCTGCTTGGGTGAAGCATAATGTCCAAAATGGATATTGGCAGCACAAATCCAGGCACTTAAGAATTGGTGTCATCATTGGTGTCTCTGTCATCTCTTTAAATGCTTTCGCCAGAAGGCAGCTCTTGGAAAAGCAAAAGAAATGTGGTGTCAGTGAAGAGACAGGGTTTGCTATGCCCCAGAGACAGCCTGCCCTGTTTTGGGGTGGAAAAGGACCTTTTAGGTCCACCAGAAACTTCTGCCAAAGCAATAGCACAGGCTGGGGAATGAGGAGGGGAGCAGCACAGCCCAGGGTAGGTTCCACTCTGGAGAAATTGCCTCTTTCTGACCCCAGGCAAAGTGGTTTTAACCAATTTTTGTGTTGGTTATCCCACAAGATTCCCACATGGCCCCCCCAGAGGGGCCATGGTGCAGCCAAACACAGGACAAGTCACACCAGTCACTGATAATGAGGGAAGTTTTGGCCTAAAAAGGTGCTCCAGAAGCTGGAGGGGAGTCTGGTTCTGCCTGCCTCACCCAGTTTGAGAGGAAAGGAGCAGCAGAGTGTACAAAGCTGCAGATGTTTGTGTGGCAGATGAAAGGCTCTGCTCAGAACTAGGTCAGATCACGAGGGCCTGCAGAGCAGCGGCAGGAGCGGGCTCAGCCTTCCTGATCAGCACCCAGCATGGATCATAATGGGAATCTGCACTTCCCGTGAGGAATTAGCAAGTATGAGCTGCAGTATCTAAGCAGGATGGGGACACCAGTACAGGGATGTCCAAGCACTTGGTTAACACTTCAGCATTTGTGCTGGCTGAGGTGCCTATTGCACCACTCCTCGGAGACACGCAGGGAGGAGAGAAGAGGAAGGTGACAGAAGGCAGAACAGAGGCCTGAGGACAGGTTCTTCTGTAGGCTGGGAATGAGACTTTCCCATATTCCCTCCCCAGGCATGGGAGCATCCCTGTCTCTGCACAGCATTTGGCAAGTCCCAGCACCATCCCACGACTGCAGCAGTGAGGATGCCTCTGGTCAGCATGGGGATGGCATGGGCTGGCAGCTGGAGACCCAGCAGAGCAGCATCCATCTCCTTTATCTTTCCCAATACCTTCCCTTCTCCCTCTTCCCCCACACTCTATGTCCCCACTCACAGGCACAACCAGAGGATAACTGGGCATGGGAAACAGTGGGCACTTCCCTTCCTGATGCCAACCCCGTGACCTCCCTTTCCTCTTTCCCTCAGACTGGCTGAAGGACAGAAAGGGCTGAAAGTGGAGAACAAACCCTTCTTCTCCAGACTGACTTTCTTCAACGTCTCTGAGCAGGACTATGGCAACTACACCTGTGTAGCCTCTAACCGGCTAGGGAACACCAATGCCAGCATGATCCTCTACGGTGAGTAGGGCTGAGGGAATCAGCCAGGAAGGGGGAATGGCTTCACAGTGACACCACCAATGGGAGAGGCATGGGAAAGGTCTCCCATGTCTTTTGGGGGAGATGTGTATTTGCTGCTGATCCTTTCTGCCCTTGGCATGTGGGCTGGAGGTTGTGGTGAGTCCAGGGAAAAGGAAGAGCCACCAAAGCTGCCTCCTGATTGAGGTCCAGTGTCTCCCACCATTCAGAGGTGCTTGGTACTGTGTTTGGGATCTGCCATGAATGCAAAGTTAGGAGCTGGCTGCAGGTTTCCATCTTCTTGCTCTGATGAGTGTCTAGGAGAGCCTCTGTGTGAAGGCATCCCTCTGTGTTGATGGGTGGGAGGGGAGATGCTGCCCCATTCCCACATGAGAACAAACAGGCTCCCTGCTCCATCACCTTCCAGTTCATGTTTTCTGCTCCTGCCAAGCAGATATATCCTTATTGGAGGTGTCAAAGGTGTGGAGGGCAGGGAGGAGGAGAAGGTTTTACCCTTGTCCCAGGACTGTTTTCCCTGCATGCTGGAGCTGGGATCAATGTATCCCTCTGACACTGCTCATGGATGGGAAGGGCTGTGATTGGTTGACATATTTGTCAAACCTCTTCAGGTGGTAGCAAAACCAGAGCAGGGGCTCTGTTCTCCAGGAGCCAGGAGCCAGAAATAGATGACAGATCTCATCCCTGGGCACTGCTTGGGAATATTTCCCTGCTAGGGTACAGGGTGTGTGGTTCTTGCAGCTGAGGATACAGGAGAAGTGGGGACTGGGGACATCCAACATCTCCCCAGCATTGTCCTCCTCCTTGCCACCCGATGTTGTGCCTGGTCATCTCCTTGTCTCTTGTAATTGTATGGTCAGAGGGAGCAGAGCAGAGTGACAGATGAGCCCTCCTCATCCCCAGGTCCCTCAGGATGGCTCAGGGCAGTCTGTGCCCAGCCATGTAAAGCAGGTTGGGGTAGGGAGCAGGGTATGTGATGGGTTCTGGAGTGTGCCACAGCAGCAGAGACCCTGGGAAGTGCTGTCCATGTTTTGGGGACTGGTTGGATGGATTCCAGGGGAGCAGATTGTTTAAGGATGGTAGGGGATGTTGAGCTTTGCCAGGGGCCGCACCACAGCAGTGGGGTCAGGGTGCCATCACAGGATGGGTTTATCCTCCCCTCCCACTGGTACTGGCAGCTGTTCCAGGCTCCCCTGAGCTGTGACAGAGGAGTTCATCCCATCTTGGATGCTCAGACCCCTTTGCTCCCCCAGTAAAGTCCAAGCTGTGTGTGATGAAGGTTCACGTGTGCTAAGCCATCATTAGCGTTGCTTAGGAACTATCTCAGTCCTCTTCCCCACTGGCCTTCCTGGTAATCCAATAACTGCACGTTTTAGGGACACCAACACCTCCAGCACTGCAAAACCACCCAGGCCTGGCTCCACCTGTGCTGCAGGTGTAGGGTGGCCATGCCAAGTGTACAACATAGCCTGAGTGACATCCTTAGCTGTGATGTTGCAGCATTCCAATGTGTCTATGAGGTTAAAGTCTTAATTAGTGGGGTGTCCAGTTTGGCATCTGCAGTTTCAGGCTGGATGAACAGCCTAAAAGTAAAGATGACATCTCCCTGCTGATGGACTCTTGGTTTCTTGGGTTCTAACCCACCTATGGGACTCATGCTGTGATGGCAGTCAGGTGGGAGGCAGGGAAGCATCCCACAGAAGTTTAAGCTTATTTTCTGATTCCCCCTATGATTTGTGGTCTGACTGAATCCCATCAGGGAGCAAAACCAGATTCCTTTGACCACGTATAATGTCCATAAAGGCTGCATTGATTGAATGATCCATTCAGTCTTTAATAATTGAATGCCCTTGGGGGGGTGACAGTACCCTGAGGAGACTGTGACATGTGGGGGTCCCTCATCTCCTGGTGCAGGGCTCCCCAGCACTTCCAGGAGCAACCCCTCCCTAATTATCAGCAATCATAGCGCCAAGCTCACCTGCCCCTAAGCAACTGGTGTCTTCAGTCTAGGGATTAATGTGTCTTTATTGACATATTTATTTATTTAATGCAAGATTAGAGTGAAGTGGATGCGGTGGCTGCACTACCTGTGCATGAGAAATGTCTCTTCTGTGAGGTTTTGGGGGACAATTTTGTGAGTGGCCCCTTTTCCCTGAAGCTGAGTGTTTTGGAGTTTTTCCCCCACAAATGGAGGTTTAATCTGTGCAGGTACCATGACATGAGCCTTTTTGGGGTTGTGTGAGAAGCTAATGTAGCGTTCATCTTTTAATCCTTCTTTTAATCTAATTTTTCATGGAGGTCAACTAGTGCTTTATTTAACATGTAGCGCTCGTTATTCCAGTCCTGCCGGCTCATTCAGCGGCTCATTTGGTGCTGTCTGGGATGTGATAGAGTGCTCAGGGAAACCACATCATTCTGTGGAGTTGGGGGAAAAAAACCAACCCTCTGCTTCTCACCCATCACACAGTCCATGTTGCTCCCAGAGGTGGCTGTCAGGCCATAAATCTTTTTGGGATATTGCAGGATTAGCAAGAGGGATGGACCCCAAACTCAAATCCCCGTATTCCAGCCCTTGTGCTTTGCCTTTTGCACAGGGTGCAACTACAGGCTTTGCCAGGTCTGAGGTCCCATATCCAGCTCATCTCAGGTTCCCTCTGAGACGAGGGGACCATGGCCCCACGGCAGTGGTCTGTGATTTGAGCAACATATCCCATTTCTACCCCATCCACTGGTTTTCCCAACCCCAGGTCGAGGGCAGGCTGAGGGAGGTGTCTCGAGCCTGCGCTTTGCATTGCCCTTTTGCCTTAACTTTCACTTGTTCTTTAATTTTTAGAAGAGACAACTACCGCTCTGACACCCTGGAAAGGTCAGTAATTTGGGGGTTTCCCACAATGCCAGTGCTTCCCTTGCTGTTCCCCTTGGGCCCCTCTGGCTTCCACCACAACTCATCTCAGTGGGAGCTGCAGCACCCACCACCTGGATCTCCTGCCCCACAACCCCACTGCTTTTACTGGTATAGGGATGAATTAGGGCTTTCTTAGCTGCCCTCCCATCCTGCCCCTCCCTGCCAGCCTAGAGTGCCTGTCTGGTGGTGGCCTGTGCCCACTGCATGCCTGTCCCCATCCCATGGTGTCCCGCTCCCTCCCCATTCCCAGGGCAAAGCAGGGATGTCTTTGGGCTGCTTTCCCAGTGCTAATGTGTAAGTGGGTCTTGTGGCAGGTCCTTTCTCCTCTGGGATGCTTCTAGTGTCTTCTTTATGGGATGAGATAGGGGTGGACAGGCCCCTATGGATTTGGTCTCCTTCCTGGTATTATTCCTGGCCTGGGCAGTCAGCTCTCTGCTGTGCAATCTTAGTGTCCAGCCAGCTGGCTTGGTGTCATCTTGATTTTGGGGTGGCTTTATTTGTGATGATTTGAGTGGTCAGTCCTTGGGATGACTTGTACATGTCTGTGGAGGTGGTGTGTGAGACCTGGATTTGGTGCCTGGATTTGTGAGGTGTGAGGTGTCTGAGTGTGCTGCAGAGTGTTACTGGTGGGAAGCCAGATGGGTACTGTTGCTCAGTGTCCTGGTCAGGTTTTGAAGTGACCCCTCATGTCCTGGGGTTTCAAAAACAGTTGTGAATCAGACCTTGTGGTCAGTCCTGCTTCCACAGACACTCACGTGGATGCCTTCCTGAGCTCTTTTTCCACCTTAGTCTTCTCCTGGGCCATCTATTTGGTAAAAAAATGGGTGTTTTGGTGAAAGCATCTCCACATCCTTTCCCACAGTGAGCTTTGAACTCCTCACCCCCTGTGGTCCCCAGAGATGGGTGGGCTTGGCTCTTCTTGATCACCCTTCTCTTCCCATCTCCTTGTGCTGAGCCCCGCAGAGGCTCTGAAGACGTGCAACACACCAAATCCACAATGCAGTGCTGCTGGCGGTGCCTCTGCAGGGTGGGCAGGTGGTTACTGTCCTTTCCAAGGGACACTAGTGGGCAACAGGGTGGTCACCCTAGGGTGGGCAGAATGTGCTGGGTGAAAACTCTTATCTCCCTTATGAGCATGAATGGAAAATTTGGAACAATTTGGAGGAGGGTGAAGGGGGCTGAGGGAGATTGGATGGTGGTGATGCACAGGGAGCAGGCTTGGGATGAGGACATAGGGCTGAAAAGAGACCACAGAGGATCTTGTCCCAAAGACCAGCATTTGTGGGGAGAGGGGTGGCTGTTCCCATGCTCCTGGGACAGCACAGAATGGAAGGGGACCCACAGAGCTCTACCACCGAGCACCCCCACCACGTGCGACACCACCGGGGCCCCAAACAACGCCTTTGTTTTTTTCTCTTTTTCTTGCTTGTTTTAATCTTTATTTTGTGGTTTCTGCTATTTGTTGACTTTGTGACCAACCACGAGGGCGTTCCTGTCCCTTCCCGCAGGCCCTGGCGCAGTCCACGACGGGAACAATGGCGCATGGCGGCGAAGTGGCTGCGCGTGGCTGCTGCTCCTCCCGCTCGCCCACCTCGCCCGCCAGTTTTGACCCGAGAGCCGGCCCGCGGAGTAGCGGCGGCGACGACCACGGCCAGCGAGCTCAAGCAGAAAGGAGAGGAAGAAAAGAAGAAGAAGAAGTGTTCACCGTTTCTGAAAATAATCATAAGAATTGAGAGAGTATCCGGCCAGGCCACCTGGGGGAGGGGGAGAGAGGAAAAACATGCAAAAAAAAAAAAAAAAAAGCCAACTACAACGGGAATTTGGAATGGAGAGAAAAGTGAAAAAATTAATAATCCAAGGCTTCCTGCTGAAGATGCAATGCGACTGAGTCTTTTTCTTTTCACCCTGTTTTTATTTCTTTTTTCGTCCCTTGCCACTTTTTCCCCGTTTTCGCCGTTCTCTACCACGGGCCAGCACGGAGGATGGACAGGGCCATCAGAGTGTGGCACTTGTCCCCTGCCCTGTCCTTTTCACCGCCCCTGCCCGCCTGCTCCCTCCCGTGGGACCCTCCATCCAGACACACCGGGTTTCTCCTTTGCCAAGATTTCCCCGTCTTCTCATGGACTGTGCCGCCATTTGTGTTTCAGAATATATATATATATCTATATCTCCACGTATATATATATATATATGTACAGATATATAGATCTTCGACAGTTATCACACCACCACGAAAGGAAAGGGAGGAAGGAGACCGGCGTCGAGCCACGCTTTCATCGTACCATCCGCGGACATCGTGAATGATAAGGGATTCTGAGTCATGGTTAATTTTATTAATTGTATTTTCTGATACGAGCCTAGAACTCTTAGTTCCTAAAAAACAGAAATGCAAAAAAAAAAAAAAAAAAAGAGGGGAAAAAAAGAAAAGAAAAAAGAGGAAAAAAAACAATCCAGGAGAGGGGGAGCAAGCGGAGAGAAGTTTGTTTGCCGAGGAGGCGACCAGCCAAGGAGGTTTATGAGCCCAGCAAGGAGAAGGAGGAGGAGTCCTGTGCTGAAACCCCCACAAAACCGGCCCAAAAGCGGTCGTCTGGACAGTTCCTGCCGAGGGCACAGACGACACTCGCCGCGCATTGAGGTGGAGGGAGATACTGAATCTTTTTATGGGATATATATATACAGTATATATAAATATACATATATATATATATATAATTCTTTTTTTTTGTTAGAGTTCTAGCCACGGTTCCCAGCAGGGTCCTTCCGCTGCCATTACTGCATGCTGTATATGGAGTTAGGTGTGTATCGGTTCTCAACGAGACAAGCGTCTCTGTCCACACATCCCTGAACCCCCTCGGCTTCCCACCCTGGGGTCACCGGGGACAAAGGGTCACAGGGGACCAGGGCCCCTCTCCATCGCTTTTTGCCGCATGGCCCTGGCCTTTTCGCGGTGGAATAAAGCGAGCTGAGGGACAGAGGGAGATCTATATAGCTCAGTTTTGTATTTTTATATATATATATATATATATGTGTATGTATATGTGTGTGTGTGCGTGCGTGTGTGTGCGTGTATATACATATATATATATATATATATATATATATATATAAAAAACCAAAAAATACCCACAAAAGAAGTAAGAAAAAGAAGACGAAGCAACCGGCCCCTGCCAAGGAGCAGGACCTGTTGCCTCGCCATCCATTTCAGCGGGGGTTTCTCCTGCAATTGGTTTTCCTCCTTCAATTTCCTTTCCTTCCCTGCGGCCGGCGGCGGGGGGCACGCGGGGGGCCCGGGCGCGGGCAGGCGGGCGGTGAGGGGGCTCTCTCTGCCTATCCATTAAAACGATTGTTCCATGTGGCCGCTCCGTCTGCTTGTGGTGCTCATTGCCGCGGGGGCCAGGGCCACCCCGCGTTCTCCCCTTGCGCCACCAGGAATGGGGAGGGATGTGGGGAGGGATGCTGGAGGCGGGGTGGCAGATGGGATCACCAAATCATCACAATGGGCCAGATGGGCCAGGAGGGCATTGGAAAGATGGTCCCTGGATCTCACCAGGAATTCTGTCACAGGTGAGGCTTTGGTGAGTAGATGGAGAGAATGTGAGGCACAGAAGTGCCCTATTTCCCTGTTCAGGACGCCACTCAGTGCCCCTAAGCTCAGCATGGGCTGCACAGCGTGGCAGGGGATGCTTGTGGAGCAGCTGAAGCGAATCCTGCGTGGGAAGGAGAGGCAGAGTGATGTGAGGTGGGTGCAGAGAACAGGGTCCCCCATGCAATGCTGCATACAGGCGAAGCATGACAGGATTGTTTGGGTGTAGGTGCACTTTGCTGTCCGTGGAGGCTTGTCTTGGTCAGTGTCTTGGTTTTTGGTGAAGCTGGAAAGTTGTTTAGTGATTTTGGTCCTCAGCCTCAACTGTAGCCTCTGGGTTGCTGGTTTCTTCAGGTCACCTGACACATTTGCAGGATCAGAAGTTGGTTGCTATTGATTTGGTGTGAGATTTGTGTGTTTATTTCTTGACCCTATGATGTAACCCAAGAGATGAGCATGGAGAAGAGGGATGGGAAGGTGTTGCTTTGAGGTGTGACATGCAGTGTCCAAGTGATACCGATGTGGGGTAAGGGAAGAACCATGCTCAGGCTTTGTGGCACATCCCAAGTAAGGGACAAGGTACTGAGGGTGTGGGGACAGGACAGATGGGCACAGGTGGCAGGGTCAGGATGACAGAGAGGATGGTGTTGGTCTTCATGCAGATCTTGCAACTCCCAGGTTGGACCAGCCAGCCACGGTAGAGTAAACTTGGTAGAAGGGGCAGTGCCTGGATTCTTGGGGGTAATGGGGAGGGATCAGGGATTGGTGTAGAGGTAACAGGGCTCTCTCCCTCACCACCTCTCTGTAATTGTGACTTTTTTGGTGTTCTAGGTGAGAGATCAAGGAGTGCCAAAAGTAGCAGACAAAGAGGAAGTTAAAGAGAGAGAGGCGGCTCGATGGATGCTTTTATGTAATAATTTATTGACATAGGTAAGGGTGTCTCTTGGTGCTGGGGAGAGATGGAGGTCATGGTCTGAAATATGCCCTCCCTCCCCCTGGATGTAGCAGCTGAGGTCCTTGTCCTTAGGCACAGGTTGGGCATTGCTGAGGGCCATGGAGAAACATCCCTCTCAAGCCAGGAAGGGGAGATGGAGAGAATCCCATGGCCAGAGAGGGGCTGCATCACCTCTCCGTGCTCTGTGATGGGGACAATGCAGATGAGGCATCAGGATGTGCTGTGAGCAGGAGCGTTTGGGCAGCTGTAGGTATTCACTGCAGTGGAGGCAGGTCCAGCACTGGGTATCCAGCAGAACTGGCGTGGGAAGATGGGAAGCATTAGGGAGGCTTGGATTGTGGTGGGATCCCCAGGGGCCACATGCAAGGGGTGAGTGGTGCTTTGTGCCACCTGTAGCTACATCAAATCAGCCCTGGCTCCCTGATGGGTTGGGGTTTTTCTAAGAGGCTCAAAGCAGAGTGGCTCCCATGGAGGTCACTAATGCTTGATTCACTGCAGGTGACATTGAGGAAAGTGGGTGAGGTGTCACATCCCTCCCAGATCCCTTCCCTCAGGAGGTTGTTGGGTTTTGGGAAGCACTTACCTTTCTGCTGGGGTCACTCGAGGGGGACAGCAGGGTGTCCCTGATATTCAAGGTCACAGCAGCTCATAGCAGTGCTGGGATGGAGCTGTTTTCTTCTTGTGGGGTTCAGGGAAAGAACTCTTGAGACTGAGCTTTTCATTCCCACGTTGGGGAAGACGAAGGGAGGTCTCAAAGTGAGCAATACTCTGGTGGGTCTGTCACAGTCCCACTGCCCCCAGTCTCCTGGCAGCAGATCTCACTTTAAAGGAGTGTTTCAAATGTTTTCTCCTGGTTGATGGTGTGGAAAGTTGAGGCATCCCCTGGGAGCAGAGGGCACAGTGTGCTGTGAGATTACAGCCGTGTCAGGGAGATGCTGAGGGTCATGGTTCTTCTGCTCCTGGTCCTCAAGGTTTTTGTCCTTTGATGAAGACATTTGTTTTGTGTCACACACTGCCAGATCACGATAGGAGCAAACCTCGGGAGTGCATTGTCTGCAGAGACATCCCTTCACAGGGGCAGGTTTAGTTGTCAGAGTTAGTATTGTTGCAAGATGATGGAGGAGACGCTGGGAATGTCTCAGTTGTGGAAAACAGGCCCCTGATCATGCTGCTTCCACTGAACATAGGTGAGTGACAAGAGCAAAGACAGTCCTTACCCTGCAGGGACTCCATCGACAGATGCGTGCTCATTGCTCCTTGGCAGACAGAGGTGGGCAGGACCCAGGACTCACTGGTGGACTCCCAGGGGAGATGCATGGATGGGGTGAAGGATGGCCCAAACAGCAGCAGGCCCCCTGCTGTGGGGCTTGAAGCATCACTATCACAGGGGACAATCAAAACAGGGTCCAACCAAGTGCTGGGTGAGATCCCAGGAGTGGCAGAGGTCCCAGGCACTCAGGAGCCCTCCCAGCTCAGCTCAGCAGGTGCCCAGCACCGCGTCCCTTCCCTGGGGTGCGCGGGACCCGTGAAGCAAAGCCCCGAAGGTACAAAGTTCGTCAAACTTTATTGATACACTGCACAATCACAACCATCTCTTATTCTTGCCGAATTAGAAAAGGTTACAACTACAATGTAACATGCACAAATCTCAGGTAGTATAGCCACCCTTGGAATACAATGATCGACAGAAACTCAAGACCGGCCATCACGGCCGTCAGCAGGAGAGACCCGAGAGCCACACTGCCCCCGCCCTGGGCACCCAGCCACCCCCTGGGCATCCAGACGTGGAGAGCAGTGGTCACAAATGGGTCTGCCACCCGGCAGAGCCGTGCTGGGGCCGGCGTCAGACAGCCAACACGTTCCTCACAATGGCACGTTACATGGCACGAGAAAGTCGAATGCCATCCCGGCAGGGGACAGGGGAGCCCACCCGACCCAGGGACAAGGATGGGATGGGGGCAGCCCTGGCACCAGGCCCGCCAGCCTCAGTGTGCGTCGTGGCATCTCGTCGCCGCCACTCTCTGATTTGCTGTGGCCTCTGGCCCTGTGATTCTGCAGCGTTTCTGCTGTGGGGACAGAAATTCGGGGCTGACCAAGGAAAGGGCATGGGGTGGCAGCAGGGGACTGTTGAGGGGCAGTGCGGACCAGCAAAGGCATCAGGGCAAGATGTGCCCTGCACCCATGGTACTTTTGGAGCAGATGTGTGGAAGGATGTGAGTGTTGCCGTGCTGGCTGAAGACAGTGCCATCCCCAGCCAATAAACATGCCCGGGGCCATGGGATAAGACCCAGATTGCTGATGGTGCCACCCTTCTTGGATGCCAGTGGAAAAGCAGAGCAGCACCGCAGGGACCGCAGGACGCGGACTCACCCAGTCAGTGCCGGATCCCCGTCCACCAGGTAAGCCAGCGCCTCAGGCCAGCACTGGGACAGCCCCTGCCCCGGGCCAGGCGGTTTTTGTCAATCAGCCACGGTACACGTTGAACATCCAGGATGCAGGGGCAGCAGCATCCACTGAGATTTTGTAGCAGGTCCTGGGCAGCCCACTGAGAACAGGGATGAGGACGGGCATAGCTGCATAGAGGACAGGGTGGTGGCCCATCATGGCCTCTGGCTCAGGGTGGTTTTTCCATCTTGTGTGCTGAGGGCTGGCACCCCAGCTTCCTTGCAGCCACAGAAAGCAGGTTTGGGCAGCAGCAGAGTTTGCACGGGGAAGACAGCGTGTGCGTGGTCGTTGCTCTTAAGTCATCTCACTTATGGAGGGAGAAGGAAGGGACAAGGCACGGGGAGGCGCCGGGTCAGGACAGGGGACACTCTGTGTGCTTGCTCAGTGCCTTGCTGGAGTTGAGTCTCCCTGTCACAGCAACAGGGTCCAGTGCCACACGTGACTTTCCAGGAGCAGAATGGGAGTGTCCATCCCCAGACTGTGGCCCCAAAGCATCCCTGGGTGGCCATGGAGTGACAAGAAGGCTCAGGGCTGCCACAATGTAACAGGCAAGGGGGTCCATGGTGCACAAGGCTATCAGGAGCACAATTCCATATGCGGGGAGATGACATGGGTGGCGGGGTGGCAGCTCCCAGGGTGACTGGAAGAAGCAGAGAGGGCAGAGTCTGGGTGTGTATGTTTTGGTGTCGCAGGCAAGTTGCAGCAGGGAGCATTGGAGCAATCCTTGTCCCTGCTGTGCCAGCACAGCAAATCAACAGAACCCAGTCCTCCTCCACAGGGTCAGACACATCAGATTTTCCTTAGGCAGGGGCACATGATGGGCATGAGACAAGGCAAAGTGAGGACATTGCAGCTCAGGGCCCTCTGAGGGGCAAAGATACAGACGGTCATGAGTGTCAGAGCCGTAGCAAAAGGGCCTTGTCAGCTGGTGTTTTGATCTGTCAGTCAAAGCCTCTGCCCCACACTGTGATGCTGTGCTTTTGATGTGCAGCTTGGAAAGTGCTTGGAGAACAAGCCCAGAGAAACTTTCCCAAAAGTGCTGGCAGAGCATCAAGGTGAGAGCCATGGGGCAGCCCCTGCCATCAGGGGGGCAGCAGCAGAGTGGGCAGGGATCTGGAGCAAGGAGTGAGGGCCTGGCTGCCCAATGCAGCAAGAAGGCTCTAGTCTCTAGGAGGGCTGGTGGCAGTCCCCAGGGCTCACGTTCCTGGGAGAGCAGCCTCGTGTCCTCAGGAAGGTGAGGGGGTTTTAGTGGGAAGCACAGGGGTACGATGTCAGCTGGAATAAAGAGCAGTGGGAAGTGCGTGACCCTTGAAGGACAACTGGTTGTGTCCGGTGACCCTCTCCCAAAGGGCCAGAGAGTATCCTGTCAGGAGCAGAGGCAGGTGATGGGGGGCTGGCGACATCGGGGTGCTTAGGGAGGAGCTTTGGCGATGAGAACTGACATTCAGGACCAAGAGGGCTGAAGGCAGAGCCAGGAGGCTTCAACCTTGGGGTCTTTTTGGGCATAGGCGGCTTAGTGAGACGACGAGACGGACATCCCGGTGAAGGCTCTGGGCGGCACCCGCCCCGACGGCTCCATGCCCCCAGCTTTGGAGATGAGGCAGCCACGGGGGGCACCGTCTGTGCCGGGCCACATCCCCGGGGCGATGGTGGCGGGTGACAGTCTGGTGGCACGTGGTGGGGTCTGTACAGCGTAACCGGCGGCGAGAACGATCCCGGCACGTGGGAGACGGGGCCATCCTCGGACGCTCGGCACCGCCGCCCGTCCTCCGGTGCATCGCCCGTCCGATGGAGAGGAGTCCCCAGGCGGCACGGCGGCCGAGCCCGCGGCGGGGGAGAGATGCGGCGAGGCCTCCCGGGACCCTCCGCTCCCTTATCAAAAGTCGAGGAGGAGGCGAGCGAGGAGGGTGGCCCAGAGGCAGAGGCCGGCAGCCACCCGGGACGCCGCATTGCCGCCGTCATGCACCGCTCCGGGCCCTGTTCGGAGGAGAGAAGAGAGAGAAAGGACAGCGTTAGGGCCAGCACTGAGATGATGTGAGAGAGGCAAGAGAGCCCACCTCCCCATTGTCCCTACAGTTCACATCCCACCCCTCAGCTGGCCAGGGTTCTGTGTTCCCCCTTGGAGAGGTGATAGATTTATCCATCATTTGGAGAGCATTGCCGGTGCTGAGGAGGAGGTGAGGAGATTTGCAAAGAGGAACACAGAGGAGACACAGTCCTTGTCTGAGGAGGAGGAGGATGCCCTGGCCAGTCCAGCCCCACCATGCTTGGAAGTCTCCTTGGAGAGTCCTGATGCAAACAACCATGTGGAAACCACCGGGACCAGAGACCTTGGTGCTCCAGAGTGGCACAGCTTGTGACTGCTAACAAAGGATGGTCAGCTCAGGAAATGGCATTGTCCAGACGTGGATTCTCAGGTATGCAGGAGCATTCTGGGGCTGCTGGGGTGGTTCTTGGCAGGCAGGTCAGGCAGGGAGGAGGCTGGGTACACCACTGGAGTGGAGATTCGTTGCTTTTTTGTTGTGTTAGGGCTGTTATTCAGGCTGCAGGGCACACAGGGGGCCAGTCAGGATGGGATGAGACAGTTGGGCTGTGAGGGAAGCAGAGGCAGTCACCACACACTCTACCACAGGGACATGGGTCTGTTCTGCACTCCTTTGGCCATGGAGAGGCAATTAGGGAAGTCACAGATCTGAGTCCCAGTCTTGGCATTCTGAGAAGGAAGAAATAGAGAAAGAAGTGCTCAGCTGTCTTAGTATCAAAACTCAGGGCATGGATGAAGTGTGAAGTCAATGGGATTCTTATGCATTTGTGAATAGGCTGTCATGGGTTCATCATAGAATCCCAGAGTGGTTTGGGTTGGAAAACCATCTTGTTCCACCCCCTGTCAGGGGCCAGGAACCCTTCCATTGTCTCAGGTTGCTTCAAGCCCTGTCCAACCTGTCCTTGGACACTTCCAGGGATGGAGCAGCCTCAGCTTCTCTGGGCAACCTGTGCCAGGCCCTCACCACTCTCTAAGTAATTTTTTTCCCAGTATCTAGTCTAAGCTGATCCTCTTTCAGTTTAAATCCATTCCCCCTTGTCCATGCCCTTATAAAAAGTGCTTCCCCAGCTCTCCTGTAGCCCCTTCCAACCCAAATCATTCTGTGATTCTATGAAATCATACCCAGTTATAATAATTTCCTCAGGATGGTGTTATTCCTTGTCTTCTTATCTACTGATTTTTTTGTGAACATTTATCTTAATTCAGGAAGAGGCAAAGGAGAGTTTGAGATGTTAAATCCAAGCGCTGCCAGAAGGTGAAGGAAATGATAGGAAGATTGAGTGATGAGCAAGAAGCTGTGTCATGCCCATGCTCAAACAAAATTGATTATAAGAGCACACGATCATCCAAGAGGGGTAGAACAGCTATGCCATAATCAGACATTTCCTTGCTGAACAGACCTTCTGATATGAAAGGTGGAAACCCACATTTCTTAGGGGCAGGTAGAATGGAAAGAGCTCCTTAACTTGGTTTTTCTCAGACCTGCTACTGCTCCCTCTTCTTTGGTTTTGACCCCCCCAAACCAATGGCAGCAGCTCAGAACATCATCCAAAACCATAAAAACAGTGAGAATTTCTGCAGATTTAATACCAAATGCTGATTAGCTTAAACTTTTATGTATTTACACCTGCCCAAATACTGCTAAATTGGTGCCTTTCTCTAGTATCTCTATAGATGTGGATTTTAATGTGTGACTAATTCTTATCTCTATTTTCTAGTTCACAGTTCTGCACTGGTTATTGGCTTTGATTTAATGACACTTTTAGAAATTTCATAATCTATCCTAAAGCAATTTCATTGTGGTTGAGTTGGAGAGTTCCCAAATAGATAAGTCACCTAATACAGAGAGGAAATAAAACTAAAAATGCTGGGTCATTACTAGAAAAAAAATAAATATTTTCTCCTGAATTTATTCTTTATTCTTTTCTGTGGAAGAATATATTCTGCTATCAGACAGCTTGGCCTTGTAAAGATTGTAAAGATACTCTACAGAAGAGACAAGAATAAAGATACAGGGAGAAAATAAAGTAGTAATTAGATATGATCACAAAATCAGGGCAGATGGCTCATTGCATCCCAGGCTGCTTGTGACTCCTGTGTGTTCTCTGAACTGTCACTCTCTATGGGAAAAGGAAGCTCCCACTGGGACAGGGAGTGAACTCAGCTGAGGCTCCCTAGCCCTGTCAACCCAGCAAATATTTTGGCTCTGCTTTACTCAAAGCCCAGTGCCTGGGCATTGAGGTGTGAGTGCACCTGGACTCTGGCTGCCCCTACTCAGATTATTTATTATTGCAGTTATTTATTATTGCTTGCTTTTAGTTTTCCTCCTCTTGATTTATTTTGTGTCCACTTTTCTGGCTATTTCCTTCCTTTCCTGGCTATTTCCTTCCTTGTCCATGAGGCAAGCTTAGATTTTCTGGGACCTTGCTTTGAGTACAGATGGCAAGGTTGGGATTTTGTTTCTCTCCTAAGATCTTGAATACAAAGGTCAGAAGAAATCAGTGAGTTTATGGTGAATGGGTTTTCTTAGCCTGTGTTGGAGGCACTCTCACTCCAGTGTGAGCCATGGGAATAGCACAGATGTTTACAGAGCTAAGCAGTCCCTTCACATGCACCAAAAAATTGCTTTTCCTTTTTTTTCCTGCCTTCTTTCTGTCCAGGACAGAAGTCCTATGCCTTCCACTTCACTCCTCCCAGTTTGTTGCAATGTTCACCCTTCTCCAGGTGAGATACAGACACGTGGAGATGAAGAATTCAGAATGTGTCTCTTGCTGCCTTTCATTTTCAGGACTCAGGAGAAACGGGAAAGGAACATGCAATGCCCAGGGTGCTGCTGGAGCCTCTCTTTCCTAGAGGGCTCAGGAAAGGACAACAGCTGCTCTCCAATTCTCATGGAGCACACCAGCAGCCAATGGGGAAAGTCTGTCAAGTTCTTCATGTCTGAGGAAGTCCTGGGGACCTGATGGGAGGAAGGCTGTGCAGTGACTCATGTCTGAGAGCAGAAGCATCTAGAGTAAGTCTTGCCAACCTCCCCAGGATGAGATTTTTCCTGATATTTTCCCTCAGGTAACTGCATGGTCCCTCAAGGCCTGTCCCTGCTCATTGAAGTGGGGTTGGACTAAAAAGTCCCTTCCAACTCCAATTATGATTCTAAGAAGACTCCAACAGGGATGGACAGCCCTGTGACTGAACAGCCACCCAGGGCAGAGCAAGGAAGAAAAAGCACTGGCTTCTTGCACATGAAAAGGAGGCACAAGTTGAGCAGGACCTTAGGCTGGCCACAAACACAGAGCCTGGAACACTGTGGTAAAGTGAGCAATGGCTGTAGGTAAACATTTATAGAATAGTATAATATATGGATTATTTATAGCATCTAATGGCAAAGTCAGCAATTGGCATTTCATGAAATAGCTAAAAGAAAACCCAGAGTAAGTACCAAACACAGGAAGACAACTGCACCTGTGAAATACAGGGACCAAGTGGAAATAAAAGTGTGAAAGAGAAGAAAACCCACCAAAGTGTGAAAGAGAAGCTAAGAGGTGAAGGCAAAGTAACCCCACAGGATAACAGGGAATGTGCTGGGAGAAACTCTACAAAACAAAACAATTCAGTGAAAAAGAGGTGAAATTTTCCCTCATCCCTTCACAGGAAGATGGAGAACATTGATAAATACTGAGGAAAAAGAAGATATCCCACCCACTTCAGCTCTGGCTTCATTCACCAAGACATGAAGGAAACTCTTCCCCCTCACCTCCAAAGCTGCCCAAACCACAGTGCCATGTCACAACCTCTGCCCCCTGATAAAAGTGCTCCCATTTGAGACTCATGGATAATTTAGGCCAAGTTTATTAAAGACTAATTTTTTACCTCTGTGATGATTAAAGCCTAACCCTGGGTGCTGTGTCGTGTTAATGACTGCCTAATAAAGCCTGGTTTAAGGTTTCAAGCTGTGTTGGTGTCTTTGAAACATCTCACCAGATCTGCAGCTGCAGAAGGTAAAGGTTGGTATGGACAGAGGGACACAGAGATCCAGGGGTACCAGACAGAGGAGATGGAGCTGAAGAGCTTCACTCTGCTCCAGACCCTCAGGATCTGCATATTCTCCCAAAAAATGGAATGCAGGAGGAGCTTGTGTGCAGACAGCCAAGAGGTGCTCACAGGACATGGGTAGGATGGAATTTGAAGGCACAGGGGAAAGAGGGAAGGGTCAGGGAGCCTGTCATGAGCAACTCATGGTGACAAGGGAGCTCAGAGTCACCAGGCAAGCTGGGGAGAGGGTGGGACTGACACAGCACTGGCACCACGGCAGGCAGGAGTGACACAGCAATAGCACACGGGGGTTCCTTGGTGTGAAATGGAGCAGAAGGAGTCGTGACAGGGACACAAACTCAGGCACAAGCTCTGGTGTCACTGCTGGAGCTGCTGACCTCAAATACTGGGACAAGAAAAATGGCTGAACTCAGTGAAGCCCAGCATGGTCCCCAGAGATGGAACGTGACCTCAAATAATCCCATGTAAATTGGCTGACCTCAAGTAACCCAAATGACCTAAAGTAGCCCCAAATATGAACTGGTTGACCTCAAAAAACCCCCAGTGACCTAGAGTAACCCCACAATGACCTCTAGTAATCCCAAATATGAACTGGTTGACCTCAAATAACCCCCAATGACCTGTAGTAACCCCAAATATGAACTGGTTGACCTCAAATAATGACCTCCAGTAACCTCAAAGTGCTCTGCACAGAACAAGTTTGACCTCTAGTAACCCCAATGACCTATAATAACCCAAATGACCTATAGAAACCCCAAATACTAACTGGTTGACCTCAAATAACCTCAAAGTGCTCTTCCCAGAATAATTTTGAACTCTAGTAACCCCAGGGAGCTGCAGTAGCCCCCAGTGTTAATTGATTGAGCCAAAGTCAATGATCTAAAGTAATCATACAGTACAGAATGTGAATTTGTCCCAGGTAACCCCAAAAGATAATTAGTTGACCAAATAACCCCAACTAACCACAAGAGTTAGCCCTTTCCAGCTCTCTTGGAGCCCCTTTAGGCACTGGAAGGGACTCTAAGGTCTCCCCAGAGCCTTCTCTCCTGCAGGTGAACACTCCCAGCTCTCCCAGCCTGGCTCCAGAGGAGAGTTGCCATTTCCCAAGGGGTGTTTGGAGCAGGAGATGAGGGGAGGGATGGCTCAGCATGGAGCCACGAGGCTCTGAGCACCAGCACAGCCATCCCCCAACATCAGCCACCTGCTGGGCATCCCACCTAGAACATCCAGACAGCATGACCCACTCAATTAACAGGGAAAAAAAATCATTTTATTATTGACCAGAGAGAATGGAAGCCTTTGAAACTCCCCACCCAGCAGAGTTCTGTCCCCTCCACTGCTTCCAGCCAGGCTGGCTGTGGCCTCACAGCTCAGCAGTGTGTGACCACCAGTTCCTGAGCTGTCCACCAGCAGATTCCTGAAGCAAAATAAAGCTGGGATTGCAATTCCCCAGACTCTTTGGCAACAACTTCGGAGTTTACAGATCTCAGACTTTTTGTGGGGTATTAATAATGGCAGGTGGCAACTTGAAGAATGATGAAATGAGGTGTGAGCTGCTCCCTTGACCTGAAAAGCAGTGTTGGTGGCAGACACAAAAGAATATTTGGACAGATTCACCTGCCCTTCAAAGTTCCTGTAATGCACAAAAATAGGTGTGGGGTAATTACTTTCTCTCCTGTACAAAAGACCTGGTTTAGAATTATATTCCCTGAATACAGCACTGCCTCCTTCTCCTCTCCTTACTATTTTCCACTCCTAATATCTCCTAGGTGCATCAGATTACTGGTTTGTGTGCACAAATAAACACAGAAAATCACTGCAATCACAGACACTCCACAGCAATAGGTAAACAGGGCAAAGATGCTATTTCTTACCTTTTTTTGTTTGCTTGTTTTGCATATATTTTGCATTGAGTCTCTTTTTGCAAAATTCAAATAATTTTAGTAAGACTATGGTGTAGGTTTTCCAGAGAAGCTGTGGCTGCCCCTGGATCCCTGGAAGTGTCCAAGGCCAGGCTGGACAGGAATTGGAGCAGCCTGGGATAGGGGAGGGTGTCCCTGCCCATGGCAGGGGGTGGAACTGGATGAGCTTTAAGGTCCTTTCCAGCCCAAACCATTCTGTGATTCTATGACTTGTGTTTTAAGTGTTTTAAGTCAAGCAGTCTTTAAATATTGAATCAGAGCTCTTATTCTTAAAGACATAATTGCTTTCCCTTGCTTTTATGTATTTAGTCTGAAGCTGCTGATTCTTAAGAGAGTGCACAATAAAGCATGAAAAGATTTTATCTCTCCATAGAATAATTGGTTTAAATCACATCTAACACTTGGTATTTTAACTTATATTCAGTTAACTCACCCAATCATCAATCATAAAGATTACATACTAGAAATGAGACCCTGAACATCAGAAAAATGCAAATGGCATCTTTTATAAAACATCTCCATCTCTCTTTACTCCAATAGCTCTTCAATGGAAAGGACCAATAAAAAGTCCCAGAGCTCCCAGTTTGGATTGGGGGCTTGGGGGAATTTCCCTTGGTGACTGAGGGACACTGCATTTGAAAGAGATGTAAAGACCCAGGTTTGGGTGATTTTTCCCTCTTATCTCCATATATAAACAGCAAGTACAAAATGCAAAAAGTGAGCCCAGAGATGGCGTTTTTAAATAAAAGAATTAGCAGATTTCCAGACACTTGTGCTCCTCTCCCCTCTGGCAAAGGCAGGCAGAGACTGTCCAAGAAACACCACGCACATACCCAAATAGAAGCTCTCCACAGAGCCCATCTTTTCCACTCTCCCCTGGGTTTCCAAGAAGCTGCAGTTTTGACTGACAAGCTGTTGAATTTCACAACATGTTCACAAAATGAAAAAAGCGCAATCCTTGTGGAAGGATGGAATCCCACCTGCTTAAATTCCTTTTTGAGCTCACTCAGTGGCCTGCTCCTCACTGCTCCAGTGTGTTTCACTCAACACACTCTTGAAAGATAGGGGGGGGAAATAGAATATGAATGTTTGCCTTTTTCTCCATTAAACTTTACAAAATTAAAATAGCTTTAGGTGTCCTGAGCATTCACACCGTAATATCCAAAGGATGTGCCAATATCCTTTCAAAGACAAATTTAAGCTTCAGTGTTGGTGCAGGTAAATACCCACATGAAAACAAATAGAACATTTTAACTTTTCCTTCCTAAGGCTTTGTCTTGCTGTCTCACTAGTAAATATTTTCCTAATCTTCCTTATATAAAACAAGGATTAGAGGAATATTAGCGTTTCACTGAACAGACCATCACAAACAGGAGTTGCTCCAAGGCAGGGAGAGTTTTACAAACTCAGCCAAAGGATTGGGCTCCTACATCTCACTTTTTATGACTGATTTTTAATATCCCTGCTTTGCCATCTATGGGATCACCTCTAATGCACTTCATTTCAACCTGCTGGATGTGTTTGGGGGATTAATTTATTAAAACAGGGTGAAATTTTGTTTTCTCTGCATGTTGGCATCAATTAATAACCGGTGTGAGAGGAGTGCTGTGCTGTCATGAGAGGAGTGTGTAAAGAGCAACACTAACTGCTGAGAGAAGGAAAAATGCCTGAAAATATATGCTGTCAAATAAAAGATAACCATGAAATAACTTGGAACAAAACCAAAAATCCCTAATCCAGTCTCCTTCTGAGTAGAGGGAGTTACCTGGACTGCAACATTTTCTTTAGTCTGGTTTCAAGTCACGGAAAAAAGAGACTTAGGAGATGTTATTTTGTCTCACATTAAGGTAAGAGCAAGTGTAAGTGTTCCAGCAGGACAGGGAAACAGAAAAAAAAATGGATATTGGGGGAACTTAACTGGAAACTTAACGTACTTACTTATGTACTAATTATCATAAATACAATATTTACTATATAGAATCATCAAGGTTGGAAGAGACCTTTAAGAACATCAAATCCAATCATCAGTTCAGCACTGCCACTGTAACTCCTAGGCCTTATATATATAAAATACCTCATATATTGTAAGTTATAGTTTGTACTATATAAAACCTAATAATGTATATTAGATATTCTATAATTTATATACTAGGAGCATAGTAAATAATATATAATAAAGAACAATATGCTTATATATAACATGTCAACAAGACATACTACTAAATATATGAATAATATTGTTTCCATACCTATATATTTGTATTATTGATATATCATTATGAATAATCTATACAACATTATATTTGTATTATATTACATTATATATAGTCTACTATGCTGTACTGCATTATACTGGATATTGGGAAAAATTTCTTCACCAAAAAAGTAAAACACAAGAGAACAGACCAGAACAGTGGAGAGAGAACAGAACCCAGAGCTTTGGCCCAGAGAGAAGAAATTAGGCCTGGGCAGACAAGAACTGGTTGGAATAGAAAGGCCTGGACCAGCCCCTACCCAAACACCACAGACTGGCACTCACCAGCCCCAAACACAGCCCTGCAGCACACAACAGAACAGAGTGGAGCAGAACACACCTGAATGGGCTGGCCAGCCCACAACCAAAGCCAAAGATGTGCCCCTCCCACCACCCCACATCACCATAGCCCCCAGCACAGCGTAAAGCTCTGCTCCCACTGTCCATCCTGATGCTGCCAAAGTCCAAGCTGGTGTGGAAACTCCTCTCCCTCTCAACATCTCCTTGAGCCTGCTACCTGACTTCCATCCTCTCCCTCCTGCTGGAGCCCAGCTGGGAGAAGGCAGACCCCTGCTGTCCACCCTTGGATCGTGACAGCTCTCTTGTCTTGTCAGAATGCCAAAGGGATGAGCCACACGTACACAGCACCTTCCTCAATGACAGCTGTCCTTGATGACACCTTCCTGCCCTGGCCACCTGAATCACCCAGGCTGATGTCACCCATCCTGCTATTGCCAGTACAACATGATCATGCTGGCAAGTCCTGCCAGCAGCAAACAAGGGAACACCCCCACACCATGCACCCGCAGCACGTTCTCACCTGTCCCAGGCTCCCTCCTCACCCCTGTGCTCCAGCAAGACCAGGGCTCAGCCGACTGTTGGCCAGCTGTGCTGTGCACCCAGCGCCAGGCTGACACAGATCTCATCCTCTGAGCATCCTCTGGCAGGACCTCGCTGCTCGGGGTTTGTGCTGTTTGGCACCTCAATGGATGAGGAACACCAAATACAGCCAGCTCTGCTCCATCGCTCCACCACTGGCCGTCTGCCAGCCTCCTTCTCTTTGTCCTCCTCCTCTTCATCATGCTCTTCAAATTCCTTTTCATCTTCCTCCTCCTCCTCTTCCTCTTCTTCATCCTCCTCCTCTCCAAATGCCGCCTCTTCACTCTCCTTCTCTTATTCCTCCTTGTCTCCTCACCTTACTGCAAAGAAGCAGCACCTACCATAGAGGATGATGCTGGCGTTGGTGTTGCCCAGCTTGTTCGTGGCCACGCACGTGTAGTTGCCATAGTCCTTCTCCGAGACGTTGAAGAAGGTCAGCGTGGACAGGCGGCCCTTGCTCTCGATCCGCACCCCCTCCAGCCCGTTCGCTAACCTGCAGAGGAGGGCGGATAGCAGCGCTGGGAGAACGGGGCTGGGGCTCCAGGGTGGGTCCTGCCCCTCCCTGGGCACCCCTTGGCTTCCCACCAACCAACATCACTATACACCCACATATTCCCCTGCTGGACTCGTGCATCCCAGTTTTGAACACAGACTCTCTATTCCATAGCCCAGCCTGACCCATATGTCCCACAGCCACCATCCCTGGGAGAAACAGCTCTGGGATTTCCTCAGCCCTTAGCTGAACACCCACCAAAATAAGTTGATCCCAGCCTTTTTCCACATGATGCCCTCAGGCACTGTCACCCCCCTTAACCTCCTCACCTCCTCACCCCAAGGCTGCAGCTGACCCCCATGCTCCACCACCTCTGCAGCCCCTCACCTGGTGTCCTCCTTGAACCACTGAAACTCCGCCACGGGGACGGCTGAAGCCTCGCACTGCAGGATGCCCTTCTGGCCCACCGAGGCACCCGTGTTCTTGGCGTTGGAGATATATGGTGGGTCTGCAGAGACATGGGGCTGTGTCACACTGGGCCATGTGTATCCATCCCCACCACTCCCCGGTGCCCTGCACTCACAGTTGACGGTAACTTTGACTTTCCGCACGTCCGGGACGGCCACGTCGTTGACGGCGCTGCATTCGTACTCCCCGGACTGCTCCCGCGTGATCCCTGTGATCTCCAGGTACTCGTCCTCACTCACAAAGGTCTGCCCTGAGGGATGTACTGAACGTGTGGCACCGTCACCCATGGACACCAACACCAGGAACTTCCCTGTGCCCCCTGCCCCAACACTCCCTGCCTGGGCATCTGGCATCCCCTCCACCCAGGAAGCACTTGACAAGCATCCTCAGCCCATCCCAGTCCACACCAAAATGTCAGCATCTCTGACTCTGAGTCACCTTAATGCCACCCTGACCACCTCTACAGGGACAACCATGCATCCCAGACAGGCCAGGATGACCCTTCCCAGACCCAGGAAGTTCATCCACCGAGCAAGCGCTCACCTTTCCCGGAGAGGTGTCGCCACGTGACGGTGGGCTCGGGTCTCCCAAAGGCCAGGCACATGAGGGTCACGCTGCTGCCCTCGTTCACGGTGATGTCCGACGAGATGTTGACAATCTGGGGGGGCACTGCAAGACATAAAGGCCACCAAAGACACCATCAACAACATCATCAGCTTGTCAGGCACAGCAGGGAGGCCCCAGCCATGAGACCTGGCCCATCGTGTGACGCTGGTGTCCGCTCCATTGCCCTTTGCAGTCAGCAATTCCGTGTCTCCAAACCAGGACCTTGGACTGGAGCCAAGCATGGATCTGGGGTGTGGAGGGGTCCACTCACTGTGCCAGCCCCCCCACTCCATGGCTGAGACCCCGATAACCAGCTCTTGTTATGGCCTGAGACAAGGCTCATATTTTAGCATATTTATTAAAGCTGTTTAAATTACTGAGCGTCTGCTCCTTCAATACTGGCCAGGGTGATTTATATTACTATATCCCCAGATACTTCATCTAATAAATAACTTGGCAATCTCCGTACCCATAAATATCCCTGGCCATGGCAAAAAGCAATTAAAGCTCGCTTGCCGATGCTGCTTCCTGGTGCTCTGGGCTGTCGGACACAGCCCCTAAAGGGTCTGCACCCCAGGGAGTAAATGAGGCCACATTTAACAACTCTCCCCAGACAAAACACCATACCTACAATGCCAGCCAGAAGGGGGGATGCCCTGTGCCCCCTCCCCAAGCACACAACATGCTGAGAGACCAGGTCAAGTGGCATCAGATGCCCAGCCCTTGCACCCAGGGCTCTCCCACAGTGCTGGGATTCCAGGATAATCACCTGAAAACCACGGTGGCCAATACCAGAGAGAGAAAGTGGGGCTGCCTGGCTGTCCTTGCACCCCCAGGGAAGCTCTCCTCACACTCCCAGGGAGGTTCTCCTCTCTCCCGGAGCAGGAGAGGCAGCACAGCAGGATGAGCCATGGCAAAGATGCGGCACAGGCTCTGCAGCCCTATGGTTCTGCAAAGCAGTAAATTTCCCAGCAACTTGACACATTAATATAGAAGTACAGTCTGTTATAGCAGAGGGAGATTGTCTGAGTCCTTCAGGGGAAAGCAGCAATCCAAAAATGAAAAGTGTGTGCCGGCAACTGCTGGAAAACGTAGTTAACACTCGGAGCAGAACTGCCCAACTCCGACAGCACAGCCACAGTGAGCTCCAGAAAGGCTGCAAATGGCCCTTCCTCAGACAAGATGACACTAATCCATACCACCAGCATCCTTGCACCTCTCCCCTCCAGTAACAGCACCTCAAACTGGTACCAGGAACATCTGAAAACTACAAGAACATCCAGGATGAGGCTTCCCACAACTGGGCATTTTTCATCTGCTCCTGAGTGTCCTAGTTTAGGGCAAATTTGGGAGGAAAACCTGCAAACCAGCTCTCCTCGTGAGCAATTTTGGTCTGGGGTGACCACCATTGTTAGAGGATGCTGAGATCTTAGGATGCCACCCCTGCTGCAGATGGCAGCCTGTCTCTTCCTTGTGTGCTTTTGCCTGCAGATGCAAGACTAGATTGACATTGTGTGATGCAGAGCATCACCAAAATCATGGTAATTGTTCTATCCTTGCCCTCTCAGCCTCCTCCAATTCAAGGCTGACATTCCTTTCCTGTCTGCTGAGTCCCAAACCACAAGTACAAAATGAGATGCAGAAACTGATGCTCTGGGCACAAATGTGAGCCTGTCCCCCTCCTGGGCACAGAAATATTTTCATTCCTGTGGAAAAAATTACCACTACCCATAACCACTACAGTCCCAGTGCTCCCATTCGGAAAACCCCAAGCCACACAAACCCACACATCAGCCTGAAAGCCCTTCCCTTAGCAAAGGATGCTGACACAGCCATGCCAGCAGGTCTCACAGCAGGGAACTGCATTTCCTAAACCTCCAGAGGCCAGGGAAGCGTGGCTGTGCTTCCACTGCCTGCCCTAATCCAATCAGGAATGCCCCTGTGAGCCGGCAGGGACATGCGGTGGAGGGACACCCATGGACAGCACGGGGACCCCACTGGGCAGCTCAATACCCATGACTGCAATCGTTACCTACAAAGTTACCAGGACTTGGAGAAGGACATTGAAGGACCTTGATTACATTTTTATAGATCCCACTGTCAAGGATGGTGTCTCAAGGACGCCCTGGTTTGCCATGGGAGTATTGAATCCTATGGGACGAGCAGGTGGCAACTGGGGCCACTTAGGGATGCAGGCAGAGTGAGTTTGGTGGCAAACATGACTGTGGATAAAACCTCTCAATACCATGAGACAGGGATGGCCAAAGCATGGTTGCCCTGACAAGCACATCCCACTGAAGCTGCCTTGTCTCAAGGTGGTGACAGTTTGGGATCGGTGCTGGGCATGGAGTCCAAAGGCTCTCCCATGCCCCATAGATCCCTCTTGGTCCCCAACCAGGTCAAGCAGCCCTGCTAATGCCTTGCAGTCCTCCAGCATGACAGTGTGTGCTGTTCCTAGTCCTTCACCTGCTGACAGCATCCTTGCCCTGAATTACCTTTGGTTCTCTACATTTCCCTTCCTCTGCCCTACACAGCCCTACACAGCTGCAGTGAGAAAAATAGGGCAGAACACCCTCTCTATCCCCATTTATCCATGGCCCTTCCTTGCAGAAGTCTACAACTACAAGGAAATCCAAGCAAATTGAATACAGGATAAATCCTGAGGAAGCGATGAGCGGCACAGTCTCACCGGAGCGACGAGCGACGCACAGAGGGTTTCGTCAGCCCTGCGTAATATTAATCACAGGGAAGTTAATGCATAAGGTTTGGTAAGCCAAAAAATACATTTGCACTGTAATTTCTTGTTTGTTCGGAAAGCCATCGAGAGAAATTGAATGTGAAAGCGATGCCACTAAATTCAATAACAATAAGCCTGTGATTTATTTCCTTACTTTACCACTCGAGACCAGCACTGCCTGATGTGCTGATCCACACTTTCTGTGGGCCTGGGCACGTGCCAGTGTCTGCCACCATCCGTGGGGACTGTGAGGTGCTGTCCCACTCCTCACTTCCCAGACTGGGTGCTGTGGGGCCATGGGGTCACACCTTGGTGACAGTGCCACGTCCTGTGATGCTACACACGGTACCTGGGGTATCTGTGCGACTCTCCCCAGTACGTTCCACCCACCAGTGACACCTTTGCACTTGTCCCAGCGGGGAAGCTCGGCCCTGGCAAGCCACAGCAGACACCCAAGTGTGAGGAGGGATGGTCACTGCGGGCAGGGATGCCTCTTCTCCTCCAAACCGTGCGGGAAACGCAGCACCTCGGGAACGGCTGCACGATCGGTGACTGCACATGACGGTGACGCACACACCGTGTGCAGGCTGACTCATCCCCGGCCGCTCCGGAGCGCCGATCCCTACCGGAGCCACTCGCCGCCGTGGCCCTGGATTATTTTTAGCTGCCAGATCATTACTGCTGCACGCCTCGGAGCGGAGAGCCTGCATGAGCACAGTGGCTGACACATGCGACTGATGTCCCTCCTCCACATCATTAGCTCCTAATCCATTAAAGGAGATCTCTTCCTACACTGCTGATAGGGGGAGATGACAGATGGATAACTATGGGCTCCTCAAATCACCAGGCAACAGCCACTTGTCCACTTCTACTTGGGGGACAGGTCCCCATGGGGACAGCAGAGAGGGACAACTCATCTTCAGAGCTCTGAAGCCTCTGTGGACACTGTCACACCCACAGCACATTGTGCTTCTGCCCTGGCACCTCACTTGCCATCCCCTCTCACACACCTCCTGTTTTGGGGAGGTGCAGCATTCATGCAGCTCCCTCCCCTCTCCAGCTGCAGTGTCCAGCTGTGTCCTGTGACAGCTGATGCTGTCAGCAGCAGGGAGAGGGACTGTCACCCTAGCAGGGGACGGATGCCTGCAGGAGATGACGCTGCCTCCCTTCCCAGCACCCCAGCTGCCTATAGCCCCAGGCATCTCCAGCTCTGCACAAGCCTCCCCGGCACAGGCAGGATGGGGCTGTCAGAGGTGTCACTGTGCAAGGTCTCATTAGTGTACAGAAAGTCAGCACAAAAGAGGCAAATATGCTGAAAGCTCACATTTTGCCTGTGCTTTCCATCTCCTTCACTGATGAGAAGCACAGCAGGGTGGCACTGGGGCCTCCTCCAGTCCCTGTGTGTCTGCTGAAGGAACCAGCAGGACGAGACTTTCCCTAGAACAGCTCTTGCTTGGGGCTGATGCCCTTAAATGGGCCACCTGAGAGCCAGCTCCTGGCTGGCAGATGGAAATGGATGTTTTCCCTCTCTCCAGCTCACTGCTTTTGGGGTGCAGGAGACACACAAAGCAACCCTGTGCAAATGCACCTCAATATTCCCACGGGGGAGGTGACTGGGGCAAGGAGGTGACATCGAGAATTTTAACGTGTTGCTTCTCAGCAGCGATGATGATCATCTCTGATCGAACCATTCTGGTGACAGCCCAGTCTGAGAGGCTCGTCAGAGCTGATTTTATTGAGATAATGGATGAAGCACTTCTAAAAGCTACAGTTTGGTCAACAAAATGATCTTTGTCAAATTTCCCTGCCAAGCGAGCTGCATGGCATGGCCTCACTTTTTCTACAAGCACTCCATTTCGGTAATATCTTCCTTTTCCCTTTGCTTGCCTCTGCAAGAACAGAGGTCTTGAACACCCTCTTTTCACAGTGTTCCCCCAGTAAAACACTCTCTGTGGGATCCTTTTACAGGAAGGAACATGGCAAAAATGAAACACAGGCACCGAGCACCCTTAGCCAGGAGGAGTCACCAGACTGCTCACAGTGCATCTTTTTTCTCTAAGTTTTCATGTTGAGACAGGGAAAGCAATAAAACCAAAACTCACAGTGTTATACCTACTGTGTAACCACCTGTCAGTAAATTTATGAACAATTAGGAAGTGAGAGTGCTTCCCAGGGAGCTATTTGTGTGCGAGCTAAAACGTTCTTTCTGTTCGGAAATATAATGGGGAAACAACTTCACCAGTTCTCCCTCCTCTTCCCCAGTTTTGTTTCCTTGCAGTAATTAATCATCTGCTGGTCCCTGTGGCACATCCTGATGGCTCCTTTTCACCAGTTTCAGGCAGCTTTGAGACTGGGAGCCCAGGGATGCTGTTGGGTGCACCCCATCCTGTTCTTTTCCTGTTCTCCCATCCAGATTTTGGGTTAGCACGTGATAGCAGGCGCTTTAGGGACAGTGGCTGTTCCCATCTGGGCAGTGCATATTGTTTTTTGCCATTCTGACTCTTCCTCCTTCCAGACCTTCCCCCTCTCCCTGCCCTCACTCCTTCATTATTCTTTCATTTCTCCCCTTTGCTGCCTCCTGCCCTTTTGATGCTCCGGTGCTTTTCTGTGTGCACACATTTCCTTCTCTCTTTCCTTTGTTCTAAGGTCTCTGCGCTTTTCTTCTCATCTCTTTGTTTTGTTTTGGTTTTTTTCTCCCTCTAGTTGCTTCAAACTTTGATATTCCTTCCAGTTTTTCTCTGGGCTGCTTTGTCTTTGAATTCACTGCCACATTGCTCCTGCACCACCTTTCTTTGGCCGTTTTCACTCTCTTGCCCATCCTCTGCTTCTTCAGGGAGGAAGGAAGGTTGAGACAGGGGTCTAGCTGCAACTTTCCATCCAACCTTTTCCCTTTGGTGAAAAAGATCTCAATGGGGGTGGCTTGGTGGGGGGGTGTATCCCTTTGAGAGCCTTAAGGAGCCAGTTGTTATCACACGGGAAAAATAAAAGATTCAGTTTGGTTTTCAAACACTCACAGAGAAGCTGCATCTGCACTGGTGCTGCTTTGAGAGGCGGTGAGTGAGACACAGGACCAGCATCCTGAGGTGCATTTGGATATCACACCACACAACCTCACCCTGTAAATGATGCCATGGCCCTTCAAAACCCTGTCTTGGTTCCGAGGACCAGGAAAGCAGCAAACACCAGGATGGGAAATGGACTGTGCCAACCAGAAACAGGACAAATAATGCCAGCAGCTGGGAGAGGCTTCAGTATGGTGAGTAGGATTAGGGCAGTACAGGGAAGGGTTCTCTAAATGAATCAGAAACAGAGGACATCTAAGAGATACCAAAGACCACTGCTAGGTAGGAATGGCCAGTACCAAGGTACCAAAATCTCTACCAGAAGGGATCCCAAGTTCACAGCCTCCACCAAAACACTGACCCTGAGCTCCAGGTTTCTGATTGAAGTACACCCTGAAGCAGCCCAAGCCATGAGGGCAGGGCTGTGTCCTGCCTGTGGTCTACCACACTCCTCACACCAAAACCATCCTGCAGCACGATGCCATTAAGGTCTTCCAGCTCCTCCTTGCAAACCTGCTCCTCCCAGGAGCTCTCCCTGTTCCTCTTTTTGAGAGGTGGCCTGCACAGTGCTCACCCCACAGACAGGAGGGCTTAGCAAGGTCCACCCCACTTCAGCTCCACTCCAGCCTTCATGATGAGAGGAGGACAGGGTGGCTCATCTTCTATTTATATGAGCTTAAATGCTTGTTCTCTCTGCATCCCAAGCTCTCCCCAGAACGCCATAAACACCACGCATGTCTCTGAATGCATCCATCCCTTCGTCACAAGGCAGCTCCTGACAAAAAGAGGAAAAGGGAGACAAAAACAACCCTCTGGCTTCCTGCCATCTACGCTCTTATAAGCCCTGTTAACGGCTGTTGCAATGAACCAATGCAAGAGACATATTAATAGTGCTACTAAGAGACACATTTAGTGTTGACGGCGATTCCCTGGCAGATTTATCGCTGGGTTGCTGGGAGGGAAAGCCAGGCCCCTCAGTAGCACAATTAAAACCCAATTGAACACGGGCACAAAGAATCAATACCCTCTCCGGCCAACTTATAGTTTTGCAAAATACAAATAGAAATTAATTGACCTGAATATAGTTGCTAACTGGTCATTACTGCTTGTTTGCCATCCTGCTGGCACAATGAGGGCAGCAAACAGAGGACAGACCTAAACCTCAGTTTTACGGCCAGAAACAGGGCTTTGCTCCCATCCCTGCAGCGTGTGCTCCGCTTGCAGTAACAGCCAGGACCAAATCCATCTCTGGAAAATCATTCCTTTCCTCTCAGCCCTGAGCAAAGGACTGTGTGTTGTTCACCCTCACAGAAAGAAGAATGGAGCCACTGAGGAACTGCAGTGGAGCTGAGTGATGGAATAGCTTGGGTTAGATGTGACCTTAAAGATCATCTCATTCCACCCCTCTGCCATGGGCAGGGACAACTTCCACTAAACCAGGTTGCTCCAAACCCCGTCCAACCTGATCTTGAACACATCCAGGGATGAGTCCAGCTCCTCTGGAAAATCTGTACCAGGCCCTCACTACCTTCACAGGAAGGAATTTCTTTACATCAAGTCTAAATTTCCTCTCTTTCAGTTTGAACCCATTTTTCCTTTTAACTACAGTTCCTGACAGAGTCCCTCTCAACTTCCTTGTAGGATCCTTCAGATACTGGATGGCTGCTCCATACAAACTCCTCTTCCTCAGGCTGAACAGAGCACAGGAGGATTTGCCTCTCTCATCGCCACCATCAAAGGCACCTAGGGATGGATTTTCTCAGCTGGGCAAACCGTGTGGTTTGAGCTTAACACATTGAAAGGGAAGCACAGACACTGCTCAGCATGGACCACTTGACCTGTGCCTGCACACCCAGTTCCTCTCATGCTGTGCAGAGGTGACACTGCTGAGAGCCACAGTCATCACTGCAGTGGGAGCAATTCAACACAACTTGCTCACACCAGGAGAAAACCTTTCCCCAGCACGGTTAGGAATGGCTCAGCAGCAGACTGTCACTCTGGACACAAACTCTTTCACCTTCACCTGCCCATGCTTGGCAAGTGCCTGCACCACCCTGAGAAAGGGGTGAGGGCAGGGGTGCTCATCACCGCCAGTTCACCTGATTTCATTAGGTGCAAAGCACTCGGATACTTCACCAGTGTTGACTGGATGGATTAGCACGATTAGAGAGCAGACAGGATAAACAGATTAAACCTCACAGATGGACAGCTCGCACACAGCTCAGAAAGGAGGAGAGGGACAGTTCCAAACAAGGGGATGCAGGGATGCTTGCAGTGGATCTCTGCTCCCCCTTTCCCGAGGTGAGCACTCCTCTTCCTCACCACAGCCTGGTGCACACAATCTGGGGCTTCCCACCAGGCAGGAAAACCTGCTGGATAGGTGACCACAATCAACCCCTGCCTCTAGCCAATGAGAAGGGTACATAAATACATACATAACTCTGTTGGGGGCTTCTCAGACGTGTCGAGGCTGAGAAAGTTTTCAGATTTGCTCATTGCAAAATCAATACCCATCAGCTGTTTGAAATTAAAGGAAAGATTAGGTCCTGGTTTTATACACGCTTTATTGTATTCCGAGAGCTTTCTACTCAGCAAAATAAATCTTCTTTAAGAGGATTAGGAAACTTTCATTATCTTTATCTAACCTGAACTAACACTAACTCTGAAAAATTAATCTAGAGACCAGACAAAAAGCCAGTAGCTGGTGCAAAGCCACAAGAATCCTGAGGAAACATCCATTAGAGTGCTACTGGCCCCTCTGATCTGCCAGCACCTGGATCCCCCCATCAGAACAGCCTCAGGACGCTGCTTTGCAGCCCAACAGCATCTGCTGTATCAAAACACTTGCCTGTGAAGCCCTGTGCCAGGAGCCCTTTCTGGCCCCACAGTGACTTTGACCTCTCTCCCAGAAGCACAGACCCTTGTGCTGTTGGGATCCTTCTCCTCTGTGCCTGGCAGCACATTGCTTTTGGCTCTCCTGAAGCAACTTCAGATGCGTGCTTGAGAACCTTACTAAGGAATCCCTGCAGGAGCAAGCTGAGTAACATGATTCCAAGCACTGGAGACAGGTCAAATTCACAGCAGGGGACAGGCAAAGGGGAAATAAAAAAGAGCTCAGCTGGACCATTGCCATTTCTCAGGTGTCCTGAGACAACTGTACAACAACGATGTGACAACTATAAAACAAAGCAAGGCCGAGACAATGCACGTTCATCTCCTCCCTGGCATGGTGATCACTTGTCCACACCACTGCTCCCATGCCATGCCATGGGAGCAACTAACTCTGGCTCCAACTCCACTACCAAGGGGGCCTCCAAACCCTCCCCAAGTCCAGGCAGCCTTCCAGATCAAACCATCCAGCAACAGCACGAGGCATGCTCAGACCTACCTTGCACGATGAGATGGACACGTGAAGTCTTGGGGTGATTGTCTGTCTGCACAGAGCAGGTGTAGGGCCCCTCATCGTAAATGTCCACGTTGTGGATCTTGATGCTGTACTGGGTCTTGGTGTTGGACAGGATGACCACACGGTTGTCTATAGACCACTTGTCATTGCCGGCATACAGGATGGTGCTGCGGTTCAGCCACGCTACCCGCGTGACCCGGTCATCCACAGTACACCTGGAGGGGACACACAGAGCGTCACACACCTGGAATGGAACACACACAGAGCATCCTGGGGCCCAAAAAGGGATGGGAGCAGGATGGGAGTGTGGCTCCCCAGCTCTGCCAGCATGGAGATGCTGCATGCCGTGGCTGTGCTCCCTGTTTCCACATCCCCCCATCTTGTGGGATTTCACATTAACAGTGGTTTGGCCAGAAATAAAACCTCCCTTTTTCTTTTACACACATCTGGGGAACCACAGACAAAATTCCCATTGTTTGACCTCTGCAAGCCAGGCAGACAATCTCTATCCCCCTTCTCACCCACCTCCCCAGCCCCCCTTGCCTTTGCTGTGCACTGAGAATTCCAGATGAAGCTGTAAAATGTGCTGACAGCTCAGCTTGTCGGCACAGCCCTCGAGCCATCCCCGGGGTGATAAACACCCCTACTGCTGGGGACAGGGGCCACAGCACATGCACAGGGAGAGGGGAAGAAGAGAAACAGCCGGAGATGGCCAAGCCAGCACACAGGGAAGGGAAGGGAACATTTGGATAAGCAGCTGTAAATCCTACAAGTGCCTTGAAAACACAACACGCTCGTTTCCATTATTTATTTCCTGCCTGGCTCCCACCCTCCCCGCTCTGAGACGTGCAGGAGCTCAGCAGCTCCGGTCCACAGCGCTGAGTTACACTTGGCAAAGGATGGCATGGGGGGGAAGGGAATTAAAATGTTCCTGGAAAACATGGCTTTTTCATGCTCTTTGATAGATTCTTCTCCATCTATTTACTTGTACCATTCTCTGCTGCTGCCATGGAATCTGCAGCAAAAGCTCTGAGCATTTGGTTAAATTAAGAGCATCTCTTGGGAGTTTCACCTTTGCCACCTGAGGACCAGGCTAGGGAAACTTCCTCTTTGCATGGAAAAAAACAGGGAAAATCAAGCTAGACGTGAGCTAGTGCCGGCAGTGGCAGAGCTGCCGCAGCTTTGTGCAGCCAAGATCGTAGCAAGAGGCACTGACAGTCAATCAAGAATCTCGTGTGAGTCCCTCTCCACATGCCTGTAAATTCAGAGAGGGGCTGGGAGGCTGCTCCTGTCCTCGTCCCCCTCCCAGCCCCTCTCCTGCCCAGGCTCTGGGGGTGTTATATGCCTCCCTTGCTGAGATTGCAGAGCGTCACCTCAATCGAGATTATTAATCGGGCGCAGGGAAGGGGCGATACTTGGCATGTTTGAGGGTCCCCCCGGGTGCTCAGTTCAGAGGAACGAGCCATATATTCTTCTGCAAACAAGTAATTTTCCCCTTGCAGGAGCTGTACGTCTCTGCCAGCCACATCACGTAGGGACGCCGGGAAAGACGGATGGCCCTCCACGCCTGCCGCGGCACTGCCGGCACGACGGGAGTCGTGGTGTCACACATGCCCCGGCGCCAGCCCGGCTCTGCCAGACCAAGGCAGCCCTGTGCCGGCACACGGCATTGTCCTTGTCAGGAACTGAGCCCTCTCTTCCTTCAAATTAACTGGGGGAGAGCTAAACACAGCCGAGTTAAGTTCGGCCCTGGGGGATTCCAGTCTAGTGGACTATTACTGCTGTCTCACTTCATTATAATGAATAATAAAGAGATACTTACACACGGCTTCTGTAAATTATTCATTGCGTGCGCTGAAAAATCAGGGCAGCAATATGTAAAACAGACAACTTGCATGTCTGTGCTCATATAAATATCCAGACTACAGCCCTGCGAGGTACTCTCGGGTCCCCTCATTAGGGGTGAAGCACAAGGACTCGGGTTTGAAGTGACAGGGATGAGACGCTCGTGCCGGCGCCGAGTACGTTCAACTGCTGCTGCCCAGCTTCGGCTGGCGCATATGGGATGTGCTTCCTGAGGAGATCTGGGGCCAGTCCAGGACACCTGAGAACTGGGGTGGTTCATTCTGCATTGACAGCTCACATTTACATCTCAGAGCTGCACCTGCATGAGCACTCAGGGATGTCCCAGGTGGACACTCTCACAGGAGCGGGGGCAAGGACAGCATCACCCTCCCTTGTCCGTGGTGCTGGTGACTGCTACTGCCCTCAAAACTACTTGGAATGAGCAGGCAGCAGCAATTGGAGACCTCTGTAACAAACCCATGCCAAGAGCAAGGAGGCAAAGGCTCCTCCTTCCCATTCCTCCAGCCCACTCTTCAGCCACTGCCACCCAATAGCTAATTTAGGACCAAGTCCCTTCGGTTTTGTGCAGCATACTCCTCTCCACCAGAGCCCAGACTGTCCCCTGCAGCTACAGACCACCAGACAAACCACCCTCCTTCAAAACAACAGCCCTCCTGCTCCTCCTGGGAATGTGTCAGAACCACCAGCAGCAGCAAAGCCCCATCCATCAGCTGGCACAGGGCACATGGCATTCCTGAAGGCACCTTCTCAGCTGACCTCACCTTCCCACCACCCATTTTCCAGGCCCTGGCAATTGGCACTACAAAGAGAGCAGCAACAGATACCCTGGCACAAGGAGCACCTCATCAGCTTCGTTACCTGTCTGGGAAAGTGATCTCCATTAGCTGCTAAGCTGATGGCACTTGCTTGTCTGCTGAGCCGTCTTTGCTCCCCATTTCCAATTGACCAGGATTATGATAATGTCTCCAGTAAGCAAACAGGTAAAGAGACTTCTGCAAAGTGTTTAGATAAAGCAGACAAGCTCTGACAAAGCTGGATAATAAAGCAGGCCAGGAGGTTTTCCCTTGAAGGGATCTAATTAAAACCAAAGACAAACCCCCATTAACAGTTTCCTGAAGGCACCATATCCATCTCCAGAAACTGCCTTACGAGTCCAGAAGGGACAAAAGACAATAAAGGGCCTGTCACATGGGAGGGAAATAAACTTATCCTGGCTCTGCAGTTCACCTGGAGAAAGCCCATCAGCAAGGCAGGGGGAATATCTTGGGAACAATATCATCAGCCCCCAGCACACGCTGCATCCCAGCTCCCCCACGCATCCCTTCTTTGTGCAACGTGACCTGTCCCATCAGCTCCTCCATCTCTGCATCCCACTTACACCCTCACTGCCTTTGAGCAGAGACTTTTCACCACCTGTAACCCTTCAGCTGCCTCCAAGCATGGCTGCTGTCCTCCAGAGTGGCTGGGGAGCTTTGGATGCCAGGCTTTGCTGGAGCTCAGACCCCCACAGTGCTCACAATGATACATGTGGGCTCTCAAAGACTTCATCATCTCCTGAGACCCATATAGATCCCCTCACTCTGCAGGAGGACGAGAGCTGTGGGGATCCCAGTGCTCCACCAGAGACGAGGGCAATGAACCTGAACACGGCAGCGTGAGAAGATGCATGAGGGTGGGAGCTGGGGGCACCGGCTCTGCGCTGCTTCCCCTCTAATTGCCCCTATTCCTCATTCTTAAATGCTAATTTTGAAGTTTGCCATGGAATTATTTCACTTAGTGTCAACAATACAGATAGCTCTGCTGACGTGCTCTTTGTGTTTGGTGGCACACAGTGCCCGTCTCCCTCCTCCTGCACCTATTAGGAGAGACCCCACATGGCTCCCACAGCAGGCTCCTTCCCAGCCCCATCAATGACACTGACAGTGCCTCTCCTACCTGTGGGTTGAGCCATAACACCCTCCACCTTCATCCCTTGCCTTCTCTGGCCACGTCACAGACCTCTCCTGCACTGCTGACTTGGCTCAACATGAGGGAAGGCCCTCAACGCCTCCCCTGTGGTGAGTGAAATACTGTGTCCAGGGTCAGAACAAGTTTTCTGGCAGTAATTTGGAGGGATAAGCAGCACACAAAGAGATGGAAACATACAGTAAGTTTTGCAAAACCCTCTCCATGGCTGCAAAATATTCTGAGGAATGCATGGGACCTCAAAATATTGATGCACATCCTAAGAAATCCAGGAGACATCCGAAGAGCCAAGACCACTGGTCCCTGTCCGTGCCAAGAGGCTGGGGGGATGGATCGACCCAAATTTGTTATCCAGACCTGTTTGGACACGTGGTGGGATTTTTGGGGTTGTCAGGACATGTAGTTAATGATCCTTGTGAGTCCCTTCCAGCTGAGGATATTTGATGATTCTAGGATTCAAACCTCTCCTTTTTCCTTGTTCAAACCAACAATGCTCTACTTTTAAACTCCTCTATGGCCCTTCAACCCCAAACTGCTTCTCTCTCCTGTAGGTAACATGTCTCGTCAGGATGACAAATGGAGATGCCAAAACCAGTTGCAAACTTGCTGGCTGACCCAGTTTTCAGCGGCTAAAATAGCTCACCCAGATCAGGAGCAAAACCCCTCGACAGCCACCGGGTGATGCTTCACCCTGGGAAACCACCAACCAAAAATACCTGTTACAGGGGCAGAACAAACACCCTTGTCTTTGAGAGAAAATTGTTAATTACATCTGCCAGGGACTCCTAATGGGATTTCTCCTGCTCTTCTAATATTCGCCCCGGCTACACGGTTAAGGGGCACTGGATGTTTTTTATTCTGGGTGGCTGGAGCAAAGGCAGAGGAGATTTATTTGTAATCATCGGAAATAAACACATTTCCTCAGAAGTAAACACAAAAGAACAGAACCTGGCTCTGCTCCCACTTCGTTCAAGATGCAAATGAGATGCAGACCATCAAAACATAGCAGCTCCTCTAATCCTCTCCCAACAATGCAACCCGCCACATTATCTGCAGGGACAATGGCATCTGTGCCTTGTGACGGTGGTGGGTAACACAGCAGCTCCCGAGGGCAGGACTGTGCCACCCCAGCTTCCATCACTGCCATCTGTGCCGTTTATTCCAGGGGTGGAGGGCACGGGGCACTTTGTCTTTCATCACTGTCCTGTCCACTGGCACTCTGTCTGCTCTCTGAGGCACCCCCACTCACATCTATCCTGGTGGCTGGATGTGGAGTGTACAGCTCCACACCATCCCTGAACCCTGAGAACAGCTCCACATCATCATCTCACCCTGAGAACAGCTCCACATCATCATCTCACCCTGAGAACAGCTCCACATCATCCCTGCACCCTGAGAACAGCTCCACATCATCCCTGCACCCTGAGAACAGCTCCACACCATCCCTGCACCCTGAGAACAGCTCCACATCATCATCTCACCCTGAGAACAGCTCCACACCATCCCTGCACCATGAGAACAGCTCCACATCATCCCTGCACCCTGAGAACAGCTCCACATCATCCCTGCACCCTGAGAACAGCTCCACATCATCATCTCACCCTGAGAACAGCTCCACATCATCATCTCACCCTGAGAACAGCTCCACACCATCCCTGCACCATGAGAACAGCTCCACATCATCATCTCACCCTGAGAACAGCTCCACATCATCATCTCACCCTGAGAACAGCTCCACATCATCATCTCACCCTGAGAACAGCTCCACATCATCATCTCACCCTGAGAACAGCTCCACATCATCATCTCACCCTGAGAACAACTCCACACCATCCCTGCACCATGAGGACAGCTCCACATCATCCCTGCACCCTGAGAACAGCTCCACATCATCCCTGCACCCTGAGAACAGCTCCACATCATCATCTCACCCTGAGAACAGCTCCACATCATCATCTCACACTGAGAACAGCTCCACACCATCCCTGCACCCTGAGAACAGCTCCACACCATCCCTGCACCCTGAGAACAGCTCCACATCATCACCTCACCCTGAGAACAGCTCCACACCATCCCCTCACCCCAAGGACAGAGGGCACAGCTCCATGCCTCCCCACACCACCCCAGCAGGACAGAGGGCACTTGGGATGCACTACATGGCATCACCCAGCACTGTCACCTCCCATCCAGCCTTCAGCAACCACTCACGAGTCCCAGCCCAGCACCACTCCCATACCCACTGTGGGATGTATGAGATGGCATGTACAAGAGCTTGGCCAGCCCAAACGATTCTCCTTTTCTCTGTAACATTCCTGCCTCCCCACCATACGCCACTCAGCCACTGCCTCCTGCAAAGGCACACACAACTGGCTCGCTCTCTGCATTTTTAATTAATTGTCTGGCCCCACTGCTACTGCTCCAATTCCCCAAGCACCCTCAGTGCTGTTCAAACACATTCCAGGCCACTGGATAACCTCTTGCCTGCCAACAACCCCCTGCCTGAAGCCCTCCAAGGGCTATGGGACCCTTCTTCCCTCTCCAGAGGCTCAGGGCTTGCCAGGGAGGGTTTGTCCCTGGTGGTTCCCCTGCCGTGGCAGTTTGCCCACCAGCAGGCACCAGAATAGAAGCTGCTCCCCGTGAAAAATCAAAGCCCAAATTGATACATTAGCAACTGCTAAATATAAAATATCCATCTGCAAAGATAATAAGCCTGTGAGGGCAGAGGCTGTCGAGTTGCTCCATTTCAGATAGTTTAATGGTGTTTTGGTCCATGACTGCAGCTCCCAGACATTAGAATGATAACAAGATGATGAGGAGGGCGGGAGCCGTCTGCGCGAGGCATCAGAAGTCAAGACAATGCTCAGTACGCAGTCCCTGAGGGGTCCATGCCACACAAAACACTGGCTGCTCTGCACCCATCATTCACATGGCTTTGGGTGGTCTCTCTGACAACCCAGAGCATGCAAAGGCTGAGCCTGGTGCCGGGTGGCTGCCAAGCTTGAGCTGACATAAATTCAGCGAGGGGGGTCTGAGCCCCCTGGAGTGGACCTGGGTACCACTGCAGGTGGCACACAGAGATGCTAAAGCTGATACAGGCAGAGCTGTGCTGCAGGTGGCTTAAAAAGCAATCGTAGTTTGAAGAGGGAAGGGATGCCCAGTGAGGTGAGCTGCTCCATGGTGCCCCCACTGATGTATCACATCCTCTCCCCAAAGCCATTCACAGGATTTTCTGAATTAATGCTCCACATCGAGCAAATCCAGAAACAGCCAGATCTGCTAAAGCAAGCCAGGCTTTCCCTCCAGTTTGTAAAGCCCCTCTTTCACTCCTCATTGGTTTTACTTCCAGCTTGCAGGGACACACCTCACCCTGGCAACATCATTGGCCAGGAGAAGGGGGGCCAGGTGAGGTCAGGTGCTCAGGTACACTTCTCCCAGCTCCCACCTGACTTTCCCTTGTTTCTGACACAACAATGCACCAATACCCATGTCCACGTGCAGGGATGCTCCCCGTGTGGTAGGGAAGGTCAGAAGGCATTAGCCTAAGCCCCAACAGCTGTTATTAGCTCAGGAGAAAACTTCATAAGGAAATGTAAGGTAGCAGCAAAAGAAATAAAGCAGAAGGCCTTTGGATAGAGCAAATCAATGGGAATGTTTATAGAGCAGGTGGCACACAAATGCTTCCACAAGAATCAGTCGATGCTGGCAGCCACACCTCATCTCCCAAAGACAGAGATGAAAATGAAGGCGCTGAGCAGGGACAGCCAGGCCAGGAAAACCACAGAAATTGGGAGAAGTACAGGGAAGCTTCTTTCCTTGCCCTAAATGGTACCTGAATGATTGCACTTTCTCCCTAACACAGCCAGGCACTGATTTCAAACTTCTCCATGGCCACCTGGACATCCTGTGGCTTGAAGAAGGCTGGGACATCTTTCCAGCTCCTCTCCAAAAAGACAGTCACCATCCAGCAGCATTTGCCATCAAAGCACCTGTCCTAGCAAACATGGGCAGACAGCTGTTTCCTCACCAGGAACGCCAAATTCCCCTGTCCCTGCACCAAGCCCTGTCCTACATCCCAGCAGGGAAAAACCCAGTGAGAGACACCTGCCAATGCTATCAGCACCCTTCAAGGGTGCTCATTAAGGGACACAATCTGGAGATTCCCCCGCTCAATCAGTGCCTGCACCCTGCCTAAATCAGCGCTAATCCCACACAATACAGCACCTGCAACTGGCTGATTTCCAGTGTTCTTCAATCAAATGCAGCAAAGAAAACAGAGTTCATCGCTAGCAGAGCTGAGCAGTTGAGAACCTCGAGTCTTCCACGCCTGCGCTGGGGTTGTAGGGTTGGATTTTTTCCTTGCTATTGGTTTTTTTTTCCCAGGTTTTTTCATTCATCTGCCCAGGCAGGGAGAGAGAGAGAAATAACTTTGGCTGTCACAGCTGGACAGGCAGTTAAGTGGTGGTAATTAGCTTGTGGCAACACGAGGCTCTGCCCGCTCTGATTCAGCCATCCTGATGGGATTGGTGACCGTCTCCATCTCAGATGGATAAGGGGGACACTTTCAACCCAGGAGGATGTGGCTGTGGCACCAGCAGCATCCCACAGTTGCAAAAGAAAGGAAGGATGCTGGCAGGCTGATTAAAACCTGGACCAAGGCACAGCCACGAGAGAAGGAGCCAGAGCAAAACCATCGGACACTTGTCCCTGCATTGCAAGGAGGGGAAATCGGTCTGAAGCCACCCCAGGGCAGGACAGGGTGGCAAAGCAGCGAGGAGGTGGTGTTGTCACCCCAAAAGGGGTTTCTGGGGGAAACAAAAGCATGTAGGGCTGTTAAATAGGAAAGCCATCCATGCCTCCATCACCTGTGGGCCTCATGCTCTCTGTTGGTGTATCTGGCCACACCACCCTCCCCAAGAGTCGGGCAGAAAGCAAAACTCTTCTCACATCCTGCTGTTGATTGCCACCAAAAATATATTTGTCATGAGATGCCCACCGCTATCTCTGTGGCTCTTAAGGGTAATGGAGAGGTTTCAGTCTTTGGAGGATAAGTCTCAAGCTCTTGGCTGCTTGCCCGGGAGGATTATTTTACATCAGGTTGAGCTCTGTAGTAATTATCTTCAAAACAGCTGGACTGCTGGATAAACTCACTGTATCTTAATGCACAATACGGGAGCAAACGCAGGGAATTAAACTGCAATTCCAGACAGATCGACGGAAAAACCTCTCACCAGTGTTTCAGAGGCCGAGGCTCAGGGCTCCTCACACATTAGGGGTGGGGAGGCATTTGCTCATTTGAAATCAATTCCAACTTCCCCAGAGACAGAACAGAGGGGGAAAGAGATGCCCGATGAAGATGTTTTACCCTCAAGCTTTCAGCAAAGAAAAAAAAGCACTGTTTTCCTGCCCCTCATGGCTGGAAAATGAAGCAGTGTTTGATCCAGGCTGGACAGCTTGATATTCCATACAACCCCAAGACTTCCATAAAAGCTCCAACATTCCAAGGTCTTGGCTCCACGCTGTGCCGTTCTCTGTGGTGCCAGCAGGCTGGGAAAGCTGAGGGACAAATCAGTCCCTCACCTGGAAATCACTCCCAGTGCCTGCTCTATCCCATCTCAAGAGGATGAAGGGGCTGACAGATGGAAAAACCAAATCCCACACTGGTCCACCAGCATGAATTAAAAGGAAAAAAAATCAAGTACCTTCACAATTGTGCTGCCACAAGATTTAGATGCAAAATCCTTGCAGATGGAATTAATAACCTCTAAAAAGAGGGAAATTCCTCCTCTGGAGAGTGAAGCTGTATTTCATGGCGAACACCATAAAGCGCTCCTGCCAAACGCGAGATCTGTAAACGACCTGGGTGAGCCATCAGCTCAGGAATATAATTGCCAATTTGCAGGAATTTCACCAGCAATTAGGCAAAATAAAATAACTCACTGGAGTAAATCCTTTGCTCGCTGATCCCACACCTCCCTGACCCATCTGATTTCCACCCACCGCTGCTCTGCTGGGATGAGGGTTGGATGCTTCAGGCACTAAGGAGCCAGGTGACAGCTCTGTGAAGATGAAGAGGTTGTCTTCAGTGCCAGATAAAGAAGTCATCATCAGTGTGAGATGACAACAGACACTCCTGGGCACCAGCCAGATGAAGACCTCTCCTGCTGGTACCCCCTCTCCGAGCATCCCTCAGAACCAGGAGCCTGATCTCGGTAACCCCAGGGGCCGAACAACTGCATACAATTAGGGGGTTTATTTGTTTGAGTTGCACGTGAATATCCCAAATTACATTATCAGATCATAGTCCTGCTTCTGATTTATTCCTTCTTTGTTCTTCAAGTCTTCGTACATCTAAGCAATTAACCTCTCAAAGAGCTGGAGAACACATAATTATCCTCATTTGTCTAAACGTCACCAAGATGGCTGCCTTTCAATTAACCTTCTGGGAATGGAGGGAAGTTGGAGTGATACAGTGATCATTTCCAACTTCAGCCTAGGCTGCTGCTTTTTTTTTCCCCTTAAAGTAATTTAATTGAAATATTCAGATGATAAAATATAGTCAGATAACTGTTACGGCAGGTAACGGGATCAAGAGGAGACTTGCAATCGAAAAAGAAGTCAAACGAGGTACAGTAATATTATATCAATACGTGGCACTTCCATCTAAAAATATCAAAGCACTTTGTGCTTATTAATGAAGGGAGAATTTCGCACTCCCCTGCCAGGCCGAGACTTACGTCACTTCAATATGTCACTGCTGTCAACAGGGAAACTGAGGCAGGGGATGGGCTCTGGCACCTGGAGTTGTAAACTCAATCAATGTAGTCAATCCTTATGCAGCCAGGAGCTTCCCAAGAACATCCTCTTGTGAGCCCTTCTCCTAGGAGAAGTTGGCTGCTTCATGAAGTCAGCATGGGAGATGCGGTGGTGGCCAAGCTGCTTCTGCTTTTATTTATTTTAATAATAATTATTACCCCCATTCTGCTGAGCCAGGGTCTGCCACGCCAGCGAGAGAGGGAGCAATTCCCACCCATTGCCTGGCTAATAAATATGCATCATTCCCACTGGGAAGTGCCAGGTCAAGCTTTGCACTCGCACGAAGCACGACACCAGCATCGTCTGGCACGAGCAATATTTATACACACCCCCGCTCATAAATACACAGGCAAAATAAACAAGCCAGCTCGGAAGTTCAGCGCATCTCCTCCCTGACAAGCGTGGCTCCTCAATTCCCCACGGTGCCACAGCTCTGCTCCTGGCGTGAAATCCAGCTTTCCAAAAAGCAATTTGGGCTCCGCACCGCTCCAAGCTCTGTTGGGTGCCTGCTGCCCCAGCAGCACCGAGGTGGCTGTGGCTGAGCAGCTCTCACACTCCCTGCACCCTCACAGGGTCGGGGGAGGCTGGACAGAGCTCCCACATGAAGGGAAACTGAGGCACAGTGATGCACAGGACTCCTTCCCTGCATCCTTCCCTCCCAACCTCAGGTGTGGATCGGTGTTTCAGCACCACGCTGCCACTCTGCTGATCGTGCAGGCAAGCAGGGAGGTAAGGACGTGGGAATACGAGAGGGTCCCCAGTGGGGACACCACAAACCCACGGTGCATTCATCCAGAGACAGAAGCGAGGGGAACACAATAGCCACCGAGTTTATTCTCGGCACAGGCTGGCGGCGACATAATTAAAATGCAGGTCGGAGTCAAGGAACCTTCCAATAAATCTTTGCTTTTGGCTCTTGGGCTTGACAGGAAGCCTATACCTGGTGCAGGGAGTACAGACCGAGGGGGAGGCACGGATAAAGGCTCTGCTTTATGGACGGCCATTTTAATGTTTCGTTTGAGTAATGGGCCTTGCAAATTAGCACCCCGGCGGCATGAAATACATATCTTTCCAAGGACATGCAGGCTCCTGATCCGACAGGTGATGTGGGCAAACAAGCCCCCAGGGCAGCTGCGATCTCAGCTCTTTGTGGCTGTAGTCATATTCTATCCCAGCCAGGATGATGAGGAAAACAGAGCTTGGAGGGGGAATCCGGAGGCTGGGGGAGGAAATGGAGCAGAAAACGACCCTGTGTGAGAGCAGCGAGGGGCTGATGAGTGGCAGCAGTGGCAGGGAGTGCCTGGCAGCCTCTGGAGGGAACTGATGCTGCACTGGCACAGCATGGTTCCTCTCTCCCTTGAGGGAACCTGGCCAGACACTCCAGGGCATGTCTGTGGCACACACATCTCCTTGCACAATCAAAACTATGGATCTCTGGTTCTCGATGCAGCTTGTCTGAGTGTCTGGCTCTGGGCTGCATATTCAGAAGGGCTGGAGGTGCTGCAGTCATGCTGGGCAGAAGGGGGATGCCTTGGTTTTGGGGAAATTAAGCCAACAGCCAGTGGACTGCCAGTGGGGCTCCAGCTTGTCCAATGCAAACATGGCCAGAAAGATGGAACATCCCTGCAATAACTGGGAGAAGAGCGTCAGGGGAGCAATGGAGAAATATGTGTGGCTGAACACGAGGGGGAGCTCAGGCCAGAGCGTGCAGGGAAGAAAGCAGAACCTACAGCTCACCCTCTCTCTCCATCCCTCCTTTTCTGCCTCCTCTCCTTCTTCTCCATCTATGCATCCCACCCCACCGTGTACATAATCTTCCTTGCTGTCACCTTCCCACACCAGCATGAGATGTGCTGCAGCTCCATCAAACTTCCAGAGCAAGAAGCTGGTCGAGCACCCAGGGGATGTGTCTGAGCTGCCCCAGATGGATGAAACTGCACAGCAAGGGGGGAACCCCTTGCATGGAGCTGGACATGTGACTGGGCATGCATCCAAATCAGAGCTGAAAATGTGCCTGCAAATTGTTCTGAGCCTCAAATGAGGAGATGGATGTCTGGAATTCTCTTCCTTGTCCACACAGTCCCCTGCAAGAGGCACAGGGTGACACCTCCCTGTCAACACACGTCTGCCTCTGGATTTCATTGCACAGACCATAATGGACAGGTGGACAGGATGAAAGCAAGCTCAGAATCTGGAGCAGGCTCATCAGCTTTGATTAGAAGTGTCCAAAAAGGCCTTGGGAGCAAGCTGAGCTGGTGACCAAGACATGAACTTTGCCAGAGACCCCTGTGTAGCATCACAGACTGGAGCTGGACTCCTTCCCGACCGACCCCGTGCCCAGGGCACAACTTGCTGCATCTCCCGGGTTACTCCAGTCCAGGGAAGTTGTATTTTGCAATCACGCAGCTCTGCCTGCCGCTCCCACTCGCCCTGCCAAGTTTCAGTCATGCAGGATGTGATTTGGAGAGACAGCTCTGAACTCGGCAGGAGAGGCAGGAGTTTGGGCGCAGTGTACCCAGCGCTCCCGAGGCACTCTGGAGCCGCGGCACGGATCCTGCGTGCCAGCCACCGGTGCGTGCTTTTCCAACTGGGAGCATGCTCCGGGGCAAAGGGAAAGGAGCTGCCTTTCAGAGGTACCACGCATTCCAGGATGCTGCTGTTTTATGCACCAGCATCTCCCTCCAGGAGGTTTGACCGCAGCTCACTGGGGAGAGCGCAACAACTTCCACCTTTCTCCGAAAGTGCAGGGCTGAGCTGTCAGGAATTCCAGCCACCCAGAGCCAGTGCATTTCATTTACAGCCATAAGGAGTGGCCAGAGCCACCATCAGTAAATCCACGGTCTAGTTGCCACTTTAAGAACATGCTGAGAGCTCTTCCGAGAAATCCCTGCAGCTTTAATACCTGGAATGCCAAGAAAGGGACGCGGTGATGCCAGCTACTCCTGCCACCCCCTCGTGTGCACCTACAGAGCAGAGAGACAGAGGACTGGGCCAAGGCACACGGAAATCATTTTCTGCTGGCAAAGCTGCCGACTCAAGGAGAAACATAAAACCCTCGATGAAGGGCTTGTCTAGTTTATTATAACATCGGCTTTAATTTATGCGCCTGCCTTTTATGATTGTTCTCTATCGCTGTTCCTGGGGCTTATTTATAGAGGGCCATTAGCACAGAGAGCAGGCCCTGATGAGGGAGCATTTGCAGGCTGCCGGGGGACCAGGATATAAACTGAGCTGAGGAGGAGGCAGCGAGCTCTCGCATGGGGCTGCCGGAGTCGTCTCCCCGAAAGCTGAGAAGGATAATTTGATCTCGGAGAGTGATACAACTTCATTTCACGTGGCGGTCTCTGGGCAGGCTGCAGCCTCCTTCACATGTGCTTTGCTGAATTCCCCTAGTCCCAGACAAACTCAGCAGTGAGAGGAAGGGAAGTAGAGAGCTTTGGATCCAACTGTCCACACCAGACAGGGAAAAACCTCTCAGGGGTGTGAAAGAGATGCCAGGGTGAGGAGACAGAATCACAGAACGGTTTGTTTTGGAAGGGATTTAAAGATCATCTCATTCCAACCCCCCACCATGGGCAGGGACACCTTCTACTATCCCAGGCTGCTCCTAGCCCTGTCCGGCCTGGCCTTGGACACTTCCAGAGATCCAGGGTCAGCCACAGCTTCTCTGAGCACCCTGTGCCAGGCCCTCCCCATCCTCACAGGGAGGAATTCCTCCCCAATATCCCATCTAACCCTGCCCTCTGGCAGCTTAAAGCCATTCCCACTTGCTCTGTCACTACAACACCCTTATATAAAAAGCCCCTCTCCATCAAGGGGTCCCTCTCCAACGGGACAGTGTCCAGGCAGTGCATCCCAGGATGCTGACATTGGCACTCATCCCCATCCGGGCATCCCAGCCTTGTGCCCATCTCATCTCCTTCCACCGAGAAGCAAAACATTTTGAAAGCTTGTGCAAACACCCCACGGTACACAAACAAACTTCACAAATTATTCCTATTTACAAACATCACTCTCCAATCTCCAACACAACTCAGACAAGCAATCCTATGCTGGTAATTAAAACCACAGGCACCAAAATGATGGGTTAATTAAAGGTCCAACCCACCCCCAAAACACACCGATGTGGAGGGAAAAATGCATTGGTTCAAACCCCGGCAAAGCGGGTAGGTGGTTCTGTTGGCAGAGAGAGGCGATGTAAAATGAATTTGTATGATCAAAACCTTCCCGTACAGTTCGCAGGTAATTTGCGACGAGAACAAAAGCTTTAAATTCATCCACTAAATTATTCACTACAAATCGTCCTCTCGGCTCCCGCGCTCGTGTCCTTCAAGCTGTTCTAGGTGGTGATTGCGTCCCCTCGGTGCGCGGGGAGGCCTCGGGGAAGCGGCTGCAGGAAAGACGGAGCCGCCGATCCGACACTGGCAGTTTGATTTACAGAGAGAACTGGGGAGAGGAGACAGCAGCCCTGAGGAAAAAAGAAACTTCAAGCTCTAACCATCCCATCAAGGGGCTTTCTGCCTTCTTTATGTGGCGGATTTTTTTTGCTCTCTTTCGTTTTCCGCAACAAGCTCCCGCTGCAGGCACAATAGATGATGCTAAATTATTTTGGAATATGCTGAGAATGCCCTGCTTGGCCAAGCGAAGCCTCATAAATCATTCCTCTTCTTCCACTCCCTTTCCTATTCCTGATCTCTCTTTCAGGCAGCACAATGCCAGCTTGCTGGGGTGCCCATTGCCCTGGCACCGTGGGCACTGCCGAGAGCGACCGGAGCTATTCCTGCTGTCCAGGGGATAGGACCATGCAGCTGGGACAGGCTGGAGCCACTGGAGCTGCTCAGCTCTCTACATACCAGCAAATCAGCTCTGGAGCCCACCTGAGTGCAAGGCAGCCCCACAGCAGCCTGCAGTGGTCACAATTCCATGTACTGCTGGGAAGGGATGGGAAAATTCGCATTTATGTCTTGGATGTTCAAACATCACCCCCGATGGAGCTGTGATTAGGACTGAGCTCGTCTCTTGTCAATAGCACAAGGTCCCCTCCAAAGCAGGGGAGATGCTGGTGAAGGACCTGGCAGGGCAGTATGCCACCAATGGTCTGGAGAAGAGGGAGAAAAGGAAAGCTGGGGAGAGGAATGCCCTGCATGGAGGAGATGTGGAACGCAGTCAGCATTTGTGCTGTAGCTGGAGTGGCTGCATGGCCCGGGGCTGTCAGCCTGGCTCCTTGCACCACAACTGAAATCACACTTTTCACTAAAAATCCCAGAGCAGAGATACCTTAGTCAAAGGCAGAGGCCCCTCCAGCTGGAACTGAGGGGAAGAAAAGCACTTTGGACCAGGAACCACAGCACGACAAAAGCACAGTCATTTTCTAATACCTGAAGTGACATTTTCCAAGTCCCTCACACTCAGCTGTGACACTGACAATGTCATAATAGGGGTATGAGTGCTGTGCATCTCTGTGCTGGCCTGGTACCCATCACTCAGGAATGATGGAGAGGCGGCAGGTTTGGGAAGCTGCTGACAAGAAGGAGCAGTGAGCAGTTCTGTTTGCAGCCCTGGGCAAAGACTACATTCCGTTCCCTCCCCAGCTCAGAAAAAAGTGAAATGCCATCTTCCATGGCAGTGAGCTGGCCTGGGAGGACTCAGCCAAGCATTTTGGGGGGCTGGCAGGATGAGGCAGAGTCCCCTGAGGTCACCCCAGCTAGGAGGGAGCCCTGTTATCCACCAGTGTTTGGTGCACCCAGAGCTGCGGGATGAGGCTCAGGGTACCAGAGGCAGAGCTGGGGTCCCCCAGCCCTCAGCACCACCCCATCACTCCTTCCACCTTCCCACCCACAGACACAAGTGGGGTTTAGCTTGGCTTTTATCATCACTGCCCTTCTGCCCTCCCCAGGAAAACGCTACAAATGCCAAATGCAACGAGAGCCTCAGCAGCCACCCCTGCCTCTCCAGAGCCTGAGCTTTATGACTCTGTAGCCATTTCTCACTCGCTGTGTTTTGCACAGACCAGATGTGATGCTCATCCTGAACAGCTGAATTTCAGGCCCCTTGGTTATTCCTTAGATGGAGCTGCTATTTTAGACAAGACAGACGCAAAACAAAAACAAAACCTAAAACAGAAGCAGAGGGAAAAAGCCCTCTGAGCATCACAATGGTGACAAAAATCCATAGTGAGGCATTTGTCTTTGGCTTTTAACCCGGAGGGAGGTGAAAAAGCCAAGTGGAGCTGCAGATATTCCCGGACCATGTGCCCCAGCAACCCTGTGGGGCTGGATGGGAGCTGCTGGCGAGCAGGGAGATGCCAAGAACTCTGCCAACACAGGGACCAGGGCTGGGGATGACCCTGTGGACAAGGGGAGTCACTCACAGGACTAGAGCATCACCACCTCTCCCATGCCAGCCCCTTGTCTGGGAAAACCAGGCAGCCACAAACACATGGCTCCCCTCCAGTGCTTTTCCCAGCATGTTTGGATCACCCAGCTGCAATTCCCACCTCTTCCATCAGGACCTCTGCTGGAGTCAAAGTCCCTTCAAGCCAGCCCACCCACACCAGTGAAGCCCAAGGTACCCAGTATTTCATCCCCAGCATCCCAGAAGGGCTGAGGAACATGCGGACACACTCCATAAAGCCACCATTAGAGATCCCCTGATGGAGATGAATTATAATTTGCAAATGATTAAAACACAATTAACGGTGGTAGGGAGGTACTCGAGGCTCTGCAAAGGAGCTGTACAAATGAGGAGTTATCAGGACCTTCGGTGTCCTAAGCACCTGTCAATTCTTGGTTGAAACAAGTGCATTAGCCTCGTCCAATATCCATCTAACCTTTCCACTCTCCCTTGCTCTGTTTCCCTGGCAACCAGTTAAAAGTGCTGGAAAAAGGCACAGCTGCTTTCAGAAAAAAGAAAAGGAAGAGGGGAAAAAAAGGCAGTGTGTTCTTTTAAAGCACGTGTGCTCGTCACTCTTTTCCCCCTCTCTCTCTGTCTCTCCTTTAAGTGTCTGTGTTTTCCCTGCCCAGCTCAGCTCCAACTCTGAGACCTCAACACGAGCTGCCACGCTCAGAGGGCAACGAGCAGGGTGGGGATGGCTCTGCCATCCTGCTCTCCCTGGGGATGGCCAAATGAACCACGAGCCACTGCAGAAAACCTGGGACTGCAGAGAGATGGAGGAGAGCAAACCCAGGAGTGGGCTCACCATGGGAAGCTGTGGAAAGGGGAGATGCTGTCCCAAACCAGCTGTTCCTGGGGCAGGGGAGCTGAGTGTGCCCCCATGGTGTGCTCCCTGCTGTGTCACAGCAGAGCCACACACGACCTGCACAGCTCTCTGGAGAGGTACAAGCTGAACACTCCGTATTTCATGGTGCTCCCTGTCAGTCTCTGAGCAAAACAGCAGTTTAACAAAGATCAAGACTTGAGGCTGTCACTAAACCCTGCTCTGCTGCCTGCTAAACAGGGTTATTTTCCCTTTCTTGCCTTTTCTCCCTGCTCCTGCCTGCCTGGGCAGAGCCACGCTGATGAGTGTGGCATTTGTCCTGACACCTTTGGGAACTCAGTTCTGAAGGGTAGAAGGGAAAATAGCAGTGAGAGGAGCCATCACAAACGCTGGAGTGGGGATGATGGTGCTCAAAGCCTGTCACTGCCACGCTCTCCTGTCTCCACAAGCAAATGCCAGAGAGGGGCTGGAAGCACATCCTCTTCCCCAGGGACAATTCAGCACCCAGAGCAGCCTGCTCTGGCTGAAGAGAATGGGGTGGGAGAGGGAAAGGTTTTCCAGGTGCTTCAGGAGCTGTCACGAAGGATGGAGCTGGGAATGCAGTTGGAAGGAAGAGCAGTGAAAGTGGGATGGGGATGGCTCAGCAGCCTCTGATGAACCCTGTGGTTCTTCATGGCACTGCTCTGGCAGGGAAGGTACAACATCAAAGCTGTTCCATCCTGGAGAGCGCTAGGAATCTCATGGGGAGGAGCCTTGTGGTGCTACATTTCCAGGACTGACCATGAATTTTCCTCCAGACCAGAGGGGCTCCAGGGGAACAAAGCCCCTGGGATGGCCCCACAGCCAATCAAGCCTCATTCCTCTGCTGCTCGGTGAACAGCTCCATCCACATGTGGATTTGCTGCTCCATGTCCCAGCCTGGCTCCTGGCACACACAGGAATTGCTGATAGCCCTGTATCCTTTATCCTCTCCCTGCCCTGCATCTCCAGGAGCAGGGGCTGAGGAACACAGCAGCATCCTGCTTACATGGGGGACAAGGAGCAGAAAGGGGTGGCAGCAGCGTGGGGAAGACCTTGATTGTGTTAATTAATTGCCTGGTTTGAAGAGCCACTGCCACTTTGCACTCAGCATCTTAAACAGAGGGAGGGGAAAAAGAAACAACCTATTAAACAACACACATGGGGGAAAGAAACCAAAACAAAGGAAAAAAATCACCCTAATCTAATGTTTTGCAAACACTGGGCACCCAAACAGCTGATCTTTGTCAGGAACCTTAGTTCCAAGAACCACTTAGAGGCTTTCATCAACACATTATAATATTAATCAAGACTCATAATGCAGAGTGATTTGCATGCCAACAAATATATTTACACTGTAAATTGTTTGTTGAGAAGCCTCAGAGAAATATGCAATTCGCTGCTATTGAACTTGGGTAGCAGGGAAAAAAAAAAAAATAAAAGTACCAAATCCCTGTAGAGTTGGTTCCTTCTGGTTTTGGCAGCACGACTCATTAGCATGCACTCACACTTCCACGTGGGTTTTTGCTCGCAGCCATTTAGCTGGATCCCAGCAGCTGGAGGTGGAAAAGCTTAGCAAGGTCCTCACAGTTAAATCCAGGCCACTGTCTTCTCCACAGAGGAGACTCAGCCTCTGGTAAACTTGTGCAGCAAGAGCCAAGGAGTCAAAGCACAGCAGCTGTCACCCATGGGTGACTCTGGGTGACTCTCAGAGCTACCCCAGGCTATTTATGCAGCTCTGTTGTGAAAGCCGAAGTGACCCCAGAGAAGTCCTGCTGCCACAGAGGGGAGGATGGCCAAGCACAGTGAGCTGAGCACCTGGAGAGGCAGTGGCTGAGCTCCCAGTGCCACATCCCCCAGCTCAAGTCAGCCAAAAAGCCTGAGGATGCTTGGACTTGATCTTAGACATCTTTTCCAACCATAATGACTCCATGATTCCATGATGTCCGGCTGCAGAGGACCACGGCAGCATGCAGGATGTGACTGCTCACTCCTGGGACCTCCCACACGTCCCTGCCAACAGGGAACACTGCTCAGAGAGACTGCTCAGTCCAGACCCCAGGATTCAGGGGTTTCACCCACACTGACAAGCCCTTACAGACTCCAGGGAGCTGTGTGGACAGGCCAAGAGGAGCAGTTATCCTTTTTATCTGCACAGGTTCACAACTCAACCTCTTTCTACAGCACGGAGGGAGAGGACAAGACGGAAAGCAACACCACTGGACTTTTCCAACCTAAATGATTCCATGACTCCAAGAGCATTCAGATGGTTTGCACACTGCTGCCACGCTTCTCATGCCAAGGGATCTTCCCCTCCTTTCTCTCCTCCCCTGCTTTTCCCCCTGGCAGCCCTGCTCCTTCCCCTGCGGTGTGCAGGTCCTGCCGTGTCTGTGCCAGCTGTAAATGAGCGCCTGCTGCGCCTCCCATCCCGACTCTCCCCTCCCGCCTGCCTGGGGCTCTGGGGCTGGAAAGGATGATTAGCAAAGGTGTTAGAGAAGAATTAAACTGAGTATTCTGTGGTGCCTCTCTAAGCTGCTGAAGAGCGGATTAGCAGGAGGCATTGATCTCCTGGTTCAGAGACCTTCTAAAGAGCGAGGCAGAAAAATATTGGGAGGGAGGAGGAGGGAAGTTAATTAACACTTCCAGGGTAGCAAGGCCTCCATGTGGAGCTGGTATTAATAGGCTGGATAGAAGATGCCCTGGTCAGAGTAAGCAGTGTTTGTTCATCCAGTGGGTTTCCTTGTGTGGTGACTGGGAAGGAGCTGGGAGACAGGACTAAGGAGGAGGAGATCACAGAATCCTAGAAAATACAGAAATCACAGAATCCCAGAATGGTTTGGGTTGGAAACGACCTTAAAACTCATCTCATTCCAACTTCCCTGCTGTGGGAAGGGACACTTTGCACTAAACCAGGTTGCTCAGAGCTCAATGCAACCCAGCCTTGAACAGTTCTGGGTATGGGGCATCCACAACTTTTCTGATGGCAACCTGATGGCACAGAGCAGCAGAGAACCCTGTCTCAGGTCACTGCTGTCCCCGTGGAGCTGGGACAGGACCAAAGGCTGCTCTCACACAGGCACCCCTGGCCACAGCTCTGTCTTTGCTCTGGCTTTTTATGGGAAGTCTGAAGCTCTCCTGCATCCTGGCTAGTTATCCTGCCCCCAGCTAGCAGCTATTTTGGGATGAGACCACATTGCTGCTTCCAAACCTGCCACGCCACCCCCATGACAAGCAGGGAACTGATCTGAAAGTCCAGGAATCATTTTCAGCAGAGCAGTGAAAAGCACAGGAATAAACTTTGTGGGTCCGTCAGGTGGTTTGGTCTGTTTGCATTTAATACTCAGTTTCTCCACGTGTGTGCAGTGCAAGTCCCTAATCCCTGCTCAGTAATTACCAACATTAGAGGACTGGAGCTCAGTCCTACCCATCCGTGCTCGCTAATGCCTGTACAAGCATTTCCCTAACCCTCGCCGTGCCATGACATTAAGGACAAGCAGATGCCTTCAAGCTCTCTGTTCACAATGATTGCCCTACAAAAACATCAGGGAAGGAGAAAGAGCTTGGTTGGGGGCGAAGGGGCATTTTATTTGATAAAATCATAAAGAGCAGTGCATCCTGCAGAGGAAGAATCTCCGAGACATAAATGTCAGGTTTATGAACAATTGAGCTGCTCCGTGCTTGCCCGAAATTGCTCTTTAAGGTCAGCGCTGTAAGTGCTCCCTCGGGAAATGGAGTGTGGGACAAGAGCCAAGCAGGGAATGGTGGCTGTCCTGTCACCAAAGTGGGGCAGAGACACAGCACCAGGGCGAGGAGCCACGGCCCTGAGGTGTGGCTGCCCACACGATCCAAGACACCCACGCACACTGCCTTTTTGGGAAAAGCCTCGGGAACAGGAGCATCACTGCCTCCAGCCCGCTGCCTGCCAAACCCAGTGCTGACACCCCAAGGAAGCATCAACTCTCTCTCAGAAATTCAGATTTATCTGAGCAGCCACAGCACTTGGATTGGTTGTGCCAAGATGCTGCACTTCACCTTGGAATTAAAGTGATAGGATGCAGACAGACCCTCTTCCAGGGGTCCCTCCTGCTCTGAGAGTGCTCCCTCCATGGAAATGAGCGCTATTTTAGCAGAATTTGGTAAAGGAAGGCTGTGAGTCCACAGGGGAACAAGGAAAAGCCCCAGACTATTTGAGAAGACAACAAGTTGAGCATGCTCCAGATGAATCTAAATCTCAAGGAAAGACCAAGCAGATGTGGCTTACCCAGTTTAGCAGTTGGGCTGGCTGAGGGCCGAGGGGGCTGGAGGCAGCAGAGGGGTGAGCCATCAATGACACCAAGAGGCCACTTCACACTGATCCAGGGATGAGAAATGCTGGCAGGAGCAGTAAATGCTCACCTTCGGGTGCCAAAAAAGCTCACACATGACACCCAATTTCACAGCTGCACACACAGGGTCTCCCGGCTTTCCCCAAAACAGACAGGGTGACAGAAAACTGAGCCTGGAGCCACGGAACCCAGGATGCCTCTGCTCCTCCTGCCTACCTGCCAGGGGACCCACAGGGCTCTGGAAAGCAGCTCGGGGCATAAATCAGAGCAGGGTGGAGCTGGGGAGCTGCTCTCACAAAGGTTACAACAAACAGCCTTGAGAGGAAGCAGGAAGGGTGAACTAACACAAGGTGTTTTATATTCCTCCGGGTTGTTACGACAGGGACCTCGGTGGGCCATATGGTCTTGTCTTGACCCTTAAATCATCTTATGCCCTTCTAACAGCAGCCATCGCTGTTGCTGGCTTCCATTCCTTGTTATTCTTGGCACTGGGAGGCCGGGAACGCGAGGCAGCTCAAGCCCATAATGAGATGCATCAGATGGAGACCATCTGGAAGGAGCATCCAACTTTAACCTTGAGGGCTACTTGGAAAAGGACCTTCAGCCAGCAAAAGTCGCCTTCCTACCAACAAACAGCCCTCTCTCGACTGCTCCCCGCAACGTTCCGGGGTCTTGGGAGCCGTCAGCCTCCAAAGAGCTCAGCACTGAGCCTCCTGCACTTGCTGCCTACAGGATGGGCTGTCCATCTGCTCCCTGCCAAGGCACCGTGTCCTCGTGTGGTGGGAGAGCGGTCGAGCGGGGCTGCAGGCACTCGGGGGAAACGGGACAGCCGACTGCCAGGTGGGGCACGGCCGGAATAAATCAATTATCCAACGTTTATCATCTGGAAAGGCAGGAGGGGACTCGGAGGAAGCTCCAGCTCCGATTGGGAAGCTGCAGGGGACAGCTCTATCCGCTGGCGTTTTGGACTTTCCTCGCCATTCCCCTCACCCTGTGCTCCCAATCTCCACTCACTAACAGCCAATACTTTGCATTTCCAGATTCACATCTACTTAAGGAGCAGTGACAGATAATGCTGACAAATCTTGCCTGGCCATGCGGAAGGAGATCAGCTTTGCCATTAGCAGAAAAAAAACATTTTCTAAACAACTCAGAGGCTTCTGCCTTTGTTTCCATCTCAGTTAGAAACCCACAAGGATGGGGGAAAACTTAATACCTTATTTACTTATTAACCTTACTTTACTTATTACCCTTAATAACCCAAGTTTCTGTGATGAGAACCTGCTCCAGGTGGATCGAAACATTTCCCATCAATGTGGACTTGCTTCTGGGGTGAAAAAGGTGGAGGGATTTGCACCAGTAGCCTTAGGACCCCAATTTCATGGAGCACAGTCCCGAAACACCTCTAAGCCTGTACTGAAAGCCAGAAAAATCTGTTACTTCAACCATTTGTTGAAGTACTTTGCTCAATTGTGCCTTTGTTCTTTCCATTTTTTTAATTAAGATTGAAAGGCCGAGACTGTAAAAAGAGGCATCGGGAAGCTGCATCAAGGGAACAGGGAAAGTTCATTTGAATGGAAATTGAGAAGCCAAATCCTTGGAAAGGCTTTCAAAAGCCACCTTAAACGACTTTCTTTGTTCTCTGGCAGGTTAAACACCTCATTGGAACCGGGATATCTGTCTTGAAATGCTTCTGCACATCTCCCCAAAGGCTGTTCTCCATAGCTTGGCTGCACATGGATGGGTTTTTTAGGAAAGAGCTTGTGCAAGGGCCAAACAGGAGCAGGATGCAAGAGAAGAGCAGGAGGGAGTGTTGTGTCTGTGCTGTCTTTCTAAAATCCAGGGCTTCTCTGACAAAGAACCCTCTAACAGCCCAAGTACATCCCCACAGCCTGACCCAGACGCTGCCTGAGATTATTTGAGAGAGATCAGGCAAATCGTTTCATATCAAACATCCCCCTGAGACACACTGAGGAAAAAGATTCATTAATAAAAAAATCCAAATGAGCAGCACTTAGGCAGAGAGAGGCTGGGATGGAAATAGCAGCCCCAAAGGGCTTTGGGAGGGCAAGCTTTCCTTCACACGGAGGGTGACCGGAGGGGACAGCTGAGCTGTGCCAGCTGCACAGGCAGCTCTGTCCATGGCAAATGTTATCGGCTCCACACCGAAGGATTTATTCCCAGCCACAGACTGTGCTGTCCAGCCAGGCTGGCTGGCATGAATCATCCATACACCCCACCCTAATTTAGCATCCATCCATCTCACCGAAGCGGATGCCAGTGGATAGAGGCCCTAGGGCAGGATCAGGCTCATGGGATGCACATCTCTAGGAGAAACTCAGCAGAGAAGATCCTGAGAGGTAACACAGATACTTCTCACAACATCTACAAACTTCAGTTCTCCAGTCAGGGCTGGACAGCAAACAACACCAGGGCACTCTCAGATGACTTTGTACCCACCCCTGGGGCTCACATAATTTTAATTTCCTATTTTTCCCTATATAAATCTCTCAGATGCTGTGCCCAACGACCCCAGTTGACTTACTGGGGAAGGAAAGCCTCTCCCTGTACAACCATCTATCTCATATTTGTCCACTACAGATGATTTAAACCTTTCTCCAGTGTTCCTGGTGCTGGACATCAGAAGAGGCACAGCACCAGCCATCATGGACAGGTGAGAGAGAAGCAGTTTTGGCAAGACACCACTCATTAAGTGAAGGACTAATTGGTGGGGTGGAGGGATGAGATAGGATGAAAGAGACAACTTTGGTGGAAAACCCCAACTCCTGATCCAGCATCTCCACTAACAAAGCCACCTCTTGGTGCTCTTCAGGCTAAAGAAGGGTTGTGAAGCTCCTCACACATGCTCTCCGACCCAGCAAAGGCTCCTGGAGCAGCACAGAAGAGCTGGGATTCCTCAGCCTTTTCCATTTCTCTGTCAGCATCCTGATCCCTTCAGCGGGATGAAGGTTCCTCCGCTGGGCGCGGGATGAGGTGCTGATAACAGGGAGCCACACAGGGAGCGTGCGAGCCACCCCGCTGTGTTATTAATACATGAACTTTGCCACCACCCTCCCACGCTGCCTGCTGATTTTTATACCATATTGCATAATTAATCTGTCAACATTCTGTGACGAGGTATAAATATTAATAATACGATCACACAGTTGGCTGTTCCTTTTAAAATTCAAACTTGGCGAAGATAAATCGCGCACTTAATCTTAGCAAGCTTTGAAGAGTGTATTAAAAAAGGAGAAAAAAATAATAAGGGGGAAAAAAAAAGGATACATTTGATTTTGCAACAGGATTGCCTGATTTTACCTGGGTTTATCTTTCCCTGACTCTCTGCCTCTCCCCTTTCTGCACATGTGAGGGTGATAGTAGCATTTGCTCAAATATTTGCGTGCAAGTACCAAAACAGGGTGGTGAGGGGAGCACACACACAAGCTGTGCCCAGGTCAGGGTTAGGTCTTCCTTCACACATTCAGCTGGGAAAAAAAATACAAAACAGACATGCCTTTAAAAATGCCATCAAGCACTGTTTGAAGGGTAAAGAAGAGGGGAAGAGTGCATCCTCACAGAGTTCTGAGCTGCTTTTAGTGCCACCCCAAAGAGCTGGACACTACGGCAGAGGTTCCCAGTTGAGCCAACAGGAATGGGAATCTTAAAGCACCACCCACTTCACAAATGCCTTTAAAAACACAACTCAAGAGGCCCCAGCACTGCTCAGCACTGCAGACACGAGTTCTCCAAGGCAGCACACAGAGTTTCTGAGCTCTTTGCCACATGTACAATCCTCCCAGACCTGTCCCTCGACAGAGGATGCTCAGCTGAGGAGAACCTGTGGCAGAGCTGGCAGCTGAGATCTCTGAGCACCTACGAGTGCCTCTGTGACTCCCCAGACCTGTCTCTGATAAACTCCACTAAACCTTTGCAGAAACAACTTTCCTGTTTGTTCCGGGCTCCAAGACCTCAGTAATGCTCTCCGCCTTCCCTGCTCCAGCCTCACTATTCCAAGACTTCAACACCCTGTACTTTCCACACATTGTTCATCTCCAGTTGAGATGTTGCCTCTTCCCGTGCCTGCTCTGCCTCCCAAGACGAAAAAAGCACCGTCTGCTCATGATGTAACACCTCGTGCACCATGGGAATTCAGCCTTTTCCATGCCCATTTAGTCCCAGCTCATGTGCTTTTTCTAAGCCTGCTTTTGTTTCTGAAAGAGGAAGACAGGGAGGAAAAAAATCCTCGCACCACCCACCTCCCTAATACAAATAAAGAACGGTGATGGCAAACTCTTCCCTCAATACTCCAGTCACTTTGTTTTACAGAGTACTGAAATGAAAGGGATACTTTAGATTAAAAGATTTGTTTAATGGTCTGATTAATTCATTCCAAACAGACAGAGACTGTTCTGAGGATCTCTGTTAGCTCTTAACCTTTCCAGCTTGGGGTTTTTTTGTGTATAAGCGAGGATGTGTTTTAATTTAATATTCAGCGCCTGCTGCGCTCTCTCTGGGCTGGATCACATGGCTTTTCTTCTGCACATGGTGAAGGGACCAAATGCTTCTTAAAATATACAGAGAGGAGCTGGTAAACAAGGAGGGCAAAAGTGGGAGGGCTCACCTGGCGGCCCACACACACCACAGGCAATTACCCCATTCACCCTGGTTCAGTTCACAAAATTAATTAGCACTGAACGCTGCTGGTCCATATTATTTATGAGCTAATGAGCAGGAGAAGCTGCAAATCCAAAGGCAAGCGCGCCAGGTGGCCAGAGGCAAGCTTCCAGCCCTCAGGGAGGGAGAGGCTCCCAGCCCATGAGCCCAACAAGAAGCTTTGCCAAGCCGGGACTGGAGCTGGGAATTTGAGTGTGGAGGTTTTGGGGTGGAGAGCTCACCTGTGGGATGGCAAGGCATGAGGGGAAACTGATCCTATTCCTTGGTTTTTGGAGACCTGGGTCAAAGAGCAAGGGGGCTGGACAGTGCCCTGTGCCCTGCCTTCATGGGCTCTGTAGAGCAGCTACACCTGTACCCTGCAGGTCACCTGGCCCTGGACACTGCCGTGCCCAAGGGCCCTCAGTGCACAAAGGGCAACATGGCCAGGACCATCCTTCACACAGGCACAGTGTTCTGAGCCTTCCAGTGTCCCTGGTGCCTTCTGTTCCTCCAAGGAGGCCTGAGGAATGGCCATCATCAGGCATGGGCACCCCTGGGTGACAGATGGGTTGTGGGATTGGCACATGGGACAGAGGTGACAGAGCTTCAGCTCCCAGCTGGCAAAGGCCATCTCTCCAATGGCTGTCACTGTCATGCTGGAATTCAGGAGGCCTATCATGTTATACCTGCCCCCTGCAGGATTTATGCTGTTTCCCTCTCCCTCTGTCCTCTCTAGCTGTGAAGACAGATTCGTTCTCTGATTGAAACACAGCTCCACTCTGCCAGGGGGAGAAGGGACAGTGACAAACAGGTGCAGGAAGCGTTCCCACCAAACCCCAGATCAAACACCACACTTTGTCCTCACTGCCACCACCGCTCTTGTCCCTGGCTGGGTACGCAGCGTGGCATCAACCCTGAGGAAGGACACGCTCAGCAAAGCGTGGGGGAGATGCTCCCCAGGCACTGCTCAGGCACCAGGCTGGGAGAAGTGGAGGCAGCATTTCATTTCTGCCTGACGCGCTATCGCTTACGCGGGATCGCAGCTCTGCTCTTGCCTTCTCTCAGCCCCCTCCTCTACGGCTGCGGAGAAATAACACCGCTTGCTTCAAGTGAGGCAGAAAGTTCAGCACTGGCATCTGCTAAGAGTACTCCAGTCTAGTGCTCATCTCTCACGCGATTCTCCAACCACCGGCTGCTCCCAGAGGGCTGGGGTGGCTTAGGAGAAGCTCCATTAACATAAAGGGGATGATTTTGTGTTGCATGGACAACTTCCAAGGCAGCGGGTCACAAGTGCCACTCCTCTTTCAGCCCAGGCTCAGAGCTCCCACAAACACAACGTTATTCCCATGTTCAGCCTCATGTGTGTTCAGACAATTAATTTCATCTGACTGATCTCTGTTTGCCTGTTTGACTGACAACATATCCCCCCACAATACCAATTCCAACAACCACAAATGAAACAAAACCCAAAAAAAAATTCATCTCTCCAGCAAGAACATCATTTTACTTTATTCGCCTGTTTATTATTTTTCACCCCATATGCTCACAATTATTCTTGTTTCCATTTTGCTACTTAACAAGCAGAGGGGAGGGGGAAATCACATTCTCGAGTTTTTCCCTCTATCTGCCTTTCCCCCTTTTTTTAGCACAGAACAGATGTTTCCCACGTCAGTGTCTCTCTTGACAAAGACAGTCTTTTTCTGGTGGGAAAAAGATACTCCAAAGGAAATTTTCCTCCAAGCTCTACTCCCAAATCTTTTCAGGTTTCCCAGGGCTCTTCCAGTGGCTCCAGTTAGAGCACAAGACTGAGCATGTCCTCAGGGTTATCCCAGCACACCGGGAGCAGCCACCCAACCTTAACCTTGCTCATGACCTTCAGGGCAGTTCATACAAAAATAGGACAATAAAGGAGACTGCCATTAATGGGAATAACTAACTTTCATTAACGTCAACTGCAGCTGTCCCATGAGGGAAAAGGAGTCCAGAATTAAAGATATTTCAGAAATTTAGGCTGGATAGATGGAAAAAAATTCTTTACAATGAGGGTGGGGAGGCCCTGGCACAGGTTTCCCAAAGAAGCTGTGGCTGCCCCATCCCTGGAAGTGTCCAAGGCCAGGCTGGATGGGATTTGAAGCTACCTGGGACAGTGGAAGGTGTCCCTGCCCATGGAAGGGGGTGGAACAAGATTTGCTTTAAAATCCCTTCCAACCCAAACCATTCTGATTCTATAATGTGGCACTAAAAGGAGGAACTCACCTAAAACCTGATGCATAAAACCACCCCTAGACTGCAGCGAAGGCACAGATCAGCACCAATGGCTCTGACATGGGACAAGGAGAAAGGAGGCCCCCACAGATGCCTTCAAAGAGGCATGGCAGTCAAAACAGTTCAATCCCAGGGCTTGGTGCCAGGACCTCTGGCTATTTTTTGGCTCCTTGTTATCTACAGTTCTTGTTTTCTCACCGTGCCTCAATTGACTTGTATGAAAAATGGGGATGATAATGGCCAGCTAACAGTGGCAATCTTTGAAATACTGGCTCTGCTAAAACAGATGAGCTGTCTCAGCTTACAGAAGTGACCCTGTGAGCATCACCAGAGATGGAGTTCTCTTTTCCTAGCATGAACAATAAATCACCAGCTCATCTCTGCTCTGGGATAGTCAGAGAATCGGGGTAGCAGTCGACAAGGTGTGCTTTGGCAGATCTCCCCACAAGCATCAGCTACTGAATATTGCAGCACTGAGAGAGGGAGGAGAGGATGGGCTCACTCTGCCTCTTCTTCCAGCTTCCCCATGTGAAGAGAAGATGTGCTTGAAGAGAAAAGCAAATAAACCTCTTGCTGCAGAAAAAGGCTGAAGAAGTGCAAACTCTATCTATGTGGGGCCTTCAAAATTCCCGTCTGCTCTTTCTTGAGCCAGTGGCACAAACTGGTTTCACAAGTCTGGAAATATGGCCAGGACTCAAGGGAGTCTACAAGAAAGATGAGAGAGACTTTTACAAGAGCACAGAGTGACAGGACAAAGGGAAATATCTTCACACTGACAGAGAATAGGTTTAGATTAGATATAGGGGAAAAAAAATTCTTCCCTGTGAGGTTGGTGAGGCCCTGGCACAGGTTTCCCAGAGAAGTTATCAAAGTCTACACATCCCTGGAAGTTCAAGGCCAGGTTGCACATGGCTTGCAGCAGCCTGGGATAGAGGAAGATGTCCCTGCCTATTGCAGGGGGTTGGAACTTGATCTTTAATATCCTTTCCAATCCAGGCTATTCTATGATTTTATGACTCCATGTTCAGCCAAGAGTCCCAGACATGAACTCCAGGAACATTTTCATGCGTGGAGCAAACCCAACGCCCACAGGCCCCAGCACATTCCCACCCCATGCCCAGTGCTTTGGAGCTGCATCTCCCCAGAAGCTGCCGCGATCACTGCTGGCACCAGCCTTCCCCAGGACGAGATAATGTGCATTATTTGCTAAAATAAGTTTGACATTAATGAGCAGGAGTCTCGCTGGCAAAGGCTCACACTGTGCAGCAGATGTGGTGCGGGCTCACGGCTCCTTCCCTCCCTGCCGGGTGGATGGGAGGAAGAACTGGAGTCGCGGAGCTGGTGTAACGCGGCCAAGAACACTGCGTCAAGAGGGACTGTCACCGCCAGTGCCAAGCTAAGACATCCTCCCAGCAGCAGCCTGGATGCTTTTTAAAGAGGCAGGATGAGAAAGAGACAGATGTCACCCCTGACAGACAGAGTAAAGGCAGGGGATGGCTGGCACCGGGGCTCTGCTCCCCAGGAAATGCCGATATGGGACACGGTCATTTGACTTCCTCCAGAAAGTGGGCAGTGAGTGATCGAAGCATTCGTCTGAAAGCGCTTGTTCCCTCCAGAACATCAGCTTCAGATTCAAGCCAGGCAGCTCAATTCCTCATCTTCTGTGCTCAATAAACCCTGGTCCATAAAATTTATTGCCTGCTTCTAGATGACAACTGCAGGAAAAAAAAACAACCCCATGCTGTAGTCGTGTCTCGTGTAGACAGCCTTTACAGATGGCATCACCATGGCTGATTTATGTGAGACAAAAGGCAGGACACACCTGAGTCCTGGGAGAAACCCCATACAGGGTCAGCAACAAACATGTTCTCCTTGGCCCCATCCTCTCTGAGCAGTGCACCTCTCCACAGGTCAGCCACAGCATCCTGGAGAAAGCTCCAGGGCATCCAGGGACTCAGGAGAACTGGAACTCACTCACAGGCACCTGCACCAGTGTGTGCATCACTATGGAAGCCACATCCTCCTGCCCCTGTGTGGGAAACATACACAACAGGCAGACAGAAGGCACAGGGGGGACAGCCATGGCAGGAAAGCTCTCTCTGAGCCCAGGAACGTTGCAGTAGGACCTGCTGCTCCCGTTCCTACACTGACTGTGGCAAGGAGTTCAGTCCTCCTGCATTACACACTTCAAAAACCAAGAGTGGCTGGTCAGCTCTAGCGCCCTCTCCACAGCTCAGGAAGGGCAGGTATGAGACAGAATAAAACCAAGCATCCACTGACCCTAAGAAAAGGGCAAGGACTCAAGTTAATTGGAGTATCTGTGGTGCAGGACAAGGCTTGGACAGGTCCTTGGGAGAGGAGCAGGGAGCAAAACCATAAGGGTTGGGGAAGGTCAGCACTGAAGCATGCAGGACTGATATCCTGGGAGACACAATCCCTCTGCTCTCATCCCCACCAAACTCACTGTGGCCATGGCAGCAAGGGCTGTGTGAGCAGAGCAATGTCTCTGCCATGCCCTGCCCTCCTGTAAAAGCTTCACTGACAACAGGGGAGAGACACTGCAACAGCAAAGTTCAGAGCAGGTGAGGACCCAAACCACACAGCAGTCTCTGTGAGGCTGGGTGGAATTCAGGGTGGGAGTGACCTCCTGAATCCTCCTCCATGGCACAGGGGCTAAGAGGCTGCTAGAGTGGGGAATAAGCCGGAGGAGGGGAAAAAAAGCCATGGTGAATGGAGTGGAAAGATTTCTGAAGGAGCCACGTTTGTCACATTAAAGTGAGTGAAAGGCAGTGCAGGCGCTTCCCTGCCTGTCAAGTGTGTTTGTCTCTGGTCCTGGGAATTTTCATTATTCATTATTCGCCTGGCATGGATAGCAACAGGAGCACGAGGTTCTGTCTAATCCCCACCTGATAATGCATTTCTGATAAGCGTGACGGAGCCGACGCCACTGACCGGATTCACATTTCCAGCGGATAAAATGCCATTTACAGTTGGCAGGCGCTGAAAATTCAGATTGGGGAGATAAGGGGAAGTGTGGGCAATGGGTCCCAAGGGCATGAGGGATGAGCAGTGATGTGGGCTTGGGGACAGAGGTGACATCCACACTGCTGCCTTGCCATCTGTGGCAAAGATGAATGCAAGTATTTAATATTACAGATGACCCAAGTAAGGACAAATAAGCACAGGAAGAGTTTTGGGTAGACTTGTCCCATCCAACCTGAGTCTTCCCTCTATAATACAGAATTTGAGAAAGCAAAGGCCAAAATTAACCCCCTGGAGACAAAATTCAGAGCTCTAGAAGTGCATAGTGCTCAGAGACACAGCTAATTCAGCACTGCCTGGGGTCCATGTCCACCAGCAATTATCATGCCTCAGATCAACCTCATTGACTCCAATCCTACCACAGTACAACGTTACAGCAATGGGCCATTAATATTTATCAGGCTTCATACGAGGAAAAATGGCTTGTATGATACGTTCTGTGTAATTTATGTCATGTATTTTAACAGTAGGTCATGGCAGAAGCCAGATAACAATAACCTTGTCAACCAGCAGGATTTATAGCCTGGTTAAAATACATAGAGAGGTACCTGTATTATTGCAACCATAAGTATTTCAAGTGTAAACACTCTAAAGAAGAGAGATACTGGGAGAGGGGATATTGCCAGAGGGCAAAAACTGTGGCTATTTGTGAGAAAGAGAGAATTTAGGTCACGTACATATATGAAAGACGTTCTTGATGCCAAGATCTACAGGGAAGTGCAAGAATCTCCCAGGAGGAAGGAGGAGATGCTCCATTGTTTTCAACATTTGAAAGTAGACTGGATGGAGAAGTAAATATTACATATGGTGGAGAGGAGCTCACGCTAGCACGGGGAGAGACTAAAGTACAACCCGCTGTGAAAAGTGGCAATGGGGAGATGGCACAGCCTTTCCATCCTACTCCACAAAGCAGCTCCCCACACATATCCAGAGCTGGAGCTGCTGATTTTGGGTGACACAGGGAAATTTGTAATGCTTTCTGCTCCTGGCAGCCATGCAGAATCAGCCAGGAAGGAGGGAGTGGAGCCTCCCCAACTGCTGTGTGCTGAGCAGTGTTATTGTCATCCAAGTACTGGTTCTGCAACCCCACAAGAGACAGGGAGGCTGCACAGACATGAACCAGGACAGTATTTCACCTAGCTTGACTTTTAGATGCCAGCCTGAGCCAGTAGAAAATCTTTTACTCCTCATTAGGCATCAGGAAGCAAATCTACTAAGGCTCCAAGAAGATGGCACGTGGATATTGGATTCACTGTCTCTGGCAGATGGGGAACATGCCCAGAGAGCCCCAGACTGAATTGCTGCTGTTGGTCACAACACCATGGCATGTCCAAACATCTCAGCCTGCAGCCAAGAGACACACAGGGATTTATGCTCAGCCAGGCTTAGCTTTGCCATGCCTATCCCTGATGACCTCTCAGGATCCAGATCAGATGCCAAGGAGCAGCTCCTCCAGGAAAAGGGGAGATGAAGACCGGCTGGTCCCAGAAGACAAGAGCATCCCCGCAGTCTTGGCAGCAAGAGAGGCACAGTGTAGCTCCCTCCACACAGATCATAACTTTGCAACAGCAGCTCTTTAACAGCTTCCCTCGCTAACAAGCTGCTCTTGTTTTCATGTTTTGGAATGGCTTAATCCTGTATATGATAACATCCCCAACAAGCGAGTGCATTAAACTGTGACAGCTTTTCACTGACCTAAGCAATTGCATTGTGAAAACGCCATTAGCATCTCTCTCTTCTTCATCTAATCCCCCCTTCCCCCCCTCTACCTCTCCCCTGGCCAGTAAGAGCTATGCTCAACACCACTATTAAATTACCCTTAGAAATACGCTCCTCAAAGAAAATCAATGCACATGTGTTTTAACACTTGTCACAAATAGATCAACCGGGCAATCAAACATACATCATTCCACCCAAGGTTTAAATAAATACCAGCACCACGTGTTGATGGTGCATTCCCACGGCTGGAGCACCTCTGGGCTGCTGCCGTGCCCGACACTGGGCTCTGCTCCATCTAAATCCCCTCTAACAGGGGTGCTGCCCACATAGTGCCACTACTGAAAAGGCAGAAGGATCCAACCCCATCACACCAAAGTTCATTGCACCTGGTTTTCCAGCAATCCTCATGTACCTCCAGTGAAATCTGGGAGAGTGGAACAGGCAGCGCTGTCCATGGCAGCATCAGGCTGTGCAGAAGCTGCTGCACAGGCTCACTTGGCTTGTTTTTCAAACCCTTCTGCTCATTCCCTTCCTGCCACTGTTATTTACTGCTCTGGGTGCCAGTGGGACGATTGTCCCCACGTCTGTCTGTAAAGAGCCATGGCTGATGGTTTGTATGGGGAACATGCACACAGGTCTAAAGTGGCTGATAAATAGATCGTGAGCCTTGAGATCTGTTCCTACTGTGAAGATGTTTGCTGCAACTATTTTTACTTCAACATCATTTTCTCTATTTTTTTTTTTTTTAAACCATCCTTCCTCTTTTTTCCTTGGTCAAATGGGGACAGAGAGGGATTTCTTGCCGACTAATTAAAGCCCCACATGTTAATGAACTCCCAACACTTTACCGCCTCAGAGTGTCTGCAGCCCCACAGGAAATTAATAAGAGCTTTAATCACAAAGAGACTTGAAAGGTCAGTGCCTGCTATGGGTCTCCAAACACAGAAGGCAAAGGAATCATATCATATTTTTAAAACACCCCGCTGAGAAGCCACGGGACTGAGGCCAGAGGCAAAATAACAGGCAGAAAATGAGTGGTACAGCTGCCGTCACAGGGCTGGGGAAAAGCAGGACAGGAGAGGCTGTAATCACACATTCTCCCTTTGTCTTCTATTTAATCTGCCCTACCTTTGTTATTCCTTTTTCTCTCAGAGCAAGGCCAAATTACACGTGATCGATCTGCTTGAGAGTAACCCTTTACCAGCCTACCTGATGGCTCACTCCTGACCTTCCCCTCCATCCTCTTGCTAAACGAGCTCTTCCTCATTTTGCTTTCCTTGTTACGAGTGCGCATCTTCCTAAAGCTCCTTTCAAGATATTAAGAGGTACACGGAAAAATTGATATTTTAAGTAGATGCTCCAGATGGACCAATTACTGAATTAATCCATAATACCCACCTGGCTCCAGCAGCCAGTTATTTACAGCAGGCACCAAGGCACACACACAATCTATTCACTCCTCAGCACGGTATCAGAGCGCAGCATTATGAGCACCAGCTCCATGAGCTATTTTTAGCCCAGCCCCAGAGAAATTTCAGTGCTTGAAGGACTCCAGCTTGAGGAGCATCTCCAGGTGGAGGAATGAACTCAGAAGGATTGCGTGAAGTGGGTGTTTCTGGGGCCAGAGAGCACAGTGCCGTCAGCAAGAGGACTGGGGTGATGTTTTCACATGGCTGTTCTTGGGACAAACCTCAGCCTTTCATGGTTTTTAACATCCAGTCCAGCAGCAGCACCTCAAGGACCAGTGGGAGAAACCCTCCTGAGGCCACAGCTGTGACTGCAGACTTGGTTTGGCTACCCCAAGCTGCCCACAGCAGAAAAACCAGCAGATCTATACTCAGTGCCCAAGTCAGGAAAGTCTCAATTGTCCCAACCCAGGCAGCCAAACCAAGCTGAAGACCCTTGGCTGTTCTGAGGACCCTCAAAGACTTGCATCCACACATCCTCCTTGCCTTTCCAAATCCGCCAAGAGGTTCTGTCAGCTCTTCTCTCTCCTCACACTCTCTCCAATTTCTCTGACCTCTGAACCCACAATCGCGTGATTTCCTACCTGATGGACTCTAAAAGCTTCAGCTCCTCTAATCACAGATCAATGGCCTGTTCTGTGGAGAGAAAATTATCCTCACTGGTGTTTATCATCCCTGCAAAGTTCTGCTACCCTCCTCTTGCTCCTCTGCCTCTTTAACCCCTTGCCACCCACAGTCTCCTGCTGGATGCCCTTGGGACAGGCTGAGGAAGGAATTCCCTCAAGATGTACAAGCAGCTGCTCCCAGAACCCTCAGCAGGGCATTTTCTCCAGAAATTTCTGGTCCTGCCTTTAAATGAAGCCATTTATCCCTCATCTTCCCCAGCCTCCTAAATACAGTTGTAATCCCAATAGCAAGAAGGAACAAGGCCAGAAATCAGTCCAAGCAGAAACCAAACTTCCCTGCAAGCTGGAAGGAGGTGCCAGGGCAGCAGGAAATTCAGCCACCAAAAGCAAGCATCCAAGTCCTAAGAGGCAAGTCTGTCTCAGCCACAAAGTGAGCTCCAGCAAGGCTCGTATCTGAAAGCAAGGGATCACACCTAACACATCGCTGCTCCAGCCCAACTCCAGGGTGCATTCAAAGACTTTCACACTCCAGAGACCTTTCAGTTTTTAGGTTTACAAGGTAAATCCCAGGTGGGAAGGAGCCCCCAGCACTACCGCTGAGGCTCAAATAAAGACTCAGCAACGCACAGCCTAGGAGAAAACCCAGCGATCCAACGGCATCAGAGACATTTCAGACACCCTCCTGCTTGCAGGCTCACAGCAAGTGCTTCTTCCCTCGAGTTCAAAGTCTTTTCCCTTCAGGCAGGCTATAATTGAGCACCGTGATGTTCCCCACACGGCCGCTCTCGGACGAGACCCATCATCGCTCCAGTTTCTCTCCGGCAATTCCTCGATCTCATTTTGACTTACGGTTCCTCGTCCCCTCTAGGGATTTGGCCCCATCTACAGAGATAATTGGAAACACACCCTCTGCATTCTCCTCCTGTCAGGAGCCAGCTGTCTAAGGCTTTAAAGGCAATCTCCCTGTTTTCCTTTCCCTGCTCCCTATGAAAGCATCTGCTGCGATCCTGGGGAGCGGGAGGAGACAGCCCCTCTCCCTCCCCAAATATCTCATCCTCTGCAGTCCAGCCACAGCTTCTCCCTTAATTTCCAGCCAGATTTCATCTGACAGCACTTTAGGAAGCGATAGGAGAAATCACCATTGGAGCAATAATATGATTACAGTCCCTCAACAGCCATAGCTGAGGCTGCAGTAACTGCAGAGGCTTTGGCCTCACCTCAACCCATCCTGCTCCAAGCACCCCAATCCCCATTCCCACTCTTTTTTTACTATATTTGATTATCTGGCTGCACCAGAGAGGGGAAAAGCCTGCAAACTCACAGGAGATGCAGAGAGCAAACTTTCCTGGTGAGAGCCGGTCCTCCCACCACATCCCTCCCTCCCTGAGACAGGGAGTGTCTTCCCTTTCCTGCTGCACTGACGATGGCCTGAACAACTGGGATATATATATATATATATATATATATATATACACACAGATTCATACATACACACACACACACACATATATATATATATATATTATATATATATGAAGAACAACCCACTTAATGAGCTCTGATACCCTCTTTGTAAAGAGTGGGAAATTATCTGCAAGTCTAGGAATATCTTCATTAAAAATGCATTTAGCTGTGGAGCGCTCAGAAAAGAGAGACCTGTAATACATGAAAGATTAGCCCCAGATTGCTGATTGGGCTCTTTCACATCGTTATGGTAATTAGACTCACACAGCCTGTTGTGCTGACTCTGACACTTTGCCGGGCTTGCCTTTGTCTGGGATTTAAGGTGGATTTTCCCCCATCCCTCACCCCTTCTCCCTCCTCTCCAATTCCTCCGTCTCGGCCCCTGGCCAAGGAGCGGGCACTACCTCAGCTCATCACCGTGCCAAGTGCTGGGATCCGACTCACCCCACTCCTGGCAGCCCTGCCTCGCAAGAGGAGAGAGAAATTAATGGTAATTATGAGGTGTGAGTGGATATTACAGCTCTCAATCTGATTGCCACTGAAACCAAATAAAAATGCAACTTAATCAGCCGATTATTAAAGCAAGGAGTAAACAAAAGGCGACGTGCCCTCGTCCCTCCCTTCCCTGCCTGTGCACCCTGGCTCCAGCTGGTTGGGGTTGTGTTTGCCCTGTCTGTGTGATTTGAAAGGGAAATCCATCTCAGCCCACCCAGCCCCTGGAGCTGAAGCAAAGAACTGTACTTCAGACAAGGAGTCAGAAGGTTTCCAAGGAGGAGCACATCTAATGATTGCAGTTTCCAACAAGTCTCCTGGCTCACCCCTTGTTGTGAAGTACTGCTCCTCTTTCCTGAGCTGCTGAACTCCCTGACTGGATCACAGGGCTGCAGACCCCCTGTGAGCCACATGGGCAAGGCATGGAGCTGCCAGAGAGGCACTTGACAAGGAGAAAGGGCTATTCCATGGCACTGAACCTGCACACAGACAAGCTGGCAATGTGCCATATCGCTGCTTGGGCACCGCTGCAGCTCCAGCCCCTGAGCTACAGCAAACAGCAAAACAACCTCTCCCAGGGGGATGAACTCAGGATCCACATCCTACAAAGTCCTTCACTGCTTGCCACCTCCTGAGAATTAGCCAAGAGCTATAAAAATCCCAAGCAGGAGATCAGTAGCTCCTGGGCACCAAAGATTTCCAAAACCCCTACTTGCCACCACCTGCTGAAGCACCTCTGGGATAGAGAAAGATTTGAGATGCAGTGTTCAAACTCAGCCAGCCCAGGAAGCAGGGAGTACAACCAGGGAGTACAAGCTCACCTCATCCCATCACACAAACAAGGCACTTTTTCCCTCCTAAAATAAGTCTGGGCTTCTGCATTGCCGCCATCCCGGATGATGATGCTCCTCTGGTGACTCAGAGGTGGTGCCAGACTGTATCACCACTCACTAATCCCAGCCACAGAGCCCTCTAACCCCTCTGTTCACCCTCTTATCTCTCACTCCCCTACGTGCCCACCTTAGGTTTCAGCTGGCGTTTGTCTAATCCAGCTCTGAGCCCAGGGGATCTCACGGAGCCATTGGCCTTGTATTAACCTCATGGCACCGGGGCAGGATTGGAGACTTTCCAAATGTGATCTGAGTGTCTGACTCAGAATAATAATAGACAGGAACAATCGTAAATTAATCTTGTCGTCCATCTCTCCCTTCCTCATATATGTATTAATGTGTTTCTACAGTCCCTCCACATCCTCCCTCCACTCCATTCATCCATCTATCCTGGCATGTCCTTTAATTACCTACCCATTAGGCTACCTCTTTCCTGACTCCACATTTGATCCCCTCTCTGACTGCACTGGGGAATATGTTTTAACCCTGCAACAGATCATGGGGGAAGATTTGGGGCAAGTTTCTTGTGACAGGGGGATGCTGAGCTCTACACTCCTCAGGAGGGTCTCAAGAAACTCCTTCCTGGAAGCAAAAGAGCTCCTGGTACAGTGGAGCAAGCTGTAAGCTGGACACCTACCCCAGAGGACACAGTTGTGGTGCCAATGTGTTCCAAACCACCACTGGGCATAGGAGAAACTCAAGTCATATTTCCCGTGAGCACTTCAGCTTTGGAAAACCATCCTGTTCCTCCTCATCCCATCCCCTTCAAATCCTGCCACCAGGATCCCATTTCTCCAAGTCCTTGCAAAAAAGTGAACAGGGAGGATGCAATGAAGGTTGTGGCATTTGCTTACAGAGAGGGGCCAGGACAACACCAGAGGGGTTACATTAAGTATTAGGAATGATTTCTTCACCAGAGGAGATGTCAAGCCCTGGCACAGGCTGCCCAGGGCAGCTCTGGAGTCACCATCCCTGTAACAACTTAAAAGATTTGGCATTTAGGGACATGGGCTAGTGCTGGGCTGAGCAGTCCTGGGCTAACAGTTGGATTCAATGGCCTTAAAAAGTTATTTCCAACCTAAATCAATTCTCTGACTCCATCCCCGCATGGTTTAGGAAACCATGGTGGGTGCTGACACAGCCTTTGCCTTTGGAGCAAGCAGATGGAAGTTCTTGCAGCTCCCAGCCCCCGGAGCTAGTGTTCATGTCCAAAAAGCACAGCAGAGGCTCTCTGTGAACAACACCACCACCACAAATAAACCCAAGCACCAGCAGGATGACAGCTGTAATGAACCAGTGCATACGTCCCACTCAGAGGTTTCGGAGAGGCTGTTCAGCTGCTGATGACGGATGACATTTGGATTTCAGTGAGACAGTTTGCACAGGAAAGCTGCAGAGCAGCCAGTTTGGAGACACCTCTCTGCTTCCCCCAGTAATTGCTTAATAAGCATTGTATCCCTGCAGCCTCCATCACTGTGCCCACATCTGGCGGGGAGGGACAGCATCACACTGGGAAGTCACCACTTACAGATTGTCCCAGGCTCCACCACGGAGCAGTGCCAGCTGTCCCCATCCCATCCCCAGCACTGATTTGCTCTTAGAGCCCCCAGCCACGAGACAAACCCATCTCCCCATCCTCTCCCAGCGCTTCCCAATGCTTGCACCAGACTGATGTTCCCGAATATCTAACCTTGATCTTCCCTACTGCAAATTAATCTGATTCCTTCCTGTTCTGTCTAGCAGTGGACACGGAAAGCAATCGATCGGTCTCTTTTCTATAACAACTTCTGACATATTGGAAAAAACGAGAGCGCATCTCCGTCCCTTCCTTCGGGTCTCACAGGCGGCACTCAGAGGTTTTCCAGCTCTGTTTGGCTTCACAAACACCCAGCCCTGCTGCACAGGGAGAGGAGCTGACCTGCAGATCTGCCCCTTCCCTCTCCTGCTGCTTTGAGAGTTACACGAGGGGCTCAAGCCCAGAGCCTGAAGGACGCAGGAACTAACAGCTTTAAACTGAAAGAGGGAAGGTTTAGATTAGTTACTGAGAAGAAATTTTTCCCTGTGAGCATGGTGAGGCACTGGCAAAGGTTTCCCCATCCCTGGAAGTCTTTTAGGCCAGGTTAGATGGGGCTTGGAGCAGCCTGGGATAGTGCAAGGTGTCCCTGACCATAGCAAGGGGTGGAAGGAAATGATCCACAGAGACCCATCCAACACAACCCGTTCTATGATTCTCTAATATGCAACAGACCAAGCAGTCATTTCTGGCTTGGGCAATAGAAAAACTCCAAAAAGCAGCATCGAGCCTGTCTCCCTGCACACACACACAGCTGCATCTCCTTCCAGTCCTGCATTTCTCCCACGGAGTGCCCAGTGTGTGCCCAAGCGCCACCCTCCCAGGAGGGTCTGTGCAGAGCTGGTCCCCTGGCTGTGTGACCACACTGAGCACCACAACAGCATTTGGAGCATCAAAACAACAGAGTGCCTTTGTCAAGAGCTCTGCTATTTATACCTGACTTGATGAGCACCAGCAACAAAGGAGTCACAAAGGCGAGCGGCAGGAGCTTGATTACCAATGGGTATTTTTAGAGCATGCAGGGGGGTGCAGGAGAATTCTCTGCTCCCAAGGCTGAGGGTTTTCATTCCCCCTTTCGATCCCAAATGGCAGCACTGCTGCTGCTGCTCCCCAGCATTCGACCCCTGCCTGCCAACTCACTTGTGCTCCCAGCTGCAAATGGATAAATCGCTGCAATTACACTCAAAAAGTCACATCCCCGTCCTTCCTTTCTCCCGCTGCTCTGCACACATGCCCCAGTCCCACAAAACAAAGTCATGAGTGGCAATTGAAATGCTTACACAGTTAATGGAGCCCCTGTGGGTGCTGCTCCTGTGCCTGGCAGCCAGAGCTGGGTGCGTGCGTGGGAGCCCAGCAAGGAACCATCTCCAGTCCAAGGGGAGGCAGCAGCTTTCCTGACTCAGTTTCCTGACTTTCCTGACTCCCATTTTCCTGACTCCCATTTTCCTGACTTTCCTGACTCAGTTTCCTGACTTTCCTGACTCCCATTTTTCTGACTTTCCTGACTCCCAGGTGAGGCCAGGCCCCAGCAGGGCTGACTCACAGGCAGGCAGGAGCTGCTGTGTGCAGGCACATTAACACAGCTGTGTCAGCTTCCAGGTGAATCAGCTTTGCTTCATCAGACACATCAACAGACTCAGCACTGCCATCCCCTCTCCTGTTCAGATTTATTTTAATTGCAAGTCGCAAATAGCATTCTCCTCTCATTTTCCTACCCACATCCATCTAGAAATATCTCTCAGATCATCTACTTTTGCATTCATGACTGTTTTTTGGCACTCCCTTCTTCTCTTTCCCACCTTGCCCTGATCCTAGTTTGTAGCAGGAGCCAGGGAATATCGGGAATGGGAAGGGTCTGGGTCTCTGCAGCCACTTTTTCAAAGACCACAGGGCCTAAAAGCTGGGCCCTTTCTGACCAAGACCTCAAAAACTGTTTCTCCAACCATGCCGGCATTCCATCTTCATCATAAGCACAACCCACAGGATGTGTGCCAGCATTCCTGGAGTTTCTGAGCTCCCCTTCAACATCTCACTCCCATATTAGAGATGCTGGACACCCAGTAGTTTCTGACTCTATGGAAAAATACCAGCAGAGCACCTCTGGAAACCAGGCTGTGTCTCCAGGGACCTGTGGTGGGTACAGGCACAGAGCAGCCAAGGAGAGAATAACTTCACAGTGACTAACCAGCCACTTCAAAACCTTCCCAAAGGGGTTCCTGTTTCTCAGCCACTCTAGGGAGGGTTTCTGCCTGCACACAGCTCCCCTTGAAGCCATCAGCTCTTCCCCACTCCCCTTGGATATGCAAGAGCCATTTCAGCCTTGTCCTTGGACACCTCTTACACGCAGCAAATTAATACCGGCAATCAATCATTAATCAGAGCTCTCCTCCAGCTACCAGGGAAGGGAGCTGAAGCAGGCCAGGCTCTGCTCCCATTTATGTCAGACAAATGCAAGCCCGTGGAGCAACTCCAGATCTACACAGTGCAACAGACAGCAGAACAGGGCTGGGCACTCAATCACCGGCACCGGGAGCCAAGCAGAGCACTCAGTGGCCCGGCAGCTGGGCCAACCTTCAGCAGCTCCAGCAAGGCTATTAGCCAGGAGAAAAGGGAAGAAAAAGTACCCCGGTGGTTATTCACCCGCCCGGCCTCGCTAAGAGAATGTAATCATTAGATACGGCTTTTCCCATTATAGCTCGTTAATGACTTGCCATTGTCCTCCAGCATGTGAGGAGGGAAGCATGGAGGACAGGACCGGCCTGATTGCTGAGGTGTCCTGCACTCGCCACAATTGAAATTAAAAGCTGCTACTGCCCATTTTTTATTAGGGCAGGCTGGCAATTAAACCTGCTATGCCAAGAATTGTGTCTTCCCTTATATATACACACATACACGTAGAGATATAGGTAAATTTTAAATGCAATTATTTGCAAAATAAGAAATGACCTCATTCTGCAAGCATTTCAAAAGAACTCCCATCATTCCAGACTGTATAAATATTTTTAATATCCTTAGCACGGCCCATCCAGCCTGTCCAAGTGCTGCAGGGCTGTTTCTTCCATGCTTCAAGCCACCCATGCCCACCCTGAAACACAGGAGCTGTAATCCACGCACCCAAGCGAGGCTCCTAACCCGCTTATTTTAATTATCTGTGACACCAGCTCTAGATTTGTACTGTGAAACTCATGATCCCGTCATTTCCAGCAGCTCTCTTCAGGGACCGTGCCACACGTTACTGCCACAGCCCTGCTCACTAACAGCTCTGCCTGTGCTGAGGGGACAGCAGTGACTTTTTATTTGTAGCTACTGTAAAAACCATGCAGCAACTGCCTGGAAAAGGGCAGAACAGCAACTTGGGGGAGATCTGAGAGCCAACAGATCTCCTAGAAGGATTCATCCAGGTTTCTCCTAGAAGGATTCCCTGCTGGGGAATGAAGGAGGAATGACCAGCAAGGCTCTGCTCTGACCACAGAGCAAGCACCAGGTAGGTGGTGCACACTGATACCTGGTTGAGCCTTGCACATCTCCAGCTGATGTCAGCAGGGCTTCTTCTGTTTTTCCATGCCATGAAAAGCTCCAGCAGCACCAACACAGCATGCAACCCCCTGCCTTAGGTCCCTGCAGACTCCTGGAAGCAGCCTGCCATGGCTGCCTTTAATAACTTTGCAATCAGGTTTAAATTGCCACTGCAAAAGGTTTATAAAAGTTTGTGTTGCCTGCTAATTAAATCTATACAAATGCCAGCTTGGCATTAATTTACTGTAAAATTAGCGTGAGGCTACAGTGGGTTATTTTCAAGAAACTTGTCCACGCTGAACTACCACTGAGGAGCAGCTGACCTTGGGAATTATCTCCCCAAAACCTCCCTGCCACAGATCAGACGTAGCTTTTCTTCCAGGCGCCACATGCAAATATTGTTGCTTTTCAATTATTTGCTGACTGATCCAGCGGCTGGGAGACAGCAGCTAATTAAAATCTAATTGAAATAAAATAATTTCCAATTCTGCTGCCTTTCATCGCCTCTCGGAGCAAAGGTTTCTCGTCGCAAGGACTGGCTGTTCTCGGTCCCATCTGTCCCTTAGCTCTGCACACAGCCCATGTGTGTTTCCAGATGTGGGTGTTTCCAGATGTGGGTGCTTCCAGATGTGGGTGATATCCCCATGGGGTGAAGTAAGGACAAGGGTGGGACAAGGGAAATCTTGAAATAAATAGGGAACAAAGTGAGGAAAAATATGGCAAGGGGAGGTATGGAGAAGGCAGAGGAGGGGGAAGAGAGGACACAGACAGGGTAGAAGGGAGCAAGCTCTGTCCATATGGATGTCCAGGGCCAGGCTGGATGGGACTTAGAGCAACCTTGTCTAGTGGCAAGTGTCCCTGCTCACAGCAAGGGGGTTGGAACAAGATGAATTTTAAGGCCCTTTCCAAGCCCACCACTCTGGAATTCCATGATCAATAAGAATCTCTTCCCCCAGAGCAGCACCCAGCCAGCACCTGGACCAAGCCACATCTGAGCACAGATGATAAATAAACCCCCAGTCCACTCTGGAGGCTCAACCCCACTGGTTGCCCTTGATCTGACTCCGTGGGGAGGATGGAGCAGAAATGAGCACGACAGCAATGCCAAAACAGCCTCATCCTACAAGGCTGAGCCGAGGGGTCCCCTCCAGCCACACAGCAGTGGGGGCAAGGAGCAAACTGGCTGCACAACCACCTCTATTTCACCCTTAAAAGTGAGGGAAAAAATCCTCTGCATAATTCAAGCAGAGGTGGCAGAAATGGCTTCCTGATATAGCTGCGCCTCAGCCATCGAATATAGAACTGGACACACTGTATAAAACCCAATTACTACTGTGAAAACCTCTCTCAGACATACACACTTGAGACTGTATTAACTCCAGAAACACACTATATCTTGTCATGCCAATAAAGTTCTTGACACTGAAATTGAGAGGAGGGAGAGCATCTATATGTACATGGGGACTATGGAGAGAGAGCTAAGGAAAGCCAAGGATACAGCAGCAGCAGTTGATTATAACAAACCAGTTCAATTTGCCTGATACGGTTGCCCTAGTATTTTTTTTTCCTTTTTTCCTCACTGCCTTTACAGCTCAGCAGGAGAAATCATAGTAATAATTAAAAAAATCCAACCAGAGTTATAAATAAAACGAGACAAAGAAAGAAAGGAAGAGGCACACGCAGTGTTTAGAGGCAGCGGAGCTGCTGTGCCAAGGGCTTTGGAGAGGATTCCTCCTGCATGCCCTCCCAGTTGTCCTGCTTTATCCCTTTGTGGCCAAATTGGATGCTGTATGCCCAGCTGGTCACTCGGCACTACGGCCACGACCAGCAGCGCAAGGACATCCCGTGGTGATGCTGAAAGTGCAGGGATGGGGAGGGCCAGTCCCCCGTTTTTGAGGTGATGGGGAGGCTCTGTGCTCAAGTGGAAGGAAAGCTGCCAGCCTTGCCCTCCCTCCCATTGTGTCCTCATTTTCTGCATCGTCCCCCTCCTCAGCAGGGGAGCACAGCTCCCTCAGAGACACCCACCACAAGCCCCTCTCCCTGGAAGTTCTGCCCACAGCTGGCTCCCACCTGGAGCGCTCGGATAACCAACCCTGCTGCTCCTCAGGTTTCATTCCACTGAAACGTTCTTCATTATTAATCCTCTGAAGAGGTTGTGGAGGATCACACTGATCAAATGATATCTGCATTAGCGGGAACACAGCACAACTGTCACTGCATTACACAGCTCTTTCTCCCTCTCAATATTCACAGGAGCTTAAGGGCTAAACAAACTTAATTTGAGGAAGGAAGAGAGAGTGGAAATCTTTTGTCTCCACCACATGGAATGGGCTGTGGGAAATGGCAGCAATGTCTGGCAGTTTGAGTTTGGGGAAAGGATCCTGGGATATCTGGGAGGCAGAGGCACCAGCCAGGATGGAGGAGCTGCTCCTGGTCCTGGTGGGCAAAAATCCACAGCAGCAACCCACCCTCCTTCCAACTGCAGACACAGAGGAAGCTCCTGGGAAACAAATTTCCCTATCCAAGCTCCCCAGTAGTCATGGGAAGAGATGCTGCAGGAGATAGGGAGGGTGGACTGTGGATATTGTGACTGCTGTACTTCTGCAAGGGATGCACAGCACTGGGGGGAAAGTTCACAGCTGTCCCCAGATGTGGGGAGACTCAAAATGCTAAATATCTGGAGGAAAAAAATCAACTCAGTTTTGGTCTTGTTCATCCCCACACAGCCTTTTTTCTAGCACCAATCTGTGTATGCCAAACTGAAGGAATCTGGAGTGAAGGTCACCTCTCATTGCTGAGGTGGCTTTTGGGACAGCTCTGAACGGGCTTTTCCTTGTCAAACCAGTCCATGATCAAATGGGGAGCACAGGGCAGGGAGAGAGGAGGATGGCACACAGCTGAACACCTTGCACAGAAACTTTGGTAGCAGGTCTAGTTTAAAAAAATAAAGAAAAATCAGGGAATGGGCCATAAGGATTTGCACTGGGACAAAAAGAGACCCTTCTCTTCTCCTCAGAGCATTGGCAAAATGCTTCCCATCCCCTCACGCTCTTGGGGGAAGATGATGGTTCTTCATATTAATGATAAGTGTCAGCGTATCAATTTCAGCCTCTGTGCGAGTTGAGATGAAACATGTGCCAAGGTCAGCGCTGGAAGGCTTAAGTGTATCTATTGTCATCCACATAATAGCACACAGATTCATTTCTATCATTTTTATCTCCCTTCTTTTTTAATAATCCTATAGCGAGGATATAATTCTCTATTAATACATTATAGAAGAAGCGTAATGGAAAAAAGCAGGGTGCTGCCTTTTTTTTTCCCTGACTTACAAGCAGCGCATACAGACAGGCGGGGTCTGAGGTTGCCCATTCTCTTATTTTTTTAACTGAAAAAAAATGTTTTCACTACTTGACTTGCCTCTTCTTTTTTTCCCCATTACCTCAGACAAAACAAGAATACAGAGCTGTGCCTCCTGGGGTGGCTCATTAGAGGTTTCCCCCAAACTGGAGGTTTTCTGAGCCATTATTTCGCAGTGCAGGGTTTAACAAGGACATCTCTCTCACGAGCTTTTCTCCAAAATAAGCATTCCATAAGGAGGTGACAACATGATCCACCACCAAAATTGGGGTTTCAAACAGCCAGAGCTACCCCTCAGCCTCCAAAGAAATCGTGTCTCAAACAACAAAATCCTAGCAAGTTCTCCAGATGTCCTCTGAGCCTCCCAGAATATAGAAGACAGACATATCTTGAATTTTTAATGTGAAAACACTCCGAAAAGTAAGAAAGCAAACAAAGAGGAGCAAAACCAAACAAAAATGAAGCTTTTTAGCCCTTCTATATATGTAAATCTCATCTCACTGATTCCAACATCTGTTTTTTCCTATTTTTTTTAAATCTCAGCATAGCTACGTAAGAGAAACTACAGCAAACAACTGCAGACCTGGAGCTACAAGGTCTGTTTTGGGAGAGGATGAGCTTGTCCCTCATCCATGCCATACCCACCATCACACAAAGCTGTCAGCACACAAATAAATCCCTGTGAGCCCAATTTTTGGGAAGGTGAGCCCGGATTTTGCCTGGACAAGCCAAGTGCTGTCTGTGGCCAACACGATGTGCCATGGCCCATGCTGCCTTCCTGGTGTCAACTCATCCATTTCACAAAAGGAGCTTCCAACCATCACCTTGCCAGGGAAGATTAATCTTATGGCATCTGGAGATGCAAGTGTAGCAACACAGAAGCGACAACAACTGCTGGACAAGTAAAAAGCACTTTCCACTGCTCTTTGTTCCCCCCAGCACATCTGAGGAGGAGCCCCACACGCATGGCGAGGTGTCAGCTGGACCTGTCATCTCCAACTGGGAGCCCAGCTTCCCATCACTCACTGCCACCGAGCTGCCTGTCGCCTGCCAGGCTCGTCACATTCAGCCCCAAAATGCCACACTGTTCTAACCAAGTGCTGGCAGCCAGAAATGCCTCGGGAAGGAGGAGGGAAGGGGAAAATGGAGCAGGGAGGAACCAAGACAGTGACTGCAACGATGCTGAGCCTAAGGTAGGGGGGTGTTGTCCCACATCCATCACCACACCACAAAGCATTTCTTCCATGTTTGTAGGAGGCAGCAGGGACATCCACCTCCTCTCCACAAAAACTCCCTTCCACAAGGGTTTCTCCTATGACTCATCCCACTCCAGTGGGAAAGCCTTGTGGCTATATATTCCCACCAGCAGAGCCCTTACTCCTCATTTAAAATATGATGATCAGGGTAAATGGCTTCCAATTCCCTGACATTGAAAGCCCAGAGCAAAGAGATAAACATTAACACTTCCAGAAAGCTGTAGAGATAGAGAAATTACGGCTGGCTCCTCTGTGGCTCCAAAGACCTGGCTGAACTCCTTCTGGGGCCTCCTGCTATTCCCAGCAGAGATCAACACAAGAGCTGGATGATGCCCAGAGGTCCATGCTCTCAGCTCATCTATTAAGAAGCCAAGGATATCCAGAAAGCCAATATTTTTAGCATAGCCTATAAAAAAAAAATAAATAATACAAGCAAAAGCACCCTTCTATTCATAGCACGGCTCCGGAGGATCCAAGTTGTAATTCTGAGTGAAGGCATCCTTGGACGACAGCCCCTGGATCCCTGCTGTGCACAGCAGGATTTTGGAAACAGGATTCAACCTCTGCTCAAGCCACAGGCTGAATCCAAATGCCAAGACATCCCGGGGTTCACAAGCAGGGATACGGCGAACACAGGCACATCTAAAATGCTTTTAATCTTTGCTCCCAAAAGAGCAGCCTCCTCCCGTGGGATTTCTGTGGGAAAAGAAAGAGCTGCAGGTGTTCAAGGGGGGAAAAAATAAGAGAGGGATGAAAAAAATTTATTTCCATATCTTTGGAAACAAAGTTTTGGGCAAAAGCCTGCGCTGGAGCTGCTGCTTGGCCGTGGCTGGGCAGGTGATGAGCACTCACCGGCTCCCTTGGAAGGGACATTGATCTCATCTTTGCATTAAACACCGAACCAGTGCTCACCGTGTTGAATTAGTGCCGGTAGATTTCTCTGCCTAGAACATGTTAGAAATCACAGTTGGGTTACAAGAATCAATTAGGGCCAGATGGGGGTGTGAAGAAGTCAAACAATTTGCCTTATTGCAGGATTCAGCACTCTGGCAAAGGGTTCTTTACATTTTCATTTAGATTTAAAAATCACTCAAGTGCACCCTCTGTATAATTCAATCGAGGAACAGAAACTACCAAGCGGGTAAGAGATATAATGTTCTTCTCCAGAAGATAAAAGTGGGGAAAAAAAGAAGAGAGCATTAGAGCAGGGATCCTCAGCAGGGGGAATTCTATGTGGAGATACAGAAGTTGATTCAGCATCACCATAATCCAGAGATGTTAGGAGCACATCCTCTCCCATCCTCCCTGAAACCATCTGGCCATTGGTGGGAATTCAAGCTGGGCATTTTGTTAATGAATCATAGAATCATGGAATGGTTTGTGTTGGAAGGACTTGGACTAAAATATAGTTCCAACCCCCTGCCATGGGCAGGGACACCATCCACTAGACCAGGGTGCTCAGAGCTCCATCCAACCTGGCCTTGGACATTTCCAGGGACCCAGGGGCAGCCACAGCTTCTCTGGGCAATCTGTGCCAGGGCCTCACCACCCTCACAGCCAAGAATTCCTTCCCAATATCCAGTCTAGCCCTACTCTCAGTGTGAAGCCATTGCCCCTTGTCCTGTCACTCCAGACCCTTGTAAAGAATATTTCTCCATCTTTCCTATCAGCTCCCTTCTGAAGGCCACAATTAGGTCACTCTGAAGCCTTTCCTTTTCCAGAATGAACAATCCCAATACTCTCCACCTTTCAAACTCGATGATTTTAGAGTTTTTTCCCAAACTGAATGATTCTATAAATTAGCAGGACAAAGCACATGGAGGCTGATGTTGGTCACCACCTCATCCCCAGAAGGATGGGACAAGGACCCACACAGACAGACAGCCCAGCAGAGCCAGGAGTGGGTAATGAAACCTGGCCAAGGTTAGTCAGGGGAAAAAACTCCTCGCTAATATGCAGCACACCTCCACCACCGCAATAAAGACAAGATTGAATTGCAGAACGTGGCTGCAGGTCTTGTTTCTATACATTTCAATGTTGTGCTCCAACAGGTCGGAATATTGTTAACAATTCCGTCTGCAGAGGAGACATCGCTGAGCTGGGTAAAACATGTGGCAAATTTCTTTCTGGGCTCATCTTGGATCAGGTGAAGGCGTTTGATTATAGAGACTCAGGGGTTATTTGCTTTATGGGATTCCCAATGCTCCTCCCAAAATGGTTCGGAGCATTATGTAAATCAGCCAGAGGGGAAGCTTTTGACGAACGTCTCAGCTGATGGAACAACTTTAATCTCAATCCTGGCTACTTTTCCAATTACCTCGTGAGTCTTTTGCCAACAGCAGCTTCATAAGGGAAATCCAGCTTTTACGGGGGATCCCTGAGTTGTTACGTTTGAAGAAGGAAAAGGGCAAGGGTCCTCTTCAATTTTCCATCTGTGTGCATGAGTTAATGTGATGTGCTTCCCTCAGACAAGAGGAAAGGTTAAACGGAGCCCCGTCAGAGAGGAAAGCCGCAAGGCTTAAAGCCGAGATCTGCAAAGGAATCTAAGAGCCAAAGCCCAGTGAAAGTCAAAGGACGATGAACATCTAAGCACACAAGGCCGTTCTGAACCATCTAAATGGAAATAACTCCAGGTGCTTTCATGCCTGGGCTGGTCTGCTCCAAAGAGGTACCAAAGGCAGAGCAAGATGTGATGGGGTCTGTCCTGCCCTCCATATGATGCAAGGCTGGCAGGGATCAGCAGGAGGAACTTCAGCATTGATGGGGAGAAAAGGGATGAAAAAGGGGGGCAGAGAAGCTCTGTGCCTCAGACAGCTGCCCTTTTCCAGAGCCCAGCTTGAATTTACACCCACCCAGCATCACTAGAGATCAACTCCATTACAATTTTATTTCTGCCTTTCCTCACCTTTTCCATGCACCAAACAAGACTGGAACTGAAGCATCACAACTTTTCCATGAGAAGTCCCTTTCTTGGTCATGGACAACCCTTTCTGGACAGCAGTGAATCCTTCAGCACAAAATCCCAGGACACAGCATTCAAAGGAAGAGGAACACTATCTAGAGACTCCTCTCTGGTTGGTTTTTAGGTACAACTTAATTTCTGTTCTGTGTTGACAGTTTCCGAGCTTTTCCCTGCATTGGAACATCCATTCCTCCCCCTTCGGATACACCTTGATTAATTTTGCTTCATTTATTATTTAAGCCTGGTATCTTCATGTAAAATATTGAAGACCTGACTCATTCTTTATTATTAAGCCCTGCCATGCACCCTTAGGAGGCTCTGAGGTCTCCACAGCCTTCAATCTGCTAGAAGAGAACAAACTCATCTCAATCCCTCAGTAAATATGAGGGATTGCTGGAGGGATGCTGTCAGCATCCTGCTCCCTCTTACCTCGTCTGCCGCGCCGCCTTGCCATGGAAAACACTCTGAAAGGCTAATTCACTCTCCAACATCTGCACGCCTCATTTCCTGCTCTCCCCTCTCCCCCTCCATTCCTCTGCAGCTGGCATTGAAGTTGGTCGGCTCCCAGTAATCCCGGTTTGTGGATATAAATGGAGCAAGCCGGGAGCTGCGACTACGGCCAATTACACACCAAGGGCGGCTCTGCTGGCAAGGCCACGAGGAAATCCCGCTCACCCAAAGGCAGCGAGGGGGATGCCACGGACACAAAGCACCTCAGATGCTTTCAGAGTGCTAGTGGGGCATCATATGGATTTTTTCCCCCACAGAATTCCAGTTGGATCCCATGATTTTCTAACCTTCATTTCTTCTCCGTCATGGAGGCAAACATAGCAACAGCCTAGCTTTCAGAAGCTGAACATGGGAAAAATGTGGCTTCCCACCAACCCCACTCCCAGCTTGAATTCTGGATGCAGAAGGATGACAGTCAGTGGTCACTCCTATCTCCAAGTCAAGTTTCCATCCTGACTATCGGAGCTCACCAGCTTAAAAAGCTGGGCAATCAAGCCGTGTCTGGTGTTGGCTTTGGAAGAATTTACATCTGAATTTCACAGCTTGGTTCCAACTCTGTAATAGGCCGAATGGGAAAAGAAAATGTAGTGAATGCTTCCTTCCTTTGAACGCAGATCTACACCTCGAGATGAAACTCCGTGGCTAAAATTCATCCCTACTTCAAAGACACCTGCGTAACTCAAAGGCAATAAACCCAGGAAGGGGAAAGAATAAAAATATTTCAATGGCACAAGACAAGGCTTCACATTTCTACGGCTCTCAGAGTACTTTGAAACGTAACAGAGCACACAACCAACTGCAGGTCACAAGAGAAGTCAAGTTCACACCTTGAAATCAAGCCCAGCTGATGGAAAGGGAATTTTGGAGTGATAAAAGACTACTGGTGGTGCAAACTCCAGGTGAGCACCTTGCATTGAGCACTCAGGGTAGCACTGAGCTCAGCTAAATACAGCAGTCTGGAAGTCGCATACCTTGTGCAGGTTCACCTTCAAAGCTGTTCAAAGAGTGATGGCCAACCCAACTCCGAGAACTGTGGAGGTTGGAAAAGACTTCTAAGCTCATCAAGCCTCATCATTAACCACCACAGCTTTGGGCTGGGAGGACATTTAAAGCATTTTTAGGGACAGTTTTAGAGGACATGGCCTCAAGCTGTACCAGGGAAGGGTCAGGTTGGATATCTGGAGGAATTTCTTCACTGAAAAGGTTTTTAAACATTGGAAAGGACTTCCAGAGAGGTGGTGGAGTCACCATTCCTGGAGGTGTCCAAGGAACACCCGGACTTGGCACTCAGAGCTCTGGTCTGGGTGACAAGGTAGGGATCAGTCACAGATTGGACTCAATGATCTTGGAGGTGTTTTCCAACCTAAATTTTGTGATTCTTAAAGAGAATACCCTTTAAGCAGTTTTTTAGGGTGCAATGAACCGCTCTCTTGAAAGACTCAATGACCACCAAGATGTTCAACAGCTCCCACTGCAATTTTAGCCATGAAACAGGAGGACTTTGCCTCCCCGCGCCCACACGCAGCTCCGCTGACAAGTTCACAGCAAATCCGACAAGGAGCAAATTACACATCTGTAAATATCAAAGGCAGGTTGTTTTGTGAGAAGTTCAGCATCCTGAGTTTGGGCTTTCTTTTTTCTCCCATCTCTCTCCCCCCGCCTTTTTAAGCTTTGTCAATACCAACTGTGTTTTTCTTCCTAGAAACTGTATAATGATGAGAGAAGCTGTTTATTTTTCTCTTTAAAGGGATGAAGTATTTTTCACCGATATTTTACATGTCTGTAAAAACGATTTACGGGATTCAGCAGATGGGTTACACGATGCCCTTTGCCTGCTCAAGGGAAGGGGAAAAAAGGTCACTCCAGGGTGAGATTTCATGAGCTTCTTTGCTTCTCAAAGGCTTTTATGTGAACACCATTCGATGCTTTTCTGGCCAGGGAAGAGAGAATGGGATTGTAAACACTGATCAGCATGGGTTCATCTCGAGAAAAAAAAGATGATGCAAGACAAATATAATTGCATTTGTTAAGGGACTAAAGCAGAAAGACAGAAGGAAGACAGTGGATGTGCTTTGCTTCAGTGTCAGCTAATCCTCTGGAAAGGAGCATGTGCAGCCCCAGCATGGAGAAGGGGGCAGGAACAAATCCCTGTCATGCCTCTTTGGCATGTGGTTACAACCAAAATCCACTGGGCATAATAGGACACACACTCCCTAAGCAAGTCAGATTGGATCTCACAGGTGCAGTGTTTGCTGCACCCTGGGATAGAAAGGCAGCCAAGCTCCAGAGAGCATCCAAATGAAGCAACAGGCGTCATGATAAGGGAAACAGGAATTTTTCACTGGATAATGAGCAGGAAGGGTGCAAGATACTCATGTGAGGATCCACAGGTGATCCCAGGAACCAAGGAGTGTTTCTGTACCGGTATTTACCTCTCTTCCTCCACCACCTTTGCTTCTCCTCCCACCCACTCCAAATGAAACCAGCGCATCTTATCGGCCTCATAAGCCAGAGACAGCTGGAAGGAATAGATTTCCTCCCTTCTTTCTCTCTCCTTTTTTTTTGGATTTATGACAGAGAGCTACAAACCAAGAGCCTCTATTCCTGGAAGAGCGTTGCTGGCTGGGAAGCCCTGCGGCTAGCAGATGCACGAGGCAATTAACCCCTGTGCAAGCAGGAAGGGATGGAGAGGGACTGCCTGCAAAACACACGGCAAAGGACACCAGGGCTGATGTCCCCGCATCCCCTGCTCACTGCCATGGGGCACAGCTGGACAGGGGACCGGGGACATCACCTACCCAGGAGACAACTCTGTAGGAGCTGCCATATGAGCTGGGGTTTGGATCACCCAGAGTATTTAGGCAAGCAAATATCTTGCAGGTCCTGAGCCCCTTGGAGCCTTCTCATGCCTGAATCCACACTCCTGTACCATGGAACCGAAGGCCCACAGCACCTAGCAAGATCAGCCGCTAATTAAATCGTTCCCAGGACAGCTTGCAAGTTAGTTATGGCTCATTATCCTCACTTAACCAACTGGAGAAACTGAGGAAGGAGAGAGATTAAAGGATTTGCTAAATCTCCGGCAGCAGTCAGTGGCAGAGGCAAACCCGGAGCTCATAAACATTATAAATCCCCCACCCCAGGGCTCCCAACCCCCCACATCCCCGCACTTGCTGTTTTTACTACAAACTTTTGCTTATTAAGTACTGAGTGTATGCAAGAAGCAAAGCCTGGGGAGCATCTTGCTCGAGAGCTCATGCCTGGAGGGCAGGTATGAAAGGGAGAGGACGCTGAAATCCAAGAGACCCTCAAACCTCTCCAAAAACATGACCCACAGGGGAGCTCACCCAGCCCAAACCACAGCACTTGACTGTGATCCTGAAAACAAACCCAGTGCCCTTTTAGTGCCCTCCCAGCTGCTGGCAGCATCTTAGAGGTGCAAATACCAGCCCAAATTTTCTCCAAGTGAGCCAATAAATCAGTTGTGGGAAGAGATGGAGGAGCGGAGGGCCCCCAGGAGAGGCTGCAAAGCCTGGCGGCAATGGAGAGGATGCTGAGAGAGGAGGAGGGCTTGGGAGAGAGAATGCGATGAATTTAAAGGGAATAAAGGCGAGAGGAGAGAGGAGGAAGGGAAAGGAGCTTTAGAATAAAGGAAGAGATTGACAGAGCAAAACAAAGATGGAGGAGAGGCACAGAAAGGAGAAAGAAGGAGACAAAAATAAAGGAGAAAAGCAGGAGGAGGAGGTAGTGGGGGAAGAGGGGAGGTGGCGAGACAGGGAGAATTAAAACAGTGACAGCAATTTAGCAGCCGACTTTTATCTTCAAGTTTAACGGGAGAAACCAATGCACTGCAAGGAAGGTGGGTTCTGTCTCTGGCTGTCGCAGCAGCATGACCAGTGAGGAAAGGAAAAGCAGAATTGGGTCCTTCCCCTCCTACCAGCAGCACTGCTTCATTAAAGATGGGATACTTCCTGCTCCCCCTCCCTGCTCCTCTTCTGCACTGGATTATATCCTCATTACCCCCTCAACGACAGTTTGCCAATCATAATTTGGTTGTTTTTATTCTTCATGACGAACTCTGGCAGCTCCGGCTCCCTCGACAGAAAATTCCTGCCTCCTGTATCCTGCCCTGCCACAGGGAAGGTTTTTTTTTTGGTTTTTTGTTTTGTTTTGTTTTGGTTTTTGTTTTATTCTTTTTTTCCCCAGGGATTAAAAAAGAAATTCAAGTGCAGTTGTTTTTTTTTTCAAACTCAGCTTATCTCTTTCCTGGTGTTCTGTTTGTTATTTCACTGCAGATAGGTTTGGTTTAGAAACAAACAGCATTGCCTGTGACACCAATAACTTCCACCTCCCCAGGGAAAAGAGAAGCCTGGCAGAGCAGGTGAGAAGTTGGGATGTGGATCTGCACAGCCCTGGTCTGGAGAGCAGCTCCAGACACCCCATACTCCACATCACACCCCGAAACCTGCAAGCTGTGCAGCTGGAAAAACAAAGCAGAAAGAATGGATTAGACCTCGGGTCTGAGACTCCCTTTGCCCCTCTGGTTTTATCCAGCAAGAAAAAACATTCCTCAGCTTGTCCTGAAGAGCCCATCTGCTGAAAAATGGGGAAAAACCCAGTTTAGGAACCCCAGGAAGCAGAAGTCCATGGAGCTGACATGAGAGGGGCTGAAAGAAATATTCATACCCAGGTCTGCTGGGGCTCACAGTGGGGTGCTGACCCACACAGATTTGGGGTGGCAGTGGGATGCTGATGCACACACTTTGGGGTGCTGACCCACACAGAGACTCAGCAGAGAGGTTTTGGGAGATTTCAGCCTGGGAGGCAGGAACACACCACTGTGAGCTCTGCCCAGACTGAAAACAAAGAGTTATTTATGGGGTACAAGCACTGCCAGGATCACAGACAACCCAACTCCTCTGGACAGAGACGTGGATCCACATGAAGACATGAAAGCACCAGGAAAAACAATCCAAACAGGATGAGCATGTCCCAAAAAGGGCTTCCTTCCTATGATCCTTAAGCCCATGGCTCTCTCTCCCTAAGGCAGTCTCTCACCACAGGCACAGAGCAGCGATTTCAGGGCAGACACTGCATCTTTCACTTGTCCTCTCCAGTATCTCAACAAGGCTGATGAGCAAAACCACAATGCAAAAAGATCCCTCTGGAGATGGGAAATCGGGGGCATCCAGTTTGTCTCCGTAACGCTATCAGGCAGGGCTGGAAACGCCGCTCCTCAGAGCTTCACCTTGCAAATAAATAGCTCTGAATTGCAGCCAGAAGCAACGGGACCTTTCAAAGACATTATCTGGGAGCAGTCAGTGGAATGCACCTAAAGTCTCATTAATCATCCCGCCGCTTACAGTACTTCTTAATGGCTTTTATGGTTTATCCTTTGAACGCCAACAAAGAGTGTGATTTCTCCTGGCTTATTCTATTAAACAGAAATCAATATCTAACACAAATGTGCCGACGGTGGGAGATTTGGAATGGCCGAGGAGGCACCTGTCGGGACTTTTCTCCTCTCCTCTGGTGTAGGCATTGAGCTCTCCGAGGGGCAGGGTTCTGCTAAGCACAGCTCCTCGCTTTGCAAAGCCAGGCCTAAGCAGGAGAGAGGCCAGGAGCTCACACAGGGGCTCTGAAACACCTTCAGTGACAACTTCTTTTTCCTGGTGCTCAAAACTTTGGAAGCAAGTGCTGTGAGAGAAAATTGAAAAGAAAAAGAGGCAGCAGCGGGATAGGGTGGTTTTCATCTCTCCTTTCTATGAGAGCTCTTGTGAATTTGAGTGATGCATGTGAGGCAGCTGAATCAACGCTAAGCACAGGTATAAATAAGCTTCTGGGAACACAGGCTCAGGAGCTGAAGCTTGTTATTAATTTTTACAGCATGAGAGGCAGACAAGGAGAAGAGGCTTCGGGTCTTTCACTCCCTCTTGCACCCCTGGAAACAGGACTAGAGGGTGAAAAAAGAGGAAAAAGAGGGAATTTGCTGTGCTGAATTAGTTGAAAATGAGCACAGCTTTGGGACAGGGATGATCCTTCACCAGGAGGACTTTTCAGTCCAGCTCATGTCTAACTGGGCCCCCTGGACCACACCAGGAGCCAGGAGTGAGAGCAGCCACCAAAGTGAATCAGCTCTGGGGTTCAACCTGCATTACACAGGGCAGGCTCCTACACTCACAGAAACAGGACCCAAAACAACTACAAAAAGCAGCATTTACCACCTCAGAAACCAATTCCAAGATCCTAATAGAAAATGAAATTTGTATTTGTTAAAAACCACTTAGAAGCTTTGGAGCCTTCTCTTTATGCTCTTCTCAGAAACATGCTGTTAAGTAATTAGCAATTTGCCAGGTTTAAACAGTTACAGAAATCCTCCCTGAAAACACCAGAGGCAAATCACATCACTCCAGAAATGAGCTCTTTCCCCCAGAGCCCTCAGTAGTACCAACCACCTCATTCCAGAGAAGGAACAGGGCAGAGCCCACCCTTCTGCTGCCTCAAAGCACTCCCAGCACATGTGGGAACTCGAGAGCACGAGTGGGTTTAAGTTTGTTTTGTGCCACAGACATGTGGAGCTCTCCACCCTGGCACATTCCCATCCAACCCATCCCTGCTCTGGTGTGATCAGGGGCAAGAGGATTCTCAGCCCAGGAGCATCTCAGAGGCACCAAGTGCACCTTCCTTGCTGCCTTCCAGAGGGTCTACCAACACCCAGCTCCAAGCACTTCCCTACTCCACAGATGCCAGCAAAAGGATCCAGAGGAGATGAGATGGAGGAGGTGAAATTGGGGAATGAGCCAGCCCAGGCAGCCCACACATCAGTGCTGATGGCACCTCCAGCAGCACCTTACGGGATTATTTAGCACGGCTGATTGCACTCGCTTCCCTCTTCAGAAAGTTTCTCTTCATGGAGAAAAAAAAACAAGGAGCTGAATAGTTGGGGATGCTCGAGGCACTTAACTACACTTAGCAACCCCGAGCCTGCCAGAAACATCCTTGTGCAAGTGACGAATCCAGAATTAACTCCCAGCTCTTGGCGTGCTTGAAAAAAAAAGGAGAGAAGCAGGCAAAGCCCCTTCAATGGCAGCTCTTGATTCGGATTCAGCAGCGGTTCACACTCAGCTCTTATCCCACCAAACGCTGCCTGGATGGGGAACAGCATCTGACATGCTGGGCAGCACCTTCACCTGCCAAAACCTGCTGGAATTTTGGTGTGTTTGGTGAGCATCCTGGCCTGGGCTCCAGGTGCAAGCTGCTGGCTGGGCTTGCGGTACCTAATTCAAGAGGAATCACACAGCAGTGCAAAGATGCAGGTAAAGAATCAGCAGGTTAAATGTGTGTGGGAACATCTCTGGGTTGGGTTGGGTTGGGAAGGAGCTGCCCTGTGCCAGCTTCCTGGAAGGAGAGAGGAATCACCTGCTCCTCTGCCTCCTAAAGAATTAAGGGAGGCAATGAAAGAAAATGCCATTTCTCTGGCAATGCAACAAAAGGTCATTATTTTTTTATCTCTTTCCCAGGGAAGGGCATCACCAGTTTACATCATTAGAGCTGTTGGGATTGTCCTTACACCTAGCTGGATCTTTTTAAATTTTTATTTCCTTGGCTCATGCTCTTCCAGCCTGAACATGACCACAGCATCAGAATCCTTCCAGAGCCACTCCTACTCCTGCCACCCCGACTCAGAGGCAGAGCCCACAGCCAAAGCAAACAGCTCCAACATCTCTCCTCTGAACTGAACTCGGTGTTAATAATTTAAGGCTTTACGGGTCCTTTTGGTTGCGTGGTAAATTATTCACCGATTTCCCCTTGCTAACAGCACCCCCGCCCACGGCGCGCGCGGAGCAGGTGCACCCACACAAAGAGAGATGCTCTTTACAACTTTGGAGATGCTCTATCATGTCAAAGAGAAGGGATGAAAGGCAGAGGGAGGACGCCAGCCTCAAAATCACATCCCCCGCTATTGCTCTCGAATAGATAAACGCTCCAGGAGAGTTTTGCGGGGCATGTGATGATAGGAGACGTTTTTGTGATACACAGGTGTGAAAAAGGGAGACAGGCGGGAGAATAAAACCTGATAACACTTCACTCAGGCAGCGGCAGCAAAGGCAGGTGCTTTTTATTCCCCAGCTGCATGAACCAAGAGGAGCAGAAGGGAAGCGCGGAGCAGCCGAGCCAGCTCAGATCCCAGGCAGGATCTCACCCTGGATGTGAGAACCTCCCGCAGCGAGGCAGCTCTGTTCTTCCTCCACACAGGTATTGCACTCCCAGCAGCTCAGCTCCTGGGTTTCCAGACTGGGGTGTGCAATGCCTGCTCCTGACAGCCTCCCAAGGGCTCCCTGGAAGCAGCTGCCTTCATTTGCATCAGCAAACATGAATTGAAGTCTTTTGCAGATAGACTGAAAGTGGAAGATGGTCAGAGACAAGTTTGTTGTAGGAAATGTGGAAAAAAGCACACCTGATAGAGAAGGTGCTGCCTGATAAGCTGAGGGAAGCTCTGCCCCTTAAGCCCAGCCTGAGCTAAACTAGAGCAGTGCAGTACACAGGGAAATCCCACAGGATGTGAAAATTAGAGGGAATATTATTATTTTTAACTCCAAGATTAAGAGTAACAATTTTAGGGTTTATCTGGGATCCACCTATGCATGCATACACCTACACACGGGTGTATTTGTAGGAACCACTTCCCGAGACACCTGCACCTTTGTTTCCATATCACACCGTGTCCTTAATTTCTCTGTATTCAACACTTTCTTAATAATCAGCATCATTTGCCCTGATTTTGAACTCCTCAGGGTCCATTAATCTGTAGAGGCCTGTCTAAGGGAGGATTCCTGCTAACAGGGAAGTCTGGGGGCTCCTTCTGCTGCTCACATCCCACCAGGATGTCCTGGGAATGATCTGGGAAGGGCAGCAACAATGACAACACCAGGGTCTTTTCAGACATCCCTGGGGGACAGTGCATTGCTCCACTCCCAGTCCTGCAGCTGCCAGGAAAATATTCTCCAGCTCTGCTGTGAGGACAGTGCTCATGGGTGAGGTGGCACAAATAGGATTTATCTCCCCACACACTGGCAAGAAAAGCCTGTCCAAACTCAGCTGAGCACAGAGGTTTTGCCTCAGCCTGGGCTTGTGAGGGACACGACCTTTCTGAAAACTCTGGTTATTTATTTTGATAATCCTTTTGTTGGGATAAACGCTTTGCTCTTGCCACAGCCTCAAGGTCACGGGAGTTAATGAGGAGAGGAGAAAGGCCAAGTGAATGGGATCTGTCCTTTGCAACTGAAGGCATTAGTGAATGAGAGGTGAAATGAGGGGGCTGGACTCCTTCTCCTCTGTTTTTCACTTGAAAAAAGCCAACAACAGCAATACAGCTGCAAAATAAGTCTCTCTTTCTATCCCTTTCTTATTCTTTTAGTCCCATTACTGCCCTCATTGCTCTTCCCTAGGTGGTACCACCAGCTCCATGCTCCAACCTGTTCCTCACAAGCTACACCCTGATGGGAAGAGGTTCATATCCATGCCCTGGACCCTCACACAAACACCCCCAAGGCAGCCCGGTCCTGCCCCCTCCAAGGACCCCACACCCTTTTATAGACCCTAACACTGAGGTGGCCTTAGAGCAAAGCAAAGAGGTGGAGGGGAATCTGCCAACCCCTCCCTGCTTGGTTACAGCCATTTTGGTGCAGAGATCTGCAAGAAGAATATTAAGCTTGGTCTGAATGCAGCAGCCTCGCTCAAGATTTATGAAGGATGAAGGAAGGAAGATTCTGAGGCAAAGCATCATCTCAAAAATAACTGCCGAGTCCTAGCGGGTATAAAAGATCTGTCCATAAACCAGTTTGTCATCACCAGTCAATAAAAATTCAAGCAATGGGAGGAGGAGGAGGAGGAGGAGGAGGCGATAGCTGAGGTCCCTCTCCTGCCACGCTGCCCCCGAGTGATCCCAGCTGGGTCACCTGCACACACAGGTGTGCAAAGGACAGTCCATCCTCAGCCTGGCTCTGAGTGCATGTCCCCTGCCCCAGAGCCTGAAGGTGGGCACAGTTACACCCATTCAGTGCACAGAGCAGGGGTCTGATGGCCAGGCAGGACCAGAACAAGAGGAAACAGCTTCACATTCCAGCAGGGGAGGTGTAGGTTGGAAATTAGGAATGAGTTCTTCATGGGAAGGGTTTCAAGCACTGGCACAGGCTGCCCAGGGTTGTGGTGGGATTTAAAAGATGTGCAGGTATTGCCCCTGGGGACATGGGTTAGTGGTGGGGTTAGCAGCTCTGGGGAATGGTTGAACTTGATGATTTTAAAGGGCTTTTCCAACAGAAATGATTCTGTTCTTTAAGGGAGAAGGATGGAGTCACACCCACAAAACCCATCTGGGGCATGGTGTCAGAATATGCTGGTACCTCTCAGATGTCCCCGAGGACCCTGTTTCTCTCTGCCACCTACTGCTGACACTTCAGCCACATTCTAGACAGAGAGAGGAGGATCTGGTGCCAACTCAGGTGACCCATCTGGGGCAAAGCCTCCTGGCCACAAGCTGTATCCAGGCACAGCTGCCCAAGGCATCAAAGAGGCTCTTTGATGAGCTGCACCAAGCTGAAGGCAGCTGGCAAGCAGAGCAATCCATTGCTGTGATAAAATCTGTCTTTAAAGGAGCTTGGTGCCTTTTCTTTCTTTTCTGTGGGTTTTTTAACACTGCCTGATACAAAGGAAAACACCCCAGCTGGTGAAAGATGAAGGAAACTTCTCTCATCACCTTTCCCATCACAGGCAGCCCAGACACTCTGAGACACTTCTGCTACCTGCCAGCCCTGGGAACCTTCACATCTGATTTCCCTGATTTCGTTCAAAGACGGGACATCCCCGGGAGGCGACACCGGATCAGCCGCCAAAGGCTGACGGCAGCAGAAAGGGAAGCGCCAAAGCTGGGAAGGATCTGTCAGAGTTCTCCAGGCTCTCATCCAGCTGGGGTAGGCCTGTTGCTTTGCTATAATTCTCCAGTGCTCTATCAAGTCAAATTTTAAATAGCTCAGATGATGGAGAGGACTGTGGAGGCTTCAAGTTCTCTCCAACAGGAGGATTTCTTCCTCTGCAGGGTAATTTATTCCCTAAGGGAACATCTCATGCTAGCTTTTTCCACTTCAGCCTCTCCTCAGCTTCCAACCTGGTGGATCATGTCCTTCTACCCCATCCTGTAGTGTCTCTTGGCAAACTCCTTTGCCCATCAAGGCATGGGGACAACCCCAGTGCTACCAAGCCAGTCAGAGCCAGCACAGCCAGAGAAGCAGGAGCAGCACCAACACAGAGAGAAAAACCCCTTTCCTACCAATCCCATAAATTCAATTATTTGGGTGCTTCTCTGCTGGAACAAAAAGGAACATGCAGGGATATTGCTGAGGTTGATTTAGAGCCACCAAGAACCGTGTGTGACCAAGCACACCAGCCGTGTGTATCCTCTCTTCTTTTCCATCTCACCAGGTTTTTTATTCCCTGAACCTTCCGGCTGAAAACAAAAAAAAATAAAATTAAAAAGAAGCACCTCGCCATCCCTTCTCATTACTAATCATTCCCATCAGCCTCCCAGGAAGCACTCTGGGGCCACTTGACCATTAACAAGGCACTAAATGCAAGGCAGAGGAGGTTGTATTATTATCTAATAAGAGTGATAGATGATCTGAGCCAGTTGGGCACTCTGGCTCAGGTACTCGTGGCAGGTACTGGAGCTAATTTAAAATAATAATAATAATAATAACAACAATAATAATGGCAGCAGCAGCAGCAGCTGCCTTCATTTTCCAAGTCAATTGATTCCTCAGCAGGAATGCCATCTTGACAGATTTATTTTGATCAAATTGTCTAATTGAATACAGTTCTTGTTTCCCTTCACTTTGTGACCTTTCACGCCTGTGAAATAAATGCAATTTGGGGAATTATTCTTCAGCATCAAACTCAGCTCCTCCAGGGCTGGGGTGCCTGCCTTGTGTCACCAGTTTGCCAACAAAACACTATCAAAGGATGCCAATGCAAAGGAGGTGCCCAGGCTCGGGCGCTCTGCCAGTGTTTCATTTCCACTTTAAAAATGTTTCATAAAAAAATAACTATAGGAGGCTTGCAAGAAGCACAATCAAACGTCCTGGCTGTTTGGGCAGATTTTATTTTCTGCCTATTCAGGTCCCCAGTGTTTACTGTACCACAGCTCCTTTCCAGTTTAATGGAAGAAGATTTGCTCCCAGTCCCACGATGCTGTTGGAATAAGACGTACCAAGCCCTTCCTTTCATCCAGCAGAGACACAGGCTCCAACCCCCACCAGCCATTCATCCAACTCCACCTCCTCCCCAGGCCCTCCCAGCTCCCGCCTGGGATGCTCTGATGTGCCAGAGATACGAGACGATGCCTCCCATAAATTTCACAAGAACAAGTATCAAAGATTAAAAATAACTAAGCCACGTCCCTCACAGACAAACGCGCTGTCTGCGCGCCAAGAGAGGTCCTGGTGAGAAGAGTTGCAGTTGAATCTTTTATAATAATATCAATCAATATTAAAAATGAATGGCCTGCTCAATTTTTAAAGCATCTTAAATTAATCTTTAAACACAACTATTTTGCTTAAACCAAAGGCTTTTGGTAGCCTGAGAATGGTATTTCCATCTGCTCCCTCAGGCTCGTGCCAGGTAGCTAGAAGAGGCCTAATAAATAAGCAAATAATATACATCCAACACAATTCCCTTGAACCTCCAAAGGGGGAAACTGCAGAATTTACTATTAAATTTGTTATTGACTTAGCTGCAAAAAACATCTTTATTAGTGCATTATGATAGGCCCTATCGAGACTCTTAAACCTGCTAAATCCACTGGGTTTAGGCTGGATAATGGACCTGGTTGCTACCCCTGGAGATTGGGGTGGTGCAGGACCACAGAACCACTTCAACTGGAAAAGACCTCTCAGATTGAGTCCAACCTGTGACCAATCCCCACCCTCTCACCCAGCCCAGAGCTCTGAGTGCCACCTCCACTTCTTCCTTGAACACCTCCACGGATGGGGACCCCACCACCTCCCTGAGCAGCCCATTCCAATTTCACAACACTTGTGAAAAAATTCCTTCTGGTGTCCAATCTGAGCCTCCTCTGGAAAAGAGAGGAATGGGGGCACAGGAAGGCATGGGACTACAGTGAAGTTGGGTTGAACCCATCTGATCTCCTCCAACAAACACCTACATCTAAAACAAATCAAAATTTGGACATTACTCACATGCTCCATGGGCTGCCCCAGAATCTCAAGAGCTTTCCCAGCAAGGGAAAAGCCACTCAGGCAGCAAGCTTCCCAGTGCAAATGTTTTTAATATATTCAGGAGAATGTGGCATTTCTGATGGCAAGACTTCTGCCTCACTTGCCGTTTAATGTTAAGAGGCTTGTACAGTCAGCAGCGTTTAAAGAGTAATGACTGTTTTCATGGTAAATGCTCTGTTAAATAACCCAGGATTATTGTGTTGTGTTATTGCATATATAAAATGGCATTTCAAAAAAAATAATAATTGTTTTAGAGCTAATTGATGTTTTTAAGCGGCTCCGTGCGTGGAATTTTTATTTGGCGGAGGGTCGGGCTGCTGTCAAGAAGAGGCAATAAAGGCAGGGAGTCTTTGACCTGCCAAACTCACCCTGTCTGGGCTTTGTATGGTTCAGGTTGCTGCTTGTGGCTGAGCAACAGGAGAAGGTTCAAGCTCTCTGCTCTAAAATGTAAAATTTAGTTACAGGCAGGCACCTCTGTACCCCAAACCTGAGTGTCCAGCCACAGCTGGAGCATCCCTTGTCCACACATGGTCAGTGAGACACTGGAGATCCACTGTGCCAGCAGCACCTCTGCCTCCAGTCCTCAAATCTCCTTCTCTCAACCCCCCAGCTTCGGTGGGTTATCCATGTGGTGACACTTCAGAGGCACCCAAATCTCCCTGGGGGTGACACATCCCCCTCCCCTGTTCCCCAGTGTTATTTCTGCAGACAGCAAGGGAGAACCGCCCTAATGCTCAGGCTGATGAATCACTGGTGAGCAATCCTGCTGCCAGAGTTTAACTCTGATCATTCCAGAAGGGATTAGGATGGCTCAGCTCCTTCCCCACACCCACCTCCTGCAAGGGCATTGTCCTGGACACATCCTCAGCAAAGCCATCACCGACATTTCTCTCATCACACGGCGATTTTTGGCTCCTACCCTGCCCTGCTGAGCACAAACATTCAGTGACTGTATGGCTGCTGAGAGCCCAAACTCTGTTTGCACCTCTCGAGTCCATGGGTGCTTCAGTCCTCAATCCAAGGTGGGAAAGTGCTCCTGCCTCTCCATCCCAGAGCCTTTGAGCTCCTCTGACAGCAGCTGCCTTGCTGACCTGTCTGGAGACTGACAGGGCACTGGAGCAGTCAGAAGCACTGGCAGGTCCAGAAGTTTCAGAGAATCAGTGACTTTGGGGATGTGCAGTTAATTACGGAGCTCTCGGAGCTGCTGGAAGGGAGAGCAGGGAGAGCAGAGCCCTCAGTTAAAAACCTCGACCATCTCCTAAGATCCCTGAGTCCACACATGAGCCCTGTGCCAGCGCACTCAGATCACAGGGTGAGAGCAGGGGGTGACACACACCTCCCAGAGAGAGCTGGGGTGTCACTGAGTGTCATCCCTTGCAATCTGACAGTTCATTAACTCACAAGAGTCCCCAGCATCTCTCCTCTGCCTACCAGAGCACCACGAACCACCTCATAACAAACCAGAGACCCGTAGTGCAGAGGCCAAAAGTCACCAGCTCTGAATCATCACAGGGAAGGAGGGATGAAAGCCACCATCGTGCCCCAGACCCTCACAGCAGCAGGGAACGGGTAAAAGGAAGATGTTTAAATGAAGCACACGATGAGGTTTGCAGCCGGGCAGGGAGGAAAGCTCCACACTCCTCCAGCATGGGAAGGATGGCACAAAAATAATTGGGCTGAAAAATCTAAGGGAAGACTGCCCAGAGCAGGAGAGTTCAAAACCATGGTTTGAAGTTGCTCCTCATCTTCAGAAGCCACTCCCAGGCCTGTCTGTGCTGAGCCATCTGCTCACACCAGCCCTCAGGGTGGACCCTATGGACAGTCCCAGACCTGGCCAAACTCACCCATTACTGCCCTTTAATAAGAGTTGTCACCTTCTGCTACAGCTTTTCCCAGCCCCCAAAGACAAGTTTGATCTGATCTGGGAGACTGCATCTTGCCTTAGGAATCATGGAGAGGTGACAGGAGTCATCTCCTTTCTTAGCATCACCCCATGCTCTGCTCATGTCCCGTGATGCTACAGCAGCTGCACAGCCCAGGAGGTGCTGGTTAAATGCAGCTCTGTGTGCTCTAACAGTGCCAATAATATCGCTGGCTGCACACACAGACTCTATAAAACAAGATACAGACGTGAGAACCTGAGGCCAAAACAGTCTCAGAATCATTTTCTCCCAACCCCACCCTCTGCAAAAGCCAGAGAACCCTGTCCCTCAGACTGAACAACTCCTCAGTTCATTCTTTCCTTCTTCAGAGGGAGTTTTTGCCAGGTCCTGGGGCTCTGTCTGACCCCTCTCCCTCCCTTGGAGGCACCTGGATCCCAGAAGGACACTGCCCTAATGGGTTACATCTCATTACCGTGACTGCAATGTCAAACCACGTCTCCCTCTCCCTTCAGCATCTGTCTCCACGGTATCCAAGTGCCTCAGATGAGTAGAAAAGTCCCTTTGTGTGTTTTCCCAACCCTTGGCTGTACAAGTACCGTTTAATCAAGCTCAGTAATGAAGGCAGAAATGAGCCAGAACAGGCTGTGCTGCCACAGGCAGGATCAGCACAGACTTTGAATCAGAGGTGGGGGCTGACCCTGCTGCCCACAGGTGACAAAGGGGACAGGAGCAGCAATGGGGTCGGGCACCTCTGTGATGTTCCAAAGGATCCAAGCAGCCTCAAAGCTCCAAACAGCCCATGGGCATGTCAACTATTGCACAAGTGCACATGGTGGATCCCAAATCTGTCCCCACACATTAACTCTGTGGGATATTTCATTCTCAAGGTTCCCAGGCTCAAGTTTAACCCTCCATAAAAGCAACACTTACCTCAGGACCCCTAAAAGATATTTAGGGCACTCCAAAGCACAAAGTCTGTGCTTTGGAGTGTACTCCTGCCTAGCACTGCAAGGCCAGATGCTGCTGCCAGCTCCCAGGCTCACTTCTGAACATGGTGCCTGCTCTCCAGGCTTGGCTTTCTCCCTCTCTCCAGGATCCTCCTCGCATGGATGCTGTCACCATGTGCTTTAATTAGCACTTCCCTCCAGCCTGGCCAACTCCTGCTTCCAGCATTTGTAAAGATGACTTCCCCATCTGTAAATCAGGCATCAGAAGACATCTCTGCCTCCCACACCATCCCTGCCATGAGTTCTGCCCTGCTGAGCATCCATCGGATGCTTTGGGGGGAGTCACACACCTGATGGAAGGTGCTTGGGACACACAGATTTCCTAAAACCAACTCCTCTGGCCAGAGCTCTCTCCATGTCTGGTGTCACTCTGGCAACTCCCACCACTTGTTGCTTTTCCCCCTCTGCTCAAATCTGCCAGTCCTGGAAATGGGTTTACATGAAGATCTCACCTTGTACAGAGCTGAAGTGCATGTGTGGAGCTGTAGGAGCACAGTTAAAAGCTTGCAACCATGATCTGAGGTCATCTTAGAAAAGCCACAAAGCAAATAAAAGGCATTTCCAAACTTAGAATCCCAGAATGATTTGGCTTGGGAAGGGACCTTAAAGCTCATCGTGTTCCAAGCCCTGCCATGGGCAGGGTACCCTCCACTACCCCAAGTTGCTCAAATAATCTATAATTTAACTAATCAAAATATGTGGGTTTTGTTCATCCCCTCATGGTCTGGACTTTGCCCCTCCTCTTCAGAGTGATTAACCATTACTATCACTAATAGGGAATTACTATATCCCCCTAACCAAGAGGAAGGAGAAACACATTTGCAGCCTGTGCTGCACAGGTGCAAACGACTCCAAATAACTCTTGTTTCTAGGAAAAGCACATTCACGATCCTGCTGCTGACATAAAACTCCCTGCAAGCTGTTCTGGGCAGGGACTATCTCTGTGTTATACACTCAGTGCCTGTCCCAGCCTCCAGCCCTACTACAATATAAATAATGATAATCCCTCACTCAGCAATACAATGGAACACTTGCATGGTATTCAGAAATTATTTAAAATTCATACCTACATTGGGAAATTATTCAGTAAACTCTAATTACTTATCAAAAGCAACGATGATAGTTTTAAGGAGAAGGAGTGCCCATAAATACAGAGCCATAAATAAACTGCTCCTCGGTAGCACGAATTAATTTGTATTTAATTGCTAGAAATTGCTATCAATTACTAAACATTCCTTGCAGAATAGGCAAATTCTTTTAAGAACAATTTCAATTGCTAATTGACAGTCTTTTTTTTCTTTTTTTTTAATTTTTCCTCTTTCTCATCCCAGCTCCTGCCAAGTGCAGGAGTCCTCCCAGCCAGTGAGGTTCTGCACTTTTGGAGGGCAGAAAGAGACCTGTGAGGAGCCAAGGAACTGCTCAGGCTTCAGGAGGTTTTATCACCTGTAAAACCCTGAAGAGACAGGAAAACTGGTGCTGAGAAACATCCCTGCCACAGCAAGGAGAGTGATTCCTTGCAAGGGATTGAAAGGAAGGAAGTGAGAGCTGAAGTTACACATTCATCACACATCCAGGGAGAGAAACACCTCCCAGGGACTGTGTATCTCCCCTGAATGCCACAGCAAAGCCATGGCAGATGCTGAGGGATGCTCTCTGTGCTCCCCTGCTCCTCTGCAGAGCCAGACCCTGCCCTCAGTCAGAGGTAGGAAGGCTGCAGGAGGCTGCAGGAGGCTGCAGGAGGATGCAGGAGGATGCAGGAGGATGCAGGAGGCTGCAGGAGGATGCAGGGGGATGCAGGAGGATGCAGGAGGATGCAGGAGGCTGCAGGAGGCTGCAGGAGGATGCAGGGGGATGCAGGAGGATGCAGGAGGATGCAGGAGGATGCAGGGGGATGCAGGAGGATGCAGGGGGATGCAGGAGGCTGCAGGAGGCTGCAGGAGGATGCAGGGGGATGCAGGAGGATGCAGGAGGATGCAGGAGGATGCAGGGGGATGCAGGAGGATGCAGGGGGATGCAGGAGGATGCAGGGGGATGCAGGAGGATGCAGGAGGATGCAGGAGGATGCTCCTGCTCCTGCTCCTGCTGTGTGGCAGGACCGAGCTGAGCCACACGCCCAGCTGCCACTTCCCGCCTCTCCACGCTGAACAGCCCCGCTCTCGCTCCTGACTCATTTTCTGGTGTTTTCTGCTTTGCTGTTGGCATAACATCCCATCAGCACAGTTAATTACATCCACGCTGAGTGTGAAGGACAGGCTGAGTCTCGCAAGGAGCCGGCGGCTGTGCAATCCTTCCCGCTGCTCTCGCCAAACAGCTTCCGTGGATGCTGACAAACTGTGTGCCGTGTGCGAGACGGCAGCTCCCGAGGGAAATCCTCCCTGCAACACCAGGATTTGGAATGGCTCTCACCCCCACACCCCTCCAAATCCCCTCAGTGTCCCTGCTGTGAGCTCAGACTTGTGGCTGCCAGCATCTTGTGCTGGGGATGTCCCATTCCTGGGAGTTTCCAAGGCCAGGCTGGAACAAACTGGGACAGTGGAAGGTGTCCCTGCCCATGGGACAAGAAATGAGCTTTAAAGTCCCATCCAACCCAAACCATTCTGGAACTCTCTGATCCCCCTGACCCTCATTGCCCAAACACAGGCTACACAGACTCCCAAAAAAAGTTTGCTGGGAGCACAAATTGCAGAAGAAACATCTGCCCACGGCAGCTGATCTGCCCTCTGGCAGCAGAGAAAGCCCCAGCACAGAAAGCCCTGTTCCCACCCAAACCCACCCTGCTGGTGGAGGCACTGATACATCCGTGGGTGAGAGCAGGTTGGAAGCAGAGGAGGGTGCTGGGAAGAGCTGCTCATGTCTACTCAATTAAAGAGAGACCCAGGGTCTCCAGGACTGTCAATCCAACATGCAGGCACCGCTCCACCACCGTCCCCCCAGGAGCGGGCTGACAGTCACAGGGAGCCATGTGCCAGCCATGACAAGCAAAGCAAGTGACACACACATCTCCTGCTTACAATAACAGCCCTTCCGTGTCTAATCCATCATATTTGATGCAGATCTCTTACCCTGAAGTGTTGTCAATGAGGATTTAATTTAGTGCTAATTAGACAAATATTGCATGTTGAACAGCCATTGATTATTAAGAGACAGGGAGCGTGGCTCGGCTCAGCAGTGTGCACGGACACGCTGGATTATATCTGGGATGAGGCTGGTAAATGTCTTGCTGTTTCTAATCATCAGATAGTAATTAACGTCCAATAACTTGTAACTTGGTTTATCATTATAGATTTAGGAAGGCAGTAATAGTACTGTATGCTAATTAAATATCAATTGATTATTTAAGGCATATAAAGATTTAGCAGCAAGGTAATATATATACACAGTTGTTAAAGTTTAATATCCATCACACAGCATTCTCCTGTTCTATTAAGTTAGTGTTTAATGAGAGTGTTGTTGCTGTAGGAAACTTTTGGATGGGAGTGTCCAAAATGTTTGGCAACATGCAAGGTTACGAGTTTCTCAAAAGAACAAAAAGTCAGGAAATTCAGAGCCTCAGGTGAAGTGAGGTCAAGCAAGAGGTGGTGACAGAGCCCGAAGCACTCCTAAACCACCTATCTGACATTTTGCATCTCAGCTTTCCCCTCAATCCATGCAATCCCCAACCAAAAAGAAAGACAAGTTGTCAATTCCCTGCTGGACCAAAACTTTCAAACCCCAGCCTGGAACCTTCTGGAATCCCACCAGCCCACAAGGCAGCCTCATCCAACTGGTAGACATGCACAAGCAGCTGAAGTTTGGAGCAAACTTTCCTGAATAATAATGGGAAAGAAATCAACAGAGCCCTGCCATCCCCCCTCCCACGGTACTCGCCCCCAGAGCTGCCTCTCCTCCCCAGGATGGGTCTGAGCCCATGCCCAGCTACCAGTGATTGGGGAGGGTTGGGAAGACTGAGCTCCTTCCCACATAAAGAAAGATAAAACCGGAGATGAGAGACAGAAGCCCGGCATCTGAAAGGGAAAAGATAAATGGCTTCTGAAGGGAAATAACCTGCTGGACTCCATGGGTCTGGCAGCACCCTGCTAAGTGCAGCATCAGTCTTGAAAACCGCTGCAAGCTCAGCAATCGTGGGACAAAGAGCAGGATTCGGAGAGTGAGGCCAAGCAGATGTCAGGGCTTCCTCCCAGAGGGAGCCCAAGGCCCAGGACCGTGTGGTTTTGGCCACCCTGGATGGCTCCCAGGGCTAGGAGAGAGATGGAGCAGGGAGAACAGTTTTCAGTGCACGGAGCTGCTTCCTGCAGACGGCCTGACCCCATCACTGATTTACCAGGCAATAAAAGCAAAATCAAGGAAAATGCCTCAAGTGCACCCCTGAGAGTGTCCAACCTCAGTTATAGAGTCTGGGCAGGCCCCAGCTGCCTCTTAAAAGCTTTTCTTATACACAATGGGTCTGATGTGACTGGGGAAGGGGTCCAGAGATGGCTGGCTCTGGGATGGGTGCCAGAGCATGGCACCCACAGCAAGGAGAGGAGGAAAAGCGGTGCTGCTTGGGAACACCAGAGAAAAAGGCAGCAGGAGGCAGCAGGATGAGGCCAGCACCCATCCTGCAGCAGGCTGGAAAACCCCATTGCATGGAAGCAAAATCAATCCACTCCATCATGGACCTTCCCACTCAGGGCACCACAGGGTGGGGTCTAGAACAAGACATCAACAACTGCACATGTCTACTTCAGAAACCTCCAGAGTCCTTGGTGGCAGCCCAAAATGCCAGTCCTGCAGCACAATGATGCTATGAACAGGCACACTCCTGCACAGGAAGATTCAGGACATAAAGCCAGTTCCCCAAGCTCTCTGTGCCATCCAGAAGGATGTTACCAGCCAGCTGCATCCTGAAACTACTGCAAAAGTGGCTTTTCCTACCAGCTGGGAATGGATTTTACACTGGGCTGGGTCTCAGAAGCAGGGAAACACCTTAGAACTCCCAGCCTCCTTCATTACAGCCATCCCAGACAGCAATTCCCACCTCAGGCTTCCCACTTGCTCCCAGGGCAGCAGCTCCAGCCTTGCCTGGGTCACCTCCTGCTTCCCCCTGCCCACCAGGCTCCTCACTCCATGGTACAGACAAGATTCGATTTGACTGACACAATTTCTCCTTGACAAACCTCTGCTGGCTGTGGCACAGCTTCTTGTCCATTCTAGCTGATCACAAATAATTTTGCATGTTTGCTCCAGAGCTTTGCTAGGATGGAAGGTGAGCGATCTCCTACAATAGTTTCTCTCTCTTTTCCCCACCAACCACTTTATTTGCCCTCCCCCAGGGGTCTGGAGCATTCCCCACACTCTGGGATGAGCAGCAGCAGTCCTGACATCACTCCAGCCACTTCCCTGCAAAGCCAAGCAGGAACAGCATCAGCCCAGGCAATTTATACCAGAACTCCAGCAAGAGAGCCGAGCAAAGGCTGGCAGAAACCCCTCTTAAACAGTTTTGCGGTGGAGTTTACCCGAGCTGCAGCAGGCAACAAAGAAACGTCAAGAGCAATGAGATGAGGCAGGGGAGGCGTCGTAAAAGATAAAGGATTCTTCAGGTATGAGACAAAACCAGCTTTGGAAACCTCGCAGAAGTGAGTTTAAAGTCTCCAGAGGATATCAATTGAGAGTCTGTCACTTGGTGTCAGGATAACTTTCTGGACAGCTCTCGGAGCTTGTTAAGCTCTCGCTTGGGCTGCATTTGAGCTCTGGTGGCAGCGCTGTCTACGAGCACCAGCGCTGAAACCAGAGATGAAAAAGATCTGCTGAGTCCATGCAGCTTTTCCATTATCCCTGCAAAATTCCCCACCATGACCTGCAACAGCCCACTGGTGTCAGGCACAGGGAGCTCAGACAGTGTTGCTCCAAGACACGCTCCCTCAAGGAGGGGATATCCCTAAGCAGGAGCAACACTATGAAATTTGGCTCCTCTCACCCCAAAACAAGGGCTGGGGTGTCCAGGAGGGATCTGTGGGCACAGGGTGGGAAATGCAGGATGAGATGCAGCAGCCCATGTAAAGCAGGTGGCCAAACCAGACGGTCGTAACACTGTCTCAGCATCACAATCTATGGCTCTGGGTAGGAAATAGCCGCTTCCCCCACAGCAATCATTTCATCAAAAACCCTGCAAGACTCCTGCTGTTCCCACTAGCCCTGGATCCCTAACTTTAATTAAGTCCAAAGAGCCTTCCTGCAAGAACAAGGGAGGAGAGGGTGACTCAGACAGCGATGGGACCAGTCAGTGCAATTATCATACAGTTAAGAATATTAATTAAAAACAGCCCTCCCCCCAGTTAAAAAAAAAAAGGCAAACTAATCAATTCTACTTAAAGGAATATATGGGGATGAGGAGAAGGAGCAGGCAGGGTGACGGAGACAGAGATGGGACGCGCTGTGAATGCTAAGAGCTTCCCTCCGTGGCCGCTGCCGCAGTCAGCCCCAGGCCTGGCTGCTTCCAACAGTTACTCCGAGTCTCCTCAGAAATGGGCTCAATCTTTACCTGCTGCCGCATCAGAGCAGCTCCTGTGATCACAGAAAGGACTTTAAATCTCGTCTTTAACTGCCTTGATTGAATTAAATGCAACACCACAGTAAAGCAGGCTCTTCATTTCAGGTACAAGCATGGAGCCCTTGCTCTCCCGCTAACGGCACTCTCCCTCTCTCGGAAATGATGAGTTGCTCATGGGTTATGCTCTTTAAGAAAGGAAAAAAAAAGTCATCTGATAAAGTGGGTTATAAAACCGGTGGTGGTAATAAATGGAGAGCAAGGAGCCTGATGCAAAGCCTGCAGAGAAGGCAGAACCTGCTGTAGGGACACAATATCTGAACCATGATTAATACCTGATCATGGGTGACAGCTCAGGAGCAGCACAGGTGCCACCTGCTACACAGGAGACAACAACAGCAGAGGGAAGTCACCCAGACAGCAGAGGGAGGGTGTCAGGGGAGGATGATGAGTGACTGGCTCCCAAGTGTTGAAGCTGAGGGTGTGGAGGTGCCTGGTAGGCACCTTTGGCTCAAGCACCTGCAGCCCATCAGTGGAGATGCTTCCACCGCTGCAGAGCAGCTGGGATAAAACCCAACCAAGGCTTCCAGGCAGGATCAATCCATCAGGGTGGCCAACCATGGCCTGCCAGTGATGCCCCCACAGCAACCCCAACGAGCAGCATGCAGAGAAAGCCGTGACTCTGTAGCATTCTGCCACAACAGCTGCTTTGACTGCTGGCACCACACGGGACAGGCCACAGGCACCAGGGGACAAGGCAAAGGAATGACGCGATGAGATGGGAACAGCCTTGGTCCTGATCCTCCAATGAAGCTGCTGTCCCACGAGTGAGAGCTGCGGGAAAAGGCATCTCAGGTGCCTGGGTTTATGGGAGGGAAGGGAAAAGAGACTGCAGGAAAGGACTCTGAATGGAAAAAATCTGATGAGAGCACAGCTCTAGCACTCCCAGCTCCTGTCTGAAACTCTGCAGGCCATGTCACTCCAAGCCAGACCTGCAGGGACCAGCACTGCCACAGACTTATCACAGAGGGTGGAGAAGAGCTCAGCTCCCTCCTCTCCTTCCATGTTCATCCTCCTTTCCTGGGACTCGCCTCTCAGTGAAACTGGAATAAAGAGGAGCACGCTCCTATGGCTCCTATGAGCCCCGACACAGAGCAGGATCAGTCACAAGAAGGTGCCCTGGGAGCATAAACCATTTCTTTTTATCAGCCTCTATTATTATCACATTAATGGAACCTTCACTGGCAGGATGGATGCTCAAGTGCCCAGGAAGCACTCGTGGCTCTTTCCTGCCCCTCCACGGGAGCAGGGCACTGTGCCGACAAATCCCCGGGAGAATTACGGCTGGGTTCCAGGCGCAGACACGACTATCGGCTCCTTTTTATGAGTCTTCATTGTTATTACCACCTATTTCTTTTTACATTCCTGCCAAAATACCAAACATTAATCTCCCTCACTCCCTTCAGGCAAAACATGGGTAATTGGATTTATATGGGTTCGAAATTTGTTAGATTTTTATATATATATATTATATATACACACATGCACGCATGCACACACATGGGGAAAATAGAAAAGACACAGTGAGGGGATGCACCATCCCATTGGAACTCAGGTACCTACAAGCTGAAGCCAAACCCCCTGCATTTCTGTGCTGGCTGCTGGCTTTTAATTCGGGAGCTCATCCCTCAATGCTGAACTTCACACACTGAGAGTGGATTTTTCTTTGGTCCACCCTTTGCAATGCCCTGGTTTTACCTTTAACCAATCCCTTCTTCCACCTGACATTTTTCTTTCCCCCTTCCCAACTTTTCTTTCTTGTCTTCCACTTTCTCCCTTCTGGACTCCCCTTCCTCTTCTCTCCAGCTCCAGCCTGGAGGCGACATCACACACAAGCCTTGGCACACCAAGAGAAGAAAAAGCAAGATGTGTGACTTGTCCTCAAGTGCCCCCACTCTGAACCCACCAGCACTGAGTATGGCACAAAGCACCTCATCAGCATCAGCACAATTTGCTGATCTTTTACAGGATGAGAAAAAATATCTTATATTTACAGCTTACACCACAACAGATGTTGTTCTCATTATCTTCCCCCTCCACAGAGAAACAGACTTGGAGACCCGTTTGTATCCCAAGGAACAAGTCCGTCAAGTGAGCATAGTCATGGAAACAACTCATTTTAAGCAAATCTTGGGACATATTCCTAGGAAAACAGAAATATAAAATGTGAGTGTTTTGCACTGATGAGCCGACCTTGAAGGGCTCTGTCAGGGAAGACAAGACCTACATATCAAATCCAACCTACAGTAAACAACCCATTACAGGCTAAAAATTGTTGACAGGGGCTTTGGGGAAATTATTTTTCTCATTAAAAGAAAAAAAAAAAGAAGAAGAAGGAAAAACAGCACATCCTAACCCTCAAAGGCTGCTCACAAGGACAGAGGAAGAAGTGATAGTCACCGAATCAGATATTTCTTATGAACTGTCTGCTAGGCTGCAGTATCTAAAGATTATCACTTAAAACAATATGTCCAGCTGTTGTAAAAAGCATCCGTGGTTTAGGGCTGAGGAATGCGAGGAGGAGGCAAACTGTGAGAACAGTCAGGGGAACAGAGAAACTCTTTGGAAAGCAGGAATGTGAAAGACAGCCACTGTGCCCCCGTTTGGTTCTGCAGTGTTAACACCTAATCCTGTTCCAGAAACAAAGCCCTGAGCTCCTGGAGGAGTGTGCGTGATCCAGGGGAAGGACAGCTATTACCAGGGAGTTTATTATCCTTGCAAAAAGATCTCTGTTCCTTATAGCGCAAGGATTACCAACAGTTCAGTCTCATCCCCAGGAGGTAAATATCACCACTTGGAACTATTTCTGCCTAGTGGAGCTTAAAAACTTAGAGTGGGGGTGGAGTTTTATTTTTTGCTAGACAAGAGGACCTTCCCAGGGCTTGAATTCTGGCCCTGGGAGATGTGACAGTGAGGGTCCCCTCCTCCCTCTGCAGAGCCCCACCAGCTCTCTGTGTGAAACCAGTTTTGTGCAGCAAAGCCCCAGTGTTGTGGCTCCAGCCTGTGGCTGCAGGACTCCCCAGCTCTCAGAGTCCAGCCCTACACCCGCATAAAACCTGCCTGGTGCTGCCTCAGCAGAAGGGCTGGCACAGGCAGCAACCCAAGCCTTGCTGGCTGAAGGTGAATTCCTCAAAGATAGCCCTGAATCTCCTCAAAGCCAGACATGAATCTTCCCCTTGCACAGCAGGACTGTGCTCTTGGAGGAGACAACCAGTGCTGGGGACAGTAACCACAGGGAACACCAACATCAGGGACAATGAACCACAGAGAACACCAACACCAAGGACAATGAACCACAGGGAACACCAACATCAGGGACAATGAACCACAGGGAACACCAACATCAGGGACAACCATCCCCAGGGAAAATGAACCACAGGGAACACCAACATCAGGGACAACCAGCCCCAGGGAACACCAGCCCCAAGGACAATTACCCCAGAACAACCAATCTCAGGGACAATCAGCTACAGGGACAACAAACTGCAGGAAACACCAGTCTCAGGGTCAACCAACACAGGAACAACCAACCTTAGGGACAATGAACCACAAAGAGCACCAGCCTCAGGGACAATCAGCCCCAGGGAAAACCAGCCCAGGACCAACCAACAACAGTGACAACCAGCCTCTCACTGCACAACCTGGGAAGTGACCTCACACAAACCAGCCAGCCCTGACAGGAGCTGGAGACCAAGATTCATCCCAAGAGAAGGACATAAGGACTTAAACCTCCCTTCAGCACATCCCTCCCTGATGCCAGCAAGGACAACAGCATTGCCAGGGCTGTGAGGCTGCTCCAGCCCCACCAAGGTGGGAAGGGGCACAGCGAGGGACATTGGGTACCAGCTCCATGGGCTCAGCACCTGCATTTTGGCAGCATCACTGGTGCAGAGGGCTGGGGAGAAAGGATCCCTCCTGCAACCCCCTGACCTTTCTCCAACCACCCTTCCAGCGGCTGCAATATTACAGTGAAATTAGCGGGCACTGTAATTACAACTATCAGGAGCAGATAAGACAAGTTAAATACCAGCTACCTAGGGAGAAATTATTATGCCAGCCAGGAGGATCCAAATGCCAGAATCCGTGGCTGTAATTTCCCTGAGTCGCCAATTACAGCTCTGCCACGCAGCGAGCTCTACCTTGGAAACGGCAGGTATATATTTAGCTGCTCCAGAAAACTTTTTGGGTAGGAGAGGGGGGGAAGGAAGGGGCAGCAATGGAGCAAGTCCTCACTAATCTGCTCTGTGCTAATCCCCACGCTTTTAGCATTTTCACACAAAGAGTGGTGACTCTCTTCCCGCTCCCCAGCAAGGATTTAACAGCAGAGACGTGGCTGCATTAACACTTCTTTTCTCTGCCAGGTCCATGGCTGCTGTTGCAGGGCGGCAGGTGAGTGTCACAACCCCCATTAACAGGTAGGTACATGGAATATCAGCGGTTTGACTAAAAAAGAGGCAAAAAAAATTTGATTTCCTGACTTCCCAGACCTATGCCTGGAGACTGTGGTCCTGCCGCCTGCTCCTGCTGGTTGTGTTTTACTGAGGTCTCGTCGTGTGCTGGAAAATAGACTGCGGTAGGTTATTACACCAAAAGAAAAAAAGAAGAATCAAAGCAGCATTGTCAGAAATAATTAAAACTATAATTGCAAAAATAAATGGAAGAACAGCATCTCATGATGCTTTATTCGGGCTTTTTATTTTTAATTGGAATTGTTCTCACACTCGCTAATTGACAGAATACAACCAGGCACGGAGTCTTGGATGCGAATGAGCAAAGCTATCCTGACTTCTTGGTCTCCTTCATGGACAGACAGTGGGAGAGGCCATGGGTTCACCAGAAGCAGACAAGCCCAGGGGATTTGACTTGAAACTCTGCCCTTATATACAGAGATGAAGCAGCTCTGTATTATTTAGTTTGGAAAAAAGCCTAGTTATACCTGCCTTAGCATTGCCTATGAGTACCCATTCCTGTAATCATCACTGATAAACCACTGTTTTTGGGTCATTTTATAGATGGGGAAACTGAGGATGAGAGCAACAGAGGGGGCTCCTTAAGTCCTGGTGTCCCTGCAGAGAAAAGTCAGCACACCCCATCTCCCAGCAAATCCCTTCAACCTCTAAAACACACTCTCTCCCTTAAAAAAAACCCCAACAATATTTCTTAAATACAGATTAAACTATAAAGCCTTGAAATTTTGAGCAGCTGGTGGTTTATGTCTTTATGAACTGTACTGATGGCTGCTGTAAAGGTCGGTTTGCCGCCGGCACAGCGGGATGATCCTGTTTCCATCCCCATTTTAACACCGTGGGAATATTTGCCACAGTTTCCCCTTCGGCTCATGGAGATGCTTCCACCACTGTGGTGCAGCTGAGATAAAACCCAACCAAAGTTTCCAGGCAGGATCAACCCATTGGGATTGGCCAACCATGTCAGTGATGCCCCCACAGCAACCCTAGGATGAGTATCCAACGAGCAGCATGTGGAGAAAGCCAAGACTCAATGGCATTCTTCCCAAAAACAGGAACTTAATCCTTGTTTCAACATCAAATCCCAGCTGGGAGATTAAAAAGTGACCATCTCCAACATCCCTGGTGGTTTCCAGTGTGCTCCTTGTTCCAATCTGGTGAGTAACATGAGTTACTCCTGCCATCTCAACACCTGAGTTTTGTGTTCCTGAGTCAGGGAAGAGGCGGTTTGGTTTTATTTTTAACAGTACACAGAGAATTTCCATACTGCCTTTAGTTCCCGGGAGAGGAAAGGTGCCTGAGTATTATGGGAATTGTTTGCTCTTACAATAAAAAGGAATGAATTACCAACAATCTCTGCTTTAAACGGAAATTATTTGTTGCTGATCTAAGATGACCTGCAAGTTGCCTGTAGATGGAGCCTGAGTTTCTGCAAGGATTATGCTGAGCCTCCCTCGAAAAAAGGGTGGAGAGCTGGAAATGGAAGCGCCCAAAATCCAATACAGAAAACTCACAAGCAGTCTGAAAATCAGAGAATAGCCAGGTTGGAAGAGACCTCCAAGATCATCAAGTCCAACCCAGCCCTAACACCTCAACTAAACCATGGCACCGAGTGCCATATCCAGTCTTTTTTAAACACATCCAGGGATGGTGACTCCACTGCCTCCCCAGACAGAACAGTCCAATACTTTATCACCCTTTCTGTAAAAAAAATTTTCCTGATATCCAACCTATATTTCCCCTGGCACAGACTTAAGACTTTTAAGAAAAGCCTCCAGGTTTCCTCCACCACTTTCATGCAGGTCTGCTCACTCTCCCAGCTCCTTTCTGCAATTCAAGGGGTGGTTAAAGGACTTATCTTGGAAAGCAAAGAGCTTCCACCAACCCTTCAGATGTAAGGGAGATGTGCAGGCTCAGCCCATCTCACAACCAGGAGGAGGGAGAGGACCTGGACATCCAGACCTAGCAGGACTGGGGCTGATTCTGCAAGATCTACACACTGGAGTTAAAGCTCTCGGTTTTCCCAAGCCCAGCTCCTTGGGCAAACCTGGGTTTGAGCCCCAAGTGCTATCTGTGGGGAGGACAGAAGAGGACACCACCACCTCTTCCTACAGGTGCACAGGAGAAAACACCACTTAGCAATAGCACCACTCACTGGGAAAGACTTCCCAGGGCACTTCTCCCTGCCTGGCTCTTTACAGGAAAGCACAACCTGCAAATAAACATCAGCCATATCCTCAAGATGCTCCACCTTTGTCCTCCTGCTTTCAACCCCCCACTGATGCCACCTCTTTGGCTTGCTGTGTGCAATTCCCTGCCCATCTCCAGATCCCATGGAAAGATGGAAAACTGCTTGCCACCCAGGGGCTGCAGAGGGGCAGCAGCAGGGAAACAGGGAGAGGAGTGAAGAGAAGAACCACTGGGGAACATCAGTGCAAGAAAAGATGGAGCAAATGGGAGCTGGAGGCAGAAACCTGCCTGCAGCAGGGGAAAACTGGACTTGAGGAGAAGAGAGGAAAAGATGCTCTGGAGAGCCTGGGTAGGAGCAGATGCCAAGGGGGGAAATGGATAGAACCAGGTGCTTTTGGTGTAGGAGCTTCCCCTGTGTGTCAATATTTGGGGAAAGCAGAGTTTCTTATGGAAATGCTAAAATCTCCCACCACTCCTGGGCTGCTTCACAAACATCCCCTCCTGCAAACAGCACTGAAAAGGGGAGAGAAGCTTAGAAATAAAAATAATAAATTAATAAATAATAATAAAGTAATAAATAATAATAAATTAAATAAAAAAAAGAGGAGATCCAAGTCAGCCCTCTGCTGGCAGCAGGCTCAGCTGGACTTGCAGGGGCTCCCCAGGGAGCAGGCACAGGCACCCATCCTGCTCTGACCACCACCAGCATCACCTCTGAGAGCCCCAAAGGCCACACTTCACTATGGAGACAAATTCCAACAGCCAGGGAAAGAGTGCCAGGGCCAAAGGCACCTCCCTGGGGGATTGTCCTTCTTTTAACTGCCTTGCTCACACAGCTCAGGTTAATCATCATTGCAGTTCAATTAGGGAGAGCACAAGAAGACAGAGCCCTCCGCTCTCCAGCTGTGCCACAGTCCCAGGCGCACGGGGTGATGACAAGCGTGTCCCAGCGGGTCCCTGGCAGGGACCAAGGAAAAGGGACAGCAAAGTCTGGCAGTGGCCACGGTGGGAGGAGGGCAGACAGGCAACCAACACCTCCCTCCACAGCACGGAACCCACAGAGCCTCCAGCCAGAGCCCGATTCCCATAACCACCAAACTCTTCCCCCTACAAATCCCACCTCAGCCACGGAAAGCTGCCCAGGTGAGCACAGCACCCTCTGCTCAAAGCAGCAGCAGCAGCTCCTCAGCCCAGTGCAGGCTCGGCTGCTCACGGAGAGCGTGACAGGCTCTGCTTGTGCCATCCCCACACCTGGCTTTGGGAAGAGCAGCTGCTCTCTGCTGCAGCCCTGCTCCTCGGGCTCTGAGCGAGGGAGCAGCCAGCCTCGGGTGAGGGGCACACGCCGCTCGCTGGTGCAGGGAGAGCAGACAAACTCCTCCGGGCTCTCTTGCTCCACGCTCACGTCCCACCATCCCCGAGCTCCCTCCCCAAGTCCCACAGCTCCCGGATTAACCGGCCCAGGTCCTCCCGGGGCTGCCTGGAGCACGCACAGCACAGCCCAAAACCCCAGCCACGCGCTGCCTCCCCACTGCCCTCCAAAAATAATCCTGGGCTGCTCCCTGCTCGTCTGGCCCGGCTGCTGCAATGCCTGGGGAGAGCTGCTGTGCTACCTGGGCAATGCACCGCGTACACCTGTAACTCATCCAGGGAATGAAAGGGATGCTCGGCTGTGCTGTGCGGCACGGGAGTGACCCATCTGCATATCAGCCGCCTGTGTTTCTCCTACAGCAAACAACGTACGGGAAAGCATCCATCAGAATTCATAAGATGCACCCCTGGAGTAAAAGATTGATTTGATATTAACGGATTCGTGCGGAGACTATAAAGTGATTGAGGCAAACGCTGACACCTCGGAGGCATCGCAGCCCTGGAAAGCCGCTGGCAGCGCAGGCTGGCACCGCTGCCAGGAGCACGGACCCCTCTCCCCTCCCACGCAGGGACAACTTCGGGAGTGTCAGGCAGCACTAACTCACTGTCTGCCACCTAAACCCCTGTGTCGTCTCCTCGTCTGGCACCCGCAGCCCCCCCAGGAGGTTGCCAGCCCCGCGCTGCAGCCCGAAAAGCACCGGCGCATCCGTCCCTCCAAAACAGCTCCAACCGGGTCACCCCACCACGACGGCGACAAGCTGCCACCCACAGTGTCCCCTGCCACCACGGGGACAAGCCCCTGGGACGCGTGCAAAGTCTCCAGCTGGTCCCAGGACCCTCCGGCAGCCCCGCCGGGCACAGAGCATCCCCAGAAGCCGCAAGCAGGACCCCCCCGTCCCCCCAAAGCCCCCGTCCAGCTGCTCCTACCTGAGCGTGGCGCTCTCCCCTTGCCGCACTGTCACGTTGTCCATGGCTTTGGGGAAGGTGGCATCTCCGCTGCGCACGGGCACTCCTGCGGGCACAAGGAAGAGCAGCCTGAGACAGAGGACGACCAGGCACCTCCAGGGCAGGGCCAAGCACCCACCGACCCCCATCCTGGGCAGCGGGGACTTTTCCAACAGGCAAAAAACACACCCGACAAGGCGAAAAGGGGGAAGGGGTGGGTGGAGAGGAGGGATGGGGGGGAGCAAAACCACCGGGGCGAGCGCTGCGGAGCTCCACGGAGATCAGGAGAGCCCCCGGCAAGGCTGGCTGCGAGCGCTGAGCCTGCCGAGCGGCATCGGAGGGAGTCCCGCTGTCCTCGGGCGAGGGAGGAGGACGGGAGGGCCGGGGGGAGGAGGAGGAAGAGGAGGAGGAGAAGGTGCGGAGCACGAGATGAAGGTCACAGATGTGTGGCTGCTGGAGACGCTACTTTCAGCTGCAGCTGGGCAGGCGCTGCGGAGATCTGGCATCAAAAGTTTATAACCCACGGAGGAAACGTGAGTGTCTGTGAAAGGAAGGGGAGGGCGGCATCGGCACCGGAGGGGGGAACACAGCGGGCCGGGGCTGGGCTGTTCTCCGGCTCTTGTGCTTTTGTTTAAATCACAGAGGGAAAGGAGAATTAAAAAAAAAAAAAAATACAAAAAAAAAAAAAATTAAAAAAAAATATATATATATAAAGCTCCCAAAATCCCGGTTCTGTCGCAAGATCGAAACTTCCCCGCGGAGCTGCAGGCGACGTCCCCGATGCTCCTCGGCTCTGCCCAGAGGGTCCCGGTGGCTGCTCAGGCTCGCAGCGGGGCGGGGGGGGCGCGGGGGGGCGGCGGCGGCAGCACCCCGGCCCCGGCCGGCAGCATCCCCGGGGTTGTCATGGCAGCGGCTCCAGCGCTGCCCGGCGCCTCGGCTCCCGCACGGCCCGAGCCCCGCACACGGGCGGGCGGGCGGGCGGCAGCGGGGCGGGATGCGCAGGAGGACACGCACATTAACCCCTGCCGCGCCGCGCTGCCACGAGGGACCCCCCCCCAACCCTTCACCCGCTTCAGCCCCGCTGCAGAGGGGGCTGTTCTCGCACCACGCACCCCCGAGCCTTCCCCACGGCCCCTCAAGAGCAGCAGGCTGCCCATACCCTCACCCACACCGGCATCTTTCCCCACATCCACTTGTTGATGCATATCCCTGGGGGGGACTGGCTCTGCTTTTCTCTCCCTGTGAGAAACAGGGTCCTGTCCCCACATCCTTGCCCCATGGGACGGTGTAAGACAGCTCCAAAGCTTCTGCCTCTCCTGTCCCTGCTCACTGACACTCAGACCCTCGAATTAGGAAGCCCAAGGCCTTTCCACCCCACCACTCAAAACAGTAAATTTCAACAAATTTCCTCCTCCAAATTTCCACCCACAGACCACCATTTATCTCCTCAAAGAGCAGCTGAGGCCACCAAGACCTTGGTGACCATCCAGACAAATCTTTTTCAGAAGAAAACTAACCCTGTGCTGCCAGTGTTCCTCACACACAGTTCCTCACACCCAAACCAGGCTGGACCTTGGCTGGGTGCTTCCTCCAAAGGACATCTCCCTCCTCTACTGATGGATCCCAGGGAGTCTGTCCCTTCCAGGGGCTGGGGAAAGGAAACAGCCACCAACAAAGGAGTTTCAGCTAATTCAGGACCCTGTCCTCATCCAGAGATCCAAACACAGCTGTTAGAACAGATAAAAGGGTTTTACAAGGTGTTTTCAGTGATGCCAAGTGCAATTTTCAGCAGAGCGGGTCCCTTGTATGTGGCAGTGGGACTCAGTGACCTTAAATCCCACTAGCCATGGGCTGGCACTGCAGAGAAGGGTGTTGGAGCCCAGCACCAGAGGGATGCTCACTGCAGCTTGGATAACCAGGACAGCCTGGGAGCCCAGGGAAGCACAGAGAAAGGCAGGGCTGAGTTTTCCATGAGAAAGCTCTTCAGCTGCTGGAAAGTTGGTTTAACCCTGAACGTGCAGGTTGGCTGCTTCCATGCCAGGGATTCTTTGAGAGGGGGAGAATGGGAGAGGAAGGACACTCTGTCTCCTTCCTGAGCTGCTCCACTCTGGCACGGAGGAGCTGTGTCTGCTGGAAGAGAGGGAGCAGCAGGAGCCAGCACAAACCCATGGCAGCCCCCAGCAGTGAGACCACAGGCGCTGCTGAGCCTCACCCAGCAGCAGGATTAGCTCCAGGGGACAAGGATGCTGCAGGGACCACAAGCTCTGCTGGGTAAAATGGTGTTTACCCCTTGGGATAGAAGCTGTAGACGTAGAGTGCGTGTAGCACAAAGCCTGCCAGAGCCAGAGCAATCCAGGAGAGGGAAGATTTATAGGGGAAAAAAGCCTGTCTGCCTCACAAAGAGACTGAGATTCTGAGAGAGCCATGGATCCACGAACAGATGCAAAGGCAGGGAATAAATGGACAGACAGAGCTGCTACAGACAGGTAAGAGGATATGGGGCATCAGGGAGGGCAGAGAGAGAGGGCTGGAAAAATAATGTGATCCATATTTTTGTAACTGGGTAGGGACCCAACAGCCTGGAGTGGCTGTGCAGGAGACCTGGCTCAACCACACTCATCCCAGAGGCCACTTTGGGCACCCCTCAGCGCTGCAGGCAGCCAGGTCAGCCTCTCCTGGCTTGGTGTTCTGGGCCACCCCATCACAGACATGTCCCAGTCCCACTGCTGGGGTTAACGGGACCTCCCCAGTGACTGCACTGCCATCAAATGAAGGGAGCAAGATGGGATGTGGGAGAGAAAAGGGCAAGGGAAAAGAACCTGAAATCCAAGAGGCTGCAAAATTTGTGTGAAGCACAAACTCAGCAGACAGAGAGGCAGAGGCACTTTTGCACCGACACAGTTGCAGACCTGAGGTTGCACAGGGTGGCTTCAGTTCAGGTCCATGGCTAAAAATATCGCCTTGCTGAGAGGGACTCAAGGCTGGCACAGGCCCTGGGGGCACCAGGCATATGGCAGTGGCGGATCCTGCTCCTCACGGTGACGTTAACAAGCCCTGACCTTCTCTCATCATCCCAGAGGCTCAGAAAGAAACTGAGCCGGCAAGGACGAGTCCCTGCACCTCCCAGCCGATTGTCAATCTCAGCTTTTATTAGTGGTGCAGTTTGGCCTCCCTCTCCCTCCGAGATTTCTCCCTCGTTGCTCTAATCAGGAGCTTGCAAATGTCAGGAGTACAGGCCTGGAAGTAATTAGTGAGGGACCAGAGCCTGGGGGCCGTGAGGCAGCTCAGCCACAGCGCTGCTCCAGCATCCTACTGGGAAGCAGCCTGCAGCCACTGGGACCTACGGATGGCCACCCTGGGTTTCACTCCCCAGCCTCATTCCTGCTCCCAGGTTATTTCCCCTTTCTCCACACAGCTCAGGGCACAGTGAAATGCTCACTGTGCAGCAGGGAGCGAGTCCAGCTCCCTTGGGATCAGTGCAGTGAGGGATGGAGTGACTGCAGTGCCACTGGGACACTGCACACTTGGCCAGCAAGTGCCACCTCCTCCTCTGGGACATTGCCTCTTCCAAAAGAGATCCAAGGACCATTTCTCAGTCGTTTTAAACCTCCCTGGGTAGGGAAATGCAAGGAAACATGGACACGGCTGCACCACTGAGATGTGCTTGTTTCACCCTAGGACAGCAGCTTTTCCCTCAGTGGGCACAACAAACCATGTGCTTGTCACAGTCCTCAGCAGCCAAAGAAAACTAAATCTTAAGGCAAAGATAAGAGGAAAGATCTTTTTTTTTTCTATTTTTTCCCTTTCTCTGAGGCGAACTTCACTGTCTTTCACCCGTTCAGCTTTGTTCAAAACAGAAGGGGTTAATGCTGCACCCAGGAAAGCAAAAACCCAGCAGAGCTGTAGGGAAGAGCAGTCCTTGGAGGCTTTGTGCTTGTTTAATCAAAGAGTAATCTTTGCTCCCAGGGATTCGCCCTCCAGCACCAGTGGAAGTGGAAGTTCTCCAGATCTCCCTCTGGAAACCCCAGACAAGATTTTTCGATGACAACAGCTCCTCTCTGGTCCCAGCTGGCAGACAGCCTCTGGCCCTTTTTTCCCCAAACTGGGCTCTTTAAAGGCATCTCTCTCCTGGGGCACGGGGAATTTCAAATCCTGAGCATCTTGGCCACCTGACCTGGCCAAGGCATGTGTGACACCTCCATGGTGAATGTGGAGCTGTGTCTCAGTACCCTGCACCATCCAGATGGTGTCTGGGCTCAGGGCTATAAGATTTTTAACTAATTTCTTTCCACACTATTATCCCCTCCTCCCTTTCCTCCCACCCCCTCTTTCTCTCCCTCCTTCTCTCCATCTGTCCCTACCCCTTTCTTCTCCACCTTTCTCTTGCACACTTGCAGCTGCTAATTTTTCCCTGGCATATTTGGCAATCCATCCCGACACCTCTTCCCCCACACCCCGCCGCCCCTGCTTCATGCTCTTCCCGTTTGCTGCCCAATATTGTCATTTCTTCACCCAAAAGAGACGGCATGAGCACAGGCAGGAGGAATATACACCCTCCCCATGCAGGGAGAATCACATCTCGCTGTCCTGGGATAAAACTGAGCGCCTATCAGTTTGTGGGAGGGGGTACAAGGCAAAGCATCATCTCTTTCCCAGGTGGAAAGCCTTAGGAATGGGATTCTGCACTGACCACTGACCACTGCCACACACACACCTCCCCCTCTCTCACCTCAGCCTCTTCTCAGCAGAATTTATTTATCCCACTTAATTTTTCCAGTTGTTTTATCTTGTTTTATCTTCACACTAAATCAGGCTCTCTCTGCAAACGGAACTTTTATTTTCCGTGCTGTTACATTTAATGCTTTTTATTGCATGAATTTAGCAAAAGACAAAAAAAAAACCCCAAAAAACAACCTACTGAGGTAATTGTGGGAAAAAAATGTGACTTGTTCTTCACATTGATCGTGGTGCTTGAGCTCCAAGGGCAGAAAATCCAGACTGGAGGCTCAAGCTCCTCACTGACACCTGGCTCAGGGCTGGTTTAGCAGTCAGTGCCCAGGCAGCCCCTCCAACACATGCCCAAAATGCACACACAAATCCTTCCCTCTTCCATAAAATCCCCCCAAGGCCACACAAACGCAGCCTGGAGTCAGGATTAGAGCGTGGGAAGGCAGGTCGTGGTTGAGCAGGACCCACAGCCCAGGCATCCCTGGGGATTTTAATGGGATTACTCTACACTTAATGCTCAGCCACAATCCCCAGCTGAACCCCAGCATATGGCACCTTTAAAGCGTGTGTAAACCTGACAAGTGAAATCCAAAACGGAGGCAGCTCTGCAGACACCCACCTGGAGCAGTTTGAGCAGCCTCCTCCTTACACCAAATATTAAAGGAATAAAAAACACCAGCTCTGAAAACACCCAGCGCTGCTCAAGCAATGCTCTGAGGGGCTGGGACACCCAGGGGCAGCAGAACCATCACAACAACACCCTAAAAGCTCAAAAAACACAGATTTAATTCTTCTGTAGCATTTCTGACAACCATCCAGAATGGTTTAGGGTTTTTCAATTTTTTTTTTTCTAAGGAAAGCAAAATGTTAAGATTTTCTTCACGATGCCAAGATTTTTTTTTTGTTGTTGTTGCCATTTCTGATGGTATTTAGTGCATTTGGGCAAATTTTCAGCTCCTGTGCAGTCCTTTTCCCTGAATACCCAACTCTAGAGGGAAGGGATGGGGGGGCATTACAGACATGTGACATTTTGCTTCATTGCCAAAACATTTCCATATCAAAACAGCCAAAGTTCAGGCTGCTTCACCAAGGATGCTGTCTTGGAAAAAAACCAAACCAAACCAAGCAGCACAACAAAAACCCCATCACAGTGCAGTCTCTGTCAAAGAGATGCTTCCAGGAGCCCTGTCCTAAATTTCCCACATCCCTGGGAAGCAGTGACAGGACAAGGTTTGACCTTGGGCAGGTTTAAATTGGATATTAGGAAGAAATTCCTCCCTGTGAGGGTGATAGGAACTGGCCTTTTTCAAGATGTGGGTGCCCCATCTCCATAAGGGACTTGAAAGGACTTCCAGTGCCACCCCTGCCATGGGCAGGGACACCTTCCCCTATCCCAGGGGACAGGGGACACTTCCCAGCCTGGCCTTGGACACCTCCCAACATCCAGGGGCAGCCACAGCTTCTTGGGCAGCGTGTGTTTAACAGCATTTTCCATCATTAGCACCAAATGAACTCTCCATGGGACAAGGTGTGGAGGCACAAACACGTTCCCAAATTAGTCCAGGAGTAGGAGAAACACCAGAAAAGGGGATCTGGACCACAGATGCTGAGCCTGGACATGAAATATGCATTTGAACCCTACCAGCCATTACAGACTGGAAATGGAAAGCAGGATCTGGGATCCACCCTTGCATCTACCACGGTCTCACCCTGGCCATGGATGCACAGGGAAGGTGTTGGAACACTCAGCTTCCCCCACCTGCCAAGTGGAGCAGGAATGCCTCTCCCCTCTCCTGGGAACATTACAAGGCTCATTTCATAGATGCTCACAAAGTGTTTTGTGAGCTCTGCGCTGAACTAATAAAAGAACAAATAAATAGATATCACATCTCCCCGTTTATCCTGTTTCTAAACACGAAGCCATGGTGTAGCCTCAGGGCTTATTTACAAAATACAGAGATGCAGGAATGATCAGAGAGCAGCTGTGCCACCTACACTCCATGCTGGAAAAGGGAAACACCACGCTCTGGGCTGTCCTGGGAGGCTCCAAACTGCATCCCCAGCACAGGTGAGAGAAAGGAAAATCCTGTCTTCCCATCCTCCTCCGTGTGTGCTGCTCTTTTCCACACCTGGATGGTACCAGAGCCTCTCTGTTCATGGAGCTGGCTGGGTTAGCACCACCAGCTCCTGTGGTCAGGGGCAGCAGGACCAGCAAATCCATCCCTGTGTGATGCACACGTGAGGGACTGCACACCCTGGAGCCTGCTCACACTCAGGGCAGCAGGGATTGCCTTCCCAAACCAAACCTTTTATATCAGCAGAGCAGCCAAACCAGCAAAATTTCAAGATAAAGAGGGAGGGAAGGGAAAAACATGCCTGACTGATTCCATAGAGATAAAGGGTGCCTTGAAAACTTGTATTCCTCTGAAGGAATGGCTTGTGCCCTGCAGCACTTGTGTACCCCCATCCCCTCCAACATGGTCCTCTCAGCTTGGGCAAGAGAATCCCAAATGGCTCCCACCACCACCCAGGGCAGCCCTGCCCTGCCACTCGTTTTTAATGCTGCCCAGGAAATGCTCCAGGCCAGGCTGGACGGAGCCTGGAGCAACCTGGGAGAGTGGAAGATGTCCCTGCCCATGGCAGAGGGTGGGACTGGATTATCTGGAGAGTCTCTTCCAACCCAACCCATCCTGGGATTTTCACACCTGCACACACACCCACTCTCCCAAACCAACCAACACAAACCAGCCTCCAGAACATCTCTTTTCTCTCCCTGTGAGAAACAGGGTCCTGTCCCCACATCCTTGCCCCATGGGATGGTGTAAGACAGCTCCAAAGCTTCTGCCTCTCCTGTCCCTGCTCACTGACACTCAGATCCTCGAATTAGGAAGCCCAAGGCCTTTCCACCCCACCACTCAAAACAGTAAATTTCAACAAATTTCCTCCTCCAAATTTCCACCCACAGACCACCATTTATCTCCTCAAAGAGCAGCTGAGGCCACCAAGACCTTGGTGACCATCCAGACAAATCTTTTTCAGAAGAAAACTAACCCTGTGCTGCCAGTGTTCCTCACACACAGTTCCTCACACCCAAACCAGGCTGGACCTTGGCTGGGTGCTTCCTCCAAAGGACATCTCCCTCCTCTACTGATGGATCCTGCTGGGGCAGCTCCTGGGAGCTCCCAGATCCTGCCTGTGCTGCTTCTGGAAGCAGTAGGAAGAGGCAGGAGGGCTGGGAGCAGAAGGGAGCTGGGTGAGATCGCTGCAGAACTGGGGAGGAAATTGCCCTGTTCCCCACTCCTCACCCCTCCCCACTCCCCTTGTCTCCAGGCACTGCTGGGCTGCTTTGGCAGCTGTGGTATGCAGGAAAAGGTCTGAACACTTGTTCTCAACCTGTCTGAACTACCCGGGCTGCTCATGCTGCAGGTCCCAGGAGAAATAAAAATTCTCAGTATTTTCAGTCTTCCCCTCTGTGGCCAGTGCAGATGATGTTTTTTCACCTTTGAAATTCCTTCTTCTAAGGGCTGAAGTGAGGGGGAGAAAACCATTAGGTGAGGGAAGGCTCTCGGTTCCTGCAGGCTTTGGAAAACTTCCCTGAGAGTTTGGTGGGAGCTGTGGGTAAATTCTGGTGCAGGTCTGTGCTCTCAGAGGCAGCAGAGCTGCTCCCTGCATGTCTCACTGCTGATTTATTCCCAGTGGTATCAGGCACAATGAGATAAATATGCAAGTGGCAAAGCTGGGGTGTGGATGGGAACATCTCCATCTTCCTAGGTCAGCTCTAATTCATCTGTTTCAGTCAGCCTGGCCTCAGCCATTCACTTCTGACTCCAACCCAATTCTCTTCAAAGCCCGGCTCTGCCTGGATGCTGGGATTAAAATCTAGGTTTGCAACAAACAAAACTGAGAGTGTTTTATGAGGAAGAGTAACCTTGGGGGAGGGTTTGACTGCGGTTTCAAAGGCTGAACAAGGTTTCTGTGCACAGCTCTGACTGAGTTCTGCTTGCTGTCAGCAATCCCTGCTATCTCCAGGCTGCTGACAAGCCGACAATCCCCCATACCGCAGGAAGGAAACAACCTGCAAGCTGCAAAGCCACTATCCCGTTTTGCAGAGAGAATGGCAAAGTAGGAAAAGACAAAGGAACCCAAATACCTCAGGGAAAATAAGAGAGCTGCCTACAGCTACCCTGGAAGCCCCAGGTCCCTCCAAAGCACTGTTCCCAATGGAGATATGGCTTGGAGCAGTCTAGGTTGTCACCAGGAGCTGCTGCTCCACAAACAACCAACCCTGAGGCTCCTTCTTCCTTAAAATCCCTTTAACCCCCCCCAATTCAAACAAGGACACACAGCACTTCAAAATCACCACTGCTCCCAAAACAGCAGGCACTGGGTCCAAATGGATCTTCCCAAGCTGGACAAGGTGGTGCAGGACACCAGGGTGACCCTACTCACCCCCAGGGAAGAGCAGGAGAGAGCAGGATGAGCCAGAGAAGCTCCATCCCTGCATCTCCTCCCGCTCCTTGTTATTAAAGCCGCCGTTTGTCATGTTAAGCAGCTGTTCTAACATAAAGCAAAACTATCAAGAAAAATATGAGTGTTGCAGATGGGCGGCATTTTCTTCCGAACTGCTTTATTTTTATTTATTTGTGGGTTTTTTTGTTGGTTTTTTTTTCCTTCCCATCTCCTTCACCCTTTACAACTACCCCTGCTATTGCAGCTGGCTCTGACCATCCTGATAAGCAGCCGCTCGCTCGCTTCTTCTGGTTTTTGCAGGCTCTTCTATTCATTGTTGTTTCTCTGTCGCTACAAATTGGCACTTCTAAAGAGATTTCCAGGCCAAGTATTAACCCCCTCCGGAGCCCAGGCACATAAACACACACGTTATTTGTCAAACGAGAGGAAGGCAGTGGAGCTGCAGGGAAATTTAAGTGACTTGTCTGAAAGAGCGGCGAACAGCGAAGGCGGAGGGGCTGACAGACGTTTCTTACTGCCACAGGACCTGCTCCCTTCCTTCCAGCCCTGTCTGCAGCCAAACCCCTGAAATCCTCCCTCTGCCCCATAAATCAGCAAACTCAGCTCCCTTTCTGAACTAAAAACAGGACCCTGGAGTCCTGACATCACACAGAACAAAATCAGGTTTCCACTCATTGCAAATTCTGGTCGAAACTCCTTTTAGGAAAAAAAAAAAGTTTTATAGAGGTTTTTATTTATTGTCAACTCCTGGATGATAAAATGAGGCCGCTACAAGCCCTATTTATTTCCCACCCTCGCAGGAAATGGAGGGGCTGAGATGTGAAACAAATCCAGAGCTCCAGCACTGACCCTGGGCTCGTGCTGGTTCGCAGAGCGCTGGGTGATTATTTTATAATAGCTGATAGCATCTGTGATTTAATGCAGCTGTTAGAAATTAGCAAGGACTCCATCGAAAGCGTCCCAGTCACTCACGATAACAGGCTAATAAATCATTCCCCCAGTGCTCCGTGGCATTTATGGTTCTATTTTAAAGATGCAAAGCATAGATCCGGCTGCTCTCCTGGATTTATTTTTATTTATACTTTTAATAATGCAATTAAATAAATAAATTTAGGATGTTGTGACTCTGTTGCCAAAAATGGCATCGATGAGAACTTCCCCTGCATGACTTCCCTTCGTTATTTTCTCCCCACTAGCCAATTAAAGGGAAAACAAATGGCTCCAAAGCTGCTCCAAGATATTGTTTCCGATGCATGGGGTGAAAAATCTCAGACCATGGAAATCCAAGGGAAGCAGAAAGAGAGATGGGGGAGGAGAAGGAAAAGGTGGGCTGGCTGTCACTCTCCATCCAGATTTCCTCCTGTCACACCTCAGTCCTGAACATCTAGAGGCAACATTTCATGGATACCTACAGGAATACACTCACAGCTGCCCAGTCTTCAATCAGCCAGCAAACACAGCTTTATTAATTCCTTATGGGGTGATAATCTGGAGCATTCCTTATGCTCCTAAGTAAGCAGAAAAGCAGCAGATTCCCTGTATCTCTCTACTCCAATCTGGGTGCTTAAAAACCTTCCCTGGCATGGGATGCCTGACCCCAGAGCAGGAGGAGGCTGTCCCGAGGCTGCCTGGCCAGCCTGGCTCTCCACTGAGCCACTTCAGGATGGAGCACACCCTGCTCTGCCTGCACCTTTCCTACCAAACCCAAGGGAATTGTACCTGAAATGGTTCATTGTGCTCCCCAGAGAATGGCCAAGGCAGGTGGGAGCACCCCCAGGGAGAGGCAGCTCATTGAAGTGAGCCCCAAATCCTTCCTTCTCTCTTCGTTTTCACCTTGCAGCAACACACTTTGGGACACTCTTGTGTCCCAAATGGCTCCATAAACTTCACAACGGGTGCACCAAGGAGCAAAGCACCCATCACTCTGCTCACCATCCTCTGGGATCCTCCTGCCTCTGCCTTGGCACACTCGTTTTTCCACCTGCCAGAAACCAACATGCACCAGCCTTCAAACGTCTCACTGATGGGGCTGGAGCAGAGCAGAGCCGAGTGGGGTCTTTAGAATTGGGAATTCAAACTCAGAATTGAGAGGAAAACCCTGCCATTCCCCAGGCTTGCATGCCAGGGAGAGGTCACGATGCATCTCTCCTGCTCTTCCCCCTAAGTGAACTCCCTGAATGCAGCGTGTCCCGGAATCCAACAAAACCCAACACACCATGGACAGCTCCAGGGTCACAGCTCCTTTCAAAGGGCTTCTCTGACAGGGTTCACCAGGCTGGCTTTGCTCAGCCACTTTAGAGAGAAAGGGGGAAAACCTTGGGAGCAGAATTGGGGCTGGAGGTGCCTTCACTGACTCCCAAGGGAGGCTCATGTTGGTTCACATTTTGAGCTTTTGTGGAGGGTTTTTTTTTACATTCCTTAAAAGGAGCCTTGTCGTGTATTCCCTCACAAGCCCTGTGAGCCTGACAAACACACAGACATCCTTGGTGGTTTTCAAGGTCAGCTTCACCCCTGGGAGCTTTCCATCACTTGAAGACCTGATCCATCCTGAGTCCTGTGTGGAGAACCCTGACCCAAGGTGAGGAGCAAGCACGCCAGTGCCTCACCTCAACATTACCACCCTCCTTGCTCTCATGCCTTAAATCCCACCAAAATATTAAAATAAGACTGTTCTTTCTCCTTCATCTGAGAGTATTTTCAGTTAATAAGGAGAAGGAACCAATTTATTTCTCGGTCACGCACTAAACTCTGGTCTTAGCAAGTTTAGAGTAAGCCAACACCCAATAAAGTCTGCACAGACTTCACTGGAGCTGAAGCAGATCTCTGCTGGGTCCATTTAAAATGTTCCAAGCATTTCCATCATATCCTTACTTTTAAGTAGAGTTACAGTCAGAAAAATTACTCTGCATACATGACCCCAGAGGTTTCATATTTCTTTTCCTGTGATGACAGTTCCCAACCAGATCTGCTTAATTTACAAGTTGGGAGATAGGGTTGCTTTCCCCCCTCCTTAAAACTGCCAGCCCTGCAAATTCCTCTGGAATGGAAATAATTGTTTCTCCTCACCAGCTCTGCCACTGGAGTGCAGGATATACAGCCCTGGGCATAGCTCCCGAGTGGATGGGATAGGGAATCCCACCCCAGTCCCCATCCTGGCTCTTGCTGACCACAGGCAACCCAGGAACTCAGAGAACATGAGGATGCTGAAGATGGAGATCTTCAGAAAAAGCCTCCATGCCTGGCTGTGAGGTCTCCTTTTAATTATAGAAACTGATTTTTTTTGCAATTACCGTTTAATATAATGCAATCTCTCATTAAAGCAAAGGGTTCAACTGCCCTGATCTTTTCCCATTTAACAAAGACAGCAGGAGAAGGCTCTGGGAATTGGCACCACCCACCAGACTGGCATCTCTAGCTCAGGAGTGCTGGGTCAGCCAGGAGAGCTGTTCCTGGCATATTCCCAGCTCCCTGCAGAGTCAAAACAACCAGAGCTGCTCTGAGCAGGGAGATCAGAGGTGTTCTGAGGAGGACAGAGCAGGGAGCACACAGCCTGAGAGCTCCATGGGGCTCTGAGCTCCTTCTCTTTGCTCCCCCTGTAAGATTTTTGGGTTTGTGCATCTCCCATGGATGGAGGAGCCACAAGTCCATCAGCCCATCTGGGATTTTTCCTGCCCTTCCTGACAAGCTGCTGCCATCCTCAGAGTTCAGCAACATCATCATCTGACACTGAGGCTCCCCATATGTCCCTCCCTGAAGTGTTTTCATCCTGCAAAACCCCATTAATGCCTTTCTAAAAGAATCAAGCCTAGACAGGTGTTCCCATGGGTCCAGCCAGGCCTCATCCCACACCCAGCATCCAAAGGAAAAGTCCTGTTCCCTTCTTCAGAAGACATTTGGTACAATTATTTCCTTCTTTACCCCAAATCCCTCTTTAACATGCAAGAAAATGAAGCAGCCTTGATCTCCAAGAAAGAAGAGGGTTTCAGAAAGCACTTATAGCAAGACTTTAATAATAAAAATTCTAATTAAATTTTTACATGTTTAAACACATTTGTCATGTATTTTCATTAATAGCATTCTGTGCTGTCTTTAATTTGATAATCTCCTCACCCTGTGCAAATAACCTCCTCCAAATCCTGAGGCGCATCTGGCACACCAGGGAGCTGGAAAACATTCCTGAGGGTACACAGCACATGGGGGGCAGAGATCTGTGGTCCTCTGCTGGGATCAACAGGAATGGGAATGGGGAACACAACAGAGGGAGCAATCTGGAAATTGCCAGAGCCACGTTACAGCAGCTCTATGGCAAGTGGAGATGTGAGAATGCTTTCCCTGCTAGGACCAGTAAACAGCAGGTGAAGAAGCAAGAGGACAACAGGAATCAGAGGCAGCTCTCAGAAAACATCCTGGTTTTAAGAGCATTGACACATTAAAGAAAAAACACTCAATTTTCCAAAGCCTTTAAGATCTTCTGAGCTTCAGTTCTTCTCCCTAATGTCAAAGATAAAACTGAGAAACAAGAAATTATCCCGAATATGCCTCATTCACAGAATCACAGGATCGTCACAGAATGGTTTGAGTTGGAAGAGACCTTAGAGCCCACCTTGTTCTAATGGGCAGGGACACCTTCCACTATCCCAGGTTGTCCAAGCCCTGTCCAACCTGGCCTTGGACACTCCCAGGGATGGGGCAGCCACAGCTTCTCTAGGCACCCTGTGCCAGGGCCTCACCACTCTCACAGGGTGGAATTTCTTCCCAATATCCCATCTAACCCTGCCCTTTTCAGGGTTAGAAGCCTTCATCCTTGTCCCATCAGCAGTTCTCAGAAAACATCCTATTTTTGAGACCATTGGCACACTAAAGACAAGCCCCTCAACTTCTCAAAGCCTTAAGGATTTGATGAGCTTCAGCTTCTCTCCCTAATGTGGAACATAAATGTGGGGAACAAGAAATTACCCGAAATATGCCTCAATTGATTCTGACTTCTATCATTCCATCTTTAGAGGGGGTAAAAAACCAGCAGACTGATTCCAGCTGCTTGTTGATTCCTCCCTGGAGCAGCCTGGTGTTTAGTAGTAGCTGGGCAGAGCTCCTCTGCAGTTATGTATTTATTTTATGAATATTATTATTATTATTTTTAACCGTGGAATCATTTTATTAATATTAATAAACCCGCAGAAAGTGCTAATTTCCTCCATCATTCTCCTAATTACCTCTATTGAATTGTGAGGATCATCTGCATGAATAATGATTCCCTGTGCATTTGCTTCACTGTTCAGCAAAGGCATCAGCAAGAGCCAGATCCTGCACCCACAGATGGCAGGGAAGGAGCTTTGGAAGCACCACCAGATGCCTCCTGCAGTAACTCACGGCCTCTCCCCAGCTTCAAAATCCTGTCTGGGCCACCAAAATCATTCTGCATGACCACAAGGGGTGGAACAGGTCTGCTAAGGGGAGGTGACCCTCCTCTGCTGCTTCTCAGGGCACAAGGGCTCTCTCTGCTGCTCTGGAGCTCCAACACCTCCCCAAGTCCTTTCAAACAAAGATCACATGGACAGACCATGACTCTGGCCCTTCTGGCCACTCCAGAGACAACAGCAAGCTTCTCCACTATTCTGGATGAGGCAGAACCTCAGCCTGGGTTTTGGTCCAAGAGCAAGGAGCCAGCACAGCGTCACTGAGGAACAGCTGTGACTGTCCCACCCCTGGAAGTGTTCAAGGCCAGGCTGGGTGGGCTTGGAGCAACCTGGTCTAGTAGGAGGTGTCCCTGCCCATGGCAGGGGGTGGAATGGGATGGTTTTTACAGAAACATCAAATCACAGAATTAAGTAGGCTGGAAAAGACCTTTGAGATTGCCAAGTCCCAGCACCACCTGCCATATCACCTACCACCTACCCCACCAGCACCTTACCAACTTTAATGTCCCTTCCAACCCAAACCACCCTGGAATTCCATGGTATCTCCCTTAGTCACACACAGGGACTGGAACCAGAAGTTCCCAGATCAGGTGGAGGAAGTGATGCCAGTGACAACTCTTCCCAAAGCAGGGTCTGCAAGACAGACTTCCCAGGAAAGACTGAGAACAGAAAAGCCTTCCATTTATTTCTTTTCTTGTTGCTGATACCAAGGTGTTTTTCCTCTCCTAGTCATCTATAAGCTCCTGAAACCACAGCATGGGAATGATATCCAGAAACACCCCAAGCGCTGGTGTTCAGCACAAAACCAAGGAAGATGCATCAGTGTCACCTCCACGGCTCCTTCACAGAGTCCCTGCTGTGCTGGCTTTGCAAGATGAGCCACAAGAAAAGGGACACCAGCGCATCTCTGTAGTGTGTGACTGCAGCCCAGCCTGGCAGTGACAGCTGCACAACCCCCTCGGGCTTGCTGGAGGACCATAAGTCTTTAAAATATGTATGATGTTCTTGGATGGGCTCCATTCCCTGCAGCTCCCCCACGCCTGCGGGATGCGCAGGGACGCCAGCACATGGCACTGTGACACCGTGTCCCCACCATGGGCCCTGGGCAGGACCTGGCATCCTCTGCCACTGCTGCCTGCTGCAGGACATCTGGCTAGGGAGAAAATTCCGAGCACGAAGGAGAGCTCCATAACCACCACTGCTTTTTTTTCATAGCAGAGCAGCTCTGGCCAGCTGCTTGCTGAGGCAGAGGGAAAAGCTGGGATATTTCTGAGTCCCTCTGCCTGCTTCACTCCCTGTGAACACACTCAGCTTCTGTGACATCCTTCAGCCACAACCCCACACTGTGAGGTGGCCAGAGGCTCCCTCTCTGCCTCCACAAAGTTCCCTTTGGAAAAGGAATAGGATGCACATCCGTGTTTTCCTGGTGGGGAGAGGGGGGGTAGGTTAGTGAGGCTCTCATTTCACAGGAGAGGCTGCCCGGATCGTATTTGTATTCATTTTCATGAAATCCCCATAAAAGTCACTAATAGAACACAATCTGCTAATTAAATTTCACGCAGGAAGGCATTTTCACCTTAGATTAGCAGTGTCCTTGCACATTTTTTGCTACTAATGTACTAATAACATCTTATTTATCTTATAAATGAATTCCGTTAGACTTATCATTAAACTTGAGATATTAATGTGCTCAGATGAACTCAACGTGAAAGGGGGGTGTGATAATTCCAAAGGGATGGAAAACACAGATTCATTTTCCTTCTATTTTGCAGCTGGGAAAGAAAGGCAGCGGGCTGACAGCTCTGGGGAGCAATGTCCTGATGTTAATTGCTGCAGAGGTGTGAGGGAGGGCAAGGAGTTCTCCATGGATCCTAGGGATGCTCTAGCCAGGCACAGGACACACCCAGAACTTCTGCATCTCCAGAGGTTCTCTTTGTGGGAAGATCCATATTGAGTGGTTCCACACCTCAGAAGAGGATTGAGGTGCATCTCAACCCACCAGACCATACCTACAGACCTCCACCCCAGCTCAGGGCTTCCACTTCCCAAGGAATCTCTCTCTCACCACAGATGTTCCATCTGGGTGTGCAGACAGGCACCTGTTTCCCAGCTCAGAGCTTGGCTTTAAAATATTTGTGGAAAGCAGGAAGGAGGTGAGGGAGAGGCGTTCTTGATCATGAATCTTGGCAGGATACAGCTGCTTCCCCACGACTGGCTGGAAGATGGATAAGGGGGAGGAGGCCAAGCTGCAGTGTTTAAATCCAGATCTGCTCCACTGGATTTTCTGAACACATCCTCCCAGCTCCCTTGCACCCAGCTCCAAGGAACACATCCCTGTCCTGCTGAACACCACGTAAAGGTGCAGTGCCAACCACCAGCACCTCAGCTGTGCCTAAAGGAAGGGTTTTTTTTCCAGCTTTTCATTCTGTTGTAGCTTTTCATCCCAAATCAAGGTTTACTCTTTATGCAGATGGGATCAAATCCTGCCCTGGCTGAGCCAAACAGGAGCAGCGACTGATTCCTCCCTTTCGTAGAGGCTCTACAATGTTTAATAACCAACTCCGCTGAAGAAAACAACATCCGACCTGAGATATTCTGACAGCAGCGTTTTCTCCCCCTTCCTGAGGATCCACGACTTTCCCACTTGTAATTGGATGAGGCAACATTGACATCCAGTGGCCGATGAGATTAATCGCAGCAAAGCCGGAGTGAATTCCCAGGGGATGGAGAGAGCGCTGGGAAGGGCTGGCATTGCCTGGGCATCAACAGGCAGAGATCAGCAGGATCCCACTGCTGCCCTGCCCTGCCCTGCCCTGCCCTGCCCTGCCCTGCCCTGCCCTGCCCTGCCCTGCCCTGCCCTGCCCTGCCAGGACCAGCGGGATGGCAATTCCAGGCTGCCATTCCCAAATTTTCCTCCACGCTGGAGGGGACTGCGGGTCCAGCAGCACAAATCAGCATGGCTGCTCCAGCTGGAGGAGTGTGGATTTGTGCTGGTGAGCCCCTAATTTTGTGTCCCAGTCTTGTGAGAAGCACAAACAGTGTGAGGTGCAAGCCAGAGCTGCCCTGCTTTATTTCAGAGAATCATTTTTCCCAGTATCAGTCATGGTGGAAAAGCCCTCTAAGACAGCCAAGTCCAACCATTAACACTGGATTTTTCCCAGTGGCTCACCAGCACTGGCTATGACATTCCAGAGAGGTGGGGACACATCTTGCTAAGCACAGATCCATCCTGCCAGTGAGCAGCCTCTCCTCAGGTATTTACACCTTTCCTACTCATACATGGAGCCAAAGCCTCCCAGCTGAGCCCAGGAGCCTCTCTGCTGCCCCAGGCTCACCCTGGATTTCCCTCTCCATGTGCCCAGAGCACAGAGCTCTGACCATCACACACCCACCAGCTCTTGCTGTGTTTTACTTCCACAGCACCGTGGCACAGGGCTGAGACTCCAGGAATGGTTTGGGCTGGAAAGGACTTAAAATCATCCAGTCCAACGCCCTGCCATGGGCAGGGACACCTTCCACTATCCCACATTGCTCCAAGCCCTGTCCAACCCGGCCTTGGACACTTCCACAGACACTGTGCCAGCCTGTGCCAGGGCCTCCCCACCCTCATTGTAAAGGTTTTTTCCCCATCTCAAACTGACCTCTGTCACATTAAAGCCATTCCTCCTTGTCCTGTCACTCCATGCCCTTGTGAATTTTATGGATCCCCATTACTGTGGATAATTTGATGACTTCCCATTCTCAAAATGTTTTCCAGATGCAAGCTACAGCTGGACACCCGTGAGGTTTGGAGGAATTCCTGTATTCTGAGGCCCCAGGAAGGGAGGAAGACTGTGATGGATGGGGCAAGGCTGTAAATCCCTGGTCAAAGCCTGAATCCTGGCCATTTTGCCAAGCACAGAACAATTTGCATGCTTGTGTGGGCAGTTAGATGCTGTTCCCTCCCCAGACAGCTGTAAAAACCAGAAAGACTCCCCCTCCTCAAATCTGCTTTAAAGGTTCCCCGGGTTCTGTGGGGCTTTAATTTTATTTTAAAAAATATTAAGGCAGATTACATGCTACACAATTAAATATTGATTGGGAATTCTCCCCAAGTAGGTTTCCCCCTCCATCTCTCTGCCTCCACGGGGAGACTTCAAGTTCTGTTTCCTAAGCTGTCCCCATCCAGTGATTACGTTCATTAGGACACCAGTGTTGTGGTTAAAAGTACTTTCTTTGCTGCTGTACGTTTAATTAGACAACTCTTTCCCAGAAATTATTTATAGCCAAGCTTGGGAGCTATAGTTAGTCCGAATGTAAATAAGATTCAAAAGGGAAATCCCAGGGCACCCCTGTGGCTGGTGAGCCGCTCGCTTCAATCCATTAGCACTGGTCCCAGCGCCCCTGCTTAGCACAGCCTTCCAGGGCTTTATGGCTGCAAGTTGTGCTATTTAACAAAATAATAAAGCAAACCAGCCCAGGCACAGGTTTCCAATCCCACTTCTGATGGACAAAGAATATTTTCCCTCTTGTCAGCGCGGGGAGCTGGGAAACTCCCCAGCTTGTAGAAGGAACAGGATGTGGATGGAGCAGGGCAGCAAAAAGCCTTTGTCCTCAGTGGGAAAAACCTCAAATTAATTAGACCAATGCAGAACTTTTCAAACCCCTCAGAACACCTGAGCAGGGCTCTGGGTATGTTTGGAAAGACTGGGTTTGGAAATGTGCTGAGCAAGGAAGGACCCAGTGTCTTAAAACCCTTTGCAACACATTCATGACACATCATGAAGCACTGTAATTCCTGCAGGAAAAGTGAGGACTCAGCTCTGATCCTCACCAAAATGACCACAGAATTATGGGTTAGAGTCACAGAATCATTAAGGTTGGAAGAGACATCCAAGATCATCAAGTCTGACCTTAAGCTGGAGGGGGAATTTCAAGGTCATCTAGTCCATGTCCCAGTCAGACCTGCTCACAGACACACCCACCACCTCCAGGTGGGATGTTCCTCCCATCCCAGTCCTCCTCTTTTGGAAGAAGCACAGTCAGAAAACTAAATATCACAGAATTCCAGAATGGTTTGGGTAGAAGGAACCTTACAGCTCATCCCACTCCTGCCATAGACAGGAACACTTTCCACCATCCCAGGTTTCTCCAAGCCCCATCCAATCCCCACCCATGCTACACTTCCAGGAATGGGGCAGCCAGAACTTCTCTGGATGATGGCTCTGCTTTCAACCCAAATTTAGCTCTGGACTGGACAGACAAAGCCATCCCACCATCCCACAAGAGCTTTGTTGGGAATATTTGCCAACCATCACATTCACCATCCATCAACAGAGCAATCCAGCCGGGATCCTCCTGCCTCCTGCTTCACAAACAAGCATCACTTGATGGCTGATTCACAGGGTTAATATTGCGTTTTCACACCTTTGTCTCTCCTCCTGGCATTTGAGGGAGAGGAAAACCACACTCAAGCAGTGTTATGTAGCACAACAGCACTCAGCTGCTCAGAAATCGCTGCTCCAGGCAGGGAGCAGCTGATAATGCAGGAAAAACAGTAAATCTCTAAAAACCCCAAATAACCAGGAGCACGCTGAAGTTCTCTGCACCAAGCACGGCAGCCACTGGATGCACACACACTCCACTCGTGGCTCTGCTGGGACCAGGAGATGCAAAATTAAACTCCAAAATCTCGGCTCTCACTTTTGATTTTGGCTGCCACCACACCGAGCTCCCCGGTGCCACAAAACCGCCTGCCCGTGTCCCAGGCCCGGTGGTGACAGTGCCAGCAAGTGCCACCAGCACTGCCAAGCCCAGGCAGGAGCCATCACCGTTCTGGAGAGTAACACCGTGGGGAGGTCTATTATTTTAAACATATAATTGATTCTAATTCATCACTTATCGCACAGTGACAGATTTTTATATAGTTTATTATCTCAGTCGCAGCACGAGGGCCCGGGGGGGCTGGCTCCTATTGTTCAGCAGCTCCTGCTCCTGCCTCATCTTGAGCTGCTCCTGTTATCTGTCTGATTAAGTTAGGGATTCTGGTATCTCGGGGTCCCCAGGTGAATGCCAGCACTCCTCTCCTCCCCTGGAAGGATCTGAGCAGCCTTTGTGCCCCTCTCCTCCTTGACCCGGCTGTCAAGGAGATCAGTGGATGGTTTTGGGGGATATCACCCCCTGCTCCCAGCACCCAAAGATCCAGGAACACAGGATCGAGTTCTTCAGACCATGCAGAAAGAAACCTGCACCCTGTTCCTCCATCCCATCCCATCCCATCCCATCCCATCCCATCCCATCCCATCCCATCCCTCACTCCCAGAACCTCCACTGGGAAATACAGAAGTGAAGGGGCCCAGCCCCACCAGGTTTAGCACAGGGTGCACAAACACCTCTCAGCTTCCCAGCCCCTTCCAAAATCAACCCAGCCCCATCCACAGCGCTGGGCTGCTGCACATGGGAGAGTCCCACTGCTTTTCTTCCTCCTCCTCCTCCTCCTCAGTTCTTCCCCTTGTGCCACAGATAGGAGATCACAGCTAAAATGGGTCGATTTAGAATTTCCATTTCACAAGGTGCTTTCAACTCCTTCACGCTTTGTTTTCGCTTGGATTCGGAATGAAAAAACCCAAAAGCAGCCGCACACTTTCTTCCGATGAGCTCAGCAACTCCGAAACTGCCAGAAACCAGAATTTTCCTTTGACGTTTTAAGAAACCACTTTGCAATTTCACTATTTCATTTCAGCATTTTAGATTATTTTGAATTATTTCTACAACATTTCCCAATGCTAAATGCAACGCTGAGCATCACACAGCACAGCTACGAGGGTGTCATTATGTGACATAACATAATGATTGAAACATTTGATCCTATTTTAAAATCATTAAGGGCTGTTGCTTTTCCATTCTGATTGAAACATCTTGGGGTTGTGGTTTTTTTTTTCCCCCTAGATCAAAGCATGTCTTGTTCAAAATGTAAGGAAACAGTTTGACATTGTTCAAAAATGGCGTCAAAACCAGTTTTTACAACACAAACAGCAGAGACTTTCATCTCCGTGTCAAACTACTTCATTACAACAACAAACAAGAGGCACTTTTATCTAAAACTGGGATGTTTTAGCTGACTTTAAGTAGCAGCTGCCCTTAATTATTTTGAAAAAGAAAAGGAAACACTGCAAGGATTAATCTGCTTTGGTGTGGGTGATGTGTCATAGAAATATATGAATAATAAAAACAAACCTCCAAACACAATCACATTCAAGAAAAAACTTTAAAACAATGGAGTTCTTCAGGATTTTTCTGCTGAGGAGAGCGCAGTGAGGAGGGTCTGTGCATGTGGGGATACTGGAAGCAATATCTGTGCTCTGTGAGCCTTTTTTCAGCTGTCACCAAGCGATGTAAGACCAGGTGTGGCATCAAAACCAACAGCCCTGACCTCACAGCCAGGCTTTCCCAGCAAACACACCCAGAAAGCTCAGGAAGGAATTTTTGCTGAGGGTAAAAAGGAAAACTCAGCTCTGGCTTGGACTGGATGTCCCAGCAATGCCATCCCTGATGTCCCCTCACTGCAAGGGATGCTCTGTACAGCCAGGAATGAGTAACATCACTAGACAGACCTTGATAGGCTTTAATTTGATAAGAAAAGCAGTCAAAATTCCTTCCTGTACTTGGAGGGAGTATCCAAGGAAGTTGAAGAGGGACTCAAGGGAAATGGAGCAAACTGCCAGAGAGCAGGTTTAGATTGAATATTGGGAAGGAATTCTTCCCTGTGAGAGTGGTGAGGCCCTGGCACAGGGTGCCCAGAGAAGCTGTGGCTGCCCCGTCCCTGTTCAAGGCCCAGCAGGATGGGGCTTGGATCATCCAATGTTTTTTTCACATAGAACTCAGTGCCAGGGGAGATGAATTGTCCAACCCCTTGAAACAGTGGGAAGGAAGTGAGTAGTAACAGTAATTATAAATGCATCTTAGACTAAACAAAGGGACATTTTCCAAACACACACCTACACACGGAGAGGGGGAGGCTGCAATCTGCCCAGGCTTCAGTGTTGATTCAGATGGGATCAGAGCGATCCAGAGAGAACCACGCCAAAACAGAGCAAGTTAAACACACTGCCTGACCAGAAAAATTGCTGTTAGAAGCACCAGCTTAGAAAACACAACTTTTCCCATTCCTTTGGGTGCCCCCTGACACCACGGTGGCAGGTGACCAGCAGCAGCTTGGGCACGATGCTGCTGCTCTCCAGAGCCCTGCATCCATGCTGCATCCTTGGAAACCAAAACCCTCCTCTCCTACAACCCAGAAGAGGCTCTTGAGGTGCTCTCAGCTCTTCCTGGGAGAGGCTTAATATTTCTGAGGTGGGCTGGGGCTGGGATCTCGGGTGCAGGAAGGAGAGCACTCGTTTGCCCACCAGCTATTGCCTTTGCTGCTGACATTTTGCTCGGTGTAGGATGAGCTTCCTCCCCCACTTCCCCTAGGAATGACACCGCTGTTATCTCCACTGCATCTAAAGCACACACAGACTCAGTTTAGGGACAGTTAATTTCCAATTCTTTCCAGATGGGTTGGAATAATATCCCCAGGTGGTAAATACATTATTAAGAAGGCAGTTTGGTGTGAAATTGGCTATTAAAATATAGATAAAGTTTAATATATTGAGCTCCTTGTCAGAAAAATCACTTTAGAGGGAGCTTATTATTTGTTTGATATTAAAAGAGTCACAGCTCCGCTCCAAGTGACAAATGGGGAGGGGGAGGAAATGCCACCAGTAATGAACAAAAGCTTTTTAACATTTAAATTTAGGTTTCCGCTCAAGGCCCCGTGTTGTTCCGGGCACACCTTCCCTGCAGGTCCATCTGCAGGGATCAGGAATTCAGCATCCCTGTCCATCCCAAACCCTGGTCCATCCGCAGGGACCGGGAATTCAGCATCCCTGTCCATCCCAAACCCTGGTCCATCCACAGGGACTGGGAATTCAGCATCCCTGTCCAACCCAAACCCTGGTCCATCCACAGGGACCGGGAATTCAGCATCCCTGTCCATCCCAAACCCTGGTCCATCCACAGGGACTGGGAATTCAGCATCCCTGTCCATCCCAAACCCTGGTCCATCCGCAGGGACCGGGAATTCAGCATCCCTGCCCCCCAAGCGATGCTGCAGCAGGAACAAACATTGCTCTCCTTTGGGGAATGTCAAACCAAGGCTTCCCCTCCTTGCTCCATGATTCCTCACCCCCTGGGGCATTTCAGGGCAGAAATCAAAACAGGAATAATTAAGAGGGAAATGCCACTTTATATCAATCCAGTGGGATCACAAATCCCATGGTGTGACATGCTATGCTCTAATGAGGGCAGGACTCCCCTCCCGCTGGAGTGTCCCATCACTACGGCTCCAAAAGGAAAAAGTTTTCCAGCAAAACCAGATAAAGCTTTGGGATACACTTCCCACGCATCTGGAGCAGCAGCATCCCTGCCTGGGTGGGATTCCTGAAGGATAATCATGCAAAACATCCCTGGTATGAAACGGATTAATCAGAAGGAGGGAGACAAGCTGCATCTTCCCGCGGCTCCGCGCAGGGCTCGAGTTAGGTCTCCTATTACTAAGACTTCATTAGTTTTACAAAATATCCTACAGAACATTTTCTAGCAGGCTATGAAGAATCATAAATAATTAAAATTAAATTACACTTGTCAAGGAAATGAACGAACCGCTTCTCCGCGATGCATTATCCTCCCGAGCTTATTCCTTTATTTTTAAACATCTCCCTTAAAAACTTCTCCTGTTTTTCCAGGGTTAGAACAATGTGCTCTTCGGACAAAAAAAATGCCACCAAGCTGATTTTTACCCCAATTAGCCACAAAGCAGAGGAAATGACAATTTAAATCAATGGTGCTACAGCACATGTACCCACATTTGAAACCAACAGTGGTGTTAAAAGCATTATTAATCAGCATTATTATTAGCTGGCAATTAGCAAACTTCAATAATTGGCACTTATTAGATCTTCCACTTGATGAGAATTTACTGTCAGAAGCCTTTGAGGGGAGGCACAATAACAGTGGAAAACATCTTAACTAATTAATTAAGCCTCCCAACAGCTCCAGAATCCTTATAAATTGAAAAAATAAAAGGGGAGAAAAGGCATTTTGTCAGTGCCAGAGTTTGTGTCAAGGCTCCTTACCCCGAAATAAGAGTTTGCTCTGGGCTTGCAGATGGCACCTTCACACCACTGCCCCGTGCAGGAACTGAGCTCCTCTCTCACCTTCCTGTGCCTTATGGTTGTAGTTATTTATCTCATTTTTTTTCCCTCCCATTTTCCAGAACTACTTAAAAGTTCTTTCTACAAGTTCTCACCTCCCAGGGGTGCAGGGATCCCTCTGGGGATGGGGGGTCACCTTCTGTCTCCTATTTCTGTTCTCTGCTTAGGTTCTAATGGTTTGGATGTTTCAACAGCCCCACTCTGCTCCAGTTGGGGCCTGGAGGAGAAGAAAGAAGAGGACAAAGAGGACAAAGAGGACAAAGAGCTCTGTGAGCCCGGCTCAGCTGAGCTTGGACTCCTGCCTCAGTTTACCCCTTCACCACACAAATGCCCCTGTGATCACGCCTCGTTAACATCTGTAATGGGATTGGAGTTTCTGGGATGAAAGGTGGGATAGCAGCGCAGGCATTAATGAGTTAATCAATACCTAATTCCTTCAATATTTGTAAAAAAACAATTAAAAAATCCCTGAAAACACATTTTACCCAGGGAGCTTTACACACCCAGATTTACACCCCAGGGCTGCCCACGCTGGTCCTGACACCTCATTGCCCAGAAACTGCTTTTCATGTGGGGGATTTTTTTTTTTGGCTTTCTCCTATAACAACAAAAGGAGATGGCCCAGCAAGAAGTACCTTAAATAATCCCAGCATTTCATCCTGGCACTGGAGATGGAGAACATGAGGCAAGCAGTGCTGTGGATGTGGAAGGGGAGAGCCACACGCTGAGTGCTGTTCCCCAGAGAAATGTGGGGTACAGCAGTAGGTACCTCTGTTTAACTGCACACTGCACCACGGACTGCAGGGAGACCCCAGGGGGACACAGATCCCTCAATGATCGCCAGGACAAACTGGTGCTGATGGTGCACTGGGGCTCCTTTTCCATCCAAGGGATGCTGAGAGCACATCCCCTTTAGAGGATTCCCGCAAGGCTTTGGAGAGGAAGATCCAGGTTTCATCTACAGTCCCTTCCACACTGCACTGATTCTCCAAGCAGAGCTGCAGCTGCTTCTCCAAAGGAAGCTCCCACCCCTCGGTGCCATCTCCTGGCTTCTCTTCCCAGCACTCAGGCACAGACAACTCTTCCCCAGCCCTCCCGGAGCCTCCATCCCCGGCTCCCCGCCCCGGAGGAGTTCGCAGAAACTGCCTGCACTAGTGGGGGAGGAGGAGGAGGAGGAGAGGAAGATCAAGGTTGCTGCTGCTCCTTTCAAAGAGGGCCTGGAGAAGCCTGGCGGAGAGGCGGGGCTGCCTGCAGGCTTCCCCAGAACATCTTATTAGAGTCACTTTCACACATCACTTGAAAGCCGCCTGACAACGTCCTTCCTATAACAAAGCAAATATTGTATAAATTAATAGTCCTTCAGGGAAAGACAGAGCCAAGCGTTTCCCGTGGCAGCCCCCAGGGCCACTTCCCACAGCCTGCTCCTGGGGAGGTGACACGAGGACACACGAGCAGAGGTCCCTGGATGCCAGCTACACCTCAAAACCTGCACGGAGGAGGCTGCAAAAAGCAAAACACTCCCTGAATCCTGACTGCTCTCGGCTGCTGCATTCCTGAGGCAAGCCCAGGGATGGCTCTGGTATCCCCATCAGTATCTCAGCACGCACGTTTGTAATTCATGAAGGAAAAGTGACGCTTCTGCGAAAGCCATGGCGTGTTTGCAGCTCTGCAAACCCGAGGGCTGCTCCCACTCCTTGCAAGTCGCAGGTGCAGAAGGCCTGCAGAGAGGAGATAGGCTGTGGGCTTTGTTCAGAAAAACCAGGAGACTCCTGGATTTGAAAGGCATTGGAAGCGCTGTCCAGGCTGGTCTCCTCCACCTGCCACTCACTCCTGCTGCGTTTGGCTCCAGGGGTGCAGAGGGGAGGATGCTGGGCTGGGATGCCAGGCAAGCAGAGCTGCTAAGCATGGCCAGGGATGGTTTGGTATTAAGATGGAGCTTGAAATCCTCTTAGAGAGGCTCACACCTGGCTCTGCACGGACTTTTGGTTGGTCGTGAAGTGCCTTGGATTTTCTGCGCCAGCCTGGGAACCTGCACACAGCACATTCCACCTCTTTCCTACTGTACTCCTAAAAAACACATCCCCCATTGTCCCCGGCTTCTTATCTTAGAGAGAAGGTTCTGGCAACCAGTCTCATAGAACTGTGGAGTCATAGAATGGTTTGGGTTGGGAGGGACTACAGATCATCTCATTCCACCCCATGCCATGGGCAGGGACACCTTCCACTATCCCAGATTGCTCCAAGCCCTGGCCAGCCTTGCCTTGGACACTTCCAGGGATGGAACAGCCACAGCTTCTCTGGGCACCCTGTTCCTTGTCCAATCCCCCATGGAAAGACCCGAGAGCAGACGGAGCTCCCTGCAGCCACTCCCCGACTGCATCAGCCTCCAGCGCCTCAGCCCCCGTGGTCTTTGCACAGCGAACCTAAAAACATCCACGGGGCTGGCTGCTGGTTTTCTCCCTTCCCTCACTTTGCTGCTATTCCCTTTCATCATGTTTAAAACCCCTGAGCTCCCACCTCCATCCATCCATCCATCCATCCCCGCCTGTGCGCGGCCGCTCGCCAGCGCCCCGCAGTTGATTTAACCTCTGTTATCTCTGTGATTAGCCCCGCCATGGAGCAGATAGTTGGCTCTTATCAGCCCATTAAAGAGCCAAAGAACGCTGTTACCAGTTTTTTATCTGCAAAACGCACACAAAGCCCCGCTGATTATTCTATTAATTTGTTAATGAACCTGTCTTGCCAGACAGACTCTCAGCGCCTTTCGAAGTAGGGGTAGGGAATTTTAATCTTCCTAGGGGTTCAGGCCCCGGGCTCACAAGGTTTTTCAGCTCCAAACTTCTGTAGGATATGAAACAAAAAGTTCAGCCCCGTTATCAGCTGCCAAACACATCCGTGAGGGTTCAGAAGCGAGCACCAAGACCTGGCTTGCTGCTGAGTGCCTTCCACTGCAGAACCCATCCCTGAGCCTGGAGGTGATGCAGGGTGTGAAAAACGAGGTTCACATCATTTTTATGGAATTTAAAAATTAAATAAAAAAACAATTAGGAGGAATAAAATAAAGTATACAGATACGGCCGGGTGTCTCTGCATTCACCTCACTAACAAAGGATTGTCCCTCAAAAACAGAACCCTGCTACATATCCATAAATTCTCATACATATCCATAAATTCTCATACATATCCGTAAATTCTCACATATTCATACATTCTTCTTAGGATCTTTGGTGTTCTTCTGTTCAGTTTTCTCTTGCCCCCTTCCCAATAGATCAATCCTCTTGGTGCCATCGAGATTTACATTCCCTGATACCAGAAATGCAATAAATTCCTCCCCCCCAGAGTTCTGGTCACTGCTGTCTTCATCTGAATAAGAGAGTTTACAAAAGGAAAAAAAGATCTCCAGTTATCTTTTTCAGTCTTTGGGTTACACAAACAAAAGTAGTTTTTGTTTTAATGCTATGTCATTGCTTAGCATACATGTATTATACCACTATTTCTAAGTTTCATTAATAACAGAAATAAAGACTATATTATTACAGCTAAATTTTCTAATCTTATACATATAATATTCATTATAATACTTGCGAAAAGCCAATAATATGATATCCATTTATAACATTGGGCATCAGCACCTTGAGCCTGACTTTGAGGAGTGCCATGCACCCAGACCAGCTCAAAATCATTAATTTCCCAGTCAAGAGTGCCACAGAGAGCCGGCACTGCCGGTGCTGTGGGGACAGGATCCACCTCTGGCTGGAGATAATCCTGTTTCTAAAGAAAGATGGTGCCAGGACCCACCAGCACAAAGGGAGGGACATCAAAGCCGCTGGCCTGGACCTCAGGTTGGACATCAGGAAGAATTTCTTCACTGCAAGGATTGTCCGGCATTGGAATGGGCTGCACGAGGAGGTGGTGGAGTCACCACCCCTGGAGGTGTTCAAGAAATAACTGGAGGTGGCACTCAGTGCTCAATCACAAGTTGGGCTCAATGATCTTGGAGGTTGTTTCCAGCCTAAATTCTGTGATTCTATGACCTGACAAGGAAGGTCTCCTTCCCTGCCAAGGACAGTTCAAAATCTTCCAGCTGACTCAGAAGTAATGAGATATTAAAAATAATATATTTGAGGCTGCTTTTGTCGACCCTCTGAGCCGCTGAGATTTGCAGGTGCACGCTCTCTTGCTCTGCAGGAGCCTTCCCACAGCACCTTAATGCCTCCCAATCTTTAATATATTTACTCTTGCAAGCCCCCTGTGCAGAAATGGTGATATTACAACTGCAGAGAGACTAAAATGACACAGAAAGACAGCAGCAAAATGAGAGGTTCAGCCTAAATCACCTAAATCCTGAGCTGGTGCTGTAACCACCAGCCTACACTTCCTCCCTCAGAGCTGCTTGTGGCCAGAGCAGCTTTGAACTGGGGAAGGGATGAAGAAAAGCCACAAATAACCAGAAAAGCATGGTGGGCCTGTCAGGATTGGGCTGCATTCTTGGCTTGCAGAACACATTTTTCTCCTTGGCCCACCTCCTCCTGAACAACAACAACAAAAAAAAAAACAACCAACCCCAGGTGCTTTCCAGTTATTTTTAGGCAAGGAGAGCTGGATGCTTAAGTACCTCTAAAGCTGCCAATTGCACAACAAATTAAATGCATAACCCTGGAGCACTCAGAGGATGAATACATTAAGGACAAAAGAAACATGTCATCACACCCACATGCAGCTTTGTTTACTCTGCATTCATACATGACTCTGTTGTCACCTCCATCCCTGACTCCTAATGATAAAAGACAAAAGGCAGAGAATTCCTGCTCAAACCTCCAAAGTCTCCATCTGATATGCACAAATGCAATTTGTCTCCAAGCCTCCCGAGGCCCCTGGTCGAAGGGAGATGAATACAGAAAGAGCTGTGGGTCGGACCCAGCCCAAATCCTGCCACGGAGCCTGGAGTACAAGCCAAGCTCAGCCATTGCTGCCCTATCCAAAAATTTGGGATCAAGCTTCCTGGACAGGCTCAAACATTTACATATCTGGAAGCAAACGATTTCCCATGGACATTGAAGAGCTGCTATTGTTCCTGTAGGAGCCCTCCCTGTTTATCGTGCTGTGTATTTTGTATTCACGTTTCTGGCTTTCAGCTGTGCTCTCCAAATCACCCTCCTGTTTTTATGCTGAACCAGAGCTTGATGTAAAAACCAGAACTGATGCTACACCATCAAAGCCACGTCGCCTTTGTTAGATCCACCACTCAGAGCCTCCTCTTCGTTCATCCTTGTCTCCTCTGAAATGAGTCACCTCATTTAGAGTTCACATTTTGATGCCTCACCCCAAGTTTCCTCTGATACATCCCCAATTCGAGGGCAGACTCGAAGTTTCTTTCAACCAAAGCATTTAAAAACCAAAGCATCCCCAGCACCTGGCAGGGCACGGAGCAGCTGGGGCTGCAGGTCTGCTCCATCTGCTGCTGGCAGCAGCTTTCCAGGTCAAAGCAGGTTTGCAGTGCTCAGAGCAGAGACAGCTCATGCTGCAAGGAGGCCAGAGGAGCTCTGCCTTAATGCTCCTGAGCATAAAACCACAGGATCCACAGCTGAAAGGACATGGGGATGTGTGGGAGACAGGCAGCTCTTGAAACACACAAAAATACCCATTTTGCACCCAAATATGGTCTTCCACAGATCCTCAGGGAATAGCCTGGGGAGGTCCAAGGAGGAGATAATACTGAAGAGCAAGACCCCCACAGTCCCCGGGACAGGATATTTATCCTTGACTGTCTCAGATCCTCCTAGCAAACAATGGACCTTGAACCCTGCCCTAGGGGAAAGGCCACAGGAATCCCTGCTTGCCACGTTTTTGTTTTAGTTCTGGAGACTGATTTAACAAGAAATGCACCGATAAAAAAAAGCATCCTTCAACTAAGAGTTTTTTACTACCTGAGAGTCCATTTACAGCACTCCTTGACACACATTTTGCATTTTTTCCCCCCACCACTACAGGGTAACACTCAACACACAAAGACAAACCCATCTGTGCAGTTTTCAGCCTGGTGGTTTCCTACAGCTGGGCACAACTTGGTGTCAGCTCCTGTCAATAGTTCTAAGCAATAAATATCAGCAACAGCACAGGAAAGGGAGCTGAGCTGGAACACACTGAGGGAAAATAATCAGGGAAGGGGTTATTCTTCCTTCTAGAGTCTGGTAAAGGGAACTTAATCTCCAAATCCAAGCCTTGTGTTACTGCACTGCTCTTCCTCAGAGCACCATCCAGGCATCTTCACCCCAAAGGACTTCTCAGAGCCCAGGATCCTCCCAACAGGCAGGCACTGTCGTCTTCCTCCCTGCCTGCACCTTTCTGTCTAACCAGTGCTTGGTATTTGAGTCTAAAGGTTAATTAAGTGTGGCTGCAAGAATGAAAGGCCACAATCAATTACTGGGCCTGCTTGTCCATTTGAGTCAATTTTTAATCATGGTGATTTGGTATTTTGGGAGGCGTGGGGTGAGGAGAAGGGTGAAATTCTCTTTCTTTCTTCTCTTTTTAAAAGGTATTTATTGAAGCTGGATAATTCCCCTGTCTCCAGGCAGACAGCACGCCTTCCCCTGGCACCCGCCAATTTTTCTCGCCTTCCCTTTGTTTCTGCAGTGCTCCAGAAGAAGAGAGCAGAGATGGGGGAATGCAAGAAAAATGGGATTTAATGCATTCCCATTGCAATTTTCCAGACCTGCTTCTCCCAGGTTTTTCCTGTCCTGAGGCTGGAGAGACTGGAAATGCACCCTGCACACTCAGCTGGGGCAGCACATGCACACGTGCCCTCAGACCCCCATCTCCACAGCCCTTTGAACTCTGCCCAAAACTTGTTTGCTCCAGGATGTGCACTTCCAGAATTCTTGGGGCCACCCACCTACTTTTTCACCTGGATAAAAGCCCCCCCAGCAGCATTCCAGGTGTACCCTGCTCATACTCACACCATATGCACACAAAGCTTCCAAATCTGAGCCACCTGCACCCCCAAAACACACTCACCTCTTCACACACAGCCACCACCCCAAACACAACACATTCTCCCACCCCCAAACAGCTCCTTTTGCCTGTTAAAATAATTAACTATTTAAAATTCAACCTGTGCTAATCGCAGCAGCCCGGGCTGTGTTCTCATTACCCGGGATCAATTCCTGTTTAATATTCACCTCCAGGGGCAGATGTGGCTGGAACAAGTTGCCAATTTCTCTGTGCTACGCCAAAGCTAATGAGTGGCTCCTGCTATTGTAGTACAGTCACTCTCCTGTAATCAGTCAAAATAACAAGCAGCAGCACCTTCCAGGGATGCAAAGTCTTCCACATAAATATACACAGACAGTCAGCCACGCCAGTGGACTTCAAATCTCCGTGAGCTATGGCCAAGGCACAGCCCTTTCCCCAGCTCCTGGCTCGGGAAGCAGCTCCTGCCTTCACAGGGCATCACAGCCATTTACAAGAGCTTGTGCACATCTGGAAGCTCCTCTGGCTTCAGAGTGTGCACAGCTGTCTCTGCATCCCTGCACACACACACCTAGCACAGACACGCTCCTTGTCCCTCTCCATCTCCAACAAATGAACTTGCTCACCAGGAGAATGCTCTGCAAAGTCATTCCTGAGGAATTCCATGTGTTGTACATCACATGCAGTAACTCCCAGCCCTGAGAGTCACCCTGCCCTTCAAATCTTCCTCCATGGAAGAAAACAGGGCTCCTACAAGATGATAGCAAGGAAAACCCACCCTATCTGTTCACTCCGAGGAGCTCACTAATAGACCTTGCATGGGATGTGACTCGTTTCCATCTCCCCCCTCTCCAGAGAAAAATGGGGATATCTGATGGAGGTATCTGCCATTCCCGTGGCTTTTGTAAGCACTGGGGAAAGCCAGCCCCATTCCTTTGGGAAGAGCAGTCTAACACATCGGTCTGGTGGGACCATCATCAAATACCTCACTCACAGGAATGTGAACAATCATGGATAAAAGCCTTCCTAAGGGTAGCCCTGAATAAAAGGATGCAGTGGTGAGACACAAGGAGCGTGGAGGAGGAGAGAATGGACCTCAGCAGGGCTCTAAAGATGCCACCCCCACATCAGCCAGGTCATCTGTGGAGGTGCCAGGGGCACATCATCCAGGGATGTGCTGGGAGTAGTGAGCATCGATTCTCATCAGCCTTTCAGTGGACAGGTCACAGGACAGCAGGAAAATGGGAGCTGGCAGGAATCTTCATCAAATGTCCAAACAAGCCTATTTTTTTTCTTTTCCTTAGCAGCAATTAAGGGCAGAAGATTAAACCAGAACATTCACGGCAAGCGGTTGTCACGCTGGAGGGTGGCAGGGACCTGTCCCCAGCACTGCTGGGTGGGAGTGACTCTGCCCTTGGAAAAATCTCCAAAGGGAGAGGGAGAAATGCCCACCAGCTCTGCCCATCTCCAGCCATGGCACTGCTGATGGAGAAAAAGGAAATTATCTCCCTGGTGCGTGTCTATCACCTCCCAGCAGCTCACAGGGAGGAGGAGGAAAACCACGGACATCTCAAGGCACTTTGCTTGCTGAAAATCAATAACTGGTATTAAAAAATGGATCCAGTTCCCATTGGAACAGACTGCTCAGGGCTCTGCCATAATTCTGCAGAACAGTCAATATTTACTGTAAGTGTCTCAAATAAAGCCTGAGCTTCGATTTAGTGAGATCGTTATTGTGCGTTAATAACATGCCAATTGATTATTAAACATATTTACCCAGGGTATGAAAAATAGGCTACGAGAGGAAAGGGCATCTGATGCATGAACATGATGTTAACTGAGGAACCTAATTGTGCTGAGCTGCATTAGCCAAATTATGTTTCTGTCGTTAGGAAACATTTTATAAAGGCATTAAAATGCTACAGATATAGGAACGATACATGGACATTCCAAGGAGTTGGGCAAGAAGACAAATTGCATCCCATCAATGTGTTCACTTCCCCCTCTGCATGATGGTCCTCCCCAGAAGAAGAAGGTGAAAGGCTGGGAGAAAACCACAAACTGAATGGATAACCCCAATGCCATCCACTCCAAGCTCCTGGATGCCGTGTCCCTGCTGTCAGAGCGCCCACCAGAGCTCCACAGGGTTCAGAGTGGCACATGGCTGCTGCTGAACAGGGCTTTGTGCTGCCTGAGGATTTTCACAGCGCACCCACAAATGTCACTTCAAGTAACACTTGTGGCTCAGCAGTCAATTCTCACTTTGAAAATACAGGGAGAAGTCAATTTCTGTGTGTTTTGCTCCTGAATCCTACTCCTTCTGCTGAAAACCTCGCATAACCGATGGGGCTTGCTTTTTTTCCTTGTCCTTTTTCCACAAGTTCTTGATGAAATGTAAATTATTCTCAACTTTGATCTTTATGTTTCCTGGCTCTTTCTGATTATATTTCTTCCTTAACAACTTGACTCAAGCTTTCTCCAGCAGTAAAGGCTCCACACTCCCATCTGCACTGCACAAATTACTGAGCAGCCCAGTGCAATAGCTCAGAACAGGCCACTCTCTTCCCTAGCAATAGAAATTATTTCCATTTGGAGCAATATATCCTCCTGCTCGATGGACTGCTGCTCACCAGGCATTCAGATTTTGTTCATCTTATGCCGCAGGGCAATTCTGAATGCACCAAGCCCAGGTTGCTCGGCCACGGGATGCTGATCAAATTAGAAACAGGATTCTCCCAAGCAAAAGGAGGATTGGGATGTGCAGTCTCCCACCTGCCCTGAAGCCTGGGGAGGTTTCAGTGGAAGGACTTTGTTTGGAGCTACCCAAGGAGGAGCTGGGAACCTGCAGAGCTGGGCTTTGCACTCCTTGCACATAACATTGCTCTGGCCCCACGCTGAGTACACTCATTATGTTTGGGCTACTGGACACATTTTACATATAGCTGATAATGAAAAGAAAAAAAGAGAAGCATAGAGATCTAAAGCCTGACTATTTTACAATATTAAAAAAAAAAATAAGAAAAGGGGGAATTAAAATTCAATTCAGAGCCAAAGCACACGATGCTCTCCAAGAAGGAGCACTGCAGGCCCCACACCTACCCCCCGTCTGCCCAGCCTCAGCACAAACACCAGCACTCTGCATACCTGGGTTTGATCCTGGTCTCCAGGCAGCAAAGGAAGGCTGGATAATTCATGTGTACTCAGAGGCAGCGAGAGAAGAAAGGTATAACTTGCCTTCAGGCTTCCCACCCCTCCTCCTGAGATGCTCCCGGCTGGTGCGGCTGCCAAGACTTTCTACTTTCAGCTCAAAAAATGTGATTCTCAGTGCCCTTTGTAGGGGGCATCTCCCAGGGATCCCACTGCCAGCTCCCCCCAGCACACCGAGCCCCACCACGCTGACAGAACCACCTCCTCAGCCCCTTGTGCTTTCCACCTCTCCATTCATCTAAAACCATGAATCCTGGAAGTCCTCAGTGCTCTGTCAGCACCTTTCATCAGAGGATTTCAGAGCATTTTCCAGATATGAACAGAACAAGCCTCCCCACTCCCCTAGGAGGAGAGCAAGTAAGATTAAGATTAATCCCAGTTCAGGAAATGAAGGCCTGAGAGGTGAGGAGAGGGAAAATAAAATAAAAGCAATGCAAGAAATCACAGTGGGTCCCCAGCGCCTTCGATTTACCTTCCACTGGGTGAACTGAGATGCCCAGACCTTGAAACACAGCCATGAGTCCCAGCACCACCCTGGGCTGAACAGAGACCTCAACCCTCCTGCTCCTCCTGCTTCCCTGAGCCCATCAGCTCCTCTCCCGCATTATTCCATCCCTGCTTCCCTGTCCTCCAGAGAGGCTTGGGAGAGACACAGCCATGACAAGGTCCCCAGAGATGCATGGACCTGTTTGCAGAATATGACTTTTTGTTGCGGTGTTTGATGGAGAGGGAAGGCTTCCCCTGGAAGAGCCGGCTCTGCGGCAGCCAGCGCCGGTGCCGGAGGGAAGGTGACGGATAGGGTGGCGGATGGCTCTCCGTTACCTCTGCTGTCTGCCTGAGTGCTGCTGGAATGAAGATAATCTATGAGCAGCAGCAAGCATCAGCACTGCTCGCTCCCCTGTATAAATCAGGAGGGCGAAGCCGTATTGAAGGCAACGCTCCCGAGCCTTCCTCCTGCCTGCCCGCAGCATTATCCATCTGCTGCTGAAGGTCAAAGAAGCCTCCAAGAACAGGATAATCACTACAGAGAAGAGGGTTACACTCCATCACTCGCAGGGTGGAGACAGGGTGAGCATGGAAGGGTGCAGGTATCCTGCCTTGCTGCTCTCCTTTCTTCCCACAAGTGAATCCATCCCTGCTCCCACCCGGGCTGAGCCTGGCCTGAGGGAGCATCAGGAGGTTCTTCTGCAAGGGCTGGGTGGGCTGGGAGCTTTTCAGTGCACCCCTGTCTTGATGTGAAGCCCTTGGCCTGGAGAAATGGTTTCACGCCTCTTTTCCAGAGAAAGAGCCTCCAAGAGTGAGACAATAAAGGGAATAGAGCCAGTTTCCACCTGGGAAACACAGCTAGTCAGGCAGGAGGAGGAGTAAGGCTTAGAGGACACACTTCTGAGACCTAAGGAAGAGCTGTGGCGGTAGGAAGCATCACTGCTGATGTTTCTTTAGGAACACCATCCCCACATCCATGGAGGGACACTCAGAGCTGGGCAGAGGATGAAGCCCAACCCAAGCCTGCAGTGCCAGCCTTGGAGGCTGTGATTTATCAGCCCTGTTGACACGGTCAATAACCTCATCCCTCTTTTTGACACGGCCATGATGGAAGAGGAGGTCGGAGGGTGTTCAACAGGCCCTGAGGTGTGACTGATGGTCGGGAAGAGCCAGACTCCCCCCAGCTGCCCGCCCTGAGGAGAGCCTGGCCCTCATCCACCGTAAAGGTCCTTCCCTCCTACAACTTGGCAATGGCCTTAATTTATCTGCTGAACAACTTAATTATAGTCAGTGCTTGAAACAGCTGAGCAAGTCATTGAATCTACCCCAGATCCTTTCAACTCAGCCACTGCCCAAATAACCCCATTATTTCCCCACCCTGCACTCAGTATTTCCTACACAAGAACCGTCTATTCCTTGTTTCCTTCTCTGCCATTTTGCAGAGCTGTTCCTGCCCAGCTGTCAGAGGAGTGTGTGCAAAAACCGGCCCCATCCCCCTTTTTGGGATATAGTTCTTTCTCCCAGCCAGTTCAAGGGTGCTCTTTTTAGCACACTGGGATTTTACAACCCCACCATAAGGAGAAGCAGGATGGCCTTAGGAAATCCAGGCTTGGTACTTGTGGCATTTGTCTCTGCCAGTCAACAGCCATAATTGGTCCCTGCTTTAGGGAGGGAAAAGAAATAACCTACCTCCAAAAACACCTCTCCAATCAATAAGAATTTGTCCTTTGCATCTGTGGCACAGTGGCTGGGGGCTCCCTGGGGCTGCTGCCAGCCTATTTTTCTTTCCTTTCTCTGGCCCATCGTTTAAGCCTGGTGCTGAGCTTCACCTCTGGACCCTCTCTCTCTCCTGAGCCGATCAATAACTAACCCTCTGCTAATGACCTTTCCATCCCTCTGGAGAAGCAGATCCGTCAGAGAGCAGGGATGAGCCAGGAGCTTGCTCATCCCTTCTTGGACAGTGACTAATTGCTGCCATTAGATGCAGAATTACAGACAAAGAATGAAGGCAGGGAAATGACTGACCCTATGTTTAATGCAACCAGTGTCCGAGTGTCCATCGCTGCCGCAGTGCTGGGGGAATTGAAATGCAGCAGGGAGGCCAAAGTCCCTCTCATGGCCATCCCTGGCCCAGCTGGGCTGCCCAATTGCACTGCCAAGCCAGGCCAGTTATTCCTTACCAGAGGAAAAGATGTTGCTGGTATCAGCAAAGTTTCCCGTCCCAAAATCATGACCGCTCTCACTCAGACTGAGTATCTCAGACTGGTTAAAAATCTCCTGCAGAGCACCAGTGGGCATTTCTCTCCTCCTCAGACTCATTTTGAAGAACTCCAGAACAACTCAGAGCATTGGCAATATTTTTCTCCTGTAGCTGAGCTGCTCGTTTAATCACCAAGAGGCACTCTGAAGGGAATGAGGAAAAATTCCTCCCTGTGAGGGTGGGGAGGCTCTGGCACAGGTTCCCCAGAGTGTTGCCCTGGAATTGTTCAAGGCCAGGTCGGACAGGGCTTGGAGCAACTGTGGTAGTGAAAAGTGACTCTGCCTATGGCAATAGGAGGTGGAATGAAATGAGCTTTAAGGTCCCCTCCAATCCAAACCAGTCTGGGATTCGACTAAAATGCAAAAAAACACCATTCCACATAAAAAAAAAAGTATTTAACGAGTACCCACAACTGCTTCAACCAGCCCTTCTCCATAACACAGCTGCTCTCAAGCTCTCTGAGCCCAAAGACAGCCCAGCTCTGACACCAGCAATACAGCTGGGATGGGCACACAGCTCCACTGTGACCAGTGACACTGCTGCAGGGCTGCTGGAGCCTGGGACACACCAGGAGCAAACAGGCAGATGCTTTTGATTTGTACACAGTGAAAACTGCCTTGGAAAGTCACTGGAAGAGCACAGACAAGCAATTCCCACCAGTATGGAAAGCAGGGAGGGCTTTTTATTGCTGCTGTCGTCACCATTGCTGTTTTCCTCCCTGCAAACCCCAGGCCAGAGCATCCCTTTTTGTAAAGCAAGCCTCTGATATGGAAAATTTCAGCAGCTTTCAGCGCACAGCTGAAGCAACATATTCCCATCTCAGCTTGGCCTGCCTGTCTTTATGCATCTGATTGAGCCTGAAGATCTGCACCTCTGCCAGTTGCAGCTTTGCTTTAGACTCCTAGTCAAGTTTCTGTGTGCTGGGCTCTTTTGTGGGGGATTTCTAAGCCCTGAACTGCCAAGCACAGAGTGAAACAGTCAACGCAATTATTCTGTGCTGGATCAAGCCCAGGCGAAAAGCAGCAGGCACCTTTCTGCCTGCTCCTCGTGAGTTTAGACCATGAATTTACGCAGGAATCAGTGCAAATTGTACAGCTGAGCAACAGGATTCTATTCAGCTCAAAGAGGCTTGGTAAAACACTGATGGCAGCAGCTCTGCCTGGTTTTCTGTACCTCAGCTGAGCAGGTGTGGAGGGGCTGGACCGATGCCTGGAACGATGCCTTGCTCCAAAAAAATCTCTCTGGGCTCGTTGGGCTCAGCCTCCTGTGGGACCAGGACCACCAGAGCGGCCACCACCATGTCCCAACAGGGCTGCACCTTGGGGCTGGCAAGCACAAAGCAGTTTGGGTCCCTGACAGACCTAGAGAGGAGCTCTGCTCAGGATTTGTTTTTGCAGTCCGGAGCGGATGGCTCTCACGTCTTTGTTAGGATAAGAAATGAGTGGTCATCGGAGTCAAAGCAATTAAGAAGAGTGATTACCATAACATGGCACATCCTTCTTCCCTGCCTGCTGTCTTGCTTAATTTCCCAACTCGGTGCCTTTCCTGGGAAAGCTCACGTGGTGGTTTTAACCCACCAAGGAGGTTTTTTTCCCCCCATCTCCTCTGCAGCTGCCACCCCTCACTTCTCTCCCTGCCTCCCTCATCCCTCTGCCAGCCACACTTGTACCACAGCACAGGATGATTTACCAAATTAAAAAGAAAAGAAGTTTTTAGCACCAAATCTTTTCTCTGGTGCTGTAAATATTCTTCAGTGCATCCCCTCCTGTGCTGCCAGCCCTGCTCCACACGTGGCTCTGTGGCAACTCTCCTGCCTCGGGCCCTGTTCTAACAAGGCAGAAGGAAGCAAGACAGTGAAAGGCTATATTTTGTTTTTTCCCCCCAAAGCCATTTCAAGTGTCCCTTGCAGGAGAAGAATGCAGGAGACATTTTCTAAATATACACACCCCTGTCTTTCTCAGGAGCAATATCATCGGCTGCAGACAGAGACAGGAGGTACAATTGCTGAGATAAAGAGAGATTAGACAGACCAAGAGCAGAGAAAAATGTGCATTTAAAGTGTGATTGATCTAGAAAGACTTCCAAGTGCCTTGTGAGCAGAGTAAAACTTTGCAGCATCATGCTCCGACGTGCACCCACTCCACGCTCACGTTTTTCAGTGAGCCCAGCAGAATATCAAACTGCCAAAAATCCCAGTTAAAATTCCCATGGGCAGAGGGATGCAAAGTGCCAGACTTCCTTGTGGCCACTCACCTTTCACCAGCAGCTCACAAAATCAAGATCCATTCCCTGCAGCCAGCAATAAAAACCATCAGCACCAGGATGAGCATCCCCATCCTGCTCCCTCTGTACCACCCAGCCCATGAGCTGTTTTCCCAGAGACAGAGCAAATTTGCCCAGCAAACACAGCTCCTGAAGGCTCCAGGAGCTCCACAGACTCACAGCCACACACCCATAAACCAGCAATTTAATCTCAAAGGCAGATACAGCCTGGTTTGGGAGCCGTTTGGCACAAATCAGAGGACAGTGTGGCACAAGGGACGGGAATGTTCCCATCAGTAGTGCTGGTCTCTGCCCTCCTTCTCCCAGGAGCTGATCCTGGTGATGCCTGATCCAAAGTGAAGGATGCTGAAGTGAAACCATGTCTCTCTATCCCAGGAAGCCTGAACTGCTTCCCTCCCACCACCCAATTGCTATTCACTCACACACAACGAGGTTTATGCTCTGCTTGATTGGCACGCACTTAATTAACACTAATGGAGCACTCACATCGCGATCCAGGAGAGATTCGGAACCCCAAAGTATACTAAATCTAAAGAATTACAGAAGAATTCATGGCCTAATTACAGTGTATTGTTGAAATACTACTTAAATACAGTGATTATTAAAAGCATATTATTGATTGGGGTTTAACTGCTATGTAAATAAATCTCGTCGAGGCAAACTGAGCTACAAATTCATTACTCAGCCGTAAATCCTCAATAAATATTTTTTCATAGAATCAGTTGTTGTTTATTATACAATAAATGTCTTATTAAGTCAAAATTAATTGCGTATTTGGGGAAACTTCACTGAAGGCTCCCTCCCCTCCTGTGCCACACGGGTGCTTTGCCAGATGTCCTTTTAATATCCCCCTTCCCGGCTACCTGTGCCCCCGGGGCTGCCGGGGAGCAGGTGCTGTGTCTGCCTCGTGCCAGAGCAAATCCAGCCGGCACAACGTCGGGAGAGATGTGGTCCAGCCATCTGCAAGCCTTGGTAATTAGCAAAGCTCATCAGTTGCCTCCTCCTCTCCCAACCCAGCTCCCACAGGATCCTCCCTTTTCCCACGCTCCCTCCCGCAACGTGCCAAGAGCACGGCCGAGGTGGCCCACGCTGGCAGAGCAAAGCCCACCACGTCTTGGGGAGCCAGGTGACATCTCCCAGCAGAGCTGGTCAAAAAAGTAAACAATTTAAGCCAGAAATGATGAAATTTTAATGAATTTCCTATGTCTTCCACAAGTGCAGGCAGCCAAGCTCCGTAGCTGGGCAATTTTCACGGGACCCAGCAGCTAAGAAAGAAAGAATATGAATTCCTCTTTGGGCATGAACTATCATGATGAATAATAAATAAAATAAAAAGCAGCAATATTTTGCATCTACCAAGAGCTTTTCATCTGTAGAGCTCAAAATGATTTACAACAAAAAGTAAGTGTTAGAGGTGTTAAGAAAGCAGAATTTCCTTCCTCTGGGAAATCTCTGTAGTTCAACATTTGTTTTCATCTTGAGATAGGGTGAGAAGTTGAAAGGTTTTTCTGGAATCATCAGTTCCACAACGCTGAAATTCAGAAATGGGGACTTTTTTTCCTTTGTTTCATCAAACCAGGGCGTTGTACCAAACTGCATTTGCAATGTTTTGATGTACCAGTTTCAAACAAAAAATGTCTTAGTTTGGATTTTCTCCAGGAAATAAAAAATCCTGCGGCATAATAGATGCTCCTGTTTCCAGCCCATTCCTATCACCACAGATGTGGATCTCAGCAAAACTCAGTTTCTTTATAGAAAATATTATTTTTTTTCATTAAAAGTCACCCAGCTCCAGGATTCCTAAAGTTCCTTTTGCAGATGAAGAAACTGGAAGGCTGCAGAGGTGGGACTGAGCTCCCATGGAGCAGGAGTGCATTAAATATCATAGAATCATAACATACACTGAGTTTGAAGGGTCCGTCAAGGATCATTTAATTCCAGCTCCTGGCCCTGCACAGACACCCCAAAACCCCACCCTGTGCTGTGTTTTCCAAAGGCTCCTGGAGCTCTGGCAGCCTCAGGAGCATTCCCTGGAGCCTGGGCAGTGCCAGCACCCTCTGGGGGAAGAACCTTCTCCTAAAATCCAACCTAACCCTGCCCTGACACAGCTCCAGCCATTCCCTCCTGTCACAGATCACCAGAGGGGAGAGATCAGTGCTGTCCCTCTGCTCCCCACCAAGAAGAAGCTGCAGATGGCCATGAAACCTCCCTCAGTTCCCATTCCCATGTAACAATTCCCATCCTCATCTGGCCTGTCCATCCCAGAAGGCACGAGGAGCAATCTCTGCCTGTGCTCTGTTTTGTCCTGAGCAGGTGAAAAAAATGATCTGGGTTTGTACACAACAACACCAGGATGGGAAAGGCTGAATCCATCTACTTGAGAAAAACGAATGCTCTCATTAGAAAACTTAATTATTAACATCAGCCTCCAGTTATTCTCCCTGACACTTGTTTCATTTCTGCCTCCAGAGCAATTGTTCTTTGCAGACCCTTGGCACAAGCTCCCTGTCTGAGCCTGGCTGGTGACTGCTGTATGAATTTCCCTGTCCACCAATCCCCCTGTCCCCAGGGAATCGATATCCCCTCATTCCTAATGCCTCAAACAAACAACGAGCCCCCTTCTTCTGCCTCCTCAAAATGTTTGTAGAGGCTGCATGCGTCGCAGAAGGAAACGAGACAGGGACAGGACAGGATCATATATATTTTCCTTGACGTACCATTTATTGGAAACACATCAGTAGCTTTTCCAGAGCTCCTGATGGAGAATTGATCGCTGGGTCATAAAACTAAATTGTGGAGCTCATAAGAAGAGTAAACACAGGAGTTGGTGGAGGGAGACTGCAGCGAGGGCAGAGCTGAAGAAGCAGCTGTCTCCATATCTGCTTAAGGGTTCCAGGGATTTGGGAGTCCATGGGATAAATTGGATCAATGCTGAGCTTCCCCTGAGAACCCATAAATCCCTAAATAACCAAGTGCACAGCCCTTTTTAGACACCACCAAAACGGGAGTGAGAGAGATGCCTACCAAAGGTGCCCAAAGAATGAGGGCAGGAGCCATCCTGGTGCCACCACACCCTCCCCAGCACTGGCAGCATGTCCAAGGCAGCACACACAGATCTGGGAACATGAAAGCCAAGGAGAAAAAAGTGCTTTTAGCTTCCACTTTCCTGGCTGCCCGAGGGGTTGAGCACATTTTGCCCTATACTCGGTGAGACGCGTGGCCCAATTACACAGCAATCAATTTTGGGAGCACTGAGGAGATAATGGAGTGATAAGGAACAGCCACTGCGGATTTGTCAATAGCAAATCATGTCAAACCAACTTAATTTCCTTTTTTGATGGTGTAATTGGTCTCCTGGATCGGAGGGGAGGAGGCAGCAGATGCGATATACCTTGACTTCATTAAAGTGCTTGACATCGTCCCGTGTGACATCCCCTGCAAAGGAAGGTGGGAAGAAAGCTCAGGCAGCACCAGGGGTGGAAATGTCATCGCCTGAACTGACACAGGGAGCAGCTGCCAAGCATTTCCCATCACTGAGGAGGGCATTTCAAATGATGTGGCTTCCCCAGGCCAGAGACTCTTTGCTTTATATTTCAGCAGCGCTGGGGATAATAAAGAAGAGTCTGAGACCTTGCAGAGAGGAGCCTGGGATGCTCCAAAAATGAGGATCAGAATTCAAAATATTGGTGATAAATTAGACAAACAGAAAAAAAAATAATAAAAGATCAGTGAGATGAAATTCAATAAAGACAACTGCAGAGTAATACAGCAAGGATGGAGAAATCAAAGGCCAGGTAGACAGCGGTGCTGTGGTGCAGGGTGTGCAAACAGACACTCAATCACCAGGCAAACACCAGCAGGGCTGAGAGAAGCAGCAGGGCCCACTTTGGGATACCAATTCCCAAGGAAAACCACATCCCTAGCAGGAATGAATTGGGAGAATGTGAGTTATCCTCTTCTTGGAAATGTTGAGAATGAATTAAAGATCTGTCTGAAATACACTTGACCCTTTTTTAGTGAGATGCTGGCTGGGCTCTTGATCATCACAACAAACAAGAGGTTTTCTCTCTGCTGCCTTCAGCAGGTCTGAGCCATGAAGAAGCTGAGTCCTGCCTCCAACAAGGTCTCTATAAATCCATCTTAGCCTACACGTTCAAGAGCTGCTTTTCCTGCTAAACCCCACCAAAGCATTGTTACAAGAGAGCAACAGGTGGAGAAAGAAGTAAGGGTTAGACAAAGTTTGGGCTGATATTTTCAAAGTCAGCTACGAGACAGTCTCTTCTTATTAAAATTAATGGGAACTGAGCATCCCAATCTCCCAAGTGACTTTGAAAATCTCAGCCTCGCTCCCCGTTTGCTGCCCAGCACCTACACGGCCACCTCCTTCCTTCCACCCCAGCACTGCCAAGAGAACCAGGCTCACAAAAAACATTTGCACCAGAATAAATTATTGGGTTGGTTTTTTTTCTCTCTCTCTTCACTCATCTCCCTTTGATTCTGCTGGCTCTGTAATTTATACGCATATAACTAATTGCACATTAGGAAACAAAGGAGGGGAGGAGAGATGAGAGCTCAGATCTGCTGCAATCTGAGTGCATCCAGGTTGGATGGGCACCTATCCCAGGGACATCCATAGGGCCAGCAACTCTGCTGAGGGCATCCATCCTCTGCCTCCAAAGCAAATCACACCTCATGCCCCCACAGCCCCTGCCCTGGGGAGAGACATCAACCAAACCCAGGTGGATTACAGCCAATATTATCCAAGAGCAAATGAGATCCCAAACACCACTCAGACAGTGAACAGACTGGTAAAAAATGCACTTGACAGGAGGGAGTTCTGACACAGCTCTTCATAACCAGGAGGAAAATGCACCAAGAAGAAGAAGAAGAGTAAACAAACTGAGAGACTTCTCTGCACCACCTGCCCTGAAGGCACTAAAATAATCTCCATTCATTATTCTGAATAAGCTGGACAGGAAATGACTCCTGGCCCAGCTGTGCTGCTGTGGATGCTCCGGGCTTCCCATAGAGCTGTGGGGTGATGTGAGGCATCCCACACAGCCAGGCTGTCCCATGTCACCTCAGCTGCCTGGTACGGAGGAAATATTCAGGTAAGCCCTCTGGGACCATCTGCACAAAGATACCCTTCACTGGGTACAGGTCATGGAGCCATTAAAGCCCCACTGTGCACTCAGTGCTAATAAAATCACATTAAATACACCTGGGAGGACTGCAGGCCTTCACACCTGCTGTGGCTGCAGCAGAAGGGTCTCCCTGGGTCACCTTCCCATCCCCATCGAATCAGGGCACTGGAAGGATGCCAAGCCCTTCACACCTTTCCTCCCCCAACCCTCACATGGTGCAAAATGAGGGTACCAGGAGACTGGCAAACACAACCCATTGGTGACCTGCTCCAGGCTCAGCAAAGAGGTGTGAAACTCCTAAAAGTGCTGGGAGCAGGAGCAATCCTCTGCCATGCATTAATCATGGCTTGATTTTGAACACTTCAGGACAGAGAAGAGGGACTGATGACCTGAACACCCTCTCTCCACATCACCACAGGTTCCTTCCCTCTGCATCCCCTCATCTCCCAGCCTGGGGTCAAGACACCCCGAGCTGACAGCAGCCCAGAAAGAAACAGAAAATTGGCCAAAAGCTGATTAATTCCCCCCTTTGCTTTTCCAGCCATCCTGAGATGGCAGTGAGAGGGAGAGGATGGGGACAGCAGTGCCCAGGTACGGTGAGGAGGAGACACAGAGTGGGCCTGAGTGTCACCCGCTGAAGAAACATCCTTGTGGGACTAAATTGGATTCAATATAATAAACTATCATCTTGAAACGAGTGCTCCAATTGAGTTTTGATGTAAACACTAATATTTTCTCCACTCCGCTATTCTCTTCCACGGAGATCTCATGTTTATTTCACTATGTGTCCTACCTACTATTGCTCTCATACATCAAAGGGTTCGAGGACAAGGAGCCTGATTTTGAAAACATTATTCTTTTAAAGATTTATTCGCTCATCTTGACCACCTCCTCTGCTGAAAGGAAGAAGCTCTCCATAAATTATTTCAGAGCCCTATGTAAAACATGCACGTGCATGCTGCCCTCAGCTCAGCAAACTTTGTGAGGAGACCTCCAACCCTTCTCCCTCCTGGTTCACGTTCTTCTGAGAGCCTTCCTTGCCCTCTCCATGCTGGACTACTCCAGCTTCCACTCAAATTTCATCCTGCCATGATCCCAAACAGGGAGAAGCTGAGAGGCAGACGACATACCCAAGGTCATACGGGGACAGTGTGGCAGAGGACGGCTCTCCAGGCACCTTGATGTCCTAACTTTCACTTCTGCCCAGGTAAAACCTGCCCTAGGGCTCAGCCTAACACCTCTAAACCCTGCTCAGCGCTCTGTGTGACAGCAGCATTCAGCAGAACCCCCATGGCCTCTCTGAGAAGTGTTGGCTCTAAGCAGGGCAGACAGACACATGTCAGAGAGATGAAGAATTCATCTCCTCGTTTTGTAGCCACAGAGCCTGACTCGCTCAGGGTCACCAAGGACAGCTGCAAGAAACATGAAAAACTTTCCAAAGGCCGAGTAACAGGCAGGTCTTTGAGGAGCAGCACATGCAAAATTAACCGCCCGCTCCCTCTGCCCCTTCACGGCAGATGCTGGGAGCACTCAAAGGATGCTACGTTTATTTAAAATTAAATAAAAGAAGCTAATTTTGGCATGCAAGAGCAAGTGCACCTGGGGGACTCTTTGCTTCAGGGCACTGCCAACAGAAGAGGAGTAACGAAGTTAAGAAAGCAATTAAGAAACTGCTGCAGACACTCGGTGGGAGGCTGGCTGCTCCTGAGTGAAGCGCAGCATACGCAGTGATGAGAGGAGATTGCAGCCCAGCTTCTGCCGCCCCACAAACCCAGGAACTCACTGTCTCTGAGCCCACCCAAGCCTGCAGCACATAAACAGTGCTTGGGCTTTGTCCTGCTCCTCCGAGTGCCCTTCCAGTCTCACCTGCAGGCCTGAAAAAGGGAGGAAGCACACCCTGCCCACCTTGAGCCCACAGCTGGGAGAGCAGCTGGAGCAAGAGGAGCAGGGCATCATCCAGGGTCTCTAGACCCTGCCACAACCAGGGAGCTGAGAGATTCATCCTAAACATCCAACTGAGCATCCCCTTCTCTACTCTGCATCCCTGGGGCCGAGCTAATTCTGCTCCAGGTGCTCACAGGGTGGGCACTGCCAGCTTTTCACGGCTTGTGGGATGGGGAAAGCTACAAGCACTACGGAGGGAACGTGGCCTGTGGAATGAGGATCCAGAGCCTTCTGCGTCTTGTGTGGAGTTTTGTCAGCACCGTGTGGAAGAGCTGCGGCACTGCAGGCTGCTCCCAGCTCCTCACCACGCAGCCCACCCGCATGGACCTGCATGGATCTGCATGGATCCGCATGGATCTGCATGGATCTGCATGGATCCCATGGATCTGCATGGATCTGCATGGATCTGCATGGATCTGCATGGATCCCATGGATCCGCATGGATCTGCATGGATCCCATGGATCCCATGGATCTCATGGATCTGCATGGACCTGCATGGATCCCATGGATCTGCATGGATCCGCATGGATCTGCATGGATCCCATGGATCTGCATGGATCCCATGGATCTGCATGGACACACATGGATCCACATGGATCCCATGGACCTGCATGGATCTGCATGGATCTGCATGGATCCCATGGATCTGCATGGATCCCATGGACCCACATGGATCCACATGGATCCCATGGATCTGCATGGATCTGCATGGATCCACATGGATCCCATGGATCTGCATGGATCCGCAGTTCCCTGGGGCTGGCTCCTGCTGTGATACACCTGCCCCGTGCAGCACAAGGCTTCACATCCTCACGGGACGCCTCCCACACTCCAGCGGGCAGGGAGGATGCCCCAGGTCCGTGAGGATGCACAGCTGCCTGCAAGGCACAGGTGTGAGGCCAGGGCACATCAGAGAGGGGCACACAGAGAGGCTGGGAATGCTGAACAGCCCTCAAGGCTACTCTAGGTCTAAAATTACCCACCTCAGGCTGCACATCATGTTCTGGCTCTGCAGCCCTTTGCTCCTCAGTGACTCATCGATATTTTGAGGCTGGAAGGGATGGTTCTGACAATTTTTAGCCTGGCCTCGGAATAATTGGCAAGCAGTGATTCAGAGCAAACTCCGGGTGTCCAATGCCCGCTCCATGCAGGGAGTCCATGGAGATGAGGAGAAGAAGGGCTGCAGAGCATTCCCCAGTCCCTTTCAAAGTCTCTCCTCTCAGCCCAGGTGGTTTCTCCTTGTGCAGAAGACTGAATGCAAATGGAAGCAAAGTAAAAATGTTCAAAGGCTTCAAAAACCTCTGTGTTAGACTTGGGCAGGCCCAGAGGTGCTCCTGCTTCTCTCTCCACTCACACACTTGCTCCAGGTCTCAGCCAGAGCAGCCTCCCCCATCCCTTGTGCTGTTTGAACATGGGCACATGCTCTGACTGGAGGTTGGAGCAAACTCAGGAAGGGAATCCATGGCCCCTGAGGCCCCCACAGTGTGTCTGCAATGAGCTCAAGCTCAGATCACCGAGCCTTCCCCAAATCATCACCCCCAGAACCAGGAGCAGAGAATATTCCCCCAAAAACCAAATTTTGATCTGTCAATTTGTCCATACTGATGCAAAGGATTTGGAGAACCACGAATACTCCCAAACTTTGGGGCTCTCTCTTCTGTAGGAAGGTACAGAAAATGAAAACACGCCTCAGACCAGTAACACCAGTAAGATCAAAGCCTACACCAAGCTTAAACCCACCAGGACATAAATCTGTCCTTTCCCATTCCCTCTGCCCAGCCAGCAATACTCTGAAACACTCCCTGCTCCTTTGGCAGCCTAGGGCAATGTGGGAATGATTTTGCTTTTCCTTTCCTCTCAGATGGTCTCGAGTCAGGATTTTCTGAGCATGAGTTCACGACTGCAGAAAGAAACCTGCTTTATGTTTGTGTGCCATGGGACACTGAGTAACAGAAGGGCATTTCTGGCTCAGCAGTGGCCTAACAGCAGCTGAAATGTCAGGCACAGCTGACTTGCATGATTTTCCATTGATTAAGATGACAAAGTTGGGCCAAAATCTTACAGAGACCGATTACAGAGGCCTGATGCCATCTAATCTAAGCCTCAGTTCAGTAGCTTTAGGCCTAAATCCTGGCTCAGTCTGCAAATGATCTGTGCTTCCTTGGTTATCTCCACCAACTCGCAGAATAAGCAGTCATGTAAAACCACACACGGAAAGATGCTAAGGAATTAATGAATAAAAAAATAAACATATGTTTTCCCCACCATGTTCCTTGGGAGAGGAAAAAGAAAAGGAGATGGAAGGGGCTCCTCCAAGCACAGGTAAAAGCACACCTTGAGCCCCACGGTGCCAGCAGGAGCTGTTTAGCTGAGGGTCTCACCCCTGTATCAACAATAAATACATCTGCAATAAATATGCAAAGTTGTAACTGATTTGCATTGACATTTGGACTGGGGGGAGAGCCGAGGGGAGAAAGAAATAAAGTCCATTACAGCGCGGAGTAATTTAGGATATTACCACCAGCATCTGAATTACAAATCTACCTCTCATTACTGGTATGTTAACCAGGAAAGGCAGCTTCTCCACAACATGCAAGGCAGAGTTTATTAGCATGAATTTGCATAATAATTAGCTCTGCAGCAAAGGCTGTTGTGCCTTTCAAAAAGCCAACTTTCAATGTCAGTATCCAGCTCCGATTTGGCTCCTGCCCTTGGGCCCTCCGGCAGTGAAACCCTCATCAGCCACTGCCATATCCCTGGTACTGGTGCCTGGTGGGATCCAGGGAGGTCCTGCCTCATCCCATGGATGCTGGGAGGCACAGGAAAGCTCCTAGGGAGGGGTTTTGGCCAGAAAACCTCACTGCACAAAGAGTTTCTGCATTGCACAAAGAGTCCCTGCACCCCATGAAAAGTCCCTGCATCCCATGAAGAGTTCCTCTCCCTGCTGCCTCAGTAGAGCTGCTGCTGGATAGTTACAAAGAGTCCCAAAATCCCCAGTTAAAATACCCCCATCCCATTGCTCTCCAACAAAGTCACAATGAAGAAAAGAGGGGGATCACAGAGGGAATTTTGTTTATTCTCCATCGACCCAAGCTGGCTGCCAGAAGGATGATGCTGATCCAGCCTGGCATTTTCCAAGTAGCCTTATGCCAATCACAGACTCTTTACTAACTAGAATGGAAAAATAAAGGCAAAAACATGAGGCTATTTTAGTCTTTTTGCTGAAACTACAAGTTTCACCTTCTAGGGCTCTATCTATAAATATACATATATATATATATGTAGGTGTGTTTCAAATGCAAATATCTCAATTTGTACAAGCCAAAGAAAACTCGCTGGTGAAAGGAGGCTGCACTATTTTGTTTCTCCAAATGTTTTCTTTGATTTTATTTTTTTTATTTATTTTTTTTTTTTCATAGCTTTTCAGCAGAAAGACTTGCCTGGGAAAACTCACTCTCTGCAGTCCCCAGTGCTGCAGGCAGCCTCCCTTACCTTGCATGATCCAAGCTTTGTGCTTCAAGAACTTTTGGGGACACACCAAACACCCTTTGCTTCATAAAAGATAGAGCTGCTGTTCCTGCAGTTTTAAAGGCAATGGGCCTCAATTTCCCCTAAAATGAAATTATTCCCAGGCAGGGACCGAGCTGATCATTTCTAGATAGCAGCATCTCAGTGTGGATTGAACTCGGCTCTTTCCAACACGGGAAAATCCTTAAGCCAGCTCTAAAAAGAAAGGAATTACCCAGTTAAGTCTCAGATCTGCCATCTCCAGGCCTTGGGCTGCAAGTCCTGCTCTCTGCAGCCTCTCCCCACCTCGACACACACAACTCCTGACCAGCAGGAGCGGTGACGCACCAGCTTTGCCTTTCAGCATCTCTTGCTGCTAGAAATAGACCTCTCAGAAAGAGCTTTTCTTGGCCTGACACTGTCCCCAGTCCTGTTTTCATCAGAAACACTTTTAACTCACCAACTCTGGGTGTCAGCAGCCTTAGAGAGGATAAAACTACTTTAGAAGATGCAGCAACTCCTTGCTCTGAAGTCTGGGTCCTACATACCCTTGAAAACCACACCTCAAAGGGACAGCACCCCTAAATATATTCTATTCTGCTATTATTTCAAGCATAAAAGGAGTCTGAGCAGCAACAAATAAACCTCATCACTTCTGCATGTCCTGAAAGATTAGGAAAAAGCAATGATGCACATTTGAACCACTCAACATCCCCTCAGCTAGCAGAAGGCTTCAGAATTCCCTGCCCTTGAAAAACAGGATGGGAATAAAAGGAGGAAATAGGATCCACGTTCTGAGAGGGCAGAATGAGGCAGCTGGGATGAGCTGGTGCTGGGGAGTGCCGGCATTTCCCCGGCTTCTCCGGGAGGTGCGGTCGCGCAGGGCCCGGCTGTGCCGGCTCCAGACCGACGCGAGATGGTGCTGCTGCCCCAGGCACCGGCAGGGATGCGGGGCCGGGATGCGGGAGGAGGGCTGGGATGGGGATGAGGCTGCCCGGACAGGGATGTGGGACGGGGATACGGCCGGCAGGGCAGGGATGCAGGTGTCCAGTCAGGGATGCAGGGCAGGGATGCAGGTGTCCAGTCAGGGATGCAGGGCAGGGATGCAGGTGCTCAGGCAGGGATGCAGGTGTCCAGGCAGGGATGCAGAGCAGGGATGCAGGTGCTCAGGCAGGGATGCAGGTGTCCAGGCAGGGATGCAGGTGCTCAGGCAGGGATGCAGGTGTCCAGGCAGGGATGCAGGGCAGGGATGCAGGGCAGGGATGGGGTCTCTGGCAGAGAGATTCAAAGCAGAAGGGCAGACATGTGGTTGCATGAGCAGGAATACAGGATAGCAGGAATGCAGGGAAGCTGGGGCAGGGATGGGAGAGGCCAGAGCAGGGATGCAGCTGCCTGGGCAAGGATGCAGGGCAGGGATGTGGCCACTGGGCCAGGGATGCAGAGCAGTGGGGCAGGGATGTGATTGCATGGGCAGGAATGCAGGGCAGCAGGAATGCAGGGATGAAAGCAGGGATGAGAATGGCTAGAACAAGGATGCTCCAAGACCTCTTTGCAGCCCCTCACACTCTTGCACCGCACCCAGCAAGGAGTAGATGAGGGAAATGCAGATGGGAAGAGCTGGCAGGAGCCAGTACAAGTTCCTGCAGCTCCTGGTTTTCAGCACATTTAAAGTCTGTTCATAGAAAGAGAGAGAGATGAGTAAATAAACTCTATTCCAAAGCACTCTCCACCTCAAGAGATTTGCTGTCGAAGAAGGAAAAGCTGAGGTTCAGAGAGAAAAAGAGTCTGCTTAAAAGTTGAACAAGTGAAAAGACATCATAAACCACATAAACAATTTTTTTTCCCCTGTGCAAGTCAAATATTTGTTCCCAACTTGAGCTTCTAAAGAAAAGTTGGTGAAGCTGTTCCTAATTTTTTGGTGAAATTCTACTATACAAAGCACATGCCAGCATGTTTTTCCTTCTGGAAAAACATGGAGCTGAGGATCCAGCAGACTTCATCAGCAATCCAACACCCATGTGTGCAACCCCAGGATAACAAACCCAGACAGGGACATGGGGGGAGAAGTGGGGAATGAGCATTTGGAAGAAGATGATTCTGTAGTGAATTTAAAAGGAGTTATCAGCTGCTCCTGGGTAAATCAGCTTGGCTAAGATAAGAACCAGAACAAATACTTATTCTAAATTTACACTGACCTAAACCTGAACGCTTCAGGGTTGAATAATTTTGGTGAACTATATATTTTTGTGAAATCATTTCCTGGGCTTCTTGCATGGGTTGAAAGAGATTTAGCTGGGAAGGATAAATCCTGGCTGCTCATATACTGTTGTCAAAAGGATGGGATGGAGACACAGATACAAACACTGATAGATGGCAATAAAAAAGATCTTTATAGTGGTTCAGTTTGTGCTGTTTCACTGTGGTAAAACTAGACCAAGATTTCTTTGAGAGTTTTTTTTAATGTCTCCTTGTTTAAAGGTCTCATCCAGCAAAAAAAAGGTTCCAATTTTTCAGAAAGCCCTTCATGACTGCTCATACACAGACAGGCCTCCCAAATCCTCCTCTTAGGAGAAGTCTCAGTTTAACTCCCCGAGATGGGGTCACCCAGGAAATTCGGCAGTTTTCTACCACACAGGCTAATTTGGAGAGATTTAAAAACATTCCTCAGCTTGCCTGCCCTGCCTGAAGAGAGAAATCAGACCCACTGCCTGCACATCTGGCTAGGTGGAGCCCACATCTGTACGTGCAGCTGTGGGCTGTGCTGCTCAGCCCCAGGCACTGGCCTGCAGCAGGTATCGAGCCAAGGCTGGAGGCTGCATCCAAAACCAAGCACCTTTCCCACCACCACACCACCCATCTCCCCCCAGGACAGGCGTTCTGCCTGTGAGAACCCCGTGCTGACACAGTCCTTGTCGTCACAGACACAAAACTGTAGCCTGGCAGAAGGCACAGAAACATCCAGCTCTCAGCCCCCCTCCTACCTGCACTGCTGGCTTCCCTTTAAGCCCACGTAGGAGAGATTTTTTTCACCAGGAAATATTCACACAGGAATTTTTCCCTGCTCTATCTCTCCCTCCATCCCCAGAGGAATAAGAGCACAGGCACAGTGTGACAGGAACAAGCAGAAGCCAAGTTTACATAAACAGTGGAGAGCAGGACGTAAAGGTTATTTGTGCCTGCGGGCTGCTTGGGGAACCTGTGAAATACCGAGGGCTGGCACTAGACAGAAAATTCCTGTAACGCTAAAGACTGCAGCTTTTTGAAGTCCCCGAGCAGTGCAGGGGCAACTGGAGGCAAGTGTGAGCAGCTAGAGGAGGTGGTTCAATGTTATTGAGCACCTCCCATCCCTTCTTTGTGTTGGGCAACAGCCTGATCCCAACCTCAGCTCAGGAAACATCCACTCGCCTGGCTGAGACCTCCTGTCCCAGGACAGGAGTGGGCAAATACTGCAAAATTTCCATTAATGTTGTACTCCACACTTGCAGCTCTTGATGAGGAGTAATTTGAACTCTGAGAGAGTTATTCACATTTCATGGATAAAGAAAACAGAGCCATGGAAATCAGGTACCTTATCCAAAGCCCCAGAGCAAATAGAAGATCCAGGATTAGAGTGAACAGAGCAGTAAAGATCTCCTCCTTCCACCCCACAGATCACAGCAGGAAAGTGGCTGGTCCAGATTCCAAAAAGCAAAAATCACCCAGGAACAGGCAAACCTTGCAAAGTTGTGCAGGGTCTGGTTTGTGGGACAGGAGAACAAGTGGAAATCAGGGGATGGCAAACCCTGAGGAGCACATTCAACTCTCAGTTCCGACAGGATCTCCTCAGGGTCACCTTAAACCAGTCTCCTTCATCCCTCTGCGCTGGGAATGGGGACAAAAAGCCCTCTGGCTATCTTTGGCTGATTTTCCTTATTCTCTGCTCTCTTACAGGGAGAAACTCTCTCTTATCACAAGCTCATGGACAACCCAGATTAATCAGACAATTCTGGAAGCTCCCAGACTATACCACAGCAAAGAGCCAAGAAATACTGCATTTTTTTTACACTTTTAACCCATCTTCAGATTTCGGAGAGGAACTAACAGTGTTTCTTTCCTACCAGAGATCTTGCTCAAGGGAAGGCAGTTGAGAGGGAAGCAGTGAGTTACAAGTGGGCTCACAAAGCACCAGTGTTTGCATATGTATAAATACATTTCTCCCGGTGTGTACACACCCACACGGACTCGGGATGAGCAGGGTGGAGGTGGAGCATGTAAACTGGGGCAGAGATAAAAATCAAATAAAACCCAACCAAAATTAACAAGGGGAGAAAGCCTTTTACCCAAACAAAGAAAGTCATTTTGCAGCCACCGAGTTTTTTTTCCCCCCCTTCTTTCTTTTTATTTTTTTTTTTCAGGTTTATTTATTTCATTTTTTTTTTTCCCCTAATGCCGGCATTGTGCAGAGCACTGTTCCTTTGCGAGATTTCAGATGTTGCTGTGTTCAAATGAATCCCATTTTGTCACAATCAATGACTTTCCCCTCTCGTTATTACCTGCAGCCCTCCGGAGCCGGCGGCGCTGCTGGCAGAGCTCCAAGCCCAAACCTCTCCAAAACTCACAGCGAAGGTAAACGGGAGAATGTCACCTACACCTGGGTAATTTTTAATTTTCTTTCTTTCTCCCCGTACTGTTAAATTACCTCCAGCTTATTTGTCTGGCTAGAGGTTAATGAAACATTAATGATGTTAATGAGCCTTTCATGCTGCAAGTTTTTTCAAGAAAGAGATAGAATGGCTGTTTTCCTTCCCTCTTAATCTTTTCCATCATTCGGGACTTCCAGGGCCAAAGCAATTAGTGACTCAGGCAGCTCTGTCTCCCCTCCTGGTCACAGCCCAGTGGGGCAAAGAGAAGAAACCTATTAAAGCCCCTTCACATGTCCACAGGTGAGGAGCTCATGGGCTGATGCAGCCACGCTGCTTTAGCCAGAAGGCAAAACGCCATTCAGGGGGAAAAACAGGGGGAATTAACAATCTGGAGCTGTCGGGAATGGTGAAGTGTCGCCATTAGCCGTGCACTGTTTGTTAGGGAAGGTGACAAGTGATTTTCAAAAGGTTCGAGGAGGTTTGGGTAGGGCTCCACAGCCGAGGGGTGGCTTGACAGCTTCCCCCATCAAACCTCATGTCGGTTTTCATCCCGCTGAGCTCTGATTCCGGGTGCATGACATTCCTCTGGATCACGGCCAGCCAAAAATCAACCCTTCCTTCCCAACTCATTTGGTTTAAACACAAAAACTGTGGGAGGGGGAAAGACACAGCAAGAGAAAAACTAAAAAATTCAGAGGAATGGCTGCTCTCCACCCTGCCCATCTCCACCCTGCTGCCTCAGACACCAGGCAGGATTTCCTTATCGTTCCTTAATCCCCTCAACACAACCACAGAGTGAAAAAAAACCCCCACTGGTCTCATCCCATTTTACAGGTGGCTCATCCCACACTGAGCAAGGAGGGCAGGAGCTGGGGTCCCTTCACTGCTGAGCCCCCGTGGGCCCTGGTGAGGCACCGGGAGGTGACGCTGCCTCCGCTTCCCGCGATGGATGCGCCGGTGCCAAAGGGCACACAACTAAATTATGAGCTGGCACTTACAAGGAGTGAGGGCTCTGGCTTGTGCTTCCATTAGAGGGTATCTATCTGCATTTAAAGCTGTGGCGCTCTGATAAGGAGAAGGGAGGAAGCCAGAGAGACCTCAAAAAATTGCCTGGACGAACTCCGAGATAAGACTTTTCAGACAGACAAAAAAGCCTGTCCTGATTTATAGAGCTTCGTCCGTCCTTGACAGTACCTCTGGAGCTCCTGATCTTGGCTGTAAAAAAGAAAGTTCCATCAGAAATGTGTGTTCTGCCCCCAAACTATTTATCCAGACAACCTGTCAACCTACCACAGCCAGATCCTCTCTTGACATGGACAAGGCAGCAACACAATCGGCCGCCTTTTATTTTTACCCTCTCCCTCTCCCCTGCTCCTGCTAATCACAGATGCTTTGTCCGCTCAATAATAAAGATCCCGGGCGCCTCAGTTTCCATTTTTTTGTTATCGTGCCTTTCACCCTGCATGTTTATTTATGACTGCTACAAAGCGCTTCCACGGGAAGATGCCATTAGGCTGGAATGATGCTCCCTTGACATTGAGATCAGAATCGGCACAGGAGCCATGCAACAACTCATCTTTATGTTTGCTTGTCTTAATTCCTTTTCTTTTATTGTTGTTATTATTGCTATTATTAGTATTATTATTATTGTTATTTCCAGAGCAAGGGCTGCCAGGGAGGGAGAGGCAGAGGGGCACGTGCAGCACAGAGATGAAGCAGCTCTGGCTGAGGGCACAGATGGCATGGGCTGGCTTGGATAATCCTGCCCTCTTCCAGGGCAGCTGCTGGCACATGGGCTGAACAAGCCCATTAAGAGAGCAGGACCCCACACTGACAAGGGCACAGGGATGGATTTACCCTCACTCTGTGGCTCTCCCCCCAGCAGAGACAGAAATCCAAGGAAAGATGGATTTTGGGGAGCTGAGGTGCACTGCTGGCTCCCTGTTGAGGGGAGGGCAGTGCTGGGGAGCGGCCCATGATAGTCAGAGGTCAAGGTCTCACATCCAGCCAAAGCCTCGTGGTCAGCCTGTGCTGATGGGGTCACTGGGGTGCTCTGCTTACAGAGCCTGGCTTCAAACTGGAAAACAGGAGCAGGCACACAGTGACACTGACTTGGACACCCTCTCCAGAGTCCCTATAACCCACCCAGCCCTGCTCTACTCTCCTCCCCTGGAAACTCCTGGCAGAGCTCACCATGACCACAGGACAGCTCTCCAAAAATGTGCAAACACCCCCGAGATCTTCTCAGTCTGCTCAGCAGACGAAAACGGGGGGGAACCAACTCTGCTGCACAGGAGTCAGCTGTCCCTTCTGCTTCCCAGCCCTCATCCACGCTAGAAGGTGGCCCTGGGACAGGGGACACACTCCCTTTCCAGCGCTGTCCCCCAAAGGACGGTGTGCCCTGTCTGCCATGCTCGCGCAAGGCGCTGGGACAGACAAAGGGAGGGTTTTGTGGGATCTGGCACCGCTTCCAGCCGCCAGCCACGGCGCGTCCTTCCCCGGCACCGGCTCCCTAATTAGTTCTATTGGTTTCAACAGTTCGGCGGGCTCGGGGAATGTAATATTTAACACCCTAGAGGGAAGCCTTTCACGCCGATGCCTCTTTCATCATCTCTGCCCATCTGGTGCTCACTTCAAGCTCGCAAAGCACCACCTGCTTGGGAAACAATGAACTCCTGTGGCTCTCTGTCTCCTCCCGACTAGCTGGACCCTCCAGGAAAGGCATGTGGGAGCAGCCCTCCCCAGGGCAGCAAGCCTTGACACCCATGGTGCGTGTCGTGTTCACTCAAAAAGGGATTATTAGTGTGTGTTTATGCCATTCTCATCAGGATGCTGATTCCAGGGGAGCAATTTGTCTCTTCATGGCTTGCTCCACAAGAGCTCAGGAAATGCACAACACATCCATGGGGATGGGGAGAGGGATGAACAGACCTCTTGTGCTCCCCCTTTCTCAGCGGTGACAGCCTCACCATGGCCAGCCTTCCCAGATGAATCAAGGATGGATATCTGGGCAAGGGCCATTAGCAGGGAAAGGTGGGGAAGGATGGGTGGTGCAGCAGCACCAGGTAGTGGGAGCTGGCTGTGTGACACGGTGACACCCATGAGAGGCGTCACTTTCCACTGCTGCAGTGGATGGTGCCACATGGCCACAGACACTGCACCATTACAGCCTCTCTAACAACAAGACTGAGCAGAAATGGGAATTGAGCCCATAAAACCATTTGCTTTCTGCAGCCACAGCAGCACAGCTGACGCTTGGAGACACCACCGTGTCTGGAAATGATTAGATTCCTTCCAATGACTGACACCTGTTAATAACCTGGAAGATGGGTAGAGCATACTCACATTGTCATCTCCAGCTATCTACAACTTCATTTTCCATCATCTTTGTCACTCAAGGACAGCAGCAAAGGATATTATTGCTACTGGTATTGTTATTGTTATTTATTTAAACCATGCAGCAACAAATCTGCAGGTATTGAGCTGGGTTGGGCAGACCAGCAGATTCTCCTTCAGATCAGAGGGAAAATAATGGGGAGCATTATGTATAATGTATTTTTCTATTAAATTAAAATAAGCTTCTCTTCACAAAGTTTGGTGTGTTCAGTGACACTGGGAAGGACAGAGGGTTTAACCTCATGCTCAGGGAAGATGGAGAGGATGGATGGCTGGATGGATGGATAGATGGATGGATGGATGGATGGATGGATGGATGGATGGATGCTCAATCCCAGGGAAATAAAACCACATTCTCTCTACACAATGCTGAACTGCATTTCAGGGCCTCCTGCCTCTTCACATAAACCCTATTAGTCACTCATCAGTGCTAAAAAAATAATAAATAAATACACCAGTGCACAAGAGTGCCAAGGGCAGCGAAGTTAGAGGACATTATAACTCTTTAATTACATCAGTCTTGGAAAGAAAAGAGCTGTCATTCCCTCCTCCTTCCCTCTGGGGAACACTCGGTATCTACCTTGGCCAGAACCCCCTTAGGAAAGTTGTCGCAACATATGTCCTCCCTGTGATTCATGCCAGGGATGGGTTTAGTCCTGTATTAATATTCCCAACCCACTATTTACTGTGCTGCATTCCCACACAGACACACACAAACAAATGCCTTTCATCTCCTGCCTTCATAGGAGGGGGGAAAAACCTTAGTTAAGCTATCAAGGCTGTTGTCTGCAAGTCACTGGGTTTAGCCAGGAGGGAGGATTTTCTTCTCAGAGCACCTTAAGGAGGGTTTAAAAACATGATTGAAAGGAAACAACCCCTCGAGGGGCTGAATACTCTGCCCTGGGGACATTAAACATGACCAGTCACTACCTCCCACCACACAACCCATCATACTGCTCTGCCACGCCAAGAGCCATCAAAGAGCATCCAGAGAGTTCTGAGAGTTTCTTCAAATAAAGAATGTTTTTACATATATTTCTCCCTGACAAAAATGCTCTTTGTAGAAATGAAAACGGTTGTCACGAACCCATCGCCCACCTCCTAAAAGATCCCATTACATTTCTGCATTGAACTTCTTTTTCATCACGAAAGTTATTGGAACAGCGGTGGCAACAGCCAATAGTGTTTTCGATTAAAAATGTATCACAGCGTTTTGTGATTTAAAAGCAAACAAACAAGAAAGGCGCCATGAAATGTTAATGCGCACGTGAGCGGGTTTGATTCCTGTTTGCTGTTTGTTTGTCAAACATTTTCAACTATCAATTAATTATCAAAACTGGGCCAGAAGTGGAGCCTGATCCACACGCCCTGTGACACCATTCAGGAGGATCCAGCGGCACCACTGTTCCCGCGAGGATGCACAATTCCGGCTGCGGAGCGTGGCCACGGGGTGATTTCAGGAAGGTGAGCAGTGAGTGATCATCCTTTCACCCCTTTAACCAACACAAGAGACTGATGGGGCTGCAGCCCATCAGCAGCTCCCTGGTCACCTTGGAGCCAAGGCCATCACTCTGTTGTCAGAGCCACATCACGAAGCCCAGGACATCTTTTGTGGCGATCTCTGATGCTGAAGGACACACCACGAGGGATGGGAAAGGACTGGCAGGTGCCTCGCTCAGCCCCAAATCCTCCCCTCCTTCTGCATTTTTAAAAGCCCTTGCAACACCAAAAGAGAGCAGGAAAAAGGCAAAAAAAAAAAAAAAAGAAAAAAAAAGAGACACCATTGGAGCTGAAGCAGGTGAATAAGGAGATATGGCAGAGTCAGGAGGCAATGGCCCAAGGGACCCATTAACAAGATTCCTCCCACACAACATCCAGGAGCCCAGGCCATCAATAAAACCTGCTCTCCTCCCCAGCCAGCCTTGCGTGGCTCTGAACTTTCCAGCTACAGGCTGCAGATTGGATTCTTCCGTCATCACCATAAAACCAGATGAATTGTCCACGGCTCAGGGACCTGTGAGAAAGCAGGACCCTCTAGGCAAGAAGGCAGCACACCTCATAAAACCAGTGCTGACTTTTAGCAGGGCCTGTGCTGCCAGGCTGGGTGTCTGGTCCCACACGCTGCAGCAAACTCCTCTCCACGCTTTTCATACCCAAAAAAGAGGGGTGGGGATCCTCTTGCAACCCAACAGCTCAGCGTGGTGATCTCTGCCACTGCACATCCCAGGGTGATGCCTGCATCTCAGACTGCCTTATCTCTCCCTTGCCAGGATGTGCAAGGAGCCCTCTCATCCCAAATTTCTCAGGAGTAACTACAGCCCTTGCTTTGCTTTTTGCTGCAGGAGCCCAAAAAGCCACCAGAAAAAGCCATTTCACTGCTGGGTCTTCCACTTCAGCAGCAGGGAACTACTCCTGCATGGGCTGGGAAGGGCATCCTGGTCATGGACAATGTGTCTCCTGCTGTAAGATCCTGTGCCAGGAGGTGCTGGGAAGCATCACACCCCTCTAAGGTAGTGGGACACCTTGGCTGAGCCAATGTCAGCGCCACTAAAGTGCCACTTAAACAGGACATTCATCCTCTCTGCACAGCTCTGGGGGTGAAGCAGCGACTCCAGCATTATGGAAAGCACCATCCCAGCCACAAATGAAGTCTTTGAGAAGCAGCAAGAAGCTGGAGCAGATAGAGCCTGGACTCTGCAACAACAGCATTTCTTCCTGTTTTGTTTTGCTTTGCATTCTCATTGCCAGGTTCATTATCTGGGCCCTTATTCCTGCACACGCTTCCCATTTTTCTCCCTCCTATCTCCCTGTGTCCAACGCAGCAGCCTGTATTAGTTTATGTTAACAAGCTGTGGCAGCAGTAATCCTGGCCTCTCCAGCTCCACTGCCTGTTCTGCTGACCAGGCACCTTGTTTGTCTCCACTGCCTGGTCCCCTGAGCCTTTCTCCACCTCAGATCCCAGCCTCCTGCAGGAATTACACTGGGATATATCCCATGCCAAACGCTGTGACCACGCTGTCAGCGGCGTGCGAGTTGGAAAACATTTTCCTGCCCCGCTGCCACCTCTGCAGAGCAGCAAAAGGATGGAAAAGCTTTTTTTTTTCTCTTCAAAATAGAGGCTTTTCTTCTGTGCTGCAGAAACAAGCATCACCCCCATGGCCCCAGCGTGCCGGGGGCTCCCGTGTGCCGGGCATTCCGTCCTCCCCCTGGCCATGGGGCAGGAGGCTGGGCTGCCCTCTGCGGCCCATCCCACCCCTGTGATGTGACAGCCAGCATTTGTCTCTTCAGCTTTGACTTCCTCCCCAGCCCAGGTTGACAGCCAGCAATACTTGGAAAAAGAAGAGAAGAGGAGGAAAAAAACTAAAGGGCAGCTGCTGTCGTGGAGGGAGTGAGGAACAAAGAGAGATTTCAATCACTGCTCCACTCCAAGGGCACAGGAGCGTGCTCGAGTGTCCGGGAGGGAAAGGGAGGGTGAAAAGCCTCGCTGGGTGTCTGGGCTTGGCCCTTCTGCCCAGGCACCTCTCTGTTCAACACATCAGAGCTGTCTTCCCACGACAGCTCAGCCAGCAGGGGTGGGTGCTGGACCCTCTTCACCCGCCTGGCTCCCCAAACATAAGCAATCCACCAGCCTGAGGCACTAAAATAAAGCTCCATGCGCAGAACCTCGTGCCACTGCACCAAGACACTGCTCAGAGCCCTGCTGGGCTAATGGTGGGGCTGGTTTCAGTGGAAGCATTTAACGAGTGGTGTGTGTGCTGCTGATTAACAGTGTGGCTCTCCAAGGCCAAAGAAGAAAAGAAATTCAGTGTAAGACTGCAAACAATTACTCCTTTTAGATAATCACTGTTTTACAGTCCAGACACATGCATAAATATTGCATAATGCTGGGGCTCAGCACGTAATTGTCAGATATTATTCAAACTGAGTCGCTGCTTTATTGGCAAGAGCTGTGAGCTTGTCACATCTCAGGGTCAGTGGCTGGATGGCTGAAGGATTTTCAAGGAAAGCTCAGGTAATGTGAGCAGCAGATCAGCCATTCCCTAAACTGCTCAGCGCTGACCTCTGCAAAGCGATCCCACATTCAGGAGCACGTTGTTGTGTGTGAGGACAGGGATGCGAGGCAGAGAGAACAAGCAGCTCCCAGCCAGCTCTCCAGAACAGGATTTGGGATGAAAGCTCTCACCAGGTGGTTTGCAGGGGCACCAACACCCTCAAGAGCCACAGAGCCCCAAGAACCAACACCACCTGCCTGCTCACAGACACACACCTGCCCATCCAGGGGAAATGCTGCTGCCAGAGCCCCGCTCGCCGTGCCGGGGCTGAGCTCCAGCCACTTTGGACAGGTCTCCTTCCCCTCCTGAGCCGAAGCTGTTTTGTTTGCAAACCATCTGCTCGGTGCCCCACCGTGCCGGCAGCAGCGAGGGGGCCCAGATGGACGGGCTCTTTGAAAATTCTTTAAAATGAAGCACCCAAGCACAACAGCTCCATATGCCGGAGAGCCCGCTGGCCCTGAGAACTGCTTCACGACCCTTCCTCCTCCCTCCCTCCTTGGCTCAGCCCTGCCCAGACCCCGGTGTGCTCCCTCACCTGCCGAGAGCTTGCAAGCCTTTCCAGAGCCCACCTTGTCCCTGCACAAGGCAAAGCGGCCAGAAGGAGCCTGGGGCTCCTGGGCAGCCTGCAGCCTGCACACTTTGCACAGCAGGTCCTGCCTCCCATGGCTTGGAGGATCAGGGACTGCACTCCCTCAAGCTTTCCAAGGTAGATTATGGGGAAAGGGGAGGCAGGTGGAGAAGAGGAGGCTGATTCTTTGGAGAGTTATTTCTTGGCCCTGGTTCACTCCTAGTTTAAATGAGACACCTCTATGATTACTCTGCACAATAACCAGGGCTGGATTTGGCTCAGAGCAGCTCATGGACAAGCTCAGTGGCACAGGAGAAAGCCAGCTGCTTATGGGCAATAAACCTCTGCCTGGAAGCACAGCTTCCCTTCCCTAGGAAAGCTCTGCTTCACCTCCAAATACTCAGACAAACTTTCTCATTAGAAGGAGAAAGCAGACAGATTCCTGCACTGTCGCAGGAGCTGGGGCTTTAAGGAAAAAAAATGCACCTTGCAAAACCCACACCACAATCAGATGAATTTTGATCCAAGCCGCAGTGAAGGACAGCTCTGTGGGATTTCAGATAAATAAAGGCACAAATAAAGGCCAGTGAGATTGCACTGACACCTTTCAGGCTGTGCTTTCCTTCCCCTGTGCTTTGAATAGCAAATCCTCCCTCTTGCCAGCAGCCCTGAACCCCAAAACTCTGGTGGGTGGGATGGAAAGGATAGATTCCCCTAACAGAAGCTCACCAAAGCCTCTGCTGTTTGTAGATTTGGGATACCAGAGCATGGGAAACCCCTCCTCAGTAATTTGCATTACCAAGGACCCTCTGTGGTCCCAGGACACTGCTCTCACCCTTTGAGGAGGCAGGAATTGCAATCCCAAATAACGGGGTTTCAGTGACCTGACTGCCCAGCTCCTGAGCTGCAGCATCACCCCCAGACTGCATTCTCCACAGGGATCTGCCAGGAGTGTCAATAAGGAAAGAGATTACATCGTCTTCCCGAGAGAGAGTGCGGAAAAATCAGTCAGAGCAAGAAAAGCTGCTTTAGAGTATGAGCTAAGCAGGGTCTGGCAGGAGCACGCAGCTTCCCCAGGGATTGCTGAGCTGGAGGCCAGCTCATGGAATGAGCAAGAGATTTGGTGGGGTTCAGGATGTCCTTCCTCTGCCTGGCTGGTCTGCAATGAGCCACAGATGGAGCAGGGAGTGATGGAGAGAAGAACTCCCATGCCAGCACCTCCTAAGCTTCTCTTTTCGAGACATCAACCTCACCTCTCATCATTTTGTGGTAGATGAGAGATTTTTTAAATAAATATAACACTCATAGCCTCCAAAAATGTCTTGTCCGGGGCCCACAGCTGCAGCAAAGTAACTGTGAATGCTGATAACTTTATTATCCAACAAGGCTCACATGAAATGCTTCTCTTGTGCTAACGATACGCTGGAGACACAGGGAGCTGAGGCGGGACAAAGCTCCCGGCCGGCTGCTAATGAAGGACCATAAATAGTGCACCAAATCAGCCCCGAGTTCCTCTCTGCAGCCCTTGATCAAGCAGCTCCCCACCAAATAATGAAAATCTCGCTCTTTTGTATCCATGCAAATCACAGGCGCCGCTGGAAATCGCCTGCATTAACGACTTATCTGGTGGGCCAATAAGGAAAAAAAAGTATCCCATTATCTTGTCCACTTAAGCATTAGAACAGCTCCAAGCGCTTTCATCCACCTCCTGTGAGCCTCGTGGCTTCCAGCTCTGCTCCCATCGACCATCATTCCCACCATCCCTGCTGGCTGCTCTCCTGGACAGACAGATCCATCCCAGGGTGATGAGGCAAGGCACCAGCTCACAAGCCTTTAGGGACAACAACCACCACAGCCCTGCTGCTGCCCTGGGGGTGCTCTGAGCATCAGAAACCCACATTTACACCCAAAGGCAGAGGGGTCTGGCTGCCCGTGGTTCTTTAAGGCTCACTGGTGAAGGATACCGTTATCCAGCTGGAATTCCACAGGGGAATTCAGGTGAGCAGACTGTAATTAACCGAGCTGGCACGATGCTGCATCCGACAGATGTAGAAATGCACCTTGAAAGGAGGAAAAGGAGGAGGGAGGGAAAAGCAGGAGAGGAGCAATGCCTGCCCAGGATCCCTCTCCATGTGCTCAGGGGGAATTTGGGGAGATGCAGTGGCTGCAAAGGAGCAGGAAAATGTGTGGCAATTCTTTCCTCCTCCTCCTAACTGCTGGGCACGAGCAAAATCCCCACGGAAATTCAAGCAAAGAGTCTCAAAAGCACTGATAGTGAGTTGGAGCTGGAGTTGTCCAGCAGCCTCGGGCAGAGATGGCCAAGGCTTGGAGTGGGAAATGGGGAAATTCATGCTCCTCAGCTTAGGAGGCTCAAGCCACAGCTCTGCTGTCAGGCAGTCATGCTGGGCTTTCAGAAAGTAACCAGAAAGCAGGATTTGTCTGCCCGACCCCAAGCCAAGCAGCAGTAATCTCCACCCAGCCCAGCTAACTCCCATGTCAGCCCCACTCCTCCACAAACCACTAAGAAGAAATTTGCCCAAGCAAATGCCCGTGAGAGAATGTCCTGGATTTGTTCTGCTCTGGCCTGGCTCACACCAGCACCCACACCTCCACATCCTGCGGAGATGAACATCCCCATCCCACCATGGGCAAGGCAAGACCTTCAAACCAGAGCTTGGACAGCTGTGCCTGGGCATGGCAAGGGCAGAGGAACAGCCCTGCCTCCCGTCCTGCCCCACACCACCCTGACCCCCAGCAGTGAGGCACGGCTTTCTGGCTTTCTCTGTTTGCTTTGTTGGATAATTTGACTTTTCCCTGCTCTGCTCTGCAATCAGAGTGGCAGGGAATTACAGCAAGGGTGCTCTGCTCCATTCAGATGTCAGAGCCTGTGGTAATTGTGGCACACACTTACATTTGTGTCAGTGGGGGAAGCCTTTGCGTGGCAGAGAGCTCGCCCTGCCAGCGCCGAGCCCAGGACAGCCTCTACTCGTCCTCTCTGGGGTCTTGTGCTGCCTTCCCACCAGGAATGTGGGCAGCATGTCACCAAGCAAAGCTCCCTGTCAGAGGGAAACACGTTCCCCAGCTCAGTCCTGCTCCAGGAGCCCATCCAAAATGCACAGTCCCCTGTTCTGCTGCCTGCAGAGCTTCTCCAATCCCTGCATGATTGTTTCCCCAGCAAAGACTCCCAAAATCCCCCCAGGTGACTTCAGCACACACTTCTTGCCTTCTCCTCCCAGACCCTCAGCTCAGCATTTCAAGACATGTGAAGGTTTTCCTCTGCAGGGATGTCCCAGGAGAGGGAAGAAAGCCATCAGGAGAGCAGAAGTTATCCCAGCTGGAGGAAATTCACTCTCCAGGTGGGAGCTTTGCCCATTTGCAGCAGGAATGGGAGCAAGCAGAGGACCAGGGTGGGAAGAAGGGGTGTGAAGCAAGGTGGTCCAGGAGTTTCCCAGGAGCTCACCCCCCTGCTGCCACCCCCAGCTTCCAGCAGAGTGACACGGGGAGCAGGAGGAGGATGAAAAGCTGTATTAGCATCCTTTGCCTCTTCTGGCACATAGAAAGAATGAACCTCTAACTCCAGCTGGAAAGGTGGATGGGGAGAAGCAGCAGGAATCTCCCAGGTCAGGAGGAGTTTCCAGGCCCCCAAGTGTCACATTTGCTGTCACACTGCCTGCCCTCCCCCTGGCTCCTGCAGAGCTCCCATCCCCATGGCAAATGGGCAGCTGGTTCTGAGGAGCAGCATAGTTTAAAAAAATAAAAAAAAAAATAAAAGAAGTCAAAACCCACAACGCCAAAAACAAACATTGCAAAAGACAGAACACATCAAATATTAAAGGAATCAAACTCCTCCTGTCAGCAAGGAGGACACAGAAAATGTTCCCAGATGTGGCAGGGCTGTCACCTTCTCTGATCAGCTCGGCTTCAAACAGCTTGTCACAGGGATGTTTGTGCTTTTGGGGTCCCTAACCCCAGTGTCCCTCCCACCCTCAGCTCCCGAGGAGGGCTGGATCCTTCCCTGGTGTAAATCCACCTGCAGCTGCTGCTGAGAGCTCTGCTGGCAGCTCAGGCAGGCTCAGAGCTGCTTTCACTGGCAGCAGCAAGTGCTGGTCACAGATCTGGGGACAGATCCACGGATGGGACACCCCAGAAATGTCTGCTTTGGCCAAGGCAGCCCAGGGGAGGGCACGGCACCCTCCACCAGTGCATCCATGCCCAGCCTCCCCAGCCTGCATGGGCTCAGCAGCAGCTCCAAGGTTGGATCCCACTCTCCCTGGCAGGGAATGAGAACACAGCCCTGGGCTCTCCCTCCTTCCCACACCATCCCTGGCACCTCGTGCCACAGCTGCAGTGTCCTTGATAAGAGGTGGCACACCCCAGCCATAAACCAGCCTTGTTCAGAAAGGGATTGACAAATGAGGAGTCTGGGACTGGTCCCAGACTGGTCCCAGTAGCTGGACCCTTGCTCCAAGCATTCAATCTCACCTTCCCAGGGCAAACATTGAATATCCCTGTCCCAGCTGCCTGGAAAGAGGCGCTCCCACACAGAACAAAGCCCTGCAGGCACACTGCTCCCAGCTCCCAGGGATGCTAGCTCTGTCCCAGGGTCATTTCCAGTACCACAATTCCATTCCCACTCTAGATTTGACACACCACTGTCTGAGTTTCAACCTCCGAATCTGGGCTTTCTGAGCCTATGAACTTCATCTCTGCTGGCGGGTGATGCCAGGAATATTAAAAAAACCACAACCCACAACAGGCTTTGGAAGGTGGCCGCGTGCCAGGTTCATCTGTTCCCAAACTCCAAAGTTTTGTGAAATCCCTCTCTCTCCCTGCAGCACACAATCTGCCTCCCCTCCTCCCCAGACCCCACCAAAGCTTTCTCTGACCTTCCCCCTGCACAGCTGCTGCCTCCACAGCACAAAGCTGCCCTCGGGTGCAGGAAAAAGTGGGATTGGAGGGAATTCCTGTGGCAGGGCCCCGGCTGTGCCTCGCCTCACCCTGTGGTTTCTGCCCATGCCACAACCTTCTATTGCAGCAGCAAATTGTTAATGGCCTGGCTGTTTGGAGCAGGAATGAGATTGGCTGAGCATGGAAGAGAAGCTTTCCATTCCCCCAGGTCCCATTTCTCCAGGTCTCTCCGTTTAGAAGCCACACAAGGGACACCAGGGGAACCACGGCCCAGGGGCTCCTTCCAGTGCCAATTTAGTCCCATGAAATATTCAAAAACCCCCAGAATAAACCCACAGAAGATCTGATGGAGTCCCTGGCAATGGGCTCAAGCAGTGATCTCATCAGCCCAAGGATGCAGCACCAGGATGGGGTGACATGTGCTGACAAGGACCAGGACAATCAGCTTTTCTCTGCCTCAGTTGGACATCACCCAGCCCCAAAGCAAGTGCTCTGTCAAGGTCAAACAAACAATTTTTGGAGTGTCCAATGCACTCACATCCCAAAACAGCTCTTCCAAGGAGATACCAAATCCAAGTGTCTGCTCTTGGAGGTTCTACCCACAGAACCAGCCCAGGACCCCCTCCCTCCAAACTCCTTAATTTAACTTTTTCCAGAGCACACAGCAAGTTGCTCTCTAATCAAGGGAGCTCTAATGTGGTAATGCAAGTAAATTGTAATTAATTTTCCCCCTAATTGATGCGTGGGAATATCCGGGACCCTCATTCTCCTGCCTTCAATTCCCTTATAAATATATGATTTGACAGGTTAATTTGAAAGTAAAAGTTCAGTTCTTTCCAGCAATCCAAGCAGAAGCCCCAGAACAGAGCCGGCTGCCTCGCTATGTGAGGCGGAATGAAAAGGGTTGAAGTCAGGTTACAGTCGTCATCATCATCATCTTTTTAATTTCACTAATTTAATTTCTGCCCCCCTCCCCCCCTTCTCAGAAGATAATAAAAGCTTCATTTCACAGTCCAGAAAATTTGGCAGCGAAAGGTGACAGACAGCCAAGGAAAGATGGGGAAGATGAGTAAGAAGGGTGACAATTCCTTCAAAGTTAAAAGACGGTGCTCAGCAGCCCAGGGAAGGGAACACGAGGGCACACAGGACACTGAGGCATTAAAAACCAGCTTTCCCAAGGTGGCAAAGGGAAATCAGGCAACACTAATGATGCAGCTCAGTGCCAGAGGGTGCCAAACTCCCCGTGCCTGCAGGTAAACACACCTGCAGCTCCCTCCCTGCTGGCTGCAGCAGAGCCAGGTCACCTTCCCTGAGCTTTAATGAGTCTGGAGGGGCTGTCTGGCCCTCATGAAGCTTTTTTGGCTTGAAATTCATCAAGTCCAAGGCTATATTTTGCTGTTGGCCTCCCCAGGACAGGACATGGCACTGCTCCCACCCAGAGCCCCAGGGCCCTTCCACACAAACGTCAACTGCTCCCGAGTCCGTGGGGAAATAGCTCAAACACAATCACACAAAAGGTTTCAAAATCTTTCTTGACTTGTTCCTAATTAGAAAGGAAGCATCAAAACCAACCCTTTTAATAGGAAGAAACATCCTGGGTTGATATATTTAACCTTTTCTAATGAGGAGTTGCATTGAAACATCCTCTTTCCCATTTCCTCCAGGAGCTCCAGTGCTGCTCCCTATCTGCCAGCCCTCTCCCTGTCATCTCCACGGGCTTCAGCCTGCAGGTCTGGCATTGAGTCAGTCTGGAAATGCCATCCCCATCCCCTGCATCCCTCAGCACCAGGGAACACAGGCTCCCCACCATTCCCATGGGAGTTAAGATAAAAAGCTGACGGAGCTGGGGAAAGAAAGGGCTGAAGTGACACCGGACATTGGCCAAGGGAATGATAAAGGATAAATAAATGCAAGTCTTAGATGAGGATGACTGGCAGAGAATCGAAGTTCAATCCTGGCTGCTGAGAATATTTACTGGAAGCAGATCTGGACTAAGCAAAGCATATGGGAATGCTGTTCCTCCAGAATCAACACCAGCGCTGTCTCCTGCCAAGCTCCGTTTTGGGGCTTAAGGGACATTTTTGGTGGAAATCTGCAGGAAAACGTGATGAGGAATGTGAAAAATGTGCCTGGATTTATGTCTCTAAGCTGACAAAAGGATGTTCAAGCAGTACATTTTGTAAAATCCCTGCTCCTGTTTGCTGTTTTCTAACCACGAGACTCTGCCTCTTGGTCACAAAAATGCCCTTTTCATCCACGTAGCCAATTGCAGTGGCAAAACACCAACAAAATCAAGCAACAACAAAGGCAGGCAGAGGGAAAGACAGGCCTTTCTTGTGCTTTTTGGAATAATCCAGCGATTTGGTGGAGTTCCAGGAAACGAGACAAAACTATCAATTGGCAGTTCCAAGGGCAGCCGGTCTGATGCCTGCTCATGCCTCCCCCAAAAAATCATTTTGCCTAAATTCGTGGTGGGGGAACTGCTGAGCCCCTCTGCAGCAGGGAGGAGCTGGAAGTTTTCTGAGCCCTGCAGAGATGCAGCAGGGATCAGGTTTTCCCATCACATGCATCTCCCTCTCCCTCCTGCCGCCTCTCATAAAGGGGAGAGATGTCATCTGACAATTTCTCAGCGGGGGAAAAAAAAGGAAAAGAGAAGAAAAAGAGGGGTTTTATCTACTTTAGGTTATATTTTTATTGCCAGCCATGACTGTAACATTTGTTCTGATTACCAGATTAATCAGCAGATTGCAAAGCCCATTAAATAAAATCAAGTCGGACAGTTGAGGTGTTCCAAGAGCGATGTCCCTCAGAGCGTGTCCCAGCCTGCTTCTCCCTCATCCTTTCTCTCCCTGACACTCAGCTTGAGAGAAAGACCATTCCCCAGCTAGGACAGAAGGGAGAACATTTCCTCTCTCCTGATCCATGGGGAAAGGCCGGCACAGCTGTACTCCAACAGCACCAGCATCACCTCTCCCCTGTCCGAGCTCTATTTGCCAACCCTGCACATCATCAATTAGGGTGATGGACAGCACAAACAGGTGAAGATGTGTTTCACAACCCTCGGCTCAGGTCTCTGCAAATGAGCGCTGTAGATCTCCCCTTCTCCTAATGCCACCTGTCAAAGCCTCCCCTTTTCTCGGGAACAGGATCCCGCATCAAAGCGCAGTTAAATGGGGTGTAAATGCCTCTTTCATGCACAGAAAATGGGCTGGTTGGCAGTAATAGGGGGAACTGTAAATGCTGTCAGCGGCTACATTTTGTTTATTGATTTACACCGTGTAATGGGATGACTCGATTTGAATCATATACACAGGTGTCATGTCCCATTCATCGCCATCGGATTTAATAACCACAGCAGTGCAGCGCCGAGCTCGGCTCTGCAGTGGGCACACAAAAACTGCCCAGGAGCACGGGCATCCCAAACCCTGGGCTTTGTGAGCTCACAGCAATGCCACAGGCAGGAGATGGGCACCAAGGGCTCACCCAGCCATCCCCTACAGTCACAGAGTCATGGAATGGGTTGGAAGGGAGCCTGAAGATCGTGGCAGAGAGGTTGGAATTAGATGGTGTTTAAGGTTCCCTCCAACCCAAACCATTCTGTGACTCTACAGCCCTTGTGATGCTCACTGTGCTACTGGGGCAGCTTTTATGCTTGCCCTGGGTTTTGGGCTCTGTAATTCCCTGCAGGCACACACAGATTAAGCCATTCACAACCCTGGAACACCTTCCAGAACTATCCATCTCTGCTGGTACAAACCAAGTGTGCAAATTGCTCCTCCACCTTTGCAGAACCTTCCCAAAGCCCAGGTGGCCACAGCACCAAGGGAGAAGGGAAGGGATGAAATGAACTCCCCTTGCTTAAACTCTACCTGCACCATCCAAATCCCAGGCTGAGCTCACCCTAACACGGCAAACCCGAGGGATTTCTCCCTTCTGCATGGCGTGTCTCTCGAACAACACAGAGGAATTAAACCCTATTGCTTAATTTCTGCGGCATCTGCCAGGCTTCCCCCCTCCAAAAAAAAAAATAAAAATAAGGAATCCAATCAAGAGTCTCTGAGCGTGTCACCCCAGCGGTTACGATGCCAATTAGGAGAGAGTCAAGCATTCAAATGGCCAAGCAAAACAAGGCAAATGACAAGTAATTTAAGCCCTGCTGGGCACTCTCCGACGAAGGCGGCTGCCGTGTCGCAGTGAGCTGCGGCACTTGCTAATTAGTAACCACTCAAAAGCCTGTAAATAGCCCTAAAACACTCTCCGAGTACCGACAGCGATGGGCTGTTAGGTTTATCCCTGATCCCAGGTCTAACCCTGATCCCAGGTCTATCCCTGCTCCCAGGTCTATCCCTGATCCCAGGTCTATCCCTGCTCCCAGGTCTATCCCTGATCTCAGGTCTGTCCCTGCTCCCAGGTTGATCCCTACTCCCAGATCTATCCCTGCTCCCAGGTTTATCCCTGCTCCCAGGTCTATCCCTGCTCCCAGGTGTATCCCTAATCTCAGGTGTATCCTGATCCCAGGTTTATCCCCGCTCCCAGGTTTATCCCCGCTCCCAGGTCTATCCCTGCTCCCAGGTCTATCCCTGCCCCCAGGTTTATCCCTGCTCCCAGGTTTATCCCCACTCCCATCACCTCAGGGTCCCACAGCCACCTTCGCTGCTCAGACAAGGACATGGGTACAGCAGGATGATGTGTCCTGTGCAAAAGTGTGGCAGGGACAAAAATGGCACATTCCATGTCCTGGGACTGCAGACATCCCTTCCTGTTCCCAAAGCTCCACAGCAAGCCAGAGGTGCCTCTGCAGAAGGGGCAGGGTCGCTCCCAAGCACGGCAGTGACACAACTGCACACCCAAGCCCCAAATCCTTCCTTTCCACTGCTCTTTTCCTCACCACGTGAGCGGAGGGAGGCTGGGACGGCATTGCCTCCATTTTTTCAGGTCACGAGTCCCCTCGAAATACCATCACTCGGAGCAATGAAGCTGTCACATTTTGTATTTTTAGTTTTTCAAACCTTGTATTTCACTTCACCGCCAGCTGCTGAAAAGGATGAGCAAAAGGCCAGAGCAGGGAGCAAAAAATCAATACGCTGCAGGAAGACAGAAGATCTGTTTCTGTTCTTCATCTCTGATGCCGGGTACCCAGGGAACATCACTGCAAACAAGGCTGGGGGCTACTGCCCTGCTCAAGCCAAGTCCTTCGATTCCCCACCTCAGTCATCACAGAGAGGGACATGCTTGCTGCCAGGGAAGGGGTTGGCTCTTTGGAAAATGCTTTCCCTACATGGATGAAGCTGAGTGAGTCCTATATGGGTGGTAGGCAAAAAAAAACCAGCCCTAAGGAAGGGAGGACTGTATTGATTTCTCTCCAAATCCTCCAAACTTCTCTCCTCAGACTCCTCCTCTAACTCATCCTACACAAGCTACACATTCCTATTTTCCATGCTGTCCATGGGATTCCCCTTCCCTGCTCATCAGTGATGTCACCCCAACTTTGTGCTTGGAGCTGCTGATTGTCAATGCCCTCAAGTTTCACCTATTCCATTTATTTTCTCTTGTTCACTCCACATTGAGAATGAGGTCCCCAGAAGTCTCTCTAAAGCCACCTTGGGCACCAGGTTCCTGCAAAGCTACTCTGGCTCTTCTGCACAGGCTGAGGAGTCACTTGTGCTCAGCCACTTCATGCTCTGCCAACCTGCTGCTTGTACAGTGTGGGAACGTATTGGATACGTCCAGACAAATCAGACTCCCCTCGACAGGCTCGACAAGGGAGCCAGGAGCTACAGGAGCTCTCCGAGTGGAACAGAAATGAAGGGATTGGCATCCCAGGCAGTAGAAGCATCTCTCAGATTGTAAACCAGCCTCACTCGCAAGCCAAACCAGCCTGAAGGGGTTGGACAGATCTTTTAGGTCACAGGAAGATGCAGGTAGAGGTTTTCTTGGTGTGTGGAGGAGGTGGAGGATGAATGAGATGCAAGATCCTGTTCCAGGCATCATCCTTTCAATAGATACATGATAGATACAAAACACCTCAAAAATGAGCTGATACAGCAGTTGAACAGGTGAAGTCCTGAAGAGCAGCAGGATGTGATGGCTGGTATTAGCCCAGCTGGTAACTCCATCCATCCATCCATCCATCCATCCATCCATCCATCCATCCAGTCCTTCCACAGTGGCCTCTTCCCAGGAGGAGCCTCCCCATAAATCAGGGGGTGAGGAATAAGTATGGAACAACAGAACTGCAGAAGCAGCAGCAGCACTGCAGTCATAAATCAGGATCTAATTCAATCTTGTGAGATGCCTGGTTTGATTAATTTATGTCAGCGTTTTCTCTTCCACCAGCGGCTGCTGTCCCTCCCTGCATCGTCTCTGCCTCCACGCTCCTCTGGACAATCCAGAGGGATGGCCAGGAGGGGACACAGCCCCATGGAGATCTCCATGGGACTGACCAAGCCTGACCTCCTGTCCTCTGCCAAAACCCCTGGATATGGTGGTCACACCCATCTGCCACCCCAGGGCAGGTCCACTGGTGTTCTTGGGTCATGGACCTGTTTGATACAAGACACTTTTGAACACCTTCCCAACATGGTACAGACTCCCTCTGATCCTGGTCTTTTCCCACATATTGCTCTCAGCAACAGAATCCAGCATCACTGTATAAAAAAACCCTTTCCTTTAAAATGGGGGGCGATGGGGTTCTTTTTCACAGGAAAACCAAATGCCTGTTGCCACCTTAAAATAAAGATGGACCTTATTGAAAATCCAGATGCTTCATCTGAGCCACACTTTCCTGGGGGAAAGAAATTACTGAACTAAATGAACATGGAACAAGGAAATAAAATAATACCCCTTCTAGCTGTCCCTGCTGAATCTCCAGTAATGAGAGTCTGATCAAGTGCTGCATAAATTAACTGGTGTCTCAAGACAAGAGGGTGTAAGAGCAACATCCACACTGACCCCAGCAGCCTCAGCCTCAGTCCTGTCGGGAAAGTGTCCTCCCTGAAAGCACATTACACCCTCCAAACTTCTCTGTGAGCCACTCATTTATTTAGGAAGGAGGTAGGAGAACACGAGAGTGATACTTGGGCCATCTGTTTGAGCTCTCCCTCCTCCCTCCCTGCACAAAAATTAGCAAGAGCCTGCAAGAAGCAATGGCACATGTTTAATTCAGTCCTGCAGAGGGCTGGAGCCGTATTTTGGGCTTGGCCTCCTCCGTAACAAGGGTTTAAATAAATCACTGGGTCAGAGGCGCAGACACTGATGCACAGGGACAGCAAGCAATGGCCATTGCTCTTGCCCTCCATGAGCATTCCCTCTGCCAGATCCCAGGGCCAGGAGCTGACACAGGCAGTTCTATGGCTTAACCTGGTGCAGACTGGTTAGCGCCAAAGGGAGCTCAGATACAGCTGCCTGTGAGATGCACGGCTTTGTTCAGAGCAGCCAAATCCTGGTGGGGATCAGTGCCAGGCCCTGGGTTGGAGGACTCGGGCTCTTTGCTCCCCAGGGGCTGGCAGGAGTTTGCTGGAGCACTGGAAGATCAAGCTGCTCTGGCACTGCAGAGGCAGAAAACAGACTGTTAAAAACCTGCCGAACCCAAGGAGCTCCGGGCAGCCCCATCCAAGCCAGAAGGTTGCAAACCACAGGGGCTGTGGGTTGACACTCTGCCCGAAGCAGCTCCTCGCTGGAACCTCACAGCTCGGGTGATGGAGGAGGAGGGGAGATGGCTTGGTGGCCCAGGGACAGCTGTGCCTGCTGGGTCTGTGTGTCACAGACAGAACCCTGTGGTTTCACTCACGCTCCATCCCTCAACAGAGCACTGGAGAGGTCCAGAGAAGGACACTGTGCCAGGCTGCTGTCAGGCCAAAAGCCAAAACTGCTCAGGGACCCTTGCTGAAGAGGGACCAATGTTCCTACACCTCTCTCTCTTCCCAAAGAACTTTCACCATGCAACACCCCAGATTAATTCTGGCTCTGTGCTGTACTACCAGTCTGGGGCAAAGCTGTCTGAGCACCTGTACCATCCCATTGTCCTTCCTCATGCTTCCCCCCGCTCTGGAAGATGTGGATTATAAATAAGGAGATAATCCTAGGGGAAAACACCTCCCTTCTCCTTTCACCCCTCTCTCAAGACAAAGAACAGCCTTGCTCTTCCAGCTCTGGTCCCACAAACTCCTGCTTCAACCTTCACCTCTGCTCTCACCAGCTTTAACCCTCTCATCCTGGCACATCATCCTGGGAGTCGGTTCCCACTGGCCTCCCATGAGGATCTGGCTGTGCTGCCCTTCCCCAGACCCCCGCTGGCTCCTCTTCAGAGGAGACTCCAGTCTCCCGCTACGTATCCGAGCAGCAGCAACTTACAGCGTTTGGAGCAGTTTCAGAACATCTTCACTGACAATTTCCTCAAAGGCCACTCTTCAAACAGCGACAAACCCGCCTTGATCTCCCCCGCAGAACAGCGGGAGACGGACTGAGCCTGTCCTCTTAATTGGTGTTACTCTCCCATTATTTCCAGGCTGGTAGAAATCCTGCAGACTCCTTTTCTGGCTGGTGGGCAGAATGGGATTTCCTCGGGACTTAGCAGGGAGCAGCACTCCGAGGCACTGATAGCTCAGCACGCACCTCCCCGGGGAAGAGACACGAAGCCAAGGGCTTACAGGCACTGTCATTTCACGCCTGCCTTGGAGTGCAGCAGCGATGCCTCTGAACGGATTGGGAATGCCATCCACTATTCGAGCCACAGACAGGCCTGCTGCATCCAAACTGGGTCAGGGCATGCTTTCAGACTAAGGTAATTCCTCACAAACTCAACTGGTTTTTATATGCATTATTCACGTGTCAGTCCTGGCTAAAAGCTGTCTGAGTTTCCAAGGCGGATAACTCCGTGCATTCTGGGAATCAAAACCGCGATGTCCCCATCACTTCCAGGCTTGCACACGATAAAATCAGCACCCAACATTTGCCAGCAACAACTGTGAACATGCCCCAGCACAACTGCCCACGACGCTCCAGCACTGTTTTTTCCAGAGCTGAGGGAATAAGGCAGCATCCATAAGCTGGATGCACCAAGGCATGGGGCTGCTGGCCCCCAGTCCAGCAAAAATCCCATTTTTGCTCCAAATCTGAGCAAAATTCCAGGCAAGGAAAATCCCTTCTGTTACCAAAACGTTAAGACAGAGTTATGCCCTCACAGGCAGCAAGGACAACATGGAAGTGGCCTTCCAAAGGTTGCATTATTTACACTGAAGGCTCAGCCAAGTTTGAGACAGATCTGTTCATTTTAAATCAACGTAATATTTATGATAGAGCACAAAAGATTATGGGCCAGAACCTCAGCCAGTGTAAATCAGGACAGCACTTGACCCAGTTGAGGTCCCAGTTCTGGCTGTTGGCTTTTAAAACTCTATTTTTCTTCAGCTCTGTAGTTCCTTCCAGCCACGTGTGGCCAAAAAAAAAAAAGCCAAAAATATGGGGAGAAACAGAGACCTGCTTCCATCATCGGGGCTGCAAGGACCAAAAGTGAGGAGGAGGTTTGAGAGGTCCTATCCTGGAAGGGTCTGGTAGCTCATGAAACATCTAAAAAGGATAATTTAAAGAGTAATTGATACATCAGGTCAGGAAATCTTCCTTTTGTGAACTTTGCTATCCCCACAGAATTCAGGGTGAGGGAGTGGGAGTGCAGCTCCACCCCACTCCCCATTTCTGGTGAACCCCAAGTGCTTCATGTAAAGCAGCCCTGATTTCATAACCACATGCCAAGGATACAGAGGTACTGCCTGCAGGCAATGAGAAACCATCTGATTAATTTATTTAACATTTTTTTTTAGATTTGCCAAGATGTACCAGGATTTGCAGCCCTCTGCCCCTTCCCCCACCCCCCCAAGCTTCCCTGAGCTGCCTCTCCCCAAATTTTGGAGGCTGCCTGCAAGGCAGAGTGGAGTTTCTGTATCTTTGTCTCAACAATCCCCAGACTTGTTGATATTCCTGTGTCTCCTGTTGCTTCCCTGCCCTTGAGAGGAGGAATTTTGATGAGGTCCAGCCCATGGTGCTCACGTAACCCTAAGTGCTGCTAATCAAAGGAGCAATTAGAGCAGGATGCCTCACTTCCACAGCCCTGTGCATTCCCCAGCAGCTCCCTCCGAAAAGACACGGTGATGGATAACAACTCCATATTACTTATTAAACACCTAATACGGCTTTAACGGTTCTGTTTACTGAAGAGTGTTAATCTTAATGAAAACAATATTTGAGGCAGACCGGCAAGGATAATTCTCTACCCTTTTATCCAGGGATCTCAGAATACAGAAACAGTAATTGATCCTCGCGGCATCTCTGCGGGTATTACACCTTTTTAAAAGGGTAAACAGAGGCACAGAGAGGTTAAACGGTTTGTACAAAGTGCATTTGCTGCTCGGAGAGCGGTGGTAATGCAGTCCCCGAGCCCTCAGGAAAGCCAGGGAAGCATGCCTCTAACAAGAGAGGTCTGTGGCTTTTTATCCCCCTCGTCTCTGACAAGGCTGGTTTGAGCTCTGCGATGACAGAGGGGCTGAAATGGGGCTTCACAGGAATCAGAGATGGAGGAGACCCACGAGGAAGCTCCTCGTTATATTAGGAGAGATCCAATGTGGCGGGGCTCTAAACCCTTCTGCTGTGGCACACGAGTCAATCACTGACTGACTGAGATGTGCAGACAAAACCTTTCCCAGGCAAGAGATCATCCCAGGTCCTGAGCACCTGTCTCCCAAGTGTCTGGGACTGGGAACCATCAGGTGCACCTGGCTGGACCAGGATCCCAGTGCCCAGGGCTGCCAGAGCATCCCCACTGCCCAGGCCAAGAACACTGACACAGACAGGCTTGGTGGGAAGGGAGGGAGAAAAGCTGGAACTCCCTTAGCCCAGAAAATTAATTTTGCTCTCCTTCACAGTCTTTTCTGCCCTGTCAAGCCAGGAGAGGGTGTAAGACAGGAGGAGGCACGACAGAGTATAGAAAACACTGCCCTGTGGCACATTCTCCAAGTAATTTTCCAGCTCTCAGAGTTCACAGGCTGCCTCTGGAGTGAAAGAGATGCCAAAGTTCATAATATTTTCCTATTTTTCAAGATAAATACTCTTTTACCATCCCAAAGCCTTCACTATCTACTACTTAAGTCCATCTCATAGAATTCATAAATCTTTCCCAAAATATCCCCCAGCCAGAAAAGCCCAGGTTAGTTTCAATTCTAAGCAATGCACAAACCCTTAATGACAAGCTCCTGATAACAAAGGCACTCAGGCATCAATCTATCAATCCACAGGCTGGCAAAAAGCACCTTAAGAGGAGGAAAGGGGGGGACACAGAGCCAGAGCTGAATCACCAATTTCATTAGGACAATCACTGTCCAAATGCCTTCACATTTGCGTAGGATTATTTGATTTCCCCCAGCACTGAAAGGTCTTTTATTACACACCAACAGCACCACAACAACAGGCCTGGAATGGGAAGGAGAGCCATCTAAATTAATATTGCTCCTGAATTCCTCTGCCTGTGTCAGTGGGGACTCTCAGTGAGCTCCTCTGCATATGAAGGGCAGGTCTGTAGACTTGCACCCTGCCACCAAAATAACACCTATATATCTATATGCTCTCATACAGACACTCAAACACCCAGTTCTTCAGCTGGAGTTTAATTTCACCCAGGTATTCTCCTGACACCTTAGCAGGTGTTTATTATTTAAAGTCCTTTATCTGCTTTAGTGGAACTCGTGTCCCTGAGGCCACAAGCACGCCCAAGCAAAACAACAGAAAAACACCCAAACCCAGCATTCAAAATGTGTGCACAGACAGAAGGTCTGGCAAATCTGGACATTTCCAACATCAGTATCTTGGGAGATGGAGACTGAAACAAATTGTTCTTAGCCCAGAGTAATTTCACAAGATTTTATCCATACAGCAAAGTCACTTTCCACCACCAAAAACGATTTTCTGCCATGCCTGCAGATACCACCAGAGCACTCCCAGCTCCTGCAAGTCTTGCAACTCAAGAGGGAAACTGTGGGCATGCAAGTCACGTCCAGCCGGATTTAGCTCCCACAGCCTGGGAAATGCATCCTCTTACAGCCCCAGAGCTGACAACCTGTTAGCACCACGAATTAGCCTGATCCCGGGTGGGATCTAACCCGCTGCAGCTCAGGGCTCTGTCGGCTGGGAGAGACAGGGAGAGGCAGAGACAGCAGCTCAGGGCTGGATGCTCAGCAGGAACGAGGCAAAGCAGCAGCAGAATATTTACATGTGCACAGCAGCGTTAATGACCTTGCAGCTTGCACTCATCCCAGGTCCTGACTATAGACCCCCATCCCTGCTGGATCAGCCAGCCCCACTGAGAAATGAACTCCCACCCCTTCTCTAATGCAGCAGGAAGCCTAAATAAGTGCTTTCCACACATTCTGGGCTTGTTTACACGCAGTTCCTGTACGAGCTGTACTGGCTCAGCAAGAAACAGCACAGCCCAACGCGAGGGATGGAGTTATTCTGCCATAAAGGCGCTGTGTCAGGGATAGCTTGTTTGCACATGCATAGAGAAACTGCAGGGCAGCAGTGAGGGCTATCCATCATTAGGGAGTCTTGGAATGAGCCTTCCTCCAGTGGGAAAAGAGCAGGTACTTCTGGCCGAGGTTTGCAGCCACAGGGGATACCCGAAAGATGTTCCAATCCCAGAAGGAAATCCACTTTTCCTCACCCCTCCCTGCAATGCAATGCAAAGCCTCCAAGCCTCTTCCAAATCTCCCAGTCCTTTCCTGATATGATGCTGGCACTCGTATCCCTCTCCCTGCCCAGCACATTCCTCCCCTCCCCTCCGTCACTCCGCCTGCGGCAGCATCCCTCCCTTGTATGTATTTTGCTGGGGAACTTGTAGGGCTTGTCTGGCTAATGAAAAGCTGCTTTGGATCCCCCTTTGGGCTTTTCAGGAAGGATTAGCAAGGTTTCTCCAAAGCAGACACAGCAAGACAGTGTGTTTCTCTAAATACATCAGGGACTTCTCCGGCGCTTGGCTTTGGCAGGGGCTAAGTGCAGTTGTCTCACAAGTTGTCTCCTTGCTCGGGTGTGCAAGCAGGAAGGTGCTGTCAGGCATTGATACAGGGCTGCTCGGGCTCTGCCTCTCTGGGGTGCTGCACAAAATAGCGAGTGAAAGCTGTTACCTGCTGACAGCTCTGCCCAGGCTGGCTCAGAACATCGTGGGCTGCACAGAAGCTTCCCTGCTGAAGATGCTGATGCTGGCACTGGCAGGGAGGGCAGCAGAGCCCAAATAATCCTCTGCACTCCACAGAGCCACCATCTCACCCTCCTATGTGTGCCCAGAGAAAGACCCAGGAAGGGCCACCCACTGCTTGCTTAGGGAGCACAAACTCCAGCTTAACTTGGCATCTCCCTGATCTCCCAGACAGAATCCATGTCTTTCTCTCAGACCCTGCCACAAAATGAATTTCCTGTGGTCAAGCAGCAAAGCCATGGCAGAGCTGGTCTCCAGCTCCACAACCTCCTCAGGCAGGACACCAGGTCTTTAGGGGACCTGTGCCATTCCCAGTGATCCTCTTGGCCCCACACAGCCCCAGAGCTGCCTTGCATTTCTCATCTGGAATAAGTGGGGCAAGCAATTAGCTGTCTCAACAACCCTTCCGGGAAGCTGCTGCTGGCAGGGGTAATTGAATGCTATCCCAGTAAAACAAGGGGAACAAGATGTGATAGCCATATCATCTCAAAAAAGGCTACACACAGGCCATTCATCCCTCTCTCTGGGGGCCTGGCTTTGTTTGAGCAAGATTATGAACTCCCCTTCAGAAGAGCTTCATCATTTCCACATATTTCCCATTGGCCATGGGCAGGCAGGATCAATAAAGATATAATCCGAGAGACAGCTGCAAACACAAAAGTTCCTAATGAATTCCCGACCAGCTAGGCAGCCCAAACACGCGTCCCGTCAGCTGGGAATTTGTGCAAAGCCATCACTCCAACATGCTTAAAATTTCCCCATGGAGGGCAGGACCAGAGGCAAGAGTGTGTCAGGTGTCCAGTCCAGCTTGGAGTCCAGCGTTATCCCTGGAGTAATTACTCCTCCAGACATCAACACCTCCAGCCAGGGGAGAGATTGGAGGCACAGGAAGGTATATTTGAAGAAAACACTATGGAAATGGCCTGGCAGGGTGGCCTTGGGGACAGAAAGTTGTTGTGTGGGTAATAAGGATGAGTCAGTAGCCAGGATTATTCCCTCCAGCCCACCTAATTCATAGGCTCTATCTGTGCTACCACCTTTTCCCTTCTTCCTTTCCCTATCTCCTTCCTCTAAATGCAATTTAGCATCTCTAAAAGTACATATTGTCCCACCATCTAACAGTTTTGTTACAGATGTAGCAAGGAAAAAGAAATACACATGTACTGATATGTTCTTAAATTGTGGACTGGACAATTTGACATCTCTTTAGAAGGTAAAAGTTGCACTGAAGGGGATAACTGGAGCTTTATTTCCTCTGTTGGGCCACAACTTCCCATAGCTGCTAATAAGTTAAAAGCCAGCCATCCAAAATTCACTGTGTTTCTTGTGGCAAAACACATTTTACTAGTGGTTTTCCATGTTCTTGTAAGACCTCCTTTTGGAAAATACACAGCAAAACTTTCTAAGCCATCTGGGGAACGCAGGATATTTAATTCCCATTCAAACGATGCACGGACCCAAAATCTCATGTGGGTTTGTAAATTCCAGTTAAACTGTCCTGACTTTACAATAAGTCCATTGCTCCCCCAGAGGACCCCATGGATCTACTGCCACTATTTAGGTGAAAAACTCCTCTGAGTGATAGAGATCTGTCATTTTCAAAAGCTGAAGGAACAAGATGCTTATCCCAGCTTCCCAGAAGTCATTTTGTGTGCATGCAGAACCGCAGATATTTCCATCCCAGCTCACTCACATCCCTCACTCACACCCACAACAGCTGAAAAAGAGGAACTCTTCCCTTTTGGGGCCACATCTGGTCAACAAAACATCCTTAATGGACTCCCAAACAGCAGGTTTAGTCAAGAAATTGATGCACTTGGTAGCAGATTGGTATATAATATATCTGCATAAATACAGAGAGATGCAGTGCAATTACAGGGGTCTGCCAGGAGCAAGAATAAGTACAGGGGAATTTGAGCAAAGCCCTGCAGCTAAAGGTCCAAAGATCTTTCATTTTACTTATCGTGAGCACAAGAAAGCCTCTCCAGGCAGCATTAGTTCAAGGCAGGGCAGATAAAAACACAAGAGGTCTCTCATTTTGCCTTGTAACACAGAGGTTAAGCAGCATGGCCTCCAGCCCCTGGACAAAGCCACGTGTCTTGGACTGTAGGCAAAGAGAGTTTACAGCTCTTTGTACTCACTCACTGCTTCCCAAGCCCTTCCTGACCCACCAGCCAAGCCTGGAGTCGAGTCCTAGACAGCAAACACTCCACTCAGTAAAGGAAATTTGAGTGCCCCAGTGGCTGGGATCATGCAGCAGCCCTTGCTACCACTCCAGCTTCCCCAAAAGTTTACAAATGATGTTAGTGATGGCAGTGGATCACGGGAATCAATAAGTGCTCTGCTGCAGTTTGTACTGAGCTAATAAAAACACTCAGCACCCGGCGCCGGCCCTGCTTGCAAACATTTGGCTCTGATTGACTCCGGCAGCTCCAGTTCAACAGGGCCAGGAGAACAGGAGGTCAGCATGGGCTGCAAGGTCATGGGGCTGCTGTGCCAGCTTCAAACCTCGGGTCAGCAAGGAGATCAATGCTAAAATAGCAGGAGTCATCTGCTGTTTCCTACTGCCATCCCTCCCACACTCCCTGTGAACTTCATTAACACTTATTTGCTGAGGTAGGTGATGGATTTCCCAGCTCTGGCCCATGGATATCACTCCTTCCTGCAGTAAGGAAGTGGAGCCTTTCAGAGATCTGCCACAGGCCCTTTTTAGGTACATGATGAGAAGGATTCAAGTGGCAGCCCAGGACGCTTTGAAATCAAACACCTTCTCTTCTATTCTAGGTGTTGCTGTGATTTTTTTGAATGGCCACAGTGTGCCTGCAGCGAGAGCTCACGTACCTAGCAGTACTCAATTTAGCTGTATGAATAGCATTAATTACTGAGCGATTAAATGACTTGCTCAAAGTCAAAATGAATCAGTGGCAGTGCCAGAGAAACAGCCCAGCGGTCCTGGCTCCGGGTCCTTCACACCTGACATCAGATCTCAGCGCTCCAGCCGCCTGCTTGGGTGATATTTAGAGACTTAATTGCACACCACCATCAGTCTCCCTGCTCTGGGTTTTGAGGCTCAGGCAAAGCCCATCCCCAAGTATCCAGAGGAAAAGGAGGCTCCTGTGGTTGAAATGCTGCTTTGTCACCAGCTCTTCTCCAAAGTTAGCTGTCAAGAGCATCTGGGCTTTTGGCTGGATCGTTCCCTGATATATGAGGAGCATGTTGAACATGTGCTGCCTGCAGTTGGTACAAGGTTCTTTGTCAACCCAAGCATTGCTTAAGTGCCCATAATAGGGAACAGGTTGCCCAGCCGTTCCTCCTCCCCGATATTGATTATGGGGGTATAATACTGCACAGAGCAGCAGCAGCTGTCTTTCACCGCCTGGATATTCCGCATAATAAAGCACTGCAAGTTCCGTCTCCCGAGCAGTCATTACCCGCTGCACCACAAGGGCTCCTGCAAACAAGCTGTGCTGGCTCAGCCTCGCCACAGGCAGCCCCAGCTTAAAACAAGCACTCAGCAGGGCCGTGCAGAGCCATAGCCCTTCCAGTCCAGTGTCCTGGGTAATCCCTGAAGGGCCACAGGAACATTCAGGAAGCTCTACGAAGGAGTCTGTGCATGCAAAGAGGCAAAGGGAACAGGCAAAACTCGCTCATCCTCATTTATGGTAACAACAGACACCGTCAAGTCTGCATCAGCAGTGTCACAGCAACCGCATTGATCCCTGTGTTACACGAGTCTGCCACCCCGTCCACTGCCCTATAAAATCTTAATGCCAACACACACTCTCACCTCTGCCTGACTTAAGCTCTTGGGTTTAGTCCTACAAGCACAGAAGAAAAACCAAGTGGAGGCTGCAGCCCAGGCTCCCTCCTGCCCTACTCCAGCACTCCTCACAAGCTCCCCACATGTATTACAGCAACAGCTGGAAAGAGCAGCTTTTTGTGCCAAGTTCAATACACACACACAGGAACAAAATCTTTTACCAAAGCTGCCTGCAATCAGACGAGAGGAGTGAACAAAATGATGTGCTGCTGGGGAAGAGAGAGGCAGACTGTAAAGCCATTTGCTGAAGGTCACACAGTCAGGGCTGCGACAGAGCAGGGCTGAGTCCTGAGTCCCAGGGTAATTCCTCAGCCTCACCACTTTACAGACCCCACGTACATTTGGGTTTACCTCTTTTTGAACTCCTTCCAGAGGCTGCAAAGCAGTGCTCCGTGCCTGCTGTGGTCCTCCTGAACTTCTCTCCTGGCAGGGGATGGCTCTGCCTGCACAACACTGAGACCTTCAGGCAAATGAAACCAGGAGACACTGGAAGGAAACACTGAGGCTCCTTTAACCATCTCTGCTGCTCCCAGTTTTAGCAATAGATGGTTTCCACAAAGGTGATTTCTCTTGGGAAGCCAGACAGAGGGGTTGAAGTCCCCAGGAAAGCTCCTGCATCTCCACATCAACACCTCCATGGACAGAACCCTCCCTAACTACTCCACATCCCCACATTTGCCCCTGGATGAAACCACAGCTCGTTTTGCCAGGCTGTCACTCAGCACATTGTTCATTACAGGGAAATGAATTCTGTTCCCCAGCGTCTGGGGGACAGAGAGTAATTGGGTTCTGTGCAGCCTTTTCACTTAATTTACTCAAGTTGTATTTATTTCTTACAGAATTAGGTTTTAGCGGCTGACGGACAAGACATCAGAGAAAGACAGAGGCAAACGGATGGGATAATAAACTTGGAGAGGGAAAAATTATGTCTCTTGTCTCTCCTTTTTTCTTTCCCTCACTGTCTCAGTCATCTCTGCCACTCTTTCATCCTTTTATAAGGAACATGGAGGGCTGCTGCTAAAAAGCTCTACTTCATCACCATGTGGCTTTGTAAAGGTAACCTTATTATCTAAGTTCATCCCAATATGGAAAAAAGGATATTTAGTGTGGGTTAAAACATGCCAGCAGAACAATCTGCTGAGTTTAATGAAATGAAAACATTTGCAAGAACCTATTGATTGTGTTGACATTTTCAGCGAAAAATTATCAAAATGTTATTTTTGATAAGGTTGAAGTACTTCATTTCAACATATTATAATTATATCTGATATCCTTATGGAGAGAAATTCTGAATATAATATAAAAGTCAGAAGAAATTGCCTCAGCCTGCCAGAATGAATCACTCTATCCAACACCAGACTTTCTCATACACTTACACTTGGGGCAAAGCAAGACCCCAAAAGGAAGAAACCCACCTTTCCACCTGATTTTTAAAGCCTTTTCCAGCAGCACCACCCTGCTGCAGGAAGGCAGGAGGGGAACATCATGGGGTGACTAATTAAACCCATTATCTCTGTGCCAGCAGGCAGGGACGACCTTTGATGGGCTGAATGTCAGCACCTCTCATCTCCCATGGACCCAACACCCCTGGGTGCGTAATCCTGTGATATTAAATCCCTTCTCTGACTGAAAGTGGGATCTGAAGAGCAGCCACCAGCAAACCTGGTGCCACCAGCTCCTCAGTTTGCTCGGAGAAAGGGCATGGGATGGCACAGGGGGCAAGAAGCAGAGGAAGAGCACACAGGGCTTTGCCTCACCCTGTGGCACCATAAATTATGCAGCTGCCTTCATCCATTATTCAGCATAATTTATTTTGAACATTTAGATCAGCAGTTTGTGTGAGGAAAAAAATAGAAGTGGAGGGGGAAAGGAGGGAAAAAATAGGGAATTAAGTGAAGGAGAGAGGGAAGCAGTGGAATGGATGGTCCAGTCATTAATCAAAGACAGTCAGGGAGACGACAGGATGAGAAGGAGCAGCTGGAGAGCCACTTAAATAATAACAGGAGCTCCAATTCCCCCAGCCCTTGAGGAGCAGAGGGTGAATGAAAAGCCCTGTGCACGCTGCTTTAAAGCTATTAAGAGCTTGAGCCTCTCTTCCTCCCAAACCCAGAGCCCCTCACACCCAACAGAGCAGGGCTGCAAGAGGGGATCAGCAAAGAGTTTTCCAAAGGATGCTTTCCCAAACAATCTCAGAGCAGGCTCCCAGATGAGGACCTCATCCCTCATCTGCCCCTCTGAGCTCACCAGCCAGCCCTGATTTCTGAATTACAAATGTTTTCTGACATAGAAGCCTCAATGTATATTGGCATATTACTCCACAACTAATAAATTGAAGGAAATAACAACTTGCCCAGCGGACATACCCCAAGCCTGAGACTGGTGAATTCAATGAATAAATTGCTTTCATGAATTTTTCACTCAAATTTAACATGCTCAAGAGCAGCTGTCCCAAAGCCACGGCATTATCAGCTGCTCTGAGGTACTTGGGGACAAGAGGGAAAAACTGTGACCATGATAATAAGCTGGGCCAAGTTATCACCATGAAATATCCCTTACTGCTAACAGGAGGTGCCCTGGGTTTGCAAAAGTCTCCCTCTGCCCAAGAAACAGCAGGTTCCTTTGCAAACACCTTTTTCTGCATCTCAAGGGGCTTTTCAGACACTCATTCCAACCCTTTGGAGAGCAAGGAGCTGCCATCTGATGGTGCTGTGAGACCCTCAGGCAGCAGCAAGTGATGGATTCAGGTCAGGGGTGTTTGGAAAAAAACCACAAGGTTTTTCAAGGGGTTTCAGGAGCATTTGCAGAGCAAATGCAAGTTATTCTCTGGAGGAAATCAATAAAAGTGGTGGCTCGTGCCTTTCAGATGTGTAGGGAACCATTGGCTTCATCTAACGAGAGCCAGTTTTGTTTGCAGCTGGAAGGAAAAGGTTTCTATTCCCAAATTTCTGTGACACGAGGTGCTCCTAAAAACCAGAACACCCACAAATTCCTTCCCCATCTCCAAACAGGTTGGGAACACACTGAAAGCAGATGACTTTCACGGTAGCCATTCACATCCCAAGTGGGCACAGCAGAATTGTGTCCCAGCCAGACCCTCCAGGGGTGCCACCGAGGCTCAGTGCGAGCTGGGGAAGGCAAATGATTCCATGCACGCCCCTCTGCTCCTGTTTTTCCAGGCCATAGCCCTGGAAAGGTGACATTCTGGATGGGGGAGGGACAGGCAGGCTCCAAACACCGAAACGAGGAGGGGAAAGCTCCAAGTCTGGGTGACTCAACAGCTGCTCCGCGGTCAGGATTGGCACCGCTGGAGCACAGGAGTGATGGCCTGGGCACGGAGCAGCCCCTGCCAGGGCTGCAGCTCCTCTCCTGAGGGCAGCTCACTCCCCACCTCAGCAAAGCTGTTGAGAGAGGGATGGAAATGTGGGAATGAGGCCCTGGACCACTTTGTGCACAGCACCAGGCTGGGGCGGTCAATGGGACCCAGCTGGAGACTTTGATGTCCTGGAGCAACTCCCCACAGCTCCTGCCCAAGAAGGGCACTGGCTGCTGCTGGAGCCATTTTTCAAGCTGTCACCACTGCTTTCACAAAGAGTTACAAGGTCTCCTCTCCAAGGAACCCCAGAGGAAAAGATGCTGGTGGTGTTTCACTGGGCAAGAAGTTCATGCTGGAAAAGCAGGCACAGCAAGGAGCCCCACCACCACTCAGGGTTTAAATGCCAAATTGCTCTCATCCTTTCCTCCCAGCCGTCTGTTTGTCAGTGCTTGCCTTGCAGTGAGACCTCCCTCATCCCCACACCTCACCTACTCTTACTCCTCCTCTTCCCAGTTCCCGGGAAACTCAATTCAATCTAAGCCGACTTTGAAAGGTTTAATGGGACCAGATGGTTCCATAAAATATAAATGCAGGGATAAAAATACCAACAGACCTCTGAGCGATTAACTTTGGATCTACCCTGACTGGGAAGGATTCAACTGAGCTCACTGAACTGGCAAGTTCGCTGCCGTCCTCCTGCAGATGGGTTCATAAACTCTCTCTGTGCCTTTCATCTGCCTCGGGAGTGATGCCAGAGGTCTTTCCACCTCTTTTTATGGTCCTCCAGCCCCTTCTGAAGGTCTGGTCTACCAACCTGTTAATGTGGCATCCAGTTCTTCCTCAAAGAGGAGTTACAAAGGGAGAAAAGCCATACAGGGTTCTCATAAAGGCCAAGTTAGCAAATGCTTTAATTTGCTGCAGTAAACTATTTTGGGCAGCACTGAATAGAGGAGATCCTTTCACATCATTTAAAAATATCGAGAAACTTTCATAGATTGAAAACCAAATTAAGACTAAAATTATCACCCAATTTCACTCAGTAATTTTTGCTGGCATGGAAATGATCATTCCACGCTTTCTAAGTGAACTGATAATTCCAGACTTGAAAGGCTCACTTCAGCAGTAAGTAAACTTGTTAAATTAGGGGCTTGAAAGTTATAATAAACTATCTGGATGAACGTGATGAGGCAGAGTGTGGCTTTTAGAAAATAAAGTGTCCCCTCTCTAATCCATTAGAGTTCTTTGAGAGAGGCAACAATACTTTCAAGAAAAGCTGTTATTATTTATTAGACCTTCAAAAATGTCTTAATTAGTAATAACCAGTACCCCTGAAGAAGCAGCAGGCTCTGAAGATGAAAACCATCTTTCTGCAGATGCCTTGTGAGGGGATGTCATTTGAACAAGTGAAGTACACAAACTGAACAGCAGCTGGAGAAAAACAGCAGCTTGTCAAGATCCTTACAAAGCAGGGATGTGGGAGAGTGAAAAATAAAAGCCAAATTTCCTGGCTCTCCCACTCCTGTATCAGGCAGATCCCAAAAATGCCATTGATATGAGGAGGACACGAGTTCACACACAGATTAGCAGGATTTGAGTCACCACAGCTGGGAAAATCCTGGTTTAACAACCCAAACCCACATCCCAGAGCTCCTGAAGGGTTTCTATCACCTGTGCTACATCTTTACCCCTTCACCTTTAGGAAAATGGAGCTTTCCTTACCCATCCTGCCTAAATCCAAGGTGGGCACCTCCTACCACAGAGGAAACCTCAAAGCTGACAGGGCAGCAGAGGGACAGAGAGAGGGAAAGGAAAGAAAGGAATGCCTCAAAATATGAGAAATTGATAGCAAATTAAAGCAGCCAAGCCAAGGTGAAGTTTTAAATGGCATGGGGAAAAAAAGTTGTCAAGTTTGAAGCATTTGTGATACAAATGCTATTCATTTTAGTCAGGAGGAGAGGACTGTGGGAAATTCAACATTATCTAACACAGGCAATTAAGAAAACAATGACAGCTGAAATTTAATACAGACAAGTACAAGGTAATGCCTATCAAAAGCAACATTGCCAACAACTCATACACATTGATGGATTCTAACTTAATTGTAACCACTCAGGGGAAGGAAAAAAACCCACACATCACTCTGGACAACTTAACAAAAACATCTGATCAACAGACAGATGTGGCCGAGAAAGGAAGACATGGAGAGAAAGGGAGAGAGAACAGTAAATGAAAATATTGTGGTGCTTTCAGGGAAGAAAACATTCTCAGCTTGCAATATCACCTTCAGCATTGGAAAGACAGAGGTGTGTAAGGAGAATAGAAAAATAACAATGAAAAGATGTAGTTCTAAACACATTTCCATACCTAATGAGAAAGTTGTGTGTGCATCCTTCAAGAGCAGGATGAGAAAGGGGAAAAACATTTCAAAACAAGAAAACAAGGTTACGTGGTGCCTTTTATTCATTCTCCCATAAGGAAAAACACAAATTCACTGACAGTGAAAGTCAACCAATCTGGAAGAGACAGACAGTGAATGCCTCAGCAGAAATTCCCAGACTGCCCTGGAAGCCTCCTGTACGAGCTCCCAGAGGTGCAGGGAGCAATTCCACAGATCACAGAGATTATCAGGTGCTTTGCAATAGCATCAGATGTGAACACAAATTATCGAATCCAAGAGACATCTTTGTAGGATAAAAATCCATTAGGATCTGAATGGAGGCTAAATAAAAACCTCTGGGAGCCTGACCCATTTGTGCCTTTGGCCAGCCTGATATTTATTTAATGGCAGGTCCTTATAGAGGTTTGAGGCCAATTACCAACGGCTTGTATTCAGAAAAGAGAATTTTCTCTTGGGAGAAGTTTTCCCCTTCGCTGCCGAGGAAACCAAGCATCCCTGTATCCCTGTATCCCTGTGTCCCTGTGTCCCTGTATCCCTGTATTCCTGTATCCCTGTATCCCTGTGTACCTGTGTCCCTGTGTACCTGTATCCCTGTATCCCTGTGTCCTTGTGTCCCTGTGTCCCTGTATCCCTGTATTCCTGTATCCCTGTGTCCCTGTATCCCTGTATCCCTGTATCCCTGTATCCCTGTATCCCTGTGTCCCTGTATCCCTGTATCCCTGTATCCCTGTATCCCTGTGTCTCTGTATCCCTGTGTCCCTGTGTCCCTGTATTCCTGTATCCCTGTATTCCTGTATCCCTGTATTCCTGTATCCCTGTGTCCCTGTATCCCTGTATCCCTGTATCCCTGTATCCCTGTATCCCTGTATCCCTGTGTCCCTGTGTCCCTGTGTCCCTGTATTCCTGTATCCCTGTATTCCTGTATCCCTGTATTCCTGTATCCCTGTGTCCCTGTGTCCCTGTATCCCTGTATCCCTGTATCCCTGCCACGGCTGCTGCTGGAGGCAAATCAGGCGATGCTGCCAAGGGGGTGCTTTGCAGAGAGGATTTACCGGGGAAAGGCTGGAAATGCCTTCGGTGGGAAGCAGGATCCTTGCAGCATGAGCAGAGGATGGGCTGCAGCAGTAGCCCGGCTCAGCAGCGTGAGGCACTATTGATTCAGCTTTCACCCAGTGCAGAAAGCAGCGCTGGCCTGATGTGACCCGGGGGGAGACATGACACAGCTGAACAGGGATGAACAGGGGCTGGGACCCTCTGTTCTCTCACAGGAACATTCCTAAAGTCAGCAGCTCCGTGTGGAGCCCAGAGAACCGGGGAGGAGGAGAAGCCACAGGAAGGAGGCATCACCCTTCATCCCTGCCAGGCAGGGGAAGAAAGCCCTTTCCTTTTCTTTCCTTTTCTTTCCTTTTCTCGCAGGACACTTTATTAATTCCTAAAGTGTTGACAAGGCGGGGAGAAGGTGGGTGTTTGTGGGGACCGCGGATTTGCAGCCACGGGCTGCCACCGCTCATAACCAGGGGTGGATGTGAAGGGCAATCTGAGCACATTTGCAAACAGATTTAATAATAAGGGGCTGTCTGCCTCGATGTGTCAAGCTATCTGCAAGTACTGCAAAAGAATATCATCGAGTGTGACATAATGCAAAGCAGGATAAGGTCATTTGCTTTGCTTTCCTCTGTTTTAAAGCATCAGAAAAATTCTTTTCAAAATACAGCTTTCACAGAAACATGACCAGCTGCCTGAGGAACGGCTCGAGATCAAGCGTTTGATATTCAAAATTAATCCCAGGAGGACGAAGTGAAATACGTTCCCTTTCCCTTCATCCATTTCCAGGCTGGAGATATCTCTCTTCCATTAACTCAGCTCTCACCCTCCTCCCTTCTCCCCCAACCAGGTTTTCTTCACAGGCTCCAAGTTCATCTCTATTTTTTTTTTCCCTTCCTGAACCATTGATCTAAATGAGGGGACTGATCCCACACTCCTCATTCAACAGGGATTTTCAGCAGAGCGAAGCCTTCACAAGTGAAATCTTAGATTTTTATCATCCCTGCAAAGCCAAACACCACAAGTTTGCAGCCAAAAACACTCAAGGTGAAGTTAAGACAACTGGGGACTCCTGCAGCTTTCACCTTCATGGAGAAACAGAAACAAACCTGAGGAGCCTTTAATGACAACTCCAAGAAGTTATTTAACTCACATCTATTTAGGGTTTAAATTGAGATCACTGCAACACAGACAAGCAAAAGCCTTGCATGTGGGGAATGCTTAAAAACACAATGTCTTGCCTTTTCCTTTGGCACCAGAGTGGATTTCCACTCTGTCCTTTCCCTGCAAACAGGTCACCTCTGTCCAGCTGGGCACTGCTCGTTGTGCCCAGCACTGTCACCACAGACATCTCCCCATGGAGCTCAGCTGGGGCCAAAGTCACTGCAGGGGATGAGGGTTTACAACAGCATCCCTCTGACAGTCCCCAGCACTAAACCACCACTCAGACAGCCAAAACAGAGCCAAGGAGCACAGCTGGATGCTCCCAGCACAGCTGGATGCTCCCAGTGCATATCCCTGTGCCCCACTGCAGGAAGCGGCTGCTGGAATACGCGAGCGCACGGCACAGTGAGGCCACAGAGATATCCAGGAGTGGGGTGAACTTTGCAAAATAAGACTGTTCCTTATGAAATGAGGCATGAGAGATGGAGCCCTGGTGATGGCACCTCCAGATGTGTAAACATCTGGTAACGGTTATGGCTGGGGACACTCCGGAACTCGCCCGGCGCTGGCAGCAGCGGAGGCACTCAGGGAGGTGTCGGGGACGGGGTCACTCATAGCCAAGAGGCAGGAACCAGTTGCAGAAGAGGTCAGGGGAAGTCACAACACATAAATCCAGGCTCTGTCACGGTTGCAGAGTTGCTGTGGGACAAGTCCTGCTGGGAGCACAACAGGGTCTCGGGGCTGTGGTGCAGAAGCACAGCTGCACACAGCTGGACACATCTGCAGCAGCAGAACCACAAGGGAAAGGGCAGACTGGTCTCAGGTGAAGCCTCACCACAGTTCTCTTTCCTACCTGATCCCTGGGTAGCTCCTAGCACTGTCAGTAACTGCTGTGGAAAGCTGAACTAAAAAGAAAAGAAAAATAAAACCAAAACAAGCTGATACTTAAGGGAAAACACAGCTCCTTCCTCCGTGCTGAGATTTCAGCTGAAATTTAGCCTGGAGAAAAGGAGGATCAGGGGAGACTTTATTGCTCTCTACAACTTCCAGAAGGGAGGGTGGAGCCAGGTGGGTGTCCAGCTCTACTCCCAGGTAAGTGACAGACAATAGGAAATGCCTCACTTTACATCATGGGAAGCTTACATTGGATGTTAGGAAAACTTCACAGAAAGGGTTGTGAAATTGGAACAGGTCGCCCAGGGAGGTGGTGGAGTCAACACCCCTGGAAGTGTGAAAAAAACCATATGGATGTGGCACTTGAGGACATGGTTTAATGGTGAACTTGGTGGTGGTTAGACTTGGTGATCTTCAAGGTCTGTTCCAATGTGAACAATTCTGTGATTACACATCTTCCGGTGGTGACTGACTCTGAAAGTTTCCAGCTAAAGAAAGGCCCCAGGCCACCAGCACAGTGCCTGGCCCAGCAGAACATTTGCATCCTCCTGGCCAGGCTCCAAAACTCCACAGATTAGGAGTCCCCAGGGCCCAGAGAGCTCACAACAAGCACCTGGATGGGCTGAATCCCCAGCCACAAGCCTCTCAGGAGGATTTGGGAAGCAAAGGCCGACAGTGTGGTGCTCCAGCCACGTCCACAGCCACCAAACTGACCAGCTAAACTCCTTCAGGTAGAGGAACCCAGAGCCACACCCCAGCTGCAGAATGCTTTCAATGGCTTTTAGGGGAAGGTTTGCTGTGCATGTGGCCCAGGGCTCCAGGATAACCAGGAATGGAGAGCCAGGACTTTTAGCATCCATCAGGTCTCCCCAAATTCAGTGCCAAGCATGATGGCGAGCCACCCTGCCGGATGACATGGAGTAAAGGCAACCCACAGGCTGGATGTGGCCCCCTGAGCTCACTCATCAAACCCAAAGTGAAGGAACCTGACCCTGTCACCTCCTCCTCCTCTGCCAGTTGCTCCTGCACACAGGGATCCATCCCACATTTGTGCTTCCAAAAAATTCCCCCAACATTTCAGCTGTCCCAGCTGGTATCTGGGCTCCAGTCAGCTCCACTGAGGAGACCTCTCCTTTTTAACAAGCGTGTTAACATAACACACAAAACCCTCCAGCTCTCAAATTTCTCTCGAGCCCCAGAGGAGTACAGGAAATTCCTCTTAATTACAATGTATGTGTTAAATAAGGACACCAGAAAGCAGCAGTTGAAACTACCTGGGAAAGGTGGTGAAGATATCACCACCACTCCTGTTTGGGTTTAAGGGTGGCCATCACCTCTCAGGGCAGTGTCACCCCCAGGGGCTGGTGGTGAGGCCACCAAGGTTGATCTAAGAGGGCTTCAAGCAGAGTGGGAAATGTGATGCTGGAGAGAGAAACGTGATGCCTCAGAAGCAGCAGCTCCTGACACAAAGTTTTAACTAAATAATTACAAGCCACTATTTCTTTAACAAAAGACCGAGCCCTTGAAAAACTACTTGCAATGCCACGGCAGCCCTCGGCTCGTTTGTCATCTGGCGAGTAATCACTCACCGTCACAGGAGTTTAACCCTGTCACGGGAGACAGCAGTGGATGTGTCACTGCAGGTCACACCTCGTTCCTCCAAAGTGGCTTTTTCCAGAGGGCACGGTGCAGTTCCTGGTGCGCATCCCTCCCTCACCCCCAGCCGCTGATGGGACTCGCTGCCACTGGATCGCTCCAGCCCCGCTCCGCAGCCAAGCGCTGCCACTTAGAATTTGCTAATTAGGTCCTGTTAATGAATTCCCGCCGATGTCTATTCACAGCACATTTGTGCTCCCTCTCTGCCAGCGCTCTCACCAACCCGTGCTGTTGGGAACTTGTCTGAAATCTGGGGGATGGTGCCAAGGAAGGCCCATTTCGGCTCCACGGTCATGAACGCTCACGCCAGGAGCGCAGCTTAGCGCTGCATCCATCCAAGGAGGGAGCAATCACAGCCTGCCCGTGATTCTGGCTCTGGCAGGAGAACAAGGATATCACACATCATCCATTTTTGATCAGGGCATTTTACAGCTACAAAAGTCTCTACTCCCAAGCAGGTACCTACAAAGAAGCTACAGATGAGTCCCACTAGCAGAAATTACCCATCTACAGCGACTGGCTCTGGAGGAACCACAGTCTGTCCACCAGTGGATGAAAAACAAGCAGGGAAGGTGAATTATTTTTCCAGGGAACCACCCAGCCCTCCTGCTCTCCAGCACAGATCCCCCTGAACAGCTGACACACACACAAATAAGGGGAATTCAGGTAGACGCTCAGTCGACACTAAATATTCTTGTTCCTTAGACACTTCTTTTCATCCTCAGGATGTCTCAACATCTGAGCACGGTAATTCCCTAGTGATTAACTTCTTTATTTATTTAAAACAAGCAGAGAGGTTTCCACCAGCACGACTGTCACTCCGCGTGTCTCTCCGACTGCGCGACGGGGATGATGTGTGACAAACGCTCTGCGCCAGGGCTGGGTGTCTGCTCCAAAGGGAGATAAATCCCTGACCAGGGCACTCCCTGGGGGGCTCCTGCCATCACTGGTGCACCAGCAGCTCCCAGTTAAACAACAGCCAGTGCCTCAGCTCCTCCCCTCCCTCCAAACATGCCCCCAAAAACATGGGAGCACCCAAGTGCATCAGACAGAGCACAGGGAGAGGGTGGGACACGAGCTGATGGTGCTGACAGGCAGCAAATCTATCCTCCAAAACAACCCTCCATGGACTCCCAGGGAAGCACCCACTGGCAGCCAATGGCAGAGGCAGTTCAGCACAGAAGAGAAAAATCTTTAAACACAGAAAGAAATGCGACAGAGGCAAGGGTAAAGCTTTGCAGCTTTTCCCCAGTCCTCCCAGAGGCTGCTAAGGACTGCTCCTAGGCAGAAAGAGGAGAAATGAGAAACAGTCCTGCTTCAAATGAATAAAATATGTCACTCCTGATCTTGTAGCTTTTAAATCACTGGCTATACAATTTCTTAATTATGTAGCAGTAAAAAAAGGGGGGGCAAGATGGTATTTTTCCTCCTGAAAACTTCAATTTGCTACCTCAAGAAAATAATTGCTCAATTCAAACATTAAATAATTGAGACATTCATTAGTAGTCCTATTGTATGATTAGCACAAGGAAGGTACCATTTAAAGACTTAGAAATTGATTCAGCAGTTAAAATGAGAGCCAGTTTTAGCAGGCTAAATGGGACTGTGGCCTCGAGGGCTGGTGCCTCAGCAGAGGACAGAGGCAGGTTGTCTCTTCACCCACCAAGGGAAGCATTCCCAAAACACAGAGTTCTGGACTCAGAGAGGGTGCTCTGGGTGTTTACAGCCCAATCCAAAGCTCAGCTGGCTTGTCCTGGTGTAGGTTCATGTGGTCTCCTTGTCTGTCATAAATACAAGACCACGGTGAGGATCTGCATGCTCACCCACAACACCAGAACACCCAGTGCTCTTCCCTATCCATGGTGCCACAGAACTCTCCAGAAAGCCCTGAACCCCCTCAGACACATCACCTGGCACCACCAGGCCCTGCCTGGAGAAAACAAGCTGATGGTTCCCTCAACTCAGCTACACCTCAACATGGACCTTGAGTGAATTCACTGCTGCTGCAGTAACCAGCTGAAAAATAACTGAGGATGCAGGAAAAACAGGAACCCTTTATCCCTCTAGGTGTAATCGAGCCATTTGCAGTGTCTGAAAAAAACTTGCAAACGTGCTCCAGCTTAGCAAGAGGTGGGAGAAAACTATGTGCAGTGGACAGGGGACGGCAGCTCCTGTGAAAGAGAAAGGGCAAAGGTAGCACCGGAGGGAAAGCAATTACAAGCAATAATTGGCAGAGGCTGCCATGTGGAAACACTTTCATTGTTTAAAATTTGACCCACTGTGAATATCTTTCTTAAAATGGTTATTGCCTTATCCTCTCAGATCTAAATAGCCCTCTCCACACTTGGCTGCTCCAGGGAAGACTAAAGAGCGGCTGGTGAATGCAGAGGGTTTTTGGTCAGTCAGTGTTTCCCTCCTGACCCATCTCACAGGGTCCCAAGGCTAATGAGAGGCACATCACTGCCTGGAACAGGCAAAACATTCCTGCTCCATCCCACCCACGCCCCGAGTGGGTTCGTGTTCACACCACAAGCACAGTTTTGCTCAAGGCAGCACTTTCATGGAAAAGGGCATGGGCAGGACGAGCATCCCCCGCTCTGTGAGAGAGGAGATGTGTGGAGAGGGAAGAGCATGGAGCAGGAGGAGCTGCTGCAGAAGCCCCTGATTGTAGGCCAGGCAGCTGCCATCCCTCAGCTCTGTTTATTCCCCTTTAACAAGCAGGGAAGCCAGGGAGTTTGAAGTCCTAGACAAATTATTCATCCCCAATTTAAGCCTGGAGTTGAAAACTGAAGAGACAGCTTAGAGCTGAGTGTCTTTGTAACTTAGATCATGAGATGGCTTCTTTCATGAGCCGACACCTTGCAAATACATTTTTTTCCATCAGCAAATACTGTTACATATACAAAAGCTGGGCTTTCCTAGTGAGGGAGAGGGTTATCTTCATTTCACTTTGAGCAATTCTAAACCCCGCCTTTCACCAAAGATTCGGGTTTTTCCCGACAGTGGATCAGACAGCTCAGAGACTCTTTAAGGTGGAGCACGAGCTCCTGCAGTTGCCTCAGCAGCTCCCTCAAAGCTGCATCAATGTCACTGCCCTCCCCAAAGCAGCATCAATGTCACCAGAAGCGATGCCACCGGCACGAGGGTGGCGAGATCCCAGCGCAATCCGGGGCTGTATTGAACCGGAACGATCGCGGAACAAAAGTGGCCATGTTAATCTCATCTCCATTGAAAAATAATAATGGATCAAAGTTTGCCAAATAGAAAAGGACAAAATCAGCAGAGAATTACTTTAATTATTACCTTCAAGCTTACAGGGAAAAAAAAAAATAAAAAATTGGTATTACAACCGAGAGCACGCGCGAAAGGAAAACTATAAAGGAAGTACTTGACAGTGTCCCTTTAATTAAAGCGCTCTGAATATCATTAGCAATGGACCTTTGGAATTTAAAGCCAATTACAGTCTAAATGCAAAAGTTACTTTGCTCGCCAAGTCGCTTACACCACATCTTTCAGAAGTGGGCTGGGTGCACAGGGAACAGCTTTCTCCCTGCTAAATTCTTATACAGGCTGGGGACGTCAGCACAGAGCGATCCCAGATAAAGGAGGAGTGAGAGGATCCCACAAGAGACTGCAATTGTGGGTCTGAATATGCCCACTGCATCCTGTGATGCACACAGGGTTCATCTGCCAACAGATGATGAATCTTATAGCACGGTTAAAGGAGTTCTTGACTTGGAAGAAAGTGCTATGGGGCTGCTGAAAAGTTAAATATTTGGGCTCTAGAGGCCAGCAGACTCGTTAGTGCCACACAGCCTCTGTGCTCGTGCACCTGGGACCAAAGTGTTTCACAGCAGCTCAGGAGAAACTCAAGCCTCTGGAACAAGCTTCCTATCAGTGTTTCCAAAAAGGCTCTCCACTACTCACCAGCCCAAAAAGGGACAGAAAATCAATTTCCTTTGGATTTGCAACACAAGATGCAGAGCTCTGGCATCACCAGGGATATGTCCCTACCCAGAGTGAGACCTGGGACAGTCCACATCTGTGGAACACGCCCTGGCTCCCAGATATCCCTCCCAGGCTCTCTCCCAGGCTCTGCTTCTGCAGGATCCCTTGGTGTCCCCAAGGTTTGGGTCAGACCCTGACTATGATGCAGCAAAATCCTGCAGTTTAACTCCTGGACAAAAGACCACAGCAGCAATGCCAGAGACAGCAGCTGTCTGCATGGAAAGAGCTCTTCCCATGCCACCACAACAGGGAAAATCCTGCTGTGCTGGAGCCTCTGCTCTGCCCTGGGGTCTGGAGGGAAAGGGAAGAACAGATGGCACAGGGAATGATTTACCCAAAAAGTTACACCACAATAGGGCCAAAGCCATGCTGATTTGGGTTATCCCTGGGTTTGGGATAATCCTTGGTGCTCATGGGAGCTCTGAAAATGACAGAGGACCCCGAATTCTTGTATGAGAGGGTAGGGAGGGAGCAGAAGGCAAAAACTTTGGTGCCGAAGACTTCTGTCATTAAAACCAGACAATAATTAAGCATTGATAATCATTTTTTCTTTTCCTTCACACCTTTCATCTTTATGGAAAAATCCTGCAGACATTACAGACTGCACAAGTGTTTGACTTTCAAAGCAAAGCGGGGAAGCATCTTCCCGGCACAGCATTGGATGGGACAGCAACACAAACCCAACAGAAATATTCATTGCCATATGTTTCAGGCACAACTTCCACAGACGTTCATTAGTATCATTGCCATGAAACTCTCCAGGACTTTCCTGCAAGGGAAGTGGCAGTTGCTAATTAAAGTGCAGACGTCACCCCAAGCGAGGAAAGGGAGGCTCAACACCTCCAGCTGAAAGAGCAAGAAAAGGTGATGGAGAATGCTGCAGATCCCCAGCTCTGTCCTGGCTGTAACCCCAGCTATTCCCAACCACTAAAAAACAGGATTTCTAAGGGAGAATAATGATTTCTACAAGCTCCTCATATCCAGGATTTTTGGCAAATAAACCACAGCACAGAGAATCTCTGTTGTTCTGTTACCCAACTTTGCTCATGCAAATTTGCCCAAATAAGACACAAACCAAAGCACTCACCCTATAATTAAAATAAAAGTACCCAGTGGTTTGTGAAACCAAGGCTGGTACTTCCTTCATCATATTTAATATTGACAGTTCCAGTTGATTTGTTACATTTTTGGGGCAGGTGAATATCTTGAGGGATTTGTGTGGAGCAGAGACGAGGAGCACTGGTGCTTTTTGTGCTTTCACCTGGGCAGCAGATACAGCTACCACCCACCAGGAACTGCTCCTGAGAAGTGCCAGGAAAGCAAAGGCTGGCAGGAGAGGACAACCCCATGCCTCAACACCCAGAAACGTTTCTCCAGACAACCAGAGCAGGGAAACCAAGCTGAAATGTGGGATATGCTCCCAGGTGTGACACAAGAGCCTTCTGAGCTGGGAGAACCAACTCCTGATGGAAAACAAAATTGTTATTCAAAAGTTGCAGGCTTAATATAAACTCTTGGAGCCTGAAACATCAATTCAGAAGGGAATTAGATGTGGGCTGATGGCTTTTCCAGGCAATTTCTTCCATCCTTAGCCGGACTCCCAGAGGGGTAGCACAAACGAGTGAAAAGCAGCAAGAGGAGGAGGATGGAGCCAGAACCAGTGCTTAGACATGATGACTGATTCTGTCATCTTGCAGCTTCCAGCCTCCCCCCAGGGCCCACCACACGCCTCTTTACTGAACTCTGAAGCACATTTTGCTCTTCTGAGCCCTAGAAAGGAGCATAACCCTGGATGGCAGAATGGTTGGGCTCCATTTCCAAATTGCTCCTGACTCACCGCACATGGTCTCTGCCTTGCTTTCCCCATGTGTAAAAGAGACCTCAGCAAATTGCTCTGAGATTCTCAGGAGGCAAAAACATCACAAACGCCACTTTTAATAACTTAATCCGTGCAGTCCTGCAGTTATCCCGCTCTGGATCTCCCCACGGAGCAGCAGAACACGTGTGCACAGAGCTGCAGAACACAGTTATTCTGAGGAGATGGATAGAGGGGAAGGAGACAGGCTTGACAGCCAGCAGAACATTTCAAAGCAACTCAGCTGTCCAGGAGTCATCCATCATCGCCAGGAACACCAGTGAGCCAGGGCTGGGGGATCACAGGGAGTATTTAACACCTGTGTTCAACTCATGGGGTCTCAGAGGGCATCTCCTGGGCTGGGACCCCAAACCTGGCTCACAGCCGTGGTAAAGTCCCCAGGGACATCACCTTGAGTGGAAGATGCAGAGAGTGAAAAGCTGTTGTTCTCTGATCCACATTCATTTCCCTGTCATGCATTTCAGGTGCACTCTAAGCAGATTCACCCCCAGGTACAAAGCACTGCACACAGAACAAGGTTAAGTGCTGGGATGAGCACGCCAAGGTTTGCTGAGGGGGAAACTGAGGCAGGCCAAGAGCAAAGAGACCTGCCCAGTGTTCTGGGACTGAAAACCAGATCTTACCTGGCCACAGACATTGCCTTTTTGACTCATCTGATCCCAGACAGGAAATATTTTTTATAACACAGAGCAGACCCTCTTTGGTCCTTTTTGGTGGGCCCCAGTGCTGAAATGCTCTTCCTTCCCAGCACTGCAGGCAGCCAGAGCAAAGCCTCACGATGCTGATGAGCAAACAAAGACCTGGGTTCTGTTCTTTCCCTCCACCTAAGGAAGCACAAAAATCACTCAAGGATGTTTGCTGGTTTTAATCAATACAGAAAGAAAATGGTTATGTCTGTTCCTTCCAAGGAAAGAAAACATCCCCTGTGTGCCAAGTCAAAGGAGAGAGCAGGAGAGTGAACTCCTCAAGGGAGGAATCACATTCCCAGACTCCTGAGCCTATCTCCAAAATGAAGGGAGGGAAAAAAAATCTCTTTTTTTTTTCCCTTCACTGCCACATCACTCAGTGTCTCCCAACCTGTAATTTTCAAAGTGACATTCAGGAGAAATTCTGAAGAAGGAGAATGACTTTGTGGCAGAGCCTGGCCCCAGCCCTGATGAGACTCCCATGTCCCAGGGGTGTCCTGACAGCCTCTGGCAGGAGCAGTTTGCCATCTGGATGGACAAGAGGATATCAAATTACTTTGGGATAGATTTACCACGTTATTCCCTTCCTTTTCTACCTTTACAGACACCATCCAAAGCCACCTTGTTTCCTAGAGCTCTCCAAAGAAAATGTGGGCATGTGGAAAGCAAGGAATGGCAGGAATGTTCCAAGGATAACCCAGGAAGGGCCCAGCAGGAGGGAGGAACCCTGAGACTGTGCTGGGGGAAGCAGCACAGACATCCCTGCACGAGACATGTCCCAGGAAGACTCCTGCAAAACCACCTCAGTGGCTCCTGTAAAGCTTTGGCCTCTTTCTGCAGCCAAACAAATCCTTCCCCAGCAGCAGAGATCTTGGTGTGACAAACTGGTGTCCTGGAGGTGACCAGTGACAGCACCTGGGTGCACAGAGCTGCTCCTGCACCTTCAAACCCCCATGAAAAAAAGGTGTTGTAACACTGGCTGTAAGAAATGGACTGGAAGAGAACAGAAGGACCTGGCAGGCAGGCAAGGTTTGGGCTCTGCAATCTGGATAATCCATCTGAAATTCAGAAAGCAACGAGGAGAATGGAGGAAGAAAAAGTAACGGAGCACAAATCTGTCTGCAGCCGTTCCAAGCAGCAGTTTTGTCTCCAAGTGAGCCAACAGACCCAGGAGATTCCCTAGTAACACAATACTGGGAGCCAGGGGATCCTTAGGATATTTTAGAAATCACATAACCTGCACACCAGCACCAGGAGGGGTCAGGCTGAAGGGAAATTTGCCCAGGATTTTAATCCTATTTTGGAGCTCCATTTTAAGAAGGTTCCAGAGGGCTGATGTACCCCAATAATGACCTGTCATCCTCCCATCTCCTGAGCACCCCAAAACCCCTTCTTCCAACACCAGCCCTCCCTTGCTGGCCAAGGAGGGAAGGGAGGGAATGCACAGAGGGAGGGAAAGGGAGCAGGGATGTCTGGGAGGAGAGATGGACAGCAAGGAGAGCAGGGAACAGATCCCAAGTCTCATTTAAAGAGGAGGAATCTGCAGCACAGGCATGGGAAGGAAAATAGAGAAAAAGCACATCAGTGCAAGAAAGCTTGAACAGATGGGGCTGGGAGCCTGCAAGGAAAGGCAGGGATGGAGGCTGGTAAATGCATGGACAGCAAAACCTGGGATTTGCTCCTCTTCCCAGTGCAAGAAACTCTGAGCAAATATCAGATGCCTTGCTTTTCCAAACACCTTTCCCAGGAGTTAAACACAGTGCAGGCTGGAGGAATTCAGAGCAATTTCCCACACACATGTCACTGTCAAGGCTCCAAGCAGTGCTTAAAATGGACACCCCAGCTGGAATTTGCTGTGTGCAGAGACAGCACAATTGCCTGCCTTTGTCTTCTCCTCTGCTGCAGAGAGGAGGAGGAAGGAGAAGGTGAAGCAGTCAGATCCACGGGATGCCTGAGCAACTCTGAAATGGATCTCAGTGAGGGCAAAGCTGCTTTGGAATCCCAGAATATCTTGAGTTGGAAGGCTCCCACAAGCACCATCAAAGTCCATCACACTTTAGCTGACACCATTCAGCTTTAAAAGCAGGGCCACCTGAGCTATGAGGGAACAAGCCCAACCACACTGGAGGTTTTCCATCAATCCAAGCCCCATATTTTTTATGAAATTAGCAAAAGCCATTGCCTTCCTGCAGGCCTTACACCCCCAGACACTCCAGCTGGACCCCAACATCACAATAAAAAGCCCAGTGGTGTTTTGCAGCTCAGAGGAATCTGGCACAGGACTCCAAAACTTAAAGTGAAGTTTGCTGGTCACTCTCTCCCATCAGTGCAGGCACAAAACAAATCCCTCTGAATGTGCTAAAACTGCGTTTAAATTCATCCATTCATCCAAAATTTGGAGAGGGAACAGCAGCAGGTACCCACCCCCAGCAGGTATAACCCACCCAAGGCAAGCCAAAGGCTGCATTAAACAAAGATACCTTGAAGGAGCCAACAGCAACAGCTCAGCCCAGGTTTAGAAGTGACCCTGGTGGCAGAGGCAGGGCTGGAAAGAGAGTTTCTCCTCCCAGCCCCACAAGCCAGCAAGGCACCACGTGCTCCTTTTGTGCTGCTCCCTTTGTGCTTTAAAGGGAGAGGTGATAGCAGAGACCAGACTTGAGAGGGGAAAGCCCTGCAGGGCAGTACGGTGTTAAAAATGCAAGAATTACACGAGCACCTTTTGAAGGTGCTGGTGAGAGGGGCTTCCCGACACACCAAGGTTAGGCAGCTCTCAGAAGTGGTTTTGTTTTCCCGGAGAGATGGGTCTGTTCAGCTTTTGGCTCTTCCTCTGTGGAAAAGATAACTGATCTCCTCAGATCACAGCATATTCAGGTTCACTAATAATTTAGATAAGTGCAGACAAGCTGGGTTATTAAAAGTAAAATAAAATTAAGAGAAATCTGGAAATTTAGACCTATAAATCTGCAGGCATTAGGGAGAATTGAATTCTTTCTTATACGGATGTAAAATCAAGTCTTTTTTATATGATTCAATTATAGATTGATGGGAAGGCTCAGAAACACGGATTAATGATCTTTTCTTAAAGGAAAAAATTATATAAGAGAAAATAAAAGAGAGCCATATAAAAGAAAGAATTACTACTCCCCAAACCATGATTAAGGTTTAGTAGGTTACGTTTAGAACAGCGTAAAAGGGAATTTGTGGATTCCCAGCCACATTAAGAGAGTATAAATGGAGATAAAGGAAGCAGCATGGTACTGTAAATTATTGTCCCTGCAAAGGTGGGGGAAGCACATCTCCAGTGCATGGGACTAACAAGGAGATGGTCATTTCCCATCAGGAAGGAGAACATGGCTTAAGGGACTCTGGAACTTCTGAAAGGTCTCAGATTTTCACAGACATGGGTCTATTGCATGGATGGCAATGGAGCTGGGCTCCATTGATTTCCATCAGCTGAGGAGGGAATATCAGCTTCTCCTAGTGAAGGGAAAATGATGGCAGGGGCACAGCATGAAATAGTCCTGATGTTAGTACTCCACAGCACCTCGCTCAGCCCAGCCACCTCTGTAATTCATCCCAGCTTAAGTATCCAAAAATCAATGCAATCCTACAAAAAAAACCACTCCAGGCCCTGTGCACAGAGCTTTCCTTATGCTCCTGATGATTCAGCCCCCAGCCTTTTATAAAAAAAGATAACGCCACAGGGTTAACAGGAAAATAAGCATCTTCAAAAGCCACAAGGCACGCAGCTCCTGTGGTAATAGGGGCATGGAGTACCTGAGATAATCGAGGAATGTTTGAGAGAATATTTCCCTAATGCTAAGTCCAAGCCCCACGCAGCAGTGGAGCAGCAGCCGAGCACATTGTCAGGGAAGCCATTGTTTATGGCTTTGTCCGAAAAGAAAGCGCTATCTGGGTCACACATTACAGGGGAGCAGGCTAGGAGAATGCAGCCCCGGACGAGCTATGGAAATGAAGGCAATAAATGCAGGAAGAATAGCAGGGAAGGAGGTGAGAGGAGCTGGGGAAGGACTGTGCTGAAAGGGGAGTGTGGCATAACCAGAGCTCCTGCGCCGCGACACCGAAATCTAATTCACACCTCTGCGCTGCCTGCCCTTGCGGTTCCCAAGCATGGGAGAAACGTGGAGAGAGCACCCAGGATTACTTTTCAAGCCTGCCTGCAAGGGTAAAAACCATCCTCAGCCAGAAGGTGGGAAGTTGCAATAATATAAATAAATGTATAGTTACATAAATAAAAGGCTCGTGGCTGATTCTCACGTTTGGCAAGGGGCCGGGGCTTTGCGCAATTAAAAGAAAAATGGATTCCAGCGGAAAAAGAACAACTTCCCCTTCCTCAGGAAGATGTCTTTCTGATGAGATAAAACCTTTACTTCACTCAGTCTGAACCAGAGTTAAAGGCCAAGGTAGTATTTGAGCTTACAATTAATTTCTGGGCATTTTGGAAGGCTGTGATCAGATGGCAGCAAATGAGCACAGCACAGGAGGAGCAGAAAGGGACAGGGACACCCAGGAAGTTAAATCCACTCCAGGATTCAAAAACTCATGGAGCTGGGAAGAACTTTAGCCAGGTTTTTTATCAGGTTCTGAGGTTTAGGTTGTTTTTTTGCCTCTCTACACCATTATCCACAGACACTGCAAATGGCAACTCCTTTGTTTTTCATCCCAAGGAGTTTGCTCCAGTATCCCCTTCCAACGCCCACACAACCCACTGCTCTCCACCCCTACTTCTGTTAATTGATTTTTATGGATCCTCCTGTCAGAGAAAATTGCCTGGGAAGTCCAAACTCCGAAGACAAGTCACAAATTTTAGAGCCCAAAGATTTCATGAAATTGTAACGGCTAGTGGGAATCGGGAAACATTATTGAAAATTAAGGGTCTGGGGTTAAATCAAAGTTTCTCTTTCCCTCTAATAAGATGACAGCCCAGACCATTTGACTGACTGCTGAGACACCGACTCCTCGCTGGCTTTAGATTGCTCAAGTGCTCAGAATTTAATCTCAAATGGCTGTTATTGAATTTTCTCTCGGACTAGCTGGCTGACGGGCACAGCAAGAGAAGCCAGCCCCTACTCACCCGGGCAGCATCCCAGCCTCTGCAGCTGGAATACCTGCCACTACACCAGGGGTTTTACTCCAGCACCTTCTAGGAGGGAACAGCATGGCTCAGGAGGGACAAAAACACTGGGAATAATTTATGGAAGACAGGGTTGCTTCTCCACACACTGTTTCTTACCACAAAAGGTATTAACTGTAAGCAACAGCAAGGAACCATGCAAGAAGTGATCCCTCCAGATGTGTTTAACGCCCGGCGAGCCGAGGCAATCCTCCAATGTACACATGGCTCTCTGAAGGGTAAATGTTTCCCAGCTTCTACCGGCATATTCCTGTCATTTACACAGCGCCGTCAATCACTGCTATCCCAAGAAGGAGAACAGTGTAAACTCATGTTTAATGCCAGATTTACACACATTTCTATTCGCCAGTAAATGAGACCATTACATATGTTGTGTCAATTGATTTTTATAGTCTGAGCTGTGAGCGTTGGCACCGGGGAAGTGCAAAGGAACGCAGGCACTGGAAGTTGGAGCTGGCTCCTGGTTTCTCCTGGCATTGCCCCATCCTGAGGCACATCCTGACCTTTACCCTGTGAAATTAAATTTCCCCTGGCCATGGACCTTCTCAGCTCTATCAGCTGATCCCATCCCTGCTATGCAGACTTTCTCCTGGAGCTGTTCCCCACTGTAGGGAGGGAGACATTTGTGCCATGTTTCACCCTTGAACCAAAACCTCGGGATCTGCCCCTAAGATTTGCTAGGTGTGTACTGAGTGCAAGCCCTCAGAATGAAACTCAGACCCTCACTAACCTGTAGCCCAGTCCTAGCTGTGCTTTGCTGTGGCCACCACGACCACAGGGCAGGACACTGTCTCCACCACTGCAATGCCACCCAAGGGAGCTGATGTTCAGCTGAGGAGTTAATTCACCATCCTTTTAAGAAAGTCCTTCCAAGCACGTCTTGCCAAAACAAAGCAACCTTCCTCTAAGAATTATCTTTCATAAATACCCCCCAAGGAGTTAGCAATTCCCTTCCCCAAGATGACTCATCTGCCTACTCAAGGGACGGCGAGAAGAGCAATCACGCCGATGTGTCAGCGCCGCAGAGCCGGCTCTCGCCTCCCTGCATCGGCCCCCGAGAGACATTCTGGCCACAGCCCTTCCTGCTCCCCACAGCATCTCCCAACCCTGTGTCCCCTCCTCTGAGCAAGCTCCCTCATGGGGTGGCCTCTGTGTGTCTCAAGCAGTGCCACCTGGACAGAGAGGATGATCCATCTGCAGGCAGCATTTTGCTGCTGACCTGGGTGCTTTGCCTTCATCAACATGCACAGCAGCACCTTCCAAGGCTGGAGAAAAGGAGGCTGATCCTTTCAAGGGGTGGCTTTTCGCACCCCCTGCAGCCAAGCAGAGCTTTCTCTCCATAATTAACTGCTCCAGCCGTGTCTTGGCTGAGCTCCACCAGCAGCACGGCAGAGGCAGTGACCTCCAAGAGCACAGCCCTGCTCCCCACCACCCAGGCCACGCCACGAAAAGCCAGCCCGCGGATGCGGGAGGCAGCGGAGCCATTCAAACCAGCCACAGGCAGTTTCACAGAAACAGAGCTTCAATCCAACATTAATTTGCAGCATCCTGGGCTGAACACTTTAGATAAGGAGCGCTGGAGCCAGGGAGATGACAGGGACAAGCTTGTGACTGTGGCACATCTGCGCGTGATCACAACGCCCTGCCTGGCTCCGCTGTGGGCTCTGGTGACCTGTGTAACACAACTGCAGGATGGTCCTCACAGGCAGACCCCTTCTCCAAATCCCCGACAACATCTCTTTTTTCCCCTCCCTGCAGGGCTTAAAGCCTCATCCTGCTCCAGTTATTCTGAAAGGGAATTTAGTGCCTTGCCATAAATTATACGAGCATTGGACATAAGCATCGTTTATGCACAAATCACTGTTCCCTAGAACAAAGCAAGTATCAGCCTCCTGACAAAACACTTTTTAGTAGGATTGGCAAATGAATAAAACCTCTCTATGAATACCAACGTGCTGATGAAAAAGTCCTACTGATTTTAATAGAAAATTATCATTTTCCTATAGGATTTTTGTGAACCATCTCGTTGAATTTAATGGAGATTTTCTATTCTGGTCTGCAATTATGCAAGAGTTAAAATACCTCCAGAGACGAGGAGATTATCTATTACATTCTATAGGATTGCAGAGTAATTTCCATAGAATCCTGTTATGTTTCTATAGAGCCTGACAAATTTAATCCCTATTGAACTTTAAAGGGACTTTTCCATAAGGGACAAATAGACGCTGACATCTGTTAGCTGCAAAATGAGTAATACTCAGAAAATAGAGGCCTTACACACCACTCCTGCACTCAAAATGGTCGAAAGATGTCTTGAACAAGCAGCTTAATGGGGAAAATGCATTAAATTGGTGTCACATGGCTGCATTAGTATGGCTGTGTTGCAACATTTCTTTTATACACAATGTCATTTATCCAACCAACGTTTTACAAATTGCATTTGCTACCAATGTGCACTTGATCTCATCATCCCATGCTGGGACTTTCCTGTATCAGCGCAGGAAGACTGAGAACAATCTAAATCCAGGGGAAAAATGCCAGTTCCAAGTGTAGAGCTGGCGACGTATCCATGCACATTCCTCTGCCCTAATGGTTCTAATAAATGCATCAACTCCCAATCTCTCTCTCTCATTGAACTCCACTGTGGAGCTTGAAAGGCTGCACTTCTCTTTTATGCTCAGTACTAAAGAAAAAAACCCCATTCAGCTGAGCTATCTGGAGAATGAAGTCTTTTAAAGTTAACTGTAAGGTACTTATAATGAGGAACAAAACAAGCAGGCACAGCCTAAGGTTTCCTACGCCAACACGACAATTTGTCCTAGACTGGTTTCAAGGAACAAATTAAAAGACACAACAGTCCCAGGGGTCTTTTCCCACCTTTCCTTGTGCAAGCTGGCATCAAACACGATACATCCTTGCATGTGGCTCTCTATCACCCACTCATCCAGTTATTCCTCAAAAGGCCAAAGCTCACTCCAAGAGGTCCTTCAGGAGATTTCAATTTTGGATGCATCACCTCTACAGAGTTGCTCTGGTTCTTGCCTGGCCATTCCCTCAAGTTTTTGGAGATTAAGGATATGGATATGGATAAAGCAGCTTGAGTGTCCCTAAGCCAGGCTTGTGGCACTTAAAGACATACGAGTTGCTGGAGTGATCGTAGTAGCCTGCACAGGAGTTTCAGAGCAGTAGTAGTAGAATAGTAATATCCAAATTAACCTTCAAATTATAGAGCTAACAGGGAAAATTATCCTAAAATAGTACAGGATGCATCTTAGAGAAGGAGGGAATTGGCAATGTGGACTTAAATCCCCTGACAAGCATCTAGCAGTGGTGGAGTTGAGGGGACCAAGCCAAAACTGGGCACCCAGAGCCGCATGTCTGAAGACACCACAGACATACCCATGGCAACAAGAAGAACAAGCACCTCCATATGTCTTCCCAACTGCATTTCCTTTCCAAAGAAAAGGACAACGTGGTAACTGAGCACAGCAGGAAAATATATGGCTTTAATATTTTCTCACTTGCCAAATGCTGGCGGGGTGTGGACAGTGGGTGCAGGGAAGACTGTGGGTTGGATTTGCTTTTTTCCTTCTTCTGAGATATATCTGCAAGTGAATAAAGCCCTTAGTGGTGCCAGGACAGCTCTTTTGGATAGCTATTGCCCAGAGACCCCTCCAAAGCAAGCCCAGAGCACGAAGGGAATACATGGCAAAAATCAATGTATAAGTGTGTGGGTACATCTCGCACCCTCACTGCTTCCCTTCCCTTTTTTAAATCAATTCCTGTGCTTCTAGAAACCAAACCCAGCTTCCACATGGGCTAATAGTGATGCCTCATGTCCCTTTTCGGATCCCATTACTGGGTATGCCAACATCCATGCAGAGAAAACCTCATTGACTTTTCATCCTAGGCGTTGTAACACTAGAAAAGTGGGAGAAATGAGGGAGGCTCAGATTTCTAACACCAAAAGGAAACAATAGGAGAAAGCTCAGCTTTGCAACCTCAGCCTGATGCCAGCAGCCAGCTGAGGGTTTTCACACACACATTGCTCCCTGGGACAAGGGAAAAGACAGCTCTGGAGATAGAAGAACAGGCCAAGAAGACACCAGACCTCAGCACTTAAAACAGACTCAAAGGCAGCTGTTTAAATGAGCATTTAGGAGTAAAACAACAGGAGTTTCCCAAAGAGCTCCACTCCAAGCCCACAGGTACAGCCCTCACTGACACTGTGGCACATGCAGATCATGGGTGTGACCTTGCATTTCAGACTGGCATCACTCAGGGCATTGCACTCAAAGACTCAGGCAGGTCCATACAGGAGGGAAGATGCTGCCAGCCCAATTTTGTTAGTAGGAATGTCACATCATGCAATTTGATGTGCGATAATGCACATCAAACTAAGGAAAAGTTTCTCAAAGTGAGGGCATCCTCACCGGACCCACAGGCAGGATGAAAGCAGGGATGCTCCTGTTGCTGAACCCAACATGGAGCTGGCTGTCCCACCATCCACTGCCAGGGCAGAGCATCACCACGAGGGGAATTCTGGAGCAGTTTCAGCTGGATCAAGCTGTGCTTTGCTTTAAACCCTCCCTCCCCAAGGTGTGCCCAGGGCTGTGCTGTGCTGAGGCTCGGCATCGCTGGGACGGTGATTTGCAGTCTGCTCAGACACAGCCCTACATCACCTGGGAGAATGAACCTACAGTTTTATAAACTATTTATTAGCCCTGTCCTGTAGCGCTACATCAATATGGCCATCGGTGAAGCAAGGCAGGAGCTATAAAAATACCATCTATCCAAAATAAGCTTCATAAAATCAAACAGAGGCCAGTACAGCCTAGGATGGGATTGTGGCTTGACATATAAAGGGCCTCTCAATCTTTGAGATAGACCATTAAAATCCTCAAGCCCTTTTGGTTCACAGAAGTCTAAAACAAAAGGGGAAAAATAATGACACCTTTTCTGGCGGAGCAGAAGAAGGGAGCAAGGCAGTCGTGCAGTATCATTTGTTTCCACAGAAGCCAGATTATTCCCTCTTCCCAGCAAGAAAAAAAAAAAAAAAGAAAAGAAAAAAAGAAAAAGAAAAAAAAAAAAGTGTTTGTTTTCCTTTGCCCTTCCCCACCCACGAGCTGCTTTTCAACAGGCAAAAAAGTTTCTCCTCCGTGTGCCAGCAGTGATGTTCCCTGCTCGGCACAGGAGAGGCGGTGCAGGAGGGGGAGAGGGGAGGCACGGCTGGAGCACACCGATATCCCAGCCCGCACTCCCCCCGGCTCCCGAGGCAGCGGGGTAAGGCAGAAGGCAGGTCAATACATTGTCAGAGATGATGATTAACATTTCCAGCCAGTGCTCCCTCAAACCACCTCTAAAACATGTCTTAATAAACTGCATTGCAAATAGCCTTGTATTTCTAGCTCGCTGCATCTGCCAGGGTGAGATAATACAGCGACCTCAGGAAAAGTGACACACAGGGAATGAGCTGCTGGGAGTTACACGACACCATGAGACCTGGCTCAGCACATCGCTCCCAGCCCTGGGTAGCTCTTGCTGTGGCTCACCCAGGCTTTTTGGGGCTCTGTAGGAAACCAGGGGTATGCTTTGAGCAAAGAAAATACCAGCTCACAGAGGGGTTTGGGGCTGAAAGGGTTCCAGGGAGAAAATCGCTCTGAATTGTTATTGAGTGTGAAAATCACGGTAACAGAGAAGTATTTCAAAGTCAAGCACGTGACGGGTTTTTTGCAGAGACAGGCACCATGCTTTGAAAGGTCAGAGGGAGGTGAGAGCAAGCACAAGCATCATTTTCCTGGAAACACGGCTCTGAAGCTTTCCAAAGCTGTGTGATGGCAACAGGCTCCGTGACAGTTTCCAGCGTTGCTGAAATACTTGGCTGGATCGAGCACGGCATGGCTCAGCATCACCTTTCCAGGGGATTTTGAACCTCACACCTTGCTGCACTGCGATGCTCAACCCTGAGGGAGACAGTCAGAGCTGCCAATCCAAACTTCAACTCAGCTCCTCAAAGCAGTGAACTGGAAATGAAGCTCACACACCTTCACGCCCTTCCCCTGCTTATCATCCTGCCTCAGTAACATCAAAAGAGAGAGGAAACAGCTTGGGTTGGACATGGGGTGAAAAAAGGAAGGAAAAGATTTGGATTTACCTGACAAGTCACCTTCAACTGGGCAAGGATGTTTTACATCCCCGCTCTGGACCTTCAAGTACTTCAACATTAAGTAAATGCCACTTACCTAGGAGGAAAAAGAAGAAAAAGTTAAAGTTCACCAAGTATTTTAACGCAACGCATTTTAAAAGCGATGGAATTTGTAATTCACTTGTAGGCTGGAGGAAACACAAAGGGGAAAACTCCAGGTTTTAATACACTTTTATAAAGGTCAGCTTGAATGGCACAGGGTCACAAGGCCATCCTATGAGCTGTTTGTTTTCTCATTTGCTTCTCACAGTCTCAGCTTTTTCCAGCCCCACCACCAAGTCTGGAGAACAAGCCTCAGTTCCAGAGGCAGGAGCTGCCTCTTCCCATCCCAACATTTGAGTCCCTACAGAGAGGTGCTTCCTGCTCTTTCTTATGTTTTGTTTTTTTTACCCAACAGCAAAATTACCCATCCTTGGTCAAGGTCACCAACCTTTCCATCTCTGCAGTCCCAAACAGGCAATGCCATCAAATATTTCCAACATCAGCCCTGATTCCATGCTCCATGGGAAAAAACTGCTCAGGATCCATCTTTCTCAAGCTCTAGCTGCAGCAATTCATCCTTCCAGGTGGGGATGTCCTACCTGATCTCCTGCCCACCAGGTAAGACCATAGACATGGGACAAACACAACTTATTCATCCTTCGCTTTCAGAAAGACCAGTTTGACCTTCTCTAGGAGAAGAAATTCCATCTTTGCCAACCCTAGTCAAAAAAATCTGCCTCATAGATACGATAAACTTTAATTTGAGATAAATGAGAATCCCTTCCCTTTTTTTCCACAGGCATCTGGAAGCATGGAAAACCAAGCAAGGAGGCTGTGCCCATCCAGCTGTTGCTCCATAGGCTGTTGTAGGAATTGAGGATGATGGGATGGGGCATGTCTGGCTAATGCACGGCTGTGTGTACTCTAAATGACTTAAAGGGTGCCTGGGGCTATGGACAGATGCTGCTAAAACACACAATTGAATAAATAAATGGAAGGTAACGGAGAGGGGAGCGATGCCACGGGAGAGCGAGTGGCAGAGTTGTGTGCCAAGGTGTTAAAAAAACTCCCACAGAGCTGCCTGAACCTCTTCTGAGACTCCACTGCTACGTGTTTCAGATGCTGAGAAGATTGAACTAATAAAAAAGAAATGAGAGAACTGTCACTGCAGATTACATGGTATTTATTCCAAAATCTGCTCATTATAGAAATTTGCAAGACAAATGGGTTTTTAGCAGGAAATGGCAGCTTTTCCTTAAGTGTATAACGATGAACAGATCTGGTTGGGAGCTGAATCTTTCTCTCCCTTCTTTGAGCTACTCCGGCTCCAAGTCTTACCAACCACCCAAGAAATACTCGTGAGGCTGAAAAAAAACCCTTTTTTTTTTTTTTTTTTTAACATTCTCCACCAGCCTCTTCATAATCCTATAAGAAAGTACGATTAAGAAATATTTGAAGCAAGAAAAGCTCATTTGGCCTAGAGAGTTTCTAGGCGGCGCGAGCTTCTCCTGCTCCTCAACAGCTTGCAATCGGCATTGCTAACGCTCCGGATCCTTCCTTCCTCGCAGGGAAAGCCCTTCACCAAGAAGAGTATTTGTGGTCAGGCTTTAATCCCTCAGCCTTGATAAATGTTTAATTCCTGGGCCTGCCTTCGTATCTGAATATAGACTGGAGGTGCTTCGCGTTCTGCCGTATCCGAGTGCTTCTAATGACATTTTGGCTTCTTTCCCAGTTAATTCCAAGTGCCTGAAACCCAAGCATCTCCCCTCTCTCCCTCCCCATCGTGGATGCACATGCGGATATTTGACTGATAATATACAAAGCCAGAATATGTGGTTTTAAAACAAGTCTCTGCAGCAGAGACTCAAGAAGGGAGACGAAGAAGGGGGAAAATATGCCTTGAAATATTACAGAGTAGGAGCTGTCAAGTTGAAAAAGCTTCTACAAGGTTTTCAATGCCATAACTGTGTTATTTAGCTGGGGATGAGAATTTTCAGACACATCAACAGGAAAAAAGGGGTTTCAGGAGGGGGAAAAAAAAAGAGAGGCGGCCTGTCTTATTTGCAGCTCTCCTTTGTTGGAAAGCAATTACAGCCTTACTCAATTTATGACCCAGAATGCACCCTAATCTACTTGTAAATGCGTCTTATTCACCACACAGCACTTTCAGATACAGCCAGGGTAAATAAACGGGAGATTGTTCCTACCTACATTGCGGCACAACTGTTAATTGTAACGCCCCATGAAACTTAATTATGCAAAGCAGAGTGGCGACACTGCAGCCATTAATGAGATGTTTGATTCAAGAATAATTTGTTGTTTGGAGCCTCGGACTTGTTTTGCCTGTCCCTTCCACTGTGCTGCACTAATTCTCAATTCGTGCTTATTTTAATAGCGCAGCAGCGGGGCACAAAATGGCTCGGCTGAAGCAGCGACGGGAGGGCTCCTGGTTGGAATCCCATTTTCCAAGTGTGCAGCAAGGCCCCACCATATGGGTTTCGCTCACTCCAACAAATTCAGCAGAAAGACGGTGACGGGACACAAAACATTCTGCAGGTAAAATGCTGGTAATGCTACCAAGCCCTTCTAGACAAAAGAGTGGCTACAAGGAGATAGACTCAGCTTTTTTAGACCCCCAGAAGCTCCCCAAGCCACGCTGAGATGGACACAGGTGTGGATTCACCACACACACAAACACCCACGGCATTGCTTCCAGCTCCTTTGCAACGGCTGGATCTGAGCAATGCTTTGGGCTGAGCCATTGTGTCACCTGCCTGGAAAAAACATTTTAAAAACCACAAATAGAAGTGGAGAAGATGTTGAAGAGACAAAGAAAAAGCTGACTTGGAACAAGTAGTTGTAGTACACCCACTGATAAGGTAGGTGATAGATAGAGCTACAGGATGTTGCATGGAGACTCTTCCTGCTGCTCACAGAGACTTTCTCCCTAAATGGGGAAAGGAGATTGGTAGTCAGACCAAAGTCTATTATTTAAGCCTCTGGTTATTGATAGAAACACACTATCCTTTTAAATTTACCATCAAGCAAGCAATTCACTCTTTCCCATTTACAACAGCACAAGATGTTTGCTCATATCTGCCCTGGAGATACCAGAGTCTTTTCTCCTCTCAGTTGTCTCCCAAGCTCTGACTGCAAAAATCCTTCTGCTAACATCATCTCTGAGCTTTCCCCTCATTTTTCTTCCTGGTGACATACTCTGCTCCTAACTCAGGCCGAGCACTGACCCACTTCTCCAGTTGGCTCCATTAATACCTGTGATTAGTAGGCCTTGGAGCCACCAGCCACCACCAGCCCATGAATCACCAGGATTTCTTCCCTTGCCTGGCACCAGCAAAAGGAAGGAGCCAGGGTACTTTATCTCTGATATATCTGCTGCTGATAGGAAAGACATTGTTGGTCTACTGTAACTGTCTATTTTTTTCTTATAAATGTGACTCTTAAAATAGCAAGTCACGAAGAGGGTTTTAGACATATCGGAGGCCCTTGGGAACGAGGCCCTCATGACTGCGCGCGGTATTGATAGCAACGAGATAAAGAGGAACCGGCACACACCAAACCCCGCCGACGCCTCTAATAAGATCAGGACAGATGACAAGGCACTCAACTGTGCCCCAGCAAGGTCATTACTGAGCATTAATAACAGAACCTTATTATGAGCAGATCACTCAGTGGTAGAGTCCTTCCCACCTTCGCTGCTAAGAAAGACGCAGCACCCCAGGCCCCAGAGCAGCAGGGTTTGGGTTTTGTTGCCACCCAGCCAGGCTAAATATGGCCAGGGGAGTCAAGCTGCCCCATGGGAAACCCCTGGGGCAAGTCTGTCTTCCTAAGAAGCCATTTAGTTTGGAAAAAGCTCTGAGATCACTGAGTCCAGCTGTCACCCCAGCACTAGGGCCACCACTAAATCACGTCCTCAAGTGCCACATCCCTCCAGGAAGGGACTCCACCACCCCCCTGGACAGACTGTTCAATGCTTGACAGCCCTTTTGGGGAAGATATCTTCCCTAATAATCCAAACCTCCTCTCAAGGCCATCTACTCTTGCTCTGTCATTTGCTAGTTGGGAAAATAGATCAATCCTCACCTGGATCCAACCTCCCTTGGGTAGTTGTTGAGAGTGAGGAAGTTTCCCCTGAGCCTTCCCAGCTCCCTCAGCCACTCTTCACAGGACTTGTGTTCCACAGCCTTTCCCAGCTCTGTTCTTTGGACAAAACCCAGCACTTCATGTCTTACTTAATGTCTTTGTATCTTCCTTGAGAGTCATGACCAGCTATGTGCATCAAATCAACTCTTAATATTCTCCTTCCCCCTTGCCTTGTGTGACCCCTTTGCAGTCCAAACCAGCTCTTCCAAACTCCCACCAAAGCAGCAGCCAGCCCTGCTCTCCTCTGCCACAGCATCCAGCAGCTGTTCTCTCCCTTTTCATCTTACACAAGGTTCAGGTTTGTCTGATCCTCCATCCACTGCCCTTTTTCCAATGGATTTTGGAGTCCAAGCCAGGGAGAACTGGCACCACCAGAAATCTGACCCTGGCTCTGATGAAACTCTGAGTGAAATTATGCCAAACCCACTGAATGGGTTTTGAGTTGTAGAAAAATAAAAAGCATGCCTGGAGAAGGGAGAGGGGATTTTTTTCAAACAATTTTGGCTTTTTTTTTCCCCCTACTGTCTGATATTTCATTTTGGGTGTTACTTTGATTTTATAGAAGAAATCAAAACCAATCTGACCCCAATTGTCCAGAAGTACTACAAAAAAAAATATCTGATATTCACAGAGCTTTGGTCCTATTGCCCTAATTCTCACCTCCTCTTATTCTGTAATTTCCTCCTTCGTAACACGGTGACTGGAGCTGAGTGCAGTGTCTCAGACGTGCACTCAGCGAGGGCTGAGATATTATTGTTGATTTATGGGGGCTGGCTCTGCTTAGGGAGCAGTGATTTACTTCAGTGTGTTTTCACAACGCTGCCATCTCTTTGGAGACAGATCTCACCCTCAGCTTCCCCACATCCAAGCACCTGGTGCTAAGCACTTGGTCACAGATTGCTGAGACATTTCCCCATCTTTCCTCCTCTCTCCAGCTTTGTTTCCAGGGAGGTCATTACCACGTTTTTGCTCCCCTAGGGTTTAACAGCCCAATTAGGGGAGACAGCAACACTTCAGCAGGTGCTGGCCAGAGCACGGCCTTATCCTTGGAAACCAATTCTCCCTCAGACTTAAACATGGACCCAGTTCTATACATCACTTATCTTCAGAATGGAACGAGTCAGGAATTATTCTTCCCAGCTTTATCTGCTATTCAGTTCTGCCTTTTGTTGGTCTCCTTCTTTTGATGCTGTGAAAGAAGCAGACCTTGCACACAGAGGTTTTCCAAAAGTACTTATTTTCCTCCTGTGGGAGGATGCAAAACCTGCACCCAAAATCCAGTCAAGTGACCATGCCAAGATGAAACATGCTGCTCCCCAGGTTGTTTTTCCAAGGAGAACTGTGACTGCAAAACACTCCTTGGAGACAGGAAGAGGAATGGGAACAATGCTACAGCAGGACCTGGCCATAAATACCTGTTAAAGGGGCCTGTTATGGCTTTGCCTTCTGCAGTGGTTTTATACATACCTAGATCAGTAAATACTGTAATAGAGGCAGTTTTCTGTATAACACCTTTTGCTGCTATTTTGCAAGTGCAGATACATCAGTGCAGCATCAGGCTCTTAAAAATGCTCAGGAAAAGCTGCTCAGGAGAAGCTGCTGGTGCCATTACCCAGCACCCACACAGCAGAACACACCAGCACACCTCAGACTCACATTTCTGCTGCAAAAGAGCGGAATCAAGACACTTTCAACAGCAGAGCTCGGGACTAAGTCTCCTATGGAGCAAGTCCCAACACCCCACTGGGAGACAGGAATCACGATCACCTCTTTGTTTCCCATCTCCCTTTTCATCCTCCCTTTGCCTCTGTTTCCCCCGCTGCAGGAAACCTTGAACGCTGGCTCCCTACCAGAGGTATTGAGAAGCTGAACAACTGAGCAGCGTTCTGAGAGCCTTTGAAGGAGCTGTACAATGTGGGAACAGTGGTTCACGCCGAACAATAACGTGTCCTCGCTTGCGGTGCGGCCCCCGCGATGACTGTCCTCAGCACAACTGTCAACTCCACTCCCGTTGAAGGATCTTTATTATTAGTGATGAGCTCAGAAGCAGGGTGAATGCAGCTTGATTTTGCAGCTCCAGCACTTAGGGGAAAGAACAAGTTGTGTAAAGGCGTTATCGGAACCATGGAGTAAGAATAAATGTGGAATCCCATCAGGTAACATCTTGCTTTAGCTCCATGTTTTCCCTTGCTGCTCCCCACTTCTCTCCTGTGAAAGGAGGACCAGCTCCTCTCCCCTCCCATAGCTCTTAGCCCATAATTCCTACCCTTTATATCCTCAACATTCATTGTAAACTCCAACACTCTCTCTCAAGCCGTTCCAGGCAGCTCCTCTGTGATGCTCATAAGTATAAAATCTTTCAGTGACGGTTGCAAAAGGCGAAATCAAATGACAGGTTGATTTAGTGCAGCTCTTACAAACAGCTTGCAGAAATTAGAAGTAAATAGGAGGTCAAACAGCTCGCAAGCAATTTGACATTGGCAATTGCAGCTTAGTTAGGCTCCTCTGGTAATAAAGAACCACCGTGTCTTTCCTTTACCTCAGTGCTCGGCAATAGAAAGGTCATTACCAGCTAAAGATGCTGCAAGAATAACACTTTAAACCTTTATTATTTTTAACAAGACACAGGTATTTTAAATAGTGTCTGTGTAATACACTAGTGGCATGCTACAATGACTGGAAATGGCTCGAAATAATAATAATAATAATAATAAAAAAAAGTGAAATTGGAAACACAATATGGAACCATCCATGGTTCTTAAAGCTGTGTCAGCCAGTTAAGCAAAAACTATGCTTGGGCATAAGTGAGCATGAAATTCAATATAAACATCTTGAATGTGGTAGAGAAGCAGATGAAATATGTATAAAAATTGCTAAATTAAAATATACAATGAGCTTTGTATAAATAAACAATAAAGAAATAAGAAGATTAAAAAAACCCGCTCTCTTTATGATACATAGGATTGCTGAAAGTGAACCCATTCTGCAATTGTCTGACTTAAGACACTTTGGGGATGTTGATTATGCTTTTAATTCTCTTTCATCAAAAATAGAGGTAATTAGGGACAAAATAATTCCAGTAAATGTCAACTGCCTAAGACTTGAGAAAACTCAAAAAAGGCAAAGTCATACACAAATGTTTTGAAGTGAATAATAAATGAATCATGGGCTCGAAACAATTATTTTTTGAAGTATCCCTAATGTAAATGAACCAGATGTCCTGGGTGAAGAGGGTGAGAAATTGCCTTGACAGGCCACTAATTCTTTCACTGCAGATCCCTTCTGTGAAGTGGGGATTATCAAAATAAATAAATAAACGAATGAAAGCAAATGCAAGAGGCACAACATGGCTTAAAAAGCCAGAGAAGGCCAGTGCAGTTATTACAAACAACTGCAGTCCTAAAAACATTTCTGAAAGTTCCTATCTGAATTTCAGGACCTGTTTCAAATGGGAAACTCACATCCCTGGCTTTTCAGACCCCCCACTGCAAAGCACCAAGTTTGTCATTTAGAGATGTGTGTCCCCAAAACAGTGACAACATCACTGAGCCCAACTTGGTTCCTGACTTCCCCACACCTCAGTTTCCCGTCTCTCTAATGGGAATGAAAACGTGGTCCCATTTCCCGAGCGTTGCAGAAGCACTTAGGTGCCATGGAAACCGGCGACATTCCACCACCCACGCTCCCCCATGCCGGCTCCGTTATTCAGCAGAAATGCAGATGGACCAGCAGCTGGCCCAGAGGAAACCTCCTCCTCCTCCTGGGTGAAGGATGGGCAACATTTGGCAAACCTCTGCTCCCAACTCTGTTTTATGAGCACTGGGGTGTCAGCAGCCACTGTCTGGGTTTTGTCCCCTGGAAACGTTTCCCATCCCATCAGGACACATCACTGAATGCCACCTGTGGGCTCTCCTCTAGATATTCTTTTCTGCTGGAACCCAAAATCCTGCATGAAGGTGCAAGGGAGCACATCCCCAAGGTGCAAAGGACTCCCACATTGCACAGAGATGCTGAAACCTCCAGGCAGGATTACCAGAATGTCTGTGGAACAAACACACAACTGTGTTCCTCTCCTGAAAGCTGAGTCCAATCCCATGCGTGAATCTCCACTCCTTCCCCGAGCAGGGAGAGGGGCTGACCTGTAACTCATCCCACCTTCAGCAAGCTGCAAGAATTATTCATCATCATGCCAAACTATCAATTTCTCAAATACATCCCAACTGGCCACACCACAGGTAATTAAAGCTTGCAGCCACCAGTGATTTGGAGGGCTAGCACTGAGCATGGGATCCAGGAGTGCCCTGGGAAATGATGGGACCATGTGGGTCATGCTGGTTCTCCTGCACATGATTGGTTTAATCAGAGATAAGACTGACAATAGAGCAAAAATTTGAGCTGCAGACCAGGTCACACAGGCCAGCTTGGTAGGAGACAAAGAAAATCAGAAATGTCAGTAGCAGGTCTATAATAATTGCATAACAATTTCAGATAATAATTTTACAGCACAATTTTTTCCCTGGCTTCCTACCCTGTTCAAATCCCAAATCAAGGCTAAACTGAGGGGTTCAAATGCCTGAAGATTTTGACAATGCAGAACAAAACCAATGAGGGACACCCTCACACTGATCTCCACTGGGATGGAGTGACAGGGCCACCAGGAGCCAGAGACAACCAGAGAAAAGCAGAAACACCTCCCTGGCTAGCAAAGGACACGGCTCCACACCACTTTTGTCATCCTTCCCTGTTCAGCAGACAAGCTCCTTGGTCACTGCAGAGGACCAGGGCCGTGGAGAGCAATTCTGAGCCATCTCTGCCTGCAACCTGTATTTGTTGCTCCCTTGAGTGGCTGCCTCAGACAGGCTTTGCTGTATTTTAGACCTGACATTACCCAGCAGGCAGTGAAAACTGGCGACTCATTAACTTTGCCGAGATGGGAGCAGCTCCCATAAAAGCCACTGAAACCACTCCAGCATTCAGGGTGTGTGTCATTTAGCTGTGATGTGTCCCTCTTGCTGTTTGGCTTTTCCCTTTCCCTCCAGTTTTATTTTTACGTGGTGACATTTGGAAGAGAAAGCCATTGAAAGCGGCAATATTGGACACTCAATTCCTGGCTCCCTTGCTGTCACTTAGCAGAAAACATTCAGAAATTTAATATTTGATCTTCTACCTCCTCTTTGATCACCTTTTTGTGCCTCTACCACTCCAAGGACAAAGTGGCTTAATAAATTGGAGAAATGGGCTGAGGAGGCTGCTCCAAGAGGGATTCAAAGCAAAGGCAGAAATCAGATGTACAAATTACTTGCTAGCCAAGATTTTGGCAGGGGTGTCAAGAGATTTGTGTACTTGGTGCTATTTCAGGCCAAATTTCCCAGAGGGGGACTCTGGCTGGTAAACAGAGAGTTAAACAAGGCTTAATAAAGGCAAATAGTTAGCAGGTAATGGATTGCTGAATATTCAGCCAATGAGGCAGTGCTCAGCTCATGTCCATAGCCACCAGCAGCATCATCCACTGATGGATTTATCCCAATCTACCACTAATATCTGCAATATGCTTCTAACATCTGCTAACCACTTATTAACTCTATACAGACTCCTGAAGAGCTATCAATAACCCTAACTTTAATAAGAAGGGTGACCCTGTAGCCAGCATCAGGACAGAAATGTCATTCAATCAACTTTTCTGGCTGGGCTGTTTTCCTCTGCCTGAAATCTCCTGGGAGCATCAGGCAGGACAGAGCAGCATGTTCAAGGTCAGAGAGTCCTCAACCAGCCTTGTCCCTGGGGACTGCAGAGCCCCAGCCCCAAACTTCAAGGCAGTGCCATATATCAGGCTGCACGTCCTTCCTTTGAGCTCCTCAGTGGCCACTACACAGTTGATATTCACCTTTCAACCATAAAAAAATGTTCATGATGAGATCAAACGCAGTGACCTCATTCTGCATGCACCAGCTCCCCATGTTAGAGCAGATATTTTACTCTTTGCAGATGTGAGGTGAAAAGCGTGTGTTGAGGGGAGGCAGCACAGTGAGAGCCGTGGGGAAGGACGGCACAGAAGTCACATTTTCTTTCCATGAGGGAAGCCTCCTCCTTATCCACAACCTGCTCAGCTGCATGGGGAGTGCTCTCAGGGAGGAGGACACGGGGCAGAACCCTGCTGTCATCTCCTCACCCTCACAGATGGTCCCTCCCGGGTGCTGTGGGTGCCAGCACGTGCCCAAGCCCCAGTGTCACGTGTCACAATGTGCCAACGTTCCATGGAGCTCCCCTTGCACACCTGCATGACACTCCCCAGTGTACAGATGGGGAAACTGAGGCAGGCTGGGTGACAGCAGGGTTCCTGCTGCCTTCAGTGCTGCTTGCAGCTCATCTCCCAAGGCCAATGTGCCAGCAGCACTCACACATCCTGCAGGGCTGGAATTCACAAGCCAAAGCCCAATTCCTCCACCAACTTGAGTCACAGGCAATCTGAAAGCCAACGGATTTGGGTTCCAGCAAAAGTTTGAATCCCAAACTAACACAACTGCGCCCCATCCTGTCCGAAGGGGATGCCAGCTTATGGAGCAAACACCCCATTTGCCCATCACTACTCCTTCCAAAATAAACAGGTTTATGGTCACGCCATCATTCCATCGGTCCAAGACTCTCATGGAAAAACGCAGCCTGCGCCGTGGCCAGCACCACCACCCCGCGCTCCACAGACCGGCTGCGGATCTGTCACCGTTTCAAGAGCCACTTTCTGCATCCCACCCGTCCAACACAACTCTGCCAACCTCTACCACCTGTTCTGTTCTGGCCTGCACCACGGCAGCCCTCGGCCGGCAGCAGAGGCCCTGGCATGGCGCGGATCCTTGTGGGGTTTGCGGCTCCGTGGCGGTGCTGGCGGGCACAGCTGCCTGGATGCTGCTGCCTCCCGCACCACTGTGCTGGGTAATGGCCATTGCTGCTCCAAATTAACGGTGCATCTGCTCCTCGCCGCAGACGCCGCCGAGAGTGGGCTGTAATTTCGTCTCCGATCCCCCAAATAATGTTTGTTGTCGTGCTGTAATCTTGGCAATCAATGTAACAGCTGAACAGATCGTTTCGGCTGAAATATTTGCTAAACATGCGAAGACCTTGAAACCACACCTCAGCGTGTGCGCATTGTGTGCGGAATTACACACTGAACTAAATAAGGATTGGGTGGGGGGGACGTGGGGAGAGCTGCCAGCCAATTAAAAAGCAAAAACAATGAGGAAAATAAACAAAACACCAAACCCTAGTGAGTTTATCTGCAGCACCTTTCACCAGCAACACCTTATTTCCTGTAAAGCAGGCAAAACAAAGCTTCGAGCACTCTTTGGAGCACTCTGCCGTCCAAGATGGATCAGCTGAAATGTGTATGCAAGGCTTTCAGAAGTAGAATTTAATGGTCACAAAAATCAATTGGCCAAACCAGCTGCACGCATATTAACCTCCTGATGTCCCTCTCACTGAGTGCTGCCTTCACTCAGCCAGCTATAAATAGGCTAAGCCACAAAATGTTTTTATTTAGGGAATTTAGCAAGAGCTGCTTTTTTGATTTCTGTGTTTAACCTGCTTGAAATGCCAGCCTGGGAAATGAAAGCAGCAGATTAGTGAAGACAAAGCCGCAGGTGACCAGGTTACACTCATGGCCACGCTATCAACCACCTGCACGTCCTTCTGCAAGTCATGGTACTGTGAGATTTCCCTTTTTCCTCTCCAAGAGCTGTTTATTTTGAAATCAGCTTTCTGAAAGAACAAATCTGACTTGGATACAACAGCTGGGCTGCAGGACCCTGACTGGGGCTGGGGTCCCCAGGCATTAACATTTACCTGAAATAACACAAGGTCTCTGGGGACAAGAAAGAAAAGTTGCTCCTTTTTTGGGCAAACTCTTGTGTTTCCAAGGTTTTGATTTCTTCTAGCACTGCAAAGCATTTGTACAAATTAGTGCAGACATCTGAGATACATCAAATTTGACAGGCCTGGGGCAAGTTCAAACTTCTGATCACAACATCCATCACAGGCACTGAGCTATTTATCAACAATTGATCAAAACAAAGAGGGAGAAAAAAACCTTTCACTTCAGTAATTGATACCTGAGGACTGACAAGAGCAGATCCACCACCTCCCCCTCAAGACTGGAGATTACTTAGTTGACCTCCAAGACGTCATTAAAGCACCTCACCAAATGCGGACCTTCAGGAGACCCAGCATCACAGAAGGAAAAAAACCAAAACATCTCATGGACCTACTCAAGGTCCATTTTTGACCCTGTAACTCAATCATGCAAAACCCCTGATGACCTACCTCAGTGTAAGAAGTAGCTGGAAGAGGTTGGAAGACCAGAGATGTTACTGATGGAAACAGAGTCTGGGATTCTGGATAAGAGGGGTCACTCTGCTCTGCCAGAGCCCCCCAGGGAGGCCTGACACATCACTCAGACCCCTATGTCTCATCCCCAGTAGGGCTGGTAACTATTTGAGAGGAAAGAAAGCACATTTGCAAGTCTGGGGTGCCAAGATATGACAGCAAAATGGGAAAAATCCTTTCAGTGAGACCCAAGCAGCCTTTTAATCCTCCAAGCAGCAGATCACAGCTGCTGAAGCACAGCGCTCTTGACTGGGATTCAAAAGAGAGAATTTGGGGTCACCGGGCACCTCCATGGTGATGTGTCAGGCTCAATTCCTCGGCTGTGACATCCTGTCCATTTCTAAGCATCTCCTTCAGTGGGGTTTCAACCATCTGCACTGCGCTGGGACTCGTCTCCAGCCTGGGCTGCAAATTTGGCTTGGATAAAGTGTCAGGAGCCAAGGAGTGAAGCCAAGGGGACAACGGCCTGGAGCCAGGAGAGCCACAGCAGCGCAAGCAGCACCTCCATGGTGCCACTATCCCGGGGACCAGGAGCTGCCCTCCCCAGAGGAGAGGAGGGAAACACTTTGCACGTCTTTATCACGCCACAGCCTCTAATCCAGCAGCGGGAGCCAACCTGGCTTGCCCGGATCCCTGGTGGAGGCAGGAGCCTGCCAACCTGCCGAGGAGCACACGGCTGCCAGCGCTCCCAGCCTTGGCAGCTCTCCCAAGGTGGAGAAGCAATGGGCTTTCCCTGGAGGCACCAGGCAGACAAAGGAAGCTCCGGGCTTCCTACAAGGCCTGTGTGGCCCTTGCCAGGGGACACGTGTCCCCAACAATTCCCCACACGACTCCAAGGGGGCTGTGACACAACCTCATTGCAACAAGGCTCATGGAAGCCACATGTGCCAACCATGGCAAGGAAAACATTGTTTTCTTAAAATAAAAATTTTTAAAAATTAGCCATTTCCCACACATTTGCTAATTACTCATCAGATTTTCTAATGAAGGTGCTGTGCTGGGCACTGGGAGACGGAAGGATTTTCTGCTAAAATCAAACAGGGAGTAAGTGCAGCATTTACCAAGGGATAGGCAGCTTCAAAGCTTTCCCTTCCACTTAGATTTTAAGCACTTCTACAAAAGAACATTGATTTTGGGTTAAATTGACTGATTTTATTCATAGCTGGTTCGTATGGTGTATTCAAAAGACAAATTGTACGAGACTGCAAGCTATGGATCAGCTCTGATAATTCAGAGTCCTCTTTCCTCTTCCTCTTCTTTTTCTTTTTTTTTCTTTTTTTTTTTTTTTCTAAATATTTTCCATGCTTATAATTTGCTATTATTTGGCCCCTGTCTGGACAGAAAAGGCATTTTCACAGTATGGGAGCCTGTCTTTGAAGGGAGGGTATTATATTTTAATGCCAATTACAACAGAAGTAAGAATCAGACGTCCCTGCAACTCTTTAGAGCCCCTGCATAGCAAATGGCCTATTTGGGGAGGGGATGTGTGTTTTGTTCAGAGACATTATATTTATGCAGAGGGTTTATTGACTCCAATTTAGTTGAAATATATAATAAACATGTGTATCAAGCACTAAACACTTGTGACAAAGATCAGCTCTAATCCCTCAGGTGCATTGCTGTAGCTGTTAAGGGAAGTGCTACATGAATACTCCTTAAAAATATCTCATGCCAGGAATATTTAAGGCCATTGCACACATTAGGCATAAAGCAGCAGGTCTGGGACATGCTGCCAGGTGCCTGTGGACATGCAGGAGGGAGCATCAGCTCCTGCCACCCCAGCACAGGTCACTGTAAATGTCCCAAAGCATCCTCCCAGGCTGACTTCAGACACAGCTGGCCAGCTGCAAACAGCTGGATGCAAACCAAAGCAACCTTATCCCAGCAAGTCATGCTCTGAGGCTGGGCAGCTCAACCACTGTGATTGTCTCCACATGGAAAAGGAGGTGTTGAAAGCCACCAGTGAGAGGAATTCAAGGGGGAATTGTCTGCAATATGTATTGTTTGCAAAATGTAATGAGGAATTCAGACATCAGCTGCTAAATTAATATCTGCATCATCACTCCTGGCATCATTGGAAAAGTCCTCCAAGACCATCAGGAGGTCTGATGTGTCTGATCCCCACCTTGTCCCCAGCCCAGAGCACTGAGTGCCACATCCAGGCCTTCCTTGGACATCCAGGGATGGGGACTCCAAACCTCCCTGGGCAGTTCCAGGGCCTGAGCTCCCTTTCCATGGGGAAATTCCTGCTGCTGTCCACCCTGAGCCTCCCCTGGCCCAGCCTGAGGCCGTTCCCTCTCCTCCTGTCCCTGTTCCCTGGGAGCAGAGCCCAACACCCCTGGCTGTCCCCTCCTGGCAGGGACTTGTGCAGAGCCACAAGGGTCCCCTGAGCCTCCTTTGCTCCAGGCTGAGCTCTCCCAGCTCCCTCATCTGTTCCTCATAGGATCTCCAGACCCTTCCCTATTAACTTTGGTTCCATTCCAAATTTTCTTGCAGCAACAGCAGCACAAACCTAAAATGGCAAAATCCTTCCATCATGAAAGGCTGCTCATTTTCTTAACTAGGAGGAAGAGAAACCTAAACTATCAAAAATCTTTCTCTAGAAACCAAAAGTTTGGTGACCCCAAACAATTCTTGGGTTCAACCCACTGGATTGGTTCAGAAAGGGGAAGAACTGAACAATTTTAAAAGATGCTGAAACACAAAAACATGCAGAGCATTCGGTTCAAAGGCCCATCACAGGGTTTCCTTCTGTTTTATTCAAATCCTTTGGGAATATATTTAAATAAATGAAATCTAAACAAAACAGTAGTGTTTGCAGGGAATGGGGCTGAGTTTTCCACCCCTCCTTTTTTTTTTTGAGCAGAAAAATATGTTATTCACTGAGCTCTACTTAATGTGCTGAATAAAAAATAATAAATAAATACAAGGAGTACAAATGCATCAATCTGAACAGATAATGAGAGCCTGGTGGTGATGAACTTGAGGGATGCAGGACAAACCAGCACTGAGAATTGTGTAGGGACCAGGACTCATTGTTGTGCCATACACATGCTCCCCAATGGATGCTGAGGAATTAGGAATGGCTCCTGCAGTCATTCCTAATTCCAGTTATTTCAAATGAACATTTCCAATGAGCCTGTTCACGTCACACACTGAATGTAGAGGAAAAGAGGGGGAAGAGGGCACAGACTGCAGAGCATGAGGTCAGGAGTCCTGCTCCTTCAGCAGGTTTTTCTACTGATCTGGAATTGTTGAAGTAAAAACCTTAAAAAAAGCCCAATCATCCCAAATCTCTCTGCATTCCAAGTACAATTAGATTCTCAGCAGTCAATTACCGCAACCACCTACCACACATAAGAGCTACAACCCTTGAACAAGAGATGGGATTTGGACCAACCCAGCAGCATCCCTTTGTTTTTCCCCCCATGAAGTCCAGCTCCCCAAGTCCAACATCTTCCCTTCCCCAACAGCCAAAATCCCACCAATTTTTGCCACATCCTGGCACCTGCTCTCTCAGTTTGCAGCCTGGGATGCCAGGCATGTCTGGAAAGCTCCTCTGTTATCATTTCAGGGCATCCGATGCTGCTAATTGATACACCGAAATACTCTCATTTACTCAGCAGCAAGCTGGAGCGTTGATAATTGATGGATTGGTTTGCCTTTGATGATCTGCAAAATTAAAAGCCCCAACTCTGCAAGATGCTGAGGATCCCACGTGAGAGCCTGCAAACTCCTGAGCTCCCACTGTAGCTGAGCAGAAAGGAAAGGCACTCAGGACCAGGCAGGGCTGGACCTTAATTCAACAGCCCCCATGACTTTGTGGAGCTGTATCTATTAATATGGATTTAATTGTGGGTTTGTATCTTATTATTGTCAAGTGAATTAAATTAGGAGGAAGGAGATGCTGGTCCTCCAGGGAGCATCTGTATTTCCAGTCCCAGAGAGCTTTAACTTCTGGAAGAGGGCAAATAGACAATAAATGTCAATAAGACACCTTTTTTTCTGCTTTTTTTTTATTAAAAAATGATTCCTGCAAAAACCCACAAAACCAAGGGGACTGCAGGCATGGACCTGTGCACTCCTACCCAGTTTTGTGATGCTGCTTTATTCCAGCAGGAATACAGCATACATAGGATACATCTTGGAGAAGATCAAGTGCAGCACACAGCAACCTGTGCCACAAACCAGTTGCCGAGTATTTTCCTCCCAGCACGTTCAGCAAACTGCATGGCTGGTTATGGAGGAGGGGGAATGTCTGGCCAGGCTGACATTAATCAAAACAGGATTTCTCAAATGAGTTTTACAGATTTCTGACCCAGCATCGCACAGCACATTCACGAGGTCAAGGAGACGTATGCTTGAAGGATGGCAGTCGCATGGCTCCTCTAGACTCAAAGTCAGTCAATCCATACTTTCCCTCAATACATTATTGCTTCCTCAGAACAACTCCCCCATTTGCAAATGATGATTAACATTCTAATCTTGGCATAATTACTCCTGCCTCTCAAACCACACCAAAAAAAGAAAGAGAAAGGGGAGGAGCGCTGAGGAGTCGATGTCCCACTGTCACGCCAGCGTTTCAGAGCCAGCTGTCCGCGAGACAAGTCACGACAGCAGCGCTGTCCACCTGCTTGGGAACAATGTCACAGGAACTGAGGAGGACACTGGCCATCTGCATATATTCCCCTCATTACTGTCTCTCCAGCTCAAGTCACCGTGCCTTATCAGGTTTTAAGACACAGCAAGGTCATTGCGAGCAAAGCTCTCCCATTCACTTCCCAGAATTTGTTCTAGTTATTCCTATCTGGATACTCATATTATTGCCATTAAATTATGATAATTTAAGCATCCTGCATTCTGGGCAAAGCAGACAGAGATACTCAGTCAGGATTCCTGCCAGAAACATGGGCTGGCTGCACCTCCTGAGTATCTCTTAATTATCTCTTTCTCTTTCTGGTGGGGAAAGGTCTGAGCTCAGGTGAGTGCTCCCTGCTCTCTTCTATTTGATTCAATTCTCCGGCTCATGAAATATGCTCCCGCTTCCTTCGAAGGACAAATGAAATGAAACAGCCTCTTGGAAGGAGACAAACGAGAGAGGATACGGGTGAAGACATAATTCAAGAGACTTTGGGAAAGTCGGATGGTGATTTTGAAAGGTACTCAAGGAATTAATCCAGGAATGAAAGAAGCAGAGAAGGAAGTCAATTAATTCACTGCAGCACTGTGTGGACCTCTGACTGGAAGTCAGCTGCAAGGAGTGCCCAGGGAGGCTGAAAGGCACTATAGACACTGTATTTTTAAAAAAGGGGCTGAAAGGTGATTTTTCATTCACAGAGAGAAGATGTGGAGCTGGAACAGCACTAAGGAGGTGGGCAAGAGCAAGAGCCACCAGGATTCACCTTTTCTCCTCCCTTTGGTGAGCCCACCTTGGCTCTGAAGGGAGGTCCCTTGGATGATGACATTTGGCAGCCGGTGTGCCTAACAGCAACGACAAAGGACTGTGATGTGACTTCAAGGACAGACAAAGCAGGAAAAAGGGATCTCTAGGAGGTAGGAAAGGACAGCTGGGCACTGAGCAGCACAGGTGATGCAGGGCTGACAGAGGAAGTAAAAAGAATTTGGCAGAGAGGTGAGTGGACAGATGGAGCAGGCAGGAGCAGCCACCACCCATGGAAAAGTCCTCCACAAGAATCAAGACTGGGGGAAGGAAACAGCAGCACCTGAGATCAACACTGGCCAACTTTTGTCCCTTGAGATCTCTGGAGACAGCAAACTGCCTGGAGCCAGAACTGGATCATCTCCAACAGCACAGACCAGCAACCAAACACAGAAACCCAGAATGGTTTTGGATGGGAGGGACCTTAAAGATCATCTTGTTCCATCCCCCTGCCATGGGCAGAGACACCTTCCGCTAGAAGGAAGAATTGCATGGATGGGGCAGCCACAGCTTCTCTGGGCACATCTTAGTGGATATCACTTTAACCACCCTCTGTTTGTTCTTTGAGGCTCTCCAGAGCCCCAGCAGGGACCAGAGGTCTTCTCTCTAAAGCACCGATGAAGCCGGAGGTAATTAAATACGAGGGGCCTCCCATTGTCAGCGTTGTGCCTCTGTTTTGGCAGCCAGCTCCAGCAGAGCAGAAGAGGGAAGATTTGATTTTAATCACACAGATTTCAGGTTTTATTTTGCTCATTAAAATTTCTGATAAGGATTTAGTCTGACATTATGCAGTATTTTGGAAGAGGATGTGTGGCAGTGGGGGGGATTGAAGCAAACCACGTTTCCTTGTGATGAGAAGATCTTCCTGCCTCCCCATGACAGACACAAGGATATGAGCAGGTGTTATTTCAAAGGGAAAGGATTTGGGGGGAAGAGAGGAGCAGGAGGGACTCATCCACACCAAATCAAGGATCTAAGCCTTGGATTTTGGAGAAAAAACGTCCAAACTCTGAGATTACAGAGCCCATTTCAGAGCCGCCTCCCGGAAGCCACATATCGGTTACTCTCCTAATGCTTTTTCAGGCTCCATCAGAGGGAAGAGAACATTTTCCAGAGATTTCCAGAGTGTCCCAGCTTCCCCACATCCCTCCAGAAATTGCTCTAGAATAACCTGGCGCTCCCCACTCAGCTTTGTCCTGGCAAAAATGATGGAGTACAGGAAATGGAACCGTCACCATTTCTCACTGCTTTTGGGAGCACCATCAAACACTTCCATGGAGAGGAAGCATGACAGCTTGGACAGGGGAGGGAGCAATTCTCTTGTTTGCTTGTTGATTAGGATCCAGCAATTGCAGGCAATTTGCCTCCTATTTCTTCAGCAGCTTTACACAAATACTACTTTAAGACTTAAGTGTTATTCATCAAGAACAAGAAGTCTGCATGAAGCCAAAGTCACCTGAGCAAGAAATAAACGAGTGAATGTGAGCTTCACCCGGGCCTGATATCGCCAAGCACTTGGATTTGTCCCCACAAAAGCATTTGGAAACAAGATGGATTTCTTTGTCCCCAGAGGATATGTTGTTCTTTTAATAAGCCTTAAACCAAGCGAGTTCTGAAGCGTGAGTCGTGCAGAAGATGAGATGAGCTTTTAACTGCGGTTCCCTGGGTGCTCTCAGCCTGTGTACCCACCAGCTACAAGCCAGGCAGGAGATCTGGGGAATGAGCAGAAATCCGGGAAACAGATGGAAAAGGAATCTATGAAATACCCAGTAATTCCCACCAAACCAAGGGCAGCCAGAATGACAACAGCAAGAAACTCTCAGCCAAATATTTCCAGCGTGTCTGAAGGGCTTGTGCCACCACAGAGGTTCCATTCAAACCAGCCCCCAGCAAGAAAATTCCTCTGCAAAAGGGATTTCACTGGGTCAGCACTGCCAACCACCCCACTGAGGCAGCAGCTGGCACCAGTCCCCTCTTCAACCTCCCCTCAGTGGTGACTGGGCCTCAGTTGTGTGCAAGGTGCTGCAATTAGAAGGTAAAGAAAATAATGCAAATGACACCATTCATGTATTTTTAACTTCTCCTAATGGAAATCAGTAGCTGGGAATGAGCAGGGATGCACATCCTAAGTGCAGTGAAGTCCCAAGGGCCCAGAAATCCATCCTGGGTGCCAGGAAGGGATTTGATTTACTGTGCCAGCTGTAATACATGATTGCCCAGGGTTGGATCTGTCCTTCCCACCATGGTGCTGGCAACGAGTCCCCAAATCCTCCCCCAGGAGAAACAGAACACCCAAAGCAGCAGCAAATAGCTCATGCTCGTCATTCTTTGTGGCCCCATCCATCAGGTGGCCCCTGGGGTGCTTCGAGTCCCTCTGATACCCATTAAAGGAGTCAAATCTGAGTTAAAAATCAATTAAAAGATTTGGGTTGAGCCCTGCCCTGCCCCTGCGGGCCTGGCACACGGTGGGGTGTAAAACAGGGAAAAAAGCCATTTGCATCCATGGAGTGCTGAGCAGGGCCCCTGAGCCACCTCCCCCAGCAGCGAGGCCACTTCTTCTCAGGTGTTGCAACTCATTTTTTAGATCTCTCCTCTCTTTTCTCCTCCACCTTTCGCTGTCTTTATTATCTTTTTTTTTTTCCCAACCAAAGGGAAAAGGAAAAAAAGGAAATCTCTCCACCACAATAGCGTGTCAGGCTCCTATCATTTTCAAACCCTCCTCTCCCCTCCCTTTCAACTCTCCTTACTTAGCAGAGAATTTTTCTTCATTAAAATTAAGCTTCATTTCAGGCTCATCTTCTTTTCTCCCTCTCCTTTTCTCCAAATTGAATGAAACGTGATCTCCATCAACCTGGCCTCCCCTCCCTCTCCTCTCGCTTTCAGAACCAAACCTTCCTCACCATAAGAAAAAAAAAAATTACCCAACCATCCACCCATCCATCCTCCTCATCCTCTCCTCTTGCTGCTCCAGGAAATCAGCCCCACTGAAGGAGACTGTTTCTGCCAGGAGCTGCATCATTCCCTCGCTGCCCTCTCCCCCCACACATCCCACTTCCAGCTCATTCTCTTTAATTGGGAAGTATTTTCTCCCACATAATGGAATGAGACCTTCTCCTCTCATTTTCTCTCCAGCACTTTTTACCTGCCTTAATAATCCTGCAGCTCCCCTGGAAAGCTGTAGGAAGGGACTGGGGGCCCTCCCATTAATCCACACCCTGCCAGAGACGCTGAGCGGCTCAGCCCACGCAAGCCTTGGCATCCTCTCGTAGGAAAAGCAGCCAGATGGCTTTAGCAGGACTTTCCCCTCCCCTCCAGGTTTCCAGTAACCTGTGGCACCACTGGATGTTCAACAACTGCTTCAAAGACACCTTGGAGATGACACCAGGCACAATCTGCACATCCAACCTGTCCAGAGACCCACCTTATGACCAGTGCTCAGCAGGGATAATCCCATCCCTTTTCCCAATTTCTCCCACTTTTGCTGTCCTTCCCTCCCTCCTTCTTCTCAACACCGCTTTCTCCTCCTCAGTCCAGCTTTTTCTCCACCAAAAAAATGTATTAACATTCTCTGATGCTCAAGGCCAGCCAGCTCGTTAGCTCTGTTACACCTGGATCAGGATCTGGAGACAAATTGCTGCTTCATTATAGGAGCTGAGGCTCTAATCCATTTTTTTTCAGGCTGTTTAACTTGTAAGGACAACAGATGGATACAGGGCTGTATAATGCAGACTCCTTAAGATCCATCACACAGTCTTGGAAGTGCAAAAACACGAGGCTGAGGAATGTGAAAGCAGAGCAGATCTTAGAGCGGTCACCTCAAATTAGGCACAAAGAGAAAATGTGCCAAGACTGGAACTGGACTGAAACTGCCAACTTGTATTGCTGAAGATTAAAGGAAAACCAAACTTTTCCCCTCCACTTCCCACAAAGCCACGTAAGTTTTTCCACTTTTGTCTCTCCAGTGAAAAAGAACAAGGAAAAAGTTCAGTAAAAAATTAGCTAAGAAATGAACATACTCCTACTTTGGTTTTGAAGGGACGATGTGCAAGAGACAGAGCCTCAAAACCTCAGGCTTTGCTTTGGGATTTTTCACAAAGGCAATGGAAAACTTTGACCTACCAAAAGACCTCCTGCAAGTGTTCTAAATGAGAAAACATCCAGCACCATCTTCCTTTCAGCATCTCAGGCAAGAGCTGAACTCACCTGCAGAGCTCTCAGCTCCCTGTCCCCCGCCCAGATGTGCAGCACATCTGCTGACCCTGCCGAACCAGCTGTTTGCTTTCCTGCTGTGCTGAGCTCCCGAGACCCAGAGGTGCTGTTCTGGTGCTTGGATGCCCCAGAAGTGCACACAGGCACCTCCAGGGAGCACTGCCCTGTGCCCATCCTCGCCAAAATCCGGCTCTCCCCAGCCTCTGCTCGGCCAGAAGGCAGCAGTGAGCAGCAGCACATGCTGGGAACAGCCTCTCCCTACCAGACTGGGGAGAGGTGCCACGGAGGGTGGCTGGATTTCGAAATCATCGCCGTGGAGAGGCGTTTTCACTCCTCCGTGGCTTTAACTGCTCCTCCCTCCCTGCAGCAGCAGCAGGTGCCTGGGAGCACCCATGGAATCCCATGGTTTCCCCACAGAATGTGTTGTTTAGGGCACGAGGCTGCCAATGCCGGCATTTCTCAGGTCCACGGACAATTGAATCCCCTCGGAGGGGACACTGAACTGGGGAGCTGGCATTTACCCTGATCCTCCCCAGGGAGCCTCTGCTCCAGCCAAGGCCGGGGCTGCCAAAGCAAACCAGTGCCTGGCCTCGGGGCAGTTCCCTCCCCTCCCTGGAACACATCCCAGGGACAGTTTCATCCTCAGGGCACCAGAAGACTCAGAAATCACGGAGCTCATGCAGGGATGGGCAACCATCCTTCCCAAAGCCAGCAAAGCCCCCGGGAACACTCCAGCTTTGCAGAGGAAACCTTGGACACCTGCCACAACACGCTTGCCACTGGTTTAGGGATTTGCTGGGACAATGGCAGGACAGCAGCTCCTGCCCAGGGGCAGGAGGATGAATAGGCACAAGAATCCCAATTTAACACACACAATAGCCCAGCCCCGCTGCCCGTGTAGGTTCACCGGCATTTGTTCACATTTTCCCAATCCTTGGACTCTCTCCTGGTCCCTCCCAGTGCTTGGAGGCAATAACTTGCCTTCTTATCTGACCCAGAAGGACAGCCAGCTGTCAGCACACAAACACGGCCTTTGTTTATCCTGAAATGAAAGCTCAGTTAATTAAAACCAGAAATCACTTTCTCTTATCTGCAGCCTCTGGCCCCTGTGGCAGGCCGGAGGCTCCAGGCCTTGCTCACACCCCAAGCTGCTGACAACAGCCCCCAGACAATGTCCCAACCTCTCTGCCAGCACCTGCTGCCTCCTCCTTCGGGATTCATTCATGGGAAATGGGAATTTGTCAGGCAGCAGGAGCTTCTCCAGACAGGTTAATGGCACTCAGTACTAGCCCGTTCCCTGACCACGGAGCTGCAGAGCAGGCTGATGTGCAATGAGCTGAACGCTCTCAGGGCTCTGGGTTTGGAATCCTGTGGTGATCGAGTCCATTGTGCTGTCACAACTGTCCCCTCCCAGCATTTTTTCAGCCCCATGCAGAGATTTCACCTTCCTCTTCCCAGCAGCCCACCCCACACCATCACCAGAGGGATGAGCCTGGCCAGAGCTCCCAGGCAGGAGGTGCTGCCCACACCCAGCCCCACTCCCAGCACGGCTCTGGGTGTGCTGGAAGCCCTGGCCAGCAGCAATCATGGTTATGCAAGGCAGGAGCTTGACAGAGTGCCAGTTCTGCATGCTGAAAATTGAAAGCGATCAACTTCCACCTTGCGCGTAAGACAGAGAAAATCACATTCAACTCATTGAGAGGCTTCAACAGCAGAAAGATTGATCAACTTGATGAGAAGTGACTCTCTCTCTGTGCCATCCTCCTTCCCCCCACCCTCCTCTCCTGTTGATCCCAATTTCAGCACAAATGAGGGAGCCAAGGGCCTGAAAAGGAGCCCGTGTGCTGCTGGCTGGGTCAGATATTGGGCAGGAATTGTTCCCTGGGAGGGTGGGCAGGCCCTGGCACAGGGTGCCCAGAGAAGCTGTGGCTGCCCCTGGATCCCTGGAAGTGTCCAAGGCCAGGTTGGACAGGGCTTGGATATGGGAAGGTGTCCCTGTGCATGGCAGGAATGGAATGACATGGATTTTAAGGCCCCTTCCATCATTCTGTGATTCTATCCCAGGGTCAGTTCTCCCTGAACAGGTCAAAGCTGCACCAAACTGCAGAGGGTGTTTGGTGATGTTGCTGGGTACCACAGAGGATGCAGCACCTCGCTCTGAGGGCACAAGGAGGATGCCCAGCATGCCCACCTCCCCCAGCTCCTCTGCCCACACACAGGCTGCTCCCTCCCTCCCCTCTCGCCTGGCACTCCTAACTTCGCCATTTACACGTGTCACACCAAAATCTTTCTCATTAAGCGGAAATTGAATTTCGTTAATTAAAGCAAAAGAAATCAATTAACCTTATCAGCAAACAGGAGCCATTGGAAAGGGAATAAGGAGAAGGCATCCCTCCCTCTCACCCTGAGCCTCCCCTGGATGCTCGGAGCTGTGCACGGGCAGCTCACCGTGGGCTGCAAACAAGCGAGACGGGACTGCAGGGAAGGTGGGGAACTGCTGACGAGAGGAAAGGGATTTCAAAGCAATTAACACCCCCAAGATTTACCATCAGGTTGACAAGCTCTCAGAGTAGCCATCACTCAAACCTAAGGATTCAATTAATTTTTTCTCCCTCTTCCCCCAACTCCCCTGGGTAGTTTTGTACGTAGTAGCAGAATGACTCCAGTGTGGAAAGAAGATTTAAAAACCAAACAGAGAAGAGTGATTTTTCAAAGAGATAAAAGCATAGTTTCCCCGTGTCCCCCAACAGCCAACATTTGTTTTTCCTTCCTTTGCTGTTTGCCTCATTGGCACAGCTCAAATGCAGCCATTTTGTCACTACCCCTGGATATTTGTATGTGTTCCTTTGCTTTTGCATCTTGCAGAACCTTAATCCCAGACTTGAGCCTCATAGGGAAAGGCTGGCTTCTCTGGGATGGTTAATCCATGCTAATGGTCCCAGAAAGGGCCTGGCAGTGGCTCTGCCACAAGGCCTGTCCCTAGCAGAGGTGATGGTGCTGAGGTGACAGGGGACACCCAGGCTCGAGCACACTTTCAGCCTGATTAAGACCATGAGTCAATAATTGCACGATTTTTTCCCCAGCCAAGTGGGACAGGCTTTACCTGTGAACAGAGTCCGTGGGACCTCCTGCTTCTCAACACCACCCTCTGCAAAGGCAGGGAGTGAGGGAAGCTTATCCCTGCTTGCTGTGGGCAAGGATGCTCCAGAGGAGAGCTGACATTCAGAGTGCTGGTGGAAATCTGCAGTCTGAGCATGAGCCTCTCCTCCAACCCAGGCAGATGAGCTCAGCTCTTTGCTGCTTCAGGTTGTCTCCTGGGGTGCATGTTTGCACCCAAATCTGCTCTGGCCAATCTTCTCTACCTCTAAAAGCCTCAGCTGAAGGAGTCCTTTAATGTCTCAGTCTCTCTATGCAATAAAAGCATCACAATAATAATAGCTTCTGCTGAGCACCCTTAATCTGTAGAGATCCAGGCACTTTAGAGAGGAGCAAAGCTATTATATCGAGGGGACAGCAGAGAAAAGAACAGGGACACGGGAAAATATAAGGATTTGCACATGGAAATAAGCAACCCAGGCAGTACAGACCCCCCCCAATCTCCCAAACCTCCCTCCAAAGCCTGGAAAACAGAAACACAGCCCCCCAGAATCAGGCAGAATTAAGGAATGAGCAGGTCAGCAGTGCCCACTGAGGGCTGGTGCTGAGAGCAGGGGGAGGGAAGGGCTTTCCCTTCCCAGCTGGAATGCTCTCTGCTTTCCTCTGTGCTCTCAGGGGTGATGAACTCTCCCTGTCCCATGAGAAAGGGGGGTGACCTCCCCCGGTTTCCCCACCCTTAGAAGGGCACGGAGCTGTCCGTCTCCCCCACCTCCCACAGCCTCTGAGCCTCCTGGAGCCCAAATCCCTCACCATCCCTCACCCATCCCCAAAACACCACCCAGGGGAGGTTCCCCAGCTCAGGAAACCTTTTGTGACCCCTCCCCCTGAGCTGCCAGCTGGCTGCAGAGACCCTCAGATATCCTAGAAAAGGGTTAGAAAGACCCATCATTATATCAAGGAGCCAAAAATCCCCTCTCTCTCCCAAAACGTTACTGCAGTCCTTGCACCCCCTGCTCTGTCCTGCCCTTAAACACTCCCAGGCAGCTCTCAAACCAGCCCCTCCTGCCTGCAAATTCCAGAAAAGCTCTCCTTGAGCAGCCTAATGAATGAGGTGGGTTCATGCAAAGCCTGAGGCCAAGGATGAAATGAGATGGAGATCTCCCTGTCTCAGGGATTTTTTTCCACAGATCAGGATGCTCAGTTCTACCAGGCAGGACACTCCTCCTGGGAGCAGGACTGGCAGATCAGGAAAGCCCAGGAGTTAGCAGGGAAGATTTCCTGAAGGAATCTCATTTGTATGAGGAATCCTTGGGTGCAGGGCCAAACCAGCAAGTGTTTTCAGGAGCCCAGACAAAATTAGGGAAGAAAAAGATGCAAATATCCCAGGAATGTGCCCAGCAGTCTTTTGTGTGAGCACATTAGAATACAATAGAAATGTGACTAAAAAAGACTCAACAGAATAAATACTGCACTTATAATAGGCCTCAGGGAGAGAAAGAGATTTAATGGCAACATATTAAATGTAAATCAACACAAAAGGTAACTGGGAAGGGAAGAGATATACCAGCTTAGGGATTATAGCACAAAGCTGTAATATTTACTCACGAGATTAAGGCACTTATAGGAAATGAAATATTGTCCTTTGGAAATAATTCAATCCTTTGCCTTTATCCAGGAGGATTGGACATATCAAGCTGTTTGAGAGATGCAGACATAAATTCACAGCTAATACTAGTGGAGGGATGGGGACCTGCATCTGTCACAGTGCTCTACAAGGGCTCCAGGTTTTCCAAGGGAAACTCATCTTGCAGCAGCAGCCTCTGACTGCACATCCCTGCTGACACCCAGAGCTGCTGTGAGCAGGAATTTTGGCTGGTTTGGAAGAAGCAGAAATGCCTGCTGACCATTTTAGGGGGAACCTTTCCTCCCCAAGACTCCCAGCCATCCAGCACATCCTGGGATCTGCTGAGCTCCTGGTCCCCAGCTGGATGGCAGGATAATGAGGGCAAGACTGCTCCAACCTTTTGGTCAAGGTGATCCCCATCACCTCGAACCTCAGTGTCTCAGTTTCCACACCTGCAATTTGGGAGTGTTTCCCTGCTGAGTAAGAAGCTTCAGCCAAAACATGCTTGAGGAATGAGATCTATCATCACCACACATAAGTTATCTCCCAGTTTACTGTAATTTTTTTTTTTCAGGCAAAAATAAAATTCTAACAACTCAATCTGATTTCCAGGTGCCAGGCAATAAAAAAGACAATCTTCTGATTTTGCAACTGCAAAGATTCCCCTAAACCAGATACCTCAGCTACTTGTATGGCCCCAATCAGCAAAGCATCTTTAGCACCTTGCAATCTTTAATAGACTCGTCCCCTGCAAACCCCCGGTGAGGTTGGGAAGTGCTATTATCTCCTTTAAACAGGCAGGGAACAAGGGCTGGGCATCATCCACCCACGGCGTTGTCTCTCTGCATTGGAGACCTGCCCAAAAACCTTCAATTCAGCAGGGCAGCCAGGCCGGGCTTAACTGCTCCTCACTGCAAAGAATTTAGTGTGAAAAACCTAAGGCGTCCTGGTGGCTGAAATGGACGGTTTAAGGTTAAAAAATAAAATCAAAAATGCAAGCAAAACCCCCAACAGCAATGGGAAAAAAACAACAAAAAACAAACAACCAAATAAACAAACAACACCAACCAAATAAACAAACAACACCAACCAAATAAACAAACAACACGGTGGAAAAAAAATTAAAAAAGGGTGAAAGAAAAATAAAAAAGAATGCTTAAACTCAAGCAAGAGGTCTTCATCATCCTTTTAGCCAGACAGGGAGGCAGGAAAGCCAGACCTCCCTGCGGAGCTGTCTCCAAGCTGAGCTCAGCACAGCTCCTGTCCCTTTCCCTACATTATTTTTTTAATAACCAGCTCCTGGTGGAGAAAACAATATTGGTACTGAAGTGCTGCTGTTGGCTCGGGGGAGGGAGCCCAGCAGGGCTAACGGGACCATTAGAGCTAAACTCAGCCTCTGCTTAAACTCTCCCCGGTTAATTCCGGCTGGTGATCCGCAGCATCTCCAGCTGCCAGGCCTTGTGTGTCCCCCAGAGTGCTCCTAACCCAGAGCATCCCACGGCCCTGAAGTGGTTAATGCCACTTGGAGTGCTCAGAGAGGCTGATAGACACAGTCCCACTCTGCTCTTTATTTAATAATAATTACCCGGATAGTAAATGCGACCCTGCTGTTTTGCTCACTTAAATTTTTTTTTGTTTCCCCAGCTATGGCAGTGTCACTTCTCCCGAGGCGGCCTCCCCCACTTGGCAGAGTTAAATTGCATTCTGATTCTATTAAATGGTACTAAATGTCTTTGAAATCAAAGAGCAAATATAATTTAAGTGCCATTTGGGTCTTCCCACAGGTTCTCAGCTGTTCACTCTGCAACCAACCTGTAGAAAGCTGCCTGGTGACAGGGGTATAGTTTAAAAGGAAGCACGCAGCCAGCATTTACAATACAATTCCCTTCCACAACACATCCTTTATGGAAATTCACAATGCACGCTGCTTACAGCCTAAAACACAGCAACTGCTCTGATCAGCAGAGGGGAAGGGAGAGGGAAGGCAGCAGGAGAGCTGAGGACAGAGCTGTGCATCACAGGCTCCAACCCACGGCAGGGAAAAGCAGGAACCCTACAAATCTTCCCTGGATCCAGATCTCACCAAACACAGCCCAAAGATGCTGCCCACACCAAAGCCCCGGGAGCCCAAAGCACACCCTTTTAGTCTCAGAACACTCCCCTGATCCTGTTTGTGCAGACAGCCTGGCAGGAAGGAGGGGCAGAAAGGTTTCAGCAGGGATGGGATGTGGGGCAGCCCCTCCTGGGAGATCCCAAGGAGATCTCAGGAGGAGCCGTGGTTGGCAGGCAGGGAAGAACAGGGAGGAGCGATTGCTCCAGCAAGAGAGAACCTGTAAGCAGAAAGTTCAGATGATAAAGCCACCTTAAGGTATTGGTTATATGTAGCAATTTCAAGGCTGGTTTTTAAGGACAGGTGCTCAATAGAAGCAAAAAGCTCTTAATTAAGTTGTTCAGAAATACCAGTTGACCTGAGGTGCTTTCACACTTGCAGCAGCTACCAACCAGGAGTGTTTAAAAGCAAAGTGCAGTGCAGAGAGAGGAAATCTCCTTCAAGGCACCCGGGCTTAGGTACCAAACTGGGAATAATCTCACTCAAGCATCTTCTTGGCATGGTACTGGCTCCTGATGAGGTAGAGCTCACCTGCAAGGCGCAAGGCTGCAGCCAGGACACCTCTGCGAGGCCAGGAGGCAGCCTGCCAGCTGACAAAGCTGCTCCTCAGCTCCTGCTGAGCAGAGAAACAGTCCTGGGACAAAGCCCAAACCATCACATCCCCACCAGCCAGAGAGAAGGGAAGCAATACAGCTGTGTACAGCCTTTCTCCCATTTTAGTGAACAAAATAACAACCTTACAGTCACCACCTGCTGCTTTCCTGTTGTGGATGGACCCATCAGTGCCCATCCTCTGCCTCCAGCACCTCATCCCACACCCAGGGCACAGCTGCAGATCTGAGGGTGTTAAAAATGTAGACGCATAACACAGAGCTCCATTTGAACAAAAACCACCACGAGGCAAAGCTCATCTGGAGCTGTCCAGACCAGGAGGACTCGCTCTTCTGCTCCCTCAGCACAAAACCACAAATAGTTCAGGCCCTTGCTCTCCTTTGAGCTGGTGGAAGTGACTAATTGTATTTTGAGAGAGAAGCAAATCATCGCTCAGATCATCTGCACCAACTCCAATAATAGCTGATCTTCCTGCAATGATCTGCCACGCAGCTCTCAGGCTGCTGCCTGAGCCTCATTAGGCAGCAAATGCTGTGCAAAGGCTCTGTGAGGTCAGAGTCCAAGGTTGTGCCCTGCCAGACCGTGGCTCCCTCCTCCAGCCACAGCAGCATCCCCTAAAACCACTGAATTGCCAGGAAATGGGGCCTATTTGCAGCCAGGAGAAGCCTTGCACAAACATCTCAGCTGCTCAAATCCAGTGCACCAGGAGCTGGAGGATAACAGCTCTCCAAAAAGTCCTCCTGGCTGCTGAAGAGGTGACTCTGATGTGCAGCTTGGGAGGCTGGAAGTGCAGTGTTCTGTGGTGGCTGGAAGGTGGTGGCAGTTGCCAGACTCTCCCCCAGGCAGAACAATTTGGGGGGTGCATGGCCAGCACCTCAAGGACGGCAGCTCCTGAGCCTTGGTGGTCCTTCCAAGCTTTTATCCCCACCCTTGGGGATACTCAGGCACTGCTGACCACTTTGAGAAGCAGGCAGGGGTTTCCTAAGGAAATCAAAGGTTTGGCAGGGGTGAATTCAGTCCTGACTCCTGTCCCATTGCTGCAGAGCAGCCCCAAGCCCAGGGATGCTGCTCTAGCCTGAGGCACTTCTCTGAGTGACACTGCAGGAAAAACCTTTAGATATTACACAGCTAGGGTTTGCCAAGTGTCCTTGTCCTCCCCCTATCCCCTGACCAGACACAGGAGGAACCAGACCTGTTTTTAAGCCTGCACCACCCCCCTGTAGAGAGAGCAGCCCAGGGTTTTTAAACATTCAACACCTCCTGGCCAGCCTGGCCTGCACTACAGAGCTGCTCAGATCAAAAGATCTTCAGCTCAGAAGATTAAAAGGCTCCAGGGATGAGTAAGAGGATGCAGAGCTCTTCACCTCGAGGTGGCTGGCCCTGTTTCTAGGTCAGGAACAAGCACAAAACCTGTTTCTGCTGCAGCAGAGGAAGCAGCCAGCTTGGTTTCAGCTGTTGGCTGTCAGCTGTCCCTGTTGGGGGACAAACGTTGGGGGACAAACAGGAGCTGGGCTGGCACCGCAACCCTCAGCGACCTGAGATGGGCTGAGGCCACCCCGCTGCGTGGCCATCAGGAGGGGACTGGTGAACGGGGGATATTTTGGAGGGGATGACTCCAAGGGTGAATATGTCCCTGCATGAGGAGCACTCATCTATTCAGGGACACTCCAGCCCTCTCCGCGCACCCTCTGGAAAGAAGCGCGGCACGCTGAATTCACACCTCGGCTCCCTCCCCGACAACTCGCAAGCCCGGAATTCTTGGCTGGGCTGGCAATCTGGCACTTTCTGCCGGTGCCGACTGCACGTTCGGGGAACGGCGTTAAAAATATCCTGCATGCCCGCACCCTCCCCGTGCCGCCTCCCACGGGCGCGCTCGGCTGTGCCCCCCTGGCTCAGGGAGGTGCCGCAATGCAGGCGGTCGCTGCCACCTTCCCCTCGGCTCTGCGAGGAGAGGTGGGCAACAGATGGAAGGAGCTCTTCATCCCTTTCTCCATTTTTAACCCCGCTGCACGCAGCTGGGGAGGTGCTGTTGAGGAAAACGGCGGTGCTTTCGAGAAAGCCACCCTCAAACCGTGGTTGTGGCGCTCTGGGGTGTGTTTAATTCACAGAACAGGAGAGAAGGACTGCGTCTGTAGGCTGGATCCAACTGCCTGGGCTCGATAGTGTGGATGAGAGAGGACTTTTAAGAATTCAGGGGAGGTTCTCCTCATCTTGGGGATGAGTCATCTGTTGTCACAAGGATGATATCATAGTTACTATGTCCTGTACCAAATGTTTCTGTTGTTCAGTGGTTAAATCATCATCTCAATCCCCTTGAGTTTGCTAGTGATGGGAAAATTCCTTCAGGAACTGATTAAAGTCACCTTCAAAGTTTAAGGTAAGAGCCTGAAGAGAGGTCTAAGTTGGTCCCTCTGTTCAGATTTTGCTCAAATGGGAATATCTTCCCCTAAAACCCCAGCAAGCATCACCATTCAAAAGGTGGCCAGCCAAGCAAATCCTCCAAATTTACTCCACCACCACCAGAGAGCTGCAAAGAGCACCTGCAAAGAGCAGTAACTCTTCAGGCCCCCACATCTCCTCAGCAACTATGGAGAACTTGGCACCTATCACAGCTGGATTTTTATGGAGCTAACAGCAGGTGCCACGAGGTAACTCTCTGTCCCCAGAGAAACCATGTTTGCAGAGAGGCTCTCCAAAGGGTGCATTTATAACCAAGACTTTGACACCTGCCTGAAATTGCAAGAAGCAATTTGTGAGGCAGGGGGGAAAACAGTTTGACTGGGCTCAAGCCTGCTGAGCTGCAGCAGATGGCTCCTGCAAGAGTGGGGAAGGAGGAGAGACATCTCTACACAGTTAGGAAAGGTTGCCTCCTCTTCTTAGTCTGCTCTTCCCCACCTCCTTCCCCACACTCCTCCTCCCCGAGACAGAGAAGATGCGGGAAATATGCCGGTGAATCCCACACAAGGCGCTACTGAACTGACTTCTCCAAGTTCCTTCTCTCCTATCCAATTTACCCAAACTTTGCAGGCAAACTGTGGCCTGCTGAGAGGAAACTTGGTCTCCTCATCAGCGTTCACATCACGTCAGCCTTGCCTTGCTTCACCTCGGCAAGGGCTCACCGCGTTCTTCGCAGAGACCTCACGCAGCTCGGCAGCGTGAGGTGAAACCAAGAGGCTCCAAAGCAGCATGGATCAAACCCAACAGAAATATTTGTACCAGGCTCTGTGAAGTGAGACCGCCAAGCTTCTCACGGCTTTAATTATGGCTGGCAACTTTCCATGGTGTTAATAAAACCGGTGGTTCTGTGGCACCTTTCCTCCCACAGGTCCTCCAAGTCGCAGCCCTGTGCAGACGTGGTGGGAGTGTGTCCACCGAGGGTATTGGGAGGCAGCCACTCCAGCTTCCAGCTTCCAAGGCAGCCAGCAAGGCTGGCCAGGCTCCATCCCGCTCCTGCTTTGCAGGGATACACCGTGGGACCGGCTCTGTTATCCCTGGGCTGACACGCCAAGCCTGTCTGAGGCAGCTCAAAGCAGAAGGTAATGACTGGAACTGGAAAATGAGCAGCATATTTCCAATCTGATCTCCTGACTTGGGTTCTTTAGTGGCTTGTTTCTCATGCCATTTATCTTCCCACTTTCCAGTTTTTCCAAGTGCCCTTTTTCTGTTTTGTAGAGAAAGCTGTTCCCCGCTCAGACTGCTCGCTCTCCACGCTGCCCTGCCTGAGAAGCGATCAGTGAGGAGGGGGTTCAGCAACCCCCCCTTTCCCCTACACTGAAGCTTTTCCCAATGCAAACAAGCTCCAAAATGGAACCAGGAAAAAACAGAAGGAATGTCCCCCCCACACCTTATCTCAAGGTCACCTGCGGGCACATTTCATCTTTTACCCGCCTCCCTGGCAGCCAAAGCCTCGTTCAGGCCACAGCTCAGCCTTTCCAGGAAGGAAACAATTTCCTCGATGGCAGAGGAACAGAATTATCCACTTGGAAAAACGGCGCCTCGTCAAGTTTGACACATCCAACAAAAGCTCCATCCTCCACGACTGGAGGAGGCACAGCAGGCGAGATGAGCGGAATCCCACAAAACATCATTTAGAGGTATAAAATATTCACCATAAATTGTGAGGCCGCTCGGGACCCGGCATTCAAAGAGCAGAGAAGAAAGCGGAGCCTCAGCAATGACATTTCGCTCCAGAGCTCAACTTTCTCCCAAAGCCCTGAGGGGAGATGAGAGGCCAGACGTGAAGCTCCGGCAGCAAAGATCCTCCCACCCCAGCCTTTTAATCAGCATCTCCCCCAGTATTTTACCAGGAGTATTAATACCTTTAACCCCGTTTTACTAGGCAGAAAGAGAAATGAAAGATGTTTTAGAGAACAGCTGCCTCTCACACATCCCAGTCTGTATCTCCAGCCATTAGACAGCACTTCCAAGAGATAAGGATAAACCTTATCCTTAGAGAAATGAGGAGGCAGAAAACTTCCAGGAAGTCTCAAAGGAAAGAATCAAGGAAACATTTTCTTATGGGTGGGGAAGCTACTGTGTATTTCTGAGGTTGCTTTAATGGGGAGATAAGGCCAGTGTTTGGTAGCTGGGATGGAGCCAGGTGCCTGCACCCCCTGAGCTGAAGGTGACCAGCACCCACCTTCCCAGTCTGTACTTGCCTGGCACTGGGGGACACTTCATCCATCACTCAGCATAAAAACTCCTCAGCTGATTTCTGACATCTTTCTTTGCTTTTTTCTTTCTTTCTTTGTCTCCTACCACACGCCCAAATTTCCTTCAGAAGGTGAACACTTCCCATGGAAATTTCACTTTTGATGAAAACCCAAGTTTCTGTCAAAAAACAGCCCTGATTCCCCTGAAAATTTTTCCACTAACTCTAATAAGTAACAATAACACTTGGATCTGAACCGCCCCTAGCTTGGTTTTGTTGTTTGCAAACGCTGCTGGAGGCTTTGCCCACCTGTAGTTATTATTTCATTGCTTTGTTCCTGGCTGTCAAACTTCATCTCTTTTTTTTTTTTAACCTTAACACCATATGCTTCCTAATGAAAAATGTCTCCATATTCACACCTGAAATTAGAGTCTTGTGTCAGCGCTCTTTCACAGTGCCCTTACGGAATTTCACTCCAAGGCTCGAGGTAAATGAAAAGGCGAGAGAAGAGCCTTAAAGAAGAGAGAGAAGACCCTTTTTTTTCTCATCTCCCCATGACTGTGCAGCAGAAGACACCTTTCACCAGAGGCCTGGGCTTAGCTGTATGGAAAATTCAGATTTCAAAAGGGGGAGAAGAAAAGGGTTGGGGCATCACTCACTGCAGCCGTGAGAACCACCTGGGCTTTTCCCTCAGAATGGAGGGTGGAAAGGTTGGCAAGGCTGCCAGCTTTTCAGCCAGCTCTGAGCTGAGGAACAATTTAGCTGTAAAAAGGTGCCCAAGAGCCTCTCCATCTTCCCTAATTTGGGAGGTGGCTTTGCTGTTGAGAAGATTCCCCAATGATATTTGGATTTACTGATTCCCCTTGTCTTTCTGGAGGGTTCAAAAGCAGACACCACCCCGCAGCCTTGGCAGGAAAACCCAGGGAAAGCTCCTGCAATGGGAATGATGTCCCCACAGGCAGCTCTCCCTGGGGTACCACACACAGCATCCCAAAAAGCCCTGGGAGTTCCCCCTGAACAACACCCAGGTGCTGGGAGGACAGCACCACAGCTCGACAGCTCAACCCACTCTGCAGCACGCGATGTCCTCAGCACCGCCGAGAATTCACGCCAAGGACAGGAAGTTTCAGAAGTTTCCAAGGAAACCTGACATGCTTTTGCAGGAGAACTTGAAAAAGCAGACAGCACACTGCTTGCAATCAGAGCTCAAAGAGCCTGCACGTCTGGGAAATTGCTGTTTGTTTTATTTCTCATCTGCAGCATCGGACAGCTGAGCAGGATGCGGTGGGGGAGAGGCTGCGGATGCGCTGGATCCCAGCTCGGCACCTCATGGCACGGGGCTGGAAACTCTCACCATCAAGCTGTGCTTGGCCTTGAGTCATTTCCATGGCCCCTGCTCCTTCCAGGCCGGGCTGTCAGCGAGGCTTTCGCTTTACTCCCAGCAATCACTTAATGAGGCAGCCACGGTGTGTTTAATTACACCGTGCTTTGCATGTTTGTCATTCCTGAATCCCAGAAATCTCAGCGGAGCCAGAAGGGGCTGGCATGACCTGCAGGTACCCAGAGCTCTAGAAAGTGCACCCAGCTTGAGCACCCAAATTGTTTTCAGCACCTCCATGTGGCCCCAAAAATACTTTGCAAAGGGGGATCTGTGCCAACAGCAGGGCCAGTTACTGCACCTGCTCTTCCCCGATGGGAAGATGTAATCCCAAGAACTGACATAAAACACCACAAGGATAATTAGGATTGCATCCTCCAAGTCTCCAAAGCCAGCGGGCAGCACGGAGAAAGAGATGCTGGGAAGGAAGAGAAGCAGCCTGACAAGAGAGCTCCTGGATGCAAGACAGAAAAGCAAGTTGCTGCAGAAGAATTTCTGGAGGTATTTAAGTCCTGGATGAGGCTCTGCGAGAAATGTTTCTGTTTTGACAAGGAGGATGTGTAAGGTGGAGAGCTATTATGGTTTTCTCACATGGATTTCAAAGCCTCAGGCAGAGGTCAGCGAGCAGCGATTGGAGCGATTCCCGCAGCCCCCGCGGGGCACGGGGACCCTTCGCTTCCCACCACCAACAGCCCACAAGCACTTCTGGCAAAAACTGCCACTGTGCTGTCAAGGATAGAGAAAGAACAGGTTGAAAATGCATTTTGTTTATGTGTGGGCAGCTAGACTAGGGAAAAGATTTATTTAAGGTATTGTGAGGGGCTTTGAGCCACTTTTCCCCTCCTCCATCCTCTTAGCAGGGACCAGGAGTTTTCCTTCCCAGCTTATCCCTTGACAAAAAGTCAAATTGATTTTTGCTTTCCCCCTCAACATCTAAAAACCTGGGACCTCGGTGCAGACCAAAGCAAAAGACCAGGGCCCCTCAGTTTTAGGTGCAGGGCTTTCCAGCCCTGCTGGGACTGCACCAGCCCAAGCTGCTTTAGAGTCAAACAGGGAGAAATGAAAGAGCAAGAAGAAGAAAAAATAAATTAAAAACCCAGGAGAAAGACTGAAAATTGGATCCATTTATTTTACTTCAACCTTCCCCAATAGCTGCTGGTTATTTACCATTATCTCTCCTTGCAGTGCTGGTGTTGAGCTGAACTCCCTTCCTTAGGCTGCTGACAATCCATGATTACCAAGGAGCGCAGCAATTCCTGCACAACCTGCCTGAGGAAGACCCTCTGTGCCAGAAACAACCAGCCCCCCTCGAGGGGAACTGGGGGAAAGGGCTACAAGAGAGTCACAGAACCTGCTGAGATTACGCCAGGCACACAGGGATGAATTTTACTCTCAGCGACCCAGCAAGGATCCCCTGAGCTGCTGCTGCTCCCACCTTGCACCCACGAATACAAATTTGGAGGTGCCATGCATAAATTTTCTCCCTCAGCAGGATCCTTGCCAAGGTGGAGCTGTTGCTCTGCTGCACATCACAGGGATGACGACAGCGTTCAGGTAAAGGACAGTGCCTTTGGCACCCTTCTGTGCTGGAATTGCCCAAGACACAATTTGTTTGGCCTGGATGGGAGTGGGTACATGCAGCATCTTGTGTTTTATAAGAATATACTGTCCCTTGGGAAGGGCTTTAACCAGCTTGTACCTCCAAGCGTGGATGAGCTCTGGAAATGACCCACTGCACAATTCATCTGAGATTTCCTAGTCAGCTTTCTGCAGCACGACAAGGAGCTTCTCTATCCACCCCAAGTCCCCAGGGTCACCCAGAATGTTTCCCAAACTGCTCTCAAAAAGCACCCCTCCTGCTGAGACAAAAAGAGAGGGAGTTTGGATGGGTTCCCCTGCAGAGGCAGAGGGTGCTGCTCAGCACAAATAACTCAGGCTGAGAGTGAGCCTGCCCCCAGAGCTGAAACTCAGGCATGGGGAAATCAGCTCTGACCAGATGAGCTCAGGGAAGCCAAGGCAAGGAGCTGCTTCTGGGGCTGCCTTGGCTTGGTCTTGTTCTTCAAGCAATCCCTGGCCTTAAAGTCAACAAAACGCTCCTAAAGCCAGGCTTCTCCCTTGGTCAGTGGCCAGCTGGGGATGTCCTATACCTTAAAAGCTACATCCTGCACCCCTTCAGCCCTGCAACCCCCTCGAGCCTCCTCTCCTGCATCCTTAGAGGGTACATTGGCTCCAGCATCCTCCCATCTGTCTCAGGCAGGTCAATGCTCTGTCACCCTTCAACCCATCCCTACAAAACAGAGGGCTCCGGAGGGAGCTGCGGTTGTCTTCCTAGATTTATGGCCTCTTTATTTATTTGTATTGATTTTTAAAAATGTTTTTGAAAGGAAAAAAAAAATAAAAAAGGCATAAAGACTCTGCTGGTCCCTGGAGGCCTGGCAGTGATTAGTGCTTAATGTGTCCGAGGTTGCTCCCTGCACCTGGGGACACCCCAGCACTGTGCAGACATCTAAACTGGGATGAAAACACCCTTGTCCAGCTTTCTGGAGGTATTGGGACTGTCCCCATCCTATGGATGGCGGGGTCCTGCCGCCAGTGGGTCCTGCACAAGCTCCCAGCTTTCCCTGTGGCTCCTGAAAGCCCCTCAGAAATGTCTCCCTTCAGTGTGGAGCTCAGGGGTTATGGCAGCCCTGCTGTGGCTCAGAGTAAGTCGTTGCTGTGATTAATTACCCTCCCTTCAAAAATCGGACACTGCTTCTATTGTAAATGAGTCCAGCTTCACCTTCCAGCACTGGATCCTGACACACTCTTCGCTGCTAGATTAAAAACCTGTCCATTTGCAGCAGCTTCTCTCCCACAGAGAAATATGTAGACCACAATGAAATCACCTCTTAACCTCCCTTTGATAAACTAACCAGGAAGAGATGCTTCCCTCACACTCCAAAGCGAGCCTCACATGCCTTAATTTACCCACATGTTTTGTTTTCAACTTTCTGTGCTGGCTTTTTTCTTCATCTTCTTTTGAGAAATGCTCCCTTGGAGCTGCACAGAGCTCTGTTAAAAAGGTCCTGCTCATACATGTAATGCCACCTCCAGACCCTGGTTATTCCTTCCGTGCTCCCAGAGATACTTCTTGCCCAAAGGAGTTCATATTTTCATTGAAAGAGTGACACAAACTGAGAGAAAATAAGGATTATTTTCCCTGTTGTCTAGATGAAGGAATCGAAGCACAGAGATGAAGAGATTTGCCTACAGCCACGGGGAGTTGAGGAGCTGCCTGTGCTCACCAATGCCAATAATTATTTAGCAATCAGAGTATCAACAGAGAGCGAGAGGAACACGGTTCAGATCTGGATCTTGCTGCTCTGATGGAACTCCAAGAACCTCTCTGACCTTCACTGCCCTGACAACAGGATTTCAGCACAGAGGAGCACTAGCTCCTTGGGATGGGAAGCTGCTCAGAGAGTTTTCCATCACAGGGAAGGAAGGAAAAGCCCTGTTTGAGCACCCAAACCAAAGGAAAAGCCAGATTTCCCACGGGACCCAGAGCCAGTTGTTCCAACAGCTCCATCAGCTGGAAATACTCAGAACAAGATCCAAGATCCAGCTCAACCCCCACTCCAATTGGGCTCTCTGCAAATTCTTGCCTGTGTCCTGTCTGACTGAAGACAGGGACACTTTTGTGTATCTAAAGCCTGTGGAAAACAGGTTGTGACTCTTCCTGCATTCTGCAAAACAGGGACAGTCCTGTCTCTTCCCCAGCTTTTCAGAACTCCATGACTTGGGATGGAAAGTTCCTCCCTGACTCCCCTGCCTCCAGGAGAAACACCATGTTATGATTTGTCACCTTCCTGGTGACAGGAGAGTTGAAAAAGGGATTTATAAAATTTTTGTTTATTCCTGCCCAACATCTGGCTTCTCCCAAAGCTTCCAGTGTCCAAACACGAGGGAGTGGTGTGACAGCCAGCAGGGATGGCAGCCTGCTCCAGCTGGGTGCTGAATGAGCAGTGCTAATTCCACTCCTGCCAGGATACTTCTGATAAATCCAGAGATAAACACAGCCATCGTAAGCAGCTTTTTCCATGCTGCTAAGTACCCATGGCCAACTTGGTTCTCCTCACTTCTCCAGTCCCACTTTGTTCCCCTGACTGATTGGACAGCCAGAGGAGATGAAGAGAAGTCCCAAGATGCAGCATCCCTTTGCTCACTCCTCTTTGGAAAGCTGACATGAAGGGATCCATCCCACTTGCCAAACAGTTAAAAAGAAAACAGCCCAGCACAGCACATCAAAACTGCACTTTAATTAACTTGGGATTGTTTTCCCTCTCCCCCTCACGCCTTTTTTATTCCTTTTCTTCTCTGTCTCCTGGCATCAAGAACCAAATTGAGATGCAGGTGAATTCATTTTCATAAACTATCAGTTTCCATCAAATCTATCTAATCCATCTCTCTCTACAAAATCCCTTAAGCAGAAGATCTCGCTCCCACTCTGCCTTCCCCAGCTGTGTAAGCCTCGCAGAGCCGGCAGAAATACCAAGTGTGGGTGGCACTACAAGTTCCCAGCTCTCTCTAGATGTGAATATCACTGAGCTTACACGTCCCCGCCGTTCCCTCTAAAACATATGGCTTTAATGTAGCACCAGTCACTTCCCATCAGGATCAAAGTTTAAATATATCTGTGGACCAGGATGGGCAGAGCAGGTGCTGCTTGTGGGTCCAGAGTGAGGGGCTGAGCTGGGATGGAGAGGGGATGAGCCACAGCTGGAACCCAGCTGCAGGGAGGAACTTGGGGTGGAGAGAGAGAGACTGGGGCTTGGGAAGGGGCTTGAGCCAGGAACACACATCCCTCAGTCCCTATTCCTTCACAGATATGGCACAACACCCCAAAATTCCTTCATCCAACTGGAACATCCAGAGCAGCTGATGCAGACAACATTCCCCAGCCCTGAAACAACTGAAAAGCCACGATCCACAGCGTGAGCAGGGCAGAAATTCAACAAGACCTGCCTTGAATATCACACTGGCTTTTCCACAAACTCTGCTTTGAAGCACCCAGGGACTCAGCCTGCCAGGCAAAGTGATGGCAGTGAGCAGGATTAGGTCTGGGGAGGCAGGAGAGGAGGCAGGAGGAGATATTGCATTTCTTTCAGCATCACCCAAAAGTGTTTATCAGGACCACACACAAAGGTATTGGCCACAGATTGAACACATCTCATGGCAAGTGTTTCCCAAAGCCGCTGGGAGCTGGAGGGCTCATCAGAGAATCTTAATTGGTTTTCTCTTAAAAAACTCCAAATGCATAAATTAAAGCAATATAATAAACTCCTGCCTGTTTCTCATTATTAATATGAACACAGCAAGACAACACTGCAAAGAAACTTTCTCCAAATTCTCTCTCCCAAGATGGAGCAGCCAGGAGTGGGGGAAAGAGGGACCTGAAGAAAGGAGAGGATCCTAACTGCCAGGATAAAATCCTGGGGGAAAAGACTGGGGCTGCTACAACCTCCTTTTTGTTGGGGTTCATATCCTGCTCCTGCCAGCGAGGTCTCTTTATGCTCATCTTTCATCTCCCTCTCTTCCTTTTATTTCCTCTCCAATGCAGGCATTTGCTCTCAAGAGCTCGGTTTCTCTCCGTGTTGTGGATGGCTCTGCCCTTTCATCCCGGCCTCCAGAGGCTCCAGCAAAGCTCAGAGTCTCACCCTGGCCCAGGCAAAGCAAACATCAAAGCAAGGAGCTGATGCTCAGGCTGGGGTTCTGATGCCCATCAGCCTGGCACCTCCCAGGCTGGCCCAAGGCCATGCCAGCTCTGGTGGGTGATGAATCTTGGTGGGATTAACCAGGTGGAAGGTGGGCACTGAACCTCCATGACCTGGCATTCAGAAAAAACTACAACAGCAAGTCCAGTTTCCCTATTCGGGTGAAGTTTTCCCCTGATATATTTGTTTCAGCTCAACAATCACAGAATCCCAGAAGAGTGTGGGTGGGAAGAGACCTTAAAGACCATTTAGTTCCTCCCCCTGCCATGGGCAGGGACACCTTCCACAAAACCAGAGCCACATTAACCTGTCCTTGAAAGTACCAGACTTTATCTTAGTAAAGTCTCTGGTGAATTAATCTCCTTTTGAAGTGCTCAGTGATTCTGTTTTCCAAATTATGAGGCCAGAATCCACTGGGTGAACTGAGAAAAGGAGCCATCCCCCTGCACGTACAGCCACATTCAAAAAAGAAAACACAAACCAAAACAGACCTTGCTCCTTTTGTTCTTTTTCTTTATTCCCCCCCAAAAGTAGGTTATTTATATTTTAATTAAAGTGAGCACAATGTAACTCCGTGAGTTTGGCCGCTGAGTGTTGTCTCAGCTTGGGCCTGAAGATAAACAGGCTCAAATACTCTCAGTGTGGCCCTTTTCTGGGAAGCACAGGGATCACGCTCACAATTCATCTTAAACCATCGCAAGATGATGCCCATTAGAGGGGAGAGAAGGGGTGTTAATGAGATGAAGTGTGAGAATGGGGGGAAAATGAATAAAAGCAACAGCATGAATAGCACATGAGAGGCAAATGAAATAATTACTCCATTCACCATTGTTACAACAACACAATAAATTTAATGTAATTTCTAAAGGCTAACCAGTTTTCTTTCTTACTTGCTGCTTCTTTTTTCTACCCCCCCTTTTTTTTTAAGTTCCTTTTTACAGTTTCAGAATTATGCTTTAATTAGCATAACATTTAAATTAGCGAATGGAATCTTAATTAGCTGAGGAAATAGACTTTTGTTGGAGTGGTTGCTAAAACAAATAAATCCTCTTCCTCTTTCAAGAGCCATTTGCTTATGGCACATTTAATAGCCTAGTGTACCATAAACAATTTGAGACAAGGATAAGTAATTAAATTAGAAAACATGCCGACAGAAGTAGCCCAGCCTGGCCTTCTGGAGCTACAAGGAAATAATGCAAACCTCCCTTCAGGAGGGAGAAGTGGCCATGCTGGGATGTTCAGTTTTTGTTTGCACAATTCCAGTTGCCCAATGTTTTGGGTTGGATATTGGAGCCTCGGGGGTGGTTGAGCCTTGACTGAAGGAGAGCTCCCATGGGAATGCAAGGAAAGGGTTGCAGAAAGTTCAGTCAGAAAGACAAACCCATGAAGGATGTTTTGTCTTGAAGAGGGGAAGACACACTGGTGAAGGTTTGGGAGTGGGATAGGAGCCACAGGTTGCAGTGCCAAGAGAATTTCCCTCCAAAAATTCTTTCAACTGCTGCATTTGAGGTTCATCAACCACAACACAAGACTCAGCTCAGGGACCATCTTCTGGGTGTGATCTAACCTTGCTCCCAGCCTGGTCCCTCTCCTGGGAAGGAAGCATCTCCCCAGCTTTAGCCTCAGCATGGTTGGAGTGGGATCAGCACCTGAACAAGGCACGCAGCTCACCTGTCCTGAATTTCCATTCCATGACAAATGCCCTCAGCAGGCAGCTCTTCTCTCTCCCTGTGCCAAGAGAGTGTCAAGTCAGGCAGCTCAGGCTGCAACATCCATGTTCCGTCTCCCTCACATTATCACAAGTGATAAATTCTTCCCATCCCTAAAAAGGCAGGATCCTTTTGTTAATATTTAGGCGTGAGGCTTGAGGATGAAACAGGAAAAATGGCACCATCCAACATTCCCTCACAAACCCTTTGGAGGACACACTTCCAGGCCCTCATCTGCACAGGCAAGGTGCCCAGCAGGTACTTAAAAACCTGGATAGTCCCAGGATGCAACAAAAAATAAGTCTTAAGCCTCCTGCACTCTCAGCTTTTAAGGATGAGCGGGGATATTGTCAGCCAAGAGAGGTGGGAAACAGCAAGACCCTGGAGAGGATGCATTTGTAGAACTCCCTCTGCCTTGCAGAGCATTGTGACAACCATCATCACATCCAAAGCATCTCCCAGCTGATGAACAAACCCTTGGGTGGCCCTGGGAGGCCTCTCCCTGCTGTCCCTGCCCTCCAACACAACCCTGGCAGCTGAAGACGGAGCATTTCCAGCAGCAGGGCTGCTCCATCCCGCTCCGGCCAGGCAACTGCAGAGAGCAATAAAAGTTTAATGGCTCCCAGTGGGTCGATTCCAAAAGAATGAAAACGCTATAAATCCAGCATAGTGCTTATGTGGAGCTTAAAAACAAACTGCTCCAATCACACTTAGCGAAGTCGTCCAGTCTTCACAGAAGACAGGGATGAAAAGGAAAGATTTAACCTTAGCCGTGCCTTGGGCAGAATTCAGGTTGGGCAGAAAAACAGTTTGGCCTCAGTGGGAAGATTTTCCTGGCTTTGTTTTTATTTAGTGTGATGTAAATCCTTGTTTGTGCATCCCTGCCATGTGGGCTCACACTCTCAGGCATCACCAGATCTCAAAGTACACACGGAAAATTGCCAGGATCAGGCGAAACACAGCTCCTTGCTTTCCACACAAAGCCATGCTGAGAAAGCCCCTTTTAAAAGCCTTGCTCCGTGATGTTTCCCCATGCAAAACTATTCCATCCTCACTGCCTCGTTCCTCCTCTCCATGCATTGTAACAGCCAACAATTTTCAGTAACAGCCTCTCTCAAGGAAAATGCTCCATCACAGGTCTAACTCATTCCCAACACTCTCTTTCCATCTTATCTCCCTTTGTTCCCCGCTTCACTACACAACTGTGGGCTCTTGGGAGGATGGGAAAAGCAAAACTTCCTGTGTGTAATCCCATCTCTCATGGCAAAAATGCCTTTGGAGCCGTGCCTCTCCCAAGGAGGCCAAGGTGCAGCACAGCCCCATCCATCTTGTGTCCACCTGCTCCGTGGTGCTGATGAAGCCAGGGATGGGGATGGCTGCAAATAACAATTAACCTCTGCTCTCCGCTGGGGAAAAGTGCATCAGCAAAGAGGAGCCAAATCTTGGCTTATTCCACCTTTGTTCTCCTTTTCCAGCAGCAGTGGCAGTGCCATCCTCTGGGTTCTTGTGTTTCTCACTCCTTACAAGCTGCTCTGCCCTCAGCAAAATGAGCTGTTAGGTCTCAGGGAGGCTGAGAAGAACAGAATTTCACAAGAACACTGACACTCATCTTCTCCTGACCTCAATGGTTAGGAAAACCCACACCCCAGGCAACAAAACCATCTTGAAAACAAAACCAATTGAAAATTATCCAGGGAAGTCAGATTCTTTCCCATTTGAAAATAGGTTATCAACCAATCCTCATCTCCTATTTCTTACACATCCATTACCAGCTTTCACAGCAGAGTCATAGAATTGGTTAGGTTGGGAAAGATCTCCAAGATCATCCAGCCCAACCTTTGACTCCAGAGCCAAACCATCCCACACAATCAAATCCCAGGAAATACCTTGCTCTGCCTCTAGTGGAATGTTGGTAAGTCAAGGGATCTTTGTTTCTAATTCCTGTAAGGACTTCTAAAATATAAAGAGGATGTTTTGGTACCTCTGGGATAAGGACCCCCAGTGTAAGGACAGGATTCCCTCCAGCATCTCCCATCCTCAGCTTCTCTGTGGGAACCCCAGCACCCACAGAGCAGTAATTCCTCATTTTTAATATAAAACCCTGTTTAATATTTTGACCTTTACTTGTAAAGCCCAGAAAGCTGCTGAAACACCACAGCTGGAACACTGCACCACGTAAACATCCCTCTGCCAGGAGACAGAGGCACCGAGTCTAATTACTAAAATTGCATCTACATTGCAGTCACAGAAGCTGAGATGGCTTAAAACAAGCTATGCCCTCATCCCTAATAGCACTTTTTATGGACATACTTATACACACAGACAAGAAAAAAAAACAACAAAGCCTAACAGCCTACCAGAAAAAGAGGTTCTCTTCTGGTAAAATTCCAAATAGCAGCCAAATTATATATTACAATTAGTAAACTCTTCTCCTTAGGCTACTTCTATTTTGCTCTCCTGTTTTGTTGAGGGCAAGGGATGCTCAGGACACAGGCCAGGATGAGGATACTGGGTAGGATTGGATGTTGCAGCAATGCCAAATAATTGGAGCTGGAGGGACAAAGTGTCTGATGGAGACCAAAGCAAAACCCCACCCAATTCCTTCACTCCTTTCACAGCATCAGCTATTTTTTTATTTTATTTTATTTTTTTAAGATACATTTCAGCCCTCCAGAACTCAGACACCCCAAAATGGCCCAGCTTCATCCTCTAAGCCATTACTCCAGCAATATTTATAGTTTTCCAAGAACAAACAAAGCCATCACGCCGAAGCCTGCGCGTTAATGGCACAGCCTGGGGATAGATGACTTTGGGGAAATCACTGTGGCGAGCACAGAATGGTGATGGATGGAGGAGGAAAAGGGGGGAAAGAAAAGAAAAAACAGCAGTCTGCAGAAACAGGGGGGCAATTTGCAGACTTGAGTAGAGTCACACCTCCTTGCTCCAGTGACAAATCTGCTCCATTAGGCCTATAAACCACACTTTGCCATCACCACGCTGCAGAGAACGGCTTGCACTCAGTAATGGGCCTCACAAGGCAAATGCAAGCCCAAAACAAACACTTTTCTAAACGCCTCATAACTTTTCTGTTCCACCTGGCTGCAGTCAAACCTGAACTCCGACCTTGCTGTTTCTGCCACACGCTTCAAACCTCCAGAAAAAAGCCCAACAAACCTGCTAAGACCCTCAGCTGCATTCCTGGGCTGCATCAGCTCACAGTGCAGCCCTCTGATGCTCAGCCAGAGAATTTTCTTTCCTATGCTGCATTTATTTAAGGAAAAGCAAAGGGTGGCCACAGAGGTGATGCGAGTCAGGGCTCCTCTCCAGCCATCCATCTTCAGAGGAGTGATTTCAGAGAACCATGGAATATCCTGACTGGGGAGGGTCCCACGAGGATCATTGAGTCCAACTCCTGGCCCTGCACAGACCCCCAACAACCCCAGCCTGGGCATCCCTGGCAGCGCTGTCCTGGAGCTCTGGCAGCCTCGGGGTTGTGCCCATTCCCTGGGGAGCCTGGGCAGTGCCAGCACCCTCTGGGGAGGAACCTTTTCCTGATATCCAACCTGAACCTCCCTGGCACAGCTCCAGCCATTCCCTGGGTCCTGTCCCTGGTCACCAGAGAGAAGAGATCTGTGCCAGCCCATCCACTGCCCATCACAAGGAAGCTGCAGGCTTCTGTGAGGTCTCCTCTCGTGCCTGATTTCCCCCAGCCTCAGCCTGAAGATGCTGTGCCTTGCAGGATTAACACATCTCGAGATCCACTGACGCAGAGATGCTGCAGGTAACGGAAAAATGCGATTCCCTCGGACACAAACTCTGACATCCTATCTTAATCCTCAGCTGCAACAGGAGCGCTACCCTGGGATCTCACCCCGTGTTATTAAAGCACTCCAGATGGTTTTGATGGGGAAGAGACATTCATTGTGATACCCCAGACACCAAGCTGACATCTCAGCGGCTGCGGGAACATCACAGAGAAAATCGGTTCCCCACCAGAGTGTTTGTGCAGCAAGAGGGAACTCGTGAACTGAAGCAGAAAATCCTCCACGACTGCTCTAGACTAATAATTGCCCAAACGCCGGGTGGTGGCAAAAAAAAACCAACCCACAAAGCGATGCCTGGCTTTGAAACGAGCCCTGCTCCTCGACCCGGCGGCTGTTCTGTCCCCCGAGGGGGCGAGTGAGGCTCTGGACACGGTGTCCAGCAATAAATGAAATGCCAGCAGAGCCGCCTGCCTCAGCCCGGGCACCCCGCGGGCAGCAGAGATGAGCTCGCTCCGGCTCTCCGGCCTTTGCTCCTCTCCGGTCCCCTCCCGTGCATCCATCCGCACCGCCTCTCCTCCCATCCCGGCCACCTTCTCCTCTCTTCCTCCCCTCTTTTACTGTCCCCCTTCCCAGGGGTTCTGCTTTCCTCTCTCCCCTTGCCGCAGCGGCGCAGGGGGACACAGCCCGCCTGTGCAGCCTGCTTATTTACAGGCGCTTCTCCCTCTCTCTCCCGGTCAGAATTCCAAGGGATCAAAGCCAGCCGGAGCCCACCTCGGACTGGAAAGGCGGCCAGGCTGCTCGTGTCACCACGATGTCCTTGTACTGCTCGGGGGCTGGGCAGGAGCAGCAAAGGGAAGATGCCTCCAGGGAGGTGCTGCAGGATGCTCTACCCCAGCTAAGGCTGGCTGCTGGGAAGCGTCCATCCCACTCCCAGAGCCACCTTCCATCCTCACCCTGCACCGGGCTGCCCAAAGAGATGTCACAAAATCACCGTGAGTGAGCAGCGAGCCCGGCTGTGAGCAAAGGACACAGGGAAAGCTCCCAGAAGGGATGGATGAAGGGGAAAGGCGAGCCCCGGTCACAGCAGCCTAACCTTCAATCACCGCCAGGCAGCCGCGCTTGGCTGCGAGCAAAATAAAAGCGATCGCTGCGGCCTTTTAAAGAGCAATATAATCTGGGGTGATTACCATACAGAGCGGCACGGAGAGAGCTCGGCACAGCGGGAGACTTATGAGGAGTTTGGCTGCTCCGCAAAGCGCAGGCTGGTGCTTTTTGAAGCGTGCTGGCAGAGCATCCCCGGCCCAGCCGCGCCTGGCAGCGCTGCCCGCTGCCCTCTGCGGGCACACTCAGCCCCGGGGAGCCGGGGAAGGGTTTCCATAGGTGAGCCTAATGAGGCCGATCATCGGCTGATGCTGCTTGGCAAAACGCTGCGGATATTTTGCTAATTTACACCACCAGAGAGTCCTACCCCATTCGTTATCATTCTGGGGTTTGGGCACAAAGCTTTGCTGGCTTTGCTTCCCTCTCCTCCACACCCTGGACTGTTTCCCCCTCTGCACCAGCGAGGCTGGAGCTGGTCCCTCCTGCCAGCTCGTGCCAGCACAGATGATGGCACACACTGCACAAAGGGAGGAAAAATAATAACCAGGACCAAACCACTTGGCAGAGCAGTGCCAGAGCCATATTCTGTCTCTCTCCTTCACATGGGAGATGAACAAGAACCTTTTAGGAGACCACTCGTGTGTGTGGGACAGGGAGCCGCTTTTCTGGCTAAGAAATCCTGCCTGGAGGCAGGAAAGAGCATCACTTGAAGGGGCACCTGGGCATTAGAGGGCAATGTTTGGGGGAAATGAAGCTCATCTCCAGCCAAGAGCTCCTGTTTGAGCCAAGCTCTCCCAAGGTATCCACCTGCTGTGAAACCTTCTCAACCACGTAGGTTTTGCCAAACCAAAGGCCATCAGAAATAACACTGTTTTGTGATGCTTTCACAGCTGCAATAATTCAAGTCACACTTCTGGAAAAAACCTGCCCCTGTTCCCGTGAGGTACGTCCCCTTTTGAGAAGATCTGGAGCTTGGAGGGCTCCATGCTCAAACAAACATCCCTGAATGTGACAGTTCCCCTGGGTGAGAACCCATCCCACCACCTGGCATTCAGGTACACAGTGCCAGAGAGGCCAAACTCTCATTTTTGGGGTCCTCTCCCTTCCACTGCTGCCTAAATGAAGACTAATGATGATGGTCCCACCCGTCCACACCGTACAAGAGCATCTCCTCCTTGAAGGGCAACAACACAAAGAGAGAACAAGCCCATTTAAAACTCTACTTTCTCTGCAAGTCAAGCCCACGTCTGACCTGGCAGTGAGAGAACAGCTCAAGTGATGATAAGGAAAACAGCAGATCAGGCAAATTTAGTCAGACTGGATTATGGGAGACCAGCAGTCTCCAGGTTCTCCATAGAAGTATAGTCAGGAGTCTGCGGTGAGCTGTTCCAATGAGAGGCAATAATTGAATTTGTTTTCATTTAATTTGAAGGACCTTTAATTAAAAGCCAAGCCTGTGTGTGCAGAGAGATAAAGCTGAGCACGTGGAGAGCGGGGGTAATTTGGGTGCTGAATGCAATAATTAATTGTAAACGTGGAGGTCAGGAGCTGGGCTCTATCTCCCTGCAATCAGCACGCGGCGCTGGCCGGCCGAACGGAATGGGCTCGCCAGAGCCGGAAACGCTTAAGTGATTTTTGAAGCCTTAATGGCAATTATAGAGCAGCGAGGAGGTTAATTTGCAGAGTTCATTAATCAGAGAAATAAACACGTCAGCGATCACCACGGAGGGGGAAGCAGAGGAGCCTGCCTTGGAGATGGAGAAGGCCGACCTCGGCACCGGGGCTCGTCAGGGACTGGGAATGGGGTTTGCCTCCTCGACTTGGGGTGAGCCCTGGCTTTTCACACTAACCACGAGCTGTGAAACCCATGGCTGCTCATACCAGGGCTCCTGCTAAGCAGAGCTAAATATTCCCAGCTCCACGAGGTGTTAACTGGATAACAAGACCACGTCGCTCTCCAGCTGGTAACTCCAGTCCTCTCAGTCCCGCTACTCCCCTGCAATCTCAGCTTCTCATGGGCTGGGACTTTATTGCTATTGCTGAGAAGCTCCTCAGCTTCTCCATAAACCTGGCCACCAGCTCTGAAGTGACAATCACTCACCCCACAGGTAAGAGATCATCTAAAGCCCAGCCCTCCCAGAGCATCCTTTCTCCAAATCTTGGAAAAATGGAGCACTGACACAGCACCTTCGATGTTATATCAGGACACAAAGAGCCTATTAAGGGAAAACACTTAGAAATAAAGAAAATGGCTTGAATCCTAATAGGCATTAGTGAAGTTAAGAGATGTGTGGCTTCCTGGACAAGAGTGGTGCATTGTGGAGGAAATATCTTGGCAATGGAGTAAGGACAGTCCCAGGCTGCAGCAGGACAGAAAGGGGCCAGGAGTCAGGGTTATCTCTGCTGCCTCACACAGCTCAGACAAAATAGAATTTGGCAGTGGGAGGAAAACCACTACAGGAGTGAAGGGGGCTGGAATCCACCCAGGCTGAGCAGCAGGAGAGCTTCAGCAGAATCCTGGGATAAAAGTAGAGCAAGTCAAGTCTGGAGACCTCCAACAGCTCCTCGTATTCCTGGGAATCTCCTGGCTTTCCTTCCCCTTCAGGTTAAGGAGAACAGGGTGAGGCTTTAGGGAGGAGCTCCACACTCTCAGGGGGGTTCTGGAGGAGCTGGTAGCCCCTTCCCAGTCTGGTGGCTCCTCCTTTCCCTGCTGCTATGGGACCAGCAGGAAAAGGATGCACACAGATGGGAAGGTGTTTCAGGGAGTGCAGCACCAAGAGCTTTTTCTCAGGCTGGTTAATTGCTCCCTGGAGAAAGGCTGTACTCTGCATTTAATTTTTTTCCCTCCTTCCTTCCTTTCTTCCTCACAGATTATTTCAGGAACCGATTTCTGATGCTTTTTTGGGATGTACCTTCATGGAAGACCTTTGCTTCCAAGGCAATGGACAAAAGGGCTCCAAACCCAGCACAGATAGGTCTTGCCTTGCTGATCCGTTCATCCTGGTACAATTAACATGAGCCAATTACTCCAGCCATTGCCTTGGCTCCTCTGCCTCTTCAGGCACTCTTATCCCGGGGACCTCCATATGGAAAATGAGTTTTAAACACCTCAACAGACTTCAGGGATTTGTTTTTACAGGAGCAGCTGTGTTCTTCAAAATATTGAAGAGTATCTATGACATCAAGCAGAGTGCCAAGCTGAGCACCTGGAGCAGGATAATCCCACACGCTGGAACAGGCTGGGAGGGGATGAGCTGAGCAGGAGAGCTGCTGAGAAGGACCAGGGGGCTCTGTGCAGGATGAAGAAGATGAGCCATTGCTATGAAAAAAGCGAAGAACCAGCCTCCAACTGCAAGGAAGCTGCTTGATGTCATGCTACTCCCCCCTAACTGGACCAGGGAGAAATGAATAAGCAGCACACACGTGTTCCCTGTGACTTTGTCCCCATGACTTTGTCAGTCTGTCCCTGTGAGCAGGTTCACCTCCTGCCCTTCTGAGCACTGAAGAGAATCCATCGTGTTACTGACGGGCAGCCCAAGGCCTCTCCTCCATGCCCATCTCCTCCTCTCCCCTGCTCCCACTAACCCCAAGTCTGGGGGCTGGCCAGGATCGGTGTTAAACTTTTCTGCCTGCTGGAACTGTGTGTAATTAAACATTTTAATTAAAATCTACAAGAGTGATTGCCCTGTCGTCCTCTGAAGGGAAGGCTAATCACAGCCCAATGAGTGGCTCAAGGACGTGATGCTGGGCAAAATTTTGGGTGGCAGCAGAAATGTCTGTAAAGAGCCAGGTCCTTACCCACACCTGAACAGAGCCAGAACCTGGCACAGACACAAAATCTGAATATGTGGAAGCTTGGATGTGGAGTCAGGAGGATGCAAAGCACCCAGGGAAGTGCATCACTCGCTGCATCTCATTCCTTCAAGGGATTTAGGCTTTTGGAAAGCCCTTCAAGAGCTGTTTCACACCACAAGCAGCCTCTGTGTCACTGGGGCTGGTGGTCCCCACCTTGCTCCAGCTCCATCCACCTTCCCTGATCCTCCACACCCTTTTCCTGCTGCTCTCCCACTCCCTGGCCAAGCGCCCGAGGGGCTGTGGAGGCACAGAGCATCCTCAGAGCGCTCACGCTGATTGCAAGTGAAGTGTTTGAGCAGCATTTCAAAAGTTTTCTCCCCCAATGCCCGTCAAGAACAAACAAAGTATTTGTTGTTGTTGGAGTAAAAAATTCATCAAAATAAAATAAAATAAATCAGGAGCAGAAATGCACACATCTACATTTGACTAAGTGGGGAAAGAACACACTCGGAAACTTTTTGATCAGAGCAGAGAGCCTCAAATCCTGACAGAGAAAATGTATTCATAATTTATTAAAAAAATAATTTATAATTTATTTTAAAATTCATCAGACTCCTTTTTTTTTTTTTTTTTTTTGCCTCCCTTCTGGCAAACAAGATTTTCTGTAATTCCCGAGGAGGGCAAACAATGGGGACAATATTGCTGAAGGCTTCTCTGCTTTCAGAGGTTGGGAACATGACAAGATAGAGCAGCAGTGTCAGAGACACCCCTGACCAGCACCTCTGCTGTCCTAACCCCTACCAGGGATGCTCCTGCATCTCAGAGCCTCTCTCTCCAATTCAGGAGTCTTAAAATAGGAGCCTCCTACCCTCCCTGGCTGCTGCTGGGTTCCACCACATCACTGGGATTCATCCAGTGTTCAACCCCAGCTCTGACAGGTGAAAAAAAGCAGCCAGGGCACAACGCTGCAGCTCAGATCCCTCCTGCTGGACTCCTTATCCGGGAAGATTATGAGGTTTACTGCTGCTTCTCCATTATCCTAAATAAAGCAGCCTTTCAAAATTGCTTCAGACATATTAGATCATGTACTTTTTACACTTCCAGAGACACTGGTTATAATATCTTTTTAACAACACTGGGCAGAATCTATTTTCTTCTTCCACTGAGCTGAAAAATACTGTTTTCTCAAGGAAGAAGAAAAAGGAGGAGGGAAAAAAAAAGCTATTGATTTTGTTTAGGGTCAGAATAAAATATCATTGGAGTGGGTGTTGAAATCCTCAGCCACAAATTACTTCCAAAGTGACAGTTTGGGCTGTGAAGATTTTTCTTGTGAAATAAAACAAAACAAATGAAACATTGTGTTCTTCCTCTCTATGTACACGTTTGAGGTTTCCACCGGCTCCAGCTGGTTCCTGCTGGGTATATTTAGCGTTTCAATCTATTCTCTTCCCATTCCCATCCCTGCTGGAGCTGTTGCACGGCCAGCACCAAATCCTGCTGCCCAGATGGAGCGAAGCAAAGAGAAATGCCGTGGGTGGGATGTGAAGGGACGAGTCCCAAAGCCACAAGGAGAGGAGATGTTGTCCCCTCCGATGCCTGGGGGATGCTGTCAGCTCCCCCTTCTCCCTCCATCCTGCCCCTTTGCCATGCAGGAATGAGGATGGTACCCAGCACATCGTGATTCAGCATCCCCCTGGCCAGGACTGGCTCTTCTCACGCTGCTTTTGAAATCAAAAACATCCCCAGGAACCTCCAAACCCCGGAGCTCTCAGCCAGGTTTCACTTCTCCAAAGAGTCAGCAAATTAACCCCCATTTATATGCACAACCCACTTCCCTCTAATCTATCCATCTATCTCTGCTCTCTGCTGGTACAAGAGATGAGTATTGGCTTTAAATACAATAATTTCTTTATAAATAAAGAACAGGCAACACTTGTGAAAGGGAAACCAGATGTCTACCTCAGGCTTCTGTGCTTTCTGCTCCTCAGCATTGTGTGCAGGAGATGGGAACACGCCACCAGAATGAAGAGATCTGCAGGTCCCTGCCTCCCACTCTCAATTTTATTTTATTTATTTAGATTTATGCAAATGCAAAAAAGAGGTCACCTACCCATATGCTCTCAATGCCCTTGATGTAACTTTAAAATGCATCATAAAAATGCCCTGTACACTGCAGCATAATTCAGTAGCACACACCAGCAGGTAAGAGAAAAGCCAAAATCTCCCCCTGCTGCGAACAGGCACATTCCCACCCTGGCAGCACCTGCACAAACACAGATTTTAGCTTCCATCAGCTCTTCCCTTCCCCACACCTTCTGTTTAGGGCAGCCACAGCCCTTTTTCCCCCACACATCTGCTTCTCTGCTCAACATCTGTCCCCCAGCGGTCACTCCATGTCCCACATCACCATCCAGGAGCCAGTCCTGCCATCCCATGCCACAGCCAAAGGGAGCATCCCAACCCCACCACTGAATCAGAGCCCCTGTTCTTCTCCACCCTTCTGAGCATGGTGAGCTTAGAAACCTCTTGGTAGTGGGGAAAGGAGGAAAAATTCTGCAAAAGCATCAAAAAACTCATTCCAAAGTGTGCCCTTGTGGCACTGCCAGACTGGTCTGATGGAGCCAGGGCAGGATATTCCCTGCACACAGAGCAGATGTGGCACCAGGGGATGGTCTGGACCATGTTCCTGCTTGGGACACCGCCCCCACCTACACAGCCACACCTGAGCCACCAGCCAGCCCAAAACCCAGCAGCATTTTGGACAGCAAAGACCTGCCCATCATTCAAGCCACCATGAGGATGTGAATTTTTACTTCCTGAATCTCACGGAGTCACCCCTGACCCAGCAGCAGCGCTCCCACTGCTGGCTCCAGCCTTTAAGATACCACAGGATTTCTCCACAGCAACTCTTCACGGTTCCCGGCCATTCTCCCTTGGGAACGCGTGCAAAGAGTGAACTAATGAGTCTATTAGACTTAATTAAGCTAATGTGAAATTATTTACTTAATCTGGGAAGATCTTATGATGGTGAGAAATCCCCACAGACAAAAGCTTCCAGCTGCCTTGCATGCCAGGCGAGGACAGAGCAGAGGCTGTGGAGATGCTCGACCTCAGGGCACGGGGCCAGTGTGGAGAGGGGGCTCAGCCACCACCACAGCCCACAGCACCTGGCTCTTGCTACTCCAGCATCACCAGGAAAACCAGCCCAGAAGCCCCAGCCGTGTTTCGCCTTCGTTTTCCAAATGCACAACTCTCCCTGGCCAGCAAACCCATCCAAGGCTGGCAGCTGGCAGGGAAAAGTTTTCAGGAGTGGTTGGCCCCTGTCTCCCATGGATGGGGAGCATCGCCTATCCCACAGCTCCTGCTGAGCCTCAGCGTGGAGCGGGAGCATTGAGCAAAGGGGATTTTGCTTCGTGCTTTTTCCTGGCTATTTTTTTATTTATTTATTTAATTTTTTTTGCCTCCCTTAATGTAGAAAAGCTTAATGCTCGCTTTGAATTCCTAATACGACTGAGTTCTTTTTGCCACTTATTTTGTTTTGTCATGCACTACATACAATTACACATCTCTAATCCGCAAATCCTCCCCCGACGCTGGAACACGTGCCAAGCCTTTCCTTTCCACGGCCGCTGCATTAAAAGCCTTTGGAGACAAGCTGACATCACAGAATGCCGGGATGCCCTGGCATCACCCACAGCCACCATTCTCCAGACATGGAAGATCTGATCCCCATGCTGCTAAAAATGTCCCATCCCCACCCTGACTGTCAGTGCTGCCAGGAGCCCCCGCCAGGACTAAATCCCAGACCCCTCCATCCTGGCTAAAGGAGCTCGGCTCAGCATCTCTGAGACAGAAATCACATTTTGTAAATCTCCCACAGTGAATCAACTCCCCAGTCAGATATGAGCTCAGCAAAAACTGGCAGGCAAATGATCTCATTAATAATCAGCACTATCAGGAGTTTCTGCTTCTCTCAGGCAGCCAAAGAGGTGAGAATTTATCTGGGAATGGGAGCACAGCTACCTGGAACAGTGTAATTATTGCCCCAAGGTCAATCAGTGCTGGCAGGCCCTGCTCAAAAGTCAGGCCACCTGCAAAGGGGACAGCAAAGCTGTGGTGCCTGCCTTTCAATGTCTGTGCTGGTTCAGACCCAGTTCCTCATCCACAGGAGTGACTCCTCCACCAAATCCAGGGAAAGAGGAGCTGAAAGCCCCCCCAGCACATAAACCATAGTGTGGGCTCTCACCTGTGAGCATCAACCCCTCAGCCAAGCCTGGAGGGGACCAAGGGCCTCCCTGCCAACCCTGCTGTGACACCCAGGGCATTTCAGTGAGGTATCAATGAGATTCAGTGAGATATCAATGAGATTTCAGTGTGAGATTAATGAGATTTCAGTGAGATATCAGCAAGATTTCAGTGAGATATCAATGAGATTTCAGTGAGGTATCAACAAGATTTCAGTGAGAGATTAATGTGATTTCAGTGAGGTATCAATGAGATTTCAGTGAGGTATCAATTAGATTTCAGTGAGATATCAATGAGATTTCAGTGAGGTATTAATAAAATTTCAGTGAGATATCAATGAGATTTCAGTGAGGTATCAATGAGATTTCAGTGAGAGATCAATGAGATTTCAGTGAGGTATCAATGAGATTTCAGTGAGATATCAATGAGATTTCAGTGGGGTATTAATAAAATTTCAGTGATATATCAATGAGATTTCAGTGAGGTATTAAGAAGATTTCAGTGAGATATCAATGAGATTTCAGTGAGGTATTAAGAAGATTTCAGTGAGATATCAATGAGATTTCAGTGAGGTATTAAGAAGATTTCAGTGAGATATCAATGAGATTTCAGTGAGGTATTAAGAAGATTTCAATGAGATATCAATGAGATTTCAGTGAGGTATTAAGAAGATTTCAATGAGATATCAATGAGATTTCAGTGGGGTATTAATAAAATTTCAGTGAGATATCAATGAGATTTCAGTGAGGTATTAAGAAGATTTCAATGAGATATCAATGAGATTTCAGTGAGGTATTAAGAAGATTTCAGTGAGATATCAATGAGATTTCAGTGAGGTATTAAGAAGATTCCGATGAGATATCAATGAGCAGCGAGGCTGCAAACAAGTCTGAGAGTTTCCCTCCATCCAAAAAGCCTCACTGCAGCCTTGGAGCATCTCCCAGCCCCTCTCAGGAAAAGAAGGAGTAAGAGAGACATCAATTTCCAGAGCTCTGCTCCAAAATCCGGCCTTCGCCTTTGAAAGAGTAATTTATTCAAGCTGCTTTATTATTGCAGAGCCCAGCGTCGACGGGGGATTATGGAGAGGTCACAGCTGGAGCAATAACAATAATAAGAAAAAAATAGTGAAGTCGGGAGAGTATCTTGTGTGAGTTCACCATGCTGCAGGGACTCACTTTTTTTGGAGCCACGGTGTTGGAAAAGCACAGGAAGAACATCCCACGTGCCACCAACTTAACACAAAAGTGGCATCCAACAAATCTTTGGGGGAGCAACAGCGATGGGGGCTTCACACCCCCTCTGTTTGTGAACCCAATTAGGCATATGTTGAGGAAAGGGTGTATGTATATTAGATTTTAATTAAGCAGTGTTAATTATAATCTATGAGATGTGCTTACTGCTTATCTGATAATTATGAGAAAGCCAATTTGGCTGCTGGCTTGTGACTAATTAAGAGGAATTAGTAATGATAATTATAGATTTAATTTTTGTTTGCCTTTATTGGCAATGGGGGGGAAAGTGGCTTCCAGGGCTGGGTAGGGCAGGAATGGGAAAAATGATGGGAGAAGGTCACCATGCCAGGAATTTGGCCCACAGAATTTGCTCAGGACTTCCCAGAAAAGGGGGATTTTTGGTGAAAAAACCCCAATCTGGCACTTAAAAATAGTTTTGCAGGAAAGGCTGATGGAAACAAAGTTCTCCTAAAAAGCAGAAGTTTTGTGGAAGATCCAGCTGGGTTTTGTCAGCTCATTGCACAGGTAGCCAGAGCCTTTAAAAAGAAGTTGAAATCTTGGGCAATTCAGGGAGTTTGACTTTTCCAGCCCACAGGGGGAAATTCCCTGGGGATTTCTTCCCTTCCTTCCACACTCACCATGACCCTGACTCCTGTTCTTAAGAAAAAGGGGACTGTTAAGCACTTTTTTGTTGGTTTTTTTTTAATTTCCCCAGAGTAAATTGATAAGCTACAAAGTAAACACCAAATTCTGCAAAAAATGCCAAATCCCTGGAAATGGGACTTGCATATTTTAAACATGCCCACAGGTTGCTCTGCCTGGCTTGAAATCCTTGAAATATTCATTTTCCGCCCTTTCTGAGCATGCACTGTGCTCAGAGGCTGCCAAATTGACCCAAAACATAAAAGCAAAGCTTTTGTTTGAGGCAAAGGATGAAAACACAGGGAAAAAAAGGGGGGAGGAAAAAAAAATATCGCAGCTGGATTTTTAAAAGGCCCAGCTAAACTTGCAGCTGCACGACAGCACGTGGAGCTGTGCAAGCTCAGCTAATGATAATTAAATCTCCTGCTGCAGGGGTGAACAGCAATTTCGCGCTAGGTCTGCTGCCCGGGATGAGAGCTCTCCCGGGAAAAGCCACGGCAGCAGCACAGGGCCGGAGGCTCGGACCACGGAGATGCTCTGCTCGCTTGCCAGGCAACACCCGGAGCTGGGGATGCTCTGCCCGGCTCCTTCCTGAGAACAGCATCTCACATCTCCAGCGCTAAATAATACATGGTGATCCCAGGGATGAATTCCAGGCGGAGCTGAGGGAAGACAATGCTGGCTGAATGCATTAAGGCAGCGGCCCCGGTGCAGCCGCGCTCATTCGCCAGGCCCCGCTGCACAGGGGGGTCCCCGCTGCGGCACCCCCAGGTCCTCGGCGAGGACGGCTCCACGCAGGGCTGAGCAGAGAAGAAAGAGCCTGACCTGACTGCCAAGTGGCTCTTTGCATCCTGGCTCTTTGCATCCTGGCCCTGTGCATCCAGAGCCAGGGCACTCCCGGGATGCAGCCTGGGGAAGGGGCTGTGGGGCCGGAGCGCTGCTCTCTGTACACCGGCACAGTCCCCGGCACTGACAGAAATAGATTCTTTGCCCAACTCCAGCTCAGCTAAATTTGGTGCCCAGCCCCCCCAGATCCAGGGAAGCAGCACAGGGCCATTAGCCAGATCGCTCGTGTCACATCAGGAAAGCGGCAGGCAGGGACACAGCGTGCCAGGAGCCGGCTCCTGAGGAAGAGGATGGCACGCAGGTGATGCTGCTTGCTGGAGGAAGCAGGAGTGAAACAAACCCCAAGTCCTGGCTGCCTGTGGGCATTATTTGCCAGATAGGCTCTTGCCCTGGCCTCTGTGCTGGCTGGTTTAAAGAGATTAAATGAGAGCAAACTCAGAATTTCTGGGTTTTTTTCCTTTTTTTCATTTCAGCAGCTACTCAAAAATAGGCTTGTTTATAGAGGGAGAAATTCCCCACAAGTCACACATTATCCAGACCAAAAAATACTGCCAGCATCAGCCCGAAGTGACTAAAACACATGCACAGATGGACAAAACTTGACCTCATTCCTGATGATGTTCAGAGTTTGTGCAGCCATGGACATCCCTACAAACTCCCCCCAGGGTTTCCACCTGGGATCCAGCAGCACATCAGGGTCCATTATAATAGGGCATCACCCTTAAGTGCATTTGCTGAATCAGCCATACCAGCTCCTGGATTTAATTTCTGCATGATACATTAAATACTTTCCCTTCCTGTCCTAAAGAGCTGTGGGATGCACCGGGATGAACACAAACGGTTTTGGCTCTGACTTGATGCTCAGTTCTGCAAGGGAAATGCTCACTTGGAATTCCCTGATGAGCAAGAGAGCTAAGAGAGGTCAGTGCCCAGCCCTAGAGGGATAAATAATACTCCAGCTCCATGCCAGGACCTCCTGTTGAACACTTCCACCTGTAGTTGGCAAAGGATGAATCACTGAGTGCTTACCCACCCCTCTGAAATGAGGAGTAATGGGGTTTTAAGAGAATAATGCTTCATAACACTTGGCATTCTGTTGGATAAGGAAAAGACAAGGCAGAAGCCAGGAGCTGATAAAAGCTACAGCTTGTAATTCCACTGCACCTTCTCTACTCAATAAATGGGTTTCAGTCAGAGCATCTCTTCCATCCAACCCAAAAAGGACCTGAAGGGTAAGTTGATTGCATTGATCGTGCATGCATTTTCCCGGCAGGGAAACTGGCCCAGTCCCTGGCTGCTCCTGTCCAAAGTACTCCACTTACTTATTACGGGAATATCGCCAGAGACTCCAGGGCCAGGGAGCGGGACGCTACGGGGAATTCATCGCTCTCTGCGTGCTGGGAACGTTAAGTGGGAAGGCAGAGCAGGGGGGTATGGCAGCAGCTCAGCTCAGCCTCTTCCCCATCGCAGCCCCTGGCAGCCAATCACTCCTGCCACGGCTTTTGGCAGCCCGTGGGATCCTTCCCACAGGACTGTCCTTAACCCTTGTGAGAACAGGAGGACTCCACGGGGCAGAGCAGCATGGATGTGCTGAGACAAACTGCTCTCAGGCTGCTCCTGTCACCACTCACACCTCATCTGTGCGTCCTCCAGGCAAGAAACTCCCTCTCCATCCTCCCTCAGTCCCTACACCAGGCTGTGACACTGCCCAGGGATCCAGCCCTGAGCCAAAACATCTCCTCTGCTGCTCCCCAGCTGCCCACCACTGTAGGGCCTGCTGGTGTGACCATGCCCACCCCTAAAATCCTGCCTGTCTTCCCCAGGGAAGAGTGTAAATCCCTGGATTTGTACAAAGCACAAACTCTTCTCAGTAAGATCAGCCCTTAGGATCCACTGATTGGAGGGCACTGCCATCCCAAACCAGCCACAGGAAAAGCTGCTGAAACAAGGGATCAGGGCTCAAATTCAGCATCAAATCCCAAAATGGGAGCAGAAGGCATTGCACAAGCTCTGTGTCTCAGCTGTCATGCCCTTCACCTGCTCGTGTCCCCCCTAAGGGCTGGCACACATGTCCAGGAGGTGGGAAGGGGACATCCCAGGGCAGCAGCAGTGTCTCTGCTCCACTTCAGGAATGACAGGCAGGACACAGGGCAGGCTGGCAGCTCCCAGCAGCACTGCCCAGCTCGGGAGATGGGCTGGGGTACCTGGGTTTGCTAATTAACCCCGAGGCAGTGCCCTGCCCACACAGCACCGCTCCTCCAGCAGAGCTGCCCCCACCTCTCCCGGCAGGAGGCTGAGCCGTGCCTCGCCAGAGTGTCTTCGAAGGAGAAGGCTATCAGCTCCAAACAGCCGAGACCTTTAGCTCAAATCCATTAATCCTCTTTATTAAACCCGGGTCACCTCTGAGTCCTGGCAAATTAACCAGCATCTCCCCACTGCAAGTACATCAAGAGGAAACGCGCTGTACAGCGCCTGTAATTTTCATGGACCAGGGCTCTGAGGTCAGAGGGCTTCCTAGGCTCCAGTCTCTGCCTTTGTCAATTTAAAAGGGAACATCGGCTCACGCTTGTATAAATTACGAGAGGCAGAGCAGGGGCCCGGGGTGCTCGCAGGGCGCTCCGCCAGCTCCAGCCGTGCCACTGCCCCCTCTCCTGCCCAGGGACAGTGAGGCCATGAGCACCGAGTCCCCCTGGGGGGGAAAATGGGGCTGGGGACATCCTCCAAACAGCTGGGCAGGCAGGGCACCGCGCTTGGCATCCTCCAAGGCTACCTTGGCCATGTGCCTTCTTACCGCCTCTAATAAATGGCACATCCCTGGTGCCAGCCCAGCTGGGGAGCCACAGAAAGGGAGACTGGAAGGGCTTTGCTCCAGCTCAGAAGTGGGTGGAAAATTGCTCCCTTGTTGCCTGAAATTTCACCATTTGAAATATCTCCCCCTTTCTGCGCTGTCCTGTTGGAGCCACTCTACTCTGAGTGCTCACCAAGCCAGCACCAAAGCGAGAGCAGCTCTGGTTCTGAAGAGCCAAGGACATTTTGCTGGGCTGGGGAAGACCTGGGGCCAAATCCCTTATAAAAACTAATTATACACCCACTAGAAGAGCTACAAAAGAGAAAGCCAGCCCAGCCTGCCCTGGGGAAGAACTCTGTGTGGGCTGAGGGATAAAGGCAGCACAGGGATCAGAGGTCGCAGCATTCCCTTCCTCAGATGGGTCTCCTCCTGCTCCTAGAAACAGCATCCTCTAGATAAACAAGCTTCCCAGAGCCAAGCAAAGAGCTCTCCTACACTGTGAGTGAAGATAACAAAAAAAAAACATTTTTCATGGGGAAAAAAAATGTGGGAAAATTTCCAAGCAGCTCCTTAAGAGCTGTAAGCATCACATCTATTCCTCTAAGACAACTCCACACCTGGCACTTCCCAGCACACTCTCCATCCATAGCTTTACCACGGGGCTATAAATCCACTGGCTTTGGCTGAAGCTGCAGTGCTTTTACACCAGCCTAAGCCAGCAGAGGCTGAGCTGGGGGACCACGATCCAAAGGCTGGGATGTTCACCCTTAACTCAGTCTAACAGCATGAGGAGTTTTCAGCCTGGGGTTGATATACAGGTAGGATTAACACACAGCACTTCAAATCTCCCAGCCATCAGCTTGTATCACAGCTTTAGTTTTTTATTAAGAACACCACTTCTTGCTGTATTTAATCACGGCAAGGTCATTTCAGTGACAGTTGTCAGCATCCTGGCCAAGGAGCCAGAGGAGCGGAGCCCTGGCCTGCTGGCCAGATAAAAGGAGGAGATGCTGGGTTTCATTTCCTTGTTTTCAATTGAGAGGTGCCCACCTCGGTGTGCAGATTAAGGTGTGGGTGGGCCAGTGTCAGCCTCCCATGGGCAGAGATGGGAAGCTGCTGCTTGCTCTTCTCATCAGGAGCCCCGAGGAGAGAAATTGCATAGTTCTCCCTGCGGCCCTCTGCCCACCTCAAACCAATTTCTGCTCCTTTTAATTCAATTCAGCTCCTCCTGACCCTGGCTGGCTGGAGTTGCAGAGTTTCTCTCAACAGATAGCACCAATTACAGAGGTGTGAAAATGGAAGGCTTTCAATTCGGAGAACAAACCCAAGAAACTGGGACTTTATTGAACTGAGAATCAAGGGGTGGGGAAGGGGGAGCAGGCAGGGGCATGGGCTCAGCAATATCACCTGTGCTCGCTCTAGAAACAAAATTCTGGGGCTGATCCCCCCACGAGTGAAGGCATCCCCAGGGGCTGGGGTGGTAAATGCCAGGAGAGGTGCAGGTTCAGCTGATGGCACCTGGAGATGAGGGGTGCAGAACCCAGCGCTGCATCCCTGGCACGCCGCCTCGCTTGGGAGCGGCTGCGTGCGCGAGCATTCCCCAGCGGGCTGATTCCCGACCCTCGGAATCAGATCAGACACATCTGACACAAACTGAGTTTGCTTCCCCGCAGCAGATCCTGGCTGGATTCACTCTGCAGCATCTGATCCAGCTGTTAGGCACAGCAGCACCTCCCTCCACACCACCCTTGGTGGGACACCACTTTCTGTCCTCCCACAAAGCCAAGGACTGTGGGTCAAGCCTCTGGAAACACAAGTGGCAGCATGAGCCTGGTCAGATCTGGGTAGGAGGGCTCTGGCAGGATGGTGGAGATGCCTGACAGCCTCAGCAGCGAGATCAGCACATGGACTGACTATAAAAACTGCACAGTACAGCCTGTGATGATCAGAGAGTCCCCAGACAAAAGCAGGAATGTTCAGTTCATGGGAAGGAAGCAGGGATAAGCACTTTCCTGAGCTGAGCTCACTTAAGCTCTTTGCCCAACATGCCCTGATGCTAAAAAAAAATTTTAAAAAGCTGAAGTAAGAAGTCCTAGATGCCCAGGAGAGAAAATGGGGTTACTCTTATGGGAAGCAGAACCACTGAGTAGGGTCCCCCACCATCTCTGGATACTTCCAGACACCTCATGGGCTGCAAGGATACAAAAAAGCCTCCCCCAGACCTGAAAATTCCCCTCTCTTGTCCTGTCTCCACCTGGCTGGAGAGACCATCAGCACAATGTGCCAGCCAAGTCCAGGGACTCCCTTTAATCCAGACACTGGAGACTTCTCCATTCTTTTCCCCATCCCTGGAGATGTTCAAAGCCAGCCAACCTGGCTGAGTGAAAGATATCCCTGCCCATGGTGAGGATGTGGGATGAGATGTTTTTTAATTCCCTTTTAATTCCAATCCGTTCTGTGATTCTGTGATTCCCTTCCTCGATGAGAAAAACCTCACACAGCAAAGCTCTGCCTCCCAGGCCAACACACAAAGAGCAAGGGGGTCCTCTCAATCTGAATTCTGAGCAATTGCCCGTCCGGCTGGCACATCTGAGCAGGTTCAGCATCTCCTTTCAGAATCCCAGAACTGGGAGGCCACCAAAACAAAGCAGTGGCTCATTCCTGCCTCTCTCCCAAGAGTTCCACGACTCAGGGAACGCTCAGAGCGTGGTTTCCAAGCCCGTGCATGGCACCTCCTGTGCCTCCAGCCAAGCTGTGACCGCGGCTCCTCCAGCACTGCCCATAAATCCTGCAGCCCGGTAAACAGCGGAATTACGGCGTCCCGCCATTGCTTAGCTGCCTTTGACACTAATTGCTCTGCGGAGTGTGTGCAACTGGCAACACCTTATTAAAAGTGAAATATATTATACTGTCCACTTATTGCGACTTTATAAAGATAAAGTGTCCCGAGGATACGGAGAGGCTGGAAAAGGCAGCGGCTCCCGGCCTCGGAGCGGCCGGCGGATGCTGCAGCGCACGCAGCCGAGGCAGGGCAGGCATTGACAGGACAAATGTGTGCTCTCCGTGAAACTCCAAAGAGCATTTCCATCTGGAGACCAAGGGCTGAGTGAAGAGCGTGCTTGAGAATTTCTCCTCTGTTCATCTCCTTCTTTCAGCGCCGGGATCACCACTCTCAAACCACAGGGGAAAGACAAGCAAAGATGCAACGTGAAAGGGCAGAGGGATCAATCACGTGCTGCCCTCCTGCCAACCTGGAGAGGAGCAGAGGGTGCCCCTCAACTCACAAAGTCAGGCTGATCATGAATTCACATTTTCCTACTTCCAGACATCTGCCTGAAGTGTGGCACAGACTCTCCTGCCAGGACACAAACTGGGCCATCCAAGCTGGTGATGCTCCAGCTCCCTGCCAGCCCAGTACAGAGATTTTAGCACCCAATGTATTGATCCTGCACTCCTTCCCCTGTGTTTCTCAAAGCAGGAAGCTGAACTCCACTGTTTCACAAGGAAAAACGCACTTCAGATTTGGAGCTACAGCAAGGACACGTCTCTTAACACGTGTCTCTGCACATGCCTTGGGCAAGTCATTTTCCCTCTTTATTCCTTGGCTCCCCTGTCTACAAAAACAGGTACAATGAAATTTCTCTTCTCCGTGAAGTATTTTAAGATCTTCTGGAAACAACCACTGTATCACAGGTATCACCGAGTTTCAGTAATAAACGTTTTGATCCAGGCCCCCCGGCCTTGTCTCACCAGGTAATTTTGGAAGAATTTTTGAGTTTATTTTGAATTGATGGGCTATTTCTGGTTGGGAACAGGAGACAGGAGAAAGGCAGACAGAGGGGGTGACATCAAAGGCACTTCTGCAGCCTGCAGTGGTCACAAAGAGCAGAGAAGGCACAGAAAACCCACCCATGTGGGGTAAAACTCAGCTTCTGAGGACTTCTCACCAGTAAAATTGAGATGCTCCCAGGCACATCACAAAAGTCATTATGTCTACATCCCTCCTGTACCATGGAGAATACAGATAATATTATTTATCATTTTTTGGTCATCTCCCTTGTGGCAGAGAGGAGAGACCCACCTCCCACAATCCATGTGGTACAGAAACACAGCCTGCATCCCGCTTTGATTCCTGAAGGAAACGGCACGTCCTCAGCAACAGATTTGAAATATCCAGAGTCTTTGGTTCAACAAGTTCAAATCCAAGCAGGATCAATACCTTCTCACTCCTGAGGTATCAGCAGGTAATTGGGTATCGTGCAGTGATGAGTAACCTAGTTTGCTCAGAAACTGCAAACTTTAATCTTCATCCATTCCTGGTACATAGAATAGCGAGGGAGGAACAGATCAAAGGAGAACAGATCAAATTGAGCTGCATTTGGACCCAGATTGCAGAAAAAAGGACTTATTCTTAAGCAAAATGGCTCAGGCTTCTGAGGTTCAGCACCTTGAGAGATTTGAGTACAACACAAGGCAGAGAAGTTTCCACTTCTCCATTGCAGCCACCTGTGACCCCAGTGCCACCTCCCCCAGGGTTTAGGCTGCTCCTGAGCCCCCAGCTTGGGGAAGGAGGGGAGAGCCCTCTCCAAACTCACACACACCATCTGAGCACCTCAACATCTCCAAATATCCATGACTCCCACCCCAGCCTTCTCCCCTTTTCCCATTTCCAGCCCTGCAATGACCATGGCACCAGCCCTGGTGCAGGTGAGGAGAAGCTGGTCCAGCTTTCCAAGCAGGAAGGTCCTACCTTGCTGCAGGAAGTTCCCAGCTCTGCCAGGGAAAGGAAAAGTGCCAAGGTAGAATTATGGGCAGAACGAGACAGAAAAGCACCGGGGGCAGCAGAACGACCTATTTGACAGATTTCCCTGCCGATCAAAGCTAACTTTGCTGAGAGCTTCTGACATCTGATTAATTACGTGGCGCTGGCTCGCCTGAAAATCCCGAGTTTCCGGCAGCCCTCGCTTTTCCTTCTCACAGCCCTTGGCGGCCAAACCCGCTCCCCTGGTGCCAGCAGAGGAGGGGATGGCAGGAGGTGGCTTTGCCAAAAGTCCTGGCCTGTCCCTGGGAGGAAGGAGATAAGGACAGCTGGGGACAGAGCCCCTTTGTCTCAGGTGCCTTTTGTCACGGGGAGATAGGGGGAGGCTGCCGTGCGCTGACATTTCGGTGACCAAATTAAAATGCGCCGCCACAGAGACTAAATGTCATTAGCCTCATTAGAAGCGATCGCATTAAAATAAACAACCAAAAGAAAAATAAAAAATTAAAGTGGAAATTAGCCAATGCCATCAAATAAAAGAAATAAATGGGGAGATCCTTCGAGGACTGCGCAGCCGATGCCAACGGAGCTGTGAGCCGGGAAGGGGCACGGCGGGAGCAGCCAACATCTCCGTGAGCTCTGCTGCCACCCTGGACTGTGATGAGACAAGTCCACTGCTGCTGTGGCCCCAAATGGAGCCACCCCTTTGGGAGAAGTCTATGGGGTCTAAATCTATGGGGTCTTTGGGGCTTCCAGACAGTTGCAGACAATGCCCATGTCCCCCAGAGCTGGCGCTGCATCCTGAGGGATGCACCCCGTGTGTGCTGCTCTGACAGGAAGGAGGATTTTTTTAGCAGCATCCAGGTTCCTCTCAGGTGCTTCCCAGTCAATTACTGGCCAACACCAACTGCGTTTGGCTGATGCTCTGTGACAGGACTGCCACACGAGGTGGAAGGCTTGGTGAAAGAACTGCCACTTTGTCCTTGTAGAGAGAGAAATTTTTCCTCTAACCCCTCTTGCTATGCAAACGCCATTTCCTTTGGGGCGGGAGAAGTCATCAGAAGGCCCTTGCAAGATCCTGCTTATGACAGAGCAGATTTTAAAGCCCAGAGATCTCCTTCCCCCTCCTTCCCTTCTGTCAAAAATTATAATCATCATTTTCCAGCTTGCTGAACAATCAAAGTGTGGCCTATATTCACTGGAGCTCCTTCCACATGCTGCATGCATAGCAACAAGTCCAGGAAACAAAAGGCAGAAGTAAACAGTTGGGAGAGAAGAGGCCAAGGGCTGCAGGAGGGCAGCAGAGGGACACTGCTCAGAAAACACGTGGGGCACAGCCTGGCTCAGCCCAGTCTCACGAGCCTGGAGCTGCTCTGAGGGCCAAAGCCCCATGTGAAGACCTCTTCTTCCGTCCTCTGCAAGAAGCATGGGAATGCACATGCCTGGGAAGGTTGGTTAGTGGAAAAGGCAGTACCAGAAGGAAGCCCAAACACTCCTGCTGCTGGGTCAGCTGGTCCTCGTGTGGCTGAGGAGCCAGAAGGAGCAGCCCATGGGGTGAATCACTCAGGACAAAGCCATGTGGAGCACAGGTAACCCCAGCTGCCCTCTGGGAATCCCATATCCCCTGGAAAACCCCACAAGAGTACAGAAGCTCTGCTCAACACCACAGACATTCCCCATGGCTTTGCTGTCCAGGCAGTCTGAGCTGATCAGGGCCAGTCCCAGCATCCCATCCTCAAGTACAGAGCTGACAGGACAGCTTTCCTGGGCTAGCCCTTCCCTGCACTTTGCAGCCTGCTTCAGTCTCCAGAGCAGTCAATCCAGCACTTTTCACTAGCGCTGAATTCACAGAAAAGTAAACCTAAAAATATCTCCTCTTTTTCCCCCTTCCTTGCCTGATCTCACACGTGTCCCTGGCGCACATGACTCTGCCGCACAGGCAACAGGTTCAACTTCCCAAAAGCAGCTCCTCCCAAGGGGTGGCTCTTGACACTGACGGGTCCCTGCAGTACCTGAGCTTCCCAAACCACTGCCCTCAGCCACCCCACACTGTCTGAACCTAAATGGGGCCTAGAGGAAGAATCCCCCAGCTCCCCCTCAGCCAGACCCCACAGCACCTGGGCTGGTGTGTCCATCCCTTCACAAAGGTGATGCAACCCCTGCCACTCCCAGCGGACAAGCCACCTTGCCTGGTCACCTGTAGAAGGTGAAAACACAATCCCAGAGCTTTGGAGAAGCAGGCAGGAAAGAGTTTCTTCCCTCTAAGCGTGAAACGAAGAGGAGCTCCCTGGAAAAACCCACCCACGGAGCAGCAAGTGTCAAAGCCACCTCTGTTATGTGCTGTTGCCGCATTGGTAATTATAAGTACCGTGCCTTCATTAGGGAAAGATGACTGGGAGGCAAGAGATTTGCAGCAAAGCTGTTATTATTTTTAAGTTTAAACAAAAAGGAGGAGTGTGACAGCTGAAATCACTCCCCATCCTGCACATGCCAGCAGCCGAGAGCATCTCAGGGGATGCTCAGAGGTAAGAAGGGTTCAGCATCAGTGCCCAGCTTTGCCTAACTGGGGAGGGAAAAGGCAGGGCTGAGAAGCTGAGGGTGACCCCAGGGTCATGAAGGAGGTTACAGATAAAGACCAACAAGTTTTCCTCTATCCCCACCTGACTGCAGCAGAATGATCCTCCTGGGTACCCTGTTCACCCCCTGGGATCATTGCAGCACCCCAACAGCCCCACTCAGTGACTCTGGTTTCTTACCAAGCAGAGCACAAACTCCGAATTTCATATTCAAGTGTAAAATATGAACACAGCTGTTTATGCAGCTCAAAATTCGCCATAACCAAATATTCAAGCCTTTGGAGAAGATTTTCAAAGGCGCCAGTTAAGGCACAGAGCTCCCATCGGTGCCTTTGAAACATCAGTCCCTTTTCAGTTTTTCACAGGGATTCGCACCAGCAAAAGCTCCTCCACCCGGCCGTCTGCAGCCACGGAATGCACAAAGGAGATGCTGTCAAAGAGAAGCTGCTGGAAAACGCAAAGCAGGGTTCAGCACTTTGGGGCATCCTGAAAGGCAGCTGCCAGAGCCACCGGCCCTGAAACCCACAGCCCCCAGGGCAAATTGTTCTGGGAACTTGCCCTGGAGGGATTTGCAGGGAGCAGGAGCTGTGTGTGCCTCCTCTCCTGTCACGCTCCCTTCCCACATCGTTTGGAAATGACAGAGAGTGCTGCTCCTCCCCAGCAGAATTAAAACATCCCCTAAGAGGCCAACACCAACCTCCACCCTGTACTGGGAGACAGGAGATGGAGAAATCACCCTCTGACAGGGAAACTACAGGTCAAGCCTCAGGAAGAGGCAGAGGAAGATCAGACAGTGCTCTTGGGCTCGCACCCCGTCCTGCTGGGACATCTTCCCCAGCTCCCCTGATCCCTGCAAGACTGATGGTTGCAGTGCCTCATCCACACCCATCCCCAGACTTTGGGAGAGCACAGAAAATCCCTTTAAGCCCCTCTTGCTCATATTGAAATGACACTAAAGCAGAACTAATGTGCTCCAGGTACTTATTCTCAGGCTTAGTCGCAGGGATCAGCAGCCCTCCACCAGCCCAGCATCCCCCACCAGAGAGAGGTGATTGTCGTGTCACAGGCAGTGGGAAAAGCGTGCTCCTGCAGCAGGGAACCCTTTGGGAAGGGATGGGAAGGTGTTTTTAATGCCTGCAATGTCTCTTTTGTAAATTTAGATCAGTTTTACAACCACCACCAAAGCCAGGCTGCCCTAGCAAGGATGATTTCGCATAGAATCTCTGTGAGGATGCAGAAAGCAGCTCCTGGGTGCAAGGGTGATGGTGGAGCACTGGGGGACACCCAAAGACCTGATCCCAGTTCCCTGGAGCAGTGAAAAACAGGATTGTCCATCTCCCCCTGCACTGCCAGATTTTCTGACCACTGCCATGACAAGTAATTTCCCCCAGCCTGCAAAGGCAGCAATATAAATGTCTAAAGAGGCTGATGAGCATTGATTTTTGCCACCTGTAGAGCCATGATGTCACCCTGTAATTGCAGCTCCGACAAATAGATTCCCCCCTGCCCCAAATTCATTCTCCATCACAGCCCACCCTCATCTCAAAACAGCAGCACCCACAATGCCCAGCAGTTCAAAGCATTTGCCAACAGCTTGACAATTAAATTACCTACTCACCTCCCCATCCTGCAGTGCTGGGCTCATTAAAAACCCTCAGCATCCTTCCCACCTCAGAGAGCAGCCCATGTCCAGGGTCCCGCCTCCCCCAAGGCTCCAGATGACAACAGCATTAAGCCTTCGAAATTATTTTAGATAGAAACTTGTCTCACAGAGAAATAAAAAGCTGCAGAGTAAGACGCTCTCCATGACCAGAGGGGTCAGGGTTTCATTATTGCATTAACCTTTCGTGTCTTTAGATTCCACGAGAGTAAATTGGTAACGAGATGACACGAGGCCCAATGGGAAAAATGCATCTTTCCTAACAAAAATAAGAGAAGGGGGGAAGGACAGAGGTGGGAGCAGGAGAAAGAGGAAAAACTGGCAAATAAGCTATTACAGCTAATAATAACTTTGCGATGCTATTTTCTGCAGGAGCCTTCAGGTTGTGATGTTTCCCTTCACTCTAATTACACCTTCTAAAAGCAGGTTCCCTTCTCACTTTAACCACCCCGTGTGAAACTCCCGCAGGATTCAGATAAAAACGGAAAGGGAAAGAGTTTGCACTTCAGAAACAGCCTCTGCATATCCCAGGGGAGCGTCACCTGCATAAAACCCTTGGGATTACGCCTGCAGATAATAAACAGCCCAAAAAAAAAGCCACTTTGGGAAGGTGCAGGCTCCAAAGGACAGCAGGGACCATTCACTTTCCCTCTGCCATCCATGACTTTGCCAACATGAGTCGTGTTCCAGCCCACAGCAGTGAAACCATGACTGAAATCACTGCTGGGACAGGTTGGGCGGGGAGGGAAAGCATCCAATCTCTGCAAGCCAGGCACAAATAAAAAGGATTGGAGATGCTCAAATCCAGGGCAGGGAGGCAAAGCACCGAGCAGCCCAGAGTATTTCCCTTCCTCTAATGCAGGCAGAAGGGTTTGGCTTGATGGATTAAGGGCTGAGCCCAGCCAGGCAAAGTCCTGGGCTGGTTTAGCTCAGGGGACATCCAAAGCCAAAGCAGATATTGCTGCTTAATGGAAATAAGAAGGGAAAGCTACAACCGCGTAAGTGAGGATCAAGAAGCCTCTCCCAAGTCCAGGGGCTTAAATGGAGGGGCCTTTTCCTTCTCTGGCACACACTGAGGCCAGAGCCAGCCCAGGCCTTGGCTTGGCCTTGGCCAGAACAGCCACATCCCCAGGAAACTGCAGCAGGCCACTGGCAAACAGCAAATGCGCCCTGTCAGGTTTCTGCCAGCTCCTGCAGCTTAAGGACATGTCGATGACAGCCCATCACGTGTCACATGTCCTCCCTTTTGGCCCGCACAGCTGCTTCCATCCCTTTCTCTGCAATTCCAACCCACAGAACCTCATCCAGCCAGAGGGTGAAAGAGCCAAGGCTCCACTCAGCTCAACCTTGCTGAGGCACGCTCGCCCCCACGCCAGGCACATCCACCCCGTCCTGCTGAGGGTCTGTGTCCAAAAAAACCCCTTTACACGCACAAAGTCAGGCAGCTGGCACAGCCACGGCTCCCTCGTGCTCACGTGCTAAATCACAGATGCACCATTTTGGTTTCTGGTGCTGCTGAGGAGCTCGAGGCTCTGCTGTCAAGGGTTCTCCACCACTGCTCGCCAACAGCCGGAGCTCAGCCCAGGGGACAGCGCTGACCCCAGTGCTGCTGCACATCCCAGCCCCCTGCCATCCCACTGAGGGGTACCCAACCCATTCCAGGGGCTCTTGTAGCCACTGATCTGCTCCCTTTGCACTGGGACAGCTCCACAGGACCCCAGGATGTGGCTGCTCCCGTGGCACAAGCCTCCACAAGCAAGTTTTAACCCAGGAACCCTGGCGTTCAGCACTGCTGTGGGCAGAGCTCTTCTCCAGCTGTGACACGAGCAACCTCTCCCCCGCCAGCCTCACCCTCTTGCCACACACACCAACCCTGCACAGCAAAGCTGTAAGTGAGGCACGGGCAGCTGCTGGAATCACAGCCGTGCCTCTCTCTGCCCTCCCGACTCCAACACAATTCTCCCTGGCAGGCATGAAAAACACAGGCTGGGTTAGGATCGGATCCGAGCCTCGACACCATTCCCCACTAGCTCTCACAGGGATGATAATCTCTCCAGCTGCTAAAAGTGCACATCATCGTCAAAAACACGCCGGTGACTTCCTCCCCCGGCGCTCACCGTGCTCCCCCATCACCCTCGCTGGATGCAGCGCTCGCTGCCCCGCTCGCAGCAGCACGGAGCCAGCGCTGGATCCAAACCCAGCATCTCCCCCTGGCAAGCCGTGGGGACGAGGCCGAGCCACGTTTCGGGAGCCAGCCGCTCGCTTCACGGAGCTTGCGGCACCGGCACGGCCTCCCCGAGCGCCTGGATTGAGGCGGGGGGGTCATTTCCACTTTGTAAAAGGCACCGAGTTTGCCTGGCAGGGATGGGGGAAGCAGGGATGAGGGGAGCACGGGGAATAGCGTGACAGCTCTCAGAAGAGGGAGGGCACAGCGGGTGCCCAACTCTGAAAGGGAAAAACTGCATGAGCCCATCATTTGGAGGCAGAGGTGGCCCGAGGGGACAGACCCTGCCCCAGCTCGGGGGATGCTGCGGGATCCCACTGCAGGTGCGGGCACCGCTCAGGTACCGGCGGCTCGGTGCCCACCTGGGGGTCCAGCACGGCTCCGGAGCCCCTGGCTGGGAGCACTGGGCGATCCCCCGCTGCAGAAGAAGTCTCTGCCTGCCTGCATGTGCGCTCTGGTGCGCAATGTGCGCGGAGCCCGCTGCCCTGCGCGCACACCCGCTCGGCTCTCCCACCCCGCCAGCCCCTGCCTCCCATCCGCCGGAGAAAAAGCTTTCTGCGCTACCTGGGATGAAGAGCAGGGCAGTGGTGGCCGTGAAGACGATCCAGCAGGCAGGATGGTACATCTTGGAGCTGCGGTGGGCGAGCGGCCGCTTTGCTCGCTGCTTGCTGCTGCCGCCGCTGCTTTCCGTCTGCGCTGAATTCTGAGCAGGTTTAAATCCAATGTTTGCAGAGGGAGGGAGACGGAGTTAGCGAGCTGGAGAGAGGGGGAGAGACGGGAGCAGGCAGTCAGTGTGTCTGCTCTCCCCTTGCACACGCACGCACACTCGCACACAACTGGCAGAAGGAGCAGCAGGCTCGGTGCGTGCACCGGGAGCGCAGACCTCCTACCGGGCACCCATTGGTTCAGGATGCTGACTGACACACGCACACCCGCTCTCCTGCGGGCTGCACTCCGCAAGCAGGGAGTTAAATGCAGCCATCGACCCCCCGAGCATCCCTCCCGGCACCAGCTGGAGCCCGGGATGCAGGGAGCAGCTCTGGGATGCAGGGAACAGCTCTGGGATGGAGAGAGAAGCCCCGGGATGCAGGGAGCAGCTCTGGGATGGAGGCAGCAGCTCTGGGATTCAGGGATCAGCTCTGGGATGCAGGGAACACCTCTGGGATGGAGAGAGAAGCCCTGGGATTCAGGGATCAGATCTGGGATGCAGGGAGCACCTCTGGGATGGAGAGAGAAGCCCTGGGATTCAGGGATCAGATCTGGGATGCAGGGAGCACCTCTGGGATGGAGAGAGAAGCCCTGGGATTCAGGGATCAGATCTGGGATGCAGGGAGCACCTCTGGGATGGAGAGAGAAGCCCTGGGATTCAGGGATCAGATCTGGGATGGAGAGAGAAGCCCTGGGATTCAGAGAGCACCTCTGGGATGGAGGCAGCAGCACTAGGATGCAGGGAGCAGCTCTGGGATGCAGGGAGCAGCCCTGCACAGACATGGGCACGGTCTCACCAGCTCCTCATGCACCAGCCGCCTGCAAAGGGGTATTTTTTCTTCCCCAGACTGGAGCTGGCTGGTGGAGCAGCCCCGAGCTTCATCCCCTTGGCTCACCCTGCCCTCTGCTCCCCTTGCTGGGAAAGCAGCAGCAGCTCTTTCCTACTGCTGAGGCAAACCAGGGAGCAGTCCAAGCTTTTTAGCATGAGTGGGTGTTTTTCACACAAAATCTCTAAACCAAGCAGCAATCTTCCCTGTGCATCCCAACTGGAGACATGGTTTTTTTTGGGTTTTTTTTTTCCCTTCAGCAGTTCACAGAGCCCCCAAAAGACATTAAGCTCAGGGTACCTGCTCCTGCAGAACCCCACTCCATACCAACCCATATCAGGGAGTTTTCCTCATGCTCTCTTTTCCTTCCAGGATGCCACAGTTTCCCTCCTTATCCCCAGACCCCCACCCTGGCACATCCCCACACCTTTGCTGAGCCCTGAGCATCCCCAGCACAGCTGCCCTCCCACAGACACCTCCAGACCAAGGCATTCACCAGTCAGGGCTGGAGTTTGCTGCATTGCCAAAAAAATTATAAAAAAATTTACAAAACTTAGTTTCCAAAACAAATAGTGCTTATTTTTGACATTTTATAAAAAAAGATGTTTCTTATTTCTCAGTAATGTCAGCTTTGTTCAAAACAGACTGTAAGCATTCTTTTTAATACTTTGGGACAAATTTAAACCTGCAGTTTTTCTCAAGACAATCTCTTTCCCCACTAACTCAGGGTTAAAGGTCTCTTTTTTGAGTTCCAGGTCAGCCCAAGAGAGCTTTCAGCCCAATATTTCAGATTTCCAGCTAATTCATCACAGCTTTCTGGCACCAGTGGCCACACACTCCTCCACATCCCACATCCCAGGGTTTCACCTTCTGAACAGAGCCTTAGTCTCTGTTCTCATCTACCTGGGCTTGTTCTCACCATCCCTGCATCCCCTTTTCCTGGATTATTTTCCCTCAAGACTCCTTTTTTCATTAAACCATCGTCTCAGGGAGCACCTGGCTAAGAGACACTCTGCACTGGGGTGCTGGAATCCTGGAAGAACGATGGATCCATAAACACCAATTCCCACAGCCTGCCACAGAGCTGGGGCTGGCATCCAAATCCAGCCACAAACCCCTGATCATTCCCTCCCCTCTGGTCTTTTTCCCCTGTTTCCCTCACCCACCTGTTAAAACTCGGTACCACCACATCCCTGTCCATGCACACCCCTCTTATCTGGCATTATTTCCACACAGCAGCACCAGGATGAGCAGGAACAGTTTGGTGCACAAAGCCATATCCACTGTGGATATCTGGAAGGGGTATCCTGACCCAGAGAGGGATGGGAGCCAAGCCCACACTGCCAGGACAAACTTTCTCTGGCTTTTAACCATTATTCCTTCTCCATTTTCTACTCTGCATGAATAAACCATAAGTTTTTAAAAGCTTTTAATTCAACCATATTCCCACATTGTTTGCTGAAGGCATCCCATCTCCTGCATCCTCAGGAAAGCACCAAAGAAAACATGACTAAGGATTTAATTCCTTTAATAAGAGTAAAGTTATGCTATTTGACCTCTGAAAGAGCTAAATCATCACATGGAGAAAAATCCAGCAAGCAGAGCGTCTCCCTCATCTCCCTCACCCTGGGATGAGGACAGGGATATTTCTGTCCTGAATTTCCCTCTAAATGACACCCCAACAGATGACACCATGCAAATTTATCCTTTGCTTCATGAGTATTTTGGGAAAACAACTGCAAAGAGACATTTGGGATTTCCCAAGGCTGCCAGGCATGTGGCTGCATCCTTCCTGGCCAGCCCAGGACAGGGCCATCTGTCCCCAGGGGAAACTGAGCTGCTCTGGGGCTCAGCTGAACCCTGTGGCTGCAAATCCACACAGCAAGCTCTGAATCTGCCCAAGGCAAAAAGAAATAAAGTTATCTTGGAGGAACTAAAGGAAATGAACAAAGAAATCATTTCTAATTAACAGAAATGTTTGATGGACTCAGAACAAACATGTTGCTCTGCTTTCAAACCCGGAGTTGAAAAGCTATATTTGGGTAAGTTTCAAAACAACACATTCTTACTTTTTATTTTTTTCTCCCACCACACTTCTCCCATTTGCCTTTTTTTTTTTTTTCCACCTGGCAGTGATTATTACCCAAATCCAGCACACACTGAGCTGCTCTCTTTGCATATATTTTGCCCAATTAGGCTGGCACCCGAATTGCCAAACACAGCTCTAAGGGTGACCTCGGAGCAGACCTTTGGTACCTCGCTGCCTTTACCTTCCCATCTGCAAAATGGGAACAAATGTGCTTTGATCAGCCAAACAAATCCATCACTGCTCACCAGCTCTGCAGGACCAAGCAGACACTGGCCTGTTTCATTTGTTTGATTTCCAAGACACATAATAAAAATGTGTATAAATATGTATTTAGCTGGTGGAGCTTTTCTGGGATATTTGGGGTTCTTTGCTTTCTGATATCAAGCAGAGAATCTAAAATGCATATTTAAATTTGACAGGCAGCCTCAGATCGGAGAGCAGACATTCTGGTCCGCTGGGCACATTTAGACATGATTTTTGTGTGTATTTCCAGAGGTTTTTTTCCCCAGCTGTCTCAATGCATATTCACATCTGGGACCAGAGTAGTCTCTGGGGGAAATAACACATTTTCAGAGGTTTCCTCGCCCTCTGCTTGCACAGCCGGGGAGAGGGGGCAGAGCAGCGCAGGAGAGGAGGGTGAGGAGCATCCCTGCTCCCACCACGGATGCTCCAACACCAGAGCAGTCTCTACTGGGCTGATCCCATCTGCCAGGGGTGATCCCTACAGAGCCCTGCATCACCTCATGCCACAGATCGTCACTGCCAGAGATCATCAGTGCCACAGATCACCTCTGCCACAGATCATCATTGCCACAGATCACCACTGCCACAGATCACCACTGCCACAGATCACCATGTGCCACAGATCATCATTGCCACAGATCACCATGTGCCACAGATCACCTCTGCCACAGATCACCATGTGCCACAGATCACCTCTGCCACAGATCACCATGTGCCACAGATCACCACTGCCACAGATCACCACTGCCACAGATCACCACTGCCACAGATCACCATGTGCCACAGATCACCATGTGCCACAGATCATCACTGCCACAGATCACCATGTGCCACAGATCATCATTGCCACAGATCACCACTGCCACAGATCACCATGTGCCACAGATCACCACTGCCACAGATCACCTCTGCCACAGATCACCATGTGCCACAGATCACCACTGCCACAGATCACCACTGCCACAGATCACCACTGCCACAGATCACCTCTGCCACAGATCACCATGTGCCACAGATCATCATTGCCACAGATCATCATTGCCACAGATCACCACTGCCACAGATCACCATGTGCCACAGATCACCACTGCCACAGATCACCTCTGCCACAGATTATCATGTGCCACAGATCACCACTGCCACAGATCACCACTGCCACAGATCACCACTGCCACAGATCATCATGTGCCACAGATCACCATGTGCCACAGATCACCACTGCCACAGATCATCATTGCCACAGATCATCATTGCCACAAGTCATCACTGCCACAGATCACCACTGCCACAGATCACTTCTGCCACAGATCACCATGTGCCACAGATGATCACTGCCACAGATCACTTCTGCCACAGATCAGCACATGCCACAGAGCGCTGTCTCCCTGCTCCTCCAGGTCCTGAGGACCATCCTTGCCCTGGCCACCTCCACTCTCCTTCCCAAGCCCAGCATCCTCCACAGAGCATCCCAGCCAGGCCAGTCCCAGGGAACTGGATGGCACCTCTCTGCAGAGATGGGACTCTGCAAGGAGCCCAGGTGGTGCCTTGTTTGTCTGCTCACACAGGGAGATGGAGGGGAGCAAAGTGGGAGCTCAGGGATGGGCAGGATGGGCAGCAGGAACTCAGGAACGGGCAGGATGGGCAGCAGGAGCTCAGGCGTGGGCAGGATGGGCAGCAGGAGCTCAGGGATGGACAGGATGGGCAGCAGGAGCTCAGGGATGGACAGGATGGGCAGCAGGAGCTCAGGGATGAGCAGGATGGGCAGCAGGAGCTCAGGCGTGGGCAGGATGGGCAGCAGGAGCTCAGGGATGGACAGGATGGGCAGCAGGAGCTCAGGGATGGACAGGATGGGGAGCAGGAGCTCAGGCGTGGGCAGGATGGGCAGCAGGAACTCAGGGATGGACAGGATGGGCAGCAGGAACTCAGGAATGGGCAGGAATGGGCAGGATGGGCAGCAGGAACTCAGGGATGGACAGGATGGGCAGCAGGAGCTCAGGGATGGACAGGATGGGCAGCAGGAGCTCAGGGATGGACAGGATGGGCAGCAGGAGCTCAGGGATGGGCAGGATGGGCAGCAGGAGCTCAGGGATGGACAGGATGGGCAGCAGGAGCTCAGGGATGGACAGGATGGGCAGCAGGAGCTCAGGCGTGGGCAGGATGGGCAGCAGGAGCTCAGGGATGAGCAGGATGGGCAGCAGGAGCTCAGGGATGGACAGGATGGGCAGCAGGAGCTCGGGGATGGGCAGAAAGGGAAGCAGGGGGCTCCAGGGAAACAGAAAGGCTCCCCAGCCGGCCGTGCCTGTGGGTTTCACCCCCGTGCCCTTTCTGCAGGGCCAGCCCCAGGCAGCCCCTGCAGCCTCCTCCCGCCCCACTCCCTCCTTCCTGTCCCCTCCCTCGGGGTGTGTGTGTGTGCTCTGCTGAATGAAAGGCTACCCTTTTCTCCTTGACATCTTGTTAGAATGTGAATACAACAGCTATTGATTTGCATTTCGTGCAAGGAGAGAGAGAAAAAAAAACTAGCTTTTTTCTTTTTCTTTTTTTTTTAAAAAAAAGACTCGCTGAACTCAGATCTCCTGCAGGAATAAACAAACTGGATGGGGCTTGGAGCAACCTGGTCTAGTGGGAAGTGTTCCTGCCCATAGCAGGGGGCTGGAATGAGATTAAACCGGCACAAACCATCCCGTGATTCTGTGAATTGAGCATCAATCGCCCCAAGCTCTGCAGGGACCCACAAGGACCCACCTGACCGTCCTCCCCAAGTGTCTCTTCATCCCTGCAGCCCTTGCCAAGGGCAAACACTGCCAGTTACACCAGGCTGGGCCAGCAGCACCATCCAGCCCGGGGCAAGGCAAGAACAACTGAGCTGGACACGAGGCAACTAAATGAGCAAGAAAAGCCAGGGGAGAAGCTGGGGCTCGGGAGGAGATGGAGCAAGCAGCACTGCTCACCTCTTGATGGTCCTGGTTTGCAGTGCCATCAGCCAAGCTCCTTCCACGCAGGTCCCCAACCATTGTGACACCAACTGTCCTGCCACCCTTCCAAGGGGAGAGTGTCCCACTCCTCCAGAGCAGGGCAAGCACACCCAGCAAGCAGGGAAGGAACCGAGGGTGAGAAATGAGGGTGCTGAGGGCAAACTGCGATGCATCACCTCCCCCAGCGGGGTTGCTGGGGGGATTAATTAGTGTTTGTAAAGCACTTTGAAGATAAATGAGACTGTGGGAGAGCTCCCAACCAGGAGAAGGGGGGAGATGGGGATCAGGGTGTGGTTTCTTATCTGGTGTGCAAGCTGCAGCCCTGGCTGGGCCGGTGCCACGCGGGTGCAGATGAAAGGTAGAACAGGAAAATTTCCGCAGCGTGAAAAAAAAAAGAGAAATCATGCGCATGCTGCTTGGGAAAAATGAGTGAGAGAGAGATGAAAAGATGGGATCTAAGTCTCTAAAAGCTGTAGAGACCTGCTATTGATTCTGGCTTGGGAAGAAGGGGCCTGAACAAGAGCTGGTGTGTTGTTAAGTGCACTTATCTCCTCTTGTTAGATGGCAGAACGGGGCCAGATGGACAGGGTCCTAATTCCCGTCAAGAATCATTACCCACCACATGCTGGATGAGGCACCTCCAAAGATGTGCTGTGAGCACTGGAAAACGAGGCAGCACCAGGAGGTCGGGACCCCACAGCGTCTCTGGAAAACCATTCCAGTGCTGGAGCACCACTTCCCTCAAACAGCTTTTCTTACATTTAAAGAGAATTTCTTGCGCTTTGATCGTGCTCGTTGCCCTCTCTGCGAACTCCTGAGAAGTGCCTGGCCCCTGCTCACCCCCAGGTGCTCCCAGCCGTCCCCCAAAACACCCTCCAGAGCACCCCATCTCCTGGGAGGGATCCTCATGGGATGGTGGGAAAAGACAGTGAGGGAGTTTGCTCCCCTCCTCAGCCGTCAGGAGGATGTGCCAGCGCCAGGAGCGATGAAACACAAGATACCCTCACACAGGTCTTTGATCACAGTAATTATCCACTGTTGTCATGTACAAAACATTATCTCCATGCAGGCATCAGCTTCCTTCTGTGCCACCCCCCATCCCCTCACGCCCCACTGCTCCAGGCTCCCCATCCCACCCTCTCCAAAGATGCTCTCACTAGGACTGGGACAGGATTCCCTTCTCCCAGTCAATGGGTTGAAAGCAAAGAGTTTTTTGTTTGCCTGGCTTTGATCAAAATGACTGAATGTCAGGGAAAAAGCAGGGGGGGAAAGAAAAAAAACAGGGTAGGAATGATGCATCCCTGATCCATAAGCAGGAGACGGTTCAAGGATGAATCCAGGCATCGCTCACTGGCTGCGCGCTTCTAGGGGTTGGGTTTTCTCTTCTTCTTATTATTTTTTTTTTTTTTAAGAATGAGAGAGAAAGAAAACATTTTTTTAAGCTTTGCTCCTTTTCATTTTTCTCTGAGTTCAGTGGCTTTCCTCGTCAAGCCTCTGTAGCTCAGGTAAGAACAGAGGGCTCCAGATTAAAGAGCAACACGGCAGCCAAGCAGAAGCCGTCAAGATAACAGAGAGGACAGAGTCAGGAAAGACAAAGGAGGGAAGTCTGCTTTCTGCAAGATCCCCACTCTCAGCTTTTATGTAGATTACTCCAGAAACAGGGATCAAGCTGATCAAGCTGCACATTTCAGACTCCAATCCCAACCCCCTCCACCTGGATGTGGGGTTCCAGGACAGCGATCAGCACCAGGAGCCCTGGTCTCAGCAGCAGGGCTCTGACAGACATTTAATGCAGCCTGGATTTTTATAGATGCCTGGGTGGGTGGACAGACAGACAGCACGCCAGACTGACAGCTCGAAATACCTCTCTGCACGAGCGTGGGTAGCAACCAAGCGTGGAGCTCCTGCCAGAGCATCTCACGTGCCGGCAAAAAACCCAGCCCTGCAGCTCATCCCAGGGCACCCAGGGAGACGGGTTTGGGAGCAAAATTGGTTCCATCACTCCAGATCCCAACAAGAGCCCAGCAGCTGTGTCCTGCAACATGGCCCACCGCAGCTCCTGCAGCCAGGGGATGCAATATTCCCTCTCAGCTTTGCAGCGTCCAGCCCCAGCCCTTCTCCTTGGCACCAGAAGCAATCTGCAGTCTGGGAGAGGATTTGCTCAGAGCCATCCCCCACATGGGAAAGGCAGGCTCCCCCCCAGAGTAAGGGCCCAGCAGGGTCCACATCTCCTGTGACAATGACTCCAGCAATGACATTCTCTGAGAGTCCCGAGAGGTTCCCCAGGGAAGCCTTCCCTGCTGGCTTGTTTATAGATCTATTCTTAGCTCGACTTGGACTCATTGCAGAAGCAGCAAGGAGCCTTTCATCCCGTGACCCCAAAGTACCTCAAAGAATATGAGCTGAGCCTTGTGGAGAGGAAATATTGTCCTCTCTGTTTGACAGAGGGGTCAGCCACGTGTGAGGCCAGGCAGACGGGCAGCGGGAGGAGCAGGGAATAGCAAACAGGCAGGAGAGGCTTTGGATGTGCACAGGGCGAGAGGCAGCCCAGGGACACCATGAGCAAGATGAGCACAACGAGGTGCATCTGAAATTGCATGGACTGGGGGGGCTCAAAGGACGGAGAGCAGGGGTAAAACTCCAGCTGGAGAGCCAGGGCTTTGTGCTGCTGCTGCCCAGGGGTGAGGGAGATGCTCCTTCCCTTCCAGCAGGAGCATTCTGGGGGTCTGTCTGCTCCCACAAACACACTGCCCTCTGCTTAAGGCACAGGGAGGTGGGAAATATGTGACCAAAACCCCATTTACAGCAGAGCAGCAGGAGGGAGCCTGGGTGGTCACAACCTCCATGCAAACAGCCCCATTCTTGGGATGCTCCCAGGTGAAGGCCATCCTGGAGGTGGTTGTTGTGAAGAAGCCACTGAACCACCGTGTTCTCACTCTGCCCTTTAATGACAACAACTTTATTTCTTTTCTCTTTTTTTTTTAACCATTCTGGAATGGTGCTCTCCCAGCTGCAGGGCCCTGTCCCAGATGTGTGACAGGAACATCTCCCATTAAAGACAGGAGATGCTCGTTGTTGCGTGGCACCCCTAATTTGGGGAGGCAGAGCAGGTGCTGGGAGAGGGGGCACTGCACCCTCACACAGCACAGAAAGTCTTTTCCATATGCTGCCTGATCAGTTATATCAGTTTCTTAAAATGCTATTGCACAGATATTTCAGAGGCATCCTGTAGGACCATCTGGTATGTTATATATTGCACAGAGCCTGGCCAATTCTGGGATCCTGTAATTTTATCTCCTCCATTTCATATGCGGCGCAGGCATTTTGCAAGGCGACGGGGAATGGGGATTTGTGGAGTGACAGAGCGCACGCAAACCAAAAGGCAAGGCCCAAAACCGAGTGTCACTGGCAGCTCCCGCCCATCCCAGGCACTGGGGAGGAGTTTTGGGGCTGCACAGGGATGTTTGGGGTCACCCAGCTGGCCCCCATTGCCCAGGGCAGAGCTCAGCTCTCTCCATCCCTCCCGCTTCCTCCCTGCCTCCGACAGCAGCGCTGCGGGGTGGAGAGACGCCTCCGGCATCTCACAGATGTCCTTTTCCCTGCCTCCCCCAGCTTTTCCAGGCAGCTCCATGGTCCCCACATTCCCCATGGAAGCGATGAGAGCATGGAGCTGCACTCCAGCACGTCTCCCATGCGAGCCCAGCGTCCTCCCAGGAAGGGATGCTGCAGCTCCGTGCTGGGACCATCCCTGCCATTATTCCTTTTTCCAGGTAGAATGTGTATGTCGACTTCTGGAAGTGCCCAAGGCCAGGTTGGATGGGATTTAGAGCAACCTGGGCTAGTGGAAGGTGTCCCTGCCCATGGCAGGAGGCTGGAATGAGGTGAGATTTAAGGTCCCTTCCAACACAAACCACTCTGTGAGGCCTTGAATTACCGTGTGCCTCGGCCCATCCCAGAGCTCACCAGCAAAACCCTCTCTGCTTTGTGGGCAGAGCAGTGACAAGCCTGGACAAGCAGAAATTCCCAAGCTTTCCCCATGGATAGCTCTGTGCTGCAGGAGCAGGGAAAAGGCCAAAAATAACCCCCGAGATTTTGAGATATTTCAAAAAATAGACTGGAACAGGTGGGCAGAGCAGAAAGGAGAAAGCCCTGTCCTCCCAAAGCAACAAACTTTTGATTTTTAAAGTGAGTGCTCCCAGCTTATCCATCACACACTGACAGCACTTTATCAACTCTTCCTCAACTGACAGCAAAGTTTGGTGCTGCTCCGCTCAATTTCTTCTGATTTCATTAGGAAAAGAGACATTAAAAAGGCAGAAATGTTCTGATTTCCTGTGTTTTGCTGGCTCCCTCCTCTGGCACTTGGAAATATTTTTATTTTGTAATGGGTTTGGCCATGAAGTAATTGGAACTATGTCCTGTGTTCTCCTTGGAGCTGCTCTTCAGAACAAGCAAATCTTGCTCTGACTCATCAGAGCACCTGTTTTTAAAAGCCTTTTGTATCCTTGCTATAATAATAAAAGAATAAAGGGAATTGACCCAAAACAGTTCCCTTGCCATTGTCTAATATTAAAAAAGTCAAACACACTTTGAGAAAAGCACTGTCAAGCATAATTAGCACTTAAGCACATCCATGTCACATTACTTAAGGAAGATGCAAGAACCTCAGAGACAACTCCTTGAGTGTTTCCTGCCCAGAAGGGTCTTCCCCAGACCACCATTAATATAACATCAATGTAAATCTGGAAGTCCCATGGATAATTTCCCCCCAAAGGCACATTTTGTGGCTTTATTTGTTTTTAAACAAAGATATGACCCTCTCCTGTGGAGATGTGGCAGAGACTTCACAATGGTTTTGGTGTCAGGCATGAATTTCTGCTTTCAGTTGCATTTTATTCTTCTCTTAGCTCATTAATAAGTGTTAATACCTTTTGTTTGTGGTATTTAATATTCCCCACAGTACTTCAGTTTTGCTTTTGAAAGGGACACTTCAAAGGCTTTTTAAACATTATTTTGTTATTGTTCATGAAATGGTCCTGACAGAAAACAACATTTCCATTCTGGTTTAAAAGTTGTAAACAACCTTTCCCCTTTCTGAAGGAAAAAAATATGTTTATCCATCTACCAAATCCTAGCCAGTGGAGAGCTACAGGGAGCCTGTTAACTCCAGGAGCTCAAGGTGGGAGGTGTTGGAAAATAATAAATAATAATGCTGCTTTCTCCATCTTTCCTCTAAAGTTTAAGGACTCTTGGCACCTCTACCCAGCATATAAAAACAGGTTTCATATTAAAATATGAGCTTGTATTGAGGACATTCACCTTTTTTCCCTGGGTGTGCAACACCTGAATAACCTAATTGAAGGTTCTCTGTTACAGGCCACGTAATTTAAACAGGTAATTAAGAGCAGAAGCAGGTTCTGCTCCCAAAAGGAACTGAGGGTCTCGTGGCAAGCATGTGATTGTCCTCTCCCTTCCCCAAAGGAAAATCTGAGCCCTCCAGAGAGGGGATGAAGTGGGAAAGGAAGGATTTCAGAGAAGGTGGAGTGAAGTGTGACCAGCACAGGGAGGAAACTGCTACTCCAGGGCACAGCAAAATCACCAAAGCCCCTCCAAAGCTGCTCCCTCCTTCCCCAGCACTGAGCCTTTCACAGCTGGAGACTTCCCCTGACCGTCCATCACTCCCCACACTGCTCTGGAACACTCAGCCAGCTACAGGCTACATAAATATTGACAAGGTGCATTCTTAAATAAATAGCTCTGCTCGAGCAGTCGATATTGACCACTTGGAGAAGGCAAAACAAAAAGGCCTGGGGGACAGGGGGTTCCATCCAGTCCCAAATTGGATAAGCACAGAGGCAGCCAGGGCACTGGGGATGGCCCTTTGTTCGTGTCCTGAGCTGGGACATGAGGAGAGAAAGAAAAGCCCTGGAGAGACAAGGAGACAAAATCCTTGCGTGGGAATGATGTCTTGACAAGACATTTGTTTTTCTGGTTCTGCTGCCTTCTGGTCAAGTAACTTGAAAATTCAATAGTGTGAATGGAGAACTGGGGCAAGGGAGGAGCAGGGAGGCAGCGTGGTCCTCTGGGGACAATCCATCACAGAGGCACGGCTGCCAAATCACCCTGGAGCTGCCCAAGCGTGTTTATGGAAGAGATTAGAGAGATCCTTCTGGGGATCAAAGAAAAGCTCTCCCCCAGGACCGCACTGCCTTCAACTCCCAAACTCCCAGAGGACTCCTTTAGCAGCATCTCCTGCAAATATTTTCTTTGGGAGGGTCACAATCCCATGAGTCTCATTAAGGACCTTGAAAGAAAACAACACTTAATTTGAGGGAACCACACTTCACCCGATTTCAAGTCAAAATTCCACACTGGGTTATTTGGATGCAAAGCCTCGAGCCTCAATTTCTAACCCAAAAGGTGTCCACTGGTGCATCCCCAGCGCCCTGCGCCGTAATTAAACTGGAAATTATCATTCTGAGTCACAGCCCTTGTGCAGCCAATGGCATTCATCTCTCTGGTATCAACCCATAAAAAATTAATAACTACAACTGGAGCTTGCTGGAGGAAACGAGCGTCGCAAGTCCCGGGGTTTGGATCACAAGAGTTCAAACCCAACCAGTGGCAGGAACCTTGCAGCTCCTGGCCCCTGGTAATGGGAACTTGCCTATTCTACGAACTCCAAAAGCAATCCAAAGGAGAATCATTCTTTATAATTGTTTTTCAACTTCTCCTCCAGCTGGAGGAATAATGACTGCACAATTCTCCTAACAACATGATCATAATCTATCAGTTCTATGAACTATAGAATGAACCCAAAGAGATAATTGGTGCAGGCACTGAATGATAAACATGTCAAGATTATGATTTCTTTGCTTAAAAATGAAACGAAGATATGATTGGAAATGCCATGCTTGGGGAGTATGAGCAATATTCCCATGCTCCATCATCTAAATTAGTTTATAATTTGCATACACTAGTATTTTTAGGCATTGTTCGAAGGCAGGGGAGCTGTAAAACATTAAGATCCAAACATCATCAGACTTTGTCCTTCAGTGGCACCTTCCCAGTAAAGATCTCACCGTGCATCAGGAGGTCCCATTACCCCGGAGCAGCTGTGGAGGTGCAGCTCTCTGGAGTCTCGGGAGCTTTATCACCTCCTTCCCCAGGGTTTGTGGAGTCTCAGGAGGTTTATCACCTCCTTCCCCAGGGTTTGTGGAGTCTCAGGAGGTTTATCACCTCCTTCCACAGGGTTTTCCAGCCCCAGAGCCTCGCTGGGAGCGCGAGGTGTGCGCACACGCCAGCAGCCAGCTCAGCAGGCAATGAATTCTAGTGCTGCACCTTCCTGCCTGCCGGCTCCCAACGCTCCCACAGGGACGACAAACCCAGGCTGACATTCAGCTCATAACAAACTTAAACCACAGCAAAATTCTCCTCATTTCCATGGTTTATACAAGAGCTGCTGCGCAGCTCTCTGAGGTTATCAGCCCACGGTGCTTTGTTGGGTTAAACAAGAGACAAAAGCGCCGCCACACCAAGCTGTGTTCGCAGGCTGAGGGAGCTTCTGTCTCCCCTCCTTCCCTGAACCCACCTTCACTTTTTTAGCAGCAGTGCCAATGGAAAAGGGAGGGAAAGGGGCACCTCCCAAAACCTGGGGAAGGGATATTTAACTCCCAAATCCAATTCATGCTCTCAGCCTGTGTGACGATGCCCCACACCCCACAAAACTCCCTCTTTTCCCTGCCCACGGCACTTTTTGCAGCTCACGGGGACTCCCCGGAGAGCACCAGGTGGAAATGGAGCCTGCTGAACCATGAAAGAGCAGCTAACAGGTCCCTGTGCCTGTGACTGCTCCTGTCACTGCTTGGAAAGCCCAGCACGGGTGGGAGGCAGAGCCAGACTCGCTGCTCCTTCCTTGTGGCACCTCAGCCCAACACTGGGGTGGCAGTGACAGCGTGGCACGAGCTGCCAGCCAGGTGTGGAGGCACCACCCCACCCATCCTGCTCCAAAGGGGATGGGGAGGAAGGAGAAAGGACCGTGGTGGGCCCTGGGTGGGATTTGTTGCAGCCTCTCGCATGGATCCCCCCAAAGCCCTGCACAGGGAGCAGAGCCTGGTCCCAAAAACCCGGCACACAAAGGGATGGGAACCACAAAAAGGGACATCTCTGCTCTGGGACAGACTCTGCAGGACTCAGGAGCCAGGGGGGAACGCCAGTAAAGGGAGCTTGAAAGATGAAAGCACCGACTCCATCCTTTCTCTGCTAAAACAGAGTCCCTTAAAGCAAGTCTACTGAATTAAAGAGGAAACCCCAGAGAGCCTCCATGCTCATGAATAAATTCAATTTGCCATCTCATTTTTGAACTTATAAAAGCCAAGGGTCTCTAAACAAGAGACAAAGCCTCACACTATGCCTCCAGGCACCTGGAGATGAGCCCTCAGATGGGGCACCAGGCTCCTTGGAGTGCTTGAGCAACCCAGCTCCAGGTCCCTTGTCCCATCTCAGAGCCCCAGTCCTGGTGACCAAACCCAGTGCCACAGAATTGGTCACCAGACACAGTCAGGGCAGGAAAGGAATTTGAATTAAATCTTCCTATGGCATTATTTTTTATTCTGCTTGTATTATGATTATTATTTGCTCATATTTTCCCCCTCCTTTCTTCACGCTGCCTTATCCAGAATTGCAGTGACACATCTGCCTCTGCTTGGGCACTGCTCCCTCACCCACCCCCTGCCAACAAAACAAATCCACCTTTTAAACAGCAGCAAATTAAAATCCAGAATGTGATAGAGGTGCTGAACAGCAGCTGCTTGGCTGAAATGACCAAGCACCTCTGATTTTACAGGTTACAAACCACCAGCAGCACCCCTCCAGTGAAACTCTGCGGGGGTGGCTTGGCTCAGCTCCTCCCAGAATCCTGGACCTGCTCACCTGAGGCTGTCTGAGGCCAGCAGCACCTGAGCAGGTTTGTGATGCTGCTGCAGTGCAGGGAGAGCAGCTCCAGCACATCCCAGCACCGGGGCTGTGGGATGCTCACTGGCACTGCCCCTGCATCTCACCTGCCCAGCTCCTCCTGCTGCGCTCTGCACATTTGGGAAATTTGGGTTCACAGTGGGAGCAGGCCAGAAGCAAATCCAGACAGAGACTCCCTGGGTTTTGCAGATCCCACCATGCTGAGCTCTGTAAACCCTGGTGTTTGTGGCTCTGGCAGCAGAAGGAACAACCAGAGTGATCTGATCACACCCCTCCCTCCTCCAACATCATCTCTCCAGCCCTAGGAGTGGTATTAAAGGCTCCCTGATTTTTCCTGCATTTTGTTGCTGTGTCCCTCGTGTGTTGGGAGCACAGGCAGCACAGCCTGGCTCAGGAGCCAGCACTGAAGTGCTTTAGGAACCCAAGCCAACTGAATTATGTGCTGTAATGTGTTCAAGAAACACTGACACACTTGTCAAACTCTTCACAATTCCTCCTTTCTCTTTCCCTTTTTATTTTTTAAATTTCTGCCTAGCTTTATAGATCATTGGATAACATTCAGAAAATCATGGGGATGATTTTCTTTTCTTTCCCCATCATTGCCATCAAATGAAGTTATTTGTGAATACATCTGCTGGAAACCAAACCAAACGAAACATGACAAGTCTATTTTCACCGTTGGCAAGGCACGGAGGTGCTCACAGCCCCGTGTGCCACGCCTGGCTGCGGCACCAGGAAGGCACTTTTAGGGAATATGGAAAGCAGGGTGTCCAGAGGGTGACTGCAAGAGGAGCTGGGATGGGATTTTACACCAGGGGAAGAATTCTCTAATGACAGAAGGCTCAGGAAGCTGTAATACCCAGGGAAAAGCCATCCTCACTGACAAAATACAGCAGGCTTTGGAGTTGCAACATCCCAGTGCAACCTATTACCAAGTCATTAGCAGTAAAGTAATATTCTAATAGTTAGCAATTTGACTAATAAGCCTCCAAGGCAAAGGAAATGCAAAAGACAAAAGGCTCTGCCTGATGCACCAATTTATCCTGGTGATAAACTCCTGAATCAGAGACAACAATGTTGAGGCTTGCTGAGGTTTGCTGAGGGAATCCTTCCAGAGAAACACAGGTGCTCCTTCGATCTACCTGCTCCTCTGCAGCCACCTCCATCTGCATCACAAACCTCCCGAGGTTACACAAAATAAAATTCCTTTTTTAGCATATCCCAGAGCCCAGACACAACTCTCCCACCTCCCCCCAGCCAAGCTGCAAGAGTCCTTCCCTCTCCCAGCTGTGACTGGAGATTCTTCCCAAAAAGGTGGTTCAAGGGCCAGTGGAGGCTCCTGGACTTCAGATTTCAGAGCCAGATCCTGAGGTTTTGCCAGGGGAACACACAGAAAACCCCAGCAAGGGGCACAGCCCAGGGTGGGAAGGGGAGCCAAACACTCTGGCTTAGGCACACACTATGCCAAGCATGGCCCTTTCTGAATTTAAAATCTTGATGCTTGTGAAATCTCTTTCCCAAGAGGATGCCTGGAATAAATTGTCATCTGATAATAGCTACCAGGTGGTGAGAGAAGGAAAAAAACAGACATGCACAGAATGTTTTGACTTCAAACTCATGTGGATTGTCAGAGAGGGGTTGTATTTTGTGTCCCTTCCTCATGCCCACCTCCCCTTCCCCATTTTTACCCCTTCGTGGATTTTTAAAAATTAGTTTGGCTTTCTTCAAGTCTTAGGCAGATTCCCTGGGGCAGTGGCTGAGGCCAGAGGCAGAGCCCAGAGCAAACCCCCACCACTGCTCAAAGGCTCAGGGGTGGCCAGGCTGGGGTCTCCTCTCTAATTAAGTGAGCAGATGAAGAAAGCCCTGCACAGATATCCCGCTTCTCTCTCCTTCCCCCATCCTTCCTACCTCCTGCCTTATCCATCTGCCCCTTCCCACGCTGGTCCTCGCTCCCCATCGTACCTGTAACCTTTCCCATTAACACCTGCCCAGGCAGGGAAAACCCTTCCTGAGCTCAAAGCATCTGCTCCTCATCAATTTGCCACGAAGCTGCCTCAGCCTCGGGCAAGGAGCAGGCACAGAACTCCCTCTCCACCCAGGATGACATTTCCAGGGCAGGGGAGCAAAGGGCAATCCTCTCACCAGCTTCAGAGGCCAGGGAGAGGCAATGTCAGAGCTCCCTGCTGCATTTGGGGAATGCACATCCCTTTTTTCCTGTTCCAGGAGCCTGATGCTGCTCTGTGTGAGCCTGTGAAGGCACACACACACAGATTACATCTTGTTCCTAGCAGGAAGAGATATTGACTTGGAAAATATCAAAACTGCCTCTGAGCCTGAAGCACTGTCATCTCACAAAACAAAAAAACACACACAAAAAAAATAAATATAGAAGTTGAATCAAAGAAGAGACATTTTACTAGACAGAATATCCGAGGAAATTTGGGTCAGTAATGAGGAGGCCAGCACAGAGAGCAAGAAGGAATTTTAAATGGCATCTTGGAATTCTAGGGATCTCAGCACACCAGGAGGGAGTGCAGCAGAAGCTGCCAGGAGAGCTGAGCTGCTCGGCTACCCTGTGTGGGAGGGGACATCCAGCCGAAGGCACCGAGCAGTGACAACCTGGAGAGCATCAGCCACTCCCCTGCACGAGTGGGAAGAGCTGGTCCAGTGCTCTAGGCACCTCCCTGGGCAGGTCAGTGCTGCAGCAGAACCAAACATCCCAAGCCCAGCCTTGCCTCTGCCTCCACAACTCCATTCCTGCTGTGTCAGACATGACTCAAGGAAAAAGAAAGTGGTCACAGGCAGGCACTAATGATGAGTGCCAATCTAATAACACACATAATGCAGGCAGCTCCATTGCAAGTGTAATTGCAATCATAATGCAATCAATACCAATGGAAACACCGTATTTATACAGGGCCTTTCATCACTCACATGGAATGCAGTCAGTGCCAGTGCAAATATGCCAGCATCTGAAATAAAGTATTTGCCACACATCTCGTGTGCATGCAAACCAAACACTGCATTTGGGAGAGCCTTGGGATGCTGAAGGCTTTGGGAAGTTTCTGGGCATCTGACAAAGTCAGGAAAAACAAAACAAAAATCCTGGGTCCAGCTGTACTTTGGGAAATAATAAAACCTCAGTTCACATTGAATTCTCCTTAGCTTAAGTCACGATTTCCACATTGCTCTGCCTGTCAGCTCCCTGCCCTGGCACATTGCTGTGGTCAGGCAGTCATTAACCTCCTGACGGGGAGAAAATGGGGAGAAATGCTCCTGGCTGCCAGCAGCATCCAAATCCTCCCCACAAGGGCTGCACCAGAGACCTGTGGTGCCGCTTCATCCAGTGATGGGCGAGCACCCAAGCTTGGCATTCCCTGCTGACATCCCTGCAGACACCTGTGACTGGTTCCATTTTAAGGTGAAGCAGCTGAAGGACTCTGACATTCAGGAAAGCACAGCATTCCCAAGACTCTGGAGCCCAGCAGCGCTGGGAGAGAAGAGAAAACCATCCTGCCCTCACTCACCATCCCTTCTGCCCTCTGAATCTGATCCACACAGTCCATCACTGGGTCTTGACACATTTAATGTCTCAGTAAAGAAAAACATGATGTGTTGATGCTCCTGTAAAGCTCTGACAACTGACAGCCTAATGGCTTCTTATTTTTTCCCAGCTGCAGTTTAGAAAATGAAATAAATTTAGGTCCTTAAGCAGTCTGGCTGCTCCATGAGTAAAGTGTTTGCTGCGATCCCAGGCACCAGCTCTGGGCTGCAGGAGCAGGGAGCAAGGCTGGAGAAGGGAAAGGATGAGGGGTGGAAGTGGATGGAGGGGTTGTTCAATACTAATTTATGCATCCAAATCCACCTGGAATATCCTTCTCTTCTGTCTGCCAAATGCAAGAGCAGCACCTAAAACTCCAGCTGCTGTCCTAGCCTGGAAGTGATGGGTGGGGAAACAGGATCCATCCTGTTAGGGTGGATTTTAGGTTAATTGGGAAAAGGTTTTCTTCCAGAGGGTACTGAGCACTGCCCAGACTCCCCAGGGAATGGCCAGAGTGGGATTGTTGGGGTGTCTGTGCAGGGTCAGGAGCTGGACTGGATGATCCTTGTGACTCCTTGCAGCTGAGGATACTCTGTTATTGTCTGAGGCCTCTCTGTTCCACCCACACTGGGAGGGTTGGTGTTTCCTGGGCAGTAAAAGCTGCACAATGCAAGCTCCGAGGTCTATTAAGCAGCGCTGCTGTAATTAGGCTAAAGCAGTGCATGGCCACAGGGCTGGGAAGCAATGATGGAAAACCTTTCCAGGGAAAGGGCTGGGTCCTTGTGGAGCACACCCCAACCATCACTCAGCTCGCCCAGGCATTATCCAGCCTCAAGACAGCAGAGTGGAAACCCTTCCTCTGAAAAATTCCTGAGGCCCTGCGTGATGGAAGAGTGACAGTGCTGCAGACAGAGCTCTTATCTCACCACGGAGCCTCTGGAGGGCAGGAAAGGAGGCTCAGGAGCGGGACACCACTCCCAGCAGCTCGGATGCAGCTCTCTCCTGGATGCAGATGAGGAGGGATGGGGGTGGTGGGATCCTGCTGCCTCTCCCCCCACCCATTATAGTCACAGTGGGACATGACACCCTCTCCAAAGCATCACACAGCTGCCCAGCCCAGGCACAGAGCTCCCAGCCATGCAGATTTTGGGAAGCACGGCAGCAGCAGCATCATTTAGAGGGAAATGCAGAGGAAAGAACAGCTCTGATCTTAATAATGTGGAACTCTCACATTCAGCTAAAAGCCATTTCTCTTCTTTTTTTCCCCCACAAATGAACTCCTCTTAGGCCATGAAATCTTGGCCCCTGTTGCAAAGCACAGCTTTGAGGGTGGAAGCAGCCAGAACCCTCCAGCCTGTGCCAGTGAGCAGCAAACCCCAGGGACTCAGCCTGAAGGCTCAGGGGACCCCTTTATGGTCCCACAGCTTCCCACTGGAGGGCAAAGCCAAGCAGAAACACAGGACAGCTGCAAAGCCAACAGACACAAACCCTGCTGCATCCCCCACAGCCCAAGTGCAGTGTGGGGTGGGGCTGCAGCCCCTTCACACACCCCCAAAATCCTGGTGGTGACAGGGGAAGCTCACACAGCCCCCCCCAAGCACTGTCCCTGCACTCACAGCCCAGCTGGAGCCTGGTGGAACCTGGTCCATCTGCACACACCACACCCCCCGGGCACACTGTGGAGCACAGACTGTTCCTTTCAGCACTTTTCTCGCCCCAAATTCCCTGCTCTCCCCCTCCCTCACTGACAGAGGCTGTTTCTTCTCTTGATCCAGGCCAGCTTCAAAACCAGGGCTACTGCAGCATCTCTTTGCAAGTGGTGTTTACTTCTCTAAATGCATTCCTCTCCGTTCTCAGAATGACCCCACTTCTTTTTGGAAGCACCCAGGACTTGGAAAAGGGATGAGAAGGGAAAACAGTCTGCAGGCTACTCTGAGGCCAAAGATGTTGAGATTTTCAAAGAGGACATTGAGGAAAGAACGTCCTCTTTGGGACATCTTAGGAAAGAAAAGGTGGTGTTAACTGCTCTGAAGGGAGCAAAGGGATGGGAAGCAGTAGAGGAGAAACTAGTGAAGCTCCAAGGCATTTGGAACATCGGGGGCAAGGGCAAAAGCAACCTCAGCTCCCTGGATCTGATATGGATGAGTTCATCTCAGCTTGGGAAAGTTATTCCATTCCTCCATGCATTCCCAAAAAATAGCTGTGGCTGTAAGAAAAGCAGGTTTGGGAAAGTTTGGGAGGGCAGGGAAAGGCAGAGAGGAGGAGAGTGAGAAATTGAGGCTCAATAGCTGCTGGGAGCAAGAGAAGGGCCCAGTCTCCTTCTGAGCATGGCCAGACACATGGAGTGATGAAGCCGCCAAGAAGTTATAATCAGGACTAATAGTTTGAGGTTCTTAATATTCCTGCAATCCAATAAATCAATGGTGCTAAAGACGAGCGCGGGAAGGCGAGCGGGGGATTGACAGCACAAATTAGGTTGGGCTGCAGGGAGACATTTCTCAAGCAGTTGGTTCCGTCTGAGCTCACAGGCAGCTCTGAAGAGAGGGGCAAGGTGAGGATGATGCAGAAACATCTCTCAGGTGATCAGACATCTCTCCTGTCCCCACACCTCTCCTGGCATCAGCTGCCCCCAGGGTCCTCTCGGTGCTCAGGAAAGTGGGAGCAGCCCCACCCATCCCACAAATATTAACTACTTGTTCACCCCGCTGCTCCCCAGGCACTGAGAGGATTAGCTCAGTGTTTATTTATTTATGGGTATGTTTAAACCATCATTGAAGTGCCAGGAATTAATTTTAGAGATATACAAATGCTGGGATTTACAAGAGGATTAGTACCCTAAAACAGAGCTGGTGCTATTCCTCCTCTGATCCTCCCGAGTATCCCAGGAAAGACTGTTGTGTTCTGGGGGAAAACAGTGATGCATAACCTTCAGATTAGGGGGAAGGGAATAAGACAGCCTAGCTCTTCCAAATCCTCCAGAAGACACCTTGCAATTACAGGAGATCTAGATCAGATCTTAAGCAAATACCACGGCTACAGCCTCAGCCAAGTTATAAAACATTCCTGCGGAGGGAATCCACGTTCAGCATCCACTTCTGAGTTCAGGACTAAGAGGCCATACAGACAGTTCCTACAAAATTTAGCTTATTCCATGCAAAATTCAAACTTGTCACAGCCCAGAATGTGTTATCAGCATCAAAAATGGGGTGGACAGATGTGTTTCCATGCACTTATCCCTGTGTTAGCCACAGGACATCTGCAGAGAAACCGGAATATTCAGCCCAGTTATCTCCATCTTCTGCTCTGTCCTCCAGAAATGAAAGGACCAGACTCAACACTTGAATCTCTGTATCCCTTGTCATATGGAACTTTTCCAGCTCCTTAAATCATTCTTGTCTGCATATGACAAGGGATTGGAAGGGCTGAGATTATTTATCTTAAAAAGGAGACAAATAGGAAGTCTTATGATAAATGTATATGAATTAATGAGTGAGGGAGACAAAGTACATCTAGTATTTCTACCCTCCCTGCCTTGCAACACAAGAAGTCCCATTTGATTCCACTGAAATAGTGACAAATTCAAAACTGATGAAAAGAAACACTTTCCCTAACCAGCCTATGAAATCCGTCAAAGCCTGGAGCTCAGGAGGTTTCAAAGACATTTATATCAATAACACGGCTCTCCAGAGCTAATGGTCAATGCTAATGAAAAGGAGAGAATGAGTTTAAGGCCCTCTCTAATGACTGCAGTAGGCTGGATAGAAGTCCTGGATTTAGCCAGAAATTCCAACCTGAAAAACTCTCCTTCACATATTTGCAAGTCAGGTGCTGCGTGAATTTATTAGGGGAGAATGTTGTTCCCAAATCCTCTGCTCCTGCCTGTGTTTCAGGGCCCATCTCACAACCCTGCTCTAGGCACTATGAATTCAAACATTTGTGTTTCCCTTCCTACCCTCCCACCCAGGTAAAAGAGTACAGTGAGGTCTGGAAAGCTTGTTTGTTGTACAGCAGGTTTCAGTCCACACTGGAGCTGCAGTCTGAGCTCCACAGTACTTCTTATTTCTTGTCAAAACTCATCTATGTTCCTTACCCCTGAATTACCAATACAGGAGAGTACCAGTGCTCTATATTTCCTGGGAATTGTTCCTTTGTCTTTGGTCTCTCACTATCATGATTGTTATTGATATCAAAAGCAGTGCCCAGAGACTTCAAACAAGAAGAAAACCTTGATTAAGTAGACATTGTAAGAGATGGTCTCTGCCCTAGAAAGCCCAGATACAAGAAGAAAAGAAAGATTTGAAAATATCCTCAAGGTCACAGAAGGAATCTGCAGCACATCCAGGGGAAAAAACGGTGCTGAGCCATCCCTGTCTGAAACTGACCCCATCCTGATGTTTTCACATCACCTGTGGCTGCAAGTTTAATGTGCTGGTTCTGCATCTGCTGTGACAGGAGCGAGCCTGGCCCAGCACATCTCCCTCCTTAGGGTCTTAAAACCCAAAACATACACGTTACAAGGATGTCAGCTCCTCCTTTCCTGCATTACCACAGCTTCCTTTGCTTCCCACCGTGTTCTTCATGCTTGGTGAGGACCTCTGCAAGTGACAGCTTCTCTGTCTGAGAAGGACATTAAACTCGTAATATTAAGGCCAGGTAATTAAGGGCAGCTCTCCAATGAGTCCTGATAATAGACTGGGGAGGTCAATGGACCAAGTCAACAAGAGGGATGGACTCTTCCCAAGGGCAGCTCTCCTTCTTCACTGACACAACTTGGGACTTTATTAGACAACAGAACTCAGAGAGTGTGAAAGTCCTCCAGCACCTCTGAGCATAAATCACAACCCAAAAACTACCTGAGCAGAATGATGCTTCCCTACACAAATACACTGCAAAACACTGGGCACATTTGTCCTGGCCATCAGCAGCTGCAGTGATCACTGTAAGAGGTTTGAACACAGCAGAATGTTCTTTACTCTGGAGTGTAACATGCCCATTATTAAGTGCTATATAATGCCGAGCTCCTGCTGTAAAAGGGTCTTCAGAAATGACAACATAAAGAATTAACGGCCTCCAAAACAGGGCTCAGGTGAAACCTGATAGTTAAAGCTGGGAGAATTTTATATCAAAATCCTGCAAGTTTCACAGGAGCATAACACAAAGCCATAAATCACATTGGCTCTGCTCACAAGGTTGGTGGAACTCAGGAAATATAAAACCCCAAAACTTTTGATGAACATCCCAAGTCCTGAGCTTGTTACATGGTTCTGAGCCACTGTTTGTCAAATCCTGTTTACCAACACACCCTCAAATAATTCACGGGCTTCTGCCAAGTGTAAGGAAAATACGACTCAAATTAATAAAGTTACAGTGCTGGCCCAAAGCAGGTGTAACATGGGGATGGCACGTGGAGGATATGGCTTGAAATGCCCAAGGAATGAGATCTCTGACTGCTGTAGGAGTCCAGAACTGGGATACAGCCCTGCAAACCAAATCCCTCTGCTCAAAGCAGGGACAGAACCATTTTTTACCTCCACCCTGTGGGTTTCAGCATGGAAATTATAAGGAAGTGCTGAAATATTAAATAAAGGCCGTGAAAAAAACATACACACACAAACCAAAAAAGAACACAGGCACTGCAAGCACTCAGAGAGGATTATTCTTCAACAAACCACCAGACCTTTACCCCATGTGCTCCATCCCCTGTGTCCTACTGATGCCTTGGAGCAGCTACCTAGAACAGAGGCCAGACAAGATTGAGACAATAAGAGTAGGTATTTATTAAAGGTCTTCAATAGATACACCCTGGGCAGTCAAAAGCCTCTGAGAGGGGCTGCACCCAGGCTGGATGACAGTCACAAGTTTTTCAGACAGATAAAAGTTTGGTTTATTTGCATATCAGGGGTTAATCCTCCAATCCCCCAGTTACAGGTTCAGGTAATGAAGTAATTTACCCCCAGATTTTTCCCCTCCCCACTTCTGTTTATACTTTTTGGTGCCTGAGGCTGTTTTGTGTCCCTGGATCTCAGGCCTCAAGGGATTCTTTTGTCTGACCAGAATGTGAAGACAGTTAACTACACTTTATATGGAGTTTAGAGTTAAGTATTAATGCAGTTCAGGATTTGAAAAATATTAAAGGCTAAAATCTTAAGGCATCACTGCCTTGCCCAGAGGAGCCCAGCACTGCACGGCCCAGTGTCCAGTGCAACCCCTGTGAGACATTTTGCCAGAACGTGTCTATTAGCAAACAAAATCCGACACAAGGATAAAGTTGGTGAGGAGTTTTAGCGGTTTCATTTTGGTGTTGTTGTTTCCCCTGGCCATGGATTATGGATCTGTGTGGAGAAGAGGCAGCAGCCACGGCTGACGTGCCGTCCCTCAGCCGGGGGTAATGTACGGCGCTGCCGGGATCCGCAGGTAACTGATGATCCCATCTGGCACGGGAGCGGGGAGTGATTGATTCACTCTCCATCCTGGTACTTAGACTTTTCACCCTCAACAGGCCACAAAGCCTCGTTCATCATCTTCATCAATCAAATGGGCAAATATCATTAAATCTGCAGGCCACAAGCAGCATCATTTATATTTTTGTCTTTTTTTTTTTTTTAACTTTGTTTCAAAAGTTTGTCACCTCCTCTTCCCACATCCCCTTCTGAAAAATAGTGCTTCCACCTGCCAGGAATTCAGTGAGGCAATATGCAGAAGCTGACCCATGAGAGGAAGGGAGGGTGCCAGGCTTTGGGGCCCTCACTCCCAAGCCACGAGGGATGCTCAGAGGAGTAGAGCATTCTCAAATTCTCCAGAGCTGCCAAGCATCAGCCACAGCATTGCTGTGTGACACAAACCAGGACAATTCCTCAGAATTCAGTGGAGCAGTGGTGACCTGTCTGTGCTGTTCATCTGCCCCATAACTTCCCAGGGACAACGGATATCTCCAGTTTGCCACCGCTGTGTATTTAAACATTGATTTTTTTCCGTAATGCACTTTTTCAAAGTCACTTTTTCCAATGTGGAAATGCACCAACACCACCGAGCACCAGATGTGCAGGAAGGGGATGTGAAACCCATCAAAAATGAGGGATAGGTTTGAGCCCATCCTGAAAGAAGCTGACAATTCCCTATGGCAGGTTCCCTCTTTCCCAGAGCTGTGTGAGCTCACTCTGTTTATCCCAGGGCTCTGAGCAGTCCAGAGTCAATGCTGAATGGGTGGATGGATGGATGAACAGCACTGCCAACAAGTTCACTGCCTCCCCTCCCAGCAAGACACTCCATTAGAAAATTTTTTCAAGAAATAAAAAGAAAAGCAACTGTAAACACTGGGAAAAATAATCTGACTCAGGGAAATTTCCAGCGAGTTCAGAATAGCCTGGAGTAAAAATCCATCTCTAATGTGACTGAAAGAGCCTCGTGAAGGAACAGATGCAGCCTGTAAATTAAATCACCAAGAAAGGTTGGAGGAGCCAAATGAAATCTCCACCTGCCATTACTTCTGAGGCAGAGACAGGGCCGGGCACAGGGAAGGAGGGCGATGGATGGGCAGACGAATCATTTTATTAGCCTTAATTGCCATTTCAATACCATACCCATGTCTCCACATAAGCCTTCATTCTCTGCAAAGTTGTCAGTTCATGTCCTGAATGGGCCAGGCTTGTTATCAGCAAGGCGTTTACAGCCCCTGGGCTGTGCATTAATTAAAAAGGCTTTGTGCTGAGGCTCATTCATTAGCACACTGTTCCTTTAATCACTGCCTCTTCAGCCACCAGGACAATCTATAAATCTCCTCAAATATGAAATAATGAAGTGGAATGGTTCAATTTATTACAATGTAATAAGGCAGGATAATGTGGGGGTGGACAGGGTGGCACTGGAGCTGTCTCCTTGCCCAGTCTTCCCACCTGGTTACTGACAGGAGGATGCAGGACAGGATGGAGAATGCACAGGACACGGATCTTCCCATCTCCTGCCATCCCCCCAACACAAAACCCAGCATGCCACAAGTCACTGAGAATGATGCTGAAAGCCAGACGTGGTTCCTTGAGGTTTTGACCTGAAGAAGTCCCCGAGATTCTGCTCTTGGACGCAGATACCAGCATCCATCAGCAGTAAGGAAAGTTTCTCACTCTCATCTTTTTTCCCATTTTCACCCCCATTTCCCCACCTCTCCCTGTTCCACCATTCCTGGAAGGATCCAGGTTGAGCTGGACAGGCAAGTGCCAAGGAGCAGATGTTCTAGGGAACATCAACAAGCTCCAAAAATCCACATATTAACTCAGCACAAAGCTCCCGTTTCCCCTCTCATGGCTCATCTCCCAGCAGCTGGGCCCTCCAGTCAAGCTGCCAAATAAAATGTGATTGTACACATTGGGTTAATTAACAAAGGGAGAAGGGGAAACACTTGCCTGGCTTTGCATTTCCTAAATAAATGCATCAAGGACACCTAACTAGTGGGGGGAGGCCAAACATGAGGTTTGCTCTCCAAGAAAATTGGAGACTAAAGATGCCAGGGGAAGAAACAAAATTTCAGCTATTCTAGAAAAGCAGCCACGGCATTCAAAAAAAGAGCAAAATGAAAACTGCCCATAGAAAAGTTAACAAAAGCTAATTATGCTCTAGCATAGAAGGGAAGCATTTAGAGAAAAGCAGGATTTGTAAAGAAGATTGTAGTGGGTTTTGAAAAGTTACTTTTCCCTGTCAAAAGATACCAAGTAAGAAACATTGAGTTCACACAGTAACAACTCTACATTTTGCCATTTTATTTTCATTGCTTTCCCTATTCAGTCCTAGAAGGCCTTGAATTCATATGCACCATTATATAATTAATATGATTATTAATATAATTAATACAAGTTTTTGATTTATCCAAAATTCATTCTGAGGGAAGCGAGTTGTGATAAATTGACAATAAGAAAAAAAAATTTAAACTATCAGAATATCCCATATCAACACTCTGCTTAAAACTGAAATTTGTCTTAAAGCCTTTATTTCTGACCCCAGGTTAGGATTGTTCCAGGTTTTTCCACAGGGAATATGCAAGCCATAAACGTGAATCTTTCTAACTGACCCAGCTTAACCCTGCTGGGAGGGGGTGCCCTGGCCCAGGAAAACACTCAAGGGTTTCATTTTTTTCTCCCTATTTATTACCAGAAGTGCATTCAAATGCTGATAGAAAATGGGAAAATTATTCTTCCTGTGTTAAAAAGGCCCAATCGTACACATTGCTCAAACCCACAGCTCTTTAACACCAGCAATCTGCTAAGTGCTAATTTGTCAAGACAAAACCTTTCATCTCCAAGGCTCCCCAAACGTTTCATTTGCTTGAGAATCACTCACCCCACCACAATAAAATTCCAGATCATCCACACAGCTCCACAAACTGGAGGTTTGGGTTCCTCTTCCCCTCCAGGAAGGGCTCCTATATGAGAAGGGCAGCTAATTACTGCTCAAGTCAACGAATTAACCCTGTCCCTGGCTATTCCATGAGTTTCAAGGTGCTTTTTAGAGGGAACAGCGTGGCAGGGTCCTCACCATCAGAAAACTCTATTACACGGATCTTCAAAAAAGCTCATTACTACAAAGCTACCAGCATTCAATCCCATTAATAAAACACATCGGTGTATAATTATAATATTAGGCACTTAAATTGCAGTTTTCATCTGCAGCTCTCAAAGTATTCTACCAGAGTAAATTGAGTCCCCCCCTAATTTGGGCTGGTCAGAGTTTTCTATTTGAAGCCTTTCCTGACAGAGAATTTGATTTTGCTTTTGAAAAGAAAATCGTGAAAAAGATCTGTTCCTCCTCAAAATGGTAATTTCCTTCAGGTGAGGGATATGCAAGGGGGAAAAATCTCACAAAATCTATAAAATTGGATGGGGAGGAAGAGTTAAAATACTGACAAGAAAGGAATAGCCATAATCTATAAACTTTTTTTAATCAATTTTGCTGCAAACCATTTGGGGTGTGTTTGTACATAATCCAACATTTGCATTGGAGTTGTCCCGCTTGCAACATCGTATCAGGGATATAAAGGACAAAAATGCTTCATTTTGTGGACAAAACCACCCTGTGAGCCATTTTCCTTCTCTGATGGAATCACCAAACTGGGAATCTCCAGATTCCTAAGAGCTGCTCTGTCATACTGTATTAGGAATGGCAAAAGTACGACACAGACTCTCTAGCCTTGGCTGTAAAAGAGAGCAAGTTTTATTCTTCCAGATCTTTTTATAGACAGTTCTGAGAAGATCCAAAAAGGTAAAACTCTCATTGATCATGAAACCAACACATCACCATCATTGGGCAGTTGGGAACAGCACCCCTTGACTGTTTCTTGCAAATAAACAACAAGGAATAAACAACACCTGCAGAGGTTGTTTTCCTTCTCCAAGGACTGTTTGGATTCCTCCTTATGATTTCTCAGGCCAGAGTGAGAGAGTTGTGTACTTGACTTTCCCACAGGCTCAAGCTAGTGCCTGAAGCCTAAAAATCTCTGATTTGACCGCTGTGAGATCCCACACTGCTCCCCACGTTTGGGCTGTTGGGGACAAAGCCACGCTCTCTGCGAGCTGACAGCGGCACTGCCCCTGACTGATGGAGGGTGGCAACCACTCCCTCCAGAGCCACATCTTGGCCCATGCCAGAACAAATCTGCTTCCAGCAGACAAGGAAGCTGAGGAAATCAGAGATGACAATAAAAGCATTGAGGAAATCGTCTGTTCAGGGGCCAGAGCCAGGCGGCACAAGGGGTTCAGCGTTAATTTGTGAGGAGACCTGTGCGCTCGGGAGGTTATGCCAGGAATACCACTGGAAATTATATCACCATGGGCTCCCACCAGGCAGCTCCCTCACAAACCTGTTCCCTGGTAAACACCAATCTTCAGTAATTCCAGCTATTAAAAACCACTTAAAGAGGACTCAGATCTCATTTTGCAGAGAGCGCAGGGGTCTCGAGCACTGTTTTTAAAGTTTTCCTGCACTGGAGTTAACAGTCTATGGCTTTGATATGTTCAGCTGCTGTGCTGCTTCCAGGTTTATTAAATTTACAGCCAGAGAGACAGCATGGCTTGTTATTTTTCCCAAAGAATCCCCAGAAGAAAGGCAAAGTTTATCAGGCATCAATGCAAGCTGCAAGCTCGGAAACCATGGGTGTCCAGGAGAGCCTTTTCCTAACAGCACAGAACAAATCACTGCTCCATGCACACATTTATTCAAATCTCAAAATATAATTATGTATGTGGTACCCCCACAATCACATCCACCTTTGGACACTCACATTGACAACAGTGAACAGATTCAATGATCAAATGCACTCTCTACCTGCTAATAAGGGATAAATACCACAGCAGCACCTTTGGGCACTGGGAAATACCCCAAACCCTCCTGTTCTCCAATTATTTATCCCCACAGTTTTCTTCTGAAGAAGGGGCTTGGTTTTGACATGAAAACATGACAGAAATTAATTTTTCCCCCCGTTGATGACCAAAAGCTCCTTTTTGCTGAAACTGCTTTCCTATAAAATTAAAATTAAACCCTTTTTGTTGGATCTGGAGAGATTTTATGGCCCATCCTCACACTTGTTTGGTGACCAAGTGGCTCACAGGATGATGCATCTCCAGGTTTCCCACGGTGCTTCCAGGTTTTGTGTGAAGGGAGATTCACCCTCAAGACAAATAAGAGGATTTAATGCTGCTCATCACAGACATCCTTGTGTTGTCTGGGTAAAATCCCATTAAATCCATCCCACTTTTTGCAAACTCTGAGGAAGGAGAAGAAAGGACAAGGCCAGGCACAAACCAGCACCGTCTATTGTGCATCACAAGGGGAAGAGGTTGGGCTCTTGGGACATTTTTCTTTTGGCACTTATTATCTTCTAAACTCCGCAATCTATACAATAGCTATGTTTGTAATCACTCGAAAATTTTCAATTAAATGTAAAAAACCAGAAACAAGTAAATCTATTCTCTCTTTTGACTGTTTTATTGATTAAAATGGATGCCTGAGCTGCGGCCACTGAACCATGAAAAGCAATCTGTCTTGGATGGGTAAGAGATCGTTAGGAAATCGTTGTGCTGAGGCAAGAATAACTGTGCATGTACACACACGTGTGGGGCTGGGCACAGATACCCACATGCTTCCATGGAAAAAGCCACCTGCAACGAAAATTGTGTCTATATATTTCACTATCGAGCTCAAAGCAAGCTGAGGTGTTAGCCTGTCACAAGACCTCTCGTTTTTCTAAGTTTCATCATTTCCCTCAGCAGCCAAACCTCGTCTCTCTTGCTGAGGAACACAAAAAAATACACGAGGTGGGAGAAGAAAAACCTCAAGGTCTGTCATGTGTTACAAGCTCCAAGAGCAAGGAAACCACTCCTTGGGTCATTAGGAGATTTTCAGGATGATGTCAAGGAGATCCTTCAGTTGATGTTTCAGCTTCCTTTCTGTCCCTGTCCTTCCAGGGCAAAGTGGAGGATGTTAAACGAGTTCTAGACATCACCAGGAACACCCAGTTCTACAAAGCCTGGCTGGATTGGGTGTGAGTTAACCTAAGGCAAGGCAAAGGAGGGAAAAAACTTCCCAGATGAAGATTTTGCCATGAGCCCTCGCAGATTCCCAGCCTGCAGCGGAGCTATCTAATATCGGCTCCTAACAGCCACGGGAACAGATGGAGAACACTTCTCTCTGCACTGACAATACTCTGCTTTTGAAGCAAGACTATCCTGATATCAACTCTGTTTTATCTCAGCACCTCAAGTTGAAGCTTAAATTAACCAAACATTGTTTTTGGTTTTTTCTGTTGTAGCCCATCATGCAAGCCTCGATCTGCTAATTCTCAGCCTTAGCCAGAAAATTCTCTTATTTGCTTAAGCCAGTCCAGAGCCTGCTCATCCCTAGGAATCAAAATCACCCAAGGGAACAGCCCTAAGAGAGTTCAGGCTTGGAAGCTTTGCTGCAAAGCACAGCTCTGAAATCCTCAGCTGATGCTCATCCTCGCAAACAGGAAAAGCAGGAAACTCCTTTCCAAAATCCACTTCCTAGCAGGTTTTTGAAGCCTGGGAATGAGGCCACAGCAGCTTTGTCCCACCAACACAGGTCCAGCAGAGGTCTGTCCTCATGTCAGCAATGGAAAGATCAACAGCAGCCACTCCCCTGTCCAGGAGATCTGGGAGAGGCAGGGATGTGCTCAGCATTGACTGAGCCAGGCTGGAAGGCTGGGAATGCTCAGCAGAGCAGCATCACTAATGAGTTTAGCCCTGAAAGAAGCTGTCATTCAGGAAGGAGGGGAGAGCCACCTCCCCACACACTCAGCACTGCTATTTGCTAATGGGATGAACGAGGCACAACAGCAGATTCTGGCTGACTCACGCAGTTTGTACTTTTATTGGGTGCCTTTTTCCATCCCCCCCTCTAAAGTGCAAACAATGCACAGGAGCAGCGCTGAATGAGAGTAGATCTTTGGGAATGGTGCTCCAAATCATTCCTATTCTATTATTTGGGTGTGAGAACTCTCAGACCATGACTTCATCTTGTGCTGCAGGCAAAGGTCAGCAAGGGGTGCTCACAGACACTGGGCAGCTGCCAGGTGCTTTGGAAAGAGAATAATAATAATAATAGTAATAACAGTAATAGTAATAATAGTAATAGTAATAGTAATAGTAATAGTAATAGTAATAATAATAATAATAATAATAATAGCTTTAATTAAAAAAAATTGTAAGAGAATAAACTTTTAAATCTTCAAACTGGACCAGCCTAGAAAAGCCCTGCCAGTTTTGAGAGGGCAGTAAAACCTCTAGTGCCATCACCACACCACAAAGCATCACACTAAAATAGCAGCAAACACAAACTGGAGGGGGTCTGGAGCCCCACACATGTGCAAGACCACACAGATGTACCAAGAGGAGGCACTGAACGGGTTAGCAGCTCTCAGATCTTTTAATATATTTTCCCTAATTAAGCTGTTCAATTCGGCAGCTTAAAGAGCTGCCGATAGCTGCTACAAATTGATTTATCTTTTGATGAAGGTAAAATTTGCTGGAAAAAAATGAGAAGCAAACAACATATGGGTTTGGGAGGGATTAAATTACTTTGTCTTGTGTTAAGATTCAAACATATTCTGGAGGCAGGATGAATCTTTTACAAGTAAATTGTTTTTATACTATATATCCTTTTCTTTGTAAACAGAAGGATCCTCATTTACACATCCACCTACAATACCTGCGAGGTAACAGAAGCTGATCCTTAAAAGCCAGATGAGATCCAAGCTTTCCGTGGGCACAAAAACACAAATAAAAAGCAATCATCCTGCAACCCCCCACCTAGGGTGGGGGAGAAAAAAACCTCCTGGGAATACAATAATCCTTAACAGATATAGCCTAAAGCAGTCTCCACATGGAGGATCATGACCAGCTTGGGACATCAGGGCTCCAAAACTGCACTGAAATTCCCAATCCATCCCTGCCTGTGAGCTGCAGTCCCCTTGGACAACACAAGCTTAGAGTTTAACACCACCACTTCGTTATTCTCATGATGCTTTACTCATCAGAAGGAAAGATAAGGTGAAGAGGGATAAATATTAAGAGTAAATCACAACCAGGCTGACAAGACCAAGCAACAGTAGCAGCCAGAGCAGGGTAATTTGCCTGATCTCAAATGAGGAGTTTCCCTGGTGGATGGGATGTTACAGCCTCAGGAATGAACAGGAAACCAAACACACTGAGCTCTGATATCCCCTCAAACACAGATCCTTCTTTCCTCAGCAATGCTGTGCCCATCTCCCCTCTGCAGCAGCAGCAAGGAAATTCCTCTGTGTGCTCCCTCACTCCAACCCAGCTGCAGAGCCTCTCCAGATCTGTGTCTCCAAAAAATGAGTTAGAGTTCAGCAGGAGGGATGCAGCAACACCCATGGGGGGGTTGCATTTATTAACTGTTGCCCCCCACATCCCCTTTATCAGCTGTTTTGGACACACACATTTCCTACACAAACACATGCCAGACAACTGAGAGTGGATAATTTGCCCAGACAGGCAGTAAATACATCCCATCTCATGCTTCCTCTGAGAATAATGTGCTTGCCAGTGTCACCTGTCATGTAAATCATCACCTTGCAATTTATCCTGAGCTACATTTCAACTGCTTCTGGACCAAAAAAAGAAAAAAAAAAAAAAAAAGAAAAAGAAATCCTCAGAAAGTCCAGTAACTCCTTCTGTGAAACATGGATGCTTCTTCCCTGGACAATATTCTGAATTTATTGAGGAAAAGACATCTACTGAATTTATGGCTTCCCAGCTGAATTTCCAACTCTTAGATTTAAAGGAGTCCTAGACTTTCTCTGAGCTGTACAGAAGACATTTACATAAGTTTTTGTGCAACATTCCTTCAGCCTCTCTCACCATATGAGTAGCCATCAGCTACCCACTGTTACTGCAACTCAACAATTTTGAGGTGGATTTGAAAAATTCCATGAGTTGCATGAGAAATGACACACCTGTGATTTTTTTCCCCGCCCATGGCATTTTTTATTTAAATATTCCCTCAAAACCAGAGTCGTAGAAAGAATTGAGGTTGATGGCGCTGCCTGGGCTGCCGCCTTTCAAGGGGAAAAGAGAAATTATATTTTCTTTCCAGAAGGAAGTACAGAAAAGTTCCCATGGGAGCTTTCCACTAGAAAAAAAATTTAAAAATCCAAGATATGTTCCCCAGAAATCCATTTTAAAAGGTGCCATGGGAGGTTCTCTAGCAGAAAGTGTCCCTGCAGAGGTTTGGAACAAGATGGCCTCCAAGGTCCCTTCCAAACCAAACCATTTCATGATTCTCTGAATTTATTCCCAGCAGAAATTCCTCCAGCCAGCTGGGCTTGTTGAAAAGGTTGGATCTGAAGAGGTCTTTAGGCAGCTTAAGCTGGCTTGGGGTGCACAGTCCTGGAGGACCCCTTTAATCTGCGTCCTCTGGCTGCAGAGAGAAAAAGCCCCGTGCACATCTGTGTCTTCTCAATTTTGTGTTCAAAACACTTGAGAATCTCTCTTTTGTTCCTTGCCTGTCTCCCTTAATCCTTGCCTCAGTCATTATTCAATATTTGGTTTTGTGACTACATTATTTAACTTGGCGGAGCGTTTTGGGACGTAGTTTGCATAAAAGCCGCTATTTTTAAGCAGCGGAGGGGACCATCACTGAGGCAGGGAGGAGACAGCAGTGACAGCAAAGAGGAGACCAAAGCTTCACCCATCAGGAAAAAAAAAAAGCTCTCTCTGGGAAAAGGCAGTCACAGGATCGTCATTCCAGGGAATAAATCACCAAAGCCAACTCCGGTGTCAGTAATTTTGTGACGCAGAAAATTGATTCGTACGTTACAATCAAGGAGCGCCCTCCTCCATAATGTATGCTCGGCATTTTAACATAATTATTTGTGCAACAGTTTTAATGTTTGCAGCCTTCCCTGGCTGTCAACCTGGAGGTAGTGGGGGAAAAAAAATAAAATTTTAAAATACTCTTCTTCTTCAGAGACAGGATTAAAGGGGAAAAAAAAAAAAAATCAATCTCCGAGCAACCTCCTTTGTATTTTGTTGTGACAAGCTTGAATTTAAACAGCCTGTGAAGTCAAAACAACGGGAGAAATATCAATACACATTAATTTAATCAAGAAACACAACTCTGCCATGCCAAGCCCAACTTGGCTTTATTTCCTCTGAGGTTTCCATGGGAGCTGATGACACCCTGACACCTGCCCAGCCCCCCTGGCGACTGGGGGTCTTCTCAAAGGCCTTCTCTCCATTTGGATGCTTTGCCACGCAGAAATCAAAATTCCTGGTGCTGCAGCTCCCCGCTAGCACATCTCCATCTCTCCACCCCTAAAAAGCTGATTTTGCTGGCAGAGCCGCCCCGAGTGGCCGTCCTGCTGCATCCTTATTGTGTGCTGGGGAGCTTTCAAAGGACAGGCAGATAAAAGGGTAAACATGATAACAAAAACTATCTCCAGCACACTTGACTCTGTCAAATCCTGAGCACAGCGCGACTCTTTGAAACAAGAATCTCATTAAGGAAGGGAGAGTTGAAAGGATAAGCCCCCGCATACCAAAGGCAGAAATCAGATGTGCTTGACCTTTCAAATGAATGTACATTTTCTGAGTGACTGTTCATGTCAGAGTAATTCAAACAGACACCTGATAATCCTCTTAAAAGACTGAAATTTGGATACTGGATTGAGCACAATGCAGTGGGATCTGCGGGTGGTCTCGTTGCTGTGCTCTGTCCTGCCCTTGCTCCCAATTTCCTGATGCACCCTCAAGTCTTGTCCCCTCCCTGGGCTTTCATGTCCCCACACACTCATAGGAGATATTTTAAGTCCAGGATTCATTAACAAGGAAGCATCTTCTGTGCTGGCACAGCTGGAAATGAAAAGCCGATGTTCCTTAACACAAATTAGGTGATTAAACACTTTGGATGGAAAAGAGGTGCCCCAACAGCAAGGGAAGAGGGGGATTTTCTTCCAGACTGTCTCCATATACAAATCCAAGGACCATGAACCCCACCTGGATCCTTAACTCATGTACTGGGGCTTGCTGAGAAAGAAAAACCCTCAGCTGAGGCATGAGTATTCACAGAAAGTCCAGCAGCTTCACAGGGAAACCTTCACACGGTGAAAGGCTGCAGATGGAAATGTTCACTAAGCCAAGAATGTATTAATTACACCCCAAAGGCTGTTAATGAACACAGAGAGTGACTGAAAGGTTTCCTCATGGACAATGTTGCTGGAGAGGTCACCAGAATGAGGTCCAGGAGTCCGCTTGAGTCACCTTCCCTTCAGTTTTTGGATGCCCTGGTCAGATCTAGTGACCGTCCTTGAACTTCAGTTCCGTTTACCACCAACGATTTCTGGGCCTTGCTTACCACATCCACTTGTTCAGCACAACAGATTCTGTCAAACCTTAGAGATCACTGCTCCTAGGGAGTCAATAACCCAACAGACACTGGAGGAAAAGGGGGTTTTAGTGTCTATTTATGGCCTGTGTCTATGAGCAACCCCACAGAGTGACTGACCATGCAGTGACTAACACCAGAATTCTTTTGATAACCCCAAAAATCAGTAGCATAGCATTTCCAGTGGAATCCTGTGGTGTTTTATGACCTGTAAGGTGTTTCATGACCAGTCTCCTGCTGATGTCACAGCAACATCAGCCCCAGCCGTGGCAGCACACACAGGCTGCTGGCTCCTGCGTACAGATGTCCGTGCTGGACAGGTACCTCATGGCTTTGTACCCTCAGGTGTCCTCCCCTTCCTCCTCCCCCAGGGTCATGTTAATTAGCTAATATTTGTTTAGATCCTTCCTGACACTGCCTTTTGATTCCCTCTGCAGTTCCGGCTCCTGGAGGAGCATATCCATTGCTGGAGGGATGGAGGATGCAGCTCCAGCCAGGGGGAAGGGTGGGACTGGGGGGCTGCTCTGCTTCCAAGTCAGCCCCCAAACACACAGGACAGGCTGTAAAGAAATCTCTTGGAAAAGTCAGATGTGAGGGTGTCAACCAGCTCATTTCACAGGAGATGGAGTGGAGCACACTGTCCATGCAGTGACACTCCAGGGAACTGCCTCTCTCTGTCCCACTCCTTCTGATTCCAGGAAACAAAGCTCATTTCATGGTGTCCCAAACAAAGCTCCAAAGAACCACAAATTCAAGCTCCAAACCAGCAGCAGGCTCCCTGAGCAGGCTGAGCCCTGCTGCTTCCAAGCCCCTGTCACCACAACACCTGGGCTCCATCCCTGACAGGATTCCTGTTTCTCCAGTGGCTCTCTGAAGGCCATGCAAGGAAAGCTCTGCAGACCTTCAGGTAAAGACACAGTGGTTGTTACCAGGAGAAACCAACATCTCTCCTCATGTAGGGGCTCATCCCTCTGTCCTACACGAGGCTCTCACATCCCATCCCCAAGCCCCAAAGCAGGACCCTGCTGGATGTGCCAGCAGCCACGTCCCTGCTCACTCCCAGGCGTGTTTTTCACCCCTCCTCTCCACACTTCCTAACAGCTCATGAATTTTATAAACTAAACTCATTGTAACCAAACCATGAAATTGCAAATTTAACTCTGTCAACAAACAAAGCTTTGGCAGGCAGCTGCCGCTGTCTGAGCCTTTCCAGCAGGGAGGGAATCTCCTCCGAGGGACACTGCACCCCTTGCAGTCCCCCTTGGCCGGGGGGCAGTGGCACTGACAGGGTTGTGCAGGATGAGGGAACATCGCAGCCTACAATGTCACAGCTCACTCCCAGAGCAGTGCCAGCCATTCCCATCACCCTTCCCCGTCGTGGCCATTCCCAGCACGGAAAGGCCCCAGGAGCCCAGGGCAAAGCCCGGCCTGCTCAGCCACAAAGGCTCTGCCGCAGCCCCCAGGCCCAGCCAAGGCCCGCTCCCTCCTCCCCTCTCCTGGCAGCCCTGCACGCCGTGTCCACGGCCAGGGTGGCCGGCATAGCCTCGTTAAGTTAATGGAGTGCTAATTAGCTGGCAGAGCGAGGGGAGGGATCGGAGGCACTGCCTCATTTGCTCGGTGGAATTGGGCCATTAAAAGAAGGGTGGCTTGCAGAGGCCGCCGCTGCCTGAGGGATGCTGCGGGATCTCCTCAGGGCCAGCCGGGGCTGCGCCAAGCTCCCACCGCTGTGGAGCGGAGAATGTGGCCACTGCTGGGGACAACGGAGTGCCACCAAGGCTGGGACCTTCTCCCATCGCCTGCAGTGTCTCCAGCGCTGGCTGCTGGAGCCCTTCCAGCATAGTCACCCAAGCCAAGCCTTCTTTCCCTCCTCCCACAACTTCCAGTGACCAAAGGCACTCGGCCCAGGGGGGAAAAGTGCAGCACATCCTGCCACCATGCCAGTGCCACCTCATTCCAAACAAGCACGGTGCCACAGGGTGTTTCTATGGTAACAAGCAGCCGATACAGCCGGCGGCACCGAGATTCCAGCTCCGTTCTGCTGACACCCCATGCAAGGTCCCGCTGGGTCCAGGCAGGACCCCCAGAATGGAGCCCAGCCTTTGAGAGGCTTCAAAACCAACTTTGCACTCCTTTCCCAGGGTGGTCACAGCACCATGAGCCACTCGGGTGTCCCGCACGTGGGAAGGACACGACATTCCTTCCATAGATGTCACCATCAGCTGGCCCTGGCACTGGCAGCCCAGCAAACCCCGAGCCTGGAGAGCAGCAGCAGAGCTGGGGTCATCAGTCACAGAGCTGTGCTATAGGCAGCCTTAAATCCCAGGTCTACCTTCCCATCGATCTCTTCAGCTCCGTGAAATTAAGAAAAACGCAAGACAAACACAAGCGAACGTCCCCGAGCAGGCTCTGTGAGAGGCAACCAAACAGCTCCAATTCCCCCAGCTAGGCTGGGGCAGTGCCTGGCTGGGAAAAACAAAACCCAATTCCAGCCAGAATGCCAATCTCAGCTTAAACATCACCCCTGGAGCCTCAGGAAGAGGACCTGCAGCATTGTCGGCACCCACGAGCACCTCCAGGGCTTTTGGGGGATGCAGCAGGAGAGGGGCTGCAAATCCCTTTGCCATTGAGTAAATCTGTCATCAAATGTGGCAAGAAATGACAAGGAACACCTGGAAGATTTCCTTCCTTCTACAAAAATCACTTCCCAGAGTAGATGTGGACTTTAAGGATTAAATGTGCCTGAACAACTCAACACAACATTATTAATGTCTGTTTTCAACAAGCGTCTCCATTCCACCCATCTTTTCTCTCTCTCTTTTTTTTAACCATCACTTTAAAGTCTTTCCTGTCTAACCAAGTATTGTGGGAGGAAAAAAAAAAAAAAACTTGTTTAAAAAAATAAAATAAGAAAAAGTAATTTAAAAGCTTTAAATCCAGTTCTCTGGTCTCCGACCCCCTGAAGATTCCCGTACAGAAAATAAAGTGCTTAGCTGCCCTCCTTAAAAAGATTTAATCTCCCATATTTTAGAGCTTGTATGATTAAACTCTACCTCTAATTCCGCTTTCAGAGCCACAGCCAAATCTCTGCTTAAAGGGAAGCGGTGCAGGCGCCTCTCCTCCCCTCTCCCTTTCACACAGGGGAGCCAAGCTGCATCCACACGGATGTGGGGGAAGAGCTGCAGGTAGAGAGGCAGCTCCAAGCATCCCTGCACCCCCTGCTTCCTCGTCAGATGTGGAAATACCTTTTTTTTATAGGCATCTTTCAAAAAAATTGAGCTTCCTTATACACAGCTCTGAAGGAATAGAGGGGAGGCAGTGTGGATGTGCAGGGCCAGCTCACACTCCCAAATATCATCAGTTCTATTCCATCCCTGGCGGTAAGGAGGGAAAAAGCCTCATATGAGTGAGGAGAGACAAACTTCAGCTGGCAGTTAGGGCAGGACAGAGCCCAAAAACCTGGTATGAGAACACCCCAACAAGGTTTGTCTCCAAGATGAGGTGCTTCTTGTGGCAGCAGAGAATTTCATGGGAGCAGGGGCCACACTGGAAACTGTATCCTGGTGAATTCCTGACAGGCTAATCACTCATTTACCCCCAGAATTATTGACCAGTTCTACCAAACAAGAGAATGCCAACCTGCCTTGCCCTAGGCACCTTCATCCCAGGTCAGCAGGAGACAGAGCATCAGCAAGAGAGCTGCAAAATAAAAACCTCACTTTTGCCTCAGACAAACACAGGCCCTGTCCCTGCCCTCTCTGCTTTATGATTTGCACAGAGTTTGTTAAAAACCTGCACTAATAAGGCAGAATGTTTATTGGAAGTGCAGGAGAAATCAGCTTTTCTGAGACACAGCACAGCGACCTTCACTGGCTGAAATGTGGAGGGAGCTCGAGGCCAGCTCTCCAACACACCCAGCAAGCAGCAAACACGGCCCAGGGCGAGATGGAGACAAATCTCCAAGGAGCAGAGCACTGCAAAAGCCAAGATGATGATTATTGACACAGGAATGTTGTAGCTCCCACCAGCACCAGGAGATTTGGACAGGGGCTTGATGGAAAAATATCCCCTGACACTTCTGCTGAGGAACTTTTGCTGAAATTCCATGGGCAAACGATACCAAATCAAGTTTCACACCTTCCCCATCCCCTTGTTCAACAGAGACTTTTATGCTGCCAAAACCTATTTATTTCTTGCAAATCTCTCTGAGCTACTGCTCATGAATAGAAATGCTTTTATCAAAAAACTGTTCACATTTTCCACTGAAAATTTTGAAACAAGTGTTTTCAGGGGGAGGCAGGTTGCCTTCTGTGAGAAAACCACATATAATGCCCCTTTGGAATATTTTTACTTCAAAAACAAATAAAAAAAAAAAGGCTTTTAGGTATGTCAGCCTATGAGATGGGAATAAAAAGCCGTTACTGCTGCTTCTGGGCTTGGTTTCAAAGAGCCTGGCCTCAGACATCCCCTTTGGAGCAGCCACCTCTCCAGGGTGTGTGCCCAAGGACCCCCATCACCCACCCCAGCCTGGGCTGTGCTGGTGCTGCAGAGGACTCACTTTTGAGCCAGAAAACACCAGAGGGAGGAGTGAGTGTGTCCAGGAGCACACAAAGCTGGTCCCTGAGCAGCCCCAGGTCGTTTATCTTGATTTCTCTTTGCAATGCTGGTGAAGGCTGGAAAACATCAGCTGCATTTGCTGGGCTTGAATTCAGCATGAGGCAAAAACCACGAGAGCTGCGAGGGCCAGCCCAGGGGCTGCAGGAACCAGGATCCTGCCAGGGAAGGGATCTCCAGTGCCATCCCCCCAAAGACATCGCTGTCATGAGTGTCCCAAACAGCACTGAGGGGTTTGGGGCTGAATCTCAGCCCCAGCAGTGCCTGATCCCTGAAGCTGCAGTAATTATCAGGGCAAACCACAGACATTTGCATGAGCATCTGAGATTTTGTGCATCCATCAGCTTTGGATGGTCCATTATTGTCATCTCCTGGGGTAAAACACCACCCCAGAACCCAAGGCAATCCCACTGTCCTTTCTGAAAGCCTTAATGCACAGTCCCTTTGGAAATTGCTGCATCTGATGTATTTGGATTGCTCTGAGAAAGAAAATAAACCCTGTAGCTCCCTAATGCCAATCACCGCATCGTCTCCTCAGCCCTGCGAAACATTTCCATGCAGAAGAGAAAAACCATCTCCTGTCCCTCTCACCACAGATCCAAAGGGCAACGGTGTGTGTGGATAAATGAACAGGTAGATGTACTTTCATTAAAATCACCACATTTAAATTACTCACAGACGAGATTGAAGACATGAGGTTAAAAACTTAATTGACTAAATCAGCTGAGACGCCAAGGGCTGATTATATCATTTAAAATAAATGTAATATTGGCCATCAGAAAAACACAGCACAATATTATTATATATCAAAAGCCATTATTCAAGAAGCACAAACAATATCCTCCTAAAGCCCCGGCGGATTTAAGAACATCACCCTCCCTGCTTTTTTGATTGTTTTTCTTCTTCCACAAACTGGATTGGGAGAGAAAAACAGACACCTTCCTGTGAGTCCCTGAAATCCAGCATCAGAAATCTCCCTGGCTGCTTTTCCATCAAGGACTGCACCTTTGATTTAACGCTAAAGGTGGGCAGGCACAGCCACCTTGCCCAACCTTGCATGGAATTTAGGATATGCTCTCAGGATATCCAGGTTTAATCTTGGGAAATCCAAGTGGCTGAAAGCCATCTCTTCTCACCATTAATTGTCTTCTTCAGAACACTTTGGGTTATCCAGGCTCCATCCACTTCCAACTCCACACTTGGGCTTTGTTCCTGCAAGCCATCAGCAGCTCCAGTGTTGGAGCTGGTGGCTGCCACCAGATTTGTCCCCAAGCCACGGGACAGGAGCACTGTCCTCAGCCCCTTGGGGACAACTCACCCAGACATGTGGTGTTCACTCTCCCCTTGCTCCACCATCCACACAGAGGTAAAACATTCACACTCTTAATAAGATCTGAAAAAGCCAGAAGCCCTTCAGCAGACAAGGACTTTCCATGGAAATCCAGATCAGTTTCCAAATGACGTCCTAGCCTGGACTGGGAGCTCGTTCCAGCCTGGGTGTTATCAATTATGGATGGCTCTGGTGGCCCTCAGGCCGGGCTGTGGTGTCACAAGGAGATGTTTGCTCCATGCCTGCAATCCTTGTTTCCCTCCTGCTCCCCATGGACAGGCAGGGGGAAGGACCCAAGCCAAGGCAAAGCAGCATCACTAAACCCCCAGAGCCCAGGCCTGGGGAGGTGGATAACCTCACCAGCCTCAATATAACCCAAACCACACAAATCAGCCCCTGGGCTCTCCATTGCTCCAATTACATTCTAATTACAAGCAGTGCCATCAAGGGTTTCTCAGACTCCGTGTCTGTTCTTAGAAGCTCCTGTAAGGCAGGAAAAGCACATTAATATGCATGTGCCATGCCCACGGAGGAGACCACGGCTTCCCAGCACCGCCAGCCTGGCTGGGAAGCAGCCTGGCAAAGAGCAGGGTTCCCTGGCTGCTGGCTTTGCCAGGTTGGCACACAGCAGTGCCATCCCTCGTCACCTTCCTGCAGCCCTGCGGGCCCAGGCGTGTGTTCCAGTCAGCCATTCCCCTCATTTCCTCCAGACCCGAGGGATCTTCCATGAAACTGGGCACCTAGCAGGGTGCCAGCTCAGCACCCTGCTGCCAGGAGAACCCAGGGACCCGCAGCATGGAGGGAAGGGTGACAGGCAGCAGAGATGTGTCACAGCAGGGCTCATCCTAAATCCAAACCACCGGGGACTAGGAAGAAAATTAACTCTACTCTGCTGAAAGCAGGACAGCAGGGAAACTCCTCATCTGGGCTAATCTAAGCAAGAGCACAGTGCCCCCTTTGCTGGATCCCATCAGGATCCTTGACCCAGGGATCAGGTGAGGATCTGGATGTGGTGCGGGATCCCTGGCACAGTCTCTGGATGTCCCCACACTGCCATCCCTGCGGCTTTTAGGGCATGAAGCACGTACCGTGTCCCACGGAGCGTTCCCTGCAGGGGGGCTGCATTACAAAGCCATTTAGTGAAAATAAAAAGCCTGGAGCCCCAAGCAAATGCAGGGTAATTGCAGGGTTTTCAGGCGTGAGGCTCTCCGAGTCCGCACACAGTGCTGTGATCAGCCAGGCTCTGGGGGCCCTCTCCAAAACCCACCCCGTGAGCTGCCTAAAACACCTCCCAAACACACACACACGGCTTCTCAAATCCTCCCTGCTCCTCTCCTGCTCTGGAGGAGGGAGCTGGTGGCAGGAGCTGGTGGCAGGAGGCAGCGGGAGGGCTGGGATGCTGCACATCTGGGCAGCTGCAGAACTCGGGATCGCTCCTCTCGCAGGCACAGGGGTAAAACGGGCACAGAGCACCATCCCAGCCAGGGTGCTGCTCCCCTGCCTGCTCCTCTCGGCCTCGCAGGGGATTTAAGCTGCTGGATGCTCTACAAAGCAGCCGGGAGCCAGTGCGGCCAGCAGAGGTGTTAAAATTCCCGTCACGGCCCGCGAGGAGACATCCCCAGCATCCCGCTGCAGAGCGAGCTAATCCTGCCAGGTTAATTCTCATCCTCAGTTCATTCCAGCTTATTAAAGCCAGCAGGCACCCTGCAGAGGATTCATTACCTGTGTCACTCGAAGGCAAGGCTGGGCCTTAATGAGCTGAGAAATGGGGGAGCGGTGCTGGGCAGGGTCCATGGTGGTTGTGGGGATGCCCGGGATTCCTGCAGCCCCGTTCCCAGGAAAGGCAACGCTGTCATAAACAAGAGCAATGTTCAGGTTCTGAACGTTCTGCAAGGTTCCAAGCTTCATCTAAACACATCTCGCTCCCGTTTCCTCCCTTACACCTGCTCTCCCCGGCTCTCCCCAAAACCCCAGCCCAGCCCAGCTGGCCTTGGAGCTCAACCTGGAGCTCACCAGCTTTAATTTGCTGGGAATTACTGGCAGAGGGCAAAAGGAGATGAATTCTCAGCTAGGTGAGCGAGCACATTACCAGCCAGAGAGATGGCAGCTGCTGCAGTACATCTTCATCCCTTTAAATAGTTCCCAGCCTTCCCCCCGCAGAGCCGGGCTGGCTGTGGGAGAGAGATCTCTCCTAATTAATCTAGTCCTCTCCATCGCTGGTGAAACAGAGCCGGAGCTGGCGGATAAAATATTGCAGGAGCTAACAGAGGATGGCAGGCTTGGGGTAGCGAGGCAGAAAGCAGTGCTGGACTTCAGCCGAAGGGGTACAATTATTTTACCGCCATGCTATGCCTCTATTCCCAGACCTGTCTGGCATCTTCCAGCACCAGCTTGCCTTTTTCATCTGGGTTTTATCCCCCTCTGCCCATTTTTCACTCCACTCTCTTTTTTCTCACCGGGTGGCTATTTAATTTGTTGTATTCCATGCTTTCCTTTTCATGAGAAAAAAAAAAAAAAAACCAACTTGCATCTGAGCTTTCGTTTTCTCTCTTTCTCTCTCATTTCATTTTCAAAAATTTTGCTTTTTGTGGGGGAAAAAAAAGAGGGGGGGGGGGAAGAATGGGATGGAAAATGCTAAAGGAGGTAGGAGATGAAAGTGGCTTTTATTCACAAAAGGGAGGATGCAAACAGGAGTGAAGAGAGCATTGGATGCCACTCACACCATTATTTGAGCCATGCAGGAGTGAGATGTGTTGGACAACAGCTTTCACGGGCTGCAGCAGAGCAAAGCCATGCCCGAAAGCACTGGGACATCCAAAAAAAGCTGGGAGAACAACACGCTGGGAATGCTTGGAAATCACTCATCTCCTGCACAGGGCCAGGCTGATGTTACCTCCCCAGGAAGGCACTGCCTTCATCCTCAGTGCTCTCCCCAGACATCATTTCCCCTGAAGCTCTGCTCCACCTCCTCACCTCTACCCAGTATCCCTGAGAATCTTTTTTTCTCTCAGGAGCAGCATTTTGGGCCCCCACACCTTCACCCCCGAGCAGCTCAGCAAAATCTGCACACACAGCCCCCAGCATTTTGCCTATTTAAGTCCAAGCAGGTCTGCTCAAGGAGGAATATTATCTGCAAGAAGCAGAATGTCTAAAAAAAAATCTTTGCTGGCGATCAGAGAAATTGAGACAACAAACAGCACAGGATGGAGGCAATTCCTCGTTTAAACCTGAGCGAGGAATCTGGCTGCCAGATCTGGGCTCTGCTGATGAGAGTGTTTAAAAACCAGTGAGAAGGCTTGCAATACTCACAGGGCCAAATTCACCCCAGGAAAAGGTCCCTGGCTCCCCGTTTGGCTGTGGCAGAGGAGGAGGCACAGAGAATTTTACCAGGGTTTGCCTCAGACGAAGGAGGAAAACAAATTATGGGGGATCATCAAAGGCACCAAAGGCCCCACAGCCATCCTCATCTGTGCTGCTAGCAGAGCTGGCTCTCCTGGCCTCTGAAAGGTTAAAAATACTATCAGGAAATCAAAGTAAATGACACCTGGGTGCCAGCAGCCTCCCACCTAGAGCTGCCATACCTGCCAGGATGCCCAAAGCAAACTTGCTCACTGTTAAATGCTATTTCATCCTTCCTGGCTGGCCTTCATCCTCGGGCTTTTACCTTCTCTCCTCCCCCATAAGGCTTTAAAGAGCATCCTGGTGCTCCAGTGATAGCTCTCAATTACCGCAGAGCCAGGAGATGTTTGCTTTTAATAAGATTTCCTAAAGAGCAGAGCAGCGGTGCTTGAAAGGGATGAATATCACAGCTCTGCCCGGCTGGGACCACCCCGAGGCGGCAGCTCCGGCTCCCATCGCTGTGCCAGGGCCGTGCACATCCCCTGGAAGGCTTGGACACCTTTCCCTGCTCATCCCTTGGCTCTCTAGCCTGGGGCTCCCTCTGCCTGTCACCGCGCTGTGCTCGCTGTCACCGTCCCCACGGCTGGGCGGACACTCAGAGCTGCTGGTGACAATCGGTGGCCAGACCAGATCTCCAGCCACCACCGGTACCCCCTCCTGGGGGTTCCAAATCCACTACCCAAGCCCCGAACACGCTGCCACATTATTAGGGGAGCAGGGGAAGGTTTTCCCTCAGCTGAGCTCAGCTCTCACCTCCTCCTGCCTTATCCTTGACAGCAGCCACTGAGAGCATCAGTGAGGCACCAGCACCTCCTCCAGAGGTTCTACCACGACTGAAACTTGTTGGCAGCTCAAGTTCTAAAAATACTGATGGCTGTTAGACACACAGGACAAAAAAAACCCACCAAAATCAGTAATTATCTGGGTTTATGTAGAAATTAATTGCAGCCACCACGAGCTTCCAGCAGGAGCGCAGGCCCTGCGCAGGTGACACACGCAGACGTGTCATTGCCACTGAGCGTGGGGGAACAACAGCATCCACGTTGCCATGGCTCTGCAGATCTTACAGGCTTTCCCACAGCAATGGTAAAAATAAAATCCAAAAGTATTCCGAGATTTGCCTCCCCGCTGAGAATGGAGTTTGTGTTGCCAGGTCGGGATATGATCCTTAACAGCAGCTCTTGGCAGGGGGAACAGGGACATCCCGGCCACAGGGGACAGCCAGCAGCAAGGACAGAGCCCCTGGCACTGCAGAGTGTGTTCCCTGGGCTGGCTGTGCCAGAGCCTGGCAGAGATTGGGCACCTGGGAAAGCTCATCCAGGGCTGCTAGAGCCCCGACTAGGAGAGGATGGCAGACCCCTGCGTGTTTAGGGGTGGGATGGCAGCAGCTTTCACTCCACAGCTCAGGTGGGACACAGAGGGATGTGACTGAACAGCTGCACAGCACAAAAACGGCACAGAAGTGACAAAAGACTTTTGCAAAGCTCTGGTAATGCCAGGAGAGAAGTGCCACCCACGGCCCTTCCCAGGAGCCTTACACCAAGCCACAGGAGAGGCACATTTTGCCTTCAAACACGTCCTGCGCTTCTCAGATGTGCAATTCATCTGCACCTGGATCCTTCTGCCTCCAACTCCAGGCTCCCAGAGGAGCAAACTCTTTTCTCAGGCTGCTGGTTGATCTCTGCAGCAGAAACAGATCAGCTCTGCCAGGCTCCATCATTCCCAAGTGCCTCAGCTCCACACAGGTGGGTGCAGGGGCCCAAGCCCCGCTCAGTGGAGCCTGTCAGGATTAGTTTGCAGGTGCTGTTCACCTCGTGCCATCATTTCCCTTGTCTGGAAGGCTGCTGTGTCATCTCTGCTGCCACCACAGCCGGCAGCTCCCTCTGCTCCAGACTCTGCCCCTCTTTGGAGGATTCCATACCCCTCCCCTGCACTCCTGGTCTTCTCCCTCCTCCTGCAGCAAACCTAGGGGCACCACGGGCTGGCAAAGCCAGAGGCAGCAGCTCTGGGCTCTCCCTTCTCCTTGTTCAGAGGTGGAGCATCCCCAGCCAGGCTCGACGAGATAAAGACGGGACAGGAGTTTTAAACTGTTTATCAGCAGGATGTGAAGCCTCCAAAAGGGAGAGCATGATAAATTCACCCAGAGAATCAGAGGCACAGAGCGCAGGGTGACGACTTATCCTTCACCATACACACAGATTTATTAAAAATTTAAAATTGCTACATAGATCTAAAGGGCCAGGTTATTTATTTTTGCAAGGCTGATCAATCACATGTGTCCCCACAGGATACCAGACCTTTAACTACTCATCTGATTATTCCTTCTCTACCTGCTCCAGCCCCAGTGCTTAATATTTCATCCACATGGTTCCTGGGCAAAGCCGGAGTGGAGTCTGATCTCCTGGCAGAGCCTTTGGATTTTATCAGCTCCTACTCAAGGACAGAGGTGGAAGGAAAGGAATAACTTTTCTTTTACACTCTGCCCCTCCTTTCAAAGCTAGATTTATCTTCAGTCATCACCAGCTGAAAGATACAGGGGTTTTGATCATGAATGACAGAGGTGACGTGGTGTTTCATTCTCTGGGGAAGGGATGGCTGGAGAAGTCCTGTGAGTGCCACGAGTGCTCACCTGCCTCTCCTGCAAACCACGTTTTAGCAGCAGAATTGAGGCTTTCCCTGGAGAAGGAGGGGAAGTGTTGGAAAGGCGGGGTTTTGTAGTCTATAAACCGCAAGGAAAAGCTCACACCGCCTCCCCGAGCTGGCTCCAGCCATGTGTTTAATCTCACCCCCGTCCCTGCAGCCCACCTGAGATTGCTGCAGGGAGGACAAAAATGCAGCTCCAGGCTGGGGGGTGAGTCCACAGCAGGGCTGGGGGCCCTCCCCAAGCTTAGCATCCTCCAGGGCACATCTGAAGAGCTGAGGGAATTCTCCAGCTCAGCACGCCGGGATTGCTGCTACACGGAGGCTGATCTGTCTCCTGGGAGCAGAACGATGCTCAAAGCTGCTCCATCCACCCTGGAATTTGCAGCAGACACACAACCAGCAAAGGAAGCAACACCAAAGCACCTGTTTGGGAGTCAGCAGCACCAAACACTTCCATCCTCACCTGTTGCATCTCTTGGCATGTTCAGGCTCAACTGAACCTCTGGAACCCAGTCCCCATCGTTATCCCAATGGATGAGGGCAGAGGATGCTCTGAGGACCAGCTGGGAAAGCTCCACCAGTCTCCACAGAGAGTTCTGCATGGGACAGAGCCCCTTTCTGCCCAAGGCTGTGATATTCCATGTGTCCTTTTTGTGCTCAGGGCTAATTGAGTGGTGATGGCAGCGCTAAGCAGCCCCTGTGCTCTGAGACTGGAGTCAGCTGAAGCACTGAAATCGTGTAATTTTTTGCATGACTGAGTGTGCAGATGTAATAAAAAAATAAAAAATAAAAAAAGGAAGAGAAGAAAAGAAAGAAAGAGGAAATCAGGCTCTTAAATGAATCTGTGCTTGATGACAAGGAATGGTTGGAGGAGTTGATTACAAAGAGGACAGCAGGGAATTTTTCCCACTCTGACCATGCAGGGGACAAGAGACATCCCCTGATCAAAGCTGTGCCCCCCTCAGAGCAGAGGTGCTCTGTCAGACCTCCTCTGTGAGGAGCAATAGGCTCATTAGCAGAGCCAGAGTTCATTAGGGAAATGCAGAGATGGCAATTACCCCTCCAGCCATGCTAGCCAAGCATGGACTCCATCTGGCCCGAGGGAAAATGATGGGAAAGTGACTGGGAGAGAGAAAAGCTGAACCCAGACCACTGAGAGCTATCTCCATCCATGCCACAGGAAAACCCTGCAGAGCTATTGCAGACTGAGCTGCATCTTTTGGAAGCTCCTTCCCTCCCTTTCCAAGTTATGCCTTTTTATCCAAGTCCTTTCCAGCGCTTCCAGTGGAGCTACAGCCACCAGTCCCTGCCCTGAGATGCCCAGGGCCATGTTCCTTTGTCCCTCTGCCTCTCAGGTGGTGCACAGTAGAGGTGACAGATCCCTGGAGGGAGGTGAAGGATGGCATCTGGCATCCCCTGCTCTATCTCTGCATCTCAGCAAATCCCACAGGCAGGAATTCACCCTTCTGGCTCAGGTCCCTCAGCTAAGGCCAACACTGAACTGCTGCTGAGGCTTTGCATGGCTGTGGGTGCAGAGCAAACAGCCCAGCATGGCCAGGACACATCCAGGGAAGATTAATAAAGCCTGGAGGATTGGCAAGGAAAGGCTGCAAGGGAAGATCTGGCTGTTAATGTAATTCCAGGCACGCCAGGTGCCCCTATCGCCCACATCAGGAGGAACAAAAAGAGTTTTCAAAAGAATCACGGTCAGTTAGCTAAAGATTTATGAATTTTATTCTTAGTGCGCTTTAATTGCGCCTATAAATTAAAAATGAACTGATTCTGCACTGTGTAAAGTGACTGCATTCACCTAAAAAAATTGCACTTCAACTTTTAATTCCACTTCAATTGCACGCGGGCACCGCAGCAGCGCCGCTCCCGCCCGGCAACCTGGGCTCAGACCCTCTGGAAATTGCCTTGGCAATCCCATTCCACCTCGGCTGAGCACATACATTTTTTAAAAGTTACTGCTGTGCCGTACAGAGCAACATTAATTGAGTGTTAACGAGCTGTCTGATCAGCTTCCCACTGTCCTTATTACTGGACGTCAGGGTCTCTGCAATGTCCCAATTAAACGGAATCAAAGAATACTTAATGCATGGTAAACTGGTTCCCAGCCACTCGAACTGATTACCCAGCTGTTCCCTTTATTTGAGGCCCCATTAAGCCACGCTGCACAGCCTATATTGCCCAAGCAGCTCCTATATTCTGGGTTTAAATGGAGATTAAGTGGGAAGTTTGGGATGGCAGGCTCGGCACCTCGCGGTTCATCCCGAAACAGGGTGGTGCAGGGAGACAGGATGAGAGGAAATGGCCTCAAGTTTCGCCAGCTTAGATATAAGGAAAAGGTGTTGTTCATGGCAAATTTTGTGAAACATTTGAAAGGACTGCTCAGGGAAGTGGTGGAATCACCATCCTGGAAAGCATCCAGAAAATGTGTGGATGTGGCACTTGAGGATATGGTTTAATGGTGAGCATTGGGCTGGACCCAATGATCTTAAAGATCTTTTTCAGCCTTAAAGATTATGGGATTATATAATAGAATCATCATAATTCAAATTGGGCACCTGGACTCAGCAGGCATTTTGTAGCTCCTGTTTTATTTAACCAGCTCCAATAGTAAAGATGGAAAGAGAGAAAATAACTTGAATCACTGAAGAAGAAATCCCAATATCCCAATACCAACAGAAATACAGAGCCTACAAAAACCCCACTGGCAACATAAGATAAGCTCAGGACGTAGGGAAGGACCAGCAAACCCTCCCTGCATATCTGCTCTGGGCTGGCAGGCTGCTTTGGCATAAAATAAAGTGCTTCTGCTTTGGCATCCACCTCAGCTTGGGTGGGAAATACAAGTGCAAGAGATTCCCTGAGGAAAAGCCCCCCAGGCCCTTGCTGTATGCTCTGTGGAAATACCCAGGGATGCACGAGATCTCCCAGCTTTGCCATTCCTACTTCCAGATGGACTCATCACCAGAAACAGGGAGTCAGTGAGGTCATTCTGGCCAGGGGGGAAGGAAACAACTTGGCAGAGCATGTGGCTCCCCCATCACAAAATTTCTTTGGCGCTCTTGAATCACCGCTCCAAAGGCCGGGAGCATCCGGGCCTCTGGGATCATCCCTGCCACTAGGATGGCTCCAGAGCAGAGACACCCATCACATCCTCCAAAATGCCAACACTGCAACACAGCCAGTCCATACAACAGTCTCATGTCCCATGTCCCATCCAGGGATGGGGACAGAGCAGGGAGTCCCGCCCGCATTTTCCAGCTGCAGGAGGAAAGATGCTCCAGCTGTCTGCGGCTCGGTGGTGACACCAGTTGAGATAAAAGAGAATTTAAGGTGCAGAGGAGAACCAAGCAGATCCTTGTAGATTGGAGGCGAACAAGATAAGGGAGCAATGATTAATACAGGCACATTACACAGGGACAATTCTGAGCACACGCAATTTTAGCGGATGGGAAAACGCGATAGCGCCGCGTCCTTACAGTCCCCGAGCCGAAGCTTCCCCGAGTCAGCCTCAGCCAGCCACGCTCTGGGGGCAAAGAAAACAGACTTTTAAGGATCATCAGCATCCAGTTTCAGGAGAGAAGCCCACACTTCACCAAGGAGGGCATTCCTGGAGCTCGGGCAGGAAGAATTTTATTCGCTGTTATTTTACAAGACGTCGGCGGAGTGAGCAGCGCAATTATTGGAGCCTTCGGCTCCCCCTGCTCCTAAATGGAACAGTCAAGGAAAATAGTCTAATTTGACAATTTTCAGGCAGTTGAAATGATACGTGGAGGAGACATGGAAGAAGGGAAGCATATTATTCACTATTTGATAAATTATCTCCATTATGCAGAAGGCAAATCTGAGCGGGGACAGCACGGGCGGTTTTGGCAGCCCCAAAGGGCAGTGCTGTTGTGTTGGATGGAGAAACAACCCTGCTCTGCTCAGCTCCTGCCTGCGAAGCCACAAACCCAAAGGAACAGGGGGAAGATGTTTGGCAGAGTCCAAAATTCATCGCCCTCTTCTGCCACCTCCATGTGTCCCTCTGCTCCAGGGAAGGGTCTTATTTTGGCCACACTTTTCCCTGTTTTTCTCCCGTCTCCTCACCAGTTATCCTGGTGTGGGTAACACCCCCAAACCCTGCTGTGAGTATGGATTCCCTGCTCCTCCCAGTCCCATACGATGCTGCAGACAGACACACACCCCAAGGGGACACCCACTGCTCTCCCAGACAAGTTCTCAGGGATTCATGTGAGCACAGGCACCTCCTCCCCACGCTCCTGCACCCCAAACCCCATCCCCACCGCTCCCGATCCTCACAAATGTATTCATGAATTCGCTCAGAAAGTTCTCCCTGTGCTCGAGCGGGTGCTGCTTGTAATTGCTGGCGGCCAAAATCTGTTCTGTTTTTTCTGGCTGAGGTACCAGGCAATCATCAGCTGTAATTATTTCGAGTCTTGTTACAGATGGATCTCGGAGCTTTCAGTCTTAAGCAGAATTCATTATTCAAATGCTGGCTCCAGCCTTCTGCAGAGGGGTGGGCACGGGCGCTGCCGGCCCCCCGCAGCCGCTGCCGGTGACAAATGCTCGTGGGGAAGGTGAGGATGTGGTGGGATCTGCTTGTCAAAGCCACCCCTGCAGCTCCCTGAAGCTCCCACCCCACACGTGGCTCAGGTTTGATCCCAGGAGAATGGGGGTGTCTGAGGGGAGCAAAGCTGGGGGGCTGCAGGGAGCTGGGGGTGTGATCACTACCAGCAATGCCAGGTCCAAAAAACTCCAAATTCCAGCTTCAAGCTCATTTTGGATACATGACAGCACAAGAGAGGAGCCTTGAGGACTCAGGAGTGACTCCAGGCACCTGGACAAGGTATTACTGGACCAAATCATGGAATCATTTAGGTTGCAAAGCACCCCCAGGGTCATGGAGTCTGTTTAACCCATCACTGCCCTGTCAACTAAACCAGAACACTGAGGGCCAGTCCAAGCGTTAAATGGCAAAAGTGAAGTTGAAAAGGGAATAGACTGGAGCTTTTTGTTGACCAAACCACCGATCTCAGCCTTTTCTTTTCAATTTTGAAACAGCAAAAGTCAAACACACAGAGATCCTTAAAATATATCAGGCAGAAAACATTCCCTTACCAAGGGAAAGCACCTGCAGAAAGGCAGTGGGCTCAGGGCAGGGCTCCCTGTGGTGCTCAGGCACAGCTCCCTGGGGACCTGCCACTGAAAATCCCCGTGGTGACACTCCAGGCATCACAATTTGCAGCAGGAAGATGCAGAGCCCAGCAGGAGCACGAGCTGTGTCAGCACAGTGTCCACCCAGACCCACACCTCGCTCCCCTCTGGCTCAGAATTCCCTGTCACAGAGCCAGCTCATCCCTCTCCTCCTTCCATATGGATTTCAGGTTTATGACACATCAAGATTTGCAAGGAAGGCATCTAATTCCAAATTTTCAGGGTTTGTGTGGGAAAAGTAAAAAGGGGAAATTTCCTGGCTGCCCCCCAGGCCAGAGCAGGAGCAACGTCCAATTTAAAAAGTCACTATTTTCTGTAGGAAATCTCAATCATCTTTTTTGGGGGGGGTTTAGATTTTTGTTTCTTTTTCTTTTGGTCCAAAAATATATATATTTTTTTGTCAAAGTTTCCCAGGAGGAGGGGAAGAGGGATGCTCATAGCAGGCAGCAAAGTGTTGCTAATCTTATGCACATACAAAATGGAAACACCGCTTCCTGGTGGGATTGCTGCTATTTTGTTTTTATAAAAATTTTAATCTCTGTATCCCTCCTGCTACTGTTTGTATTTTTCGTGTGTCTATTTGAAAAGCAAACAATATTGCCTGCTCCTGTGGCGCTCTGGGTTTGGGTTTTGCTTTACACTTATTTATTTTGCTCAGCAGTTTAAATTATTAGTCCCTGACCCTGCAAAATATCTTGTTGCACGTGGATCCTGGGGCACACAAGCGAGACGTGCCCGGGGTTTATTTGCACTTGTGAGCACAGCCCTGGACCCAGGGAGAGGTAAATTAATTTGAACTCCAAAGAAACAAAATCTGGTGATGCCCCCCAGCACAGAGGCCAATTTGAGGTTTGTTTGTTCAGCACCCCTTGGTTCTGTGGACAGGCTGGAAATTGGATGGAGAAGGGCCAGGAGAGGCTTCAACAGCTCAGGGTGATGCCAGGGGATGTTGCTGTGTCCCCCTCTGACAGCTGGGAAAAGAGAAGGAGAAATCCCTTCCTGCTCCATCCCCACTTCCTCACTGTTTTGGGGCCAGGCATGGAGAAAGCAGCAAAAAAAATCTGTATTATATCAAAGTGAAACACTAAAAAGAGGATGAAAAGGTCTCATTCTCTTTCCAGGAATGAAAATCTAAATAAAACAAGTCATCCCAGGAGCGCCAGAGCCGATGAGCCCTGCTTCCCTCGGGATTTATGCGTGGAGATTGAATGACTCAGAGGAAACAGCCTGTGGAGCTGGGGATGGGGGAAGATTCCCCCAAAGAGGGGTTCAAGATCTGCGCTTTTGGGATCTCCCAATCCCAGTTAAATCCTACAATACAGCAGGAGGCTAAACCTGGGTCAAACCACTCTGCTTCTGTTCCCCTTCACTCCCTTTATTTTTCCCTCTACCATTCCCCACAGAAGCAGCTGGGCCCAGCTCCTTCCCATCCCAAAACCCCAGCCTGACACCCTCCATCCCACAGGGATGACCTTTTTCCTACTCTTTCAGTCAGCCCACCCTCCCCAGGACCCCTGCCCACCCTCTAATACCTCAGTATCAGCCAAACCAGCCGAAAACTGGGAGAAAAATCCTTCCTGGGCAGAAAACGGCAAATCCAGCCCACCACCCCACCTAGAAAAATGAGGTTTCACCTCCGTGCACCCCAAACTGAGGGTTCAGCAGTTCCACTCTCCCTCCTTCCCTGGCACTTTGGGGGTGCCCTCTAAATGGGGGGACCCTCTCTCCCCTAGGACACTTCCTGGATCCCCAAAGGACAGCAGGACCTTCAGTGCTGGAGCAGCCCCAGGGCCACCACCATGGGGATGGAACCCACCAAACCAAGTCCTGCTAAGAACCCAAAAACTTTAATTCCTCTGGGAATTCGATATGAAATTGTTCTGCCCTAGGCTGAGCCATGTGGAGAGATCTCTGGGGAGCTGGGTGACACTTGGGCACACTCAGGTGGGACATTTGGTGGTGCTAAACACAAGCCCTGCACTTGCAGGGGGGTGATTTTGGGGAATGCTCCTTGTAAATAGTTTTTCTATGGGGTATCAAGAGTGGATGAGTGGAGTTTGTTTCACTGCAGCTCTCAGACACCCCACAGCAGAGTTTGGGGGTGGTTTGCACAACGTGGCTCCCTCTCAGAGGGAGAAAAGCTCGACAATTCCTTTTCCTGAACGAGCAGAGCTGGGAGGAGGCAGCTGCACACAGCAACAGCTCCATTTACCTATTAAAAACCCCAGTCTTTCTATTGTAGCTAAGGAATTAAACCCAAAAATAAAGACATCCACGACAAAGCCTCCTCCCCATCCTCCAGCTCTCCCACTCTGAAGGATCAAACTCCTCCTGCAGGGGCTCAGGGATGCTGGGAGCTCCCAGCCCACCCACAGCACTCACCCAGGTCTGCTGGGCTGGGGGAACCATCCCAAATTCCCCAAAGCAAGGGAGCCTCTGGATAGGGCCTGTGATAGCAAGTGAAAAATGTGCTGTGAATAAAAAACATGGGGAAAAGCACGGATATATCACCCCCCAACCCCTAAATCACCTGTTTATTAATGAAAAGCTCCATTTTTCATACCATAATGGAACTGGGGAGGGGTTTTCTGGAATCGTTTGGGTTGGAAAGACCTCTTAGGTCATTGGTTCCAACCTTCTGAACCTTCCATCTTGCCCAAACCTGGGTGTTTGGGGTCTGGGAGGGGAGGTCCCAAAACCAAAATTGTTTTAAAAGTGCTCTAAAACTCCAGCAGTAACACAGGGATGGGAGGGACCCTGCAACTGTGAATTTGGGAGGGAGAGGGGAGCAAAACTCACCCCCTGATCCCCCAGGGATGGAGATGTGCAACCCCCCAGGTCCCAGCTGAACCCCGGGGGTGCTGCAGGTCCTGAGGCAGGACCCTGAAATCTCACCCAAACCCACACCAGCAGGGAGATTTATTTCTGCCAGTTTACACACAGCTTTTGTGTCTCCCTGGAAAACAAAAGCCCTGAAGAAACGCAATTAAAATATTATAATTATTGGCGGTGGAGTATTTGCTTTTATCGGCTCCTATTTAAAAAGATGCAAATAGGGGCGTTTTTAACATTCCAGTCAGCCGGGCTCCCTCCTGCAGGGATGGAAATATTTGCTTTAGTCAACTTTGTTGTGCTGATTTCCCACTTTCCCTTATTTTCCCATCATTACATTCACTCCCTTTCCCTGGCACCGAGTTCCCTCCGCTGGTTTTGTCTTTTCCCTGGGCTGGGCCCCGTACCTGGGGGGTCCCCAATGCTCCAGGGGGGACTGAGCCACCCCAGGGTGCAGTGGGGTGAACCCCCCTTCCCATTCCCGACCCCCCCAGCTGGGGGATCGGGGGCTGCAAGGGGAGGCTGTTCTGCACCTGGGGCAGGGGGTTTGGGGACAGGGGGAGGCTGTTCTGCACCTGGGGCAGGGGGTTTGGGGACAGGGGGAGGCTGTTCTGCACCTGGGGCAGGGGGGTTTGGGGACAGGGGGAGGCTGTTCTGCACCTGGGGCAGGGGGTTTGGGGACAGGGGGAGGCTGTTCTGCACCTGGGGCAGGGGGGTTTGGGGACAGGGGGAGGCTGTTCTGCACCTGGGGCAGGGGGTTTGGGGACAGGGGGAGGCTGTTCTGCACCTGGGGCAGGGGGTTTGGGGACAGGGGGAGGCTGTTCTGCACCTGGGGCAGGGGGGTTTGGGGACAGGGGGAGGCTGTTCTGCACCTGGGGCAGGGGGTTTGGGGACAGGGGGAGGCTGTTCTGCACCTGGGGCAGGGGGTTTGGGGACAGGGGGAGGCTGTTCTGCACCTGGGGCAGGGGGTTTGGGGACAGGGGGAGGCTGTTCTGCACCTGGGGCAGGGGGTTTGGGGACAGGGGGAGGCTGTTCTGCACCTGGGGCAGGGGGGGTTGGGGACAGGGGGAAGCTGTTCTGCACCTGGGGCAGGGGGTTTGGGGACAGGGGGAGGCTGTTCTGCACCTGGGGCAGGGGGTTTGGGGGCAGGGGGAGGCTGTTCTGCACCTGGGGCAGGGGATTTGGGGACAGGGGGAAGCTGTTCTGCACCTGGGGCTGGGGGTTTGGGGACAGGGGGAGGCTGTTCTGCACCTGGGGCAGGGGGTTTGGGGACAGGGGGAGGCTGTTCTGCACCTGGGGCAGGGGGGTTTGGGGACAGGGGGAGGCTGTTCTGCACCTGGGGCAGGGGGTTTGGGGACAGGGGGAGGCTGTTCTGCTGTTCTGCACCTGGGGCAGGGGGTTTGGGGACAGGGGGAGGCTGTTCTGCACCTGGGGCAGGGGGGTTTGGGGACAGGGGGAGGCTGTTCTGCACCTGGGGCTGGGGGTTTGGGGACAGGGGGAGGCAGGGGGGGCAATTCTGAGCCAAGAGCGCCCTCCTCTGGTCCTGCCGCTGATCCCAGCCCTGCGGCACCGCCCGGGTGTGCTGGGGACAGGGGGGCGACATGGGCTGGGGACATGGGCTGGGGACATGGGCTGGGGACATGGGCTGGGGGACATTGGGTGTGGGACATGGTCTGGGGACATGGGCTAAGTGACATGGGCTGGGGGACATGGGGTGGGTGACAGGTGCTCTGTGCCATGTGTAATGTGCCATGGGTTGTGTGACACGCGCCATGAGCTGTGTGACATGGGCTGTGAGCTGTATGACATGTGCCATGAGCTGTGTGCCATGGGGCTGGGTGACACAGGCAATGTGCCATGGGCTGTGTGCCATGGGTTCTGTGCCATGGGTTCTGTGCCATGGGTTCTGTGCCGTGTGCCACGTGCTCTGGACCATGCAGCCTTTGCCCTGTTCCATGTGCCTTGTCCAGTGTGCCCTGCAGGGCCCTGGGCTCTCACACTGCTCCTGGTTTTTGCTTTCAGTGTTAGAGACCAAGCAGGTGACAGAGAGGCCACCAAGAGCCCACATCCCTGTGGGCCACCACAGCTCCTCAGCAGCGAGCCACGTGCTGGAGCCCCAGCGCCAGGGTGGTGACACCCTGACCCCCACACCACCAGGGACAGGGAGTGGATTTAGGCTGGGATCCATCCCTGGGGACAGGAGAGGTGCCCACCCCTCATCCAGCTAAAATCAGGAGCCACCAGCACCCCCAACCCCAAAGATCTTTGCCCCCTATTACACTCACAAAGCAGCTTCCCTCCACGTCCAGCCACCCCCTCACAAGCCTCCGAGGGTAATTAACTCTCTAATTAAAGATTAGAGCGCGGCTGTTGTTGGGCTTTCCCCACAGGGACACTACCACAATCTGGGAAAGGATTATCCAAAGCCATGTGCTGGCTCTGGCCACGGGTTTTGGGTTTGGAAAGGGCATTCCAAGGTGCAGAGGAGGGGCAGGACATGCTGCTGCCCATTCCCCACCCTCCCTGCTGGTTTTGGGAATGCAGAGAGCAAGAGGAAGGAGAAAGGCAGGGAAAACTGGCTGCCACCCACCAGTCCCAGTGATGATGCTGAGACAGGAGATGTGGGCAAGGAGACACCACCGGGAGCTGGGATTGGGAATAACCTGTGAAATCAAACCTTCTTCGTTCTTTTCCCCTCCCCTCCTCCTCCCTCCAAGGCCAGAAATTGTGAAAAAATAACATTTCCTGCAGTTTCAGCAGCGGGATCAGTGTTGGGTTAATCCCTGCAGAAAAGCCAAGGGGGCAAAGGGGAAGCCCAGCCTGGCACCAGCTGCTCACCTCCAGCTCCTGGGGGTCCCCCAGTGCCCCCCTTGTGCCCCCCCAGCCCCTTTCCTCACCCCCTCCCTGCACAGCCCCGGGCAGTGCTCAGCAGGGCTCTTGTCCCAAGTTATTAAGTTTACCTTGCTCATAAACCCACAAGATTATAAAAATGCAAAAAAGGGCCCTTTCTGTTCACCTCCCTCATCCTCTGCTTTGCACTTTCGATCAGATTCCAGCACAGCTGACTAATTTTCCTGTTTCCAACCCTTTTTGCTGCTGGGTTCTCATGCCAGAGGCGGAATTCTGTGGGGATCAGCCAGCCCTGAATTCCACAGAGGAGGGACCCACCTAAACCCCACTTTTCTCCCCTGTTTTGGAGCAGATCTCTGGATTTAGGTTCTTTCCCATCCTCTAACAACCTCCTCAAAGCAACAGGCTGATATAAATGAATCATAGCCAGACTTCCTTCTTTTTATGTCTCTACAGTTTGGCCTTGTTGTAGAAAAATCTATATTTTAACCCTAATTGTCTCCCGGTGGTAATGATTAAGGCATGGCTGGGTGATTTGCATTCCAAATGCCACAGGGCTCTTGGTCCAGCCTGGATGAATCCCAGGCTCAGTGTCCAAACCCCATTAAAAAAAAAATAAAAAAGCCCATTAATGCTTTTGATTTGGTTTGTGGGAGCTTCTCACTCCTGCAGCAGCCACCAGTTCCTGTTCCCCATCTGAGCATCAAAGAAGGGAAAGGAAAAGATTCCCAGAGTTTATTTCCCACCACTGGGGCAAAATAAAACATCCTGGAGCTGCTTTTCCATCTCCTCCTCACTGGTTTGCCCTGCACGGGGAATTTGGGATAATTCCCCCATCCACCTTCTCCCCCAAAATTCACACACACAGCTGTGGTTAATAAAACTTCCCCCAAGAGAGGAAAACCCAAAATAGAGTCATCCTTTGGGGAATTGCAGAGTTATATTTGGAATTAAACACAATAGACTTCAGATAATTACATAGCCAAAATACCTATATATAAAAATATTTCCTATGAAATCTGCATTTTAAAAGAATTCCCACGAGAAATCACACAAAGCAGCAGAAATTGGAGAGTAGAAACAAGTTTGTAAATAATGAATATGTATTAAAAAAAATGAAATATATTCAAGTTAGGAAGTAGAGGAGTTGCTAGGCTGGTAAATATCAGCCTATAAAGAGCAAATTGCAATGGAGCCGGAGTTTATTTAGTCTTATGTGAGGTTTTGTAAAGGCTCAGTCCAACCCTCTCTGTAGCTCCATAAATGGAGTTTTCCATTATTGTTTTGCAGATTAAAACACACAGGCTGCAAGTTGAGGAAGGACATTAACCTTCTTTTTTATTACTTTTTATAAAGAGATATAACCGGCTTTATTATATTTTCAAATTTCAATGGAATGAGCACTTTTACTGGGATTTACACATTCCCCCTGCAGCAGGGGAAGCTTGGCAGAGATGTTACAGGGGATGAGACCCCAGCACCCAAAAAAAAAAAGAGTTAGAGCAATTGTAGATCACATCTTTATTCATATTTGTCAAAAAAAATCAGGGAAAGCAGCCCCACAAAATGTTGGAAAACCAGTGTGCACATACAGGAAAACATGGCTGGAATAAATTAAAGAGCAATGCAAATCCTGCTAGGGATCACCATTTGGAAAAGGAAACGAAAAATGATGTCTCTTGACATTAAGAGCTGAAAAAACATCCCCACTTCAAATTAATTTTGGATCCATTGCCTTCCCAAGAGGAATCTTGGAGTCTTGCTGGATCCCTGGTCACATTCCCCCCGCCCACGGGGGAGCAAACCCAGCTCACACCAAAAACACCCAGCCCCACCCCATTCCCAGGAAGAAATATCTCCTTTAAACAACTCCTCAGGCCTTGAGGGCTGCTGAAACCAAGGAGGGAAAGGGAATGCTCTCCTGTATTTTAAATTACATGAGTTTGGAGCTGGTTTATCCCCTCCTGCCTCCCCAACAACCCCACATGAGCCACACTCTGCCCAAAAAACACTTCCCAAAAGCTCTTTCCTTGCCAAACACAAACCCAAGCCCCAAGGATCTGAGCAGAATCTCTGCAGCAGCAAGAAGCAGGGTCCCCTCAGGCACAGTGGACCTGGGAGCATCCAGCCAAGTGTGATTAATAAAGCTGAGGAGGAATTTCCTTCCCTGTTCCCATCAAAGCTGGTTAGTGGGAGCCACTAATGAACTCTGCCAGCAGCTGGATGGCACCTCTGCCTTTTGCTTCAGTGGCAATGCGGGTGATCCCCCCCAGATCCCAGCTGGGATAGGACAGTAGAAAAGCTGAGCTTCACCCCAAAAGCTGGAGGAGAGCAGGATGCAGGATTTGGGGATTTGCCCCCCACCGTTGGCTCACCACAATTCCCTTATTCCAAAATCTGACCAAACCCCAATCCCATTTTGGTTTGCCCCAAAATACAAAGCCTTTGGGTCCACAGAAATTAAAGAAGCATGGTCTGGGGTATTGCCACAGTGCAGGGGTTTCATGAAGGGACAGAGAAGCAGGAGGTGCAGAACACAAGGATCCGTAACTGCGAGTGATCCCAGCACAGCCTCTGCTCTCAGCTCCATGGATTTGGGGAGCATGGCCAGAGCCTGGGTGAATCCTGCCAGGCCACCCCAGCTCCAGGGACAGCACCACATCTCCAAGGGGTGCTCTGGGGCTGTGAGCTGATATCTAAAGCTGTCCTGTGACCCCAAGACTTTTAAAGCACACAGTGCTTGGTTCAACCAAAGCAAAGAAGTCTGAGCACCCAGAGCCCTGAAACAGGGAGGGATGAGGTGGGAAGAAGGTTTCATGGGGCCAGCACATATTTATTGATTGAATTTTAAATAAAATATTACAATTAGCATAGAAATGAACTTCAGTCCTTTATCAGAATCAGAGGATGGCCTGGATTGGAAGGCAATTAAAAAATCATATTGTTCCACTCCCTGCCATGGTCAGGGACCCCTTCCACTGTCCCAGATGGCTCCAAGCCCCATCCAACTTGGCCTTGGACATTTCCAGGGATCCAGGGGCAGCCACAGCTGCTCTGGGCACCCTGTGCCAGGACCTGCCCATCCTCACAGGGAACAATTCCCTCCCAATATCTGATCTAATCTTCCTCTACGTCAGGTTGAAGCCATTCCCCCTTTCCCTGTCACTCTGGGCTCTTGTAAAACATCTCTCCCCGTCTTTTGCATTGGCTCCTTCAGGTACTGGGAGGCTGAAATTTGGTTACCCCTTAGCTCCCCTTCTCCAGACTGAGCAATCCCAACTTTCCCAGCCTTTCCTCCCAGCAGAGCTGCTCCATCCCTCTGATCATCCTTGTGCCTCCTCTGGACCGTCTCCAGCAGCTCCCCATCCTCCCCGAGCTGGATTAACCTCTCTGCTCTCTGAGCACATGGATGAGGACCGGTTCCTCCTGCCTCAGAAACAACAGGATTTAGGGATTTTCCTGCTCTGTAGGAGCAGCAACACAAATGTGGGCACATCTGGAAGTGAACAATCCCTGGGAGAAGCAGGAGGCCGAGCCAAGGCGTGGGGAACAGCCCGTCCTGGCGGGCGCCGCCGCTGCTCCGCGCTGCCGTCGGCGAACGTGAGGGCAGATCTGATATCCATAAATCAACATATTCCTCATTTCCAAGCATTGCAGCCTGACAGCTGTTACATGAGCACATTGTTAGGAGCTGTCAGGCGCTGATACATAGTGCCTTTTACAACATATGTTGACTTTTATCTAATGTTGTTCCATAATTAGCCCCAGGGAGCGGGAATCTGGGCAGCCGGCTGGCTCTGTGATCTCAGCTAACCTTTGCTGCCGGGGGGAAAAGGGCACAGCCGGGAGGGAACGAGCTGGGGATGCCTCCATGGATGCAGGAGAAGGCAGGTGGAGTGTGGATGTGAGTGGTACCCGCAGTTCAGCAGCTGGGGATGGAGCAGGTCTGGTTCCCCTCTGCAGTTCCTGAGTGTTTTGGGCCGTCTAAGAGAGAAAATAAAGCTCCAAGGGATTTGGGAGCTTCCCTCCTGGATGGAGCCTTGAATTCCAAACTCAGACTGGGGCCATGGCCCTCGGGGTCTGCGATGAGGAGGGGACCAAGTGGTTCTTCTCTCATGCATGGATGGAGAGGGAAGACAGGGATGATTTACTGGCCAGGATGGGAGATAAATGAAGGAGCAGATGGTGGAGTTAATGAGTGGAAAGGGTAGATGGATGGACAAAGAGACAATGGAGACAATGTGATAATGGATGGTTGCACTTCTATCCAGATGAGGACGAATGTTCTGACGTGTCCCCACAGCCTGGTTCCTGGCTAGGACCTGTGGTGATGCCCACAGAGGGCAGTTCCTGGTCACTGTCCCTCTCACCACCCCATGCTCCATGTCACCCTTCAGGAGCACCTTTGCTGTCACCAACAATGATTCCACTCACTCTTTGAAATATTCCCAGGCTCCTGCTGCACCAAAACAAGCATCAGAGTGCTCAGAACATGTTGGTCTCCATGAAACAGCTCCCAGCTTCGAGGAGATACCCCATGGGACCGATGGCTGCAGGGAGGGGACACTGTCCCACTGCAGCCCCCAGGTTCCTGGGCTGTTTTCCCTTCCTCACTGCAGCTGCTGGAGCTTGAAAAAACGGGAGAGGAAAAATAAATCAATAAGACACGAAGATAAATATGCTTTCCGTGTTGCAGCCGATTCCTCTGGACGTGCCGTGGTGGCTGCATAATTCATAAACTCACCCCTAATATGCAAATGGAGCAGCTCCCACCAGGCTGGCCCAGAGGGACCTGAATTTTCCCCCACTGGCAGACAGGCCCTTGTTGTGTGTGTGGTTTGGGGGTGCAGAGTTGTTTTCATGTTCAGCACTGGTGTGATCCATCCCTTCCTGCAGCTCACATCCTTCTGGGCTGTGGGGTGAGAAAATGTTCCCTCCCCTGTTGGCATTCAGCCTGTCCCTGACCCCTGGTGTCACCCCACGATGTTCCTTGGGGGTTTGGGGCTTTCTAAAGGTGCTTTTTTCCCTGGGACGGTGCAGGGATCACATCCAGCACAGGGTTCATTCCCCACAGGCTGCCCTGGCTGCAGGAATCCTCCTTTTGGGGTCTGGAACACTCAGAGTGATCCCAGGGCAGCCCCAGGTCTGGAAAAGGCTGGAGAACGAGGCACAGCTCAGCCAGCAAGTGCCCACGAGAATTCTCTTGGGGAATAAAATCCTGCCCAGCCCCGGCCAAGCACAGACCCCTCCAGCTCTGCATCCACCCATTTCTAAACCTTCAAGGCAGCCCTTCATCTCTCCTCACAAAAGCCATGTCTCTGAGAATAAACCCCAGCCAGAACACAAGGAACTTCCCCAAAGAGAAGGATAAAACCCTCTGCATGTGTCTAATGCTCCATCAGCCAACTCACCCATGGCTGGGCATCTTCTTGTGGGGGCAGCCCCTCTCACTGCAGGGTTACTGACATTTTGCTGGAAGAACCCTTTATTCCCCATATTTTTACACTGTTCTCCTCACTCTGGATCACTGGGGGAATGATCCAGACAAAAATTTCCCCAGGTGTTGCACGTTCATGGAACCAAAAGGATTTGTGCCACCACACCAGGGATGAGACATTCCCCCTGTCCCATGGAATCCATCTCCTGCCCACAGCCCCCCTGGATGGGTTTGATCTCAGGATCCAGGTCTTTAAAAAGGAAAATTTCATCGGCATTTCCTTCCTTTCCTTCAGACAAACACAACAGGGAAGGAAAGCACCAGGCTAAGACCTTGATGCAGCAGAAGGGCAAGAAATACCTACGTGCTTTTATGAGGGATTAGGCCCAACTTAGTTGTTTCTTAAGCTACTAAAGGCTTATAAAAGCCCTGAAGAATAGGCTGCAATCCTCAGAAAAACCTCCCAGGGCTTCACTAAAAAAGTCAATTTAAAGTTAGAGTGCAGCCTGCTTCAGTGCTGAGCCGTGCTCTGCTAACAGCAGGACTGGAGAGGGGAGTTTGGGGGGAAAAATGGGATTTGGGTGCCCTGCATGGATAGCACAGAGCTGAGGGCCAGCTGGGAATGCACACTGTTCATCAGCATGGCTGGGAACGATGGGTGTATAGAACTCAGCATCAAGTTCTCAGGTAGAAAAGCAGTTTATTGGTGATTTTAGCACTGGGGACTTGTTTCAGGCAACACATGGAAGGTCAGGATCTGACCTGGGGTGTCCTGGCAGGGAATGCTGGGGATGGGATGCTCAGCTCCCAGCTGAGATTCTCCCTTTCCAGGGCCTGCCCACAGCCTTCTCTGCTTTCCCCAGCTCTGTGCTCCTTCCTCCTCCATCCCGCCAGCAGAGCTCTCCAGGAGTGGCTGCTTTTCCCAGATAAATGGCTTAATTAGCTTCCTATTGACTCAAGTGAGCACATTCCTCCAGCAGGGCTGGGAAAGGAGAGGCAGCATCCCAGGGAGCAGATCCTGCATCCTGGAGAGCACATCCTGCATCCAGTGGAGCACATCCTGCATCCAGGAGAGCAGATCCTGCATCCCAGGGAGCAGATCCTGCATCCCAAGGAGCAGATCCTGCATCCCAGAGAACAGATCCTGCATCCCAAGGAGCAGATCCTGCATCCCAGGGAGCAGATCCTGCATCCAGGGGAGCAGATTCCATCCTGTTCCATTCCATCCATTCCCTGGGAGAAGAGGAACACACAGAGGGTAAGACCGTGGCAAGAGGAGAAATCCAATAAATAGTCTTTTTTTTTGAGGGGAGGGGAAATAAATAAAATAATAAAAAAAATAAAAATAAAATAAGCATGAATTAGTAATAATAGTAATAATAATAGTAGTAATAATAATAGTATTATATAGTATTTTATATATATAATTTAGTAATATTAATAATAATAGTAATAATAATAAGAAGAAAGAATAAGAATAAGAATAAGAATAAGAATAAGAATAAGAATAAGAATAAGAATAAGAATAAGAATAAGAATAATTCATCTGCTGAACATTAAGTCCAGAAATCCAAGCACGAACTCCAAATATGTCTGCAAGACACAGGGAAAAATTTTAATTTTGGAAACTGGCAAAAGATTTGAGATAGCTGGAGAACAATCAGCACTTCCCTTCGTGCCTGGAGGGACTGACAAACTTTGCATAAACAATTTTCTTTCCCTCTGATGTGGAAAAGCTGCCATGGAGCAGTGGGAGAGGCCAATGCTGGTCCCCACTGACTTGGGGAAAGCCAAGCCCAGAAGAATTCCTTGAAAAATGACATTAATGGCCCAGAGCAGCAGGATGGGGGGAATGCAGTGGGAGAGGGGGAAACAGCAGCTCTGATTTCTCATCCAGGGATCCCGTGCTGCTTCCTAATCATGACCCCTCAACCTGGCCACCCTGACCTAGTAGCAAAAGAGATTTCCCTGCCAAGTTAATTGCCATCCATGGAAAAGAAGGTGGGGGGTTGGAAATAATCCCCTTTCCAGGCAAACCCCCCAGACTGCACCATCTCGAGACATGCACCAGCAGCAGAATATTAATGTGGTGGAGGATGCTGTCCACCTCAGCCAGGCTCCAGCACAGCAGAGAGATACCAGGAGCTCAATTTGTGTTTGCCTGAGCCAAGGAGAAAATCTAATTAAACATGGCGTGGGGGCTTGGAGGAGCTGGGGATGGGGCAGGAATATAAAGCACGGCCGCTTCCCACAGATCAGAGGGCAATATTAATAAACCCACGGAGGGGGACTGCGGGATCAGCTGGTAATATTGATAAATGCAAAGCAAAGACAAAGCAGCCTGGGAATATTGGATGGTAAAGCTGATAAAAAGACGAGCAGGGATGCAGGCAGCCCTGCCATCCTGCTGGAATGAGCAGCTCAGCTTCCCAGAGGGATGGCACGGAGCATCCCAACAGCCCCACAGCTGGGCATGGGGGAATTTTGGGCCATTGCTGTGCCCCAAAACCTGCAGCCCCAGAGCAGCACGGCTGCCCTGCACACCCCAGAGCCAGGGCACGGTGGGAAGAAGCTGTGGAGACACAGGCACAGCGTCTGGGGTTCAGCCTGGGAGCTGGGGCAGCGCTGGGGATGGGCACTGGGGACACAGCAGTGGCTGGGGGATGTGTGGGAGAGCACAGCAGGGTGAGCTGGGTGCACAGAGCCCTGGAAGTGCTCCCTGCTTGCTCCATCAGCTGCAGGGAATGATGTGGATGAGGCAGGGATGGGGCTGAAGGCCGGGCAGAGGCCGTGGCACGGCCCCCACAGCTCTTGGCCCTCCCTGTTACCTGCAGCCTTTCATCTGCAGCATGAGGTGAAAGTTTCTTTTCTTCCACCCTCAGCAGAGTGACCTTGAGTGTCCCCAAAGCCTCTCGTGCTCCCCCAGCCACGCACCCTCCTCTGCCAGCAGCACATCGAGCCAGGGGATCAAAAAGAGCCACTGAGTGCGTTTTAAATAAAAGATCGCATCTTTCAGAGCTATTGGAGTGATGATTTAAACATGAAGTCAAAGCCAGTAATGGTGTTGTCAGAGCCGTGGCGGTAAATCCAATCAATAATTCACTGATAGCAGAAACTGTGCCTCCAGCCAGACCTACCTGTGGAGGGCACAGAGCCTCCCCCTGGAGCAGGAGGTGCATCCCTCGCCTCCCTGCCACCTCCTGCCACTGCCACCCGGCCTGGCTGCAGGGGTTTTGCCCCCAGTGGGGCTGGGAAGGAGCCAGGAGGCAGATCTGGGGCTCCACAAGAGGGAAACACTCCCTGGCTTGGGAGGTGAAATAAATCTGTTACCTGGGCACAGGTGTTCAAAATGCTGGGAACATCTCGGCTCGGTGGTTGCAGCTCAAGGCTTTTTCTCAGCCCCTGCGCCCTTGGAGAGAATCTAAACCTCCCTCAGGAAATGTCACAATGCCTTGTGAGGCCCAAAGCACTGCCAGGGGACCGTGCCCCAGCCATCAGCACAGCTGGGCTGCCCACCTACCCTGGGTGCACTGGGGATATGGGGGGCTCACAGCTGCCATCTACCCCAGCACCATCCTCCCCCAGCCCAGGGAGCATCCCTGTGACCCACACAGCCTGGGTGAGCTCTAGAATCCATTCTGATGCCTTAGGATTTTAGCTTTTCTATTTTTCATCCATGGCAGGTAATCCTGCCATTCCTCAGTGTGTGACTCCAAACTCCACACACACTGGGAGCTGCTGCTTCCCCACTTTGGGCACACACAACAATTCCTCTCCAGGCCTGGCAGTCAAGGACACCTCACTGCCTCAGGCCTGAGAGATGGAAACAAAAGGGAGTTGGGGGCAGAAAACTTGGGGGAAATTCCTTCATTCCCTGCAGCTGGAACTGGAAGATGAATCCCCAGTGTGCAAATGGACCAAATTTAGAAAAGTGGGAAACCTGTGAGCCATGGTCCATTTTGGGTGCAGCCCCTGGGGGGCTTTGTCTGCCTTAAATGCACCTGAAGCCCTTCAATAAATAGAACTGCTTTTTATTCTCTGAATTTTGTCTGGCCTCTGTTTTTAGGTAGCCCCAGAAAGCATCAATTCCACTGCACAATCCTCAGCCACAGCCCAAGCACCCTGTGTTTGCCCTGTCACTCCCTCTGAAGCAGCATGGATCAGCTCTCCTGTAGATCCAGCTGGGAGGATTCCTCCTCCTTCCTGCAGGGTTTCACCAAGCCTGGAACAAAGCTTGGGCAGGACCTGAGCAGCTCCCAGCACCTTCCCACCCGTGCTGGGACCACGGCAGGACGGTCCCTGATCCCTGCACCAACACAGCAGAGGTGTGCAGGGCCCAGGGCTGCCTCAGCCCCCAGTTTCGGGGAGCAGCTGGTGAGGGATGTGAGAACAGCCTTTCTCTGCATCCCTGCTCCCCCCTGGAGAGGGGTTTAACTGGGGATCCCCAGAGCTGCAGTGCATCTGCATCCCTGCTGACTGAGGGGGTTCAGCTGCGAGCCGGGGTTTAACCCTGGAACCGACCTAAGGATGCTGAGAGATATCCCCAACACGCTGAGGGGTGTGAGGGCAGCACATCCCAGCCCTAAAAACCTTGCAGGGAGGCTGGGGGGGGGATTTTGTGCGGACCCCAGAGCTGGGGGATAGCCTGAGGACAGACAGACAGACAGCAGCATCCCCTCCTCCGGGCCCTGTGGGGGTCACACGGAGCACAGCGGTGCTGGAGGTGTCCAGGCAGCCTCTCCTCCCTCCGAGCGCATCCCGGCTCCGGGAGCTGCCGAGCCGGCACTGCCACCTCGTGGCACGGCCACCAGCGAGCCTGGCGACACTGTGGCATCCCGGACACGCTCCGTGCCTGCGCAGACACTTTATAACCAAGGGGGCTCCTGCGGGATGGATCCAATGGCAAAAAGCTCCAAAGGCGGCAGGTAAAGGGGAGGGGAGTGTGGGTTACCCTGGCTGGAGGAGGGGGATGAGAAAGGGAAGCTGTGGGAGGGGACAGCAAGGGACAGGGCTCCCTGTCCATCATCACCCTGCCAGATGCGGTTGGAGCTGTCTCCCCCTCTGCTCCTTGCCCAAAACCAGGACCGGAGCATCGGTGCCCATCCCAGCACCCACCTCAGCATGGAGCACCAGCTGGGACATGCTGCAAATCCCAGGGGGAAAACACAACTTGGGATGCTCAGGGCAAAGAACAGCCCAGCATCCCCCACAGACACCTCTGGGGCAGCCCACCCCCCTCCCCACAGCCCCTCCGACCAAATCAATGGCAGCAACCAAGCCTTTTTAGAGATATATTTATTATTTTTTTTATTTTTTTTTAGCAAATGTTTATTTATATCAAAATACAAAACATTTCTGAAGCAGGGTAATGTTACATGAGGAGCAAGTTAATCGATTCCAAAACCCATCATTCTCCTACAGCATGGCTAGTTGTATGTAACATTGCAACACTGCCAGAATTTCTTATAGTGGGTACATTAAAATAAGAAAAAATCAACTCAAGAAGTCAATCTATGAACATGCAATGTTACCGGCGATAAATTAAGTACTCAGCAGGCCTTAAAATCCCAACAGGCAGAGACCGAGGGACCAGCTACTCCCAGTAAGGCAGGGCTTCAAACTCTCGTTTCTTCCAATTTTTGTTGGCTTATTAGCATTTACTCATTAACTGACAACAGTCCAAGAGCCAAAAGGACCCAGCTTTCTTGGCAGAGTGGGATTATTGCTTAGAGCTATCAAAGCAGCCCCAGCTCCCGGCTGGCCCCAGGGGAAGGGCTGGGAGAGGGCTCGCAGGGCAAGAGCCAGGGGTCTGCCTTGGCTAAGCACTGCGGAGGTCGGGCTGAGCTGGAAGATGTAAAATCCCCCGAGGATGGGGCTCGGTGGGTCGTGATCCCGGGGGAGCCGGCAGCGCCGCCGGCGAGGTCTCGGATCCCTGCCCGGGGCAGGATAGCACCCAGTCGGAAGGAGAGTTTGGGGTGAGGGACCCCCGCTTGTGCCCCTCATCGCACGCCTGGGGAGTGATGCTGAAATTTGGCTTTCCCTCCCCGCGGGCCGGGAATTCCGGGGAATGCCGATTCCCATCCCGGGGAATTCCAGGGATGCCGATTCCCATCCCAGGGAATTCCAGGGATGCCGATTCCCATCCCAGGGAATTCCAGGGATGCCGATTCCCATCCCAGGGAATTCCAGGGATGCCGATTCCCATCCCAGGGAATTCCAGGGATGCCGATTCCCATCCCAGGGAATTCCAGGGATGCCGATTCCCATCCCAGGGAATTCCAGGGATGCCGATGCCGAGAGTGGCCATCGGTCCCTCCTGCTGGCATTTCCTGGCCTTGGCAGAGGCCGAGAGCAACAATACAGATACAGAGAGATTATAGAGAGAGCGGAATAAGTTTCGTATAAGGCTTTGGTACAGCACCATCATGTCAGATTTATTTGTAAATCGTTTACAGAAAAAAAAACCTTACTGAAAAAATAGTGTTTTGTTTCTCTTTTTTTTTTTTTTTTATTCTTTTTTTTTTAATTATTATTTTCTTCTGAGGAACATACCTGAAAGTTCAAAAATTAACCCTCTAGTTGCCGTCTGGGCTCCCATCAAATGCTCATTTTGCTGCGTGCAGTTCCAAAAGGAATTCCAAAATTTCCATCCCAAATCCCACCAAGTTGTGACGCAGCCCGCCCGGCTTACAGCAGCCACCAGCCTAAAATCAACACCACAGAAACCTGGCAGCTGATCGCTACTCACTGTTTAGTAAAAATTAAAAAAGAATTAAAAAAAAATTAAACCAAAACCTTAACAAAACTTAAAAAAAAAAAAAAATAAGAAAGAAAAGAATAAAAATAAAAGTCACAACAACGAACGTTATGGAACCAGCGGCACTAAAGTTTTTTTTTATTGTTATTGTTATTAAAAAAAGTCAGTTCCACTGGTTACCATTGAAACAGCACCAAAGAGCACCCTAACGTGTGTTATACATTGTAATACTTGACAGTCAAGATATGGAAACGAGGTTGGATGGTCTAGTCTTTATATCCAGAGGCAAGAAATTCTTCTTACAAAGAGGAAAAAGTTGTCCCACGCAACCAGAGATGCGTTGGGTCCGGAAGAAAATCCTGCCTTAGGGGAAAACACTATGGGGTTAGGAGGGGATTAAATCAAGAGCTACCTATGGAGGTCTACGAGGGTTCAGAGAGTCTACAAACCTATTAAAAGGGGATTAAAAAGTCTGGGCTCCCCTGGAGAGCCAGGGATGCTCCCATGGGAGAGCTGGAGATGCTCCTGGGGGGATCCAGGGCTGCTCTCCGAGGAGCTGGCGTGCAGGTGTGAACCCCGAATGCCCAAAGGATGAACCTTACTGCAACGTGGGCATATCCAGGATTTCCAAAGGGCTTTCCCACATGGGAAATGCCAAGGGACCGGAGCCTGCACAGCCGTGTGGAAGGTCCTGCACCCCCTGGGGCCACGGGAGCATCCCCTGCCTGCTCTCTGCCAGCCCCAGAGAAGGAAAAAAAGGGAAGTTTGGCCTTAAAGTGCACCTGGGAGGGCAAGGGGTGAGTGCCAGCATCTCCCACCGAGCCAGAACCTCCCCGAGCAGAGAGGGGCGCTTCCCAGAGCTCGCAGCCGAGCGGGAACAGCCAGGGAGGAGGCAGGAAGCAAAGCCCCCTGGAAAGCAAGCTCCGGGCAGGTGCGCGGATGGAGGCAGCGGGGATGGTGTCCAAAAAAAACCAAACCAAAGAAACCACGGGAAGCGGGATGATGCTGTGGGAGCCGCCGGCCCCGAGCCCCCCCGGAGCATGGGGGGAGGGAGCAGCTCCTGATGTGTCTGTTTGGCATCCAGAGGGTTAACGGTACTGTGGGAAGTGTGCTTTGTAAACATTTCTAGCTTTCCTTTGCCTGTTTTTTTTCTGTAAGTGATTCCAGGGGAGATGGGGAAAGGAGAAAGCTGCCCGCCCCCCTGCCCACCCCCAGCAATACCCAAAGCCCCACCGGTGGGGGGCAAGGCAGCCCCCCAGCCCGGACACCGAGCGGTGAGAAATCTCATCCCTTCTCTTTCTCCTGACATCCTTTTTTTTTTTTTTTTTTTTTTTTTTTATGTTTGTTTGTTTGGTTTTTTTTTAACATATAAAATACTCACTTATGTATTTACCGCTATTAAATGCAAGTTAGTCCCATCAAACATGCTTTGCTTCGATATCAAGAATTGGTGCTGAACAAATCTCGGCTGGATATTAGAAACATCCCCCACCCCAGCCCCCCCGACCCGACAAAGAAGAGAGAAATATGGAAAATACAGGTGACACCTAGGGAGGACACGGTGCCGCTGGAGGGGCCAGCTCCCGGGGGTACATTCGTGCCTCAGCCATGGGGACATGGCATGACCACGCTCAGGGAGCTCTGCCTGCCTCTGGAAGGGTGTGAGCACTCCAGGGCTGTGCCACTGTCCCCTCGGGGCCATCTGAGCCCGAACAGCAGCTCCTGGATCCCCCCAGAGCCCAGCCTTGTGGGACACACACCGAGGGGAGCGAAGCCCCGGCCGCTGCTGCCCAAAGACAATCCCCAAATCGTGCCCCAGTGAAGGCAGAGGGGTGGTTTGAAGCTCCCTGGCACTGCTCAGTCCCAAACTGGCTCCTTGCCCTGCCACAGCCCATGGAGAAGGGGGCAGGGATCCGGCGGGTCCGTACTGCCCTGCAGGAAAAGCCCCAAATATCCCCAGCACATTCCCCACTGCACCAGGGCTCGATGCCACCTCACCCACAGGGACAGGGAGAGCCCCACATCCCATCCATGGGGACAGGGAGAGCCCCACATCCCATCCATGGGGACAGGGAGAGCCCCACATCCCATCCATGGGGACAGGGAGAGCCCCACATCCCATCCATGGGGACAGGGAGAGCCCCACATCCCATCCATGGGGACAGGGAGAGCCCCACATGCTGCCCCAGTGGACACCAGCAGCCCCCAGGGCAGCAGCAAGCCCCGCTGGCCAGGGACACTCCTGGAGAGGTACTGACATTCCCGATGGAGAAGGCTCCCTGCTCCAGCCAGCTACAGAATCCCACTGGGGCCACCTGGCTGCCTCTGAGGGGCTCCACCAACTGCAGGAGGGTTTCAGAAACCCTCGAGATTTACGAGGGCAGTGAGGACAGGTGACAAACAGCACCCAGGGCGGCAGCAGCGTGGGGACCCTGTCCCCAGAGCGTGTCCCCATCCTGTGCCATCCCCCCGGCTGCAGCTGCCTAATCCTCCCTGAGCGCCCTCACAGCTGAAATTTGTCTTTTTTCTCTGAACAAAAAAAAAAAAAGCCCCAGACAGCCCTCAGTGGAAACACCACCTCACCGTGGCCCTGGGCAAGCTGGCAGCAAGCCCAGGCTTCCCCATCCCGGGATTTTTTCCCTTTTTAGTGTTTTTCCCTATTGAAACAGCAAACAGCGGTGATGCTGGGCTCGGGGCGGGCGGATCCCCCGGAGCACTGCGAGCCCCCCAGCCTGGCCCAGCCCTCCTCTCCCTCGCCACTGTATTGCTCAAACAGCACTAGGCATGGATACAAAAATAAAACAGCTATGTGACTTAGATATATATAATTTTTTTTTATATATATATATATTTGTATATATATTTTTGTCTATTTATAGGTGGATGGAGAAGCAGAGAAGCTGAAGCGCAATATAATGTAAAAATTCTTGCTCTGCTCCTGCTGTTGAGACTCTCCCCACCTCTGACAGCTTTTTTCATGCTGCACAGAAGTTTCTGACACCTATTACTAATGAATTATTTTAAATATTTATTCTCCCCCCCTTCTAAAATAGAGAGTAAATATATATTTGTTTAATTTTATATACAATGCGGTTTTGCTACACCAATATCATTTCTTTAGATAGAGATACTGGGGCTCATTTCTCAAGTCTTTTTTATTTTTTTGTGTGTTTTATTTTAATCTAAGTGCTGGGGGGGAGTGGGTGGAAATATGAGGAGCTTTCAGACCCGGGAAGATGGGCAACCTCTTTTGCAGCCCCGCAACCTCAGGAGAACAAGAATAAAAGCCCTCCTGGGAGAGAAAGTGTCATTTTGATGGTAAATCCAAAATCTGGGCAAACTGTCCTCCATGGGGATGCCAGCCCCTCCATCCTGCATTTCCCACCCCACTGCAACCAGTATAAAAATCCTTATGTACCTGTACAGCGCATGCTTGCCTCATCCAACACCCCCGAGCCTGGACCAGCCCCTCTGCCCCCCCATTCTCTGCCCACCCCCTCCCCAGGTCCTTCCTCCATCCATGCACGTATCAAAAGTCAGCCAGAGCCCCAGGATTGGGGATGCTCCTCCTGCTGCCACGCAATGCCAAGGAGAAGAGCTCAGCCAGCTGTGCCAAAACACCTAAAAATGGGGAAAACGGGCAAACACGGCTCCCTCTGATCCCAGTCACCCAGGCTGGGGAACAGGCACCCATCTCCAGTCCCTTCCCACAACCACACTGGTCCTCCCTGCTTGGGGATGTGCCAACTGATAGGAATTAAGTGAAATATTAAGTTTCTTCTTTTGCTGGCACCAGTGTTGCCAAATCTGGTCGCTGCTTCCCAGCCCTCAGTTCCTGGATCAGGCGTTCCCTGACAGACCTCGAATAGGAACAACTGCACTTCCCACCTCTCCCTCCCACAAACATGGGCAGAGAGGAGTCAAGATACTCAGAAATAAAAAAAAAAAAATAACATTAAGCTGAAAGGGGGAAATGGGAGCAAATATCCTGCTTTCTGTAAGGGCTCCCCAGTGCCCAGACAGCACAGGGAGAGCAGTGGGAATCCAGTCCGAACCCGGCTGCCCCCATGCCTGGGGTCAGTACCAGCTCTGGCATCACTGTGACCAAATCCCCTCTCTGCCTCAGATCCTCAAAGTCCTGCTAATGAGGTTTAAAATAAAAAGACACTGTCAGGAACATCTTGTCCCTCCCAGGAGGCACTGCTGTGGCCGGCTGGCACAGTCGGTGCTGCATTCCTCAGCTCAGGGGACAAATTTAGCTGTATCCCTCTCTCATCCCTTCTGACTCACGCTTTTCTGGGAAGAACAGACACAAAGCAAAATGCTTTCACATGAGTAACCAGAGAGCAGCATCTAGAGGGAGGGTTTTCGCATGGTGCAGCTTTTTCTTTAAGCAGTGGCACCAGAGATGAGGCAACGTGACATCCCCCTCCCTTGTCGTGTCCCGTGTCGTGCCCCACGTGCCCTGGACATGCAGAGCACAGGGCCTGTCCCTCCTGCTCCTCCTTGTCACGGCCCAGGGGTGAGCCACAGACAGTGAACAAAGCAAAGCTAAAAACTGGGGATGAAAGAATGAAACAGAGCAATCTGTTGTGTGCAGCAGGGCCGCAGAGCAGGTCACGCTGGTGCCTCTCCATCCCCAAATCCCCCTCAGGCAGCAGCTGCTCCCAGCCCCTTCCCCGCCTTGCCCATCCTGATCCCCCGCTCCAGCACAGCTCTAAACTCTCCCCTAGAGACACACATACCCCGACATGCAAATCTACTGAATTCTGCAAACCTATCTACCTTTGTCCTACGCTTCTCTATCTATTTATATCTCATATGTACAGTGGGTTTTACTCCAGTTCCTTGAGAAGATTTCCTTCCAAAAACGCCCTGGCTTCAGTCTGGGGCTGCAGCAAGCCCATGTGGGACACGTGGAAATCCCTGAAGGTCCAGCCTTATGGAAAAATACCTCCAGACAAGAGCTACAGCTGAAACCAATCCAAAACTCCAAGAACTCCCAAACCTACGTCACTGCCTGAAGCAGGAAGAGAAACCAAAATGCCAGGCGGATTTTGTCCTAATACAGACAGCAAGGTGGGAGCAGCAATGAATCTGGAATGTGTGTCATGTTCAGATGCCACCAGACATGACTAAGCCCTGCCAGGACCGTGCCTGGGCTGCTGAGCCCAAACCCAGTGTCCTCAACACTCCCAGAGGCAGGTACAGCAAGTTGTTATTCCCTTTACATTCCCTTTACATTTATATATCCAAACAGCATCACCTCCAGCCTTCTTCCAAACGGCTGGCACTGAGCCAGCTGACAAGATGACAAACACCAGATGAACAGCCTGGAGCCCACCAGTGCCCAAAGCAGCCTCCAAGTCACAGGGCAGCAGGAATGAGAATCCTCCCAGGAAAAGCATCCCCTGCTCACACAGACACCCTGGGGCTCATGGAGACCTCTCAGCTCAGGGGGCAGACTGCAAACCACGCCGAGGTTCAGACTGGGAAGAGACCCTGGGACCTTCCAGCTCCCCCACCCCACAAAGTCATCGCTCCCTGTGCCTGTGGGTGCTGTTGTGGCAGGCACAGAAATGGGGCCCCACAAACGAGCCCTGAACGCTCCCTCTCCCCCTTTACACTAACTTGCATTTTCCTTCACGTCAACACCGCAGAACCAAAACGCTGCTGGGGCTGCACGGCAAAGTCACCTTAGAAACACGAGGATGAGAACTCAGCAAGTCCTGCTGGAAAAGCAGGCAAAGCACTTCCCCTGCCCTTTTCCCCTGCCTGCTCCAGGACTCATTGTTGGACAGGCTGCAGGGGACAGCACCCCAGGACCACCCCTTTTCCACAGGATCTCGGTGGCATCCTGTACCCACCTCTCCACGCTGCCTCCCCCAGCTCAGGGTGCCCCAATCCTGCAACCCCACGGCGGCATGAAACCAGTGCTGGAGCATTCCCACCGTGGCCACCTTGCAGGGAGAAGCACCGGCAAGGACCCCCCAAAACCGGGCTGGCACCCCTGCACTGACACCTCAGCAGAGCCCAGGGACAAACCCCAGTGATTCAGAGGCATTTTTTCACCGTGGGCCAGGATTTGCCAAGGGACCTATTGGAACATCGCGTTCGCAACGTGCAAGGAGGAATCATACGGTTACGGATACAGAAAGAGCCATCTACCTCAGACCAGCTTAGAAAATAAGAGAGTTTGGCCCAGGAAGATAAAAATCATGATATATTTTGCAGCATGAAAGGAAAAAAAAAATAAAAAAAATAAAAAAAATGAAGAAGCAGCAGCAGCAGCAACAGCAGCTGTGTTTGCAAACCACCAAAGCGACACGGAGTTCAAACGGGGGTGAAATGGGGGAAGTGTTTGGCATCGTCTGACACGGCTTCGATGTTTCCAGGTCCACAGAAGGAGAGAGGAGCAACCCTGGAGGGCATGGGAACCAAAGGGCTGGGAGAAGCGAGGAGGTTGCCAAAGCAAGAGGCGAGCCAGTCAGCCAAAGCACGGCCCGAGTCTATCAGAAGGTAACTCGGTCTAGCAGGGAAAGGAGTTAAGGATGGTTTTAGGGAGGAGTTGCTTCCACGAGGCGCCCGGGCGGGATTTCCCACTCCAGCAGCGTGGCAGGTACATGGCTGAAAGAGAGAGGGCTGTAGCTCCAGCCTCTAAAGGTCGAAGACCATGAAAAGCCCAGTGGCTCAAAACACCTGCAAAAGGAAAACAACTCTCAAAAGACTGACCCAGCAAGCCGGCATGCTCCGTCAACCTGCCCTGCACTCCAAGTCCTCTAGAGCTCCTTAAGATGGGATGGGGCACAGTCCTGAGGTAGCAACCTCAAGAGCCTGAAGACAGTGCCTGGCCCATCCGAACGGGTGTCGTAAATCGTTTGGAAAGCACTCAAATGGAAAAGCAACCCTCTGCTGGAGAGGCTGAGGCAATGAGAGCAAAAGGAAGAGCAAGTTGGCCATGGCACAGGTAGCACAGAGCCTCCAGGCCTCCCCTGGCCCCGAGGGTCACTTGTCCGTCAGGAGCAGCCCAGCTGGAGTCACTGGTGAGCTGAAGTTGGCCAAGCCAGGCAGAGTTTTCCCCGCTGCCGAGCGGGAGAATGGCATTAAATCAATTCAGATCCGAGCAGGTTCTAGGGAAAACCCCTAAAAACACACCCAAAGAAAAGAAATTCACAGTCATACTGTTAGCAAGGTTGAGTTCTCACTCTGAGAGTTGAGGTTCTTACATCAGGTCACTCGTCACGTCAATAAAAAGCCCTGGTGCAGGCTGGAAAGAGAGGGGCATTTCTGCCAGACCCTCCCTCCTTCCCGAGATAAACCTGCTGATGGTTTGAGACCACCTACACAAAGTTGTTAAAGCTCAGAAATATCTGGTTATCGATTTAGAGGATTCATTGTCCAGTGGTTCAAACCTTACTTAGGGCATGGAGATTGGAAAAGACACGGTGCTCTGCTTTTGGTGGTCACAGGTTCCCGAGCATCCTGCTGGGAGAGGAAGCACAACCTCTAAAACCAGGTAAGTGGAGGCAGAGCAATCAACAGGCTCTGACCTAAAAGCGTGGCGTGGTCGGAGAGCCAGATCACAACTCAGAGCTCTCGTCTTTCTCCAAACATCTCAGCCCTTGGAGCTTCAACCAGCAGCAAGAGCAAAAAACCAAGGCAAAGCAGAATTAAAGGCGAGATTGCAGAGAATCTCTTGGCAATTCTACCTGGGAATAAACAAAAGTTTCATATGCAAATAGAGAGCCTGGGGCTAAAAACATGCCTGCGGGCTCTCCAGCTCTCCTGACACTTTTCCTACAGCCTGAATCCACTCAAAGCAAGAATATCTACATGAAACACTCTGTGTTTTATTCCCAGGCAGGCTGGAGGGTTTAGCACTTTACCGCAGAGGAAGAACTGTGCAAACCTGGATGCAGTGGTTGATTTACCACTTCAATCTAAAAAAAAAAAGAAAAAGAAAAAGAACCAACTCTAAATATTTTAAAGGTAGGGATTGCTTGGTATTAGCACTAAGCATTTACATAGCACTTGCAGTCTGTAGGCCACCAAGTGCTTGTCCAAAGTGCTTAAATATGACTTATCCCCATTTTACAGATGGGAGAACTGAGGCACAGAGAGGTCAAGTGACTTGCCCAAGGCCACGCAGTCAGAGAGTGGAGGCAGAGCAGGAAAGTGAGCCCAGCTGTCCTCGGGTTACACCTTGCCTGCTAAAAACAAACCGGAAAAAAAGGCCTATGCAATCCAGAAAACCACCAGCCACCAAACCTACCCTATTCTGAAGAGGAAATACATTCTGGTGAAGAGTTAGAACAGCATTACCGAGGGGAACAAGGGGCAAAGGGAGGGAAACAACCCCGGCGGGTGTCACAGCCGACACATCCGGGCTGGAGCAGGAGGAAAAAGGGAAAAACGGTGAAACCAGCGGCAACACATTTTAAGCTGGCGCAAAACGCTAGGCTTAGCTTTGCACGGAGCCATCCACGTCCATCCGCAGAGCTGGGCACTTCCAGATGCTCTCCCCGGGGCTCAGCACCTGCCGACGGAGGCTTTGGGGACCACGCAGCCAAACCCCGATCGCTCACACGCCTGCGTCTCCCCGCTCCGCGGTCACCGGCAGAGATCAAACATCACACGGTAAGAAATGACATCACCACGCGGCACTGAGGGACATTCGCCTGAGATACACAGAATTAATCAAACCCACCCTCATCAAAGCTGGCACACGCCACACCTGGAGGGGGAAACACCCTCAGATCACATCAGCCCCGTACCCGCGCGCTCGCACGGCGCCGAGCGCGCGTTACCGAGGCTTTGAGTGCGTTTGCACACAGACAAATGGTGATTTCTCACATCTCACATTGATTCCAAAGCTCAGGGTCTTTCTGGCTTTCCCCTTTCAGAGATAGGTAAGGAAAGATGTCACGGATGGTTTTGCTGCTGTTACCTTCACGTCAAAGGAGGCTAGGAAGGGGGAGGCAGGGAGATTTTCACAATTACAGCTTTCCTGGGATTATTTGGTCATGTTTTTATCATAATCAGATTCATGGGATTACCAGTTCCCGCCTGGGTTGTTAGGTTCTTGTCACTTAATTACACCCTGTGTCATTCAATTTCTTCCGGCGATTGAGGGCCAGCTGCTCAATCCCACACTCTCCCCCTAAACACGTGCTGCGGACGCAGATGTCAAAAGCTCCACCCATGCCTTTGAAGCCTAGAGATCTTTTCCAAAACCGAGGTGCAACACCCCCCCTTCCCACCCCACACAAACAGTTTGGGGTGGGAGAGAAGTGGATTTGAGGAACACCCAGCCCAAAGCATCCTCCCCAAAGCATCCCCCAGCTTGTCCCTGCTGAACCCCTCAGAGAGGTGACAGTGTAGGGGGGTCCCCCCCTCTTTCCCACCACCTCCATCCCCCCGTGGTGTGACACCAGCTCCCTCCACCAGCTCCTATTCCACCTCCTGGGACCGGCGCTAGGCTAGAGCAGGGTGGCGTGTCCGCTGGTGTCATCGTGGTCTACGCTGTTGAGAATGGCTGTCTGGTCTTCAGGGAGCTGCCGGTGGCAGAGGTCGTCCTTCAGCGCTGAGAGCCGGGCGAAGGGGTCCTGACGAGGGTGTCTCTTCTTCTTGCGGAGGCAGACAGCTTCGTCAGGCGACAGTACCTGAGAGCTGGGAGGGTGCTGAACCTGGGAGGCAGAGCCGTCTGGGAAGGGGGGAGAGAAGGCAGATGGGACCGGAGCCAGCAGCAGGCAGAGCAGAACGCTTTGCTTGCTGAAAAAGGGAGGTGACAGCAAGCCTGGCCCTGAACCCGCAGCGTGGCAAGAAGGGAGAACGCTGGGCACCAGGGAAAATGAAATTAACACTCAAAATCCAAACAAATTACTAAATATGGGAGATGCATGGAAAGGACTCGGTCTGGAGGATTAAAGGAGGGACAACCTACAGGCAAGCAGCCCAGGGAGACATCCCTTTGGGAGGCAGGGCACAAGGGCAGCATCCAGGAATGGGCTTGGAGACCCCCAGCGCTGGAGCAGGGATCTGCCCAAGCTCTGCTCACAGCAAGACACAGGGAATGCCGTTGGGGACTGCAGGGTCCTCGCACTCACTGGGTTGTTTTCTGGATTTCGAAGAGCCCTTGGATGACTTTTTGGGCTTCTTTATCCGCTGGTATTTCAGAGCTTCGAGCCTCTCAGGTGCAGCAGCGTCCCCGGGCGGAGATGGACGTTTTCTAGGAAGGAAAAGCAGACACGCGCCATCAGCGGCTCCCAGCCACGCTCAGGCCTCTGGACGTCCCCGGTGGGGGATCGGCCGATCCCAGCCGGCTCTGCCGTGGAAAAGGAAGAGGTGAGGAACCCGGGGCCGAGGGAGCAGGGCCAGCCAGGCGTGCCAGAGCGCGGGATGGAGGAAGTGAGGCGTCCCCCTACGTCTCCTCCAGGTTTTCGAGCGGCACCGCGACCCGGCCGGTGCCACCGGCCACGTCCAACGTGGGCACCCCCAGCTCACCTGCCTGCCATGCCAACACTGCTAAACAAAACAGGACGGGGCAGATCCTATGTCCGATAAGGCATTTCTGGGAAGTGGTAGAAAACCCCTTGGGATGGAGAGAGAAGAGAAAGAGATAGGCAGAAGCGGCACGGCAGCATCGAGACGGGCACCACGAGCCACCCAGGGCGGACAACACCGGCGCCACAAACAGCAGGGAGGCAGGATCCTGCTGGCCCTGCTCCCACAGCCAGGAAAACCAGGGGCCACACGACAGACAGGGACACCAAGGGCACACACCGACAGAGCCGGGAGAGGTACCTCGTTCCCAGGTCCCTGTGAGAAGCGACAACAGAAATGCGACAGCACAGGAGCACCTGCTCCTGGAACAGCGAGAGGCTGGGAGCTGGAAATGGAAACACTGACGAGGTTTTATTGCGAGGACAAGGAGGGCGTTTGCAAAGGGGTGCTTCCTGCAGGAGAGCCAGCAGGTGCAAGGGATAGGTTATCAGCTGTAACCCCTGAGGAACTCTTCTACAGGAACCAGCTCAAGGTGCAGTATCCTCCCCTTTGCAAAGAGATTTTTTGTCTTATTTCCTTCACTGTACCTGTTTTTCCCATCCAAGGCCTGGAAAGCATGACTGCTGTAGAGAGCAGAGCATTAGAGGAAAACCTTTTCCTTAGGAGAGCGGGCAGTCCAGCTCTTATCGATAACACATCACAGCATCCCCCCTTCTTGCTGCTTTCCCATCTCCTTCCCCCTCTCTATTTTACTTCCACGACCCTCCAAGAGTCACCAGCTCCTAATGCCACAGAAGTCTGAGGCCATCTGGGATAAATCCAAGCCACTTGCAGACAAGGTGTGCAGAGAAGACAGGGAAGCCTCCACAAAGCACCTTTCACTGTGATAAAGCCAACACTTTAAGCCAGGCTCCAATGAGGAGAGGAAATTCAAACCAGCTTGCCAGCACCCTTCAGAGGAGGAGATGACTCTCTTCTGCTCCCACAACTTGGTCACCAGAGGTCAGCAACCAAACCTTGTCACAGAGGCACACAGAGGACAGTGCTGATGGCAGCTCCCGCATCCATCTGTGGCCGGGGCAGGGATCAGCCAACCCCACAAGCCACGGGCAGCAGGAGGGCAGCAGGCTCAGCTGGCTGCAAGAGGCAACATCAGTGCCTTCAGACACCTGCTTGGGCACAGAACCATTGAGGATGATGTCCCCCTGTCTGGCAGCAAGGTGTGCCCCATCCAGGATTGCAAAAACACTGTGGCTGCTGGCGGGAGCAGCAGAGAAGGGGCGAGGACATGGGCTGGAGCACAGAGCCCGCACTCCCGGGCTGTGGAACCAGAGTACACCCACCCACGGAGACTTTGGAGCTCCTCATCTCCCCTGGGGTCCAGGCAGAGCCTGGCTGGCACTGAAGACACCCTGCAGGTTTTCCCCCACGGGTCCCCACGGTGCCACCACTGCAGAGCACAGTGCAACAGCAGCGCTTCCCATCCGACATCGCAAGAGTCTCCAGAGCGTTGAAATTTCAGCTGGAGCACACAGGCAAGGAGCTCCCAGGAGATTTTTCCCCTTGGGGAGCAGAAGGGTTTTTGGTTTTTTTTGAAGATGAGTGTGATTGAGAAGCTTCTCAGTTCTGCTGGCAGCAGTGGAGAGCACCCAGGGAACTGCAGAGTGAGGTGAAGAAGCAGCTGAGGCGCAGCAGACGCAAAAGAAACCCAAACACTGGGCACAGAAAAGCTCCTTTTCATGTTTTCCAATGCAACAGAGACGTCAAGGTGCAGAGAGCTCCTGGAAAGCCTCTGTTCCAGCTCCCAGAGAGCCTCTGTTCCAGCTCCCAGAGAGCCTCTGTTCCAGCTCCCAGCAGAGCATCACATCAGCCGAAGATGAAGCAGCTCATTAGACATGCCGGGAGTCCTGATGGCTGGATCCAAGCTTTTCCTCGTCAGGAAGACAACGTTTACATTTGCAGATCTCCAACACCTTCCTGAGTCCAACGAGTATCTTGTGAGACAGCAGCATCTACCCTCTGAGCTGAACCACCACAGCCAGCCACTCAATGCTGGCTGAAGGCAGAACCACAGTGACCCACAGGTCACACACAGCGTGGCATTCCCTGCAGCGATTCCTGCCCGAATGGCCAGTGGCTCTTCCCACTTGGTAGCCACCACGCTGTGGGGAGCACACGAGTCACATTCCTGCAGGTAGTTGGCGAGTGGTGACTTCAGCTGCTCCAGCTCCATCGCCCACGGAGCTCATGTGTGCCAAGCCCTGGACACCACCGAGCCTGGTGATCCTGCCACCATCCTGCCCCCCAGCACCTGCCTCCTACCACCTCTTCCCACCACCCAGACAGCTTTGCCACTATTATTAAAGCTCAGCCTGTAAAAGTCTCCTGCTCTTTCCACTCTTTTTTTTTCTTTCTAAGAAGAAGCTGTTGTGGCATGCTGACAAAATTAGACAGATTTACATGAGGGATTATGAGGAAATTGCCTGAAGCTCATTTCCACTAGTTCTCCGTAATTGAACTCGTATTTATACACACAAACATAAACAGTGAGTGCACTGAACCCATGTGTCACCATAAATACTGTCTGACCTCTGGCAAGGAAGAGATACAGAGGACAAAACGATGCTACTCAGCAGCCAAATTTTATCTGCTCTACCCACCCTTTATCTCTTCAAAGGGCGCTGATTCTTCCAAATTAATTTTCATTTTAAGCTCAGCCAAAAGGCTCTTCCTGCCCCCGGAGTTCACATGTTGGGCAGCTGCCCACGCACAAGGGAGATCTTGAATACCAACAGATGAGATGTTCAGGAGGCAGGCAAACTTCTTCTGGAAATTTCAGCGTAGAGCCAAGCAAAGGAGCTTTGAGAAGCCCACGTGAACTCCTGGCCCCAACCTTCTGCAAGGTACCACCAACACCTGGAGAACCAGTTTTCCTCGAGTCTTCAAAGGAAAACCCTTCTGCATGAGCAAGTGTGTGGACTGAATGGACTGGGAGGTACTGGAGAGGCCACAAAGGTACTGAAGGACCTTCAAGAGTCCCAGGACAGGAAAGGGAAGTAGAGGAGAAGTATCCAGCCCAACACATATCTCAGCTGCTCTTCTTCAAATGTTCTTCCATGTACAAAGCAAAGATAAAACGGAGAAGACCCCTGAAATCATCGCTGACCTCTTTCCACTCAGAAGGGGAACCCATATAAAGGAAGGGTCCAGGAGATTCAAGGATACTATACACATATTTATATATATATTTAACCTCATGGAGGTCTCAACACACCCTCCCTGTCTCCTGCTCTCCTTGAGCCAAGACATTGACATCCAGGAATAGTTTGGGCATGTTAGAGCATCCACTTGGACAGAGTATCCACTTGAAAGGAGCCCACTGTGTCCTTCAACCCTTCATCCTCCTCACATGGAGAGCTCAATTTTCCTACACGAGGCTCCTGCAAGTCAGAACTCCCACTCTGCTCCCACTCAGCTGGCTGCTGCCTCCATCCCGGAGCGCTTGGGATCCTTCAGCACAAGAGGTGCCAGAGAAACACGGCGGTGACAGCCCCAGGCCAGGGCTGCTGCTGCTGCCAAGGCACCGCCAGGAGGGAGGGAGGAAGGGGCTGGTCCCAGCAGGGAGCACACCAGAGAAGGGGTGCCCTTCTACAGGTCTGCAGACACCACAACTCATCTACACAACGGACTTCACCACCATGCTGACGGAGAGGAGAGAAGGCGAGGGAAACGGGGCCGGGCTGGACAGGAAGAGGGGGATACAGTCATGGGGAAGGGGAAGGGAGAGAGGAAGATAAATGAAAAACAGGAGTGAGAAAATATATAAGGAAATTAAAGAGACTGAAAATAAAAATAAAATAATAATAATAATAATAATAATAATAATAATAATAATAATAATAATTAAGAAAGAAAAGAAAAACGCACTCAGACAAGCGGACTCACAACTTCTCCAAGCGGAAGGAGGCATGGAACACATGCAGAGGATCAGCACATGGACAGTCTTTAAAGGGGAACCTGTTTTCTTTCAAGCAGGGAGCGAGGGCTGCTGCTCCTCCTGCACGCCTGGCGCCGACGTCCCTTCGTCACTCAACGCTACGCCACGGCCAAGCCCCCCAGCTCCCAGCACTGGCAGTGCTGCCCTGGCAAGGGGGGCCTGGGGAGGCCACCCAGGACAGGCTGCCGTGCCGAGGGGCAGGGGAGCTTGGTGCCTCGTCTGTGGTTTTTGGGTTTCCCTCAGCAGGGAGATGACAGCCCCCTTTTCCCTGTTCCGAGATGCGCGCTGCATCCTAAGAGAAGAAGATGGGAGAACTCCTCGTGCTGGCTCAGTAACGGCATCATTTATCCCTGCCCATCCATAAAAACCACCTGAGCTTCACCTAGCGAAGCACTCACGTGCTCCCTTCTCCTTCTCCTCTCAGCTTTTAATGCTGCAATAGACAAATCTGGCTGCTCTGGTATAAAACCCCTGTGCTCCGCACACACTGACAATTTTATGACCCCAAATCATCAAGAAATTACTTGGCTGGGCTCTCTATGGGATTCTTCACTTATTGAAGTGAGATCTACTCTTCTGGTTTCCCCTTTTTGGGGATAATGGCTCTGGAGTCGTTCCTGTGACTGCAGCTCCCAGCAGCATCCTGGAGTAGGACACACAGCTGTCCCCATCCTGCTGGGCAGTGTGACCCTGCTCCTCAAAATCCATCAGCCCATGGCAGCCAGCACTGGAGCCAGCCAGGATCTGGGCAAGAGCCACACCAAACTCAGACACGAGCCTGGACTCACCTCTGCTCATGTCCCTAAAGCTGCCAAAGCAGGAAAGTGCCACAGAGCAAGAACAAACAGCCACATCCTCTCTGAGGGCTTCCCCATTCCCCAAAAAGCCTGGCACAGCCAAGATCTCACCAAGGCTTGGTGCCAGCTCAGGGGATGCCCTGCTTTGGGATTAGCAAGGAAAACCAGAAGGAAAAGGCAGCCAAGTGCTCAAGAGATTTGGAGGCTCAAACAGGATGGGTTTTGTCATGCCAAGAGGATGGCTCCTCCATGAAGCACACACATCCAACACCCCCTCCTCGCCAATCCTGCTCTCCCCACCCCAGGACAGCCCTCCAGGTCAGCTGGAGGGATTTCTCTCTCCTGGAAACACCTCCCTGACTTCTCTAGGCATCCCACCTTTCTCTCATGAGGCTCTTTCCCATCCCAGCACAGCTCCTCATGCTGTTGGAGAGAATCAGCCAGGACCTGGGCTCTTCCCAACCAAGGCAGCAAAGCTTAACCTTTTTTGTAAGACCTGTCCTAAGGAAGTTTGGCCATGGGCAGGCCCTTAGAAGCAGGCCCATCTATGATCCCATCTCTGCTTTCATAACCAGCCTGGCTGATGGCCCAACAGGTCAGTGCTGCCAGTCCTCTGGGTCACAAATTGCTATTATCCCATCTGGATTTGGCAGTGTTAGTGATGTTCTTCTGCTTCTAAGGTCTGAAAACCATCTCCAGATTAATCCATCCTAGTTCCAGAAATGCCCATGGCTATCTAGGAAACCAGCCCATGAAAGCAGCCCAGGAGGAATTTTATTGGAAGAGTCTTGCAAGATCTGCGTAGGGCTGTTTAATTACAGCTGTGTCAGAAGAAGTAAAACATTTCTCCATGGAAAATTTCAGGGATGGAGGGATTTTCCCGTGTCTACACTTGTGATGGGAAGGAAAAAACACCTTTCTGGCAGCCTGAGACCATAGTTCTGCTGCTGCCAAGCATCCAATCCATCCTGGGAGAAAGACTTCTCCCATTTTCTGTGATTGAGGAGACTTGGGAAAAAGAAAACAGATCCAGATACTGCTGGAAACAAAATTCTCCATGTGCTGGACTACAGCTGGAGACTGATTTTTGGAGCCCACTCTGAGCACACTGTCTGCAGCTGGCAGCTCCAGAGGTGGCTGTTTTTCCTGCCTGCAGGGGGTGGCTGTGGGCTCCTCCTGGTTTGGATCATCTGGGACAACCCCACCTCAACACAACCTCCCTAACACCACACAGCCCTCGTGCACCCTGCCAGGGCCAAAAGTGGCACGTGTATCACCATCCCCCAAGAAAGGAAGGGTGGCCCAGGGAGACAGCAGCTCAGCTCATCCCAAACCCCAGCCCCAAAGGCAGGGGAGTAGCGTGTGCTGCTGGGAGGGGAAACCCAAAAGCCACAGAGACTGTGCGTCCAGAGGTGTTTCCTACTGTTTTCGCATTCCTTATTCCCCTTTAAAGGAAGAGATGGTATTGGAAAAGCCCCTTCCGTGTCCCCTGTCATGCCCCACTCCCAGCCACCCTCCACAGCACCCACACCATCCTTTCGGACATGGATCACCCTTACCTATTGAGCTGAGGAGAAGCTTGTCTCGACAACACTGCCCAGATAGCTGAGATTAATCAAAAACAAAGCAGTTATCAACACCCGCAAGGAGCCGAGCTCCGCAACACATCAGCACGTCAACAACTCCAAAGGAAAAAGGAGGGAAAGAAACCAAACTGAAACACTAACGAAACGAGGCTGGAGAAGAAAGGGGGAAAGAAACAGAAGAGAAAGGAAAAAAAGAAACAAAAACGATAATCAACAAAGCGAATGGATACACTGCATAAAAGCACGGACAACAGTGCTGCTCTAACACGGCTCTGTCCTGGAGCTGGCTCTCCTTGGAATGCCCTGCTAGAGACATGGACCTGCGACTACATCCCTGACTGCATCGCTCCATAGCTGGGTTTTCCAGAGGCACACAGAAGTCGTTTCAGGCTCGTCCAGCTGCTCTCCCTCCCCATCCTCTCTCCCCTGAGCCCTCCTTCCTTCCGTTCAGTGCCGGAGGGATTTGCTAAGGCCATAACGCTTCCAGGTACCAGAGGGCGGGAGTGAAATGCGGAGGGCACTGCGGGGTGAAACGCTGCCTCCCCCCTCCCCAAAACACAGCCTCTTCTCCGAACACCTCCGACCGCGCCGGCTCCGCGGGGCTGGCAGCCCCCCGACTCCTCTCTGCCACAAGCCGGAGGAGGGGGCTCGACCCCACCAGACAAGAAGCCAGAATGAAGCGAGACGAAAGATGGGACGAAAGCACGGCTACGGGGTCTAAGGTGCTGTGAAAGACGGAAGGAAAGAGGAGAAATAGAGAGAAAGAGAAAGAGAGAGAGAGAGAGAGAGACGCTTTTGCCTGGAGCAACCCTGGTACCTGGAAAACCAGCCGCTACTGTCTAGTGCAGCCACATCCCTCTTTAGGACAGGATCTGAGCGTGCCGGCAGCCTCCCGATCTCCGCTGGGCTTAGTTTATTTTTATTTTTCCTCCTCTCCTGACATGCTGCTGGTGTGGCTAAGTCCTTGATCTCTCCCTGCCCGCGTCCTGGGGCTGCAGCATCCCTTTTGCAGGTGGGGCGGTGACCGTGATAGCTGTTTCTGTCATGCATTAAAGCTCTCTAGACTCTGCGGGAAGGAAGAGGAGGAAGACAGAGGCGCGGCGGCGGCGGCCCTAACGTTCGAAGAAAGCCAAGAGCCAGCAGCTAGAAGAGGAAACAACCTCCAGTGACACCAGGACACTTACCTAAACGAGCCAGGTCTTTGAACACCTGGTAGACGGCCCGTAGCCCGAGTCACGGCGCTCCCAGATTCCCAAGGGACCGGGAAGGTCGCCTGCCTAAGACCCAGCGCTCTCGGGCAGCGGCCATGCAACCCGTGCCCGTGGCACCAGCCTCTGCCTAGCAAAGCCCGCGGGACGCCGTCTCCAAAAGGGATGCTGCAGCGTGCCCAGAGAGACCCTACCAGTTGGGATGGTGATGGCAGGGAGGGAGTCAGAGGGAGTGGGTAAGGCAGGGTGGGGGAAGCCAGGAAGGGGCCAGGGGGATCACCAGGGGGCTCACGCACTTACCCTGTGGCGGCTACCGTGGTGGTGGATGTCGGCTCTGGTTGGAGAATCTCCTCGCCAGCCCTCCTTGGAGAAGGGATGTCTCCGAAAACATCCATGGTGTCCACGGGCAGGGAGGAGCCCTGGGAGTTGGAGAAGCCGGTGCCCACGGGGGTGAAGGCGGTGGTCGGTCGGAAGCTGGGGCTGTCCCCGCGGCTGCTCGGCGCCGGAGATCCCGTGGAGGACGGTGTGGATTTGCGGGAGAAGCTGACGGCCGCGGGCGGCTGCAGCGTGATCTCCGACACCTCTGCCTGCTGGATGATCCCCGGGCGGGGCCGGGCGCGGGCAGTCAGCTCCGGGGAGCTGTTGCGGGAGCTCAGGGGACTTTGGGTCAGAGGAGAAAGCCTTGAAGGTTGTAGCACCACCTGATGTAAACTGGGCTCAGCCCTCCTGACCTGCCGAGGGCTGGGCCGAGGTCGGGGTTGGGGCTCGTACCACCTGGTGTCCAGGCTGAATGTGCTTGTGCCGCTGGGGCCGACGGGCTCGGACGGTTCGTGGTAAGGCAACACGGGTATGCCCATACCTTGGCTGGTATGTCTTAGCTGCCCTTGACATCCCATGGGTTGCATAGGTTTGTCCTGCCACTTGGTGGTAGTGGGCACGGAGGATTGACCCCTGCCTGGTGACTTGCCGGTCCAGCTCTTTGGTGCCTCCAGGGGCAGGATGCCCGAGTAGGATGCGGGAACCACCTGGAGGGAGGAGGGGGGCGGCCCCCGAGGAAGGCAGCCCGTGGGCTGGGAGCCCTCAGCCGCCTCGCAGGGCTGGAGCTGGTGGGGGAACGGCGCGGGGGCCAGCTCCAGGCTGCCGAAGGGGAACTCGGCCCTGCCCCAGGGCTCGGGGGACCGGCCCCCCGTGGGGGTCTGGGCCAGGGGCAGCGTGCTGTTGGAGGCGTTCTCCCCGTTCTCCTCGGGGATGGTGGGGTGTCCGAAGGGCCCCTCGGGGGGCAGCGGTGGGGAGGACATGACCGAGCTCAGCGGGCTGACTTCTGGCATGTAGAAGGGCGGCGGGTCCACCTCCCCGGGGCTGCTGCTGCTGAGGTAACCGTAAAACTGGTGGTGGAAAGCCCGGGGGGCCGGCGGGCGGGCCTGGCCGGTGGCCTGCAGGGCGCCAGGACCCTCCAGCGCCCGGTGGAACCGGGGGCTGTATGCTGGTGGCTGAAGGTAGGACTCCTGGCTGGAGGACAGAGGGGTGAGCTGGGCTTTCAGGGCGGTCACGGAGGTGGGGACGACGGGGTCGTCGTTCTCCTCGTCCGACTGCCTGAACTCGGGGTACATGTCCGTCTCCTCTACGAAGGGGAAGCCCTCGATCCGCCGTGTCTTCAGGGAGGGCTCCATCTCCGCCGGGTCCATGACGAAGCGTCCGTCCGGCCCACGGCTGATGAGCTCGATCGGAGTGGTGGCCTCGGCTTCGGCCTCCGCCTTGGAGACGCTGTACTTCTTGCTGCTGATGGCTCGTTTGGTCTTCTTGTAAAGGGAGAGCTCCTTCTCCTTGGTGGGGCTCAGCATCCGCTTGGCCTGCGGGCCCTGGTCGTCAGAGGACTCCGAGGGGGGACGCAGCGTGCGGATGCTCTCGGGACTCACCTTGCCGGAAGACAACCTGGACCACAGGGGAGAAAAACCAAGAGAGGGTACGGTCACCCGGAGCGGAAAGGACGCCTTCTCGCCCAGAAGAACAACTCTGGATCCGGAAAACAAAGTGCTACCGGCTCTCAAAAGAGGAACCTCTGGGAGAAATTGGCAGGGGCTAACCAGGATGGCAGAGTCTCGCCAGCAGTGGTGCACAACATCCCTGATCCTTGGGAGGGCAGCTCGGAACACTCAGGGCAGAAAGCTCACACCAACACCTTGCAAGCTCCACCAACATCCCAACGCCTCACAACAAGCTCCACCAACACCTTGCAACAAGCTCCGCAGCCCCACAGGGAAAAAAAGACATCCAGAGCTTGCTTCCAACTCCTTCTGAGGTTTCTTATGTCCACCTGAGCTATCCATGCCCAGGGAAGGCCCTGACAAGAGGGACATCAGGCAAACGTTCCCTCCCACAGAACTCAGCATCTCACTTGGAGATGCTGATGGATCATTTCAGACCAACTCTTTCTCCCATTCTCAACACTCAGACTTTAGGCTGAGAGCCTCAGGGTAGTTCCCTCATCCCTATCCAGAAAGCCTTGGACAAACAGGATTGAGAGGCAAAAGACAGCAGATCCAACAGAGACAGTGCAGGTAATTTCAGTGCAGTGGATGAACTGAAAACAAGTAAGATTCAGATCTACTGGCACCAGGACATTTTACACAAGTCCAGGAGCCAAAGAATGAGGTGACAAGATCCCAGACTCTTGCACTCCCAGCGGGAAGATGCTCCTGCCGATTTGGAGCTACACATGCTTTTGATGGACTCTGCAAGGAGCTGTGGCTTCTGCAGCACCATGATCCACCACCTTTGGGCACATGTGGTAAGAGGTTTCAGCAGGACACTCTTCAGGAGAAAAGATGAATTTCCCAGGGAAAAAAGAGCCAGCAGAGAATGACTCAAAAACTGCACCGAGCTGGCAGGAAGGACTCCGTATGCAGCAGGCTAGTCCTTGTCCTAAGGAGCGCCTTCCAACTGGTGTGGAATTGAGTTCCATCAGCCAACTCCAGCTTTGGAAAATGTTCACAGATCCAGCGGGGTCATCTCTTAGCTCAGTTTGCTGCATTTGTCCCTGCTGCTTTCTGCTCCAAAGCCCATTTGTCTCTTGTGAACTGCTGTTCTCCCAGGAGTTCAGGGAACACCCAAACACAACTGATCATGAGCAAGCAAATAAGGATGAGATATTTCCATTTGAGCTTTGCAATGACTGTTGGAGGGAGGCATCTTGAAGACCCCACAGCCTGGTGCTGCAGCTAAGACAGATACTTACGGGGACTCCAAACTCTTCCTGCAGTGGGTTATCGAGAGAGGAGGGTCTGGAAGAGAATAAAAAGGGGAAAGAAGAGAGAACGCTGAGGAGGCGCAACACGACAGAGACAAGACAGACTCAACATCAAGACAACAAAAGACACTCAACAAGAGGCCAAGGTTTCATTGCTCCAGTGCTTTAATGGTTGCTGACAACAAACAGCTCCCGTCACAGGGTCCTGCCCGTCCTGCTGCCGCAGCCCCGCAGGCTGGAGGAGACGGAGCCACTTCCCTGCCCTCTCCAGCTCCCCAGCCGCCCTTTTCCCTACCAGCCGCTCCTGCATGGAGGCTGCAGTCCCAGCTTTCGGGAAGCAGAGCAGCAGGGTCTCCTTTGGGGTCTTCTCTATCCCAGCACTGCCCGCTCCAGCAGGCTGGGAGCAGCTGGAGAGCCCAGCTTCGGGGGGCCCTGGAGGAGGTGAGCGGTGCCCCCCGAGTGCATCCCAGAGGACAGCCCAGCCCTAAACCCCCGGTTCTAGGAGTTATCACCACGTGGGAGAGCTCCCTCGAATTCCCAGGCTAGTTTCTCTGGCGCCTCTTCACCCACCCTGCCTCTCCCGCTCCCGACCACGGGCGCTTTCAGGCACAGCCGAGGGAAGAAGTCAGGGCTTCACCTGAGGACGCGCACGGACGAAGAAGAGACAGACAGGGAAGAAGGTTACGACCACAACACAACCAGGGGGAAGAAACGAGGAGGAGACAGGAAGGAGGGAGGAAGCACACGGGGAATGGACTCACCTTTCTTGCGCTTAAGCTTGCGTTTGCGTTGCTTGTTGACGAAGCAGGCGGCGAGTGTGCTGAAGAGGATGGCAGCAGCCAGGAAGCAGATGGTGGCAACGATGCCAGCCAGCACCGGGCGGGCTAGGCCCTCGTCCGTCAGGTCAGGCTGAGGGAAAACGTCTGGGGAAAAACCACAATTCAGTGTTACACCTGCTGCCTTCCCCAGGGAGCTGCCGCAGTGTGGAGGCAGTGACAGTGTCCAGGAATGACAAGCTCTGTAAAGACCCTGCTTCCAAACCAGCCCACCCAGGGAGAGCAATCAGCGCTGCTTCAGGACCAAGGGATTTGGTGATCTCACACCAGATCACTGAATCATAATGTAGTTTTGGTTGGAAAGGGCTGTTTAAGGCTGTCTAGTCCCACTGCCCTGCAATAAGCAGAGACATCTTCAACTAGACCAGATTGCCCAAAGCAATCTGGTAAACCTTTCTGTGTTAGCTGGTGGACACCCAGGGAAGAAGACTCTACACCGAACAAATACATATTTATGTCTAAACACCCACAGCTGCAGCAAACCTGCAGTCACCTCCTGGCTGTTTAACCTGCTGCAGCAGCACAAGATATTTCAACCTCTTTGTCAGTGCTTCATTTCAGCATTCCAATGAAAGCTGGGCTCCAAACCCTTACGACACCCCTTTGCTAAACAGGAGCACGTGTGCAGCCCCAGCAGAGCTCAGCTGTGGGCACGTGCAGATGTGCAGCCTGCACACCTCGCTGCTCCTGCCGTGTGCCGTACCCAGGATCAGCGCATTCCCCCACGGAGCCTGGGCTTTCAGCCTGGGAGAGCAGCTGCCTGGGGCCGGGCACCTGCCAAACCCCATCAGTAAAACTGGGCGTGAGGAGCAAGGGCAGCGAGCAGGGAGGCTGCAGCAAACTCTCCTCACCACACCGGCACCACTTGGGGGCAGAGAAAGACCGCTGCTTCGCAGCACAGGCTTTTCCACGAGAGCCAGAAATGCGGGCTCGCCGCATCCCCATCCCTCCGTGCTGCCCTCGCCTTCCCCAGCGCCATCGCAGCCTCCTCCGCTCGGAGCATCCTCCGAGTGCAGGGAACACGCACCAACCGCAGCACGGTGCAGCCTCCCGCTGCAAAGCCCTTTTCCCTGTGGACTCTGCACTGCAGTGCTGCGTTTCCCTCTCTCCACCTTTCACTCCCGTTCCCAGGCTGCGCCAGTGCCCATCGGAGCTTTGTTCTCCCGGCTCACCGCAGCGCCGGGGCGGGCTGGGCTCTGCGCTGCTCCGGGGATTTGTCCTCACCTGCTCCCTGCCTGGGGTCAGCACCGTGTTCAGCACAGCCCTGTACCCCCCTCAGCCCAGCTCACAGCCCCCCCAAGCCAGGGGGAGAAGAGGAGCCAGCCCTCACCTGTACTGGACACGCCAGCGACGTTGCTGGGTTCACTGATGAGATCCTGCATGACCGCCAGCACACGGAACTCGTACCAGGTGTCCTGGAACACCAAACACACCTGTCAGGGCGCCCACACAGCCTCCAGCCTCGTCCTACCAGACCTCCCAACATCCCCAGCATAAATAAAACCCTCTAACCCTTTCTAAGGTTAGCAAGTCAGGCTTTTATCCTTGCCCAGGGGGTGTGTAGCCAGTAAAATCCTGGCCTCCACCCAGACACGGAGAGAAAATTTTTTCATCTATTTATAGGTTTTCATCAAACAAAAATTATTGTTCATTGGTTCTAAATTACACAATTCTCTTTCATTAATTAGTATTCTATCCTCTATTGGTTATTGATTTCTCGCTTCTTATGCTAATTAGTGAATATTTTTAGTCTTTTTAGTAGCTTTTTCCTCGTGTAGGGACTTTCTAATGTATACTGAGACTTTGCTAGTCTCTTTAGCTTCTGGTTTCTGAAAAATGTCCTTGTGGTCCATAAATCCTACATTCCAACCTCAACAATACATTCTTCTCTCCCAGGCTTTGTTCATTGAAGCACATCAGAGTGACTGTATCAAAACTTTAAGTTTCAGTCATTTTCCCAAGCTGCGCTCCTACAAAAGCAGCTTATAACAACTTCACCAAGTGCTGGCTAAGAGTAATTGAGGAGTAACACACTATTTGTAATTTATATATATATTATGATTACTTAATACCATTAACTAAAATTATTAAAATTTAAATTATTAATCTTTTCCAACACTTGCCCAGCTCTTTGATCGAGCCCAGGGATCAAGCCACTCCAAAACTTCCCCAGAGCCGCAGCAGATGGTGCAATATCATGAAGGCTGGAAAAGATCCTTGAGCTGGGTGTGGTGTGGGCAGCCCCTGCTCACCTGGGACAAGTCCTTGGCAAAGAACTCGCTCTCAGAGCCCGGGATGCCATCATCCAGGATCTCCCACTTCTCCGCCACGCGGAATTCCATGATGTAGCGGTCGATGGGGAAGCTGTGGTTGGCGGGAGGGAGCCACGACAGGAGGACGCCTTGCTGTGTCCGGTTGGCTGTTAGGCACCTCGGTGGGGTAACCAACACCAGAGGCTCTGGAGTTGTTACAGGGAATGCTGGGGACAGAGCAGAAGGGACAGGGACACCTCTGAGATGGGGCAGGGCAAGCACAGGAGATCGTCTTCCATACGTGCCCCCAGCAGCAGCAGAAGGATCGCTGTGGCTGTTCCCACATTCCAGGAGTTTAGGGCACGTTTTGGGAGCCTGGTCTCTTATTACAGAAATAGAAAAGTGGATTTTCAAAAGGCACTGAACTAAATGAGGCCGTGACTCCAGGCCTTCCTGCCTCCTCCCACTTCCACCTGAGAGCCCAAAGGCTCTGAGCTGTAACAAGTGATCTCGTGCTCTATTAATACCTCCTGATCTCAGCTGAACTTAAGGAAGATCTGAAAGGTAACTGGCACAGTACAGCTCTCCCATGCTGTCTCTCAGGACAAACCTTCCAGAGCCTCATGCTTCCAGAAAAGTCTGCAAGCTTCATCCAGGACCCTCCACAAACTAACCCCTACATGGCTGGAAACTATTGCTGATGGTGTTTATCTCCGTCTTCAGCAGACATCTCATGGAGCAAGGCAAAGGGCTCCTTCTCCCCACAGACCTCCCAGATCCCTCCCCAGCCCACCCCTCACTCCCAGGGAGGACCCACCTAGAGTGTTCACAGTGACCACCTCACTGAAGGAGCTGGTGCCCAACTTGTTTTGAGCCAAGACACTGAACTGGTAAGCAGTCTCTGGTTCCAAGGTATCCACCAGTAGCCAACTGGAACCAGCTGGCACAGGGAGAGACAGCCAGTCATGGGGTCCAAACTGGGCTCTCTTCATCCTGCCGAGAGAAAAGGGAATATCCTCAGAGAAGCTGTCTTTGACAGGGAGGACAAAGAGGCAGCATTAACTTCTTATGCAGAAATGGAGCTTTCCCGAGCGATGGTTTGGTTTGGCAGCAGTGATGTGGATGGACGTGGGGAAGCCACTCGCCACCTACGAGCTGGCACAGGACACCATCCCTCGTGTCCCACCTGCTCTCAGGGGCACTGCCACCAGCTCTCCCCTCTGCCCTGAGCTGGGTCAGGGATAACAGCAGTGCCAACAGCCCCGCTCTGACGTGATTTCCACCAGATTCCCACGGGCAAAAGTGGGAGCGGGAGCATTTTGGTGAGTGCTGCAAAGGGAACGGCTGACGCAGGAGACAGGCCCTGTTCCCATTTATACCTCGACATCTTCTGAGCCAGAGCCAAGTTCTCCCTCAGCTGTAGCCCTGTACATGTCATCCCACGAGAGACATTTAACTAAATCCCCATCTCTGCTACATTTGCACAAGTTGGGGGCTGCCAGCACAGCCCGGGGCACCGCTCAGGGTTTGGCAGAGCAGCAGAGGCACTGGCAGGGAGTGCAGGACAGAACCTTTCTTCTGGGGTCTAACCACAAATACAGGGTGAAAAACACTCCCAGAGCCATCCCAGTGCCACCCAGGAGCATGCAGCCACCTCCACAAGCCATTAATCCCACCAGGATCCCACATCCCAAAGCACTGCTGTGATACTGCAAGAATAGCTGTTCGTGTTAGAAAGATGCTTTAGGGAGTCTGAGGTTTTTGGTGGTGTCCACGGAGGATTTGGGAAGGATTGGTGCAGATGGTCTGTCCTGCACAGATAAGGGGACACATCTGCAGCCACCAGCACACAGCCAGGTGAATCCACCCAGCAGGAAAAGATGGAGGAAAGAGAAATAACGCTGCTGTCCAGGGAGCAGAAGGTGAGGCAGAGAAGAGGCAGCAAGCCATGGAAACGAGCAGGTCGGTGGAGAGCCGTGCACGTTCTGTGTGCCTCCACCAAACCCAGGGAAAGCCTCTGGATCACCACAGCTCCAGCTGGAACTACAGATCCCAGGATCCTGTGGCAGAGGCAGGAGGGCAGCAGGGCAGCCCCTTTCCTGCACAGGTTTCCCTGCAGTGTTTAATCTCACTGCCCCCACATCCCTCCTTCCCAGCACTGCTGCGGGCAGGGACACACGAGAGAGGGGCTGAGGGTGGGGGAAGCAGAGGGTAAATGCAGCACTGAACTGGGAGAACCCCCTGGCTGAGGGGGATGTGGTGTAGCTGGAATGCTGGGCTGGCCCTGGAGCAAGGTTTGCATTTCCAGCCTTAACAACGGCAGGCACGGGAGGAGAGCACAAATCCAGAGAAAATGGAGCCATGTTTTGCTTGAGCATCCCACAGCCACAGCAGGGAGGAAAGCACATGGATGGCACTCTGGGTGGCACTACATGAGCCAGCTGTGTCCCAGATCCCTGGTCCCAGGGAACAGCACATCCCCCAGGGATCACATCCCAGGGTCAGGGCGAGACAGGTCACTGCCTGCCTACCCAAAGCCCCCACAGCTCCCTGTGAATTCCTTAATGCAAGCTTGGTGCAAACACCCTTCCCTGCTGGCTGCTCTCTCCCTGTGGAGTCTGGAAGAGCCACGAGGAGGCAGGAATCCGAGAGCAGGCTGCAGAGCAAGAGCAGCAGCAGCTGCTGATGCAGCCACGTCTCCAGAGCAGAGGGGTTTAACCACTCCTTCCCAAGGACATTTTCATCAAAGCAAGGTCTGCACTGCTCAGCTTGCTCCCTCATTTTCCCCCCTCTGTTCAATCCATTCCTTCTTTCCATCTCCAGACAGACAGCCCAGCCCCAGGCTGGAGCAGAGCAGAAATCATTACAGGCAGCGTCTCCCTCTCTCCTCTCTATCAGCAGCCTCCATCAGGGCAAATTAAGGCAAGGAAAGAATGAGAGAGCAAGAGGAAAGGCTTAGAATGCCAGGCCAAGCCTGGAAAGGGAAGGCATCACCCCCTCCATGTTTCCAAGGATGATTCTTTAGAAGAAGACGACAACAGCAGAGCCCAAAGTAAATCCCAGCCTTGCTGCACTTCATTTCTCCCTCCCCTGCCCCAGGGGAAAGGCACAGGGCTGAGCCTGGCCCTGCTGCAGGAGGGTGGGATGCACACACCAGCTTTGGGTGAGCACAGGAGCTGTGGGAGCAAAGCCCCAGGGGCTCAGCCCCAGTACCAGGATCTCACAGTACTGGCCATGATCTCAGCGGGGATTTGACCACCTCCTGGGAGCCAGAGAGAGGCTCAGAGCAAGGAGAGAACATTTCTGCTTAGTCACAGCTCTTCCAGGACACACTCTCTAAAGGTTGCATTTTCCATCCTCTCCCTGGCTGCTAAGCCTCATAAACAGTTTATCTTGAAATTAGATGCCAGAGGCACAGCTACATGAATGCAAAGCGCCTCCTGTGTACCACAAGCAGAGTAAAACCTGCTGGGGCAGATGGAGGCAGTGGCCAGCACAGAAGGGAGAGGAAATACGGGAACTACACGATCCCACCACCATCACCACCACCCTTCTCTCCGAGGAACCCGAGGGAGCTCAGCCCTGTAAGGCCCACAGGCACAGAGCCAGGCACGCCACCCTCCCCACCCTCCTCCCCCCGGCTGCTCGAAGCTCGGGTCGGCTAGGAAGGAAAAGAAGCAGAGAGCAAAGCATGCCAGGATGACTCACAGAGGGCCGTACCAAACTGAGAAAGTCTGCTCGTATCCACCGTCATAGCCGGGCTCCCAGGAGACGTTGGCTGAGGTCATGGCGGCCACGACGTGCACGCTGGTCGGGGCGTGAGGGCTTGTCCCTGCGGAGAGAGGGGACAGCTCAGAGGGAGCAGCACCAGGGCTGCGAGGGGGCCTCTCCCAAGGGTCCGAGGGGATTCCTCTTGCACCGAGCCAATGGCCAAGGCCTTTTCTGCTGGAAATGGCAGCAGGACAGGTGGCCAAAATAACAGCACAGAGAAAGGCAACTCCACCAGGAAATAACATTTAAAGGACAAATTTGTCTTGGAATCGTAGAGTGGTTTGGGTTGGAAGGAACTTGAAGGGAGGTCTACTCAAACCCTCCTGGGCAGGGACACCATCCACTTGACCAGGTTGCTCCAAGCCCTGTCCAACATGACCCTGAGCTTTTCCAGAGATGGGGCAGCCCAAGCTTCTGTGCCAGGGACTCACCACCCTCAAAGGGAGGAATTTCCTCTCAATATCCCATCTAAACCTTCTATCTCTCAGTTTAAAGCCACTCCCCCTCATCCTGTCACCACACTTCTCTTTGTGGGGAGCATCCCCATCTCCTGCCTTGCCTGGGGGGCTCTCCCCAGGCCCCTTTGCCCCCTGCCCGTACCTACGACAGTCAGGTGGGTGCTGGCAGTAATGCTCGCGACGATGTTGGTGGCGACACACTCCCACTCGCCGTGGTCATCCTTGCCGAGGGAGCGGATCTGCAGGGTCCCGCCGGGCAGCGTGTTGTGCTTGCTCCTGCTGGGCTTCCCTACCTTGGGCAAGGAGCGGGGTGGGGAGCCGGGCAAAGAGAGAAAAAACACGCCTCAGCAGCGGGTTGTGGGGCAGGGCGAGGCGGCGGCGGGGTCACTAAGCTACCTGCGCGGCCCAGGGGACACCGCCGGCCACCGGCAGGGGATCCGGTCTCTCCGGTCGTGGCAAGGCAGACGGTTCCCCCGTTTCCGAGAGGACCTGGGGGGCAACGCGAGAGGCATGCGTCAGGAGGCTGCTGCTCAGCACTCACACACGAGCGGGAAACCCCACGGCACTCGCACGGACAGCGAGCCCCGCGCCAGGGCTCAGCCTCCGGCATCCAAAGCTGAAACTGCTGCGGGAAGGGGCACCGGCCATCCCAGCTAAACCACTCAAGGGATGGGGAAGGCACAGGCTGCCCCAGGAGATGCCTAAACTGCCCCTCAGCCTCAGACAGCAGCAGATGAGAGGCAGGACACAGCAGAGGTCTGGGCAGCAAGGGCCCCATGGGGATGTGGGAGGATGGCGTGCGTGGAGGTGCCTGGAATTTCTCAAGTCGAGCGGAAAGATGGATCTTGTAACAACTCATCTGTGTCCATCAGCCAAAGTTGTGCAAATCCCACGTTGTCCTGAGTCCTCTTCAGGTGTTCTTCGTGTGGGGGACTCTGCTGATCAACACCAGGACCCGCAGGTCGATGCAAAGAAGGAGGAGCAGAGGAGCCCACGGACACGTGGGGTTACCAGTGCAAGCCCAGGAGTCCTTCAAGAGACTGGTCAGCACTGGTGGGCTGATGGGGAGGGAGGGAGTTGACTTCTGCCACTGGAAAACTGAGCCCAGTCCAAGCCAGCCCTGAGTTGGAGGAGATAAGCCCAGAGCCACAGAATGAGGAGGAGCACCAGAAGGTACAAATGGGATTGGAAAGAAACCTGACTGAGACTGGTGAGGGCACGGAAAGAAAAATAAGATGGAGAAAAAGACCAAACAGCCAAAAACCTTTAGGCAGGTCTCTTGAAATGTGTGCAAGTCATGGTCCTCCTCGTGCTGCTAAAAGGGACTCAGAGATCCAGCAGCTCAAGACACAAGGACTGGGGATGGTCCCAGACAGAGGGGACACAGCTCACTCTCAAGAGCCCTAAGAAGGGCATGGAAGGCTTGGAGGGAAGTTCCTGACAGCACAACAAAGAGCCCAGGAGGTCTCCTGTTCAGTGGCTTTCCCATGGGAGCAGTAAAGGTGGGAAGCAAGGGGAAGGCTGCAGGAGAACTGGAAAGCCCTCACTGCTCCCAGGCTGTGCCACCACACCCTGCTCTATGAAAAGGAACGTCTTGAAATCTTTCTATCCAGTCCAGGATCATAAAAACAGCTTCTTCCCAGGCTCTTTAAAGTCACGAGGCAGTAAAGCAGCTGCTGACTGGTCCAGAGCCAAGAGACCCTTGGATGTGCTGTGGTGACACATCCCCTCCCTGCACAGGAGGTGTGCGCTGCGAGAACGGCATTGCCACACTGCCACGTCCTGCCAGTGAGCAGCTGGGAGCCAGGCAGGGAGGAGGGTGTCCTGTGGGCAGTGGCGGCGAGGCAGAGGAGGGGGCCGGGCCGGGGGCAGTGTTTCAGCTTTGCGGATGCTGCCGTGTCGGTTTCCCGGGATTACTCGGTGGCCACAAGCCGGGCTTCCCCCACCCACCTGCGGGACAGGACGGCAGTGGCTCAGCCCAAAGCGAAGCAGCTGTACCTGCAGTTTGTTCTTACCGGGACAGAGTGTGGCTTCTCTGTCTGCAATATTCACCAAAAGCCAAAGGCACTGCAGATTTGTCTGGCAGGCCGGGTACCTTTCTCCAGGCGATGATGGGAAAGGGGTCTCCTGCAGCAGCGCAAGGAATCAACAGCTCCCTCCCTGCCTCCTGTCTGTACTCCCAGCCTGGTAGCACCGTGAAATAGGGGGGGTCCTGCAGCCAAGGGGAAAAACAAGGAGTGTCAGCCTGCCCAAACCCCCATCACCAAAGCCAAGCCTTTTCCAAACCAACCCGATCCCCGTTCTGGTTGTAAGGAAAATTGTGTGGAGAATGTGTGCCAGGAGCCTCGATGGCACACCAAATTACACACCTGGAGGGAGATTCTCTCCAAAGAGACACCGTACTGGAGCATAAAATCATGGAATCACAGAATGGTTTGGGTTGGAAAGTACCTTAAAGCTCATGTCATTCCACCCCCTGCCACTATCACAGATTGCTCCAACCTGGCCTTGGACCCTTCCAGGGATGGGGCAGCCACAGCTTCCCTGGGCAACCTCTACGAGGGCATCCCCTCTCTCACACAGAAGAGCTTTCTCCTCATATCTAACCTAAATTTTGCCTCTTTCAGTTTGAGCCCATAACCCCTCGTCCCATCTCTACATTTCCTGACAAAGAATCCCTCTCCAGCTTCCTTGCAGGTCCCCACAGACACAGGAAGGCTGCTGTGACAACTCCACACAACTTCTCCAGGCTGAGCAGCATCTTGCTTTTTTACCTCCTCGAAACAGGAAGAAACCCACCCACATCACATCAGCCATCAACCTGATTTCCTCGCCCCGGCAGCCGCCCCGGCGGATGTGTGTGTCTGGTACACAAAGCGTTGTCATCTGAACCTCGGCTAGACACCATGAATCACCACAGCTCCCTCCCAGGCACAGGACTCCGTGTTCAGGGAGGGAAGAGGCAGCAGCTCCCACCCCAGCTGCACCAGGAACTGCGCTGGGAGCCCGGCGCGCCCCAGGCGCCACACGCAGCCGGAGCACGTGGAGCTCAAATCATCCATTTATTAAAATCCTCCTGAACCCAAGCCCGGGCCAGCAGGGCTAAGTGTTTTATTGGCAAAGGGGACATTCCAGGGAGATGTTTCCTCAAACTACCCCAGTCCAGAGTCAAAACCCGTGCTGCTGCTCCGGCAGGATATTTCCAGCTACACCAGACAGGGCGCCCTGGGGGTTTGCCGGTGCTGGTGGGAAGCACAGACACACCCTCACCCTGGAGCCTCTGCTCCTCCCCACACCACCCCGGGAGCTGCCCCTGGCACAGGAGGACACTGCTCCCAGCAAACCCATGGGATTTTGGCAGAAGAGTTACCTTCAGTACCAGTCGGGCAGGGGGAGACTGGCCCATCGTACCCAGGGCGTTATAAGGCACACAGGTGTAAGTGCCGAGAGCATCTTCAGTGGCCTCCTCGATCCGGATCGACCCGTCCTCCAGCAGGTTCCAGCCGGAATACTGCAGTGGGGAGAAGCAGGGAGCTCACTTACCCAGCACCCACCACAGCTCCTCATCTCCCCCTTGAGCCAAGCCCCCCACCCATGCCTGGCGGGGCTGTCATACCCCCGGGAGATGCCCAATCCCGCTCCCAACATCCAAAGCATCTCCTCAACAGCAGAGAGAGAAATCTTGGGCAACATCAGCCTGTCCAAACACAGACAGGCTCCTTCATGTAGCCCAAAAGATTTAAGATCAGAGTCTAACACTAAATAAAACTTGTTCTGGAGTTGGCAAGACATCTCCACCTGGAGGGCTGAGGGCACCAAGGACCAGAAGGCCACAGCAGCAACAGCTTTAAATGGAATTAAAACTTCAAATCGTTAATATTTAAGCAAAAAATTTAAAATACTAAGCGTTTTCTCTAAATATTTAATGGCTAATATCCTTGCTCAGACTATCAACCCATGATTAGGAGAAGATGCACATTTGTTAAAAGGGTCTTTTTACCACCAGTTGCCATTGGAAAAATAAACCAGGGCCATCAGGAGGTGACTTTAGGGGGAAGAAGGCATCAGGTGTGAGAGACACAGAATATCCACGGGCACTGTGGGCTCCGTACAAGCAGTGGAATTAACTCTGCCCCACAGCTGATAAAGAAAAGCAGCCTCATCCCACCCATGAGATTCTTCTCTCCCAGCACAAAGGGACCCACAGGGTGCCTGGTGGTGCTCCTTGGTGTTGGCTGAGGACATGAGGGTCTGAACCCCGCTGTGCCCCCACCTCCCCTCCCCGGGGGCTTCGTTACCTTCTCGATTCGCAGGGGACGCCCGTCCTTGTTCCACTTGACCAGCGTGACCGGGGGCTCCGCCTCGACCGGGCAGCGGATGTACCCGTGGATCCCGATGGGAACGTAGATGATGGGGGGCATGTTCACCACACGGGCAGGATCTGGGGGGGAGCAGCACCACGTTAGCATGGGGAGAGAGCCCATCTCTCCTCCCAGCCTGGCTTCAGAGGATCTACCTCACTTCTGTAATGAATTCCAAACCCAGCCAGGCTTGCTACGCACAAATCCACCGGAATACCTGGAATTTCTGGGAGGCTTTGCTCATGTCCAGGGTGTTCCTACCTGGGGCTCATTAAAGACTGCATTTAAGAAGAAATGTGAGATATGCCTGCTCCAAATTCCACACCAGCTTGTATCCTGCTGAACTCTGCGCTGCTCCATTACAACATGACACGTGCCAGGTGTGATGAACACCCGGCACAGCCTGGTTTGACATACCAGCAATCAAAGCTATTTCAACTGCCAAGCCTTAAAACACACCCAGATGGGAAAAGGGACCCATGTCCAGGCTGCCATGAGTCCTTTACCTCCCATATCTGCTTGTACTCATGCCTCATTGAGGCTGGGTCATGTTGAACAGCAACCACCTCACCCTTTCCAAGATGCAAAAACCTTAAAATACATATCTAACCCCCCCCTCCACGCTGCACCACCCACGCAGAGAGGTGTCTCGCAATCCTCCAGTCTAGAATGTGTCATTAACAGCACTTCTAAGAGCTTTTTAATTAAGTGCGAGTGGGTTGAAGATAATCTAGACTTTCTTTAATAAGAAGCTTTTTTAAAAAATGTTATTTTTAATAAGAAGAGTGAGTATTTCTACAATCTCGTCTAGACACCGGCAGCACGAGGTTATGGGAAAATCCTGATGGGGCTTACGCTGCATTAAGGGATAAATGTGGAGGTTTTGGGGTGCAGCATCCCTGCACTGCTGATGCAAAGTGGGAGCTAAACATTAAGGTGCTTAATAGGAAGGGATGGAAGATATGGGGTTTTTTCCTTTCCTTATTGCTTTCTTGGGGCAAAACCAGCAGAGTTTGGGAGCTCGCCACCCCAACCACTCCCCAAATCCGCGCGCCCCCGGCAGTGGCACCATAACCCAGATTGCCCAGCGCCGCATATGGAGCAGGCTTTACCCCCCTCTGCGCATCTCCACCTCTTAGGAAATGTAATCAAGGGCTCCAGCAGCGCGGGAGAGGGTAATGGGATCGAGCCTTTCACTACTAGGTCACTGGCCAGGGGCCAGCCCAGCCCACTAATGACCCAGAGCGGTGTCCCCATCTGCTTGGGAGGATGGGAAGCTCCCTCCGGAGCCATCAGCCCCGCTGTGGATGAGGTTTGCTCAGGAGGAAAAGGGTTTGTGGCACCAAAAGCCGAGCACCCTTTGGCTGAGCGGCAGATTGTCCGAGCGCTGCTCTCCCTGCCATTAGAGCTATTTTTAACAGCTATCAGCCCTGACAAGCGGCCTTGGATTAGCGGCAGGGCAGATTTAATGGCCTGAGGCCACAGGCTTTCCCAAGAGCCACCCAGCTGGGCACATCCAAGCCCCAAATCACGCCTGTGCCTGGGCACAGCACCACTGACACCGTCCCCCTGCCCACTCTGCCCCTTCATCCACAGGGACTTGCCAGCTCTTCTCTCAGAAGCTCCCCACTAACCAGCACCAGGTCTAAAGTCAGCAGCTCGAAGAGAGCCTTGGAAAACCCACGCTGGGAACCCACTTTGCTCAGGCCTGTCTTTCATTATGAAATAAAAACGCCGCAGTCTTTTTGAGAGGAGCAATATTGCAATTGGAGCGGCGGCAATTGAGGCCATTACTGTGGAATGCCACAGGATGCCGGTGGCACACTACCCATTACCGCCCGGGGATTCCGGGAGAACGAGCGTGGGAAGCAACGCTCCTGCTCCAGCCCTTTCTCCTCCGCTTGTTTAGATCACTTACCTCACTTACCGCCTGAAAAATGTGACACGCCTCGCCAAACGGCCGCACCAACAGGAATAAACACCCAAAATGAGCCCCAAAAAATACAGCTTGGCACTGAGAGCCCTGAGCTGGTGCTTCCCAGCAGGGTGAGGACAGTGAGGGAGCAGGCATGGGATGATGCTCACCTAATTAAAAAGCACTTGTGGCAAAGGTGGACACCAGTCCCAGCTGAGCAGTGTCACTCAGGCTGCTCAGACCATTTGCTTTCTTGTCTCCCACACCCACATGGGATGCTCTCAAGCTTTTTTTGCTGAGGATGATTCCATGTTCATGCAAAGGCTGCTGTCACATCAGCCTGATTCTCCCAGTGTCATACCAGGACAAGAGAGCCTCTGGGGCTGCCTGGGAGCCAGGTGTTATCACTCCCAGCCCCATCCCTGCACTCACACTGCACTGTCAGGTAGGCAGAGGCTGATGGCGAGCGGCCCAGGCTGTTGCTGGGGATACAGGTGTATTTTCCAGCATCCTCTGGTTTGACACGGAAAATAATCAGCGTCCCGTCGATCAGAATCCGCACCCTCAGCTTCAAGTCGCTGCAAGAGAAGAGGAGAGGAGGATCACAGGGAGAGCCAGGGGCGAAGCCCAACACAATCCCAGCTCCCAGCACAGCCCAGGAGCAGCAGGAGAAGGAGAACACACTGCCCCACCAGCTATAAACTCACTTCTTGAAGTAGACATTCTCCTCCTCCCAGTACCACAGGTAGGTGAGGTTCCCGGGATACGCCTCGGCCTGGCAGGTGAACAGCGCATCCTGGGAGATGTTGACTGTGATGTTCTCCGGAGGGGAAACGATAAAAGGAGGTCCTGGAGGGGGGAAGAGGAAAGTGTCACTCCCAGCACTGCAGGTGTTCCCACAAAGGTTGCTCAGCTGCATCACAGCGTTTTGGCTGGGAGCTGCTGGAGGGCTCTGGGGCAGGGCTGGCCCCGATCCTCTGAGAACCACAATGACCCTGTAATTCCCAGCCCTTTTCCTAATCTCTGGGCTGACTGAGAACCACAGTGACCCTGTTATTCCCAACCCTTTCCCTAATCTCTGGGCTCAGAACCACAGTGACCCTGTTATTCCCAGCCCTCTCCCTAATCTCTACGGCTCTGAGGAGGGGATCCACTCCCATGGTGCTTCTCCAGGGCACACAAGGACACACCTCCCTTCATCCCCAGCACTTCCCGAGGATAGCATCACCCACAGGAAAAATCCAGGGGGAACAGACTGCCAGGAGCCAGCAGCTCACCACTGCCACAAAAGCAGAGCAGAGGACACCCTGTGCTCCTCTCTCTGCTGGTAGCTGTTGACCTAATTAAAGATTTATTTAATAAGAGAGGGAGCAAGGAGCAGGAGGCCTGTCATGCATCACCGCTGTCTGACGAGGCGCTTCATGACAGCCTCAATCTTTTCCCCGCTTCCCAAACAAAACTGAGCTGCCATCAGGGCCTGGCTGCTCATCAGCACGGCCACCACTGTCCCAGTTAAGCGGATTCCTCCGTCCTACAAACCGGATGCAGAGCCCCGGGGCAGCCAGCACCGTGCCAGGCACACAGGCCTCGGGGGTCGCTCCAGGGTGACACCACAGCCCCGTGGCCCCTCCATCCCGGCTTCCCAGGGGATGCTGAGGAGCTGGAAGGTCTCACCTTGGACGAGCAGGCGCGTGGTGTGCACAGCCTCGCCCTGGATGCTGTAGGCCCGGCAGGTGTAGGCACCTCTGTCCTCCCGGCTGACCGAGAGCACCGTGAGGCTCCCGTCGCTCACCTGGGAACAAGAGGAGACCCTGGAGCGTGGGCAGGGACCCCCAGGGGGACGGGGAAGACCCTCCCTGCTTCCCACGGCAGAGAGCTGCCGGCACTTTCAGGGCCGGATGAGAGACGGGTTTCCCCGCTCTGCAAGGCTTGGGATATTAATAAACCAACACACGCGTTCCTGCTCAACGCCAAGGGGAAGGGAAAGGAAATCATGAAATAAATAAATAACCATCCCAGCGCATTCATCTCCCAGAAGTGACTGGCAGGCAGCAGGCTCCAAACCGCTCCTGCCAAGCACCCTGCCACCACTGGAGCTTCAGAAGGAGCCTTGCTGGAGCATTCCCTGCCCCACCAGGGACCTGCTCCATCACTCAGGGATGAGGAGGACACCCCAGCTTGGCCACTGTGGGGCCACCTCTCAGCCGGAGGAGTGGATGGATTTCCCCTGGGGACACAGCAGAAGGATGGACAAGGGACTGTCACCTTTGGGGTAGCAGCACCCCCATGCACAGGGAGGCCTCCCAGCCAGGCTTTCCCCCCCACCTCATTCTGCCTCATCCTTCTATTTCAATTAGTAACAAATGATTCCTAATTACTCTCATTAGTGCCTGCGCTGATTCCAATGCCTGATTTACCAATTACAGCTCAGGGGGGAATCTCTGCTTGGGAGCCTCTGGGATGCAAAAAGGGTCCTGAAGGGGAGGGAGGAGGGGAAATCCTCGCTGCTCAACCCTCCCTTGCTCCAGACCTGTTGCATCCATCTCTGCCAGGGGGACACTACCCCAGGCTGCAGCCCCCACCCCATCTCCAGGGTCCTGGCCCCTGGGCTGAGTCTGCAGGGAGCAGGTCAGGTGCAGGAGCAGGGTTGTCCCAAGCACTTGGGTGGTCTCCAGCCAGCACCCAAGGTCTGGCAGCGTTACAGGCTGCTGCTCAGCAGGGATGGGGCGGGGGAAAATGGGCATCTCACCAAGGAGAAGTGCTGAGAAAGCACAGCTGGCTCCAGGCACGGCGGAGCTGCCGCCACCGTGGCCCTGTCAGTGCTGTCCCTGCCAGCTCCCAGCCCAGGAGTCCCCACGGCAGCCCTGCCCCACCTACCTGGTACTTGCCATTGGCACCCAAAAGGTCTCCCTCTCTGAGCCAGGTGACGATGGGCTTGGGGTTCCCGAACGCCATGCAGGTCAGGGTGACGCTGCTGCCCTCCTTCGCCTCTACGTACTGCGGCGGGGTCTCCGTGAACGTGGGGGGAGCTGGGGGCACAGGAGAGCACCGTGACCCCTCGGGTCACCCACGGCCACTCTGGCTCTGGGGGCACACGGGGACAGAGGGGAAAGCGCTGCCTGCACACAGGGGACACTCTGCACATCCCCACGGCGGGGCTGGGACCACCCCAAAGGCAAACGGGGCTGCAGGGACAGGGGTGTCCTTGGGGACACCGACCAAGAGGGGCCACATCACACCCCAGCTCTGCCCCCTCTCCTCCCCCCAGCCCGCTGAACATTAACTCGCTATTGTCAAAACATGGGAAAACACCGCAGTGCAGATCGAAAGGCTCCTTCCTGATGAAAGAGGCTGGCAGGATTACAGCCCGCCCCTAATTACCCGCGGTTGTTAAAGCCCACTTTAGAGGAAGACAGGTTGGCAATTTAATCTGCTTTGGGGGGGGAAAAAAAAAAAAAAAAAAAGAAAAGGAATTATATTTTGTTTCTCCCCAAATGATTTTTATTTTGCCCCTAAGAAAATTAAGCGTTGTAATGCCACAGCCCTCACCCTGAAAGCAATTCCTCGGGCTGGGAGGATTATGGTTATTATATTGTTATTAAGCCCCTGCACGCCCCGTGCTGCATAAAAGCCCCAAAACTGGCCCATTTTGCCAAGGGGAGGGACAGGGTATCTGGGGCCATTTTCCAGCCCCTCCAGCTGGTGGTTTGCAGGATCCATGCACGTGGCAGAGGTGAGCCAGGCACCACCATCCTCCTCCTTCCTCCTCCTCCTGCCCTCCTTCCCGAGCCCTCGGAGCTCATTAGCAGGCTGGGGGAAAGCAGGAAGCGGCAGGCAGGGCAGCAGGCAGGGATGGGGCTGGTGGCCTGCACGGCCCCTCTTGCAAAGCTCCCGCTCACTAATTGGGCTCAATTAGGTGGCTCTGCGCTGTGCCACAGCACAGCATCCCCCCAAAGGTTAAATTAATTGCACAAGGTCAAGGCAAGACCAGCGAGGAGCTGCCAGTGGCCACATCTCTCCAGCCACCCCACTGCAGCAGGAGAGGCACAGCCCTGCTGCTGGGCTAAAAATAAAGATCTCTCTCCTGATGCGGAGAATGACAATTTGCTAATTAGTTTAATATACAGCCCTAATAAAATGAAAAAGTAATTTGAGTAAATCTGAATTTCAAGAAAACAAAGATTTGATTTTCTGATCTGTTTGTTGAGAGAAGATTCATTCCCAGCCCTGGTTCTTGATGTCTCTCCTTTAAACAAGCTCCGTGTAATTAAACTGAAGAATCCCTAATAAAACTTCGTCCCTTTTGAAGTCACGCCCTGGCTGGAGCAGCCAGCCTGGATGGCTTCAGGCTCGCGTGTCTGCCAGGCACAGATGCCATCGAGGCCAGCGTCCAGCAGGTATCCAGCATCCACCAGAAATTCCATTTTGGCACCGCACGGACGCCGCAGCCCCCGCCGCGCTCACCATTGACCGTGAGGTGGACCCAGCTGCCGTTGTGGAAGGTGTCGTACTGCTGGTCCAGCATGAGCACTTTGCACTCGTACCAGCCCTGGTCCTCGGAGCGCACCTGCTCAATGCGCAGGGAGGCTTTGTCGTGCAGGCTGGCCCGGCCTGTGGGAGAGCACAGAGTTGGCACCGTGTCCCTGACACCACAACAGCCCCCGGAGCATCACTGCAGGGGACACCCCATCCCCCACACCAGAGCAGCCCCAAAACATGGCCACAGGGGACACCTCATCCTGACCCCAGAGCAGGCCCCAGAATATCAGGGGATACCTCATCCCAAACTGGAGCAGCCCCCAGAACATCCCCACAGGGACACCCCATCCCAAACTGGAGCAATCCCCAGAACATCCCCTCAGGGACACCCCATCCCAAACTGGAGCAATCCCCAGAACATCCCCACAGGGACACCCCATCCCCATGTGGGCACCGTCCCAGTTTGGGGCTGGCTGAGCTGCAGGGTGCGATTGCAGCCGATGGTGCCAGGCCGGTGGTGCCAGGCCGGTGACACACTCGCCCGTCTGGGGACAGCAGAGCCAAGCTGCCAGGGCCAGGCAAGGTGCCTCGAGTGATGTCTGCCCACAGCGACACCGGCCTTCTGCTCCCAGCCGGGGGCTGGCGGCGGCACAGCCGGCACACAGGCGTGCCCCAAAGCTTTTCCCCGCCTGGGAGACTCCCGGAAAGCAGGGCAGCCCTGAGCTGACCCTGTGCACAGCCCCAAGAACTGGGTCAGGAGCAAAGCAGTCTAAACCTCCACCCTGGTGCAGTGGCCATTGGGCTGTGGGATCACCCATTGCTGAGCTGAGTTTGGCACGGCTCAGCTGGTGCATCCTCCCTGCTGCAGCATTTCTTAGAGCACTTTGGGCAGAGAGTCCCATATGACCCAGGGAAGATTCCCAGGACAGCATTCCACAAGGAAAGGAATACCACAGAGGGTCTGTCCTGCCACACCAACCTTCTCAGGGCTGCTTTCCAGCTCCCAGCTCCCACCAGAGGACACCAGCCACGTGTCACAGGCAGCACATTGGCTAGCAGCCACATGAGTTCTGCAGCTCCAACCTGTCACCTCTGCCCAGCACGTGGCCCTGGCTCCATCCCCAGCGTCCCGCCCTGGGCTCACAGCTGCTCTGGGGCACAGCAGCAGCAGCAGCAGCCACCGCCACCACGCGTCACCCTGGGTTTCTCTGCCTCGCTTGCTCCCGTCCCACGCAGCCCAGCTGGCTTCCTAACGCTGCTGCTTAATTAAAACCAACTGGGTGGAAAGCGAGCAACGAGAGGCAGAGCCTGCGTGGTTTCCGACGGAGGAGCGGATGGAGCGGGGCTGCGCATCCCGGGCTGTGCTGCGGCCGGGACCCGGCACCCTCCCCTCGTCCCCCCCCAGGACTCACCGGCATACTCTGGGTCGACATGGGGAGGGTAAAACCCAAACTTGATGAAGATGGGGATGGGGACGCCGAACTTGAACCACTCCACGACATAGGGAGGGGGCTGTCCCGTGAGCGGGTGGATCACGTCGCATCCTAGGATCACGCTCTCGCCAGCGCGAGCGGTCACGAACTCGGGCTCCTCCCTCGAGCCGAGGGCACCTGCGAGGGGGCGAAGGAAGAATCCGTGGCTGATCCCACTGCTGGTCCCCAGCATGGAACCAGGATGGCCAGAAGAGCAACAGCAGCAGTAATGCTCATCCCCAGCCACCTGTCTCCAACAAGAGCAGCCTGTGGGTCATCCTTGCCCCAGAAACAACAGGGGGTCCCAAACCCTTGCACTCAGCTCCAAGGCCACCCTGAGCTACCAAAGGAGTCAGGACAGTGGCCATCAGCAGCCCAGTGCTCCAGGACAGCTTCCCAACCTCTTCAAGGGTGATGCCCATGGGGGACCTGCTCTCAGTAGAGGGGCACAGAGCACGTCTAGCACTGCTCCCCACATTGCAGCACCACCTGGGCTGCCCTGTACCCTTTGGATACAAGGAAATGGCTGCTTTTAGCTCGTGCCCCTGCATCCTCCAGTGAGGAGGACCGAGCATGCAGGGACCCCTGACCACAGCTCTGCTGCACCAGCTCACAGACCCAGCTCTGCCGCCGGTGCCAGGACGGGCTGGGCCCCGCAGCCACCATGCTCCAGCCAAGCCCACATTGTCCTCGGGCATCCCTGAGAGCCCCAAGCCTGAAACCCGTCTGCGACCTGCGCGTCGGGTCTGTCACCCTGCTCCTCCCAGCTGGGTAATTACAGGGGACTTTGGTCTCAGCTCCGAGGCTGCTCCACCCCGGCTGTGCCGCCCTGCTCGCTGCAGCCTGGCGTCATCCTGCTCCGCCAGCAGCAGCAAAGCTGCATCCTCAGCACGGCGCTCAGAGAGGGAGAGAGAGGGGGAAACCCAGGGCTGGGGGAAAGCCAAACAGGGGGTCCCCAAAACTACGTTTAGACCCACATCGCCCTTCTCATCGAGGAAGGGCCCCCCGTTTTCCAGGCACACGCGGCCGCTGGCTGCTCCGGGGGGGATGCTCGGGGAGGGATGCTCGGGGAAGCACGTTCCCACTCCTCCGCGCTGCTCCTCGGGGCCGCCGGTGATTGGCGGCGAGTGACATCACCGCTTCCCCGCCGCGGGAGCCGAGCATCACCGAGCATCACCGGCTATTTTTGGCTCTGGCACAAGCGCGTACCGGCGAGAGGCCCGTGATGTGCCACCCCACGGGCCCGCCAGCCGAGTGTCCCCGCGGGAAGGGCAGCGGGCAGAGCTCGCACACGGCACGCACAAGGTGTCACAGGGTCACAGCGCGATGGCCACCCGAGCGTCCTGAGCCCCCACGGCCCCGGCACACGGGTGGCTCTTTAAACTGGGAGGGCTGGCTGGTGGCAGCGGGGTGCGTGAAGCCGGGGTGCAGAGCTGTGAGCCATCTGCAAGGAGCAGATGCTGCATTGCACACCCACTGCAGGCAGCCGGCCCCGCTCTGGGGGTCCCGCAGAGATGGGGAGGGGGGTCCTGCACGGCCACGGATCCGCCCGGAGCCCAGCGGGGCGGGGGAATCGCTGAGCACACACGTGCGGTGTGCACGCACACCCCCGCACACGCTTTGCACCGCCTCGACAACGCTCTTGCACCTTTCCATCCCTCGTTAGCGCTGCATCGCCGATGAGCTCCCGTTCGCACCCTGTCAGCAGGGACCGTGTCAGCCCTCCCCTGCCACCCCGGCACTCAGCTGGGAGAAGCCGTCCTGACCCCGCTGTGCCCATCCGGGAGGGTGAGGGGGACTGAGCTGGGAGCCCCCTCCCTGGCCATGGCCCTGCTGCGGGGACAGAGCCATCACGTGCTGCTCAAGAGCATCCAAGGACGCGCTTCCCCGGCCGCCTCGCCCGAGCGAGCAGGTCCCCAGCACCTCGTCCCCTTCAAAGTGACACCCTGTACCCACCAGCAAGAGGAAACGGAAGCTCCAGCACCCAAACCCCTTTCCCAAGCCCCCCACCTACCCCAGCGCTCCAGCTCCCCGGCTACCAAGAGGGAATCTCGGTTTCCAGCACCTCTCCACCAACTGGAGCCTGGAATGCTGATGTTTGCCCAGCTGGAGCAAGCTCGCTGCCCAAGAGGCCACCCTGACACCCTGGAGACGGGCGCCAGGGAGTCACCCTACGCCAGGATGCCCTGAGTGGCTCCCTGGCAGGGCACTGGGTGACGTCCCTGGGGAGGGGACGAGCCAGGCGCTCCGCCGGACCCACGCCTGGCCAGGGCTGCCCGGGCTCAGGAAAATAGGTCATCCCCGGCAGCTCACAGCGCCGGTGTCTGATCGCAAGGCCGGTGGGGAATTGCACGCACGGCTGAGCATCACCTCCCCAGCGCACGGCCGACTGGCAGCCACGGCAGAGAACCGGCCCCCGGCTCTCCCCAGCTGCCACCCACCCTGCTACCAGCCCCGTGCCCTCCTGTCCCCGCTTCCAGAGCACCGGGAAGGCAATGGGAAGATGTCTCACGACCCCTCTTTGGGTCTCCTCAACTTCCCAACCCATCGGCCCTGTGGTCCCAACCCTGACCAGGTTTTTCTTCGAAGTTCAGACCATGAAGAAAGCGAGCAATGGAGACTGCAGCTCTGAATTCAAAGTGTTTTCTCACCCCCACATTTGTAGGGAAACGCTTGAAAACAACCCGCAGACGCCAGAAGAAACAGAGCACAAATAGACAAGGTATTTTTAAACCCACTTTATTTTCCCAGCCAAGTTCAGAGAGGTTTCAAGGCTGAATCTGCGGTTTGGAAACAGGGTCAACATCAGGGAGCGGCAGCAGGGATGCGAACCCCAAATCCGCCTCGGCGCAGGAGCTCACGTGAAGATGGGGGATGCCTCGTAAAGAAAAACAAGTAATCAACAGGCTTCGTCATCCAAGCAGATCCAGGAAAAATAAAAGCATGCCGCGTGCCAGGAGGCAAGAATACAAGATGCGGAGGTGGAGTTGAACAGCATCCCAAAGGGAGAGGAGGGAAGGCTGCCGCCACTGAGACGGTGCCACCGCGGGGCTCCCCAGGATGGCGATGCCAAGGATGGGGAGACCCTCACCTGGATCTGGGCATCCAGTTCCTCTGATCCCAAGGGCAGAGGTAGAAGGTGCCACAGTGAGGCTGAAGGCATCCAGCATCTCTGCTGCACTCGCTGAAGCAGGACCCTTCCTGCAGGTGCTTTCTGAGAAGGACAGGGCCACGGTAGAGAGGTTTCCAAAGGAATTAACGCCTGGGAAAGCTTTCCTGCTTGGCACAGTGGACACCCATGCCCTGGGGCAGAGAGGGCATCCTGTCCTGATCCTCCATCGCCTTGCAGCCTGCTAACAGAGGCACCAGGATCCATTTCCAATGCTTCCCCACACCCCTGGCACTCATCCCCACCCTGTGCCCCCATGGGGATGGCTGAGGGAGCAGGCACAAGGCCTGTGGACCTCCCCTCCCTGGTGAGATGAGATGTGCTCTGACACATCCCGCTCCCATCGGTGGAGGAGGGATATGGCAGGGATCTCTGAGGACAAGGCCACCAGCGTGGCATATGGAGGCCAGCAGGGAAGGAGAGCAGGCAGCCATCACCATGAAATGAAGAGGGGAGCGACTGCAGCCCAGGGTGGGGGACAGGGACAATGTGCTGCAGGGACCCCGGCTGCCAGGGCAGGGTGCGGGGTGTCAGGAGATTGCCCGTCCCCCACCTCTGTAGGCCCCTAAATATCTCAGTGGGGGTTGCACCCCCCATTACAAACTCAGTGCCTTTGCCTATCTTGGGGTATCCAGAGCCCCCCAAAAGCATCTGCCTGTCTCCTGGTGGGGGGAAGCCCTGGGGCTGGGAGCGCAGCCCTCACCCCCTCCCCCAGCTGGAAAGCAGCATCTGGGCTTTCAGTGCAATTCCTGCTTTTTAAACCCGATTTTCCAGATGGATGGAGGGCGACGCGCAGGTCAAGTGACATGCCTCAAGGTCACACGGGGCCAGGGAGGAGAAGGATTAGCAGCTCTGAGGGGTGGCTTGGTGCCCCATTCCCAGTGAGATGGGGACTCAGAACCCCATTCCTGGGCACGAGGGGTGCCCTGTGGGATCATCACCACCCTCCCCAGGCAGCCAGGCAGCTGCCCTGGCATCCCAAGGGGAATGCATGCATGGGATGCTGCACCACAGCAAGTCCTTGATCCCTAGAATGGCACAGGTGGGAACATGCCTGGCCAGGCAGCAGCTCAGCAAGCATGTGAGAGCACAGGGTGATGTTCTGAGAGGCACGGAGATGAAGCAGGAAAGAAAATTCCTTCCTTAAGGTCACCTTACACCTACCTGGGGGTCCCTTGTGCCCCCTCCCTCTAATCACCATCCACCCGGTGTTGAGCATCCGGTGTTGGCAGCTGCCTCGTGGGAGGCATCATCTCCCAGCAACGACCAGCAGCTACCTGTGCGCTCCCTGTGAGCTCCCTCTGCACACCACGGGGCTGAACACACAGCTGTGCTGGGAGCTGGAGCACCAAACCCATCCCAGAGGAGACCTCCTGCAGCTGGAGAGCTCTGCCAGGGTACTGTGCCTGCAGCCCAGCCCCACATCACAGCAGGACCCCCATGCAGGCTGGCATCACCCTCCCCACAGAGCAGTGGGTACCATCCCGGTGCCTTCACAGTCCTCCAACAGGAAACTGGGATGCAGGCAGAGCTCCGAGCTGCCCGCCAGCAGCTCCTGAATCACGCTGTTCCTGGCTCAGGCAGCCCTCCCACCAACGCCAGCCTCTCCATGGAGGAGCGGGAGGAAGGGAGTTGTTTTTCCAAAGGCCAGCTGGTCGCTCAGGGCTCCCGGCTCGGGAGATTCCTACCGCAGGGAAAGGGAGAGGGAAGGATTCCTCCATCGGCACAGCATGGGGTTGGACACGCTGCTTGCCCATCTGCAGGGCTTCTCATCCAGCATGAAGGCACGACCTCCAAGACAGAGGACCAGAGGTGAAAGGGAGCTGTGCCACCCTGCCACAGCTCTGGAGAGGAACTTGCAGGGCTCACCCATCACCAGCAAAGCTGCATCTTCCAAGTCAAAAGGCAACTGAGCCGGCAAAACATCGCCTCAAAGACCCTCCGGCATGCCAAGTCATCGAGCGAGACGCTCGCGTCTCTCCCTGCCCCGCGCGCTCCCATCCAACAGGTCCAGAGGAGCAGAAAACCTCCAGGGAATGATGGAAATGGGAGCCCGGCCAACGCCCTTGGCTGTTCCCGGTGCCAAACCATCCCCTTGCCAGAAGAGAGCGGGGCCAAAGCTGCACGTGCCAAATCCAGCGGCTCCCAGTCCAGACTCCTCCACGGCCAAAGAGGCAAAACCCCAGAGCTCTGCGCCAGGAGCGAGCAGGGGATGCAGCGCTGGCACTGCCACACCGAGCCACTCCAACCGGCCAAGGTCAGCATCGGCCAGGAGCATCGCCCACCACGGCGTCCAGGGAACCTCTCCAACGGAGCCCAATCGTCCCTCCGCAAACCCTCCTGACAGATCCACGAGCATCCCCACTCCCTGCACGGTGCCACGGCGTCACGCTCGTGGGAGAGGGAGGAAAAGCCCCTCGGTGTGACGGCACTGCTGGGAATGCCAGGAGGCCGGATCCCTCCTCTGACACCCACTCCTGGCGCGGTCACGTCCTGGCTCTCCTCCCCCATGCCATAAGAGGGGATAACGCACCCTCCTTCCCTCTCTGAGCCGATTAACGCCTGGAAAGCCCTTGGAGAGCCAGGCAAGAAGGCTGTCCAGGGCCAGCATCGCTGCTTCTCAGCTCAACAAGGAGGAAGTGGTGTGGGAGGAAGGCCACGGCAAGAAGAAAACCCCCGGAGAGGGCACCGGCACACGGTGAGCCCCAGCTCTCCTCCGAAGCCTCGTCCCCGAGCAATGCGGGCTGCCAGCTCCCCATGAGGACTGGACAGTGCTGGGACCAAAGGGTTGCAGCAGCTGGGGTGAGTCCCGTGGGCTCCCTGCCCCTGCGGGGGCTATGCCGGCCCGCAGCACCCCCTCCCCCGGCACCCACCCACGCATTACTCACGGCACGCTCATTCATCACGTACACGCTGCTCCACACGCACAGCACCCCCCGTGCCGGGGCTTCTCGGCACCCACCCAATCCAGCACCAGCTCCGGAGCTCCATCCGAGAGGCTCCAGGGTATTTCCAAGTTCCCAGGTGCCGAAGGAGCTGTTCGGCTCCTCTCCCCGGCAGAGCATCCCTGTACAAGCCGCTGCTGCAAACACTGCCTCACCACACTGCAGCACGCAGCTCAGGCAGGCAGCAGCCGGCCACGGCTCAGTAAGAGGGGCTACGTACCCCCAAAACGGGGCAGCCCCATCCTGACCCCCGCGAAAGGACAGCCCCGTCCTGACACACCCCCACCCCTGCCTCCGGGAGCCGCCTGCCAGGCGAGGAGGACAAGGGACTGTGGCATGGCACAGATGTGACCCAGCAGGCTCGAGGAGCGCTGTGAACTGGGGGGGGCTGCAGCACCCCGGCACCTGCCCCCTCCCAGCCCACCCGTGCCCCCCGAGGCAGCGTCCCCTCCGCCACGGGGAGGGAGTGGTGGTGGTGGCTGGCAGCCAGGCATCGCTCGCTGCCGGCAGCCACCGCATCCCCATGGGCAGGGTGGGTGACAGCCAGGGCACGGCTCCAGGGTCTCATCCCGGGAAAGAACCACCGGGACACAGGGATAATCATGTGCCCAGTGAGGAACCAGCGGCAGAAATGGGGGACGTGCTGCACCAGCGACAGGCAGCTCCCCTCTACCTGCAGGGATGGCTCGGAGGGCTGGGAAGGGGCTGGCGGCTGAAGGGAAAGAAGCCAGAGCAGGAAAATCAGGGTTATTCCTTGCTGCCGTCTCCGTCCTGACCTTGGACAACCCTGTGCCTCAGTTTACCACAGCACAGCAGCCAGCCTGCAGTGGGGGGAGAAGGAGGGCAGCCTCTCCTGAGCGGTGGGGGGGGGAAGCAAAGTCACCCCCAAACCCGCAGCCGGGGCGCTGCAGGGGAAGGCAACAAATCCCTCCTGCATTTCTCCTTGCCCGGCCGGGCTATCCTTGCAGGGAAGGGCAAACGCTGTCCGCACCCCCCGGAGCTGCCGCAGGCGCTTCCCCAGGATCAGAGAAGAAATTCGAATGCGGAGAAAAGCTTGCCCATCCCTGATCAAGGGGGACACTCAGCCAGCCGTGCCCGCCCCCCGCCAGGACCCGCACCCGCTTCCCTTCTCCCAGAGGGAATTTCCAGCCCCTGGGCAGAGGCTCCGCCGCACCGGGAGCGCGGCTTCCCGAACTTCCCCAGCTGCAGCCGCTGCCCTCAGGGAGGTCACGGCCAGCCCCGCCGAGCGCCTGCGGAGGGAGGGAGGATGCGCCGGGCGCTCCCGGCTCCCCCCGGCAGCGGGGGATGAAGGAATCGCCAGCGCCCCGCCGCAGCGGGAAGCGCTCGGTCCCCGCACCGGCAGCGGGGAAGACGCGAACCCCGCAAACCCCCTTCGCAGCCGCAGTTCCCCCTCCTACCCTCCTCCCCAGCCTCTTCCCGGTACCCTCTCCCCGGGACGCGATGCCCGCTCGCCCCCCCCTCGGTGCGCGCATCCCTCCCGGTCCATGCGCATCCCCCCCGCCGCATCCGGTACACCGGGAGAGGCGGGGGGGGGCACACGCAGAGGCGGCCCCGCCGCCGCCCCGCAGACCCCGGCGCGCCCCTCCCGGGCTCATCCCGGCGGAGAACACCCCGCGGCCGCACTCACCTTGGACGGGCAGCCCGCGGGCGCCGAGCACACTTGCTACCAAAGCGGCCACATACCAAATCATAGTACTACCGGCCCCCGGTGCGCAGCATCTTCCGCCCGCCGGGCGGCCCGGCCGGGGCGGGGCGGGGCCGGGCCGGGCTGGCCGTGGCCGGGCAGGGCTCGGCGGGGCTGGCGGGGCCGGAGGGGCGGCTCAGGGCCGGCCGGCCGCCGCTGCGCCCATGCCCGCGCCCATCCCCGCGCCGCGCCGCACCTGCGCTCCGCCGCGCGGTGCAGCCTAGCCTGCGCCCTTTAGCGGCTCGGCACCGCCCCCGCCCGCCGCCCATTGGCCGCGCCCCGGCGGAGTGGGCGGTGATTGGCCGCCGCCGCGGCCCGGGCCGGTTCAAGGTGGGTTGGCGCGCACGGGGCCCCTGCGCCGCAGTATCATGCGCACTGCCGGGAGCGGCGCGGTCACCTCCGCCGGACGGTCACCTCCCCGCACGGACACCCGCCGGGACCCGCGCCGCCCTGGGACCCCGCGCAGCCTCCCCGCCGCCTCCCCGCGTCCAGATGTGCCGCCGCACCGCCCCGCTGCCGCCTCCCCGTTCCCAGATGTGTCACCACACCAGATCGGTGTCAGCTGCGCGTATCCAGATGTGCCCCTGTACCGGCTCAGTGCCACCTCCCCGTCCACAGATGTGCCCCTGCACCAACTCATTATCACCTCCCTATCCCCAAACGTCACTGCATGTACTCACCGTTCCCTCTTTGTCTGCAGATGTGTCCCTGCCTCAGTGCAGCATCACCTTTCTCTCTCCAGATGTGCCCCCTACACCAGCTCGGCATCACTTCGCAGCTCAGTGTCGCTCCCTGTCCCCACATGCATTCTCTGTGCCAGCTCAGCATTACTTTCCTGTCCCCAGCTGTGCCCCTGCATAGCCTTGGTGTCACCTACCTGTCTCTGGATGTGCCCCCTACACCGGCTCAGCATCACCTCCCTGTTTCTGGATGTGCCCCCTCCCCTGATGCAGTGTCACCTCCCTGGCCCCAGATGCCACCTGCCCCTGCTGCCATACACCGCTCCTCTGACACGCCAATGACAGCTTGTCACTAGGCAGGGTCACCTCCCCACCATGGGCTGAGCCACCTGCCCCCTGCACCAGCTCCACATCAGCTCTGCCATCTGTCCCTGCCACCCTGCACCACCTCAGGGTCACCTCCCTGCCAGCTGCTTGGTGCCACCGCAGCCTTGTAGCGCACATCAGCTCAGGGTAACACAGCTGCCACCATCTGTGCCCTGGCAGAGGTCCAGGGTCATCGCCCCACAGCCTGGGACAGACATGTCACCTGCCTCCTGCGCCAGTTTGCTGTCACCTCTGCCAGCACCCTGCACTGCTCAGTCACCTCATTGCCACCACCACAGCTTGGTGTCACATTCACCTGGCACCGGCTCAGTGCCATTGTCACCTCTAGCACCAGCTGTAGCACCTCCTCCTGTCATTGCACCACCTGTGCCACTCCCCTGCTCCTGCTCCCCACCATTTGCCCGCTGTGACAGCTCCTTGTCACCCTATCCGTTTTGTCCCCTGCTGGGAACAGCCCCCTTGACAAGAGAGAATTTGGGTTCGTTTCAATGGAAAGTGGGCAGAAAACAGGAAGCGTTCCTGTGCTCCCCCATCTCATCCCACCCATCCTCCCTGCAAAGACCTGGCAATGCCAGATGGGCAAACAGCCGGGCTGGCTCCCCCAGGAACGTGCCAGCCATGGAAAACGGGCCACTGAACTTCCCCTAGATGACAGCCAGCCCGGGAGGGGACAGGCTCGCACAGAGTGGGGGACACATCATTTTGTCCCCAGCACTCACTCTCTTCCCCTTGCCCATTGGGAGAGTATCTGGGAAGAGGTCTGAGCAGCTGCTGGTCTTCCCACCTCTTCCCATGCACGTTCAGGCAAGAAGCAAAAAAAAACCCCAATTCTTGCAGAGGATGTGGGAGTTGGAGAAACATCCCACAGCTTCTGCCCGGAATTACATTCCCGGAGGATCAGATGTTGGCACTGCCCTGTGCAGGAGGCAAGAGCATCCCCCAGCCCTGCCCCAGCTCACGCGAGCTCCCGGGCACTTTGCTTCCTTAGCAAATTCCAAGACCTCATAAAAGCCTGACTCAGCTCCTAGTGCTGAGGCCTGAAGTGAAAGCTTGCAGATCTGCACAGGGGGTTGGCACAGCTGAGGCTGACCCTTCTGCTGGGGCAGTTCTGCTCTCCAAGCTGCTCTCCTATTTCCTGAAAGTCTGGTTTGGAGTGGCCCAGGAGGGCAAAACCCCTTGGCCAGCACCCTCCTCATGCCGGTCCCGCCACCTTCAAAGCACCCAAAAAATCCCAGCCATCACTCACTGCCTGCAAAGCAGCCAGCCCAAGGCTGGCAGAGCTCCAGCTGCCCTCGCTCAGCCAGACAGAGACAATGCGTTCTGGTCTGGCTGGAGTCCCTGTCACCAGTCAGATCATCTCCATGTCTTTACCTGGGTTTTACCACAATTTCAAAGGGAAAAAAAAAAAAAATTAACAGCATTGATGGCACCTATGGTAACACAGCCCAACCCAGGAGGTATCAGGAGCCTGTGGTGGATGGGGGGACCCAGCCCTGACCCCAGTGTGTGCATCCCCAAGACAAGCCCAGCACAGAGTCCCCACCAACATCCCTCAAGAAACTGGAAATATGGGCTTGGTTTGGAGCATGGCTGTCAGTTCACACCCTTGTTTCTCCAGACTAATTTGCTGGTTTCATGAAATCCATTCCCCACTGTTTTCACACTTCTCTCCCTCTCTATTTATAGCCGGGTTTATTTACATGAGCAGGGCACTCCTTGTACTTGCACGTCAGTCTGTGGTGGCAGAGCCGGGAGCGGGTGAAGGAATCAGTGGCACGGCAAGGACCCCCCCAGCCCCTGGCCATGGCCACCTCCTGCCCAGCACGTGGGAGGCAGGTGGGCAGCCCTCCGTGCCAAGGGCATGAGCTGGAAGCAAACCAGCAGCACAGCCCCCAGACCCACACAAGTGTCTTGTCCCCATCTCCGCAGGGCACAGCACTGCAGTTCCCATGGGATGCAGATCACCCTGGAGCTGGCACCTTTCTGCCCCACATTTCCAGCTGGAGCTGCTCTTGCAGCAGCGTTCTGCTGACCTGAGCAGTACCTGTGTGTTGTGCTACAGACCCAGGGATGCCCTTGCCCTCCACACAGCCACGGCCAGCAGAGCCCACCCTGCCCAGCTGAGTCACCTGACAGCTGCCCACTGATAAATTCACTGCTCTGCCTAACAAGAGGGATAAAAATGTCGTTGCTTTCTTAAAGAAAACAGCTCTGACAGATGAGGCAGGAGTTCTCAGACTAGCACCAGAGACCTGGGGGATGCATGCAGCTCTCCCCATCAAACACATTCATCAGGGAGAGACGCAGCCCTGGCTGAGCCCTGCTGCCATCTCCCTGGGGCTTGGCTCTCAGGATTAGGGACAGAGATTTTGGGTTGGAAAATGGCACAAGAAAAGTGGGAATGAGCTACCACTCAGGCTGGAAACCCAGAGAATTCCAGAACTTGGAGCAGAAAGGTTCTGGATCAGACTTCGTATTGGGCAGCAAAAATACTCAACACTGGAGAGGGGCTGACCTGAAAATGGGACTTGCCAAGGTGTGGATTAGTGTTTCTTTCCCTTTAACTCCTCACTGCTGGTGACCAGTCCAGGAAAGCAGGAATCTGGACCCAGCTGCTTCCCACCTGGCCGAGGGATGCTCCAACCCACGCGGGGCTGAGTCTCCCTGCACAAGTACATGATTATTCACAGCCTCCAGGATTTGCATGGTGGAGTCACGAGTCTCACAACACCTGATCTCCCGGGAGAGCTGCCTCCTGTACTTCGGAGGGAACGGCCCACATTCCGAAAGTGGGACTTGGTGTCTCACAACATCCCACATGGCCCAGCTGTCACCTCCTCCCCTCCCTGTGCGGGGACCAGGAGAGCCCACCCCATCCCTGCCACCTCAGCGAGGAAGAGCAGCAGGGCAGGGGCCCGGAGGAGCGCTGAAAACTCGGGAGCTGAGCCTGGAAGTGCTGAGCCAGCCTGCAGTGTCGCTGCCTGCACAGCCAGCCTGCTCTTTGGAAAGACCAAAACAAGCCCCCTCAAAGGACGAGCAGGCAGATGGGCTCGACTCACACCCAGCTGGGGTTAGGCTCGTTCCCTCCTCGTCCCCTCTCCCCTCGCCGGTGGCTCATCACCGACGCGTGACTCCAGATGGCAAACAAGGAATATCCTGCCATGCCTTCCTGGCTGCACATCCAAGTCGTGGAATGATCCACCTGTGGTATTTCAGAAAAGACACACTAAACTTGTGTGAAGAGGGGTCAGTTGACTCACGGTAACAACTTTCTCCTCCCGTTAGCAGGTCTCCAACAGAGCTAATTACTCATCAGCCCACTAATAGACTCACTCACACAGCACTCCCTGGATCAAGCAGCAGCGATTGTCTGTCTTGTCTTGTTAACCTCAAAGAAAGATCCGACTGTGGTAACGCGATACCCCGTTCTTATCTCATCACCTGCTTCTCCAGCCAAAATATGTCTTCCCACGGCGTGGAGCATCCCTGTCCCAACCCCAGCCGGGGGAAGCCTTGTGCTGCTCCGTGGGATCCTGGCTGGGGCAGATGCAGCCTGGGGGTCGGTGGGAGCCCCCAGACCCACGGCAGCCACCGTGACCGGGTGTTTGCTCCCCCAAGCAAGGAGCAGCAGGACACTGTGGCCTCCCCAGGGACCCATCTCACCCTTCCTACAAGCACTGTGGTGTTGTAGCCCCTCATCCTGCTGCCCCATGGGGGGGACACACCCCTCTTGGGGCCGGTGGGGGTGGTCCCTCCATCCTAAAAGGATGACAGAGTGTACCCTGCAGCCCCCTCCTGCCCGGCAGCACCACCCCCCCCGGCACCCCAGCACTGCCGCCCACCCCATTACTCACTGGGGCTCTCTGGCACCGGGAACACACCTCCCTGCGCGGGAGCACAGGCACAGCACGTGCTCCTGGGGGCTGCGGGACTTGTCATCAGCACTGTCATCGCCATGAGTAACCACACTCTGCCTTGGCATCCCCGAGAACATCCCCGAAAAGCCAGGAGCGTGCCGCTCTCCTTGCTGGGGGAGGCGCGGAGCCGCGGCAGCTGCTCAGCTCCCTGCACCGGGGGAAACTGAGGCACGGGGATATGGCCATGCGGGACAGCTGAGCCCCCGGAGGGAGCGGGACAAGGCTGAGGCACCCCAGAGACGCCCCGGCAGGCTGGGGAGGAGCGGTGACTCAGTGAAGGTCACCGGGCTGGCTCAGCACTGTGGGGCACACGCCGTGTCCCGGAGCTCCAACCTCTCGCCCCGGCATCCTCTCCAACCCCTGCACATGCAGCGTGTCATCAGCTGTGACACACTCTGCTGACGTCCCCGCATCATGTGGCATCAACCTCGTCCGTAATTACGGGCGCAGGAGCTCTGCTCCTTTCCCCGTTCGCTGCTGCCGTGCCGGGCTCGGCGATACCCGCGGCCAGAGCCCAGCCCAGTCCCACCCTGACCGGGGGGGCTGCTGCTCACCCCGAGCCCTGCTCCCCCACCAGCTTTGTTGGTGCCAGGCAGGGAGCTCCGGGCTGCGGGACCCTCTGCAATCCAAGCATCGCCCCCCCAAAACGCCACCGGCACGTGCTGCAGGAGGGGACAAACCTGTCGGGGTCCCCGCCACGCCGGACCCCACAGCACCCCAGGAAGGGAACAGGGGGCAGGTGCCAGGCTGGGCTGGCCGAGGGCAGGGAAGAGCATTGCAGCCCTCTCGAGGAGGGGGGCCGGGCTTGGAAAAAGCTTTTGCTGCCGGAGAGAAGGGAGCTCTTGTGCAGTGCCAAGAGGCAGGGGAGCCTCAGAGCCGCCTTTGTTCAAGGGGAGAAGATGATGGCTCTTGGGTCTGAAGCCTTGCACCTCCCTGCCCAGGCTGAACCAGCTACTGTTTTTCTCCTTCCTCAAAATTATCTTCTTGGGTTGGGGGGGCTCAGGGTGGCCCCTGAGGATCCAACAGCCAGAGACCATCCCTTGCTGGATCACTTTTCCCATAGTCATACCCCAAAACCGGGCTACATCATGGATGGGGGAAGCAGAGTCCAACCTCGCAGGGAACCCCCAATGTCCCTCCAGCCCCAGTCCCCCTCCTGCTGCTCCCTGCCCCGCAGCAGGTGGGCAAATCCTCAACTCCCACAAACAACAGCCTGACAACCTGTAACAGGATTGCCCGAGGCCACAGCCCTCCAAGCTGTCTGCTCCTGCACAGGCCAGGCACAGTGCAAAGAGGCTCTGCCCCTCCGTGTGTGTCCTCCAGGCACAGCCCGGATGCCACAATGAAGGGCTGAAGGAGACAGAGTGCTCACGACAGGTGGCTTTGGGGGCTCCCAAGCTCAGGGCATCACCACAACGTCCCCAAACCCTCCCTGGATCAGGAGACACTTGGGGATGAAGGTGCAATGAGCAGGTGGCACCACAGCCAGCCATGGGGAGGAAATCCCCATCCAGAAGTCACACAGTGGCACCAGCCTGCGGGTCCAGGGGCCCCCGGGTCACCCCTCACTGCCACGGCACTCCCAGGGGACACAGGGAGAGGTGACAGCCCCCCAGGGCTCTCTCGGGGATGTGGGGGTCCTGCACCACCAGGACACACAACTCCCCAAAGCATCCCTTCATCGGGACGGGCACAAAGCAGCGAGACGAGTTGGCCAGTGCTGAGCTGCTGCAGAAACCAGCCCGGCGAGCCAGCCCGGCCCGGGAGCAGCGGCTGTCGGCATCGCTTCCCGCAGCTGGGCTTGGCTCCCAGTCAGCTTCCCCCTCCCCAGGCTCCCTCCCTGCCAGGCAGCAATCAGCCCTGCATTCACAGGGCTGCGGGAAGATGACTCGGCAGCGAGTCAGACCTCTTTGGGGACAAATGTGCAATCAGTCCCCAGGAACACGCCTCGCTCCCCTGGAAGGCCGCAGAGCTCCAGGGAATGCCCTGAAGAAGCTGTGGGCATGGCTAGCACAGCACCTTGCTTGGCTGATGCTCCCCCATCCCAAAAAAACGCCCCCCTCCAGGGTCCTCGCCCACTCCTGCAACGTCTTCCTGACACACAAGCTCCCAGCCTGGGCAGGAGGACCATGGAAAGCTCCCCTCCATCTATCTGCCTTCACTGAAGATGGTCCTGGGAGCAGCACAGCTCGAAAGCCTCAGCCCCAGCCTCTTTTCCCTGTCAGACAGCAGCAGAACAACTTTCCAAGTGCTGAGAGCCTGGGAGAATTGTGACTGATGTGTGCCCCAATCCCCCCTGGCTGCATCAGCACTCCCAACAACAACCTGGGCAGCACCACAGCCACGCTGTGACCCACCAGATTCAGGGAGAGTCCCCCTCCATCATCCCTGATTTCCATGGATTTGATCCCCCAGACAGCATTTCCCTCCCCATCTCGGGCACTGGCGTGTGTCACTGCTGCTGCACACTGACATTTCTTTCCCCGGATGCCACTTATTTATAGCACGCCTGACCTTTTCCCCAAGTTTACATCCTCCTCTCCCTTCCCTTCCACCCACCCAACTCTGGGAACCACCCCCGGGACGCTCCCAAGCCCAGCTGTGCGCAGACATCGGTTGGGATGTGGCTCCCCAGCATCGCCAGGGACAGCACGGGAGGACAAAGCTGGGGGTGTCTGTCAGGCACGAGCCCCCTCCTTTCCCACTGCAAGGAACAGTTTCCAATTAAAGCAGCTGCCTCTGAAATCCAGATGGTCCATAATTCTTGCTGGGGAAGAGGAGAAAGCCTATTTCACCGCAGCCCCCTGCGAAGGCAGGGCTGGGGAAAGCAGCAGGCTCCAGCCGTGTGCGTGGGATTTGCCAGCGAGCTGCAGGCTGGAAGGCCAAGGGGAGATTTGCATTGCAGCCCGGCTCGGGGCTCTGCTGCCGTTCCCTTGGGCTGCAGGGAAATTTCCCCCATTTTTCCCCAACTGTAGCAAGAGCCAGCTCCTGCCAGGATCCCCTGTCACTCTTGGGTGGCGCAGTGGGTTCCCTCCCTTGCAGGCAGCTCCCAGCACCCACTTTGGGAGAAATTGCTCTCTGGGGCTGGAGGGGCTGCTCCAGAGGGGAGGGAAAGCTGGAAAACACCCAGCTTCAGCATCCATGCCTTTGTAGTGCGAACCCCCTGCTCCTGCCAGCCTGGGGTGAGGGGGTCTGGGTGCCAGGAGGGGCATCCCGGCTGCTGGAAAAGCGGGAGCCCCTCGCCCTCCCTGCTGCCTGTCCGTCCGTCTGTCCCTCCGCAGGCGATGGGCTCCCCGACCTCCCGGCCCGCGCCGCCTCTGCTGCTCTAATTACTCCTCTCGCACCCGGCGCCGGGGCCCTCCGACCAAATTACGATCGATCCTTTGCTCCAGCCCAATCGATGCCATTGACTGAGGCATTAGAAAGACAAATCCGGGCTCCCCGCCCCGGGAAGGCGGCGGCAGCCTCGGGGGTGGGGGATGCCACCACGCATGGCGAGAAGTGGGAGGCACGGGGATGCCCTCGCTCGATGCTCTGCATCCCTACATCCATACGGAGAGGGCAAACATCTCCGAGGACCTGAAAGCACCAGCTCAGTTGTTCTCCAGCTGCTGGACACGAGACAACCCACAGCAGGGATCAAACTCCTGGAGCACATAGCCCTGATCAGCCAAGAAATCCCTGGCAGGAAAGCACTTCCCTCCCAAAACCTCCCCTGCTTCTGCCCAGCTCCCACTCTCTTTCAATAAAAGAAAGGATTTTCCCTTAACCTGCCAAATCAGCAAATGCAGCCTGCATCCCAGTCACCTGAATCAAGCAGCAGTGATATTTAACAACATGAGCAGCTGATGAACCAGCTGACCTGGGAAAGGGGAGACTCAGCCCTGTATGGGACAGGGATGCCATGGTCCTGGGTGGGCTGGGGATGCTCTGTACCAGCAATGGGATGAGGATGCTTTGGTCCAGCTCTGAACAGGATGGGGATGCTTTGGTCCAGCCCTGAATGGGATGGGGATGCTTTGGTCCAGCTCTGAACGGGATGGGGATGCTTTGGTCCAGCTCTGAACAGGATGGGGATGCTTTGGTCCAGCCCTGAATGGGATGGGGATGCTTTGGTCCAGCCCTGAATGGGATGGGGATGCTCTGGTCCAGCCCTGAATGGATGAGGATGCTTTGGTCCAGCCCTGAATGGATGAGGATGCTTTGGTCCAGCCCTGAATGGGATGGGGATGCTCTGGTCCATCTCTGAATGGGATGGGGATGCTGTGGGCCAGCCCTCAGTGGGTTTGGGATGCTCTGCTCCAGCCCTGCACAGGACAGGGAGGACATGACCCAGCCTTGCCTGGCACAGGGATGGGCCATCCTCCATCACACCACATGAGGAAGAAATTCCAGTGCTGCCCAGTAGCCACCAGCAAGGCTGCAGTGGGGAGTAATTGAATCACAGCCCCGACAAGGGATCACTGGCTAAAATCCCCCTGGCCCAGTGTTCCACAGATGGGAAACAGAGGGGGGCCACCCTGAGCCCCCTCCTCCTGTGCCTCCCAGGAGCAGATAATAGACCCTGTGTGAGCAAATTACAAGGAATTTGCAGCCATCCCATCTAATCCACAGGGGAGACATCTGAATCCTACAAGGAGCATTTGGTTTCTGGGTACAGAGGAGCTTAGAGACATGCAGAGCCATTAAAAACACGCACGGGGATTAAGCTGGGAACTGGGAAGGGAGAGCACAGCTGGAGACCATGGGTGGCTGTGGGAGAAGATGGCTGGGGCTATCCAAGGGCTGTGGGCAAACTGGTTTTAGGCAATGTCCAAGTGTCCCAGTGTCCTGATCCAGGCCTGGAGCCTGAGGCATCACTGGTAGAGGTGGGAACCCATGGGATGCTGCCAGACAGGTGGGATTTCACCCTGGTGTCAGTGAGGTGTCAGTGTTTTGGGCTCCAACACCCAAGCAGTCACCAAGAGCTGCAGCCTGTGCCCAAACCCACATCCAGGTCACATCACCCAGCCTTGGGGCCAAGCAAAGTCAGCCCCAAGCATCCCCCAGGATCAGGTCCATGCCAGTGGGGTCTTCCAAGGATAGACTTTGGCAACGTCCCTCATCATTTGGGATTTATTCTGATCATCTCTAATCCTCTGCCTTGATTGCTGAGGCTTCCAATCTCATTAGCTGGGCTACGCTGGGTCATTATTGATGTTGGGGGGTGTTTAAAATTGATATTAATCCCATCTCGATAATCTGGTATTTGTTGATTTTTATTTTTAACCTCTCATGTTATTAAGATGAGCTGAGCCAGCTCCTTATTTCTGGGGGCTACCCCATCCCAGCAAACCCTCGAAGGTGCATCTTGTGATGCCAAAGGCTCCCAAAAATCGGGTTTATTCCATCCCACAGAGAAGATGCTACCTACCTCTGGCCTTTGCAGGCTGTGAGCATCACCGAGCTGCCAACAACCCAGCAGCACTGACCCCCAGCTGCTCTCCTTTAAACCTGTTATTATCATTTTTCTTAATTATCACAGAAACAAGCGGCTTCCACTCCTCACATTCGGGGACATCGCGAGTGCCTGATGAGGAAGGAGCCATTAGCACCCCGTCAAAACAGCATCTCATAAAGGATCTTTGACAAAATTGTCACCGGAGAGGCAGGGGGAGCGAGGCAGCCCGGCACAGTTGTACATCATTTTGACAGCTCGCATTAAGGCAACTTCAGGCACCTCTGGGAAATTACCTCCCCGTTAAACAGAGGCAGGAGCAGGCGCAGTGCCGGGGGGGTTGAGCTCAGCAGCTGGGGCCAAGCAGGGCAGGGAGCTGCCCCTGGGGCTGCCCAGTGCATACAAACCAAGGGCCCGTGCCTCAGTTTCCCCGAGCACAGGCACAAAGCGCTGCTGACGCTGCCTCAACCCGGATGATCGGAAGGGCTTTCCTTCAGAGCCCCTCTCCCAAGCCCAGGCTGCAGCTCAGAGCTGATGGCTGCTTATCCTCCTCCTCTCCAGACCCTTGGCAAACAGCAAAATGCCAATAACTCGGGGAACAGCTCGTGTTTAGCTTGGCAGGCCGGCTATTGTTCCTATACTGCAAACGCATGGATGGCACAGACATGTTTGGAGTGGATGCAAGCTGTTCCCCCCAGCCCCGCCACAGCAAGCGTCAGCTCCCAGCTGGAGGCACATCAAACGGGGCTTTTTGGGATGAAACCACCTCCAAAGGCTCCCCAAATTAATGGGGTGGGAGAAAACCTGCTGCAAATGCCTTCCCATCCCCATAGTAACCCATCCCTCCATCCTAATCGGGCTGCTCTGGACATATTTCTGCCCAAAGGCAGCAAGTTTTTAGCACAAGGTAGGAGAAATGATGGAGCAAAGCCAAAGTCAAGTACCACCAGCTCCAGCAAGTGCGTCAAGAAGCTCTCAGGGAGCAAAGCAATGGAGAGGCAGCAGTCCAAGGTAAAGATGTGGGGGTAGGGAGGGCAGTTTGGTGGTCTTGCTGTATTTTTAGTTTCTGGGTTTAAGAGCCAACTGTTTAATAGGGGAGGTTGTTTTAATTGGAACTACAGTCACTAAGAAAAACACAAGAAGGGTAAATATAGAAAAATAGTCATGTTTCTGAAGGTTCTTTGGTATTTGTCTAATTAAATGGAGCATTTTAATTACACATCAAACAGTGCCATTTCTAAAAGAATAACCTACAGGCATTTGCCTCAATTTGAAGGGCAAATCTTGGAAAAACAAGTCTGGACCCCCTCATTTTCAAAGGGGATTTGGAGACACCCCAGGATGTTCCACAATCATCAGCCCAAGGATGAGGAGCTGATGGACCCCAAGTGGTTTGGGATCCAAACCCACCCGCAGCTCCCAGGGATCCCTAACACATTGTTCCCACCAGGGAAACCCTCGGCTGGAGGTCCTGAATGTTATCTGGAGGCCAGTCAGGAGGTTGCTATCCCCTGGTGGGGAGGGAGATGAAACTGCTGGTGCTGATAAGCTGCTCCTCAGAGCCAGACTCTCCAAACCCGGGGTGTGGGAAGAGCCAAGCAGCCAGTGAACCACCACAGAACGACAGAGCACATGCACATCAAGATGCCAACCATCTGGGCATATGTGATGAGCAAAAAGCCACTTTCCTGTGTTGTTCCAGACATCCTGGTGTCAGGCATCACCAGGTATGGAACCTTTTCAAAGCTAGAGACACGCAAGAGCTTTTTTTTGATCCTTCCTCCCTCCGTACCTGAGCAATGCACAGCCATCACTTGCAGCTGTGCAACCCACAGCTCCCTGCCTGCCACTTTGAAACGGCTCCCCAGCAATTACCTCCACAAAAAGTTATTAAGAAACGTCTTTGTCTGGAAGGGATTAGAATGGCAGTCATTAAAAAAAAAAAAAAAAAAAAAGAAAAAAAAAAAATTGGCATGAAGAACTATGTATATTGCAAAACAAAATGTGTTGCTTTTTAATATGTTTTTATAACCCAAACAAATTTATTTCTCACACTCCCAGGCTGGAAAAAGGAGCCGTCCGACAGTTTAGGATTGCAGTTTGCAGTCAGCTCCGCCAAGGAATCTGTTGCAAAGCTGTCGCAGCAAATGAATGCCTGTTCCCTGCTGTGCTGCGGCTCCTCCGGCACCGCTCCGGTCACCGCTCGGTGGCTCCCGGCTCCGAAGGTGACACGGAGCCCGGAGCCGCGGGGACAGCAGCCCGGCCACGCGTACCTGCGCCGCCCCCGCTGACAAGGACACGGTGGCCTTGCCGAGGCTTTGCGAGGCAGTGCAGCCTCTGCAGGGGCATCGCTGCGACCCCCGGGCTCTCGCTGGGATCTCTGGAGGTGCCCAGAAGGCAGGAGCCCTCCTCTGATCACCCCATCCCCACCCGCTCCTTCCCCCACCGCCATCCGCTTTTCCCTCTCCTTCCCCGGGCCTGACTCCTCACCAGCAAAAACGGGAGCAAGAAAATCCCAGCAGACGATTTTTATTTATTTATTTTCCTGGGAACAAGTGCAGAGCCCCAGCTCCTCGAAGCATTTGAATATATGAGCATCCTCTGAGGCGCTGACAAGGAGATGCAGCTCCAGGCACAGCCGGAGCATCCCTGCAACCTAAAGGATGCAGGAAAACACCTGCAGGGACCCACCAGCACCTTTCTGATCCCTGGGGTCAGTCCCACTGGAGAGCAAACCATGGCAGGGAAAGGACCAACATATCCTTGGGAAAGCCTGACAGAGCCTGAGTATCCTTTGGGAGCAGGGAAGGCAGAGCAATCCCTTCCCTGCAGCAGCCCTGCCCTACGTGTTTTCCTCCCCCAAAACATCCACGGCTGTCACTCGCCTTTCATCACCAGAGCAGCGAGACAGGGCAGGAGACGCTGCTCCCAAATTCCCGAGACTGGGGAATCTGGAGATTCCCAGCTGCTTGCCCGAGGGGGTCCAAGGAAATTATGCATTCCCTGCAGGAAAGCTGCCTGCAGCAGGCAGGGAGCCATCCCAGGCAGCCCCCGGGGGGGGGGATGCTGGTGCTCACTCTGCTTTATGCTCAGAGAATGGCTGATTCATGCTTATTCCAGGCTTCCCCTGCAAAACCTTGGATGAGGACAGCACTCCAAGCTGGGCGGGTGTCTTCCACAGCCCCACGCTGGGCTTCCCTTCGGGAGGGATGCTGTGAGCCAAAACCGTGGTGTTTGTGTAAAAACATGAGAGAAGGCCTTACGAATTAATTAAGGAGAACCAAGAATTCCTGGGATAAACCAGCCCAGCCCCAGACACCTGCAGTTTCCCCCAGTTGCAGCTCTGACCCTCAGAACCTGCTTAGTTTTAGGCAGCACTAAAAAAGTCAACTCTATTTTAACAGCATATTTTTTTGCCTTTAAAAGTAAGTCCTTAAATGATGCAAAGCAACAGACCAAGGATGGTGCAGGCTCAGAAAAGGAGCAGGAACCCCCCAGCATGAGCCAGGTTAGATGCTGGAGAACAAGGAAAGCAGGATGAAAGCAGGGGGGAAAAAAAATTGGGTGGAGGAAAGATCTGGGACAGTTTTCAGAACACTTTCTGCCCCACAAGGACACACTGGTGAAGGAGCAGGAAGAGCAGCTGGGCTCCCACCCCACAGTTCCCCTCTACCCATCACCCCACAACTCTTCCCACCCCTCAGACTCCCTCCAACATTCCCAGGCTGCACCTGAGGCCACGAGTGCGCAGGCAGAGTCAAACAATGGCCTCGACGCTTTATTAATTTGCAAGGATAGAGGCAATTAACGACACCGCGCTTCGGAAGCTCCTAATTGGTTTTCTGCCGAGGTCTGCTACGGGCACAGGTCTCTTTTCGGGCAGCTCTTCCCGTGAGCAGCACCGGGAGGGGATTGGGGCAGGGGGGCACACAGGAGCCAGCGGATATTTATGAGCACTGGGAGATAAAGAGCGAGGTGAGGCGGGTGACGCTTATCCCGCAGCAGCGCTTCATCACCGCCGCACCCGAGGCGCGATAACGGCTCCCAAATGTTTGGTGTGATGGATGCTGCCTGAGACTGACAGTTGCTGGGGCAACCACATGCAGAGGTACCCGGTCCCCCCCTCGGAGGGGCTCCAATAGGGATGGGGTCTCCCCGCCAGGGTCAGGTGGGGACAAGCTCATTGGCCAGAGAGCAGCATTGCACGGCACAATTAATTTTTATGGGTAGCTGCAGTTTTAATTGTTTTGTAGAGGCTTCAGGGTGCATTTACAGGAGCAACATGAGGGATGCAGAGAATAAGGAGACCCCCCAGGGGTGCTGCAGTAGGGTGGTGGGACTTGAATCCCCTAAATTCACCACTGATTTCAGAACAAAAGCATCTCCCCAGGCACCTCTGTAACCCAGGCATCCAGACCTAGAGCCTGGCTCTGCCACGGGGTATCTGGGAACACGCCACCGCATCCATCTCCCTGGATAACGAGCTTTTCCTCCCTGGGAGCAGGGAGCACAGCACGGGGGATGTTCATTAGTGCCTGCAAAGCCACGTGGAGACACACACGGCTGCCAGGGCTCTGCACAGACCCTGCGGACAGACATAGGAGCTGCAACGCTGGACAAGCCAGAAAAGGTCTGGTCCAGCCCAAAATTACCTTTTGTGTCTGGGAACTGAGCAAGAAACAATTTCCCTGTGTACCGAGCAACACCAGCAGGTTTTCCTGTCCATAACAAAGCCATGGAGAAACAGGACTCCCCTAACAGACAGGGGCAGCCACTCCATACCCAGAACCCTCCACGCTTCATTCCCTGGAGCTCAAAGCAGAATCCCCACCAGAAATCCAGGTCCTGTTGAAGGTAGGGCTCTGCCAACCCTATCCTGATGCACACACCAAGGTTGGTTTCCCAGAGGAGGGGACATCCTCTTGCAACCAAAACCCCCATCACACAGCCCAGCCTGGCCAGGAGAGCTCCAGGGTCACCAAAATGCTCAGGAACCAGGGCAGGGAATTTGGAATGCTGGAAGGGCTTCCCGTCCCCTGTTTAAAGCTTCTTGCTCTGCAGCTGGGGTTCCCCCGGGTTTGGGAGGCTCCAGATGTTTCCTATCAGGGCAGTTGTTGTCCCTGCATCATTCCCCACCCCACATACTGCTCTTGTTCATGGCCATGCCTTTGGGAACACTGTAGACCTTCATTCCCCTCATCCATGGCAGTGCTCCCAACCCAGGGTAGAGATGTCCTTCCCCACTTCAAATCCTCTTCTCCCCTTCAGCCTACACTGATAATTTCCTCCATTAAGAAGCAACATCTGTGGCTACAAATCTGCCAGAGGCTCATCCCTCCCCCCTGCCTCTCCTCTCCAGTGCTCTTCCATTAGTGCCTCCATCCATCATCCATCCATCCATCCATCCATCCATCCATCCATCCATCCATCATCCATCCATCCATCCATCATCCATCCATCCATCCATCCATCATCCATCCATCATCCATCATCCATCATCCATCATCCATCCATCATCCATCCATCCATCCATCCATCCATCCATCCATCCATCCATCCATCATCCATCCATCATCCATCCATCCATCATCCATCCATCCATCCATCCATCCATCCATCATCCATCCATCCATCATCCATCCATCCATCATCCATCATCCATCCATCATCCATCCATCATCCATCCATGCATCATCCATCCATCCATCCATCCATCATCCATCCATCATCCATCCATCCATCCATCCATCCATCATCCATCATCCATCCATCATCCATCCATCATCCATCCATCCATCCATCCATCCATCCATCATCCATCCATCATCCATCATCCATCATCCATCCATCCATCCATCCATCCATCATCCATCATCCATCCATCCATCATCCATCCATCCATCCATCATCCATCCATCCATCATCCATCCATCCATCCATCCATCATCCATCCATCCATCATCCATCCATCATCCATCCATCCATCCATCATCCATCCATCCATCCATCATCCATCATCCATCCATCCATCATCCATCCATCCATCCATACCATCCATCCATCATCCATCCATCATCCATCCATCATCCATCCATCCATCCATCCATCCATCATCCATCCATCATCCATCCATCCATCATCCATCCATCCATCCATCCATCCATCATCCATCCATCCATCCATCCATCCATCCATCCATCATCCATCCATCATCCATCCTTCATCCATCCATCATCCACCCATCCATCATCCATCCATCATCCATCCATCCATCCATCCATCCATCCATCCATCCATCCATCCATCCCAGAATCAACCTCACCAAGAGCTCCCTAAAAACTCCTCCAAGCCAGGAGTAAACTCCCCCAGGAGGGGGGCAGTGTGTTCGCTCCCTCCCCAGCAGTGGGGCAGTGTGTGCACCTGGCCCAGCAGAAGATTCCACACCAGAAAATTCCACACCAGTGTGATGCCTTCACTGTGCCCAGACTCCAGCGAAACCCCCAGCTCCAGCTGTGCTCCACATCTGGGGAGCTTGGGGACACTCTTTGCCAGCCACCTAGAGACACCTGGAGGAGAGGAGTGCAGGAGGTCACTCCCACAGCCACATGAGCCTCCTCCTCCTTCTCCTTGGATCAATCATCTCCAATTAGCCCTGAGGAAGCGGCACATGGAGAACCGGAGGCACCAGCATCGGCACAGCCCCCGCCCGAGCATCCCCCCCCGGCTGACGTCCCTCCAGTGACACCGGGGGAAGGAGGGGGCTGCAGAGGAGTGGGCGGTCATTGCTCCGTAGGAAAAATGAGTCCCCCACCCCCTGGCCTCCTCCTCCTCCCCGGTCCCCCAGGTTGGTGCACAAAGAATAGACCCAGTCGCTGGCGGGGCTGAGTAATGCTCGGAGCCGCTCCTCCCCGGCAGTGAGTAATGCCGCTTTTGTCTCCCGCGCCGGCACCGCATTAGCCGGGAACACGGAGTTAGCTGGGAACACGGAGTTATCTGGGAATGTGGCATTAGCCAGGAACACGGAGTTAGCTGGGAATGTGGCATTAGCCAGGAACACGGAGTTAGCTGGGAATGTGGCATTAGCCAGGAACACGGAGTTAGCTGGGAATGTGGCATTAGCCAGGAACACGGAGTTATCTGGGAATGTGGCATTAGCCAGGAACACGGAGTTAGCTGGGAATGTGGCATTAGCCAGGAACACGGAGTTAGCCGGAAACATGAAGTCAGCTGGGAATATGGCATTAGCCAGGAACATGGAATTACCTGGAAATACGGAGTTAGCTGGGAATATGGCATTAGCCAGGAACATGGAATTACCTGGAAATACGGAGTTAGCCGGGAATGTGGCGTTAGCCGGGAACATGGAATTACCTGGAAATACGGAGTTAGCTGGGAATGTGGCGTTAGCCGGGAATCCGGAGTTAGCCGGGAACACAGCGCTCCCGGCACAGCTGCGGCTGCAGCAGCATCCCGGGGATGACAGCTTGGGGGTGGCACTCGCTGCTCACTTGTCAAGCGATGCCACCTCTGCCCAGGATGTCGTGGCATCTGTGTCCATAGGAACATCTGGGCAGCACCCTGTTCCCGGGCACCGCTGCTTGGGTGCCCTGGTTTTCCATGGCCATGGTGGAGGGACACCCCGGGCTCCCCTCGCCGTGCTGCTGGACCCCACGAGGCATCAGGTCCGTGGACAAGCACATTCCCACCAGCTACCATGGAAACGTGGCTCCCATGGAACAAAGGAGTCTCTGCTTCCACCTGGACTTTCCTCCTTCCCGAGGAAACACCAAGGTGTGAAGGGTTTGACCCCAGCAGCCATGGGTTACCCATGGTTCCTGCCAGCAGCTGCCCCTGGGGTGAGGGGTTTCACCCCTGGCTTTCCCCCCGGGGCACATTTTGGGGTGTGGGGGTCAAGTCCCGAGGGTCCCCAGAGCATCCTTCCCTCCCGGTGCCGAGTCACTTGGCACTGGTGGCACCCGGGCTGCAGCAGCGGTGTGGGGCTGACGGGTGGCTCCTGCTCCAGCACCCACATGGCAGATGGCGAGCCTCTCTCCTTGTGATTGGATTTTATTTTGTAATTTTTGGCTGTTATTTCTGGTCCTCAATCCCCTCTCCCCTCCCTTCTCCCTGCCGTGTCCCCGGCCACCTCCTCCTTGGGAGGAGCAGAGAGGACGGCCGTGGCGAGACTTGTGTTTTTGCTCAAAGGAGAGGAGCCCGACTGTCAGTGGCTCTCTACAGCCCTTGGTGGCTTCCCTGTGGGAATGGCAGGCTGGCAGTGTCCCACATGGAACAGCACTGCCTGCTGCACTGGTCTGAGCCGGTCCCCAAACTTCTCATGGCACTGACACCGCTGCCAGTCAGGCCAGGTGATGCTGGTGTCCCCTGGCTGAGGGCTCCTCTGCACATCCCTGGGCACAAAGACATCCTGCCATGCCCTGGGGAGGGGACAGTGCTGTCAAAGAGAAAAACTCCAGCCCCATCTCTGCCTGGCATCTCCCTGCAGGGCCATGGGCAGCACGAGCTTGCTGGGTCTCAGCAAACTCCTCCAGCAGGCAGGAGACTGGTGTCACCAAACTGATGTGACAAGCAGCACAGACAGCCCAGGGGACGTCCCTCCTCAGGGCCTGGTCTGTCCTTTGCAGGGGCCCTGAGAGCCTGGTGCCACAGCAGGATGATGCCCACAGCACCCAGCAAAGCCCCAAATGTGGGTCACGGCAGTGGCCTCGTGCACAACCCCCGGCCACCCACAGGGGTGACCAGCACTGACGAAGAGCACGGTGATGAGGCTCTGGGATGCTCCTGTGGGGATCCAATTTCTCTCCCAGTCCCTTTTCCATGGCCATGCAGCCGAGCTGAGGGAGAAGCCTCTCGCAGCGCTACGAGTTCGGCAGCTCAGCTGCGCCGGGGAGAGGGAAAGAGAGAAAGAAAAAATCCCCAGCGCGAGCAAGACAGACTATAAATAAAAGCTGGAGAAGTGGGAGGCAGCAGCCACAAGGGCTTTCTGAAGCAGCAAGAAAAGCAGGTGCATGTTGGCTCTGGCTTTCGATGCCTTTGTGTTTCCCGAAGAAGCCTGGGTATCCCTAATAGCCGGGCTCGGGGTGGGAGCGGGGCTGGGCTTCCCTCCCGCGAGCTGGGAAGGCGCAGACATCTGAAGAGCAAATTCTGCACAGGATGGATGGGAGCGACGTCGCTGAGCCTGGGGAGTGAAGAAAGCTGAGGAGAGGGAGGAAGGGAGGGAGTGTAAGGCTGAAAGGGAGCTGCCGGCACCGACACAGCCCCAGCGGCTTCTGCTTTAATGGATGAAGGGGATCCTCCAGACGGAATTCCTACGGGATTTAATGGTGGACGGAGGGAACTGCCAGAGCTCAGCCTTGGATGCATCCAAACCGGGATCCCCCCCAAAAACCTCCCCGTAGGGATACAGGAGCAGTGGAGGGAAACAATGCCTGTCACTCCCCAGGGTCACCCGGAGCTGCTGGGGATGGGGACCTCGCGCTCCGCCGGCGCCTGCCAGCACGGAAGGAGTGGAAAGAAGAGAGGAAGAGAAGGAGACAGATGGGCAGCGATGGAAACATAAGTTAACTCGAAGGAAGCGGATAAACAGCAGGCAGGGAGCAGATCCTAGCACATATGCTGCGCCGCAGCCAGCCAGGCACAGGGAGCTCCCTCGCCATTCCTGCTCCCCAGGCCTATGGATGGGGCTGGGCCGTGCAGGAGGTCGGCAGCAGGACTGGGTGAAGGCTCGAGGCTTGGGGTGAAAACCCTGGGAAGGTCTAAGGCCAGGGCTTGCAGCTTGGGTGCAGCTCATGGCCATGGGACATTGTGGAAACTCAAAGCAAAATCTGGCCCAAGCCACAGAGGAAGCATCCATGAGATGGAGGTGACTCCTAGCTGAGGAATCCCAGACCTGCTCCCTATGACAGCTGGGCTGGATTTGACAAAGGAGAGATGGTTCCTCCCTTGCTGGCAGAGACAGGCAGGGTGGGCAACTGGATTTGGGCCAGGTGAGTTCTCCAGCCTCAGTTTCCTCAGCCAGGAGAGGGGAGCGGAGCAGCACCAGTTCCTACAAAGGACTGGCAGAACCAAACACCGATCCTGGTGCTGATGCAGCAGCAGCAGCAGGTCACTTCTGAGGACTCCAGCAGCTGATGGACAGGGAATGAAGTCAATCCAAAACCGAAGCAGGGAGGCTGAGACCCCCAAAAGTCCTTGAGCCCTGCAGCACGGTGCTGCCTGCTGATTACCGGAGACCCCAGCACCAGCACAGCCTCACTGGCTGCTCCAGCCACGCCACCACGGCAGGAGGGGACCCCGACCACCCCACAGTGCCACCCCTGCCCACAGCAGAGAGGTGGGGTCTCTGCTGAGGGGACTCTGAGCTGCCGCAGCCCACGACTCGCCCGGAATAACAAGCAGGCGGAGCCGCCGAGAGCATCTCTCCAGCGACGTTCGGCCGGGTGCTAATGAGCCCCAGGCTCTCCGATCTGCTCAGCGAATGTCATGACCCAGATTAATTGCTCAAAAAGACACCCAAAGGCTGCTAATAAAATAAAAAAGGGAAAAGGAGAAAAAAAAAAAAAAAAAAAGAAGAAGAAAAATCAACCCCACAACAAGCCCCTTATAGTAGCCAGCAGCCCTCCCTGCGCATCCCAGCGCCGGCAGCCCGGAAGGCGCTGCCCGTGTCGGGAATGCGTGTCAGGGCAGTGGGCCAGGCTGTGCCATGGGCGCACACAGCCGCCCTTGTTCCCCGCTCCCCTCGGGGGGTCCGAGCCGCCCGCCGGCCCCGCCGCACAGGGGCCGCCTGTCGGGAGGCACCGCGCTCCAGGAGGGATGGATGCCCAGGGACGGCCAGCACGGCCGGATGCTGCCCGGGACCCCCACAGCCCTTGGGGGCTGCAGCTCTGCGCCCTAGGAGGGAAACGGAGGCGTTTGGAGCAGAGTGCTTCAAGGGACAGAGGTGTTCCGATGTCACCCAGGTCCTCGCTGGCACAGGGCACTGCGAGCAGGTGGCCTTTGCATCGTCCCCAGCCGAGCCCTTCCTCCCGAGAGCAGCCTTTCTCCTCGGAGCCTGCAGACATCGGCTTTCCCAAGGCTTTGATTTCCCAAGGCTCCGGCTGCGTGTGGCTGGCCCCGGGGGGCTCTTGTAGCTGTCACTCAGCTGCACCCTGCAAGCTGTCACCTTCTGCACCGACCCCGGGGCTCCCACGCTGCTCCAGAGCTTCCCCACTTGCCATGGCCATGGCCACCACCACCCCAGGGGTGCCCCAGCAGATCCCCCAGTACCACAGCAGTGCTGGGGGTGGGGAGCCCTCTCCAGGGATGTCTGTAGCCAAGGGATGCTCCCACCAGGACAGGCTCTCCACAGCCGCTGGCTCAATTGGCTACAGCGGATGGCTGGGCTGTGGGGCCGGAATCCAGTTACTGCCTGAAAATACCTTCCTGTTCAGAAAAAAGGTCTTCATCAGCCCATGGACATGGCAGCTCTGCAGCCCCGAGAAAGAGGAGGGGGCTGGAGGGTCTCCCTGCCAAGAAGGCAGGAGGAAAAGGAAGGAAGGGAGTGGAAGCAGATGGGAGATGACCACCCACCACCCGGCTGCTGCTCCCTGGCCTCCAGGACTCCTGACCTAGTTATTAGCCATGGAGGCAAAAGCACAGAGCAGAGAGGGATGGGGGGAAGAGCCCGGGCTCAGATCTGCAGAAATCTGTGGGTGATGGACAGGTTAACCCAGGGCACTTCCAGAACGCTCTGTGAGACAGAGCCTGGCTGTGAGCCACCACAGCTCAGCCCGCCGGTCATGTCGAGCCGCAGAGCCATTCCCAGATCTGGGAGAAGACACCTTCTGACAAGAGACCTAAACTGCTGCACCCACGCAGCCGAGAGGAGACATGGGGGCTGCCATCCCCCCGGATTCCACTGTGGGCACTGCGAGAGGCAGCACGAGCGGCGGCTGCGAGAGAAAACCGGGAGAGCTCAAAGGAGAATTAATAAGCTTCAAATTGGTAGCAGCAAGAGGAATTAATGCTGAGAAGAGGCTGCCAAGTGCCACGGGGAGAGAGAGGCACTTGCTCGGATTTCCGCTCGGCTCGGAGCTCTGCCTCTCATCCCAGCAGCAAAATGGAGCCAGCTCTGGCCTCGCTTTATCCCAGCACCTTCGGAGGCAAAGTCTCCGAGCATCCCTCGGGCTCTCTGGGGAGCACAGCCGTGTCCTGGATCCACCACAGCCTGCTCATGCCAAACCCGGGATCTGCAACACGCCAGCGTGTGCTCAGCCATGCCAGCAGCTGGATCGGGACCTATTTGGGCAGCAGCGAGCAGACCAGCTCTATTCCTGGCTCCTGGTACGTGCAGGGCTTGGGAAGCAGCTTGCAGCCTTGCCTGGCACACCGGAGCCCAAAAGCATCACTGCAAGACAAGGGATCCTGAAGTGCACCGTGCCCAGGGATCTCTCCGTGCCGGGCAGGAGCAGCCGCACTCCCCTGTGCGCATCTGAGCGCCCAGCAGGATGTGCAGGGGAGGTGCTCCCCGTCCCCAGTCACCGGGACACCTTTGGGGACCGAGAGGTCACACTCAGGAGCCCGCAGCTCCCCTCTCCTCTCCGGCAGCCCCAGCCCCGCGCGGTGCCGGCTGCGGGCGGCGGTGGCTGCAGCGGAGGTGGCAGCGATGATGACTCAGGAGATAATGAGGCAGATCAGAAGGAGGAGAGGAGCGGTGAGAGGACGCGGAGAGGAGGCAGCTGTGTCCTTCGGGCCTACACCCGCTCCCCCTGACGTGGCACCTCAGCTGCGGTGCAGGAACACGCACCCCCGGCCCTCTGACTCAGCCGGGGGGCACGGCAGCACCGGGGTGGGGCCATCATTTTAACCCCATCCCTCCTTCTGCCGACAGCGGGGGTCCCCAGGCAAGTAGGTGAGAGGGAAGTGGGGCTACACATGGGGAACCACCAGGATGACGGCTCTGGGGTCCCTCCAGCCCCCCACCCTGGCCCAGCGCTCAGACTCCCGCTGTTGTGCTGCCCCACAGGGAGCCCATGGATCAGCAGCCCTGAGATTCTAAACTTTCATCCCTCCTGCTCCCAAATGCGCCGGTTCCCCAGGTCCTGACGGATAAACAGCCTCTCTTGCTTTGGGAAACTGAGGCAGGGAGGCACCAGACTCGCCTGGGGCTCTCTTTCCCAACCAAGCCGGGGAGGGAAGCCAGGAGTCCTGGCTCCTGTGCTCATTTTCATCCCAAGTTCATTTATAAAGTCATTTTCCCTTTGTGCTGGTGGCAGAGTCACCCATGGGGTGGCCAATGTTGCTGGATCATCCTTTGCTTGCCAGCCTGGGTGGCTTCATCCCCACCCAGCAGCAGAGAAGGAGCTTCTGGACCTGAGAGGTGTCCCTGCCTTGCTGTGTGTCCCCAGGGCACAGAACATCACCTTTCCCAGCCTCAGTTTCCCTTCTTAAGCAAAACCTGTTGCAGAGGCAGACGTGGCACTGCTGGGTGCCTCAGTGTCCCACCGTGGGAGTTCAGCCTCGGGGACCTTCCCAGCAGAGCCAGACTGGCCCCTCCATCTCTCAGCATCTTCCTTCCCTGGGAGCTGAGCCTTGGCAAGGGGAAGGAGCTGCTTATGCAGAGCAAATGGAATCAATCAAAACAAAAGGCAGCGGGCCTGATTCTATTTATTACCCATCCAAGGGTGTCAAACGCATCTCCAGACATCCACAGACATATGGAGAGGGGGAACCCAGCGGGGCCACCCCGGTGGGCAGGGACAGGCAGGGCCAGCCGTGCCTGGACAAGGACACACAGCCACTGGCTAGTCATTCACCCTGCTCTGTCCTATGGCTAGTCCTGGGCCACATCCCAGTCCCTCCCAGCCTTTCACCCCACTGCTTGGCACCCTCAGCCTGCTCCTGGGGACTGCACCAGTCCCCAGCCACCCACTGCTTAGGGATGATGCCAGGGAGCAGCCAGGGCATGTGGAGTGGGGGGGGAATGAGGAGCAGGGCACTGACACCTGCCCAAAATAGCTGGCACTGGATGCAGCACCACCTCCACGGACACTTCAGGCACTCAGGATCCACGGTGGAGGATCCAGCAGCAGGATCCAGCCCACGCTGCCGAGTGAATTAAATCTGTGCCTGCTTTTCCAGGAATGCCACTCATGTTAACACACCCCCTGAGCTCCAGGTACCTCCTCACCTCTCCCTCTGCCTTCCCAGCTGCTGCAAGAGGTGAAGCTGGAGGTACCTGCGTGCTCCTCTCCCAGCTGGGGCAGTGCCAGCCCTCTGGCATTGGAACAGAAGCTGGCAGAAGCAGGAAGAGCGGAGAGATGGTTTGTTGAGCGCTGGTGAGGCCGCAGCAGGGCAGTGGCGTGTCACAGCCTGTGTGCCAGAGGCTGGCTCCTGGCACGTGTGGCTACGAGGATCTGCAGGAGAAGGGGCCTTTGTGCCTGGGGGCTACTGCAAAACACCAGAGCCTCCTGTCCTGCCTGGCTGGCACGGGGCTGAGCCCAGCTCAGGGCTGACAGCACACCTGGGCACAGCTCCTGGCGCTGGCATCTCCAGGTGAGCCACACTGGCCTGCAACCTGCTCTTCTCTCCGTCCCCAGCACGGCTGCTGGGCTGTGCCTCAGTTTCCCCTTGCTGACAGGCATTGCCCACCCTCTTCCTGGAGCCTGCCCCACCTGCCGGTGCTGGGAATTGCTGATCACAGAAGGAGCAGAGGGCAGCAGCTCCCGGAGTTCCGCCGTCCCTGGGCACAGCCGTGTGCTGTGAGCCATTCCCCAGGCAAGGAGGAGATGCCAGCTGGGCTTCTCGGAGAACAAACCGTGCCACGAAGCTTCCCTCGCCATCCCACTTGGCTGATGCTGCCCGCTGCATCCCTCGGGGCCACACGCGCCAGGAAATGCCATTGGAAATGCCACTGGAAATGCCACTGGAAATGCCACTGGAAATGCCACTGGAAATGCCACTGGAAATGCCTTGGGGCCCCGGGCACTCGTGGGGCTGGGACAGGGTGGGACTCGCACCGTGCTGAGGATGCCGAGGCTGAGCCGCAGCTTCGGGACGAGCATCCCCCGGGAGCCCGGCGGCGCTTACGGCCCCGGGGCGGCGGGGAGCATGGTGATGAAGGATGGTGATAGTGATGGTGATGATGGTGATCAGCAGGGGATGAAGCTCCCGTCGCGGCTGCAGGCTCCCCCTGGCGGCCCCGCCCCGCCCGGAGACGGGCAGGGATGGCAGCTCCCATCAGCAGCGTTCCCATCAGCTGCATCCCTCACCGGCTGCATTCCACACCGGCTGCATCCCTCACCGGCTGCATTCCACACCGGCTGCATCCCTCACCGGCTGCATTCCACACCGGCTGCATCCCTCACCGGCTGCATCCCTCACTGGCTGCATCCCTCACCGGCTGCATCCCTCACCAGCTGCATCCCTCACCGGCTGCATCCCTCACCGGCTGCATCCCACACCGGCTGCATCCCTCACTGGCTGCATCCCACAGCGGCTGCATCCCTCACCGGCTGCATCCCACACCGGCTGCATCCCTCACCGGCTGCATCCCACAGCAGCAGCACCCCAAATCGACAGCTTTCCCCCTCGGCAGCATCCCACACCAGCAGCATTCCCATCAGCTGCATCCCTCACCAGCTGCATCCCCGGGCCCCCAGGCTACCAACAGCCTTCCGTGCTTCCTCGAGCTGAGAACGCCCCCCCCCGACAGCATCTCCCTGCCCCCAGCCCATCTCCACCCTTCAGAGACTCAGCTTAAGCCCATTCAAATGATATTTCAAAGAGAGCGTTAATGAAGGGGTTCACACCTGAGCCCTTCCCAGCATCCTGGGGGATCTGGCACATCAGTCAGGAGGGGCTGGCCCCCACTTTTTGGGTTGGAAGGGACCTTTAAAAGTCATTTATTCCCTGCAGCCAGTGTCAGCGTGTGCCCCTGATATGGGCTGTGAACCCCCCACCACCCCAAGCACCAGGACAGTCCCCATGTGCAACCCCACAGCTTTTATAGCCCTCAAATTCACCCCCATCCCCTGCAGAGACCCCCTGAACATCCAGTCCAGGCTCCTGCCACCTCACAAGGGGTTTTTCCTCCACCAGACTAAACCCAACAGCCATCAGGGAAGGGGGGCAGGAGGAGAGGGGGAAGAGGCACTATTTTCTTTTTCCAATTTGATCTTATTAAAACTTCATTCAAAGAAATAGACTTTTCATCTCAAATCTCATGCAAGTTTCATGGCTCTGCAGATGGCAGAGTGGGAAAACGCCCGTCACAGAGTTTAATAACGGCACCAGCCCTTAAGCTGGTTCCTCCCTGTGCCAAAATGTCCCCACTGTGCACCCAGAGCACACCCCACGCTGCCCAGCATTTTAAGGACCATCCCCCCTCATCCTCTAATGGCTTTGCTCACGTTGTCGCCAGTTAAATCTGCAGCCCTGTCACACGGACAAATCCCCCTGGATGTGCCAGATGCAGGCAGGAGCCCGCTGCCCATCAGGAGATCAGCACGGCCGGGCTGTGTCCTGCTGTCACCCCTCGCCAGCCGTGCCTCAGTTTCCCCAGGTCCGGCCAGCTGCAGGGAGGGGAGGCAGGAGCCGTGTGCCAGGCGGAGCGGTGACATCCGCTAAATGCTGCGGGTGCCTGGCTGCCTCAGACGTTCCCTGAGGACAGAGGAGCCGCTTCTCCCCCTGCGGCTCCTCTCGGGCTCCGTGGGAGCGGTGACTAAACAGCATCCCCAATACAGTCATTAATAAACATCGATGCCGCCCGGGCGCTGTCGCCTCCGCGCCGCGAGGAGCCCGGCTCAGCATCCAGAGATGCTGATCCATGCAGGGAGGTGCTGATTCATCACGGGAAGCGGCTCCCCTCGGCTCCCCGGGCGGGCACGGGGCTCCCAGAGGCTGCTGAGAGCCTGCCCTGGAGCAGGGGAGCCTGTGGAGGTCTCCTTTGCAGGCAGCTGCAAAGCGTCTCCCCGTGTGAGAGGGAAGGCCAGGCTGTGCCCCAGCTCGGAGATGGGTACAGAGGGGCCAGGACTCGGGTCCTGGCTGTGTCACACGGCTCTGTGCGCTCAGGGTTATCCCCATGAGCTCTCCATCCCTGCGCCGACACAGCTCCGGGGCTGCTCCTGGCACCGAGCGCTGCCAACCCTGGAGCAACACCCCCTGCGAGCTCAGGGACACACAGGGGGAGATGCAGAGCCCGGAGCTCTGCCGAGCCCATCCAGGCACCCCTGTGGCCACAGGAACGGCAAACCCAGCGCCGGTTCTCTGCAGCCGGGCGGGTGATAACCTCACACCCGCAGACATCATCCTCTGGAAGGTACCAGCGCATCCAGAGCCTTCTCCGGCAGATCCCCGCACCAGCCCGAGCCTCCTGCCACAAGGGGGAACTCCTGGGCTGGAGAAATTCATCCCAGAGGTGCGCCACGGCTTTGCACCCTCAGCCCTCCCAGGGAGAGCTCTTCCCCAGGGAAGGATGCTCCGTCCTCGCCCAGCACAAAGAGCTCGGACCCCTTCGCTTGCCCCAAACCACCTGCAGGCACCTCCCGTCACCCTGCCCCAGGGTGATTCCTGTCCCTGACCTCCTTTCTGATCCAACCCAAGGGATGGAGGCCAGGCAGGACACAGGATTCACCAAGGAAGAGGGAGTTTAGCTGAAGGAAGGAGTGCAGCAGGGCAGGGTTTCTGAGACATCGCTGGGAGCACCACAAAACAAGCCACATACTCTGCGTGGGTGGCTCGGTCAAGCAAGGCCAGCCTGGACACTCCTCTCATCACAGGGAAGGAAAGCCAACAGGACTTCCAGGAAAAATGTCACTGCTCTGGCTCCCACTGCTGTCCTGTAGCTCCCACACAGGTACAGAGGGAGCAGGATTTGCATCCCAGCTGGACTTGCCACACTCCAGAGTGAGCCCAGAGTCCTTTAGTGGGGCAGAGATAAGACTGAGCACTGGTCTGGTTGTGCCTTGTATTCCCACAGCCTGGCTTTGTGGCCACTGCTGTCTCACATGGACATTCACCTTCCCCTCCACCTCCTCGAGGGTTCCAACCCCACCCCAGCAGCAGAGGATGGTGTTTGCCTTGGCCATGTGGCTCTCCAAACAGCAGGATTGTTCCAAGATGTTTGGTTCCAAGATAAAATTTCCTGTGGTGCTGCTCACACAGAGCCCACGGGAGTGGCTGTTTGGGGAAAGGTATCAGATAAACTCCAGGCTGGGTGGGATCCAGCACTGGGCAGAACCCGTGGGGGGTCTGAGCCCCTTGTCTGAGCCCCAGCCCCACATGTGGGTGATGCAGGAGCATCGGTGACATCAAAGACAAGCACACCTGGAAGGGACCTGGGCAATGCTGCATCACATGAAGGATCACCAAGGGGGGCAGAGAGGCAAATGAAGGTGATGAGAGTGGGGTTGGGAAGTCTATCCAAAACCTTGGGGTGACAAGATCTCCCCATAGCTTCAGTCTGCACAGGGACACTTTCAGGAGAAAGGAAACCATCCCTTGGCAGACAAATGTATTGGGAAGAGGAATTTGTCTTCCCCCAAGATGGAATATCAGGAATGAGGGAGAAAGAGACAAAACACAGAAAGGGGAAGAAAGATGCCAGGAGGATGGAACAGAGAGGCATGGAGCAGCAGGATTAGCAATGATAAACTTGCAGCTAAACTGGGCTTATGTCAGCATGTATTACCCGGGAGTGACAGCAATGATGGGCTTGCTCAGCTGCCATTTATAAGTGGCAAATTCTCCCTCCATCCTGTTTACTATGAATTAGCTGGCATATGTCTAATCGTCTTTGCAAGCACCACTCGACTGGCAGAGATTAAGGCCCTGCTCCTCCTCCAGAGCACTGCACTCCACTGCAAGGCAGCAGGACACTGCTTCCACCAGGCTGCCCAGGGAGGGGACCAAGGATGGCACTCAGTGACACAAAGCAATCCTCCCCCAGCCTCACAGCCCTCCAGAAACCCAAAGTTCCAAAGCATCCAGGCCCCAGATCAAGAATCCCTGTTCCTCCTCCTGAGCAGCTCTCTTGATGAGACAAGCCCTCCTCTGTGCCTGCTTCAGGCCCAAAGGTGTGGGATGCCATCACCTGGATAAGCCATCAGGTAGATGGGACGGGGTTCTCGAGACCAACAAGAATTAAATCCTTGGCTCCTTTCCTAGCAACTGCTGCACTTGAGCACATTGCCAATGCAGAACCCCACTGGTTTCCATCAAGAGCCATGAAAACCAGCTTTAGCCAAGGATTCACATGGAGACAAGCTGGGATGGTGAAACCCAAGGCACTTAATAAACAATAAAGCAGTGCAAGAGGTGTGTGCCTTCGGGGGGAGTGTTTGCATGACCAGCTGCCTGCCCCAGGGCGTGTGTTGGTTGGCGAGCAAGGTGCTGCTTGGGTGGTGGGAGACCCTTGGCTGACACTGGACTGTTAGTCAAGCATGTCAAAACAACCTTGGAGGGCTTGGAAAATCCAGCTCACAGACAAGGCTGCTCCACCACAGCAGCAGGAGCCCTCGGAGCCAGAGAAAACAGTGGTTCAGGAAGGGAAAGAGCACAGGGGATCACAGGGAGATGGGTTTGCAGGGAGGCAGTGAGGGGCAATGCCAAAGGAGGCTGCTCTCACCTGCACAGGATGGATTTGAAGACTCCACTGCCCTCCTGCAATGATGCTGAGAAAGCAGAGCAGCTCCTTCTGCCCAGGGCATGAGAAGCCTGAGATCAGGACTGCGGGAGCCCTGAGCTTTGCAGAACATCCTCACTCTCTTGAAGCAAGTATTTTTCCCTCTGTGTTCCTCATTGTCTTTCAAGAACAGAGATAAACTCGACAGAGCCTTATCTCTAACAGTTATTATCGTGCCTGTGCACCAGAGTCTGCACGGGGTCAGGAGGGAGAGGAAACCTCCCCTTCCCACTGGCAGCCCAGCCCCGCTCCCACGCCCCGGCAGAGGAAGGGGAGCTCCATCCACCTTCTGCATGCAGCCCCAGCCTGGGAAGCAGAGCTTGCTGTTCCCAGAAATGTGTCAGCAGTGCCGAGACCTGAGCTGGGTCAGCAGCCCGAGCACCCACCCTGCCACTCCCGAGCTGCTGCCAGCCTGGCTCACCCTGGCAAGGGCACTCAGTGTGATGTGCAGTGACCAGCTGGCCTGCGTGTGCTGGGGGCTGTGCAGGCCAGTGAGGACTTGGCTGTGAACAGGAGATGTGCAGCACGCCACAGCCTGCCCGGGGGCTGCCCCGGGCCAGCCAGATGCTGCTGTTTGCTCGGCAGGGAGAGGAAAGCCCTGCTCACACCAGCCACACGCCACGGCTGCCTCGCATCCCTGCGCTGGGGCACCGCAGCCTGCAGCAGGCTGGGGCTCCAGAGCGTGCTGCAGCCAGGCTGGAGGTGCTGCTCGGTGCTGCAAGGACAAGGAGACAAGGTCCTGCTTGGGGACACCTGGTTCAAGGCCACCTCCAATTAGTATCGCTGTCTTCTCCGTGCCTGGACCAGCACAGGGCAAGGGAGCTCAGCTCGGGGATGCCCCCAGGGATGTGGCTGCTCCAGGTGAGGAGAAATGAGCGTGCAGCTTGGAGGCAGCTGCAGGGAGCTGTGAGCAGGCACTGAGCTGTGCTGCAGGACGAGGAGGCAGCTGTGGCCCTGTCTCGGGGGGTTACAGGCTCCTCTGTGTGGCTGTCACCCCAGCACGCTGCTGCAGGCAGCCCCCGAGGAATGCAGGCATTCCCCAAGTCCCAAACTCTGCTGCCAGCCCGTGTTTATTCAGCAGGAAAGCTCCCAAGCACGGCCAGTCCCCAGCGCTCTCTGCCTGCCCTGCTGACCACAGACGTGAGAGCCCTTGTGCACAAAATATCCCGAGAATACTGCCTCTAATTAGAGGGTAGAGTTAAAAATACCCATAGTCCATAAAGAGGGAGGCAGACAGGGAAAAGGCACATGCCAGTGTGACTGACGCCCCGGGAGGGAGACGAGATTAGGAGCCACTCAGCCTCACACATACAAATGATTCAAAATAGATGAGCATATGCCTGAGCAATGAACTAGGGGGAAATGATGGGACTGGTGTAGGAGTGGGGTCATGGTCTGTGACACCAGGGAATCAACAGCTTGTCTAGACTCCAGCAGACAAAAAAAAGAGATGCTGTCTTCAGCTAGGAGTGAGAGGCACTGCAGCACGAGGCTGTCCGTAAAAAGCTGCCCGAGCAGCAGCAGTGGTGTGAAAGAGGGATGGACACAGGCCAGACACCTGCATCTGTTCCCAGAGCTGCTGAGAATGATCTGGGGTAAATGGCTCCTGAGAACAGGAGTGATGTGCACAAACACATACCTGCAGAGACTAAACTGACCCTAGAAACCCTCCAGGACAAGGCAGGACTTTGCTTCCAAACATCCTACCCAGTCAGACTGAGAGGTCCTGTCCCAGCAAGGGGAACCAGTTCAGCCAAGGGTGGGATCCAGCTCCTGCTCAGCCCAGTGCAGCTCCAGGGAGACTTTTCCTCTCTAGTGGCCATTCTGTCACCAGTTACACACATCACCTGTGACCTTCCATCTGTCACATGCAAAGGTGGCTCTACAGACACTTCAGATCATCCAACAAAATCACATCTGCTGGTATTTTCCCTCAAATGCAGTGGCCCAGAACCCTCCTTGTTTGTGTAAAGTTTTCTTTTTAACAGAACAGATTCCCCCCAGTGCTGTGGCTCCCACCTGGACAGCACAACCTGCTCCCAGCCCTGAGAGCAGCCAAACCCCCTCTCTGGTGGAGCTGTCTGCCAGGACCTCCCTCTTCCCAGGCCAGCAGTGGCCTGCCACAATCACAGCATCGAAGTTAAAGAGGTCTGGAGCGAACCTGCAGGCTGGGAAGGGTCCAGATGGACAGCCCTGAGGGCTCAGACAGGCGGCTCCTCTGCAGGCAAGGTATGGCACAGCTCGCTGGCAGAGTCCTGGGAGCCCAGTGCCTCGGATAATCACATTCCTTCCTGCCTGCCATGTGGACTGCTATTGAAAAGCCATCGTGACAGGCACAGCCTGTTATTACAGGTTTGAGCAGCTTCTTCCCAGCAGGGCTTGAAACTCAGTTTTGGCCTCCAGGCACTGCAAGCATCAAAAGGATCACTTTTCTCTGAGTCGCCTTCAGATCCCAAACACCTGATGTACAACACGCTCCATACAACCTTCAGAAATCCCTAAGGGCTTCTTTTCTCCCAGTTTAGTCCTTGGTCACCCTCCTGCTGTTCTTACAAGTGCCAGGAGTGAGGCTCCACTGCCTAATCCCACGTTTTGTTCTCCATCACTCCCTGCAGAGGTTGTCCTGGAGCTTGGGAAGGCTCCCTGGCAGGGCCTGTGCTCCCTTCCTATCATCCTGCAAATTCCTCTTCTTGTTTGGAGCATGGATTGGAAAGCCCTTCAGAGTACAAGGAAATCCCAGGAAGAGGTCCCTCCTCAATCCTGAATACATCCCTGTGCCACACAGGGCTGCCCTCAGCGTGAATTTTATTCTAGTTCCTTGTTTCAACATTAAATAAGGGAGCTCCATCTGTGTGTGAAAATCAATGTTTTACACAGCAGTGCTTCGCCATCCCAGGTTGATGGGCGCTACAATTCCTGTATATTTACTGTGACTCCTTGATCTTGTTGAGTTTCACGTTTCAAAGGGCTCCTCAGAGGCGATGGCAGCTGAAAAGGCAGGACCTGGCTGCAATGAAACCACGGAAGCAGCACAAAGAGAAGAGCTGGCACTGGTTCAGCCTGAGACAAGCAATTGGCACATCCCTCCGGTGCAGGATGGATATCTGAGATGATGCCCAAGGTTTCTCACCCCGGTGTTATCCATGAAGGTGATATCTGCTCTGCCAGTTGACTCCAAACCTGGCCTCTGCCTGCGCTGATTATTCACAGCCACATTCTCTAGGCTGAGCTACAGCAGCCAGGAGAGGGAAATGAAGGCTTAGGAGAGCTCCTCAGAGCAGATCCAGCTCCCCCTCGAGTGGTCCAGATGGCCTGGAGGAACCAACACACCTCAGCACAGTCCTACTGTGGCTGTCCCAGCACGGCTCATCCCCAGCCAGAGCAGCACAGAATGATTTGGGCTGGAAGGGGTCTCAAAAGTCCTCCTGTTCCACCCCCTACCCAGGCAGGGCCACCTTCCACCAGACCAGGTTTGTCCAAGCACCATCCAAATGGAAATATTTTTCTTTTTTTTTCTGCAGTCCAGCTAGAGACCTCCCATCCTTCTTTGTCTCTTCTGTCTCATCTCCTCTCTGCCCTGATCAAGCTGCTGCTGGAAGCTAAAGAGGATCCTGACACTTCAGTGATTGCACTTTATCGCTGATTATATTCGCTGTCATCACATTTTACTTCTGCTGTCAGAGCAGCCCAAACGGACTGTGCTAAAATGATTCCTTACTCGACAAGGGACCCAGCCCAAAGATTGCCAGTCAGGTTTTAAGCCCTACAGCCTTATTAGGCGATTCCTTCCCCTTCATCCTCAGGGAAATGTCCCATCTGGCCATTAGAATTGATGAGACTCCCTGCATTAACTTCACCAGGCTCAGATCAGCCCTGTAAATCTACTCATTAGCATCTCGAGTTAGATCTGCTACGTTATCAGGTTAAATACATTTTTACATCCCTTAACTTCTGCCAGCTCTGCTGAGCTGGTTTACAGAGCAGAGGAGAGCTCTGGCTTTCATTCCAGCTGCTTGATCTTCAACAGCTTCTTAATTACATCCTCATCAGACTCTGCTGGCAGTGACGCAAGAGCCAGCATTAACACAGAACTCGCTCTGTCTGGGGCCACTGTCCCACGCTGATCATTTTTGTTGCTTTCTGTTAATCAAAGAAAAAGGTCCTGGGGAACTTTTGAGGACCACACAGCAGCTCGGGATGCTCTCTGTGCAAAGGCATTTTTCAGGGCAAAAATCACTAAATCAAACACTTGGCTGTGTCAGAAAGGATTCGGTCCAGCACGAGGGCTGGGGGAAGGTGTCACTGCCCATGGGGATTGGAACTAAATGATCTTTAAGGTCCCTCCCAACCCAAACCAGTCTGTGATTTTATGACTCAGGAAGTTCCTCAAGAGCAGCATTCTCTGCACAGCTGCTTGTTTGTTTCTTGCTTACTTTAAGTTGTTGAAAGTTTATAGTGAAATTCACAGACCAATGAGAGCTGGCTTTTTAGAGCAAATTCTCAGAGAAATATCTTTTTAGGGGTTCTTATTAAATACAAAGGGGAAACACCTACTTTGGACCAAAACTTGGATGGGTTTCATAACCAAAATGTCACTAATATCCTGGCTCAAAAACATTAAAGTCGTCTCAGACCCTCACTCGGTGTGAGTTTCCTTCTCTCCACAGAGCTCAGCCAGTGGTGGGGACCGGCCCCTCTCTGCCCCACGGGTGGGATCATCCCTCTCGGGGTCCCACTGCCAGGATCTCCCTCTCTTCCCACCCACGGGGGTCCCAAGAGAGGGATCACTCTTTCTCCCCGCCAGCTGGGGGTTCCACTAGCGGGACCGACCCTCTCCCCGCTCGCCGGGGGTCTCACTGCTGGGCTCTCCATCTCTCCCGATCCGCCGGGGGTCCCACGGGAAGGAATGGCCCCTCTTCTCACTGTGCGGACATCCCAGTGCCAGGAACGTCCCCTCTCCCCATTCACGGGGGTCCCAATGCTGGAACCATCCCCTCTCCCCATTCACGGGGGTCCCAGTGTCAAGAACATCCCCTCTCCCCATTCACGGGGGTCCCAGTGTCAAGAACATCCCCTCTCCCCATTTACCGGGGTCCCAGTGTCAGGACCATCCCCTCTCCCCATTCACGGGGGTCCCAGTGCTGGAACCATCCCCTCTCCCCATTTACCGGGGTCCTAATGCTGGAACCATCCCCTCTCCCCATTTACCGGGGTCCCAGTGTCAGGACCATCCCCTCTCCCCATTCACGGGGGTCCCAATGCTGGAACCATCCCCTCTCCCCATTCACGGGGGTCCCAGTGCCGGGACCATCCCCTGTCCCACGCGGCGGGCCGGGGGCTCGCCCTGCCCGGGGGTTCGGTGCGTGCCCCCTCCCCTCCCGTGCGGTGCCGGGCCCGCCCCCGGCCGCTGCCCCCGCGGAGCCGGGACCGGGCTCGGCGGCACCCCCGCCCCCGGGCCGGCGCCGCCCGGGCAGTGCGCAGGCTCGGCTCGGCTCCGCACACCCCATCATGGCGCTGCGGCGGCCGGAGCTGCTCCGGCTCCTGCTCCTGCCCCTGCTCGGTGAGTACCGGCCGGCAGCGCCCGCACCGCCCCGCAGCGCCCGCCGCCGGGCCCAGCACCCGGGGACCGCCATGCGCTGACCCCGACCGAGCCCGGACTCGGGCAGGGAGGAGGGATGCGCTGCTCCCGTCCCGATCCCGGACTCGGGGAGGGAGGAGGGATGCGCTGCTCCCGTCCCGATCCCGGACTCGGGGAGGGAGGAGGGATGCGCTGCCCCGGTTGCGATCCCAGGGAAAGGGAGAGATGCGCCGGCCGGTCGGGATCCTGGGGCAGGGAGGGAGGAGGGATGCGCTGTTCCCGTCCCCATCCTGGAGTGAGAGAAGGAGGAGGGATGCGCTGCCCCGGCTGGCGTCCCAGGAAAAGGGGGAGATGTCCCCATCGCGATCCCGGGGAAGGGAAGGGATGCGCTGCCCCTGCCGCTGCCCCTGCCCCTGCCCCTGCCCCTGCCCCTGCCCCTGCCCCTGTCCCTGCCCCTGTCCCTGCCCCTGCCCCTGCCCGTGTCCCTGCCCGTGTCCCTGCCCGTGTCCCTGCCCGTGTCCCGGCAGGGATGCGCTGCCGCGACCCTGGCCCCGGGGAAGGGAAGGGAGGGGAAGGGAAGGGAGGGAGGGAGGGATGCGCTGCCCCGAGCGCGGGGGATGCGGGCACAGCGCGGGAGCCGCCGGGATGGGGACGGGACAGCACACGGGGCCAGGCCGGGGCCGGCCGGCAGCAAGGACCCGCCGGATGCTGCAGAGAGTGTGGAACACGCACACATGCACGGAACAGGGGGAAACATCCCAAAACCCAGCTCAGCAAGGAGCGGGTCCAGGGCTGAGGGTGCCAGGAATGTGCAGGCTCGGCAGGCAGGCAGGGCGGACACTAGTGCCTATTCAGGACCACGCACAGGCGCCTATTGTTCGGGGGGCCCCGCATGAATGTTTGCAGTTTTAATTGCGAAAACATTTGCCAATTCCGCTCAGGAATGAATTTGGGCTCATTTGTTGTCTGGCTATTAATAGCAGGGGGGATGAGGAGGGGGACAGCAGCCGGTGGGCTCGCGTTGTCCTCCCCCCCTCTGCCCAGATGGCAGGAGGAGAGGATGGGGTGGAGTGGGGTTAGCTGACAGCCAGCCTACAGCTGAGTACTGAAATACACGGGGCTGAGTGTGTACACACTCACCAGTCACTGTTTTGGGTCAACTCAAAGGCTGAAGCGAATGGAAATATTTCAAACAGTTTATTTAAGGACAAAAAACAATCCTCCAGTGACTCCCGAGAACTTGCAGAGCCGCTTTGGGTCTCAGATAAAGTGAGATTTGGGCACTATTTACCCAATCAGTCAGCGGAGGGGTGCGAAGATGACTCTGACACCCATCCCCGACAAGCAGAGGGTTGTCACGCGCTCCACGCTCTGCTGTTCACTTGCTTTGCTGTGGTTTGGAGCAGAAACAGCTTCAGTGGAGAAATCAGGAGTGCCTGATCCTGGAGCATCACACGGTCTGCCCGGTGCTAGCTCTGGATTCAGCTGCTCCCTTTGAATGGGAAAAACCACAGGCTTAACACCATTTTCCCTCTCAGTGGGGCTGCAGGATAGAAAGGTGTCCCATTTCCTTCCTGTGCTACGTGAGCAGAGCCCAGGTGTCCTGTTGAATCTGGCCTAAAAGATAGGAAGGATGGACTCCAGATATTTCTGCGTTTCTTCAGACAGACAGTAGTTGCTAAAAGCAGCCAAACCCCACTGGTTTCACACCTCTGCCCGAGAACATCTACCTGGTGAGTGAACCCAGTGGTACCAGGCTTTGCTTTCCATTAAATTCAAAGTCAAAGTGCCTCATCCTGTGTTGATTTCCACTGAGTGAGGTGGAGATTAAAAAGGTTTCTTCCACCATGCCTGACTTGAGGTTCTGGGGGCACCCCACTAAAATAGGGATATGCTGTCAGCAGTACATAAAATTAGACATGAACTGAAGCCTGCAGGGCTGCTGCTGGATAGTGGGATGGGAGTGTGACTGGAGGGATGTGTTTGTGCCAACTGATTACTTGAGGGAGGGGAAAAAAAAACAAAGGCATGAAAAGAAAGAGACAAAGCTCACAGGATGCTGAGACCCCAAATCTGACCTGTTCTAGACTCTGAGGTGCTGCTTTGACTCCCAAGTGCTGTGAGCTGGGGTTGTCTCCTCCTGTGTGTTACTGCCAGAACAACCCCTGTTCTTGATCCTGGCCTTAAAACATTGCCATGGAACGGGAGCCAGTGAAGCATGGAGCATTCAGTGCATTCCCAGCTCTGGGCACTGAAAGCCTCTAAAGATTCTGCACATCAGGGAAATGCCATGGTCATAATTAAAGCAGTGGAAGCTCTCAGCAGCACTGATGGAGAATGGGGCTTACGACTGACATCAGTTCTGCCTCCAGGTCTCTCCTTGCCAGCTTCCCCGTGGAAACAAATATTTGGATTTTAGAGCATTTCACATGCTGGGCTGAGGGCAGAGCTGTGGAGACCCTCCCAAAACTCTCAAGTATTTCCTGATGAAAATAGAACATGCTGATATCTTGTAGTCCTTGATGGGGAGATACGGGCAAGTCCCAGGCACATTTCAGTTTTAAAGCTCATTATATTCAAATCTCCTTTTGATTTAATTCTGAGGGCTTGGTAATAGGTTGGATTTCGCAAAAGGCTTTTTAAAATCTGTGGAGTAGAAGTTCTCATTTCCTTTTTTTTTTTTTTTTTAATATATGAAGTCCATCTGTCCCAGCCACCAACAACTGTTCTGAGTCAGCTGTCAGTGCCAAAAACCACTCAGTGGAAATGTTGTTAGCTCTCTTGCAGTGGTGATAAGTTGCTTGTTGGTATTTTCTGATGGGAAGTATTTGCAGTATCGCTTTCTTTTCAACAGGCAGTAAAAAACCAGGACAAACAGCTTTGAGAGCCCTGCCAAAATCAGACGCTTAATAACATCTTCAAAAAATTCCTAGGAAGGGCTTGGTGTTCCTTTTTGGGCAAGTGGGGTCTGGCATCGCCACCAAAGATTGGTTGGATGCACATCTCCTTTACAGCTGTTGACAAAGAACGTGACAGCAGCACATTCCCTCTTTCCCTAAATGCTTCCGAGAATTTCTTGGTTGCTGAAACACGAGGAGATTCAGAGAGTAAAATGTGTTTGCTTTAGTCTGTGGACTGAGATGTTGCTCTGCTTTGTGAGCTTGGGTTCTTTCAGTGTTTATTTTCCTTGTACAAGTTGAATTCTGGGTCTCTTGGCCTGCTGCAGTTGTTTTTCAATTATCTGTCCACACACGGAGGATTTGCACCAGGGACACGCTTGGAGCTGCCAAAAAATCACCTAAACAAGTAAATAAGGCAGAATGAGCCGCTGCCTTTAGCTCCACAAACAAGGACAAAAGCTGTGGGTGGCCTCCTGCCAGTTTGCCCCTAACTTTAGCCATCTCCAAAGGGCAAAGCAATGATCATCCCCCATTCCCTCCTGCTTTCCTTGCAGCTTGCTTGGATTATTAGTTAAGTTTCTCTTGCAAATTGGGCTGGCTGCTTGCTCATCCTCTGCCATGAGTGTTTGTGTGTTGAAGCAGAACCGGCCTCCCAGTTGTATATTTAGAGCTAATGCTTCACACTTGATTGCATCAAGCCCTGATGATCCGGAGAAGGTTCGTGAACTCCCAGCCAGAAGTGGTGGGAGGGAGTTAGCAAAGGCAAAGATTTCCACAGGCCAACAGGATCCTGACTCCTCAAGAGTCCTCATCTGCACAACAGGAGCTTGTGTTGCCAACAGGCCCCTCAAGAAGATAAAACCACTGCTCTGTGCAAAAAAAAAAAGCCGGTGGCCTGCTTGGAAACTGCTGTTTGTGTGAAAGGAGATGAGTTCCAGATATAAAATTAATTAGGATAATTACATTCTCAATCTGGCTTCTCTATCGACGGGAATTTGAGCTGCAGCGTCTTCTCCTGATTGATAAGGGCTGGTTGGCTTCCCTCAGAGCCCTCAGGGACTATCGTGTTCTTACGAGGCAGGATCAAAACCTAAACACTAAACATCACTTCTGTGCATTGGAGGAGTTCAGGGTGTGTGCAGCAAACCCCAGGCCCTGGCTGAGTCAGGACGTGGCCTCAGAACCAGCTAATGGCTTTAATTGCACTAATGAATGTTCTGGATGCGGCCTGAAATTTCCCCCAAAGGGCCTGGATTGCTGTTTGGGTGCAGTTCTGGCAAGAGCTGGGCTTGGGGCAGAGGAAATACCTGCTGGGTCACAGCTCTCCAACTCCCTGCTGGAAATCACAGGTTTCACTTTCAGAAGAATAAATAATAACATAAAAACTGGACTTTTTTTTGGCTGGAAAGCTCAGGTCTTTGCTTGCTTGTGACCCCTTGAGAGCAGCAACAGGAATAACCTGAGGGGAGAGGTGTTGTTTGGAGAGATTCAGTTGTTTTTTTTTTTGTGGAGGCTTACCAAAATAAATAAAAAAAAATAAAAGGAGTTCATGGAGTCCCACCAGAACGCTGGTCTCAGGGATAATCAACTCATTTCAGAGCTCAGGCTGCTTCTTTGGGGGACAAACCTTGAAGGAGGTGTATTTTAAAGAGGTTTCCTGCTCAGGGACAGCCAGCTGAGGTCCTGCTATCCCTTTGATGGCCTTGCTGTCACTCTAAGGAAGCTTTGTGTGACTCCAGGGCAGGACTTCAGCTGTCCAGCACAGGGAGGGCAGCACCAAGACAGCTGCAAATGGAGCTGGAGTCCTGTTCTTCAGAGCAACATCCTCAGCCAGGCCTTCAAAGGTCTCAGAAAATACACAGAAAATGAGGCTTGGAGAGGGAGTTCCTCTGCAGTTCCTCAGTGCCTTGTCAGAGGTGCTTCTCTGCTGTGTTGGGGATTGGAGGAAATTGCTTTAGGTGCATATTCCAAACCAGAAAACAGGCAGAGAAAAGAGCAGCAGAGGCAGGAGCAAAATTTATAAATGGGAGTTGACAAAAAAACGAAACAAAACATCCCAAACCAAACAAACAAATAAACAAAAAAAACCTCCCAAACCAACAAACAATAAAAACACCCCAAAACAACAAATACTTTGGAAATTTCTCCACCTTCTGAGAGTGCACTTGGGTCAGATTCCCATGAACTCACCTGTAAAATGCTGAGACCTGTCAGATGAGAGTCCAGTCAGCTCTGAGCTGGCCTTGGCTAATCAAAGAGAAACTAAACCACATACACGTTGTAACCTGACAGCCCACAGGTCCTTCAGATAAGCTGGAAAAATTAGTGGGAATTGTTCTGTCATGCCAGAATTGCTTGTCAGTAGAAGTAATCCCAGGTATTGGGTAGTGGTGCCCCTCGTGGGCTGGAGCACAGGGCTTAAGACTCAGTTACAAGGGGAGATGAAGGTTTTTCAGAGCACCAATAGATGAAGTAGATGAAATTAAATTGTGTTCAGATAATGCTTAAGGTTTTCTTTCATTTTTTTTTCAAGTCATAAATCCTAGGGATTTCAGAGTTAAAGCCAGAACACGCTCAAACCTACTGCCTCCAATGTACCTGATTATTACAACTCAAATGTGGGATCAGTGGGGTTTTTAAGAGTCCTTCTTAATTCGTTTGGACACAGCTGGCTCATTTGAAGACACTGAGCTTTAAAACTGCAGCATGCCAGGGACTTACTCTGTCTTTGGCACGTGGCTAAAAGGCAGCAGTGGATGTTCAGCACTATTTCAAGATTTTTAATCACGCTATTAAAAATATATTTCGGTGGCCTAGGTAAGATTTTCTGCTGATCTGGAGAAATCCACTGAAATCTAAAGGGATTTGTTCCTATTACTAGGCTGGGTTGTAATGCCCATGACCTCCTCTGAAAATCCCTGCCTTAATAAACTTTGGGCAATTTCTTATATAAGTGGCCAGTATTTGACAGAGAGGACGTAAATCAGGACGCTTCTGGGCTCTGTTTTGAAGGGTGGGAGTAAAATACTTCTAAAATTTCAGGTCTGTTGAAAGCACCTGACTTCCCTGCTCTCTCCCCTTGAGACATCTAATTAAGTTGCCATTTTTATCACTCTTGCCCAGTATATCTCAAGATGTGCAACCACAAGGTGCTTCGGTGGTGGCTGAAGGAGCCCATGAAAATCCCAAGTATCCAAAGGGAGTCAGGAGTTTTGTTTTATTAGTGACACAGAATAAGGCTGGCAAGCAAGGTTGAGGAGGAGAGCTCTTTTGAGAGCCAGGCTTCCCTTTTAACAGAGAAACAGAGCTCTGCACAGCAGTCCTGCTTTTTATTCCCAGTAGAAAGGTTCCTGCCACTTTTCATCCCTCTGGGGTGTGTTCTCTCAGACCTCAAGTGGAGGTGGCAGCACAGCAGAGAACTTAATGATTTTGTCTGTGTGTAAATGTACATGATCTTTCAGACCCAAAATCACCCATGGAGACAGCGTTTTTTGTTTTGCCAGGATGTTATCCTTGGAAAACAGAGGTTTGATGGATGTTGCTGCTGTTACCTGTGTTACAGAACAGCTTCTGTTCACGGCTGTTTGCTGGGGGCTGACAGAAAAAAAAAAAAAAAAAGAGAAAAGAAAAGCAAAAACTCAAAAACTCACTGTCCAAATTTGTGTCCTGACTCACTGGAAGCTCCCCAAAAGATTAATTGATGGGGCTATCAGGCTGCCATAAGGATGAGGAGCGTTCCTGGGAGTGTGGGATGATAACTGGCTGTGTGAGTCGTGGAGCTGGAAAGCGCCCCTGTGTCCACAGCAGTTTTTCCCGTGTACCCCAGGGTCCATTAAGGAGATTGCTGCCTGCTAATGGACTTCCTCCTGAGGCTCTGGCTGCTGACACTCTCCTGAATGATTTCCGGCAGCTCACACAGCAGGGAAGGTGTTGCAGAGTCCTGCAGCTCTTGCTGCTTCTGTAAAATAGCTTTTATCCCCTCAAAGGGAACTTACCAACAGCTATTTTTAACGCACACTTAAATCTTTGCTTTAATCTTTTTCTTCTGTATTGATCTTCAGCAAAAGCTTGAAGGTAAATATTGCTTTATGCCCACCACATTGTTTGGAGCTGGTTATTTTTGGAGCCTGGAAAACATCCGCTCTGTGCTAGGGAGGTCCTGGGCATCTTGGAAAGGGAAGTCCCAGCTCTGTGCTCCGGACCTCTGCTCTAGCCCTGGCTTCCCCAGCCTGTGGGAGCCCTTGGAAGAAGGGCTTGTTGAGGTGTTCAGGTCCCAGCCAAGTGGGACTAATGCAGGCCCTGATGGTGTGATTGCTCCATGCTTTGCTGTTGGGATTGGAGACATGAGCTGTGGAACAGGTTGGCTTCACCCACCACGGATCTCCTTGTTGATCTAGAGGCTCCTAAGGCACAGGACGTGCTGCTTTCCCTCCCTCTTTGCTTTTAGCTGCTCTGCTGAGGTTGCATGTGGTGGGTGTGGATGGGGCTGCTCTGATTTCTGGGGGAGGTGATGCCTTATCTCCTTCAGAGCTGAGGGAATTGCCTTTGAACTGGCAGAGTGCCTTGTAATCGCCTACTGAGCCTCGTGGGCTCTCCCTCAAGCAGAACTGGCTGTTTGAGTTGGTAAACACCCTTCTGGAGCAGGTGTTTTCCCTTCGTTTTGGCCAGTTTTCAGCATTCCATAAATCTCAGGGCAGCGCGGAGCTCTGCCTGCTGGAGCTGCCTCGCGTGTGCTGGAGGGGATTACACCAGGTACCAACCCCTCTCTGCTGCCATCAGAAATGCTCTGGTGGGACTGGCCAACACACAGCTGTTCTCTCCCACGCAGCAGGGCGAGATGAGCCCTTTGAAGTCCGTGCTGGGGCTGGCAGCAGCTCCCGAGGCACTCCGGTACCCCCCTCTCCCACTGCCAACTGCTCCTCGGGTTCTCCAGGCCAACAGCTGAGCTGTGATCAGGGCTGAGCATCCTGCAGGGCTGGGGCTTTGCCAGGGGGCAGAGGAGACTCCAGATTCCAGATTGTTCCTGAGCACGGGAGGATTTGGGGACTCTTTCCCCACGTCCCAAGGCGTGATCATCGCCCACCAGCATCCTGCTGCTGGTCACAATAGGGATTGTTCTCCCTGCCTGGGCAGGCTCCTGGTGTTCTGCTGCAGGCTCCTTGATCCTCCTCTTTCTGCAAATATTTGGAACAGATCCTGTTTGTCTGTTTTGACAGTTTGACTCAGCTATTAAACGACAAAAGCGAGCTGGGCCCGGGTTCACCGTGGTTACAAGCAGCTGTACAAGGAGGGGAGCTGAGGGTCGAATTGAGACACGAGGCTGTCTGGGAAAGGTCCTGGCCTCGAGGCTTAGTCCTGGAGCAGGGTTGGATGCAGCAGATCTGCCTGAAGCGTGCAAGGGCATCCCTAACCTTTGCTGGCCATGACACTGCGCAGTCCCGAGGAGAGCTGGTGGTTTTGGAGTGACAAATATGGCATAATTCTGGCTGCTTCCATATTTCCCAAGAGCTTTTCGGTTCCTGGCTCATCCTTGGTCACTTGTGAGGCACACATGCCATAAGTCTCACATCTGTCACTCAGCTCCACGTCCTGGACATGAGGCAAAGACTCTCTTGGCTATAAAGGCTTCCCTCTTTCCTCCCTCCCGAGTTTCCTCTTGGTATCTCTGCCTCTCATTGAGAAGCAGTAGCTCCTTCAAAGAAATGCAAGGAAGCCCATTTGCAGAATTTACAGCTGCTTCCTTGGGCTTGAGTGTCCTGCTCTTTAAGAGCAAGCTTTTAAGCATGTTCTTAAGTGGGAAGATAAGTGGTGTTAGGATCCTTTCATCTTCTGGCTCAGATCAGGCTGGAGATAACTGATAAGGAGATGACAGCCAGGAAGATGCAGAGGCACTTTTGGAGTTAATTCCTACTTTGCAAGGCAGTCTTTAAAGCACATCTCGGGTGGGAACAGAGGCTGGTAAAATAAAGCTGGGCTTTCCCTTCTCAGCATATGTCTTTTCCTCATGTCTGTGAGGCAGCTCCTCTGTGTGTGCCAGCAGAGCCGGCACAGACTGAGCCGGGTTCTCCATTTCTGAGCCCTCCTTCTGCTGCTGACATTCGAGGGAACTTGGCTGGGGCTGTCTCTAGACGCTGTTTCGGCTGGTGATTTCATTTGCACGTTTCTTTCTTTCTTTTTTTTATTATTTCTTTTTTTTTTTTTTTTTTATCTGCAGCAGTCCTTTGCACATTTGAGCTGTGCTTTAAACAGCACGTGATGGGCTGAGATGCATTCCTGTGCCAGGCACCCTCAGCCTCACATGGGTGGGAGGCTCCAGACCCCTCCTGAACAGACTCTGCATTCAGCTCCAGAATTCCTGCCTCAGCCCCTCGTCTGCTGCCCGAAACAGGTGGCAGGCACATGCCCGTGAGGGTCTGTGCTGGGGGTGGTCTTCAAGGTCAGCTGTATCCAGCCCACATTCCTGCTGCATCCCCCCTGCCTCACCTTCTGGCCCAGCTGGTCTTTGGCCACCCGGCCCAGAGGTTGCTGGCCACGTCCACACGCTGCTTGTGGAGAACAAACCGCTTGAAAGCGGGGTGTCTGTGGGCCAAGCCTGCCCCAGCCTGCTGCCTGCTCCTCTGAGGGAACGGGGGAAGAGCTGGGGCAGGTGTCAGGGGCTCCCCAGCACCCCAGGGCACACACACCGTGTGTCCCAGGGCCTGGGCATGGCACCTGTGCAGCCCCAGGGGCTGCTCCCCAGCAGGGCATTGCACAGGCTCCGTGCCAGACCCAGGAGCACAGGTAAAAGTGGAGCTGTTTGAGCCAGGGGGTTCCTTGGCAGGGTTTTGGCACAGCTTTCAGGCGGGCACGATCCAGAGGAGGATCCTCGTGCCCTGAGAAGCCCAGATCCAGGTGCTGCTGTTCATTTTCCAGACGCCTTCTCCTGGTGTGTTACCAGGGACTTCTGCTCCCAGCTCTCTGCGTGGTGCCAGGTCTCTCACAGATGAGCTACAAACCTTCCCACAGCAAGCCCCACGGCTCTGCCCCTCAGGCTCTCTCTGGGGAGCTGCTGCAGCTGGGCAGGGCTGGCCCTGGACCCTGGACAGCCCCAGGAGTGAGCAGAGGCTGCAGCTCCCTCTCGGATCAGCCCCCAGTGCCTCTGCACCTCGCTGTTACTCAGCACTTTTCCCTGACAGGGAATTAAGTAGGATTTCTAGGTCATTGTGGGGCTGTCAGGAGGAATCGTCTCCTGTAGACCTCATTATCAAGGCTCTTTCTGCAATGCCAGACTTCAGAACAATTGCAGCCTGGTTCCCTAAACACTGACTAATGAGACAGAGCTGTTAGCAGCAGTTTGCTAAATAAAGGCTGTTTCTGCCTGAGACAGAATAAAGCCAGACGGGATTTTCTTAGCTGTCTCTCACACAGAAGGTATTTCAAAGGACCCTGATTAAAATAATGAGATAGATGTTGCTCTCGTGGTGGCTGCATGGGGTCAGTGCTCGATGCCAGTGCCAGGTGCTTCCCCACAGCAGGGACTTCAAATAAATGGTGCTCAAGAAACCTGAAATTCTCTCCTTGGTTTCGAGGTACCCTGAGCATCTACCCGAGCTCCCGTGCCTTTGTCCTGCTGTGACAGTGACTTGGTGGGCAGGCTGGCTGCTGGCCTCCCTTCCCTTGGTTGTCACAGGAAGATATTCTGTGATCCCCAGCTTGCAGCAAAGCTTGCCCAGCATTCACACACGTGGCTTTGGGAAGGCAAGGGGTGCAGCAGCTGAGCAGAAGGGACAAGTGTGACAAGTGTATGGCAGCTTTTGAGAGGAGCTGGGGGATTGCAGCCTGCCCAGAGGAGACAGGTGAGATCTCAGCTTGAGACTGAGCAGAAGGGAAGCAGCCCCCAGCTGGGTAGAGGGAAGCCAGGTGACCTCTGTCGATGTGCCTGTAATGAGATTTTTCATCCTACCTCTCTTCCTGTTGTCAGAAGGGCCTGGATTAAAGATAAACTCTGGAGCATGATGGGATGAGTCCTTGCCTCAGGCTGGAGCAGGCACAGGAGGGCTGGGGTGTATTACCTGGCCAGTTTTGTTTGAAGAGGTGCTTTGATGTGGCAATGGGAGTCCATGGAAGGTAAATGGTGTCTAGACAGGTTTTTCTCACTCTCTGTTGTTATCTCTGAAGCAGCAGGAAAGGTGCCAAACAGGCTGAATGGCTCCAGAAGCAGAGATATTTCTAGAAAGATGGAAAATGGTTCTTCAGGAGAATCCAGGACAGCTCTTGCCAGACTCTGATTGAACCTCTTGCAGGTGGAACCTGGATCACTTAATTACAGGTAGAGGCTCCCAAGTGTGAGCAAAAGAGGTCCAGGAGTGTACAGGGAGGATACAAGGAGTTGTAGTTTATTTAACTCCTCAGTCACTCAGTTTTAAGTTTGCCTTTTTAACCCCACAGAAGCATTGTTATAATTATGTTTCCCTGTTTGGTTCATGTTCTGCAGAAATCTGTGGTATAGGCCTTCTTAATAAAAGAAAAAGGATGAGTTGTGAAGGCCCAAAGAGTCCCTATACCCCAGTCATGGAAAGGAGGCAGCAAATAGTGCCTCCCAAGACTGGGGTGAGAGAAGGCCTCTCTCCCACAGGTCCTCCCAGTCAGATGTTAATGTATTGTTAAGTTTGTTTTCCCATTGGATTACTGATGTCACCCCAGTTCAGCCCATTTACCCTACAGAAATCTTCCCTAAAATGTTCTCCCATCCCTTAATCCCCATTTGTCTCAGTTTGGTGCTGTTCTCCACCCCTCTTTTCCCATTTGTTGTTCCCTGCCCCTAGCCCTGCCTCTGCACCATTTTTCCCTGTGTGCACTGGCCCTTGACCCTCAGATCCTGCCCTGTTTCCTGCTGTATCATCCTGGATCCTCAACCCAAGTTTGTGTTTTGTCCCTGGGCTGCTTTGAGGTGCGGATCAATAAACCCTGTCAGAGCTCTGCACCACAGACCCTCTTGGTCGAAAGCAATCCGTGGTGTGTGTGTGGTCTGTGTGGCTGCTCTGTGCCCACACCTTCACCTGGGGACACTTGGGAAGGTAGCAGCATTCACCACGCTGCTCCACAGGAGATGCCCGGTGTGTTTCCATGAGCTGGCACTGCAGGGAGCTCCAGGAGAGCTCCATTGACCACTGCTGTGGCCGGCAGCTGGGGAATCCAGGACAATCCAGTCGATTTTGGCAGCAGCAGAGTGCTGAGAGAAGAACCCCTGGGAGGGTGGAGGAGCTGGCCTGTGTGCCCAGTGAGTGCTGCAGTGGTGGGGCTGGGGCTGTGGGAGGGAAGGGGAAGGCAGGCTGGGATCTGGAGGCACTTGTGGCTGGCTGGCAAGCGCTGCTCTCAGCGCTGCCTCTGATATGCCATCTCCCCCGGCGATTGGGAGGGGAAGTGGAGACTGGATTCAAATGCCTATTGTCTGTCCTTCAGCTGGGAGCAGAGCCAGGAGAGAGAGGCGCTGGCAGCATCTGATACAGGGGGCAGATGTGAAGGGAAGCACACTCATCCGTGAAACGCTGGTGCTGGCATTTTCAAAGGAGCCTCAAAGGTTAAGTGCCACGTGCTGGAATGCGTACACGAAGGTCAGGAGAGAAATCCGGGGCTCCTGGGATCCCTGCAGGGCTGGGGGAGCTTTTTGCAGGCAGCTCTTGCCACAGGGATGAGGTCTTGAGCAGCATCTGTGTGCTGTCTGGGCTCCTGCTGCCCTGGGCCCCAGCTGGTTCAGCGTGGCTGTGAGGAGGGCAAAGCCACACTGTGCCAGGTTTGGCGTCACCTGGGAAGCCTCAGAGGAGCTCAGGTGAGCTCAGCCCGGCTCCCCTGTCCTGTAGGCAGCTGCCAGGTTGTGTGAGCTGAGGTTTCCCAGCCCTGCCTGTCCTCTCCCTCTGCCAGAGCAGGGCTCAGCCACAGGTTTCGAGCAGAGGTGGAAACTTGGCACCGAGGCATGGAGCAGCCAAGAGCCCAGCTTGCTCCTCTGTGTCAGGGCTGGCTTCTGTACTGCTGTGGGGAGTGCAAATATGTTCCCAATCTGTTTGCTTTGCTGACATGACTCCAAGACACACAGGGAACAGATACACTGACCAAGAAGAGGCCATTGTTACAGGGACCTTCCTGACTGTGCCTCTGCTGTGCATCCCCAGCATCCACAGAGCTCAATCCTCCCGGGTCCCCCAGCCTGAGCTGCACATCAGCACAGAGCAGCCAAGGGTTTGCTCCTGCTTGACTCAATTTGTCCACCCGTGTGCCCTGATCTGGCTTTTTGATTTCTGTGCTGATCCCTGGCAGGCAGGTATTAAATCAAGTTGTAGATAAAAGGAATTACAAGCGTTGCCTCCCTGAGAAGAGCCCAGACATCCAGTGACACATTGCTAATTGCAGCCAGGCAGAGATAGCAGTGCTGGAGGCTGAGCAGCCAGGAGCCAGGGACTGATGGACAGGTTGGGGTTTTGGCCAAGGAAGAATGGAGGCCCCAAGAAAAGCAAAGAAGAGGAAGGGAGTTACCTCATTTGTTTCCAGCAGGGTTGTCCTCTGAGAGGTATTTCCTTAAGGTTTATATAGTCCGAATTTAGTCGCAACTTTTATGAACAATAAAGACTTCCATGGTTTCCCTTGGAGGAACTGGAACGAATCCAAATAGATTTTAGTCCTGAGAAGCAGATCCTGTTATTAATGTCAGCCTAATCATTTCTTTCAATCTCCTTCCCAACCTTTTTTACCATTCATGCTGCTAAAGCCTCCAGGCAAGTTACCAAGTCCAGTCTACCACTTTTAGCTGTTTCTGGCTTTGTAGCCTCCCCTGGCTTTTTGAGGGTGTTTAATCTGAGGGGTGGGGACTGTCCCTGTGCCTCAGGAGAGAGCTGGCAGTGTGACACACGAAGCCCAGAGATGGCAGGACAGTGGCACAGAGCTGAGCTGAACCAGGGAACAGCACGTGCTGCTGGGCCCGTGTCTCCCTGGGAAAAGGGCCTCTGACCAGCACTCAACTGGGAGCACTCGGCTGAGAAAATTCTCTGCTAAAAATAGCAGCAGATGATGTTTAAGGAGAAAAACAAGTCAGGGTCTGGGAGAAGTTGGTTCCCAGATATGTGGCTAATTCAACTCCCCCAGGACAAGTAATCTTTTAACCCCTCCGTGTCAAGTCTCGTTTCTGCTCTATTAAACAGACTTGCCCTGGTCAGGAATCCAGGCTGGGATGAGCCAGGATGGGTTTTGTCCTCTTTGCTCTGACACAGCATTACTCCCTTCCCTCTCCCCTTGCTCATTTATACTGGCATCTTCCTAATAGCTCTGTGTGTCACGCTTTTCATCTTTATCTGTCTGTGACTTCACTTGGGCTCCCTTTAATTCCCCGGTGCACTTCCTAAGAAAATAATCTCCCCTGAACCCTGCGGCGCTTCTCCCCGCGCAGGTTGGCAGCCCGTGCTTGCTCAGGCTGATGTTAACAAGGGAAATCTTTTCAGATCTGCTCCTGTGATCCAGGGCTGCTCCTAAAATCACATCTCTGGGCCTCGCTGAGCGCCTTTCCCCCCTTGTGGGGCTGCATCCTTTGTTCTGACAGATTCGCTGCAGAGCTTCAAAGCTGGCGGGGGCCGGCCGCAGCTCTCCCGCCTGGAATGATGGCAGTGGGATCGCTGTGAGCTCTTGGTCTGCTTACAGGCAGCTGGGGATGTTCCCTGGGTGCCTGCAGCCAGGCTCCTGCAGCGTTCATTTGTTCGTGTTCTGTACAGCGCATTAGCGAGACAATTGCGGTTTGTACCCGGGGCTAGAATTATATGCACGCGGAAAAAAAAGGTAAAAATTACACTGTAAAATCGGAGGAAATGTTCTTAAAACGAGAGCTGCTTTCAGTCTTGTCATAAATGATTTCTCTCTGTGCTTGCTCACGCCCTCTCCTGTTCCCTTCTCCAGCCTACTCCTGGCTCTTGGCTCTGATGACTGCTGCTCTCTTCCCAACTCCCATTTTCCACAGGAAGATGACATGGTTGGTCTTCAATAAGCAGAACCTCGGATCCGTGTTCTGCTGGTCAAGCTCTAGGCTGGAGGAGAAGGGAGGATCAGGAGATTAGAGTCACAGACAGAGGAATAGAGGATTATAGGCTAAACCCCTGCAAGTCTCTGTATTGATGGTTGGGACACAGCCAGACACTAAGGAGCACTGCAAAGCCTGGTGCTGATAGCATATCCGCTTATTTCCTGTCTTTGCATTGCAGGCAGCTTCTGAGATGTGTGTCCTCATCAAAAGCCAGGGTCAGGCAGGTGCTGAGCATCCCAGCTCCCAGAGAAGTCAAATACCTGCTGAGATCAAGTCTGTGCCTCGGCTGGCGCTCAGCCTGGAAAACGTCACCGTGGCTTCTGAGATGCTCAGCAATCCTTGAGTCAAATTCCTACATGAGCCAAAAATAAAGGAACTTGCCCCTCTTCCTGCTGCAGTTCACTCCCTCTCCCTGACACTGGCCATAGATCCCTGTCACGTCTCGCTGACCCCACTCTGTCCTGGATTTTGTCCCTCAGCATCTGTCTGCTGCCAGGAGAGTCCTGCTGGCAGGAAGGGAGAGGACAGCAAGAACACCATTGCCCCTGGCTCTTGTGATAGTTATCTGCTGGTTCCCTCCCACTTTGCACTAATTTGGTACCAGCATCTGCCACTTTGGGGAGGAAGGGGACTTACTGAAGTGAGAAATAACGTAGGATGTGCCTGCATGGCAGTTCCTAGGGCTGGCTGAGGAAACAATGGAAGGCAAGTGGGAATAGGCAAGGAAGGGTTGGTTTCAACTCTGCCCTGTGCAAAAGTTCCCACTGCTCTCCAGTGCTCACCATCTCTGTTCTGGGATTTGCTGCTGCCAGGCATTCTCATCTGGTAAGCAGGTCACAGAGTGGCATATCCACTGCTGCCTGAGATAGCATGTGCCTTTGCTCTTCCTGTGATTTCCATTCCTCGTTTTTTTCCTCCAGTGAACTGGAACAGTGCATCCTTACTGAGCTACAGGGGACGCTGGCTGTGGAGGGACTAAGGCTCAGCTGAGAAATGTACAGCACTGGGGCAGATGGAAATGATGAGGGGAAACGCTGCACGGGAGACCCTCGGCTTCCTCAGGGCTCCAGGGGCCCGGCCAGCTGCATCCCTGGGGTCTTCATGCCCTAAAGCAGAGGTGGGGATGAGCTGCCCTCCTGGCATCCCCTCATGTCCCATTTTTTGCACTGATTTCCCTGGTGTTGGCTGCGAGCCAGCCCAGTTTGGAGGTGTAATTAGGCTGCCCATTTTTTAATGAAAATGGCAAGGCCAGCACTGAGCACATCCTGGCTGGTTCCATGCATTCCTGGCCAAGTGATCTGGATTTCTCCTCTGTTTTTTTGCCAAACCCTTGGTGCAGCTGTAAGGAGAAGCTCTCCTCCCTCAGAACCACACAGCAAGGCCACCTGCCCCTGTTTTTCCCTCCTGGAGACTCAGCCTAACACTGGTAGCCCAAAGCCTCTGTGTGAGGGACTTGACCCCAGAGGCCATCAGCAAAGGCAAAGAAATGGTCTGGGCAGGACTTAATCCCCTGGCAGAAGCTCCATGCCCTATTCCCTGTTGCTCACACAAGAGAAATAAGATTTTCAGTTCAGCCTTAGGTTTGTTGGGAAGGAAGAAGCAATTCAGGAACGTGGGGAATGGTAATAACATCTTTCCTGTTCATGTTTCCTTTCTGTTCCCCCTCTACTACCTTCATCCCTGATTCTGAGGGGCAAATTCCAACCCTATCCATCTTCTCTCTGAGCTGAAGTTGGCCTGAAGTATATTCCAGAAAGAGATGCAATCTGACATGCTGGAAACTCTGGAGCCCTTGCTGCTTCCATCCTAATCCCTTTTAAGTATTGGGTATTAGTCATCCACACAAATATTGCTTCCTTCCCGACTCGCACGTACAGTCAGTCCTCTCCAGGAGAAGAGCCAGAACCCAGGGGATGAGCCTGGGAAAACAGGAGAGCTAGGCCCAGATCAGGCCCAGATTAAGATGTTGGGCAAGGCTTGTACAGCCACATCTGCAGGGGATGAAGTGTAGTATAAATGCAGTATAAATGTCCATCTTCTCCTGGATGGCAGCAGCATGAAGGTCCCTTGGTGGGGCTGGTACCTCCAGCCACCTCTGTTGGGACAGAGGAAACCTCATTTTAATGAAATAGGGTAATTTCTGTGAAGGTGCTGATCCTGCAGGACCTCAGCATCTCATCTCTACCCCCGCTGTAATGCCACAGCGAGTGAAGGTTGTGAAACTCTGAGCTGCAGAAGCCCTGCTCAGACGGTGGTTTGAGAGAGTCTGCCTGCAGCTGCACCCCAACGTGATGAAACCATCGGGGAAACCATCAGAAAGCTCTGTGTGGTCTTCCCAGGCAACACCTACACTTCCCTGCCTGCCTGGGAGACAGGAGGAATGTTTGGCTGCAGAAGGAGCTGCTTTGCAGAGAGGCTTTTGACCTAAGAGGGTTCCATATCTCCTTGGGAGCAGCCTGTTCCTCAGGGTGGGTGTGCTTTGCTGTCTGGTTAGGAGATGGAACAGTAAATCCTCCTGTCCAAAGGGGAAAAAAAAAAAAAAAAAAAGACAAAAAGAAAAGAAAAACAAGAAAAGAAGGAGGAAAGAAAAAAAAAAAAACCTAAAAAAGCAAAGGAAAAAGAAAAGGAAGAAAAAAGCCTGTGTGCGTGGCCTGGGTGTTAATGAGCCCTCTCTGCAGCAAATGCAGTCAGGTCTTTAAGGTCCCAGTTTAAGTCAGGAGATTTAAATCAGGAGATTTAAACAGGTTAAGATTTCATTCCAGAACTGCACGTACCCTGTTTGAAGTCAGGCATCTCCTCACCTTCCGTACTGGTGAGGAAGAGTGAATTAAGGGCAAAATCCCAAGGTTTTACACCTTCAGATGAGTGCAGATAGCTGGTGGTGTTCCACACAGCTTCATCCTGTGGGGCCCTGCTCCTGCTGGGACCACCAGAGAACCCCTCACAATCAGCATTTCACACGAGTGCCACGAGTGAGCTCCCCAAGAGAGGAGGAGAGCAAAGCCCAGAGTGATGTGGATGCCAAACACTGCTCTGCAAGGCTGCATTTGCCTTCTCTGGGTTAATCTGCCTCGAGTTCCCTGCCCGGGCGGGCACATCTCTGTTGGAGGTGTCTATCAGAGAGCTGGCACCCTTTTAGCAGAGCAGTACAAGCCATGCATCTTAAAATAAGTCATGCTGGTTTATGATAGCTGGTAAAAATAAAGCCTTACTCGCACAAGCAGCTATAACAGCACAGAGGATTTACGACTGAGTGGGTTTTTTCCAGGGTGGGCTGGCCACAGTCTGGTGATGGCCTTTTTATAACTGTTATCAGCTCCCACACAGACCAGGTCCATCTGTTACTTAATTTGAACGGAGACACTCCTAAGCTTTTGTTCACTAATCTCTCGCTGCACTCTACATTGTTCTCCAGCAGGGCAGCCCACCCCAGAGTCAAGGCTGAGCTCAGGGAGGTGCCATGGAAAAATGGAATAAAAAAAGGCACGTGGCTCGCTGGGGTCACTGGGCAAATACAGCCCATCCACCTGCCTGCTCCCTCCTCTCAGCTCCAGGGGCTTTCAGCCTGACACTCGGGGGCCAGAGCAAACACAGCACCAGCTCCTTGGGCTGGAGGAAAGGAGTGGAAGTTAAGACTGAGTGCTACAAAACATTTATTCACTGTTTATAAATCCAGTCTTTATCTGGCACAAGTGCATTTGCTATTCCCAAAGTTTGACACAAAGACACTTGGACAAAGAAAGCCCAAAAAACTTCACCAAAGAGTGCTTAAAATGCTCTTGTCTCTCATTCCTGTGCCACGCTGTGTTGTCTGTCCTGCACCACCTGGCACAAGTCGGATTGTGGAGTTGCAACGAGACGCGCTGGGAATAGAGAAGAGGGGGATAAAGAGCCTGCAGAGCTGGGAGACAAAAGGATGGATATTTCCAGGCAGATGGTCAGATGTTCCTGAAAGGGTTTATGGTGATTTTCGCAAAATAAGCTGAGGGCAGGAACACAGCCTCCCCTCTCCTTGTCTTATCCAGTCCAGCTCAGCTTCCTCTGCCTCCAGAGGGAGGTTTCCCACAGATTTCCCAATCAGCTTCCCCTGTGCTGCACACACCCCCCCCGAGAGGCAGGGCCAGCCCTGGGGTCAGCCTGGCTGCCCTTCCCAGCACCCCTGTGCTGCTCTGTGCCTGGGCTGTGCTGTCCTTGTCACCTCCAGTCCTCGGATGGATGATGGATGGATGGATGGATGGATGGATGGATGGATGGATGGATGATGGATGGATGAATAATGGATGGATGGATGGATGGATGGATGGATGGATGATGGATGGATGGATGGATGGATGATGGATGGATGGATGATGGATGGATGGATGGATGGATGGATGGATGGATGGATGATGGATGGATGAATAATGGATGGATGGATGGATGGATGATGGATGGATGAATAATGGATGGATGGATGGATGGATAGATGGATGGATGATGGATGGATGGATGGATGGATGGATGATGGATGATGGATGGATGGATGGGTGGATGGATGGATGATGGATGGATGGATGGATGGATGGATGATGGATGGATGGATGGATGAATGGATGGAGGGATGGATGGTGGATGGATGGATGGATGGATGGATGGATGATGGATGGATGGATGATGGATGATGGATGGATGGATGATGGATGGATGGATGGATGATGGATGGATGGATGACGGATGGATGATGGATGGATGGATGATGGATGATGGATGGATGGATGATGGATGGATGGATGGATGATGGATGGATGGATGACGGATGGATGATGGATGGATGGATGATGGATGATGGATGGATGGATGGATGGATGGATGGATGATGGATGGATGGATGACGGATGGATGATGGATGGATGGATGATGGATGATGGATGGATGGATGATGGATGGATGGATGGATGGATGCTCCAGGGGCACCTCCAGACGGGCAGCCCTGAGGGTGCTGACCTGCAGAGGGTTCAGCTGCCACGTTTGAACACCCCACAGCACATCACTCCCTCCTGCTGCACCGCGTAACCCCCCGAAAGCCGAGATGCTTAACAAGGCGTGTGGTTTATCGCAGCGTTCCCACATGGCTTAGGCGTGCTTTGAATTGCAAATCAAGCAAGGGCTTAGTGATGATGGACACCTCGAGCAAGACATATTTTTGTTGCTTTGGTGGGCAGGTGTTTAAATACAGCTGCGTGGTTTTGTACTGCCTGTGCCTGACAGTGCATTAACTAAAATTACCGTATCAAATAACGGCGAGCGTGGCATCGAGCGAGGCTGCAGCACAGGATGCTGCCAGAGACTTCTCCCAAACTCTCTCCTGGTCATCTTCTCACTTTCTCTATAACACAATACCTCACCTCCTCTTCAAATTTCTGCCTAGAGCTTTCAAACAGACATCGGGATGGAAGGAGATGGAAGGTCAAGCTTGGCTTTGAACAGTAGAAAGGAGAGTCAACACACAAAGTCGCCTATAAAGCTACTTTTTTTCCTTCAGTATAGCATTTTAAAATGATTCAGATACCATGAGTCACAGTAACAAGCATGGGCTGGATCTGAAAAAAAAAAAAAAGAAAAGTGCCATAAGAATATGCTATAGACTTCAGTGCCTTGTCCTGGATTCTATTTTGGAGAACTGATGACATTTGGGATTCAACCATATGTCTGGCTGAGTCTGCAGCACATACAGATCTGGTAGGTATTTGGGGGGTTAGAACATGCAGATCTGGTAGGATTTGGGATTTTGCAGCCTATAGAGACCTGGTAGGAACTGGGAGATGCAGCACATATGGATCTGGTGGGGATTCAGGGATGTGGAACATACGGCTGTGGTGGGTGCCTGTGCTGTGGCACACATGCTGCTCTGGAGAGGGAATGCAATTCCAGCTGTTCTCCAAACCCTGGGTGCTGAGGCCTTTTGAAGTGAGATTTACATAACACAAACCCTTTGCTGCTTATTTGTGCTGGGCTGGAAGGAGCCTAAAGGAACACCTTTTAGAAGGTGGTTTAAGCACTAATGATAATTTAACACAAAACAAAACCAAGAGACAACCCTTGCCAGCAAAGCAAGGTTCTAGAAAGGCAATCCTCTCTTGCTGTACAGTCTGTATGGTCAGTTCAGGTTTTTGTTTTGCTTTGCTGTCACCTTCTTTTAATTTAGAACATGCTACTTGCAGTATTCTGCCACACAGAGAGGAATAAATCTGCCTCAGCAGTGATTTAAGCAGCCACATTGATCTCTGCCCACGGTCAATACACGTAATAATGTCAGAACCTCTCACACAGTCTCCAAGGACTCAGCTTCTGTCTAAAATTTGTTGTCATCCTGCTTTGTGCCTGAGGGATAGACCTGAATCTCTTGTGCTTAGTGGGTGAGAAAAAGCCTGCTGTGAGCAGTTTCTGAGAAATGAGCTGGGGCTGGAGTCTGACGGAGTCCCGCTGTCCTGGAGTGAATATTTCTAGAGCTCCTTCAGAGCCACACAACTCTCTGGTTTTACTGTCCCCACCTTCAGCTGAATAGAGATTCTAACTACAGCAGATGTGGGACTGTTGCCATGTCTATTTGATGGGACAGCATTCTTTCAGAAAAAGAAACTGTGCAAGCAAGAATCTGTAACAAAACTAAAACTGGTCCAGAGCAGGCCAGCCAGCATCCCCTCAGAGCAGCTGAGTGCTGAGGCCTGCGCTCTCAATTCAGTTCTTGGTTCCAGAAGCAGTAATCTCACACCAAGGGACTCAAATGCCACGTTTCACCATTGTTGGAAACATGTCTGAAGATTTCAAAAGAATTTTCCCAAAATTGTGCCTTGTCTTCTGGGGATTAGCAGCTTCCCATGCTCTGGGGTTTTTTTGGGATCAGTGGAATCTGTTCATGCTCCCGAGGATCAGAGCCCCAGACAGAACACAGGTCAAGGGACTTTTTACAAGAGCACATAGTGACAGGAAAAGGGGGAATGGATTCCAGCTGACAGAGAACAGGAATAGATTGGATATTAGGGCAAATTCCTCCCTGTGAGGGTGGGGAGGCCCTGGCACAGGGTGCTTAGGAAGCTGTGGCTGCCCCTGGATCCCTGGAAGTGTCCAAGGCCAGGCTGGAGCAACCTGGGACAGTGGAAGGGAACCATGGCAGGGGTGGGACTGGAGAATCTTTAAGGTCCCTTCCAACCCAAACCATTTCATGGTTCCGTGATGAACAGAGGGAAGGGGAAGAGTTGGCATCATCTGGCACAACTCACTGCTTTCAGAGGGAAGGTCTGGAAGCAGCAACTCCCATGAAAATGGACTCTGCTTCAAAACAGACTTGCAGAAATTACTGCTTAGACCAGCTCCTGGCTGGAGAGAACCAAAGGCCAGAGCTCTGTCAGCTCAGTTCAGCATTGGATTTCCCCCAAATGCTGCATGACCATCTCCAGTGCAGAAGGGGGAAGGGTGGAAAAGTCCTGCTAGGAGCAGTTTTGTCTGGGCCAGCTATTAGTTAACATCAGCCAGTGGTTTTTGTGTGAGAAACAATGATTTTGGACAAAGGCAGCTTTCTAAACCTTGACAGATGCCAGCTCACCCTGGTGGTCTTTGGGGTACCAGCACTGGGGCTCCCAGGAAAGTGTCAGCATTTAACAAACAACGAGGGATAGGAACATTTCAACATTGCTGGAAGGATTTGGGGTGTTAAAGAACCTCAGGCTTTTAGTGGGAGTGACTTTGCAGCTCCTGGGTGTTTCTCAGGCTGCCTTGCCACTCCACCAGAGGGATGTTGTCCCTGCACTGTCAATCTCTGCCCAAAAGCTTTTCCCTCTGAAAGCCAGCACAGGAGTTTCCAGCTGTGTCATGATGCTGGAGATCATTTCTTCCTCCACATCTCCTTTCAGCTGCCTTTTCTGCTTTCTATCCATGTTTATTATGGCTTTTTACTCTTAACCTTTAGCTAAATCCCATGTCCCTGGGGCAGTGTTTTCCATCATTTTTTAACCTGCAGTTTGATCAATGCCCAGCGAGCTCAGTGGGCATCTCCTTTAGATTTCCACAAACTTCTGATGGGATTTGTCACAGCAGAGCTGCAGGCCCCTGCAGCTGATTATTTTGGCACTGATTGTAGCATGGAAGCTCCTCCTGTCAGGGCTTTGGAGCAGCCTGGTTTGGCAGCACCATGCTCTGCCTGGGAGAAGGAGAACCAGATCACCAGTTCCACAACATCCTCTGTCTGCTTCACTTTCCTCTTGCAGGGAACTCCCTGCTTGTTTCCCTGTCCCTCTGGAGAGTTGTTGGTGAATTGGGCATCCAGCAGAGCGTGAGTGCTGTTGATACCTGCTCTGGTGGAGTGCACAGCAGAAGGGACATGGAAGGCAGATTATTCAAACTAAATTAATCTGCAAAAGAGGGAGGATGACTGGATTAATTGGGAATGCTTTGGTGCTCAGAGCAGGATGGGAACGAGCGAGTTTGTGTTGTAGGGAGCCTCACAGCGTTGCATGGCTGAGCTTTCTCCCCAGAGTGGGTCTGTGGCTCTACCCAAGGAGCTGAACTCCTGTTTTCTCCTGAATCACAGTCCTCTTGTGATTTACTGCCTCACATTTTACATTACCACACTTGCAGTACTTTCCAATGTAATCAGCATTTGTCAGAGGCCAGGCCTGGCCCATTCCATCTCCCAGGAACTGACCTGACCTCTGGAGCTTGGTCTGCTTCCTGTCTTCTCCTGACCATCAAGTTAATTTTCAAAATGAAACTTTCACTCCTGCCTGAGCACAGTTCCTTTACCATCTAAACAAGCACAAGGAAATGGCTCATGCTGGCACTGCCTTTGTGCCATTATGTTAATCCTCTTTAATTGCTACTTCTAACAATTATATTTTCCTGTATTTACACCACAACTCCTAAATAAACTCAGTCCTGCTGGAGCTGTGCTGGTAGCCAGGAAGAGTTTTTGTCTGGGGAAGTCAGTCCTCGGAGCTGGCCAGGATGATTTCTCAGCAGGCAGCCTGTTCCTAGCTGGGTGACTTATGAGCTGTGCTATTTCTTATTACCTTCTGTTTGTTTTTCCAGGCTGCAAACTCTTGGCTGTGGAGCTGACATCCAGCAACACCAAGCCCGTGGTGCAGGAATTCCAAAGTGAGTGCTGCCTGTGCTGCATCAGGCCAAACAATGGAGGAGAATTTGGCTCACTGGTCACTGGTTCCTTAGGACTATGAGAGCCTGGGATTCAGAGAAGTGCCTAAGAATGTGTCTGTATCCCCCTTTTTTAAATGGTTTGTCGAGGCCCTCTGCAAGCCACCAGCACTGCAAAGTCTCTGCCTAAGTGCTTTTTTGAACTGGGTCCCAAAAGAAGGAAAAGCAGTTGCCTTGCAATTAATACACAGAGAGAGAAATTTGTGCAGACGTGCCCTGGGGCACTGGGGAGGCTCCTCAGCCCTGCTGAGGTTCTGCAGGGAAGATGGGACGCCAGTGGCAGCTGCAGAGGGGCAGGGTTTGCTGGGTTTATCCCCAGAGGTCACTGTCCCAGGGAGATGCTGCATCCCTGACTCACAGTGTGGCTCTGCCCAGCAGCAGGACAGGGCTGGGCGCTCACCCTCACCAAAGGTTTTGTTTGCCATAAGCCCCAGCCTGCAGAGAACAGAGTGTTCATTTCTCTCCAAAGCTGATATCTGCTGGACTATTATTTTTGCTGGCCAAAATCCATCTTCCAATAGCTCCTGGAACCCAGCAGCGTTTCTGTTTGTGAGGCAGATGAAAGAGAAGGCTCTGCTTTGTGGGCAGCATCTCCTAATAAAACACTGAGTGAGAGTGCTCAAAGCAGAGCAAAAACACAGCTGCTTCCTATTAATCTGGATTGCCTCCATTTCTCCTGCTAGGTGTTGAGCTGTCCTGCATCATTAAATCCACGGTGACACCAGATCCCAGAATTGAGTGGAAGAAAATCCGAAATGGAGAAACCTCTTATGTGTTTTTCGAAAACAAAATGCAGGGTATGAAGATTCCTTGTTTTCAGATTTCCAAAACAGCTTTCCAAACAGATTTCAGAAACAGTACAATGGGGAACAAACAAGCCTGTTAGAGGCAGGAGCTCTGGCTGTCTGGCTGCTTTCTTCTGGAACAGAGCTCAGCAGCTGAAGTGCAGGATGGAGAGAGAACGGGATGTTTTTTCCTCCCTGCCTCATTATTGACAGGTCACAGTAGGGAGCTGGAGCGAGATCCTGCCTAGGAGTTATTTTTTGGGTAAGAAAAGAACGATGTAGCCTCCCTTTTGTGGGTCCCAGCATGGTCACTGGGTGTGACCTCTCCTGTCTTTCCACAGAACATCTGAGGGCTCCCCCTGGGATCTGTGTGTCCAGCTGCCAGTGCTCTCTGCTGAGGCAGCACAGGGATGTGCAGCATCCTGGGAGCATTAGGAGATAGGAGATAGGAGAACTCCAGTGCCAGTAGGGCTTGAGTCCATCTGGAATTACTCCAGCACCTCAGATGGGACCAAGAGCCACATCCAAATGAATCTTCCAAAGGAGGCAAGACCTGAGGCTGTCTTGGAAGTTCGATTTTGCCACAGTTTTTGAGGTTTGGAGTGATGCTTTCCAGTTCATCCTCTTACATGGTTGGCAGCTTTGCTTTCCTTTGGGGCTTTCAAGGATTGAGTTCCTTTGACTCCAGAAAAGAGTCTGAGATCAGCCACTTAATTTATACACCCAAAACGAGTCTGGTGTTTCGTCTTGAGTCATTAGCCTTGATTACCCTGCTTTTTTCCTCTCTCTTTCCTGTGTGGCAGGAGACTTTGCCACACGGGCAGAGATTCTGAGCAGGACGTCCCTGGTGATTAAGAACACCACGAGGATGGACACGGCCACGTACCGCTGCGAGGTGGCCGCGCCCTCTGACACCAAAACCATCGATGAGATCAACATCCAGCTCACAGTCCAAGGTATCAAACCCACAACCTCTGCAACGGGGAGCTGTGGGATCTCCAAAGTCCAAACTGCGCCACTCTGGGGATTTAAAAGCAGCTGGGAATAATGGGAAGTTTGGATGGTTTTGCCTAAGAAAGCGCAGAATTCAGGAATGATTTAATGCCACTCACCTGGTTTGTGTCTTCCCACAGTGAAACCCATGACCCCCAGATGCTCTGTGCCTAAAGCTGTCCCTGTTGGCAAGTCAGCCTCTCTTCACTGCCATGAGAACGAAGGTTTCCCCAAATCCACCTACAGCTGGTACCGCAACAGCGAACCTCTGTCACCCGACAGCAAATCCAGCACCAAGTCCCACAACTCCTCCTACACCCTGAACCCTGCCACAGGCACTCTGGTAATGCCCTGACAGATCTGATCAAGCCTTGTTTGGCTGGACAGGTTATCTTTAATCGCTTGTAAATTCAGAAAAACATTGCCTGGCTTTCAAGGAAGGGATAATTTAAAGAGGGTGAGGTGTGCCAGGGTCTGGGAGAGGGAAGATTGATGGAAGAAGATATTAGCAGAGATGCATTTTTATCCACGTTTTTATACCCTCACAGTGCCTTGTTTCTCATGTCACATCCCTTCCCTTTGTCCCTTTTCCCTCCCCAGGTTTTCCACGCCGTGCACAAAGGTGACACAGGTCGCTACTCCTGCATAGCAACAAACGATGCTGGCTTTGCCAAGTGTGAGGAGCAGGAGATGGAAGTCTGTGAGTGGCTCTCTGTAGAGTTTTCATCAATGCTGGTTGATTTATCACCATAAATGAATTGCCATCACCATCAGGGAATGAGGGGGGACATCCCACAGCGTTAAGTCTTCCCTGCTTTCTCATAGCCCCAAACATAAGGAGGTAAAAATAATCTGAAAATGCAGGGAAACGTCAGATCATTAACAGATTGAATCTTGTAGTCAGGGACTCACCAGTTCCCTGTGAACTACTGCTTCAAATACTTGAGAGATGGTATTTTAGTGTGTGTGTGAGGCTGGAATGTTGCTGCTGCCCTAAAGAAACACTGGGTGCTGGTGTCTGTCTTTGCCAGATGACCTCAATATCGGAGGGATAATCGGGGGAGTCCTGGTGGTCCTCGCAGTCCTGGTGCTCATCACCCTTGGGATCTGCTGTGCCTACAGAAGGGGATACTTTGCAAATGGCAAAGAGAGTGGGGAAAGGTAAGCTGGGCTGCTTGGACAAGTCCCTCAGGTAGCGTGGAGGAGTCTGAAGGGCACCAAAAATTAGTGGCTTAAAGGAATTTCAGTGCCTAATTCCCCACAAAAGTCCACAGGCTAAGCCAGTCCTTGAGGCATCCAATACCCTGCTGTAAAACCCTGCAGCATCCAAATTCATTTCATGGAATCCTCACAGAATCCCAAAGTGAATTTGGACCTTAAAGGTCTTCCAGCTCCAATCCCTGCCATGAACAGGGACATTTTTCACTAGACCAGGCTGCTCAGAGCCCCATCCAAACAAGCCTTGGACACTTCCAGGAATGGATGGCACTTTCCTAGGGTAGCACTGTGGTGTGGATGAGAGCTGTGCTCTGATATCCTCATCCTTTGCATAAGAAAGGGGGCCCAGCACAATTCAATGCCTGCAGGTGTTTGTCCAGTAGCTCCTGGGCTGTTGGCAAAATCAGGGCCAGGGTTTAATGATCACAGCTCCTGCACAATTAGTCTGAAGCATCAGGACATGCAGAGGGAATGGATGCAGCAGAGCAGGCTCTCCACAGGAAGTCTCAGTAGTTGTGAGGACCTAAATTTGGGATGAAAAACAGCCATTCTAGAGCGCTCATGAAAATGTTAAAAACAACAGCATTAGCATCAGAGACAAGCCTCGATGTCCTCACAGAGTCTGGAGAGGAGATAATATATGCAAAGCCAAGATTCTCACCAGATCGATTTGTTCTGTGCTAAATGTTGCTTTTCAGCACAAGTCCTGTCTTGTTTTTCTCTCTGTTTCGTTTGTTTTTCAGAAAAAAGCTCTCAATATCCCATTTAAATGCAGCTGAGGGTTGGCATACACTGGACTTGACAGTCGTGTATAAATCCTGAGCTCCTGTGGGATTGCAAACAAGTGGCGTTTCCTTATAACTAAGAAAAATGCTGAAGGCTTCTGGCAGTGAAGGATTAAAATGAACTTTATAATTGCCACAGGAAACAGAGCAGGAGGCACAGAAAGGCAGTGACAGGCACCAGAGCAGGAGAGCCCAGGAAAGAATCAGTTTATCTCTTTGCAGAGTCTTAGGGAAACACACAGCAATCTTTTCACCCCGTGCTGAAGGGGAATTTAGACAGAATCCCAGTGATGGTAAATGATGGAATAAACACAGACCTCTCATTTGAGAAACAAACTGGGTTTCTCTCTGCTTGCTTCTCACTCAGCTCCTCCTCATTTCTGTCTCTCCCAGCACCTCCCCTCCAAAATCCTGCAATCTTCCTGTCCCAGAAATGAGATTTTTCCCTTTCTTTCAGCTACAAGTCTCCAGCAAAGCCTGATGGCGTTAACTATATCCGGACAGATGATGAGGTAACAAGAAATGATTTGCATTTACCATCTCTGTCAGGAGAGGAAGAGGGTGGGCAGAGGACGAGGCGCTTTTCGGGCCCACAGACTTTGTGAGAGTGGGCTCCACTCCGAAGCAGGGCTGGGGAACAGAGGGAAAACAGAAGGGTGAAGGCTGAGTCATTTCCCTAGAAATGATGAACAGTTTAAGTTGCCTGAAGTGACTGATGCCAGGAGCTATCAGAGGCAGCTCTGAGTTCTCTCATGGCCTGACCCCCTTAGGATGAGTTTCATTGGATTAAGTGGGCAGGACGTGATGCTTTTACAAGAGAAGTTGTATTTTGGGATTTGAGTAGATCACTGAGCTTAAGACCAGAAGAAGCCTCTCCCATTAGCAGAGACACTGAGGGAATGAGAAAGTCCCTGCCACACCTTGGTGTGTGAGGAGGACGGAGGAGGAGCACCTGGCCAGTGGAACTGGTGCCTCCCTCTCCCTCCCAGTGGGAAATGGGAGCTGCCTGGGCAGAATCCTCATGGTTACAAAGCTTGGATCTGCCTTTTGGGGGCAGCAGGAACAGAGAGCTGCCTGGAAAGCTGCTGGATCCTTCCTACATCCCAAACTGTTTCATTGCAGGGTGACTTCAGACACAAGTCTTCATTTGTCATCTAAGATGCCAAAAGGAAATTGCAAACCAGCAAAAGCAAGTGTGAAAATACCTCCTCCAGGAACTCCAAGCAAGAGCAAAAGATTAATTAAGTGCGCTTGGAAGAGTTTGGAACACACAAGAACTCGATAGCTAGCTATCTGTATATCTTTTTTTTCTTTGCCAAAGTTTAAAGTAACTCCTCACTGCCCAACTCGCGTCTCCCCTGCCTCTGGAGATACCAACAGGATCACCCAAACTTGTCCTTGGACTAAGGAAAGGTTTTAATCCTTCCCAAGAGACTGGGCTGTGGAAGTTTGTGGAATTGCCTTCTCTTTGTGCTGCAGGGACACAGCCACAATGTGCAAACCAAGCAGGGGCACAGCATTAGGTAAACGTGTAGCAGACATTACCAGTAATGTGTTACCAGTAGACAAAAAAAAGGTGCTGAAACAGCATTAGATGGACTTCAAAGAGTGGGATTTGGGGGATTTCCTCCCAGCAGCTCATTGCCCAGGCCTGGCTGGTGACTTTTCCACATCTGTGATTGTCTTGTGCTCGGCTCTGACTGCTCAGGTGCACAGGGGGTCTGTGCCCAGCCAGCAGTGACAGTGAAAACACCACTAATGCCCTCAGCCCTTCTGAAACCGTCCCCAAATGCTGTTATTTAACACCACCCCCAGGGTAGGGGCACTGCCTCTGCTCCCTGCTTGCCAGGACTCATTGCACGCAGGTAACCCCTCCTTCTAATCTGCACAAAGCAGGCTTGGCTCCTGCGTCTTTCCGTGGGGAAAGAGGCTTAGAGGGGAGGCACAGAACCAGTGCTAAGACATCCCTTTCAGGAAAATTAAAGCCAAATAATTTCCTGGGCTAAGATTGCCATAAAAGGTACTGAGAGATCCTCCAGCTTTTTTTACCTTCTCCGTTTATTTTGTAAAACCCCACCTTCTAAATTTTTTGCAAAGATCTATTTTGATTACTTCAGAAAAGGTAACATTTCTATTTAAAAGTGTAAATAACGTGATGCCAGCGGTGTTTGAGTAACGGAGCTATTTTTTTACTGTTGAAGCTAGGAGAGAGGAGCTCACACGTTGCTACAGTGTGGCACTGTCAGAGCATATCAGTATTAGTGCAAAGTGTAACAAAAAGCTGCGGGTGGAACAGCATCTCTTTCCTCTTCAGCCAGCTTCAGCCATTTCCTTGTCACAAGAGGTCTTACCAGACACAGAACAGAGTCACTCAGGGATAGTTTTTGTAAATTTATGGCAGGAGCTATCAACTTTTTTTATATGAGAAAAAAAAAAAAACAAAACAAAAACAACCAACCTTTTCTTGCCAGTGACCAACACTTCGTTTTTGTCGTTGCAAGAAATATCCAGGGATATTTTGGACTCAGTTCCAAAGAGGTGAGAGAGTGACTTCAGTGTTTGCTGCCCCTCTGCAAGTTCCCTAAAGCACTAACACAGCGTGACAGCTACAGCAGCTTGGCAGGTTTAAACCACATGGCCAAGGCCACTGTTTCTGGGGTTGGGAAAGCAAAAGCTCAACACAAAAGCACTTTCATAGTGTCAGCTGCAATTTTTCTTCAGATGGTAAAGGAAAAATAAAAAATTAAAAAAAAAAATAAAAATAAAACCAACCAAATTTGGTTCTCTTGGCTTTAGAAAGAATAATGGGGAACATGTGTTTCCCAAAATATCTGTGTTGATAGCATTGAGTGAGACCAGGCTGCAAGATGTGGATGCAACACTAGGACTGTGCTGTGGTTTAGGAGGTTTTTTAATGTAGCAGAATTTAGTGTTCTTGTATTTCCAATATAAATTGAGTTGTCTTAACTTTTCCTGTATACAGTATTTTGGATACTTGACGATTTGGACTGTTGGTGTTGTTTTCTGGTGTTCTGCTTTACTCTGCTTTGTTTCCTTCAGCCCTCGCTGGACATGCCATTGCTGCATTTGTTGTGCCCAAACAAAGCATTGCCACTTGTCCCTTTGCCAGGGGAAGCCAAGACAAGGATGGGGCAGCCCCAACCAGGTGTTCTCTGTGTCCCTCACGTCAGCTCTGCTGTTCTGCAGCTTCCCTCTGGTTACCTTCCTAATGCCAGCTCTTCATCCAAGCCACCCAGTGCTGATTGCTGCCTCTAATTGTTCTGACATTCCTTTGCACCCTCTGGGCATCCACTGCTCCTCCTCTGTGCTGCTTTCAGGGTACCTGCAATAAAGGAGAGAGAGAGGAAAGGGTTGAACCAGGGTAGCTCTGGGAGCACAATCTGCAGCCCCACCAAAGGCAGCCTTTGGGTGACAAACCAGCAGAGCTAAGAATCCAAACTTCTTTTTTTTTTTTTTTTTCACTTCTAAAATGCACAGTGGCATCTCTAACGAGAGAAAGGGGAGATGATTTCCCCCCCCCACCCAGCTCGTGAGAGCTGATGGATGGAATTATTTGTATCATAATAATATTCAGGTTTGTACTAATGTATTACTTTGTTTTAACTTTGCCAAGAATGTTTTACATAAATACCAAGCTATAAAGCATTCTTGTAGGGGTTTTTGTTTGGGCTTGGTGGTGGTTTTCAAACAGCCAAATTATGGGAAGGTGCTGTTTTCAATTCAGTTAAATAAGGGAAAGGCTGTCCTGTCAGAGCACTCACAGTGGATGGAGGTGGCAGAATGTCCAGGGCTGTTTATCAATTTATTCTTGGACATTTGTTCCTGGTTCTTCTCTAGAGAAGTCAAAACTCACAGGGCTCCTCTCAGATACTGCTGGAGGACAAAACAAAAAGCAGGAAATGAACTATCCCAATTGACCATTCAGAGTGGTTAAATAATAGCTCAAGGCAGGAGAGAAGGTACAAAAAGAAATGGTTTGGCCACAGTTGACCATTGCTTAAGCCAAAGCCATTCCATACATCCTCTGTTCTCTGACTTTGATTTTGGGAATAAAGTTTAACCTCACTTGAAGGGCTCTCTGATCTTCAAAAGAGAGTAGGGAAAGTGGAGGCAAATGATGGGATTGCAGTGCAGGAGGCAAGTGCCTCTGTTTCCATTCCTGCAGCAAATCCTGCTCTGTGCCTGGAGCTCGTGTCTGAGTGAGACAAAGCAGAGGGAATAAAACACATCCCAGCTCCAAGTTTCAATGAAATCTAGGCCATGAGCTCTGTGATAAAGGTTAACAACAGAAGAACTCCAGTGAGGAGCACGTGGCCATCAGGGAGGCTCAGGAAGGGCCAGATTTACCCAGGATATTTATGATAAACAAGGTACCTGCCCAGAGCACTCACCCACCTTGTCTGAGTCACCCATACCCTGCTTGCAGTCAAGTCAAAGTCTGTATTTAAAAGCTGCTGGGCCCAACATTAATTGAAGTGAGGGCCCAAGATACCTGTGTTGTGGTAGAAGAGACTGAGAGGCTGTAGAAATCTACAGGGGAAAAAAAAAATCATTTCTCTGTCAGCTCAAGAAAAGGGGAGACGCCGTGGGTGGAATTAATTCTGCAACCATTTATTTTCATCAAATGCTAATAGTTGGAAATAACATAGTTCAAGAATGGAAATATTCCATATAAAAAGAACATTAAGGCTGTTCATACACACAGGAGTTTGCACAACAAATAAGAGGTGATATAGCGTGCAATTACCAGATTTAGGGGTGTGGCAGTGACAAGCTGTTTTACCTTTATTCAAATTAAAGCAACTCTATTATATAACCAAGAGGGGCAATGAGGGACTGGGTGAGTAAAGCCAGCCCCTCACTGCCCTGCAAGCTGTGATAAATGCATTTATTGCCGAGTTTGTAGCAATGTTATGCCCTTACTTTTCCAAATGGACAAATTACACATCCTGAGGGTGAAAAGCCACCCTCCTTTTACACTGCAGCTCTGAGCCCTCTGCCAAGAGCAGCACTGACAACGCTGCTTTGCCTGTCCCCAGGACAGCTCTGGGGAAAAGGCAGCTCAGAAGAGAGAAGGAAGGATGTGCATTCACACCCAGAACTCCAGAGGGGAGGCAGCATGCTGGTTCTGTGCTCAGCTGTCAGGTTTTGGGGGGGCTCTGCGCTGTGATCGTTTCAGGGGCGCTCGCTGGCTGCTCCTCCTGGCTGGGGATTCCACCTTCCAAACCCGAGGCGGGGCTGGGCTGCAGGAAGGAAGCAGAACAAACCCTGGATTTTTCCCAAGCTCTTGGCCAGCCTATCTCCCTGCAGTGGCTGTTCCAGACCCGTGCTGAACTTACAGTTTCTCTGGCAGTGTCAAACAGATGATATCCCTGAGCTCATCCTCATCCTTCTTCGCTGCAAACAATACATACGTTTTCATAATTTACAAAATTCCACAGATTTGGTCATTTGGGGTTGTTTTGTTTTTTTAGCTTCCCCTCAAGTAAGAATCCCAGAGACTTGCCTGGAGCTGAATCGGGTGTGTGCGTTGAGCTGATGTAACTGACCCCAGCACCAAAAGTCAAGTCCTGAATGGTCTCTGGAAATAACAAAAAAATCAGATATTAGCAGCCTGTGACACAGCCAAAGGGCAAGGCATGCTGCTGTGCAGTACTCAAGTGTCAAAGAGTAAGTGAATCCAGATAATTGCAAACACACATATCTATCTCTCTTTCCCAGACCTCAGTGTCTCCCATCCAGCCTCAAACCCCTGTGCTGAGTCTGATGGGCACATCACCTCCAAATTCCAGCCTCACAGCCTCCCTGGCTGGAGGAAATCAGTGTGGGACCTTGGTCCTGCTGCCCCCTGTCCTGCCTGGCAGGGACAGCCACCCCTTCCACTGAAGCTCTAGCATCTCTCCCAGCACCACCTGCACCCAGAGCAGCTGCTCTGCTTACTCAAGGCACAATTTGGGGCCCCTGAAGACTGCCAAAGGCCCTGGAGAGCTGCTCTGTGAGGAGCTGCCTGCAGCCAGACAAGAGGAATCACTTGACAGGGGAGCTAGGTAGAATTTAGCTTGCCTGAATAGGCCCTGGTTGTCAGCTGTCTCTTTCCTGTCATTTATCTCAGGAGAGATGTCACAATATTCAGATTTTACTTAACTCAACGCTCTGTTTTATGCTCATGTTTCCCAGAACCTTTCACAAGGAATTAAGGTAGGAAGTGCTTTATAGGGCAGGAGTTGGAAACTCAGCTAAAAGGACTTTTCTTCACAGCTGAACTGGGTTTGCACTTTAACTCCTGCCCTGTCCTGGAAGGGAATCACTGAAGCTTAGAGCAGAAATCAAACTTGATCCATCTGCCTTAGCTCTGCCCTGCATCTCTCAGGACTGACCTGTGCCAGTGACTCTGTGCCTGAAGAAATTACCTTGGTATGGAGACATTTATGGGGAAGGAAGGGAAAGTAAATGGCAAAGATATAGTACAGATGGAATAGGGGGAAAAATGGGGAAAAAAATGGGGAAGTAGGGCTTCCCATGCAGCATGGGAAGGTGGTATCTATCTCCACAACATGTGTTTATGTACAATCCCCACTCTCCCAGATGCACTGAAGCTGTTCCCAAAGCACCAAGCAGGAGCTGAGGAGCCCCAAAGACAGAAGGGAAGAGAGAACACAACCAGAACAGCTGAACAAGGCAGAAAGAGGGGACAGCTGCTCCCAACTTCTCAAGTACAAACCTGTTTACAAAGAACTGCGTCTCCAGTAGTCTCAGAATGATACACCAGAGGAATAAAATGTTTTATTCTGGTTGTCTATCAGCCTGTGCCACCATACAGATGGCTCAACACACGCTGACTGAAGTGATGATCCTGCTCTGTACAGTTTGTCTCCCTGCTGAAGGACACATGCTGCCTCGAAGCAAAGCAGGAATTCAGCTCTAGTACCACTGCAGATTAACATTTTTCCTCCTTTTTCACCATATGGTGCTTTAAGAGCAACAGCCGTGTGAGCTTCCAGGAGACCAGGGCGCTCAAAGAATCCTGCTCTCTAAAAACACTTTTTGCATGAAACCCCACATATTTTTTGCTTGTTGCTCAGGCAGAGAGAAACACTGAGGCAGACAAGTGCATCCCAGCACATGGGGAAGGGCAGGATCAGATTTTCCAGTGGCTGCACACCAGTGCCTGCTCAGGGCTCCCAGGGATTTGCAGAGCCTGGCTCTCCTGTGTGTGAGCAGGGCAGGGCTGTCAGGGGCACTGCCACAGCTCCCTGGGGATGCCAGCCCCTTCCCAAAGCTGCCCCCAAACCTAAGGAGAGCTGAGCTGCCACACACTCAACCTGCAGCTCCCAATTCTCTGCACCTCACAGCACAACAGAGATGATCAAAAGGAGTTCAGCAGCACAGGGATGGAAAGGAAGGGGATCTCCTGCTGGAACTCAGCCCCATTTGGGTTTTAGTGCCTCTCAGGCTTGCAGGGCTGTCAGAGAACATTCCAACAGAACCCTGGAAGGTTCAGCTGCAGTGGACACAGACTCACAGTTTGTGTATTGGAGATTCCTCTCTGTGCATTTCTACTTTCATTTCTACAGCAGTAACAAACCCCACCATTCCTTCTGAGCGTGGAACACACACACTCAGTGACTGTGCAGGCTGTTAATCCCTCTGAGCAGATCCCTGTGCTCTCCTGCAGCTGTCACAGCCCTGTGCCTGCTCTAGGAGCAGCTTGCAGCTCACCCCAGACCCTGCTCACACAACTTAGAGCAGGAAGGACCCCAGCTTGAGGATCTCCCTGTGCAGCAGGGCTCTGCAGGTCAGTCTAACATTGCTCAGCTGCGCTTCCAGAGCCAAGGAAGCGCTCAGCCTTGCACCTTTGGGCAGGGCAGGCTGGAAAGGAACCACAAACTTCCTCTTCAGCACCCCAGAGTCAAGGAAGGAAGAAAGGGCACTGTTACCTCAGCATCCCAAAAATAAATTCCCTCCTGCACTGACCCTGTGAGATGCACATGGAGATGCTGGACTGTGCTTTCCCATGCACACCCTCACTTGCAGGAGGGTTCCTCTTCACCACAAGCACTTGAATAAATAAATAATCCATAGCTCTCAGGTCCTACTCACGCTCTGGGGTGCTGATTGCTCGCCCCGCCACAGCCACGTTTTCTCCACTGGACTGTTGGTTCAGGCTTTGGAAGGACCCTGGAAACAGCAAGGGAGTAATTAAGATTTGAAATGCACTCCAGACTCTTTGTGGATCCGTGTAAAGCAGAGCCAGAGCAGTTCCCACCTTGCTGGCTGCCAGCAGCTGATAAACTCCTCCCCACACTCTTGCTGCGCTGCTTGCTCCATTTTTCTGATGCCTTCTTGGCAGAGTTCAGGATGGCCAGAGTGCTCAGGGATGCTGCCCTAGGGCCAGAAACAGGACAGGAACTGGGATTTCCCTCTAAAGCTCTGCTGAGATGCATGAGGGAAGATCTGTCCCCTCCCAGTTCCTCATTTTAAACACCAAATAACAAGATTATGCTGCAACACCAGTGACTTTCAAAGCCCCCTCAAAAGAATGGATCAGCAAAGCAATATAAATAAATAGAAATACACCATAAGAAGAAATATAAATGTATAATAAATAGAAATATAAAACACCAGGTAACCAGGAGGAGCCCATACCTGCGATGCATTAGTGGCTGCCTCAGAGCATCAGCAAGAGGTGTGGCAAACTCAGGAGGGCCAGAGGGAGAGATGGAGCCAGGTGTGGACAGCCTCCCAGTCACAGGAGACTGAGCATTGTCATTATTCTGGCCAGCAGCTCTCTCCAAAGAGGCAGATTGCTGCAGAAAACAGGAGAAAAGGTCGTGTCTGCCAATGGATACGAGAGCAGAAAACCCTGCAAGGTGCTTGGACCTGAGTGTTTCAGGACTGCCCTTTGTGTGATGGAGGTAAAGGGTGCTGGGGAGAAACAATTTATTGGCCAAAGTTTTACCAAGAAGTGAACAGGGACACAAATGTCCGAGTTTAGAGGTCTATCTATAAGTGCTCTTCTAAAGACTGCAGAAAAATGAACTTCCAGGCCAGAATTCATCTCATCTTAAGGTAGGGATCTAAAGTAGTTCAGGACAACTGACTCAGGCACATATTTATTTCTTTACACTGAATTTAAGAGTATCTCCATGACTAGGATGGGTTTGAATTTCTGCTTTGTAGACACCCGAAGTCAGACAAAGTGAACTCTTTTCTTTGTTACCAGTTTATCATTTTGGGAGCAGAAAGAATACAGTATTTAAGCCCAGCCAGTGCCAAATTAGACTTGGTTTTCTCTTTAAATTGAATTATTTCTCCATTAATCATTTGCTGCTCCTCTTGGCTTTGGTTGTTGATGTTCTAAGCCTATTAAATGACTCTGAAATCAAAGCTTCTGTCAGGAGGTACAAAGAGGCAGGAAAACCCTTCGTAACCATCCTGCTCCAAGTGCTGGGACAGGGTCCCTGGGTGTTGTGAGCACACGAATTTGAGCAGAGGAGACAGGTACGGAGTTAATGGCACCAACCTCCTCCCCGTGGGCTGCTGAGAGCTGCTCTTGCTCTGACTCCTTCTCCCTGGCCAGCTGCTCCTCATATTTCCTCATGTCATACTCCAGCTCGGCTGCCAGCTGCTTGTCCACAGCAAAGAAGTCTTTGATTTCGTTTCGGTAATCTTGCATCATTTCCTGCAGCAGCAAGGAATGTTTGGACCCTTTCAGAAATCTCCCCCAGCTACTGATTCACATCCCCATTCAGATCACAGCTGCTTGGGAGCTAAAGGAAACACCAGTTGGTAGAGCAGAGGTGTTTTTAACAGACTGAGGAGTCTCAACTCCGATTTGTTCTTCAGAACACGGAGAAGCTTTCCAGCGTTTGAGCTTTCTCCCTGCCCACGCTCCACACCGAGAGCCTTCTCGCCAGTCCCTCCACCTCCCACGTTATTTAACACAGTGGCAGTGTCACAACATCTTATTTTCTGAATTCTTCCCTCCTAAGGAGGCTCTTGTTTCTGGCAGTGGTTGCACACGCAGCACATTAGCTCCAGAGAGGATCAAAACACCACGACCAGCAAGAAAACACTTCCCCTTACCCTCAGGCAGTTCATCAGGTCCTTCAGAGCTGGGATCCTCTTCTGCTCCATCAAGGACTTGAGTGATGTGATTATTGGGATGACGTTTTCGATGAAATTCTTCTTCTGAACCTTTTTGTGAACAAGGCATGAACAGTCACGCGAGGCAGCCCCAGCGAGAGGAGTCATCCCTCCACAGCCAGGGAATCTCTGTAATTAAGGCTGCTCTTACACCACACACATGCACAGAGGCTTTTAACCTAAGTGGAGCCTTTTCAGATGCATCACTAAGTCACTCGGTTCTCACAGTGAAGGCAAATTGCCCAGAGGTGCAGGAAAATCATTGTTCCGCTCAAATGCTTCACCAAGGAGAGGGGTAGGGAACAAATCCAGCTCAGCACAGCTCCCCTGGCTCCTGGGGAAACGCATTTCTGATCCCTCCAGCTCCAGAACAAGCATCCCTCACAAATTCTGCCCTCATATTTTGTTTTCACACAACACAGAGCTGCCCAGCCCTCTTCCCACAGCAGACCACGTGCCCCTCACCTGTGAGATGAGCTTTTTCTGGGCCACCTGCATGACGGCATTGGCCACGGCCATCTCATCTTCGTCAGGCTCAATGTGTTCCTCAGGCCTGGATCTCATACTTGAGAGCTTGATTTCTTTGCAGCTGAGGACTGCAAACGTATCTGAGAGCAGCTCGCTGCCTTCCAGGTCCAGAGGAAGGACTTCATCCACAAAGCAAGCTGGAATACACAAGAAAACATTTGTTTTTCCAGAAGCAGCAGCGATGGGGAAGCCAGGAAGATAAAACACCTGGATCGTGATTTCTTGTTTGTTTTTTTGTTTGCCAGATTTTTAAAGAGCCTTGCCTAGGATGTTGTGGCTGATCTTGGTGGTGATGTTGAACCTCTGCTCATCTGTGAAATGGTCCAGCAGGAAGGTGTAGATCCTCATCCTCTTCTCCTTGTTATCCTTCCCCTTCAGAGAGAAGAGCTGCTTCGCCCTGTGGCAGAGCACGACATTTCACAGAGGCCCAAATCACATTATGCCAGCTCCCAGGAATAATGAGACCTTAAATCAACCAGGGGTATTTGCATGTCACTTTTAAAACCCATAAACCTGTTAGGACAGCACACAGTCCCACAAATTACACGCAGCAGTGTCACAGGGAAGGCAGGACACAGCCCAGCACTGCTTCCCCCGGCTCTTTTCACTCTGTTGCATGGATAATTATCAAGTGACACAAATGCTGTGCTGTCACTGAGAGCTGCATGGCCAGACAGCCCATAATTTAGCAAAAATCAGACAGGAATGTGCTCGACTGACCGCAGGCTCTGGGGGAACCTGTTGTACTTCTGATGCTTCTCGTAGCTGTTGAAATGGAAGATGCACTCGATGAAGTGCTGGGAGAACATCATGGGGTTCTTCTTCAGCAAGAGATGCACCAGGCAGTACTCTGCAAACCTGGAGAGGAGGAGAATAAGGAAATGATCACTGGATAAATTCCAAAAGCCACCCCTGAAGCTGGGTAGGGCTCTCAAGGCAGGAGGATGGTTTTCCTCTGCCAAGTCTCCCTTAATACCACATTTAATTCTTGCCCAGCTCACTGGCTTCCATCCTTTTCTCAGATGGACAGACATTTCCAGCATCCACAGCTCTACTCATTTTTATGGCCATTAAAGCAAACTGAGTCAGAAATAAATCTGAACTTGAATCCAGGCACAGCATTTTAATTATTTAAATAACCCGAGTTCCACCATGGCAGAGACACAGCACCCAGCAAAAAGTTAATCCCCAAAGGTCCTGCAAGAGCTGCAAGGCAACCCCAGGCTTGAAGGATGTGGTTTTGTTTGGATGCAGTCTCTAAATGCAGATGCAAAAGAAAAGTCTCCCAAAGAAATGGGAGGAACACGATGCTGCAATGTCACCATCTACTGGAAAGACATTTTCAGATATTAAAAGCACGCTGAAGAGAAAAGGAAATGTGAATGGTGATTGACAAAAAAGGTTGATGGTTCTGGAAATATCCATCTCAGATTGTTCCAGGCAGAAATGAGCAGCAAGGTGCCCAATCCTCCTTTGGAGCCCTAATTTCTCCATGACCTCCCAAACCTGCCCCGCTCATTTCTCGTAACACAGCAGCTGGACACCTTGAAACCTCCAAAAACTTCATAAACATGCACTTAAAATCAGAGTGCATAACTCCTCCTACACATCATTGGACAGGTCATTCCTCTGACAACTACAAGATGTGGCAGAAGGCTGAAAAGGCAAGGCATGCAATACAAGAAAAAAGAAACTCCAACAAAATACTTCATCCTAGTCCTAAAACAGGCCCAGCACACGAGACAGAACCTGTCAGAAAACCACAAGGAAGATTTCATAAGGGTCTCTCTCAAAAATCCCTTTTTTTCCTCTGGATAACTGAGTCCTAAACAGAGCAGGGCTGCACATTTTGATGAGTCAAGGACAAACTTTGGGATTTTCAAATGACCTGGAGAGAGCTTCATCACCTCTTTGCCACCACTGCAGACCCTAAAGGAAGGACAGAGGTTAGAGGGATAATCTGCTTTATCACTGGACAATTTCTTTTCACAGTGTGAAGGTGTCGAGACTGAGACAGGTTTTGAGACATCTCTGACCTTCAACTCCATCATTTCACAGCTGAGATTTTTACCTGGCAATATCTGGGTTTGGATCCACCAAGACACTGACAAACCGAAAGAAGAGACCGTCCTTCCATTTCACAAACTCCTCCTGTGAAATCAGCAGAAATTAACAACCTGAACCAGGAAAACTCAGTGTGAGCCTCCAAACTGTAGTCAGGCAAATGAACAAGCTGTAAAAACTCAGCCAGAGGCACATAAAATAAACCCCAAAACAATCCCAGGTATTTTGGGGGATGCACTAAGCAGCATAAATGGCAACACATCAAGGTTTGAAAAATAAAGTAGAAAAATGAAATATCTGCTCTCCCACCCCATGGCAGGTGTGTTCTTCGACACTTTTCAGAGCCAAATGCACCCCAAAGCTGCCCTGGTGTGAACACTGGGAGGGTAAACATCTCGAGCCTCACAACATTCACACCTTCAGAACAATCAGCAGAGACAGCAGGAGAAAAAAAGGCGTTGTGATGCTTGTTACAGCCACGGATAGAGGAGTGAAACTGGAGGGAGTTCAAAGAAACCAAGATGAGAAGAGGGGCAACCATTGACTAAAAATAACCTCATTATCCAACCCAGCCGGGTGTTGTTGATGCGACTGCAGAAAAAGCAGAATAACTAAATCCTGATTTAACCAGCCTTCACTCAGGATTAATTACACCCAGCACAGAGGAGCCCGGCCCCACCTGCAGCAGGTTGGTGAGCAGGATCAGGGTCTGCTTGCGGATCAAGGGCTGCGGGTCCCGCAGGCACAGGGAGATGTTGGGGATGTATCTGTCCCCCAGCGAGGTGTAGCGCACGCACAGGTCGCACAGCACGATGGCCGCGTTGTTGCGCACGGCCGTGTCCCGCGACACCTCCAGCTCCCGCGCCAGCGCCGGGATGCTCTTCTTGGCCAGCTCCTCGTGCTGCAGGCACAGCTTCCCTGGGGAACACCAGTGGTGCCTTGAGATTGGAGCTTTTGTGGTTTTCAGACCTTGTCCTGTGTTAGGAGCTCTGTGTAAAGCGCAGTCAGCGCTTCACGTTTTGGTCGGACAAAACAATTCCTCTCTGGGCCTGTGAGCCAAGGACACCCAACAGCCTCAGGCCCAGGAAAGTATAAATAAAAGTGGATTGGGGGGAGCAAACTGAGGGAATATTGATGCCTTGAGTGGCTCTCTGGAGCAGAGGCTGGCCAGAGTTAAAGGAATAAAGCAGGGATTTATTAAAAGCCCTTCCAAGGATCACCTTGGCCACTGCAAGAGCCCGGCCCTGGCTCCACCCAAGATGGGCCCCGGCTCAGGAGTTTCACACTTGGATCAGTTCTGGTCCATTTCCATCTCGGGGTGAATTGTGCAATTGCAGCTGCAGGTGATGCAGTCCCATCCTCCCAGATTGCTCTCCTCAATTCCCTGCTGCTTGTGCTTTTTGGGGCTGGAGCTGCAGCGCTGCCCTTGGCTGTGGGGCTGGGGAAGGATTGTTGTGTGTGCCTGAGCTGTGAGGAGAACTGGCTGACACTTTGTGTGGAGTTCAGAGTTAGCTACCAGTGCAGAGCCTGGAAAATGTGAAAGCTAAAAATGAAGGCATCAATATGACTTCATTACCTGGAGCTGTAATTGCAGAATTAATGGACCAAACTTAGATCTGTGTGGAAAACTGATGCCCACTGTCCAGCCAGGGTGCAGCCTCTGGGAGGCTTTGGCTGCCCAGGGTTTAAAGGCCTTTAGTAAACCCCCACTTCATTCTCTCAACTCTCTCTAGCCTCAGTTCCAGGGAGCCTCTCCAAGGCATCACCAGAGTAGCAGAGTTGGGAGTAAATTCTCCTTCCCAGCCCAGCCCAGCCTGCTGCCTTCAAAATGAGCCAGGGAAGGAATCAGGAAGTAAACAAGGGAATAAACAAGAAACTCATGCTGGAACTTGATGAGCAATCTGCACGATCTCTCAGAGAGATGGTACTTCAAGTTCTTCCAAATTCCCCTTAGACCTATAGAGTGGGTCTCTATGCCAAATTCCCTCCTTCACAGCAAACTATTTCTGTGTACAGGGTATTATTCAAAGCAGCTAAAAAGAACAGCCCCAGCTGTCATAGGCATAGCAGGGAGACACCCACCTCTGAGAGCATCACTGAACCAACCTAAAATAAAATAGCCTGCCATAGTTCTAACATCACTTCTCCCTGTTCCCAAGCTCTACACAAAAGTATTAAACTTTCCAAAGCAATTAAGGGAAGAATAATGCTGCCTATCTGCAAAAAAAACTTGTTTCTAACCATGGAAGTATTAAGACCCAGGATTTTCACTTGGTATTCCTCAGAATCCTGGGAATGCAGCTGGTCAGGCTTCTATGAAAGCAGCATTTCACTCACATTGAGGAGAAAAAATATTTAAGTGCAGTCATTCTGCTCTAAGCTACATCAAAAGCACCAAGTTTTCTTCACCCTCTCTGGAGCATTTAACTGCAAGTGAGATGATCCTTCAGCACCCAGCTCTGAGTACAAGGACAGCACAGCTCTGGGGGACAATGCTGGTTATTGATCACTATTAATGCATTAACTGCCTGGAGAAGCAGAGCTGGCAGGGTTCTGATGGTTTGCCCAACTTGTTTCCATGGATATTTGCATTGCTAAAAGCTCTGAGCTGGGCTAATGCCAGCAGAGCACTGGGGCTCTCTGTCACAACTGCCAGAGCTTTACATGGAATTATTTAGGTTGGAAAAGACCTCTGGGATCACCAAGTCCAACCTGTGACTGATCCCTACTTTGTCACCCAGCTCGGAGCTCTTAGTGCCACATCCAGGCCTTCCTTGCATACTTCAAGGGATGGGGACTCCAAACCTCCCTGAGCAGCCCCTTCCAATGTTTAACAACCCTTTCCATGGAGAAATTCTTCCTCATGTCCAACCTGAACCTCCCCTGGCACAGCTGGAGGCTGTTCCTCTTGTCCTGTCCCTTGTGACCTGGTTCCTCCCTCCTGTCAGGGAGCTGCAGAGTGATGAGGTCCCCCCTGAACCTTTTCTCCAGGATTCTGGGCAGAGCTCCACCAGAAAGGCTGAGCTACACAAAGGCCCGTTTTTAGGGCAGGATGGCACTTACCTAAAGTGATGAGTGCGTGAGCCCTGACCACGGGAGGCATGGCTGAGCCTCGGAACTGGGACAGCGGCTGGGAACTGGAGATGTCCTCACCGTCTGTGGAAGCTGGAAAAGAGCAGGTCAGGGATGGAAACACGGCCTGGCACACAGTGGTGCCTGTAAAAGCGAAGCTAAAAGCAGAAGGAGAGTGGCTCACGTTGGTCCTCGCTGCCAGAAGAGGCCAGGATGGACTGAACCAAAAGGAAGATGCGTTTGTCCACCTTGGCTGGGCACAGCTGGGCAGCCTCACCCAGGAGGAAGAGGTGTCTCACCTGCAGAGAGAAAGCAGCACTGCTGTCAAAAGGCAGTCACTGAGCTGCAAATTAAGCCAGCAGGAGTCGGTTCTTCTCCAAAAGCAACTCAAAAATTCCCTCAGTCCTTTCAAGGCAGTGGCTGGAGAACAGAAGGGGAGGCTTTGGAACAGAAATCCTGGGTGGGTGTGTTTAATATGCTCCAACACCCCCCACATCTAATGAGACTGAAATACTCCTCAAAGCATTCCATGCCTTTTACAGACCTCTCTCCCAAACAGCTCAACTGAGAAGTTTCAGTGGAAAAGCAAGGGGGAAAAAAAACCACGTCATATATTAAAAATACATGGGGTGCCATATCCTTAAAGCAACTGCTGGTGTCTCAAACTGCTGTGGGCTCCCAGGCCCTTAAATACAGGAATTCACCACGCACACAAGCCATGCACATCCCCATTTCCCCAGTTCTTGGCGTGGATTTTGAGGAACACCAGCTCACTTTAAATAATCACACCTCCACCCTTTAAATAATCCATGAAGGGAGTTATTTAAAATAATAATCCCCAAACTTACCAAGAGATCTTCCTGCAGCTGCCCTGCTCCATCCTCTCTGAGGACTATACTGGAGATGTAGCTCTCACAGGTGGATACCAAATCTCCAAACACCTGGTTGAAGAGCTCCTGTTCCGTAATTAAACAAAATTAATTCAAGACATTATTAATTAAACAAAAGGTAGCTGTAATATCTGTCCACACATGAATCCCTAATATCAAAGTCTTTAGATGCTTTTAATAATCTGGATCCCATTAAAATCAATCTGACAGTGCCTTAGAGGTTTAAAATTCTCCCTGCACATCAAAGAATGTGTGCAAGTGTCAAAACACCTTGGAAAATTTGGCTTTTAATGATCTACAGGCCCAAGTTTACTTCATTATAGAAATCACACAGACTTAAACAAAAAGGATTTGGGCGACTGTTTCATGTGCACCCAACACATTGGAGGTGTCTGTGGGAATTTTTAGATGTTGCTTGAAAAAAGCAGCTCCATTAACAGAGAAAACATGATGTGAATTCCAAAGAGTGGAGGGGAAACCCAGGAAAAGCTGATTATCTAGTACACTGTGGTGAATATAAAGCATCATTTCTGGCTTTCCACCATCTAAATGTGGTTATTTTAATAACCAAATAAGTATATAAATGCTAGCTGTTGGATTTGATGAAGTGACCAACTACAGGAAAATCTGCATTTCATTTTAAGCCAACACTCTTTGGTGGCTGTACCTACAGGTGAGGATTTTCTGACTGCCCTTTAAAAACCCAGAAACCATCACCCCCACCTGGCTTCTGAGGCACAGAGGGTTCAGTTTTTTATTTACTATTATTTACTAAACTTGATTGGGATGATTACAAAATACCTGTCATCTTTACTGAAAGAGAAATACAAAACAGACACGAAGAGAAATCATTAGGGACAGAGACCTGCATCCATTTCAGCTTCTCTGCAACTGTGTCCAGGCTGAGATCTTTATTTTACCAACAAAATATGGCCTAACTTCCCACTGTGGGAGCAGAACAGAGCCATGGCATGAAACAAATGGAGGCAGAAAGAAGTTATGAGCAAGTTATTGACTCCCTGTTTGGTCTCCAGGAAGAGGTGTAGGAAATACGTGTATTTCCAGCAGCTCTGATGGAGAATAGTCAGAGATTACAGCATAAATCTGAGGCTTCAAACTGGCCCAAGCACAGCAACAGGTTTCCTTTAGGAAATTTCCCTTAGGAATTCTGTAAGCCTGAGCAGAAGGCAAATGGAAGGTGTTCCAGAGGTGTGTGGGGGAATACATTCAAAGGCAGAAGATTTCTTCCAAGCCCAGGCTCAGCCACAGGATGTTCTCCAGCTCAAGTGCAGCAGAGTCAGAGCTGAGCAGAGCAGGCTCGAGCCCCTTTTTTAGAACTCATCATCCCACAGCCTGGAGACAGCAGCAGACACCCCCTGAGTGGGGAACTGTTTGAAGAGGTGTATTTTAAGTCTCACCAGTGCCTCCTCTGGTGCAGCCGCAGAGGCCTGGCAGAGCTTCTGCAGGGTCTCCACAGCTGGGCTGATCACCTCCAGGGGACACTCAGACTCCTTCAGCCAGCTCTGGATGTTCTCTGGGGATGAGATCACACATAAAACCAGATTTTTCTAAGCTTTTCAAGTGTTTATGGAGGCACAAAACCTCTGCAGGTGGCCAGGGCCACTCACCCTTCAGCTTCTCAGAGCTGCTCTCGGGGAGGTGCTTTGCCACGTGCCCGATGACACACAGGACGTGTCCCACGGTGTCACTGCTCATGTTCTGCTGCCTGGAAAACCAACAGTGAACTCTGAAGCACGCCAACAAATCCCAATCCTCTCACCTGGGACATGCATTATTAAGGCAGACCTGTCAAAGCCAGTGAAAACTCAGAGAGCTTGAGGAAAGAGCTGGTTACCACACGGATCTCGAGGCCTTTGCTGGATTTCCAGCTGCAGAAGTCACAGTTTGAAGAAAAAACTGGGATGGGAGCAGCTAAAAGGCAATCTGTGCGAGGGCACTGAGGGCTCCCTGGCAGGATGGAGTTCAAAGAACACTCACTGACCTGCTGAAACTGTCCCAAGTCTCGATGATCTTGGAGTAATTCAGCTTGGGGGAAGAACCTGCCACCTTGGCAAGCAGCATCCAGGCTGCCCTGGAATGTTCTGTCTCCACGTGAGACATGACATTACTGATGAAAGTGGAGGTGAACTTTTGCTGCTTGGACCACATAAGGAAGGCTTTGCTCAGGTAACGGCTGCAGGGAAGAAAGGAAAGTTTAGAGAGGAATAAACAGAGCAGGAAAATCCAGGAAAATTCAACATTCAATGGGCAACACAACAAGGCTGCTATTCCCTGGTATTCCCAAAATTCACACTGAGAATTCCCACATTTCCACATGTTTTCACTACATGGATGCTCTGATCCAGGGCAGTAAGACAGAAGGTCCAACTGGTCCCATGACACATCAGGAAATTACAATTGCAGCAATTTGTAACCAAGACTTTCCAGCAGTTGTTATTTAACACCCAGAGTCATAGAACAACCCAAATTGGAAGGGACCTTGAAGATCATCTCATTCCACCCCCTGCCATGGATAAGGACACCTTCCACTAGGACCAGGGTGCTCAGAGCCCCATCCAGCCTGGCCTTGAGGACTCCCAGGGATAAAGGGACAGCAGAGTCATGTCAGGCATCACAAGCATCACAGCCTGCTCGTTTTTCTGCATGACCCCAATTTGGTAGAGCTGTGAGATTTCTCAAGCTGCAAGGTCCTGCAGGGTCAGGAGGAAGAAGGTGCCAGGAATGTGCAAACCCTGTTACAAAATGGCCCAAATTAGAACAGTGACAGCTCCCCACACTGGCACAGCAGCACCACCAGTGCCTCATCTGCTATTTCTGAGCTATTATGCCCTGTTGACTAATAAACATACAGCTGTCTTTAATCAGTGTTGTGTCCTTGTCATGCTGTGTGTCATCCCATTTCTCCCTCTCCTTCCCACGGCGTTCTGTGGCAGGCAGGATAATTCGATTTGTCACAAGACAAGTAACATATTGTACATAAGAATTAATACAAGGTGATGTTCTTGCTTTATATATCCTCTCTCACTTCTGTCAGAGGAACTCCTCCGTTTGACTTAAATATTCATGTGCTATCAGTGCATCCAGCATGGGATGTAACAATGAGCATTTCAGCCCAGGGAGAGAGCACAGGTAACAGGAGCAGCAAGCGAAAACACCTGACACAAAGCAAAGCTGAACTCTTCTTGCCCATGCTCAACAGCTCTGTCCTGGGAGGACATCTCCACAGTGATACTGAGGGTTTCAAGCAGGGAAATGAAGCAGCCTAAAGAAATCCCTGAGAAAAATTTGGTTTCTTGTCCTTGCACAGCAGACAGCACGTGCATTTTTTAACAGTGTGAGCTGTGGTACCTTATGGATGCTGAAAGCAGGCAGAGAGCACAGAGCCTGTGTGAAAAGCAAGTCACAGAACTTTCTCAGACTGGCCTGAGAAGTGTGGCCTAGGAAATCAAGGAGGAATCCAAACAGTGCTTGGAGAAGGAAAACAACCTTTGCAGGTGTTGTTTGGATCCTTGTTGTTTACTCGTAAGAAACAGTCAAGGGGTGCTGTTCTAATTGTGATGTGTTGGTTTAATGACCAATGAGAGTTGGTCCTTCTTGGACCTGTCTATAAAAGAAGATCTGGAATAATAAAATTGGCTCTCTTTTGCAATCCAGAAGAGAGTCTATGTTGTACTGCTTCACTGTTCCTCGGTGTGACAGTACCTCACAGTCTGTGGCCACACAGGGAATGAGAACACAAACTCTTATCTCAGTCCTCCAGTCAATTGGTAATTTCCTTCTGTAAGGGGAAAGTTGTGTATTCTAATGGGATTAAAAGTGAAAAAAAAAACAACCAAAAAACCCTGTGGGTTTTATCACCGAATGTTAACACAGGCAGGAAAGGGAAAAATGCACTTACCTCAGCTCCTGGCATTCTGAAGACAACAGGGAGAGCAGATCCCACGCCAGCTCCTGCCTCCCATCACCACTCCTGGATTTATTGTAATGTTTTATGTGTTGCAGCAAGAGCTGATCAAGGCAATCCAAAGCCTTTTCTTGGACAGAGCTTTCTGCATCCATCACCACGGGCACCACTCCGTTCAACCAGGCCTTCTGCACCAGGACATTGCTGTGCTGAGACTGAGAAAAACACATTTTTAAATCATTAGGGGATCCCAAATGCACAGGGTAAGACCAGCAAAGGCCTCCAGGTTCAGCTATAAACTTTGAAACTTGAGTTTTAATCAAACTCAGCAGTGTGGTAGCAGGTGGGACAGGGAAACTCAGCATCACAAGGTCTTTAATCATCTCTATGATAAATACCTGGTGTTTCTGCTAAAGTACTGCAACACTTTGTTTTGAGACTCTAAAGAATTATAACAGGTTTGCAATAAGGCTGTACAGCAGATGATTTAGCACTAAAAAAAAAGAGCTTTGCTTAATATAAACCCTGTGCTCCAAGCCTGAGCTACGAACCCTTTGTGAATAAATAGAAAAGAAAGAAAAATATAGCATTGCTATCATCCACACATTACATCTGAAAGTGATTCAGGGTTTTTTTTAACTTGAGAAGGCCAGCAACATAAACATTTTCTTCATGACACATAAATCAACAGCCAGAAAAATCAGTGTTTCCAACAGTTGGAAGCACTCTGCATAAATCACAAGTAGGTATCAGAGTGAGTCATGACTTCCGAGTCAAAAGGTAATGAAAAGAATTAGAGCAGAGTCACAAAATGCAACTCCCAGAGTGAATAACTGATTGGTGAGATCCCTCCTGCTCTCCACCCTCCTGGATGTGGCAGAATTCCTGTTCCCCTCCATGTCTTAGGATTTTAGCTTTTATGTTTTTCAAATCCTGTACTGCCCTAGTGTGTAACTCTAAACTCCACGCAGTGGCAGCTACTGTTGTCCCATTTTATTCAGAAAAAACAATTCCTCTGGGCTTGGAACTCAACACCACCTCACTGCCTCAGGCCCCAAAAAGAAGGAGCAAACTGGGGGTGTATGACTTCATTACCTGCAGCTGTAATTGGAGAATTAATCCCTGATATGTAAATGGACCAAACTTATAATTGTGTGAAAAACTTGTGACCGCTCTCCGGCTTGGGTGCAGCTTCTGGCAGGCTCTGACAGCCCAAGGTGTACCTGTTTGAAGGCCTTCCATGAACACCCACTTAATTCTGTTAATTTTGTCTATCCCATGGTCCAGGTGGGCCCTGCAGGGCCTGAGGCTCACCAGGAGCAGCTCGGTGATGGAGTGCAGCGCCTGCTTCCGCACCGACAGCGCCGGGTCCCGGCAGCGCTCCTGCAGCACGCCCACGTCCTCGGCCGTGCAGGGCATCACCCCGTGCCTCAGGATGCTCAGTAACACCTGCCAGGCAAACAGCAGCACAGCTCTGTTGGGAATCCATGCCAGGGGCACCGAGTGGAGAAGCAAAAATATCATTTACCCCCCGCCAACGTCAGCCAGAGATTTATCGCACCCGGAGCGAAACGGCACATTAACGATTCATGAGTGCTGGGCACAACCAGAGATGTAAAATGAAACTGAAAACATCATCCCAGACATTCCTGCTCTGGAACAGCAGCTGGAGAGGGAGAATGTCCCAATTTCCCCTTGAAAGTAACGTGTCTCTTTATGAGCCACGGCTTTTACTTGGCAATAAGGAAGAGGGACTTATTTTTATTCTTAATCAGAAAGCATTAAAACATGAATTGCAAAGCCCTAACCGGGAAGCTCAAATCAGTGTGAATTGAGGGGGAAGAGCTGGGTGAAGAGGACTAACAGAGGAAGGCAGTCAGCAGCAGACACCTCTTTTTTAAAACAAGGAAATTTCCATTGAAGCATCTCTCTTTAAAAGCTAATGACTTCATTAAAGAAATGAGCAGCAAGGAAAGCAACACAGAGCTCAAAAAGAGGCTGGATATAACCTAATCCCTTTGCTAACAAGGTCAAAACAAACTAAGCAGCTAATATGCTTCAGTTTATGAGGAAGTCTCTTAATTGAAATGCCTATTGACATTTGACAAGAGCCTCTCCTTGCAAATGACGGAATAACAGAATGCCAGCAAGGGTACTAGAGAAATTTCCATCATTATGCCTGCATTATTTACTTATCAGGAGCTAGTAAACAAGATCTTTAATGCCTTTAAGGTACTCTGCAGGGAGAGCAGGAAGCTACAAGTGGGCAAAGTGAGAGAGTTTGCAGCAAAGCTGTGGCCTAATTAATTATTTAACAATTTTGGGTAATGACTGAGAGCAGGGAAGGATGCAAACCCCATCCTACCTGCAGAGCAGATTTCCTCACGCTGGTTTTCTCGTCTCCAGCTCTCACTCTCAGCATGGCCATGACTTCTTTTCCTATCCAAAATGAGGATAAAAAGGAATTACCCCCAGGAAGAAGTAATTACCCACAGCAGCAGTTGGAACCACACAATCCCAGGATGATTTGGGTGGAAGGGACCTTAAAGCTGATCTTCTTCCACCTTCCACTGTCCCAGTTTGCTCCAACCTGCCCTTGGAAACTCCCAGGGGATCCAGGGGCAGCCACAGCTTCTCTGGGCACCCTGTGCCAGGAGCCTCCCCACCCTAAAGCAGCACAAACTCAGTGCAAAAACAAAAATAGTTCCCCAAAACTTTCAGAAGGATTGAATGAAGCACAATTAAAATCACACAGAACGAGGCATAAGCCAGAAAGAAAAACAAACCAAATTTTCTCACTTCCTTAATTTGAAAGCACATCTTAATGTATCAAGATTATATTATATATTTAACATAAGAAAATGATGAACAAATTACTTGAGACACACGGGGGAAAAATAAAAAATAAAATAATAAAAAAAGGTGAATCTGTAATTTCTGACCTCTTTATTTGTCTACACAGAAGATGTCAGGCTACCTTCAGAGTCCGAGAGCTCATCAGATGAGCTGAAGAAAAGCCTGTGGCTCAGGTAACCCTGGTAGCTGCAGGAAGAGCTACCTGGGCACAGCAGAAATGGAGCCAACACAGAGCCAGGGGAGGTTCTGCAGAGCTCAGAACAGCCAAAACCTCCTGGGAATTTTGCCTCAGAGCTCCACACAGCATCAAGCATTAATGTATGAACTGCTGTGTGTTACAGAGGGGAAATGACTCCATTTATTAATTCCTCAAGGCTGCAAAGAACCACCCCAGAGCCTACAAGGAAACCAGAACACATCTCTCTTCCCTGGATGTCAGGGCTCCAGTTTCACTCTGCACAGCCATATTCATACTTATTTCTGCATGTTGGCAGGGAAAAAATATATATCATCAAGGCAATAAGTTATTAAATGACACACACAACTGAATACACAGATCAATTATTTCTCACATTTTGAATCACTGGGCTATTAACTGGCCATAAGGACCTCAAGCATTTTACCGTGGCTTTTAAGGTTTCTATTTATTGCTGTTTGTTAAATTTCTCCCAGCATTAAGTCAGATTTCCCAAAGATATGCCAAATTTGGAGATCTGTTACTTAGAGATTCACATGGACATCCATCCTGTTGCCATTAAAAAATAGGATTAGTCACAGGGAACTAAGCAAAAGTAGCTTAAAAATACATTTTTATCAAAGGGAAGGAAAGGGACTTTGATCTGGGTCTTCTTAATGGACAACTAAGTGCAGTCCCACCCTCCTCCCAAAAGCAGCTGCACAGAAAGAGCACAGAACCTTTCCACTCCAAGATTTTGCTACTAAAATAGTCCAGTCTTGTGAAGGCAACCAAATAATCACATTCTGACATTGATTTTTCTGATGTAGAAAAGAGGGGGGAGAAAAAAAAAAGCCAAACAAATAATGAAACAACCAAAAATCCCAAGTTCTAAATGGCTGAGAACTCCCAAGGCAAGGGAAAGCTTGATGCTGGTGGGCAGAGGGAATTCTGCAGTGCACACCTCACCTTGCAGGTTATCCCCACCCTTCTTATCTCTGCCCTTGAGCACTGAGCATGTTCTGACTATCCCTGCCTGAGATTTATTTATTTTCTAAAAAAAAAAAAGAGCTGTTTGGTCTTCAGAGGAGTGCAAAATTAGCACAGGCATAAGCCAAGCATAGGCATGTGCCAGACAGCTTTGCTAATGCACCTTGACTGCCTCGGAGAGCCCTGGATTCCAGCATCCTCTGGAGCTCCAGACAGTCTTTTTTCATTCCAGCCTTTTCTTAATTTGTTTTGCCAAGTGCCAAGTGTGTGCTCAGCTGGGTATCAGAGACAAACCCAGGCATCCTCTGGCACGAGGAGCCCTGCAACTAAACAGGGAATACACAATACCTTGAGTGGCCTGGAGGACTTTTCTATCTGAAGGAGCAGATTAAGGAAATTTATCAGCAGAGTGTGTTTGAAAAAGGGAGCTTTCAATGGGGGGAGATTGGAGCCTGGCTCCTGCAGATAGGGAGGGAGATCCCATGTGAGGAGCAGCGTGGAACAAAGGATGTGAAGCAAGCACAGAATTCAGCTGTCAGCAGTTCAGGGGAGGTGAACAGCAAGAACTGAGAGCGCAGATCCCGGCAGGGGCTGAAAGGTTAGGAAGAAAAGCTTTTCCACACAAGAGGAAAAGAAAGGGAGAGGTTTAAAGGAGGAATATCCCACAAAAGCCGACTTGCATGGTGATTTCATGCTATCAACAAATTAGAGGCAGCTTGCCATGCTGCATCAGGACACTTCATGTGACATTCTGCTTCCAGCTTTCAACCTGATGCTGCAGAGAAACAGATCCTTGCCTTCAGAACGGTGCCACTCAAAGGTGCTGTGCTTTACACAGCAAAATGTATCAGCTCTTTGTGCACTGGAGCAAGAGATTTAATTACCCTGGAATTCATGGAGCTACAAGCGTTATATCCCACATCAATTACCATCCTTTCTTGGGAAGAATAAATTACCTGCTTTTCAACAAGTGTTGCCACCACATCAGTACCAACAGACATCAGCATTTCAGGAATAAATGTATTTTTCAGACTTGAGTGGAAATACTATTCCTTTATGGCTGGCAATTCCACCCCCTGCATCACCCCTAAGTGTTTTGTAACAGCTTTCTCCAGTTCCTTTGAGAAATGGACAATGAATACATTTCAGAAAGTCTGATTTCAATTAAGGTTTTGAATGGTGATCTGAAAAGGCTGCTTTAATTCTGACATACCATCAAGCCCAGGAGTGTCACTGCTGTCTGGCAGCTCGATAGTTTTGAAAGTTGATAAGGTCTTCAGTGGATGGTTGGACACAGCTGAAAGAAAAAATAAAAGCTGAAGAGTAATAAAGGCATATATTCACCTGGCAAGAAAATGGTTCAGTGTTAAACAGAGAGCCCCATGCATGCCCTAGGTTTAACAGATATGTGTATTTTTAGGAAATGGCATGCCAAGAAAAGCCTGAGACTTACTGGAAAAGAATGAATCTATACCTTCTGCACCGACTGTCATGCTTGCAGTGTTTGTGTTTTCTTCCAACACTGTGCGGACAGAGGCTGCCAAAAAAGAGAAATAAAAAAGGAAATCAAACCAAGTATTTTAATTCTGGATATTCTGTCATTCCAAATTTTATTCAGGCAAGCAATCTAACCGTGGGCTGCTGTGTGCAGGCTCTGAATCGTGCCATCTGGCCTTCACCACACCTGAGGGAGCTCGGAATGCCAGTCACGAACAGAACAACTTAGCAGAAGCAAAAGGCAACTCAAGATTTAATCAGCTGTCAGGCAAGAATGAACTGCCTTTTTTTTTTTCTTTTTCTTCCCCCCAATGAGCAATTTTGGTTGTCTGTAAACATCCTTCAAAGGGACCTGGCAGAGGAATCTCTTTAGAACTGGTACACGAGAATAAATCCAAATATAAGGCTTCATAAGTAACGAGGCTCATCAATTACTGCTCATTATGACACAATACGTAAGGACGTCGTGTGCCAGTTTTTAAGTTCCTGACAACTCCTAACTCCCAGCAGCTATTCCCTTGAAAGTCCAGGAATAATTTTCATTACCTCATATGCCCATAATACTCACAGCTCTGTAGCAAGTCCTGAATGCTCTCCAAGGTAGAAGTTTTCATTTCGAGACAATGGGCAAAGCTGCTGAGAGCTTTGCTCCGGACCACGGGGGATTTGTCTGAGCACCGGCCAAACACCATGACCTGCACTAAAAACTTGTGCTTTAGGAAATTCTGATGATCCAGAGACAAGGAACTGTCTGGGTTCCTCTCTGACAGCTCCAACAAAGCCAAGGCTACATCAAGAGCAAACACTCTGTAGGAAACCTGCAGGATGAAAAAGCACACAAGGTGCTCTGTTAATGGAAGTGAACACGGAGTTTTCTTGCCTCTGGGTACCAGCAGTGACAGAGCTATTCAGTGCTGAGATTGAACCCTTCATCTCCAAAACATGAATGAGATGCACTTACTTGGTTGAGTGAGTATTTATAAAGCCAAGCGATGAATTCAGCGAACTCTGCACACGGGAATTTGTCCATCAGGGTCACCAGGGCCTGGGCAGCGTAGGTGCGATAATCAGCCTTGTCTGGGACCTGAAAGACAAGGGCAAGGACACCCTGTGATACTTCACTGCTCTGCTCTGGATGCCAGAAAGGCATTTCAGGGCTTAAGAGAAGTGTTTTTTTATTTAATGAGCTGATACGTTCACATTCAACAATAGCAGGGAGAATCATCACAGCTTCCTCAGTCACTACTTCACCATCACACCTTTTCATTCCTTACAAAAGATTGTGAAAACTGATTTCCTAAGCTATTAATGATATTCCAATGTATCCACACGAGTTCTCCAGCTCCAGAAGTGGCAGAGCTTGGCATACCTTGGCACAGATGTGTTGGAGCAATATTCGCAGAACAGAATAAACAGCTTCTTTCAGCTCATCTACCAGAGAACTGCACAGGAGGGAAAGAGAGAAGCAGATTTTAACAAAGCTGGTATATAACAGAGGAAAAATCAAGGACATTCCCTCTGGAATGCAATTGAAAAGTCAGGAAAAGTGGCCACAATTCTGGAATCATGAGTGCAGCAGGAAATGTTCAGAGAACCATCCTTACTTTTCACATTAACCTGGCTTTGCAGACACAAAATAATTTCTTCCCATACCTTTCTAACAAGTAGAAGAGTAACATGAAAAGCTTCTTTGTTCTCTTTTCCACTATATATTATCTATAAATCTACTTTTGTATGTTGTCTGGGGATCTCTGCACAAACTACACTTCCAACAACGTGGATCCCCAACAGGGGGAATAAACAAAGGCAAAACATATCATTAAGCAGGAGAGAGCAAAGAACTACAGAGGAATGAGCTCCACGTTAATCTTTCATTTCCTTCACAAGTCTCTGTAGTAAAACCAAGACCTGAAAAACTGACACAAAGCAAAATACAGAAAATGGATGCTTTCCACAGCACCTTCTTCCCCCTCTGCCAGCAAACTCAGTAAATTCCCATTCCAGACATTTTAATTAAGCCTCATTTGCACAAACAACTTCAAAGCCAGTGCCAGCTTGTCTCATCCCTTTATCACCTCAACAGCAAAGCAAAGGCATGGCAGAAGAAAGGAGCAGCCATGCCCAGAGCTCTGAACATCACCTGATGAATTTCACAGCCTGGTTCCTGGCGCTGGTCACGGCTGATGTGATGGGAAGGGGCTCACGCCTGGAACCCCCCCTGCTCTCCACCATCAGAATGACATTGAGGAGCTGCTGGAACACACATCGAAGGGTCTGCAAAGAAGAGGTTATTGGCAGCCTCTTTTCCATGGACAGGCACTCCAGGGTCATGAAATAATTCTGACTCAAGTTTAGAACCAAAAACCAGCACATGTTAAAGCATGATTCCTAGCCAAGAAATTCCAAGAGGAAACTTTATGAATGCACATCTCTCCTGGCTGTGATGTTCTCATGCAAATTCAGCAAGGTCTCAGAAGGCCTTCCTAAAACCATTAACAGCTTCCCTCCCAAGAGGGCAAAACCCCCCTCCAAAGTCCCCTGCAGACTTTTTTTGCCAGAAATATTTGGAATTTGAGGAAACTCACTGGGTTTTGCACAGGAGATGTCTTAAGCTAAATACGTGTTTTGTATCACCATCTGCACTTGAACTTTTGGAGTTTCCTCCCTTGCCATGTTTTTTGGGACCACGGCTTTGCCTCACGATCCTGACATCCCCTGAGCAAGCAGGAGAGGCAGGGAAGATGAGGCAGGTCTGGGAAGGGGAGTGACAACACCTCCCTGTCACCACAAATGTCAGCAGCTCCAAAAACCTCGTGCTGCACTGAGAAACCAAGGAGGCAGAAACACGCAGGCCTAGGGCTGCTGGAGCTGGGCTGGCACTCAGGAATGAGCAGGTTACTGAGCACTCCAGGCCTTCCTGACTAGACAGCTGCTGATTCCCATCCTGCAGGCTCAGAATCAGCCCAGGGGGTCACACAGACACAGCTCGGGCACACCCAGCCTTCAGCAGCACCAGGCAGAGCAGCAGCACTCAGGTGAGTGCGAGATGCCCTGCTCTGCTTGCTGATTTAAACAAATAAAGACAAAGTTTCCTGCAGAACTGGCTTCTCCAGGATCACTGAGGGTTCTCTGAACAACAACCAGCCTTGCTCAGCCTCACCGAGCGCACAGAGCACTGCACAGCCCAACCCCCCTCACACGCTGCCAGGCGGTGCTGCAGCTCCATCTAGCAGGGAACCTCAACATTCCAGGGAAGGGCAGCCACCTGGAATTCTCTTCTTTAAGGTTCAGAGACCCAGTGCCACTGCAGCTCTCCTTTGTTGTCAATTCATTTGCTGTAAGAGCCGGCAGAGCACGGAATTCACGCACACAAGTGCTGCAGCAAAGGAGCCCAAAGGGAGTAAGGGCCGGGGTGATGTCCTCAGGTGACTGTGATGTTAAATTGTATCCCCACTCCTAAAAGTAAAAACCATACAAGCAAAAATGGCATGCAGAAAAGGAAAGAAGATTCTGTTTAACTTGTACCTTATCTTCTGTGCCATGGAGAGGGGAACACAGTAAGTGAAGTCCATAATAGGCCAGCTCAGGAATGTACTTGGCTTTATTAACATCCCTAAGAAAAGAAGGCAAAGAGATGTCTTCACCTCTCATCTGAGTAACTCTGACTCTATTAAAAGATTTCATTCGTTGCTGTTGGACATGAAATAAAGGTGCCTGACTCCAGTTCAAAGGGAGAAGATCATCAGAAGGCTTTATTGTCTACTTTTCGGTACCTTTTATAAGGTGTTCCAATAACAGACTTAACATGATTGGTAAAGGGAACACCACCTCTCTAGTCCCATTGGTGGAACAAGAGAAACACAATCAGCACAGCTGTACAGATTGTTTTGAGAAACCTAAGTTATTTACAGAAATTGTCCTTGAAACAAAGAGTCTCCTGAGAAATTTTTCCCTTGGGAAAGAATCAGCCATTGGCAGGCTGAAGACCTTTTCAGACTCAGAAATATCAGGCCCACATTCATTGACTGCAAAACATTCAATATTCACAAGATGCTGTTTGCTGTTAGCACCTGGAACATATCTGAATTATCTTTATAGGAGAATTTGTTACTTTCATTTTTATATGCACAGGACAATAACACAAGCACTGAGGGCTTTACAGGTTCAAAGCATCACATAAACATTAAGAATTATTAAGAATTATCTGCTCACATGGCTGCTGAGAACTCGAACTCGTGGAGCACTGGCTCAAAGCTGGTCATCTCAACAAAGACCTGCAAGGGAAGAGAGCCAAGGTGAGCTCAGCCCCCTGAGGGGAGGGTGAGCAGGGCTCTGGGATGTCTGGGTCACACCACTGGGTTTAACTTTCAAACACCTCCCTTGAAGCAGAACAAAAGCAGAGCCCAAAGCCCAGAAACTCCCCCCAGGAACAAGTGCTGGCTGCTCCTGGATCCCTGGAAGTGTCCAAGGCCAGGTTGGACGGGGCTTGGAGTAACCTGGGATAGTGGAAAGTGTCCCTGTCATGGCAGGGGGTGGAGCAAGATGAGATTTAAGGTCCCTTCCAATGCAAACCATTCTGATTGCATGAACAAAACACTTTGTTCAGCATGAGAGGCAGACACAGAGCAGGCACCCTGCTGCCACCCCTCCACGTGGAATGCTCTGCATCCTCAAAAAGCCTTTGTTAGGGGACATAAGGCTCCTCAAGCTGGATCTTTTTTACCTGCACGCAGTTCTGCACACACTGAGGTTTTTCTTTTAGGGAGAACTTGGACAGAAGTCTTAGAAAGTTTTTCAAAAGAAGGAAGATGGCGTTGCGGACTTGGAGAATATCTTCTGCTGAGAAATAAACATTCTCAGCATCCTCTTCCTCCTCCTCTTCCAACATCTCTTCTATCTACATTGGCAGAAAAGAAAAACAGCTTGCCAACAACTTGCTCACTAACAGGGATTTGTATCTGAAGAGATTGCACAAACATCTTACACTGGATCTGTCATTCCTGCATGGTTTCCCTTTCTTTCTGTTCCTTCTGGCGGTGGGCTGAGAGCTTTGAGCGTGTGCCTTCTTCCTCTTCCTCAGCTCTTGAGGCCAGCATTTTGTCAGGGTGTGAAGACATTTATCAAACATCACTTGGTGGAACACCTGGTTTACGATGCTGCCTGCCCAGAAAAGACAACATCAGTCCTCTTCCAGACAAAATACAGAGAACATCAAACCATCTGGGCATCACCTCCCACCCCTTGAAGTGCTCAAGGCCAGGCTGGAGCAACCTGGTCTAGTGGAAAGTGTCCTCCCCATGGAATGAGATAAGCTTTAAGGTCCCTCCCAACCCAAACCAGTTTGTGATTCTGTGACCTCTCCACAGGTGTCCCAGAGCCTAAGAAAGTTCAAGAGAAGAATAAGGAGCAGCTTATTCCAGGCTGATGCATCAGCAGCAGTGACACATTCCAGCAGGATCACCAGCTGCACCATGGGGATCAGCAAAACTTCCTGGTGTGCTGGAATACAGAGGGATCCTGCTGTGAACTAACCTGCTGGAAACACTCAGCTGCTCGTTATTTTAAACTGGTATTTCTGTTTTCACAAACAAACCCAAATCCAAATGCGCTGCACGGTGAAATGCTCCCTGTTCACAGAGCAGGAACAAGATTAAGCTCCTGCCTTGGCTGTCAGAGCAGAGGGACCTGTGTGGTTCCAGCTCTGTGCACTGTGCAGGCTCCTCTGTCACCTTGTCACAGCACACAGACCCGCACTGAGGCCACCAAACCCCTCTGTGACAGGAGGCCAGGCTGCCACCAGCCCGTGACACTGCTCAGCACTCACACCACGCTCAGCTCAGCCCCCGAGCATTTCAGGGACATCAAGCCACCACCACCTGGCATTGTTACAAATTGCTACAAACCCCATCCTGCCTGACCCCAGGCACAACCCGAGGCTCACCTGGGATCTCCAGCAGCAGCAGGTACAGCCCAGCTGAGTGCAGACCAAACACCCTCTGCTGCGTGTTGGCTTTGGTGTGCTGGCCCACGTGCACAAAGTGATGCAGCACAGCCACCAGGGCCTGGTGGGACAGGCTGTTCTCAGCAAACAAGGTCCAGACATTCTGAGGCAAGACAGGAATAGTGAGGAATCCTGGAATAACATGGATGTCCAAAACCAGACATTATTCAGATTTTAACAGGTGCCACCGTGACCAACTCCCTATGTATTGTATGCTTTAAAAAGTGTTTTAATAATTATAATACATACACTATATATACACTTAATATTATGCTAAGCTCTATTCTTGCAATTTGGGAATAGCTTCCTTCTGAAGCATTCCAGCACACAGAACAAGAATTGTTTGAATAGTTTATGAATATTTTGCGAATTTCAAGGCAAGACAGATGTGGAAAAGAGAAGGTGGGAGTGGCTGGCTCTGCGTTCAGGTGATGTCACCTCTCTGCTCTCCCGGTCCCCGGTGGCAAAGGGCTCGAGAGCTCGGTACAGGCAGGTAAAGGTGTGCAGCCCATCGGCCGTGATCTCCTCTGCTATGCAGGGATCCAGAGGCTCGGTCTCCGTGAAATCCAGGTCCCACACCGTGTCCACCCACACTGAGAAAAACAAACAAACAAACAAAAAAAGTTTAATAATCGCCAAGGGTGAGATTTCTCCGAAACGCGCATTTCACCCAAAATAAACACAAATACCCAAATCCAGCGGGGCACGGGCGCGCAAGGGGAGCCGCTGTCAGCGGCAGGAGCCCCGAACCGGGACACACGGACCGGGACCGAGAGACACACAGACACCGGGACACACGGGCCGGGACCGAGAGAGACACACAGACACCGGGACACACGGACCGGGACCCAGAGAGACACACAGACACCGGGACACACGGACCGGGACCCAGAGAGACACACAGACACCGGGACACACGGACCGGGACCCAGAGAGACACACAGACACCGGGACACACGGACACCGGGACACACGGACCGGGACCCAGAGAGACACACAGACACCGGGACACACGGACCGGGACCGAGAGAGACACACAGACACCGGGACACACGGACCGGGACCCAGAGAGACACACAGACACCGGGACACACGGACCGGGACCCAGAGAGACACACAGACACCGGGACACACGGACCGGGACCGAGAGAGACACACAGACACCGGGGCACCGGGACAGAGACCGGGACACAGCCTGACACCAACACCGGGACAGAGAGCGGGACCTAAACCGAGACCGAGGCAGGACCGAGCGGGGTACAGAGACCGATACCGAGGCGGATACCGGGACAGAGAAAGAGAGAACGGGAGAGGGACAGACACCGGGACACGGACCATGACAGAGAGCGGGACCGGAATAGGGACCCGGACGGGGACCGAAACCGAGACCGGAACAAGGACCAGGACCGGGACAGAGGCAGAAAGATTGGGATGGAGAGCAGGACCAGGAAACAGACAGACCGAGAAGCACAGCGACCAAGACGGGAACAGAGATCGGGAGACCGGCCCTGGCGGCAGCCGCGGCCCCGCTCCCGATCCTAACCCCGATCCTAACCCTGATCCCGATCCTGAACCTGATCCCGATCCTAACCCTGATCCCGATCCTGAACCTGATCCCGATCCTAACCCTGATCCCGATCCTGAACCTGATCCCGCACCTGCGGCCAGGTCGTGCAGCCGCCACCCGCCGAGCGCGCTGCTCAGCCGCTCCGCCGCCATCCCGCCGCCGCCGCCCGCCTTCGAACGCGCCAATGGCGGGCGCGGGGCGGCGCGGGCCAATGGCGGCGGCGCTGCCCCGGAAGGAGCGGGGCGGGCGGTGCGCGGTGCGCGGTGCGCGGTGCGCGGTGCGCGGTGCGCGGTGCGCGGTGCGCGGTGCGCGGTGCGCGGTGCGCGGTGCGCGGTGCGCGGTGCGCGGTGCGCGGTGCGCGGTGCGCGGTGCGCGGTGCGCGGTGCGCGGTGCGCGGTGCGCGGTGCGCGGTGCGCGGTGCGCGGGTCCCGCCGCCGCCGCCCCGGCAGCGCTGCCGCATTGCGGGCCCCCCCCCGCGCCGCCGCCGCCGCCGCCGCCCCGGCCCCGGCCCCTTCTCCGGCGTCGCCGCCGCCCCGCGCAGCCCCGCCCCGGCCGCGATCCGCCAGCGGGGCCGCGGGGTCCGCCCGCGCCGCTCCGCGCCGCATCCCGGGACCATGAGCTTCTTCGGGTTCGGGCAGAGCCCGGAGCTGGAGCTGGTGCTGAGCGACGCCGAGAGCCGGCGGCGGGTGGAGCACAAGACGGAGGAAGGCAAGAAGGAGAAATACTTCCTCTTCTACGACGGCGAGACCGTGTCGGGGCGGGTGGTGCTCACCCTCAAGAACCCCAACAAGCGGCTGGAGCACCAGGGCATCAAAGTGGAGTTCATCGGGCAGATCGGTGAGCGGGGCGGCCTGCGGGCCCGGGTATCCCTTCCTGATGCCCCTCGTGGGTGCCGGGATCCCGCTGGTACCGGGGCTCCAGGGGGAATCACTGGTGCCACGGGTCTGGGCAGCATTGCTGAACCCCATGGCACGGAGATCCCTGCGGATGCCAGGGGTCCAGAGAGCACTGCTGATGCTGAGGGGCCAGGGAGCATCGCTGCATCCTCCTGTGGTGATCTCACTGGTACCGGGCTCTGGGGGCATTGCTGTGCCCCACGGTGTGGGATCCCACTGGTATCGAGCAGGTTCCTCTCGCTCCAGAGCGATGCTCAGCTGCATGCAGCATTCCCATGGCTGCATGAAATGATTCTGCTCTCTGAGCTGGGCAGCCTGGCCTGTTCTCCAGGCTTGAACCCTGGCAGAAGGAAGGGCATTCCAGTCCTTTTCCAGGTCATTGTTCTCCTGTCCTAATTTCTCACTTCTGCTCGGGATCTTAGACTTCAGCTCTGAGCTGGGCACACTTTGGTTCCATCCTGCAGCTGCAGGTGAGCCCAGACCTGCTGCCAACGCCAGCTGCCAGGCCCTGCTCCATCCAGGCTGGCTGCTCCTGCTTCTCTCGTGTGCCTGCTGATCCTTAGTGCCAGCCTAGGGATGCTGATGGGGTGGATTTTATCCATATGTCCCTTTTACCTGGGTGGATCACCTCTCCTGAGGCCTGCAGGCTGATCCCACGCATCTCTGCACGGTTGGTCGGGTGACTTCAGGCTGTTCAAAACTCGTGGTTATCTGTGCGTGTAACCAATTCAGGTTTAATATTTCCTGCTTTCGTAGAGGAAAGGCAGCTGCCACACCCACTCGTCCATTGGAGCGGAGCTGTCCGTGCTCCACGGACATGCCTTGAGTCCCACCAGCCAAAATAAGTCCAGGATGTGCCTTCCCAGTGATGTGGCTGCGTGTGAGGCCTCACATCTGTGGCTCTCTGTGCCCGACTCTAAACCCTAAAATCACTGCTGGAGCTGGGGGCCTGCAGCCTTTGCATTGCAAATCGTGTGGTGAGAGAACGTGAGCAGTTTTCCCACCCAAACCCGATGCTGCTGTTTGAGAGTTTTATTGGCTTTGCTTGTGCCTGACTCTGGTTTTTGGGAAGGAGGGGAGCGTGTAAATGGTGGAGGCCATTCATCAGGAACCAGGTTATGAGTTCCTGTTGATATGGTTGGCAGTGGAAATTAAGCATGAACTTTGTTTCCTGCTCCACTGTCTCTGCTGTGCTGCCTTGCCTGCTCCTCATTCCCTGTTTTGGGAGACTTTTGAGCCAGGCCTGTATGAAGTAACTGCTTTGTATGCACGTTATTGCCCAAACAGGGTGTGTTCCAGCTGCTGTGCCTGCACATTAGTCCTTACTCCCCTCAGGCCTCTTAGATCAATCACTGAAGTTTGTACCACTAATTGCACTTCTCAGTGCTTTCCATCTCAGGCCTGGTATTCTGACTTCTTGCTGCCACGAGGTCAGCGTGGAGGTGAGACAATTTAACAGGCAGGGGGACTGGGAGGAGAAGGAGGGATGTTTTACAGGGAAGATGCTCCAGAGCAGGTACCAGAGGCCAGAATGAGTGCTGGGTCCTGCCTGCTCTCAGGTGAGCATGGAACCCATTCTATTTTGTTTTACCTCTGGTGGCTGTGGCCTGAGCAAGCCACCGAAATGTTGGTGGCTTGTTATTTTGTTTGTTATTAATGGCAGGTTATTTTCTCAGTCTGGAAACCTTACAGCTCTGAAAAGCTGAAATTACAGCTTATACCTGTTTGACAGGCTGGAGTGTGGGAAACATCACTCTGCAGGATGCCAAACATGACCTTCTGAGGTAGCAGAGAGCTCAGTGCGCTGACATTTCTCTCTCCTTGCCTTAAGTTTGATTTGTGCCTTCTGCATCCCGTGTCACGATGGTCTGGGCTGATTCCTTTTTTTGTGTGGCTGGTTCCTCTTTTTCTGTTGGCACGTGGCTTCTCCCTGTCACATCAGTGAGCTCTTTCCTCTCAGTGGACACACAAATTCAGTGCACTGAGAGAGGCTTGGTTATTTATGTCACCTGCCCAGCCTAAAGGGCTTGGTGACATTTGGTGTTGTGCGTAAGTGAGGAGAGCTCTAGTGCCAAAATTTCCATTAGAGAGATAAGGTGAGCAAAGGGCTGTGAGAAACAGGCATCACTTAAAAGCTGAAATCTCATTGTGCATCTCAAGGAGGGCAGAACTGCAGTTCCTGAGCACCTCTAATACCTCTCAGAAGCCTCCTCTGCACAGTTTAGTGCTGACACTGAGCTTGAGTGTGTGTGATTGTGTGATGACTTAGGTTTTTGTTTGCTCATCTAAGCAGAAAGGCTTTGCCTTGCAGAAGGACTGTGTGGGTGTCCTGTAGGCACAGGCTCACACGCAGGGCTGGGAAGGGCAGGTTTCATTGATGCTTTTGGGTAATCCCAAGCTGTTCATGCAAATGGCAGAGTTTTAAGGGTTTTGTTGCTTTGTCTTGTGGCAGAAAACTCTGTGGAGGTGTGGAGGATTGCTTTCATTAAATGAGGAAACGTTCAGTTTCCTGCTGATGTGGGAAGGTTGTGGGGAAAAGCGAGGCAATGCTGGTCACTTGAGCTGGTTTGAGCAGTGCTTCCAGAGGTGAGAGCTCTTCCTTCACCATGGCCATTGATGTGTGATCCATGGAGGAGCAGTGGGTTCAGCACACTTGGGGCAGCTGTGCAGCAGGATCAACATTGTCATTTATTCCCTGCTGCAGCTCAGAGCCACTCAAGCTCTTTGCTGTCTGAGGATAAGCAGGAACAGTTGGAATAATCCTATCCCCTCAGTTTTGTTCTGTCACTGTCTGTTCCAGACAGGCAGTGGTGGTTTTTCCTCACAGTGGCAATGCCTTTAGCCTGGAGTACAATGCAGAAAATTATTGTAAGGGTTTCTGTGAGCTGCAAACCATATCTAATATTGATAATAGGCAACTCGTGTTCAAGGCAAGTTCTTGGTTTATTGTAGTAAAGGAGGCTGTGGGGATCTTTTCCTGTTTCAGGGAGGAAAGTGTCCTGCATCTGGCTCTGATGGAGAGCAGAGAGCAAGGGCAGTTCTGTGGAGCCATGGGCTCCCCTGGTAGGTTCTGTGAATGGTATTGAAGGAAGGAAGGAAGGAATGAGCTGGACATTAAGCTGGGGTTAAGCTTAACCTGGATTTCCATTTTCCTAGAACTCTACTATGACCGAGGGAACCACCACGAGTTCGTGTCCCTGGTGAAGGACCTGGCCCGGCCTGGGGAGTTCACTCAGTCACAGACATTTGACTTTGAGTTCACACACGTGGAGAAACCTTACGAGTCCTACACGGGGCAGAACGTGAAGCTACGGTGAGTCCCCTGCCCTGGCTGACCCCAGTCCTGCCTCTGTGTAAGTGCTGATATTCACTCTGATGATGCAGAACTCCAAATTAATTTTGAGGGCTGAGTTGTAAAAGGCTGCCTTTGAGATCTTTCATTTCCAAGCATGCATCAGGCTCTTTATGGAACTTGTTTTTACCCTTTTGAGTGACAAGAGAAATTAGCCGCTTTTGAATCTAATACTTGCTAATTTATTTGATAATTCAAAAAATCAAAATAAAATGTTTGGTTTAGTTTATCCAGTGGGGATATTTTTGCTGTAATCAGTTTTGTCAACTTTAATTGTGCTTGATATGCAAACAGATGCTTCGCTTGTGCCTTGTTCATGTTAGAAATGATATTTCACATCAAGGCATTCAATCAATTCAAAATTCTTCCACTGGTTTCAAAGTGGGGGTTGGAAAAGTCTGAGATCTGCCCTGGGAGGTGTGGCTGTACAGCCTGATGTAATCTTGCAGAAGGGCAGTGGTTTTAGCATGTGCAGGCTGTTCCTTGGATCCCCAAAACAGGGCTTAGGTAACTCGGGCTCACAAATGCATGGAAGCTGAGAGGAGCGTGCTTTTCCACCTGCAAATGCCCTTCTGTCTGTTCCAGTGTGGGGTGTTGGCTGCTCCAGGGGCAGGTACATGTCAAGAGCTGGGGGCTCTTTTGCTGTGGGTTTATTTTGTTCAGGACTAAAAGAGTAAATGACATGGGAAGAGGAGGTTCCTCGCTGTTCTGCTTCCTCATGGCAATTCTTTGGTTTCCTGCTTATTTCATCCCTTTGGACATTCCCCATTCCCGGTCCTTGAAGTGCTGGTCCTTCTCTCAGCTGAGCACCTCACCTTGCCAAGGAGAAATTTCCAAGCTTCACCGGGAAAAAGGAGCTTTCTCAGTGAATCCATTGAGTTTGAGCACATGTTTTATTTAGATTTGCAATCCAGTGCGTTTTCAGCTCTTTCCACGGATCTGTGTAGTGAGGCTGCTTGGATAGTCCAGCCCAAACCACCCAGCCCCTGTCCCTGCTGCCCCTTGATGACCCTGATGGGAGGGGACTGTCCCTGCAGGTATTTCCTCCGTGCCACCGTGAGCCGCAGGCTGAACGACGTGGTCAAGGAGATGGACATCGTTGTGCACACCCTGAGCACCTACCCCGAGCTCAACTCCTCCATCAAGATGGAAGTGGGCATCGAGGACTGCCTGCACATCGAGTTCGAGTACAACAAGTCCAAGTGAGTGTCTCAGGAGCAGCTGGAGGCTGTGGGGACCCACCTGCTAGAGGTTTCCTCAAAGGAATTCCATGTCCACGTGCTCCAGAGAGGCTGGGAGACAGCTGGGATCCTCCCTGATCCCTGGGTTCCTCTCCTTTCCCCGTATCTCTGGATCAAGGAGTGGGCAGCAGTGGCTGTGGCTCACTGAGCCTGGAGCACAGCATGAAATTCTTGCTGTAACTTCCCACTCCCTGTATCCTCAGCCAGATCAGTACTTCCAGGTGTCTCCAAAATTCAGTGTTTACTCCTTACCAGGCCATACAGCTGAAGTGGGAATTAACTCAGCAAAGAAGTTGGGAAGAGCTCTTTTAAACTACTCTTAGTGCATCTTTCCCAGCTGGTGCTGGCAAATCTCCCTGCAAGTGGTGGTTGGTCAAAGGTTGGACTTGATGATCTCAGGGGTCTTTTCCAACCTAAATGATTCTGTGATTTGTGTTGGTTTTAATTGATCTGAAATACTGAGTTTGGAGCTTTGCTGTTACAGGGGTTTCTTGCAGATATTCAGGCTGAAGTGATGTTTTTCATTTATCTGCTCATGCTAAATGTTCTCTTGGATTTCCAAAAGAGCAGAGGATGGAGATGAAGGGCTGGTTGCTGATGGGGGTGGTTGATTTGCCATCTGCTGGGGATGTGAGCAAAGTGCCTGCCTAGCAAGTTCCTGCACGTCAGCCCAAGTCCTGCTCTGCTGCACAGGGCTTGATCCTGGTGCTTTCTCCCCTCTCCTGCCAGGTACCATTTAAAAGATGTGATTGTGGGGAAGATCTACTTCCTGCTGGTGCGGATCAAGATCAAGCACATGGAGATAGACATCATCAAGAGGGAGACGACGGGCACGGGGCCCAACGTGTACCACGAGAACGACACCATAGCCAAGTACGAGATCATGGATGGGGCACCTGTGAGAGGTGAGAGGGCACAGGAACCCCCAGCATTCCTCTTCTGGAGGCTTTTGGAGTGGGAAAACAACTCTTGCAGTATTCCTCTGTGTGCTCAGCATCCTGTTCTGCTGGTGGGCTCAGAGCAGGGGATTGACCTGATCCCCTTCCTTCTCCAGTGTGATGAGGGGAACTGAGGCAGAATGAGTTGCAATGACTTAATTCTTTTGATGAAGTGGTGGCAAAACCAGCTATAAATTCACACTTGGCATGGGCCACCAGCTGGCATTGCTGCAGCTCAGAGCAGAGATGGTATTCCTGCTCTGTGCCAATCTCCTGTGCCACTGTTCCTTTGCCCGGCAGAGTCACCTGCCAGAGAAAATGTCACCTTACTCATTTTTTCCTGCAGTGCTGTCTTGATGCAGGTCCCAAAAGAGTCCTGTGCTGTTAGAGTGGAGCTGGAATAGCTGTCAGCAAGGGCAGGAGCTGGCTGTGGACCGTGCATGCTGGTTTCTGAAGGGAGTTGAGGCCTTCTAGCTCATGTTAGTCCACTTGTGGAAACGGTGACAAAGGTTGTGGCCGTGTGAGTTTGTGTTTTGCTGCTGCTCTCCTGGTTTCTGTCTGCATCCTGTCTGTGCTGAGAGCTCTGTGCCCTTTCCAGGGGAGTCCATTCCCATCAGGCTCTTTCTGGCTGGCTATGAGCTGACTCCAACCATGAGGGACATCAACAAGAAGTTCTCTGTGCGTTATTACCTCAATCTGGTGCTGATCGATGAGGAGGAGAGACGCTACTTCAAACAGCAGGTGAGAAACAGAGCTGCTCTTCTCCTTGGACCTGTGGATGATTGATTGGGATGCTTTTACAAGGACCTACAGAGAGTTTGGGATTCATCACATGGAAGGATGATCTAGAAGAATGTCCATACAGGTCAGATGTGTGTGGTGGTGGGGAGGAGTCTCGAAAGTGCCTGCCTGGGATTCCTTTTCTGCTCAGTGGTGGAGCTTCTGTGCTTCACCTTCTCAGTGGCACTAGGACAGAGGTGGCTGTGGATGTCCTCTGTGTGCCCAGACCCCAGGGAGGAGCTCTCTGCCCAGATTTCGGGCAGGCTGCACTGTCAGGTGCGTCCTGGCTGTGGGTGGAACACCGAGCCTGGTTCAGCCTGCAGAGCTGGGTGGGGCAGCAGAAGGTGTCAGCAGAAGGTCTCACCAGCCCTGACAAGCCTTGGCTGTGTCCCCGCAGGAGGTGGTGCTGTGGAGGAAAGGGGACATCGTGAGGAAGAGCATGTCCCACCAAGCTGCCATCGCGTCGCAGCGCTTCGAGGGGACATCCTCGCACGGCGAGGCCAAGCCCCCCGGGCAGCCCGCGGAGAACAACGGGCAGCAGTGAGGCCGGGGGGCCGCCGGGAGCCCCCAGGACAGCGGCACCGAGGAGGAGACGCTCAGAGACTTCACAGAAATAAATACCCGTTTTTGACTTAATTCCTTTCTTCAAAGGACTGGCGCGGTGGGACGGGGCGGGAGGGCTCGGAGAGCGGCGGCGCCGGAGGTTCTGCGGCGCTTCCCGATCCACACGTTCCTCTGGAGGCTGGGGCCGGCTGCTTTGAGGCAATGTCCGGAGGCTGCGGAGCTGCCTGATCTCCTCTGTGCCCCGAGAGCCTCGGCCTGGCGGCGGGGAAGGAGAGAGCAAGTGAAGGCCCAGTCTGCCGCTTCTCCCCGGCCACGTGCAGGTTTGCTTTGGGGCTGCGTAGGGTGGATGTTTTTTCTTGCCTTTCCAAAAATCTTCCCCGGGGAAAACGGCCCGGTGGTTAGCTGGATGCTGGAGGAGGGACCAGACTGGCGTGGCCTACTGGAAATCTTGTGGTGTCATCTCCTTGCTGCTTCCCCTTCTTCCTCTTCGTGCTGGATTCCTTGCCACGAGCAGTTGGATGATGGAGGTGGCTCAGGCCTGGCACTGCCACCCGGCCACGTGGAGCTCCGTGCTGTGTCCCACCAGGAGCTGTGGCTGTAGAGGGAGTGAGATGTGTGGATACAGGAGGAGGTGGCACGGGGTGGGCAGAGCGGTGACGGTCCCAGCACTGCTGGCTGGGCAGCGAGCGGGGGCAGGACGGCTCCTGGCCCTGAGCTGTGCCTTCCTGGTCTTGTCCTGGCAGCTGCTCCCGAGATCCACACTGGCTGCTGCTCTTGTGCTGCAGAGAGGTGTAGGGAGCACTTTTGGAGCTCTTGGGGGCTGTTGTGGGTGGGTTTGTGCTGCACACGCTGCCCTGCCCGTGTCTGTGTCCTTGGGACAGAGCAGGCTTTGTGTAGGGACAGACAGCAGTGTGGGGACAGGTGTGTGGGGTCTGCTTTGCTGCAGGACAAGGATTAGTGGAGACAGAAGGTGGATGGAGGTGTTGTGGGAGGCTCAAACAGGCTGGTGTGGGCTGCTGGAAGGAGCCAAGCAGCACCAGGAAGGGTGGCAGAGCTCTGATTCCAGACACACATTCCTGAGGCCTGAGCTGAAGTCACCAGCGAGGTCTGAGAGCATGCAGTGAACTGAGAACCTCGACATGGGTTTTCTTTTTTTGAAATAAGCTGCTTTTAGCCTTCAGCTAAGTAGACTCACGAGAACATTCCCAGAAGGAAGTCACTCCTCCATTAAAAATCAGATGTGTCTTTGTAGACTTGACTGAGTTTGGAGAATGTCCATCCTGTTCAGCTGCCCTCCCACAAGCAGGTGCTGAGACCTCCTACCCGAGGGAGAGACAAGCCTGCACCGAGTGCTGGGGTATGAGCTCTGTCAAGTGGGGTTTGTCTGGATTTCCCTGAGTTTGTGGCTTGCTAGTTTGTCCAGCTTCTTTCTAGCTCTGGAATCAAGTTCCTCTGTCTCACAGCTGAATGTAGAGCAGGTGTCTTGCAGCTGGGAAATGGAAGTGTCTGCTCTGTTCAGTGAATGGTGCTGGTGGAGGGAGCGGGGCCGGGGTGGGAAGGGGAGCTTTTTATGTCATGACAGCTACTGTATTTCAGTGATAAATGTGTGTTTCTGCTTGCCAAAGTAAGTTATCTTTTCCTCAGCACGTGTAAGGTTGTGGTTTTTAGTAGAGCTGGCCAGTCTCGCTCTGTAGAGGACACTGATGCTCTCATCTCTGCTGGATGCTTGTGTCCCCCCCTGGTTCTGCTGTGCACCACTGCACACGTGGCTTGCTTGTCCCCCCACGGGGGCTCTGTGCCGTGGGCTGGGGCCGTGTCTACCCAAGGCTGGAGCAAAAGCTCGTTGCAGACAACAATCACCTTGCTGTGCCAGGGCTGGGAACCTCTGCCATGGCAAAGGACTCTGAGTGTCATTTGGACACTCCTCCCTCCCTCCCTCCCTCGGGGGAGCTGGCTGTGCTGCAGCCAGGCACAATCCTGTAGGGACAAGTGATGCTCCTTTGGGAGCCCTTGGGGATAGCAATCCATCCTACTGTGGCTGAGCTGAGCACAGCAGCTCCCTTACAATCTTCTTAAGCTTTCCTTCAGCTCCTTCCTTGCCATTATTCCTTTATTCCCTCTATTCCCCTGGATTCTAGGCCATGTGGTAGGAAAGAAACCCCCTGGATGGAAATGTCTGCATTCCAGGTTTTTTTTCCTGACTGGATGTGAGATCATTGCCTGGCTGTAAGGAGATGGCTGTTCAGCATCTGCTCATCATTCCTGGAGGGTTCCCTTGGAGAAGGTGCATGAGCCTATATATTGATTTGGGGGATTTTTCCTTCTTTTTCCCCTCTCCCCCGTGTCCCTGTGTGTGGAACCAGAATTCAGAAATGATCCTGATTTTTGCTGAATCCGATGGACCATTCAACCTGTTATCCACTGGGCCCTGTTTGTCTGGGGTGGAGCAGATGTGCTGAGCATCCTTAGAGAGAAGCTGGGGTCACTGCAGGACAAGGTACTCTAGAACAGTGTTTTGTTAGCATGTGAGGGGGCAGATGCTGCTCCAGCACTCGTGTCCCCCTGAGCTGGTGGTTCTGTGCTGTACTTGGGTCATTTCCTGTCTCCCAGGCAGAGAGGAGTGGGCAAGTACCAAACCAAGCAGTGCAACTTGTAATTAAGCCTCTGCTGTGTTTACATGTTTCTTAATTCGTCGTCTTTTCAATGGCTGTATTTTAAAACTTGGGGTTTTTTTGTCTCTCCAATTAAAAAGAGCCAGCCCTGGCTGTCAAATGCTGTGCATGAGTTTGTCTGATGTTTTATATTGGGTTGGGCTGGGTTTTTTTCTGTGGTATGAAGGGATTTTTCTTTAGAAGTGCCACAGTGTGCAGCTCTCCAAACATGCTGGAGGAGTTTGTCCTTTGTTATCTGTACAAATCCTTGGTCTTTCTTTAAGCTGTCACTGCTTGGCAGCTGTGCTGGTGGAGGACCCATGTGGCTTAAAAATTAGCAGGCTGGCTTTATTTTCTTCCATTTCCCTGATGTCAGAACTAAAATGTGGGAACTTTTGTACCTGCAGGAAGCTCACTGTGATCTGCTTTGTGTATCCATCTCCAGAGACGCTGTTTACAACAGCATGCAGTGACAGGACAAGAGGGAACAGCTTTGAACAGAATACTTTTTGACAGAATACTTCAGATGGGATGTTGGGAAGAATTTCCTCCCTGCTGGTGGTGAGGTCCTGACACAGCTGTGGCTGCCACATCCCTGGAAGTGTCCAAGGCCAGGTTGGACAGAGCTTGGAGCAACCTGGGATAGTGGAAGGTGTCCCTGGCCATGGCAGAGGGTGGAACAAGATGATTTTGAGGTCTCTTCCAACCCAGGCTATTCAATGATTGTTAATTTTCTGGTTCTAGACAGAACTCAGGGATTCCTTCCTGCAGAAGAATGTCCCTCTGCAGTACATGAAGCTGCACTAGACCCCAAACTAAACACAGATGATGTACCTGTTTCTTCCTCAAAAGATAAATTGCAGTTTTTCCTATTAAAACCCAAGTAGCTGAAGTTGATTCCAAAAGGCTTTATTTATTGAAAAAATAAGCAAAAATAACAGTGTGTCGGGGAAGGGACGTGTGGCTGTGGATCTTGTGTGGGCACATTTGTGGTGCTGTGCTTGAGCAGGTGAACTTGAGAGTTGTGCTGGTGGAGGAGGAGGCATCAGCAGGCTGGGGGGGAGCTGTGCTGCTTTAATGTGGCTTTTCCTCTTCCAGGCTCAAGACAAAATCAAATTCCTCTGTGGTAAGGAAGGAAAAACCGTAAGTGAAACTTCCAGTTTGTCTGACAGAGGGAACCAAGAGTCCCAGGAGGTTCTCACCTTGTGTCAGGGGTTGGATGGACAGGCGCTGCCTGCTGAAGAGCATCATGTCCTTGAGGGGCCCCCCATCAGCTTTGTGTGCCAGGTGGTGAGCCTTGATCTCAGACAGGGGGATGAAGCGCTTGGTCATCCTCACAAACTGCACATCCACCTGCCAAGGGAGGGGCAGCACAGTTGGACAAGGACACAGCCTCCAGAGAGCCCATCAAATCTTTGAGGGATAAAGATTTAGGACTGAAGCAAGTGACTGATGTGCACTTACAGCCTGGAAGCTTTGCTTTGCTCAAGGCTAAAAGAACTTGTCAGTATTTCTGGCAGGTGATTTGTTGGCACTGTGCACCAGCAAGGTGCATTCATGTCACAGACAATACAAAATTCAGATGTGGGATGCAGCCAGCGCATGAACACTCCCTTCCCTACAATTTAAACTCAAAACTACAGCTTTGTTTGCTGTGCACTGACAGTGGTTCTTAGTTCATTTTCCTAACTCAAGATTCTGCCATGCGTGGATGCCAGCTCTGCAGCCAAGATTTGAAAACTTTGGCGACCTTCTGGAAGAAATAGGAGGAAAAAACAGATAAAACAGGATTGAATTTTCTCTTGAGAGAGGAAAAGGCAGCTAGGCCAGGCCAGAAGCTTAAGATTTTCAATATGATGCAAAGAGCCTTCTCCCTTCTCTTGGCTTGCACACAGAGCTTGAACAGCTGTATTTAATACAGTAAATTACCATGGACCATTTGGGGTTCTCTTTTCTGCTGGTGGAGTCATAATGAGGATCCTTCTGATCAAACTGTGTGTGATCAGGGTACGCCTCCTTCACGATCTGAAGCAGAAGGGGAGAAGAAAGTTTCCATCAGTTCAAAACACCTGTCAGCAAAGGGCATGAGATGTGACAAGGAATAATCCTGGTGCTAAAATCAGCCTTGCTTTTCCCTCAGCTCCATTCTAACAGGTTCCACATTTCTTGGGTGGAAGAAGTGCAGATCAGTGAGTGATCACCTGCTGGAGATCAGTGTGGAAGGAAATGCAACAATGGGTGGCTGCTGCTGATCTTTGTGATGAGTTCTCCTCTTAAGGAAAAAAGCTGTTCTGTGCCCTGGGTTTATTCTACTGCCTTGTGGGCTCTGCTGACTAGAATGGAGTGAGTCAAATTGGAATCAGAGTGTGGAACAACACTTGGCTTGGCTGGGAGTGCCCAGAAACGTCTGCAGGAAAAGAGCACAGTGTGGTTGCATCCCTCTGGGGACACATGGCTGAGTCAGCCCTGCAGAGCTGAGGTGTCCTGGGCTCATTCCCTGCTCTCACTGCACTCTTTGGTGCTGAGACACAAGCAATGAGCTCTTTGATACCCCATTCATTATCACTTCTCCCCAAAACACAGACACTCACCTTGACAAGGGCCACAATGCCAGGCTCTTTGCAGTTACTGTGGTAGAAGAAGGCCTGCTGCCCAAGTTTCATGGATCTCAGGAAATTCCTTGCCTGTCAGCAAACAAGAGACTTTCAGCTCTTCCCAGCAAGCTCTCAGGGCTTCATTATAAGCAGCCAAGAACAGGAATCAACAAGAGGAGAGGTAGATGTGCTTCAGGATTACTCAGATAATGTTTCCTACAGTTGTCATAGAGATGTTTTTGTGTTGGAATGAAATTAAGTGAAAACAAGGCTAAAGAGCAAGATCCTGTTGGTCAGAAAGTGTGTGGGAATTCAACAGCTCAGCCACCCTTGCCCAGGAGAGCTGTCAGCAAACAGAGCAGATCATGTGTATGGGGATAGGGAATCCTGTACAGCACAGGGATCATACACACATGGAATTCCTTTGGAACAGAAAGCTGCACGCTGACAGAGGATTTGGGTAAGTACAAAATTGCTGTAAGGTATCAAAGGTTGCTCTAAGTGAAAGAAAAACTGGATGATTTAACAGAATATTCCTGAATCTACCTCTGACCTAGAGGCCACTGAGCAGGAGTTGACTTAGATCCCTGCCAAACTGCACCTGTATGAACAGGCAGAGTGCCCCAAAAGGAAATGCTTCAGGCACAGGAACAATCTGTGGGCAGAGCCACCTTCTTCCTACTGCTGTTTCAGTGCCCCCATGTGCTTCCTTACCTGGTAGTTCCTCACTCCATCCCAGCAGGTTGTCTGATTAGGCTGAGCTTTCAAGTCGTCAACACTGAACTGCCAAATGAAACGAAAATCAAGATTCATTCAGGAGGTTTCTGATCAGTGTCATTGTCTGCACTGAGCCTAAGCATTTGTTGCTAGCAGCTCCTTCAATTATAGCACAAACTTGACACAATTTTTATCTCCCACAGGGCCTGCAGAAAAACCTTTACAAAGCAGCAGTGCAAAGGCAGAGTCTGAAATAGATGCTGCTCCTGTGGCAAACAGCTGAGCATCCTGAGGAGCTGATTTCCTCTTGTATTACATGTATGAAACCCCAAGGTTGTCACCTTGGACAAGAACATTTGGTTTTTCTCTTTCCAGAAGGACAAATGGGTTTTGAGAAATAAAAAACAATCAGAGTTGCCTGATGCTGTCCCTCAGCATCTGGGCACAAAAGCTGGGCAGGAGTGACCCTGTCCTTTGCTGAGTGAGGGGGTGTCAGTGCTTACCTTCACATCCACCCCCTTCTCCAGCCTGCTCTCAGGTTCTGATTTCAGCAGCCAGTGACAATATGTGATCTTGCTTTCCTCTCCACCAGACTCTGATTCTTTTTTCTTCCAGTTCTTCCATCCTGACTTGGAGCTCCCAGCTGGAGGTTTTGCAGACTTCTCTTCTTCCTCCTTATCTGAAGTCTCCTCCTCGGTTTTGGCAATTTTAGCATCAGGCTCTTTTTTATCTTAAAATACATTAAGATAAAGCACACTTTGTTTCAAAAAATACTTTAAGTTGTCCAAGCTGGTTTCACACATTTGACTGCAGCAGGAGTTTGGGGCACCCCAGGTGTTCAGTGTAAGGTAGCAGCATTATGCACCAATGATTCTGAGTATTTCTAATTTGCATCTGAAACAAGGGTATTTTTGTGTGTGCAAAAATGTAGTTTAATATTAGTAATAAAAAAACCTTGGGATAGAGCATGTTTGCCCAGAGGAAGTGTAGTTGAATTTTTTTAATTAATTGCTGAGAAATTGGCTGCAGGCAATGAAGTAGATTCAGGTGAATCTGGTGAGTAAGAGGAACATTCACCAAGCAAACCAAACTATTTCAATTCCTGCAGGAGCTGGAAATCTTAGCTTAACCTCCACTGAGCTACCTGTTCAGAAGGGATCCTTTGTTTCTTTAGGACACAGACATAAAAACCACAAACCAGTTATTAAGAAGTGATTAAAGGGTAAAAGGATTATTTGTGAGAGTGGATCAAGCAGATGAGTGGCACAGATGAGCCAACTGTGCAATTTTTTCATCTTGTACTTTAAGCACCACATCACGATGCCTCCAGTGCGATGTTCTTGCTTTTTGTTTTGGCAGCTGGTACCACATCACCTTCCTGGGTGTGCTCTGACCAACTCTGCTGTGCAGGACCTGCAAGCTCTGCACAAATGGGCCTGAAATCCATTTCCTAACCCAACTTGTGCTGAGAATACATCACTGTCCTTATCACACACCTAGCAGGCTTGTCTCCGTCACGCCTGGGTGCTGAGCCCATTTGGCACAGGAAATGCTGTCTGTAAGACACTGCCTGTGAAAGACAGACGGTTAACACGGCTGCCTGTAGTTTCACTATAGCCTGGAACCTCAAATGAGGGATGCTAAATCAGTCAGGATGTCAGCACAGACCTGCTACTGCTCCTTTGTCTCTCTTTCTGCTCGGCCAAGGCATCTCTGGTCTCTCTGGATTATCTTCTCTTCACTGAGAAGCACCTGATGAATGAGAAGAGCAGGAGGAGGAATTACTGCTCCTTCAGGCAGCTGAAAAAAGCAGAGATGGCTGAAGCAGAGCCGCAAGCGCTGTAGGGCGAGTGGAGAGCAAATAAATCTTTCCTTGAGCTCAGCCACTTCCTCTATCAGTGTGAATGCTGGCAGGGCTTGGGGACCGCACCCTGGAGCCCTGATGGACACGAGCAGCAGGGCTGGATTCCTGCAGCACAGGAGCTGCGGGGGCTGAGCGCCGCCGCTCTCCGCCGGGCCAGAGGGAAAGGGAGCCGTGCTTGTGTCCGGAGCTCAGCCTGGGCTGCCTGTGCTCCGGGAATTCCTCCGGGAATTCCTCCGGGATTCCCCCGGGAATGGCTCCTTCCGCGCAGAGCGCCAAAGCCACCTGGGCGCGCTGGCCGCAGGTGCCCGTGCCTGGCCGGGGGCTGCTCCGGCTGATCCCCACGGTCCCTCCCGGGCCCCTGCCCCCTCTGTCAGCAGCACTAGCACGGCTCCGAGCCGGCCGCCTCCTGCCAGAGCGGCTGGCATCAACTTTTCCACCTTCTATGCCAAGCTTTCCCCTTCCTCCCTCCCTCCCTCCTTCGCAGCCCTCCGAGCTCCCGCTCACCAGCCCGGGCCCTGCCGCCTGTCCTGCTCGGCGCGCTGGGGATGCTCGCGGTGCCGGCCAGGGAGGAGGAGGAGAAGGAGGAGGAGGAGGAAGCCGCGCTCGGAAGCGGTGCCCGCTATGCAAAGGCCGGGGCAGGAGCGGCTCCCCTCGCTCTCTCCCCGCCCGGGCGGGCGGCGCCGGGGGCAGGACTACAGCTCCCAGCGTGCCCCGGTGGGAGCCGGCGGCGGCGGGGAGGCGGGAAGCGAGCGGCCCCACACGGCCATGGCCATGGCGTGGCGAGCGGCCCCGCGGGCGGCGGCGCGGCTGCTGCTGGGGCGCCGGGGGATCGCGTCCTGCATCGACCGTAAGGAGCTGCCCGCGGCCCGGGGGAGGCGGGCTGGGGGCCCCCGGACCTCCTGTCCCCGCCCGGAGGGATGTCCCCAGCTGCCCGTGTCACTGCTCGCTGTGGCGCTGCTCTCCGTGTCCCTCCTCCCTGGCTCCTGCCCCCGGGCTGGGCGGGGGGTGCCTGGCCATGGGACAGAGCCCGCAAGGAAAGGTCCTGCCCTCTCCCTGTCCCTCCTTTTACCTTGTTAGACCGTGCCCAGCAATGGGAAAGAGCCTACAGAAAAAAGCCCTTCCCTCTCCCTGTCCCTCCCTTACTTTTGTTAGGCTTTCACGCTTTTTCAGGTTTAATAGTGAATCAAAGAGTATCTCTCAAAGAAGGGGGATTATAAAAAATAAGGAAAGTGATTTTTTTACATGGGCAGACTGATAAGGGAGAATGAATTTAAAGTAAAAGAGGAGAGATTTGGGTTAGATATTAGGAAGGAGTTCCTCTGGCAGAATTCCAGCTGGCACAGGCTGCCCAGAAGTTGTGGATGCACAAGTTACACTGTTAGAATGTGTAAGTGTAAGTTGCAGTGTTCAAGGCCAGGTTGGACAGGGCTTGGTCTTGTACAAAGTGTTTGGAGGTCCCTTCCAACCCAAACCAGAACACTTTGCAGGTGAATTGTTTCGATGTCTACATGTAAGAACATTTAGAATTTAAGTAGGAGCACCCCTGTATGAATTTCAGGAGAGGAGCTAACAAAACAATCTTGTATTTATGTGCCATCGAAGCAAGAAGGTTTCAAATGCAGAACCCAACTAAAGCTTTAGATGCTGTTTCCAAAGGGCTGCTTTATTCTTTGCTTCCCAATCTCCTTTCTTTGAAGTCCCAGGACTGCTCCTTCATATTTCTGCAGTGCAGACTTAGTGAGGTGGAGTGACAGCTGCCATGGGCTGTGCTCCCCTGCCCTGGCTTTCCAATGTAGCATGGAGCAGAAACAGCTGGGATTTTGGATTTGTTTTGTCCCAAGAAAGCCCCTCCCAACTGCTCTCAGCACAGTTCATGACATTCCTGAGGAACAGAGAAATGTTCTCTGCAGCAGAGCCCCTGAACTGTTTGTGTGAGTTAAGGAGCACTCTGAAACTGGGCTACAAACGAGGTTGTTGTGCTGCTTTCCCTCAGCAGACACGTGTTCTGATCTCTTCCTGCTTTTCTAGCATCCACAGGACTGACTGAGGATCAGAAGGAATTCCAAAAAGTTGCCCTTGATTTTGCTGCCAAGGAGATGGCTCCCTACATGGCGGAGTGGGATGAGAAGGTAGGACAGCCTCACAAGGGCTGTACTGCTCACTTTTTCCTCCCTTAGGATGTTCTGACCCACAGGTCTGACTGAGGGGTTCCTGCAGTGGCTCTGGAGATTGTCACTGAAGCTGCTGCTGTAGCTGAGGGAGGGGAAATCATCAGAAATACCTTGAAGCTTTCCTAGCCAGGTTATTCAGTCACCTGAATCTTGGATTCACTGCTGAAGATGGAGTGTGTCTGTGTAGGTACCACCTCTTTGACTCACTCAGTTGACTTAAACTCTGCAGAACAGTGGGACTCAAATTGGTAGCCCAGGGATACCAAAAGAGATTGAACTAACCCTGAATATTCATTGGGATATCCCTGCCTGCCCCAATAGGAAATATTCCCTGTGGAAACGATGCGGAAGGCAGCCCAGCTAGGATTTGGTGGGATCTATGTGAAACCAGATGTTGGTGGCTCTGGATTGTCACGACTTGACACCTCCATAATCTTTGAAGCTCTGTCAACAGGATGCACCAGCACCACTGCTTACATGAGCATCCACAAGTGAGTGTGTCTGGGGAGGTGGGTGGTGTCAGCCTGGCTGCTCTGTGGGCTCTGAATCCAGATGGAGGGCTCTAAATCCCTCGCTGCTGCTCATTATTTCAATATTTAAATTGTGACCTCAAGTACACACATCCCTGTGAGGATCCCTGGGTGGCAGTAAACAAATAGGCCACAAGGACTGAGATGCCACCAAGAAGTAATTTTAGCTTTGTGGCATGCAAGATGGGATTGAGTTCTGGATTTTTTTCCCTGCTCTGCCACTTAAGCTGTCTATAGATAGTAACCTGCCTGGAAAAGGCCTTTGTGCCTCGGCATTGCTGTGACAGAGCCCAGAGGCACCACCTGATGCTGGGGCTGTCCTGCTTGTACAGACATGTCCAGTGACAGGTCTCTTGGCACAGAGAGCTGCAGTGATGCTGCCAGTTTCTCCAGTGGTGCAATTTCCTGGAGAGGGAGCAGGGCTGAGCATGGAGGGGAGACTGAGGCTCTTAAACAGGAACCTGCTGTTCCATAGGGCAGGGAGTCTGTGGTGAATTGAAGGTGTAACAATGCCCTTTCAGGCCTCAGGGCTTGTGGCTCAACTCCGTGGAGCTTTCCTCTGTTCAGCCAGCGATGTTCTTGCACAATCTACGTTCACATCCTGAATTCTGCTCCTTCTCTCCCACCCCAGCATGTGTGTTTGGATGATTGACACCTTTGGCAACGAGGAGCAGCGGCGCAGGTTCTGCCCATCGCTCTGTAGCATGGAAAAGTTTGCCTCTTACTGCCTGACTGAGCCAGGTGAGCATCCTCAACTCAACCAGGACATCTCCATTCTCTTTAACTGGACATGAACTTTGCAGAGGTCTGGAGGTGAAAAGTTTCTTTCCATATTCATTTGGGAAGTTGGGGAGGGGCAGATGGCGATTGCTGAGATGCTCGTGGTACAAACCCAGCTGTCAGGGTATGATCCTGGGGCATTTGTAGGCTCTGGACCTTCTGCTTCACTGGCTGCTTCCTTACCTCTCAAACAGGGAGTGGCAGTGATGCAGCTTCCCTGCTGACCTCAGCTCAGAGGAAAGGGGACACCTATGTCCTGAATGGCTCCAAGGTACCTCCTCATTCCTGCTAAAGCTGCCTGGGTCTCACTGTCCTTCCCATCTCTGCTGTCTCCTCACCTCTGTGCATTCTCCCAGGGCAGGATGTGCTCTGCAGAGCTTTCACCAGCTGGGTCCCAAAATGCCTCTGGCTGTGGGGTCTTGGTACCATTTCTGTACCCTGCCAGCTGCTGCTGTGGGCTCAGGCTTAGCTTGCAAAACCACCCCAAAGCCTCACTTTTCTCGTTGTGCCCTCCTGCAGGCCTTCATCAGCGGGGGAGGTGACACCGATGTGTACGTGGTCATGTGTCGCACAGGGGGCCCAGGCCCCAAGGGCATCTCCTGCCTAGTGCTGGAGAAAGGAATGCCAGGGCTCAGCTTTGGCAAGAAGGAGAAGAAGGTAAGAGTTTGGTTTGTGCTTCCTCTGTGCTTGAGGGACGTGCAGAACAGAGATCACAGAACCACAGAATCAAGACCTTCGAGTCCAACCTGTGACTGATCCTCGCTTGTCAGCCAAAACACTGAGTGCCACATCCAGGCATTCCTTAAACCCCTGCAGGGGTGGTGACTCAAACACCTCCCTGGACAGCCCATTCCAATGCCTGACAGCCTTTTTCATGGAGAAATTCCTTCTGATGTCCAGCCTGAGCCTCCCCTGCACGGCTTGAGGCTGTGTCCTGTGGTCCCAATGAGTGTGTCTGTGTAAAGCATTAGGGATCTCTTCATGGATGGATGGGAGTCCCAGCTTGGCATGGTTTTACCAAGCCAATTCCAGCTTTGGTGAAGTTTGGTGAAGTTTGCCTAATGGGGATTTGCAATGGGGATGGGTATCCCTTTGGTAAGTGAAGGATTTTAGTCTCAGGAACATCAAGATCACTGGATTTTTGCCTCTTCCCAAAAACACCCATTCCAGTTTCCACCCTGAGGCCAAACCACGCAGACCATGGGTGCTTTGTGGCAGCTTGGCAGTGAGACCGAGGGGTTGGGAGCAGGCTGGTGGTTCTGTGCTGGTTCTGTGCTGCTCCTCAGGCAGTCTGGAAGGAGCTCTGTTTTTCCCAGGTAGGCTGGAATTCCCAGCCAACTCGGGCTGTGATCTTCGAGGACTGTGTCGTTCCTGTGGGAAACCGGCTGGGAGCTGAAGGGCAGGGTTTCAACATCGCCATGCAGGGGCTCAATGGAGGCAGGATAAACATCGGTGAGAAAGGCAAAGAGAGCCAGGGGAGGAGGGCAGGAGCTGCTTGTTGCCTGTCTGAAGGAGCTTCACATTCACTGGGTGTCCTTGGCTTCTCCCACCAGCTTCTTGCTCGTTAGGAGCTGCTCACGCCTCAGTTCTCCTGGCTCAGGAGCACCTCACTGTCCGCAAACAGTTCGGGGAACCCCTTGCCAACAACCAGGTAACCCCTGCTGCAACCTCTGCTCTGCTCTGGTAACCTCCAGAGCTGAGCTCTTCCTCATCCTGGAAGGGCCATCCCTCACTTCCCTGGAGAAGTCAAGAACACACTTTTCCTGAGAAAGGAAGCGTGTCAGGCCTGAGCCCTGCCTGCAGGTGGTGGGGCTGTGGCTGAGACCCCCTGAGGATGCTGATGTCCCTTTTCCTGTGGCTGTGGCAGTACCTGCAGTTCAGGCTGGCAGAGATGGCCACGCGGCTGGTGGCAGCGCGGCTCATGGTGCGCAACGCGGCGCGGGCGCTGCAGGACGGCCGGGAGGACGCGGCCGTGCTCTGCTCCATGGCCAAGCTCTTTGCCACCGACGAGTGCTTCGGGGTAGGTCCCTCAAACACCACTTGGGATCCCAATTAGAAGCTTAGAGACCTCCCTTAATGCCCAGGGTGTGGGAAGTTCGATGCTGTGGAGACCCAAAGCCAAGCCTAGAGCCAGGAGCCTCGTTTGAAAACAAGTTTTACAAAATATTTGATGTTTTTTAAGATGTGTGGAAGCCTCAGGATTAATCTGTGAGAATTAAAAACATCTTTCCACGGTTCTTCTGACATCACTTCCTAGGGGGCCAAAAGGGAGATAGGACAGGGAGCAGAGAATTTTTATTTTCCAAGGAAAATTTGCATGTTTCAGGGTGATCGTTCCTGGGTAGCAAGCGGTCTTTCCACCGAAAAATTACATTTTTGCTTTGAAAATTATCTTACCACTTTGAAAAATACCTTATTTTGTTATCTTATCACAATGTCCCCATAAAGAGGAAGCAAGAAGGGGGAAAAAGCGCTTGACACTTCTTAGCCCAGTGTCTTTAGGAGCTATTTTATGTGCTCAGCACTCTGATTTTTGCTGTTTTCTATCCCAAACTGAGGGATAGGATACACCGAGTCCCGTTTCCATGGAAACAGCGCCCTGCCAGCCCTTCCCCTGAGTGGCCGCCAGGTGGCGATCGGGCGGTTCGGATTTGCATCCCCAAACCACAGAAATGCAGCAAAAATCACCTTATTCCCTAAAAAACACCCATCCTCGGGGTATTTCTGTGCATTCCTGTTCACATAAACACACCTTTCGTGTGATAGCACGGAGAGCAGCACTGATGGGGGGCTGAGAGTCACACCACGATTTTAAGAGATGAGATTAGGTGACCAGGAAAAATAAAAAAGTGAGCTGAGGTTCCTGGGTCCTCCCCGAGTCACCTCACAGCAGTGTTACCCCCCTAGATCTGTAACCAAGCTCTGCAGATGCACGGGGGCTACGGTTACCTGAAGGATTACGCGGTGCAGCAGTTTGTGCGAGACATCAGAGTCCACCAGATCCTGGAAGGTAAAAGATGCTCCTGTTACAGGTGAAATTGGTACTAGGGTTGGGAGGAAAATGCCCCTGGAGGCCCCCACCTTCCCACAAGACTCTGATTCTTTGGTTTCTGAGCGTGAGGTGTGCTGTGTGTGAGTGCTTTGGCCATGTGGGAGCAGTTACTGGCTATTTTAAGAGTCTTACAGCAGAGGAAGGTATTTATTTACTTGTCATGTTAGCAGTGCCTCTGTCCAGTTTCATCCCATTACTCCTGGTCATGTGATGATTCTCCCTAACAATTCCTCTCCTGTGATTTTGGTCTGTTTGCACTCCTTGACATCGTGCCTCTAGCAGTATTTGTCTTTTTCTAATCTCTGTTTGGCTTCCTAAATATTTTGTTTTCCCTGCTTTGAAATCCCCTCACCTACAACCAGAGTACCTGGTAAGGGACATGATCTTTCTTACACCGAGTGTGTTTGCAGCCTGTGAGTTGTGTATGTGTTAAATGGAAAGCAGAGGGCTCAGATGTTGATATAAATACATTTGCTCAATGCCTGCTCCTGCATCCTCCCAACACCCAGATGAAAAGCAGCAACAGCTTTCCCAAGCAATATGCAGGCACTTGGCAGATGGGTTTTGGCACAAGCCCTCCCAAATCCCACTTCAGCTGGTGGGAAGAGCTTCTCTGTGCCATAAACTGCACATCAGGGAAGAGTTCTCTTGGCCTTTTGAGGGGGAAAATATTGGACCATGCCTTAACTGTGCTTCCTTTGCATCCCCATCGCGCTGCAGGCACCAACGAGGTCATGAGGATGATTGTGGCCAGGAATCTGCTACAGGGCTGAAGCCAGGAGCCTTCAGACCCCTCCATCTGTTACAGCTCGGCCTGTTTCCCTCCCCTGCTCGCCAGCTCTCTCCCTGGGAGTGGAGAGGGGGATGCCCCAGTGGAAACAGCCTTCCTGCCTTATCCACAGCTGGGTGGCACAGCTGCACGCCGTGCCTGGCAGAGCTGCTGGCACCAGGCTGGCATTGTGCAGCCAGAAATGCAGCTGTCAATGCAGGCTCTGTCTCCAAATCCCGCTCCTTGCCACACGTCCTCCTTGGAAAAAGAAACACCAGAGCTGCTGCTCACCTCTGCTGAGTCAGGACTGGAATGGGAGCCTGGGGCACAGCTGTGGCCTGTGCCAATGGGATTACTGACATCTTTATTTTGTAGAGTTAACTGCTCACAGCACCCCGGGGAACAGATGATCACAGGTGTTTTTATCCCAGGATGCCTCTCCTTTAGCTAGAAGCACTCCCTCTTTTCCCAGCAAACTTTTCCTGATGTCCCAGCCACTGCTTGTTCTCTGTATTCCTGACACATCTCGGTGCTTAATCTCAAAGAAGCCTTTGCAACATAAAAGTACAAATGAAAAACTATGGTTATGTACAGAAATATTGAACTCTGTGGGCTGCAATGTAAGGGGAGTAAAAATACTGGTAAATTAAACTTATTTTTCCTTTCAGGTTTAGAATCAATAAAGCAATGATGGAATTGTTACTGGGGTGGAAATTATGATAATTTCCTTCTGTGGTATTTCAGGTGTTTAAAGAGAATTAACAGGGAAATTTTGAAGTAGGTGTTGCAAAATAGTTCTGCTTGAGGGCTTTGTAGGTTGTCTTTGTTAACCCCTTCAGATCAGCCAGCTCCTCTTTCAGCAGTACTTGGCAGGGGGGGAAGATGACAGAGCATTAGCAGCAGAATCATGGAATGGGTTAGGTTGGAAGGGACCTTAAACCCATCTCATTCCAGCTCCTGCTGTGGGCAGGGACACCTTCCACTGTTTGATCTCAGTCTCTGCTGTTGCTGGCAGGCTCTGAATGTCCCCTCCCTCGCTTTACTGCACACTGAATTTCCTCCACAGGGCAGTGGGGGCACTTTAAACACCTGTGCCTCAAAGAGGAGCAGCCACCTGCCCGCTGGGGAGACCCTCTACCTGCCCAGGGCATCCCTGGGGCTGGGAAGGTCTCTGGGCAGGGGGAAGGGGTCTCCAGCCAGGCTCCCTGTCCGAAGCCTCTCTGCAGGGTCTGTGCCCGGGGTGTCTGTGGCAGCTCCCTGCCCGGGCTCTCGGTGCAGCTTCTGTTCTGGGGGTCTCCATCGTGGGGCTCTCTGGGAGATCCCTGCCTGGGGACTCTGTCGGGGGTCTGTGTCTGAGCTCCCTGTGCATTCTGGCTGTCCACACTCTCTGGCTGTCCCTGCTGTCTGTCAGTCTGTCCCTGCTGTCAGTCTGTCCCTGCTGTCAGTCTGTCCCTGCTGTCTGTCAGTCTGTCCCTGCTTTCAGTCTGTTCCTGCTGTCAGTCTGTTCCTGCTGTCTGTCAGTCTGTCCCTGCTTTCAGTCTGTCCCTGCTGTCTGTCCATGCTGTCTGTCAGTCTGCCTATCCATGCTGTCTGTCTGTCCATGCTGTCTGTCCATGCTGTCAGTCTGTCTGTCCATGCTGTCTGTCTGTCTGTCCATGCTGTCTGTCCATGCTGTCTGTCTGTCCATGCTGTCAGTCTGTCCATGCTGTCTGTCCATGCTGTCAGTCTGTCTGTCCATGCTGTCTGTCAGTCTGTCCATGCTGTCTGTCCATGCTGTCAGTCTGTCTGTCCATGCTGTCTGTCCATGCTGTCAGTCTGTCTATGCTGTCTGTCCATGGTGTCAGTCTGTCCATGGTGTCAGTCTGTCCATGCTGTCTGTCAGTCAGTCAGTCTGTCAGTCTGTCAGTCTGTCAGTCTGTCAGTTAGTCTGTCTGTCAGTCTGTCAGTTAGTCTGTCTGTCAGTCTGTCAGTCTGTCAGTTAGTCTGTCTGTCAGTCTGTCAGTCTGTCAGTTAGTCTGTCTGTCAGTCTGTCAGTCTGTCAGTCTGTCAGTCTGTCAGTCTGTCAGTCTGTCAGTCTGTCCGTCTCTCCGGACCCCCCGGGCCGTTCCCTCACGGTCTCGCGGCTCCTTCTCGCGCCCCCACCGGCAGCCAATGGGAGGCGGGGGGCGGGCCCGGGGGCGGGGCGCAGCCAATGGCGCGCGGGCGGGGCGGGGCCGGGGCGGGGCGGGCGCGCGCTGGGGCCGCGCCCGGCGGGTCGGGGGTTCGGGGCCCGGGGCCGGCGGGGGGCGCGGGGCCCGGGTCCCTCGGCCATGTGGCCGTGCGGGGGGCGGCGGCAGCGCCGCCTCGGGGGCGTCGCGCTGCTCCTCGTCGTGCTGTGGCTGCTGCTGCGCAGGTGAGAGCCGGCGGGGGGCGCGGGGGTCGCGCCCCGGGGGCGGCGGGCGGGGTTCCCGCGGCGGCGGGGCCGGGCGGGGGTGGGCGCTGGGCGGGTGTCGCTGCCCCGCCGGGCGCAGGCCCCACCGCCGGGAGCGGGGCTGGCTGCGGGAGAACTGCGCACGGATGGCAGTCGGCGGCGCCGGTGGAGGGGAGAACGGTTATTAACATAATGAACGTAATTAACGGCCGCGCCTCGTGCGCGCTGCCGGGGGATTAACGGGAGGCAGGCTCGGTGGAATCCCGGCTTTCCGAGCAGGGATCTCCGCTCCCATCATTCCTGCAGCGCAACGGGAGCGTGGGAAGGAGCGCGCCGAGGGAGGCGGCCGCCGGGCCGCAATTACCCAAAGCTTTAAATAAATGCTGCACCTGATATCCGCGGCTCTTGTCCATCACCGAGGGCACCGGCGGAGGAAAGCCCCGCTGCCAGCGCCATAAACCGGCTTCTGTGTGAGGTTGTGCCGACCTCGGCTCGGGGGAGGCTTTACATCACCGCAGCGCTGATGGATGATGCGCCTGGCCGATCAATCAGCTCTAACCCAGCTCCGGGGCTCCCTGGCGTTCCCTGTCTCCAGCCCGCTCTGTCCCCAGGCACTGTGGTACCCATGGCCACCTCTCCGGTCTAACCCTCTTTGCTTCCTTCTGCTGGTCCTGTTTCACTCTCCAGACCAGCAGCTGTTCCTCTGTAGCCCACCAGCAGTAGCAACAAGTTGTTTTCGGTTCTAGATTGAATCCCACGTGGTTTACATCACATTCATTTCGGGGGTGATGCTCTTTCCCAGAGGAGCATATCCCATGTTTGTGGCTTTCAGGTGACAGAAACTCTTCAGTCCCTGAAGAGTTCCATGCTGGAGAATACAAGAAAATATACATGTTTATGTATGGAGATACATAATTATTTATTGCCAGCTGGATGTTTTATAACAGGTTCTTAAAATCATAGTCGGAAGTAAACCTGATCCTCAGAGCTATGGAAAAGCTTCAATAAATCTTTGCATAATTAGAAGCAAAATTCTTGCACAGCTGGCCTTGGGTTTGTGCCACCTGGGTTCTTAGGGAGGATTATTGCAAACTGATACCTGATGGAGGCACGGAATCTGTCTCTTGTGAGAGTGTATCCACAAACCCCAGTATGCAGAATAAACCCCAGTATGCAGAATAAACCCCTGGATGCAGAATAAACCCCAGTATGCAGAATAAACCCCTGGATGCAGGATAAACCCCTGGATGCAGAATAAACCCCTGGATGCAGAATAAACTGCTCTACAAAAACACTGTCACCTCAGCCATGGGCTGTGAGCACAGGGGCTGTGCAGGGCAGCGAGCTGGGAGCCAGGGCAGCTCTGAGCTTTCACTTTCCCCTGGTCAGAGGAAGGCCAGAATAAACAGCAAAGCCCTTGGAGGTCTCAGTGGAGCTTAGGGATTAGCAGCAAAGTCCCTTGTCCTCTGAAGCACGTCCTTTAGCATCAGCAGAGAACTGAATGGCTTTCCCCCCTGTTTCTTCTGGCTGTTTTCTTTCCCACCAGCTTTTTCTCCCAACTGTGTATGTGGATACAGGGTGGTTGAACACCAAAGGTGAATATCTCTCTTGCAGAGAGGACTTCAGCCAGATTTGTGTTTCACAGGCATGAACAGTGTGGCACTTTGGTTCAGAAGTTAATTGGGACTTTCCTTTTCCATGTGTTGTGTTTTGCACTTCAAATTCCATCTTACAGGAGCTTATTCCATCTCATTGGAATAACTCATCCAATCCAACTTCAGAGTGTCTGCTCTGGGGTTAGTTTGTAATAGAATGGTTGGTTTGGTTTGGTTTTGTTTTTGCAAAAGAGACTTCCCTGAAGCAGAGACAAAATCACAGAATTGTGGAATCCTAGAATTTGTGTTGGAAAGGGTATTGAAGATGTCCCTGCCATGGCCAGGGACACTTTCCACTATCCCAGGCTGCTCCAAGCCCCGTCCAGCCTGACCTGGAACACTCCCACGGATGGCTACTGAGGTTGACAAAGGCCAGGAACCTTTAACAAAGTGGAGAAAAAAAAAAGAAAGATCATTTGCAGCCTGTTCTGTCATTATAGCCTGTTCTTTAGTCATTAAAGAAGTGAGAAAGAAAATCTGCTGGGAGCTATAAATTGCTCTCAGGAGGAAGTACAGAGCCCAGGTACACTTTAAACTCTGGCAGTCCAGCTCAGGGTAACAGGATGAAGCTCTGCTGAGTCACAGAAATGTTTCTTCCCGAGGTAACTAGAGCAGATCCTAAGGAGAAATGTGGGTTTCAGGATATCCAGCATGTGTTAAAAATACTGGGAGCCTGGGAGCTTCCTACCAGCCCTTCTTTGGGGAGAAAAAGCACTGGAACTGGGGAGTTTGAAAGTAGGAAACTTGTTGGGAATGTGCCAGGTTAGTTATGCCTGGGATTAAGGAGATGAGCTTAAGTGATTAGTTTATTTTTATCTGTGTGTGTGTGCTTCCTGAGCACAGCCTTCATTCTGGCACCAGTCAGCAGCACTTTTGTGTGCAGGGGTAATTTAGGGCTCTACCTAGCTCAGAAACAACTTTTTTCCAACCTAATATTTGAAAATTGGAGTTTTGCATCTCCAGATCCCTTTGAGCTTTCCACCTCTGGCTCTCCACCTAAAACAGAAGCAGATGTAGCTGCTGATTGGTTTGCCAAAGTTACAGTCTCTTATTTAGCAGCCTAGAGGGGCAGGTGGCCATGGGATATCCTGTTGGGGGTTCAGAAACCTTTCCTCTGCTGCTGAAATTTGTAACAATTCCTTGGGAGCGATGCTGCTGTTTCCCAGCCTCATTCATCATTCTCTGGCCGTGTTTCTCGTGCAGATGAGCATTTTCAGTCCTGTTCTTACTCAGGCACACTTTGAATGTGGCAGGTTGGTGTTTTGTACTCATTTCTCCTACCTGAGCTGCTCTATCACCATGAGCTGTTGTTATCACCCCATATCTGACCCAGCACAGTCTCCCTGCTCAGTTTTTGGGAATGGCTGGACAATCAGTGTGGGTCTGTGCAGGCAGTGAATATCTAACCTGCCTTCCTTTTCCAGGTATTACCCCTGCCTGCTGCCGGTTGTTTCAGAGCCCTGTGAGAATGCTGTGCTACTCAGGTACCCTCTGAGCTTGTCAGCCAGCCCGTGCAGTACCCTGCAAGCCTTAGCTTTAGCTCCTTTTAGTCCCCCTGTGCTGTCAGAGGACGGGCAGGATGCTGGTTAGCAATCCCTGTAAGCCACGAGCTCTGAGCATCCTCACCCTCTGCTAACAACTGCTTTACACATAGCCTAGGCAGCAGCTGGAGGCTTAGGTGTTCCTCTCCTCTCACTGTGATGTTTCTCCCAAACGTGTGGGTCGTTCCTGCTTTCTGGAGCTGGGAATTCATCCCTCACATCTGGCTCTGATAAGGAACAAGCTGCCATTGTCTGTGGGCTGATGGAGGCAGTGACACTGCTCTGTGTCTTGCTGCTAAAATGGGGTTTTGGTTTGGCCAGAGTGAGCTGGGAGCTTGCAAGGCCATGAGCAGTGCAGGAACTGAGCCAGGAGGGGCTGTGACAGCAGGAGTGCTCACCCTGCTAAGTGCTGAGGAGCTGCTGGCCCCCTGGCTCTGGTTCTTTGGGCAAATAACGTTTTCAGGATTAATATAAGCAGTGATGCGGGCAGAGGTAAGTTTGTGGTGACAGCTGATTTAGTCTCTCCTGTGGGATGAATATAATCCAGGGGTTCATTAAATGGAGGAAAAGGTTCTCTGTCCACAGGGAACAGGTGAGGGGGTTTTATTTTTCCCATGCTTTGAGTTGGAAGATGCCAGAGTCCCCAAGACATTCGGGATGGCAAGGGTGAGATGCAGCTGCTGTTAGAACATGGATCTGGAAATCAGCCATGTGCCCTCCTACTGCAAGTCAGGGAGATGTTGAATTCCATAAGTTTGGGAAGTGTTTGTGAGTGAAAACTTGCCCATCCCTGATTTCAGCAAGTGAGTTTCCTGCTCTGTGCCTGAGCAGTGTCAGTTGTAGAGCGAGGCACAGTGTGGGGAAGCAGCCAATAAAATAGATTTAAATCTCCATTTGGGAAGATCTGCCAACTGGCTTAGAGCCTTCTGAACAATCTGTGTGCTCTGTATGACCAAGATGTGGCTCTCTTGAGAGGCAGGAAGGTCCGAGCTGGTCCTGCTGGGTGAGGTGGAGTGAGGAGGACACATTCCTTCCCCAGGACTGACTGCTCACGTGTCTCCTTTTCTCTTCCAGGTTTAACTGGAGCGAGCTGACCCCTCTGGGGCTGTGGGGGAGGACCCTGGGCTTGCAGACAGAGAACTCCCAGTTCCTGCTGGAAGGGATGCCCTTCCGCATCTTCGGGGGTTCCATGCACTACTTCCGAGTGCCCCGGGAGTACTGGGAGGATCGGATGCTGAAGATGAGAGCGTGCGGCCTCAACACCCTCACCACGTACGTGTCCTGGCTTCCACGCTTCCTCCTGTGGGAAAAGGCAAATGGTGGGGCCTCAGGTTTTCTTTGAGCATCCCAGACCTCATCCTTCAGCTCCCCTGCCCTCGCTCTGCCTTTCAGGTACGTGCCGTGGAACCTGCACGAAAAGGAGAGAGGGAAGTTTGACTTCAGTAAAAACCTGGATCTAAGGTAGGTGGCACAGACAGCTCTGTTAGGAAATACTCCTCTGGGGAGGGGAGGGGGTGTGTGGTGTTTGGGTGAAGTTGTTATTTCCAGATGTGCCTTGATCAGGCAATGGGGACTTGTTCCTTCTCAGTTTAATCTGAATCTGTCCTTTAATCAGTTCAGCACCAGTGCAGTATTGCTGCTTCACCAAGCAGCTCCCTTCTGCTTTGGTGCCTAAATTCAGTGGTGACTGGAGCAGCAGGAGTGGGGGTTCTGCAGGCAGACAGTAATTCCTCTGTCTGGATCCCCAGGGCCTTCCTTTCCCTGGCAGCTAAAAATGGACTGTGGGTGATTCTGCGGCCTGGACCTTACATCTGCTCAGAGTGGGACCTCGGGGGTCTGCCCAGGTGAGTGTGGAAATGGCTCAGTTCAGGGGAGCATTAGGGACAGACAAATCCCAAATTCCTGATCACACAGCCAGGGCTCCTTCAGAGGAATTGCTTTGGAATTGCTTGATGGGGGATGTTTATTTTCTGTGTCCCCAAAGCGGGTGGACGCTCATTATCTTATGGAGCTCTTCTGATTTATTTTTTTTTTGGAGTGTTCAAAATAGCACAAACCTCGGTGGAGATATTTGGGGATTATTTTTATTTAACTTTTCACTTGCCTTTGGCATCAAAGCTCAGGTGTCAGGGACTAATTCCTGAGAGCAGAGCTCCTCATGACCAGAGCCATGTTAGATTATGAGAAGTGCATCTGTTATCAGTTGTTGTCACATCACCCACGTGTTTTTTTTTTATCAAATAGTTAAAAAATTTTAATAAAGAGCAGCAGTACTATTCTCATTTTCCAGCTAAAGAGGAGATGATTTTTTTTTTTTTAAGTCCACAAAGCCACATTTAGCAAAGAGTTGAAGTCTTACAGATCTTTGGAAGGATATTAATTAAGGCCTCATTTGGCAGAGAAAAGGAAGATACAGGCTCATTCCCCTTAAATTGTTACAGCATCATATTGTTCTGCTCTTCAACAAATTGCCACTTTTTCTGTTAACTCCAGAGAGAACCCAGCCTTGTAAATCAGTGGTAGAAATGATGGGAACAATTAGAGAAATCTGTTTTGAGAAAGGATTGGGATTTTTTGAAGGAGCACTTGGTTGTAGAGTGCCCTTGGGAATGCAGGGAATTCACTTTAGAGTGATAAGATTAATCCTTGAAATATTATTGCTAGAGGCCACAAAATGAGTTTAGGCCTGAAATGCAGAAGAAAAAGAAGAGAAAGGGATTGGGAATTGGAGCCTGGATTTATTTCCAAGTGAGTGACAGACACCACTCACAGCTCGGGGTGTCACAGCCGCTCTGTGGGCTCTGCCAGCTGACACCAGTGATCCCTGCCCAGCTGTGACTGGTGCCAGTGGGTGAAATATCTCTGTAACACATTCCCTGTCCTGCTTTTCCCCAGCTGGCTGCTGCAGGACCCCGAGATGCAGCTGAGGACGACGTACAAGGGCTTCACAGAAGCTGTGGACGCCTATTTCGACCGGCTGATGCGCGTTGTTGTCCCTCTCCAGGCAAGCAGGATCCCTGTCCCTCTGCAAGGGTGGGAATGGCTGCACAGGGCAGTGTGGGCTGTGTGTGACAGCAGCAGGGTGAGGCAATAACAAATGGACCAGTTTTGCTCCAGCAATCAGCACAGGCTGCAGTTTTCTCTGTCAGTCTGGGAGGGTGGAGCTGAGTCCATCTGATACTGATGCATCTTTCCTGCCAGCTAGTGTGATTTTGGTGCCTGTGGTTAGAAATCATGGTGAACATCTCTTTTCTCCCTTTTTGTCCTCCACAGTACAAGAAAGGAGGTCCCATCATTGCAGTGCAGGTGGAGAATGAATACGGTTCCTATGCCAAAGACCCAAACTACATGACCTATGTCAAAATGGTAATGGTGGCACTTTCCCTTTTTTCTGTGTCAATCTCTCCCATAAATCACCTTCCTTACAGTGTTCTCTTTTTCCTGTGTAACTTTTGAGCATGATTTAAGAGACCCTTGCCTTATCCAGCTGCATTTTCCTTGGATTTTCCTTTCCTCCAGGACTGGAAGAGTTGGCACATGACCCTCTCAGTGTTGATAAATCTGTGTTCTTATGTCTTCCAGAGAGGAGGGTGATAGGGAGCTGGGGAGTGTCTGTGTTGCACAGCTGGCCTTGAAGAAGTTCTCACCTTGGGGTTTTGTTTTGCCTCTCCTAGATGATATTTGATAAAGTTTTCCCTTTGTTGACCTTCCTGGGAGAAAAGTTGATGGGAACAAGTCACCAGCATGCTCCTGAACTTTTGTAATCTGGGGCTCAGCATCAGTCAGGTTAATTTGCCTAATGCCTCCCTTACTCCTGTCAAAAAGAGATTAAACTGTGCCCTGGCTGCTCTGAGTCAGTGATGAGGAGCTGGCCCGTGCCCAGGGAGGCTGGATTATCCTGGTGGATCTCACAACAGCCTGACCTGTTTGTTTGCCCCCAGCACCAGTGCAGGGCAGGCAGATAATGAGATCTGCAGTGTCTCTCACAGGCCTTGTTGTTGTTTAATTTCTTTTCACTGAATTCTTAAAAGTTATTGCTGCACATCAGGAGGGTCATGCATCCAGTCTTGCTCTTCTGCCACAGGATTATGGGATCCTTCTGAAAGTTTTTGGGTACCCCAGCTGCACCCTGAGCACCCTGAGGCTCAGCTTGTCTCATTGCTCTTCAGACAAGTAAATTCATGGCAGGAGTGTTGATCTCCTTAGGGCTGTGGCAGCTCCTGCACCGACTCCATCTCGTGCCGTGACTTAACTCTGCTCACAAGGTTAAATATGAAGTGTGTACACAAACAAATGAGAGATAATGCCAAGCAAGTGGTTTTCAGAACCCAGAACCAAGGGGACACAGAGGCTCTGGGGGTCTGAGCAGCCTGCAGGCTTGGCCTTGCTTTTCATGGCTCAGTGAGGAAAGAGCTTGTGCTGTTTCAGACTTGTCAGGACAGATTTCCCTGCCAGGCCTGTGGATGTGTTTTTGCAGTGCTGTTTCATCATATTCTGGGATGGTGTGCAGTTTGCATCTGAGGCAGTATAGGATAGTGGTTAGAGATGAAAATGTGGGAAAGCAGGATTCACAGGGCTTCGTTTTTGGTTGGAGCGAGATCTGATGTGAGGTGGGGCTCCAAGTCTTTGTTCTGGTTCGTGGCAAGGTGATTAATTCACATCTTGCATCTGTGACCAAATTGCATCTTCCTGCAATTAATAACCTCATTAAAAAACACCCACAACTCACACCAAACCTCAAATCCCTGTGCTTACCTCGCTTTTTGGTGCAATGCCTTTGCCTTCTTAAAAGTGAAAGATGTATTGACATGACCCTTCCCACACAGAACTGAGATTCTATTCCTGCTTCTGCTGTGCTCTGAGAGGCATTTAATGTGTGGCAGCTCTGCTGTTCCTCCATTTCCCACTTAGACTCAAAAGGAGGGGAAGAAACTTAGCACTAATGCAGTGCTCAAAGAGTTACCTTGGTAAAATTGGTTGGAAATTCCAGTTCCCTCAGCAGCTGAGTCTGAATCCAGCCTCTGTTCAGGTATAAATTTGCTGGTGATGGGTTGATAAAGTCAGCAGGTTGGGTTTGTCTGTGGGCTCTGTGTTGTCTAATGCAGACACTGCCATGCCCAGGTCTGCTCTTGGTGCAGGCAGGGACAGTAAACAAAGGGCTTTATCACTTTTCACAATTAGTAATTTAGACTGGAGACTGGAGCCTTGTTCTCAGAGCTCCTGGGAGCTGGAGGAGTGAGTTCCAGTGCAGGTACAGTGAAATGAGTGGTTAATTAACAACTAAGGTTTCCTGATCTCTCCAAACATCAGCCACAATGGGAGGAACCTCGTGTGTGCAGGGGATTTTTAAAACCTTAAAGTGCTGTTCCCTCTGGTGCTGGAGTATTGAGGAGCCACTAAATTCATTGATTATTGAAAAACATTCATACCTGAGCTGTCCTGTGATGCCATTCCTTGGAAAACCAGCTCTTCCCTCTTCTCAGCTTTCACAGTCAGGAAGCCTGAGCTGCTTTTCCTTTCCTCCTTCCACCTGAATCCCTCTTTTGATGAAATCAGTGAAGCTGTTTATTACATTGATCTCATGAGCTGAAATCCTGATGTTGGATGATGCCTCAGTGAGAAACCAGTCCAGCTTTCTAAAACAAAATAAGATATTTCAGTTGTCTTTAAGCTGGGAAAGGCAGGCAGGGAAGTTTGAGGAGGAGTGGGAGATGTCACAGGGATAATATTTCATTACAAGGCACTGCCAGTGGCAGGCTGTCCCCACAGAAGGTGATGCTGTAGTGCTTTAATATCCTGGGAAATGCTAAACTCTGTTAACACAGTGGCTTTTGCTCTTTTTTAATCTAGGCCCTGTTAAACAGAGGGATTGTGGAGCTGCTGATGACCTCAGACAACAAGAATGGGCTGTCCTTTGGCTTAGTGGAAGGAGGTGAGTGCCTGTAGAGGTGAGGGAAGGCTGTGATCTGTGGGGAGCGTGGCTTTGGGAGGAAAACAGGACTTTAATTCACCCTCTGCACCCACTGAGTGTGTGCTGGATGTGGCAGGAGGGACCCCTTGGCTGGATGGTGCAGCCAGGACAGTCCCAGACCCTTCCCAGAAAGGTTTAGGGTGGTTTATTTTCCACATGAAGTGTAACACCATGTGAAGGGCTGGGCACCTGTACTTCCCACTGAGTCAAGAGATGGCAGCAGCCAGCATTTCTTAATGTTTCACCAGATTGCAAGGCTGAAAGTGCTGCTTATTGCTTCATTTCAGGATGTATTAAACAAGTTCCTCAGCAATTACTAACAGCAATTATTCGTTCCTAAGGTAGATGCCTTGCAATTAATAAGAGAAGGAAAAAGGGTCCATTATAACCTTGATTTTGAATTTTACATTTAAGCAGTAAATTTAGCAATAGTTTGTGAGGCAGCATTATCTTCTCAGCAAGCTTATTATTGGGTGTAAAACCTTAGGTAGGTAAAGGAGGGTGTCAGATGTGTACAATGCAGAAGGATGCCCATTTCCCTTTTATAAAATATAATTCTAATAAGTTCTTAAAATGCTGCTTAGCACCCTCCTCCTTTTTCCTGTGAAGAAATGGAGGTGCAGCTCCTTGAATTTCTCTAAATCTGACTGTTTGGGGCACTTATTCTCAGAATTTCAGGTAATTTCAGCTGGGATTTGCTCTGTCCTTGGCCTCTGCTCTCTCCTGTGTTCCTGCCAATTGTAACTGCTCCCCCAAATTAAGTGTTTGCAGGGTACAGCCTCGAGTGCTCCTGGTAGCACTCAGTCATAAATAATTTCCAATCTCAGGCACGGAGATGATGAAAGGGAAAGATCTTCCCCTCCTTTTTTTTTTCCCCTCCTTTTTTCCCCCCTCCTTTTTTTATTTCCCCTCCTTTTTTATTTCCCCTCCTTTTTTTGTTTCCCCTCCTTTTTTATTTCCCCTCCTTTTTTATTTCCCCTCCTTTTTTATTCCCCCTCCTTTTTTTTCCCCTCCTTTTGCTTTTCCATGGCAGTATGAGAGGGATAAATCCATGAACTGAAGTCACAAGCCTTCAGCAGCACGCTGATCTTGTCATTTGGATTTTTTCGGGTGTGCAGCAGTTTTCAGCTGTGACCACACAGAGTCACTCTCTGCCTGCCAGAGCTGTCAGCAGAAGGACTGGAGTGGAAATCCCTGCCTTGCCCTCATCTCCTGAGGAAATGTTGGCAGCCTCAGAGCTCCTTCTCGTGCTGAGTGTTCTGCTGGGAGCTCTTTGATCCCAGTTTGCCTCTTGGATGTCACAGGAATCTGTTTATCAGAGGTGTCACTGATGGGATGTGTGGGATAACCAGGCTCCAAGAGGAAGAGCAGCAGGGTGGTGAGGAAGGGGCTGAAAGTGAGGCAGGAATCACTCCCCATCCCTGGAGTGTCCAAAGCCAGGCTGGACAGGGTTTGGATCAATCTGGGGTACTGGAAGGTGTCCCTGCCCTTCCAGGAGGTGGGATGGGATGAGCCTGAAGGTGCCTTCCATCCCAAACTGATCTGATTGCAAGAATCCCAAGCTGATGTGAGGTGATAAAGGGAGCTCATGGGTGACAAAGGCTCTGCTGTCCCTCCAGGCCGTGGCTGAAGGACCATGGTGGGATTCCTTGTGTGGGGTGGGGAGGAACATCCTGTGAGAAGGATGAACAAGGCTCTGGGGACTGGTTCTCTTTCCCATGGTAATCTGCATGGAGAGCAGAGCTGGGCATGTTCTCCTTCAGAATTGCCAGCTAACGTATTACATCAGTGCTAAATCCACCTTTTATTTTGTTCTCCTTTCATGTTCTCTGTGCTGAATTCTTCAGCTCAGTGCACTACATAGGTCAGCCTATTAAAATCAAGGTATAAATAGTGAGAAGTGAGCTTTTCTTTCTGTAAATATTCTGTTTGAAGTGCTCTGCCTGACACAACTGGGGCTGGGTTTGATACCAGCTCTGTTGTTAGAACAGTTTTGAATGCTGAATCACATCATCGCTGCTGCGTTTGTCTGGTGGAAATATCAGCGTGACCAAGGGCTGGGAGATTCCAGAATGGTTGAAATGCCTGCCAGGGGCTGGAACACTGATCCCACATTAGTGTCTCCTGTCCTGCAGGCAGGTGTTCCCACTCCAGAGGCTGAGGATGGGCAGGAGCACACAGAACTGTTCCAGTTGCAGTTCTCTGTGCTTCTCCTGTCCCGTGGTTGCTCTCGCTCACCCCCACAGACATGACAAGATGTAGGATATTGCCTGGGAAGGGATTCCTGCAGCTAAAGCCTGGGAGAGCAGTGTGGCATCCAGACAGGACTTTGTAATGAGTTTGCCTTTATGTGGTGCCTTTTAAGTGAGGATCTCCAAGTGCTTTACAGGCTCTAATTAGAACTGGTGACACCCCAGGAGCTGCTCTGATGCTCTCTCTCTCTCTAATATCTCTGCATGTTAGAGCTGAAAGATGGCCTGGGAGGATTCCAGTGTGTGCTGGGGTTCACTTGGATTCTGCATACCAAGTGAAGGCTTTGATGGGGAATTTCTAAGGAGGTTATTTTGGGGGTTCAGAAGGTTCCCTCCTGCTGGGCTGAGGCCTAAGGCCCTAGACATTTTGGATGAGTCTAAATTAATACATTTTTCCTTTCCCACTAGCACTGGCCACTGTTAACTTTCAGAAACTGGAGCCTGGGCTGCTGAAATACCTGGACACAGTACAGGTAAGATGCAGAAGCACTTTGTTTATCCATATTTTCCAGCACTAGAAGTGAAGCACTGACACATCCTGTTTGGGATTTGTGTGTTGGCTTGGGGCTTCCTTCTCATTAGGTCAAATCCTTCTGGAATCAGGGAAGGAGGATTTAAGTATCTTGTTATCCAGCACCCTCTAAAAAGGCTTTTCATCCAGCTGTGCCCTGTGTTTAGCTGTGAGGGGTTAGGGTTTCTGTGAGTGTGGATACCCAGAGCATCTCAGTGCACAATGGTCAGACCTGTCTCCTGAAGTTCATAATCTTTTTCCCAAACTCTCTCACCCTGCTGCTGTGGGTGCTCTTTGCAAACTGCAGGTGTGTCTGTGCACCGTGATGAGTGCTCATCTCCAGGGCCTCCTTCAGGGTAGATTGATGAAGTTTTAGTGTGTCACTTGAGCATTTTTAACCCTTGTGTGCTGTCAGAGGAGGGGATTCATTAATGAATGCCTGATGAACTCTTGGTGTGAACAGTGTCCTGGTTGTGATGAAGGAGTGGTGAGGGAATGGCAACTTTTGGGGTTAGTGACAGGTTTTCTGTCTCTTTACACCCTCTGTCCTCTTTTCCTGTGCTCTGCTTGCTCCAGATGAACGATGGGAGCACTTGGGATCTGCCCCCAGCCCTGATCAATTCTCTGCTCACCTCTTCCCTTGGCCTTTGCCTGGCTGTGGAGGGAAACTCTGCTGGCATGCTGGATCTTCAATCCTACAGCTTTCATTTGTTTTCTTTTCCTCTCCTGGCAAAAGAAGCTCTGCTGGAAGTGCTTTCACCTTCTTTAGGTCTTCCAAAATTGCCCAAACCCTGCAAATGAGCAGAACGTGGCAGCTGCCCCACCAGATGAATACAAAGTGTCCCCAAAGGAGCAGCTCCTCCTTTGCCACACTAATTACCAGATAGGAAATGTTTGTAGGGGCTATGAAGCTGTTTTATCTTTTCCTTGTTATGGGTTTTTGTTCCAGAAGGTGACAAAATCACTTCTTTGGTTCACTGGGGACGGATTGATGAAATACATATTTCCAAGAGCTGGAAGGTTTAGGTGATTACAGGCAGTCGTTTTCTCCTAATGAAACACGAGTTTCTTTAATGCCACTTAGCTCAGCCAATTCCTGAGGCATCAGACAAAACCCCTACCACACACAGAGGGCAGAACAGCCTGGAAATAAAGCCCAGGGGCTGGAGGGGCAGCCAGGCTGAGCACACATCGCCCTGCCCATGCCATGGGGACAGGAGGGATCCTGCAGGAGCTCAGGGAGCTGGCAGGCACTGACAAACGGGAATTTGCAATTGCTCTGTGTGCAGAGCCTTTAATGAAGATCTAATTCCTGCAAATTCTTCCCTGCCAGCACCATATGCAGCATTAAAAAGGCATTAAAGCAGCTCAGGTCTGCTGCTGTACCTTGGCAAGCACGGGCTGCCCTGCACCTGCAAGCTCTCAGCTGGCAGTGGCAGATAAGCAGACATTTATAAATGTGTGTTTGTAGCAGGAACTAAACACTGACAGTTGGTTTGTCCCTCTGCTGAAGCTCTCCCAAACAGCAGCATCCAGAACTCTTTGATGGCACCTGATTGTGTGCCCTGTGCTTTGTGACTAGCAGAGCCACAAAGCTTTGCTTGCCTCTTCTGGGCATTGCTGCTTCTTGTTCCTCACATGCCCAGAGCTCCTCAGGTGCCTTTTTGTCTGTGCCAGTTGAGAAGAAAACACTCCTGTAAAACCACATCACCACACTGGAGTTGAACAATACTGCTCTAGAAAGAAAAAAAAAGGGTGACTGCAGGACTGTCCTGAATCCATTTTAACTCTGTTTTTTCTCTTTGACAGAAAGACCAGCCCAAGATGGTGATGGAGTACTGGACTGGGTGGTTTGATAACTGGGGAGGCCCTCACTATGTCTTTGATGCAGATGGTGAGCACCAAATGCTGTTCTTGTAGAACATTCTGTGGTGAATTCCAGCCCCTTGTGAGTGCAGCACCTTCTCCCTTGGTTTAAAAGCTTATTTGGTTGGCTACTATTAAAAAAAAACGACCCCCCAGGGCATCTAGAGAGCAGTGAAAACAGAGCTAGACAAGATTGTTTTAACAACTCTCTTATCCTCCTGCAATTGTCTTTGTAATTGGGTCATTAGCATGTTGGGTTTAGGAGTTTGATTGGAGTCCTTGCAACTCTTCTTCTTAAAAGCAAAACTCCTGCTGAAGGCCACAAGATTTTGCCCTTTTTCCCCTGGAGGAGAGGATTATTTGTGTGTATTAATGCATCAGTAGATGTGCTGCCCCTTACTGAAATCACTGTGACTGCACAGGAACGTGGCTGATTTGAAGTCCCCAATTTGTGCCCTGTGGCCTCCCTGGCACTGCCCCTTTTTTTTGCAGAGATGGTGAATACTGTAGCAAGCATCCTCAAAACAGGAGCATCCATCAACCTCTACATGTTCCATGGAGGCACCAACTTTGGCTTCATGAGTGGGGCTTTGGAGGCTGACGAGTACAAGTCAGATGTCACCAGTTACGGTGAGTTTGTCCTCATTGCCTTGCCTCTGCTGCCCTGGCCAGTAACCAAAGTGATCAGCACAGCCACTGTGTCCTGCTGGGACACACAATTCCTGTCTAAAAAGGGGCTTACATGAGTGTTTTTAATTCCCAACCCATTCCAGGAAGTGGGGGGATTTTCTTATTCTGAATTGTAAATAGAGGTGTCACAAATGATGAATTGATACCTCTTTTTTTTTTTTTCTAGGGAGAGATGGTGATCCAAGACACCATTTTCTAATTTTACCAAGTCAAATTTTACCATAAATCTCTTTTCATCCCAACTGCCTGTGGTTAAAATGGTTAATTGTTGACTTTATCCTGTGTGAAATTCTGGATATGTGCAAATTAGATCTCTGAAAGTGTGAATGGCTCTTCTCTAAATTAAGGAATTTTGTGGCTGTTTAGTGATGTTCACTCAGATTAAAGTGTACAGATTTCCACACTACAGACAATGCCATGAAAATTGTGCCTGGGGCTTTCATTTCTTGCGTGAAGCCATCCCAGAGCTGCTTCATGTTTTTAAAACACATGCTGCTTTTCTGCTTTTCCAGATTATGATGCTGTGCTGACAGAGGCTGGGGACTACACATCCAAATTCTTCAAGCTGAGGCAGCTCTTCAGCATGGTCATTGGTAATTTCAAACACAGGAACCACAGCACTGCCCCACCCACACTGAAATTAGGGAATTATTTCAGCTGGCCCTTCTGCTGGAGCCCCAGGGTTGGGTTGGGAATTAAGGATGGGAGGACCAAAGGAGGTCTGGAGGGATCTTGAATTTGCTTTGTCTGAAATCATTGTTCCATCTTTCTTTCTGCACCCCAGGCCAGCCCCTTCCTCTGCCTCCCATGATTGAAAGCAAGGCCTCCTATGGTGCCATCCTGTTGCACCAGTACATCTCTCTCTGGGATGTGTTGCCAGCACTTTTACAGGTAGTGACACCTCTTTTAATGCATCCCAGACCTAAAAGACATCAAATTTTACATCAATTTGTGCTCTGCCTTGTTACCCCACAAGGATGAGGTTGGAGGATTTTTTTTTTGCTAAGGATTTGAAAAGCAGCAAATCTTTTATCTCACTTTTTTTTACTTCTGTTCTCTTGGAATTGCAGTTTTGCAAAAGTCCTTGGCTCCTTTTTCTGGTACTTTGGGGGTAGCTTTCTGAAGGTCAGGAGGGAGTTTGGGCTGGAGCAGAGCTTGGGGAGGCTCTCAGCTGTGGCAGAGTGGAGCACCTGCCAGAAATGAGCCTGTTCATGGTTCTGATCAACTCCTGATGGCAAATTTGCTTCTCCCCTGCAGCCCATTAAATCAGAGTTCCCTGTGAACATGGAGAATCTGCATCTGAACGACAGCATTGGGCAGCCCTATGGATATGTGCTCTACGAGACTGTCATTTTCGGGGGGGGGCACCTGCACACCAGGGACCACGTGCGAGACCGGGCACAGGTAGGGAGGGACACAGAGTCCTTGGGGCCTCCCTCAGCCTGGGGGGAAATGCTCTGGTCTGGAGAGGCAGAAAATGGGGGAAAACACGACATTTTAAATCAGTTCTGTGATTCACTCCTTCCACTTCGCAGCTAAGCCCCAAACCCTTCTAATTTCTAATGAAATTTCCAGTTCCAATCTGCTAAAACTTGGAACATCTTGAAACATCGGAATGTTGAACGTTCTGAGAATATTCTGATTGTTTTATTGCTCTGACAGTGGCACACCTATGGACACCTGAGTTGTAGTTTCAGGCAGAGACAGTTTCCTCCCCAGATGCAGCTCTGGAGTGCTGTGACTGTGATGTGATTGATGAGTTGTTCTGCTCTCCTGTGCTCTGTTCTGCAGGTGTTTGTTAACACCATGTACGTGGGGGAGCTGGACTACAACACAGTGGAGCTCTCCATTCCTGAGGGACAGGTAACAAGATCACCAAAAGGAGAGGTCTCAGAAAGGCACCTCCTCCTAACCCAGACTGGCTTGGTACCCTGATCAGACACAAACAGTGGCATTTCACTGCCAAGTTACCATTTGTGATTGGAAAGTGAGGCCTGAATGCTTTTCATGGAGAAAATTCAAGTTATTGTAGTCCTTGCTGTGCAGAATTTGCCAGACTTTTTACCACAGCCACAACATCAAGCACCTGAACCTTGTTATTGCAGATTAAATCTGTGCAGGCTTCATCTTCCTTAGCACAAAGCAGGTTTTAAGGGGCTTTGGAGGCTTTTGGGTCTCAGATTAAATGAGGGGGAATGTCTCTGTTCAGCTCTGAGAGCAGTTTCACCCTGGCAGAAGCTGGCAGTCAGAACACTGTATTGATTGAGCAGCAGAGCTGTGGTGGCTGGAGGAGCAGGAGAGGGGGTGGATGCACTGGTTCTTAAGGCTTGTGGGAAAGTTTATGGCACGTGCCTGTCCTGTATCAAACTCCATTTCTGACCCTGTGGGTGATACCAAAATGGGAATTAAAAATTCAAGAGGGGAAAAAAAACCCCAACCCAGAAATCTTCTGTGCAAAGGCTGCAAGATCCTCACTGTTTGCAGTAGAGAACTTTAAAGTAAGTTTATAAATTGCAGCTGGCAAAATTATATATAATAATTTAATAATATTAAATTATATATAATTAATTATATATTATATTATATATTATTTTATGTATTATTATATATCTACTATAATTATATTATATATGTTATATATAGTTATATTATATATTATATAATGTTATATTATATTCTAATAATTATATATTAATTAAATTATATATAATTGCTGCTGCTGCTTTCCCCCTTAAACACCTCTGGTGAGGCTGGTGCTTCTCCTGGTTTGTTTTCAGCAGGGTTTCAGGCAGCTGAGGCTCCTGGTGGAGAACCGAGGGCGTGTCAATTATGGGCTGGCACTGAACGAGCAGAGGAAAGGTGAGTTTGGTTCTGTGCTCCCAAACTGCCCCAGAGACTTCTCGGAGTGGAAATGCTGCAGAAGTGTCCCTGTGCTTTGCTCAGAACCAGCTGAGGGCCCAGCACAGCTCTCGTGGTGCTGGTCAGGACTGGGAGTTGGTGGGAAATGGGGTGAGGGAGGGAATGTGTTAAAAAACATCCTCAGCCCTGGCTGGAGTGATCACAGGAAAAGCAGCAGATGCTCAATGCCCTGCACCAAGGTTTATTTTATAAGGGTACAGCTAAACCCAGGGCTATCAATGAATCTTGCTCTGCTCTAGGTTTCCTAGGTGATGCTCAGCTCCCTTTCTCTTGCTCTGTGAGCATATTACTTCACAGGGAGGGAAGGAAAATACCTTTTTTTAATCTGTGTTTTCCCTTGAGGGGTTGATATTGGAGGATCACACCATTTAAAAGCTCACACAGTGTCAGGAGGAGGGAACTGCATCCCCTTGAGCGGAATTGACTGAAATGCTCAAGCCTATCACACACAGTGGTGGAGCTGGAAGGGGTTGATTCTATTTTCGTGGGGAACTGTGTGCAAAAGCTCTATAAAATAGATTAATGGAGTTAGGCATGTAACTGTATTGATTTTATTTAGTGCAGGAAAGTTGCATAAACCTCAGTGCTGCCCAGGCAGCCTCAGTCCTGTGATCAGGAGGCTGCATTAGCACCCAGGCTTTGCCTGCTTCAGGGAGAGCAACTTTAACAAAAGGCTGCTAAAGGTGAATGACTTATTCAGGTGCCTTCAAATCCTGGGATGAGAAGCCCTGGACCAGCCCTGGGCATTGGTGCTGGCTCAGTTGTGTTTTGCTGTGCCTCTTAAAGAAGTGATTGAGTGCTTTAAAAACAAATCTGTGCATGGTCAGCTCACTAAAGCCCAGCAATCCCAACAAGCCCAGCTGCTGCTGTGCCAGCACATCCCAGGGTGTTCTGCTGGGAGGGGATTGAGGCCCTGGTGAGTCCAGGGAAAGGAGAGAATGGAGAGGCCAGAGTTTAGCAATGCTCCCCACTCGATCTGGATGAGCAATGGGACCATATGGACTCTAATTCCATTGCAGAACGTGGCTGCTTTCCATCTCCTGCTGTTCCTCAGATCCAAATAGCAAAATCCATCAGCTTTTGCTGTTCCTCAACTCATCATTACCCCCATTGCTCTTGCAGGCTTAATTGGTGACGTCTTCTTGAACAAAACTCCCTTGAGGAACTTTAAGATTTACAGTTTGGAGATGAAACCTGCCTTCATGAAAAGGTTTGTGGGATTTTAACTTCCTTTTTTATTTTTTCCTTTCCTCATTTGAAACCAGCTGTTTTCCAGCAGTGCAGTGTCTAATAGGGAGCAGCTAAATGAGGAAACAGTGGGGAGGTGGATTTTTGCACTGATAGATTCCTTGCTGATACTTTTGCCTGAAATAGTGCAGGAACTGGTACCAGCTGATCCACACCATCATTTAGGGAGAATTCTAACCCCACTGTGCAAGTTTAAAGATTTCCTTGCAGCAAGGGTTAGATCAGGTTAGGTAAAAGCCAGGCTTACCCAAAGGGAAGGATCCCCTCACACCCACATGTTGGAAATTTTGGGTCTTTCTGGAAATTACCAATCTGGTTGATATATTTAGTAATTCAGACTGGCAAGGGATGGATTAATTCTGGAAAGCTACTGATAGTGCATTAACAATGCAGATGGCTCCCTCTCTCTTATGTTGTTTTGCTTTAATTCAAGGAAGGAAATTTAGCAGGGGGATGTTGAAGAGCCTCTGTCAGCACATAGAGAAAACCTCAGCAAATGTTTCAGGCAGCAGATGCCCTATGGACTCTGGCCACAGTCCAGAGACATTTTCAGTGATGTTTTTAATACCAGGAAACAACTTATGTGCATCCCCAAGATCCCACAGCTGCCCCATTTTGTGTAGGAGGGAGAGAGAGGTCAAGTTAAACCGAAAGAGCTTTTAAAAAGGCAAAAAGTTCACATTCTGAAAGGCCTCAGGACAGTTTTACCAGGTGCTGAGGGGCTACCTGAAGGATTCTTATTGATGGGGTAACTCCCAGCCTGTTGGACTGCAGGGTTAGAGGAACATTTCCAGTGAGGAGCATTAAAGCAAGTGAGCTGCCATGGCTGAACAAAAGCAAGATTAGTCACCACTACCCTCAGCTCCTGGCTGCTGACCAGCAGCACTGAAACACAATCAGCTCACAGTCCCCTCGGGGGAGGAGGGAGAGGAGTGTTGTGAAAGGAACTGTCACAGGCTTTCAGTTGAATAATTCAGTAGCAGCCAGGCTGCACTGGATCAATAACTTCCCCCAGTCCAAGAGATGCAGTTTGTAAGGGTTGCAGGGAACATGTTTTGACAGAGGCTCAAGGCTTCTGTGGGATTCTGCTCTCCTGATTTCCTCTTCTGCTTGTGCCCTGCTCCCAAATTGTTGCCACAGGTAAGAAATAATGTCAGATTTCCCCTAATTACTGCACACTTGCAAGGATGTGTTTGTGCTCCTGGACAGGAGCTGTGGCAGGAGTGTCTGCTTTGAATCCTGTCGGTTCTGCAGGCTCCTTTAGCGAGCCACAGACATTGAAAGCACCCTGGCACATCTGAGGGATCCTCAGCAGCCAACGTGAAGCAGAGCTTTTATCCCAGAATGGTTTGGGTGGAAGGGACCTTAAAGATCCTCTCATCCCACCCCTGCCATGGGCAGGGACACCTTCCACTGTCCCAGGGTGCTCCAACCTGCCCTTGGCAGCCACAGCTTCTCTGGTTCAGGGTCTCACCACCTTCCCAGGGAAGAACTTTTTCCTAATATCCAATCCAAACCTGCTCTCTTCCAGTCTGAATCCTTTTTCCTTTGTCCTGTCACCACACGCTCTGGTAGCAAGCATTTCCCATTGCTGTGAAGCACCAGAGGCGGTGACAGCCCCAGGGATTCTCCTCCTGTACCCCAGCTGGGCCTGCCAGGGCTGGGGATCGTGGGGACAGAGGCAGCTGGCCCCAGTGCCCTGTGTGAGTGTGAGCTGTCCCTCTCTTGCAGCTTGCAGCACGTGGCTGGCTGGAGCACGGTCCCGGATTATTTCGTGGGGCCGGCGTTTTTCCGCGGGAGGCTGTGGATAGAGCAGCAGCCCCAGGACACCTTCTTGAAGCTGCAGGCAAGTCCTGGCTGTTCTTGGTCAAGTTTTTTAAGAAGCTGAGTAGAAAGACCTGATCTCTGTGCCTGTAGCCTCCTCCTCTCTCTCAGTGAATTATTCTGGCAGACTCCTCCAGGTAATTCTGTTCAGTCTAGAGAGGCCTTGTGAGAAAACATGTGCAACACTGACCGTGCAGAGCTGCCAGTACCACTTCAGTTCTGTCTTTATTGGCATACAAATGCTATTTTCTGGTTCCAGAGGAGTAATGGGCACAGAAAATAAAGGAGAGCCTTGTTTTATCCCTGTCTCCTCAGTGTGACGTGGGAAGAGTCACTTCTTTGTGGCCATGGCATGGGAGTTAACATTCCTGTCATCCTTCTGTGGGAGACTGCATAGAACTTCAGATGAGATTTTAAATGTTTTTAAACTTCCTGCTCTGATTTCCTTCCCTTGGAGCCAACCTTGTGCCCAGCCTTACTGTCCTGCTCACTTTCCCATTTATTGGGAAAATTATATATGTTGTAAATCAGGCCAGCCAGCAGCAATTCAGTTTTTCTGGCACCTGGGAAGGAGGTGAAGGCAGATATTCCATGCTTGGGAAGGAATAAAGCCCTTTCTGTTCAAAGGGAAGAAATTTCCTATAAAAGCACAAATCACAAATTGCAGTTTTTTGAATGCTTTATCCTTTTAATGAGTACATTAAGGATAACTCCTGTTCAGCAGGGCTTGTTTAAACGTTCCTGGCTGCAGGGATTTGCACAGGAAAGGCAAGCAGAAAACCTGCAGAAAGTGCCTGGAAAGAATGCAAGTGTGAAAGCAGATTTGGTTTCCTGTGGGGACGCTAACGAGGCAGCAGAGCTGCATCAATAATTCCATGTTCTGCCTTGATTCCAGGGCTGGGAGAAAGGAGTGGTGTTTGTCAATGGGCAGAACCTGGGAAGATACTGGAAGATTGGACCTCAGGAAACCCTTTACCTTCCTGGGCCCTGGCTAAGGAGAGGGGGCAACGAGGTGAGAGGCTCTGCTGGGATTGCTCTTTGCCTCTTGGGGTGTTAAAGATCCTTGTCCCAAAGGACAGGACATCAGTTATCCTTCAGCTGAAAGCAAGAGGGGCAGTGCTAACTCCTAAGATCTCTGAAAATTAAGGAAGGTGCTGCTCTAAAGCTGGCTCTGGCTCTGACAGCCATTGAGGGGTGACAGGGATGGCAGCTGAACTTCACAGCTCTGCCTCAAGCTGGAAATCAAGACAAACCTGATGTGGTGCTGCTTCATTCCTGCACCACCGAGGCAGAGCCTCAGTCACTGTTCAGACCCACACTGACTGATCTCTTTAAATGGTGCTTCCTTCTCCTGAGAGCATTTTAAGCCCCCCAGGCTTTGTAAGAAGGGCTTTTGTGTCTCCCTGTGCAGATTGTCATCTTTGAGGAGCACACGGCGGGGCGGATCATCCAGTCCGTGGACATCCCGTACTTAGGACGGACGCAGTACGTGGATTGAGAGCTGCTTTCCCACGTTTGGCTCACCCTGAGTATTCCTGGTTGCATGTCTGGGGATGTGATGGCTCAGCACTTGGGCATGCTAATCTCCACTAGAGCCAGGGGAAGGCTTTGCCCTCTGGCAGTGAGTTCAGAGGAGAGGACAGCCAGAGGAAGCAGGGCCGTTGTTCCATGGATGGATGGATGGATGCAGCAGCTCATCTCCCTGGACTGCTGAGGCCCCCCAGCCCGGATGGCTGCGCATGTTCTGGACCATCTGCTGGATGTGGGGGAGGAAAAAGGTGCTGGAGGCAGGTGAGAGAAAGAATTGAAGCCATCTGAACCGAAAGCTGAGCTCAGCTTTCCAGAGACTTTCAAAATGTGCTATTGCTGGCCTCCTCGTTTTTATAATTAGGTAGGGAGAAAATAGTTGGTGAACATGTGAGTAATCAGGTGTGGAAACCATTTTGGTGTGCTTTGAGGCAGATTTTAGCAAGTCTCTCTGCAAAAAAGCCATTATGTGTTCCCTTGTTGGAAGGCAAGGTGGTTGTCAAACGACTTTTAATTTCAGCTTTTTTTTTTCCACTAAGTTTTACTATGGAGGTCGCCTCTCTCTCAAAAAGAAAAAGAAATAAATTAAAAAGTGAGATGTGTTTTTGTCTTGTATCAAATGTATCATTATGTTTCAGGCCAGGCAGGAATTTCCAAGGAGGAGAAAAGAAGGAGTTCTGCAGTCCCCTCTCCACCAGTGCTCACACTGTGAAGCACCTAAAGATGAAATTCCCCCTTGGAAAGTGAGCAGGGATCAGACTTTGGCTGGGGTAGAAAGAAAAGGGATTACAGGTGGGAAAACTTATCCCTGCTTTCTCCTTAAAGCTGCTGTGGGATTGTGGGTCCTGGCTCCTTTTTTCTTTTTGTCCCTGTTAACAGAAACTTGGGATTTAGGTAAACATGAGGTTCTTGTAGCTCAGCAGCTCCAAGGCACAGAGGAGCCTCCTTGGGGAGAGGGAGAGATGAACTCGAGCTGTGAATCCTGCAGAACTCCAAGGAGTCACTGCTTTCTGTGCCAGTACCAGGATTCAGGCTCTGAGAGAAACACCAGACTGTGTCTATAATGGAGGTGCAGGGTATTCTGGCTCTTAGAAACCATCATTTTATTTAACAAATTTAAATACAGTTTGTTTAAAACTGAGAACAGACAGTGCAGCTGGAACACACTCCATCCTGGCCAGGTCTGTCACACCTTTCTCTGCTCCCCAGGGCCACGACAGCTCTGGGACAGCTGAAAGGGCCCAGGCTCCTGTGGCCAGAGCAAAGTGCAGGGCTGTGTTCAGAACTCCATCCTTTGCATTTTTCTGACAAGTTATTTCCTTCCAAGGAGGGAAGGTTGGAACCCAGCAGGGACTGGAATTCAGATTAGTGAACCAAAACATGCAGCTCGGAGAGGACATCAGCTGGAAACTATTTCAATGCTATGAAAACTTGGTAGTCCTTGAAAAATGTCTCTTTCCACTGTAGGGTTTGCAGACTGAAGGGAACTTGGAAGGCCAGTACAGTAACAGAATAAATCTACTTGAGTGCAGAGTTTTAATCCAAGGTAACAATACCTGTTCCCATAGAGCAGCCAGCAGCATCCAACACTTTCTTTCCAAGTAGTGCTTCAGCCATTGCATCTAAAAGGAACATTTTTGTAAAGGCTTCTGTGGCTGGGAGCTAAAGAATGTGACTTTTCCCCAATGGTTCTGATATACAGCGGGAGAAAATAACTTACAAAAAATATTTTCCTTTGAAATATCAGGAAATACATAATGTCATTAGTCCAAGGGGAGACTTCTGCACCGTGAAGCCAATAACCAAACCCAGAGCATTTTAACAGTTCTATGTGTTAGGGCTAAAAATAACCAAGTCTATTGCAGGATTACATTTTTCCCTCAGTTCAGAGGTAAAATTGTGCTTCAAAATTTTTGAAGGACAGTGGTGGGGGGGTGTTCAAAGGTTTGACAACAGTTATGAAGGGGGAGGGAATTTAGGGGTTTTGGCTGGGGAGAAGGGGCCTGTTGTCCCTCAGTTTTTATCTCAGCAAGTTTGGCAGTCCCAAACAGGGTCACCCACGGTGGCAGCACCACCAGGTGTTGGATAAACAGAGCCCTGAGCCCAGGATCCCCTGCCCAAGGGTGCTGCTCTCTCCTTCAAAGGGGACTGGGAGCTGCTCCAGGGTGGCTTTTTACACCAGCTCTGCAGCAGCAGAAAAAGGGGCTGGGGCTGAAGGATGAACTCACCTCTTAGCATCCAGTCCCTAGTTTGAAGCATTTTCATTTTTTAAGAGTAGAAATTTACCTTCAGAGCATCCCACACCTAATGCTCACATGAACCAAATTAGGGCTAAACAGGACCAAGGTCTGGATGAATATTACGGTGGGTGGCCCCAGCGATGCCATTAAACCCCACCTCCAATTAATTTAGTGTTTTTAGAGAACCACGTGCTGGAGCCACGGCTCCATCCAGGATCAGTGCTGAACTGGTGGTGAGCAGCAGCTCCCTGATCCTGTCCCTCCATCCCATCTAAGAAAGACGGGGACAAACCTTTCAGCAGGGACAGCACAAGGGTTGATGGTTTTAAACTCCAAAGAGGATATATTAGATGTAAGGACATTTTTTTACACTGGGAGTGGTGTCACACTGACACAGGTTGCCCAGAGAGGTGGGGGATGCCCCATTCCTGGGAATATTCAAGGCCAGGAGCAACCTGGTCCAACTGAAGGTGTCCCTTGCCCATGGCAGGGGGTTGGACCAGAGGACTTAAAGTCCCTTCCACCCCCAACTCTTCCATGATTCCATGACCACAGAGGAACATCAGGGTGCCCCCCAAACTGAAACTGAGGGAAGATAAGGAGAGGGAAATCAGAGAACAGTGATGCTTAAAGGGTTTGTTCTAACCTGCCTTGCTTTTTCCCCCTCCCCAAACCTTTCCTGTCTTGTGCAGCGTAACAAACACTGATTAAAGTAGGTTTAAAATTAAGGGCTAAGGTGCCATCTCAGAAGGCAGCTGTCCCCTCCACGGCCAGAGAGCTGCTCAGGCTGTCACACATGGTCACAAGGTTCGTGTTTCTCAGCAAGACCAGTCCCCAGGGGCCACTGCTGTGGCTCTCCCTCAGCCCAGGTGCTGGCAAACAGCCCCTGCTCGGTGCAGCCGCATCCCAGCCGGAGCCTCCGCGCCGGGAGCTGGCAGTCCTGGCTTTCTGTGCTTTATTCTCCTCCTCCAGAGCGTCTGCTTGTGCTCCGAGGCCAGGAGGAAGGGCAGGGGATCCGGGCAGTTCATGGATGCAGTGTTGCTTGGTTTTTCAGAAGTGGGAGGCGGCAGAGGTGCTGGCTCCCGCCTGGCTGGCTGGGTGGATGCTGTGGAGAGGAACCTTGCAGGTTGTGCATGAAGAAATCTGCAACAGAGACACAAGCAGCGTGGGGATCACCCCTGTGCTTCTCTGCAGGGCCATCCCAAAGCCCTGTCCCGCTGCACATCCCAGGGTTGTGCTGTGGGGAGCAGCTCCAGCCCCTCTGCAAAGCCTGGCACACAGAACCTGGTGCAGGCTCTCCTCCTGCTCTCCTCCTGCCCTGCCAAGGCCACAGAGCAGCAGGCAGGGCTCCATCTGCTTCCCCCAGGGAATGGGACATAAGGGAGCTCACTGCAGGTAAAAGTTCACCACTGCTGAGCAAATCCACCCCCTCCCTGCTCTCGCTTCTCAGGACTTAAGAGTAGCAACCTCCTCTCTCTCCAGGCCTGGTTCTACACTCCACTGAAAGGGAATTGTGCATTTATTTCTTTGCCCATAATAATGAAGGACAGCTCCACAGGCTGGGTGCAGATACAAGTGAATAGCTCGTCCTTCTTTCGTGCAAACCCACTGCAGAAACACCCAGGGCATGAAGAAACACGAGTCAGCCACCAGTGTGTGTTCTTTCCTCCTTTCCACTGGAAAAGACACCCCATGTTCTCCTCAGGTGAACAAACACCTCAGGTGGGGTTTAATCCACACCTTCCCACACTTGTTACTGCCTCTCTGTGGCTTCAGTGTGGGTCTAAATTAAATATTTCCCTCAGTGAAAGCTTCTGCCTGACCAAAAATCCTTTTGCTGGCACTGCTTTGGCTTTCCTCAGATGTTGGCATGTGGATGAATCCACACCCCTCACCCCTGTGCTGTAGCTATATTGAAGTTAATAAGGCAACCTTGTTTACACAAGGATTTTTCTTAATGGTGCAATTCCTGCCTAAACTCCCTGCATTTCTCTTCCCCTCAACCTCTCAGCAGGTATTTAGCACTTTGTCTTGAAAACTAGATTAATTTAAAAAAAAAAAAAGAGAGATTAACTAATGGTCTTGAGAAGTTTAGCAGTAAAGGAAAATCAGGGTTGTGAAAAATGGAAATTATAAAGAATATCTTTTAGAGATTTTCTCCTGCCCTTGTGCAGCTTCTCAGTGCTGTTGGAAATGTGCTCTTACCTGGTGTTGGTCTCCGTTCAGCCATGCACAGTCAGATTTCCACATTGGGATCTGTGAATCCTTTCTTGCCCTCGTTCACCAGCACAGGCTTCTCTGTCCTTGTGTGCCAGACTAAAATCTGAAGAAGCCAGCAAAGTCATTAGCTGCACCTCTCCAGTGCACTAAAAAATATCCCTGCACATTAAATCAATAGTGCAATTTAACCAGCCATCCTGGAGCCTAATGGTGCATCCACCGCTGAGAGGGGCTTTGCATAAACCTTCATTTAGGCAGAGCTGCTGCTCTGCAAAATGCACAGTGCACAGAAATTACCCATTTTACAGTGTGCTGTCGTGGGACATTAACCTGCTCCTTCCATGTAGTTATCGAGCAGCTCCCTCCGAAGGCTCATCAGCCTTCCAATGGGCTAAGGCAGCTCCCTCCCAGCCAGGGAATCACATCCCTGCTTCCCCACAGTTCCAGCTCCCTCCCAGCCAGGGAATCACATCCCTGCTTCCCCACAGTTCCAGCTCCCTCCCAGCCAGGGAATCACATCCCTGCTTCCCCACAGTTCCTCAGCTGCTTCCTTAGCACCTCACCCCCTCAGCCTGGGGAGTCACTTGGAGGGGAAATGCAAATTCCTGATGTTTAGGTCACGTTCTGAGGGAAGAGGCACCACCAGCTCTTCACATCACCATCCTGCCCTTGCTTGGGGGAAATAGAACCTGAATTCTTCAGCACATCCCTGAAAATCCATTCCTGGGGAGCAGGCATCAGTTTGCCCCCTAACCTCAGCATCACTTCTCTTTTTTAACTTTTAAATCCTTTCCAGAGCCTAAAAAGCCATGAGAGTGTGACTGAGCAGGGAAGGACTCCCTGCTGTTGCAGTGCTGCCTCTGCTGCCTCAGAGCTGCTGGGGCAGGAGCTGCTTCCAGAATCCTCCCTTCTTCCCACCAGCTCTGGGCTGCACACAGCCTCTCATAACCCAGCATCACCCTAGGGACCCCAAAATCCCCCTCCCCATCCCTTTGGAATGCTGGCCCCATACAGCCCCCCCTATTCTGTCCCAAGTATTAAAATCCCTCCCCAGATTGCTTAAAACCGAACTGAAGCTTCTCCTAAAAGCTTCCCTTGGTCTTGGCAGCAAAGTTCCACAGAGATCAGCATCTCTGGAGGAGAACTGAGGTGGTTGAGTATTTCAGGAGGGCTGTTACAGGAAATGGTTTCTCCTTGCTGTGCTCAGACGGTTCTGGAAGCTGCTTAAAATACTCAATTATACTCATTCTTCCCCTTGGAAGCGGGATTGCTGGGAGCAGCTTTTATCCTCTCTGAACAGGTTTCCTGCTTCCCCTCACCTGTGCCTGGCTGTTTCCCACCTCGTGGGGTTTCCCTCTGGTTGCCATGACAATCCCCTGCGCACCGAATCCTGCAAACCCCTTCCACCCAGCCTTCCTGAAAAACCAGGCCACGTCCTGCTTCTAAAGGATGAACAAAGCACCTTTCAAACCCTCCTGGTTCAAGCAGAGCACCTTCCCCCACCCTCCCAAGGAGCTTGTTTGACCAAATTCGTCTCTGATGTGAGCAGTCAACCTCCTGCGTGGAGCTTAAATCTCTGCTAATACTGAAGCAGTGGAGACCAACTGCTGGTTGGAGAGGGTCCAAAAATCCATTTCATCATCCCCCACAACCACTTCAGAGCCCGCCCATCAAAGTCACCTTTGATTCCAGCCCTGCTCTCCCCACGGCAGCGACGCTGTTGCAATTACTGCTCTGCTTGCCCGGGAAAAAGCAAAACCCAACAGCGCTCACGAGTGGCTCTCAGGGCTCTGCAGTGATGGTGAGAGGATAAACCAGGTGCTGGAGAAATCCTGTAGCCAATTCTTCTCTTCAGAGAGAGCTGGTGAGAGCCCTTTGCGCTCCTGGCACGGCACACTCAGCCCTGCTCGCGGCCCAGGCGCTCGCTCACGCTTCAGCACGCTGCGCGAGCAGGGGAGCACAGCTACACATCATCAGTGCTCTCCTCCAACTGGATCCCACCTCTGCACTCTTAAAGCCAAATGCCAAAAAAGGCAGATTAGATGAGCTAAAATGGACCCATTTTCAGAGTTTGCAGCTTGCTAGAGCAGCTTTTGCCATTTTTCATGCTGTGCTCTTTAATGTGGGAGGTAGATCACCATTTAGTACTGAAACATTTGCTTTTCCTTTCAGCCAGTGCTTGTTTTTTTCAGCAAGCAGCGTGTTTTATGCCTCAGAGAAGCTTTGGCTCTCTCACAAGAGACCAAACAGCGAGGGGGACCAAATATCTGACTTTTCCAGAGCAGTTGTTTCATACAGATCACCCGTGGGACTCCCCTTTAAAAATACTACTGCAAAACCCTTCCACTCATTTACAGCCCTGCCATTTGGAGTCACAGGACTCAAAACAGATCTAGGAGATCACAAGGCTTCATCTCCACAGCAGATCAATTCACTGTCTCCCAACAGGAGATTAAAAAGCAAACAGAAGTGTTTGACCTGCAGTGGGAGGGGATGACAGGGTTTCCAGCACAGAGACCCTCCCAGGAGGGATTCAGGAACTGTTGTTTGAACTGGAAACTATGGAATGGGAAAAAAAAAAGAGACACGAGGCTGAAAGGGCAGCTCTGCTCCCCCTTCTCCAGCCTGACAAGAAAATGTTCCCCCAGCTGTGGCATTAATGGTGCCCATGGGCCCTGTCTCTGCTTTAGTCCTCCCTGGCTGAGCTCACCGCAGATTGTTCCCCTGGGTGTTCACAGAAAATGGGGAGCAGAACATCCCCCCTTCCATCAGCCTCACAGGAATGCCAAACCCCAGACTCCCTCCTGTGCCAAGGGATTGAAGAGAGGATGGTTTGATCTGGGGGTGTGGGGAAACAGCAGAACTCCAAACACAGAGAACCCTTCTTGCAAAGCTCTGTTTCCTTAACAGCTCCAGCATAAACCAACCCTTCTCTCCTCATGAGGAGGGATAACTTTCTCCTCAGCAATTATACCAACTTTCTTTACTTTCTCCTTCATTCTGGCCAGTTCCCAAACCCAAGATAATAAGCAGGATAAGCATGATCTTTGGCCTAAACTTCAGCTTTTTGCAGGAGTGTGTGTTTGTGGGCTGAATTCTGATCAATATTACCAGCAGTGCACGCAGGGAAGGCAGCATTTTTGGAGAACAGATGTCTGTGCTTATCTTACACATTCCTCTGATCCCTCCTTAATGACTCTATCTAAGCACATCATAATTTTTAATGTAAATCTCCCTGCAAAGCAGGTGTGTGGTTATGTTTAACAGAAGCAAAGCATGACAAGTGCTGGGAGCACAGGAGACAGAGAGGACCCTGTGCTTTGGGGTCAGAGGACCCCAGACCACAGCTGCCTTTGGTCCTTCTCTGCTGCTGGGCCAGACTCTTCTCCTGGTAAAATGGGTGAGTAAAAGCAGAAATGGAGATTTCCAGGAAAATGGAGGCTGCCGGTGCCAGCTGAAGCAGAAAGGCAGAGCCCAACCTGCAAAGCTGCACTCGGAGCCTGCCAGGAGCAGACAGCATTCAGCTCACAACAAGGACCTTTGTGAGCTCTCCCCAGCCCAGCCAAGAAAAGAAACTCAGTCTGCTTCCGATGCTGGCCAGCAATCCCTGCTGCTTCCTCCCCATCCCTGACCTGGGTCACAGCCCTGCCTGGCTCCAGCACCATTTGTTTCCTCCTGCCTGGAAACATTTTCCTTCCTCTCCTTGCTCCACGTGTTCCTCCAGGGCCGTCATTTCCCACCCCCAGCCTTTTAGCACAGCTTCCTTCCAACAGGTATTTATTTACAGCAGGGACAATGAACCAAAGACTGAGTTACTGGCCTCGGAGTAAACACCCCTAATCTTCTGTACACAGCATAAAAACAGCCTTGTCCATCTCTTCTGCCTGTTGGAAACACATTTATTTCCACACAGTGCCCAGGAACAGCAATCTAATTTTAATCCAATCTCTTTTCCCATTCTTGGGGGGCTGGTTGGGTTATTTGTCCCGGCGATGGACAGCCATAACCACAGAAATGTGGATTCAGAGAGGCACAGCAGGTATCAGACAAAACCCAGACTTGCTCCTGCCCCTTGGCTCCTCCTCCTTATTCCTGGATTCCTTGTGAGAGCACTGCTGAACATTCAGATTCCTGTTTTTTTCCATGGCTTTGGAGCAGTGCACATGGAAATCAGGCAGAGGGTATCAGTCACATTTTCTTTTCTATCCCAAAAAGGATGGAGAACTGGATCCAACACTGAGGCTGTTAGCAACAACAACTTATTTGCAATAAAAGAGCAATTCTGTTGGGGCAATTAAGCAATAAAGACTCTCTAAATCAGACTGGCTGATGTTTGTAGCAGCCAAAGGTGTGGGAGTGTTACACAGGGGTCTCTGATCTCAGAGGGACCCCCACCACACCTCCAGTGTTTAGGGAACCCACTCACAAAGCTTCAAATCCCCTGACAGCACCTCTGTGGCTGATGGGCTGTGATTGATGCCTGTCACTCTAACCAGCTTTGTCTCATGGTGTCTCCCACGCTTCCTGTCAGCCCAGACAGATTCATCTCTCATCTCAGACTGGGAAGTCTTTAGGAGAAGAACCATCAGTGGTTTCTGTGTTATTTAGCACACGGGGTCCTGCTCCCTGACCCAGCAATGTGCCCAGGCAGCATTAATCAGCTGACAGCAGTAAAATCCTCCCCAAATGGAGCTTCCTGGAAGCCTCCTGGAGCTCAGAGCAATATCCCAGGCACTAAAACGTTTCTGTATTATCTCTGACACAGAAAAATCCAGGTTTTTGTGGGCACCTACAGCACAGATATTGCACAGATGTCAGGAGGGAGAAGACAAGTTGGCAGCAAGGCAGAGACTGTGTGAGCAGCCCTTCCCTGCAGCCAGGGAAGGCTGTGGCTGTTCCTCCTGGGGTACAGCTCACAGGGGCCCACAGAGCCAAACCTCAGCATGCCACAGCACTCAACCCCCCAGTCAGGAATTCACATTAAATAACTGACATTTCACCCATGGAATTCCCTGCTCCAGCGGATCAGCAAGGCCACAGGAAAGCCCACCTTGAAAATAATATTTTTTAGGGGTAATGTAAGAAAGAAGAACAGTTACAGGGGAGAGAAGACTGTATTTCAAGGCTTATGCAACCACTATCAGCCTGCAACTGAAAGAGATTTAGTGCATAATTCACACATTAGTGCATAATCCCCCATTGCCAGCTTCCATGACATGGGGGTGTGCTCCCTCCAAACACAGAGGAGCAGCCTGGAGGAGACTGAGGGGAGGCTCATAACCATCTGCAATTTCTTCATGAGGGGCAGTGGATGGACAGGCACGGATCCCTCTCGTGTCTGTTGAGGACCCAGGGAACGGCTGGGGTTCCAGGGCAGGCTCAGGTTGGATATCAGGAAAAGGTTCCTCCCCAGAGGGTGCTGGCACTGCCCAGGCTCCCCAGGGAATGGGCACAGCCCCAAGGCTGCCAGAGCTCCAGGACAGCACTACCAGGGATGCCCAGGCTGGGATTGTCGGGGCAGGATTTAGACCGGATGATCCTGGTGCACCCCTTTTAACTCAGAACATTCTGTGCAGTGACAGAACAATGGGGAAAACTGAGGTTTCTTCCTCAGCACCCCCACACGAGGAGGAGACCATACCTTAGTGCAATTGGCAGCCTTGGGCTCGAGGTCGCTGAGGGTGACCAGCTCTCGGAGCAGGCTGCTCTCCTGGTAGCCGCCCTTGACCCCGCGCAGTTTGAAGTAGGCCTGCGAGCGCTGCAGGATGAGCCTGAGGTTGACGGCGAAGCCGGCCATGTCGATGGCGAAGGGCCGGTGCGGATCAAAGACGGTTTTCCAGCCGTACACCTTCCCCGCCGCGTTCACCTTGGGCGACTCGTAGCGCAGGCCGCCCACGAAGGCCACGGGCCACACCGACACCTTCCTGGTGCTGCGCATCTGGGGGTGAGCACACACAGGGATAGCTGAGCCCACACCAGCTCTCCTTTGCTGGTAGCTAAGTTTTTAGAGAAGTTCCCTGGATTGTTTGTTTTGGGGTTTTTTCCTTTTTTCTTGGATCTGTTCAAACCTGCTCTGGACTGCAAACCCAGGGAGCTCACGCCTGTGGCCCACCAGGGCCTGAGCCTCGACACTTTCCACCACCAGAGGGGTTGATAAAGAGCCTGAGCGAGCCAAGCTACACCACATGAAAAGGACTTTTCTGGATTTCCCATCTCTGCAAACAGTGAGAGGTTTTATTGTTTAATATTATTCAATTTCTGCTAAATAAACAGTTTTTTTCCACTTTTCTCCAAGAAAATCTTCTTCTCGAACCACTTAGGGGAGGGGGAGCTTGAATTTGCTTTCTGGAGGGACACCATTCAAAGGTTCTCTCCCGAATTTACCCTAAACCAGGACAAATACAGTTATTGGCACCATTTTTACAGTTATTGGGACCAGCAGCCCCTGGCACAACCACTTCACCTGACACCTTCAGATTTTAGCTTGTATACTTTTCAAATTCTGCTCTGGTGTGATTCCTCAGAGGCTCCTGGAGCAGGGGCTGGCCAGAGTTAAAGGAATAAAGCAGGGATTTATTAAAAGCCCTTCCAAGGATCACCTTGGCCACTGCAAGAGCCCGGCCCTGGCTCCACCCAAGATGGGCCCCGGCTCAGGAGTTTCACACTTGGATCAGTTCTGGTCCATTTCCATCTCGGGGTGAATTGTGCAATTGCAGCTGCAGGTGATGCAGTCCCATCCTCCCAGATTGCTCTCCTCAATTCCCTGCTGCTTGTGCTTTTTGGGGCTGGAGCTGCAGCGCTGCCCTTGGCTGTGGGGCTGGGGAAGGATTGTTGTGTGTGCCTGAGCTGTGAGGAGAACTGGCTGACACTTTGTGTGGAGTTCAGAGTTAGCTCCCAGTGCAGAGCCTGGAAAATGTGAAAGCTAAAAATGAAGGCATCAGGTGTATAGCTCTGAACTCCATATGGAGTGTGGGCTGCTGTCTTCACATCCTGGTCAGAAAAAGCAATTCCTCTAGGCCTGAAACTCAAGGGCACCTCACTGTCTCAGTATAAACAAAAAGTGAGATTGGGGGGGGAGAAAACTGGGGGTAAATAATTGCCTAAAGTTGTAATGGGAGAATTAACCCCTGATATGTAAATGGACAAAATTTATATCTGTACAAAAAACTCATGATCATTGTCTATTTCGGATGTAGCCCCTTGGGGAGGCTTCATCTGCCCTTGATGTACCTGAAGGTAGAGGTCTCTTCCAGCCTGGTGATTCTGTGATTTGAGCTGCAGTCTCAGGCTATATAAAGCTAAGGGCATCTCCCAGAGTGAGGCACTGCAGCTCCCAGCCTGGGGACAGCTGTGAAGAACAGCCTCTCCAGACATTCCCAGCAGGCAGGACAGTCCTGTCTCACTGTGGAACGTGCCTCTGCTCCCCGTGGTCACCAGAAAAGGAGCAGAGCCACCAGGGGCCCCTTTGGCCACCTGCGCTTGCCAAGGCAGATGCTTTGAATGCCACTCACCCCCAGCACCCTGCCCTGCTCCCTCGCAGGCTCAGCCTCCCGTTCTGCTCTCAGCTCACTCTCCTAGATCAGGGATCTCCCAGAGCTAATCTCATCACTGCTAATTACTGCAAACGAGTGCAGAAGAGCTCTGGCACTTGCCCTTCCGAATTATACAGCTGCTAACGGCAGCCCCTGTCCACAGGGAACAATAATGTGTGTCTCCTGCATTTCACAGCACATTTCCTTGGCTCGGTGACCTTAACTGCACAGACATATCTGAGAGGAGAAGCCTCTACGAGCACAGCACACGAGTGAATGAAGGAACCCTTTCTGCTTTATTCATGTGAGGAGTCTGTCTCAAGATGCCGCCAGAGCCAGCCTCAAAGGGGATGGGGGAAGAAAGAAATTCAGTCTGAATTCACTTTCAGCTTTCAAAGCGTGTGTATTCCTGTGGCTGTGCAAGCTAAAGTGAGAGCCATCGGGGAAGGGAAAGAGGCATGTATGAGGAAATAAATAGGAGATCCCTGCTATGAAAACTGGCAGCTGGTGGGGAAGGAAGCAATCCTCCTTTCTTGTCCCTTGCTGCAGGAATTTGGCGTCAAGAGAGCAAGGGAACAAGTAAATTCTGAGCTGGGAACCAGGTGAGGTACCTGGCACTGTAAGACCATTCAAACCTTCAGACAGGAGCTCATTTGGAGACCCGGCAGGACTGGAACAGAGCAAAAGTGGGAAAGCCCAAGGAAAAGCTTCCCCTCCTCAAGCTCAACCAGATTGTCAGAACATGCTGAAATTCAGCCCTGGAGCTGCCACCTTCCAGGGGGAGATGTCAGCCCCTCTGCCTGCTGAGAGCAGCCTGGGACACATCCATGCCCGAGTGCTGGAATAAGAATTGCTCCAGGGGGAAAGGCTGCACATCTCCTGGCACAGAGACATCCCTTGCCCAGGCAATGCATGGAGGGCTCAGCTCTTCCAGGAGGGGAAGCAAAATCTCTGACAAACTCCTGCTCCTCGAGACAAGCACAGAGAACATCTCTGAACAAGATGTCCTGGAAAGGCTGTGGCTGTGCTGACACAGCTCAGGGGTGGCTGCTGCCTCAGCCGGGGTCTGACAGCTACAGAATTTAACCCTGGGATGGGAGCAGACAAAGGCAAACGGCAGGGAAGGAAAAGGACCCCTCAAATAAAAGCAGATGGGAATTAACAGACAACCAAGTGGTGGAGGAGGAAGGTGGATAACATCAGATCAGCTGGAAATCTCCAGGACAAGGCGAGGAAGGAGGATGGCTGAGGTTTCTTTGCACGATGGACAGCAGGGGATGTTCCAACCCTAACAAGGCTCCCCACAGGAGAAGGCAGCTCCTCATTAGCTCCCTTTCCATGGAAGCTGCCTCCTGATCACACACCACAGATAAGCCGGGGTTCCCATTGCTTCCCACGGGAGGCTTTGGCTCTGGAAACACACAGAGTAATGGAGCTCCCGAGAAAACCAGAGCATAGCTACAGTGACTACAGCCAAAACTCATCCAGAGCCCAGGAGAGGACATGCCCAGCATCTCCTCAGCTCACTCACAGCATCTCTCACCCCCTCCTCAGGCTAATCAGCCCCACTCATCCCCCCAGCAGGCTCTTACCTCCTCGAAGAGCTCCAGGCTGTAGGTGTTATCATCATCAGCAAAGTAAACAATCCCGGGCTGGCTGTTGTTTTTGTTAAAGGTCTCTCTCAGCCACCTGAGGGCCAGGTTCCTCTGCATGGTGCCTCGGGGGATGCGGGGGTCCCTCATGTCCCCCCGCAGTTTGTAGTTGCGGGGTGTCTCCACGTTGAGGTGGGTGTAGTTGAGCCCCGTGTCCCGCAGCAGGCGGGTGATGAGCGGCGTGCGGCGCTGGGAATCCTCCACCAGGATCCAGTGCAGGTTGGGGACGTGCAGGAGGGTGTTGGCCAGCCTGGTCAGCTCTGCCTTCTGCACCGGCCGGCTGTAGGTGGGGGTGACCACGTGGATGGTGGGCAGCGTGTCTGACCACGGGGGTGGGCGCGTGTAAACGTACTCTGTCCTCACCACCTCCACTATGTCCCGGTCCGACAGGCAGTATTCCTTGGAGTCCAAGCCTGCAGCGAGATCACGCTGGGAGTCACCACCATCATCTGGGCAAGGGCATGGAGAGAAGAGAAAGCCGCATGGACTCGGGCGTCCGGGGCTGCGGCCACCAGCGGGTCACCCTCGTGGGTGCCAGAGAGGAAACAGGCTCGGGTGGAGGCTTTCATAGATAAGGGCACGGATAAATAAAGGCATCAGGGACAAACACACATGAGAAAAGGAGATTCTGCTGCTAGAAAATCAGCACCAAAAAAAATAAAAGGTCTGAGAGCCCGGGACAACTGGGCTGAGTGCTCGCAGCAAGCAGCTTCAAAAAGCACCCAGAAGAGAAAGGATTGTAGAACAAGAAAAAGAACATAGCCACGTGGAGTGATGATCCATCATCCCTGAAGAGCTCCAGTGCACCACGCTCAGTGGGACAGGGCTCACAGATCTGCACTCAGGAGCTGGAACACCTGGACTGGGAGGCAGGAAAAACCTGGTGGAAAACACCAGGCCAACGAAGATCCCCTGCAGCACGGTCTGGGCAGTGCCCCACTGCTCTCTGACAGGCACAGAGATGTGGGGAAAGACACACTTTAAATCCAGAAATGGAGAGTGGAATTAAAGCCTGTAACTGCAGGTTTTTTCCTGCACAGACTTTCCCCTGCCTCAAAAAGACCCCTCCAGCCCCTGAACATAACAGCCCCCTCAGGGCTGCAGGTATGAGCAATGAACAGCCTGAAGATAGGATACTCTGATCCATACATAAAACCCCTGCAAATCACAATCAGCTCGAGGAAAACCAGTGTTGACACCCCTGCCACTTTTCCAGGGTGTAACTTCCACGTTTTGCACTGCAGAGCAGCGGGAACGCCACGGTCTGCAGAGATGAAGTGGGACCCCCGCTCAGGATGTAAGGCTGCCTCTCCAGTGGGCACAGAACGTTTTGAGCCATAGATTCTTCACAATCAGGTAACTACCAGGAACTTGAGATGAGAAAGAACAGGAACAGAGAGCCATTAGGTCTGATCCAGCAGGGGACTACCCATGGCTTTTTCATAGCGTGTCATTCTTCCAGCAGCACAGACTTTGATACCTGAACCAAATGAAGGCTTTGTACTGCATGGCATTGACAGGGGTAGGGTGGATATTTGGGGGAGGGAGCAGGGTACGTGTTGTTATCACACCCTAAGTACTGCAAAGCACCTCAGCATCACACAGCAGAGCTCTCTGAGAGCAGAGAACGCTGGAATCAATTCAGAAATAAATCTGCAAAACGCATTGGACAGACAAGAATGTAATTAGCCAGGATGGTGCCTGAGACAGTTTGCAAAGCCCTGCAGGTCAAAGGCTCAGCTGTGAGCCCTGGCACGGGGAAGTGCTGCTGTTCTGGGCATCTCCAGGTGCACATCTCTCTCAGCACCTGTGAGCAGAGCATCTCAGAAACGCTTCACAAGAACAAAATGATTCCTCTCAAGAGCTTTCAGGTCCATCTCTACGACCACTCACTTTCCACTGGGGGCTGTGAGAAGCAGAGAAGTGTCTCATCAAGGTCACTGGTGAATTCTTGACTGAGCCATTGGAGCAGTCTCTGTGCTGTAACTGCAGAGGCCATCCACAGAAAGCAGATTTTAGGGCAGTGATCGACCTGCTGTACAGACAGCAGTGTGTTTTTAGTCATCTTTAAAGTCCACTTTTAGAGCCTGGTAGATCTCTTTTCCTCTGAAACACTGTCCACCTTCCAGAAGGGATCAGAATCATTTTTCCCTGCCCAGAGCCTCAGAGGTGGCTGTCAAGAGAAAGGGAAAACTGAACTTCCTGGGACTCAAACTGCACATCAGTGTCCAGCAAAAGGATAAGCAGCTATGGAGGATGGAGACAAACACTGAGAGGGGAGAGAATCCCTCAGGAAAAGGGACCAGAGAGGATGAAAGGGTCCTGAAAATGATCTGGCCTTCTTCCCCCAGACCAGCCTGCCCACAGCAGAAGGGCAGAACCAAGAAGAAAGGTGGCAGAAGGCAGAGTGTAGTTTTCCAGCCCACAAAAGCCCTCATAGCCCTTAGATATTGCTGTTGTGCCAAGAACAGGACCAAACTGGGATGCTTCTGGCTAAAAGGGTTCCCTCAGAACTTCCTGGAGCCCTCTGACTTGGACCAGGGCTGTGTTTACTGCAGTGTGTGCCAGGCAGTGTGGAATCAATTTCTCAGTGCACTTTAACTCCCCCAGGCAGGTGAGATCTGGCTCTTGCCTTCTCCTTCAAGAGCAAGAACACTGCTTTTCTGCTTTGCTTAAAAAGTGCTCTCAGCCTCCCGTCTCCCAGAGCAGCTGCCTCGAGTGGCAGCTTTGTTTCCTCTGCTCTCTCTCTTGCAGCTTTCCCGCAGGAATAACTTTGTGTGCAGAGCGCTGCCAAGGCCAGCAGGGAGGGAATCCTCTCTCGGGGAACAAAGAGAAGCAGCACTCTGCGTTTAGGCCATGAAGAGCTCTCCAAGTGCAGCAAGCACATCCCATGGCGTGGAGTTTGATGCCTCTGAAGAGCCCCTACGAGCACTGGGCTGTTCCTACAGCAGAGGTGGGGAGGCTCCTGCATGGGCATGGTCTGGGAGCTGGGATGAGCATGGCTGCCATGGAGAAATGAAATGAGAGAGGAGATGAGGACGAAGGGGGGATGCACGGACTTGGCATGGGCTGGTTTGGTTTCTCTCACCCTTGTGCACTGCAAGCAGTGGAGCAATGGTGCTCTGGTGCCAGACGGTGATTAGTAGTGTCCAGGGCAGAACTATCAGCACGATAGCCAGGATGTCTCGTCTCTTCGGCATCTCCAAGACTGACTGGGCCCACAGCTCCTCATTACCTGACAGTGAAAACCCCAGAGACAGAACAGCAGAGCACATGGAGAACAGAAATAAATGGGCAGGAAGGAGCAAGGACAGAGAGAGAGAACGCGAGAGAGGGAGAGAGCAGCCAAGGCGACACGACTCGTGGGTCTTACCAGTGCTTACAACCCACCCATTGCAGAAGCAGGTTTGGAGGGGCCTCGGCTGCTGAGCCCAGGAGCAGGAGAGCACTTCTGCAGGGCACTGCTGGAGCTGCCAGCAGGAACCTCAGGGACTCATGTGGAAGGAAACCTGCAACACAGAGCAAAGGCCAGTAGGCAGAGAAAGTGCCAAAGTACTTCTGGAGAAGAACAAACCTCACTGAGGCAGTGAGCAGCAGCAGTGCTGGGAGGTGCCTGCTGGGTACCCAGTGCATCCCCTTGTCGAGCAAGTCCCTTTTGTCAGCCGAGTAAAAGCTGCTCAGTGCTGTCTGAACCATCCCAGTGGAACAGAGCCTTCCCCTCAAGCCAGCCAAGCCCATGGAACAACCATGCCACAACCACACCACGCCAGCCTGACACATCAGCACATGCTGTGACCCCCCAGATCCTCTCCCTCAGCCAGGCAGAGCTCTGGGGTGGCTGCACCTCTGCTCTTGGGGCACAAAAACGTGATCCCATATTTTTCCTGATGCCTTAGGGTTTCAGCTTTTCTATTTGTCGTACATTTGTAATCCTGTAATTTGTAATCCTTCAGTGTGTGACTCCAAACTCCACACACACTGGGAGCTGCTGCTTCCCCACTTTGGGCACACACAACAATTCCTCTCCAGGCCTGGCAATCAAGGACACCTCACTGCCTCAGGCCCACAGAGATGGAAACAAAAGGGAGTTGGGGGCAGCAAACTTGGGGGAAATTCCTTCATTCCCTGCAGCTGGAATTGGGAGATGAACCCCCAATGTGCAAATGGACCAAACTTAGAAAAGTGGGAAAATCTGTGACCTGTGGTCCATTTTGGGTGCAGCCCCTGGGGGGCTTTGTCTGCCCTAAATGCACCTGAAGGCCCTTCAATAAATAGAAGTGCTTTTTATTCTCTGAATTTTGTCTGGCCTCTGTTTTTTGGTAGCCCCAGAAAAAGGCATCATTCCCATCAGTATTCCCTCAGCTCAGCCCATCCTGCGGGCAGCTCCAGCACAGCCAGTTTTAGCTCAGGCTTCCAGCAGCCTGCTCAGGTTGGCTCCCTCTCAGAGGTGCTGTGCCTGGAGTATATTAAAGTGCCACAATGGCTTAGTTTGATGCAACACGAGCACATACAAGATTTAAGCAGGCTGTATTTCATGCCGGCGCCTCGGCGAGCAAAGCGCAGCACTTAGCGGGGCTGCCACGCGCGGTGGGCAGTTTGCAAACACGGGTAGCAGTTTAGTGCTGCTGCTCCCATGTGGGGCAGCGCATTAGAGGCTGCTGAAAGGGCTGCAGAGCAGGCAGGCAGAGCCCAGAGATACTGCAGAGGAACAGGATGCTCTGGGAAAAGCGCTGCTCTCCTGCTGACGGTGATCTGGGAGTTATCAGGTCCCACGCTACTTGTGCAGATATTTTCCCAAAGCTTTTTCGGGATTGCATGGAGAAGTCCAGGTTCAGATCCCTGATTAGCCCAAATTGGATTGATCTGAGTTTCCCTTGGCCACTGTACAGCCAGCCCCCAGCACTGAGCCCACTTGGAGTGAAATAGCTCCAAGAACTGACAGGTTTTTCCTCCAAGGGAATCTTGCAATCAAGCAATATTCAAGTGGCTGGACAGAACCTGGTTCTTCCAAATTAGCACTTCAATCACAAAGACATTAATTTACCAGGGAAAACAAGAGGGAAAGAGGTCGTAGGTTGGGCTTTGTCCTTAAAAGTTTCATGTAAATGTCCCTCAACTCAAGTTTCAGTGAATAATTTTTTTTCCATGCATACAAAACCCAAACTCATAGGAAAATTTCCAGCCAACTCCAGCAAACAGCCAGTTCTCCAGTCAGAGCTCCCTCATTTATTTTCAGAATTAGTGAAAGCAGCCTCATTCAGACAAAATAAACCAGGGAGGAAAAGGAGGAATTATTCCAGCAAGCATCAGCCTTCTGCTGCGTCCCTGTCCAACTCCTGGAGCCAGAGAATTCCCGCTGGCCTTGATCTGCCAAAGCACAGTGCCCTGAGGAAAGAGCATCTGGCCTCATCCCTGCTGTCCCTGTGGTTGCTGACTGTGCCTGAACACAGGACAAGGAGTGTTGGCATCCTTGGAATCCTCTGACAAAGCTGGAACAGGTCCCCTGAGCATCCCTGCAGGGCAGGGCCAGATGGGGCAGCTGGAAAGGCTGAACTCCCGGTACAGTGCCTTCCCCAGAAATGCACCAGGGAAAGGATTCTGCTGCTGGAGAGGGGCTGGGAGGAAACAGCAGCTAAAAAAGTCACCCAGAGCCCATTCACAGCCCCACAAGCTGCCACAGTGGGCTGGCATCACCAAATGTCTGTCACAGGCAGCTTCCTCCAACACAGCCCCTACCTTAAATCTGCCTTTTCCCTGCCTCCTGCCCATCCAGGCTCAGTTCAGCCTCTTCCCATGGGACAGGCTGAGCTTGCCACGATGGAAAATGGGCTGCTTTGTGCTGGGGTGCTGCTCTGCTTTCCAACCCCTCAGCACTGGTGAGAACGAGCAGGCTCCAATGATTGTGCGTTGCTCTGTCCCCAGCGTCGATTCCCTTCCATTTGCTCCAGAGCATTCAGCAGCTCCCTGGTCACTCAGCTGTCACCATGGGCTGCCCAGGGCCAGCACAGCCCACTCGTGGCCCAGCAGGGAGAGCTGCCAGGCACAGGGAATGCTCCAGTGCTCCCTTCCCTGTCCTGTCCCAAGAGCTGGCTGAGCTCCCTTTGCACCATCGGCGCTCCTGGGCTGCAGATGCCACTCAGATGTGGCTGCAGTGAATGTCCCCAAAGGGCCACGAGGCCAGGCTGGGTCCCAGATGGGGATGGGGGGCTGGCAGGGACATGGAGCCAGAGCCTGACCCCAGTTCTGGCCACACTGCACCCTGAGCTGCCCAACAATATCCAGGGAGCACCACAGGCTCTGCTCTGCAGCATCTCCTCACTGCTGATTCCTGAAGGGATTTGCTTTTATTGATGATCCTGGTGGAAGGACGTGGTAAGAATTCCTCTGGGGCAGCTGTGAGCACTGTGAAATCTCCATCCAGAGCTTTTCAAGCTTCCCTCTCAACACCCTGATGCCACCGAGGGCCTCGGTGTGAGGTGACGTGGGCTCTCAGTGTCACAAAGCCACGCTCCCCCTCTCTTCACGTGCCAAAGCTGCCAAAGGTGAAATCCATTTCCTCCTGTGAGCAGCATCAGCCAGGAATTGCATGGAAGCCTGTGATTTCACACTGCTGCTGAGAGGAGTCACAGCTCTGCAGCCCGAGACAGAGGGCTTCCCTAAATCCCAAATTTCCCTTGTTGCCAAAGCCAGGCGATGATTTTTGTTGCTGTTTGAGGCATGAGACAATAATTGGTCTGGGAGAAATTATGTTCCTCTTCAAGGCATTCACTGTAGCCCTTCCCCATCAACACCACCCTCCTTTTCTCACTGAAATTGTTCAAAACAAAACCTGCTTCGTTCAGATTGTCACTTTTAAACTTCTCCTATCTCCTCTTCCCCAGGGAAATGAAGGAGGAACAAATTCAAACATCAATTAAAACAATCAAACTCCATTTTCCACTACAGAAAGTATGAAAGTGTCTTGCCTTTTTTTTCCCCACTTTTGAAAAGTGAGGTGAAAGCCACAAATCACTGGCTCAAATGTGAGTGATTTTGGGGTTAAAATACTCCTAAAAGAAAGGAGTTTTGCATGGTTTTGGGAAGAATCGGGTGCCACACGATGAAAGAGATCCCCATCCTCCGGCAGAGGGCAATGGTGTCGAGGAATGACAATATGGAAAGGGCACTGATCTAATAAAAAAGCTTTAATAAATCCTGGAGCCACGTGTTAGTAACATGCTGGATTATTAAACAGTGAAGGTTCTTTTTTTAAATCAAGTTAATTGGCATCAGCTCTGACACTTGCCATAGGAAGGAGTGATTTGATCTGCAACCTTTATAGTCATTTTTACCTTCATTCCTCCTCAGGGGCTGCTCAGCCCCAGTGTCATTAATCCTTGGTTTGCCCACACTGAAGAGAAGTGATTTAGAAAATGTTAAACTAAAGAACGGCTTGATTTGAATTTGTACCTATACATCTTACTGGAGTAAAAACATTGTCTAGATGTGAAAAAAACACACCCAAAAAAAATCCCCAAACAAACACAGCAAAGGCTTTGTTGTGCTCCAAACAAGCCGGGAAATAACAAACAAAGGCTGCCAAAACCTGCAACAAAAGCTTTGCAAAGAACACAAACACTCACACTTCAGGATACTCTCACCAAAGGCTTTTCCCTCCCAAAATCTAAACACAGGGTTCCTTTCACTTTTGGAACAGCAGCTGGGTCTGATCCCTGCTGAAAAGTGATGCTGGAGTGGCACAAGACAGAGTTGGTGCCTCTGCTCTGCCCACCTCAACCCACAAGCCCAAAATTCCCTTCTGGATTCAGAATTCAGGCTCAGGCAGGCATCTGGCACAGAAATCAGAGCAAGGGATGCGAGTGCAGGGATGTCCTGCCCGCTTCCCACAGGGGAAACTGAGGCACAGGGTGGGCACAGCACAGCAGACCCTGGGAACAAGGCAGGATCAGGACAAGGAGCCAGGCTGGATGGGGCTGGGAACAGCCTGGGATAGCGGGAGGTGTCCCTGCCCATGGAAGAGGGTGGAACTGGATGGGATTTAAGTTCCCTTCAACCCAAACCAGCCCCGAATTTTGGGATTCTGGAGCAGTTCTGAGCTCCAGGTGCTCCACACTCATCCCTGCTCCTTCCCACACTGCTTGGCAGGGGATGGGCACTCCAAGCCTCTGTCTAAGATTTTTGGTATTTGGCAGAACAGGCTTGTAAAGCACAGGCTAAAAATAAAGGTAGTAATAAAAGCCTCTTGCTCGTTAATTACTCTGTAAGCCATTACTGCCTAAAAACCCCATAACTTTAATGGGGGCTATTATAAGTATAGTAGCAAAACTGTGGAGCTAATTAGTGTTTAGTTATTAAGCAGAACATAGCCAGAACTGAGTAATGAGCACACAGAATTGCTGCTTCTTGGAGGGTTTAATCAGGGGTGGTGGTTTCAAGCTCAGATTCTCCCCATGCAGGGGACAAAAGGACACAGGATTTTCAGGCCAGGCCTCCCAGAGAGCTGTGAGGGGGAATGGCCATCCCTGAGCTGAGCTGGGCAGCACAAAACTCGGATTCCAAGTCAGCAAAGGGAGGGAGAATGATCAGAAGTGTTTCAGCTTTCCAGGAGAATCCTTCCAGCTAGAGGAGACCTGGATTCATCCATGAGAATCCAGGTTTTGGAGCTGATGCTGCACTGGAGGGTGAGAGTTTGCATCATCTCTTCACCCAGCATTTGTTTCCTTCTTTTAAAAATTAAAGTAATTCATATGGTCAGAAATACAGAAATAATGCTTTTTCTTTTCCTTTTATTTATTTTTTTTTCTTTTCAGTTTTCAGAAATTCAGAGATGCTGGAAAAGCCTGCTAAGGAAGCTCAGTTTCTGGAGGCTGTTTTTTCGCTCAATATTTTCTCCAGCTTCACCTACAAACCACAGTCACTGCACTTGCCTTGGCTACAGAGCCATTCCTTGTGTTTCCCAAGCTGCCACAGAAACTGAGGCACAAAATTTCCCTGACCTTGCAACAGCTGAGGCAAAACTCAACCCACCCTTCCCTTCCAGCCTGAGCCCTGTTGCCACAAATGGGATCAAGAACACAGATTATCTCCCAGGAAAGAAAAAAAAATAAAAATTAACCAAGCTTCTCAGAACAACACTTAAATTTTAAAGCAAGCATGAGCAAAGTGGATCAAGGGAGCTCAACACAAGCACAATTAGCTGCTGGAACTTATTGCCACAGGATATTGAGAAGAACAAGAACTTAACAGGATTCAAAAAAGGATTAGTTGTGTATGTGAATAAACTGCATATCCAGAATTAGAATGAACCACCCACCAGTTTGGAAAACATATAAACCCTTGAGTTTCAGAGCTTCAGCCAAATATTAACAAGCATCAGAAACTTTCTCTTCTCCAGATTAATCCCCCCTCCATGGCAGAATCAGCACAGGAGGTGTGGTAGCACTGCTCTTATGTTGTGACACAGTCCTGAGGTTCCACTGCTTCCAGCAGCACGGCCCATCTCCTGGGAAAGCTTGAAAAGATGGGATTTATTGTCCTAAATGTGTTTGTTTTCCTGTACAGGCTCTCACACTGCAGTCATCACCTCAGTGCCCAAGTGCTGTCCCAAATTTCCTTAACCACAAGCACTGCACTTCCTCTCCTTCCTGCTCCAAATCATTTCCAAGGCTGGAAAAGACAGGAATCCTTTTATTAAATGATTTTGGAAAGGGCTGAACCTGGGCTTTGCAACTTTCTTGTGCTAAGCAAAGCAGGAGCAAAAAAATGTGTCCCACACTTGGGCAGCAGCAGCAGCAGCAGCAGCGAGGCTGCTGAGGGTCCTGGATGCTGGGAACAGGGAATGGCAGCAGCTTTAGGGACTCTTTCTGCTTCCAGAGGATGCTCTGCCCTGCCAGGATTGGCAGCACCCTCTCCAGCCAGGAAAGCTGTGGCTTGACTCAGGTCTGGGGTGAGGAAGCCTCTCCAGCACCCAATCCTCCCTGATCAACGCTGCACTTCACACGTGGTTTTTAAAAAGCATCTCTCCCAGATGAAAAGCTGTTTGACTTACAGCCCACTTCCAAAATAGGAAGGCAACTGGGAGTCGTTTTTCTTTGGGAAAAGTTGGTGGGTTAAGGTTGCTTGTGGGTGAATGGTGGGGAAATGCTCCAACAATTCGCTCACTGAAGGGTTTCTCCATCCAAGTCTCCTCATTTGGTGACACTACACACCTGGAGTTGTCCCCTCTGCTCAGCTCAGACCACATCAGCACTGCCAGCATCAGACACATTCCCAGGCTCTCTATTTCCACCTCTGTGGTCTGCACTGCACTGGATATTTTGTGCACCGCTGACTCCCATGGATCTGAAAAAGTGACATTAACAAAGGATGACCCAATTTCAACCTGATCAGGCTAAATTCCCCAGCTCCATAATAGGCTTTGCATATGCTTTGTCCAAGGGGTTTGAAGGCACGAGCTGCCATGTGACACCTCACAGGAACAGGTGGCAGGTTGGAATGACCAAACCTCACTTTTCCAGAGGAAAAGACTCACCTTTCCAACCTGCAGGCCAACAAACTGCTTTTTTCTGGGATGTCCAAGGCTGAATCATTGAACCAAATGTGTCAAGGCCTCCTCTGGACTTTCCTTTCTCCCTCTACCCAAGGAAGCCTAACAAGCCAAACCAATACAACACAACAGGACAATAAAAGGACACAGACCGGTGCTCACAGATGCTGGAGCGAGGATTCCATCACCTCCACCACCCCACAGCTTGTGCTGGTGATGGTTAGAGAAGCCCCAGGCTTTTATACCTCGTGTGAATTAACAGTGGAGGATTCTGTGGGTGCATCTGGAGCCCTGGGATACGCTGGGAGCCGCCTCCCCTCACTCTGGCACCTGGCAAAGCTCACAAATCCAAGCCTCAAACAGGCAGAGCTGTGCCCAGCAAGCCCCAAGGCCTCATTTTATCTCCCAGTTCCCCAAGTTCTCAACTGCAGACCTGGAGATGAGACTGCTCTCCTCGCACACCCCATGCCAGGGGGGCACAGCAGGGTGGGACACACCTTTGGCATCACCTGGCAGCAGCTCAGCAGCCCCACAGCCATCAGCACTCACTTTTAATTAAAGAGTTCTTCCCTACCTCTGGAAGAAAATAAATCCTGCTCTATTTAAAAAGAGTTATTAATAACCTGATTCTAATGTATAAAAGGGGAGAAAGAAACTCATGGAGTTGTGAGCAAGCTTGTCCTCTCCCACTGCAGAAAGCCACCACTGGGCTCTCTAAACACCTTAAAAAGGGATTTAGTTTTTAAAAACATGATTATTCTCTTTTCAATAGCAAACATCAAATATCTTAAAGGTGCTTTTTTAAAAAAAAACAAACATGAAGGCATCCAAATTCTCCATCACTTTTGGAAACAGCAGCAGCTGCTGCAGGCACAAGTCCCTGAGGACAGAGGTGAAGTAGGAACTGCTTTGCAGGAGCTGCTGTTGGAGCTGCACTGCCCAGGCTGGGAGATGCTCCAGACAGGCAGCCAGGAGCGTTCCTTGCTCCTGGGAGCAGAGTGAGGCTGTTCCTGCCCGGGGGAGGCTCAGTGCTCCTGGCAGTGCTGGCAATTCCCAGCCGGCATCTCCGCCCTGCTGCTCCCCACAGCTGCTGCTCAGAGCTGGGGGAGCCCCAAGGAGCTGCTTTGATTGTCAGAAGCACCGAGAGCAGCCAGGCTGGGAACCTGAGCTGAGGAGTGTCTGGGCTGTAAACTCACATTTAAATTTGTGCCTTATTCCAAAGCACCTTTGCACTGCAGAGGAGCTGCCAAGGATCCCGGGGTAATTCCTTGTTCCCTCCTGTCCCAGCAACACCACAGCACATCCCAGCACTGCAGGAACAGATTTATGGCATAGCAGTGCCAGTCACAGTGATACCTCAGGATTTCAGCTTTTCTGTTTTTCATCCATCTGTAATCCTGCCATTCCTCAGTGTGTGACTCCAAACTCCACACACACTGGGAGCTGCTGCTTCCCCACTTTGGGCACACACAATTCCTCTCCAGGCCTGGCAATCAAGGACACCTCACTGCCTCAGGCCCCCAGAGATGGAAACAAAAGGGAGTTGGGGGCAGCAAACTTGGGGGAAATTCCTTCATTCCCTGCAGCTGGAACTGGGAGATGAACCCCCAATGTGCAAATGGACCAAACTTAGAAAAGTGTCAAACCCATGACCCATGGTCCATTTTGGTGCAGCCCCTGGGGGGCTTTGTCTGCCCCAAATGTACCTGAAGCCCTTCAATAAATAGAACTGCTTTTTATTCTCTGAATTTTGTCTGGCCTCTGTTTTAGGTGGCCCCAAAAAGGCATCAAAACAGAAGCCAGAGACAGAATGAAGCTGACAGTTTCACAACTCATAACTCAGAGAGCACCAGGTTGTCACAGAGAGAAAGGCACCCCCAAGTGCTGTCCCCCTGCCAGCATCACTCCCCAGCCCCTGTCTTTCCCAGGAGCATCCTCAGCCCTTGGAAAAGCTTGTCCTGCTTGGCCAAGCATCATCCTGCTACCAAATCCTCCCTGTGGTCTCAGCAGCAGGGAGCTGTGATCTACAGCTTCAGCACACACCCCTCATCTGAGCCAGCCAGAGCTGCAGACGTGCCTGAGGGACACCCAGGCTCCCCTGCAGGCTTTAACTTGCAAGGTGAGGTGCCAGATGAGCCCTTGGGGAGCTCTGAGGAACTGGAGGGGTTTGTAAGGGCTGCTCTAAGAATATTGTAATCACGCAGTAATTATGGCACATCTCAAATCAGGCAGGCAAATCACAGCGTTATTATTACGACTGTCACCAACCTTGCCTGGCAGAGATCAGGCTGTGCCCTGCCCAAGGAGGGAGCAGGGCTAAGGGAACATCCACAGAGCTCCACCACACTCCCTTCAGGCCTGCCCAGCCCACACCCCACCAGCCTGGCAGCTTCTTCCTTCCTAGGACCCCATCTGTACTTCCCTCAGCTGCAGCTCAAGGTACCACACTTAATTAGTCAGCTTGATTTTACCTTGTTGTTTTTTTTTTTAATTAAACAACTGTCTTCAAGCACAAGAACAGCCCTTGTGATTTGATTGGAACTGTCAGTCTTTCAAATGTCATTCCTGTAGATGACTAATCTTTAAAAACATGAGTTACTAAACTCATTGACTCAGTTGATAATGAGCCAGAGCAGAAATGATGGTTGAGACAGAGAGGGAGGAACCAGAGCTGCATGGGCTCTGAAAGTGCTGCATGGGGCCACTCTGCAGCCCGAGGGACTGGGCTTTACTGGGAAGTGCAGGATGCAGGCTATGGAAATGGGGATGTGGCACATCAGTGAGGACATCTGGGCACTCCTGGTCCTCCCAGTCGCTGTCATGCTGACAAAAAGTGGATTTTCTGTCTCAGCCTCTCTGGGCGTGCTGGTTCTCAGCACAGAGTGAAGCCATCGCTGCCTTTGGAACCAGATTCCCTGGACTCTTCTCCTTTCCCATATCCACCCAGTGCAGCACAGCTTTGGGAAGCACCCCAAGCTTTACCAGCTGAAAGTGTCCCACAGCACGAGCAGCAGAGGGGCTTGTGCTGATCCCATCCCAAACGTGGACTCTTCCCCACTCCCTGTCCCCAGCCTGAGAGCCCCCACTGTGCCAGGATAACTCTCAGGTGAGTTCTCAGCTCTGAGCCTCTTGCCTTCAGAGCCTTCTGCAACGAGACAAAAAGGGCTGCCAGGCAAGGCAGGAACAGTGCTGGCAGCACTTTCAAAAGACAAACGGGTGGAAGGAAGGAGGTGCACGTGTGGGGTGACAGCTTCAGGGGATTGCAACAAATCCCTTGCCACCAGCAGCTTCACAGCTGTCAGATTTCCCAAAGCTCAGGTTCCCCTGCTCCCCTTCCACACGTGTCCTGCTACTGCAAAACCCCCAAAACGTTCAGCAGCAACAGATTTATGGTGTGCAGCCTTTCCCTGAGCCCAGCACCTGACAGGAATTCCTGAATCCTCCCAGTGCCACAGACACTCACTCCTCCACAAAGGGCAGAATTTGGCAGCTCCCCCTCCTCCCCTCCTTTGGGCTTTATTTATAGAAAGGCACCTTTTATTGCCGTTTTCCCTCTTTCCTGAGGCCAGCCTGCCAGGCTGGAGGCAGAGACAATATCTACACCTGCAGGATCCAGCCAGTTCCCCCTTGCTGCCAGGGGATTGATCTCAGGGTGGTTTTATTCACAGTCATGCCTGCCAGGCCCCTTCTCAGTGCTCCTCTCTGAACTCTGCCTGCTTGCACTTGGGAGAATTTCAGAGTTAAAGGAACTGATAACTTAGAGTAGCTAACTCCCAGGGAGATGGGGCTTCAAACTGGGCCACCCAAGAGTGAGCAGAGCTCTCACCACGCTGCTCCCCAGTCTCAGACAGAGTTGGCCTTTCCCACACAGATTCCAACCCATCTTTTCAATACTCCCCCATTTCACCACTCCAAATTTTTTGTCCCCTGCTAAAAATCCTGTCAGGAATGATGCTCCTCGAGCTGACAAACTGAAGGAAACACTTCCAAAGCCTCACAGAAGGTCATTCCAGGAGCTGCACACTCTGGGAAGATGAATACGTCCGAGTCATGCCTGGAGAACGTGACACTATTATAAGAAAGACACTGGAAGAATTATTCATCAGCAGTGACTTCTGTGGCTCCAATCTCCATAACCAGCTGCTGTTCATCCAAGTGGATCACAGCCCATGTGAACAAACCCTTGGCTGTCCCTACAAGCCCACATCACACAGCCAGAGCAGCCTCTCCTGGAGCTCTGCATCCCTGCAGCTTCCATGGGAGCCAGGGATGGCAGGAGGGAATATTCCTGCACCTCCGAGGCTGTAGGGAGCAGGCAGACAGAGAGGGCCACAAAGTAGCTGGCAGCCTTTCAAAGGTGGCAGGCTTGTGCCAGATTATCCTTCTCTCTCTCCCAAATTAGAAGCAGAACGTGCCACTAGAAAGTCAGGTGAAAGCTGTCTCTCCAGGAAGAGAGAGGCTGCCTCTCAAAGCATCTGAGCACAGCCAGCGCCTCCCAAAAATCCCCCCAGCTCTCAGGTCCTGCCTCTGGGCTGTCCCAAACCTGCCCTGGAAGGTTGTCCTGGGTTGCTGACCCTCAGCATAAACTCTGCTGCGACTTATTCACATTGCCTGTGATTTAAACATGGTTCTCCAGCCACAGGAAGCCCCTCTTGGAGGCAGAGAAATGACATCATGACAAATATTCACCTTCCCCAGCCCCAGAGCACAAGCTGGGTGCTGCTGTATTGCACTGACATATCTTTTTATATAAATATCCACTTGTATACTCCTGCTGACCACAGGAGACACAAAAAAGACCAGCCTGCCTCAGTCACACATCTACATTATCCAAACATCACCTGTGCCAGTTTTCCAGCCCCCAGCAGCTCCCAGGACTGCCTCCCTCCCTGTGCCTCCCTCCCTCCTTCAGACACCCAGCCCCCTCGCAGCTCTGCCTCTCAGCAAGCATCACGTGCATCTATTATTCAGGAGAAATATCAAGTTATTCATGAGCCAAAATAGGCTCCAGGTACTGCACCCAGCCTGACAAAACCCCCTGTTAGCTGCTCTGTTCCCAGCCTGAGCTCAGTGGGAGCAGAGTGGGTCTGCCCTGGCCTGGATCCCTCCCCAGGGACTGATGGCTTTGCTGTGTGAGGGGCAGGAGGAGCAGCCCTGCCAGCCTCATCATCTGCCCAATGTCCCTGGTTAATGGGCACAGCTCAGCATCCCTCACCTCCTGCTCACCCCACAAACCCCAGCCTTCCCCTTGGGCTGGAGTGACACAAGGACACAGGGTTTAACCACAGAGCAGGGAGACATCCAGCCACAGCTCCACCAGCCAGCTCCTGCCTCCCTCCTGCCCTCCAGCCTGACTCCTGATGTGCTGGTGAGGATCCAGCCCCTCTCTGGGCTCCTGCACCCAGTGAAACCCGGTGGATGGTTCCTCTCAGCATTGCCCCTCATCCACACACGCAGGAAATGCTCCCAGGAGTGCTGCTGGTGGCACAGCCTGGGCAGGAGAGCAGGAGCAGGATAGAACAGGCAGACTCCATGTGTGCCTCAACACACTGTGAGCACCCACAGCCCTCCTAAAAAGAGCAAAACACTCCAGTGCAGACCACAAAAAAAGCCCTAAATCCTACACTGGAGCACCCAGAAAGTGCTGCTGCTGTGCAAGGAAGGCCTTGGGAAAATGATTCCACAGGACCAGTTCAGGATTTTTTAATTTGTTTTGTTTTTTGGTGTTTTTTTTTAAATGGATGGGTGAGGCTGACATGAGGTGAAGCTGGAAAAATCTCACTTGGATGCACTGGTCCCAGCACAGTTCTAGGTTTACCTCCTGTGCCACAGTCTGTGGGGTTCAGATGGAAAAACCCTAAGAGATCAGCCAGCCTGTGGGGCCAAGGCAGTGCCACCCCCCAGCCTTTGCTCATTCCCTAAAAAGAAGGACTCCCCCAAGGCCATTTCCCAGTGAGAACAGTCCTGGCCCTCACAGAGCCACCTCAGTGAGGAGAGATTCATTGGGACACCTTTCCTCTTCAGCTGTAGGAGCTGCTGAACAGATGGAAAACACAAAGGCTGAAATCCAGAGAGTTCAGCCAGAACTCCAAGGTGGAATTTTATAGCCAGGACCAAGGGGAGGTGACCCAGGCACCCACCCCAGGGTCACATTGGCACCCACACACACTCAAACAGCTCACACTGGAGCATCCCAGCCCTTGCTTGGTGCCACCAGGACAAGAGTCTGGACTATGCAAACTCCAGCTTATCCAGAGTGAGATCCCTGTCCCCCTGATAGCCACAGGAATGCTGCTTTTTATTCACCAAGAGCCTGAGTGGGCCCCACATCATGCTGGCATTATGTTATGATAATGCTGGAAGTATTATAAATGCTCTGTGTGCCAGACAAATCCTGGAGCAGGCTTCCAAATCCCCTCAAAATCCCCTCTTGCGTCTCTACATTCATCCATTCATGAAATCCAGAGCACAGCCTCAGCATCCATCCTTCTGCTCTGGGGCTCCTTCCAGCTGAATGGAAGCTGAGGCAGGCTCAGGGTATTCCTCCTGGATTGGCCTTTTTTTTTTCTTTTTTTTTTTGCCTTTCAGGTGCCAAATCTGCAGAGGAACCTGCAGGGCATTTAGAAATGATATCCAGCAAGGTAACTGAGCCAATCCCATGGCTCTTTCTCCTGTCAGAGAGTGAAGTGTGTCTCATTCTCCTGCTCCCTGCAGGGCCATAGGAGCAGGGAGATCCCCTCAGCAGAGCTGGCTGTCTTTATTCTTCTTGCAAACAGCAGGGAAGGTTTATTTAGTCTATTTTAGGGGAATTCCTTTACATCAGGTGAGCTTCACCCTGGAAATTCTTATTTTTCTTATTTCTATTATTTTTTTTTATAGCTGAACCTACCTGAGGTGACAGCCCAATCTTCAGAACACTAAAGCAAAGGGTTCCTCACCTTCTGGGGGTGAGCAGACTTCTCCCTCTGAGCCACAGCTTCCAATTCCCTCTCCACTGCTCTTCCAGAACAGCACAAAAATCCCTGTACAGAAGCTTAGCTCTTGTCCAGGCTTTAGGAAAACAGCTCAGATCCAGGCAGAAGGGGGATCTCGAGCATTCCCTATTTATTCTGCTGTCACAGCCAGGCATATCGTGTTGTGCTGCCCGTGGCTGGCAGGGAGAGCAGGGCTGGAGGGATTTCAGAGGCACCACTGCAGCTGGAAATTGTTTCGAGGCTCTGTGGTACCCAGGCAGGGCAGGAACAGAGCGAGAACAACTGCACAGGGCTGTGCAGGGGGAATGAACTCGCTTCCAGCATGGAAAAAATGGGTGTGGAAGCATGCTCCAAGGTGTTTTCCTTGAGCCTGTGAACAGCGTCCTTTGGGAAATGTCACTTGGTACAACCAAAAAACCCACAGAGGGAGAGGGATGAGGGGAGGAGGGCTAAACTGGCTAAATTTTTGGGGCAGAGCACTGAGAGAGCAGGATCTGCTCCCCAGCACTGTGAATCCTTTGTCCACTCTCTCACTCCCTGGGGATGTGGCGTTCCCATTCCAACTGGAGGACGGTTCTGCAGTGCCTGACACACCGTGGCACTGGGGGTGCTCCTTGTGTCCCCACCAGGAGATGGAGTATGGGCCCCCCAGCCCATGATCTCTGCTCAGCAAATCCCCCAGCAGCCCCTGGAGGTGAACCCAGCCCTGATGCCAACTTGCCAACCCAAACACAAAAAGTCAAGGAATGCAGGAGGAAAAGGGAGAGTCCGTCCTCACCCTTCAGCCCTCGTGCTTGGCACGGGTCACTCCTGCCACCACAGCAGCAAAACACGGGCAGGTGACCGAGTCAGGATCTCCAGAGGCAAATCATGAACAGCCAACACATCACAGAGAAAAAGGACCCACAAAGCAGCCACTGCAGAGGCACCTTCCAAGGACACTGATTCCAGAAGGATCTTTGCCTTGGGGTGGGTTGAAGCCACACCAAACGCTTCTCCAGCTAAACACAACTTACAGCTGCAGCCCACTTAACTTTTCAAGGCAGGAAATGAAGGCCTGCAGGAAAAGCAGAGGGTGAGGAAGCCACAGAGGGCATGGCCACAGAGGAAGATGCTGAGCAAGGCTTGCTGTATCCCCAGAAGTCAGGGATCTTGCTGAAAATCCAGGCAGCCCCTGGCACTGCTCATCCCTGCTGGAGAAAATGCACAGAAATGCAAGAAAGGACCACATCCTGTCCTCCTCTGGATTCACATCTGTCCACTGGGTTCTGTTGGAGGAACTAAAAATTGCTTTTTTGCACAACTTTTTTTTTTTTTTTTTGAGCCAGTAGAAATAGAACAAGGGCAAGAGAGAGCAAAATCATCTCAAAAGGCAAGTCTGAAAAAAACACTGAAAAATGAAAAGCAACATTTGCCCTGGTGTCCCTTTTAAGACAGCTCTTGTCATTTCCCAAGGCTTCTGCTGTGGCAACAGGAGGGGGCTGGAGGAGATTGAAAGAGCAGACACCCTGATTTGGGTTCAGAAAGCATCATTTTGGCAGGGAGCAGCCAGCTTTGGCCAAGGGGAGAGCATGTGCTCACTCTTCAGTCCTGGAAGGTTTCTTGGTGAGCTTAGGCCAGATCCCCCAGAGGGTTGCCAGGAGGATGCAGCAGGGCTGAGGATGCTAAAACCCAACCAGCCCTGCACTCTGGAGGCACTCACAGCTCTCCTTGCCTCAGGGGGTGCATAACTGCAGAGAAACCCCAGAAAGATGCACGGCAGCCAGGCAAGGAAGAGGAAATCCAGCATCCCTGAGCTTGGCTGGACTCTGGAGATGAAGAGGATGAAGACACAGACTCACTGGCCCTGGTGGCACTGAGCCAGCTGTGACACAGACAGGGTGACAGCCCCTGCCAGGGTTGGGGCACTTTGTGTTCACTGAGCCACCCCAATGGTGAGGAAGCTTTGGGAAGCCAGGTGGGAAAGCTCTCCCCCTCTCCTCTTGTGGACACTTGCACTGAGGGAGACCCTTATGGAGGCTCTCTGACTCTTGTGTCCCAGAGAATCAAAATGCTTGTGTTCCCTGTTCTGCACCCTGCTGGGTCAGGCAGATCACACTGAAGCTGTGGGGGCATTGCTGGGAATCCCACAGCATTTCCCTAGGAATTCCTATGGATGGGTGCAGGAGGGGATTTCTAACCCAGCTGGAATGGGAATGTACTCAGAGCCAACATCATTGATTGCATGTTTCTTCCTCTGCCTTCCCCACACCCATAAATATTCAAACAGGAAAATAAAATTATTGATCAGCTGCCTTCCCATTATAGCAACACCCACTGTCCTGCTGGCTTTGGCCACTTCCAAAGCCCTGACCACAGAATTAACCCTCCTGGGGGAAATACTCTTCCTAAATATTGAATTCCTTCACCAGAACATCTTCTACATTCCTTGAGGCTGGCACAGAAACCAGAGTTTGGAGTTTCACATATTTTCCCCATCTTTTCCCCAGTGCCTCCATTTTCCTTTCCACACCCTTTCAGTCCCACCTCTGCCAGGTAAACCAAGAAATCCCAGCCCTCGTAACCTTCCATCCAAGTCTTGGTGAATCCGTTCTGAGGTGGGTGTTCAGGGGCACCAATGATCCAAGTGTGTGCAGAGCAGCGCCAGAGACTCCAGAGTCTCTGCCAGTCCCTCACATTGGGCCACAAACTCCCTAAATGTTCTTGCAGGCTCTTACAGCCACTGAGGCACTCCGGAGCTCAGGATCTGCTCACTCCAGTGAGGGCTTCTGGGACACATCATTATTTCAGTAATCAAAGCAAATGCTTCCCAACCCCATGCCAGGAGCCATCAAGAAGCCCCCGAAGGCAAGGGGAGGAGGGGGATGTGGCAGCCAGCACGGAGCAAATGGATGTTGCAGCAGTGAGATCCTGCCCAAGGTAGTGAGGGATGGCCAGGCAAGAGCTCTGCTCGCTGGGAATGACTGGATAGGGGCTCCACAGCTGGAAACATCGGCCTCTCCTCGGGGCTTTCCCAAACAGCTGGGTTAGGACACCTCCCAGCACTGTTTGAAGTTGTGCTTTCTGCTCTGACTGAGAGAAATTTGGAGTTTCACAGTCAGAGACCCAGGAACTGAGTCAAAGAGAGGCCCAGCAGGGAGAGAAAAGCATCATTTGTGGGCAGCTTCATCGATCAGCGCTGACTTTCTCCCTCACAATCACTGTTTTTCATCCCCTCCCACTCCATAACACAACACAGAGATCCCTCCTCAGATGGCAAAGCCTTGCTCAGCCATCTCCAGTCCCCCCAAAAGACAGCACTTTGGGAAGCTTTTCCCTTTAAGCAGCCTCAAAGTTGGCTCTCAGCACTGCTGGCACGAATGAAAGAGGTTCCAGCTCCCCTCCTCCTGAATCCCATCCCTTCCGAAGGGAAGGCGAAGGATGACCAAGGGAAGAGGAAAGCAGCCACGGGTGGCCTCTCACCTCCCTGCCCTGATTCTGCAGGGATGCACGGAAGGTGCAGGGCCACTGTGGTCCCCGAGAGCCCGAGGGGAGCCCCGGGGCAGGGGCAGGGTTGGGAGGGCGATGCTGGCAGCTCCTGGAGGCGAGACACGGGCGCATCTCCCCTAAGCCAGGCAGCGTTCCCCGGGGAAAGCAGCTCGGTGTCCTCAGGAAAAGGGGGGGCAAAGTGATCCCAGCACTGCAGCCCCCGGGACCCGCTCTGCGTCCTTTCAATGCTCTGCCAGGGCTGGGAAAAATCGCTCCGAGTGTCTCCTGCTTCCTCCCATTCCCTGCCCGCTGCATCCACACACCCTGTGCACAGAGGATCTGTGTCCTGCTCGGCTCAGCCAGGCAGCCACAGGAGGCAAGAGTTACCTTATTCCCACAGCCGGAGCCGCCTTCTCTGTCCATCGTGGCCGGGAAGCTGCTCCCATTCATGCTTTAATCCCTGGGAACAGAGGCACGATTCAAAGCGGCTCCTCGCCCATCCGAGCGGGCTCCCCCAGCAGCCTCCGCCTCCTTCTCTCCTCCCTTCTCGCCTCGTTTGTTGCGTCCGGCTTTGTGGTGTTTTTGTCGGGTTTTTTGGGTGGTTTTTCTTTTTTTTTTTTTTTTTTTTAAAAAAAAATGTTTTCCTTCTTAATCCAGGCGGCAACCACGACGCTGCTTCATCGCATCCCTGTGTGTGTTTCACTCGCAAAGAAACAGCCTCGGAGAGCTCCCCGCTCCTGCTCTGCCTCCGCGCAGCTCCGGCTCGCAGCTCTGCCTTCTGCAGCGTGGCGTGCGGGAAAGAAAGAGACGGGGAGAGGGAGGGAGCGAGCAAACAGGGAGGAGGAGGAGGAGGAGGAGGAGGAAGAGGCCAGAGGGATGCGGGAGGAAGGAGCCAGAGCGTGGCTGCTTTGTATCCAGAGCAGCGCCGACAGCCTCTCCCTGCCAGAGGAGGACCTGCGCTGCTAATGGTCGGTACCGATTTATCCCGCCCAGCCAGGGGCACCGCTCCCTGCGACAGGGAGGAGGAAAAGCCAGGGAAGGCTCCCAGATGGCCCCTTGAGGAATTGGTTCCTGCTCTCCTCACTCTCATCATCACCCACCCAGCTGGCGGCCGCGGGCTCGGGGAGCCGCTCCCCCGGCTCACGGGAGAGTGAGGATGGGGATGAGGATGGGATGGGGATGGGATGGGATGGGGATGAGGATGAGATGGGGATGAGGATGAGATGGGGATGAGGATGGGATGGGATAGGGATGAGGATGAGATGGGGATGAGGATGGGATGGGGATGAGGATGGGATGAGGATGGGATGGGGATGAGGATGAGATGGGGATGAGGATGGAGCTCGGGATGAGGATGGAGCTCGGGATGAGGATGGAGCTTGGGATCGGATTGGATGGGGATGGATGAGGATGGGATGGGGATGAGGATGAGATGGGGATGAGGATGAGATGGATGGGATGGGGATGAGGATAGGGATGGAGTCAGGGTGAGGGGGCTCAGCATCGCTCAGAGGAAGCTCAGAAGGGGAACATGTGCTGGGTGCCAGGCTCAGCTCCCCTCCAGCCCCCAGGGTGGCAGGCAGAGCTCAGCCCCACTTCCAGCTCTTCAGAGGAGCAGCCTTGGCTCCTCTCTGGCTGTGCCTGTGCTGATGGCTCCCAGCTGAGCCCACCTGGGCTTTGGGGTCAGTGGGAAGCGCTCCTTACGTCTCATCCCACTCCCCTTCCATGCAGCACCAGCCTGCCCACAGCCCCGCTCAGCCATCCCCACCCAAACACCAAATACCCCATGTCCCTCCTGGGGGCTGACCAAGGGTCCTGGCACCGGACAAAGGGCAGCAGGAGTGTGATTTCCCATGGGAAGGAGGCTCTGGATGTGACTAGGCTGTGACATCTGCACCGAGCCCAGCAGGCACACAGGACCCGTGTGTGACCTCTATCCATGCACAGAACCAGAGGGATGCTCCCTTCCTCCTTAGGGACCACTTGGAGGAGGCAGGGCTTGAAGGGCAGGGAGAGCAAAGGTCTTATTTCCTGATCCTGCCCTTTTGCAACTGACCCAGCAGGGCTGACTCACGCTCAGCAGCACATCTCTCCCAGCTGGACAAACACCACAGTGAGTGTGGCTCCAAATGCCACAGCTGGGCAGTTTAACCTGAGCCAAAAGTCACTGCTGAGCTTGGGGGCAAGGTACCTTTCATCTGCCCTGAGCTGCTTCCAACCACATCAGTCCTCTCCAGGTACCACCATCTCCTCCTGTTCCACAGTGGACGTGCACAGATCCACAGATGCTCCCCTGCTGTTCCCTCTCTGTAAGGTTACAGTGCCATGGAAACCTGTAGGTATAGACAGATTTACTTATGTTTTACCAAAAAAGGAAGAACAAAGTGAAAAAACCCAAACATTCTGGTGACTGGGGAAAGCTCGAGTACGCAGGGATGTGAGATCCATGGCGTGGAGCAACCTCAGTGATCTTCACCAGGGATTCCCACCATTTTCACTGGGCTTTTTGGTCCATTCAGCATTCAGACTCCAGTTTTAACTCGTGCATCTCCAGGGGATGCAGAGATTTCTGCTGAGAAGTTTGTTAACCCAAACATGACCCAGAAATAATCAGCCATCGAGGCCCACTGACAAATCCCAGCTGCATCATCAGAGGGACAGGGATTCCCACACTCCTTACTCCTGAAGTGGGGCGAGCTGGAGGACTCCACACCACTGCCTCAGGTGGAAATGAGCTTTGCTGAACCCAGCAGAGCCTCTGCTGCACAAAGCCAGGGAGATGATGCCTCCAGGCCACGCTGAAACATTGTCCAGGGTGATGCTGGAAGGAAGGAACTTTAAGCAGCCTCTCCCTGCAAGCTGTGGAAGAACAGGATGAGCAAGGACTGCCAGCCCAGAGTCCTTCATGCACAGCCAGGCAGCTCCTGCTCAGCCACCTCCTCTGCAAAACACGGCAGCTCCTGCAATCAAAGGGAACGTGGCCTTTTTTTGTCCTTGGTCTCATTTTCTGCAAGGTACCTAGGGAGAGATCAGCTCCAAAGGCTCCTTGCCTGGGAATTTTGTGCCAGCTCAGCTAGTACTAAGGGTTTCACTGAGCTCCATGTCTATTAAAAATGCATAATGTCCACTTATATCAAGAGGGTGGATTCAGACCCAGTGCTTTCCCAGCGTGTCCCAGGCTGTTATGGCATGCTGGAGATGGAGAGGAAGGATCTGTCCCTTGAGGCCCATATCAGAATGAGAAAAGGGCACATTCACTGAATATTTCAGGGGGAAAAAAAAAATGAGAAGAGGCATAAAAATGCTCCTGCCACAAAACCTAAACACGTAAAAATTCAGGGGGGAGGGGAAGGAGGTGTGCCACACCTGAGATTTATAAAAATTATGGGTGAGCAGTAACATTTCAGTCTGAGCCTTGCACCAGTGCCTCAGAAGACTCTCAAAGGTGGAAAGCATTGGGAAAAGTCTCAAGGAAGCTCAGGAAGGACATAGAGAGGCATTGCTTCATCCCTGTGGACAAAAATTACAGCGTGACGCACCCAGAGCTGCTTTTGGCGATCAGAGCAGCGGAACAACCATGCAAAGGCACAGCCCTGACATTTCCCTAGGTTGTCCCTTTGAACCTTCACATATCCACTTGTCTGCACTCTGGATGGGGCTGTGCTCCCCAGGGCCAAATTCCAGGAGAGGAGAGCAAGAGGGGAATGGGAGGAGAGGCTCAGCCAGGCCTCCTGCAGGATCCTGGGATAAAGGGGGAAATGTGCTTTTTCCCTGGATCCAGGGAGCTTCACAGAGGATGTGAATCTGGAAGAGGCAGCATCGCTGTTGACAGCAATGTGTATAAACAGAGCAGCATTTCCCTGCTCCCTCCCCCTTCTTATTATAGCACAAAACACCCCGAGTAAAATACATACACACAACAATCCACTAGAAAAGGAAAACAAAGCCAGGAGCGTGAGCGCGCACACGCACACACAGAGACGCTGCTGGAGAATACAGCATAGATCCAATACCTTAAATGCCATTTTTTTAAATATTAATGCTGTGCTTCCGGCTAGGTTTATGTAAGATTTGTTACCACAGGGCTGGAGGCACATGGAAACCCCAAGGAGATGTTCCCAGCCCCACACCCTGTGCCTGCCCCAGCCACCCTGGGGCTCAGCCCTTGATCCCGCTCTGCCTTGCCCTTCCCAGCTCCACAGCCAGGCAGCAGCAGAGCCGGGGCAGGCACGTTCCTGCCAGGCTTTTTTCCTGTGAGGAAGCAGAACTACAGCTCCCTTTTCTCCTCTCCCCCGTGTTTGCCATCTGGCAGTGCCGGGAGCATCCGCGTTCGGAGCGGCACCACGGCCAGGCACGAACACGAGCGGTGCCTCTCCCTGGCTGAACAACCGAGGCTGCGAGGGGCAAAGGGAACAGCACGAGGGCAAATCCTTGGTAAATAGCAGGGTATGTTTCAGCAGACACGGTGCTGGGCTGCTGGGAGCAGCTGCAGAGATCCCTGTTTGCATCTAAGCTGGCTGTGAGCCTCTGCTGCTGCCCCAGCCACAGCTTCACAGCAGCAGCACTGCCTCGTTCTCCTGCCTGAGCACAGGAATGAGCTCCCCTCAGAGAGTTTCCCCAGGTTATCATCGCCCTGTGGTGCCAGGCTGCAGACACAGCTGCCTGCAGAAACGGGGAGAGGAGTGGCATGGGCCAGATGCTGAAACACCAGGCCTGAGCTCCTTGGCCCCAACCCTGGCCTTGGTTCAGGGCTGAACACTGAAGGTTCAAAGGAACAACCTTGGGAAATGTCAGGGCAGTGTCTTTGCATGTTGTGCTGCTCTGATCACCAGAAGCAGCTCTGGGTGCATCCTGCTGTAATTTTGTCCATGGGGAGGGAGCAATGCCTCTGTGTGTGTCTCTGTCACTCAGCCCCACTCACCTTGGCACTCAGCTGAGAGGGACCAGAGGCTCTGGGAGAGGCTGCAGAGGAAAAAATTGCCAAAGTCTGGCAACTTTGCTAAACTGACACAATTCCCCTTTTCCCCACAGTGGCTGTAGCTGCTCATACCCAGAAATTGTGTTCACCCTCCATCCAACCAAACCCCCCAACCCAATGTGTTTATGGTGCTCCCTTCAGTCACCCCAGCCCATCCCACCCTCTGGAACAGATCCTTGCTCCTACTCAGTTGTCAAAAACATCCTCCAACAAGCACCTGCTGTCCTGGCTGTTACTCACCAAGAGCCAGAGACCAACAGGCTTCCCTCCCTCCTGGAACACAGGGAGACACTTTCTTCCCAGGCAGCAGGGAGGAGCTGTCCACCCCACCGAGGCTCTGGAAGTGGATGGAGGATGTTTCTGCTCCCTGATGTGTGGGTGCAGCCCCCAGGACGCTTCCCAGCCTGTGCACAGCAGTTCAGGAGCAGGTCAGAGGCACAGGAGACCAGAGGAGCCGTGGTGCTGTATCAGCAGGTGGTGCTCTCCCCTTCAATTCAGCCCCAGCCTGGCGTTTTTCCACCGGGATTTCCTCCAGTAAAGACACCTCAGCCTAACACAAGCCCCCTCTTCTGTGCCCTGCTGAGAGCCTGAGCCTGCAGCAGCTCAGAGCCAGGAGATGAGAGCTTTGAGTGGAGCTCCCCATGGACAGCAGTGCTCCTTAACCTCCTGGAAGAAACTCTTCACAGGCTAAAGACCCACCACAGGTGAGCTGAGCTCAGGGGAACATGCAGGAGGAAATGGTTTAACACCCTGCAGGGAGCTGGCAGGAGTGCCTCAATAACCCCCAGACTCCTTGTCCAGCTCCAGCCTTTCCCTGATCATTACCCTGGCCAGGATCCAAGGCAGAGATTGCTCAGAGAGCAGAACGGCTCAGACGGTGCTAAATCATGCACCAAAGTGTTCTCTGAGGGGCTTTAATTTATTGGGAAGCACCCTCTCAGCAAACAAACACCAGCAGCTCTCTCCACGTTGCTCTGTGATTAAGCTCCGTTTCCAAACCCTCCTCGCAGGGTTTGGAAAACCATCACACAGGTCAGGAACTCTCTGGATGCCACAGCTTGAGAAGGGAGGAGAGGGAGCCAACACCTGCAGGCACTGCTGGAATTATTGCTGGGTGTGCTGAGACACCTCCAAATGGGGACTTCAGGATGACAGAAGTCACAGTCTCTGTTTTTAGGGGTCAGGAGGCTCAGCAGCCAGACCAAGCCTGCATCTCTCTCTTCCTTAACACTCCAGCTGTGCTCTTGGCACATCCTCTGTCCCATTTCCTGCTCTGCTGTCCCCACATTTTCCACCACAGCTTCTCCAGGCAGTTTTGGTTCTTGCTGAGAGAGAGCCTCCTTCAAGAGCAGCTTGTGACACTCTGGGATTGCAACACAATGAACTGATAAAGCGAGACATAGAAGCGCATAAATAATCATAATATCTCACGTCCCAAGATCACACAAGCAATTTAGATTCTTTTTTTTGTGTCCCATTTATAAATATTCATTTCAGAGATGTTTTAAACCAACAGAGCCTGATATAGAATTGTTCCAAAAGCTCCAGCCTGGTGTTCCCAGGCAGTGTGGGGAGACTCTTTGTGGCCTCACCTCATCCTGGCAGGGTGAGCAAATATCCACACACCATGAGGGCACAGCACAAAAGAACCAGCTCCTGTGGCAGTCGTGTCCCTGCCACATCTCCATTCCCTGCTATTAACCCCCAGTTCCAAACTATTATGTCAAACACAGGAATTGTGTCACCTTGTCTGGGTTTACCAAGCTGCCACTAAACACAGTCACTGGGATATATAAAAAAACAACCTGTTGTGTTCGTGGCTGGCAAAGAAAAAATTAGTATGCAAACAGTGATAAATCCTCTGATGGTCACATTTATGTTTTTATCATGTAGTTAATCAGGAAGGAGTATGTTCAGTTTAGATACAGCTCCACACTTTGCCTCTCTAATCCGAATCCCAGAAGGGCCTTATAAAACCATAATCTGCAATGCAAAATTGCAAAGCATATGGGAGTGTCTATAGATTTTCCAAATCACCTGTGCCCTAATTTAATATGAATAACAATTAGTTTACTCTTATCAGTTAATTGTGCCCCTTGTGGATTCAGCAACACTGCATCTCGTCACCGAGCGCCTTTGTCTGAACAAACTTTAATTACACTGCCTCTCGCCCAGCCCCGCTCGCAGCTCCCGCAGCAAAGGTGAAATTGCTGCTAAACAAAAATCCCACCACAGTGAAAAGGAGAAGGGAGCCAGCAGGCTGCTTGTGGAGGGGAGCAAACCCAGCAGCCCGGGGTTAATAGCAGGGAGTGGAACTCCAGTCCCAGCTCCACGTCCCAGAGCAGCGGCAGCAGGAGATGCGCCAGCCCCAGCCAGCACTGACAGCTCTCCTTCCCCAAATCCACTGCGAGCTCTGCTCCCAGCCCTAGGCACCATCAACAGCAGATTGGAGAAAGGCTTCATCCACCAAGGGTGCTGTGATTAGCAGAAGATGGAGAACCCAGACACCGGGGTCCTATTTCCAGCTCTGCTGCGGATCCAAACGCCAGGCACTTAAATCCCAACCTGCTTCCTCACCCCCTTCAGCCTTGGCATGGATGGAGGCGATGGGCTGTGCACACACCCAGAGCTGAGGGATCAATCCTGCCCTGCAGACACCGGCACTGCCCCCACAAGTGTCGCAACATTGGCACGGGAAACGTGTTTTCTTTTCAAGGCGCAGAATTCCCCCTTGTGAATCATACCACAACAAAAAAAAAGCAGATTGAGGACGGCTGTTCCTGCTTCCATTTCAAACACTGCAGGGTTTTGCACACATACAAGCCTTCAATCTCAGTTACACCATCACCTTGGCAGCAAAATGTTGCCTTTGCACAGCAGAGGATGCAGGCTACAAACCCTTTGGCAGAGCTGAAGGAACAGGCTTGCAGAGCGGCAGATAAAGCCTGTGGAGTGAGGAATGCTCCCATCCCTCTCCCTTCAGCCCAGAAATGCTCCCATCCTGCTCTGTTCAGCCCAGAAATGCTCCCATCCCACTCTGTTCAGCCCAGGAATGCTCCCATCCCACTCTGTTCAGCCCAGAAATGCTCCCATCCCACTCTGTTCAGCCCAGAAATGCTCCCATCCCACTCTGTTCAGCCCAGGAATGCTCTCATCCCACTCTGTTCAGCCCAGGAATGCTCTCATCCCACTCTGTTCAGCCCAGAAATGCTCCCATCCCACTCTGTTCAGCCCAGGAATGCTCTCATCCCACTCTGTTCAGCCCAGGAATGCTCTCATCCCTCTCCCTTCAGCCCAGGAACGAGATGCTGAGGCTGTGCACCTTCCCCTCCTTGCTGGAGGAGGCTCCAGCATCCTGCTGCTGCTCCCTCTCCCCGCAGGACTTTTACCATCACTGGGGTTTGCTGAAAATTCTCGCTGCCTCTCCACAGCATAAAGTCCTGCAGATTTTTTTTTTTTGCCTCGCAGCTTTCAGAGCAGGTGTAAAAGAAGGATTCTCCATAATCTGTGCTGATCCCTGCTCCTGCCCAGCCCTGAGCACAGATGAGAGGGACTCTCACCCTGCTCGAGTCAGGGAATTCATTACCTGCCACATCAAATATGCTCCTCACCTTTCCACTGCCTGACCTCTGCTCCTCTCCAAAATGGGATATCTCCACCCTTACCAAGGAATAAGCTGCTGTGAATACTTAATTGCTTTTATTACACTCCTGTAATTGTTATCATGACCTTTCTATGGACTATTTTGATGTGCCTCTCACCAGGTCATTATTTCCGAGCCATAGGCTCCAGTGGAACAGAAACATTAATCTGCTACAGACAGCAGATCCAAAGCTCATGGTGTTTGATCTCTCCTGGTGAAAAAAGGAGGCCACAAGCTAGGCCAGGTTGAGCTCTGGCATTCTGGTGATGCCATGAAATCCCTGATTTTTCCCAACAGTTCCTCCCACCTCTCTTGTTGATCCCCTCACCAGCTTAGCAAGCAGCAAAGCGAGAGCTGCCACAATTACAAATCTTAAATACGGCCAGGAGCAACTGGAACAGAGCGAGTGGGGAGTCCAAGCTGCAGTGGCCAGGATAATTCTGCAAGGCAGCATTAGCTGCTTCAACAGCAGAGTGAGTCACTCCCCCAGCTAATTCCCAGCTAAAGAGAAAAATCAGGCCTTGATTCTTCATGGAGGTACGAGCAACAACACCTTTGCAGTTCTCATTTCTGCTCCAAGCCATCCCACACAGCACGATGCCAAACACACGAGGCACCAGGCAGGATGAGCTGGCAAGAGCAAACAGGGGCTGTCTTTTGACCATCTCATTCTTCTCAGAACAAAGCTGTGGCCTGAGCAGGGTTGCTTTGGCTGAAGAAGCTGGAAATACAAACCCAACAAAAGCTCATCCTGCAGGCCTGCCAGCTTTGGCAGCGTTCAGGCCGGGCTGACAGCCTCACCCTGTAAATAAATTGTTCCTGGTGAAAGCAGAGGAGCCATCTCATCCATCTCAGGTGCTGCAAATCCACTGCTGGCCTTTCTGAGAGACTGCACTATATTAAGGGAGCTGTTTAAATGGCTACCAGCTCACCAAAGAGCCTTTTCATAAACAGAAATGTAACATTTGTTAAGCTGCTGTGGTTGCCCCATCCCTGGAAGTGTTCCAGGCCAGGCTGGACAGGGCTTTGAGAAACCTGGAATGGTGGAAGGTGTCCCTGCCCATGGCAGGGAGTGGAACCAGATGATCTGTAAGGGGCCTTCCAACTCAAACAATTCTATAACTGAATTTCTAACTCTTGACAATCCTTTCCTCTTTCTTCCCATGTCTCCCAGCTACACATTCCTGTCTAGAGAGACAAACCTCCAGCCAAAAGTGAGATAACATTGTGCTCCTTCTGAGAATGGAGCAGACTCCAGGGCAGGGACTGCCCAAGTCCTTGCAGGAAGAAGCCCCCAAAGCCTGGAGGACTGCAGTGCTGCAGGAGCAGGGACAGCAATCCCATTCCCATCTCCACTGATGACAATGATGCCTTTTTGGGCTACCAAAAAACAGAGGCCAGACAAAATTAAGGGAATAAAAAGTACTTCTATTTATTGAAGGGCTTCAGGTACATTTAGGGCAGACAAAGCCCCCCAGGGGCTGCACCCAAAATGGACCATGGCTCACAGGTTTCACACTTTTATAAGTTTGTTCCATTTGCACATTGGGGTTCATCTCCCAGTTCCAGCTGCAGGGAATGAAGGAATTTCCCCCAAGTTTGCTTCCCCCAATTCCCTTTTGTTTCCATCTCTGGGGCCCTGAGGCAGTGAGGTGTCCTTGATTGCCAGGCCTGGAGAGGAATTGTTGTGTGTGCCCAAAGTGGGGAAGCAGCAGCTCCCAGTGTGTGTGGAGTTTGGAGTCACACACTGAGGAATGGCAGGAGTACAGATGTGTGAGAAACAGAAAAGCTGAAATCCTGAGGCATCAGGAGAGGCACAACAGGAAAGGGCCCAGCACCTGGACACGGGCACAGCACGGTGCTGTCCCTGCAGGAGCACACCCTGAGCTCACACAACAGTTCTGTGTGGGGATGTGAGGGCTGGGGGCACTCCCAGCCAGCAGTAGCCTCTGCCAGGGAGCTCAGCCCAGCATTTCAAAGCACCACACTGTTATAAACACGACAAACTCCTAAATAACCACTTTGTTGCTGGGTCTCAAAGCCCTTTAGCACAGCTGCTGCAGTGACACAGGCACAGACAGCACCGGGGCTCAGCTCTTGTTGGGCCACAGGGACATCCTCAAACTGGCCCAAGGTGTGCATAGAACTAGATAAACTTGCAAATTCCCAGTCTAACATCGTGTTGGATGCTGACCCATTTTCTCCTCCCCTCTCTGTTCCAAGAAATGCAGCTGTTCAGGGAATCAAATCATCAGGGCTCCCTCAGAGCCTGGCTGGACACGGCGCTTCCCTTCAGACTCTGAGCTGCAGCACCAGGACACCAGGATCTGTTTTTGTGACAGTCCAGCAGCTCATGTCTCTTCAGGTAAATTAAATATTGCCCTGATTAGTTCTGATACACACAAGCATCCCCCACCAGCAGCTGAGGAACAAACAGGCAGGACAGGAAAAATGTTTTTCCCTTGCCATGAAAGGTGCAAGTGCAAGGTAAAGACAATCATTTCTCATCTGTGTGAAGCACAGCATCATTCCCACCGAGCAAGCCGCTTCCAGAAACACATCTGGATCAGCCACAGGAGGCTTTGTGCCCACAGCCACCCCTGGGAATCCTTCCTGAGCCCACACACACGGGGGCTGTGCTGTGCCCAGCCTTCCCTCACCTTCACACCCTGGCCTCAGGTGGGATGGGTTCCCCCGGGCACAGGCTGATGGAGGCAGCAGCCAGAGCCCGTCAGGAAGCATCAGCTCAGTCTCCTGTGCTCAGCTCCATCCTGCTGCTGCTTCCCAGCTCCAAACAAACACTCTCCACTCTCCCTCTGCACCGCCTGCCCTCGGGCTACACTCAGGGTTTCGTTTCCTAAATGCTGTGATTATTATTTCATGGGCAGCCAGCTGCAGGCGAGGCTGGGTGAAGTGGGGCTGCTTTTCAGGCAAAAAGGGCAGTAAACCTGGGAGGGAAGGAAAATACTGGGAAATATCCAAAAACCTGGGATTGAGGATGGTGTTTCCTCTCCTTTCCTCCTGGTCCCTCACCATGGGGGTCAGAAAACATCTTCATATCGAACAGGGATAAAGGGAAGGCTGAGGTTTGGAGACACCAAGTTCATCCTTAGAGCAAGGCACCCAACATATGAATAATGGAAAAGTCTGTAGCAGCTCCACATTTGAGTTTGCACAGACATTTGCACTTGAAGCAGACTCAAATCCCGCTGCTTCTCCCTTCCCTGATTGATTCCAGCATCCAAACTCGGTGCAGTACTAAGGGCAGGGAAACACCCCATGCAAACAAAGTGAAATATTAACTTATATTTGTAGATGACTTTTTAAAGTGTCTATGAAATACTGCTCTGAAATACTATGAAATACTACCCACATCTTTTAGCTCTCCCCTGGCTAAACCCACACTCCATCTGAGCCCAGGCTGCATCTCAAGCAGCAGAACTGAACACAAAAGTTTTATTTCTTTTATTCTGTCAGGAAAATTAATCCACAAACACCAGAGGTTTATGTCCAAAAAGGAGACAGAGGAGTCCTTTATCTGAATAAAGGGAGAGGCCATGGGACATTCCCCTGGGGTCTCTCCAATTTTTGGAGGACACAGCCTCCTTTTTATCCCAATTTCCCTCTCTCTTTCCCCACTGCCTGAGGTACTCCAGAGGCACAGACTTCCCAGAGTGCCTGATACCTAAGATTGCCCTCTAATGTATAAACCTCCCTTAATTTTTAATTCTTATGGAATCTATGGTGTTTCCCCATTGTCTCTCTCATCTTTCAATATCCAATTTCATTTACCAGCAAACCTACAGTTTGTTTGTAAAGACAAATATCTTTTTTCCATTCATCATTCAGTGAAATCCTTCCCGTTCTTTCTTTTATCTCTCATTGCTGGTTTCATCAACAGACCCACAGCTTGTTTTGTAAAGACAAATCTGTCATTCCTCTCAATTCTAAGACTAAAACATCTCAGGACACCTCTAAGAGTTGGATGCACAACTCATCAGCTTCTACCAAGAAAGAAAAGACCAAATAAGTGATACCTGCCCCTTATTTCCACTCCCTGCCCCAAAGCAGCCCCAAGGCCCCCAGAGCTGTGGGTCTCTGTTCTCTCCCTCCAGCTCTGCTTGCTGGCCCTGGCTGTGCTCCCAGCTCTGACAGGAGCAGTTCTGCTCGGCACACTTGGCTGAGCAGCCCCTTCCAGCACAGTTTGTTATTCACATGCTCCGCCTGCTAATTGCTTTCTGAAATGGGCAAGGAACAGATGAGGAGCAGAATGCAGCTCCTGACAAATTCCCCGGCGCTGTAAATACGACTCACCTTGCTGTAAACAAGGAAATGCTAAAGGAGAAGGAAAGCAGAAAAGGCAGAACACAGAGTGCAGAAAAAAAATGAAATAAATCTCAAGCTTGTATGCTTCAAGGCAGGCTGCACAGGGGTGAGGACCCCAATCTATTCGGTGTTTCACTCCAAAGGCACCTGGGAGCCCCTGGAGAGCACATGCTAATGCCAGCACAGCTACAAACCGTTCCAGCAGAGCTGATTAGTGCCCAGCAACCTCTTTGTCTTGCTGAAGATACCCCGAATCAAGGTCTCCCAGGCAGCCTCTCTGCCTTCAGAACTAAATCCTAAAGAATGGGAGCGAGGCAAGGTTTTGAAACAAAGCAAAGAACTTGATTTCCTTCAGGCTCTGAGTATATCATCAGTTAGGAGAGGCTTCTGCACCTCCCAGTGCACAGCCCCACCACAGAGCCAAGGATCTGCTGCCTCTTTGCAGGTGTTATGTCTCTACTATTTTAAGGAAAATATAATTTGCTCTTAAAGATAATGAGATTTAAAGTTAATAAACTTGGGGCTTTAAGCTCTCTGGGTTATGAATCCACAGGCAGCGCTTTTAACACACTTCCAGATTTCTCCTCAACAGCCACAAGGCCTCAAGGCTTTTTTAAACCCAAAACTTCAAGGTTCCCACATTTCCAGGAGCAGGAGCTCTGCAGGGAAACATCAAATGCCATCAGATTCACAAGCACGTGGCAAAAATTGACAGCACTGGTGTGTAAACACCTGGAATTGGTGACTACACTGTCATGCAGTGATAGAATCCAACAGTGTGAGTCATCCCACCCCAGAGGAAAACACATTTCACTTCTAGAGGTAGAAGAAATACAAACCCAGCTCTCACTCTTTGGGGACAGAAGGTTCTGGAAGCCCTGAACTTGTGGGCTGCAAAGAATGGGAAACTCAAGAGTGAGATTTAAATGGTTTCTAGAGTTCCTTGCAGAAAGGAGAGAACTTCCACCTGTGGGAAATGAACTCTGTCACTGCTTGGGGCACGAGGACATCAGCTCTGATAGAAGATATCAAATGAAGTCAAGCAGATTAGGGAAAATGACCATGGAAATTTGAATTCACAGGATCCTTTTTCTGCAGACAGATGGTCATTTCAGCTTTCTATTCTCTAATCCCTTGTTCTGCCAAGCAAACATCCTAAATCCCAGATAATGTAGGTTTTACCATCTCGTGCATTTCCCCCAGCATTAAGGATACATATGCTGGAACATCTGCATGCCTGAGGAATTTACAGCCACAAGATTCTCCTACCTGGACCCAGTACAAGCCACCCTGGCCTCCAGCCCCAGCAGGCAGCACAGGCCCTTTCCAGCCATCCTGGGGATTAAAGGGAATTTTTCCTGGGAATGGCCTTTCCCTAGGAACTGCTCAAAGTCCAAAACCAGACGTGAAACTCTGCTGGGAAAAAATCAGGCTGCCAGACCAAGGCAAAGGAGCTGATTTCTGAGGGAAGAGGGAGAGGAGCAGGAGACTGATGAGGGTTTGGTGCTCAGAAATTCTCTCCCAATTTCCCTGTTTGTCAGCTCAAGTGATTCACTGAAGCAGCTCCTGAAAACTCACCAAGGGGCGTTCACAATTAAACAGATATTGAGCTGAATTTCATGAAATATGCATATTGTTTGCTTTCTAAAAAGCTATTTAGATTAGGCTGTGAAAAGACCAGAAATTGAGAATTAAAGCAACAATCACTCCCCAAGTAGCCTCTAATGAGCTCTGGTGGATGTGGAAGGAAGGGATGGTCTGGAGGAGCTCTGCAAGGACACACTCTGCTGGTGTTGAGAAATGGTCCAGGGCTCTTGGAAGCAGCTGTAGGTGCAGCCTGGCTTCCTCACAGGGCAAAGTCTGAAAGGATGAATTCCTGCAGCACAGAAATCACACCTGCGCTGTGAATGCTGGTCACAGCAGGGTCCCCAGTGGGATATCTCAATAAATGCGATTTTTAGGAGCTGCAGAGGCAGAGCCAACCTTTGGGGAGCCCAGAAAGTGTGGGAAAGGCTCTGGCTGGGGAGCAGAGCCACTCCAGCCACGCTGTGAGAGCAGAGCTGGGGGACAGGGGGAGGACGTGGTGTCCCTTGCAGGGCAGAGCCACCCTGAGCCCAGCACTGAGCTCTCTTCCTCTGCTCTAGCAGCAGGACTGGGTGTCCTTCATCCTCCTCCCACATCAATTTGGACAGGGGAGGGACATCCCTGATTGCCTCCTCCTCTACCTGCAGCCTTCCACAGGGCAGGATTTGGGATTTCAACCTGGGAACATCCTCCCTGACCTGGAAATATCCTCCCTGAGGTTCCAAAGGTGCCCATCACACCCCAAAGCTGCTGTTTCTGTTTCCAATTCTACAGCTAATGGCTCATTGTTTGTATTCATGCACGAGGAGTAAATTCTTCATTATTGGAGAGAGATCTGACATGTACAAACAATTGGAGTAAATTGATTGTATTTTCCAAATCATCACACAGACTCTAATTCTATCGGCAAGGCGCACTAATTTGCACTAGAATTGCCTCCTAAATTAGGAATTAGAGCTTTTGACAGAGAAGACCAATGGCTGTCCTCGTGTCACAAGGCTGGGTGGGGGTAAAGCTGCAGGTCCTTCCCAGCTCACACCAAAGAGCCTTTTTGTCCCTCAGAATTTACTGAGGGGTGGTGAAGGAGATAGATCACTAGAGGAGCTTTTAAGGGAGGAGAGGAACAAACTGTTCTGTTAAAAATGAATAAAATATTTCAATGGAATTGCTCTATACCCAGAACACACTTTTTTAACACGCAGGAATTCCCTGGCAAACTGGACACAGAAGGCTTTGCACACCTTTTTGTTGAATGGAGATGCTCAGTAGAGAGCAGCACTGAAAATCAGATCTCAGAGCACGCAGGGAATGGGTTTGTCCGTGCAGGAAGCAGAGGACAGGGTGCCCTGTGCTCTCCCAGACATGAGGTCATCTGTGCCAGCCCCTGAGCATGGCAGGGAGACAGAATCATTGAGTTCACTCGAGTCATGCAGCCAAAAAGCGTCTCTGTCTGCAGGAAGGGAAGGGATCGGGGCGTTCTGTGCTTCCCAAAATGCCAGGCACGAGGTGTGTGTTCCTCACACGTCCCCTTCTTCATCCCAAACACGGATACCTCACCCTGCTTCCAGTCCTCACATGCTCCTGTCTCAGGGAAGGGGTGAACAAATGCTGAGGTAGGTGTCAGTCACATTGCTGGAACAGCGGAAGGAGCAGCATGACAAAATAAATTCCAAATATATAAAGCTTGACACTCGGGTCACTCTGTGGGTGGTGGAACCACAAAACCCTGAATTTCCCATGGAAATGGATGGAAGTTTAGACACAAAACAGCTTTTCCTGTTCCTGGGACATTTGGGATGTCTCCCACATGGATTCTGGTTCTTGCAAGGGTGGCCTTACCCTCAGCCCCCAGCAGTGGGATTGACACACTTTTCTCTCCCTCCTGTGTTAACAAAGCCTATGGAAATATAGAATTAACACCCCTTTCTTTCCCACCTGTGTTTATGAAGCTTATAGAAATACAGGATTCTACCCTCTGGGTAATAAAAATAACATCCTCACCGAGTTCTCTTTGAGACTGATACACGCTGCAGAAATTTGTTGGAAATTCACAGATGGTTCAAAAGCCATCAGAGAGCCAAAGACAGGGGGATCTCAAAGGTCCCTGTCTTGTTTGAAAACCCAAGGAAAACCATCTCAGAGGAATAAATATAATTATCACCACAGCCCAGAGAAGGCTCACAACTTAAGCTGGACCCGACACAAAGGAATAGATAAATAAGGGAGAGGGAAGGGGGAAGCCAACACTGCATCTCTCAGATATGCAAAACCACCCAGCCAGACCCCAGGGAGCCAGAGAACTGCCTTTGTACAGGAATGATTAAAGGCAAAACAAACACCACTGAGTTCTTTCCCCTTTGCCTTTCAGCTCCAGCAATTACAGAAACTTAACCTGAAGCACACTCTGTGTGCAAGCAGTTGATCTGCAGAGCTGTGTGAGCTCTGGATGTCCAACCCAGGTCAGGGAGAGTGATTCCTACGTGGAATTGTTGGGTGATGGGAGCGGTGATTTCTCCCTCCACTCAAGGTCACAGATGTCCTGGGATGAATGGAAGCAGCACCTGAGGTCAGTCAGGGCTGCCAAAACATCACAGCACTCTGGCAGCCTCTCTGCTGCTGTCACAGCAATCTCCACCCAGCAGGAGGGGAAGGATTTATAATTATTATTTATAATTATAAATAATAATTTTACTTAAAAGCACTTTTCCACAAGTTTGTTTTGCATTTGGGCTAAAGACACACCTTTGACTATTTCTGATACCACACCCTTCATGTAAAATCACATTTTTGTGTGCAGGCAGAGCCTAAACAGACTCCATGGAAACCCCCAAAAATTCAAGTCTAGCCCCTCTTTTCAAAAAAGAGGTGGTGGAAAAAACACAGTTTTGTCTTACACTGTAGGACAGAAATACAGCCACAGTTTTCCCTCCCAAATGGTCTTTTTTAAATAAAACCACCTCATCCATTTCATAAAAGCAACTCATTTTAAAATAGCACTACTTTGGCATTAAAAATGTTTCCCCTTCATAAAACACCACTGCTACATTTTTAATATAAGAGCAATTCATATCAGCTAGAAATATGCTGGAGCTTATACTTAAAGGGATATTAAAAATGTTTCCAAGGCACAGGAGCTATTCAAAGGCATCCTTCTCCCTTTTTCTCCCCACATGGGGGATAAAACAGCTTTTAAAAAAGCTGACAAAGGGTTTTCCTTTTTAATCTCAACAGTTGCCCATTTTTCAGCCAGGCTTCTACAAATCCTCTGTGTCCAACCCAACAGGAGATGGAGGGGTGGAGTCCGAGCTCAAAAAGTTTGATTTCCTCCCCAGAGTCCAGTTCCTGGCATGTCCACCAGAATCAATGATGCTAATGGGCACTTGCAGGTCTTACATCAACAAGTGAACCCTAAATTTGAATTCCAGATCACACAGGAAAAGCCAGACAAGTGGAATTCCATGTCCTGCTCCTTCACTCTGCCTCCTGCACTCAGATCCCTGCCCAGATTCGAGCAGGGTGTTGTGCTGACAAGTGCTGGCACACACACACACACATTTGGCTGGAAATCATGGCCTATCCTTCCCTTTCCTAAGCAGTGGGAGGTTTCATTAACTAAAAGCAAGTCATTAAGGAACAGAAAAAAAAATAGAGATAAGAAATGGGAAATCCAAAATAATTGTGTTCATTTTCCAATAGTGCTGAAGTCACTTAGATGCACTGAGAAACCCTGGCACGAAATAAATGTGGAAATAAGAGAGTTCCAGCTGGCTGCAGAGCTCCTGGTGCTGACAGCAGGGGCAGAGCTGGGGTTGGCTTTGGTTTTGGGGATGGTCAAGCCACGTGTCCAGGACAATCCTTGCTCTCGTCACACAGCTGCTGCTCCCTATCAGCCTGGGGTTCAGAGATTAATTCAGGGATTATTTATTCATTCATTTATTAGGTGCTTCAACTCCTCCATGCTTGTGAGAAACCCTCTTTGGGTTGGTTTTGCTTGCACAAACCTTCTACCTGTGAAACCTCCATTTCCTGGAGCCCAGTCCTGTTGTTCCCAGCCCACCCAGCTCTGCAGGAGTCTCAGCTTGGGCTCCAACACCCTGCAGCAAACCCCAAACTCCTTTTTATTAACACCATTTTAGCCATCCCTCAACATCCCAGCTTGGATTTTCCCTTGGGCAAAGTCTCTCCAAGCCATGGAAGGGTTAAAAGGGTAGAAAGCCAGGGGATTTTTGGAAGCCCCTGAGTGCTGGAGAGGCTGCTTGATGTGTGTAGTGGCACGAGGAAAGGGAAGCTACCAGCAGCACCAATTTGCTGAGTGGCTGTAGATGGAACACCAGGATCAAACAGGAACAAGGTAAATCTGACCAATTTGCACCTGCAATGGGAAAAAAACCTATCATGGGGGGAAAAAAAAAAGATGTTCTGTCAGTGGTGCCTCTCTCCTCCATAAATCCCTGTGCCCAGAGGCTCCCAAGCCTTGCTCACATCCTCTTCCCCTCTGTGGCACAGGAGTCCCACAGCTGCAAGCAGAGGAAGGAACAATTAAACTTTCCCTCATCCTGCCAGGAAAAGAGGCAGAGATCTGGCACAGAGCTAAATATCCAAATGCTTCTTCCCAGACCTCACCTCCTCTGTTTCCCAAAGCAGCGGGACAAAGCTGGATACACCGCTATTTATTTTCCCTCTGGGTGGAACTGGAAGCAGCAGCAGTGAAATGCTTTGCCTGAGGCAGCAGATCAAGTCAGCAGCAAAATGAAAAACCTGTGTGTGTGACCCTGGTTTGATGATTGCCCCCCTGGCTGTGCCACCTCCCCCCCGATCTGCAGCGCTTCCACATCCCAGCGCTTTCTTGTTTCCACTCAGCGGCGCAAAAGCAAATGTTTGCAGAAAGGGCCACAGCGTTTGCCAGGTGGGGATGTGGAATTTTTCAGGCAGGGATAAGCTTTTGAGGAACTGGGGGAGAAGTGTTCATTAGCTGCAAGATGCATTCCCAGGCAGCAGCGAGGTTCCCCTCTCCATCAGCAAATCACACCTTGTGCAGCAGGATTAGCTGATGCCTTTAATGATAATGTAAGAAGATTACACTTCCCCTTTCTCTTCACGATTCAAAGCCCTGAAATAAAGAGAGCCAGTGATATTTCAGGAAATATCACGGTGGAATTACCACTCTGCTCGCACAGAAAGCTGGAGATGCCATCAGAGGGGAGCAATGCCTCAAACATGTTCCTACAACAGCTCAGCGAGAGCAAACAGGAGCAGGGGAGAGCCTCAGATCCTCAGATCCCATCTCCAGCAGGGCCTGGAGCAGTGGCAGTGCTCAGCAGAGCTGGGATTCTCCTTGTTGGTGACCTGAGGGAATCCAAACACTCCTTCTGGGATGTTTCCAACCCCAGCCAAGCTGAGGAACGTGACCATGGATCCTGGGAATTGGGAAGCGAGGGAATCCCATTCTCCTTTGTCCCTGACAGCTTCTTCCTGTGGAAGGGTTTGCAGCTTTAAGTGCTGGTATCCAGGGGATATTTATATTGGGAGATGCAAATTAAGGAACATTTCTCTAACACAGAAATCTCTAATTAACAAATAGTCCATCCAGGCTCAGTTAAATATTTAAATGATCTGACAGAGCTGAGCAGGGCTCAGAAACAGAGCTGCAGTATTTTTTTTTACAAGTGGGAGGGCAGCACTGAGAGTTTAGGGACAGGGGAGCTGGAACTAAACCAAGGGGAATGAAGATGAAACCAAAGGTGTAAGAGGAAATTAGCAGTGGATGGGAGGGGGGAGTTTTCTATGAATTAAATGGTTCAGTTTGGGTCCTGATAAACTTTTCTCAGGCTCTAATCTTCTGCTGAGGACCACAAAAGCCCTGACCTTTGTGTGAGCAGCCACAGTTTAGGGTTTCTCATCTACCTCCATCCCCAATTTATCACCAGGGAAAGGTGGGGTGGCACACAGGCTGTGCTCTCTTTGGGAGGGCAGCTTCGATCAGCGCCTTTCCCGAGGGATAAAGGGCTGATCCAGGAAAGCCCTCCCAGGACCTGTGTGTTCCTCAGCCCCAAAGTGGTGGTGGGACTGTTTGTGGCTCATGAAACACCCAGCCCTTCCCATCACGGGGAGATAAGAACATCCCAAATACCAAGATGAGAGCTGCTTATGGGGAACTTAAGAGAAAGAGAGAAATCCTCCTTTTTTCTACATTCTGTACCTATTTTTAACCATCCTTTATATGGGATATTAACTCTGTTACAGCCTAGGGGGTGGTTTAGAGGTGAAGAATGTTCTTGATTTCTATAGGACTACAGAGGGTTTGACTTTTTGCTGAATAATTTTGAATTCTAAAGTTTCCTCTGGTGTCACCCCTCTGGAATCCCACAGGAGGGATGTGTGGGGCAGCAGCTCTTTAAAGGCAGAGGGACAGGGACAGAGCTGGGTGCTGGCACAGGGGCTGAGGTTGTTCCCAGCTCTTTGCTCCATCCATCCCTGGGCCCAGGAGAGGACAATGTTTGTGCTTCCCAACCCCGGGGAATCCAGGAAAGGGAACCTGAGAAAAGGTTTTCCTGGAGAGAAAATAACAGGAAACAAAAGCTGGAGATGTTTTGCTGATTCCTGTTTGTCCACATTGTCCCAAACCTGCAGGGCAGGATGTAAAAAAGGGGCCTGGTTGCTCTTTTGTGCACACCTGGAGGGCTTTGATCTCCCTGGACACTGGGATTTCAGGGATGTGGCTGCATCTCCACTGAGGGATGGAAGAAGCTGACATCAGTCCCCAGGTTTTCTCCAAGTTGAGCAAAATTGTGGTAAAAAAAACAACAACCCAAATAAAAATAGTTTCTACCAGAGCACCTGGAACAAACCCAAGCTCAACAAAGGGATCTGATTTCTGGGAACCAGACTAGTTTATATTTAATTTCATATCATTCATCTTCCCTCTTGCTGTACCTCCACCCATGTGTTTCTGCTGCTCCCCGAGCCAACAGAATGAATAAAAATCCCAGGTTGAGCCTTTATTAGCGTGTGTAATGCAAGTCAAGCTGCTTTGAACATCCTCTTGTTGGGTATTAATGCAGCATGCCATTTGTTACACGAGTATTTTGCTGTGGCAGACAGAAAGTGACATTTATGGGTCTATCATGAGAATGAATTTCACCATCCATTAAAATGATGTACAGGTAAACACTCCATTCATTTTAAATCCAGGAGCTTTGGTTCTTTCTCTGCTCTGCTGGATGGGTCCATCAATACAACCACTATTAGCCAAACTATTCACTGGGAAGTGAGAACAACTGAAAAATGTTACAGGTCTGTAATTAAAGGGGTTGTAGCTTGAAAGGAGAGGAGAAGAATTAAAGTTATTGGTGAACTCTGCTCTTTTAGATCTGTGATCTCTGGAAATGGAAAGGCACTGTCCCATTCTATCAGCAGGAGACAGCAACCAGCCCAGGCCCAGAGCTACAAAATGCTCTGCTTTTAGATTTATTTATCTAAAATTCAAATTAAAGAAAAGGTCAGGGTCTGGAAAATCTGTAAATCTGGGTTTACAAACCACACTCTGTGGGGTGCAACCCCTAAAGGAAGACAAGAAATGCAAGCTCTTGCCACTGAAGCTTAAGATGTTGATGAAAGTGTCCCTCTGTGGGGCAGGCTGGTCACTGAGCCACCATGTCCAGGAGCTGGCCAGAGCTGAGGGACAAGTTATTACCATAAGAATTTATTACCATTGATGCCTTCATTTTTAGCTTTCACATTTTCCAGGCTCTGCACTGGTAGCTAACTCTGAACTCCACACAAAGTGTCAGCCAGTTCTCCTCACAGCTCAGGCACACACAACAATCCTTCCCCAGCCCCACAGCCAAGGGCAGCGCTGCAGCTCCAGCCCCAAAAAGCACAAGCAGCAGGGAATTGAGGAGAGCAATCTGGGAGGATGGGACTGCATCACCTGCAGCTGCAATTGCACAATTCACCCCGAAATGGAAATGGACCAGAACTGATCCAAGTGTGAAACTCCTGAGCCGGGGCCCATCTTGGGTGGAGCCAGGGCCGGGCTCTTGCAGTGCCCAAGGTGATCCTTGGAAGGGCTTTTAATAAATCCCTGCTTTATTCCTTTAACTCTGGCCAGCCCCTGCTCCAGGAGCTTCTGAGGAATCACCATAAGCATATTTTCAAATTCCCTGCTTGGGAGGATGTACATGATGTTTTCTAGAGAATTGCCACGAGAAATGAGCCAGGCAGGAAGCAAACGTGCTCCAAACGTGAGGCACATCCCTTGGAAAAAGAAGCCCTGTTGTTTACCCACTGTAATTGTGGAAATTAAGGTAATAACAATTACAATTAAGTGACTCACAGGTATGACCGTGCAATTAATTTAGGCTTAGAGGCAGTGCCATTGTGCATTAAATAAAAGGCAATGATGATGGATCAGGCAGTGTGTGTGAATCAGGCAGGGGCATCTGGGCCCAGCCCTTCTGCAGAGCCACGTGAGGCTCCTGGGATCAGGGAACAGGTCCCACTTCCCTGGATGCAGCATTAAACCTGTTTCTGACAACCTCTGGTGCTTTTTGCAAAGCTGGGATGCTCATCTGGCTCTCTGGGGCCAGTGCCAGAGTAGAAGGGTTGTGTTTGCTCTGGTCACGTTTGTTTGTCATTCCTGCCCTTTGGAATGTGTTGCTAAACTCAGGTTTAATGGTTTCAATCGAAATGTTGGTGTTCTGCTGGGCTCCCTCTGCATGAGTCACATCTGGGGCCCTGTGTTTTACACAGCATTAATTAGTCAGGCTCCTCGGGGTTGAATTAAACCTGAAGTGCTGCAGCAGGAGCTGTGTCACCAATCCAGCGCTGGGGGGTCACAGACATGCTGCTGTCACCACAAGGCCATGCAGCAGCTCCCCCAGCACAGCCAGCTCCCTCAGCTGCTTCGTGCCTGTCATAATCCCAGTGACAATCCCAGTGACAATCCCAGTGACAATCCCAGTGACAATCCCAGTGCAATCCCAGTGACAATCCCAGTGACAATCCCAGTGACAATCCCAGTGCAATCCCAGTGACAATCCCAGTGACAATCCCAGTGACAATCCCAGTGCAATCCCAGTGACAATCCCAGTGACAATCCCAGTGACAATCCCAGTGCAATCCCAGTGACAATCCCAGTGCAGTCCCAGTGCAATCCCAGTCCCAATCCCAGCACAATCCCAGTCCCAATCCCAGTCCCAACCCCAGTCCCAATCCCAGTCCCAACCCCAGTCCCAATCCCAGTGGCAATCCTGTCAGTTCTGCTCCCAAAACAAGTTGCCAGAGTTCCACACCCACCTGTTGCATTTACATGAAGATTTCTCATGCTTTTTGTGAATTAAGCCACTGAATCTCTGATTCTGTCAGCTTTTTACCATGGTTGTCATGGTTAACCTGGTGCTGACACCACCACAATAGGTTTGTTCGCAGCAAAACAGGTGCCCACAAATCAAGAGAATCAAAGGTTTCTATGTCTCATTTTTAATTCCAGTGGCTGCGTTTCCAGAGTCTAAATATTTTTACCTTGAGCCTGCAGTGTCTTACTCGTACAGGAAGAACCAGAGAATTTAGAAGTTATGACAGGAAAACTTTTAAGAAAGAAATCTCTTTATTTTCCTGATAACATTCTTTAAAATAAGTTTAAAAAAAAAAAAAGAGGCTGTAGAAAAATCAATGCAAAAAAAAATATTTCTAAGTAGGATGTGTTATAAAATGCTCCTAGAGGCATCAGCAGGTCTAGGATTCCCATAAATAAGTTTTCCATAATCAGTCAGTATTTAATTAACACCCAGAAACTGCCTGACAGAATCTAAATGGAATCTTTAAGGCACTTAATTTAGAAAGTGTTGCTGAAATGTATTGCAAATGGTTCTCCTGGCCAGTTGTTTCTCTCCCACAGATGCAAAAGCTTTATCTCAAGGGCAGCTTGTCTGCCTCAGTTTGGGCAACCTGAAAAGCTACAATTCACTTTCAAAGTGGATCTGTTTAATTCATCCTCCTCTTTCTCTCAATTACAGCCCCTTCCCTGAGGAAAGGCAAGTGAAGAGAACCTGTTAGCTGAGGCTGAAATAAGGAAGCAGAAAGCAAGAGGGTATTTCCCAAAAAGTGCTGCAGGAATAATTACTGAACCTGCAGAGCTCTTGCTCTATCAAATTATTTTCAGGGTAATCCTCTCTCTCTTTGCTAATTTCTGTTCACATTCATTTGGACACGTATTTCTACAGCTGCCTTTGTTCCAGCAAAGCTTTGCCTTTGATCTCTTTATTAGCAGGGGTCCTTGGGAATGTGTTTTTATTAAAAAACATGCACTGGAAAATTGTTCTGTTGCAAAATCAGTCCTGGCGTGGCAGTTTGCTGAGTGAGGGTTAAAGACTGGCAATTCTGGGGCAGAAAGGAGAGATTTGCTGGAATTTTCAGTGAAGGAGGGAGAAGGGTTGGATTTGTCTGGAGAATGTCACCAAATCCCACTGAAAACCCACCCTGCCAGAGCTGCTTTCAGAGTGGGTTAAAGCAGGTGTGGAGGGAAAAGCACAACCAGAGGGGCAAGGATTCCTCTCCCAACATGATTCCAGAGCCTCCAGTTATGGGGATTTCAGAGATTCCCCCTGTCACTGTGGCATCTTTGTATTTCACAAGCCACAATGAATTTTTTTCCCCCCTTTTTCCCCATTAATTTGTACAAGCATCACTCTGTGATTTCTCATTCTCACACAGCTGCAAACAACCTGGGAAAATCGCATTTCTTCTCGGATTCTCACTGTTCTCTTCCACATTTTGACCTGAATGAGACACTCAGACCGTTCTCCATTATTTAGTGATTTCCACTGCTGTGGAAACCCCTCCTTTCAGCTGGGGAGGGTGGATATAGCAGGAATGATGAGCACCAAAGCCCCACAGCTCCTCTTTCTCCATGGAGAGCCCTGCAGCAGGGGCAACCCAGGGAGCAGAAATTCCAGCTGACATGGCTGTGGCTCAGTCCAGAAATAGAAGTTTTACAGAGCTCACCCCTGGGCTGAAAAAGCTTTTTCCTGAAAAAAATGGTGTTGAATTGAGGGGTGCCTGCACTGCAGGACATGGCACAGACCCCTGGCACAGCAAAGCAGGGGCTGGAACTGGGCTGCAGGGATTCAGCCTCTTCCAAACCCCATTCCCCAGAATCACCCAGGCTGGAAAACACCTCCAAGATGATCAAGTCCAAGTGTGAGTGACCACCACCTTCCCCAGAGCAGAGCACGGAGTGCCACATGGCTGGCTCATTATTTTAGCAGACACCCTGAGCTCTTGAGAACACCCTGCTCTGGCTGGCATTTAAAACTCTCACATTAAAACTTTAAACATTTAAAACTTCTCACATTAAAATGTTGCCAATTCCCCACCTCTCCTGTGAGAGGAATGATGTGTTTGTGTTTACAAACAAGCTGTGGGTCTGCTGATAAGATGAAGCTATCACTGAGAGATAACAGAAACAATGAGATGGATTGCGCTGATTGAGTGAAAGATGAAAGGGACAATGAGGAAACACCATATATCCCATAAGAATTAAAAATTAAGAGTGAGGGTTATATTTTAGAGGGGAATCTTAGATATCAGGCACTCTGGTGTCTGTACCTCTCAAGTACCTCAGGCAGTGGGTAAAGAGAGAGGGAAATTGGGATAAAAAGGAGGCTGCGCCCTCCTTAAATTGAGACTCCAGTGGAATGTCCCATGGCCTCTCCCTTTATTCAAATAAAGTAAAAAAACTCCTCTGTCTCCTTTTTGGACACAAACCTCCGGTGTTTGTGGATGAATTTTCCTGACAAGGGTGTTCTCCTGTCACAAGCTGCCTGTCCCTGTCACCTCCCAGAGGAGCAGGCCCAGGCTGCAGCTGGTGCTGAGCACTTTCCAGGCAGCTGTGCCCAGCCCATTGTTGCCTCTGCAGACAAGAGATGTTTGCAAAACGCCTTTGAATTCCCCCAGCCACACTGGATGCAGCCACTTTCAGCTGATTGTAATGGACACGAGATAATTCACACGTTATAAAGATCGGTTTACAATGAAGAATGATTGTTTTTTAGCCTGATAAGGAAGGGTTTGAGAAACAGCCATTTCTTTTTTTATGAAGCTCAGACATTCAAAGCCATTCACAAAATGGCTACAAATAAGAAGAAGGCAGCATTAGCTGAAAGAAAATGATCTGGGGAAGAAACTCATATTGGCCATGTGTGTTTTTCCACTATTTTTTTTTGGCAGCAGGATATGAGACGCAGCTTGGAGCATCTCCCTGCCACTGGAAGCAAAGTCAAGCCTAATCTCAGCCAGTGGGCTGGGTTTGTGTGCAGATCTTGCTCCCAGACTCAGCAAAGCACAGCAGAACAGAGCCAAATGTCCACCCCCAGCTGTTCCAAGTGCTGCTCCCAGCTCAGAGCATCTCCTGTTGCTGGGAGCAAAGTCAGACCTGATCCCAGCCTGTGGGAGCTCCCTCACAAACACAAACCAGGCTCAAACTGCTCACAAAACCCGCTCCTAGCCAGGACAGAAGGGAACAGTGCTGCCACAGCAGCGCTCAGACCCAGGGGGCAGAGGGGATTTGGTGTTACTTGGTGTTACTTGGTGTCATTTGGTGTTACTTGGTGTTATTTGGTGTTACTTGGTGTTACTTGGTGTTACTTGGTGTTACTTGGTGTTATTTGGTGTTACTTGGTGTTACTTGGTGTCATTTTGTTGTCATTTGTTGTCATTTTGTGTTACTTGGTGTTATTTGGTGTTACTTGGTGTAACTTGGTTTTATTTGGTGTCATTTGGTGTTACTTGGTGTTATTTTGTGTTACTTGGTGTTATTTGGTGTTACTTGGTGTTACTTGGTTTTATTTGGTGTCATTTGGTGTTACTTGGTGTTACTTGGGGTTATTTGGTGACATTTGGTGTTACTTGGGGTTATTTGGCATTACTTGGTGTCATTTGTTGTCATTTGTTGTCATTTTGTGTTATTTTGGTGTGGACTCCAACTCCTCCCACTCCACCCAAGCAGGGAGGGATGTTAGCAGGGGCCATACCCTCAAAACCCCAGAGAAACAGCTCAGAAAGCTCCTCTAGAATGATTCTGCAGGATGAGGGTCAGCACAATTACCCTGAGATGGAATGGATGTGAGAGGGGCAGAGTGTCCCTGCATGGCTCAGGGGTGGAGGCAGCCAGGGCTGGGCCCAAATACACAATTTAAAGCACAAACAAAAAGCTGTAGCCCCAAAAAGTGCCAAGCTCACGCTGGCATGACAGAAAATGCCACCTCACCACTAATTAATTCAGCTCTGCAGAGCTTTCCAAGAGCCTTACATAAAAGGTTCCAAACAAACGCGAGGCATTGTTAAGAAAACGCTCAGTCTTTTTAACAAATTAATTAATTTGTGGTGTTTCCTTGATAACAAGCATTATCTAATGGAAGTGAAAACACCAGATCAAACAGACATATCCCAATTCCACAGCCAATCCAAGGAGAGAGAGCGGCAGGGAAGCGTCTTGAGGGTTTAGCAGGGGAGCACCAAACAACCAGGCAACCACATATGTCTCATTTCATTTAATATCTGTTATCAGCGTGTGAATAAACATTTCCTATCACACCTTTTGATGGCTGCCACAACAGTATCTCAAAGAGAGAGCTCCTTCTTCACAGGGAAGTTGTTCTCGTGTGAGAAGAGGGAGATGAAAGACAGCTTTGCAATGGAGCTGCAGCACAGCCCCAGACCTTTTGAACCCTTAGGATTTATATGTCATTAAATAATTAACTCAATGATGCATGAGAGAAAGTGATGTAAAAGCCCTCAATTAATTGCTTTCATTGCAGCAGGCACCGGGTCCTCCTGATGAGATGTAAGCAGGGTGAACTTTGTTTTGGAGATTGCCTTTTAAATGCAGTCATAAAAGAAGTGAAAAATGGCTCGTTCAGATGCCACTTTTGTTTGCTGGAATGTTTTTTTTTCTCTGTGTTGCAGTGTCTTTGCCTTAAATCAACTGACACAATCAGATGCCAGGCTCAGCCCTGCCCTTGTGCCATTGGCTTTGTGCTGTTCTCTCTCCTCATGAATTCCAGGGACAGTGAGAGGCAAAGCAAGGCCTGTCTGAACTATGGATTTTTAATTAATTTATCTGCTGCCTTTTATCTTTCAGTATTCACAGGCTGGTATAAGCAATTTGGTTTAAACTGCCTGCTGCATTCTGCCACCTCTCTTGGGATTATCCTGTAGTCTAATAGGATATAATTCCTGATTGTGTCAAACTCTCAGTGCTTTATTTAATCCCGCTAGTTGCTTTTTTTTTCAGACTTTTCTGCATCACCCTTAAACCCTTTCCTACCCTGCTGCTTGCAGCCTCTGATAGATTTTTCCTGCAGCTTCTGGAAGGAGAAAATTCAAGTCAAGTCTTGGATTTAATCCCCAGGGCTCCCCATTACATTAAATTAAATAGTTGGGTGAGAGATTGGAGTAGAAGCAGAGGACAGAACATAACCTACACCCTGACCTGAAGCCTGACAAGCCTCAGGGCAGCCCCAGGCTGGGGATTTCAGCTGAATTTAGAGTAAGGCTCAGTTTGTTCCTCCAACCTGTTGGATTGAAATGAGTGGGGTGAGAACGGCTAAAGGGGAAAAATGGCAGCGGTGGAATATTCACCAATTCAGGATTCTGGTAAAATTCTGCAGTCAGCAGGGGGCATTCCCAATCCCAGTTTTTCCATGGGTGGAAATGAAATCACTGTACAGGCTGGATTTGTGTGCCATTGCCCACGCTGTCACTTCGGCTCGTGGTGACATAACCTGCACTTAACCTCAGAGGAGGATTAGGATAATATCATCCAGATGGGGCCATTTCAGCCAGGTTGCTGCTTCATTATTTAAAAGGTTAAAAAAAAAATATGGAGAGAGGACTAATCTGGTGCCATCTGCTCAGGGTGAGGTGAGAAAAATTCTGCCAGGCTTTTATGTTCACCCCTGTCCACTGGGTTCATGTGGGGATCCATTCCCACTTAATTACACTCTGGAACCTTGGCTGCTGCTACCTCAGAGCGGGCACACAGGGGCTGAGAGGGGCTGAGAGGGGCTGAGAGGGGCTGAGAGGGGCTGAGAGGGGCTGAGACCGGCCCTGGCTGCCAGCAGAAGCCCAGGGGATGTTCCCAGCAGCTCCTGCTGAGGGTTCTGGGCTGTGCAGGTTTAGCTTTTCTATTTGTCACACATTTGTACTCCTGCCATTCCTCAGTGTGTGACTCCAAACTCCACACACACTGGGAGCTGCTGCTTCCCTACTTTGGGCACACACAACAATTCCTCTCCAGGCCTGGCAATCAAGGACACCTCACAGCCTCAGGACCCAGAGATGGAAACAAAAGGGAGTTGGGGGCAGCAAACTTGGTGGAAATTCCTTCATTCCCTGCAGCTGGAATTGGGAGATGAACCCCAAATGTGCAAATGGAACAAACTTAGAAAAGTGTCAAAATCTGTGACTCATTTTGGGTGCAGCCCCTGGGGGGCTTTGTCTGCCCTAAATGTACCTGAAGGCCCTTCAATAAATAGAATTGCTTTTTATTCTCTGAATTTTGTCTGGCCTCTGTTTTTAGGTAGCCCCAAAGGCATCCAACCTAAAAGCTCCCCAGTTTGTGTGGGGAGGCACAGCCTTGGCTGGGCTGTTTCTGCTGGGGATGGTGCAGCAGGAAAAGCTGATCCTGCAGGAGTTTCACACAGAAAAAGGGAGACACCAGGGTCAGCCTGGAGGAGGCTGGGCCAGGTTACAGCCACGAGGCTCATGAGCTGAGCAGGACAATTCCAGAGCTGGAATTCGCCTGAGCTGGGAGGGTGTGATGGCAGTGGGAAAGGACGGATGCTCTGCTGCTCCTTCAGAGCTTTTAGCTGCTCCCAGCTCCACAGAAGGAGGCAGATCTTGGCTCTCCAGGACGTGGGAATGGCCAAGCAGAGTTATTTCCTCACTCTGACTCTGCTCTTTGACAGCTTAGAGTGAGGAACTCCCTCACAGTGCTCACTTCCACAGTCTCTGCTACTCACAAAGGCAAAAATCACCTTGATCAAGACAGTGAGAGGAAAGGGTGCAGCTAATGAGCTCTTAATTGGGTGGGATTGGCACTCTGACCCTGCTCCAGGCTTTGGAAACCAAAAGGAAAGGACTTCCCATGCAGGCAGTGACATCAGCTCTGGTCCTCACATGGGCTGCCTGGAATGAGCTTCATTAATGTTTTCCTTGGTATAATCCATCATCCCTTCAACAATGCATTTCTGACAGTTAATTAGACTCCACAGAGTGGAATAAGTAGCGCCGTGTTTGGAATTGTAATCCAGTCCTGAAAACCAGATCACATGAGGCACATCAGCAGCCCAGGCCTTGGACATCTTAAGGAGTTTTTATTCCAAAAGTTTGATAAACTCTGCTTAGCAAAATCTGCTGTGTGTTTGCCAATGGATTCATTACAGAGGAGTCAGGAATCTCTGTTCATTAGCAAAAGCCCAAATAATTACACCCACACATAAATAAATTCAGCCTTTCTGAATAAAGATGAGCCTGGTCATGACCTGCCCTAGGTGACACTCAGGCCATGAGAGATGGAATCCTTGCAAAATTTCCTGCTGGTTTCAGGGGGGGTGGACATGGGAAGTCAGATTGTATTGCAGGATGGAAAATTCTGCAGGAGGGAGCTGCTTCATCTGGGTTACCTGAGACATTTTGGAATGGTTCTGCTATTTACTGAGTGCTCAGAACAAACCCAGGAGCTTGGGAGTGGCTTCTCAAAGATCAAAATGCTCACACTCAGTGATAATCCTGAGATTGGATTGATAATTCTGGAGACTTGGTGAGGGAACCCTGAGCCAGGAGAGCTGCTGGGGATGCACAGCAAGGGATGGAATGCTGAAGAGGAGGACAGGCTCTGATGAATGAGGCAGCAGAGATGTTTTTCCAGAAGGTGCCCACTTGCTTCAGACATGCACCAGTGCTGTCACCTCGAGGCTCCTGTGACAGCTGGCAGTGCCACCAAGTGTGACAGGGAGAGCAGCGAGTTTAAACAGAGCCTGGGCCGCTGCTCCCCACACCTGGCATCCTCTCCCTCTGTCTTCTCGCTCTTAATTGGTTTTTAATTTACTGCTTATCTAGGCAGCGTTTGAAAGATGTCCCAGACCTCCCTGGCTGCAAATATTCCCTTGAACACGGCTGTGAATCTTTGTTGGGGAGCTGCTACAGCCATCAGGAATTTTCCTTGGGAAAAGGAGAGCCAGCATCCTCAGCCTGTCCCTGCCCACAAATCCCTCGTGCTGGGCAGAACCTGGGAGAGAGGGATAAATCCTGGTTTTTCCCAAACCACAACTCCCCTGCAGCTGCCAAGGACTCGGCTCCTGCTGCCAGTGCAGGGTTGAAGTCTCTGTGAGAGTTTGGGCAGCTCAAGCAGGGCTCCCCCAGAGCTGAGGATCAGCTGGGCAGTGCCTGGCTGTGGGCCAGGGAGAGCAGTGATTTTAAACTCAGGTCATTTCCTTCCTCCAAGGAGTCTGTTCCCCCCGAGGCAGCGCTGTGAATGCAGCCAGAGATGACAGAGAGACAATTTCCTGGGCACAAAGCCTGCTCCTGATGTCCAAAGGGTTCTCCAGGTGCATGGACTGTTCTGGTGAGCCACAGTGTCCCCTCCTGTGTGTGTGCAGAGGAGCCACCCCCAGCTGCTTTGGGTTTTTTCTATATAAATCCTCCCTGAATCCAATCAGAGAACAGGATGAGGGAGTTCAGGTGTGGTGGGGGTGATGGAGCCTCAGCAAAGGGCAAAACCTCCACTGCTTGGTAAGGGAAAGCAAACAAAGCAAAAAAAGGGGCACATTTTAACATTATAATTTGGTACAACCTATCTGCTAGCCAATTCCCACATCTCCTTAATCTTAATTATTATCACCAGGAAGCCAAGAAGAATCTGAGCCCTGCATTTAGACTTCTTTTTTTTTTATGTATTAAAAATGCATTAAAAATATTTTTGTAATAACAACATAGAAACCTGCATAAACTGAGCTGTTCTGGGATCCTCAAACGAGGCTGCACCCTGAACTTTGAATATATATATATTTTTTTTCAATCTTATTATGCTCAGCTTGTAGATATTTTTATAGCAATGCAAGCTGGAGTGAAGAAAAAAGTGAGAATTGGAGCAGAAGATTGGATACACAGCTCCTGATAGCTACTCATTGATTATTTTGGGTGTAAATTGCATTGATTATGGTAATGAGGAGCTGACAAGCCCAGGAACAGCAGGGGAATGTCTGAATGGTGTCTGCAAAGCACTGCTGGAATTCACAGCATGGGGAAATGCACTGAGCACCCCAGAGCATCTGAAGCACTGAGGAGAGCCCTAAATCAGAGTGATAGGAAAAGATTTTAAAATCATAGAAGATTTGGGGAGTTAGAAAGAAAGCCAGGTTTGGAAAGCCCTGGGAAAAGCAGGCCCTGGAAATGTTAGGCCTTGTGCTTGCTGAAGACCAGGTCAAGCTGCACCTGTGTAGTCAATATATGATAAATATACAATTGTTAGATGTGATTAGATATTGTTTAAAGAACATGAGGAACAATGTTAGGGGGCTAAGGGGGATCATGAGAAATCCATGCTTGGGTAAAAACAACGCATGCAATAGAACAGTGTAAGTTTAATAATTAATATGTAAGTTGCATAACAATAGAGTATAAAATATGTTCAACTCAAAACCAAATGGGGTCAGATTTGGGTCAGTGTACCCCTGACACCCAGAGCTCTTTAAATAAAGCACCTTCATATAACCATTCGTGGTTATGTGTGTTCCTGAACGCTGACACTGCCAAACCCAGCTGGGCTTCCCCCGCTGCCTGGCCAAGGCCTGTGGAGCTCCCAGCTCCTCTCAGCAACACCCAAACACCTCCAGCAGCTTTGCTGAAGCCATTCTGCAGCGAAACCTTTGCCAGCTGGGGATTGATGAAGGGCTGATATTGGAAAAGAGATGAACTCCCCTTGCCAATCTCCCTCGCGGCTCCTGGGAAAACGGGCTGGCAGTTTTTCACGGGGATGTTCTGGGGACGGGGACATGAAGGATTATCAGCTGCTCACACACAAACCCTGGGAGATAGCAAATGAAAGCCACAGCACAACTGGAATTCCTCAGCAGATATTGCATTTCTTGGGTGTTTTTCTCCTGCCACCCAGGATATCTGATATTTCTTCCTTGCTTTCGTGTCAGCGAGTGGGAATTCAGCTTTCAACCTCCAACCACCACGAGATTAACAAGAGAAGGGTTTGGCATCTGCTCTGATATTTTAAGCACAAAAGAAGAAAGACCTGTAGCTTTGTCTTGCCAGTGCTGGTAAATACTTCGTGCCTGCTCCTCTTACCCAAAGGTTACACGGCATCAGTGAAGGATGGAAATGTCCTGTCAGGCACAGAGAGACAACAGTGGCTGCTGCACAAATTCTTTCCACGCTATAAATATAGATCTTCCCCCATAAATGCAACACAATCTCGATCTGCCTGTGGTGATAAAGAAGAAAAAAAAAAGTAAAAAAAAAAAAAAAAAGCTGTTTAATTTAATTAGAGTCCATTTGGAAACCTAGCAGCATGAAATAATTTGATTTACAGAAATAACCCTCGCTGGCTGCAGACAGCATTTCTTTGTGTCTTATCTTAGGATAACAGCAACTGCTACATTTCAGACATTAAACTGTATAAACAGTGTGAGCAGAGAGAGCCCTGAGATCATTTTAAATGACGTCAGGTTACTGCCACTGATTCAGCTCCCCGTCCTCTCCCAGGCAAAGATGCTGAAAATTCTGCTGGAGCAGCATTGACCCCTGAGGAAATTGTAGTTAATTCCTGCCCAGCCTCTCCACCACAGATTTCATCCTTCCCAAAGGAAGCAGCTCCCACTAAAATCTCCTTTTCTGTGGCTGAGGCTGCTGCTGGCACGAGGGGTGATGGTTTATACCCTAGAATTTTTTTTTTATAAAATTTTATACCCTAAAATTGTTTGTGAGGTTTAACATTAAAAACTTTTCATTCATTCTACAGCAGGTGGACAAAACAAATCTAAGACAGGGTGAAAAGTCTATGAATAAGCTGGTTAAAAAAAGTGTTTTTACTCTTTCTGTCAAAACCTTAAGGGGAAAATTCTTCCCTGCCTTCCCCAATTTGCTTTGAATATTTTTCTTTTAATTTGTTTTCTTACTGTTTTATTTATTTGGGTGTAACTAAAATTGAAAAGCTTGAAGAAAACAAAGTTGCTGCAAAGCAAAACAATATCTGATATACAAAAAAAGAGCTTTTCTTTGTGTTTACTCACATTTTCAGCTTCCAGTACCTTTTGGAAAGCAGAAAAACAAATGATGTTCTGTTGCTTTGGCATTTTATTTCTTCCAGAAGTAAAGAACAAGAGAGAACAGAACCTTAGAGGCTTAGAGGGAGCCAGCTGATTATTTAGGTGATCTCTTGGACACAAATGGTATATTTATCATGCTATCCATCCATTTATCTCTGCTGAGTCCAATAATTTCATTTAAATTAAAGCATTTCCATCCCCTAGGACTAAACACAAGGAAAAGATACTTTAATTTGATTTTAGTAACATAAAGGTAGGGAAACCCCACCATTTTTAACTTTTAAAAGGAGCAGGATCTGTCTGTGAGTGACAGAAATGAAAAAAAGAAGCGTGAATATGTGTGGGAGAGATTATTTATAAAATATAATAAATAGAATATAATTAATACTATTATAATAATATACTATAATATAATTAATACAATATAATAAATAGAATATAATTAATATTATAAATATAATATAATATAATATAATATAATATAATATAATATAATATAATATAATATAAAATAATATAAAATAATATAATATATCTCTGTATGTGAGGGAAAGGCAAAGGAAAAGGGGATTAAAACTGTAAAAATGCTTTATTCTTTTTATATATTTATAAAATTTATAATTAGATATTATTATAAATAGTATTATTAATATTATACTATCTACATTATATAGACTATATAAAATATATATTATATTATGTTATATTATGTTGTATTATGTTATATTATATTATATTATATTATATTATATTATATTATATTATATTATATTATATTATATTATATTATATTATATTATATTATATTAATAAAATATATTATATATATCAATATCTATATCTATCTATATATATATGTATTTATAAAATGTTTTATAGGCTTATGTAAATAAAAGAGGGACAGAGGAAAACAGCCCCAGGATGTCACAGGAGAGAGGTGGGAGTTAGCAGCTCCTGGGACAGGTGAGTTTTTCTCCTTGCTTCCAGCTCCTGTAATTTTTATTTTGGGCACCCCTGAGCCATCCCTGGCACTGCTGCCAGCCTGGATGGCAGAGCTGCAGCCAGCCACTCCACCAATATTAGTAATATTATTAGTAATTATTATTATTATTTCACTCTGAGCAGCTTCCAGGCAGGGAAAAGCTTCCACCAGGCCAGCCCCTGCTCCAGAGCTGACCTGGAGTGCAGCCACTGCCTTGCTGCTTTCAAAGGAGAATAAAAACCCATCAGAGTAATCCAGAGGTTTCCCATGGGGGGAAAATGGAAATAAACCCCAAACAACCACCCAAGAATTACATCAATATCTGCAGGCCAGGCTGGGGGTGATGGCACTGGGACAACCTTTGGTTTTCAGTGGGTCAGACTCTGTCCCAAGGAGAATAATTTGGGAGAAGGTTCAGATGAGGTCCCAGACGAGCCCAGAGCCAGCGTGGATGGGCACAGAGTGAGGCAGAGCTGCAGCCAGCCACTCAGCCATTATGTAAATAATAATAATAATAATAATTATTATTATTTACACTCTGAGCAGCCTCCAGCCAGAGAAAAGCTTCCACCAGGCCAGCCCCTGCTCCAGAGCTGACCTGGAGTGCTGCCACTGCCTTGCTGCTTTCAAAGGTCCCTGCTTTAAAAGGGAGAAAAAAAACCCATTAGAGTGGTTTCCCATGGGGAAAAATGGAAAAGGAAAGAAAAGGGAAAAGGGAAAAGGGAAAAGGGAAAAGGGAAAAGGGAAAAGGGAAAAGGGAAAAGGGAAAAGGAAAAATGAAAAAGGAAAAGGAAAAATGAAAAATGAAAAAGGAAAAAGGAAAGGAAAACACAACCAACCACTGGGAAATTTTATCAACATCTTCAGGCCAGACCGGGGTGATGGGATTGGGACAACCTTTGGTTTTCAGTGGTTCAAATTCTATCTGAAAGAGAATTGTTTGGAAGAAGGTTCAGATGAGGATGCAGCCCAGAGCACGCTGCTGCTCTCTGTTATTTCTATTCTGGAAGAGCCCAGAGGCCTTGATCAGCACCAGCACAGCTGAACCATGAGCTGGGGAGCACAAATATCCCAGCAGGGACTGAGTGCAACATTGATGGCTGGGTTCTTTTCCCCAGGACTGAGACTGACAAGAGAAAAGCTGTTTTCTCATGTTCAGGCTTAGTTGTTTATTCTTTCCTTATCTATATTACATACACACAGAGTACAGGGAGCTACATACACTAAGAGAGGTGCAAAATGGCTAATGAAGAATCTCTCCAAGGTCTTTCATGTGTTTATTTGTCCAATAACCAAATGCCAAGTAAGTTATTTTTCTTAGTGACCCAAGGACTCAGTGCTGCACTGCGAATTTCTTTGTCCAATCACTACTTATTACCCAAAAACCCTTAGAAGAAGATGAAGAAAGAAGAAGGAGAAAGGGTTAATGCCCTAAATCCTCCATATTGTCTTTTATTCTTTAATATAGCTTAAACCCTTAAACTTTCTCACCCAGTGACTCAAGAAAACTCTAAGTCACACACTCACATTCCCAGTTTCTCTACTTTAGAAGCTGTCCCCATGGTGTTTGCCAAACTCAGAGCTCTCTTGGGTGTCAGGCACCACAGGTTTGTTTTCTGTGCCTCTGACCCCAGCATGGATGGGCACAGGTGGGGTGAGAGGGGAACCTGAAGCAGTGTCACTGTTGGACACGAAATGATTCACACAGACACAGCTCAGTGTGTGATGAAGGAAGAAGAATGTTTATTCTGTCCATTATTTATAGATTTTTGGCCACAACCAGGGATTGGATAGTCAGGTCATGAGAGATGTCCATCCAAAAGCATTTCTTTAATGGAATTTATAAACATCTATGTTTATAGTTACTTTCCTGGGAAAGTGGTTAGGAATTATGAAAACAATATCAAAAGGTCTGATTCTCTGGGTGACAAAGAAGGGCTGCAGGTGGGGTGAGGAACATGAATCAGGGCTGCAGTGGGGTGAGAGGGGAATGTGAATCAGGGCTGCAGGTGGGGTGGGAAGGGAATGTGAAGCAGGGCCCCCAGGCCCAGCTACCTGTGCTTATCCCACCTGTCCCTGTCCTTCCCCAGCTCCCAGGCAGCTTCCCAGAGCCTCTGGAGCAGGGGCAATCTCAGCCTGCTGATGTGATCTCCCTCCCCACCTCCTGTCAGGCTGTATCTACACAAACCTGCATTTCTCTGTGACAATAGCCCTGGTTTCTCTCGTTATTTATCTACCTGTTGACTCTTTTTCCAGCCTCTCTGGGCAGGCACAGAGCAGGAGGCAGGAGCAGCTGCTGTGGCATGCACCGAATGCCAACGAGCACGGAGGAAAGGTCCCTCTGTAAACACGCCTGGTGATCAAAGGCCTGATGCTTGCTGATATTTTCAACATTAATAATCTCCCAGCTGCCTCCCTGGATTCTCTGGCTGCCTGTTTACCTCTCCTTCATGGCACATGGAGTGGCAGAGCTTAAAACAATCGGCTGGCTGGAGGGAAGGGAGGTGGTTGGGCACAGGAATTCACCTGAAGGAAAAAAAACTGTATTGGCATTGCCCAGAAAAGCATCAAATATGTATTAAAAAATCATTGTGTTGTCGTATAATACTCCTGGCACAGTCTGAGAGTCATCTAGAGGTGTGTGCAAGCATACAAAAATGTATATTCACAGTCCAGGTACTGCACGTGTCCCTGTGCCACTCCTCCTCTTGCAGCCACCACGCAGAGACAGATGGAGTCAGGGAATCGAAACCCAAGTGCTTCATCAATAAAAAGAGAAAATCACTGCCAAAAGTGGATGCCCATGCAGGGTGCTCCCAGCAGAAGGCAGGGAGCTGGCTATTTTTGTGATGGTTTGTCTGTTTGCTAAAGAGCAGAGAGAAGGAAGCCAAGAGAGGAGCTAAGCAGAGGCAGGAACAGCTCCAGCAGCACCGCTCTGAATGACAGCGAAGGGAGGATATTTGGGCCAAGTGCTGGCTGAGACAGAGCTGAAGATGCAAGGAGAGGAGATGTTTTGGATGGTTTGGCTCCTGCTGTGCTCTGTGGAGCGGGACCTGGAACGTTCTTTGTCAATCACCAGGATGCAAAAGCATCCCGGCGCGGTGGCCAGCGCCTGCTCTGATGGATGTCCTCTTGCTCAAGGAGAAAGCTTTCATCAAAGCTGGTTCTGAACCCTGCAGACACTGGGGAAATGTCATCTGTCACTGAGATCCAGGCGTGGCAAGCAGCAGGCCCCAGAGCAGCACTCCACCAGTCTGGCAGGGAAAATGTTCCACATCTGGCTGGGAAAGCAGGGATGGTTTAAAATGAGGGGGGAGAATCAGGCAGAGCACAGAGAACACTCTGAGCTTTGTCCCAGCTGGGTTGCCTAAACCCATGCTTTAATTCCCAGGACTCCAGCACCTGCCTGTGGAAAACCATGGTGCTGTCCAGGATGTTCTGAGTCCCTGGGTGTCCCCTGGGTGTCCCCTGGGTGTCCCCTGGGTGTCCCCTGTCCCTTTTTGCAGCTGCCTCACTGGGACCTGTTGGGACAAACCCTGTCTCCACCATCAGCCACTCGAGCTAGACCTGAAGCCAGGCTCTCCACAGCACAGAGGAGTCAAAGATATCAGAAACAAGGTCCATTTTTAATCCATTAGAGCCTGAAAATGCTACAAAAGTAGGACTAATGCTGAGTTTCCTGTGAGGGTGGAAATTTATCACTACAAATATTTTGCTTTCCTTCTCTGTGGTACTTAAGGGCTTTCTGAACTCAAAGGTCAGCGAGAAACTGCTGAGAGGAATCACAATCAGAGAAAATATTTCCAAAGGGGGAGAGTCTTTCTGCAGGAAACACATGCCCAGACTGCCAAGGAAGCGGAGCCATGGCTCTGCATCATCCCAGGGCTGTGCTGTGTGCTGGGAACACGCACTCCACTGCCAGATTCCATTTCAGCTGCATTTCCTGCCCTAACCCACTGAGGATTCCAGGCTATCTGAATGCCTGCCTTATCACCACATCCCCAATATATGCAAAGCAGGGGGATGTTATCTCTCTAGCTGGAATGTTGCATTGTATTGCTGGAGCTGCACTTTAGCAGCCTCCTGCTGCTGCTGCAGGTCGGGATTTCACTTCCCTCCCTCCCTCCCTGCACAAATACATTCATTTAAATATAGCAGGGGTCATGCTGGGGCATCAGGAGTTTAATTCCTGATCCATGAGGACTTGGGCATTTCAGAAAGGACACCAAAAACTTCCTCCTTTTGGTGTCTTAGTTAGAAGACCACGACAGCCAGGATAGATTCACACCGGCAGTGCTTCAGCTGCAGAAATGGCCCTGGAATTTCTCTCTCTGCTAAAACCAAGGCTGGAGTAGCTCAGAATTATCCTGTCCAAGCGAGAAATCCCTCAGCATCCTGCCCTCATCCTGCCCTGGAGCTGGCAGGATGCTTTTCCTGCCAGGAAGGAAAGGGAAAGGGAAGAAGGGAAAGGGAAGAAGGGAAAGGGAAGAAGGGAAAGGGAAAGGGAAAGGGAAAGGGAAAGGGAAAGGGAAAGGGAAAGGGAAAGGGAAAGGGAAAGGGAAAGGGAAAGGGAAAGGGAAAGGGAAAGGGAAAGGGAAAGGGAAAGGGAAAGGGAAAGGGAAAGGGAAAGGGAAAGGGAAAGGGAAAGGGAAAGGGAAAGGGAAAGGGAAAGGGAAAGGGAAAGGGAAGGCAAGGCTGCTGGCAGCAATCACTGGAAGATGCTTAAAGCACAGAAAAGCAGGGAAACTTGCTTGGGAATTATTCTAGTGGAATTTTTTTAAATTGTAGATAGTTTTGGGCCTCTGACTGACAGAGCAGGGTCCGAGATGTGATAAAACCTGCAGGACTGTGGAGAAAAGGCAGAGCCAGCATCTCCCTGGCCCTTGGAGCTCCCCCTGCAGATGAAAGAGGAGCCAGGCTCTTTTTGCTTTGCATTTTTCACATATGGAAATGTTTACAGAAATATAAAATTCCCCAGTGGCCAAGTGCACTGAGACACATTGGCTGGGAGGACAAAAGGCAGCTGGAGCCCTGTGCACACTCATCTTTCACTGGGGCATGTCTTCACTGAACAGGCTCCAAAGAGATTCCTCCTCTGGCACCAGCAGCTCACTGTGAGCACAGGAGGACTTGTGAAGGCATAAAATAAAATAAAAAATAAAATAGAAAATAAAATATAATATAAAATAAAAAATAAAACAAAATAAAAAATATAAAATAAAATAAAAAATAAAATAGAAAATAAAATAAAATATAAAATAAAAAATAAAACAAAATAAAAAATATAAAATAAAATAAAAAATAAAATAAAAAAAGATAAAATAAAATAAAAAATAAAATAATAAAAAATAAAATAAAATAAAAAATAAAACAAAAATGAAAATATAATATAAAATAAAATAATAAAATATAATAGTGGGGAAGGGAGTGAGGAAAGAGCAGCACATTTGTGATGGATACAGGTAAATAATTGCTTTTTTTCAATGCATCATTTACTGTGGGATTCACTACTGGATAAGACAGAGGTCTAGAGTATTTTGAAAGGAACTGATGTAAATGCTGAGTGTGGCCTTAGCCACAAAAGTAAAAGGTACAGAATTCCCTCTTTCCAGGCATTTGGGTAGGACTGAGACCCTTCCAGTGGATTTGGGCACTGCTCCTCCTGCTGCTCCTGTGCCCACTCCTTCCCCAGGGCCTGCTGGGAGGTGCTAATGAGGAGCCCAATTAGCATTCCAGGACAATGCAAACACCCCAAATCCCACCCTGGGCATCCCTGGAGCACTGTCCATCCCCTCCTGGAGCTCTGGGACCCACAGGGATCATCAATTCAACCTCAGACATCCCAAATCCCACCCTGGGCATCCCTGGGAGCTTCATCCCCACTCTCCCAGAGCTCTGGGGCTGTGCCCATTCCCTGGGGAGCCTGGGCAGTGCCAGCACCCTCTGATATCAAAAGCCCTTGCAAGAGCATTAAAATGGGCAGGTAAAAAAGCAGCTCCTTATCAGAAGCTCCCAGGTGTGTCCTTAGATCTCGGCTGTGGGCACACCTGGTATGGGATTTCTGCAATTTTTATAAATTTAACAAATTAGCATCTCCAACAAACCTTGGCCAATTAGGAAAGGAGTTGATTAGGTAATTTTCCCCCTGGGTGCTGCCCCACTGGAGTTGGTCCAAGGCTTCTTTGACCCATTTCTTGTGACTTCACAGATTCTGATTGGAAAACAAAATATTCTTCTTAAAAATAAGACCAAACAGTATTTCAGAGATGTGTTAGAAGGTTGGCTTATGACTCTAAAATCCAAAAGAAAGGGTAGGAATAACACCAGGATCTGTATAACCACATATTAATAGTCTAGAAAGCTGAAAATTTAGGAAAAATGTGTAAAATCTGAAATCTTCAGGCATCAGGGGAAGAACCTTTCCCTGATATCCAACCTGACCCTTCCCTGACACAGCTCCAGCCGTTCCCTCCGTTATCCAACAGAATGGTCATGGCACAAAGCAGAACAAAATTCTGGAGCAAAGCTGAATAAACAACAGCCACGGTTCCCTGATATTGTCAAAATATCGTTTTGAAAGTTTTTCAAAATTTCATTTTGATTGCAGAAAACTGTTAGGGAAAAAAAAAAAAGTGCACTGTGATAATCAGATTATTTTTCTTTTTCAGATCTTTTTTCAGCCAGCAAGCAAATAATGAGAGAAAATGATATATCCCTGTCCTGCTTGGGTGAATAAAATATGCCCTGAAATAGCTGCAGTCTCACAACATGAGCTCATGGATATCAAGAATCCTGATCAGGGTTAAATCTCTCTTTCTTTTCAATTACTTTTTTCATAAATTAAAGCCAAATGACAATAAATCATGCTATAAAAATTAAAATGTCATTTGCTTTTATCAGAACTAAAATTAAGCTGTGCACACACTGAAGATTTAACAAAGGGGAAGAGGGAAAGGGGGAAAAAAAGGATGATAATGGATTTTTCATATACTTTGGTGCAGTTGAGATGAGTCACGAGGGCTGCATCTGGAACTGGGTCACAGGACTTTTTCAGACTTAATGTTCTGGTCTAGACAATTAAAAATTAGCCCAAACTGAGACTCCTCAGAGATTCCTCAGAGATTCCTCAGACCCTGAGGGACAGCACGACAAACTCACCTCCCCTGCTCCCAGGCCTGTTTGGAACTTCAGTTTTGCACCATCTGCTTGTACTTATACACTGATAAAAATTAGCACAATGATCAAAACAGAATTAAAAACTGAAACTGAAAATTTAATTAAATAAAAAATAAATTTAATTAAAAATTGAATCCCTTCCTTCCTTCCTTCCTTCCTTCCTTCCTTCCTTCCTTCCTTCCTTCCTTCCTTCCTTCCTTCCTTCCTTCCTTCCTTCCTTCCTTCCTTCCTTCCTTCCTTCCTTCCTTCCTTCCTTCCTTCCTTCCTTCCTTCCTTCCTTCCTTCCTTCCTTCCTTCCTTCCTCCCTTCCTTCCTCCCTTCCTCCCTTCCTCCCTTCCTCCCTTCCTCCCTTCCTCCCTCCCTCCCTCCCTCCCTCCCTCCCTCCCTCCCCTCCTTTTTCCTTTTCCTGTTCCTTCCTCTTTTTGAGCTTCCCACCCCTTTCCCCTCGAGGCCCAGCTGAAGTTGGTGGCACAGATTTGGGGACAGGTGAGTGGGGAACGTTGACAACCAACCCACACAATCCTGCATTTAACGAGTCAGGGTCACACAGACCTTAAGCTGGGCTCAGCCCTGGGCTTGTGACAGCTCTACCGACCCCAGAGGAACATCAGGGGTTAGTCCAGGATCAGAGCTTTACGAGCCTGACGTGGCAGGGTCTCTCTCTGCAGTGTAAATATTGAATATCCCCCAAAAGAACAGAGGCAGGCAATGCCCAGCACGCTTTAGGCTGCCCAGAACTCCAATTATTTTTTTCAATAACCTTCCCTCCTCCCACATTCCCAAGCCTACAAGAGAAGGGGCTATTTCAACCCTGAAGAGGGCATGAAATGGCATTTATATTTTCCCAGGGCATTGAGGTGGAGTGAAGGAACATCCCGTGGCTTGAAGGGGGTGGTGTAGTCAGTGAGAGGAAACAGGAACAGCAAATTGCATCTGCTGGCTCCAAAGTGGGCAGAGATGAGGCTGCTCATTATCCCAACAGAGCTGAGCTGCCCCAGTCCTCTGCCTGGCTCTGCAGTATCAGGAGAAAGAATGATGAAAACATAATGGGAAAGCAATGAAATATGACCAAAGTCTTGTAATGATGAAATATAATGACTCGTAATGAAGCAGAGGTGGGAGAAAAAATAAGCTCAATTCTTGTGAAACACAAATAAGAGACAGGAAGAGTGTGAGGAGGAAAGGGGGAGTGAGGGAGAGGAGAAAGGAAGCAGCAGCTGGAAATGACTTTTAACTTTTCCACTTAATGTTTTAAAACCAAAAAGCAATTACTGCCAGGCTGGCATTGCCTTTCTGCACATTAATTTCCTATTATGAATAAAATTAATGAGTTTAGCAATCTCCTCGTCCTCACAGAGTTGTGCTCTCCATTATTGGTGTTAATAATCCTCCAGGGACTCTGACTCCAAAACTCGGTGCCACAGCCTGCTTTTGTGAAGTTTAAAAAAAGAAAATACAGACAAGGTGAGGATGGAGATTCCAAGAAATGGACATGGAATGATAACAGGGCTTGTGAAGAGTCAAGGTCATTCTTTATTCACTCACCCCTGTGGTTACAACCAGTGGGATAAGGGGGATTCTTGTACTTTTGTCCCAGTGGAAATCAGGAACCGAGGTCAAACCATCCCAAATTTAGATTTAGAGCTCTTGAAAGGCAGGCAGAGCAGGAATGTGTCATTCCTTATCTCTGTCTTCCACGTGGAAACCACGACCCCAGGGAGGGGACACAGCACACAGGTGGCACTGGAGGGGGATTTCTCCCAGCCCCAGAGAATCCCACAGGGCTTGGCACATCCCACTGCTCCTGTGTGGCATTTCTGTCTGCAATCACTCATTTAGAGCTGAGGGCACCTCAAAATCCCAGCAGGGAGACTGAGAGAAGCTGGCACTGAGGCTCCTGTGCCACTGCACAGCCATGGAATCCCTTCCCTGCAGGCCAGGGGCTGGGATATGGAAGGTTCTGTGAAAAACCCTGGATTCACCAGGGAAACCTGGCTGAGATGGCAGCGAGACATGAAACAAGAGCTGCAAATGTGAGATTTATACTGATGCCAGGCTGGGAGGGATCTGCATGAACAGGCTGGCATCCCTGTGAGAGGAATGACGGATTTGTCTTTACAAACAAGCTGTGGGTCTGCTGGTGAATAAAACCAGCACTGAGAGATAAAAGAAACAATGGGAAGGGTTCCACTGATGAATGGAAAAAGATATTTGCCTTTACAAACAGACTGTAGGTTTGCTGATAAATGAAACTGGATATTGAAAGATGAAAAAGACAATGGAGAAAAGCCATAAATTCCATAAGAATTAAAAAATTAGAGGGAGGGTTATACATTAGAGGGGAATCTTGGGTATCAGGCACTCTGGGAAGTCTGTGCCTCTCAAGTACCTCAGGCAGTGGGGAAAGAGAGAGGGAAATTGGGATAAAAAGGAGGCTGTGTCCTCCAAAAATTGGAGAGACCCCAGGAGAATGGCCCATGACCTCTCCCTTTGTTTGAATAAAGTTACAGGACTCCTCTGTCTCCTTTTTGGACATAAACCTCTGGTGTTTGTGGATTAATTCTCCACAGAATTAAAAGGCCAGAAGGCCTTTTCCAGAGGGTGTCCCTCCTGCAGAGCAGCTGGAGAGCTCTAGGATGTTTTGTCCCCCAGAGCAGTGCCCTGGCCTTGCTGTGGGACCAGCCCAGCAGGCAGATTTCCCCTGGAGAGCAGCCCCTGGGGCAGAAATGATGTGTTTGACATTCCTCCCCCAGCCAGGAGCCTCTGGTTCAGGCACAGCTCACAGGGCTGGAGCACTCACAGCTACAAAGGTGCCCACAGCTCCCCAGGGCTGGACACACTGGGGGAACAGCTCACAGCTGCAAGGTCCTTTATTAAATATGATTTCTCTTGCAGCCTCCTCTCCAAACCCTGGGCAGGATGAAGATCTGAACAGCCTGAGCCTGTCTGGCTGCGTGACTGAACAAGGACTGGGCTTTCTAAATATCCTCAGAACCAGACCTTTAACCCAATTTTAATGTCATCAGCACGGCACTGTCCTTAAATGCCATGTCCTCACCACGGAGATGTTTACCTCTGTGAAGTGAACAGGCACAGCTCAGATCCTTCATGGATCACAGCATGGAAACACATTTTCTTTACAATCCCTTCTGGGCAGAGGACTCCTGATATAAAAACCCCAAGTTCACCAGGCAGTGGCAGGTTTAAGTCACCTCCTTTGTCCTCTCTGCACATTAGCATTTAAAACCTACAATAAAGAGGCTGAGAGGGGAACTTTATTAAAAACCTTCTTTTACATTTGTTTGAGGTCTTTATATTGCACTTTCCTCACGGATTTAAACACCACTGGTGCTCTCACTTTTTGCTTTCAGACAAATTCTCTTCTTCCAGCAGCTCCAATGTTATTTCCCAATGGCATGGGAATTTCCCAGATGCCAGACTCCCCAGTGTTTCCTTGTCCAAGCTGAAGAAAAACAGGTCCCAGCCCTGAATAAATCCAGATTGGCACTGACTGGTAGCAGTGGGGTAATGGCATGAACTGAGCTTGTTGAGGATCAATCCCAGTGTGACCAGAGAGGTCTCTACAGACAGAAATTCACATTCCACTCCATCGGTTTTGCTGGAAAAGGGAGGAATTTCTCAGCTGCAGAGCCCAGAGTGGGAGGTTTGAGGCATCCTGGTGGTCCAAGGTGTGGAGTGAGCATTTGCTCTCCTCCTGCAGAGGGTTTCAGCTGCCACACCACCTCTTCTCATCAGCTCTGATCGATTGATGAAAGCATTTAAAGCTCACAAAGCCTGAATTTCCATGGACATCCCAGCTGGAAAATGTCTTTTCCTTCCCCTCTGGGAAGCAGAGTGCTTGAGGAGCCATCAGACAGGAGGTAAGATGGGAGTTGGGTCTCATCCATGGAAAATCACAATTCAAATCACAGTGACCAGGAATGCTCTGATTTACCATTCCAGGCAGGAGGATTCCAGGACATCTCAGCTGCTGCACAGGCTGGATCATGCCAGGGGCTCTCTGGTATTGCTGCTCCTCCTTTACAGTCCCTCTGCAAAGAACCAACAGCCAGACAAAAAAGTTATTGCACCAAATGCACCAAAAATATCCATTTAAAGCTTGGGCTGCACAGGAGGAAATAGAAGTGAAAATAAAATGGAAATATAAAAGTGAGGAGAGGAGTAAGGAAGCCTCCCATCAGCAGCACACTCTTGTTCTTTTCCATTTCCAGAGGTCAAATGCTACTTTTATTCCTGAAAATGCCATAAAGTGCCAGCCACTAGGACACAAGAAGCTTTTAGTACAGCCTGGGTTTCAGACAGGATGCCAGAATTTGACTTTTCTGCTACAGAGACACTCAGAATTTAATCCTGTGCAGCAAAAGTTTGTCCCAAATGTTCTTGTACCCTGTGATTCTGGACTGATTCTAGTGGAAATAAGGAATTCAAAGCAGTTCTTATGTTTGTCTTCCTCAGGGTCAGCCCAAAATCTCTAATGATGATGAATTAATACAGAAGATCAGCAGCTCTCATTGCACCCAAGCCAAGTTAAAAGAGAAGAGTCCTGTACTTCTGAGCAGAGCCTGAGTTTGGGAAATGGGGATTTCAACTCAAAGAAAAATGTGGGAAAAGTTGTAGTGCCCAGGTTTTGCTCCTGTGAATGGACCTGGTGCCTTGTCCTGCCTTTTTTTTTTAGGAAAAGATCCCTGATTCTCTCTCCCTGTAGCTTCCTTACACTTGAGGGGGCTGAGATTTGGTCTAACTGCAATTTACTGCAATTTTAAACCCTATTACCCCCTCAGCATGGTGCTGTATAGACCCAAGGCAGGGCTTTTCATTTTCTAGACAAAGGTATTATTTGAGCTCCTTTCATGGCCTAATTATTACTTAGCAAATATCATGTTGTGATGAGCATTTATGGCTAATTCTCAGATAATACCTAATTATATGGTTAATACTCATAATGATGGGAAAGCCTCAAATATTCAGAGTCCAGATTTTTTAGACTATCTCAGAACTCCTTATATTTCAAAGCACTTGTAAGTTGAGGATTTATGGTTTTTTGGGTGTTTTTTTTTTTACTATTTCTAGCATGTAAAACAGTTTCTGCCACAATATCTCCCACAGCTCACTGGAATTTGGATTCACAGGTAGGCTTGGACAGCTTTGAACTTCTGAGTGACCTGACATAGCTCTAAACCTGATTAACTCTCCAGATAGCCTGAGCCTGGGGATAATTTATGTGACTGAACAGGCAGACCTTTCAGGGAATGTACTCCTGGGGGAAAATGGTCTCTGATAAGTGGAGAGCAAGGCTGGACTCCACTGAAATTCCTCATTTTCAAAAGCACATGATTGGGCAGGCAGGGCATGGAGAAGAGAAATGCTGGGGAGAACTCAGTTCTGATTCTCTGAGTCCTTCTGGATTCATTACTGCTCTTGCTGTGGGCACTTCCCTGCAGAATGTCCCAGGCTGTGGCTGCCCCAAACCTGGCAGTGTCCAAGGCTGGGTTGGATGGAGCTCTGAGCATCCTGGTGTCAGGAAAATTCATCCACAAACACCAGAGGTTTATGTCCAAAAAGGAGACAGAGGAGTCCTGTAACTTTATTCAAATACATGGAGAGGCCATGGGTCATTCCCCTGGGGTCTCTCCAATTTTTGGAGGACACAGCCTCCTTTTTATCCCAATTTCCCTCTCTCTTTCCCCTCTGCCTGAGCTGCTTGAGAGGTCCAGACTTCCCAGAGTGCCTGATACCTAAGATTCCCCTCTAATGTATAAACCTCTCTTAATTTTTAATACTTATGGAATTTATGGCTTTTCTCCATTGTTTCTTTCATCTTTCAATCTCCAGTTTCATTTACCAACAAACCTACAGTCTGTTGTAAAGGCAAATATCTTTTTTCCATTCATCAGTGGAATCCTTCCCATTGTTTCTTCTATTTCTCATTGCTAGTTTTATTTACCAGCAGACCCACAGCTTGTTTGTAAAGACAAATCTGAATTTCCTCTCATTGGGCATGGGGAAAGGTGTCCCTGCCAATTTGAGGTGTCCTTTAGGGTCCCTCCCACCCCAAACCAGGCTGGGATTGTGTGAAGAGCTGCACAGAGCCCAGCCCCAAACACAAACTGTGGTTCCTGTGTGCTGGAGCAGAGCTGAGCCATGACCTCCATCACTCCCACAGCTCATTCATTAAAACACCCCTGCCAGCCACAAATGAAGTTTGGTTTTATCAGGTAACAAACAAGCTCTTGCTGTCCTGGGCTGGAATGTGATCCAGTGCCTCTCCCAGCAGAGACTGGAGACACAATGATTAATTGACTGCTGGCTGCCTGGGTAAATGGCTCCATAAATACAGGAGAAATGGGGCCTGGACAAGACAATCAGACACTGCACTGGGAAACACAGAGATACCTGGAGAAAGGGAGGCATCAGATTGTCAGGGCTGTTCTGAATGGAGCAGAGAGTGTTTAAGGGAGAACAAAAGATGTTCAGAGCAGCCATGTAGCTCCCTTCAAACCTGGCAATGTGACTGGAGCTAAATCCCTGTATTTTATCATTATTAGTGAGCCTCACCTCGTGAGCACAAAGAAATGGGCAAGGCCAAAGCTTTGGCAGCTGTTTTTTGTCACCTCCCGGTGTGGCCTTGTGCAAGTGTCAGGGGATGAAGGGAAAGTGGGAGAATGTGCATGAAACACACAATTTGTGTCTGGGGAGGCCTTGGTTCCACTGGCAGCACCACCTTCCACCCCAGCAAGCGGCTGCCTGTCTCTCAGCCTTGATTTACCCCTGGAAAATGAGTTTAACAGACTTCTTCGTGAAGTAGTCTCAATTAATTAGCATTTGCAAAACTGTTCTGAGATTCCCAGATGAAAGCCCAGCCCGGAATGGCAAATTGCTAATGATAATTAATAGTTGTTCATGGTCTCCTTGCAGAATTTCAAATTATTTTCTGTGGGGAAGGAAGTAGGGATGGAGTGTCTCTCAAGGCAGAGATGACTAAAAAAACCCAGGACAGCCATACCTGCTCCTCCTTTTTCCCCAGGAGGAAGGGGGAGAGCTGTGAGCAGAGGCAGGGGAGGTGATGAAGGCTCCAGGTGCTCCTGGATTCACCTCACATCCTTGCTGGGGCAGGAGGGGATGAAGGGCTGCTCCACTCCCCCCTCAAACGGATGCAAAGGCAGCCCTAATTAAACAGATGTTCTTAATAATGCTCTGACAACTGTCCCTGCTTTAATTTGCTTCACAGTAAAGATTAATATAACAACACAACACTGCTTTACAAGGGGAGAGAAGGGAGCTGAGCTAATAAAAGGCAGTAGCTTACACGGTATATTATTGCTTTTCTTCCTGCTTGTCTAGCGAATATTTACTTCCTCTGGGAGCAGTTTTCATATTTATTTGATCTCTCCTCCCAGCTAAAGCTGACTTTGTGGTACATTGCAACAGGATTAATGCCGGGGCCAAGGGTGCACAGGCATGTCAGGGGTCTCCATGGAGATTCTCCAGCCTCAGGGAAGATCCTGGTGCTGCTGGAGCCAGCAGAGCTGTTGAACACCAGCAGGGGATGAATTCCAGGCTCCTGAAGCAGGAAACTCCTGAAGTTTGAAGGAAGATTGGAGATGGTTTCCAGGCTGATCCTTGGACCAAAGCAGGAGTCTCTGGGTGCTGGCAGGACGAGAGCAGGCGCACCCAGAGAGAATTCCTGAGCTCCTGGGAAGGCCTCAGGAGCTGGGCTCACACTCTTAACTCACAGGTCTGTGCTGAATTAGCTCCAAATGAGAACAGCTGGACTTGTGCACCTCCTTTCCTCTCTGCACTGTCACATCACCTCTTCTGAGCATGGACTCAAACCCCAGGGCATGTGGAGCACCCAAATCTCCACCCAGCACCACATCCACACCTCCAGACACAGCGTGACACCGTCCTGGGGCAGGATTTTAAACAGAAACCCCCAGGTTCCTTCTTCACTTTGAGAACAACTCAGAGCAGGTTTGTTAAATATTAAATCATCCTTGGCTGAGCAGCATTTGTGTTTGCCCAGTTTGAATTACACAGCAAGAAAGAAACCAAGCTCTTCCAAGTGGGAGAGCTGTCTCCAGGATCCACAGGTGACTTTGGATCTTTTTTTGTTCAGGGCATTCAAAAAAGGACTTTTCAGCAATCAGGAACAGACTCTTCCACTTTTAAAAATAAATTCATGCCTGAATATTCTTCTCTTAATATTCTGTGTGGGCCAACAGCCTGGCCATGAGAAGAGAGAGGGAGAGCCCCCTTGGAACAATTATCATCCATCTCCAAGTTTTTGTGCTTTTGCTCCCCTGTGCCTGAACTGAAATAGTCTGGAGAGATGATCTGGCACTTCTGTAAGTCCTGCCTGTCACTGCTGCCTGTGCTCTTCCATGTCAGCTGCTTCCCCAAGCTGCTCCTCCTCGCAGGTTTTACTCTGGGCACAGCCTGGGGTGGGCTTAGCTTGAGCTTGGCTTAACCACGGCCCTGGGTGCAGCTCTGCACCTCCAAGCCAGGCAGGAGCAGGACGTGGCAGTGTCTGTGCCACAGAGCTCTGCTCCCACACTTTGTTACCTGCTGTTTAATATCTGAGAGCTCTATTTGTTATGCAATTTCTGGAGCTGTTTATGGTGCAGAAGCCCTCAGACAATAAGCTGAAGGAAAGAGCAGGAGCTGGCAGCTGTATACATTGCCCTTTGTTGGGATTAATGAGCCTTGTTTGCTTTCTGCCTTTTTCCAGCTCTCTGAAATGTCACACATCAGCCAGAGTACCTGGCCAAAATCACATCATCAACCTCACCCCACATCCACCTGGGTGTCTCCATCCCCATCCTGACTCTTTACCCCAAAACCCTTTCCTCTGATGGGCCTGGGAATGGAATCTCAAAACATTTTCCATGCTGGGCACCACAATTCCCAGGAATGGACTCAGTTTGAGGGGTACTGATCACCACCACCACGATTAGAGCATTCCTGGAGCTGTTACACCTGATGGCTCAGCAGCACACAGACATCCACCACAGCTTAAACTGTGTGCAGGACAAAGCTCTGCAGACCCCTGCAGCTGTGAGGTTCCCTTGGTCCTGCTCTCAAACGGGGACAAGGCTGTGTGTGTCTGCAGGAATTACCAGGGATAAACTGATGGATGCTCCAGGCTTGCACCAGCCTGCTCTTGTGCTTGGCAATTTCCTCACCCAGCTCCAGGCTCCCTGTTTATCCAAGAGCTCTTCCCATCCCTCCCCAGCACAGTATCTTCCTGCTGCTGCCTCAGGTGTCCCTTTCTAGTGCCAAAACCTGCCCCAGCTCGGGTGTCCTGGGTATGGTGAGGAAGAGGAGCTTCAAACAACCATCCTGCACAGCCCTGGGGAGAGCAAGACTCAATCCAGGACTGCAGGAGCAGCTGAATTATTTCTTTAGCTGCTCCCTAGAATGGGTGAGGCGGTCTCTGAACAGCAGCAACTGGCCAGGGCTCATTATTCTTGTCCTTGCTCGGGGTGCCAGAGAGGGACCCAAAGGTTATTGACAGAATGTCCGTGTCCCTTCCCATTCACAGAGGAATTTTTCCTGCTCCCAGCCTCCCCCTCTCACTGCAGCCAGGCTGAGTCAGAGCCTGCAGGAATCCAAGCCCTTGTGGGGGCTGAATCACAGCCTCCCACACTCCCCAGCACTGGGAACAGAGCTCTGGGTGCTTTACCAGAGCCTCCCTGGTGGGAAGGCCTGAACTGGCTCCTCAGCCCCTTTTTTTAGCAACATTTTAATTCCTGTCTCCCTGCAGACAATTGTCCTGTTTCTCTGTGTGGGCTGGCTCATTCCAGCCTCTCCTCTTGTGTCCTGCCAGAGGTGGGGTGGCCTTTTAGTGCAGATCAGCTCAGCTATCTCCTGCCAGCCCTGCAGGGATGCTGCAGGTGCCCTGAAAGGGAGCAGACACCAAACATGGAGAGGGGCTCTTTACAGGAGTGTTACAGGACAAAGGAGGATGGTTTCAACAGACAGAGAGCAGGTTTAGATTGGATATTAGGAAAAAATTGTTCTCTCTGAGGGTGGTGAGGCCCTGGCACAGGGTGCCCAGAGCAGCTGAGGCTGCTCCATCCCTGGGAGTGTCCAAGGCCAGGCTGGAGCAGCCTGGGATAGTGGAATTTGTCCCTGCCCATGGCAGGGCTTGGAACCAGAGGAGCTTTAAGGTCCCTTCGAACCCAAACCATTCTGGGATTCTGTGGTCACCCCCAGCCTGTGCATTTCATGTGAAATGAGTTTTCACATCATCAGCCTGGCTGAGCATTCCTGCAGGGAAAGGGCAAGGACAAACCTGTCCCTCCTCAGGGAGCCTCACAACCAAAGGGAAATCCCTAGAAACACCCAGCCATGTGTTCTAACTCTGCTGAGAGGTAGTGGTGATGAACAGTCACATCTCTGAGTTAATCAAGGGCCTCAAAGAGTTTTATATGGATAATTCCATATATCCAATCCAATTCCTCTAATCCCAGGAAGATCCCCCAGACACACTGAGCTGATGCTGTTTCAGTGTCCACACACAAGTCCCACCCAGCATCTCCAGCTGTGGGATCACAGTGGTCAATGTGAAATTCACTCAGCATTTTCAAGTGAAATTGAGTTGCTGGAGGGTCTAAGCGAGTTCTGCAGAGCACTGCTTCCAGCTCAGCATTATTCAATTAGCCCATTTTGCTGATTGCCATCTGGGTCACTGTTGTCAGGGTTACAGCTGGCTCGGCTCTCACCCAGAGATCAGATTTGAAAATACACCTGGGGCCAGGGAGATATTAAAAAATAACAGACCTTCAGTGTAACACGATTTCCAAACATTCCCACAGCTGCTCGGCTGATCCTGGAGTGAAGTTCAGCTCATTAATTTAGAGCACCTCAAGTAAAGTTAAAATAAAAATGTGTTTTCTGTGATCTCTGCACTGGCAGTGGGTGTGGGAAGCAGAGAGGGGTGGCCTGGATAATTTCACCCATCTGTAGTGAATTATACACTAAAATTCACACAAATCTAATGGTCCTGAGGGATTGTGTCTGCCTGTGCGAGGCTGATTGTGGAAACAGAACATCTGGAGGATCTGTGGGTGAAAGTGTGTGTGTGCTATTGGGAAGGGAAGGAGAAGGAGAAGTAGAAGAAGAGACCTAAATACTTTGAATTTATATTTATACTTTGAATATTACTGCTTGTGAGCTTGGCACTGTGTGTCTGACTCCAGCAGGACAACATTGCCCACAACAGCCTGGGGGTTGGGAAGATTTAACCTGTGAAATTCACTTTATAAAATTGTAAAAATTCATGTGAGCACAACAAGACGGGACGAGAAAGGGTGCACTGGCTCCTGAGAATTTGGGAATGTGTGACTGAGCATTTGTGGAGCAGCAGCTAAAGGAGGTCAGTCTGGGACAAGGCAGTTTCAAAAATAGGCTCATCAGGAGGCCAGAGCTGCAGGTGACAGAGCACTGACACCACTTCCAGCCCCAATAATCCTGTGTCACAGACAGAGCTGAACCCACATCACCCTCAGCCCGGCCACAGGGCTGTGAGCACCGACTGTGCTGCACTCCAGAGACACAGGCAACTTCCACACAAGCTGTTTGTTTGCTAGAAAGCCTAAATCCTCATTTCCACTCAGTTTACCACGGGGCTGAAGTTACTGAGGTCTGAGCAAAGCCAGGGGTCACAGGTGGAGTGCAGTAAAGGCAGAGACACCTCTGAGCTCAGGGCTGAGCTGTGAGGAATCCATTGCTCTAAACAAAGCTTAATGGGGTGATGGAAACCGGCCCCTGTTTCACTTCCAAGGAGAGATCCAGCCAGATACTCACTGCCCTAGGAGAGAACATCCTTCACTGGCTGCAGAGGCCTGAGCCAAAGACCATAATTGGAGCTACAGCAGGAATAATAAATGCCAATTAATTAGGTGGCATTTTCCCAAGCATCCAGTGCTGCCTGGCTGTGTTTGGAACAAATTTTCACTACAACTGAACTGGGTGAACACAGAACATGTGTGAACTATCCCATCAATTAATTCCTCTTGTCTCCTTCTTCCCTGGCTGCTGGAATTTCACACCCCAGACAAAACTGGTCCTGTGCTGGGATCAGGACAAAATTCCAGCTGATGGGGGAGCCCTGTTGTAGATGGTGCCACTGGAATAAAGGGGAATGACCCAGCAGCATTCCAGGAGTCAGCAATGCTTCCAGGAGGAATTTCAAGGGCAGCTCCAGCTCCTGGGAAGGTGTCTGCAAAGGGACAATCCAGCTTCCCACCAGCTCTGTGCCACACAGGCAGCAGAAATCGCTGGGGAGTGGCCAGAGATCAGCCCAGCCTCTGTGTGATCTCTCCTTCCAGCATAAAAACTGAAATCACTTAGCCCACCCCTGGGAATTCCACCTTGGGTGGAATGTGACAGCTCTTTGAGGATGCTGCTCCACGGGCTGAGACGGGGAGTGAAAGGAGCTCCTGCACACCCACGGGGAGCACAGACAGGAGCAGTGCCAGCCTGGGAACTCTCCTGCCCAGTGTGCACCTGAGGAGTGCCAGGGAGTGACCCCACCTTGTGTGACCATCCCCTGTGCCGGGGAGTGACCCTGTGTGACCATCCCCTGAGCCAGGGAGTGACCCTGTGTGACCATCCCCTGAGCCAGGGAGTGACCCCAGCCTGTGTGACCATCCCCTGAGCCAGGGAGTGACCCCAGCCTGTGTGACCATCCCCTGTGCCAGGGAGTGACCCCACCCTGTGTGACCATCCCCTGTGCCAGGGAGTGACCCTGTGTGACCATCCCCTGAGCCAGGGAGTGACCCTGTGTGACCATCCCCTGAGCCAGGGAGTGACCCCAGCCTGTGTGACCATCCCCTGAGCCAGGGAGTGACCCCAGCCTGTGTGACCATCCCCTGAGCCAGGGAGTGACCCTGTGTGACCATCCCCTGTGCCGGGGAGTGACCCTGTGTGACCATCCCCTGAGCCAGGGAGTGACCCCAGCCTGTGTGACCATCCCCTGTGCCAGGGAGTGACCCTGTGTGACCATCCCCTGAGCCAGGGAGTGACCCTGTGTGACCATCCCCTGTGCCAGGGAGTGACCCCAGCCTGTGTGACCATCCCCTGAGCCAGGGAGTGACCCTGTGTGACCATCCCCTGAGCCAGGGAGTGACCCTGTGTGACCATCCCCTGTGCCAGGGAGTGATCCCACCCTGTGTGACCATCCCCTGTGCCAGGGAGTGACCCTGTGTGACCATCCCCTGTGCCAGGGAGTGATCCCACCCTGTGTGACCATCCCCTGTGCCAGGGAGTGACCCTGTGTGACCATCCCCTGAGCCAGGGAGTGACCCTGTGTGACCATCCCCTGAGCCAGGGAGTGACTCCACCCTGTGTGACCATCCCCTGTGCCAGGGAGTGACCCCAGCCTGTGTGACCATCCCCTGTGCCAGGGAGTGACCCTGTGTGACCATCCCCTGAGCCAGGGAGTGACCCTGTGTGACCATCCCCTGTGCCAGGGAGTGACCCTGTGTGACCATCCCCTGTGCCAGGGACTGATCCCACCCTGTGTGACCATCCCCTGAGCCAGGGAGTGACCCCAGCCTGTGTGACCATCCCCTGAGCCAGGGAGTGACCCTGTGTGACCATCCCCTGAGCCAGGGAGTGACCCTGTGTGACCATCCCCTGAGCCAGGGAGTGACCCTGTGTGACCATCCCCTGAGCCAGGGAGTGACCCCAGCCTGTGTGACCATCCCCTGAGCCAGGGAGTGACCCTGTGTGACCATCCCCTGAGCCAGGGAGTGACCCTGTGTGACCATCCCCTGAGCCAGGGAGTGACCCTGTGTGACCATCCCCTGAGCCAGGGAGTGACCCCAGCCTGTGTGACCATCCCCTGAGCCAGGGAGTGACCCTGTGTGACCATCCCCTGTGCCAGGGAGTGACCCTGTGTGACCATCCCCTGTGCCAGGGAGTGACCCCAGCCTGTGTGACCATCCCCTGAGCCAGGGAGTGACCCCAGCCTGTGTGACCATCCCCTGAGCCAGGGAGTGACCCTGTGTGACCATCCCCTGAGCCAGGGACTGATCCCACCCTGTGTGACCATCCCCTGAGCCAGGGAGTGACCCCACCCTGTGTGACCATCCCCTGAGCCAAGGACCTGATTAGAGGCACTCAATCCACAGCTGTTCCCCTTCCCAGCAGTACAGAAGTGTTTGGTGTGAGAAGTCCTGCCCTAAATGCTGAGATCAGCCTGCTCAGCTCGATAACAGCAGCTCCATTAAAAATCTCTCTCAGGAACCAATTTTGCCTCTCTCCATCCCCTGTCATGAGCTCATCAGTAAACAGCTAAGCAGCAACTTGATTAAAAATGTGAAAAGAGATTTTTCTCCTCTAAAGATTTCATGCAGAGCTGTTTTAAGCTCCTTCCCACAACAGGTTTTCACAACTTGTTGGTTGAAATCACTCACACAGAATGCCGTCTATCCAAACACAAGCTGTGCTGCCCAGTCCAATTTCTGTTCCTCCCACTAACACATCCATTTATCTCAGCATTCCAGCATCTTTTCGATGATTTTAATACCTGGCAGAGATTTATGCAGAGGTGACTCATGGTCAAATATCAACAAGCAATTTAGAAGCAGCGTTTCCAAAGGGATCCTTGGAGGAGGCAGAGATCTCAGTACGAGGGTTTGCTTTCTACCCTCTCAACACAGAGCTTTCAAAAGAGAAAAAAAAGACAATTAGCAGATGCAGAACTGAAAGTGGAATGGCTCAAAAGCTGTTGGAAACACAGAGAGCTAATCCCTGTCTGTGTGTGCACAAACATCCCCCAAGGAGGGCACCTAAAGCTTTTATTTGGGGTTTTTTTCACTACTGCTGCCAAAGCCTCTTCACTCCCTTGCTGTTCTGACCGTGTATGACTAATGTACAGAGGTTTGGGAGCCTCCAGGACAGATCCCTGCAGCAAACACTGTCTCTCTGACCACAGAATTTAATGAAAACTCGCTGGAACAAAATATTTTTGAGACGAGAGTTCTAGGGGTTGCTGCTGCCCTGCTAATGATAAAAGAAATCATGTCCATATTGGGTTTTCTGTTCTCCTTTGAAATGTAATCCCGGGGCTGTGTGTAAAGGAGCAATTGTGTTTGAAAAAGAGAAATGGGAGTGTGTCAGAGCAAGCTTTGAGCAACTCTGGGCAAGGGCAGAGGAGATCTGAGCTGGAGTTCGTGGCAGGGCAAAGGATTGCCAGGGAGAGACAGAAGACAAAAGGTAAAGTGGAGAAAGAGGAAATGGAATAACAAGGAAGATGGAGGGATGGAAGCGGACAACAAAAGCAAATAAATATTACAGAGTTGTCTGCACTCATCTATGTACAAAATCTTTATTTACCTACCCACACTTTGTCTTTTCTGTCCCCATCTGTCTCAAGTGATCAAACCACTTCCCTGAATTCCTGCTTCTTCCTTTCTCCACCCTCCTCTTCCTAACCTTGCTCTTCCAGTGCCTCTCTGCTTCCAGTGAGAAGTTCCTCCCTTCCCCTCATCCACAAAGCACATTTAGAGCTCTCTGGACACAATGAAATTCCAGTTCCCTGGTACATAAATAATCCCTTTTTTCATGTAATCTCAGGATTATTCATTTCAAAGGGAGGGCAGCAAATGTATCAAGTTTTTATAAATGCTGGCATTTTAAAAATAAATGAATGGGGTGCAACAGGACTTTATTAAAATACAAAGAGATTAGCAAGTTCTCATTCCCTTCAATTATTAACAATGTACTTGTTCTCCAGAAAAGTACCCATGAAAATTTAAAACAGATGAAAATGGTTGTTCACTTAAAACTGCTCTGTTAATCTGTGAGAAATGTTTTATTCAAAGGCATTAAATGAATACTGCAAGGTTTGATATGAGATAATCCATCACTCATGTGGCACAAACACGGAGATCGATAAAGTGTTGTGTCAAGAGGAGAGGAGAACATGGCATCTTCGGAGGATTTCTGCACAGGAGGCTTGTTTCAATTCGTGGGATGGCCAAAATCAATATTAACTCAAAGATTTTACAAACTGGATGCCTTTTTGTTTTTCCATTTATAACTCTGCAGTCTCGGCTCACATTCCGAGGCTGAAAAGGGCTGAAAGGAGAAAACTCTCAAAAGCTTTGGTATAAATTGCCACCAAAACAGTTTTGGGTTTAGGGAGGACCAAATCACTACAAAAAGGGCCCCCAAGGAAATCTGGGGGTGAATTACAGTTGTCTTGTCTTTCTCCCCAAAATCAAGCTCAAATTAAGATTAAAACCTTTATCCTGGGTGTCCTTGGAAGGTACAAGGAGTTTGGGCAGGATTGTGCTTGAACCAAATTCAACTCCACCTTGAACAATTTCATTTTTATTGCTTTCATTGTATTTATTGCTTTTATTTTTATTGCATTTATTTATTGCTTTCATTGCACCAGAGCAGGCTCAAGAGAGAATCATCAGCATCAAGGCTCTCAGAGCACATGGATGTTCCTCAAACACCTCAAACAAACACAAAAGAAGTCCAAAACATGGAAAAGAGAGGGAATCCATAGGAAATCCATAGGAAAGGAAAGTGTTCCAGCTGAGCTGTGAGCACAAGGGGCTCTTGCACCCAGCCTGGTTATTTTTGACACGGTGCAGACCGAGTTTGTTTGAGCAGAGGAATTCCTGTAAAATTCCATTTCCTTCTGATGTAAATGCAGAATGCTCAGGAAAGATGTGCCAGGAACCAGAGTGAGCCCAGGGGCCAGGAGGGTGGAATCAGAATGGAATCAGAATGGAATCAGGGTGGAATGAGGGTGGAATCAGAGTGGAATCAGGGGGAAATCAGGGAGGAATCAGGGAGGAATCAGAGGGTGGAATCAGAGGGTGGAATGAGAGTGGAATCAGAATGGAATCAGAGTGGAATTATGGTGGAATCAGAGTGGAATTATGGTGGAATCAGAGTGGAATCAGAGGGTGGAATGAGAGTGGAATGAATGTGGAATCAGAGGGTGGAATCAGGGGGAATCAGGGAGAAATCAGAGGGTGGAATTAGAGTGGAATCAGAGTGGAATCAGAGGGTGGAATCAGAGTGGAATCAAGTTGGAATCAGAGGGATCCATCCCCTGGATCCTCTCCTCCCTCCTCCCCATGTTTCTGCCATTACTGAGCTTCCCAAGGTGAGACTGGGGAGGATGAAGGTTGCCGATCTCAGCACACAGATGAGTTTTATCTGCCCAGGATAAAGCTACTGAGCTGCTGATATCTGCTTATCTGGATTGCTAATGAGCAGGGCTGCAGCCAAGAGTGAATCCTAAGCAGGGCTGGGACTCTTTATCTTTGCCACCAAAGTGGGCACAGAGAGGTTAAAAATCCCCCAGAGCCACTGCCAGGGCTGCCCTCACTCTGAGCCCAGGAAAATAAGAATGAAACAGAGAGGAGACGACAGCTCTTTGTTTAAATAACAAGACAGAAATCAAATTAATATGCAAGAAAAGCCCATCTTTCTTTGTATCTCTCTGGAACTAATGATGGAGACAGCAACTGCTGTGTCAAACTGACTTGAAAGCTGAAGGAGCTGTGAAAGATGATAATCCAGCCTGTGATTCTGTGATAAAAATGGTTTTCTTCCTGGATTAATCTGATTATTGTGGAGGTTGGCTGGGTGAAACAGGGTTTTGCCAATCTGACCTCCCACCTCAGCTCATGGAATAATTCCTGGTGCACAATGGCTGGGATATGCTATGAGTGCAAAAGTTAGGGGATTACTTCCAGGAAAAAAAGCAAATTCTTTTCCAGTTTCTCTGATCCAGTTCAGAACTGTTCTGTGCAGAGGCTGTGAACTGTTTGTCCTCCCTCAAACCTGGGCAGAGCAGCAAGAGAGAGGAGAGAGGAGCTCAGAGTGCACAGAGCTTTCAAGTGTCTGCAGCAGCTTCTCTGGCTGATTAAAGAAGTGTTCACGTTAATCATATCTTGTGCTTAACGAACTAACACAAATTGCATCAAGCAGAGGGTCCTTTCTCTGAGATGCTTCCCCATGAGACAAAAAAGCAAGAAAAACAAAGCCAAAAGGGCAGTCTGAGGCATCCCCATCCTTCACTGCAGGACAGGACTGGGAAGGGTAAAATTCACAGTGTCTCAGAGTGAAATTCTTATTAGTGAGTGCCACAGCTTCTTCTAGGGGGAGGGACAGCATAGAGTGGGAAATCAGGGGGAAATATAGGTAAGGAAAAGGAAAATGTAACCAAAGAAGAGTGTAAGCAACATAAGAATGAGAATTTAATCAGCTTTTCTTCATGCACACAGAGAATCCTCGCTCTGGTGAGGGCTTGCCTTGTAAAGAAACATCTCCAGCCAACCAGTGAGTGCTGGTTTTTATCCTGACCTTTCATCATTCCTGCTATATTCATTGCCAGCCTATTCCTGGCTCTGTTCCCACCTCCTGGCAAGAATTTGGATAAATTTGTTCAATTTTCTCCATGCCTCAGCTTCTTTTCAGTAACATTTAACAAGCTGAAATCGCCAGGATGCCAGCAGGACTTCGAAATTCCTGGATGAAAGGGAGAGACTTGCTTCTGCTATAAAAGATGACCAAATTTGTGAATGAATAAACCTAGGGTCAGATAACATATTACAAATATACTTGTAAGAGATAATGGAGCATTTATTTATAGAGCCATCAGAAAGCCAGACTTGGTCTTCTTGTAAATGGAAGCAACAGTCCATTTCTTTGGGCTCTGGGCCAGTTCATACAAAGGCTGACACATTATTAAAGCCAGAATAGTTTTATTTTCCATTTCTCAAGGCTGCTTTTTTCATTACTGTTTGTTTCTGCTTCTCTATTTTTCCTTTTTTCTTTTATTTTTATTTGGCTTTGCGTTTTTTGTTTGTTTTGTTTTGTTGTTTGGGTTTGTTTTTTTTTTTTGCAGAGCTCTGATACAATTCTGCCATCTATTACTGTGTTCATCTGCCACCAAATCTGATCCTGATCAGAGAGAATTTCTTGTGCTTCTTGTCACCTTCACACAGGCTTTGCTGGTCGATTTTTGCCCTGGACACTGGTGGCAGAGCAGATTTTGACTGGAGCTTTTTTGTTTTCCTGCGGTGAGGAACCACCTGATCCCCTTTTAGATCCAGTTCAGTGAAATGTAAGGATCTGCAAGCTCTGCAATTTGAATTTCTGATCCCAGATGAAGGCTCAGTGTTCAGAGCAGCTACGAATCCCTTTCCTCCCAGCTTGCTGCTGTGGATCTGCCTAAAAGCCATTGCCTGAGGATATTCTGGCTCTCATGTTTGCCTCAGGATCAAAAGTATCCCGTGGGCAAGGCTTATCAATAAACACCAAGCTGCAGGGCTTGGTTTGCTCTCTCTTCATCAATTTTGTCTATTTTGCTGATGAAATTGCCTTGGTGAGCAGGAATAAACCAATCAGACAAACATGACACTTTGTCTCCCGTATCTCCCCTGCCTGGGGAGATGTGAGGGTTGGCAGGATTTTGCTGTTTGGCTCTCTGGAAGCAGCTGGAATGTTCTTGTCCTTGCAGACCATCAGCTGTGTTTGGCTCTCCCTCATGGTGGGTGTAGGACAGACCCTCTGTGTCACTTTGGTGACATCAGTGACAGGAAAATGAGTAAATCTCTGAATTTTAGGGTGCAAAAGCTGCCATGGAGGACCCTTCCCAACTGAAGAGCAAAGCATCGACCTCAGAGTTGAGATATCTCAATGGCCAAGGAAAAGTGGGCGAGGGAAGGAACATTTCCTCAGCTGCAGTGTGGAGCTGGAAGGGCTTCAAAGAACCTCCCAAAGCTCCTGAATCCTCATAGATGGCAATGGAGCAGCAACTCACAAGCAACTTTGTTCCTGAGGCTTTCACAGTTTTGCTGAAATCCTCATAATTTTTCCAGGCACTTCTGCTGCAGTGCAGGGATTCCAGCTTGGTCACCAGCTGAAAAACAGCCTGGTGGCAGCACACTGTGGGCTCTTTGTTTGCTTCAGGGAGGATTTTTTCCTCGTTATATTCTTATCAAAAAAGAATTATGCTGAGCAATATTCCCAGATTTAGGGAATCTCTCTGCCAATTCAGCTCAGCCTAAGCCAATCCAATCTACCCATCCATATGCAAAGATATTCAGGAGCCCACTGGAGAGCTGGAAAGTGAGTAAAGTAATAATTTTCTGACCTGCAAAGATGTTGCTGTGAACAAGGTTAACTGAAGGAATTCATCTTCTTTGAGTAATGTTTTCCTCATGGGGTTTTCAAGGCTGAGGACTGAGCTGCCTGGACACTGCATCATTTGTATCATGGCACTTCTTCATTTTTCCTTTCACTCTTGGCACTCCCCTCTTTTCCCTCCCTCTCTTTTAATTTTCAGCTTTTTTTGGTAAATGCTCCTGATTTATTCACCTCTCTCCCCGCCCTCCTTTCCATTTAACTCTCCACAGGAGGAAGAAATTTGAAGTCACGGAGCTGCTTCCACCCTGGACAGGTTATGCAGCCAAAATTGGTGATTTGGAAGAGCTGAGATGCTCAGAGGCCACAGAGGTGCTCAGACAGATCTGAGAGCTGCCATTTCCTGCTCACTCCCTGCTCCACACACCTCCACCTGCAATTGGAATTCTGATTTCAGCTCCTTTTTTCACTTTTGGGTGCACACAGAACTGTGTTTGATGCTAGAAGATAGGAAATGCCCAAATTTCCTGGCACTTCAGACATCATAAGGCTTAATTTTCCTCGAAATATTCCTCCTTAATTTTCCTTGAAATAAGCAAAACTGATAAATGCCAGAGATTTCCATAGGAACAGGGGCTCTCCCAAGTGGAACCTGATGTGTGAATTCCATGCAGGGACTGCACTGGCAGCTCACTTCTCATCCTGGACAGAAACACTCACGAGCCCCCAGTGCTTTCACTGCTCTCTTATGTGCACACAAGGTTTTAAGAAGGACTGCAAAGAAACCAAAGCTGAAACAAAAGGAGAGTGGATCACACATCAAACTATTTGTCCTGAACTCTGGGCTGATTAGAAATTTGAATATTTAAACCCTTCCAGGTTCATTACTCCTCAGCCAGAAGAGATTCAGTGCTGAGGGATGCAAGGAATTGCAGGATTGCCAAGACCATTTTCTATTCTGTGACATAAGGACTGGGAATATTGGCTGGCTGACTGCTCCAAGAGCATTCTGTTGAGATATCTAATAGCAGACTGAGTTTAAAAAAATAAATTACCAAGAGTTTTGCAAGAAGAGTAACTTTTTTAAGCAGCTTGCCTCGAATTTCTCAACAACAGCAACAAAAAAAATAAGCTGCCATTTGCCAAGCTTTGCTGGGGACCTTTGCTGAGTTTCCCTCAGCTTTTCCCTCTGTAAATGACTTTTCTGTCAGCCTTGGCAATGTTCCCATGCTCTGTTATCTGAAGAAGATTTAGCAGCTCAACATCACCTGGGCTGAAACCCAATCCCAGCCTCACAATTCCCTCCATCCTCTGGATCACCCAAACTCAGCTTAAATCTCCAGCACTGTGCTAATCCACTTTGGGTGTTTTTTAGACAACAGGGAGTTAAGAGAGAGCTGAAATTCCAGATTCACTGCTTGGGATAATTCCTGGGGATTGCAGAGCAGTAACCCAGGGATGAACCCAGCCCAGGAGCCAGATGATGCCAAGGGCTGTAAATCCCCCTCCCTCTGGCTCCACAATATTTATTGTCTGGGCCAGTGAAGCAAGGAGCAGTGTCACATGTCCCTGGAAGCCTTCTGTCTGATGGCCTGCTTGACTGGGATGGGAACTCAAATATCAGCGGCTTTTATCTAAAAAAGGGGAGGGAAAGCTCCATTTGCAGGACAGAAGGAGTAATATTGAAATGATCCATCACAGCTGATGTGCCCAGATGGCTCTGGGAAGGATTGGGACAGGGGATGGATTGGCCAGTTCACCACATTTGAAGAAAAACAGCTGAGAAGTAAACCCTGGTGCTATTGGGCCCCAGTTCCTGAGCAGGAGATGCTGCTTTGGGAAGCAAAGCAGTAAAACAAAAATTACAGTTGAGGGCAGAACAAAAGATTTCCTTATCTTATTTTAACCCCAGCACAACTCTGATGAAGAAGACCAAGACCAAGCAGAGAGATGGACAAAGAAAGAGTTAATCTGCAGTGCCTGAACTGACCTCAGCAGAGGGCAAGCACTGGCCATGCACCCTGGTTAAATTTTGCCACATTCCCATTTTCTTGAAGTGAATCTAGAGAGCCAAAAAAAAACCCACTCTGGAAAAAAGGCTGCCATGGAACCCTGGCAAAATTGTCATTACTTGTCATGCTTTATGGGCTTTTTAAGTAATTTCCTGCTCAGACTCTAGTATTAAATAAAATTATCCTAAGCACCACCGCAAGGTCACTCTATATATTTAATTCTTCCCATTAAAATTCCTCATCTGCCACATCTGTTGATTGGTTTGTCTGTTCAATTAGCTGCTGTGGCTGTATGAGCTGGGATTCTGTGTGACAAATTAGCATATCCATGATGCCAACCTCGGCTTTAGGACACCCATCACACACAAATGTTAGGTGACAGACCCCATAATTACACGGCAATTGCTCTCTCCCTGCTCCCAGGTTCCTGCTGTCTCCAGCTGTGTCGAAGGAATGCCTCCAAATTGATTTCAGGTTCAGATCTGCTGGGCCTGGAGCAGGCACAGAGCATCCCCAGCTCCAGATTCCACTGAGGTTCAGTCCCAGGTCAGGAGCTGGGCACTCTGGAGCACGGCTAGCAGCTCCCACCTCTTCCTGCTGGGATACAGATACAAACACAGGAGAAAACCAGCAGGAAATCACTGAATTATCAGACCAGCAGATAAGTTTGGATGCTGGCTGATAACCTGAGGCACAACATCGATAAGGTGACAGTAAACTCAGGAAGGAGCTCCTGAGGGAGCAGTGAGCCGAGTTCCAGGGCTCTGCAGCTGTGGGATGTGGCGATAACATCTGGAATTTGTGACCTCTCAGAAGGAGATGCTCCAGGTGAAACTGGGAATTGTTCATCTCTGTGTTATTGTCATCATTTATCCAGCAAGGGAAAAGGAATTATTTCTGTGAGGGAGGCCCACCACGGCGTTCCCTTCTGGTTTGGGATCACACACAAATCGTAGCTGGTGAGATTCAGGTGAGATCTGCTCCAGGAACTGGGCCTCACCTCTGCATTTCCCCTTAAAAACCAGGACAAAGCTTATCCTGGCCATGTGGGTGAGGATCCTTTATTCAGTGAAATAATTTAGGACTAAACCTTTCTCCCTCAGCCCAGAGCTGCACAGACTCAGGTTATTATTTCAGCACTCGGGGACAGAACCTCTGGAGCTGGGGCTGGATGCTGATGCTGATGCAGCTCCCTGTGTGCCCTGCCTGCAAACCCAGCTGCTCTGAGGTGTTTCCCTGCCCTCTGTTCCTGCTCATCCCCGCCTGGCTGCTCCCAGAGCCTTTACACAGGGCAGAAAGGGAGATTTGCAAATCTGCCGTGTTTTGGGAGCTGGCTGTGCTCCCCAGAGCAGAGGGGAGCTGTGAGTGAGTGTGTGTGAGTGTGTTTGTGTGTGCAGATCGCTCCCCTCGCTGGCTCAGCTTCCCCAGCACGCAGCCAAGGATTATTCCAGCAGAATTACAAGAGCTGAGGCTCTGCAGAGAAAACAATTTCACACAAGACTGCCCCGGCTGAGGATGGGGAGCAGGGACACAAAGGCAGGGTCTTTGCCTTGCCAGGGTGAGCCAGGAGCCAATTAGGGTAAAACAGCAGCCAGGGTGATTATTTTTGTAAGGGAAAGAAATCCATGGAAGAGTGAGGTGATTTGATTCCACAGAACTTTCCTTGCCTGTTTAATTACCATTGTAGCCCCATCCAGGCCCTTCCTGGGCACTTTAAGGTTGGTTTTCAGAGGTCCCACACAAAGTTTATTCTGCTGAGATGATGGAGGATGGGATGAGATCCCTGTGGAAGCAGGAACTGGGAACCTGTGCACTGTGGACAGAAGACACATTCCCTGTGCTCAGGGATCCTGGTGACAGCAGGGGTGGGTTCTGCTGTGGTTTTGTGGAACTGAGACCAGCAGTAACACAAACAGCTGGACAAGAAGTGCCAAATAAGAGGAAATCCAATCCTAATGAAATAAGGATTTCCAAATGAAATATCTTGTTTTTACTGTGAACATGGGACTGCTCAAAGCACAAGCTTGGAAAAGACTGATAAATGTGTTTTGGGTGGATTTCCCTCTCAAGCCATGCAAGATGGGTGCTGTTTAAAACATGTTAACCCTTTCTTTTGGCCTAAGATGGTTTAGAGGGATAAAGAGAGAAGCCCAGGGCTCCATCCAAAAGCTCTGAGCTGTCTCTCATTTCTGCTTTGCAAATACCAGCAGCTGCTCAGCTTCAGGCTTCTTCCATTCTCCAGGAAGTTCCCAAAGCAGAACTCAAATCCCAGCACAAGATCCAGTGGCACAAGGAGCAGGTGGCATCAGCCTGGGCAGGGTCAGGCTCAGAGCGATGCTGGGTGGTGCTGCAGATGGCAAAAGGTGTTTCACAGGTCTCAGCCTCCTCAAACCTGACAAGGAGCAGCTGCCTGTGCAGCCTCAGCCTGCTCTCTGCACCAGTTCATGCACACAACTCGAGATTAAACTCTCACCACCCACAAAAAGGCTTAAAGAAATCTCAAGTGAATAAATTCCCTCAGTTCTGGAAGGGGAACATTAGGAACAATTCAAGGGAAATCAATGAAGTGTGGAACACACAAAATAAATCAGCATTTCTGTGGGTTTTTTCCCTTTCTTCCTTCCTTCCTCTTATGAAGTGAAACACTTTTGGAGCACCTCTCTTCCCTGGGGTTCCCAGTGCTTCCCACTGCAATGAAGTGCAGCTGGAACACATTTGTTGAGTCCTTGTGTACAAAGCACAAATTAAAGCTTTGAGATGGAAAACCACAAGACAACCCATGACCTACAACACCAGACAGAGCTCAGCAAATGGAAAATGCGCTGGGGCCTGTGGGAAATCTCTTTTATTCCAGCATTCCTTGTCCTGCTCCCTGCCCAGGGTGACTCTGCTCCCATATCCAGCAGCCCAGGGGGCACAGAGCTATTTTATATCCTGGATATATAGGATATATTTTATATCCTGGAGAAAACTCAGCTCTTTCCTCACTTCTGCCCAGCTCTGCTGGGCTAAACCTTCCTCGGGTTTTCAGTCTGGAAGAGGAGGATAACAATCCTGGCCCTTGCAGAGGGATGTGCATCCCAAAGCTTGATCTGGGTGCTGTAATACAAAGATTGGCACCCAAACCCAGGCATTCTGCTTCCCCCAGCCTCCCTTGATGCCAGGCTCTCTCAGCTCCTGCAGCTTCTCCCTTGCCAGCCAGAGCCTCTGACAACAAAAATAAAACATTTTGGTTGTTTCTCCCCCTGCTCTCCCCTCCCACCAGCCTTCCCTGCCCTGCAGGAGGGGAGGATCAGCACCTGGACCGTGCATTCCCAGCTCTCTGCAGCGCAGGGAAGGCTGAGATGAGGCTCTGGCACCGTGGCTGGTGTTGGTGATTGATGGGGGCTGCGCTGGGCACCGGGGGAAGATTGCTTTCTGGGGCTGATGGATAAAGTCTCTCATGCAGCATGAAACAGCTGGCCAGGAGAATAATGGGCCCTCTGATTCCTTCCAGCAGCGAATATTTAGTAAGAAAAGCTTGCAGAGTGTTGTCCCTGATTAATTTGTAATTATAGAAGCTTGATTTTAGGTGTGAATGCCGTAAAGTCTTGGTTAAGGAAGGATGCCTGGGCAGTTAATTAAAGCAAAGGTGCCTTTATGGGATGTCACAGAGGCATTCCCTGCTGCTGTGGGGATGAGCTGGGCTCAGGCAGCCTCAGCAAAGGGAACACCCAGCCTAAGACCCCGTTCAAGGAGCTCCCATTCCCCGGCTGCACAGCGGAATTAGCGACTGGATGGGAGGCAGGTGATGCTGGGATTGAGGCTTCAGCGTGTTTTCATGTATATTTCATAAGCCTGTTTGCTTTTTGATGTTCAGAGCTCTTTGATTATTCTTTTTAATCCTTTTCCTAGACGTTCTTCAGTGTCAGCTGCGGCTCTGGGATTTGTGGGGCAGGTGAGCTGTGCTTGCCCAGCCCCTCACCGAGCAGGGGACATCAGGTCCAGGCGTGGTTTAAATCGGTGACAGCAGCACCTGAGGGGCTTTGATCTGTCACTAGAGCCCCTGCAAGTGTGGGAGAGACTGGGAAATTCATGGAGCTGAGGATTGTAAAGCATCATGGAGGAAAACTTAAAATATTTGTTTCAAATATACCTTCATGAGCTAAAATCCTGCAGACAGATGTGAACCATGCAATCAGCGTTCCCTGCACAGTGCTACAAGGGATTGCCCACCCAATAGTGACACCTAAAAGGGCTTTGAATGCTCTGCTAGCACCCATTGTGAACCCAGACGTGAACCTGGCAATTAGACATGGAAACAGAATTTCCATGCTGCCCCCGGCCAGGGTGAACTGCGAGCAAACAACTCTGCAGCTCTATTTCACTCAGCATCAGAGCTGCCAAAGCAGGAGGAATTACCAAAATCAACAAGAAACTAATCTCTTTAATCCTGGAATTTTTTATTTTTCTTTAATAAGTTTAAATAATTGATAGACTGTCAGGAGTGGCCTGAATCCACGGAGGGGAGATTAATATTAAATGAGAATGTTTCTCCCTCTCTGTGAGGGGAAAGGGTGGAGAAGTCACAAAACAAGTCTAAAACAAGTGGTCTAAGGTGGGTGGAGGGCTGGTGGAATTGTTCTGGAGGTTCTTCATCCCAGAATTCAGGCACAGCCCGAGCAGGGGTGCAGTGAGCAGGGAAAGGGTTTCCTGGCTCTGCCAACTTTGTTCTTACGGGAGAAAAGAACCAGGAAATTCTGGGAACAAAAGGAAAGAGTGGTAAAAACTCTCTGAAAATCTATATTAATGGTCTCTCTGTGCAACCTGGGCTTTATGGGCTCTTGGCAGTGTCCCCTGTGCCCACTCTCCTGCAATGCTCTGCTTCCTGAGGACAAATTTTTGCTTTTCTGCTGTGCTCAGCCTCTTCCATGTGTGGGGCTGAGCAGTGAAATGCTCCAGCTGGAATCCCTGTGCTGCAGAGCTGGTGCTGGTGGCTCTCCCATGGCTCAACCATCATCTCTGGGATGGTTTTATCCCAGCTGAGCCCTCCCCAGGAGCCTCCCTGGAGCCAGGCAGGTCCCAGGGCACAAACCTTGCCTGGGGCAGTGCGTGCATTTGATGGAAAATGGCACTGCCATGATGCCTTTTGGGGCTACCTAAAAACAGAGGCCAGACAAAATTCAGAGAATAAAAAGCAGTTCTATTTATTGAAGGGCTTCAGGTACATTTAGGGCAGACAAAGCCCCCACAGGTCACGGTTTTGAGACTTTTACAAGTTTGGTCCATTTGCACATTGGGGGTTCATCTCCCAATTCCAGCTGCAGGGAATGAAGGAATTTCCCCCAAGTTTGCTGCCCCCAACTCCCTTTTGTTTCCATCTCTGGGGCCCTGAGGCAGTGAGGTGTCCTTGATTGCCAGGCCTGGAGAGGAATTGTTGTGTGTGCCCAAAGTGGGGAAGCAGCAGCTCCCAGTGTGTGTGGAGTTTGGAGTCACACACTGAGGAATGGCAGGAGTACAGATGTGTGAGAAACAGAAAAGCTGAAATCCTGAGGCATCATCCAGGGGAAGGAGGAGGCACAGCCACAGCCAAAGCTGCTCTAACACTTCATTTTCTCACTTGTGCTAATCCCAGTTAGGGCAGGCATTTTTGTCCATACCTACAAAGGAATTTGGAGGCTCAAACGCTGCTCTGGGTCCGAAGCCTTTTCCCTGCAGCGTTCTCCCTGCTGAGCAGGTCACAGCTCCTATCAGAGCTGCCACGTTGCTCCCTCTCTTATCAGTCTCTGTCCTCACAGAGGGGCCTGTCACAGGAGGATCTGGAGCCTCTCATGTCACTTAAAAGCCAGCAGCTCTGTCTTTGTCTCAGCCTTATCTCCCATCCCGAAGAGGGCTCATTATCTCCAGCATGCCCATAAAAATAACTGCTGGGCCATTGCTCAGGGAAAAAACAGCCTCGGTGACAGGTAGCAATGCCAGGTCACAAAACTCAGCAGAAATAAAGAGAAAAGGAGCATATTTCACTGCAGAATCCCGGGCTGACATCAGGAGAAGTGCTGGAACGGTGCCTCAGAGCTTTGTGCCAAAGGGAGTGGGGCTGAAGGAGGATAATGCTTCCCTCAGTATTTAATATAAATAGGCAGAGTTTTATTAACCTGCCCCCCGAGGTACCCAACAAGGATCATCTCAGAGGAGAGAAACAATAAGGAAATGAATAACAACTGACTGTATTACACATGCAGGGTGGTGATCGATAGCACTCTGCACTAAAATTGCAGTTGGCATCCAAACACATCTCAAAAGGGAAAAAAAAAACAACCCAGCAGTAAGAACTCATTCATCAACCACCTCATCTTTAGAGGCACTTCAGCATTATTAAATGTTTTATTCAGCTGGGGGACTCTTTGGGCCACAGGGAGAAGACAACAGTGGCCCAAAGACTCAGCTCTCAGGTACAGAGCTTCAAAGCCAGCCCAGGGCTCTGTGCTCAGTGTCCCAGGGATTCATTAATGCCTCAGGGAGGGTCACTCTGTCCACTCCATTTAACAAAACTCCAGTCTGAGATTCCCAGATCCAGCCCAGGGTTGTGCTTCTGCAGTGCTGGTCTTTTGAAGAACGAAAAATGAATCAGATATCACAACAAACCCCGTGTTAGTTCTAATGGCTGTGACTAATCACTCTGCGGTGTCCCTCAAAATGAGATTTTCTTGGGTTGGGAGGAAATGCTGCCTTTAAACCCAAGGAAGGCACCGAGGGCAAGGAGAGAGAGCAATTCCTGATCATTGACACATTGAGGGGCTCCTTTTCTGCCCCCTTCTTTTCTGAAACACTGCAGAAAAATGGGAAATGTGTAAGGAACAGGACACAAGTTCACTGCAGAGAATGTTTCAGCCAGGGGCTGATTCCAGGCCATGTGGTTTTGTGGGATACCTTAACGCCTGTGCTGCAGACACATCCTCCACCCAAACCTCTCTCCTATTCACTGACAGTGCACACTTCAGGCTGGAGATCAGCTGAAGTGCTGAAATAGCTCTTGTGGGACAGATTTTGGGCTGCAGAGTTTCCAGTGCTTACAGATGTACTGTCTCTGGCAATATTTGGTGCTTTTTCTAAAAAGCCTTTGTTCCCAGAGTCATTAGATCACCTGGGAAGTTCAGCTTTCAGGCAGCAGAGCTTGCAGACACAACCTCCAGAGATTTAAAGCTCTGCAGGAAAACACTGAAACCACGGCTGCCTGTTCATCACCTCCTTTTTTTTTTTTTTGTTAATTTTAGTATGAATGTGATCAGATGAAAAGCCTGACTGCTGATTTTTCAACACTTCAGGTTCATAGATGCAAAGCCCTTCTCACATTTTGCCACGTGCTCCTTAAACACATCCATTAATTGCAGCCCATGAAGATCAGGATTTGGGCTTTGAAACAACCTCCTGATTTCCACCCAAAAACAGAGCCTGGCTGTCCTGAAGCCACACACACTAAAAATTCTGCCTCTCTGATGGGAGAATAATTGCCTGCTCTCTCAGTACTAATATCTTTTTGGTTTCTGGTTGGCTGCATTTGCATCTGGCTTTGCAGGCTGCCGTGCCCGCAGCGCCCTTATCGGATTTGCTCGGTCTCACGACTTTACTGCGTTTGTTAGACCCAGTTCTAAATAACCAAAATAAGCCCCAGGAAGGCTTAGCTTGCTGGAGCACAGACAGGAGCATGGGGGAGATGCAGGCAGCCCAGGTGTGATGTGAAGAACCTGGAACACACTCCAGGCTGGGAGATGAATCCCTGGGAGTGTTGGAGCTGCTCTTCCCTTCCTTCAGACCAGCGACAGAGCCTTGAGCACAGCCAAAGCCCACGGCACAAACACTATAAATAACAGTAATGGGGCCACTGCTGGTGACATCAGAGCAGAAATTAGTGAGGCTGGCAACGGCAAAGCTGCAGCAAACTGAAATATTTTCACCCCAGTGCTTTCTGGAAAAGGTCTTTTATCTCAGAGGCTGAGTCAGAGGCGAGGAAGGGGGCAGGTGCCTCGCCCCCACTCTGCCTGCTCCTGTGGGGCTCACAGGAGGGATTTCGGGAGCCATTCCTGACCCCCCACCTCCCAGTTTCCATTCTGTGACGAGGCAGGGATTCAGACAGCACAGAAAAGTGCTTTCTGTGGGTATTTTTCACCCGGCTGAGTCACACTGTGGGGTGTGCGGGGAGGAAGCCGTGCCAGGCTTTAATAAATGCAGTGTCATGACACTCCCTAAATGACATCTCCTCGATTTAGCAGCACTGCAGTGCTGCCCCCAGAGCCCCATTCCCCACAGCATCCCCTGGGAAGAGGCCTCGTTGTCGCTGCTCCCAGATCAGGATGCCCCATCCCACATCTGGTGTCAAGCAGAGCTGGGACAGCCTGCTCAGGGCTTCTCCTTCTCAGCAAACACCTCCAGCACACTTCTAGCAGAAGGGTTTTACTGCCAAGGCGCCGTTCTGTTGGGATTAAAGCTGCTCCCAGCCTTTGGATGGGTCCTCCTGGGTGATGCAGCCTGTGTAATGAAACAGTCTGTTAATTTTACAGCTTGAGTGTGAGTATGAATTGTGTAAGAAAGCTCTTGGAAGCAAACCAGGGCTCACTGAAGTGGCCACGAGTGCCTTCAGCACAGTCTTGAAATAGCCAGGGAGCCAAGAACATGCAGATGGAGCAGGGAATGCTGCAGAAGAGAGAACACTTCAGCGCTGCCACGGGGCCACAGGGACAAAGTGGCTTCATCTGGGTAGGCTGAAGTGGCCAGGAGCTGAGGACCGCAGCACCTGAGCTGGCAGCTCATTTCCCAGGGGCTCAGGCAGGTCCTGCTGACAGCTCTGGGGGCTGTGCTGCTGCAGCTCTGCTGGTTTTCGGTGCCCCAGCTCTGCAGCACAAAGATAGCTCGAGTACATCCAGATGTGCCGCAGACAGCCCCAGCTGCAGCATCAGCACGGCTTTTAATAGCCCTGGGAGGAAGTGCTGACATGGAACTCGCTCAGTCAGCTGAGCCCCTCGAGGTGAGGGGAGCTGGCATCTCCTGAGCCTGCTGCTGGTTCCTGTCAGGCTCCCAGGACGGGCCAAGAGCTGGTTTTTAGTCAGCCCCACGCTGCTCGGACACTGGCACTGGCAGTCCTGATTTCCAGCCCTTCCAAAAGGGATGGAGGGGCAGGCCCAAGGAGATGGAAAAAGCCCTGTGCTCCCCAGGCAAAATTCTTCTGTGATGCCTTCAAAAGAAGCAGGAAAAAGTGGGAATCCCTGTTTTAACAACCCAAAGGATCCCAAGGCGCTCGTGAAAATAAACGACAAAGGGATAATCGGTGACCTGACCATTAACTGGATCCTTGCTCTGGAAGGTTTTCATTGCTTGCAGAGACAGCCTGAAACCAAATCCAAAATCCAAAACCTCTCCTCCCTTGGGCAAGCTGGCACTGTTGGTGTTGCTTGTCCCTGGCTGTGCTGCAGCTCAGGTTGCCTGGGCACCCCTGGGCAGAGCAGGAGGGAGGGAGGGAGGGCTGTGACCTTTCCTCAGCAGCTCACAGCAGCTCTGGAGATGTTTGCTGGAGTCCCTGACGAGACAGAGCTGCCCTTTCCTGCTGGCTGGAGCAGCTCTGTCTGCACTAAAAGGGTTTCCTGCTCTGTTCCCAGGCAGAGGGGACAGCGTGGAGAGCATCAGCATGGCTGGGCTGGCAAAAGAAACCAAAGATTTGATACCTCAAGGAGATGGCAGGGAGGAAGAGCTGAGAGGTTCATGTAGAAATTAGGAAATGCCAATTAAAAGCTATCAACTTGCCATTTGTGCTTTTAATATCCTGCCTGGTATGTCTGTTTTGATGCTTATCCTATGACAGGGAGTTTGGGAGTGCCCAGCCCACCTGGATAAACCTGATCCCTGTCTTGGAGAGCCTCTCATCCCAGAAAACTGCGTGGGTGATGCTGGAAAAGGAGGGAGGCTCAGGAAAGGAAGGATTTTCCCTCAGGTCAGAAATAAAACCTTTCTGCCTGTTCCCATGGTCACCACTGCCTTCATTCTGCTCTGGGCATCAAGAACAAGAAAAAATTATTCTGCTTCCAGATGGATTTTAACTTTTTGGAAGTTTAAAGCAGAGACAGAAGAGACAGACAAATCCTCATTTCCAGGCACCTTCAGACACAGATTTGGATCCAGATTTTCCCTTCCCAATTCACATGGGCCTCTCTGCATTTCTCAGGTTGAGTTCTACAACAAGTCCCAGCTCATCAGCTGATTTTACTTTTTTTTTTTTACTTTTTAATCACCAGACTTATTTTACTTTTTTCCCCCCAGTTTTTTCTGCCTGCTGCTGTCCCTAGTGCTGGATTAATGGATGCAAAGCTTTGTGGCCAGTTTCTGTAAATGGCTGGCAGCAAACAACACTCACAATACACTTTGTTGCAATGAAATGCAGCTTGTAGTGAAACCTATAATAGTTCAAATATAAATTAATTATAATCCCTTCTGCTGTAGCGAGCCTTCATGTATAATTAACATTTATTGTGGGGGGGGGAGAAAAAGGGAAGGAGAAATCCCTATCTGAGCGTTTCAGTAATAATTTCCACATCCCTAGTGTCTCTCACAGGAAGGAATATCATGGTTTACCTGTCCCTCCCATGCAGGGCAAAGCACAGCTGCTTCCAGCTGGAGCCAAAAGATGCTGCTGCAGCATGAAGGAAACGCGAGCAGCACGCTGTGCTCTGGGCTCAGGAATTATGGACACCAGCTCCCTGCCAGGTTTGGGGGAGAAGAGTGGTGAGAAGAGGCAGATTTGAGAGTATCAGTAAACACAGCACTGATTAAAGGTGTTAAACTCAGGTAGGAGTGTCCAGAGCCACACTGGGGCATCCATGGGGCTTTTAAGTCTAAATTTGCCTCTGTTCCATGGTGTTTTAAAATCCAAATTTGCCTCCTTCCCATGGGGATTTAAAGTCCAAATTTTCCTCTGTCCCTTGGGGCTTTAAAGTCCAAATCTCCCTCCTTCCCATGGGGATTTAAAGTCCAAATTTGCCTCCTTCCTATGGGGCTTTAAAATCCAAATTTGATTGTATCTCATGGGGTTTTAAAGTCTAAATTTGCCTCTGTTCCATGGGGCTTTAAAATCCAGATTTGCCTCTGCTCCATGGGATTTTATAGTCCAAATTTGCCTCTATCCCTTGGGGCTTTAAAGTCCAAATTTTCCTCTATCCCATGGGGCTTTAAAATCCAAATTTGATTATATCTCCTGGGGTTTTAAAGTCTAAATTTGCCTCTGTTCCATGGGGCTTTAAAATCCAAATTTGCCTCTGTTCCATGGGGCTTTAAAGTCCAAATTTACCTCTGTCCCATGGGTTTTGAATCCCAAACTCGCCTCTCTCCCACGGGCACAATCCAGTTCGTTTTCCCAGCATGGAGCTGCTCTCCAGCACCCTTGAACACAACATTTCCACTGGAGCTGAGCTCTCCCAAAGTGGCAAAACTCAGTGTTCAAGCTCTGCAATAACAGCACTGTGCTCCCTGCAGCCTGGATCAGAATTCCAGCAGAACTCTGGCTGCTCAAGGACTCCCCAGCCCGGCTGTGAGCAGCTCTTGTGAGAGCTCTCACAAATTGTGTGAGAGCAGCACACAAATGTTGATGGCTCCGTGGCTGAATTAGTTCAGGGCAGGGGTCAGCACAAACACCAGGAAGCTCAGGCTGGTAAATGAAAATTTGGAGGCTCCTTCCCCCTTTCTAACAAAGCCTCCTGCTCCCAGTCTCTAATGAGAGTCAATTGCTGCTGATAAATTTTACATAATAGCTTTTTGCTTGTTCTGCAAATTAAGCAGAAAAATTGCCTATTAGAGGGAAAACTGGGGCGATCCTTGAAACTTAGTGTAACCTATTTAGCTGCTCAGGTCAGAATCCAAGGCCTCCTGATTAATTTTCTGCAGGGAGCAGCAGTTTGCAGGGCTGAAGCAATGCCTGGCTCATTCCAGGACCACATCAAAGCTGCCTGGGACCAGAGGGGTTGGATTAATCCCTGTGCTGCTGCTCAGGTGTCCTCTCCTCCCTTCTCACCCTTCTCCTGATGGCTCAAGGCTCACCCACGCACGATGAGTTTATTTAAAGATGGGGAATGCCAGGATTGATTCTCAGAACCCTTTTTTTTTTTCAATGCCAGGACCTGTCAGAGCAGCTCTGGCTTTTCAGAGCCTTCCCGACCCGGTGCTGCCCTTGCAGCAGTCACAGGGTGACTGAGGCAGGAGAAATGAACCCCTGGAAAGCACCTCAGCTGGCAGAACTCATCATCTGGGGGATGTGAGCACCACCTCCTGACTCCTCTCAATCTGGGGAAACTTTTATTTTGGCTGCAGATGTGAAGGGCTTCAGGCTCAGCCCCAGATATTCAGGCCTTGTTAAAGAGTCACTCCAAAGCTCCCTTATACATGCACTTGTTTATTCACTCTCCAAGTTACACATTTGGCCCTGAGTCCTTCCTTTCCCCCAGCTGGCTCCTTTTTCTTCTCCTAGCCAGTGTTTAAGAGGCTGTGAAACACCAGCATGGAATGAGGTGAGCTTTAAGGCCCCTTCCAACCCAAACCAGTCTGGGATTCGGGGATTCCTCCACCAGTTCCACCAAAAAATTGAGCTTTGACTGCGCTAAACATGAGCACACCTTGTCCCAGTGCATTGCTCTGTTTGTATCCATCCTGCTGCCTTCTCCACCTCATCCACAGGAATCCATCCATGGGAATCCATCCACGGGAATCCATCAATGGGAATCCATCAATGGGAATCCATCCACAGGAATCCATCAATGGGAATCCATCCACAGGAATCCATCAATGGGAATCCATCCACAGGAATCCATCCATGGGAATCCATCCATGGGAATCCATCCATGGGAATCCATCAATGGGAATCCATCCATGGGAATCCATCCACGGGAATCCATCCACGGGAATCCATCAATGGGAATCCATCCACAGGAATCCATCAATGGGAATCCATCCACGGGAATCCATCAATGGGAATCCATCCATGGGAATCCATCCATGGGAATCCATCCATGGGAATAACCAAGCACAGCGATGCAGCTGAACTGGAAGCAGCTGATGTCAAAACCTCGCTGACCACAGGCCTGGACAGCTCATTTAGCTGCCTCAGACACAGCTCCCTGGAGGTTTATTACCTGCAAGGGATCCTCACTTAAACCTGGGGTGTGTTTTTTTTCCCTCTCTCTGAGTGCTGCTGGAAACAATTCCGAATGTCTCAGCTAATCAATGGTGTCTCGCAGCCAATCTCATGCTCCTGACACGTGGGAGCTTTTTGCTTATCCCTCTCCAGCTGAGGAAGAATTACCCAGAAATTTCCTCCATTCACTGTGAAAAAGAAAAAAAATAATAATAATAATAATAAAGGAGGAGAAGGAGGGGGAAAAAAAATCAAGAAAAAAACCCCAAAAAACAAGGAAAAAAAAATACCAGCAAAGGTCACCAGATCTAACCTTGGTCTGCTTCAAAAGCTACTTGTACTTTAGCATCCAGAAAGCACAAAAATAAGTGGAACATGGAGCTGCATGACAAGAGAGCAGAGCTCCCCTCAGCATGAATAATGATCCATTGCCACCCCCTGCAGCTGCCAGGACCTTCCAGGTGGGCACACAAATTGTTGATGTCTTCAGATTCCGAGCCTGAGCCTGTGCTCTGAAATATCCCAGCCTCTCTCCTCTGCATGCACAAAGGAATTAACTAAATAACCTCTTCTGGCACTAAATAACTGCTGCTCCTGGGAGAAAATGGTTCTTAATAGCCAAGGGAAGGTGGTGCTAGAAAAGATTTTATTGACAGACATGTGCAGAGGGACTTGGAGATGCGACGAATTTCTGAATTCTTTCAACCAAAGAAAACATATTGGGAAAAAATGGACCATATTCCCAACATTTTTTTCTCTTTTCACACTAATCCCTTCTCTTTTCCATCACTGAGATCTTTTATTTTCTAAATATGCCAAATTGTAAGAGAATGGATCACCCTCTCCCCTGCTTCCTCCAAAACAAATCAATGTTTCATTCAACCTGAAACACATATTTCCTCCTTTGTTTTCCCTCCACCCCTGGGAAGGTTAAAAAATGCTTCTTTCCCCCAAAGTGTGCTTTCTGCTTTTCAGCACATTGCTGCCTGTAAACGCTGGTTATTCACACAGCTCCATTTATTAGGTTTTTTATTTATTTCTCTGAGAGAAATCAATGCAGGACCTGTTGTGTGGTTGGGAAGGAGCTGCAGAGCTCCTCTGTAGTGGCAGCTCTGTGTCCCCATCCAGCTGCAGATTCCTGGCTCTGCCTCTCCCAGCAAAAAAAAATAAAAAATATTTGAGTTTTGGAGCTCCTTTGCAGGGCAAAAGGAGAAAATTCTCAGCATTGTGGGGCACATCTGTCCTACTTTAGGGCAAATTTGGGAGAGAACCTCCAAATGGGGTTCCCCCAGGAAAGCAAAATTCAAAAAATTGTTTATTGTCACCCCAGGACAACATCCTAAGCTGAGCTTTCACTGTCAAAAACTGATGTCTGGTTTGACCAGGTTTGAGCTAAAAACAGCCTTTTACTCTGATTTTTCCACCTCTGGCTGAGCACAGACTCACTTATGGTCACTCTCTCCTGCCCCATTGCTCAGTTTTATTTCAGCTGTTGATCTGTGCCTCCCCTGAGCTCTGGAGGAGCTGTTCCAGTGCTCTCCTCTCTCCCTGAGCCCTGTGCAGCCAGGTAACCCAAACCCCCCGTTCTCCTTGTGTTAATAGTGCCCACAGCAGGGAGGAACAGCTCAGCTCCTGCTGATCACACAGGATCTTTCCAGGAATTAACTTTATCTGCATCAGATCCACAGGCACAAAACAATGGCACGGAAGTGAGAAGCAGAGCTCAGGAACCATCTAGGAGAATGAGCCAACCACTTCATCCTGAGCTTTAATTAAAATGGGCTCAGCCACTTTGTTTTATTTATTTTTTGACAGCCACCCTCCATTTTCTGCCTAAACACAATTTACTCCCATTTTTCAGTGCCACTGTGGGGTCAGCGACCAAAGCACAGAAATAAAAGCCACATGAGTGAGTTACTGCAGCTCCCAAACACTCAGGGTTTTATTGCCAGCAGCTCACTGCCTTTGGAGAACATCTGCTGCAGCTCTGAGAGCCATCCCAGCACAGGCTGGGGCTGTAACAGCCTGAGGAGCCCGAAGAGACAAGCCCTGGTGTTAAACCCTGACTGACCTGCCTCCATCAAAGCTTTGCCACCTCCTCTTCCTTTCCTCTCCTTCCCAAAATGTGTTTTCCCCCCAGGGACCTGCACCTGCCTTGGCTGCTGAGGGGGAGGAACTGGAGGGGCTCTGCAGGATTTCACACCATGACCCCACAGCTTCACACCTAAAGATGTGGAATTCAGCTCTTCCCTGAGGATCCTCTTTCTTTTCCAGGAGCCCATTTACCCCCTCAGGGCCACATTTACCCTTCCCAGGACCCTACATACTCCTTGAACCCCAGTTACTCTTCCAGGACCCCATTTACCATCTCAGGACCCCATTTACCCTTCAGGACACCATTTACCCTTTTAGGGGCCACATTTACCCTTCCAGCGCCCCATTCACCCTTCCAGGATTCCATTTACTTTTCCAGGGCACAATTTACCCTTCCAGAACTCCATTTTCCCCTCAGGACACCATTTACCATTTCAGGACCCCATCTACCCTTTTAGGGATCCAAATTTACCCTTTTAGGATCCCCATTTACCCCTCAGGACCCCATCCACCCTTCCAAGACCCAATTTACCTCCTCAGGGCCAAAAGGAGCAGCAGAATTCCTTGGGGGTTTAAGTCCTCAAGGACAAGGGGATATCTCCCTCTCCTTGCCTTCACACTGTCCTTGGACTCCTGAAATCCTCTAACCTGCCTGATTTATCCTGGGATTTTCAGCCCAAACCGTCCCTGTCACCATTTTCTGACCGGGCTGGGTGTCAGTGTGATGACAGCAGAGCACTTCCCAGTGCTGGAGGAGCATTCCAGCCATTCCCTCTTTTCATCCTGCAATAAAAAACCCAGCAGTGGCCAGCCAGGAACTGCAAAACCTCTCCTTTATCTGGAGGTTGTGGATGCAGAAAACAGAATGGCATTTCAGGATGGGATTCCTGACATAATGAGCGAGCTGGCAGTAAATAAAAGACAAGATGAGAATCAATAGCTCGTGAAAGAGGAAAGGAACAGCAAAGGAAATGGGAGAATACAGAGAAGGAAAAAGGTAAAAAAAAAAACCTCTCTGAGAAACTAAATTTGTAGGGGTTTGGGCTCAACCCAAGGCTGAAAGAAAGCCACAGCTGTCAGTGATTTCACCACCTTCTGGATCAGGTTCTCTGCTCTTTTGCTCTGACTTCCTGCCCATCTTTGTGAAATAATCCCGGGATTCCTCTGGGAGTGAATCCCGAGTTGTGAGCGCAGCAGAGCCGGGCTGGGCAGGCTCAGCTCCACAGCCCAAAGCCAGCCCTGGCTCCTCTCCTGCCCCTCTCCTTGTTCAGTGTAACTGCAATAAACTGGAAGGCTGAGTGAAAGCAAACACTGTAGTTTTAATTTTAATAAAGTTAATTTTGGCAAAGCACTAATGAGCAGTACCCCAGCCTCCTCCTTACCCTCATGACCAAACTCCTAACGTGACTTCTTCTCTCTTTATGGAAATCATTAACAACTAACCCGCTGTCCTCCTTTTGGAAAACTTGTTCCTTCCAGATTCTGCTCCACAGGGATCTCAAAGAGCTTTTCCAATCAACAATTCATTGAATGAAGTCTCCAGAAATCTGCTGTTGTGTTCCCATCCCCAACTGACCTTGAGCTATTTAAACCTGGATGGATTTCAATTCCATGGTCCCACCAGATCCTCCTTCCCCGCCCTCCACCTGGGATGAGAGGCTTTTCAGAACGTGTTAGAGGAGGGCTGCTAAATGATGCATTGAAAAGAGCTGCAGGGAAAAACAACTTTATCATCTTGTGGCTTGAGCAGAAGGGGATGGGGTTCCTCAGTGCTTTAAAAGATAATGAAAAAATAAAAAACCCAGGCAGAGAGCAATGTGAAAGGGAGAATTAATACTTTTTGATGGATGAATAAAAATGGGTTCAACAGAGAGCAAGGTCCCAGGAGAGTCCCAGGCACTGCCTGTTCAGATTAATGCAAATTCCATACCGGTGTAACCTTTCCTTGGAGGATGAAAGGGAAAAAGGGTCCAGCTGCTGAGAGGATGTGCCAGGAAGGAGCAGAGGAGTGAAGCTCAGAGTTTGGGCTCAGGGAGTGAAATAGCCCAAGTTCCAGTGATGGCTGGGGCTGTGGTGCACTCAGTGGTCCCTGTGCTGGAATGGAGCATTTCCATCCTGGATTCTGCTGCAGGGCTTTGTGGCTGTGGCTCCTGAGTGTGGGAACCCCTCAGAGCTGCTCAGAACTCCAAGTGCCAGGTCTGGGATGCTGGGAGAGCTCCCCGAGGGAAGTGATGCTTTAGGATTTTAAATTTTATATCTTTCAAATCCTGTACTGCCCTAGTGTGTAACTCTAAACTCCATTCTGTGGCAGCTGTTCTCCCATTTTATCCAGGCAAAACAATTCCTCTGGGTCTGGAACCCACGGACATCTGACAAACCCCAAAAAGGACAGACTAAAGTGAAGTGGGGAGGGGAAAGAAGCAAAACAGGACAAACCTTCCCAGCATCATCTGCCTCCCCTGCTGAGCCCTCCTCCTCCTCTCTGCCCTCAGAAACATGCAGCTACATCACTGAAAAGTGTGGGTCAGCACCTATCAATGGGGAAATTCTCCTTAATTCAGACTTGTCTCAAGTGCTGATTTATCCACCACTTTGGCCTGCTGGAAAAACAACCAGCAGAGGAACAGATTCTGCTCCTGTACCACCCTGTGTCTGGAATGAAATTTATTTAGAAATTCCAGGAATTTAATGCAAATATTCAAGGAAATCCTGAGGTAATGTGGCACCCTACCTCAGGCCCTGCAGGAGATGCTGCTTTGTGTTGTTCTGAGTCGCTGTGCTTCTGCATTTGACAAATATTTATATAATAAGATATTAAAAGCCAAAGGTAATAACTGCAAGAAATGATGAAAGCACAGTGCTGGGCACAGCCAGCCAAGCCAGAAATGCCATTATCAACTTGTTTCCTTATCCCTTTCCTAAACACATAAGTATTTTAAATCTTCCTTAGTGGGTGTGAAGATGCAGGAGCCGACACATTGCACAGGCAGAGCTCCTCTCAGACAATTCAGCACAGTTCTAGGGCAGCAGAATGAAATGTTATAAATCCCTGTGCAGCTCTGAGGCACTGGGAGGGGAAAGGGGACAATTGTGGAGTTGCCCCGTGGATGCTGTGATTTGGGTGGGAGCTGGGAGGACACACAGAGCTCACCAAGGGCTTTCCCTGCCCACAGCCACCAGGGCTGTAACTCCTCCATCAATCCCCCCTCACCACTGGCACGTTTATGGCACCTGGGGAGATGTCACTCCCAAACCCAAATGAGCAATGACACACCGAGCAGCAGAAGGTAAATGGCTTTTAACAGGATAACGTGTCAGTTAAAGGCTGAATTATTTCCCTGCTGTCACTTCCCTTTACTTTGCTGCTTGTGTTATTGGCTGTTAGTGGCAGTGGCTGAGAGGAGGGATGCCCTTGGCCCTGGGTTGTGTTTGTGGTGGAGCAACAGGCAGCTGGAGCTGAAAACAACTTCCATTCTTTTTATTTTTGGGATGCAAACAAGTGACTTGTGCAGCCAGATTCACTCCTCCTATGGAGATGCTTTCACCAGCAATCAGAGGCTGGGGGTGTCTCCCAGACAGATTTGGCAGAAATGAACCTTTCCTGAGCTGTTTGTGGTCCAGATTCATAATTTGGGCCTCCTAACACAAAAAGAAGCATTGAGGTGTAAATACAGTTCTGCTGTTCCTGCAGGAGTCCTTTGGGGGCCAGAAATACCCTCAAATATTCCTCCAGGACATCGGGATGGGAAAGGCTTCCTTGATTTCCCGAGGCTGGGTGCTGGGGACTGGAATCCGTGGTGCCAGCAGCTGGATAAATCTGTCTGGTGCCAAGGTAAATGCAGCTGCTTTAGATCTTCAGTGAGATGTTGAGGGGAGATTTATGTGTGCCAGCCTCCATGAATTACCTGGGTGAGTCATTACACGAAGGCAAGCGGTAAAAGCAGCATTAGGTGCCATAAAACTGATGGAAACCAGAATGTTAAGGAAATTCTGAAAATGAATGTATTATTTATACAGTGGTCTTAGCACTGAAAGAGCTGCACTTTCTCCACAGACTAATTGTTGTTAAGGAGCAGCAGAGGGGGAGAATTCATCTCTGGGCTCTGTAAAAACCAGAAATTTCTGCTTTTACTGCCTGGCTCTGGTTTGAAATGTGCCCTTGAGGAAATGGCCCTGTGGTTCTGTTTGATTTTCTCCCTTCCAGATGTCTCGAGATCTGCAAATCAAGCCAGGCCTTTTCTGTGCCATCATCCTTGGTAGCAAAGGTACTGCAGGGCAAAATTGGCTTTTATCTGCACTTCCAAGATTTTGCTGAGATTTAGGAGACTCCTTAGTGCTCTCCTATATTTGAGCAAACTCTGAAGTGGCAGTGAGTTAAAGGCACTAAAATCAGTCAGTATTTCCTTCAAGCTTTAGTGGATTTTATTTGGAGTTAGACTAGGTAATGATGGCTCTGTTCTTACCCAGTTTAGTACTCAAATCTTTCATCCTTTCTTTTAAAAGCCTTTGTGGGAGGTGAGTGAGAAAAAGCTCGGTGAATGAGTATTATTGTGTTGAAAAGCCATTTAGAAACGCTTGGAGGGTGTTTCTTGTGTCTGTCCACTAAGAACCAAAGATTCCTGAGCATCAGAGTCCAGCTCAGGAATCTGGATCAAACAAGAGGCATTCAGAGATATTTCAAACACTTGGAATATGGCAGAAGTCTTTTAAGTTCAGTAGCAAACACATGGAAAACCAGATGGTTTCTTTGTGACAGAACCCTGAACAGAACAGGAAAATAGAATATGCTCCCCTCCCTCTCTGAGCTGGAGAAAAGGATCTTTGAAATGCCTTGCATGTGTGCTAAATAAATAAATTTAAAAATGAACCTCCTGGCCAATCACAGTTGAGCTACCCTGCAATTAAACAAATCCACAAACTGGCAACACATTTACATCTCATTAAGGGGAGGCACATGCAGCAACGGCATGAAAATTTAGAAATTAGACACAATTACCACGTTGGCTGGAGGCAGGAAGGGGGAGCGTTGTGGAGGGAGGTTTTTAAGAGAAGTTTGATGGTTCCTTAATTGGCTGCTGCCTCCCCAGACCCAGCCAGCTTTGCTGGGTAAATGAATTTCCAAGAGAGCGGTCGCTGGTGCTCTGCCCATCCCTTCAGCCAGGGAATTGATGGAGCAGCACCTGTGGGATGTGCAGGTGACACCTGGGGTGTGACACCACCACCCATGGGACATGTCCCCAGTGCTGTGGCTGTGCCCTGCTGCTGCCTCCATTCCTGTGTTCCCATTTCTGGAAGGGAATTCCAGAGCAGCTCTTCCCAAAGGAAAGGTGCCTTTCCATCCGTCTGGTGGCTGGAGCGCTTGGCTGACCCCTGGACTGAGATTTTTTTGGCTTTCCACAGCATCCTTCCTCCTTCCTTGCCTCTAGAATTCCCCCAGTTCTCTATATTTCATACAGATATTTATGTATCTAGAAATATATTTCCCCTCTCTATTTTTTGGTAGATTCCAGGTCCCTTCTCCCTGAGGTGGTTTCGTTCCTCACAAACAGATATAAAGTGTGGGTGGGTGTGAATCCTTGAGCAGGGGCAGATATTAATAATGTAAATAGCAATTTAGTTAGGAACAGTAATTGCAGGTAATTATCACCTCAGGCATCACTTCTGGGAGTGGGGCCTGGCTTTTCCTGGGGAGAGGTGAAACCACTGGATTCTGGAGCTTTCCACAATAATACTAATTAGCTGTGAGGCTGTTGGCAGCAATGCCCACTGGAAGTGTTAAAAAATAAACTCTGATTTCCAAAAGGAGCAGTGGCACAGGAGGGCTGTTCTTTGGGGACTTTGGTGGTGGTGGAGTTTGTTTTTGGGGGTTTTTTTAGCCTTTTCCACTGAGGCAGAGATGGATATGCTGTCTGTGGATGCTGCTCCATGCTCTGCCTGCAATTCTGCATTTTTCTATTTCCAAAATCACCACAGTGGTGATCCAGATCAGCTCAAAGGCTGCTGGGAGTAACTTCAGCCCACTCCAGAGGGGTGAGGGATGGAGAAAAGGCAGTTCCTGCCAATCACCAGGTCCACTCTGTCCAGGTATTTAATGGTCCTATTAAATATAGCAAGTGTAAATCTTACAAATTGCCTTGAAAAGGATTCAGCTGCTTCAAAAATGGAACTATATTTTGGATATATGACTTATGCCTTAGACCCATAAATATAAAGGTAGTATATCCTCAACTTACAGGCAAATGCTACTTAGGTGTTTGTATTTTTGGGAGGTTTCTGGCTTTTCCTTCTGAAACATCCTGGCTTTTCCCAGAGTTTTCATGGCTTCAACAGCAAACCCCAAGATGTCACAATGGAAATCAGTAAGGAATGAGCAGGAAGTCCTGCAAGCTGATTTATTCACTGCTAAAATGCAACCTACGCTGTGCTGGAGGCTTTTCCCCCCTCAAGGGTTTCTTGTTGGGGTTTTATTCCCCTTAAATTCCAGCTGTGGGGTGGCTGTGATCCCCTGGAGCTGTCACTCTGCAGGGCACTGTGAGGAGAGGCTTTATTGCTGTCACAGAATTGATGAACTGGTGAATTGATTAGGAATTAATGACTCTGTGGCTGGGGGCTGCTGCCGAGGGTCTGGAGGGGATTTACATCCTGCTCACACCCACGAGGCCTGGGGTCCAGGGGCTGCCAGGGATTCTTGGAATGTGCAGGAATTCAGGAGCTGACTCAGGGGTTCAGGAGTTCAGGAATTCAGGGGTTGTCAGGGATTCAGGGGCTATCAGGGATTCAGGGATTTAGGAGCTGTCAGGGATTCATGGAATATGCAGGAATTCAGGAGCTGACTCAGGGGTTCAGGAATTCAGGGGTTCAGGAATTCAGGGGTTCAGGAATTCAGGGGTTTTCAGGGATTCAGGGGCTATCAGGAATTCAGGGGCTGTCAGGAATTCAGGGGTTCAGGAATTCAGGGATTCAGGGGCTGTCAGGAATTCAGGAGCTGTCAGGAATTCAGGAGCTATCAGGAATTCAGGGGTTCAGGAGCTGTCAGGAATTCAGGGGTTCAGGAGCTGTCAGGAATTCAGGGATTCAGGAATTCAGGAATTCAGGGGTTCAGGAGCTGTCAGGAATTCAGGGGCTGTCAGGGATTCAGGAATTCAGGAATTCAGGGGTTCAGGAGCTGTCAGGAATTCAGGAGCTGTCAGGAATTCAGGGGTTCAGGAGCTGTCAGGAATTCAGGGATTCAGGAATTCAGGAATTCAGGGGTTCAGGGGCTGTGTGTGCAGCAGGGAGTGAGTTCAGGGCTGCAGTTCCCACTGCATTAATCCCACTCTGACAGGGGTTCAGCAGTGTCTGACTCCCTGGCTGGGCTCATCCTGCTATGAAAAGCTGCTGTGGGTGAGGTGTGTGCTCACAAATGTGCTTTTTCTGAAGTCAGAGGTCACTGAGGGGATACAAAACCCCCCCCCTTATTATTCCTGCCACATTCCCTACATCTCTTTTCACACAGCAGGATCACACAGCTGAGAGAAAGGTATAAAACTGGCCAAAAAATCAGCCTGGCCTCACAGCACTGGGCAAAACACTCCTGTGTAAAAACAGCACTTTCTATTCACACAGAAAACTTTTTAGGAAGGGTTAACCCAGCTTCAGGATGTGAATTCTACTTTTGCCTGATGACTGAGCCTGTTTTATTTGAAGTTTTAGATGAAGACGTTCTAGGAAGGGTTAATCCAGGTGATGCTCAAGGATGTGGCTTTTTCTTCTGGCTGATGACTGGGTTTGTTTTATTTTAGGCTTTACATTAACATATTCCAGGAAGAGTTAATGCACGTGGTGCTTCAGAATGTGGCTTTTCCTTCTGGCTGAAGGCTGGGCTTCTTTTATTTGAAGTTTTAGATGAAGATGTCTTGCCCCAGCAATGAGAATGGGCTGCAGCTGCTCCTCTCTTGCCAATCCAGGCCCCTCGTCCCTGAACACGGATCACAAAGTGTCAGGAATGAGCGCTGATTCCTGAGCTCAGGAATAATTCATAAAAATGTCTCCCAGCTTAGCCAAGAGAAGCAATTTCAGCTGGAACAGTGTACAATCCATTTTTCCCTGGCAGAGAAGAAAGGGAAGGGTGCCTGCCATTACTCTGATTTTTATATTTTTTTTTGCAAATGCTCAGACACTGCGATGATGTGTGGAAAGATGGAATCTAAAGATAGATATAAAGGGGATAAATCAAAAACCTCAGGTGTAGTCACACTCAGGCTCCATGGAAACTGCTCACAGCCAGCACTTCCTCATGGGGCAAACCAGGTTTCAAATAGGCAAATTTGGGTAAATCTAAGAACCAGATTAGGGTTTAATCTTTGGGTTCAGATGTCACAGTACAAGCTCACTACAAACCTCCCTTCCTGCTTTTGGCAGCAGTGGGGATTGAAGGTGGATCTATTTAAACAAACTGGAGTGGGAGCATTTCCTCAGGGGGGTTTTCTGAGCTCTCCAGTGCCTGGCTTTTAGGAAGAAATCAGCAATTACCTCCTTGCCACCTTCTTTTTTTTGTGTAGTGAAACAACTGTTATGGAGTGGATCCAAGTAGGTGTAATTCTCTTGTGGATTCCATCTTTAACTTATTTGCAATAATTGCCTGAGCAAGCCAGAATTTATCTGGAAGGCCCTGGCTTAGATAAACTCCTGCTGTGCTGGGTGCAATTTCGTGGAGAGTGGGGGAGGCATTGTGAGAACAACAAATTAAAACTAATCTCATCTCCTGAAATATTTCATTACACAAACTCAATTTATTATGCAGGGCTGCCCTTTGCAGCACGTGCGAGCTGCTGAGGCAAAGCAGGGCTGTGCAAAGGGAAGAATCAACAGAACAAATCAACAACACAAATTTAACTGCGTGAGGAAACAACCACCTCGTGTAATCTACTGCTGGGGGAGCTTGGAAGGCTTCCCTGACCTTGCTGACACTTGGCAAGTGCAGGAAAAACTAATCATTTTCTATTTTATTATTATATAAATATACATATATTTATATACATATAAAAAACTTTTAATTTTAATTTTCAATTGTAATAAATTTTGTAATTAATTAATTTAAATTAAATAATAAAAATTTTAAAATTAATTTAATTTTAAAAAATTAGATTTAATTTAAAATTTAAAAAATTAATTTAATTTAATTTTAATTTAATTTTAATTTAATTTAATTTAAATTAATTTAATTTAATCCTCTAATTTGGGGTCCTTGTGGCATCTTCTAACCCAGGGATCTCTGAAATTCCCTCATTCCCACAACTCAGGGTGAGTGGGAAGTTGCCAAAGCGTTTGGATGGAGCTTGGATCCTTTTGTACAGCGAATATCCAAGAGTTTATAACGCTGGAGTTTCTCCTCAGCTTGTTTGTGGAATTTCTCCATGAAGATGTAAAGAACACAGAGAATTTGTGCACATGGTGCTTGTTCACCCCTGGTTTGTGTGTCTGGGAATGAAAGAGCTTTTTTGAGTTGTCTCTGTTGTAAAACTGCTCCTTTAATTGATCCTGGAGCTTTGCTGCCTCTGGTAACCCCAAAAATAAAATCCATCAAAGCCTTTCCCTCCCAGTTCTGTGAACCAGGTGTCTCCAAAGATGGTTTGGGATGAATAGAGGTTATTTCTGCTTCCTCTTCTCTCCCAGTTTGAGCAGAGGTGCGGGGTTCTCTCTGCTGGGAGCTGCTGTGGAACAACTGGGGAATAAATTCCCTGCTGGAATCCAGCAGCCCCTCCAATCCATGCCCTTCCCAATTAATTCAGTGGAAGCAGGACTCCTGAAAACAGTGTGCTGCTGTTAGCTCTGGCTTTAATTTATTTTGAAGAATGTGTAATTATCAAGCTGTGAGCAAATTGCCATTGCTTTCACCTGGCTCCTTTCGGGGCTCATTGGCATTCAGAGGAGCCTCTGATTAATGAGCAGAGCAGCAGAGGACACAGATCAGCCACAGACCACGAGCTGCATGAGGCAGCAATGCCTTGGGAGAGGCCCTGGGCTGCAAATCTTCCTTTCTTAGTGGAGAAAAACAATAAAAATCCGTAATTCTGGTGGGCCAAGGACGTTCTGTGCCTCGTACAGTGCAGCAGTGAATGGGGAAGGTGGAGCTTTTACAAAAAAAGATCCAGTGTTTCCTCTCTGAGCCCTTTTTAGTGTCCCTTTTGCCTTTTTCCACACGTCTGGGACAAAGAGGAGCTGCTGGCAGCCTCCTGTGTTTTCCTGTGTCCCCGCAGGTCTCTGTGTGGAGCTCGTTCTGTGCTCCCACTTTTCCAGGTTTACACGGGGCTGTGGTGCAGCATCCTTTGATTTCCCAAAGCCAAATCCAGAGCCAGGCAAGGGATGCTGAGCTGATGGATTTTGTTCCCCTTCAGCAGGAAAATTTTGCATTTTCCCCCAAGTTTTTGGTCACTGCCAACCTTTCCATTTTGCCCTGATTACAGTGGCAATGATCGTCACCATCAGAGGTGAATCCGCAGGAGCTGGGATGAAAAAAAGCAGTTTTCTCCTGGAGAGCAGGGCAGTGTCACTCCAAACACAAGGCACTGATGGAGAACAAGCAGGAGAGAGGCTGGATCCCTCCTGCCTTGCCCCTTTCAGCTGGGATCACCCCGGGTGTCACTCAGAGCTGTGGCCCTTCCCCAGCGCAGGGTCCCTGGGGTGTGACACTGATGGGACGCGATGGCCACGAGCTGCTGGCAGACACAGAGCTCCAAACGCTTCTTCAGGGCTCACTGAACACAAAACTCTCACTGGGAAGCTCAGAGCACCATCAAGCAAGGCTGGACTACAAGTGATACTGTAGAGGGGAAAAGAAAAATGATGTATTCATCTCTGTATAGTCCCACATTCCAGATTTTTTATTTCATTTTGGGCGTTGTGCGGTTGTTCATTTGTTCAGGGGGAGAGCAGGATTTTTGGTTATGCTTCCTCTAAGCTTCTTTGGGCTGCAGAAGCCCTGAGAATGTCAAGCTTTGACATTTTTTTGCCAGAATTCAGAGCTGTGCAGGAATAAACTGAGATCCCTCTGACTTGGGGACTTCAGAGCTTCCTGTTCCTGCAGGAGTTAAGAATTGTGTGCTAAAATAATCAGGTTGTGATTTAAGAGCCCTCTGGGCTGTAAGCTGATAGCAGGAGGAGCAGGATATCAGCTCCAAAAGGGGGACAAACACTTTATTCCATTGAGTTTGCAGTGAAGGAGAGAAAAGCAAAGCGTGGCGTGTGAGCCCAGCAGCTCCTTAAAACCCTGCTACAATCCATTTAACAAATTGTTTCTCCTCTATCTTCACCCTGGTTGTTCTTATTATTATGCCTGTTATCTGATGGTTATTTAATCTATATTTTGTAATTACTTCCCTTCTGTCTTTCACTCCAACATACATTCATTTTCTTGTTGCACTAATGCAGTGACCTACATTATCCGAGCTGTAAAAGTCAATTATGCTGCCTGTGATTTTTCAAGTGGTGTTTAGCAAATGGGTTTGTGTATTATCCACCCGTTACCTGGCTCCTTTACAAAAGCCAGCTTTTCCCAGGCACCTTTTAAAAACATCTCTGGGAAAACAACAGATTTTTTATTTTTTTTTTTCCCCCACAATCTGGATGCAAATTGTACTGGGAATGTCCTGCCCACTCCTGGCGTGAAATCAGATATTTCTCACTGTGGATTGGGAATTTATTATCCCAAACTACTCTGCAGTTTCCAAACTCTATCAGAGCCTGTGGATTTTGCGTCTCTGGCATTTAATACCAGGCTTTGAGTTAAAACCACGTTTGTGGTGTTAAAGGAATCCCAAAATCATCTGCGCCCAAAATCATCCGTACCCAGCATTTTAATGACACACAAGCACTCCCCAGGGGATGCCTGGGTGGAGACTGGTTTTTAAATCAAGCCTCTCTCATTAATTCCTGGAGCTTCCCTGCATAAAGATCCTCACCCCTCAGCCTTTCCCACCCTTCCTGGTCCAGCACTGGGATGTGAGCACATTACAGATGAAATTTGGAGCCCGTGTTAACGAGCTCTCCAGGCCCACGCTAATTTTGTGGTGGAAGAAAAGGAGGTATCAGAGGGAATTTGATGGAGAGAGGTGCAATCATCACGAAACTCTGCCTCTCTCCTGGCCTGGAGGCTGATTGCTTTATTATTCCACATCATGACAGGGCTCAGGGCAGCAGCCTCAAAGACTGCAAAACCTGGAATTTTTGGGCTGATGCTTATGAGGATTTCCTATTTTTATAGTTAAAGTTGGAAAATTTCTTAGGGGCATTGTCCTTCTCTCATTCTTTGGGTTTTTTCCCTTCACCTATACCTCTTTATTCACTACCTATACATGCACAAAAATTAAAATTGATGTGGTTTCCTGCAAGCAGGAGCTTCTGTGCTGCTCAACAAGTGCTCTGGTGAGCATCTCCTGATTTAAATGTGAGGCATTTTACCCCCTCAGGCATTTGGGGATGGATCCAGTTGTGCCACTGTCATTTCCAGCAGCACATTTGAGCCCAGCCTTAAGTGGCAACAGATTTAGTTTGGCTTTTGTTGCCCCTCACAATCCCTCCTGTTAAAAGCAGCTGTTACTCCTTCATTTAAGGCAGAGGAAAATTAAATGACTTGCCCAAGGTCATGAGCAGAACTAGGAACAGAATTTCTTGCAAGTCTGAGCTCAGTGATTTAATTGCAAGCTGAGATCTAAAGGTGAACATTTGCACTGATATTTTTTTTTACTATTATTTTATTTTTTTAATTTGTTTTTTTGTTTTATTTTGGTTTTTGGGTGCTTTTTTTGGGTGGGTGTAGGCTCTGAGATTCTTGAGGGATCATTCCAGGTGGTGGATCAGGAGCTGGGTTCCACCTGTTATGTTTTTTATATACTTTATGATACCTGTTTTTTTGTTTGGTTTCCACTACAGCATTTTCCAGGGTGGTTTGCAAACCTGATTATTTTCAGAACTTACAAATGAATAGCAGAATAACCAGGATGCCCCTGTGAAATCTTGACTATAAATGGGGAGTAAAAATAATTAAAGACATTTCAGCCTCATTTTTGAGCTTGTGTTCTCCCTCGTAGCCCTGGCAGTGCAGGAATGTGTGCCTGGGAGCTGCAGGAGCAGGATTTAATAGCTGGGTTGTAAATGTGACAGCATCTTGTCCCTGCCTTTGCACAGATCTCTTTGGAGGCCTGGAATTGTCTGAATTCTGATCTGTGCTCGCTGGGAGGTGTTCAGCAATCACACCGTGCTCTAAACACAGCTGGGAAGATAAACCTGAACAGGAGCTAATGCTACATCAAAAAAAAAAAAAAAAAAAAAAAGAAATAAAATCTCTGTTTTAAGAACCATAAGAGAAAAATTTGATTTCCACCAGCCTGCTGTTTACAGACTGGTGTTCTCTCCTCTCCAGGAAGCCAATCTGAGCTTTCAGGGGGCTCCTGCTGGAGGAAATCAAGCAGCCAAAGTGCAGCTGAGGATGGAAGTGTTTGTGCTCCTGGGAGAGGGAGATGAGAAGTGGGAGAAGGGCTCAGCAGGGCAGCAGGAACGAGCTCTTGTCCTAATTGTGCTTCTAAAAACGCCTGGGAAATGCTGCTCTGAGCTCCCTCCTGCAATCCTGCTCTGATGGAGAGGGGAAATTCTCTCTGCTGCCTCGGGGTGAAAAATCAGGCCAGGATTTGGAAAATCCATGTGTCAGCATTCCCCAGGGCAGAGGAGAGCTGGTTCTACCCCAAGAGAAAAATTAAACCAAAATTATATTTATTTTGTATTGGCTTGAGAAAGAGGAAGAGTTGAGAAGCGTTTCAGCCTCACCAAAACAGTCCTGTTTTTATGTCCTACCATATCTTTCATATATTTTATATATTTCATATATTTTATATATTTTATATATTTTATATATTTTATATATTTTATATATTTCTAGGACTATTAACACCATTATTTTATATATATAATATATTAAACACATATTTGTATAAAACAGTTCTCACTGATATAATAAGAACTTCTCACTTGATAGGCAGTCATTTATTTTTATATATAAATATATATATATTAATATATTTTTAGGACTATTAACATCATTATTATATATACACACATATATATTTAAGCATCATTATTATATATACACACATATATATTTATATAAAACAGTTCTCACTGACTGATGTGTTGCAATTAGCACTTCTCACTTGATAGGCATTCATATATATTATATATATATATTTAATATATTTTTAGGACTATTAACATCATTATTATATATACACATATATATTTAAACATCATTATTATATAATATATAATATGTTTTATGTTATATGTGTATACACATATATATTTACATAAAACAGTTCTCACTGACTGATGTGTTGCAATTAGCACTTCTCACTTGATAGGCAGTCATTTATTTCTATCTTTATAAATATATATATATTATAAATATATTTCTGGGACTATTAACACCAATATTATATTCACACACATATACTTATATCAAACACTTTTCACTGACCGATGTGTTGCAATAAGCACCACACAGCAAGTGTGGCAGATGTGGGTTCAAGGCTCTGGAAAATTAAACATGATGCCTCTTTTTGCACTCTTACATGAAAATACAACATTTTACCCATCTGTCCTGAGCCTGGGGCAGATGCTTCACCAGGAGACCACGCTCCTGATGAGGTTTCATGGCAATAATGTATTTTATTGTTGAATTATTCATCCGTTTTTTGTGTCAGGCTGCAACTTAGGCCAGTTGTTTTCCCTCCTCTGCTGGTCCCTGTTTTCTCATGTATCCATCAACACCAACAGCAACATCCTCAGCTGGAGCTGAAAGCTGGAAAGGAATCTCAGCATTATCTAAAATATTCTGGGATATCCATGTTGGGATTACTCAAAAATGGAACTGGTGATGCTGCCACAGCTGAGGTAACTCCAAAGAATTTCTTTCATCAAGGTCTTCTTTGGGATGCTGAATGAGGAAATAAGATCTAAGAATAAACTGCTGTGAGAGTTTGAATTTCCTAATTGCTTCCTCCATCTGCACAAAAAAAAATCAGCAGCTTCCCAAATCAGCATTATTGTTATTCCTGTTTTTAATTAAGGTGTGATCCTCCAGGCCCCTCTTTTACAGCGGTCACTCTTCTCCAAACTGGCCCAGGAAAAGCTAAAGAGGCAAAGCTGATAAAAATGTGAAACATTTGGTTCTTCACTGACATTTCAGAGGCGGCATGCCCTGGGTGGGGAAGGAATTCCAGGCTGTTAAATGTTGTTGTTTGGCTGGAATAAATCAAAGGGCTCATTTTTGACGGCTGAGGTTCTTTTGGGTAAGAGGGATGTGTTTGTACAAACAGGGGCATCAAGGCTTTGCTGCTGTTCCAAATCAATGAGGTTTAGGGCTTGGCTTTTAGAAAGAGCAAAAAAAAAAGATTTTTTTTTTTTATTAAAAACAACAACAATAAGTAACAACAAGAAACCAAAAAACAAACAAAAACCAACAAAAAAATGCCCAAAGCACCCCAACAAAAACAAAAAAAACACCAAATCAAACAAACAACCCCCCCAAAAGAAACCCCAAAACCAAAATCTCCCACAACCAACCCCAAAAAAGCTTGGCTCTCAAAAGCTAAATGAGATAAATAATCCTGACAGAGGAAGAAGGAGATCTCACTAAACTGAACCCAGCCAATTTTAACATTCAGAGGTAATTTGAGGCAGCGTAAACGTAATGGAAAAAGCATATTCCTGAAGCTGACTTACAGAACGCTGTATTTGGCTCCTTAATGATGATAAATCAATGATGTAGAAAATAAAATCCCTTTCCCATTATCCAGATGGGCACACAAATTCTTCTCCGACTTTGAGACGGAGGCACCCAAAATTTTCAATTAGCGTTTCACATCCCACTACCTTAAAATTATAAGCAATTAAATTGGAACACGGTGCAGGCACTCATGGAGGAATTGTCTTTCTCTCTCCATAAAACAGGGCCTGCTGATTGATACAATCCTTTAACTCAGCTGAGGGATTCTCTGCTGACACCCTAAGAGATGCGCTGGAGCAGAACTCTGAAATTGAATTACAACCTTTGTATCGAGCCAGAGAGCAAAGTTGTGATTATCAGCTCCTGCCTCTCTATTTCTTCCTTCTGAACTCAACTTTCTCCCCTTTATTTTTATTTTTTTTTAATTAATTCATTCATTTTTTGGTTTTGTGCCTTGACAAGTTTCTTATCTCCAGTGCCATCAGGTGATGTCCTGGTGGCTCTGCTTTCATTTGGGCTGTGCCCACCCCAGAGCAGAAAAAGGGGCAGGGAGGTTTTAGGGGAGCTTGGCCTGAGTAGAAAATTTGCTTTGTTAAATCTTCAGCATCTCCAAAAAACTGAACACTTTAATCCTGTGTAGGCAGACTTGTCCATGTTGGATTTAAATGTTCTTTTGTGTCTTAAAAATGCTAAAATTTGACAGATAAAATTTAAACATGTCAGGGTTTTCCAAAGGTATGGAGATGGTGGGTGTGGAATGTTGGCTGTCTCAATCTGACAAAGGAGTCTCCTATCATAAATGGAAGGGAATTTTGTGATTTCAGTGCAATTAATTGGAATTTGGATAAATTTGGGTTGATTCCCAGACCTCAGAGTTCACCCCAGCTGCAGCACCTAAAGGATTTTGCTGTGCTGAAGTAGCAGATTGAATTCAATGTCTGGGAAAACCTGGGAGTTTTGGAGTTGCATTTCTTTTACCTGGCAGCTCCTGGTGTTTCACTGAAGTGCATCCCTGGGTCTGGTGCAGTGGCCAAGATGTTCCCCATGGAAAAGTTTATTCTGGACAATCCAGAACATGCAAAGGAAGCTCAGCTCCAGGAATTCCAGCTCCACTAAACTCAGATTATTGAAGTCTCAGTTTAAACCTTAAGGGGAAAATCCTGGGGGAAATGGAACCTGGAGCTGGCTGAAAAAAAGGCAAAACTCTCTGGAAATAAGAGGGCAAATTCTTCTCTTTCCAGCTCCCACGGGTTTGATGATGCAAATGATTAAAGCAGGGTATAAAGTCACTTTTTACAATAGAGGCTGTCATAACTTCCCAGTTTCCTGCATGTGATGGCAGTGGAATTACATCCCATTTTGTTTCCAAATATGTAAATACCACTTATCCTTATGAATAGAAGGTTAATTTCATGACAGCATAACAGCCTTGGATATTTTTCTTAATGAAGTGCTTCTAAACTCCAGATATTTAACTACATCATATTTATGGTGTAATTATTCCTACTTGCTTGGTGCATTTCCAGTTACATAAAATGTGCTGGTTTCAAATAGGCTCAAACAAATGCATTGTGTACTGTAATTGTTGGGTAATTACAGTGTGCTTAGATGTTGATGAATGATGTTCCAGCAGAAATTTTCTCTTTTTAGTTCATCTTTTAAAATTATTTACTGTCCCCCAAAGTTGCTGGGCAGGTTTCATGCCCCTTTCTTTGACCCTGAAGACAGAAAACACCAGGAGAGTTGAATCATCTCTGGATTAATCCTCATGGTTAATTGGCTTCAGCACCCAAGAGATGAGAGAGCTGATGAAATTTGTCCTCAGAAAAGCCCCAGGCTCTGGTGGCTTTGGTTTCTTAATGAAAAGCTGTCATCCTCCTCCTGCCAGGACATTTGCTGCATGTCTTGACTTAAATTTACCTTTTCACAGGATTGGATAGTGAGAGATGAGAGAAACAATGGGAAGAACCAGAGGAGGAATTCCATTGATTGACACAAGGAAAAGAAAAAGGGAGGGTACTCTCAGAAGGGTGATTTGGTGATTTGGGATTTGTACCTCACAAGTACCTCAGCCAAAGGGAAAGAGAGAGGAAAATTGGGATAAAAAAGGGGCTGCATCCTCTAAAAATTTGAGAGACCCCACAGGAAATGCCCCATGGCCTCTCCCTTTATTCCAATAAAGTTACAGCTCCTCTGTCTCCTTTCTGGACACAAAACTCTGGTGTTTGTGCATGAATTTTCCTGACACCTGCCTGAAGGATTTGCCCTTCAAAGGAAGAAAATCTTCCAAAATCCCTCCCTAGAGATCCTCTGTGGGAGCTGCACCACGCTCAGGGCCCTCCTGAGCCTTTCCCCAGGGATCACTCACCCACAAGGGATCAGGTGTTTCCATCCTCCCCTGAACCTGCCCCTGTCTCATGTTTTAAAATCATCCCCAGCCTGGTTATTTATACAGTGGGTGGATAAATATTCCTTGACTTCCACACAAACACTCCAGATCTCCAGAGATTTAGGCCCCCTGAAGAAAATATTAGTCTTTGTCAGTGGCACATAAGCATCAATTTGGGGGATTTTTCATAAACAGAGCCTTCCTGAGGGCAGAATTATCGATTTAATTCTGACCCAGCCCAGCGCCAGCATCACGAGCAGCAAAGGCTCCTCTCAAATTGGGAACTTCTGCTTTTCCTTTAACTTCATTATCAAAACATTCCCCGCTCTGAAGGCTGTAATAAAGCAGCCTACTTCTGCCAGAGATAAATTCTGTTTATGATCTGAGCCCTGGCTCTGATAATTGAGACCTGAATGCCAGAAAGTCATAAAAAAGTTCCCCGTGGTCACGAAGTTCCCTCCAGTTTGCTTTTCTGGCAGTAATAATCTTATCTTTCACACATTTTTCTCCTGTTAACCACAGCACATCGAACCATCCAGTCCCTGCAAGAAGCCTGAGCAGTCCTTCTGTATCTTATGGGTTGTTAGGGCTGCATTTCATTAAATAATGAACCAGCACACGGTGTTTACTGGAATAACAACACATTGTACAGGCCGAGATAAGCTGCTGTCAGGAAGTGTCTATAAAGCACAGGCAATTCCAGGGCTTGTTCTTTATGTTTGTGACATTGTTGGTGGAATTTCAATTCTGCAGGAAGAGCTCCTGGTGGTTGTGTGGCCCAAGGGGAGCAGAACCTGCCTTGTGCTCCCTCCTTTGTGCTGCTCTGCAAGGGGATTCTCCAAACAAACCAGCTAAGAATTTAAAGAAAAAATAAAAACAGAAAGATGTGGAAGTGGAATAACAAAAAACTCTGTAAGGGCTAAACTGGTGTCGGTGGATGGTGAACAAACCAGACCCTGCAGTGAGAATAATTCATCTTTGTCAGCAGATATTCATCCCACAACCAGCCTAAAATCAGGATTGAAGTTCACAAACATGCAGAAAGTTCAACATCACCAAAATTCAGGGCACAACACTCTCAGTGAAAGGTTTTTGGGCCAAATAGAGCCTGGCACAAGGCACAGGGTGCTGCTGTTCCAGCCCCTGCTGGGTGAAGGGGAGCATAATCCTGCTGGGTTATAATCTGGGATAAATCTCATTTAGCTGCAGGTTCCCATTGCTCTTTCTGCTGTTTTTATTGCATTTTATGGGAATATTAAAGGAAGTTTAGCACTGTGCTGCTGTGCCAGTAACTGGGCAAAAAGAGAACAAGAAGTGTGTGACAGCACTTTTCTGCTGTCCTCTCCCAGGACATTTAAATCCACTCACAGGATGATTTTAGTGCTTAACACGCTGTTCAAACCTCAGAAATTCCTGTTTTCCCATGAAAACAGACCAGAAAAACCTCAGAAAAACCTGTTTTCCCTTGCTCCAGATCATGGCCCAGAGTATTTTAGTGCCCATTTTCTTTGAGTTATACAGATTTTGGGTAGGGAGGGTAATAAATCATTCCATATTTCCTACAGAAACAATTTTCCTCAGAGCCTGGGAATTTTCATGAGATGTAGGGGTTTTTCTGGAAATGGCAGAGATGGGTGATGCCTTTTCCCCTGCTGCTCTGGGACTGAAGTTTTCAAGGTGTTTTTCCTCTCCTGCTGCTCTCGAGTGTCACATGAGCCACTGGAGCACTCAGATTGTGTCAGAGCAGAAATACTTCATGCTTTGTCTAAGACTCTTCTCTCATAAAAATAATAAAATAATAATAAAAAAAATAATAAAAATCTGGAATTCCTCTGAGATTTTCTATTCCCCTCTCCTCTTGCCTTTCCCTGGGCAGCTCTGCTTTCCTCAGCCTTAATGCTCCACTCAGGACAAACCTCAAACCATCTATTTTTTTTTATTATTATTATTTTTTTATCATATTTTTTTTTCCCCTCCCATATTCCAGCTGTGTAACCAGCTGGAGTTCTGCTTCAAAGGAGAACAGGACAGAAATATCAGCTGCTTTCTCTGCTGCCAGGCTGTTTCTGAGGCTGTTTTCAGTGTGGTGCCTGGACACCTGTGGCCTTTAAAGGAGCACAAACTCCTCTAAAACTGTGCCTCACGCATCATTTGTGCAGATTGGGATTTTCCTGAGGATTGGGGGGTTTGAAAAATGAAGGAGCAAAGTGCATCTCCATCAATCTGTTCCCCAAATGCCCTCTGGAGCGTGGGATTGTGCAGAGCAGCACGGATTTTGTGTGCTAATAAGCAAAAGAGAGCAAAAAAAGGCAGCAAGGATCCGTTCCAGCACGTGCTGCTCTGCTGTTAGCTGATTCCTCTGGAAAATCACCACCAGGGCAGCTTTGCTGACTGGCACATGGATAATGCATGAAGAGAGCAATCAAAGTTTCATGGCAGAGCTCTGGCTGCGACACCAGCTCCGTTTTTGGGTGCCCACACTTTGTCCCAGCCTGGGTGACACCAGTGCCATGGAACCAGGAGCACTCAGGGGTGCTTTTCCTCCTGTTCCCACTCCCACTGGGACATGCAATGTCATTTATTGGGTATTTTTTACAGATTTTTGGAGCCAGAAAAGCTCTTTGTGTTTATCCTTAGCCCAGGGTTCTTCTCTTTACAACAACAAACACACACAGAGGGCTGTCCTTGCCCCAAGGATTTAAACAGGAGTGCAAAAATGAAGTTATTGCACACCACAAAAATAGATGAACAAAATCAAGCCTAAATATTTTATGATCAGGGTCTTCTGCCAACAGTAGATCATCGCTTATCCAGGTTTTAATTTGTATAAAATGAAGAGACAGTGAATCTGGCTTGGTAAGTACAAAGAATTAAGAGTTTAACAGGAAAATGTGTGAGGGAAATTAAAGATTGGACTCTACAAAGAAAATGTTTTCTTCCAATTTAGATACAGATTTAGATTTACTGCTGAGCACTGCTGGAAAACCAGGCTGCTGCAGAGGGACAGCAAAATTATCTGTTGGTTCCCAAATTCTCACTTCTGGCATAAACTTCAGGGATCACCCCGAGCTGACTGCCTAAGTTTAGCTGCTCACCCTGTTAAATTAAATTCACTGCATTCAGCAGCATCCTGAAACATGATGTATGTGTTAACTCAGCTCAAAAAAGCAAAAATAAAACCATTGACCCAGCAGTACAACATCTCCAACAGGAACTGCGGGCACTGGGATAATTATATTGAGATTTGGAGCCATGTGTTTTTGAACTAAACTCGTCAATGACTTCACAGATTTCCTTACTTTCTTCCCTCCTGCAAAGAATTATGTTCTCTGTAATGCCAAGCTCCTTTACATTTCCAGCCCACGGGAGAGTTCACAGCATTACTAATTTTGTTCCTCCAAGCCAGCAGGTTTTGATTTAATAAAGGGTAACAGCGTTTTGCCAGCGATATTCCAGGATAATCCAGCAGCATTTCCACAGGGCTGGGATCCCACTGTGAGCTCGGGGCTTTGCCAGCTCAGAGGGGCTTTGGGGGATCCAGGAGAACTGAATTTCCTCCCTGATGTTGTCATGGAGTCAGGGGTGATTTCCTGGTGCTCTTCTGAAATCTGTGCCAGTTATTCCACTCTCAGGGGCACTTTCAGCTGCTCTTGCAGGTGGCTCTAATTCTCTGCACCCCATCCCATCAGCAGGGAACGGGGAGGAATCTCTCCAGATTTCTAAGGGGTGAAGCTGCTGTGGGCTCCTGGGGGCTGGGTTGGCCTGGGGGGGTTGATAATTCCTCTGTTGAGGAAAAGAACAACCCTTGGAGGCAGCAGCAGCACAAAACTGCCCATCAGGAGGAGTTCAGGGAGGAAAACAGGAGGACAAAGTGATTCCCTTTGGGACCAGACCCAGCAGGAGGAGTTCAGGGAGGAGAAGAGGAGGACAAAGTGATTCCCTTTGGGACCAGACCCACCAGCAGGGCCTGAAGGAGGTTTTTGGGCACCACCACCCAAGGGAAAACAGCTCTGGAGGCTGCCAAAATATTCCTGGTGCAAAGAGACAGCAACACCTCTGTGCTGTGTGAGCTGAGGGGAGGGCGAGCAGGAAAAACAAAAAGCTTTTTTCTCCTCTTCCCCACCATCCATTATTCATTTTAAACATTAACCTTTTAGGGAAGTAGAAAACAATCACACATGCTGGAAAGAAAAATTGGTTTGGTCTTTTCTGTAATGGCTTTTTCAGCTCCAAGAAAACGTGAAAGTTAATTTTAAAAACAAAGGCAGAACAGGGAAGGGCTGGGAGGGAGAGGAAGGTGAGATTTTGTTCCTTCCTTCAGCACTCACAGGGCTGCAGAAGGATCAGCTCAAACTCAGCAGCACAAAGCACTTGATTAATGTGAAGAAAACAGGAAACTTTTCCCCGTGGGGAGAAGAGTAAACCAAACCTATGAGGTGACAGAAAACAGTGATTTCATTTTCAGGTTCCTTTTTACTGAGCTAAGATTTTTATTGGGGTAAATAATGGGCACCCTCTTTGCTCCTAGTGCTGTCAGAGCAGCTCTCCAGCCATCTTTTGCATATTTAACAGCAGAAAGGAGGAGAAAGGGGTAGAATTTATAGAAGATGCCATTAATTACTGCTCACCCTTCTGTTCTGATGGCAGAAAGTGATGTATTTGTAAGAGGTGTGCACCACAGGCACAGTAAACAGGCAACAAGCCTGTGACACTCGCAGTGCTGGAAAGGAAATTGTCAGCTAAAAAATCCCCCCACAAACCTGTCAGGAGGAGTTTTATCAGAAGTCATATAAATTCAGTTTATGACCTTTGTTTATGTCTTTGTTCACTTCCACTGATACGGTCAGAGATTTTTAGTTTAGTCAGGGGAAGCTGTGGCATTCCAGGCTTGGGAGATGCCTGGGAGCGTTAAATGCCATCAGAGGAGAGATGGAGGGAGGGAAGAAAAATAGAGGCAGCTGAAATCTGGGCCATGTGTCTTTCAGGAGACAGAAGCTTCATTTAAAATGGGTGGCACGGTTTGAAAGGAAGCGCTGAGCACCTGGCAATGTTTCTGGGGGCTGGGCAGGAGAAACCCTGAGACCTGCTCGGCTTTGAACTGGGCTTGGTTTGCAAAGTCCTGGCTCTGAGGTGTGAAAAAGGGCAGGGGGAGAGGGAACAGAGCCAGGTCAGGGCAAAGCAATCACAAAATAAATACATTTTCCTCAAAAAGATCTTCAATTACTCAGGTACCTTTTAGGAGCAATTGAAGAGACTCAACCTGATGCTTTTGGGATGCTCTTGGAGCACCTTACACAGCAAAGCATCTGCCCTGAAAGCAGTTTCACTCGTGAATTTTGGATTTCTTTCTCCTCTCTGCTGCTTCTGCCCCAGGGCTGGGCTGCCAGCACCCAGGTGCGACTGCAGAGGAAAAGCAGAGCAGCTCCTGGAGGGAGCCCAGGGACATCAGGGACTCCTCTGCTCACACCTGGAGGGAGCCCAGGGACATCAGGGACTCCTCTGCTCACACCTGGAGAGGCAGCCAGGGACATCAGGGACTCCTCTGCTCACACCTGGAGGGAGCCCAGGGACATCAGGGACTCCTCTGCTCACACCTGGAGGGAGCCCAGGGACATCAGGGACTCCTCTGCTCACACCTGGAGAGGCAGCCAGGGACATCAGGGGCACCTGTCTGAAATCCCTGCCCCTCCAAAGAGCTGCTCGCCCTGGGCAGAGACATTCCAGCAGCCACAGGTTCCCCTGGCATCCTCCAGAGGTTTCATTCTCCCCCACTCCTGTGTGTCCTGGACAGTCACCAGTTACACCTTCCACAGCAGATAGGACACTGGCAAAGTGAGGGAAGCAACGTCTGGCACCTCGGTACAGAAAATCTCCTGACACTTACTCATCCCCATCCACTCTGCTATTCATTTCGCTCTTCCTGCCTTAATTATGCTGCTGGCTGAATGTGTGACTTATAACTCCTTTCTTCCCTTCCCACAGACTAATTCTGGAAGCTGAGCCAGCCTCAGAAGGAAAAGCTGCTTGTCCCTCTCAATGGAAGGCTCCCTCCACTTATCTCATTGCCACAGAAAAATGTCTGCTGGAAAGTTTTGGGAATGAAAAGGTGCAAATCTTGGCTTTGTGCTCTCATTCCTCCCCACTCCCTGAAATCCCAGCACCTGTGGAGGAGGCCATGAACTATGTGAGGAGTGCCAGGTGTCAGGAGAATTAATCCACAAACACCACAGGGTTCTGTCCAGAAAGGAGACAGAGGAGCTGTGACTTTATTGGAATAAAGGGAGAGCCCATGGAGGTTTCCCTTGGGGGGCTCTCAGATTTTTAGAGGATTCAGCCTCCTTTTTATCCCAATTTCCCAACCACATTTCCCTTCTTCACCTGAAGGTACTTGAGGTCCAGACTTCCCAAATCACCCAATACAGACCCCTTTGAATGTGTACCCCCCCTTTTCTTTTCCTTGTGCCAATCAATGGAATTTCTCTGGAATTTCTGATTCTTCCCATTGATCCTTTCACAGCATCTATTTATCAGCAGACCCACAGTTTGTTTGGAAGGACAAACCCCTCTCATTCCTTCCACAGGTTGGGCTGACAACACCCAGGTGCTCCTGAAGGGGAAAAGCAGAGCAGGTTCTGGAGGGCCACAGCACCTCAGGGACTCCCAAATTCCACACAAAAAAAAAGCAGAATTTCCCCTGGAGGCAAGGGGAATCAATTAAAATATCTGTTTCAGGAGGTAGAAGGTGTTTATGCCACGGCAGGGATTTTTCCCCAGAGCACCTGAGTTTCATTTTTAGCTTCTGGAAATCTCCTCGCCCTCTCCCAGCCCTATTAATAAATCTGGTTGGCTGTGCCACAGGGCTCTGATGGACCAGCACCTCAGGCAGAGCCAGGAAAAGGCTCTGAGCATGGAAGGCAGGTGAAATAAATGACATTTTGTGTTTCCCCTGCAGTTTTATTCCTTGCCAATTTGCAGACCTCCACAGCAAGTCCCTGTGCGGAGCTGGCTGGGGGCACTAGGGAAATCTGCTGGAGAATGAGAACAGTGCTTTGGAAACTCCACATTAGCTGTGCTCTGGGATAAACTCCACCGCTTCTTTTAGGGATAAAATCCCTCTTTTGCCAAGCAGTTGGCTTTTAGGAAACTTAATTATGAGAGTTTGCCCCGAAACTCTGGATTTGAGCAGCATCCTGTGCCAAATCTCTCTGGCAGCTGCTGTTTGTGCTCAGGTAAAGCAGAATTTCCTTGGCTTTTCCCTCCTTGTTCCATCAGTGCTCCCATTCCTGGTTCTGTGTCCTCTGCAGTTTGCTCCCTGTTTTACCCAGCACAGTCTGTGGGAGCTGTTTCAGCTCTCCAGCAGCATTATTTATTCCTCTCACCTTGTTAATATTTCCTCCCAATCCATGGCTCTCTCTGAAGGGGATGCAAGAAATCCAGGAAAAGCCTGGTGCTTGTTCCTGGAAGTGTTCCCATGTGCTGGCTAATTGAAAGGGGAGAGAAAAATCAGCCAGTGCTTTGCAGCAGTGCTGCAGCAGAACTCTGTTAAAGAGGTGTAAGATCTTCAAAAATTATTGGCTTTTCACATGCTGGCTTTCTGCATTTCTAAATCAGTCCTGGGTTAAGCAGGAAGCATCAATAATTGGGATTTTTTAAAATTTTTCTCTAGAGTTTTGTGGGTTTTTTTTCACAGGGATTGTGTTCACAAAGCAACAAGATGAGGATCTGGGGCTAAAAACTCCCACAGAAGAAAAGCACCACACTGGGTTTTTCCTCTATCAGAATATTTTCATGCAGTTAAGCAAAAGAATTTGATAAAAAGGTTTAATATCTTGCTTCAGCAGTCAGGCAGGACAAAAGTGTGCCAGCTCCTGAGGTTGCTGGAAATGTATTATTTATTTATTGATATAAGTGGGAGGGGTGGTGCCTGTTCACAGTGAGTCCTCCTAGGAACAGCTCCTCAATTTCCAACACTTTGGGATTGATGTGCCACAGATTTTATTTTTTTGTGGCTCATGTTTTATTTGCCTTGCTGTTCTTTTGGTTTGCAAAAATAAAATAATCTCTGATTTAAAAAAAAAATAAAAATTAAAAATCAGGTGATTTTGGGTTTATTTTAATGTGAATTGTAGCTAAGAGTGTTAAATGGTTTTTTTGTTGTCCACATGAAGGTGGGGTGAATGCAAGGGGTTCAAATCTAGGAATATTCACAAAATTAACTTCAGGTTAATTGAGAGGTCAAACCACACATAACAAAACTGTGTTAGATTATTTTCCCTATATATTATAAATATATATTGTAGATCTATATATATATATATATATTATTTTATTTCCAGTGCTGCAACATTTACCTCAGCCCTGCACTCCATCCAGATTAGCCCTTATTTAATTAATCAGAGCTGATTTGCTGGGATTTTCCCAGGAAAAAAAGCAATGAAACTGTTTTTCCACCACCTGAAACAGGTACCAGAAAAGAGATTCCAAACCAGGTCACCGAAACCTCAAGTTTTAGGTTTCCTTGTGTTCTCAAGGACTGATGTTCTCAATTTGATTGTTGAATTGATGTTCTCAATTCAAAGTTTTTTCCCCCTGCAGCGGAGCTCTGGCTGTGATATTCCATCCCCAGTGCTGATCCTTTTTGCATTGTCAGAAGTGATTTCTAACCACTATAAACCCTATTTATAAACCCCCTGTTCCAAATGGATCTCTGCAGGAAGCTCTGCAGCAAATACCTGTCCTCCCTTAAAAATAAAAATATTTTATATTTATTCACTTTTATTTATGTTTTATATTTTACATATGAAAATATTTTATACACTGAAAATATATTATACATTAAATATATTACATTAAATATATTACATTAAATATATTAATATATAACATTAAATATATTGTACATTACAATATTTTCTCTATTTAAACTATTAAATCTTTTAAATATAATTATCTATTTATTATATATAATTACACAATTAAATATAACAAATATATTAAAATACATTCTATATTAAATATATATTAATATATTAAAATATTTTCTATTTCTATATATTTGTAATATTTCATGGTTTATATATTTATATTCATAATATTTTGTAATATTTTTTATTTATTTATTTATATTTATCTATATATCAACCTAGAGCTGAGGAATTGACAAAGGAACAAGTAACTACAGGAAAAAGGGAAGAGCTGAGTTGTTCTCCAAGCAGAGAATCCAGCTCAGAAATGCAGCTCAGCACTTGAGACCATCCCTTTTCCACACCCAGGAACCCTGACGCCTCCTGAGCTCTTTTATTTCCCCAAATTTTAAGTTTCTTGTGAATCAGAGCTCTCTTCTTCAGGGCCTCCACTCCATCAAAATGTGAAACCTGTGTTAAAAAACTCAAACAACAAAACCAAACAAACACAAAACCTAAACAAATAAATTTAAAGAATCAATATTTGAAGCAAACACCTTCTTGCTTTAAACAAAACAAGAGAATGAATCAATAAAGGGTGGCACTTCCACACCTCACTGACTTTAAGGAAAGTAAAAATAACTTTTGCTACCTGGAAAAATGAATATCTTGATTTTTTGGGGGTGCATCTCCGTTTTTAAAACCTTCCTGCGACTTTTATTTGAGGAAGCTGGGGATTAGACGAGGTAAATGTTATCCTTAGAGGTCATTAGCACCCAAGGAATTCTCTTTTGGAAGAGGCAGCACAGCAGATGGTGCTTCTGAGCACAAGGTGGAAAACAGCTGCTCCCCTGCTTATTTATTTCTTGGCTGGCACAGCCCACAGCTTTGGATTGAGGGAGAGGTGTAGAAAGGGATGTGCTGAAGTTGATGTTTTTTGTCCTAATTCTGTTCAAGTAGAGCTCCAAGGTGTGCTCTAAGTTCTTTAAGGGGATTTCAGCAGGAACATTAATGTAGTGATCAACAAGATAAAGGCACTTTGCTGTCCTGGGTCACCTCAGGAGAGCTGGGGATGCACATACTGGTGCTTTTTGGGGATACCTAAAACAGAGGCCAGACAAAATTAAGGGAATAAAAAGCAATTCTATTTATTAAAGGGCTTTCAGGTGCATTTAGGGCAAACAAAGCCCCCCAGGGGCTGCACCCAGAATGGACCATGGGTCACAGGTTTGACACTTTTCTAAGTTTGGTCCATTTGCACATTGGGGTTCATCTCCCAGTTCCAGCTTCAGGGAATGAAGGAATTTCCCCCAAGTTTGCTGCCCCCAACTCCCTTTTGTTCCCATCTCTGGGGCCTGAGGCAGTGAGGTGTCCTTGATTGCCAGGCCTGGAGAGGAATTGTGTGTGCCCAAAGTGGGGAAGCAGCAGCTCCCAGTGTGTGTGGAGTTTGGAGTCACACACTGAGGAATGGCAGGAGTACAGATGTGTGAGAAACAGAAAAGCTGAAATCCTGAGGCATCACAGCAGAGGGGACATCGAGGGAGAAACTTAAACTGGGGCTTCTGAGAAGGAAAGAGCTGAAGGAGAGGGACAAGAACGAGGTGTTTTCTACTTGTGGCACAGCTGGGAATGGGACCAAAGCTGCCATCAGTGCCCCAGAGCAGGGACTGAGCAGCACCCAGGGCAGGAGCTGTTCCAGGGGCTGCTCAGGTCCCTTGAGCAGGCAGAAAAGGCAGTTCAGCAGCTCAGGGTGCTGCTCATGACCTTCCCTTGGCATTTTCCCCCTCCCTGTGCAGCTCCAGCACAGCCCTGCAGCCCCTCTTGGCTCTGCCTGCTCCTCTTTGTGCCTCTCCCTGAAGGATTTTTGCCCCCAGCTGGAGTTTTGGGCAGAAGAAGCCTCAGCATTCTGGGGAGTGCTTAGGTCAGCTCTGAGACCCCTGGAGGAGCCACATGGATGGCACAGAGCTGCAGCAACCAAATTAAAGACTTTTCCTCAGCTTATTCCTCCCAGTCTGTTCAGGAGGAACCTCAGCAGAGCCAGATCACCACTGTCAGCTCCTTGGCACCCCAGAGAGCCCTCCCAGTCCCCACATCTGTGGGTGGGCAGTGCCAGCCCATCCCCTCCTTCCCTCCCTTACCCACTTCCAGCTGCAGCCAAGGCCTCACTGGAGGCAGTGAAAGTGGCTTTTATTGACCCACAGATACAAAGAGCACACAAAGCAAACACTTCCAGCAGCAAAACTGGAGCCCCTTGCTCACCAAGCCTCCCCCACAGCACCCACCACCACCATCATGCATCTGTAAGCATTTACTGCTTTTATAATTGATAGATTTAGGTTGGTAACACTGATGCTGCTCATAATTCTCTTGGACCATTAAACAGAGCAAGTTATTACAACCAGGGGCAGGGAAATCAAACAATGAAAGGAAGATACAAAGCTGCACCTTTGCAGGGTTTCAAAAGGGAGCTTTTACAATCCCAGTGAGAGCAGAGCCAAACAATCCTCACAAGGTGCTTGCTAAGGGAACAGAACCACTTCATTTCCCTGCTCCACCCCTGCCAGAGGGAATGTCTTCTGTGCTCCACGCAGGGTGCAAGCCAGCCAGGAACATGCAGCAGTCAAGCACTTTTAAAGATGACAAAAATAACATCCTCTTATTGTATATAAGAAACACTGTCTTTACCAGTTGTTTTTTTTTTCTTTTTTTGCAGGTATCACACTGGGCACTTGATCCTTTTCCAGCCCACAGGAGCCTCACTTTTGGCTGCTGACTGCACCAGGCTCAGCTTTAGGTTTTATTTCTGGGGTCTTGAGGTTCTTCAGCCACCTGCAGAGAGTGCAGTGCCCTGCCCTGTGCACCCTGCTGCTGGGTCTCTTGTGTAACCCCGAGCTGCTCTTCGCTGTCCCCTGCGTGGTCTCCACTGCAGGCTGCAGAGGGAGGTCCCTCTGTGTCCCCTCTGTGTCCCCTCCAGCTGCCTCAGCTCCTCCCTGAGTCACAGCACGAGTTTTCCCATCTGGATTCATGGCAGGGGGATTGTCCCCAAGCTCCTGCAGCTCTGAGCTTCTCACCATTCCCTGGGCCACTGGTGAGGACCAGGAGGGCATTTGGCTTTTCCTTCCTTGCTCTTCGCCGTGCAGCCCTGCAGCAGCACCCTGGGGTCTCTCGTTCTTAGGGAGGCTCACACTGCCCCAAATCCCTGCACCCTGGGCTGGCTGGGCCCTGGGGACAGCAGGGACATCAGGGACAGCTGTTCTCTCCTCAGCTGGCAGCCTCTCAAACCTCCTGAACCTCCTGCACCAGTACTGCCTGTGGCTGATCTCGTTCCCCATGGCGTGCAGAGCAAGTCCTGCTCACAGCTTCTCCAGGGAATCCCGAGGCTCTGGGGGCACCAACACAGCCTTTAGGAGCAGGCACAGATCCTCAGCCCAGCCTTGCTGAGCTGCCAGGCCACTCCTGTGCCACCTGCAAGAGAGGAAACACCCAACAGAAGCCACTCAGCCCTGTGTCATCTTCCCCTTAAAGATGAAGAACAGATTCCCATTTAATTTCTCAGCCCTGTGTCAGAGCAGAAAGCGCCCCTCTAAAATCAAATTCCATTTCATTTCAGAGCTGCAGGTTTTATTGTTTTTAAGTCAGTCTTAGGAACAGCCTTTTGATGCCACTGAGAGCATTTAGGAAGTCACTCCCTCCCCAAGACTCTCAGCCCACACTGCACTTCACAGTTATTAGTTTATATTCCCAAAGTAAATACTATTTAGGTCTCCTCTTGTTTCCTAAACCATTTATTAATTCTACAAAGAAGTTCACATTTAGCCAAGGAAGCCATTCATAGGCCTGGTAAAATATGGAAGGGAGGAGAAAGGAAAGAAAAAGAAAAAGATCTCCTTATTGAGAGGTGAGAAATAAGTGGATTTCAGGCCCTTGGGTCATTAATTCACTTTTTTAGAAGCCACAGCAATGCCACTGCTTCAAACTCAAACATTAAAGAGGGGCAGCACATTCTGCATGCAGAGAAACATTTCCCTCAGGTTATGTTTGTAAAGGGCCTTTGTACAAGTGCAGCATTGCCAGAAAACTGGGAAGGAGCAGGAGGAATTTGTGTGCAAAAGGGAAAGAGGGACCTGCACCAATTCCCTTTGGAATCTGCCATGCAGATTGCTAGAAAGAGGCTAAAAGCTCATCATTAGGAAGGATAAAATGCCCTGTTTCTGACAGCCACAAAGCAAACATGAATTAAAGCATTTCTTTGCAACACCTCAGCCTTTACTCCTGGCTCAGGGTGATAAAGTTCTGTTCTTGACGAGGGCAGCCAGCAAGTTCAACCCATTTCCCACACCTCAGCCTGTTCCACTCCACATCCTGGGCCACTTTTTATCACTAAATATTTAAAGTAGGAGAGAAGTGCCACAAAACATGATCTGATTACGGCTGTGCTGCAGAGAGCTCAGCTAGGGCAGAGCGAGAGGAGCAGCGGAAAAACAGATCCATAATTTAGGAATTACAGTTTTTAAAGTGGAGCTAATGGATCCAGAGCAGTTTTGCTGCACTGTTTGAGCTGCTTTTATGGGTGGAATCTGTAAAAATATGTGATTCCATGGTGGTTAGGCACTCACTTATAAGACTACATGAACTTAATCACTTAAAACTACAGAGCTGCAAGAAAGGAAAAGCAAGAAAAATGAACCCATCCGCTTCTAGTGGAGGAGAAAAACCAAAATAAAATTAGAGAGAGAGAGAGAGAGAGAGAGAGAGAGAGAGAGAGAGATGCTCTTTGATATCAAAGCTGCAAAAAGGCCAGGTAACAAATAAATGAATGTTTTGTAAGCAATTGCTGCACCAGCAGCAAGGATTTTGTGTAAGTGAATATATCCAGGATATGTTTTGTAGCATTTTGGTAAGGCAGTAAAATGCCAGGAGAGGAAAGGGAAATAATCACTTATTTTCTGTTATACTTAACTTATTTGTCAACACTGCAAAAGCAGCTCAGAATATGACAAAAGACAGAGTCTACTGCTGCTGTCTCCGAAGAGGGTTTGATTTTAAAGACAGAGATATTTATTACCTTAAGATACCAGTTATTTTCATATGTAGGAAAATTATTTCCCCTTCCTCATTTGACCATTTCATGCTGTGAATGTTTCATTTTCAGTCCCATTTTGCCACCAGCAGAATTTTGTTCGAAGCCAAAGACACAAGAAAGGATAATTACAGTTCTACAGGAACCCTTAAAGGCAGAGCTCTCCCTCACTCAGAGAAATCAAACAAAACCCTCAAAAATAAAGTATAAAAAAACCTTCCTTTCCAAAAAAATAACCCCAAAACTCAAATTTGTGCCACTCAGTGTCCACACTCACTTGCAAAGGAAGCACTTCCAGAAGCTCCCAGTAGAGATTGAGAAGGATCACCTGGACCTTAAATAAGGCAGGGCAGCAACACTGAATTTCTTCCACCCAAACCTAATGATTTAATTAATTACTGCTTCCTTCCACAGCTGCCTGGAAGGTGGGGAGCTGTTCCTGCTCCTTGCTTATGAAATATCATAGAAACTTCCACATCAGAGGGTTCTGTGTATTTAGATATTATTTTCCTTTTTTCCCCTGAAGTATTTACACAGAGCTGGAGGGAAATGTTTTGGGGTCTCTTTTTGAGGGATTTACACAGAATAGAGGGAAATCTTTTGTGGTCTCTATTTAAAGGATTTACACAGAGCTGGAGGGAAATGTTTTGGGGTCTCTTTTTGAAGATTTACACAGAGCTGGAGGGAAATGTTTTGGGGTCTCTCTTTGAGGATTTACACAGATCTGGAGGGAAATGTTTTGGGGTCTCCATTTATGGGATTTACACAGATCTGGAGGGAAATGTTTTGGGGTCTCTTTTTGAGGATTTACACAGAGCTGGAGGGAAATGTGGGGTCTCTCTCTGCACAGCACAGGTTGGAGAGATTTCTGACAAGAAGGGGAGAAGGGGGAATGGCTCCAGAGTGACAGAGAATAGTTTAGAGGGGGGATTTAGGAAGAAATCCTTCTTTGTGAGGGTGGGGAGGCCCTGGCACAGAGCAGCTGTGGCTGCCCCATCTCTGGAAGTGCCCCAGGCCAGGTTGGATGGGGCTTGGGGCACCCTGGGGCAGTGGAAGATGCCCATGGCAGGGGATGAAGAGAGATGATTTTTAAGATCCTTTTCAAACCGAACCAGCCTGGGATTTGGTGGCTGCAGAGCAGCAGCAGCACGATAGAATTTAGGAAAAACCCTTTCAGATGAGGTGTTGCAGGCACAGAACATCCTCCCTATCCACAGGAACAGCTCTTGGGTGCTTTTCATCTCCTGTGAGGTGCTGCAGCAGCAAAGGAGGCAGAGCTGGGGGAGATTTGTGATCATGTTTTCTCTCTCTCTCTCAGAAAGGATGTTTTGAGAGGCTTTTGATTCAGAACTTTTCAAACTTTCACATTGTGGTTGGGCCTGGTTTTCAGATCGCTGCAGATTTGGTGATTTTTCCTTGGCTGGAAGGGAGGGAGGGAGGGAGGGAGGGAGGGAGGGAGGGAGGGAGGGAGGGAGGGAGGGAGGGAGGGAGGGAGGGAGGGAGGGAGGGAGGGAGGGAGGGAGGGAGGGAGGGAGGGAGGGAGGAAGGAAGGAAGGAAGGAAGGAAGGAAGGAAGGAAGGAAGGAAGGAAGGAAGGAAGGAAGGAAGGAAGGAAGGAAGGAAGGAAGGAAGGAAGGAAGGAAGGAAGGAAGGAAGGAAGGAAGGAAGGAAGGAAGGAAGGAAGGAAGGAAGGAAGGAAGGAAGGAAGGAAGGAAGGAAGGAAGGAAGGAAGGAAGGAAGGAAGGAAGGAAGGAAGGAAGGAAGGAAGGAAGGAAGGAAGGAAGGAAGGAAGGAAGGAAGGAAGGAAGGAAGGAAGGAAGGAAGGAAGGAAGGAAGGAAGGAAGGAAGGAAGGAAGGAAGGAAGGAAGGAAGGAAGGAAGGAAGGAAGGAAGGAAGGAAGGAAGGAAGGAAGGAAGGAAGGAAGGAAGGAAGGAAGGAAGGAAGGAAGGAAGGAAGGAAGGAAGGAAGGAAGGAAGGAAGGAAGGAAGGAAGGAAGGAAGGAAGGAAGGAAGGAAGGAAGGAAGGAAGGAAGGAAGGAAGGAAGGAAGGAAGGAAGGAAGGAAGGAAGGAAGGAAGGAAGGAAGGAAGGAAGGAAGGAAGGAAGGAAGGAAGGAAGGAAGGAAGGAAGGAAGGAAGGAAGGAAGGAAGGAAGGAAGGAAGGAAGGAAGGAAGGAAGGAAATTATTGTGCTCCTGAAATCCAGGAGCAGGGATCCAACAATCAAAGCAAAGCAAAATTGTTTTGTATTGAACAAGAATATTGATCAGCAATTGCTGCTCTGGATAAGGGAGGAGTTTGGGTTTTGATCAGCTGTTTTCAGAACTTTTTATTTAGTTGTGTAAGAGCTCAGGAGAAACAGATTTACTGTGATGAGGAGGATGATTATTTATAAAGCTGTTTCAAAAGGAAGAGAAACACTGGAGCTCCTAACAGCTCCAGCAGCCTTTAAACACTCCTGAGGTTTTAGTTTGTCAAGTGTAACAGATTCTTTTTTTTTTAGCTTTCCTGCTGAATGACAGGAAGTTTAATTATAAAAGTTCAAAGCAAGAATTCTTAGCAACAGGAGCTAAGATTTCCCAAACGCCAAAAATTTAGATTGCACTCCAAGGCAGTTGTGTGGCTCGGTAATGCTGCTTTAGACTCATTTGCAGAGATTCATCGTGGATTTTAGCAAGGAATTTGCTGCTTATCATCTTAAGAGGGCAGCCTGGAGCCTGGGAACAGCGCTGGGCTCAGCCACACCACTGCACTGGTAATAAATCCTCCCATTAGGACTTGCCTGAAAGGACCAGACAGAGCAGTAAAAGGTGGAAATTGCCTTCACTCAGCAGTGACAGAGTTTGGAGGAGTCAGGGATGTGCTCTGCTGGATGGTTCTGCTGCAGGATGGGCTTTCCCTGCTCTCAGGGCAGCAAGAGGGGTTGAAAGGCATTGAGCTGCTTTCAGACCTCTGCCCTGCTCTAAACGAGTCACATTTGGAAGTTCAGCCTTCCATCTTTAATTTTATCAGGGTTTGAGCACAGAGAGCCCAGTTGGTGCCCCAAGGAAATCACCAGGAGAGGAGCAGGGTTCATTCTGAGGCCACTGGTGTCGATATTCAACATTTTACCAAACACTTCACAAGCTGAAAAGGGCAAAACCATCAGTTCTGGCATTGGGGACAATGCATAGATCAGAAATGAGGAAGAGTCAGCTCTGACAAAGGCAAACCTCTCCCATGTGTAATTTTGGGTAGGTCAGACAAGGACAGTGCAAAGCAGGAAAAACTGAGGGTAAAGCTTAGCTTTACAGAACTTGGGCTTTACAGAACTTGGGGCACATCTGGAACTTGGGGCACTTCTGAAAGCCCCAGATGAACATGATGACAAAAAAGCAGAACTGGAATATTGTGGGAGGAATTTTAGCTGATTTTTTTTCTTATTTACCATGGAACTTTTTACATTGCAAATAGATTGATGTAATTGAAGTCAAGGCACTGCAAAGATCTCTTTCCCAAAATTCCTGTAGCTCTGCATGTGGTGGAAGATTATACCATGATTTTTTTTCTGAAGAAGGATGGAAAAAGTCACTCCTTTTCCAGAGCATGAGGGAATGTCCCTGATTCAGATTGCAGCGTTGTTAATTAGATTTAAACACCAAAATGCCAGCAAAATTGAAGAGCTGCACAGCACCACTTCTGTTGCTGTAATTTGGTGATCACCTGGCAGGTGTTTTGGGAGGATGTTTGTGGGACTCCAGCCCGCAGAATTATCCTGCACGATTCCTCTTGGAGTGGAAATTGATCCCTGTCACCCATTTCAGTGTTGTGTAATTATGTATTAATTGTCACTCTTGATTAGCCCCACACCTTCAGTCACAGGGGGAAGGAGCTGCTGCGTAACTTTAACAGGACTCCATGAATTCTGAGCTGCTTTTACTAAACCACAAAACACAATTCCTGATGTGAACATCCAAGAGAGAGGCAGAGCGATGCACAGAGTTTTTTGTTGCTTTCTGCTTTTCCTCCCATGATTTCCTCAGCCCCCCTCCATTCTCCTGGTGAGGAGGAGCTGCCAACCCACTGATCTGTAAATCTCAATTCCTTGCAACAAGGACATCATCTCCAGCCTGCCAGCAGAGCTGTGCTAGAGGCAGCCAAACCCAGAAGCAGCTGATGGAGGGGCCTTTGGGATCATGAGGAGCAGCCAAGGGCAAGGAACATTCTCTGAGTTATTAAAGTCAGGGCAGATGAGACATTTCCATGGGCAGGGTCTCTCTCAGGGGTCATAAGGGAAAAAAAAGTAATTCAGCAAATCTGGCTGATGTGGAAAGGTTTGGAGTGTGGGAACCTGGTCCTTGGAGCTACAGGAAATCTTTTTAAGGGTACACCGAACTCCTGATGTGATTAAGCACTTAAAGACAGTAAAACCAATCATCCCTTAAATAGAATCGTTGCTCTCCCCATCCTCATCTCCTGGCTTGCCTTTAACCATCATTTCCTGCCTCCTGTGCATGCTGTGAGTGAGGGTGCACACAGGAACACCAGAGCTGGAAATGCTTTCCTCAGGGAGGATCTTGTTCTCCTTCACATTGGACTTTTCCAGCTAATACAAATAATTATTTCCCTTTTAATGTTTTTTTTTAAATCCTCATGAGTTCTAACAGAATAATGTGGTGTAAAAACCTTTTGCTTGAAAGAAATAAGGCTGCATTATTTTCCTGATTCCCTTCAGCACCACATAATTTGTAAATTCAGTGAGAGCAGTGCCACCAGACAGGATTGATGGGAAACCTCCCCTCTACTTAGCACTGTGTAATTAGAGATTAGCATTGGATATGCAGTTGCCAGAAGTTTATTGATTATTTGCAGCAAAATGACCATAAGAAGCTTTTTTTGTTGTTGCTTACAGCTCCTTCCAGAAACCTCCAGTCTGAGCTCCTTGACCTCCACCCAACCAGCACAAAGCATAAGGCAAATGCCAAGTTCTGTGAAGCCAAATTCTGTGAAACAAATGCTCTTACACGAGCCACATTTGGAATCTGAGCTTTCCATCTTTAATTTTATCAGGGTTTAAGCACAGAGAGCCCTGTTGGTGTTCCAAGGAATTCACCAGGAGAGGAGCAGCTTTCATTCTGAGGCCACTGGTATTGATACTCAACATTTTACCAAACACTTTACAAGCTGAAAAGGGCAAAACCATCAGTTCTGGCATTGGGGTCAATGCAGATATCAGAAATTAATTATCAGAATGTTAATAACCCAACATCTCACAGCAGTCAGTTTTAAAATGCACCCATTTATTGATTCCAATTGCAACACACACATCACACAATGTACTTCCAATAGTGGTGACAAGTCAGTGGGGTGAGAGGACAAGTGTAATTAATAAATTATCCATCACTGAACCCTGTGCAGCCACACACAGGGAGAGAACCATGAAGTGGACAGCCCTAGCCAGGGTATAAATACATAAATACACTTTCAGTACCAAGGAACACTCCCTCTCCCAGCAGGGAAGGAAGGAGAGCAGTGCCACACACAAGTTTTAAGTTTAGCATCTTGGTTTTCAGTTTTTCAAAGCAGGTTCTGCCACCACCAGCCTGATTTCAGATTTCTGGGTCCTTCAGGGCACAAGCTCCCTTTGGCATCGCCCTGGCAGGATGGAGGCAGCAGGGTCAGCTCTGGCTGCAGACAAACCCTCAGTGCTCCTCTGCTTTTCCCTCACTGTTAACTTTGATTGTCTCCTCCTCCTGGGTTTCTGGCATCCAGGCTGGGATCTCCTCTGATGTGTTTCCATCACCACAGGCCTCAGCCATCTCTTCAGCTTGCTCTGGCTCACCAGCAGTTCCTGTCACACCTTCAGGATCAGGAATCTCACCTGGTCCCAGCTGGAGATCAGGCAGGGCTTTAGCTTCCTCTGCCCCCTGCTCTTGTGCAGCTCTCTGCCCACTTGTGATGTCTTCTCCTGGCTCTGCAGCCTTCGGGGGCAGCTCTGGCTCCTCCAGGGGACACGGAGCAGCCGTGGTGTCACCTGCAGTCTGCATGGGCACTTCCCAAAGAGCCTCCCCAACACAGGCATCCTCTGCAGTGCTGCCAGCCCCATTCCCCTGCCCTGCACCACTGCCAGCCCCATTCCCCTGCCCTGCAGCGCTCAGCAGCTCAGATCTTGCAGCCTGACCCCAGCCAGGCTCCTCGTGGTCACCTGCAGACACGTGGACATCGACCTCCACCGTGGTCTGGTGGGGAGGTGTCACCCCCTGGTCCCCATGGTGGAGCTCGGGGTGCAAAGAGCTGCCAGGGGCATGCAGGACAGCTCCAGCCTCGCTGCTGTCCTGAGGATTTTGGGATCTTTGTGCCTCTCCAGTGAATCCCTGGTGTTCCATCAGCTCTGGGTGAGGTTTGGCTTCAGGCTCCTGGGACAGCTCAGCCCCTCGTGTGTCTCCAGCAGCCACAGGGACTGAAGCCTCGCTGTGCTGTGCCCTTGGGGAAGTGCCTGGGTCTCCTTCCTCCTCTCCAAACTCACTTCCAGAAGTTTCCATCACCAGCTGGGCAGCAGGAGGCTCAGAGTCCCTCCGAGTCCTCCCAATCCGTGCCGAGTGGAAGTGGCTCTCCCCAGTCCAGGTGGCTGCATCGCAGCATGCCCGGGCAGCCTTCCTGCCCCTGGCCCTATAAACAACCCTGGGGAACACACAGTGTGCCTTGTTCTTCCCAAAAACACCTCCCATGGCCAAAGGGCAGCACAGAAACTCCAAGGGCTTCTCCTGCGAGGCTGCAGGGGGTTCAGGAGGAGCAGGGAGCTCTGGCTCTTGAGGAGCAAGGGGCTTCACACCTGCAAGAAATGGATATTTATTAGCCCACGCTCATTAGGGTGAGTTAATTACCCCATTCTCAGCCAGCAGTAGCTCAGGGATCATGGGAGTGAGCTGAACAGGTGGAATTGCACCTGGTGGTGGGGTCAGGGGAAGACACTGAGTTATTTTAACAAATAACAGTGTGAAAAGAAGGAAAAAAGAGAGATACAGAGATCTTGTAAGAAATAACAGCCTGGAAAAGAGGGAAAAGAGGAATTAGGAGACATTTTTTCCCTCTTTTCAGATTGTTATTTCTTAAAAGATATCTCATTTAAGAAATAAAGCTTATTTCTTATAAGAGGGCTTATTTAAGAAATAACAGCCTGAAAAGAAGGAAAAAAGAGACCATTTGTCAGTCAGAGCACTCTGGAAAACAGTGACAGGTCTCAGGAGCCACTCTTCACTCCAGTCAAGGAAATGTTTAGACTTCCAGTAATAGATGGGGGCAGGAGGGAAGAGAAGCAAGGCAGGCAGGAAAAAATTATAGATAAATTTAAAATTCACAGGACACAGCAGGGTTTTTTCCTGAATAATAACATTAGGAGAGGACTGCAAGAGACACAAACTAAAAGGTAAAATAAAATCTCCCAGCACAAAACAAATTCAATAACTGAGAAGCAAGGCCTGCCTTAAACATCAAAATGAGCTAAAACCAACAAAATTACTTGTGCTCAAAGAGGCCCAGACTGTAAAAATGTGCAGGAATTAAAGCAAGGAACCCATCCCACAAAAACCAAAGAGTGGGAGAGCACACCCAGCCCCTGCTCACCAGCACAGCTCCACTGAAATCCCTCACCTGGGGGGCAAAGCCCTCACCTGGGGTTAAATAGGGCAGGGGGGTCACACTCAATCCCTTCCCCCCTTGACTCCCACTCTTAGTTCCAGCAGGTTCTGAGGTTCCCTTACTCTATTTTCTGTTTTCCCAGGTATTTCCAAGCCATTGGGAACAGGGTGTGGCTGTGCCCCTGAGTGCAGCTGATGGGTGATTGACTTAATTTTGATAATTGCCACTGAATGTCTAAAATAAAGCTCAAGATTTGCACAGAGCAGCCGTGGACAAGACAAACTGACCTCTGCTTCAAAGTGGAGATGCCAAGTGGCAGAAAAACCAGGCTGGATTTGTGTATAACTCACAAATTATTATACTGATGTTGCAATCTCCCATTTTATTTGATATTGAGCAGTTAGAGGTGAAAAATTTCCCCCTTTCCCACTTGTGTGTTGTTTTCAGCTGGCTGAGTGGTGCAATTAGCAGTTTTACAGTGGCTGCAGATGATTTGAACCATCCCAGGCACAGCTGATCAGGCCCTGCCTGTGTCTGCTGGCTGGGAGGGAGCTCCAACGTGGAATTGGTCACACGGGCAAAACACAAAAGCAAATATCCATTAAAAACAAACTAATCCCAGCCAGGAGCGTGAAGGCAGAGCCTAAAAATCCACTGCCAGCAGCGCCAGTGCTGTGGAATGAAGAAAAAAATCAAAATGGATGGATTCCAGGCTTCTTTTATTTACATAAAACCCCCTCAAATCTACAATTTTGGACGGCAGATCTGGTTCAGCATCCTAAGCTTTGCTGAGCTCCAGTGACTCCCTGAGAGCAGAGAACAAAGGAGGAGCATTTGGCGAGGGCAATCCGTGTGTGCATCCAGGGCTGGGAGCAGAACAGGACAATGTTCCCCTCCTGCCTTCTGATGTGCTCCAGCATCTGCTCTGCACCATAACTCTGTGGCACTGCAGTGTCACCAGGCTGGGAGAGCCTCACTCCGTGCCTGGTGGGCTTTTACAGCTTTCCAAAGCTTTTTTTGTTTGTTGGGGTTTTTTATACATCTTTTTAGGCTTCAGTGGAAATGAAATTCAGAGGCAGGTCAGGGTTTATTTGACTGTTGGAAACTTCATGTGCAGGCTGTCACACGGCAGTGGTTGGAAACTCTGGTGGCTTTGGGGACATGGATGCTTAGTAAAACAACACAACTGGAAGGAAATTTCATTCCCAGCTGCTCCTGAGTGGGGAAATGTCAAGCATAGAGAGCTTGGCAAGTGGGTTTCCAAATCCTGCAGATGTTGCAGGGATTTATTTCAGTGTTCTGTGCAATGGGAAGGTGCTCAGTGATCAGCTCATCGTGAGGTAGATGGAATATTGGAGATTTAAAGTGTAGGATTTGAAATACAGATTTAAAGAATTTCTTACCCTTGAATCATGGTGAAATATGAAACAAATATATGAAATAAATATATGAAATATTCTAGTTTAAAAAGTCCAACTTTGACCCATTTGAAACAATCCAGAAAATCTCCTGCACGTGAGCCACCACAGGAAATGGCAACACAACACATGCAAGTGGAGGGAGGAAAATCCTCCTGTCAGAGCAATCACATCTTCCTTTACCAGGCTCAGTCTTTGTTCCAGAAGCCTTTTCCAATCCCTGCTACTTTGATATATTTAAAAGGACTGTTCTAAAAAAAACCATACACTTCTTTTTTTGACAAATAGTAGGAAATAATCCCAGCTCCTCCAAAGAGCCGGGCTCAGCTGTCGGGCCAGGATTGTGCTGCAGGATGGAATGCTGTACAACAGCACCATTACAAAACCTCTCTGTGGCTCCATTGCTTACAAGGAGGAGGCTGCAGGCAGCTCAGGGCATCACTCCTCATGTCTGGGAGTTTTTATTGCAGAGTTCAAGCTGATTCCTGGCAGCAGAACTGTCCCTTCCAATGCCAGGGCCTCTCACTACATTTGGGGCATCAAACCCAGGGGGGCTCTGCCCTCATCCATCACTGAGTTAGCACCACAACACAGGGCTGAAAAGTCTTCTCCTCAAGGAACAGGAAGGGTTTTCCAGCACTGGAGTTCATCAGCTTTGCTTTTCCAACTTGGAAACTCTGCCAGGCCCCACACTGCAGAGCCACAGGCCTCTCAATGGTTAAAGAACATTTTGTGTGGCACAGCTCCTGCTCAGGACCCTCCTCAGCAGAGTTAGATAACCAGCTCATGGGCACAAAAGTGATTGAGGCTGATTTCTCCTCAGGGTTTCTTATTCAAGCCTTTTCCCTGCCTCAGTCTGGGTTTTGGGGGAGGCTGGGACAAAGAGTGGCAAGGAGCAGGCCCTGATCCCTGTGAGACAGCAGCAGCAGGGGAACTTTGGTAACAGCTTGGTAACTTTGGCAGAACAAACAAAATTAAAACATTTGAGTCCAAAAAAAAGGAGCCTTCAGTCAGCTTTGTGTGTATTTATTTAATAACTTCCCACCTTTCAGGGCCACACAGCCCATGGTTTAACAGTACTGCAGACATAGCACACCTGAGCAATAATTGGAGTTTATTAGCTCAGAGAAGTCTTTTGAAGAACAAAAAGGATTCCAGGCACCTCCTCTCCCCACCTCTTACTCACAGAGGGCTTTGCCAGCCTAAGGGTGATTGAAAGGACAGAAGACAACGTGTTAAAAAAGCCCACCCTCTTCCCAAAACATTGAATTTCATCCCCAGCATCACTCATCACACTCAGCTCTTCCTCCTCAGCCTTCAGCTCAGTGCAAGACAAATAAAGAAGCACCTGCAGGACAGTTTATCTGGCACTTTTTCTATCAGCATCCCATTCTTCAGCACTCTTTAATGCCTAAAAATTCCCCACTCCACCACTCTCCCTCCCCTCTACACATCTGGGCACTTTGTGTCGTCAGACCTTGCACCAAAGGCTCCTTTAAAAAGGAGTCAGTCCCTGTTTCTCCTCTGAAGTGTAAAGAAAAGCACTCCACAGTTTTAGCTGTATTCTCTGTTCTCATTTATTCCCAGCAATTAAAATACACTCAGTTTGGGGTTTTGCCATGATTTTTAAAGTGTATTTTATTGGTAGCACAAAGTGGGGAGCATTAAAAGTCAGTAGATTTCAGCTGCAATACACTGACTTCTGCATTCTGGTCAAGACTACATTTTACACATGTTACACAAACACTTGCACTACTACAAAAGCTACAAAGAACAAGCCAGAATTAGGATTTCATCATCTTCCTGTGAAAATATTTTGTTCAACATTGACAAGAAAGCAGGAAGCATCAATTGTACAAGAGAATTATTCAGGGAGGTATTTGAAGTATTTCAGTATTCTGAGGTAGCAGAAGTGGCTGTTGGCCTCACAGAAAACATCTGACCGCTCACAATTAGAGGAGCAGTTTTCTCTTCTGTTTCCAGACTCTTCAGACCAAGGGATGAAACCTCCCATCACCAAACCTCACTGGGGGAACACAGCAACAACATCAGCTCAGTGAGATCCTGATCTGAGTGAATCAGCTCCATCCCAGCGAGGCAGGATCTGAAAAGCAGCTCCTGGGAAAAGCAAGGAACAGATCTGTGACTGAACAAGAACTCGGGAGAACATCTGGAAAGCTCTATGAAAACTTCACAGATCTGTCTGGCAAGAGTTTCTGGAGTCTGGGACACATTCTGCAAAATCCTGAGTCTAACAGCTGGGGTTCATCCCTTCCTGAGGGCAAGGACCTCATCCTTGGCACTGAACAGATGTGACCCCAAGCCCCCTCAAACTTCAATATTTTCAGCCTCTCTTTCCCCACTGCTCCCGATCACTTCAGGCAGTGAGGGGGGCACGTGTGGGGGCTCAGCCTCTTGCTTTACAGGCACAGGAACAAAATCTGCTGGTTCTTTTGGGAACTCCAGTGCCGGCTGAGTGACCCCGTGCTGCGGCTCTGCCTCAGGTCCTGGGGTGCACCCCCTGCTCCCCTCCTGTCCCAGCTCACACAGGTCTCCATCCTGAGGCTGCTGCAAGATCTCACTCAGTCCTGCAAGCCCTGTGCAGCACAGGCTCCCCACGCCCTGGGCAGGGGCCAGGCTGCCGTGTGTGCCCTGCTGGAAGAGCTCCAGCAGCCGGCCTGGTGGCTCCAGGGACCCCCACTGTGGGCACAGCGGCTCCCAGGACTCGGCAGAAGTGGCGTAGAGCTCCGGCAGCCCCCTTGCAATGACCTCCAAAGCGCTCTGCAGGGTCAGGAGAGGCATCACTTCCACCAGGCAGGTGAGCTCTGCCCTTTGGGTGGATTGAAGGCTCATCTCAGCAGCTTTAGCCCTGTCTGTGCCCTGCAGGGGCTCAGCACACAGACAGGGCTCAGCCTGCCCTGCCACCTGCACAGCACACAGCAACATCTCCCTGCCCACCAGAGCCCCCGTGGTGCCTGCAGGAGCTTCTGTCCCACAGCCTTGGCCAGGCTCAGCTTCACTTGAGAGCTCCACGAGGCTGAAAATATTTCCCTCCTGTAGGGTTATCCCAGCACACAGGGCTCCCTCTGTGCCAGGCTGCTCCTCCTCTGCCACAGGAACAGGTTTCATTTCCTCTTCTGCTTCCTCCTGGGTTGAGTCTTCAACTTCTCCTTCAGCCTCCTCATCATCATGGGCCACAAAGAAGTCCATGGGATTCCAGGCTGCCTCCCACCCCTCTGCAGCAGAGCAGGGCTCTCTGTTCTCCTCCAGAGCATTGTTTGAGGGCTGCTGGTGCTGGCTCAGGTCCTTGGAGGCCTGTTTGGGGACTTTCAGAGCTGGGGTGGCGGGCTGTGTATCCAAGAACGTCCGTGTGTCCCCGGGGCTCTGCAGGATGGGCTTGGTCTCTGCGGGCTCTGCCTCCTGCTCCCTGCACCTCTGGCAGGGCACACAGCACAGCTGCTGGCTCAGGCTGCTGCCCATGCTGCCACCCCACAGCACCTGCAGGAAAAACACCATTTCAGCACTCTGCAGCACAAATGTTTGCTCGCGTGCCATGGGTTTGTTGGTTTAGCTCCTCAGACACCTGTGACCTTCAGGAAGGCTCCTGCACCAAAGCACAGCCAAGGTCTGGCCTTGGCTTCTCCCACCAGAACCAAGCCCAGCTTCCCACAGCTGGAAGCGTTTTCCTACCACACCTTGGGCAGGCGTGACAAAAACACCACCAACCCAAGCAGCAAGAAAACAAGAGGCTTTCAGAGCCCAAACCCCAGCACTCAATCCCCGATTCCCATCACTCACCCAGGCAGGCTTATTAATTATTTTATTAATTAGCAGAGTGGAAATCAGCAGCCAGGAGTAGCTGCTGTTAATTGTGACAAGTAACAGCTCAGGTGCAGCATTTTACAAGGAAAACTCCTTCAATTGGAAGGGAAAACTGAGTTTAGACTTGCAACTGGGAAATAGACTTACAGCCCCACAAAATAACAACAAACCCACCCAAGCAAATGCTCCTCATTAATTAGAATAAAAGACTTGAACTGCCCACAGAGAAAATTATTTTCTTCTGCTTGAAGCCACTAGGGCTGGGACAGAAAAAGCCATTTTCAGTCTGTGGGTTAATCAACAGCATAACCCAGTAATTGTGTTGTAGGCCCAGGCCCAAATGTTTTGGAGCAGGACATTTTCCAGCCTCTCCCCCAGCATCATATTTACAAGAGCTGTTAGAAACATTAAAATCTGAAGGCATTAATTTAAAATATGGGCCCTTAAACACCAAAATATTGTGGAAGCCCAAGCTTATGTTCTACCTTTGTTCTGCATCACAACAGAACACTTGTCTTCAGAACCAGAATTCCCAATAGTCAGGTGGTTTCTACCAAATTTCTACTTCTATATTTGTATTTCCTTTAAGAAAATGACAAAAAACTCCAGGAGAAAGCATTTTATGTTGTCCTCTGAACACATAATGGAAAATTAAACAATTAACATCCTTTCACTAGAAGGAACCTCAGTTTTGAGTAGCAGTTTCCTCATGTGAATGAAAACTAAAAAGTAAATTTACAGATTATCATTTAAGGGCTCAAAGTGAGCTAAAAACCACACAGGATTATCCCAGCAATTTATAATTCACACAGTTCCCCAACACCATAATTAGTCAAATGAAAACTAAAGAGCTGGGTTAAAAAACATGGCCAAAAGTAGTGACTTACCAGCTTAGAACAAAAGAAACAACCAGAACACAACAAAAACCTCCCAAGTACCTTTTGAGCCTCAAGCTCAACCTAAATACTACCCAGGGGTCACACAAAACCACTTCCCCCCAGCTCCTGGAGCATCAATCCCCTGAACCTTTGGTTCCTTCCCACTCTGATTCCCTTTGGAAACAGCTGCTATGGCCCCATCCTTTATTTTACAGCTGAGGGTGTTTTCCTGCTCGTTCTGTGCTGCTTTTTATCAGGGAGCAAAGTGAAAATAAAAAGGTGGGTTCTGTTTATGTCCAAGGAGTGATCACCAGAAATATCCTGGAATAACACAGTGGCATAAAGCAGAGGAATGTTCCAGAAGCAGGATGTGGGTTTGGGATTTCCCATGGGCAGCTTGGGGTTTCCCTTGGCTCTGTTTGCCATCTCCAGAGGGAGCAAATTCCCAGGTGTGGCTGGATTTTCTGCAGGGGAAATGGGGTTGTTGGACACCCACCCTGCTCTCCCACCTTTGGAATATCAGTACAAGGGTGATGATAGAGGTAATTGCAGGAGAGCTGAATTAGCCCTTAGCCTGGGCTTTTAGGCTGGGCTTTTCTCTCCCTTCTCTTACTCAGTTCTTAGGTCTGGTTACAGCATCTCAGAAAACAGAAAAAAAACCCAGCTTTGTTGTAACTGGTGGCTGAGCCAGGTGGAAAACACTCCAACCACAATTCCAGCTGCAGTTTTCCTTAGGTCCTGCACTGGTTTTGGGGCCCTGAACCCACCCAAGGCCTTCAGAAAACTGCAATTGCACAAGAACTCTAAAATCCGTAGGGTATCCTCATGCCTACAGCCAAGTCTCTGTAGCACAAGGCTTGGTGCATTAAGAAGCTTCACTAATGGTGTGGAAAAATATTTTCAAGTCTATGTTCAGCTGTTCAGAGTGCTCCTGTTTAGTCTCCCAGAAGGCAGATACTCATTTAATAACACAGAACACAATCAGTTCAAATGTGCATCTGGCAGGAGCAGGCAGCTCCAGTCACTAAGGACAGATCCAAAGGACACTGGGAATGTCACTTTGGAGCAGTCCCTGCCACATCCCTCGGGTCCCACATCATTCCCTGCACCTCCCACTGGCAAGAGGAATACCCAGGCTGCATTAAAGACACACAAAGTTCCTGTGAAACCCCCAGAAATTGGGAATTTTGTTGAGCAGGTGTGGAAACCCAGACATAAAGAGGCTGCTTGGTGACACCCATCATCTTCTGGGAGCTGCCAGCACCACTCCTCCAGCTGGAAACAGGACAGGAAGGGCTTCAGACTGAAAGAAGGGAAATTTAGGATAGATATCAGGAAGAAATTCCTCTCTGGGAGGGTGGTGAGGCACAGGGTGCCCAGAGCAGCTGTGGCTGCCCCTGGATCCCTGGAAGTGTCCAAGGCCAGGCTGGACAGGGCTTGGAGCAGCCTGGGACAGTGGAAGGAGATTTTTAAGTCCTTCCAACCCATCCCATCCTCTGCTTCTATTCTGTGAGTGCAGCCTGCCAGGAGAGTACAGACTTTTATAGAAAATTAAACCTGCCTCTTTTAACTCCCAATCTTTTCTACTCAAAATCAGTGCAGGGACACCCTCCCCTTTGCCCAGGGCTGCTCAGGGGTCAGCACCACAGCCACAAGAGGCCTTTTGGCCACAAAATCTCCATCAGTTTAAGAAGCTGGACAGAAGACAAATGGGAAAACACACACAACAACATGGGCATTTCATCCAGCAGACAAGTTAAAATCGGATTTCTAATATCTGGCACCACAGTAATAATTATACTGCTCATAACAGACTCATTTAATCCAACGGGGCTGCTCCCATAATTGCACAGAAGTGTCTCTGGAGGACAGTTGCAAACACCCATTACAATCATCCCCACAGAAGTGAGTGGTGCTGGCAGGAGCACAAATCACCTCCTGCCAGAGCAGCTTCCAGAGCTGTTAGGGGAGCACACGTCCTGCTGCTGACAGTAAAGGAGCTGCTCGCTGCACTTAGGCTCTTTATTCTTTGTTTCTCCCTAATTACACTAATTTCCAGACAACGCTGATGGCAGCCCAGCAGCATTTGTTCCTTCAGCAAAGCAGCTCTTGATGCCAGGTCAGGCTTAAAAATAGACTCCTATGTGTTGTGGAGCTCAGTTTGGAGATGATTTCTTGTCTAGAGCGTGAGTGATTACATGGATGAATTTATCTTACAGCTCTCCAGCTTGCTTTTCCCTTCCCAACCCACTAAAACCTCATCTGTAATCACACAGTAGATTGCAGCAGGCCATTAGTTTGCAAAATAATCTGCAGGATGTTATAAATGTTATGCCCCAACCAAAACTTCTGCTGAGCTCCTTTACATTCATCAGCTCAGAGTTTTTTGCTCCTGGAGGGGCAAAACTCAAGTTTTCAGCAAGGTGGATTGTCACAGTTGGAAATAAAATGAAATTTAAGCTATTAAAGCCCTTTTGGGAGTTGAGAAGAGGTTAAAAGTGCCTGCATAGACACAGCCACAGCTGAAAGGCCTGTGAGGTCACTGTGCTGTGACTTAAATTGAATTAAGAGGTGCTTCCACAGGGACAAAAAGGCTTCTGAGGTAAATGCAGCGTTCAAAGGGCACGGAGCCAGGAACTGGCAGCAGTGTTGTGTCAGATAAAAGCCTTATCCCAAACTTCAGCCTCACCTCCTGCAAGCAGCTGTCAAGTGTCTCTTGTACACACAGCACAGCCAGGAGGGCTCAGAAGGAGCGCTCTGGAAAGGAGCTGATAGAAAACAGCTCAGTCCTGCCAGCCTCACACAACCCAGCAAGCACAGAACATATGCACCAGCTCTCACTGGGCAATTAAACACCGAGCCCAGGCCTGGAAAAAGGTGTTTAACATCTTCCAGAGAGCCCCTGCAGCAGGGATGGCTGCTCGGCGTGCGAGCTTGTGCGTCTCGGTCTCCAGGCCAAGGGAAAAATTCATCCCTGGAATGAACGGTGCTGTGAAAATTCAACAGCTGCTCAGTCACAGGCCAAAAAATCCCAGCCTGTTGCTTTTCCTGTGCCTGATTTGTGCCACCCAGCTCCTTTTTTTGTGTGTTTCCACAAGACAAATAATACCAGCCTGTTGCTTTTCCTCTGATTTGTGCCATCCTCCACCTTTTTTTGTGTGTTTCCCAAACCAGCGCTGCTGTGAGCAAGCATTTGAAAATGGGAATGGTGGATCAGCACCGTCTTTATGGGTTGTTGTGAAATTGTCTTTCACTCAACCATTGTATTGTAATTTCAGAGGGTAACAAAAATAAGGAAGAACCCTAAAAATAACCCTGGATAAAGGTATATGTGCTCTGGGCTCCAGGAACACATCCAGGGTAACACACTGGGATTGGATTTTAAAATCTGACTGAGTTTAGGACTAAATTGATGCCAAGTCAGAGCCTGCCAGCACTCCCTCGCTTCCACCCAAGTGTCAGGATGAGTACAAGAGGTTACACAGATAATTTACACCCAAATCAGGGTAGCACTCGCTTCATAAAAACCACAGCGAGCTCTCTGGAGAGCAAAGTCTGCCTTTATCTGGGCAAACAGCACTTGCAGCAACACAAACATCTTCTCAGGTAGTCCCTAATCTGACAGGGAATTACAGGAGCTGCTGATTTGCTTTGCTTTGTTTTTCCCTCTCCACAGTTCTTACCTCTGAGTTACTCCACAGAATGCACAGCAGTTCATAAATGATTGATGGCCACGTTAAGCTTTGCAGAGCAAAACACCAAACTGAATTATGCTGCTGGTTTTAAAAGAGCAAAGAAAACTCCTACAAATATCCTGATCCCTCTGAATCATTTTAATGTCAGAAATTTATTCTCAGCAGCCTGGAAAGTCTCAGATATTGATGAAAGGCAGGGATTTTTAAATACCTACACATCTCTAACAGGCTTTGTGCTGCAGGATTTCCCCTGAGTCGTGTCTTGAGATGAAAGTTCTTGTTCATAAGGAACACAAAACCAAACAGCCCCTGTGTTAACAGGTCCTGGGGATGAGGAGCAGCAGGGAACACACAGAAATGGAAATTAAATTAGAAGTATAAATTGAGCAGCACTGTGAATTTGCAGCAGCCTGGGATTCACACACCTGGAAGGGGTGTGAGAAAGGGGCAGCTCCTGTCAGTGCTGCCACAATGGGGGAGGAATTTAATTCCAGCTTTTTCAACTCAAAAAAACCCAAAAAAACCCACTGTTTCATGGGTGAAACCATGAGTGGCACCAAAGCTTGTGCTACCAGGTGGAAAGGACATTTATTATAAACAAAGGTTGGGGTTTGCTTCCACAGAACCAAAGACCCCAAAGTTAATATGAGAAGCTGAGCTGGCAGTTTTAAGTCAAGACTAAGTTTGCTGGTGACTAAAACTAGGCTGGAATTCCTCCACTGGAGCTGTTAATGGAATGAAATCATCAGCCAAGAGCTCATCCAGCAGCAGCTGAGATGTTGGGTTTCAAATGGAAAGAAGACAGAGAATTTCTGCGGATAAAGGAAAGATGGATAAAAAGGACCGAGAAAAGGCAAAAAGGAGACTCCAAGGAAGATTTGCTGACAAAACAAGACCCAGAGTTGTGGGATTGGGGAGATACAGCCCTGGTGGTGAAGGGAGAGGGCAAAGAGGGATCTCAATGTGTTCCAGAGGATTTGGAGGCAGAGGAACACTGAGTGAGCAGTCGTGAAGAGCTGCTTCGAGCTCAGTGAAAGCTCCCGAGGGCAGAACAGCTCTCTGTGCTCCCAGCTGTCAAATCTCACCTTTTCCTGAAGCTTCACCTCATCTGGAGCTGCTCCCATTATTGAAATTGAGTCTGAAAATAAAGAGATTAAAGCTCTGATGGGGAATGGATGGGTGACATTTCCTGGGGCTGCCAGGGATGCTCTACAGAAGGAGCCCAGGCACACAAAACCTCCCAATTAACAGAGCACAAGAGTAATTGCAAGAACAAAGCCATGCAGGAGTCTGGACCGTGCCTTTCCCCTTTTTTTTAGCAAACCAAATGAAAGCTGCCTCAGAAGAAATAGGGACATAACCATCGAGCAGTTTTGAAAAGAAGAGCTGGTGGAAATGAATAGAACTTCAAAAGATAAAACGAAATTTTTTAAAAGGCCCTCATTATTGTAGCAGAGAGAAGAAAGTGTTGGGTCAGAGGAAGTGCCCAGGATTGTGTGGAAGCAAAGGGAAAATAAAGGCACAGAGCTGATAAAGGCAACTGATAAAAATTGTAACTCCCCTGTCTGGGACAAAGCTTCCCCTCACTTAACTGCAACCACAGCAGCATCAATCACATCCATGAAACCACCACAAAGCTCAAAGGCTTCAGCTGAAGAACCAAATTCAGCCCCCACAGTGTTCACAATGCCCCCCACACAGCCCTGCCCTGGTGCCACCTCTCGGGAGGGTTTCACGCTCAGGTCTGGGGCAGCACCTCTGCTGTTTCCTGCAGACACAGCCACACACATCTTGGAAATTATTGAAGCAATCTCCCTTCTTTTTACTTCTTCTGGGGGCCAAATTCAAGTGAAAGCACCCCAGACTTTCCAGCTCAAGAAATCAAAAATACACATGTGGTTTTTAATCCCATCACTCCTCACTCTCAGCCATCCTTTAAAACTCCAAATAACACCCTTTATAACCAGAGTAAAATCTCCATGCTCAATTCAAATGTTAATTTTCCATTTTGAGCCTTTTTTGTTAGCATCTATTTTTGTCTTAAGGTTTATTTTTATGTTAAAGGATTCTACTTTTTGTTTGAGGGAATTTGGGTGGTGCAAACATGGGATAAAAGCTGTGCCAAGTTAAAAATACCTGGGTTTGTGGTGTGGGCTCTTATTGTCCAGGTAAGAAAATACCTGCCTAAATGCACTTTTAGTTGTATCAGATAAAATTCAGGATGTGTTTCTTGAGGTGAAATTCAGGATGTGTTTCTTGTTGGTGATTTTTATCTATTTCAGTGCAGCTGAGGAGAAAAAATAAAAATTCTTTACTTGGTATAAATAAGGAGCATAACCACCAAGGAGAAAAAAATAAATAATTCTCCTATTCCCTCACTTGCAGAGCTGCTGGAGGTAAAATTTAATATAGAAAAGCAGAAAGGAGAAAGTGAAAGTTCAGCAAGATGAAATTTCATCAGGCTAAAGTGAGTTAGTCCCTTGTCTGGAAGATAATCAGTTTGGGAGTTGAGGCTGGGAAGTGAAGTGTGGCTGACCCTGTCTGGGATGTGGGGCAGGGGCTGAAATGGGAAAATATCAGGAGATGAGTGCTGGAAAAAAGTGTTCCAGGTGGTTTTAGAGACAGCAGCTGTTCCAAAACCTGATTCAAAACTTGATTCTTGTCGTTCTGTGATCTTACCACGCCTGGCAAAGCCTGGCTTTAGCTTTCACTGGTGTTGAGAGGGAATATTTGTAAGACAACTTGGCTTATTTTGGCTCTTTAAGTTACAGGGTCAAAGAGCTTCTTTGTGAAGGAGCTTCTGAAGTGGATTTTCTATCTGACAGATAGTCCTGAAACTGGGATCAAAGTTTTTGCCCTGACAGAAACTCTTCCCGTTCTCTATCTAGGCCATAATTGAGGCTTATTTAGTCCAAGCTGAAAGCTTACTTGAGAGGTCCAGACTTCCCAGAGTGCCTGATACCTAAGATTCCCCTCTAATGTATAAACCTCTCTTAATTTTTAATTCTTATGGAATTTATGGTGTTTCCCCATTGTCTTTTTCATCTCTCAATATCCAATTTTATTTACCAGCAAACCTACAGTGTGTAAAGGCAAATATCTTCATTCATCAATCAGTGGGATCCATCCCACTGATTCTTCTATTTCTCAGTGCTAGTTTTATTCACCAGCAGACCCACAGCTTGTTTGTAAAGACAAATCCATCATTCCTCTCACTCTCCTCGTGGCTGGCTGTTGAGAAGGGTTTTTATGAAGTAGTTAATTAGTCCTTGCTCAGAGAAAGCAGGCAGAGTGCTGGCTCCTCAGGAAGGAGTGACTGAAGAGCTCAGTGACTATTGCAGGTAATTAAATAACTGTATTTTCAACCAAGAAACACTGATTAAATGGCACCGAGGGTCACAGTTAGATAAGTGCTGTGCTATTGATAGAGAAATTAAACCACATGTGAACTGACTGTTCTGACCCCCAGAAATAAGCTGAAGTTACCTGGCTTTCTGTCTGAAATGGATTAATTTGCAGTGGTATTAGGATGCAGCAGAATTTATGGCAATTCAGAGATGGAAGGGTTTGCATTTGGCATATTCCTTGCTGGAATTTGGCCTTTTTTTGGTTACTTAAAGACATTGTACCAGCTGCTGTGGCCTTGATCTGCTCCAGAGCAGGTGAGGCTGAGAGAGCTCCTGTCCTGAAAAATCAGGAATCTGTGGTGGAGCTGCTCTTCCCTCTCCATCCATCCTCCCTTGTAAATGCTGAGTGCTCCCTGTAAATCCAGCCAGAGATCCTGAGCTGTTCTCTCAGACTCTCCAGGCTGTCTGCATTGTTTTTACAAGTTATAAACTGGGAAAATTCCAAAGGCTGGGCATAACAATGCATTCCTGGGTGTGTGATAAGCTCCTGGCCTTGCTTTTCAGTTTAGAGCTGGAACACTGATCAGCCTTTAGAGCTTTTAATGGAGTTTTAATAAGTCCTGAGCCTTTGGAGAGCTTGAGAGACAGGCTGAATGTAATTTTTGGCTCCCTTTGTGGCTGAAAATATAACAAATACCTAAATGTCTTTACAGACTGCAATTAAGGTTTAAGAGAGAAGGATACAGATGCTGGATCATAGGCAAACACTTGGTACCCCAGAATCATCTGGCACACGGGAATATTCAATATTTGGGACTCACACAGCTGTGGAAGCTCCTTCTGGGAAGGGAAATACACAGAGGGCTCTGAACAAGATTTCACAGGAATCCTTTAATTGTAATTTTTTTTCCCCTTGACCTTTCAAAAGCCCCTCAAGACTCAGCACTCAGGCACTTGATTTTAGAAACCAGATTTGGGCTGGAGTCCTCCAGCAGCAGTAAAGAATAATCTGTTCCTATTTCAGGGCAGCAGCTGTGGCTGGAACTGCCTGCCTGAGATGGATGTTGCCCACGAGAGTGGCATTTATTGACAGGTTTTAATTGTCTTGTGAAGGGCAGGATGATAGGTACAGACAAACTTTTTCTCCTTCAGGGCAGCTGATAAGTAAATATAATCGTGGTGGGTCCCTACCTAAAAGGTTTGAGTAAATGCAGAGTAAATTTTGTTCATCTGTGAATAGCATTTTAATCCTGGGCTGCATTTCTGGTGCACAAACCCCGTGATGGATAATGAGAGCTCCGGGGAGGTTCATTTACATGAGAGAGAGGGGAAATGGGCTTGCCAGGAATGAGAATGAAGAGCTTGGTATTGTGTGAGTCACAAAGTGCTTCTCAGGTGGGGAAAATCTGAAGTTATGGGAAAGGGGTGTAAAAAAGGCCTTTAAAGTGATTGTTGGCTTTTATTTCTCCTTTGACTTAGAATAAGAGGAAGCCTCTTTGTTTGTAGATACTTGGAAGAGGCTTTAACTTATCCTTTAGGGAGCTGGGGGTTTGTCCTGCCTGTAAAATCCTGACTGCAGCCTGTTCTCCAGAAGAGAAGCCCAGGAATTTACCTCCAGCAGGAAATCCCAGGCTGTTTCCAAGACTTCTAAACTGGAATTTTGCCTGCCAAATTCATATTGTATAGTCACAGTTTGGGTTTGTGCTTGTTTATCAGTTGGGTGTCTGATTTATTCTGCACTGCTTTGATAATATTGAAGAGTTTGAGCTTTGCCTTGGTTTGGTGATACAGGATTTGGTGTTTTCACAAGCTCTGATAATTTGCAGGGCTTTTGATGGAGGTGCCTCGACTGTGTCAGGCGGGTTATGGCAGATGGGAGGAATATAAATCACAGAAATTCAGTGTTTGACATGAAATACAGCCGAAAATGCACTGAGTGTCCTTTTGCTGCAGAAGGAAATCACCACCTGAATAAACTCATCTGTTTTTTCCTGAGAAAAAGAGAAACTTGGGAGAGTTGGCCTGGCAGTGAAAGCACCTCCTTGGGGAGGAATGATCCCTTGTAGAGTGAGAGGCAGAGAGTGAAGATGGATTCATCAGTTTCTCTTGAAATGGAGGAGTTTGCTGCTTGTTATTTGATGGGAACATAAAAAAAATGAACCAGACTGATATTCCCCGTGCTGCCATTGAGACCCTGTGAATTCATCACCTTGTCACCTGAAATGGTGAATTAAGTGCAGAGGGTAAGAAGTGGTTTTTTGGTCTTTTTCCCCCAGTGCTCCCAAGCTTCATTTAAATCAGGAATCCACGGGTGGCAATTTACAAATGCCAATTTTCCCTGCCTAGTGAGAAAAACAAACTCCTTTAGGGAATGATTTGCATCAGCCCTGACTTAGCTCCAACTTCTGCTGCATTTTGCAGCAATTGGCTTCCTTAGCTGAATTTAGCCCTGAGTGCTCCCAGAGGTGTCAGGTCCATCACATTCCTGAGGAACACCGAGATCCTGGGTGGGATCCTGCTGGAAAATGAGTGTTCTAAATATTCCTCTGCCCTAAAGCTGCTGGTGCAGCTGTGGGGAAAAACACTGGCTGAGCATAAAGTGGGTTTTCCACCCAGGAAAAATTGCAATTCTTCTGTTTATAAAATATATTGGTCCTGTTTATAAAATATATTGATCCTGCTTATAAAATACATTGATCCTGTTTATAAAATATATTGATTGCCCACAATCCTGAGCTGTGCCTTGTCTCAACTGGAAGCTGCTGGAGCAATCCTGGGAATGAGTGGGCGCTCAGGCAGAGGCAGGAGGTGCCACCCAACCTGATCCAAAGCTTTTTGTGGATGTGTGGGGATGGCTGAACACCACATGCTTTAATCAGGGCCTCTTGTGTTTGAACCTTTGTTTGTATTTCACCTGGAACACCCAAATTGTTCATTATCAGCACGGATTTGCCACCGAGGAGAAGCAATTTTTTATCCCTGGGAGCTGAATGCTGATGGGGCTGGAAGAGGAAACAGTGAATGTGCCTTACTGCAGCTCTGAGGGTGTTTTTGGGGAGGGGATTTATGTTTTCATGTGCTTTAATATTGCCAAAACACTTGTGGATCTTGGCCTCATCATCTTGTTTTGTTAACTACGACAGCCATTTAAAGCAGGAGTGTTTCTGGGCTGAATTATCTGATTTTGGCCCTTAAAAACCCATCTGGAAAAGGAGTTGTTGTTGCAGCTTGAGCTGTCAGCGGTGCTGAAACCAGAGGTCGGGAGATAACAGGATTGCAGAGCGTGTTCCTGAGGGTTTTATCCGGAGAACAGCTGGGACTGCAGGAATTCCTGCCCTGGAACACATCAGGCTGATGTGAGTGGGCACCTAGAACAGAGTTAGAGAATAAACTGAGCATTTATTAAATGTCTTTAACAGTTATACCCTGGGCAGCCAAAGCCTCCCAGGGGCTGCACCCAGGCTGGACAATGGGCACGAGTTTTTCACACAATTATAAGTTTGGTCCATTTGCATATCAGGGGTTAATTCCCCAATTACAGATCCAGGTAATGAAGCCACATCCCCCCAGTTTGCTCCTCCCCACTTCACTTTGGTTTATCCTTTTTGGGGCTTGTCAAGTGTCTCTGGGTTCCAGGCCCAGAGGAATTGTTTTGTCTGACCAAGATGTGAAGAGTTAACTACACTTTATATGGAGTTTAGAATTTAGTTTAGAGTTTAGAACGGGATTTGTAAAATATAAGAACTAAAATCATAAATCATCAATGCTCTGAGGGGAGCCAGCAGAGCATCCTTGGGACAAGGTGGGAATGGGGAAGGTCTGCCAGGCACTGCTGGCTCAGGGGAATAAAATGGCCCAGGTAATTCCATGCAGGAATGATTTTATTTATATTGTTGAGGGAACACGTGGGATGAAATGGGGCTGCTCCTATTGCTGTGAACTTGGTGTAAATTTAATCCTGGAGGTGCTGGTGCCTCACAGATTAACAAAGCTGAATTATTGCATCCTGGACATCCCCACTGCTCCTGGAGCACTGATGGGTGCTGGGACGCTGGATGGGAACCCATCCTGAACAGGCTCTGATGTCAGGCTGGCACCGAGGTGGGAGGAGAGGCTGAAAGGAAATATCTCCTCCAGCTGGAATAAAACAATCCCTTTAAAAGTGACCAGGAGCCAGCAGCTCTGCCTTCCTGCTGCCCTTCCATTGCATTGTACAAACAGCCCATCATCTGCAATGTGTGCTTCCCTACGTGCCTTCTTTGTCTTTCAGCTCCCTTTTTGTCTCGTTTTGTGGAACTGTGATGTGCTGTGATAGTTCACATCCCTTCCTGTGACCTCAGCTCATGAGAGATAAATTCTTACAAGGATTTGCACGAGATGAAACCAGACAGAAATTACATTCCTCTGTGTTAACATGGCCCTTCCGTAATTGAAATTAATTTGTGGTTAAGGCTACAAGAGAATTACAATTTTCTGGAAGTAACATGAAGGGATAGACAGCTTTGTATGAACAGAGCCTGCAATAATTATGTGTGAATGTCACAGAAGGGTTGGAGAACTTTTCTCTGTGTGGCTTCACATTTGTGCAGTGATTTTCACATGGCCCCTGCTGGAGGATCTCAACATCAAAAGGCAGAAAAAACAGTGAGGTTTTCACTGATTTTGAGCAGATTTCCGTTTTCTGCTGTGCTGGAGCACTTAAAATTTCTATTTGGGGCCTTGAATCTATTACTTTTAGATCTGAAATAATTAACTGATGGATAATGACTGGGCTAGGGAGTGAAACACCTGAAAACACTGAAACACCTTCCCCCAGAACGTTCCCAAGAACAAACACTCATCACTCTCCTTGTTAGCTCGGTCAAGTGGCCTCGAGGAGTTTCCAGGCATGAACAAAACCCTGCAGATGCTCCACCTTCATTATTATTCACACAAACCTGCCTTTCCTTCTGCTCAGCATTTCATGGTCCAATAAGCAGGACAGCACATCCTGGAAGGGAGCAGAGCCAGCCCAGCCCTCCATCCTTTCCGCTCGGCTGGAATTCCTATAAATAGACTGGACAAGGGCTCCTGGCCTGGCTCTGGCTCCCTCCTTAGCATTTGGGTTTTTCACCAGAGCTGCCTGATGTGCTCCTTGGACCTTGAGGAGTTTCTTCCCCACTGGCTGAGAGGTGTGGGTGTAAACACAGGATGTGTCTGAAACTCAGGGAATTATCCCAGGGAAAAATCAGCCAAAGCTCTGTGGGTGTCCCTGCCCTGCACAGCAGGAGGAGACCCCCCTCTCGTGGCATTTTTCATTTGGGATGAATCAATTCTCAGTGTGTTTGGGGCACAATGGGTGATCCCTCTCCAGCCTTTCAGTTTTTGGGGTGATGGAGAGCCCTGTCAGAGCTCAGACCAAAGAGCAAAGGTCAGCTGAAGCTGCTTCAGTGGTTTATCTTTTCCTGTTCAGGGCTGGCAGCGGTGCAGAAGCGTGAAAATGAATTAACCTGAGCACTGAATTGTGCTGATCTTCATGCAGGATCATAAAACACCCCGAGATGAACTGGTAATGTTTATGTGTTAATGTGTTTATGGCCAGCTGAGGAACCCAGGGTGATGTTGCTCCCCTGAGCCTGTGGGGGAAAACCACTGGCATTCCTTGGTTTGAAGTGGTTTGAAAGCCACTGACATTCCAGTGTCAGGACTGGCCTGTAAGAATAATTTAGTTTCAAGTTTCTGCTGTTGGACAAAAGTACTTTGCAAAAAAAACAAATAAAGAAATGCCTTAGATGAGGGCTGGCTGGAGGTGTCCAGTTGTAAGGTTTGGTTTAGGAGCTGAGAGCCTGGTGAAAAGGCAAATCCCTTCTTTTCCCCTCTCAAATGATGCCCAAACTCCTCCCCCAGTGATCTCTGTGCCAATCCATGCTATAAATCACTGTGATATAAAGCTATTTACTGGAGATGACATGACTTCTATGCTCTAAACTTCCTCCCTGGATTGGGAAACACTCAAACCTCCCAGCTTTTAGCCAGGAAAGGATTCATCCTCGGTCTCAAGTGCCTCTGACAGGCTGACAAGTGCTCAGTGCTTTTATGTCAGCTTATGGACAACATTCTGTGCAATTCAGCTGCTGCAAGGACCCAGAGCTCTCTAGAACTGCATTTTTCTCGAGCTGATAAAGCAATAACATCCTTTAAGGGAATAGCTGCCCACAAACAAGCAGAGAGCAGCAAACCAGGCTGTTGTGGGAGCAGAGCCCTGCTGCTTTCCTCCAGGACCAACCCCTGGCTGTGTGAAAATGCTTTCCCACCCCTCTGGCCTCTGCACGTGAGAAAAGAGGAAAAAAACACAGCTCGTTTTCTCCCAGGGCCTTTTTGTCCTCCCTGGGAAGTGAAACAGCTGGGAGGAAGCAGTTCCCATGGAAACCCCCGGCTCTCCAGCAGCTTCTCCAAAGGGCACAAGCTGTGGATGCCTCTGAGTAATTATGTTCTCATGTTCCTGAGCATCATCCTCGGGCACCAGCAGATCCCTGGCAGGGGTTGCCTTGGTGATGGCGTTTTCCACCTTGTGGGCAGCCACGGGCACGTTTGCAATGCAAAGTGGAGATTTCTGCACCTCTTGGAGCCTCTGCTGAAATCTTGGGGGTCCTCTCTGAGCTGGTTCCTGCCTAATGGAAGAGCTGAGTGCCTGCAGAACTCCTGGATGGGTGGGAAAATTCTCATTCTGGGTGATGACCCCGTTTAAGAGGTCTGTGTCCTGGAAAATGAGACACTCGATGGGAAATTTGGTGTGGGTTGATTTAACAGTTTCTCTGCTGTCTTAAAAGGGTTAAACCCTTGCTTGAGTACTTGAAACTTTATTTTGTCGTTACATGTCAAAAGTATTGACAGATACCCAACTTCCCTTGATATGCAACAAATCTCTTTTGATTCAATAGACTGCTTTCAGTCTGCTGGTTTTCCTCTGCTGGAGCTGTTGTGAGCTGTGTGGCTTTATGGGGCACCATAACAACAAAAAGCACCAGCAAAGACTTTTGCAGTTCACAGGAAGTCTGATATAAACTCTGCTGTATTTGTAGGCTTTCTATATAAAGTGCAACATCCACTAAAATAAAAATAAATGGATGCTTGCTGTGAGTGCACTGAAGTGGAGGGGGAGAAGGGAAAAGGACACTTTTTCCACTGAAATTGCAGCAATAATTTAGGGGATAGAGAGAATTGCTCAAGGTTTTTTGAGCTGGCGTCTTCATTTTAATGGCTAAGGGCAGTCTGGTGTTTCTTATTCAATTTTTTTTTCAGTGTGTTTGAGGGTGAAGCCACTTCATCGCTAGAACATCCTCTTGTTTCATGCTGAGTTCTCTGGGGAAGTAAAAATGGGAGAGGGAGGGTGAAACTCCTGACCCAAAGTCCATCCTGGGTGGAGCCAGGGCCGGGCTCTTGCAGTGCCCAAGGTGATCCTTGGAAGGGCTTTTAATAAATCCCTGCTTTATTCCTTTAACTCTGGCCAGCCCCTGCTCCAGGAGCCTCCCCAGGCATCAATCCAACAAAACCTGTGTCAATCCAAGCCTTGACCTCCTTGTGCAGTCGGTATTCCTCCTTTCCATGGGCAAATAACTATGGGAGGGGATGCAAAATCCAGGCCAGGGAAGGGCAGGTTTGTTGGTTTTTTACAGGACCCTCACACGGAGGGAGGACTTTTCTCCTTCTGCCTTTTCCTGGCTCTGAGAAAGCTCAGCACTGGCAAGGCCCATTAATTTTTAATTTAGTCCTCTCTATGCTGCACTGCTATTGTGGTTTATGAGGATATTATGCTGGAACAGAGGCCTGTAAAACAGGATTTTAAAGTTTGGGAAAGGAATGGTTGTCATACATAATATGCACGCTGTAGTAGAAATGAGTGGGTATTTATAGCACAGCTAATATTAATTATTTTTATTGTGATGTCAGCCCTGCAGGTCAACTGAAGAATAAGTTGCTGTAGAAGCCAGAAATCTCCAGGCATTAAATTATATTAATATGAAATGTTGAAAAGTGGTTAATTTGTACCGCTGGTTTTGTTTAAAATGTTTTCCTGTATAAAGCCATATCTCCAGTGTGATAGATTATTGTTAAGAGGGATATAATTCAGTCCCATTACAGGGGAAGCCCATGTGCTTTATGAAACCCCGAGCTGGGAGTCCTGCTCTGCCTAAAATAAAGAGCTACAGCAAAATAACACTTTTTTTTTAATGGCAAATTGCTATTTTTAATTGCTAACCACATCTCTCTGTCGCTCGTGCTTTGTCAAGGTTATTGGCAATATGAAAATCTTCCTGTTTCCTCCAAACTTTCACAAATTCCTCCAAGGGATGATTGATTCCCCCTGCTTCATGGCAAACCCCCTGTGAGGGGAAGCTGCCAGGAAAACACTTGCTGTGGTTCTGTGAAGCTCTGGGAGGAAAGTTTGGGAGGATCAGGGGAAAAACCCTGCAGTGCTGCTCTGGCCCCATTGTGTGCTGGATCCCTGCAGGATGTCTGAGATGGGGGCTTTTGATGTGTAAGAGGGAGAAATTGCTTCCCCTAAAATCTCCTCCTGAGCTGATAGTTTCCTAAAAGCTCAAATTCTGGCATTTCCCTATGATGGACTCCTCTGCCCTGGGTGTTTCACCAGAGCTGTGCCCCAGCTGATTGCGAGGAAATAGAGACTCAATTGATCTTTAAATAATCAGGGAATGATTTGGCTTTGATCTGCTCAAGGGGAGAGTTAATGGATGAATGTTTTCAAAATATCTGCACTCTGTGTGCCTCAAAACTCCCAAGGTGGAAGTCTCACAGCTTTGGGGCCAGGTGAGGAACAGCTCAAGGTGAGGAACAGCTCAAGGTGAGGAACAGCTCAAGGTAAGGAACAGCTCAAGGTGAGGAACAGCTCCTGCTGTGACCTCATCTGGAGATCCTGTTTGGATCACAGTGAGGGCAAGGCTGGGGTTGTTCTCTCTGCCCCAGCATGTGAGAACACTCAAATGTGGAAATAGAGAGCACCAGAAACACTTTGGATCTGGCTTGTTTGTTTGTGGGCACGATGAAGAAGCAAGAACTCGAGGCAAGGCTCGATCTGTGCTGTGCATTGCCTGGAGAGCTTCAGGCCAGCTGACTGCTCTTGCTCTTGAAGAGGTTGCTGCCAGAGAGGGTGACCAATTTGAGAGGCTCATGCAGCCTGAAAATTGCAGCATTTTAAATCCCTGAAGCCTTCCTCCCTGCAAAAACACAGAAAGATAATGAAAACTTGATGAAGCGCAGGAGGAAGTTCCTCGTCAGCACACTGCAGCGGTGGGGAATCGGATTTTCACAGCTCACTAACCCCTTAAGTGTTTCATAAATCCAAGAGATCTGCTCCAAGGATAAGGTGGCCCTGGTATCTGAGCAGACAGACTCTACCTGCTGTCATCTTTCTTAAAGCTGACCCTGCTCAGCAGGACCAATTACCCAGCTAACAAAGTGGAGACAAGTGTCTCCCCGCTGCCACCCTGTCCCCAGAGCTGGAGGCGTTGTGGTTGCCATGGCAATGTTGCTTGAGATCCTGATAACAGCACGGTTGAGATAAAGTAACCGAGAATAGGGGATGGAGGATTTCCTCCTGCTTTTTTGCATGGATTTTCCTGGTTATTCGTGTGCTGCTGCACTGGCAGGCTGAGGAATGGGCTGCTCCAAGCAGCTGTGGCCACTCTCTGTGGTAAATTGGCAAGTTGGAAGTGTGGTGGGTGCTGAGGACAGGTTGGTGAAGGAGTTTCTGTGCTGACCATGAATATCCACAGGAAAAGTCTCCTTTGTGCAGGGAAACCACATCCCAGGCTGTCCCAAAAATCACCTTTTGAGCTGTCGTGCCTTGTGTGGGTGACACTTGTTCTGCGTGGCAGGGTAAGAATTCCTGTCTCTCCACCCTCATTCCTTGAGGAATTCCTGCTGGCCATGGATTGTAGATCTGGGAAAATGAGGATTTCAAAGCTGAGACCCTTCCCAGGAGAGGACAGCTGATGGGACCAGGCCACTGATGTCCCAGTCAGCTGCTGGTGACAGGAGGTGCCTCAAAACTGATCTTGGGGATGAGCTGCTTGTCTCTCCACCCTGGAGAATCCCTCTGGAATGTGAGCATCCATGCTTTATTTTTAGGAGAATTCTCCTGTTTCCAGTTTCGAGTTCTTGAACTTAAAACTCTTAAAAAAGGCTTTGGCTTTTGAAAACTCGGAGATGCTTTTCAGTGTTTGAAAAATATTGATCAAAAAGGGCAACTCTAAAGTTTTCCCCTTGTTTTTACAGCCTGGCTGTCTACACAGAATTATGAAAAGTCTGAATTTATCTTCTGACAGGTTGCCTTGAGTCTTTGAACAATCCAGCAAAATTTGAGACAAGTGGAGCCAGCTTTGATGCAGGAGATCCAGGACTGGCAGTCAGCCTGATTTATTGATATTATTGTTTAGGGAGCTTAGGAAAATTGTGTCTGACCTTCTTACCTTGATTTTCAATATTAAAAATACTGACTGACCTTGACTCATTTAAATCTGGTTAACATTCCTCAAGCTGGGGAGGATTTAAAATTCCATGTCCTGATGTTGCAGGTAACCAGATTGTCCCAAACCAAATTATTTTCTCTGCACAGAACAGGTGTATTTTGTGCAGTTTTATTCTTTTTTTGCCCTGTCAGAGCAGTGATTTATGACCATGCCTGTTCAAGTTTGGCTTTCCTAAGGCTCAGCTCTTACAGCTGCAGTTGTGGGTCAGAGCAATCCAACCTGGCCCAAATAATTGCTGATTAAACTGGCCAAGCTCGGGCTCAATCCTAAAACCAGGCTCTGGTTCTGTAGACCTGAGTTACAAGTGGTTTTTTTTTAACAAATCCTGTAAGAAATAAAGCATCTGTGCCCTTTGGGGATGTGAGATGTGTGAGCACACAGACCTGGAGTGGCAGCAGCAAGGCATTGATTTGCATACAGAAGGCAAATCCTTTACACAGTGCAGATAATGCACATTGTAAAACAGTTACAATAACATTCACTGCAGCCATGAAAACAATTTTACAGCAGATTAAACACACTTAGAGAAAGGGGAAAGATGAGTGAGAAGGCAATGCTGACACTAAATTAGACTTGAGTCAGCAGCAGCGAGAGAACAGAGGAGAAAATGAGAAAATGTTCCAACTGTCCTGCTATGTTTTTTTCCCCCCAGGCCAAGTCCATTCTATGCTCACCTGTTTTGTTGGATTGGGAAGCTTTGGTGCTCTCTGAGATCGTGGTAATCAGTGGAAAATTCTGGAACTGAGGTGAGCACTGCCTGGAATAGTGCACAGAGGGCAAGGCAGTGACACTGCTCTGGACAAAGGTTTTTAGTGGGTTTGGTCTTCTCTGTCAGGTGAAAAACCTGGGAGTGCTTGAGAGCATTGGAGCCAGGTTTGAGAGGAATGATGGATTTGTCTTTACAAACAAGCTGTGGGTCTGCTGGTAAATAAAATTGGATATTGAAAGATGAAAGAAACAATGGGGAAAAGCCATAAATTCCATAAGTGTTAAAAATTAAGAGAGGTTTATACATTAGAGGGGAATCTTGGGTATCAGACACTCTGGGAAGTCTGTGCCTCTCAAGTTCCTCAGGCAGTGGGGAAAGAGAGAGGGAAATTGGGATAAAAAGGAGGCTGCATCCTCCAAAAATTGGAGAGACCCCACAGGAAATGTCCCATGTCCTCTCTCTTTATTTGAATAAAGTTACAGGACTCCTCTGTCTCCTTTTTGGACACAAACCTCTGGTGTTTGTGGATGAATTTTTCCTGACATGTTCCAGTGGATCACAGAGCCAGCTCCCAGCACTGTGTGATTTCAGGTGCATTTTCAAGGGTGTGTTTCCCCTGCACGGTTTGGGATGTCTGCCAGCTGAATTGTTTGTGTGAAGGCACAGAAGCTCAGGAAAATGCTGCGTTTTGGTCCACACGAGGTCCTGAAAAAATGAGTTTTGTGCCACTCTAAACCTATAGGGGGCTTGTAAACCACAAATATGGATTTCTGGATGATCCTTTAAATGCTGTTTTTTTACCTCCAGGCTCTGGATCACACAGGCAGAGGAGCCAGGAGGTGCTGGAGGCCTGGCACCACTGAAGGTTCAGATGAGATGTGGGAGGTCAAACACATTTGCTGCAGCTGCTTGGCTGTGTCTATAGAATTTTCATTAATGAGCCGTTGCTTCTTGACTTTACATGTGTGTGTGATGGTTGATTATGCAGGATTATCTTCCCAGCACACAGACACCTGCTAAAGAGGGAGTAATCTTGTTAGGAGCCCAATCTCATCTGATCGTTAAACACGGTGTGCTTACAACCCACTTGTCAGCTCTGCTTAATTCAGCATGCAGGGCTCTGTCACAGCAGCTATTGATCCAGGGGGATTGCTTGGAATCTTTGGAGATGATGATCTCTGTGTCTGACAAGCTGCTGGGCCCTTGCAGGAGTCATAAATGCCCCGGGCTGTGGGGCTGTGTGCGGTGTCCTGGCTCCTGTGAGGCTGCTCCTCCTGCTCAGGGGGTTTGGGACAGCCCTGCTGGCTTCAGGCGTGCTGTGGGTGACAGTGGACACGGGGGTTCTTTGCTGGTTTGTGTCCCACAAACCTTTGGAGGACATCAGTGGCCTTTGTGGCTCTGTGGGATGAGGGCCTGGGTGTTGTTACAGGAAATTTGTGTCTGCTGGTTGTGAAACATCCGTCCCAAATGATGTGTTCTGCTTGGAGCTGGGCTGAAGGGGTGTGGGTGATTCCTCAGAAGCTCCTGGAGCAGGGGCTGGCCAGAGTTAAAGGAATAAAGCAGGGATTTATTAAAAGCCCTTCCAAGGATCACCTTGGCCACTGCAAGAGCCCGGCCCTGGCTCCACCCAAGATGGGCCCCGGCTCAGGAGTTTCACACTTGGATCAGTTCTGGTCCATTTCCATCTCGGGGTGAATTGTGCAATTGCAGCTGCAGGTGATGCAGTCCCATCCTCCCAGATTGCTCTCCTCAATTCCCTGCTGCTTGTGCTTTTTGGGGCTGGAGCTGCAGCGCTGCCCTTGGCTGTGGGGCTGGGGAAGGATTGTTGTGTGTGATGGCAATGATCATTTCTTATAAAACAGCCGTAAGCTGCACCAAGGGCAGCTCAGGTGAGTCAGAAACTCTTCACTGAAAGGGTGATTGGGCACTGGAATCATCTGCCCAGGGAGGTGGTGGAGTCACCATCCCTGGAGGTGTTGAAAACACGCCTGGATGTGGCACTCAGTGCCAGGGTTTGTTTGATGAGGTGTCAGAGGTTGGACTCGATGATCTTTTCCTGCCTAGTTCATTCTGTGTGATTCTGTGATTTCTCTCATAGCCCTCTACCAGTATTTCCAGTCAGATCCATTCACTGATTAAGGTGAATCTTCTGGTCTCTGCAAATTTTCCCTTTTTTTGGTTAAAATTGAATAATTTCTGTAGCTTTTCTACCTTTAATGCCTGCCCAGAAACTGCTGCCCCTGTTTCTCCAGGACACTGCTCAGTGAAAGGAATGCCTGGAAGGTTTGGATGTATAAACACTGCTGAAAATTCCTAAAGGAGGGCAGAAAAACAAATTTTCCTCCCAAGGAGGGAAAATACCTGTAGAAAACATCCTTGTAGAAATTTTCTTGTGATTTGAGCTGATGCCAAAGGCCAGAGGGTTTTCTGAGACACTGAAGTGGCTCCCCTGGGGACGTGGAAGGATGATCTCCCTGTTGTCCCCACTCTTGTGCCTGTCTTGATATTGCCGTGAGTTTATTCTGATGGAAGCTTGCAGAAGTTCTGCCTCCTGAAGGATGAGAGCAGGTTAAATGAAAGTCAAGAAGTTGATTCTATCAAGATCATCTGGGATTTCCCATCCTGGCAGATTCATTACTTCCAGAAATGATAACTGATTGTATCTGAAGAGGTGAAGGGAAGAGTGATTTAAATCGTGTCCATTACCTGTCAGCAAATAATTCTGTGTGCAGCTGTGAGGAGTGAAAGGAGAGCATCTGACACTGTTGTAGCCTCTCCTATTTGACTCTTGAATCAGAACCACTATTTGTGCTATTCTTTTTTTCCTTTTTTACACATCCACACCCCATGGAAACTTCAATTATCACGACAGGAGGGAGAGGAACCTGTGGAATGTGTGCAGTGAGTGCTCCTGGATAAGGGAGACAAGTGGAACAATTTGTTATATGTTAAATCTCGCAGTCACTGAAAAACCTGGCCTGATGCAATATTCTGATTTGCTAATCACATTTCTACATGGCAAACACCTTTCTGGAGCGTTGTTTGCACTCTATCTCAAAGCAAATATGTATTTTTGATTTGAGAATAATTCCAGGTTTAAGTAACTTCTGCTTCCCCGTTAACAAAAGTCATTGCTGTTAATTAGTCATGGGCAGAGATGAAATATGTGTTTGTTTTTATTTTACTTCTCACTGTGTCCTGACGTGGATGTTTAGGGCTGGGGCTGGAGGAAGAGCGTAGTTCTTGTAATCTGTGACCAGAGCAGACAAAGCCTGGCTGAGGGAGCCACCAAACCCCTGTGGAATTCCCAGTGGGATGTGTTTGTCAGGCTGCCCAGCAGTGCTGGAATGGCCCTGGCTCTGTAACAGGAAATTCAGTGCCTGCAATGAGTTGTTCAGCTGGGGAGTGCCCGTGCTGTTACAGCAGAGGCCGCTTGACTTCTCTGCAGTTTATTTGCTTTTTCAATGTGCTCTCCTCGTCCCCTTCCAGCCTTGCTGGTTCTCCATATTTTAGGAATTAATTGGATTTGGATTAGACTGTTAATTTTCACCTGTTACACGTGCACACAGCTCCAGGTGGGACGTGGTGAAAGCATCTCCTGGCCCGAGTGGAGTCCCCAGGAGCTCAGATTCCATCCTGAGAGCTGCCAGTTATCCTGAAAATTCCATCCTGAAAATTCCATCCTGAGAGCTGCCAGTTATCCTGAAAATTCCCTCCTGAAAATTCCATCCTGAAAATTCCATCCTGAAAATTCCATCCTGAGCCTGCCTGCCATCCTGAAAATTCCGTCCTGAAAATTCCATCCTGAAAATTCCATCCTGAGAGCTGCCAGTTATCCTGAAAATTCCATCCTGAAAATTCCATCCTGAAAATTCCATCCTGAAACCTACCTGCCATCCTGAAAATTCCATCCTGAAACCTACCTGTCATCCTGAAAATTCCATCCTGAAAATTCCATCCTGAAACCTACCTGCCATCCTGAGAATTCCATCCTGAAAATTCCATCCTGAAAATTCCATCCTGAAAATTCCATCCTGAAACCTACCTGCCATCCTGAAAATTCCATCCTGAAAATTCCATCCTGAAAATTCCATCCTGAAACCTACCTGCCATCCTGAGAATTCCATCCTGAGAATTCCATCCTGAAAATTCCATCCTGAAAATTCCATCCTGAAACCTACCTGCCATCCTGAAAATTCCATCCTGAAAATTCCATCCTGAAAATTCCATCCTGAAACCTGCCTGTTATCCTGAAAATTCCATCCTGAAACCTGCCTGTTATCCTGAAAATTCCATCCTGACTATTCCATTCTGAAAATCCCATCCCTAAAATTCCATCCTGAACCTGCCTGCCATCCTGCAGGACTGCTGGAACCTGCCTCAGAGCTGATAAATCCCATTTCTCCATCTGTTCCAGCTCCTGTGTGTGAAACCTGCTCTCTCCCAAGTTAAATTCCTGTGGTGGTGCTGTGAGGCTCATTAAGAAGTAGGGCTTGGAATATATTCCAAGACTTTTATGGGAAAGGCTCTCAGCAGTGTGGAGAGGTCGTATTTTGGTTGATTTCCTTGTGAAATAAAATGCAGAGTAGCTTGTGCTCACTATTTTGGGGGTGTAAAACTTGTTTACAATGTGTGAAGCTTATATGCAGTTTTAGGTTTTAAAACCTTACTTTTAAGGTTTTTTGGGCTGAAAATTAATAGAGAAATAGCTTTAAATTCTAGGTAGTGGAGTAAAACCATGGTTAAATTTTTGGAGAGGGACAGTTTTTTGCAGAGGGCTGTATTTTCTGCCAGCCTAAAATGACCAGAATTTGGGGTAGAGACTCTCTCAGTGCAGTTGAGCAGAATTTTTGATTTCAATCATAGCAGTTTCCTATAAAATGAATCCCCTGGCAAACCAGAACTTCCACTGGATTTAAATACCTGGAAGCTGTTTAATTAAATGGGATTTCTGGGAACAGAGGTGAAGGTGAAATTGGAGATCCATGTGAAGGGTGATGGATTTGTAAAACCTACAAAGCAGAAATACTGACAGCACCAGGTAGGACAAAGTTCTGCTGCTGAGGTTTTTAGGAGAATTTTGCTCATTTCTTGTGGGTTTCTGATCCTTCCTGATGTCCTGAAGGATAATTAAGTGCAAAGGTGCTGAGATGCCAAATATGACAAAATTGAGGCTGTAATTTTGGATTAAGGGGTATAGAAGAAGGCAGTTTATGCATTGAAAAGTTAAAAATCATCATCATCTGGGCACATATAGCTGGAAAACATCTTTCCCTTCAACACAGCTTTGTGGTAGTGAGTGAACCTGAGAGCTTTAGCAGGGCTGAGGGGGATTTATTTAAGTGCAATTTTATTTTCAGATTCTTTTGGCTGTTTTGACACCTCCTGGCAATTTTCCTAAGTGTTTAAACTGCACATTACAGTGAGGAATGTTTTTAAGCAGCTCCACATTGAAATTGGGTGAGGCTTATTTACTGTTTGACTCCTGCCTCTGACAGCATTTATTTCTCCCAACGATTTCTGCTAAATGAGTTATTTTTCAGCCGGATTGAGCAGGTTCCCACACTTGTATCTCCTTTCCCATTTGCATTTCCTTTCTTTCCTGGCAGTGCCAATCACAGAGATCCCTGGGTAAATGATGATTTCAGGAGCCAAATGTTGCCTGACGTGGTTTGTGCAGCAAAGAAAAAGCAAAAGAGGCTGAGGAGAACCTTGAAGCTTTGAGCTCTTGACTGGCACAGGCAGCTGGATGAGAACAACAACTTTATTTCATTTTATTCCTTGTTTTCCAACAAGAATGTATTGATGAAGCAGAGGAGAGAGACACAAAACCCAAATAATGGTATTTCTACAGAGGAGTTTTGTGTTGCCTGGATTAAGAGCTCTGAAGGGCTTTGGGATCCTCATTTCCCACATCCATTTCCCATTTTCCATGAGAAAAATGGAGTGGGCAGAATGCTCAGACTTCATCTGACGGGCAGGATTTAATGGCCAAGGAGAGATGGAAGTTATTTCAGAATGGAGCTCCTCTGGGACTTTAAAAAACACCTGATTTGAGCTCGTTGTGCCCTAGATGTGAACTGAGCAGAGGAAGCTGGGTGTGTTTATATCCTTGATTTAGATTTTTGCTGCTTTTGGAGCTCAGATCTTAATTCTTTACCAAGCATTCAAATAGGAAGGGGATTAAAAAACCACAGATAATCCACAGTGGCTTTTCTTTTGCCTGCCAGCACTCAGGTATTGCTCTTGTGAGGAAGAGAAGGAAGATACTGGTGCTGAAATTAAGAATCTTCAATTCCTGGGCAGTATTTTTGGTCTCTTTCTCCCTTGGCTTCGGCTGTTGGACAAGAAATCACTTTGGTTCTTTAGGTTTTGTGTCTGTCTCTTGTTTACATGATTTTTTTTTGATTTTTTTTTATTTTTTTTGTGGTGAGTTTGTGTTTCTGCCACAGAATTTCTGTAATTCAGATCCCACTGTGCTGTTGATTCTACACGTGTAGAATTTGTCTTTGCCAAAAGGAATATGTCTTTATTTATATTTGTGCCTGTTCAATTGAAATACAGCTGAAAAAACCAGAGGATTTTGGGGCTTTTTCATCATTTGTGCTTCAGCTTCTGCCTCTTTAAGCCTGCTGTGCTTAGCAGAAGAATATTCCAAGTTTTGACCTAGGAAAATTCCCTTGGTAATTGGAAGTTTGCTTCCAAACAATCAATAACAAATGTCATAAAGCACCAATCTATTCAGGAAATTAATTGGAGATGCTCAGGAGAAATTAATAATGAATGTTCAAGTGATAGTTCCTTTTTAACCTTGCAACATTATCAAGACAAAGTAAACATCAGAGGAATTATAGTAAAGCAGACAAACTGTGGGGGAAATTAAGTATGCAAATGAGAGAACTGCATAAATCTCCATGTTATTAATTGGGGGAGAGTTCCTGAAATTATCATCTGGGCTGAATATTAAGTGTCATAAATAAAAATGAAATGCAGAGGTGCTCAGTGGGGGGAATTGGGAATTGGGAGGAAGCATTGCAGGAATCCCTGGAAGGATTGCAGCTTTTCCCGGTGCTGGATGATGAACATGATGGGTGTGATGCTTTAAATGGATCCTGTTTCCTGCCTGTGCAGAAAATGGAATGATCAAAGCCTGGAATAAGGAACTTTTCATTAGAAACCTCTCTAATTGCACAGCCATTGTGCTTTACCTCCCACAGCCCCGGGCTTTTCTTGAGGAATTTTAGCTCAGAAGAAAAGCAGGTAATTCACATTCCTGCTGCCTTCTGAAAATGGCTTCAGGACGTGCTCTAAAGGTTCCTCCTGCTGAAATTTCAGAGGTGTTTCAGGTGCCTAAAGCACTTGGACAAAATTCTCTGAATAAGAAAAAATCCATTGAACCATCTCCCTGTTTGAGATCATGTGGAGCGCACATTTTACCGAGGATTTCCACTCAAAGAAAGGTTTCCACACTAAAGAAAGGTCTGGAGAATGTTTGAACTGATCCTGGTAAAGCAGTTTAGAGCTGTTATTTATACTATTCACAGCTTTGTCTCCTCTGGTAGAATCCAGATGCCTTAAACACAAGCTGTATCTTCAAATATGCAACTGCTATCTTCCCAGATGCCATTAGGTTCCCTGGAAATATGTGGGAACACTGTTTAATAACTGGTAAAACTCCTGAGATTGAGAGTTTGGCTGCATGGCTCCAAAATGAGTGGTAAAATTGCTGTCAGCTGTTACTGCAGTGAAGGTTTTGGGATCTTAGCCCTAAAAAGCCACCAGTGGCAGCTCAGGAGATGCTTCTGAATCTCCTCTCCATAAATCTCTTCCCTTTCTCCCTCTTTAAGGCACAAAAGCGTTTGCTGAAATGCCCATTATCTCATTTGGTGATGAAGCTGCATTATTCATGAGGCACCACATCCCAATTTATCACTTCCAAACAACGTCCTGCAGATGCTCTTTGTGAGGTGTCCAGTAATGCCCCTCGGGATTATTTCCAGCTGCTAAAAGCCTGAAATTGCTCCTACCTTAACTCAGAGTGCTGCAGTTAGGTGAGGATTTAGTCTTAGCTCTGAAAATTCAACCAGAGGGGTCTGTGCTTAAAAATCAGAGCAAGGAGGTGAGTGGAGATTTTCAGGACTGCTCTGAACTTGTATTTGCCTTGAAATAAGAAGTTGTTTTCAGCTTGAATATCTGCAAATGCCTGATGTCTGTGATGCCTCACAACTGCTATTAAATCTCTGCACAATATGCCTTTTGTTTCTCTTTTCCAATTAAGATTGAGGCATCGCTTTCATTCTTCCCAAGCAGTTATTGAAGAGCTGAACCTGCCAAATGTATGGCTCAAACTGTTTGGGGACATCTTTCTGGCTTTATGCATTTCCCTGGGACAAAAAACTGCTTTTGTGAGGAGTATTATAATTGATTAAACAGGAAATTAATGTGGGGAGCTGCCATCATTGTAAGTGGGAAAAGATTAAATTTCTTCTGTCTCACTTTTCATTATGAGCTTGAAAAATGAGGGTGTTGAGATCCTGAGGGAAGTGACAGCAGAGAGGGTGGGGATGGAGATGGGAGGGACTCCAGGAGGGATCCTCTGCTCAGCTCTGCTCAAATGTGAACCTGTTCCCCCCTCCCATCCTTTTTCAGTGCTGGAAAACTTCCCTTGGACACAGCCCCTCATTTTTTATCACTGAAAGGAGGGAAAAGGGAAACAGCTCAGCAGGTTATTGGCTAAACCTCACTTGTTTTGTGTTTAAAAATTGTGTCACAATATTGGTTTATTTCTGCTTTGATGTGAATAGTTGAGAGTGGATATTCTGTTTATTTCTTCATCTGCTCAGGGAGGCCAAACAGCTTTGGGGTGGCATTAAAGAGGGTCGAGTTTCTAACTGAGCTCCTTGCTGGACAATGACTCCTCTTGAGGGAAAACACCAGTGGAAAGAAATTGGAATACCCTTAAAAATATCCCAGAAACTTCCCCCCGTGGCATCAGGATGATCTATAAAATGTAGACTCTGTGGAATCTTCACTTTTCCCCCAATTCCAGGCATTAAAAATGATGCAAAAATTATTCAGCAGGAGTTGAGCTCTGATGGTGCTGCCAACACCTTGGAGGAGACACCTCTTAATTCTCCTTCAAGTCCAGGGACCTGGAGCCTTGCTGAGGGGATGGAGGAGTGGATATTCCTGCAGAACAAAAGCTTTTGGGATTGAAATGTAAGAGGCAAAATGTTCATTCTGCTGTGGATTTATGAATTGAACATTGGGAGCTCAGGTGCTCTCTCTTCATGTGCCCTAATTTTTGTCCAGGAAAAGCAGTTGAGTGAATTTTGGTTTGTTTTATTTTTTTGTGAGAATTCTCTCCAGCTCAGAGAACTGGGTAATTAACAGAAGTAACAGTTTCAGGATTGTGCCTGAACACCTGATACTTCTCTGCAGCACAGCCAGAACTGTACAGCTGCAACTCTTAACAGTTCCTTTGGTTTCCCTCAAGAAAATCTGTTTCCATTGTGGGAAATTATTTCCTTACTTGTTTTTATAAGGGATGAGATCCCCTGCTACCATTTTTGGGATAATTGGCTTCTCCTGTGACTCCTTTGACACAGAGTGGTTATGGCAGGGCTGAACCTTCCTGTCTCAGCTCCAAAAGTGCTGTTTCCTGCATGGTTTATTTACCTAATATCCTTTTTCACTCTTGGATTTAGTAGAGATGTTGATCCCTTCAGCTTGTTTGGGGTCTGGCCTCTGGTTTCTGCTGGGTCTGAAGGCAGTTTTTAATGTAAAGTTGAATGGGTTTGGGTTTTTTTCCCCTACTAAAAATTGAAACGTCATCCAAAGAAGCACAAAAACACCTCAGTGAAACATGACTGAGAGATGGAGACTCGGAGCTTTGAAATAGCTGCATTTCCTTGATTTTTTTCTTGGATTTGTAGCCTGGTGTGGGGCTTCCATCAGGGACTCAGGTTACAGATAAAGCTGCCCTGAAAAGTGGCATCATTTGTGGTCAGTGACTGCAGCTTCAGAGCGTGGCACCCAGGGAGGGCAAGAATTCATCAATACCTTTAATTCTCCCCTTAGAGAAGGACTAAGGTTAAATTTCCCTGTGTTCCTCTGCTATACAATGATCTCACGTGCTTTATTCTGTGTCAGCTAAAACACACAACACTCCCCAAAAGTAGAATTTGAAATTCCCTTTAGACCCCTTGCTGCTGTTCTTTCCCCAACCACCGTGTTCTTCTGATGATTAATATTGGTTCTCACTGTAGGAAAGCCAGATGGGTTTCCACACCTGCTGTGCCATCCCAAAAATAAAGCACCTTTCCCCTGAACTTGCATTTCCCCCACTTTGGTGGGAGCTGGAGCTGTAATTTCCCTCTTCTGAGGTTACTCGGTGCTGAAATGGCTTTGGAGCTGGTGGCAAATGTCTTGGTGCTCAAAAGCAGAGATTGAAGAAGGAAATGAAAGCCCAGAACGGAGAAGAAAATGAAACCTCCTGCTTGGAAAATGATCCTCTTCTACTTCTCATGAATACAACTCGTTCTCCCCAGGTCCTTTCCCTGCCAAGATTTCCCAGTTCCACCTCTCAAAATGGTGTTTTTCTGCCTTTGTCTCTCTGAGCTGACAATTTCACTGCAGTTCTATTTCCTGAAGGGTCTCCAGCCCTGACCTTGCCATGATTGCAGGGTCCAAAGGGAGGCAGAATATGAAAACGAGCGCTGGGATTGCTGTGGCAGCTCGGCCAAGGACCAGGACAGCTCCTCAAACTCACACTGGGAAAACACTTCCCACTCCTTCAAGCCTCTGACATTTCACCCACTTCAGATTTTACAGGTCTGTGGCGTTGCTAATGGCAGAGCTAATACAGCTTTGGAGAAAATAACCCATGTCTGTGAATTCCTGCAAAAATCACCTGATTTTCTGATTATTTTAAGCCGCTTTCACTTTTTTGGCATCTTCTCCTCCAAATCTCAGCTGCTGATGAAGCAAGGTGATGGTGCTGGTGGCAGACATGTGGCTCCTGGCTGTGTCCCTGCTCCAGGTGCCCCTTGGGGGCTGCTGGGGCTGGGAAGTGCCAGCTGTAACCCAAAGATCACCCGGGGGAACTGGGGGTCAAAGCCAAACTGGTTTCCACGACAGGAACCACAGCAGCTGCTGGTGGTGCAGAGCATTTTGGAAATGAAAATGAAAAAAAACCATGAAATCTCTGCTGAGTTATTTGAGAAGGTTTGAGCTGCTCCATGAAGTGTGGGCAAGTTTTCCTCTCCTGAATGAGGATGGAACCTGAAGCCAAGGGGTGAGGAGGAAAATCTTCACTGTCCTTGCAGAACGACAGAAAACAAATTGTAAAAATCTCCAGCTGCTGCTAAAACAGCCCCTCTGTGTCACCCAGCCCAGCTGAGCCTCAGTTTTTATTTGTAGAATCCCATCCTTCCCTGTTAAATTTGGGTTTGGTGCAGGGTGACACATCCACTGCATCCCAGGGAGCAGCAGGATCGGTCCCACACCGGATTTCAGGAGTGCTGGGTGGGAATTTCTGTGGCATGAGCTGAGGAGAGAACCCCTGGGTGAGTGCAGCTGTCCCCTAAGAGAGCTGCTGTCCCAAATTTCACATGCAAACAATAATTCCAGCAATAAATGCTCTGAATGCAAATTCTGTTTAGAGCTGGCTTTGAAATGATTTCTCTTTCCTGCTGCAATGGGGACGGGAGAACAATGGGAGTGAAAACCATTGTTTTCACAGAAAATTCTTTGTGAATATCCTTGTGGCTTTAAAGGAAAACAGAGGACAAAAAACATAAATACAAAATGCTTTAGTTTTAGAAGTAGAATTGATGTTCTTTTTCTTCAGATGTAAACAAAATATGTAAATATCAAGAGAAAACAAGTTTCAGTCCTTTTTCTCCCCACCAAATGCTTCTCACTTGGTGACATTTCACCAAGCAATCCTTTTGTCTTCCTTGAATTTCCAGTAAGAGAATCTAACTTGTGATTGGTATTCTTGGAAATTGGTCAAACAGGCTTTCCAGGCAAGTTGGATGATTTGAAGTGAGCTCAGCTATTAAAGACTGACATTTCTTCCTCTAAGAGCTTGGCTCTGTGCAGAATTGTAACACTTGTAAGTCTTCCAGGACTCAGATTTCCAGAGAAGTTAAGGTCGAGAGAGAAGTCACATCTGTAACTTTTGGGGTTATTTTGATGAAAAATATCTCAATGTAGAGGACTTTTAAGTGCTCATTCCTGCCATTCTTGCTCATGATGAAGAATAAGTAAAATTGGATGCCAGGCCCAGAATTGAGTTTCCAAGTGCTAAAGAAAATTTCCATGGGTAAGAACAGCTCCAAGTGACCCTGAAATGTAGGAAATAAATTCATTGCTGCCTTTGTCCAGCAGAAATGATGATCAACAAATTAGGAGTCAGCAGTGTGATCTCCCAGGAGGGAGATGGGATTCCTGTAAAGTCCTTCTCCAGGCAGAAAAATAAACCCTTAAATTTTCCAGTTGTGGCAGCTCAGTAGGAAAATGAGAGCAAAGTGATGGTGGCTAGAAGGAGCAAGGGGAAAAGGGGAAAAACATAGATGGCAGTGCTGTAAAAAGGAAGGAGCTGAATGAAGATAAATGAAGATAAATGAGGAGTGGAGACAAAGAAAAAACAACAAGTGTGGGGGAAACTTATAAATTGGAATTGGAGTGGAACAAGGGAACTAATCTTAGCTGGGGGTTAAACACTGCCCCAGCGCTGAGAGGTACAAAATTAAACACAGATCCTTCACTTTGTAAGAATCCCCATGTTTAGTTCACCTGGTAAAAGAGATGAATTGCTCTGAAAGGTGCCTGCTTCTGTTTTTCTAAGGGAAAAACACAGTTTAAAATGGAAAGAAAACAGATCAGTGAGAAGCAGCTCCTTAGTTCGCACTGTCCAGCAAACCTGAAATGCTGAACAATGAAATCAAAAATCCTTTTTGCAGCAAAACCTTTCACCCCCAGCACTCAGGGAGCTGCCACCCATCCCTGTGTGTTTTGTTCAGGAGGGAAAGAACTGCCTGCAGTCCTTGGGGCAGGGGATGTGCAGTGACAGCAGGGGACAAGGGGCTTGTGTGTTGTGACACTGCTCAGCACCAGCCTCTCCAGCTCACCAAATTACCCAACAAGGGGAGAAGCTGCTGCAGAATTAATCTCTACCTGGAAAACAATTTCATGCTAGGCTAAACAGGGATTAAAAAAAACAAACACAACACCTCCCTGGATTGTTTCACAAGCCAAGCCTTGGGTTTGGAAAGGAATAAAACTGTTATCTGCAGGTGGGACTACAAATCTGTCCTGTGAACAAGGGCTGGGGAGGGCTGGCCTGAGCCAAGTGAAGATCTACAGGACACTTGCCTACTTTAAATTATAAATTATAGATTATAAATCTATTAAACAGTATTTTTTTGGGGGGACATCTGCAACCTGAGTGAGTGGGGAAGGAGGGATAATGGGATGGCATCCAGAGAATGGGAGGATTTGTCAAAATTTGTCTAATCCAGAGTCCAGATGTTTAAAACCAAGTTCATTTATCCTGCAGAGTGTTTGAACCTGGGGCTGGATGGTTTTCTTCGTAGTTTGCACTGACCTGAAGGAGCACATGGACAAGGATCTGAAATGTAGCATTTGTGGGATTAAATGTTCACTGGGAGTGGCCACTTTAGGGCTATTCCCAGGTTTGCTGGATGGGAATAACCAACAATCCACACAAATTTACTGGCTGGATGGGAATAACCAACAATCCACACAAATTTACTGGCTGGATGGGAATAACCAACAATCCACACAAATTTACTGGCTGGATGGGAATAACCAACAATCCATCCAAACTTACTGACTGAATGGGAATAACCAACAATCCATCCAAACTTACTGGCTGGATGGGAATAATCAACAATCCATCCAAACTTACTGGCTGGGTGGGAATAATTTTTCCTGAAGGATTTAATGGAGAAATATCTGCTGGAATCTCAGGTTCTGTAGTGAAACAGCAGATTGAACTGGGTGCTTGCAGAAAATGTTCTGTTCAGGTGGAGCAGGAGGCTCTTAAATTTGGGAATTCTGGGGCTCTGGTCCCTGCTGTGCTTTAAATTCGTTTTGGCTTCAGGCAAGGCACTAAAAGGAGAGTTTGGAAAAGCTTTTAACGCTGCACCCTAAGGCACTGCCACTTCTGGAAGGTACCTGGGCATCCAGTGGAGCAGAAACCCCTCAATTCCAGGGTGTTTTTCTCTGTTTTAGCCAATTCCAGTCAAACCAGTAGGAAACTTGTGTAATCACACAGGATGCTGAAGGGTTGGGGGTGTACCTTGGTTAGCACAGAATGGAACCTCCCCAAAAGCTTTTCCTTCATGGATTTGCATCGAATATTCTGCAGTATCCCAGGGGTAAAACACATTTGGTGCCCTGACTCAGGAGGATTTTCCTGTGGGTGACAGGAGGGAGTTTGTAAATAAATGTAACAGCTCTGAGAATCTGCTGAAAAGCTGTGCCCTGCCCTCTGATCTTGATTTTTCCTTCTGTAAAAACAAAACAAAACAAAAAAAAAAAAGAGTAAGAAATGTTCAGAGAGAAGCACCAGAGTTCAGAGACTGAGGTTTTTTTTGTCATGTTTCACTTGGCAGAATTTTCCAGAGCCACTTTCTCCATTAGAAGTGCTGCCACTCAGAGATGTGTCCCCTGTTTAAATTTCTTCCTCTTTTTTTTTCTTTTTTTTAAGCCTGTAAAGTGGATCTTTGAGGAAAAAAAAAAAACCTAAATGAACTTTCAGGCAAAGCTTAAATGAACTTTTTAGTGCTGCTTGCTGAGTGACAGTGACTCACCAGCACAGAAAAAACCCCATTATATAGAGCATGGCCTTTGTTCCAAGGAATAGGAGATTTTAACAATAACTTTAGAGAGTTCTCTACAGTGAGGGAAGAAGTTTCATCTCTTCAGTTCCCTGGATGCAGCCTTGGTGCCTGTGCTAAAATTCCCCCTGGAAATAGGGGTGAGCTCCAGAAACTCGGCTGACAGAAGATATTGCAGTAGAAAAAGGGATCTGAAAGATGCTTGGAAGAATGGAGTCAGGTTTTCAAGTGCTTTTTTCATAATTGCTAAAGCTTCCTGACACTCTTGGAGCAGGTAAAAGTGAGATAAAGAGGCTGTTCAAGTGTTTAAGCTTGGAAATGAGAAATAATGATTTTTGAGCACGCTGTGGAGAATAAATCAGGAATGTGGATTTAACACTTTTTTTTTTCTCTGCTCTTATCAATTCCAGTGGATGCAAGGCACCTTTAATTCAAGCTGTACTTGTACAGTGCTGGCTCTATAAAACTTCCAGGGATAAGTAAACATCCAAGAAGCTTTGCTCAGGGCTGCAAAATGAGTCCAAGCCACAAACTTGGACTCACAAAATTTGGGATCACATTGGCTTTTAAAGATGATGTTTCCTGACAGGAATTCAGTTTTAATAAATGGCCTTTAGTTGCAGTTAGATATTGTGAGAATATTAAATATTAATGAAAATATTAGATATGAAATATTAATATAAAATATGTTCATATAAATATGAAAATATGAATTATTTTCAGCTTTGAAATGAGTTCCTGATGGGATGCAGCTGGCCTGAAGTTTTTCCCCCTGGATGGACACGTTGGTTTCATTGTCAGAGCTGCTCAGAGCTTTCATCTGGATCTGAGCATTTCCACAGGAGACATCTCTAACATCTCTTTTGTCAGGACTTTGGGATGAAGAAGGGAGAGATCATTAAATGCCTGTGATGGGTTATGTGAGCTCCCTCCAATACAACACTTGCAGCTTTTGATAAATTACCAGCCTGATGTTTTGAAAGCCTTTTTTTTTCCCCTCTTGTCCAGAACTCCTTTCAATCATTTCATATTCTGTTGCTGGCACTCACTTCAGCCTTTTCCTCTTTCTAAACTCTGGCTCTTAAGCTGCCAGCTTGGCCTTGGAGACTTCTGCCACAGACCAATTTCCCTGCTAAAATCTTCTGCAAGGTCTTGGCACGGCTTAAAAAGAGTTCCTTCTGCTGCTGCTGGCTGACAGAATTGATCCTGGCTTTGAGAGGATGTACAAGACTTTCAACTTTCCTGTCCCCTGCAAGAAGAGGCTTTTTTGAAGGGGAACACTCAAAGCAAAATTTAAATCTGCACTGGTTATGCTGATGCCTTTGTTTTGTTACCTACTCCTGTGATTTTATTAATTAAGGAATGAGGCAAATAAATAATGTCAGTGGCGGGGGGCACTTTGAAATTAAAGCGCAATTTTGTTGGAGTCAGCAGCTGCCTCTGCTTTTCTGCTGTGGCAGCAGTTTGGTTTGCCAATAAAATGCAGAGCAGGGTCTCTCCAAAGCAGATCTGGTGCTGGTTGGAGCCTTTAAACCCCAAACTTTAAACTAAAAAATGATATTTCTGCACTGTGTGCTAATTTGTCGGTGTGTGGAAAGGGTTGGGTTAGCTGGACTCCAGTTCTTGGGTGTTGAGAGGATTTTTTTTGTGTTTTAAGGTTGGACTCGATGCTCTGGGAGGTCTTTTCTAACCTGGAGGATTCTGTGGTTAAATCCAAGGTACAGCATCAAAGCTGCACGTTCCTACTGGTATTTACAGACTTCAGACCCTCCTGGGGCTGTGCTTCAGCTTTAGCAGAGGAAAATCCAGAATTCTGGGAGGCTGCAGAGAGGAAGGGTCAGTCTGGTCCTGCCCATCTCACAGAAGGATTTTCTGCTCTGAGACAAGTGGGATAAATGCTCTGAGATCATCAACAGCACTTGAAGTGTTTAATGAAGTTCGATTTGCAGTGGGGCAGGAGACAGAATTGATCCATCAACAGGTGTGGAGCAAACCGAGGGAGTCTGGCCTGTCTGAGAGGGATTAATGAGTGCTTTTAGGGATTAATGAGTGCTTTTAGGGATTAATGAGTGCTTTGAGCAGCATTTGTCACCGGAGCTGGGAACACCTGGGGCTCCCACATCCCCATCTCTGGCAGGGAGTGCCTCTGTCTGTCTGTGCTGCCCCTAAATTCCATTTGTTGTGTGTTCCACCGCTCCCTGTCACAGCTGAGTTTCATGGAAATACATCTGGTACAGGTTATATCAGTGCTGTGTCGAATCTCAGCCCTGTGGAAACCCAGGGATGTTTTGCTGTTGGATTCTCTGGATCTACAATTCCCCCCCTTGTTTTTTTTCTTCCCCTCCTGCTGCCTTTCACTCCCAATTTCCATCAGCTTTCCATGCTGCTGGAGATGTCTGGCAAAGCTCTGCTTCATCTTCATCTAAAATTTCCTCAAGCTCTGATTCTCTGTGTTAGTCCACTTAATTTTTCCTCTACATTGTTTATTGCCTCTGTAAATTCAGTATTTAACCGTGCAAGCTTAGTAAGGATGGAGTTTAACTTGGATAATAAAGCTCTGCTATGATTTTACACTGCTGCAGTTTATTCCAGAAGGGGAAAAACTTCCAGTTTCATCTTGGGAGTGTGTTGGCATCCTGCTCATGCCACCCTCAGGTCAAGGCTTTGAAACCAAATGATCTCTCATGTCTTTTCCAACCCAAAACATCCAAAATATCCCTGGATTATTTTTTTTCCCCCATGTTAAATCTGCTATTTTTTACCCTCTTTTCCCAACTTGCTCTAGGACTGCCCAACAGGAAAGTGGCCTCTGTGTCACTGCAGCACGTCTCAGTAAACCTGGAGGGTTTTGCATTGCTAAGTGGAGTTATTTTGTGATATTTCCTCATTTTTTTTCTCCCCAGGTCATTGGGATGAACAGATGGGAAGCACTGGAGCTGCCCAAAATCCCACAGTGAATTCTCAGTGTGTTTTATAGGTGTCACTACCTTGCAGAGTTATTTTTTTGGGAGGAGGGGTGTGCATTTACATAAATGACTGAAGGAAAGGTGTAGCCCTGACTTTGCAGCTTTAAAAGGGGAATTTGAATGTACTAATCCACTGAATTAATAATAAAAATAATAAATAAAAAATAAATGTGGTAAAAAGAATGAAATAAAAATAAAAATAAAAATAAAAATAAAAATAAAAATAAAAATAAAAATAAAAATAAAAATAAAAATGAAAAATAAATATTAAATAACAAATAATAATAAATAAATAAAATTAATAATTAATAAATAATAAAAAATGTAATAACATGAGGGAAAGAAGGAGAAAAAGGGAGAGGGAAGCACAGGAGAGGAGGCCTCACCCTCACCCATCACTGCCATCCCTGACTTTTTTTCAAACCAAGGGGTGGTTTGAAGTTGAAATGTCCTTCCTGCTGCTCTACAAGTAATTTGGATCCAAAATCACAGCTTTTTTTTCCTTTTATTTTAAACCTCTGTGAGCTGTTGGTGCCACTGAAATTTCTATCTGTACAAATAAGTAACAGAATAATTCCCAATGTGATTTCCAGCTCCTGCTTTTCCCCCAGCTTTGAGCTGTCTCTGTCCTTTCCCCACTTCCCCTTTTCACCTCTGTACCCGCTGTGGGTGAAATGAGATGTGCAATTTGGGGCATTTGCATATTTTTCATTTAGGAAAGGGATATTTTATCAGGTTTGATGGCTGAGGAAAATTGCCTGTGTGGAAATAGAAACCAATTTCAGGATGAGTGATTGGAGCTCCCTGCGAGGTTCCAGGTCATTCCTGTCCCCTCCAGTGTGTTCACACACAAAATTCTTGCTCTGAGGAATTCCTGCCCTTGTAGTGCTGCTGATTCCACACCTGGGAGGTGCCACTGAGCTGAACAGAATGAACTTTTGGGGGTCAAATCGAGAAAAATGGTGAAATAACTCCAAATATTTCAGGTCTGACTGGTTCCTTTAGGATTGACCAATGAGTTCAGGATAAGTCAGAGCTTTCCAGACACAGCCAGGGTGGCAGGAGCAATACCAGGAGGAGAGATGAGCGTGTCAGTGCTGGAAGCTGAGCCATTTTTATCCTAGAGGGATAAATATGCTGATTTTTGGGCATCCTCCAACACCTGCATGGAGAAGAAGACATTCCTATTTATTTTCCTTGCTGGAGCCACACTCCCATCCCTGTGGGTTGATTTATAATTCAATCAGTGTCCATTTGTTTGCTGACAGAAGAGGATGAAATCGGAGCAGCTTTTCTTTATAACCAGGAGCAGATCTCAGTGTGGAGGGGTTTGGGGATGTGTGGGATGGATGATGTTGCTGCTGCTGCTGTGTGGAAGCAAATCCCAAAATCCTGGAGTGAGTCCCAGGCCACTGCTGCCTCACAGGGTTTGGATTCTGTGCTTGAGGAGAAGCAATCAGGGCAGATTTTCCTTGCTGCTGGCTGCAGTGGGAGTGGGAAGGTTCAAGATGGGTGTGGATGAAGCGGATCAGGACCTGCTCTGAGAGGTTTTGTGCTGGGAATTGGGAATTCTCAGGGGTGCCATCCCTGTCTGACAAGTCAGGGCCCCTCAGAGCTCTGGTGGCTGATCAGAGGAAGGACAAGCCAGCATTTCACCCCTCAAATGAGCCCACAATTAAATAGCTGACCCTTCCCCACGCTCCAGTTCGTGCCACAGGAGGGAATTTGACCTGTGAATTATCTCTGCATAGATCTGAGATTCTGCAGTGCAACGGGAGGGGATCTGACCCCCGAGCTACCTCTGCATTAATCTGAGTATTCCATGGTTAACTGGGGAACTGGAAACCAGACAAAGTGAATCAAACCCTTCCTCTCACCACTTCTGCCTCCTATTGCATCTTCCATCTTTTCTGAACTTTCTCAAGTACAAGGGACGAGCAGGTCGAAAATGAGGAGAAAATCAGAAGCACTTGGCCTGGTGCCTGCCTTTACACTGTGTTGATTAGGTTTTAATTGGCAATTCTTGCCTGTAATATAAGATAATTGCAGAGATTTTCAGGAGTAGTTGTACAATAGGAAGAAAAGACACATCTGAGTTCTGCTGGAGGAGTGTAATTGAAGGCTTTTAAAAGTGCACCAGGTGGTGCTTTGCTGGGTGGGAAGAGAGGTGTGAGGCCTCTCTGTGGACGTGATGTGATGGTCAGAGCTTCTCCTCCCTCCTGCCTGGAAATGTTCTCCATCTCCTGAAGGAAGGGACTTGGACAATTCAAGGATAATGCACAATTCTCATTTTGGTCCCAATTCTGAAGGTCTTTGCTCAGGAAGTGAAGTCAGGCAGCCCTGGAGTGAAATTCCTGGTGTGTGTGGCAGGGCTGCCCTTCCCAGCTTTTTGCTGTCACTGAAGGTGTCCTCAGCTCCCTTCCAGAAGTCACCAGACCAGGGGGAATGGCTTCAGACTGGAAGGGAGAAGGTTTAGATGGGATATTGGGAAGAAATTCCTCCCTGTGAGTGTGGTGAGGGGCTGGGATGGAATTCCCAGGGAAGCTGTGGATCCCCTGGATCCCTGGCAGTGCCCAGGATGGGGCTTGGAGCAGCCTGGGACAGTGGGAGGAGTCCCTGCCCATGGAAGGGAGCAGAACTGATCTTTAATTTCCCTTCCAACCCGAACCATGCTGGGACTCCACAAAACTTCTTCCTCCCCAGTCCCCAGCATCATCGAAGGGTTACCTTGGAAAGGTGAAAATGAGTGGATAGTGAACATTCCAAAGGAGAATCCTGCTTTAAAATAAGAGTTCATCCAGTCCTTCAGCTTCCAGCAAAAACCTCAAACAGCTGGCAAACAGGGAATGCTGCACCTGGAATGGTATTGAAGGAAAAGAAGACATTGGTGACCCTGCAGGGCCTTTCCTCGGGGTGATTTTGGGCAGCCAGACAGATCTGTGAGAGGGTGACCTGTGCACTTCCAGTTTTCCTTGTGGATGCTCCAAGGGTGCTCATTATCTCCATTTTAAAGGAGTTTCCTGACATTTTGGCCTCAGCAGGGCTGCAGGGAGCTCCCTTGGGATGAGCTCTTTATCCATCTCCTCTTTCTGCAGCTCGGTTTCCATTTCATTTGGGCTGGCTTGGAAGTGATTACCTGGAAGGGGTTGGGTTACCCTGAGCCTCAACAAAGGCAGCACCAGGCGCTCAAGAAACATTTTAATCAGAAGCTCTGAGCTTCTCTTCTTTTTAGGAGCTGCTCACAAGCTCCCATGGCTCAAGCTTTGAGTTGGATGGTTTTGTTCTGGACCTTCCTCAGAGGTGAGCAGGTGACTTTTGTACAAACAAACTTCATTTTTGATTTGTTCTGCTGGATTTTTGGTTGGTTTTTTTTGTTTGTTTTTTTTATTTTTGTGTGTGTGTGGGTTTTTTGTTTGTTTGGGTTTTTATTTGTTTTGTTTGGGGTTTGTTTTGATTTTTAATTGTTGCTGATGCTGTTTCCTTCTGCCAGCATTAAGGATAGCAGTTTTTAGCTCATTTTGGTCATAAAGTGTGGCTGCACAATCTTTTTAGGAATTCGTTCAGGAAAGAAAACAGAGCAGGTGAGGGATGCATTCAACAAGAAGATTTAATTTCCCAAATAGAGAAAAAACCCATGAAAATGTCAATGTGCTGTGATAACAACAATCCCAACAATCCCAAGGTGTTTATTTGAGCATGAAACAAAGGGGGAAATTCCTGGAACTTTCCTCCCCTCTTTTCACACTCAGGTTTGGCTCCTCTTGAGGAACTTCCTCTGAAATCCTCATGGTGAAACTCACTTTTAAAAACCAAAGTAATTCAGTGGGACAGAGACATGACAGAATCTAAATCTGGTAGTAAGAAATGCCAAAAGGGAGATAATCAAGCGTTTGTCCAAATTTTTAATTTCAACTTTCTGGGGTCTTCCTCTTTCTGAAGAATTTATCACCTCCCTCTCATAGAATGTGATGCCAGGAGATTTCTTGAAGAGAGATGGGTAAATTTCTAGTTACCTTAAAAAAGGCTGAGGTACCATTTTTGCATCTAGAAATTGTCATCAGACAGTAGAGTTGAAGCAGTGCAGGGCAAAGAAGAAAGAATGCAATAAAGGGGTTTTTCCTGACTCAGGCCTCCCTGGGATACTGCTTTTGGGCCCAAATCTGAACTCTTTCTGCTGTGAATTTGTGTTTTTCCCCTCAGCTCTGGTCAGCAGCCCAACCCCACTCACACCCTGTGTGTCACCAGCACTCCTGCTCCCCTCTCAGCTGAGGCCACAGGCCCTGCCAGCCCTGCCCTGCAGGTAAATACATCTCACAGGGCTCTTCTGGGCTCATTAAAACACTGAATTTAGGGAGACTGGAGTGGCATTTTGTTCTGGAGAGAGGCTCCTTGTGTTACTGGTAAAACTGGAAGTTAAAATTAATTTTGCTGCTGCAAAGAGCTGGTGAAGGGCAGAAATGTAAGTGAGGGAACGCTGAGGATCACAGCTGGTGTTGGGAATTTATGGTGGAGGTGAAGCTGATGCAGCCCCAGGATGGAAACCAGAGTGTGCAAATGCTGCTGAGCAATGAGGGAAGCTTTTGGGTTCTCTCCTCACACAGAAAGCAGAGCTCTCACTCTCTGATTCTTAACTGATGATCTGTAAAATTGATTTACGTAGAGTCAGAGCTCCCTCCACTCCAGGCCTTGATTCACTGGCTATCACAAGTACCATTTATTGAGAGAGCTGTAGGCATTAGGAACCAAAGAGGGGAACACTGACTTTCTTACCTAATTTCCCCTTCTGCTTGACACTCTCAAAGAAACCCAAACAAGCTCATGTTTAGGAAATTGTTGTGTGCTGTTCAGGGTGTGACTGAGATGCAGAGTGAGGCAGCAGAGGAGTACACTGAGCAGGTTTTGTTGTAAAACCATTGCCTTTTGAAATTTGGTCTCTTCAGTGAGAGGGTGGGAGAAACCTTCCAGCACTGAATGGGCCAAAGTTTCCCTATAAAAAGAGTTTTCTGCAGAATTAAACTCCTGGCGTGTCCCAGGCAATGAGCATAAACCCAGGGAGGATTTGCTAGTCAAAGATGAGTTTATTCTCTGTGCTGTTTCCTGTGAATTATCCCTCCAAGCCCTGCACATAAATCCTGTCCTATCCTTCAACACAGCCCTGGCAAGGGACGTTTGGGGCTAAAGGGAGCAGCAATATCCCCAGCCATTCCCTCCACACACCCTCCTTTCATCCCCATTTCCCAGCCCACCTGAACCCTCAGGAAAAGGCCTGATGGAGAGTGGGGTGTAGCTTGTAAAAGGATCAGCAGTTGGCAATCTGAGGCCCTTCCCTGCCTTTCCCTCTCCTCCAAGCCCTGGCTTGCCACAGATGATTCCATCAGAGTAACCAAGCTCAGAAACTCAACTCTGATGTCTGTAATTAGAACCCCTCCTATTAAATAATGAATTCCTGTGCTCTGGGTACCTCACCTGCTGTCCAGAAAAAGGGAGAATGGAAAAGCCAGAGATCAGGATCTCAGTAGTTCAGTTATAAAACACAGGGGAAGGAATAGAAACAGGATTTCTGAAATTTCCAGTGCCTGGGGCTCAGTACGAACACAGACTATCCCATGCTGGAATTCAGTGTTTAAATCCAAGCCTGCCCAGACCAATCCCAAAGCCCTGAGGTGATGAGGAGTTGGGATTCCATCACCAGCCATGTTCTTTTCTGGGCTTTGACTGATTTTAATGACACATAATCTGTGTATTTAGTGTTACATGAGTGAGAGAAGTGCACAGCGATGGATTTCAGCATAGCAGTGCCTCACTTAATCCTGCCTTCTTTTTCTTTCTGCTCTTCAAATTTCCATCCAGAGTTTAGGAAACCATTTGATGATCTGCAAAACCTTAATTAGGGAGAGCAGTGAATTCTGGGTGGATGTCAGCTTTTTGTCACAGTGTACAACTGGCAGCAGGATTTTAAATGAAAGAACATGTATTGAACCAGGGAGAGGAATGTGGTGCTTGGGAAAATATTAGGAACACCTGAGCTGATCTTTAATCTCCATGATCTTGGAGACAGCAGAAGAATTGGAGTAGAAAGTGAGAACAATTAACTCAAACCATGCTAATAAAACTAATTTAGCCAGAAATTCCACTGTATGTTTCGAATTTTGTTAAATCATTTTGTTAAATATTTGCTTTTCCTTGGTCTTTACAAAAGGAAGAAATTTTTAGGCAGGTAGAGACTGAGCTGCCCAAAATGTTGGGATTTTTTTTTAAATTCTCTCCAGGTCACTTCTGTCCTGATGGCCTCGAGGTCCCTCCATGCCCAGCTGGGAGCTTCAAGCCCAAGGAAGGAGTTCCCAGAGCCAGCAGCAGCTCCTCGTGCTTGCCAGGTCTGTGTCCTAAAATTTTAATTTTGGGCCTGCTGAGGTCACCCAGCAGGTCAGTTGTGACAAAAAACTCAGAAACTTTCTGCTTTTAAAGCTTTTTTGACTGCAGCTTTGCATGGGAGGCGCTTTTTTAACACTCTAAGTGAACTTTTCCAGCACAGCCTCCTCACTCAGACTCCTTTCCAAGCTCCCTCCTGAGCAGGAACAGAGGAGGAACACAATGAAAGCTGAGCATCCCCCTGTCCTTTGGGAAAGGTGTTTTAATTTGTGTTTGAATCACTCACTACAGTCCTCATCCCATTCTGGTATCCAGGGGAAATGAGGTTACAGATCAGGGAATATTTTATATACATTTTTACACAAAATTTTATTTTTTATATAATTTTATATCTTTTTATAATTTAAAAAAAATATTTATTTTATATATAATTTTCACAATATTTTATATTGTAACAGCCAAAAAAAGCACTTGAATTTCTGCCTTCAGAAGCTGCTGAGGCCCTGCCCTTAAATTTAAAAATGCCAAGCAGATGAAGGAGTTTGTAATGTTTGTAATGTTCCAAGCGCTGCAAGGCAGCAGCACAAGGCTTCCCCAGATTTCCAGCTGTGATGCTTCCTTCTAAATATTTTTGTTTTTGTTTGGTTTCCTAAGCCAGTAGAACTTTGTTTTATACACACAGCACTGAGTCACCCTAATGACTGGGAAACGTGGGGAAAGCGATGAGATTTTAGTTTAGTTATGGTGAAATTAAGTTTAAAAGGCAGAATAATAGAGGTTTGTTGGTTTTTTCTGCTGTCAAATCTTTGCTTAGGCATGGAAAGGGAGCTTTGGCTCTATAATCACACGTGGCTGAGGCTCTCTCTGCCTGGGTTTGAGCATTTCAGAGCATCTCACAAAGGTATAAAAATCCCTCTCAGTCCTTAATAACTCTGTACAAACAGGAAAATAGAGGGAGATTCAGGGAATGAGCTCAATCCACCAAAGTAAACCTTGGCCCAAGCTCAGAATGTTTTATCCAAGGTCACAAACCCCAGCCAGGAGCACAAACCTGGGGTTCAGGTGCTCGGTCTCCCTTTGCATCTCTTGGGCTCGTCCCCTGGTGTGCTAAGAAAATAATTAATTCCCTCAAATCAAGCCATGTCTTTGTCTATCTGATCATTTCTTTTCCAGCAAATGACCCAGCTGCTAAAGTGTCTTGACTGTTGAATGATTTTTCTTTGCTCAAAAGGCAAGTCCAGGGAATTGCTGCCTTCCACCCACTCCTGGAATTAAAACCAGGAGAGCATTTCCGTGCTGCAGCGAGGAGCAAACCTCACATCTCATCAAGACAGCCAAATTCAACAGACAGGGCCAGTGGCATCTGAAAACAAAATCATTGTAGGAGCTGCACAGTAAATTAGGGTTTAAAAACTCTTTGGGTTTAATGATGTAAGCTGCTGTGCTGTGCCCATGCTGCTTTATTTGATGGTGTTGTCATCTCTCCTAAGGAACACTTGGCAAAGGCAGGGTAATTCCTGCTGCCACAGGATACAGGGATGAACTCTGAGAAGCCACAGGATATTCCAAATACACTGCCCTGATGGTCTTGCTGTGCTCACCCCCTGCACTGTTGTGTGTCAAGTATGACAAAGATGTTTTCCAGTGAAAAACAAGTTTCATGTCACATTTATTGCACAGCAGCAGGTCCAGCCTGGTCCTGCAGAGCAGATCAAAGCTCAGGTCAGGGGGAACAGGCTTTGGTTGGAGCTGTGGCTGCCCTGGGAGTGTCCAAGACCAGGCTGGAGCAGCCTGGGATGGTGGAAATTTCCCTGCCCATGGCAGGGGTGGGATGGGATGAGCTTTAGGGTCTTTCCAGCCCAAACCATGCTGGGATTCTCTGCTGTCCATCTGCTCCCTCACTGATCTCATATGGAGTGTCCAGGCAGCCACACTGCTCAATCTGCTCTCAACTCCATCATCTCCAGAAAGGCAGGCAAGAATTGGGAATTTTCCACCCCTATACCCACATGGTTCTGTAAAATCACTGTCCTGCTGGATTTGCTAGGGTTGCAGATCCACATCAAGAGGTTTTTGTCAGCTCAAGGCTGAGTTTTGAGTGGGTCTCACAGCTCCATGAGTTTGCAGCCCCCTCAGGCGTGTTGGCTCAGCTCTGTTCAGTGCTGGGGAATTTTATAGTCTGGAGAAATTCAGATTTCATCCTTTCCCACCTTGTGCTCCCCTGGGCTGTGTGTGTAAATGTATGGAGGAAATAATGAGATTTCTCTGAGGGGTGACAGTGAGCAAGGGGGTGGAAGGCAGAGGGGGAGACGGCCCCAAAAGTCTTTCTGCATCCTGAGGAATCCCAGCCTGGCCCTGTGCCTTCAGTCTGTGCAGGGAGAAGCCTGGATTCTAATGAATCCTGATATTTTTGGGGGGCTGTAAGGCTCTACTGCAGCCTGCAGAGGCACCCACACCCCGGGGCATGACTGAGCCTTGACAAACTCGGGTTTGGAGCAGAACCAACCTGGCAGTTCTCCATCCTCAGGCAGCTTTTTCCCTTCCCCTGAATTGCCCTGTTTGCTTTAGAAAGGCCTGGCTCAGGAGGAGAGCAGCTACTCCTGGGCTGAATTTGTGTTTCCTTTACTTGGGGAGGTTTTGTAATGAAATGCACTTTCTAAACATGCTAACAGCAGCCAGGGATCGTTGTTTTATTACTTATTGATCTTGTTTTAGGTTGCAAGACGAGCATCTTTTGTTTAACACTGGGATTTTAAGGATGATCACAGCTCAGGCTGCTTGTTATTCCAGCAGCTTTGCACTGAGTCTATCTCCAGCCTGCAAAACCCCTTCATCTCCCTGAATTCAAACATGGAAACAGCCTGGTTTTCCTGGAAACCCCAGGCTCTCTCCCAGCTGAGCCCCAGGCACGGTGATTATTATCTGTACCTGCATCAGAGGCTGTGTTCAGGCTGATGGGTTTGTGTTTTAACACCTCAATTCTCATCAGAGCATCTCAGAGCACACAGGTTTAGTGCTTCCAGGACTAAATTCAGCTAATCCAACACCACCACCTCCTGGCTTTGCAGGAACTTTATTCCCAGTGTGGATGAACCTCCACCAAATTTCCTCGCTGGAGGTGGAAACAGAGGTGAAATATCTTCATATGTCAGACGCTCTGACCTCAGCAGGTCATAATCCCTTTCTGACCTTAAATATGTCTCTCTTTAGGAGCTGGCTTGTGTTTGAAGTGCCCTGCTGGGTATTTCTGCCCTGCTGGAGCCAGTTTCCCAGTGCCCTGCCAGCCAGGGACACACAACCCTCTGCCAGGGCAGGACGAGGCTGCTGACTGCAGACCCTGCCCGGCAGGGAGGGCTTGCACCCAGGCTGGCCTGGCCCAGCCCGACACCGAGTGCTCAGCAGGGTAAGCCTGGATTATTTTCTGCCCACTTCTTGTCTGTGCAGGCATTTCACCTCCACACTTCTTGCTTTGAGCAGTTTTTTCTGCTTTTTTCCTGCTCGCCCTCCCCTCAGCTCACACAGCACGGAGGTGTTGCTGTCTCTTTGCACCAGGAATATTTTGGCAGCCTCCAGAGCTGTTTTCCCTTGGGTGGTGGTGCCCAAAAACCTCTTTCAGGCCCTGCTGGTGGGTCTGGTCCCAAAGGGAATCACTTTGTCCTCCTCTTCTCCTCCCTGAACTCCTCCTGCTGGGTCTGGTCCCAAAGGGAATCACTTTGTCCTCCTCTTCTCCTCCCTGAACTCCTCCTGATGGGCAGTTTTGTGCTGCTGCTGCCTCCAAGGGTTGTTCTTTTCCTCAACAGAGGAATTATCAACCCCCCCAGGCCAACCCAGCCCCCAGGAGCCCACAGCAGCTTCACCCCTTAGAAATCTGGAGAGATTCCTCCCCGTTCCCAGCTGATGGGATGGGGTGCAGAGAATTAGAGCCACCTGCAAGAGCAGCTGAAAGTGCCCCTGAGAGTGGAATAACTGGCACAGATTTCAGAAGAGCACCAGGAAATCACCCCTCAGGTGCTGGTGGCTTCGTGCCCTGTGCAAGGTTTCATTGCAGTTTCTGGTAAATCAGTGTGACACAGACTGTCCTGGTGGAAAGTTCCACAAAATAGGTAAAAACAGCCAAGAATGAGGCCAGGCCACACACCCCATGGCTGTGAATAACCCACTTTTGGCTTCAAATGCCTCACACAGCCAGCCCATTCATTTTAGTTGTGTGTTATTGGTGCTCATCCGTGTCTCTGCCAGCCACATCAGCTTTTCCCCAGCTGCTGGACCCCAATATTTTTGTAGGGCAGAGTTTGCCTTCCCCTGGCTCTCACACCCTGTCCCAGGTGCTGTGCTGTGTTCCCAGGTACGTGTGCCCCGTGGGCTCGGCCAGCCCCCGTGCCCCCAGCAATGCCTGTCCTCCAGGAACTGTTGGCAACCGCTTCGACCTCTTTGACAAGTCCCAGTGCGAGCCCTGCCCTGCAGGATTTGTCTGTGCCACAGGTACGTGGCTTTAGCACCAGGATCTGCCGAATTCTTTGGTCACCACTGTCACGGAGCCCACCACAGCGATGGGAAATGGGAAAGAAGTTTCTCTTTAGTTTAGTTTTTCTCTGTGCCTGCTGGATGAGGTAATTTTGCTCTGAATTCTCTCTTTGTGCCATCCCTGGTTGCTGTTTTAAGTTCCTGACCTCGAGGCAGGCAATTTTTACAGCTTTCCAAGTTTTTTAGCTTATTTGTGGCCTCTTCACCTTCATCTCCACTCCAGCTTTGGGCAGGGGCACCACGCAGGAGTTGCTGGAGTTGGTGAATAATTGCTTTAGTAACCAATGGGGTAGAGCAGAGGCAGTAATTATTGTTATCCCATTCAAAACAGAGAAAAGGCACAAAACGAGGGGGAGATTTAACTCAGGGTCACTCCCAAAGAGCTGAAAACTCTGAGAACTGGCTGCTATGAACACGCTTGTGCTGCTCTTAAACTGCCCTTGGTGTTTCCACAGGAACTGGGGGGCAGCAGAAGCCCCCCAGCCCGTGCCCAGTTGGTCACTATTGCCCAGCTGGCAGCAGGAGCCCAGCCCAGCTCAGGTGTGCCCCGGGCACCTGGAGCAACAGGAGCAGCCTGGCCTCGGCCCAGGAGTGTTCCCCGTGCCCCCAGGGCTGGTTCTGTACGGCAGGAGCCCGTGTCCCCACCGGGAGATGCAGCTCGGGCCACTACTGCCCTCAAGGTAGGCAGCTCCTCATGGCAATCAGGGAGATTTAACTAATTTAAAATAATTATTATTATTATTATTATTATTATTATTATTATTATTATTATTATTATTATTATTATAATAATTATTATTATTATTATATTATTATTATATAATATATATAATATATTATATAATATATATTATATAATATATTATATTATATAATATATATAATATATATAATATTATTATATATATTATATATTATATATATTAATAATATATTAATAATAATATTATTATTATAATCATCATCATCATCATTATCATTATCATTATTATTATTACATTTTATTTATTTTATTTTATTTTATTTTATTTTATTTTACTTTATTTTATTTTATTTTATTTTATTCTATTCTATTTTATTTTATTCTATTATTATATTTAATTATAATATTTCATTCTTATTTTTAGTTATTAAATATATATAAATATATAACTAAAATATATACTATATACGTATATTTTATTTTAAAATTATTAATTTTAATTATTATTAAACTGATTAATTAAATTAATTAATTCATTGATTTTTGGCTAATTTTTCAGCCACACACTGGCTTTATCAGCCAGTTACTGGCTTGATTTTTTGCACTGTGGACAGCAGACCATCCCTTAAAATAATTAAAATAGTTAAAAAATTTAAAAATAAGAAAGTTTAAGTTAAAATACTTTAAAAACTTAATATAGTGTAGTCACTATTTTATATTCTTTGAACAAAGCATGTTTGTACCATTATTTTTTTTTCCCCCACACTGAATTTGCAAAGAATTAAAATGCCCAATCAAGCACCTGGTACAAGCAACCATCCTAATTTGAATCTTCCTGCACAGCTTCTGAGATTGCTGCTAAATGCTGATTCTTTGTTGTTATCAGAGCTGCGAGCAGTGATTTTTTTTAAATATGTATTTACAAGTAAAAAATTGTAATTGTAAAATTTCAATTGTAAAATTAAATTGTAAAAATTAATTGTACTTGTAAACAATTAATACCCACAAAAAAAAAAACCAAAAAAAAAACCTTCCTGCCTTCTGTGTTTGAAGCTGCATTAAGATTTGGGTGTTTCTGTGCTCTGTGTCTCTTGGAAAGGCAGCTGGAGGAGCACGCAGTTCCCCTGCCCTGCAGGAACCTACAGCAGCAGGATGGCCAGGGGCAGGCTGCAGGATTGCTCTGCCTGCCCTGCCGGAGCCTTCTGCCCCCCTGGCACCTCCAAACCTCTGCTGTGCCCACTGTAAGTGCAGGACGATGCTCTGGGGTGTGCAGGTACAAGGGGAGATGGCTCCTTGTGGCATTTCGTGGCTCTTCTGCTTTTAATTCTTATTTTGCTGGAGGTGACTTTCACTTTGCCTGTTACCGGGTGGTCCAGGCAAGTTTTGTCAGAATTGGGTGGATTTTGCTGCAGAAACAGCACATTTCCTCTGATCAGAGCATCAGGAATTTGGGATAGAGTGTGCTGTTGATGCTGATAGGATTTCAGCTTTTCTGTTTCTCACACATCTGTACTCCTGCCATTCCTCAGTGTGTGACTCCAAACTCCACACACACTGGGAGCTGCTGCTTCCCCACTTTGGGCACACACAACAATTCCTCTCCAGGCCTGGCAATCAAGGACACCTCACTGCCTCAGGCCCCCAGAGATGGAAACAAAAGGGAGTTGGGGGCAGAAAACTTGGGGGAAATTCCTTCATTCCCTGCAGCTGGAACTGGGAGATGAACCCCCAATGTGCAAATGGAACAAACTTAGAAAAGTGTCAAACCCCTGACCCATGGTCCATTTTTGGGTGCAGCCCCTGGGGGGCTTTGTCTGCCCTAAATGTACCTGAAGCCCTTCAATAAATAGAATTGCTTTTTATTCCACTAATTTTGTCTGGCCTCTGTTTTCAGGTAGCCCAAAAGGCATCACTGCGTTTCCTTTTTTGCCTGGCTGCTGTCTGGGAGTCTCTGTGTGTTGTGTTTTCTCCTCAGAGGATCCTTTCGCTCGGCCCCTGGAGCGGAGGTGGCTGCAGACTGCACCCCCTGTCCTGGGGGACACCACTGCCCCGAGCTGGGCACGGTCACTCCTCGAGCTTGTGGGGCTGGAAACTTCTCAGTACGTAACAATCCTTTTATCCTGTCTGCCCTCCTGGATTTGGGCACAAGGGGAGCTCCCAGGGGAGGATGAGGCTGTGAGTGCCCCGAGGGAGGCACTGGGATGAGCCCAGTTCCTGCAGTGATCAGGCTGGGAATTTGGGAATTTGGGGTGGCTGTGTGCAGAGCTTTAAACACCACTGGCCACTGGTACTGGCTCTACAAGGGGTATTCCACTTGCTATTCCTATTCCTATTCCTATTCCTATTCCTATTCCTATTCCTATTCCTATTCCTATTCCTATTCCTATTCCTATTCCTGTTCCTATTTCTGTTTCTGTTTCTGTTTCTAATTCCATTCCATTCCTATTCCATTCCTATTGCTATTTCTATTGCTATAGCTAAACTGTTATTCCAGAGGCTGGGAATGTTCCTACAGCAGGTTTGGGGCTGCTCCTGACACAAAAAGCATCTCCCAGGGGTGAAATCCTGCTGCTGTTCCCAGTGGCTATCCCTGCTCACCTGTCCTGTGCCTTCTGGTGGAAACCTCAGGTTTTTGTGGCACATTTGGCCCTGGCAGGGAGCAGAGAGATCAAAAGGAGCTGTTGGTTGGGCACTGGGATTAAACTCTCAGGTGTCCTGGGGAGGGAAAGCAGAAGGACACAGTGATGACACAACCATTCCCACAAATAGCTGCCAAGGTTTGATTCATGTTTATCTGCCCCACACCTCCAGTTAATTGCTGTACTGATAATTGCCACTGATGGTGACAAATTTCTGTTGAAGGACCTGCCCTGACCATCATCTGCCCTGGCCAGTTTTCATCCCTGCAAAAATCTGGGAGCCACCACTGGAAGCCTCCACTGGGACTGGAGAGGAGATAAATTACAAATGGAGATTTATACGTAGCAAATAGACCCTGATTATTCCTCGTTTGCACTTGGACTTAGGTGTAACAAGGAAAGATGAGGGAATATTTCTGTATTTCCCCTGCTGCTGCTGGCAGGATTCCCTGTTCTGAGTTTGTGTGGATAATCCACAGATGCAACAGGGTGGATTTGTGGAGCAAATCCTTTTTTTGGTTTCCTTTTTGCAGGCTCTGAGCTGCACCCTGATTGCAGTCAGGGCTTGGGGGCAGGTTGGAAATGGGAGGGGTTCTGTTCCCCTGGCACTCCTGTGCACAACAGGAGATGTTTTCCACAAGAGGCTGCGCTCACAGCCTCGGTGTGGGGTCACCACGGCTGTCCCCAGGTGCAGGGGGTGCTCCAGGGCACTGACACTGGACCCTTTCCCATTCCAGGAGCCAGGCTCAGCCTCCTGCTCGCCCTGCAGGGTTGGGCACTTCTGTGCCAGCGAGAACACCAGCCTGGAGGTGATGCTGGTGGCCATGGTGTGCCCAGCAGGGCTCCTGTGCCCGAGGGGACAGGCAGATGTCCCAGATGCCACCACCAACGCCTGCCCTCAGGGACACTTCTGTCCCCAGGGAGATGCTGTGAGTGACTCTTTGCTCTGGGGACTCTCATTCTCTCTGACTGGGATCACTGCTGTGGAAAAAACCTTCCCTAATGATGTTTGTTACTGATTTCTTTGCTCTTTGTGTGTTCACAGATCTTAGCAGTATTTGCCCCCCATAAAATGGTTAATAATATAATAATATATAATAATATAATGATATCAGGATAGCACTTTCTGTACACAATTATTCAGAGTGGTTTTCACAGCTTTATCTGCTGTACCTTGTGAGCTGCAGGACTCATTTTAGGGTGTCCAAAACCCCTTTTTCTACTTCATTCCCAGGCTCAGCCTTGCCCCAATGGCACCTATGGTGAGCACAGGGGGCTGAGCAGCGCTGCTGGATGCTCACTCTGCCCTGCAGGGAAGTTCTGCTACTCTGAGGGGCCAGAGCCTTCAGGAATTCCTCACCCTGTAAGTACATCCCAGCTCCCAAATTTTTACCCCAAAATTCTTACCCCAGGCTGCATCTCTTAATGGAGCCAACTTTGTGCTTTGTGCATGTTTCCTGTCTTTATTTTGCCTTCTGCCTGTCAGTGCAGGCTGGGAAAGACAGTTCAAAGGTGAAGAATTGCTGCTGCTCCTCTTCTAATGAGTTTTGGGATTTTTCATTGCAACTGTTTTGTCTCAGGGAAGAATGAACTCGTCAAACATTAATAGCTGTTAAAAATAAATTTTTAAAAAATAAATAAATGCAGATGGATTCTCTTCTGCATGGATGAATCCGTGGTTTTATTGAAGAGTGAGGTGATAACTCTGTCCCAGTTACAGCTTTCATCCAAGTGTGGAAGAGCATCTTCCTCACAACTCTACAGGGAAACTTGCAGGGCTTGTCTCAATGCCAAGATTTTACCCTAAACCCACCTTGCTTATGATAACTATCCCACATGGCCAGAATTTTACTGGTAAATTCCCTTTCTTCCCTTCTTTCCTACCCCGTTTGCTCACAGTGAAGAAACAGTGGGTTATTCAAACTGCAGGTGAGGCTGAACAGATTCCTCTGGACAGAAAACAGCCGAGCCCTGAGTGTGTGTTTTGTTCCCAGACAGGGGATTGCCCAGCTGGCTACCTGTGTCCTCCAGGCACTGGATTCCCCTTCTCCTTCCCCTGCAAGCCAGGGAGCTTCTGGGATAACTCCAGCACGGAGGGAGAAGGGGTTTGCAAGCCAAGCCCAGCCGGGCACTTCTGTGACTCCCCTGCCCTGACAGAGCCCAAGCCCTGCCCAGCAGTGAGTGGTTTTCCTTGCTTTCCTGGGAGAAGCTGCTCTGAGGGATTTATTTAATAGAAAAGCCTTGACTGTATAAATCTGGCTTTGTTTTGTAGGGTTTTTACTGCGCTGAAGGCAGCTCCAAGCCCGAGCCCTGCCCAGAGGGGACATTTGGTGACAGGCAGGGGCTGTCCAGCCTCTCGGGGTGCAGCCCCTGTGCTCGGGGTTCCTACTGTGCTGCCCCAGGACAGACTGGCCCAAGTGGGCTTTGTGAGGCTGGATTTTACTGCCAGGGCAGGGCTCTGACTCCAGTAAGTCCCACTGAGGAGTTTTGCTCCTCCTTTTCTAACTGTGCTCCCCTGTGTTGTTTTATTTTCCCCACTGTGGTGACTTCTTTAAGCCAGTGATTTGGACAGACACAATTTTGTGCACAAGGACTCTCAAAGGGAGTGTGGCCATGTCATATTTTTCCCCTCTCAACAATGACACCCTCTTAACTAAAAGATCACCATTGATCTTTTAAAAAATAAAAGTCCATTGGGTGTGAAATCAGTGTAAAATTTAATCCCTATTCATTCTCTTTGAATTTCCTTAAGTCAGTGTTTTCTGCACAAGAGCATGTCCCTATTATTTTCTTCTTTATTATCTACACTTTAATGCCTTAAATATTTTAACCTGATTTTCTCCCTTTTTTAAACGATCCTTTTCCCATTTTCAGTGGCCCACAGATGGTGTGACAGGAGATGTGTGTCCTGCTGGGTCCTACTGCCCACCTGGCTCTGCCTTCCCCATCCCCTGCCCTGCAGGGACCTTCAGCAACGTCAGTGGGCTGAGGAACCTCCAGGAATGTTTGGATTGCCCACCTGGGTGAGCGTCCTCCAGCTCTGGAAGCAAACAGGAGCCAGGGCTCTAAAATTCCAGGACATTTTTTGCATTGGGATTTTGCTATCCAGGGGCGGGGGGAAAAAAAAAGGGAATTATTGCTACCCAAAATTTTATTTTTTCAACCTTAGCTTCTATTGTGATGGGACAAACAACCAAGCCCCCTCAGGACCTTGTGAACCAGGTTACTTCTGCACAGGAGGGGCCAAAAATGCTCTCCAGCACGTGGTGATGGAGGGACATTATTCCTTAGCAGGAGCTTTCAAACCCAAGCTGTGTCCCCTTGGCACCTTCCAGCCCGTGAGTACCTCAGGCTTCCAACCTGGGGGTTGGCAGAGCCCTTAGAAACTGGAAAAATGAGTGAGTAGAAATCCCTGAGGTGTTTGGAAGCTGTCAGCTTGAAAAAAGGGGGTTTGGGGAATTCCTGCTAATTTGGGTAATCACCACCTGCTTTGCCTACACTCTGCAACAGAAGAAGAACCGAAAGTTTTTGGGTGAAGACACCAGATCCATCCAGGGCTGTGCCTACAGCTCATTTGGCAGTTTTTGTTAAGTTTTGTTGCACAGCACAGATTTGGGAGGGCTGCTGAGCCTTTGGCATGGCAGAGGTGAATTAACTTGTGCATTTCCCTCACTTCTGTGTTTGATCAGGGCTGTGCCTGCTTTAGGGGTGCAGGTACCCCAAATTTGTTGCTTTTGGACTGCAGGTCATTGTTGATTTTTTATTATTTTTTAATTACAGTGTTTTTTTGCAGAAGGGACTCCTTGGGAGCTGGTAAAACCACAAAGTTTATTTATTTGTTTATTTATTTGTCCTCATGGTAAGCAGCAACACCCCACCTCTGCCAGGCTCTGTGTTCTCTTTCAGGGCCGAGCTCAGTCTCTTTGTAGGGACTGTCCTGAGGGGACTTTCTGCAGTGAGCCAGGCCTGGCTGTCCCCCAGGATTGTCCCAAAGGCCATTTCTGCCCGCCTGGCAGCTCCCTGCCTCTCCCATGTCCCGCGGTAAGCGCCACACGCGGATTTGTTTCCCAAGCAGCGATTTTCAGGAGGGCTCCCATCCCTGGGCAGGGAGATGCAGTGGCTGTGTCTGTGCAGGGAAGGTACTCGGATGTGCAGAGGGCAGGTTCCTGCAAAGCCTGCCCTGCAGGGATGTTCTGCAGCAGGGCTGGACTGCCTGAGCCAGAGGGGCACTGCCAGCCTGGATATTACTGCAGCCAAGGCTCCAGCGCCTCCTCACCCGTGAGTGATGAACATTTTACCCTGCTCAGGGCCTTCTAGCTCTGCCAAAGATTTCACAAACCATAATAAATTTATTTATTTAATAATTTTTCATAATAAATAACTTTAAAATAATTTTAAAATTTAAAAAATAATGATTTTTAATAATAAATTTATTGAAATTTAATTTCAATTCCCTTTAGGTGGGGCTTCCATTCGGAGATCTTTGCCCACGAGGACATTATTGCCCAGCTGGCACAGGGCACCCCAAAGAGATGCCATGTCCTGCTGGCACCTGGAATGGCCAGAGAGGAGCCCCAGATGTCACCTGGTGCCTGCCCTGTGCCCCGGGGTTTTTCTGCAGCGTGTCTGGCCAGGATGCTCCTGGGGGACTTTGTGCACGAGGTGAGAAAAGAACTCATGCAGCTTCTTAGAAACCGGTTTTGACTTGGGGGAAGAACTGCAATGTTCTCTGTTTTAAGGCTATTACTGCACGGGGAGCAGCAAGACTGCAAAGCCAGAGGATGGTGTCACTGGAGATCGCTGTCCTCGAGGACATTTCTGCCCTACAGGCTCAGCAGCTCCTTTCCCCTGCCCCAGTGGGGAATACAGCAATGCCACAGGTGAGGAGCTGCAGAAATGCAGCAGGTGAGGAGCTGCAGAAATGCCACAGGTCAGGAACTGCAGAAATGCAGCAGGTGAGGAGCTGCAGAAATGCAGCAGGTGAGGAGCTGCAGAAATGCCGCAGGTCAGGAGCTGCAGAAATGCAGCAGGTGAGGAGCTGCAGAAATGCCACAGGTCAGGAACTGCAGAAATGCAGCAGGTGAGGAGCTGCAGAAATGCAGCAGGTGAGGAGCTGCAGAAATGCCGCAGGTCAGGAACTGCAGAAATGCAGCAGGTGAGGAGCTGCAGAAATGCCACAGGTCAGGAGCTGCAGAAATGCCACAGGTCAGGAACTGCAGAAACTTAACAAGTCAGGAGCTACAGAAACTTAACAGGTCAGGAGCTGCAACTCCAGTGTGACTGAAGGAAGATGGAAACATCGCTCATAGCTTTTGTCTGTGTCCAAGAAGGCCCTGACAGCTGCTGGCCACTGGGAATATTCAATATTTCAGGGAGAGAAAGGGATCGAGCAGGGATGTTTTGTTGTTTCTCCCGTGGTGTCACATGAGGAATATATTTTCCCCTGCAACAGCTCCTGTGTTTCCAGGTTTGTGGCAGTGCCAGTGCACTGAGGGCTGGCAGCAGTTTCCAGCTTTCCCTCTGTTCTGCCTGCCACCTAATGGGGACACGTGGAGGTGACTCTGCCTGGTAGAGAGGGGTTTGCTGAACCAAATGATCCTCGGAGAAATCCATATTTGAGGCCAGTTACTGTGGGAGAGCTTAAAAAATAGCTTTATTTCGATTTCTGCCTCTTTAAGTGCACAACCAGGCAGAGGGACATTGTGCATGTGGTATTTCCCTTCCATTTCATTCCACACTTCCTTTTAATTCCTGTTTTTCCCTCTCAGGTCAGGACAAATGCCTTCCTTGTCCTGCTGGGTTTCACTGTTCAAAGGGGCTCCTGCACCGCTGCCCTCCTGGCTTCTACTGCCCTCAGAAAACCGGGAGCACTTTTTATCCTTGTCCTCCTGGCACTTACAGCCCCTCCTATGGCCTGAGCCAGGCTGAGAGGTGCCAGCAGTGCCCTGCAGGTGAGGGAATGCTCTCCTGGCAGCTGTCTGAGAGGGTGATGATCTTTCTGCAGCTCTCTCTTCCCCATCCTCTGATGCGTTTTGGCCTCCAGGAAATGCAAATGTAAAAATCCAGTCAGAAGAGGATCCTGGTCCTGCTGGTGGTGTCCCCACAGGTTTCTGGGGGCTCTTTGGTTCCCACTCAGGGTTTCCCAGCAGAGTATGAGCTGAGTTAGGATGGGGATTTGTCCCAGTTGTGCTGATGCTGAGGGATTTGATTTCTCAAAGTCTTTCCTTTGCCTTCCAAACAGTGCATGCACCACAGCAGCTCTCCTGCTTTGTTTTGGGTTTTTTTCTCCCAGTTTGCTGATTCTCTTTCCCCTCTGTGGTCCTCCAGGAATGTTCTGTGGAGAATGGGGATTATCCTCTCCCAGTGGTCCCTGCTGGCCTGGATTCTTCTGCACAGCAGGTACAGAATTTAGGATTCAGAGGGCAGAAAAAGTGAAAAGGTGAGGGAGCTGTGGCCCTTATGATCCTTGCCATTATTTATTCCATTCCACTACGGATTTCTGGCTTTACCTACAATCAGCTCCTCTCTTCTTTCACCTATGGAAATGGTTCTTTAGCCATGGGGAGCAAACTGCCCTATGAGAAACAACCCAAATAATTCAGGATACTTTTGCTTTATCTTCTTCATGCAGGAGCAAGCGTCCCAAACCCCAGTGGAGCCACAAACACGAGCAGTGGTGGCCCCTGCCCGCCTGGACACTTCTGCCCAGCTGGCACCAGCATCCCCCAGCCATGCCCCGTGGGCTCTTACTCAGACAGGTGAATCTCTGTGCATCTTCTGATGCTCATTTTTATTTTCTTCTTATTTTTGTTTATCCATCAGTCCTCTAAGCAACGAAGTGCAGCTCAGTGAGGCTCATTAGACACATCCTTGCATCCATCAGGAAAGTTTAGTGGTTGTTTTCACTTCTCCAGCCTGACACCCCCGTGCTGAGTTTAGGACTCACTGAAACCCTTCTGTCCCTCTCAGGCTCCACAACGGGCAGGATTCCAGCTGCACAGAGTGTCCACCTGGCTGGTTCTGTGGCTCCCCTGGCCTCACAGCCCCCTCAGGACCCTGCTCACCTGGCTACTTCTGCCAGCCTGGGGCTTCCTCACCGTCACCGTCCGGTGAGCGGCACTGCCTGATCCGGGGTTTTAACAACAGGAAAATTTAAAAATGCCACATTTTCTCCCACTATTCCTGGCCCTGCCTCCTGTCAGTCACCCAGATCCCTGTGTGAATTTCCTTTGAGGGGTTTGTGCCATACATACATTCCCTGTTACACAGGGAAATGCCTGCACTGAGCACAGGGGCAGTCACAGCTGGATTGGGCACAGCCACTGTCATTCGATTGTCTCAGGAATTATCATTTCCAGGGGAGATTTCCAACCCCCTGCTCCTCCTGTCTGTCCCAGGTGTGTGGGAGAAAGGAGGTCCTTGCCCTGTGAGCCACTTCTGCCCAGAAGGGACCAGCTCTCCCTTGCCTTGCCGTGCAGGGACCTACAACAACCTCTCCAGACAAGCTGCCTGCTTCCCCTGTGCTGCAGGCTTCTTCTGCCCCGAAAACACCACCAGCTACAGCACAAACCCCTGCCCAGCTGGCTTCTACTGCCCCAAAGGTGAGGCGGGCTCAGGGAACCCAGCAATGCTTTGGCCAGGCTGAAACATCCTCCTTAAAGACAAGAAATTATCTTTGTGGACAAAATAAGTGTACTTCACAGAAAAATACCCCCAAAATATTTTTGTTTACATGTTTGAGTGTCTTTCTTTTTTGTTTAAGTGTGTTTCTGACATGTTTAAGTGCCAGCCTGGTTGTTCAGAGAAAAAAAAACCAAAAAAAAACCAAAAAAACAAACCAAAACAATATTTAAGCTGTAGATAAGCTTAATATTTAATATAATTATTTATTATTAATAATAATTAATACTAATATTATTCGATATTATTAATATTATATATTAGCACTATTATATATTATAATTATTAATAATATTTAATATTTAATATTATTAATGTTTAAGCTGTAATAACAACTTCACGAATTAAACAGAACCCAAACACAATTTTGGCCATGAAGGGCTGTGGGGATCAGCAGTGGGACAAACTGGCCAGGAGGACACAAAGGGATGCAGCAGGATTCAGAGCCAGGATCGTGTTTATATTCCATGGAAGGTTCCTGCCCTCTTTATCCCACAGGCACCAGGTTTGCCACTGAATTTCCGTGTCCCAGGGGTTACTACAACCCCGACCCCATGAGCCAGAGCTTGGACAGCTGCCTGCCCTGCCCACCTGGGCACTACTGCGGCAAGGAGGGGCTGACAGCTGCCTCAGGCAGGTGTGACCCAGGTGAGTGTGAGGCTGCTGGGGGTGCCAGCTGATTCTCTGGGGTGATGCTTTCACCCTGGAGCCTTCACCACAGCCTTCCCAGTGTGTTTGCTGGATCTTCTGTAGGCATCCAGTGGGGCTGGACTCACCTCTGCTGCTCAGGTGGGCCCCAGGGTGACAGGGCTCTGCCTCCTGAGCCTGCTCAGGCTGAGCCCTGCGACCACAGAGCTAAAGTTTGGAATTTGATGTTGCAAGATCTCTTTGTTAATGTGGTATTTATAGTATTAAATTGGACGTGGTGTTGCACAGGAAATTATGGCCTGGCGCTGGTAAATTTGGTGGGGTGAACCTGTCCCACACCCCGTGGTGTGCCCACATCACACCCAAAGCCACCCCAGCTGGTGTCTTTGGGATGTTTTTTGGGGCTCTGTCACTGCCAGAGCTCCTCAGTCCCGTTTCCTGTCCCCAGGCTGGTTTTGCATCTCAGCAGCCTGGACCTCGCAGCCGTTTGACCTGGACAACTACACCAGTGCCAACTGCCTGTGCCCGGCCACTGCCACCGGGGGCAAGTGCACAGCTGGCTTCTATTGTCCCCAGGGAAGCCCAGAGCCTCTTCCTTGTCCCGCAGGGCTCTTCTGCAATGCCTCGGGTTGGTGTCTGTGGGGAAGAGGAGTTTTGAGGGGATATTCCTGGGGATGCAGCAGTGTTTGCCAGATGCCCGTGGTGTCTCCCAGAGGGAGGCTGTGAGCTGCTGTTTTCCCAGCTTTTCCCCCTTTGTCTCAGTGCTCTGAGTGGCACCATCCTCTCTGTCTCACAGGGCTGCCTGTCCCCAGTGGGGAATGTGCTGCTGGCTTTTACTGTGCAGGGGGAGCTGCTGGCCCCAAACCCACGGACGGTGTCACCGGGAACATCTGCCCAGCGGGCTCTTACTGCAGTGGGTATCCAGATTTCATGGCACACAGCTCCTGAAACACCCCCAGGGTGTGGCAGCCAACTGGCTGGGGCCTGACCATGGTGCCAAAGCCCCAGATTCTTCCCCTAATTCTTCCCCTTCCTCTCAAAGTGCAAGGTGACATCTCTGTCTCAATATCTGGACTTTAACTGGCTTTGCCTGTGGGTAAAATGAAGCCAATAATTTCTGTCCCACTCCCTTGCAGCACTCTTGGATCTGTGAGTGGAAAAAATATTTCCCTGCTGCGGTTTTGTGCTCATCCAACCCCCGAGTGCAGCCATCCCATTCATTCTTTCATTTTGCATTTCTCTCTTGCTTCTCCTCTTGCAGCTGCAGCAGCAGCAGCGCCCCAGCTCTGCCCAGCAGGCTCCTTCTCCAGCCTGCCAGGGAGGAGAGCAATTTCTGACTGCCAGCCCTGCCCCTCTGGCTTCTACTGTGAGGAACCTGGCCTCAGTGCCCCCACTGGGGAGTGCTGGGAAGGTGAGTGGGGAGTGAAATGTCCTGCAGGCTGTCACAGTCCCCGGGGACGTGCTCAGAGGACTGTGGGTGACAAATTCACAATAAATGTCTTTCTCTGAGCCACTGGAGTGGCAGAGCCATTTCCCTGCTGGGAGATCTGACAGGAGCAGGAGGTGCTGCACATCCAGAAAATGGGAGTTGTGTTTCACAGGATCCAAATGTTGTTCTGTGCTTCCCTCAGACAAGAGATGGCAGCTTGTTGTTGTCTTTTGAGCCTTCCCATGATCAAAGCTCTGCTGCCTACCTGGTTTCTTCTCTGTACTGGAGGAGAGCATTTTCTGTCTCTCTGAAAAGCCCATTAGAGGTAAAAGCAGCTCAGATGTGAAAACAGAAGCAGCAACATCTGTGTATTCTGAGCAATTTGAGCACTGACAGTGAAAAACTCTGATGTTCAGAGGGAAAACTTTACTTGAAATGCTTCAGTGACTGCAGGGAAACGGAGAGATCAATGTTGGGTCATCAAGTGTTTTCCTGTGTCAGCTCTAAGTCCTGTCCTGGTTGTTGGGGACCACTGGGTGTTCAATTTCCTGTTAAGAGTGCAGTGAGTTTGTGCAGCAGCAGAGGGTCACATCAATAGTTATTTAAGACCAGCAGCAGGTTTATTCTGTGAGTGGCCAGGGAGATGTTTGTGTGCCTGGACAAGCTCTTCTTCCCTAATGAGCAGTTTCTCTGTGCCTAACTCAGCTCTTCCCTCTGTCCCTGCAGGGTTTTACTGTGACAGCCAGCAAGGGCCACTCATCGATGTCACCCTCTACCCCTGCCCACGAGGCTTTTACTGCCCAGCAGGGACCAGCAGGAGCTCCCAGCACAGCTGCCCTGCAGGGACCTTTGGGGCGAGGCAAAAACTGAAATCTCTCCAGGAATGTCAAAGATGCCCAGCAGGAAAATACTGTGAATTCCCTGGCCTGGCTGCCCCAACAGGTACACTGCTCTTCTGAGCATCCTCCTTGTTGCTGGGATCAGCACTGGCTGATAATTAGTGCAGGGTTGGATAATTAGTGCAGGGGTTGGATAATCAGTGCAGGGGTTGGATAATCAGTGCAGGGGTTGGATTCAGGCTCCAGGCTGCTCACCTGTGCTAAGGTAAAATGTCCAATTTTACTCATCTAGAACTTCTTGAGGAAGGAAAAACCCCTCATTTTTCTAAGCAAGGAGTGAGAGAAGGACTGCAGAAATCAGAATTCTGTGTGTGATACTTATTTAAAAAAACATCTGTGTGAAGTTTTTCAGTGTCTGACTTTTTATTTAGAATTAGTTTGGGTTTCTAACCTGGTTCCCAAAGAACTAATCCTTCCATGCAATTGATGTGCATGTGATTAGGTTTAGCAGAGAAACAGAGGGCAAAATACCCAGCAATGACAGCTCTCCATTTTTTTCCAAGATGTTTTTGTTTTCCACATCTGATGACTTTTCTTTGATTCTTATCCTGAAAGGCCCTATTTCAGCAAATCACTTTGATAGAATTCTTAATATTTCAGTCTCTGCTTAAAGATGTGTTGAATATGGTTCTGAAGGGAAATGTGTGCTGGGATATTTGTTGGAATGTGGGATATTTGTAGGGATGTGGGATATTTGTTGGAATGTGGGATATTTGTTGGAATGTGGGATATTTGTTAGAATGTGGGATGTTTGTTGGAATGTGGGATATTTGTAGGAATGTGGAGGCAGTGCCCAGGCATTGAAGGACTTCTCTGTCACCGTGGCATCTGCCACCAGTCCTGCCCTCCTGGCAGCTGCAGCAGCTCCTCAGGGATCCCTTGATGGCAAATGGCTGCACCTGAAATCTGGATTTAGGTGGGTTTTATTTTCCTGTTGTTCTGTTTTTCTAGGAGATTGTGCAGAGGGGTTTTGGTGTAGAAGCGGTGCCCGAGTGAGGAACCCCCAGGATGGAGAGTCAGGGCAGCCCTGTCCTGCTGGTCACTACTGCCCTGAAGGTAGGGGAGCTTTGGAGCAGCATTTCCCTTCATTCCTAGAAATTCTGGGAGCCCTTTCCTCACCATGCTGGGATTTTTCCAGGTGCCCCAGTGCCACTGCAGTGCCCTCCTGGCACATGGTCCAGCCGGGAGGGCAGGAGGAGTGTGCAGGAGTGCCAGCCCTGTCCTGGGGGACATTTCTGCAATGGCTCGGGGCAGAGGGCACCCTCGGGGCAGTGCAGCCCTGGGTGAGCAGCACAACCCCATGTCCATGGCCTGCTGTCAGCAGGGATGGTCTCCAAGGGGTTTTCACCTGTTTGAAATCCAGAGGTGTGTCCTGGCTGCAGGTTCTACTGTGCCAGCCGTGCCCAGAGCCCGACCCCCGGCGATGGCATCTCAGGAGCTCCGTGTCCCGTGGGTCACTTCTGTCCCCAGGGCTCCAGGAGCCCGGTCCCGTGTCCCCCTGGCTCCCACCTGCCCCATTCCCAGGGAGAGCAGTGCCAGGCTTGCCCAGAGGGTCAGTACTGTGTCTCTGGTGAGGAGCCACAGCCGTGTCCCCAGGGTGAGTTCCAGTCACACAGAAATGCCCGCTTTGACTCTCCGAACTCTGCTGGTTCTGATCTGCTCTGTCTTTTCCAGGGTATTTCTGTCCCCAGGGCTCAGCTCTTCCCACTGCTTGTCCAGCAGGATCCTACAACCCTTCACTGAGCCAAACCAGCTGCCTGCCCTGTCCTGAAGGGTGAGACACAGGGAGCTTAGGGACTGCTGGAAAGAATTGTTTATCCAGGCATCCTGGAGCAGTGGGTGTGGGGAAAACGAGCCATTTTACCACTGGAAAGCACTTGAGGAACAGTGAGGCAGCAGAGCAGCTGCTGAGCTGTTTCACAACAGCACAACAGTGGTTATGGGACCAGGAAAAGCCCCAAGCCCACATACAGCCCCTCTGGAAGGGAATTTAGGCTGATCAGAGCACAGAAATCATTGGCACCATCAACTTATCCCACGTCTGGAGTCAAAGCTGGTTCCCTTGGCAACAGGCTGGCACCAGCCTGCTGAAGTGGAAGAGGATCTTGAAAATCACCTGATGCTGAGCCTGGCTTTTCCTTGGGGGATTTATCTCCAATTACTGCCTGGATTTGAACTTGATTAACTTTTACAAGTTGATGAATCACAGCTTGGATGTGTTGTGATTCAAGTTAAGAAAATTACGTCTCTGCGGCTTTTGCAATTATGCCATCAATTTGGCATTTGAGGAATCAACTCAGACTGCAGTGATATGCACAGTTGGGTCCCTTTTCTGGTCAATCCAGCACAGGAGCCAAAATCCTTATTTTATTTTTTTAAATTCTCTCTTTATTCCCAGGTTCTTCTGCCCTAAGAATTCCTCTTCCATTCTGGAGAATGAGTGTCCCCCTGGCCACTACTGCCCTGCAGGCACTGCCTCTGCAGCTCAGTTCCCGTGTCCTAAAGGGACTTACAACCCCTGGTCTGGCAGCAGCCTGAGGTCCCACTGCAGCCCCTGTGAGCCAGGTGAGGCTCAGGAGCCTCAGAGTGTGTTTTATTCACTGAAATGTCTCCTCTGGTGCAAAGCAGGTCGGGGGAAACACTGCTGGGAGGTGCTTTTCACAAGAGTTTTGTGTCTCCCTGATTTCCCACTCCCAGCCCCCTTCTTCCCCATTCCGGCCCTGTTTTTTCCCCATTTTTTCCCAGTTTTTCACCTCTCCCAGCCCCTTTTTATCCCCATTTTTCCCAATCCCATCCCATTCCAGCCCCATTTTCCCAAATTTCCCCCACTCAGACCCAATTTCCCCACATTTTCCTCCTCCCAGCCCCTTTCTCTCCCATCTCCCCAATCCCATCCCCATTTCCATCATTTATCCCTGTTTTACCCCATTTTTCCCAGTTTTTTAACCCCTCCCAGCCCCTTTTTATCCCATTTATCCTCATCCCATCCCATTTCTCCCCATTCCAGCCCCATTTGCTCAATTTTTCCCCCACTCTCACCCATTTTTTCCCACATTTCCCCTCACCCAGACCCTTTTTCTCCCATTTATCCCAATCCCATCCCATTTTCCCCCATTCCAACTCCGTTTTTCCCATCCCAGCCCGGTGCTGATGGCCTGGTTTGCTCTCTCAGGGCACTTCTGTGCACTCCCTGGGCAGTCCCAGGTGACAGGACCCTGCCTGGCCGGGTTTTACTGCACGGGAGGAGCTGCCAGTCCATCCCCCAGGGATGCTGAGGTGGGGAATGTGTGTCCCCAGGGATTCTACTGCCCTCTGGGCTCTGCCTCCCCCCTGCCCTGCCCTCCTGGCCAGTACAGCAGCTCAACTGGGAACACTGGGATTCAGGACTGCCTCCTGTGCGATGCAGGTAAAGCAGAAAAATCCTGATTTGTGAGATTTCAGCCATTTCTAGGGCTCTGGAGCAGGAAATCCTGAGCAGCTGCTTTCCTGGAGAGAGGAGTTAGGTGGAGCTTTCCTGAACAGAGGTGCTGGGCAGAGGATAGAAACTAAATCTGCCACTTTCCCACCTCAGAGGATGCTCACAGTAAGGTGTAGATGAAGAGGTTCCCTTTCCACCCTTCCTCACATCCAGAGGAGACACAAATGCTGTTTGTTCTCGAGAGAACAGCTGCATGAATATTTCCCCACCCCCAGCTTTGCTGTTGTCTGTCTGGAGCCACCAAAATCATTCTCTTAATTTAATTTCAGGTTATTTCTGCAATGGGACTGGACTTGTGTCTCCCACTGGGGTGTGTGAGGCTGGGTTCTACTGCAGTGGAGGAAGCCTTTCCCCCAGACCTCCCAGGGTAAGCTGAGGTGTGCTGGAAATAGTGTAAAATATAGAAAATAGCTGTGAAACTGAGGGCCACCAGGCCACCTGAGTTCTCCTGCCCTGGATCAGACTCACCCTTCCAACATTTCCTCCCTCATCAGGTGCATCTGGTTGATTGATGGTGAAAGGGGAACAGAGATAACAAAATACATCTGGCTTTCCTTGAGCTTTCCGTTTAAAATCTAAGCAAAAGTAGCTCTGTCTTTGCATGTTGATGCCGCAGAGCAGCGCCGAGTGTCACATCACATTAAAATTCCAGAGGTTAATAGTTCATGAGTTTGATTAGAGTGCTGCATCTGCCAGCCCTCCTCTGAGGCAAAATTCAGCAGGAATTTTTAAAGATGATGACAAGACTCAGCCCTGGCTTTGTGCAGCCTTCAGGAGCAGGGGGTGAGAGCAGGATTTCACAGTGAATGTCTGGTTCCCTTCATCTTCACAATCTGACTCAGATCTTTTTGCACACGAGGAGTTTTCAGGATGTAATTGTGGTGTTTTCCTTCCAAGCCAACTGCCAGTGGAGGTCCCTGTCCCCCTGGGCATTTCTGTGAGGAGGGGAGCAGCAGAGCGCAGCCGTGCCCTGCAGGGACCTACAGCCCATCCTGGAGTGGGACACGGTGCCTGCAGTGCCCAGAGGGCTTTTACTGCACCTCTGCCTCCACCAACTACACGGATTGTCCTCAAGGTGGGTTTGGCTGCACCCACCAGGGCACCCTGCTGCTCCCCAGCTGCCTTTGACACTCCTGGACCTGCCAGAGCAGTGACAAATTGCAGGATGGGCCCACACTCATGGCTTGGGGTCAGTCCTTCTGATGCCTTAGGATTTCAGCTTTTCTGTTTCTCACACATTTGTACTCCTGCCATTCCTCAGTGTGTGACTCCAAACTCCACACACACTGGGAGCTGCTGCTTCCCCACTTTGGGCACACACAACAATTCCTCTCCAGGCCTGGCAATCAAGGACACCTCACTGCCTCAGGACCCAGAGATGGAAACAAAAGGGAGTTGGGGGCAGCAAACTTGGGGGAAATTCCTTCATTCCCTGCAGCTGGAATTGGGAGATGAACCCCAAATGTGCAAATGGACCAAAATCATAAAAATGTCAAAACCTGTGAGCCATTTTTGGGTGCAGCCCCTGGGGGGCTTTGTCTGCCCTAAATGCACCTGAAGCCCTTCAATAAATAGAGCTGCTTTTTATTCCCTTAATTTTGTCTGGCCTCTGTTTTTAGGTAGCCCCAAAAGGCATCACTTCCCACAAAGAGATGAAGTGAATGCCTCGTGTGCAGGCTGGGAATCCTCCCTAGGCTGCTCCCAGCCTGTCCCATCCATTAGGAAATCCCCTTTTCTCTCTAGGTCACTACTGCCCCAGCAGCACAGAATTTGCCACACAGCATCCTTGTCCCCCTGGCACCTACAGCGAAGCCCTGAACCTCTGGGATGCTTCCAAGTGCCAGCTGTGTCCTCCTGGAAGGGTTTGTTCCAGGCCAGGCCTGGCGAGGCCAGATGGGCTCTGCACGCCTGGCTGGTTTTGTCCACCTGGATCCACATCAAGCACACCAATGTTTCCTGGAAATTTCTCTGGTAGGGAGGGGAACAGCAAATGGTGTTGGTGGGAGGATTGAGTATTGAGGGGGATATTGGGGTCACCTAGAGGATATTAGGGTTTATTAGGATATTAGGGTTGCCAGCCAAGTTCAGGATGGCTGTCTTTCCCTTTTTTCCCCTTAATTCAGTGCTCTAGCTCTCTTCTTTCCCGAGCTGTTCTAATAAAATAGTGTTTATTTGCAGTTCCCATGTTTCAGCTCACTGTGTCTTCCACAGGAAAGGCAGCTCCAGCCCCAGGACCTGTTGGGTTGTGCCAAGCAGGAACTTTTTGTCCTGCTGGGTCACCCTTTCCCCTTCCCTGCCCTCCAGGTAGGAGCTGGGTCTTTCTTCCAGCACACATTTTTTGGGTTAGCTTTTTGGTGCCTGTGTCCCCTTTCCCCTTCTGCCCAGACCCACAGGTGATCCCAGCCTCGTGCTGGGACTGCTCCTGCTGTCTCCAAAAGCTGCTCCTGGTTCTGCCCCGTGCTCCAGGTCGGTTCTGTGCCAGCCCAGAGCTGGCAGCTCCCTCTGGGCCCTGCGAGGCCGGGTTCTACTGCACGGGAGGCTCCACAATCCCAAACCCCAGGGATGGCACAGCTGGAGACATCTGTCCCCAAGGCCACTTCTGTCCCACAGGGAGTCACTCCCCATCTCCGTGTCCCCCAGGTAGGTTTGGTGGCAGCTGGTCCCTGCTGCCATTTCCCTTCCCAGAGCCCAGCTGAGGCTCTGCAGCCCCTTCTTTCCTGCATTCCCCAAGGAAAAGCTGCTCTCAGCATGGGAATTCAGCCTCTAAACCAGCGCTGCTGGATTGGAACATCAGCCCAGGAATGGCTGAGCTGCCCCTGGAGCTGCTGGTGGGAGGGAAGGCCCTGCTGAAGGACACCCAGCCAGCACCAGTGACAGCCTCTGCACCCCCTGCACAGGGAGAGATCGTTAGCAGCAGCACTAATGAGACAAAGGGCTCATTAAACAAGAGGCTGGGGAACATTTGTTTCTTCCCTGGATTAAATCTATGGTTGTATTAGCAAGGGATTGCACTGCTCAGTCCAGAAATAAATAGGAATTCACCTCAGCAGTTGGGAGAAGCCTCTCCCAGCACCCTCTGATAGGAAGCTCTCATCCCAGGGAGTGCTGGGATTTTGGGAATTCCTTCCTAAACCAGCATCCTTTTGCATCTTCTGGGACAAGTGCAGCCAGAAATTTCTTTGAGATCCAGACAATTCCCCCACAACCACTTCCAGAGGATGCAATAATGTGATTTTGGTGGGTTTTTTTTCCTTATCAGGCTCCTTCTTGCCCCATCCTGGTGGCCACTCAGCACAGGACTGCCAGCCCTGCTCCCCAGGCTGGTTCTGCTCCCAGCAGGGCCAGAGCTCCCCGCAGGGTTTGTGTAAGGAAGGATGGTTTTGCCCTGCAGGCTCTGTGTCAGACCAGCAGTCAGGTAGGAATTCTTTGGGGTCGTTCTTTACCTACAGGAGTTTCAGCAGAAAAAAAAAATCTGACTGTAGTTGCGTTTTAGAAATTACTGTTGAGGTGAAAAACATGTTCCAAAAATTTTTGCAAGTAACACAGGATAAATTATTGGGTAACAGGAAGAAGTATGCAAAATAGGGGATCTTATCAAGCAAAAAAAAAAAACCTGAAAAAATAAAAATATTTTCACCACAGGGGTATTTCTTGTTTTCCTCACAGATTATTTGTGTCCTGTGGGTCACTACTGCCCCCCTGGCAGCCCAGAGCCCGTGCCCTGTCCCCCTGGAGAATACCAGGAGCAGGCTGGGAAAGGCCAGTGTGAAACATGCCCAGCAGGAATGTGAGTGACATGGATTGGCTCCTTCCTCTTGATCCTTCCTTAGGAATTGTCAGGAGTGTTTGCCTCAGGCTGCTCTGTTTGATACACAAGCTACACTTTGATATACAGGAGTGGTTTTCCTGTTTCTGTTTTCACATCACCTTTCCCTCCACTGTGGCATTGTCTGTACCACAAGAGTATCACAAGGTAATCCTGGTAGCTCTGCCTGCAGGGATGGGCAGGGTGATCCTGGCTGGTCCCACCTGAGCTCTCCGTTGGTTTTTCCAGGGAGTTTCCTTCCCTTTCATTCTGTGGTTGCTGCTGCGCACGGAGTTCTTTATCCCTGGCAGAACAGAGGGAGAGCACAAGCACTGGCATTTTTTTTGGCAGGTTCTGTGCCCAACAGGAGCACCCAGGTGATGCCCAGCAGAACATCCATGGCGTGGCCAAAGCCCTGGAATGCCCAGCAGGCCATTACTGCCCACCAGGAACCAGGGCTGCCAACCAGTACCCGTGTCCAGAGGGCACCTACAGCCCCCAGCCCGGCCTGGCAAACCCCAGGGACTGCAGGCCTTGTCCTGGGGGCACGTTCTGTGCCAGGACAGGTGGGAATTGTGTGTGGATTAAACAAAATCCTCGTCTGCTTTGGATCTGGGGGAGAGGGAAGTGTTCTGTGCTGTTCATCCAAATGTTACAGAGCATTTGCAGCCATTTCTGGGACCCCTTGAGCAGATTTTAAAGGGTTTTTTGCAAACCATGTTTTGAAATTTAACTTAAAGGCAGATCAAGGTGGTTTTGTTGTAGCAGAGGTTATGAAACCAGAAATCAAGCAGCCTGGGGGTTAGGACTCATTTGGGTTTGTCTCTCCGTGGAATGACTTATAATGATCAGCCTCCTCTAAAATGGTGATTTAGGGAACAATTTGGGCTTTTATCTCTCTGCTCATCAGCTGTGTGAGCAAATACTGAGAGTACAGATTGATGTTTCAACTAACAGAGCTCCTGATTGGCCAGGGGGCTCTGGGGTCATCGTGGTGACCAGGCTTGTCCGGTTGGTTTAGTCCCAAAATGTGATTTCTGGGATGCCTCTGGCTCATCTCACCTGATGCTGGTTGCCTTTAGGACTCTCAGCCCCGAGCGGTCTGTGCTGGCCTGGGCACTTCTGCACTTCCCAGGCTCGTGTTCCCGCCCCTGTGGGTGATGGCACAGGGGGTCTGTGCCCAGCAGGGCATTTCTGCCCTCCAGGGAGCCCCCAGCCCCAGCCCTGTGCCAGCGGCACCTTCCTGCCCCAGTCTGGGATGGCTTTCCACAACTCCTGCCTGCCCTGTCCTGCTGGGAAGTTCTGCCAAGGAGAAGGTCTGGCTGCTGTTTCTGGTGTGTATTGCACCCATCCAACATCCTTTTTCTGTCCCAGATTGGATATTTTTTATATTTTCTGGTTTCAAACCCGACGCTGAAGCTTTTCTCTTGCAGGACCGTGTTATGCTGGATATTTCTGTGATCCTGGCTCCACACAGCCAGACCTCAGGCATTGCCCTGCTGGCTTCTACTGCCCTGAAGGCTCTGAATTCCCAATTCCCTGCAGTCCTGGAAGCTTCAGCCCTGTCAGTGGGAAAGGGCAGTCAGCAGACTGTCAGCTCTGCCCAGCTGGGCACTCCTGCAGTGGTGAGGATGTGCTGGGGTTACGGAGCGAGGAAAGAAAATCACCCGCCACAGCTCCATTTCTGACAGCTTTGGGTACAGCAAGGACAAACTGAGTGCCCCACATCATTTCTTGGTGGTGATGGTTTCTAGCACCAAGCAGAAATGCCCCAAAAAATTTTAATTCCACAACTCCTGTTGGAGCAGTCTGGGAGCAGCCTCAGGTCACACAGAGCTCCTTGGCTGCTGTTAAACCCTCTCTGCACCTCCTGTGCATGTCTGGCATGGCTGTGGCCTGGCAGAGAAACAAATATTCTTGCCAGGGAGGCAGAGCTGCTCCTGCTCAGAGGTTCTCACCATCTGCCTGCACAAATGTTGATCTGCTCCCTGGTGGTCACTCTGTAACCAATAACCAATCACCAATTCACCCATCACCTTCCTGGGGACAAAGAGGCTTTTCCTTTCTCACATGAGCAGCTAGGAAGGAATTACTTGACTGAGCTAACAGTGAGTTTTAGCAGAGCTGGAGCCACAATTGAGAGTCTCAGAATCCCAGCTGAGCTTTTTAGGGGGAAGCCTTTGTTTTCCCCAGGCATTTAATTCAGGACTGACTCAGCTGTGTGGTAAAATGTTCTTTTTCTGAGGCTGAACTTCAAAGAATTGGTGCTTCCTGATGTGAGATAGAGGTGTATGAGGAAGGAGAACATTATTTTAGGTTTTCATTGTCTCTGATCTGGGCAGAAGCAGGTCTGAAGGACCATGTGCTATATCATCACCTGCAAGACCCCACTGCTATCCTCCTGCCCCATGGGATCTGCTTTCCCTGTGCCCTGTGTCTGCCTGGACAAATGGGGGAAGGCCAGTTCTGTTGATGGAGAATGTCATTACCTGTCACAACCCCTCCTCAGGGAGCTTCTTCCCTTGTGTCCCAGGTCCTGCAGCACAAACTCCTGAGCTGTGCCCTGCTGGGCACTTCTGTCCTCCAGGGACCACCTTCAGCACGGAGCACCCATGTCCCAAGGGCACCTTTGGCCCCAGGACTGGTGCCACCAGTGAGTCTGACTGCGAGCCCTGCCCAGCAGGTGAGCAGGGACTGGGCACAGAAAATGTGCAAAGCATTTCTCTTTTCACCTTCCTGACCCCTCCACTGCCGTTCTGTGCAGCCCCTTCCCCTGACGTGGCTCTCTGCTTCTTTCAGGGATGTATTGCTCAGCTCCAGGGCTATCCCAGCCATCTGGATTTTGTTACCCAGGCTACCACTGTGCCAAGGGAGCCATCAGCCCAGCCCCCTTCAAGCACAGGGTGAGTGCCAGGCAGCAGCAGCACAGTCATCTGGGCACCAGGATGGCCTGTCACACTCTCCTGGTGACACCAGGATGGCCTGTCACACCCTCCTGGCTGCTGGTGGCACCAGGATGGCCTGTCACACTCTCCTGCTGACACCAGGATGGCCTGTCACACTCTCCTGGCTGCTGGAGGGATGTTTTCCAAGCATTTCTGCTCCCTCAGCTGCAGGGATGTGCTGCTCCTGATGTCTGCTGGAATACCTGGCTGCCCATGGATAAATTCTGGCCAGGCTTTCATTTCTACGTTGCACAGGAGCACGGGGTCTGACATCTCCAAAATATGCCACCAGGAACAGGAAAAGCACCCTTCAGGAGCCTTTTTATGCCGATGGTCTTTCTTTAGTTTCAGAGGCAGCAAATTTGCAGGACTCAGCCCCCGTGTGCCCTGCCCAGAACCTCTCTCTGTGCCCACTGTGCCAAATCTCCTCCTGGTAACGCTTTTCCCCTGTATTTTCCTCATCCAGGTGGAATCCTCCAGCCCTGCCCTGCCTGGCAATGACATCTGCCCCGTGGGTCACTTCTGCCCCGGTGGCACCGAGCATCCCGTGCCGTGTCCCCCCGGGTCCCTGTCCGGTGCCGTGGGCCTGGGGGCAGAGGAGCAGTGCCAGCCCTGCCCTGCTGGGAGGGTCTGCAGTGGCCCAGGGCTGGCTGAGCTGGCCCAGACATCGCTGTGTGACCCAGGGTGAGTGGCACTGCCACTGGGCAGTGACCAAACACAGCCTTGCTGTGCCTCATAACCAAGGGACATCCAAATTTCCACATCCTGGGCTCATCCACAGCCCTTTGGTTGGGACGTGGTGCCTCCTTGTAGGTGTTCACAGACATTCCTGTTCCCTTCACCTTTGCCTGATATTCTTATAAATATTTCTTCTCTGTTTTCAAGGGGAAAAAAAATCAATATTACAAATGAATTGCTGCTGCAAATCCCTTATTTAGTTCCATAATCACACTTGCTGAGAATTTCACCTTTTTTTCCCTTTCTGAGTCCTCTTCTCCCACAAGGTGGTGCAAGAGCCAGGGACAAGGCACCGTTCCCAGGCTGTGAACAGTGCCCTGAGCAGTGTCTGTCCCTCTCATGAGCCTCGGGGCAAGAGGATACAGAAATTGGATTTATTTTATAAGTGTAACAGAGTCTAAGAAGTGATTTCAGTGCAGTGTAATGAGATTTCATGAGATCTCTGAGAGGAGCTGGCTGTAGAATGGAGCAGAGAAAATCTCAATGAAATTTGTTTAGAAGTTGAAGCTAACTTCAATTGTATTCCCATTGTATTGGGAATGCAATGAGAGCTACGTTGAGAAGGACTGAAAATAATTATTCTTGGGAATATGAGGGATTTGACCTGTCCTAATTGAACTTTAAGCTTTCCCAAAATTTCCATTAACCCTAAAAATTATTATAGCGTAGCTGTAGCAGCAATGATCAAGACTTTCTGAGCTGGATGGAAATGAAATATAAATTATAAATGACTCTCAACTTCCAAAATCCATAGGAGGAGTTTGATGATTTTCAGCACCTTTATCGCACAGCATCCATCACTGCTCAGAACCTGCTGCTCACTTGGAACTGCTCTTGTTTCCAGGCAAAAAAAGAAGCTGCTTTTCTGCTTTTCATTCAGTGCTGTTCCTTTCCCACTCTGTTGTTTTCCTTCAGGAGTGGGAACTTTTTCTTCTAGAGAAACTCTATCACTTGAATCCTTGTCTGTATGATCACACCTCTCATTTCTTTGTTGCTCAGCTCTTAGAATCATCATGGTTTCTGAATTCCTTCATCTTTGCTCATTGTGAGGGGCTGGGAGGGAGGGAAGAGAGCACTGGGGATAAAAAGAAGCTCAGCAAAGTCATATATTAATCAAAATATATTATATCATATATCATATCATATCATATCATAATTTTGGTAAAAAAGGCCTTTTCCCAGGAGTTTCAGGGCACAAAGTGAGGCGAAGCTTCTGGCACAGCCAGACCAAGCTGTGTTTTCCAGGGCTGGTTCTCTGCATGCCCCCAGCATCAGCCATGAGCAGGACTGGCGTTCCCAATCCAGGTGGATTCTCTCTCTCCCCAGCTATGTTTGCCTGGAAGGAAACTCCGCTCCGTGCCCTTCGGATGGGATCCATGGGTACCGGTGTCCCAGCGGCTCCTACTGCCCGGCGGGCTCGGGGCTGGAGCTGCCCTGCGAGCCCGGCACCTTCAGCCCCGAGCCGGGGGCCAGCTCCTGCCTGCCGTGCCCGCCGGGGCTGTGCTGTGCCGGGGCTGGCACCGTGCAGCCCCGCAGCTGCCCCAGAGGTGAGCGCAGGGCACCGCCAGCCTCCTCTCTCCGCTCAGGGAGTGAGGGGTTTGCCCTGGCTGGGAGCAGTGTCTCCTCCTTGCTGCAAGGATGGATGTGTAAGGTGTTTATTCCTCATGCGCAATATTCTTCATAGTTTATGTCTACGTGGTTTTCTAAAGGTGCCGTGTTTCGTTCTAATTGGTTTGTGACTTACTGCACCTCAGTTCGTTGGTTTGTAGCGCCAGTACACGCATCTGTCAAAAACTCTCCAACAGTGCTTACGTTCTTGTCTCCTAAACAAAAGATGTTTCACAGCTTCCACTGTAGTGAACAAACAGCAGAGTCCCAAGAGAGAAGTTGCAATTATCCAAATGAAACATGGATATTTGCTAACTACTACTACTACTACTACTACTTGTATATAGTATACCACTACTACTTGTATATACCACTTGTATATATGTATATAAAATTTTGGCTCACTTTCACTCTAAATAATCGTTGCTGACTATTACTATCATAGAGAAACCTTAGAGAGAAAGATCTTGGAAGAGTGGGAAGAATACTGTCCTTTTGGTTATTCCCTGCAGAGGGAAGGAACAGGGGCAGAAGCCTCTTTTGGCTCCGGTGCAGATTTTCTTACAGATCTTCCCAGGCTGGCTGTTAGCTGTGCTTGGCTGAAGTAGCAGGCCCAAGCCGTGATTTTACAAGGGTAACAAGGCTCTTATTTTCTATGTGTGTACCGAAATGTGACATTTCCTGGCCCTCTCCACGGCAGGGTACTTCTGTCCAGGCCGCACTGCCGTGCCCCTGCCCTGTCCCGAGGGGACACTGAGCCCCTTGGAGGGGGCGCTGGCACCCACAGCCTGCAGGCAGTGCCCTGCTGGCAGCTTCTGCCAGGGAGAGGCCAACTGGGAGCCCGATGGTGAGTCTGGCTGACAACAAACCTGCCCCAGCAGTGGGCACTGGGGCTGGAGCATCTGGGGAAACGGGAAACATCTCTGGGAATGGGGTAAAGGCTGTGGCAGGACACCCAGAGGCTGTGCGTATCACCCTCCTCTTCCCTCTGTTTCATTCTTCTCACTCAACATTTATTTTGGTTTCATTATTATTTGATTTGGTTTCAAATTATTATTATCATCATCATCATCATCATCATCATCATCATCATCATCATCATCATTATTATTATTATTAATTATTATTATTATTATCATCATCATCATCATCATTATCATCATTATCATTATCATTATTCTCATTATCATTATTTATTTCATTATATTTATCATTATATTATTTATTATATAATATATATAAGTATTATAAAATATAATGGATATTATATTATAATATCCATTCTCTTTTAATGTTTCATTATTTTCTTATTATTTCTTATTATTTAATTATTATTTTATTTTAGTATTATTACTACCATTATTTGGTTTTATTATTATTTGTATTTGGTTTTATTATTATTTTTATTTAATTATTATTTTATTTTAGTACTATTACTATTATTATTTGGTTTTATTATTACTTTTATTTGGTTTTATTATTACTTTTATTTAACAGTTATTTCTGTAACTGCATTGCTTTTCCTTCTCTCCCTTGTTTTTTTTTCTGCTCTCTCTCCCTTTGCTTTAACATTTTATCTCTGCTCTTTCCATTCTCCAAAATCCTTCCCCTCCCATTTATACACAGAGTAATTGTGCCTGGGCCAAAACTCCGGGCTGGATTCCTGGAAGGAAAAGAGCAGAATTCTTCCCGCAGGGAAGAGTGTGGGGACAGTTAGAGAGGAGATAAGGAGAGCAAACAGCAGTGAGGTCAGTGGAGTGAAGAAAGGGATGGAGGCCAGGGGTTAATGGGGAGAGGAAAGGCAAAGCAAAGGTGACCAGCCCAGGCTATCAGCACAGATAACCCGGGACAGGGACGGGCTCTGGCTGCTCTCAGAAGGTTTCTGGGGTGTGAGGGGTTCCTCCCTGTGTGTGCTCAGGGCCCTGCTCTGCCGGCTACTTCTGTGAAGGAGGAGCCGCCAATGCCACCCCACGGGGGACACCAAGGTTCCCCCTCAGCGGGCCCTGCCCTCTGGGCCACTACTGTCCCAAGGGAACTCCATTCCCGGTTCCTTGTCCAGCTGGCACCCTCAACAACGCCACTGGTGAGTGTGACCGCCCCCATGGCTGACCTGTGGTCACTTCAGTGGCCCCTGGGGTCGGTGATGGTGGCCACAGGCCTGCAGTTCAAACAGCGCCGCTGGTGCTGGCAGCTGTCCCTGTTCATGGTGTTTGTGTCCCTCAGGAGGTGACTCCCAGGACAGCTGTGTGCCCTGCTACCCCGGGGCTTTCTGTGCCAGCACGGGGCTCAGCTCTCCCACAGGACCTTGTTCTGAGGGCTTTTACTGCCCTGCAAACTTCAGCTCTGTCAGCCCCATGGCGTTCCTGTGCCCCAAGGTACTGCTGGGGGGAGATCTCAGCTCTGGGCAGGGCTGCTCGTGGCCCACAGTGGCAAAGGGTCACCCTGAAACGCTGGTCACATCCACACAGAGGTCTGGGTGACCCTGGGATTTATCCAGCCCTAGCTTTGGCAGATATTTGCTGTTGTTAGGTAGATACTGCTATTAGTAGATATTTAGAAAAGAGACTTGATAAGGTAGAAGCCTTGTCAAGCCTCTAAAGGAGAGGAATGATGCCTTGGGATTTTAACTGTTTCTGTTTCTCACACATCTGTACTCCTGCCATTCCTCAGTGTGTGACTCCAAACTCCACACACACTGGGAACTGCTGCTTCCCCACTTTGGGCACACACAACAATTCCTCTCCAGGCCTGGCAATCAAGGACACCTCACTGCCTCAGGCCCCCAGAGATGGAAACAAAAGGGAGTTGGGGGCAGAAAACTTGGGGGAAATTCCTTCATTCCCTGCAGCTGGAATTGGGAGATGAACCCCAAATGTGCAAATGGACCAAAATCATAAAAGTGTCAAAACCTGTGACCTGTGGGGGCTTTGTCTGCCCTAAATGTACCTGAAAGCCCTTCAGCAAATAGAACTGCTTTTTATTCTCTGAATTTTGTCTGGCCTCTGTTTTTAGGTAGCCCAAAAAGGCATCACTACCTCCATGAAATGCTCTCCCTCCTCTTTCCCTCCAGGGTCACTTCTGTGGCTCAGGGACAGCCGTGCCGAGGCCGTGCCCTGCTGGGCAGTACCAGCCAGCCCCGGGCTCTGCCTCCTGCATCCCGTGCCAGAGAGGATTCTACTGCCAGGAGCTGGTGGCAGGGGACCCCAGGCTCTGCCCTCCTCATTGCTACTGTCCCCCAGGTACTGTCACCTGCTGTGCCTGCCTGTGACCCCAGAGATGTGCAATCCTCAGTGTCTCCCCCAGGCCGGGTGATGAGGAGGTGGCAACGAGCCAGCGTGGCACAGTGGCCACCTGAGAGTCACTTGGTACAGCTCGAGAGCCTTGTCACTCCACAACAATCTTATTTTTGTCTCTGTGCTCTCCCTTTTAGGGACACAAGTTCCTCTCACCTGTCCTGAAGGCACCTTCACTCCTGAAAACACAACTGGCCTCTGGAATGAGAAGGAATGCCTGCCTTGCCTCCCTGGCCACTACTGCAGGTTAAGATTCGTTTCACCCTGGTGTTTTTTCCCTTCCTCTGAAGTAGTTTGACATCCTTGTTTTGTGCTGGGAAAGTTATTCCTGAGTCCTCTGCTGCATTTCTCTCACTCAAAGAAAAAGAAATAGAAGCTTAGCCACAGATTTGGGTACAGAGACATTGGATCAGTGAATTCCGGGAGGCAAAAGCGGTCTGGCATCATTGCTGTGGCACAAAGAAGCAGCTGAAAGAGCTGTGGGTGGCATTTATGAAACCATGGGAATAATACAGAAAGTCCAGCCTGGTGGAAAGTCACCCACAATCTCCATGGAATTTGAACTGGCTCACTTTAGCCATCTACATGATTTTATAACTGGAAAAATGTGTCTATTTTCTCTCTCATGTCAGAAGTTATTTTTCACTGCCAACCTCGCAGAGTTCCCAGTGCCAATCCACTGCTTTTGCACCAAACCAGCAGCAGCAGCTCAGAGTACACAAATTCTCCTTCTCCTCTCTGCTCCAGGCATGGAAAGCTGGAAGGGAAATGTGCTGCTGGATATTTCTGCCTGTCTGGGAGCTCCCAGGCTGCTCCCCAAGGCCTCCCCTCCTCCTGGCGCTTCCTGGCCGGCTGCCGCTGGGGCCAGGTGTGTGCAGGGCTGTGTCCCGCAGGTAGGTGAGGATCTCAGTCATATCCACACCTCAGGGCATTGACCTGCTGCTGACCAGGTGGAGTGTATAATATATTGCATAATACATTGCATTATGTCTAATTAAAACTATCATTGCTCATCGATTTCCTCATTTTGGAGTTTTTTGGACCAAAGTATGCCAGACCAAAAAGGCCATCTGGAAATTATTGTGCTGAGCTGTCAGTCCAGAAGAGTTTGAAGGCTCCTGACTTCCCAACAGCTGTAAAAGTTCATTCCACAGCAACAGCAGACTCTGGCTCTGTCGTTTTTGCCATTGGAAGATTTGCATGTTTTACTTTTATCACTTTTCCACCCATTTTTGTAGGTTACTACTGCCTGGAGGGCTCTGAGGTGCCCACACCGTGTCCTGCCAACACTCTCAGAGCTCTTCCAGGGGCTGGGAGGAGGGAGGACTGCCTGCCCTGCCCGCCTGGCCACTGGTGCAAAGCAGGTTTGGGTGCTAAACACTGAGGGAAGGGCTGGGAGCTGCTTTTCAGGAGAGTTTTGTGTATCCCTGATTTCCCAGCCCCATTTTCTTCCATACCAGACCCTTTCCCCCCCCCATTTTTGCCAGTTTTTCACCCATTCCCAGCCCTTTTAATCCCATTTTTCTTGATCCCATCCCATTTCCAATCCCATTCCTGCCCCATTTCTCATCCCATTTTTCCCCATTCCAGCCCCCTTTTCTCCCATTTTACCCAGTTCCATTCCATTTACCCCCATTCCAGTTCCATTCCCCACCTCCATCTCCTTTTTCTCCCATTTTACCCAATCCCAGCCCCATTTCCCCCCATTCCAGCCCCATTTTCCCTTTACCAGCCATTTCCCCCACATTTCCCCAATCCCATCCCCTTTTTCTCTCATTTCTCCCATTCCCATTCCATTTTCCCCATTCCAGCTCCATTTCCCCCACACCCTCCCCAATCCCAGCCCCTTTTTCTCCCATTTTACCCAACCCCATCCCGTTTTTCCCCCATCCCAGAGGATGGATTGGGTGTTGGATGTGGAATTTTGGGACAGCCCTGGCAGTGATGAGCTCTGCAGAGAAGAGAGGCATTGGCCAGTGACATCCCTGGGTGCCACCTGGCAGAGGAAGGGTTGGGATGGTGCAGGACACAGAGCAAAGGTGTTCTGTTGGCATTGGGGACACACCCTACACCCTCTTCCTGTGATTTTTAGGGGACTCCGAGGCCCATCCATGTCCTTTGGGACACTACTGCTTTGGGAGCAATGGCAGTGAGCAGAGCAGTGTCCTGGCCCCTCGGGAGTGCCCTCCACAGACCTTCCGTGGGCACCCGGGAGCGCGGAGCCTGGCGGAGTGCCAGCCCTGCCCGCCGGGCTTCCACTGTCCCCTGCCGGGTGAGTGTCCAAGGGCTGTCACTGTCCCTTCTCAGTGTCCAAGGGCTGTCACTGTCCCTTCTCAGTCAGTGCCCTTGGGGTGTCACTGTCCCTTCTCAGTCAGTGCCCTTGGGGTGTCACTGTCCCTTTTTAGTCAGTGCCCTTGGGGTGTCACTGTCCCTTCTCAGTGTCCTTGGGCTGTCACTGTCCCTTCTCAGTGTCCTCGGGGTGTCACTGTCCCTTCCCAGTCAGTGCCCTCAGGGTGTCACTGTCCCTTTTCAGTCAGTGCCCTCAGGGTGTCACTGTCCCTTCTCAGTGCCCTCAGGGTGTCACTGTCCCTTCCCAGTGAGTGCCCTCAGGGTGTCACTGTCCCCTCTCAGTGTTCTCGGGGTGTCACTGTCCCCTGCCAGGTGAGTGCAGAGCAAAGCCAGCCCTTTTTCCACCTCTCGGTGACAAAATTCTCTCCCCTTCCCTTCTGTGGGTGACAGAATTCCTTCCCTTCCCTGCCTCTGATTGACAAAATTCCCTCCCTTTCCTTCCTCTGCATGACAAAATTCCTTCCCTTTCCTTCCTCTGAATGGCAAAATTATCTTCCTTCCACCCTTAAATTCCTTCCCTTTAACCTCTCTGGGTGACAAAATTCCCTCCCTTTCCCTCCTTTGCATGATAAAATTCCGTCCCTTTCCCACCTCTGGGTTACAAAATTCCCCACGATGAGACAGGGAAAGGGAGAGGGAATTCCTGCCCACAGCCACCTAAGAGCCTTTGTCCCAAATTCCCCCTGGCCACCCAGCCTCCTTTCCTTTCCTCACTCCTTTCTGTTCCCCACAGGCCTGGCCAGCTTTGAGGATTATCCCTGTCCCCCTGGCTACTGGTGCCCTGGCAAAGGGGACACTTTCCTCTGTCCAGCTGGCACTTCCAGGATCCAACCTGGTGCAAAATCCTTGGAAGAGTGTGATCCCTGTTCTCCTGGATATTACTGCCCAGATCCAGCCCAGACAGGGCTCCCCAACACCCAGGGAATACCTTGCAAACCTGGCTATGAGTGCCCAGCAGGTGACACTTTGTTTTCCTTCTTTCCAGTCATTTCTGAGCCCAGATGATGGATCAGCAGGGATTTAGCAGTGGCTCTTATCCCATCCTCCCAGGCCATGATCCCTCTCAGCCCTCCTTGGGTTTTTTTTTAGCTGAAGTCACCAAGGAAGTGCTCTGGGCTTGGAAAAGGAGATATTTTCATGCAGTGCTGGGCACTGAGGTGTCAGCATGCTATACTAAATAATAAACTGGTTCCCAACAGTTCTGGGAGCAGCAGGAAAAACAGAGAATTTATGGAAAAGCCTCCTTGCTCTCTTGCCTCCCAGACACAGATTCTCCTGTTCTGGGACTGTCACAGCAAGCACTGTTTCTCCCCCAGGGTCGGTAAATCCCAAGCCCTGCAGGCCTGGCTCTTACTGTGGTGCTGTGACAGGAGAGCCTCCCCTGTGTCCTGCTGGCTACCACTGTCCCGAGGGATCCTGGACCTACACCAGCCCCGAGCAGCTGTGAGTACCTGGGGCTCGGTACAGCCAGCCTCCAGCTCCTCAAAACACCACCAACTGGGAATTGTGCCTAGGATCCAACCTGAACCACAGCCTCTGTGCATGGTGCAAAAGCAAAGGAATCTTTGTGGCTGCAGCCACGGATTTGGTGATGGAATAGGGTGGGGATTTATAGTTTCTGCTTAGCTTGGGAACCTCTTTTAGTTTTGCCCCATGTTTTCACTGATCACTGAATGCAGAAATCATTTTCAGAGATTTTCCTTCCCTTTTGCTGCCCTGTTTTGCCTCCCAGGTGTGTGTTCCCGTACTACTGCCCCCCGGGCAGTGCCCAGCCGGTGCCCTGCGAAGGAGGGCACATGGCCCTCAGCCTGCCTGGCCTCAGGGGCTCAGCTGAGAGATTCTGCAGAGTTTGTGCTGCAGGGACCTTCCGCAGTGACCCCCTGATCTCAGCGCCCTGCCAGCCCTGCCCAGCTGGCTTCACCTGCCCACCAGGTAAATTCAGCTTCCACGGGGGAGTGGGGCAAGGAAGAGGAGCTTAAACTGGGAGCAGAGAGTTTTGAGATGTGTGTGGGCAAAGCTCTCAATCCTCTGCAGTTATAAAACCCTGGTGTGGGCTGTCACGTGGGTTTGCCACTGGATTTAGCCGGTGGAAGGGCTGGGGGAAAGAAAAAACTGAGATTTATATTTCAACATGAATTAGACTGAAAAGCGCTGATCTTTAAAAAGTGTGTATTCATACAGACTCGTATCTATATATAGAGAGACGTGTGTAGATGGATCACTGGGACAAGCAAGTGCTCTCTGCCTCTCTCTCAGCACTTGCTGGGGTCCCTAATGCCACCCCTTTCTCCAGGCAGTGACAGCTACCAGCAGCAGCCTTGTCCCCGTGGCCACTACTGCCCTGCCCTGTCCCCTGCCCCGCTGCCCTGTCCCCCGGGCACCCACGGGAGGAGCCCCTTTGCCAAGCACCCAGGGGACTGCCAGGCCTGTCCTGCTGGCACCTTCAATCACCTCCCTGCCCAGCCTGCCTGCTTCCCCTGTGGCAGCTCTTCTTCCTCGCAGCCGGGTGAGTTTTTTGGTGTGAGCGGAATTTTCCCCTCTGCTGAGGTGTTTCCTGATGTTCCTGGCATCCTCCTGGAGCTGGGGGTGCTGCCCATGCCCAGCTGCTCCTCCCATCCCACCCAGGAGAAGGATTCCAATTGCAAAGCTCTTTTTTCCCTTCTTACACTCTGACCCAAGAAGATTTGATCTCCCTAAAGGAAAGGAGAGCTGAGCAGCTCTATTAATTCTTGCTCTATCTTGCTTTGACAGTGGTGAAGTTTCACCAAGATCACTTTAGCCAGGATTTGGGGGGATTCTATTAAATCTCGGGGTGTTTTTGAGCCAAAATTGAGCCCTGAGGGCATGATAAAGTGGGAAAAGGCTGGAAACTGGAAAAGTAAAGAGTGTTTATTCCTCACTTAGTGTATGTGCAGCACTGCCCCAGCCTTTCAAATCAGGAGGATTTGAGGCTGTTGAGGCATGAGAGAGGGGCTTGGCAGCCCTGCCTGGCTGGGTCTTTATCCAGGGCATACAAAATAACAGAGGGTTTGACAAAACCCTGCTGCCAACGAGCAGCGGGGCCTTTCTGCATCTCTGGCTAAATGGGTGCTGCAGGAGATGCTCTAAGGCTGTGCTGCTGCAGGCTGGCCCCAGCTGGCTGTCCTGGGGCTCAGCTCTGCCCTGGAAGGGGTGCACAGACTCCAGCAGTGGCACTGAAATGAGCAGTGGGATTTGATAAAGAGTTGTGAGCACAGGAGCTGCTCCTTTCCAGCCAGCACGGTTGTTCCAGGCTGTATTCCCCACCCTACATCCGAGCTCTTCTCCCAGGTGCCACCAGCTGTACCTGCCATGGGCTGAACAGAGCTTTCCAGCACTCAGATGCCTCCTGCATCTGCCAGGCAGGTTATGTTTATTATGATGAAAGAGGCAAGAAAGATCCCGACAGCAACAGTGATCAGGATTGCCGACCTCAGGTAAAATCAGGCTCTGAACCAAAACTGAACCAAAACTGTTGTGTGATGTGCAGGAGAGGGGGAGTGTTCAGGCCTTAGGCTAAGCCAAACAAATCTTTTGGGTGTTTTATTGGCTCTTTCTTGTAGGAGGTTTTCTTTACCAGGATCTTGTGAGGTTAAATTTAAATTCAGTAAGGGATGGAAGTAAAGGATCATTCCATGGCAGGGCAGTGGGAGCAGCACAGTGTCTCACATGGATGACAGGTGCAGGAATTTAAACCTCCTTTAATATGAAGTTCTTGTTTAGAACTGCCACAGGCAGGGAGACACTAAAACAACTTCTTGTTTGTACCTTGCATGATGCCACTTTTTTCCTCTTTTTGAATGAACTCCCCTAGTGCAAAAGCCCCTCCTGGCATGGGTTCCACAGCAATCTAGAGTGTCCAAATTATACCCTGGTTCTTTCAAACATTTTCTTGCAGCTGAAGAGAATTAGAACCTTAAAAGGGGTTGGGAGGTGAAATTGTTGTGTGCTTTCTTTGATGCTTTCCTTGTTGGATTAATGCCTGGAGAGGCTCCTGGAGCAGGGGCTGGCCAGAGTTAAAGGAATAAAGCAGGGATTTATTAAAAGCCCTTCCAAGGATCACCTTGGCCACTGCAAGAGCCCGGCCCTGGCTCCACCCAAGATGGGCCCCGGCTCAGGAGTTTCACACTTGGATCAGTTCTGGTCCATTTCCATCTCGGGGTGAATTGTGCAATTGCAGCTGCAGGTGATGCAGTCCCATCCTCCCAGATTGCTCTCCTCAATTCCCTGCTGCTTGTGCTTTTTGGGGCTGGAGCTGCAGCGCTGCCCTTGGCTGTGGGGCTGGGGAAGGATTGTTGTGTGTGCCTGAGCTGTGAGGAGAACTGGCTGACACTTTGTGTGGAGTTCAGAGTTAGCTACCAGTGCAGAGCCTGGAAAATGTGAAAGCTAAAAATGAAGGCATCAGGATTGCCTTTATGTCGCATGTCTGAAGCACAGCAACGGGGAGGAGGAGGACTTTAAGGATGCTGCAGCTCAGCTGAAGCTCTGGAGCGTGTCTGGGTGGGTTTTTCTGCAGGTGGATGAGCTGTGTGCCCCTGGCGAGGTCCGGCTGGCGTCCACGCGCCGCTGCGCCGTCCCCGAGCGCCACGACTGCGCTCCCACCTGCGGGCCTGCGGGAGGGGAGCTCCACGCACAGCTGGGCATGTGAGTCCCACCAGCACAAAAACACTCCTCAGTTAGCCCTGAGCCCACGAGGTCACGGCAGGGTTGGGCTGTGGGAGGTGTTTTTTTGGGAAATTTTCTGTCGGTGGAGTTCCTGTCTGTGGAGGTTTGTGCTTTCAGTGCTCAGCCATTGGTGCTGTTCATCTCCCTGGGGGGGATTTCCTGTATTTTCAACATGACCTGGTGGTTTTGTGTCTTGGGTGGAGACAAGGGGAGTGTGGACAGAGCTCACATTTTCTCACCTCAGGCTGAGCTACTCTAAAGTGGATTGTCTCTCTGTTAGATGTAGGCCAGAAATGAGAAAATCAGTCCCTGTTCCTCCCCACACATCTTTAATCATCATGGATTGGTTTGGGTTTTGAGGCACCTTAAAGATCTGATTCCAACTAGAAATCAATCCTTGTCCCACCCCTACCCACATCTTTAATGGTTTGTCTTGGAAGGGACATTCAAAATTATTTAATTCCAACTAGAAATCAATCCTTGTTTCCCCCCTTCGACATCTTTAATGCTTTGGGTTGGAAAGGACCTTAAATACCACCTAGTTCCAACCCCCTGCCATTAGCAGGGAGATGCTGAAAACAGTTCTTCTCACATGACACCACTTTTTTCCTCTTTGTGGATGAATTTCTGTGTTGCAAAATCTCGCCCTGGCATGAGTTGCACAGAAATCTGCTGGATCAAAATCATACTCTGATCCTTTCAACCATTTTCCTGGAGCTGAGCTTTGGGGAGGGGTGTAGTGCCCCGTCACAGAGTGAAGGTGGTGTCTGCTAGACACCAACCAAGCACTGGTGGTGTCACGTTCTGGCCCTGAAGAGCAGGCACGGTGCTGATGAGATGGACAGGGAGCTCTCTCCACCCTTTGTTCAGTGGGGACAGGGTAGGATCATCCACCCTGTGGGCTGTGAGAGACTGGGGCTCTGCTGTAGCTGTTTGCTGAGGGACCAGGACTGAGCAAGGGTTTGTCCCTTTTTCAGATGTCGCTGCAAGCAGTACGTCTCTGCTGAGGAGCTCTGTGACCAGCTGTGCCTGCTGAGAGCCCCACGCCTCTCCCTGGGCTTTGGCACCCACAGAGAGCTGCTGCTGAGGATGAACCAGGGGCAAGCGAGGGTAGGTGTGGAGGGAGGGATTGATTCCTAAATGTACAGGTCTGGGAGAGCCCAGAAATCACAGTGGGGTGAAGGAACTCCTCCAGGTGAGGCAGCAATTCCTGAATTACAGGGGAAAAACACCTAGAGCAGCCTTTTACAGCTGCACTGAAGGTTGACCACAAACCAGGGTCGATTGAATCACTGATCAGAGTTCCCTCTGCTTCCCACAGGAGGTGTCAAACGTCCTGGGCCCAGATGAGCACGTGCAGAGCAGCCAGAGGGTGCATCTGGTTCTGTTCAGTCCCCAGGGAGTGCTGGGTTTCATTGTCTCCAGCACAGAAATTCTGGATGCGTTTCTCACAGGTAAGGCTTGAGAGGGAGCCCAATTTCCAGCCACACCAGGCCATCCATTTCCTCCCATGCTGGCACAGCCACTGGACAGCAAGCTGGCACAGAGGGAATTAATTTTTAGATGCTCCAAACTATTTAGAAAGCAGGGAAATACCTTGCTCTGTCTGGGAGTAAACAGTGGGGAATTCACTGACTGTGTGGGTAACTGCCTGGGAACGGGTCAGATACAGATTGCAGGATTCGGGATTTCCAAGGAACTAGAAGGGAAACTCTGTTTGGAGCCAGATCTGTTGCCAGGTGAGTGGATTTGTCTTTATGAGCTGTAATTGCCCACAGATACAAATTAGATAAATCTTCCTTGCCCAGGGTCTGGGGTGGTCACATGCTGGTCACTTTACAGTGAGGAAACTTTTATTTTGGTTTCTTCTCTTGCCTGTGGCAGGAGATTTTTCCTCAGATCAGCTGCTGCAGAAAGGGCACAGAGTGCAGAGGAGTTCCCCCAAAGACAGCCAGGCCTTGCCCCTCATCCCTAACCCAGTGGTGTGTCTGGAAGCAGGGGATACGATCCTTTTCCAGCTCAGCATCAATTCCCAGGGTGAGTGTGGCTGGGGCTGAGCACATTTGTGTGCCCAGACCCGTTCAGAGCAGTGGCTCCACGCTGGACATCCTGCATGGATCCATCCCTTCACCTCCTGGACCCCAGAACTGCAGTCTGGGCTCTGCCAGGGGCTTACCTGCAGCTTTTTGGCTGGATTGCTGTAGAGTGAGAGCATAAATCTCTGTGGGGCAATAATTAGACTCAATTAAATGAAACTGCATGGCCCTATAAAAGCAGTTCCACAGCTCTTTGCACGGTTCTGTCCCAGCTGAGGTGGCCCAGGGCTGCTGACCCTGTGCTGCCCCATCCCCAGACCGTGCCTCCAGCCACTACCCCATTTACCAGAAGCAACATCTCTACAACAACAACCCAGGCTGGGATTTCGGACCCTTCCGGAGGCTGGACCACCTGATCCGGGAGACTCAGCTCAACATCTCCTGGTAACACCTGCTGTGGGTAACAGCATCGTGGGCAGGACCTGAGAGCGAGTTTTTCACAGAATCAGCAGGTCTTTGGTAGTGAAAATACCAAATTTTGCTGTGTTCAGGTCCCTGTGTTTAACCATCCTCACAGAGGGAGGCTGGAGGAAGCTTGGATCAGCTGGTACCTTCCTCACTTCTCTCTTCCAGGTTTGCCCATGTTTTCCTGGAGCCTGGGACATTTGTCTTCAGGGACAGCTCCGTTCAGGAACGCTTCCTGATTGTGACAGTGAACAAAGCCAATGTGAGCTGTGACCCTGGGGACGTGTCCTTCCAGCCCTCCTCCCTGTTCCAGCTGGCCAGACACGGCATTTTGAAGCAGCAGCATCTGCACTTGGCTCCCAACTGGGCTGCAATCACAGGTACAGCCAGAACTCTGAGATACCCACCTTCACCCTCCGTTCTTACCCATGACCTTTCCTGTCCTCTTTCAGTGTGTTTAAACAAGCATTTTCTTTGGAAAGGCCACCAAAGCTCTGCTTAGCCAGCTTTAATCCCTTGCTCCTGTGGAGCTTCCCAAAGTCCACTGCTCTCTGGCCAAGAGCCTGTCTGTGCAGGAGCTGAGGTGCTGAGAGAGGGAAGGAGCAGTCGTGCTTCTCCCCACACCCTGTTTGGAGAGCCCAGGGAGCTGAGGGCTTTGTTTTCCTTGGCTGGAAAGCAGAAAATGACAGAGTATTTCCATGATAAACCGAGCTGAAATGAAATCCAGCATTTCAAAGTTGACTAAGAGCTAAACACAAGGTCAGGTAAGGTCTCTGCTCCAGGCCAGGTGTGGGTGTGAGTGCTGTGCACACACCAGTCCTTCAGGGGGAGGCCAGGAAACAGCAGAAATGAAAGCATGGTGTGCAAGCACAATCCTGGCTCTATAAAACATACAAATATTTTATATATTATCTATAAAATTTATAAATTGGATCCCTCAGTCCTGAAAACACTTTGCTCCTGCCCCAGCTTCTCCCAGAAGAAGCAGAAGTAAAATGAGCAGAGGGTGATAAATGGGGTTTTTTTGGTGTTTCTCACTTCTCACCCTCCCTCTTGGCTTCCCCAGCAATCCTCTTTGTCCTGGGCTTCCTCGTGCTGGTGCTGACCACCCTGGCCATCGTGTTCCAGTCTGCTGGCCCCAAAATTAGCCCCCTAAAGAGCTGGAAGCCACGATGGAGGAGCCTGGGGGAGCCCCACGTCCCACCAGAGTACATCCTCCTTAAGGACAGGTAAAGACCAGCCTCTGCATGGTCCTACAAAAAACCTCCCCAAGAAATTCATCCTCTGCTTGAGCTGGGGTCTGATCTCACTGAGAAAAATGAGATGCTCTTCACCCTCTTTGCCCTTCTCTCCAGCCTCAAGTTCTATCAGATGCTTGGTCCTCGTGGATCTGGAGCAGATGCTGGCTCTGGAGAGAGAGGAGCAGTGCCCAGTGCAGGTGAAGTGCTGGGCCAGCCCCAAGTGTTCTTTTTTCCCCACTTCCTCCCCATTTTCTTCTCTCAGGTGCAGTATTTTGACCCTGCTCACCCAGAATTTCCTGCACTCTCAGGAGGCCACACGGGCACTTTGCTGTGCACATTTCCAAAGGCACACACGCTTCCACCCTGGGTTTATTCCAGGGAATTTAACCCCCTGACACTGGGATGGGTTGGAGATTTTTCCCTGAGGAATGAAGAGAGTGAATTCCTTGACAAGCCCTTTAAAACAGCAGCGAGTTCAGGTGTCGGGTGAAGAAAATAAAGATTTACAAGTGTTTTCCTTGGCTTCCTCTGCTGGTTATCCTGTTCCCTGAAGGCACATGACTCCCGGGCCTCGTCTGCTTTCTGGGAATGAGAATTCCGGGATGTTCACAGGGAACAGCAGATGGCAGCAGGCAGTGATGCTGGGGGCAGCTCAGGGAACAGCTCTGGGAGCATCCCGGCAGATTTCTGGACCATTTAGGAGCTGATAGTAACGCTCTGTCATCCTCCCCCTCGCTAGGGAACGAGACCTTCTCTCACATCTCCTGCCTCATCCATCCTCCTTCCTCACAGAACACAGAATTCCCAGGGGCAGGCAGCGTGGGAGACCAGCTCACATTCCCTCGTGTGCAGTGTTTGAGTGTGAGCCTTCCCCTCGTGTTTCAGAGCACAGCTTCAGCCCCAGGCTCCTGGAGGATTTCAGTGTCCGCACCCTCTACGACAAGCTGGAGGATCAGAATTTGCACCTGGCCTCTCAGCTGGCAAAGCACAGGATGGACGTGCTGGTGTTCCACAACAGGATCAGCCACAGCATCCAGAGCCTGGTGGTCAGTGGGGAGAGGCATTTGAGGGAAGGGAGCCTTGGAACCATCACAATTTTTAATTTAAATGGTTGCCCTGAAGTGAAAGTTTATCGAAGGATGGGTGTTGCTCCTTTCAGTAGTTTATTTTGGCATAAAATAAATTTTTATATGGTTTTATATGAGGGGCTGAATGTCAGTTGTGGGGTTGGCAAAATATAATGCTGCTGCTTTCTGCAGGACACGGTGCAAGCTCTGGACTGGGAAGGCCTGAAAACCTTTTCCAGGCAAGGGATCTGTGAGCAGAAAGCTGCAGAGCAGAGCTGGGCAGCAGTGGGTGCAGATCACTGGAACAACAACTTCCAGGCAGGTGAGAGGAGCAGGGTGCAGAGCCAGGGACAGCAGCAGCACTGAGGAGGCTGCAAAAAGACCTGGCTCATCCACCTGAGAGAGCCCAGAAAAGTTTTCTGTAAGAGCTGGCAGCCTGTCTGCACCTGAGTTCAGCCAGAGGAGAGGTCTGGCAGCTCAGGGAGGAGTGAGCACGGGGTTATTTGGAGATGTTGTATGAAATGAAGCATCCTGAGACATTTCCAAAGAAAGGCTCCTGCTCTTGGTGCTGTTCTGGATTTAATCACGGTTTTCCAAGTTGTTCTGGGGAATCCCATGGAAGTTTCATGTTGGGTTCATCAGGTGCCCCGTGGCAAGAGGTGACAGAGTTAATGAGAGCTCTGGAAGTGCTGCTTGGGAACGTTCCTGACGGGAGCAGAGCTGCAAACCCAGAGATGGAGCTCAGGATCCAAGCACAGGCTGCAGTGGGAGCCGTGCCCTCCCTGCACAGCCTGGCCACTGAAAATAAATCAGAAGGGCAGGTGAGCTGCAGGTTTGGGTCCATCTCTCACCTTTCTGAGAGTTTTTCCATTTCTTTAACTTCTGAGTCCTTTTTATTCCGCAGGATCCTGAGCTGTTCAGCAGGAAAGATCCTTTTTCCAGCCTGCCTGGGCATGAGGAGCAGGGTAAGGGCAGTGCCACAGCAGTGAGGTGCTGTCAGAGGAGGCTGATTCTGTGCTAAGAGGGTAAAAGGGGTGTCTGTGTTTGCTAACACAGCAAATGCAGAATTACTTTTCCCCATTTATTCTATTATTTGCTTTCACATAATTTTTTTGCTGAGGTGCAGGGCAGCCACTTCTGCCTCCTCTATCCCCTTGTAGAGAGAAGTCAAGGAGTTTCCATCCCTTTACATCCTCCTCTGTAGGAGAGAAGTCAAGGAATTTCCATCCCTACAGACCCTTCACACCTTTATATTAAGTGATCACCTGTAGTGAAGAGTCTGGATGTCACTATAATAATTAAATGCTAATTTGGGGAGGCCAAGAATATTCTACACCATCATTCTGTGATCTTCACAGCATTGCCTCTGCCCAGGAAAAGATTTCCTTCTTTCAGCCATGAAGAGCCTCTTCCTTTAGGTTTAAAAATGCCCCTGTTTGTTCCAGGTTTAGCTCTCCAGCTGGTTTATCTGACTGAGCTGGAGGTCGAGGGTCTGGTGGCAGCTTCCCCCCTTGCCAAGACCCTGTGTGAGATCAAGGAAGCTTTGGTCAATCTGCAGCAACCCTCAGCCCTTGGTAATTCAGGTAATTCAGCTGTTTTTCTTCATGTGTGCTGGTTTAGAGCAGTAAATAAACCAGGAGTTCAAATAAGCAGGATTTCTCCTGAACTGAACATTTTCCTCCAGCAGCTGCTGAATTTTTTAGGCTGTGCCTCTCAGAGTTTGAAATTAATAACGGTGTGGGCTCGGTGTAATTATGGGAGGATCATTTGCATTACTTTGAAATTCAGATGCAGCGAGTTTGCAAAGGCCTGAACCTGCCTGGATCCTGCAGCTCCTGGGCAGTGCTGCAGCTCCTGTCCTGGGTTCATCCCGTTGCATTTGGCTGTAGAGGTGGCTCTTGGTGTCCACTGAATTTCCACTCTGCTCTTATTCTGAATTTCTCTATCAGACAGCAAACATCAAACCAGCCTGGGGAGCTCAGCCCTCTTCTGACTGCTGGATTCCTGGGATGAAGCCCTGCAGCTGGAATAAGGAGGAGTTGCATTCTCAGAGCACTGAAGGGACAGAAGCAGGAGTATTTCGTGTTCTGCACAGTAAAACAGCCACCAGCTCATTTCCTGGAGGAGCTGAACTTACCCTGGGCAATGGATAAAGTTGGACTGGGAAGGGAGGGGGTGTCTGGGACAGAGCAGCTTTACCTGAAGTGTCAGAACAGACACAGATTTAATTAAGGATGCATTTGGTCAAACATGTGATGAGGAATCCATATTCTTTTTGCTTAACCTTGAAATATTTTCACATTTGCTGTGGATTGCAATAGTTTGTAGGCTGGAGAAGGAGGCTGAAGTCCTTGGTGTTGTTAAGTTAATAAAGCAATAAACAGAAGACCACAAGTGGCATAAGAACCTCAATTTACCAATGTATTCTGTGCAGCCCTTCTGATCTCTGATGTGAAGGATATTTGTGAGTTTTTCAAGCATTTTAGAGCCATCCTTTTAAGCATTTCCCAGCACCCCTAAGTGGCCTGTGCATGTTTTAAATGCACTCAGTGAGTTCTGCTGGCAGAGACCTCAAAGGCCTCTACAAATGTGATTTTTTTCTGAGCAAAGATACACTTGTGGTGGTGACTCCACAATTTCCAAGCTTGCTTTCCCAAGAAACAAAAAGTTTGTTAACTTCCTTTGCAGTTCCACCCTGGGAGAACTTTGAGACTTCCTGGAAGCTCAAAGGGATTTTTTGGGAATGGGAACAGGCAGGCAAACACTGCAAAACCCCTGCAGGTCACTGGCTGGGGGATGTGGCAGTGAAAAAAACCCATCCTTGCTTTCTTGTGTAGGTTTTCAGCAGGTTTGTTCATAACAATCCTCCATGGAGGTAAGAACCTCTCTGACAGCCAAGGGAAACCTGGTCCCCAACAGGTGACAAAATTATCTCTGTGATTTGTGCCTCCAGATCCTATTTGTACAAGGCAGGGTGGAAGGCAGTTGTAAATAAAATATGTCAATTTTTTTTTTATTGCAGTGATATTTCAGTGAGTGAATTGGTTTGCTTTAAACCAAACCAAAGATATGCATGTGGAACTTCACTCAAAGTTTTTGTTTTCCCCGTTCTGTTTTCTTAACTTCAGTTAACCAGAGTTTCAAAATATTTTGGGTCCTTTTTTCCCCCCACAAACCCAAAGGATATCGATGCAAAGACCAGAGGTTCACAGAGCTTCCTTTAACAGTTCCTTGGAATAATAAAAAGAGGAGTGGTGCAGCCACTGGGTTTATTGCACTTGTGAAGTATTTGCTGCTGACAGCTCATTTTCCAGGCTTCTGTGGAACCTCCTGAAAGCCCAGCACACTCTGGAGTGAAATTCCCTCACCTCAGGAGAGCTCCCTGGGACTGCTGATAAGAGAGATGGAGTGCAGGGTCGATTCAATTTGGCATCTGGAGAAGGGTCACGGGTTTTCCTTGGGTTTCTTTGAGTTGTGCCTCTCTTGACAGAGCATGAAAAGTCCCTTTTTAACACCCACTGCAAAGTTCAGCCTCTCCTGGAGAGCATCAGGCTGCTGTGGCTGTGAGGAGGGAGGCAGGGCTGGGTTCCCTGGGGAGGGAGCTCAGGGGTGTGAAATGAGCTGCTGCTGATTTTATCCTTCAGTCAGAAGCTGTTGTCCCACCTGCCAGAGTGTCACCTCTGCCAGACACCGCTCCTGGTGCTGCTCCTGGCACTTAGAGGCTGCCCCTGGGTGCTCCAGTCAAGCAGTTTTAAATGCTGTGAGGAGAAAAAGTTCAGTAAAAATGCCTAAAGAAAAGATCCAGTGCCAGAGGGAAGGAGTCACCTGGAACTGACCTTGGAGCGTTGTTGGCTCATCCTGTAGTGATTCCCTGAATTTTTGGGGCTGCTGGCAGAACCCTGAGACAGCCAAAGCCTCATTTCTGAGATGATGGTCTCGCTGGCCCAGCACAGCAGGAAACCAGTGTGGAGGCAGGATTGTCCCTGAAAAACCCACGGATGCTCCCAGCCGGGCACAAGGACGAGCTGCAGCCCCAGCTGGCTCATCCTTAACACAGCAGTTCTATTTCTGGCATTGCTGAGGTGTTCAATTAACAGGTTCATAGTGCTTTTATCTCTTACTCCACCAGCCTGCCTAATTCACTTTATAACCCCTGAGATAGGAGCTATCTTCATGGGATGGATCCTGGCCCAGACCTGTTGATTCATCATTCCTGCTGGTTCGCTGTGCTGGGTACTTGAATATCCACCACCATTAGAAAGGTGTGTAAAACTGTGTGTAAAAATGCAATTCCTACAGATAAACCTTTCTTCCTCACAGCTTCTCCTGACAAAATAAAACAGGCTATAAAACCTAATTAGCCAGGGCAGAGATTTTCTCTCTACACCACCCAGGGGTTCATTGATCTCAGAAATACTCACAAGCAATTTTAAAGTTGCAGCACTTGGTTTTATGTGGTTCTTTGGTTGTTGTTAACGCTTTGAATTGAACAAAAACATATCCAAAATGTATTTTTTCACTGTGGTACCCAAAGAAGCAGGAGGTTGTTGGGATTTCCCGGTAAGATTGTCGTGCTGGTGGTCATGGAGTGAGAATTCCCTGTGTTTACGTGAAAATTACATGGCAATCTTGGAAGTTTTCAGCTGTTCATGTTCTGGGAAAGTGGTGTCCATATTTTGTACAAGGAGAAGAAATTAAGCAGGACAAAATCTTGTCTTAAAGTAAATCAAGACTAAGAAGAAATTTGGTTTTCCTTGTTCCCTTGTGCTGACTGGGAGCTTTAGACCCTGAAAAAGAGAGGCCTGGAAATTCCACTTTTATCCACCAGCAGCAACAGGCCTCGACTCCCATCTCCCCCCTCACCCATCTGTCAGCCAGAGCAAGTTCTGACAAATCAGAGCCCAAAAATACCTCCAGATCTGCCCTGCTCCCTGGAGGAATCTGCTGCAGCCCCTCACTCCTCCAGAGCCACAGAGCAAAGATCCCTTCCTCCCATCCTTCCCAGCCCACACCTGCGGGAGCCAGACGGGCAGAAAAGCAGCCAATAAACCCATTTCTTGGCGAGGCAAACACAGATAAGGTGTTTGAACCACAGAACTGAAGGTTCTCCTGGTGCCCAGCTCTTCCTGAATTCCCCTGGAGAGCCTGGAGAGCTGGGCCTGACCTTCTCCAGCGGCGCCAGGGAGGTGTGACTGATAACAGGGCTGTGGTCAACAAGGAAGTCACGGTGTGGTGTGTGGGTCAAAGGCCTCCAGCAGCTCAGGTCAGGCCCTTTTGGGCAGCTGGAATTGTTTTTCCTGGAGCACCAGAGTCTCCAGGATCCAGGTGTGAGGTGAAGGATGAGCCTGGGCTGACAGAGGGGAACGTGCTCAGCAAGGATGCCAGGGGAGGGATCACAGGGAAAAGGGGAAGAAGTTGGGAATTGGAGTAAGAAAAAAGACATGGCTCTCTTTTAGGGTTAGGTTTGGGTTAGAATTAGGTTTGGGTTAGGATTAGATGTCCTGGGAGGGATCACAGGGAAGAGGAGCAGAAGGTGGGAATTCAAGCTAAAAAAAGACATGGCTCTCTTTTAGGGTTAGATTTGGGTTAGGGTTAGATGCCCACAGAGGGATCACAGAGAAAAGGGGCAGAAGTTGGGAATTGAAGCTAAAAAAAACATGGCTCTCTCTTAGGGTTAGGTTTGGGCTAGGTTTGGTTGAGGTTTGGATTAGGGTTAGGTTTGGTTAGGGTTAGGTTTGGGTTAGGGTTAGGTTTGGGTTAGGGTTAGGTTTGAGTTAGGTTAGGGTTAGGTATGAGTTAGGATTAGGTTTGGGTTAGGATTAGGTTTGGGTTAGGGTAAAGTTTGGATTAGGATTAGGTTTGGGTTAGGGTTAGGTTAGGGTTAGGGTTAGTTTTGGGTTTGGGTCAGGTTTGGGTTAGGGTTACGTATGAGTTAGGATTAGGTTTGGGTTAGGATTAGGTTTGGGTTAGGGTAAGGTTTGGATTAGGATTAGGTTTGGGTTAGGGTTAGGTTTGGGTTAGGGTTAGGATAGGGTTAGGGTTGAGGTTTGGGTTTGGGTTAGGTTTGGGTTAGGGTCAGGTTTGGGTTAGGGTTAGGTATGAGTTAGGTTTGGGTTAGGATTAGGTTTGGGTTAGGTTTAGGTTTGGGTTAGGATTAGGTTAGGGTTAGGTTAGGGTTAGGTTAGGGTTAGGTTTGGGTTTGGGTTATGGTTAAATGCCCTGGGAGGGATCCCAGGCAAAAGGGACGAAAGTTGGAAATTGTAACCAAAAATACCAGGGTTCTCTCTTATGGAGTGCTGCTGGGAAATTTGGGTTACTCCACCTGCATGAAATTTTGATATTTTGCTATAAATGAATTCAGGACCTGTGGGGGTTTTTTGGGTCTTGTCAGAGGATCCAGAGTTAATTTTTTCTCCTGTAGCCAAAGGAGGGTAACATGGTCAGTAAACAGTCCTTGACCTCTTTCCTGGGGAAATAATTTTAAATTTAAAATGTAAATGTTATTGGATCCAGATTAAGTCCCTCAGCAAATGCCTCCCATCAATGATTTACCACCCTAAGGAGGTTTCCTGCAGTGTATTTTCCTGTGTTTTGTAGGTCAGCAGTAACTAAGAATGAGGAAGACTTTGTTGTGTTATAAATCCTTTGCTTACCTTGGCTCCTCCACCTGCTCTTAGCAAACTGCAGCCTCAAACCCCTTAGCCCAGCTCAGAAATAAAATATCCCTTAAAATATTCTGGGGGTTCTTTTAAAATTTATTTTTATATTTATTTTATATTTATTTATTTATTTATTTATTTATAATATATAATTATATATTATATGATTATATATTTATATTTATAATATGTATTTTATATGTATATTTTATATATAAAATATATATGTATATACCTATATATAAAATATGTATGTGTATACATATATATACACATATGTATATGTAATTATATAATTGTATATTATATATTTATAATATATATTATATATTTATAGTATATATAATTATGTTATAGGATTATATATTATATAAATGTAATTATATATTCATAATATAGATATTTTGTATATTTTAATATATATTTATATATTTATTTATACCTGGTTTTTGTTTTTTGGGGTTTTTTTAATGTTTTTTTTATTTGTGCTGAGCTGTTCCACAGCCATTTGCTCCCACCCCTCTGGAATCCTCCCTCTGTCCCTCTTTCTCCCCATCCCTCACAGCTGCCAGGACTCTGCTTAAATGCATTTTGTATTTCATTTAGGATTCACACTTCAGGACTGCTCACTCTGATTTACAAACCTCTCAGAAAACCGTTGAGATTTTGAATTTACACCTGGGTAATTTTCACTGCTCCATCAGAAATCCTGCTCAGGGAGAGGGGAACAGCCAGGGTAGGAATTTCTGCTTTAGAAGCAAGACTTGCACAGAACAATGTGGTTTTTCCTGTCATTTCTCAGTTCCACAACCACAAAAGTTGTCTTTTTTTTCCAGTTTTACAAGAGTGGTGGCTGGAGAAGCATGGAGAATATGCAGGGTTGGAATGGCTGAAGAAATCAGAGCTTGGAAAAATAAATAATGCAACCACTTCCAATATTTTTATTGTCAAGATAGTTTAAGATTAGGACATTTCTTGCCTGCTGCTAGCAGGTGACTGATAAAATACTTTTCATTTTATCCCCCAGAGCCTGGAATGAGATTGGCTCATTGATCGAACAGTGGGGTTCCACCATAATGTATCAAAGGGCAATTAAAGGGGTTTTGGGGGTGAAATTTGTGGGGACAGAGGCTCAGCAATAAACAGAGACCTGTGTGGGCTGAAGGCCCTGCTATTTCTGTCACAGCTTTTACCAAACCTGTTTTTCCTGGTGCTATAAAAGACCCCAGGAGTGGGGTTTGGTGCCTTGTGGGGCAGAGATTTCACAGCTGCCCAAGCCCCTTCCTTTGGCAGAGAAATCTGTTGCCATTTTTATCATTTTTTATCTTTTCTGCACCTCACTACACATTGTTGTCCTGAAGAATATTTACTCCATTTCCCTTGGCAGCAGGAAAAGCTTTTCCCCTAGGGTTGCTGGGTCTTGCTGCTCCAAGAATTCTGATTTTGCCCTTGCAGGCAGCTCCAGGGGTTGTGTTCCTGCAGGGAGTCAAAGAGAATTCCAGGCTGAATTTGCTCAATTCCCACCTCTTGCTGCTCTCTGGGAACGGCTCTGGTGTCCTGCCCCCTCCTCCTGGGAAGGTTTTTGTGTCTTTTGTAAAATTTCCAGTTACCCTGGAGGGTTTAGGAGGATAAATACTGAAATATATCCATTCCAAAGGGTGTTTCTCCAGGGAAACGAGGCTCAGGAGGCAGAGTGAGGGGGTGGAAGACACAGACACATCCTGGCTGGAATGGACAGGACAGGCCACCCAAACTGGGCACAGCCTCCTAAACCTTCAGCAGCTCCTAAACTCCCTCTCATAAATATTGGATACTTTTCAAGATCCTTCTGCCTCTTTTTCAAGGAAAAAAAACCCACAAAAATAATAAAGAATTATTCTTCTTGTTCATTTTAGATTTTTCCTTGGAGTTTTCATGAAACAAGAAGAAATCTGTCTTCCAAATCTTTGCAAAAAAAAAAAAAATCCATCACCTGCTGCAATTAATTTTCCAATTAAAGGGGTGTTAGTTAAAAACCACAGTGGTGCTAAATAAAAGACAGAGTTCTAGACTGGTTTTTTTTGTATGGGTCTTCTAGAAAAAAATAAATCATATTTGTCCTTAAGTGCAACATATTGTATTGCTCTCCTGGGCATTCTCCTTGAGATTCCTAGGAAAACATCCCAAGGGTTTTTAGCAGCACCAAACCAGCTGAGCTCTGTTTCCTAAATAGCATTGGAGAAATGTGAGCATTTAAATGAAATTAAAAGATAGCATCTCTCAGATTACAGAAGGTAACTGTGCTGCTGTGGGGCAAATCCAGGGAATCTGCTGGGGGTAAATACCTGGAATTTCGCTGTTTGTTTGGGTTTCATTCATTGCCTTTTGCACCTTCAGTTTGAGACTGATTTTCAAGCTGAGAGAGGAGTTTTGTGCTGTGGAGCTGAAGGCAGCTCAGTCTGAGCAGGGAACTGAGTGTTATTACAAATGCAAACTTGCTGCTGCCTGGAATTTGATGGGTTGGGTGATTATGGGGTGGGCAGAGCTGCCAGAAAATACCTGTTCCTGGGGAGCTCCTTCCTGCTGGTGGGTCTGGGCCAGTTCTTCACTCATTGCAAAACGATGTTTTGGGAAAAGTTCATGAACTGACCTAGTTGGAGCAGGTGTAATAGGGCATGAGTGAGGAGGAGGGGTTTTCCCTTGGAGAAAGGCTCTGGAATCAGGAGAAATGAATGGAGCCAGTTTGGGGGCAGCTGTCAGAGGATGGGGCTGCAACAGCTCACTGGGGTCTCTGTAAAGCAGGGTGTGATGCTAAAGAGATTCCTGGTGAGGTGGGAAGGCCCAAGACTGGCAAAATAATCCCATTTTTTCCATGGAATATTGTCACTTTGCCTTGGTGTGAGTGGACCCTGCTGCACCACAGACCCTCAGGAGTGACCCAGGGACCTCTTGGCCTGCAGGAATAAACCCAGGCTGTGAGCTGGGGGACACTTTTTAACATCCCTGTGGCCAGTTCTCTTTCCAGTGGCTGTGGACACCGTCCTGAGAACAGCTGTCTGCAAATATTTGCATGAGAATGTGAATTTCTGTGTTTTCCTTCCTCTCCTGGCAGAGATAAACACGGGTCAGGAATGCCCTGGTGTCTGCCAAAGAGATTTCTTGCCCTGGAGGTGGTGCATCAGGAAAAAAAGAAGAGTTTTCAATGTATAATTCAGCTGCAGTTTTTATTTGGAAATGTGGACTCCTCCCTACAAGTTCCTGACACTGATGACACTCTCAGTTTATAGAGCACAAACTCTCAGTGTGTTCCTGTAGTCTCAACATCACAAATTCTCTCAGCTCTTCATCTCCTGAATCATGTTCTGCTGCTAAAAACACAATCCAGGGAATTCCCAGTTTTCAGTCATCCTCAGTGTCCCTCCGAGGGCTGCAAGGCTGATTTCCAGGGCAGGGAATGTGAAAATTCCCCACATCACACCGAGATACCACACGAGGCTCTGCTGCTGCCAAAATCAGTTTGGGGCTGGATCACAGGGGAAATTCCACACACAGGAATTCAGCCTTTACCCAGCTCTGATAGAGGACAGGAATTATTTTGCTGGAGCTTGACTCACTCCAGGATAAACAGCCCAACAACTCTGCCTCATTCAGAATCTCTGTGTCAGGAGGAGAAACCAAAACCCCACTAACTCCAGCACGAAGCCTTGCTGTAGAGTAGATTTTGGAGGCTCAAGAGACACCACAAATCACCACCTCAGAATTTTACAGCTGCATTGTGCAAAGTTTTTGCCTCAAATTCTCCTTTTGCCCTAAGCCAGCTCTCCCTTTTCTCCTGGCTCAGGAATTGCCAGAGACCCCGAGGTGAAAGGGGAAAGTGCTGGGATTTTTTTGGAGCTGGGACAGGGTGAGAGCTGGTTCAGGCTGGAGGAAACTGTGCCAGGAAAATGTTGTTCAGCAAAAGGAGGTGAAGGAAAGCTGTGAAGCTCAGGGCAATCAGCAGGGACATCAGACCTGCCCAGTCTGGCTTAGGCTGGAGCAAGAAAGGGTTTTGTGCTCAGGAGAGATTTCTCAGTTTATGAGCTAGGGAGTTAACTCTTGCTTTGCTTGGAGTGCAATTGTAGCAGGAAAAAAAATAACAACCCACCCTGCTTGAAGGGTTCAAAATCTGCTGTGCTCCACTGAACATCTTAATAATAAATTATTGCTTTTACCTGGCTGAGAGCAATGTCTGCTCCTGCTGAGGCTGCAGAACTGATTTGAGCAATTTACAATTAAGAGATGAGTGGAGGAATTGCATTTTCTGTTTATTATTTAGCACAGAAGTATTTCTCATAGTTCATTTGTTCATACACGTTTTCCCACCCTTCAAATGATGGTAAGAATAGTAATAATAACAATAAAAATGTATCTAGTAGTAAAAATCCCATCTAAGGTTGAATGTTCTTGTGTGAGGCTGAATGAAAAAGCCAGACATGCAAAACAAATTCTCTTCCTTCCCAGCTATTATATTAGGAGCTTGCCAGCTCAGTTATTCAGATTTTGGATTATAATGTGTTTATTCTGCCCAGATTTGGAATTTAACTAAACCTCTCTAAGATTCCTGATCTGGGAGCCGCCAGGACATGAAGATGCCATGGTGAACATCTTTTCCCTGCTCACAAACGGGAGGCAAAGCAGATTAAAGGGCATAAATGATGCAGCACTAAGTGTGAGAATTGATTTGTGATGCTGCTGCTTAAAATCCCCTTCAGAGACTGGGGGAAGGGGCCTTTGTGCCTTCCCTTCTTACCTGTACTTGAGTTTGCAGCTGGATTTTATCTTCTCTGCACTTCTCCTCGTGATTAACCTGAGCACTCAGAGCTCCCTGAGTTTATGGGGTTAAAATTGGGTTCCACATTCCCTTGCATCAGATCCCACAGCCTCCCTCCCTAATCAGGTGTCAACACTGGGCAGGGAGGTCCTGCTGCTGTTCCCTGTTTGTGCTGCCAGGCAATGACCTGTCCTGTCCTGGGCAGTAATTCCCAACCCCAGGGCTGAGTGCAAGGTTCCTTCTTCCCTTGCCTCTGGCCTGCTTTCCTTTTGCAACTCTGGAAAGTTCCTTTTTGTCCATTTTCCTTCTATAACTCTGCGAAGTTCCTTTCTGTCCAGTCCCCTTTTGTAACTGTGGAAAGTCTCTGAGATTTGGAAACAGCCAGGGTTGTTTGGATAAACAACCCAACGTCTTTAGGCGTTCACGGGCTCTGCCCTTGTTGGAAATGATGTAAATATTCTGATTTCTTTGCAAATCTCTGATCTGAGCTTACTGCTCAGGCGTGGATAGGGTACAACAGATGGCAAAGAACATTTTGTCATCTCAGGGAGGTATTGGTGTGATTGAGTCACAGACAGCCAAGCTCTGGAGCTCTCGGGGTGATCACAGATCCCTCTCAGCCTTTGAAGGGAGCTGTGACAAAGAAACATTTGAAACACAAAGGAGCATCTGTTGTCAATCCTTGTCAAAAACAAAACTGACCCTGCAGGTACAAACTATTTCAGAAGCGTTTGCTGGGCTTAAGGTGTTTGCTCCAGATAATCACCCGCCTTTTATTACTATTATAATTATTTTTTATTATTTTTTTTCTGTTACTGATCTTCTAAGTGCTTTTTTTTCCCCCTGGGATGGTTATAGATGTGGGAAAAGGGAGGCTGCAGCTCCTCCCCATCACCCTTGCTCATGGAGACACTCATTTGCCAGTTCCCAGTTGCCATGACAGGAGACAGAATTCTTCTGCTCTCCTCTCAGGAGCATATGTTGCTGTTTAAATAAATGGATCACATCCAGTTTTTAAGTTTTCCTCTCAAAATTTCCCTTTTTTTCCCCCCCCTCCCCTCTTCTGCTGCTGAGATTTTCCAGCTTGCATTGCTTTGTTTTGTCCTGTTTCTTTATTTGACTCTTCTTCAAGGCCAGAGCAGTCAAAGTTCCCTCTGATGCTGCATTTCCCAGGGACTGAATGCTTTGTGGAATTTAAAAGAATATTCCTGGAAATACAACAACGAATCCAGGTTATTTCCAGTGTTACACCAGCTGTCCCTTGGCCTTGAAATCCTGGGAAATCCCTTTGGTTTTGTCCTGCCGTGTTGGGATAGAACCTCCTGAATATGTTGGGTTTGGTTTTTTTAGTTTTGGCAGCAAAATCTGCGGGCTGTGGCTGCAGCCAGCAGTGCTGAGGTTTCATCCAGGTGACAACGGGAGAGCCAGGAGAAAACCAGGAGCCAAAACCCTCTGGTCCTTCCCCAGGGATGTGTTAATGAGGTGATAACTGCCAGGAGATAGAGCACAACACCAGAAATTCCTTTTTTGTAAGAATTCTTTAGAGACTTGGTCTTCAGCCAGAGGGGAAAAAGCAGATTTTTCACTCTGGAGATGATTTTGCAGAGCAAAAAAAAAAAATGTTACTGTGCTTTTAATCTTGGCTATTCCACAAAACCTCTCCAGGCATCCTTCCTGCTGTTGGAAGAAAATGTGTTTTGTTTTAGAAATAACCCCAAAGCAGCTGCATCCTCTGTATGTATATCATCATCTCCCATCATACATGATGATAATTACATATACATCTGTGTATATTCTATGTATCAGTGCAGGAAATTCTCCCTTCACACCGAATTTCCTCTTTTCCTCTCTGCTGCTGGAGCAGGAATTTTGGCCAGGCTGGAGAGCAGCTTCTCTCCTATCTCTGCTATCATTTAAACACAAGATAAAACAAATCAGCGCTGGCTGCTGGCGAGTGCCGAGGTGTGAAATGAGTCAGTGCCAGCATTGCATCAGCAGCGATAACAGCGCCTTTATCTGCAATTCGGACCCACCCGATATTCCAGGATCATTTTCTGCCTCTTTTCCTCCTTGGCAATTCCTCTTCTCCATGGGGAAAGCGCTGGTACCCGAGATAATTGATAATCGGAATCATTAATGCCCAGCCAGCACCGGGGTTTTAAGGAAAGGAGGTCACAAAATTCAAAATATCTCCTAGCAGGGAAGGGTGTGGATTTTTGGGGACGGCTCTAGGTTGGAAAACATTCCTCTCTTTCCCCTCCCTCAGCTCTTCTATTTGAATCTGAATCTATTTGATTTCTGAATCTCAACCACTTCTTCAGTGGTTTCTCCCTCCTGGATAATTTCTCTTTGCTGCAACAGGAGTTCTTCTTCCTCCCCATTTTTTTTGTTTGCTTGAGTTTTTTTTGTCTTGTCTAAACCTGTATTTAAAAGTGAAATATCAACATGAAATATTCTTTTTTTTTTTTCTTTAAAATTGGGAAATAATTTGTCTAAACAAGAAGTGGGACCTTACTGGTTCTTGCTAAAGTGACCACATCAAAGGCCTGGCTTTGAAAAGAACCTGACCTGTACCTGAGTAATCCTAAAATTAATGACTCTAATATCTATTTTTCCCTGGAGATTGTCACCTTTGGGAGGTGAGCACTGAATTTTGGATCTCAGGGTTGGCTGTGGCTTGATTTTCAAGACACCTTTATCAGAATGTGTCAAATGTTTGGTCTGTTAATGGGGGTAAAGAAAGCAGGGCTGCACTTCTTTCCTCTGTGACCCCATCCCATTCAGTTTCTCTCAGTCCTTACAAAAAAAAAAAAATAAGAGAACAATTTTCTGGAAAAAAAAAATGTTTTATTATCAAATTATTCCTATACAGCACAATTACCCATGGCAAGGTAAAACAGGTCTATGCACTCACTTGGAATTCAGTTCTACCCGCACAAAAATCAGCAAACAACACCTTCAGTGCAAATTAATGCCTTGGATTGTGTGGAATTCCTGCCTTTGGATTGTTTTCGTCTCAGAGTGCTCTTCAACTCCGTCTTTGAAGGAGGGAAAATCGTAGCAGTTACAAAAATAAGTAGTATTTCAATTTCTAGGCTTTACAGTACAGTGGGAGGTAATTTCTCAGCCTCTAAAGTCCTTTTTTCTTCACTGAATTCATGAAATCTCTTCACCCCAGCACGGGATGGATCCATGCTTGATATTGCACAGACAGGACTCAAAAGCAGCAGAGGCTGGGCCAGGTGGGGAAGGAGCTCTCCTGTGCTCAGCACTGTTCAGTAATACATGTTCTTGTCCCACCAACCTGCAGGAGAAAGGAGGGGTTAATAATTATTTAAAGAAATGGTTAATTTTTCCTCAAAAAGGAAAAGTGATCATTGGAGAAAAAATGGGTCATTTTTCAGAGTGGGAGCTGAGGTGGGGGGAGTGGGAGTGTAAAGGGTAGGAAGAGACACATGAAATGAAAATATTAAATTAAAACTTAATTAGAAAAATGCACTCACTTCCTGGGTATCTCCTGATGAGCAGCTTTCGGATTTCATCGTAGACCCAAATCAGGATGGCAAAAGGTACAGCCACAAACCAGTACTGGAACCTGGCAGTGGGGACAAAAATCTGGTTCAGAAACATCTGAAAACGTCTCAGCTGCAGGTCTGGGACCTCTGTCTGTGCTATTCAATGTCACCAAAACAAATCTGCCCCCTTGGGCCTCTTTTCTTTTTCTTAATTAATCTCTCAAATTGATGATGTGCATGTAAAGCCTCCCAATCTTAAATAGATTAATTAATTAATTAAATGGATTAATTAATTCCAGGTCCTATTCAGAAGGAAATTTTGCCTGGTGTTATCACAGCAATAAATCACCTGACTGATTTGTTTAAAGTAAAAGTTAAATGCTGTCTGTGCTCACCAAAACATTAGAGATGCTGGAAGAAATAGTTAAATGTTTTCTTTGCACTAGGAAATCTAGGAAATCTAGGAGGATAATGTGGAAATTATGGCCATAATGACTTTTTTGGCCAAGAAATAGCGATGAATATAATGATTTTTTTAAAATATTTATCCTGCAGTGGTGCTGCATGGGCTCCTGCTCCTGTTTTGTGTCCCCAAGGAGGGCAGGGGGAGCTCAGTGGCCCCAGAACTCACCTGAGTGGAGTGAAGTTCAGGGCTGTAACGTGCCCAAGGCCATAGGTGAGAATCAAAGCAATCCCTATCTGGGAAAATATCCCCACCCAGATGACTTTGTTCCTGCAGGAAGAGCAGAGAGGAAGAGTCAAACCCTGAGGGAGTTAAACCCCTCTGTGCTTGCAGGAACCTTCTGGATTCCCTCCATCCCTGCTCCAGGTGACCTCTGCCCACACAGGGCAGCTCTGCCTGGTATCCCACGCGCTCCTGCCTTTCCTGGCAGCATTCCCAGCCCAAATCCAGCTGTGGGAGACACCCAGCCCCAGCCAGTGACGGCTTGTGCCGCGCTGGGAACGCGCTCAGGGTGACTCAGGTGTTCATGCAAGGAGGAAGCACACATAGGTGTAGGCCCTGCACCTGCAGATAAAGGATGGAAAACAAATTGCCCTGCTATCAGAAAACCCGGGAGTGAGTGCCAGCTCTCCTGCTGGCCTCTGTCCCAGCTGATATTTGGAATTCTCCTGGCACCGCGGGGTGGTTTGCAGAGGGCGGCCGGCACTGGCTGGGGGAGTTTGGCCAGCTGCTATCTCCCTCCTCAGAGCCCCAGGTTATCTCAGAGAAGTCCCGACTCGTTATCTCTTGATAAGGAGTTCAGAAAGTAATCTGGAAGAGAAACTCCCATTTTTTATTTTTTTTTCCTAGTAAACATTTTAATGAATGGGGAGTCAGTTTTAAGCTGGTGCATTTTCAGAATAACCAGCACAATGTTCTTAGAGAAAATCCCTATCCTGAAGTAGAAAAGGGACTGAGGGGAGGTTTAATAAAATGTTTGCCTGAGATTTGTGATTGTTTAAGGCCAGACTTAATCTTTGTGCAAAGACTGAAAGTGAGAGGACCAAATCACTGAGTTCAACTGCTTCAACAGGGCAGGAGGCTAACTTGAACTGCAGGTTTAGATTAGATAGGAAAAAATTCCTCCCTCTGAGGGAAATTCTGTTCAGGTGAGGCCCTGGCACAGGGTGCCCAGAGCAGCTGGGGCTGGCCCTGGATCCCTGGAAGTGCCCAAGGCCAGGATGGAGCAGCCTGGGACAGTGGCAGGGGTGGGGTGGGATGAGCTTCGAGCTCTCTTCCAACCCAAACCATTCTGGGGTTGTGCATCTGCAAAACTCACCTGAAGAGGCCCTGCCGGAAAATGGAATTTCTGCGAGTTTTCCTGATGATCAGGTCAGCCACCTGCTGGATGGTGATGCTGACAAAGAAGGCGGTGTAGCCTGTCCACTGCAGGTACGTGCGCTGGTACTTGGTCTGCAGAGCCAAGGAAACACCAAAACATTTTCACTCAGAGCCTCCCATCTCCCACAGGCGACTGCAAACCTCCAGGGGAGGCTTTATTTCAGCTCCCAGGGTGTGAATGCAGAGTTGCTCCCGATTTAGACACAGAATGATCAGATTTGGGCCCGGTTTTGTTCCGTGTTTGAGTCACGAGGCTGCAGCACGAGCTGGGGGTGAGGGGTGTTTATATGGATTTATCAGTGCCTCCTGTGCCTTGTGACTCTGCAGGTTGAGGGAGGGGGAGGCTGCAAAGGACTTGGCAGAGTTCATTAGCAGGGCTGGGAGAGGATGGTGATGATGGATTTTGAGGGGTTTAAACACCCAGAGCAGAGAGTAAGGTGCATCTGCAGAGGCTGAGAGTGAGAAGGTGGCAAAAAGAATGAATGGAAGAGCAGAGGCTGAATGACAGAGCGGTGTGGCAGGAAGCCCTAAACACCCTAAAGACTCTCCCCTGAGGGAACATGGGATGAAAACCAATTCTATTTGCATTTAAGCATCATTTGCATTCCCCATCCCTTTACTCTGGGGGAGTTTGGAAGCAAGCAGGTGGGCAGGGACAAGGCAGGGAATTTTCAGAGCTGTTTTACCCATTGCTGCCCGTAAGAATCCTCAAAGTCATTGATGGCATTGCTCTCCCAGTCCACTCTCACTCCCAGCAGCGTGGAGGGGAGGAACCCTTGCTCAGCATAGACGGTGAAATAGGTGACAAAGGCCCCCACCGACTGCATGATTCCTGCAGAAAAAAAGGGGCAGGGATGAGGAAAAAACGAAATTAAGGAGCGCTGGGGGATGTGCTGGATATCTGAAACATGCCAAAGTTTGAGAGTGAATTTCTTGCCCTCTGTAGATAAAACCTCATTTTATCACTATGATATATGAATATTGTATGAATAATGAGCAGCAGGAGGGGGCTGGTGGGTTTGCAGAGGAAAGGGTTGAGTTTCCACTGCTCATTTATTTATTTTTTCCTAATGAATCATCTTAAGTGTCTCTCTTTGGTGACACCAGAGAGTGTTAGGAAGGCAAATTTACCAATCTGCAGGTAGGAGTACACAGCCAGCTGCTCGTTCACCAGCCGGTCTTTCCTCTTGTTCCGAGGTCTCCTGTTCATGATGTCGCTCTCAGCTTTCTCATAAGCCAATGCCACCGAGGGGATCTGCAAGAGAAACAAACCCTCAGGGGCTGGGGGACAGCATTTGCCCGATTCTCACAGGTTTAGCAGCAATTTGTGGTTCCCAAGTGGTTTCTGTGGAGAGGAGAGGGAGAGGAGAGGAGAGGAGAGGAGAGGAGAGGAGAGGAGAGGAGAGGAGAGGAGAGGAGAGGAGAGGAGAGGAGAGGAGAGGAGAGGAGAGGAGAGGAGAGGAGAGGAGAGGAGAGGAGAGGAGAGGAGAGGAGAGGAGAGGAGAGGAGAGGAGAGGAGAGGAGAGGAGAGGAGAGGAGAGGAGAGGAGAGGAGAGGAGAGGAGAGGAGAGGAGAGGAGAGGAGAGGAGAGGAGAGGAGAGGAGAGGAGAGGAGAGGAGAGGAGAGGAGAGGAGAGGAGAGGAGAGGAGAGGAGAGGAGAGGAGAGGAGAGGAGAGGAGAGGAGAGGAGAGGAGAGGAGAGGAGAGGAGAGGAGAGGAGAGGAGAGGAGAGGAGAGGAGAGGAGAGGAGAGGAGAGGAGAGGAGAGGAGAGGAGAGGAGAGGAGAGGAGAGGAGAGGAGAGGAGAGGAGAGGAGAGGAGAGGAGAGGAGAGGAGAGGAGAGGAGAGGAGAGGAGAGGAGAGGAGAGGAGAGGAGAGGAGAGGAGAGGAGAGGAGAGGAGAGGAGAGGAGAGGAGAGGAGAGGAGAGGAGAGGAGAGGAGAGGAGAGGAGAGGAGAGGAGAGGAGAGGAGAGGAGAGGAGAGGAGAGGAGAGGAGAGGAGAGGAGAGGAGAGGAGAGGAGAGGAGAGGATGATCTCTGTGGATTCCTATCAATGTGTGAAGGGTTAGGGGGAAATCTGAAACTTGCATGGATCTGATGATTGATACAAAAGGCTAGAGATTAAAAATAATTTGACATCAATTTAAAATTAAAGGGTCTTTCAGGTTCCTTGGGCTGGATGGATGGAATGTCAGGTGTAACTGCAGAAATCCCTCTGCCCTCTTTATTAAAACACACTGATGGTTGTTCTGATTTTAGCTGATTTTAGCCTGGACCAGATGTCTTTGCTTTCTGTTGTTTTCTGCTCTACTTTGTATCTACCTGGCTGCTTTTAATCCCCTTTTTCACTGCACTCCTCAGCTGCAGGCTAGAGCCACAAAACCCCCTGTTCTGGATGTGCCTTCACCCCCAGCCCCTCTCCCTTGGCAGGAGATTCCAGCAGGAAATGATTTGGGAGCTCCCAACTCACGATGTCGGTGCCCAGGTCGATGAAGAGGATGGTGATGGTGCCAATGGGCATTGGGATGCTGGCAATGATGTAGATGAGGAAGGGGCAGAGCTCAGCAATGTTCTTGGTCAGGGTGTAGGCAATGGTTTTCTTCAGGTTGTCAAAGATCAGGCGGCCTGGGGGAAGAGAAAATACTTCTCTGTCAAAGAGAATTTTTATCAGTGTTTTCCAGACCAAAAAAAGTTCAAATTTAACTAAATGAACTGAAAACATTTGCTGCTTATTCCTACTTTCCTCATGTGTTTCCTCATGCGTTTTGTAATTTGTTTTTTTTTTAGCTACCCTCCCTTAGAGCCTTCTGAAAACTCAAGTGTAATAAAACATTTCTTCCAATGAGGCAGTTTGAGGGGAAAAGTCCTGTTCCCCAAAATGCTGTGGTTGTAATGGAAACCACAAGCTCTTTACAGTGAAAGAAGAGTGGGATGAGCGCTCCTGTCACAGGTGGAGCACAGTGAAGGTGATGTGTGAGAAAATAATAGAGGGGAAAAGGTGGAGAAAATAATTTGTATCTTTGTGAGGCTTCAAACTGCATTGGAACAAGTCAGGAAGTGCTTTTATCTGAAGCTTGATCAAACAGAGACAGCAAATCTTTATGATGGGTGAGAGAAGGAGATGATTTCCTTATTCTCTGATTGTCATGTGTAGAAATGGAATTAATTCCCAGCTTCCCCAAATATCAAATACACAAATCCAGAAAGAGAGAAGGGAAGGATCAGGAGGCCCTGCCAGCAGCTTCCAGCTCAAAAAGTGGGAAACAAAATTATCTTTACCTTCCTCCACTCCTGTGACAATGGAAGCAAAGTTGTCATCCAGCAGGACCATATCAGCTGCATTTTTGGCTGCATCAGATCCAGCAATCCCCATTGCAATCCCAATATCTGCTTTTTTAAGGGCAGGGGAGTCATTGACTCCATCTCCAGTCACAGCCACCACTGCTCCCTGGAACACACAAAAGCACCCAGATGTGGGATTGGGAGGAGAAGGGGAATCCTGCCATCACCAGGCTTTACATTTCTAGCAGGAAAATGCTGGTAGGAAGTTCTGGATCCTCGCTGCACCCACATCAAACACAGCCTGGGATCAGGAGAGTGCTGGGCAGGGCTGGGAGAGAAACCCCAGAGTTTTGTGTGGTTTCCTTTAGAGCAGAGACCTGGAAAATTCAGGGCTGCGATTCACTGCATCCTAAAGAGTGGACATCTCAATTAGATGCATTTCAAATGCAATTAATCTGGATACAAAGAGGAGTTCAGGTTTGGATGTCAGCTCTGTGTATGTGGTCCATCCCTGTGTGAGCAGGTTCACCTCTGACATCTGGGGGAGGTTTGATTAACACAAAATATCCTCTCTTTTTCTGAGGAAGTGCTACAGAAACAGTCAGGCCTCATCTGAATCAGGAATTATATAACTGTTGAGTTAGAGCCTGTCCTCATCCTATCCCAACAGCTTCTGGCCATCCTCAGTCTGTGCTAGAATTTCCCTACTAATCCAAAAGATGGAAATCTCTGATTATCCAACTCAGCTTCTTTGTTATCTTCCTGAACCATCTCCTGCAGCTCCAGGCTCTGCTCTGGCTGATACAGAAGTTCCTGGCTTGGTTCAGGGCAGGGTGTTCAGAGTGGGGACAAAGCCTGGCAAATTGATTAATAAAATGCTGAATTTCCTGTCCCTGGGGGGATTGAGCACAGTGTCACTACCTATAAATAATGCCATGTACAGAAGGGCTTATGAGCTCTAAGTACTAAACATAGCTGGGGACTGGCTGGGGGAGGGTGTTCCTTTTCATCCCTAAAGAGCCAAATCTGCCAGCAGTGTGGGAGTCTGAGCAGTGCAGAACACGTTTACCCACCGTGTGCCTAACAGAGACCATTCAAAAAATAAAAACCACATGAAATTGAAAAATTTTATCTCTTTTTTTTTACTCTCTGGAGAGCCCTCCAGGCTTAAACCCAACGAGCTTATAATGGTGATTGGGAAGCTTAGTGCTGGAAGGACTACAAAAATAAAATATCTTGTGCTACATCTCTACAAAGTCCAGGCACAGCACTAGTGTGGCTTTAATTCACAAAATCTACTTGGAAGATGTCATTTTTGAGGAGAGAGTCTTTTGATGGCAATTTTCATCTCTTACAGAGCCCTATAAATGTCTTTTTTTTTTTCTTCCTCCTGTGCTGGCTGCACTCCAGGCTGCTTTACATAATATTGTCCATGGATGGGACAAACTCCCTTTAAATCCTTCTGCCTGATTTACAGCCCTGGGAAGTAACACAGATAAGGCTTGGTGGTACATAAATCACGCTCTGGCATTCTGTGGGGTTCATACCTCAGAATCACAAATAGTCTAGGCTGGAAAAGAGCTGGGAGTTCACCTGTTCACCCAGCACTGCCACTGTTCCACTCCCAAACATTCCTGTGGGCAGGAGGACGCGGCTCTGAGCGGCCACAAGAGATAAGAGCAGAGGATATGGCATCACCCATTGCTTTTATCTGGGTTTAAAGAATTCCTGAAGGAATTCTCCTTCCCAAACAGGGCACAGGAGGCTTTTTGTGCTTCTCAGAGTGACAGGGACAATCCATGGCATGGCTAGAGCTCCAAACCCAGGGAAAGCTCATTTTGTCACCAGGAGCTGTGTCTGCAGCAGGAATTTGAGCGGCTTGGGTTGAGTCCAGGCAGCATTTGTGGCAATCTGTTAGATAATGTTCTGGCACGGGGAAAAGAGTATAAACAGAGCTTAGGGAGCACTGGGAATTGGCTTCCAGCCTCTCAGGGCTGGGTGTGACCTTTGCCACCCGTGCCTCACCTGCCTCTGACAGCCCTCCACGATGATCAGCTTCTGCTGGGGCGATGTGCGAGCGAAGACGATCTCGGAGTGCTCGCGCAGGATCTCGTCCAGCTGCTCCGAGCTCATGTCCTTCAGCTCCATCCCGTTCACCACCGCTGCCGTGGCTTCCCTGCAAGAGCCACAGCCAGAGAGGGGTGGATTTGCAGATTAAAAGGGTAAAAATAGTGCACTCGTGGGATGGGCGAGCAGCTGGATGGGTGAAAGCAGTAAATTGAGTTAATTGCAGAGGCATTTGTTATTAATCAGCGGGAGCTGAATGGTTTCTGCAGAATTCCAGAGTGGATCACGGTCACCTGGATACAGAGGGGTCCCATTGAAGCTTCAGAAAATGCATTTTAAGGAGGCCTCTCACTGTGAGGAACAGGATAAGACATCACTTCTGCAAAAAGCTTTTATCCTTCCCTTACAATGTTATTTTTTCCACGTTTTAGGGGTGAAGGAGGAGTTTGGGCTGATGGTCCAAACTGGGTCGTGTGATGCTGGATTTTGCTTTGTGTGTGTTTTGTCAAACAGGCAGTGACAGCCACTTCCCCATGATCTACAATTTGCCAGATTTCCTTCACGGGCAGCACAGATGAAAACCTCAGAGTGGACACATTTAGGTGGGGATGACTCAAGAATGGGAATATGTCATGAAAAAAGCAGAAAGCAGCGGGGATGGGGAATCAAAGCAACGTGGAGAGAGCAGGGAAACAAAGCCCTGGGTGCTGCCCAGGCTCTTCTGGCTCTCACCTCCTGTTGACCTGCTCCACAGGGATGTTGAGGCGCTTGGCAATGTCCTCCACGGTCTCGCTGGTGGCTGAAATGATGCCCACGCTCTTGGCGATGGCCTTGGCCGTGATGGGGTGGTCACCAGTGACCATAATGACCTGGGCAAGGGACAAGTGAGTGCCAAATGGCCAAAGCAGGGAGTGAGATGAGGGGGAACGTGCGTTGCTGAGGAGCAGGAAGCAGGCTGGGATCAGAGCAGTGCTGTGTACACGGCAAAGGGAGGTTGGGGCAGTGATTGCCCAGCTCTGCCCACATCTGGGCTCTGCCTCTCCTTGCTGAGGCTGCTTGATCAGGGCTCTGAGCCCTTACCCTTCACAGGCAGCCAGATTAGAATAATGCAGAATAAAGGAGCCTTTACATAAGGATCTATATTAGGGATGTTCAGAGGGGAGGGTTTGTTAGAATATTGCATCTTAAAATGGATCCTTGTGACTGAGGTGTCCTGACAGATAAGACACAGCCTTTTCATGCTTTTCTTGAAGAAATGTTGCCAGATCTGTCTTCAGGCTATGGAAAATGTCATCAGGGTTGGGGTTTGGGATTCATCTTGTCTGAGATCTGTAAATCCAAATATGATTTTCCTAGATTTGGATAGATTTCACCTCTGCTTTGAGCTGAAAGTTTAATTGTGGATCCCCAGGGAGTGAAATGAGGGGAAACTGCTTCAGGTTCCACTTGAATAATTTTGAGATTAGTGATTCCTTTGGATAAATGTTCAAAGCAGTGTCCTGATGCCTTCTCTAGAATTGTTTCTATCACCTTACTCAGTTTACAAGCAAATAATTCCAGCTGGTGTGGGTTCTGTATTCTAGAAATGGATCTGATGAGAGAGTATCTGAGATTTTGCAAATTTGGATTTCCAATCTGAGGGGTTTGTGCAGTCTGATTCCCACTTAAATAAGAATGTTTTGCCTCTGGGAACTTTCTAAATTAAAATTATGGGATAGTCTTAACTAAGGTTGAGATTTTTGGTAGTTGTTGCTGGAGAGAAAATTAGCAACGATTTGGTGGAAGACCTAACATTTTAAATACTTTAAAAAATACCCAAAATAATCACAATGAGTCTTTCTGTAGTGGACACGCTGTGGGGTTTTTTTTGCTGTAAAATCCTTACCTTGATGCCAGCGCTGCGGCACTTGGAGACAGCGTCGGGCACCGTGGAACGAGGTGGGTCAATCATGGACAGGAGCCCCACAAAACACAGGTTGGAGGTCGGGAAGTTCATGGAATCTGTGTCAAACTTGAAGTTCTCTGGAAACTCGTTCTCAGGCAGGTACAAGTGGCAGAAACCTGAGAAGATATTTAGGTTGGTGTGGTGGGCGGGAAAATGTGGGAGAAAGAGGAGAGCTTGATAAAACATCAGGGTTTGCTGTAGCCCATGGAACTCCAGCATTCAACCATTTTTCCAGGCATGCCAGATGTGCCAAGGCTTATAACCCCATCTCACTGGTTTTACAGCTGGATTTTACCCTATTTTCATTTTTTCCCCCATTCTCCCAGGCCTGCTTGATATGCCAAGGCTTTAAACTCCATCTCACTGGTTTTACAGCTGGATTTTACTCCATTTTCATTTTTTACCCCATTTTCCCAGGCATGCCGGATGTGTTGAGGCTTTAAACCCCATCTCATGGGTTTTACAGCTGGATTTTACCACATTTTTCCAGGATTGCTGGATATGCCAAGGCTTTAAACCCCATCTCATGGGTTTTACAGCTGGATTTGACACCATTTTCATTTTTTACTCCATTTTTCCAGGATTGCTTGATATGCCGAGGCTTTAAACCCCATCTCATGGGTTTTACAGCTGGATTTTACCCCATTTTCATTTTTTCCCCCATTCTCCCAGGCAGTGGCTGCAGCTGCACTCACCCAGCACTCTCTCCCCCATGCCCCCCAGCTCCATGTAGGCTGTCTGGAAAGCTTCTGCCTTCTCGCTGTCCAGAGGCTCCTCCTTGCCGTTGATCATGATGGTGCTGCACCTCTCCAAAATCCTCTCTGGGGCACCTTTCATCACCAGCAGGAAGCGTTTGTCGTGGGGGTCGTCGGTCTCGTGGATGGAGAGCTGTGCCACAAACAGGAAATGGGTTGGAAGAGCTCAAATTGTCCTCATTTGCTTCTAGTTTTCCATGGGATTAATGTTCTTTTCCATGAAGAAATCATCACTTCCGTCAAATGGAATGAGCTGTATTTATTATAACTTGAATTTCCTCTGCTGTTGAATTACCCCGTTAAGGTTTACAGGTCACCCATTGTTGCATCAGACCCAGTGATAGAAACAATCTGGCACAATTTCCAAAAAAACAAATGAAAAACACACCTGGAATTTGTTGGTAGAGTTGAAAGGGATTTCAGCCACTTTTTTGTTCTGTGCTCTAATGCTCATCACGTCCCCCAGAATGACCTCAGAGAATTTCAGCAGAGCTGTTTCAGAGGCATCTCCAACCACGACCCTCTGTGGGCACAAAGGAATAAAACATTATATTTTTGCGTTTCCACAATTCCATGACATGCCTCCCACTTCAGCAACAAGGAATCTACATTTTTATGTTCAAGTTATCCTGGAAAAACATTAAAAAAAACACATTAAAATAGAATTTGAGGATGTCTGCTTTGCTCTTGGAGTTAGAACTGAGCCCCAGCAAACAAAGAGGGTTTGGTGCTGTAAAGCAGATTTGGGGTCACACTCAGGTCACTACAGGTGAGCTGAGGCACAAACCCAAATTAATTTGAGGATGGCATTGATGAGTAAACAGCAGATTGTTCTGGTAGTCCAGTCAGGAGAATTTACTACCTTCAAGCAGTCATGTGGAAAGACATTAATTAAGGCACGTTAACCTTTGCTATAATAAATTAACAGCGCAGTAATTACTGCTCCTGCTAATTGTGTTGCCTTTTTCCAGGCAGGCACAGTTGGGTTTGGACAATGCTCTCAGGCACAGGGATTCTTGGGATTGTCCTGTGCAAGGCCAGGAGCTGGGATTGTGGATCTCTTCCAATTCAGGATAATCTGCATTTCTCTGCTCTTGGCTGTGTGGGTTTTTTATCCTGTGTTAAACTTTGTGAGTGTACAGCAGTAAAAGCTGTCAGTAGGAACTTAGAGGGCTGGCACGGTAAAATGGAGACTGTTAAGGCTAAAGACAGAAAATTGCTCTTTCAGAGGAAGGGAAATAAGCTGAGGTGAAGCCAGCAGTACCTTCATGATGGGGAGATTCTCCTGTCCTGGCCGGAATTCCGCCCGGTTGCAGAGAGTGACAATTTTTGATAACGCTGTCCATGAGGGGGAACTTTGGTCAAAGGGCTGGGCTGAGAGAAGCAAAACACACATCACATCCTTTAGCACAATGCATGACACAGGTAGAAGCTTAAGAGTGAAAAAAACAAGAATTGACTTATTTGCAGGAAAAAAAATTATTCTTTTGTCAGGTTCTTTTATAGAAAAGAAAATTTGATGTAAAGTTTTTTTATCCATCAGTTGGCAGTGCTGCAAAGGGATTTGGATGATGCTTCTCTGCTTAATTCCCTACTAAATGTACTCTTGGCAAAAGGCTCTGGAGTAGAACCTCCTCCAGGTTTTCTTTTTGTGAGTGGAATCCAATATTCATTCTTTTTCTCACATCTCCACATGGCTGAGGAGAGATTTCCATGTGTAGAGGGAAGATTTAGCCACCAAAAGTGAACATCCTAAGATTGATCCAAGTATTTGGCCCTTCCCACACCCTCATTATCCCATTTACTTGTTTGATCTTCGCTGGTGTCGGCTGAGTAGATCTGGTTGTCAAACCAGAGGTGGGCAACAGTCATCCTGTTCTGGGTGAGGGTGCCTGTCTTGTCAGAGCAGATGATGGAGGTGGAGCCGAGGGTTTCCACGGCCTCCAGGTTCTTCACCAAGCAGTTCTTCTTGGCCATGCGCTTGGCCGTGAGGGACAGGCTCACCTGGCAGGAGGGAAGGGGTCCAGCTGTCACCAAGGTGTGGTTACTCAGAGGTGTAATGAGATTACCTTCTCCTGGTATGTCTTTTGTAGGGTTTGGTGTTTGTTTGTTTGGGGTTTTTAAGAGAATATTTTAAATTTTTTTGTTGTTTTTGTTGGCTGCAGTGCATTATTTTTCTCCCCTTTTTTAATTTAGAAGCTGAGGTTTGGCTGTAACTAGCACAGGTAGGTTTGCTGATGATGGGAACCTGCTGCCTGCTGATAGAAATAAGGATGTCTTATCAATCAAGAGGGTGTTTGAGACAGAAGAACCTGCAAAGGGCAGGGAGCTGCTGGTCACCAGCTCCACGAATCCTGCAATGATTCCCTTCATTGTTTGCTGCTGGGGTGCTTTGGAGCCAGCAGTGCTGAGCAGGCGTGCTGCTCCTCAGGCAGGGAATTTAGCCTTGGACATGTGGTAATAAGTGGAATTTCCATGGGACTTTCAGGGTAGAATGTCCCCACTTCCAAGTGGGAATGAGTGGTGGGAAATGAGTCACATCATCGTTCTCACAGCCCTCGAGGCAGAGCCACACTTGAGCTTAAACCCAAACTGGCTTTGAGATGAATGACTCAGTTACACCAGAATTCCCAAACGAAGGGTTTTTCCTAGGAATAAGAACCTCCACCCCTCTTCAAAGCCAGCCCAGAGCTGGAGTGGCAAGCAGAGAATCCCAGCACAGACTCACCGTCACCGTGGCCAGCAGCCCCTCAGGCACGTTCGCCACGATGATGCCGATGAGGAAGATGATGGAGTCCAGGATCTTGTAGCGCATGGAAACGGAGATGATGAAGAAGAGGACCCCGATGGAGATGGCCACTCCTGCCACCAGGTACACGAAGTGCTCAATCTCGATGGCGATGGGCGTCTTCTCATTGCCCACGCCCGAGGCAAGGGAGGCGATGCGGCCGATGATGGTGCGGTCCCCGGTGTTGATGACAATGCCGGTGGCAGTGCCTGCAGGGACAAAAACTGTCACCTCCAGGACACACAGACTCTGAGGACTGCTCAGAGACAGCTGCAGCCTGGCATTCCAACAGGTATGAATGGAAAAACTGCAAGGAAACTGCAGTCAATTCAAATCCAAATCAATTCACTGATTGGTGCAGCCACGCTGTGTGTTGGAGCAAATGCTGAGTGTGACCACCCCCAAGGTCACACTTTAATCTGCTCAGGCCAAAATTCATGTGAGCAATGAAACTTCTTTGAAGTTCCTCAAAGCAGAATTGCTCAAATGACTTAGCAGGACCAAGCAGCACCTGTGCAGGTGCCTTTTTGGGGGTCCTTCTCTCTGTACACTGATAAATAATAAAAATTAGAAACATTCAGTTGCCCTGAAGCTGCTGAATAGAGGCCAAAGACTAATTAGGAAAAAAGATAAAAGGATGTAAAGGTGTGCACACGGGATGCTAAATGTGGCTGGAGCCACTGGAGAAGCAGATAAAGAGATAAAATGGGATTTCCATGGGCAGGTTCAGGATCAGCTCACCTTCCACACAGGTGGTGGAGTAGAAGGCAATGTTCCTGGTCTCCAGGGGGTTCTCATGGGTGAAGTCACAGGAGCGGGACTGTGGCTCTGACTCCCCTGTGAGTGAAGAATTGTCCACCTTTAATGAAAGGGAGACATGCCCAGATTAAAGTCAGCAGTACACAGCGGTGTCCAGTCCAGGAGGGGAGGTAGAAGTTTTTTCATCATCAGTGGCATCAACATCTCTCAATGCCTCTTCTCTGAGCTGCTGCTGTCCCTGGCAGAACCTGTTTCTGTGGGGATTCAGTTCAGCCAATGCTGTGTGCCTGTCAGTGGGAGTTTCAGCCTGAGAAAACCCCACAGTTTTGAGGATCTGCCTCCAGTGGAAACTCTCAATCCTGTATTGGTGCATCTGCCCTGTCCTGGCAAAGAGCAGAGCCAGAACACGGCATGGGTTTTTTGGATGTTCAGGAAGGGAGGTGTCAGTCCTAGAGGAGCTCAGTATCCATCACACTGAGGCTTCTGCTCTCTGACTTCATTAATTATGTCCAATCAAAGCTCCAATAACCCATATTGGCTGTGTAGAAATTCTTTCTATGCGATAAATGGCTCCTAACTCTGTTTTCCTTCTTTCCTTTGCTCTTCCAAGCCCTGTTTACCTTGCAGCCCTGAGTGAAGATGAGGCGAATGTCTGCAGGGATCCTGTCCCCACCCTTGATCTCCACGATGTCCCCAACCACCAGCTGGTCTGCTGGCACCTCCTTCTTCTCAGCATTCCTGAGGACAAGAGCTTGCTGGAAGACAGAAATGGGACAAAAATTAGCTTTGTGCCACACTCTAAACTGAGATCCTCCTCTCTGTTCTGGAAAGGATCCAGAGCAGGTGATGGAGAGGAAATGTGAGTGTATTTGACATCCAGCTGGAATGCTCAGGCTGGAATTTGGGGGATATGAGATGGGAAATGGCCTCAGAGACGGGGAAATGCCTTCCAGGAATGTGCTCCCACGACATCAGCTCTGTGGGTAAAAGCAGTGCGCTGCAAAATGTGAAAGCCAGCACATCTCACCCTGCTCATTGCCAGGTTTGAAGTGGGGACTGAGACCTCTCACCCAGAGCCAGATGGAAAACGAGGATCTGCATCCAACAATTCACAGATCCACAAAGCAACCACCTTGTGCTTTTTAGCGATGGTTTGTGTTTCAGGACATTTATCTGGACCATTTGCCAAGAGATAAATTCAGATTGGGCTTGCTGGGCTTCCCTCATGCATTATTGGGATGAATTTTTGCCTCACTGGCAGTTCTCACCTGTGGGATCATCTTGCTGAAGCTGGCCATGATGTTTGTGCTTTTAGCCTCTTGGTAATAAGCAAAGATGCCAGTGAGGATGACAACCAGAGCCAGGACTACTCCGAGGTAGAGCTGATCAACAAAAGATATAATCTGGTTAATTTCAGACAAGATTTCATCAATTCCTCTGTTGGAATAAATCAGTTCTGTGTTGTTTTAAAAGGAAGTGTTGGCCAGGTTAAAAGACAGGTTAAGAAAAAAATCTTTCAGGTGTTGGCAAATGATCAATTAAAGCTTTTTTTGTGTGTGTGTATAAAATAAAAAGGTTTTTTAATAGTGATTTCCCCATCTAAAATCCTTCTCTAAACTAACACAATCCCGACCTAGTTAGAGTGTAACAAACTAATAAAACAACAAAAAAGGAGCAGAGTATAACTCAAAAGGGAATTAGTCAGAGACTCTTCAGTCTGACTAAAGTCAGAGTCTAAAGCCTTTAGACTTTTTACTGCTCTCAGAGTACTCATGAATTATGATTCTGCCCAGAGGTGATAAAACCTTTGCCCAGGCACTCTTTAAGCGCGTGGTGCGCGAGGCGTTTGGGCTTTAATCACAAGTGTTCAGCCCTGGGAGAACAAGAGGCCTCCTTGTAGTTACTGAGTAACTGTGTAGTATTTCAATCAGCCGGAGCGCGGATCCAAGGCTGGCGGGGTGCTCACTCATGCACTCACGTTGTCAAAGGCTGAATCCACCCCCTGAGACAGCTGGATGCCAAAGGAGATCCAGGAGAAGCCGGTCCCGATCCACAGGAGGATGGAGAAGCCCCCGATCATCTGCTTGAGGAACTTCACGATTTCGGGGGTGGCTTTGGGAGGAGTGAGAGCGTTGGGGCCGTCCCGAGCCAAAATCTCTGCAGCTCTTGCACTTGAGAGACCCTGCAGAAGGAGGTTTACAATGAAATCACAGAAAAACAGGTTTTTACCCCAGCTCAGAACAAAATTTGCGTGCTGCTGTTTCATTGAGGGTTGTTTGTGTCACAAATGAGCTGCAACTCTGATTTCCAAACCTCCTGATTTCAGAGAGGCTGCTATTAATTATCTGCTATGGAGAAAGAGCTGTTTCTTTATTGGAGCACCGAACTGGGGGCCACATCCAGGAGTTTCCATCAATTAAATATACCTGGACTAGGTGTTTGAAAAACCAGGGGAAAACTGACATTCTTTTGCTGCTGTTTCTGCATTTCCACAAGATGTTTGTAGCTCAGGGGGTTCTTGAAATTCTTGTCTGTGCTCTGGCCACAGTTCAGTGCTTTGATATTCAAATGTCAGGTGTCAAAGGGACTCAGGTGTAGTTTCTCAAATCTAGATTTTCCTTCAGTCAGCTCAATCCATGTAGTCTTTGGCTATAGATTGTCACAGTGAAAAGTGAATTGTGAAATCAAAAGATCAGATGAGAGCTTTAGAAAAAATATGAGGTCCTGGTGCAAAACCCTGAGGTCCCATTTTTGATTTCAAAGCAGTAGCTCAGCCTTCTTCAGACTCGAGACAAACTCCTCTTAAAATCCAGGTCGGTGCTTGCTGGCTTGTTGGTTTTGGGCTTTACTGGCAGCATCAATGCAGGCACCCACACACATCTAATAACAAAATTCCTGCTCCTGGGGAGCTCTGGGGAGGTCAGAGGCACCTGATTGAGGCAGCTCCTTAACGAAGGCCTACGGACTTACTTTGTCAATGCTGGTACCATACTTCTTCTCCAGATCCGAGGTGCTGAGCCTGTGGTCATCCTGCATTCCAAGAGAGACAGAAAATTGCAGTGAGCAGAGCATCAGACTGCTGAAATTTTTATTTCCAAACTGCCTGGATCTGGGAACGTGGATGAAGTTGCTTGTATGACACCCCACATTCATTAATTAGACAAATCTGCATATTGATAAGCAAAACATCTTCCCCTGGAAGATGAGATTTTTTCCCTTTTGATTTGCAGAGTGCTTTTGTAAATAGCTTCCTCCTCCAGCAAATCTGTCACAAGAACAGGGTGGTGTGTTCATGTTTCTGCTGCTTGCCACGAGGGGCTGTGCTTCTTTTGGATAAATCATTTCTCTCTGCATGCTGCAGGGCTCAGAGTGTGTGTGACAACAACCTCTGCCCTTGATTGCCAGGGCAGGGAATGTGAATTATCCTCCTCACTCTGGTGGAAAGAGGCAACAGGTTCTAAGTTAAAAAGGGTGTGGGAGAGGGAAATCTCAAAGCTCTTCTCCTTGGCCTGCAGTGACACCTCTGTGGTATCATTGGCCTAATTATATCTTGTGCTGAACTGAGATTTCGAAGCCAAGAATTTGAGAGATCTCCCAATTGTTTTCTCAGAGTGATTCATGGGTACTTGGGTGAGTCAATTCTCCTGTCTGTGCTTGGGTTTCTCTTTAGAAACACGGGAGTGGAGTTACATCCCCCGGTGGCAAAGACAGCACGGACTGAGAAATATTTACCTGCTGCTGGGCAGATCTTGGAAACGTGGTGGGTGAGTGGATGAGAGAATCATGGAATCAATATCTTATTTTGGCATTCTTTGAGCTTTGAAATGCCATCCAGCCCGTAAATAGCCTCTCCTCTGAGCTGCTCTCACAGCAATCCCAAAAAGAGGTCAGCATAATTACCCTCATGTTTCAGATTGGGAAACTGGAATGTGTGGAGAGGAAACAACATTTCCAAGAGCAGCCAGCAAGTCAGTGGAGAGCCAGGAGGAAAACACAGATTTCTTGATGGCCAGAGCAGTTGGGTTGGGTAAAAACCCCTGTGTTTAAAGCTGGGAAATGCTCTCAGCTCTGGAATCTCTGGAGCTCAATGCTGTGGTTCTGCCTCTCCCTCTGATTCCTGGCTGGCTGTGCAAGTTGTCAGGAAATACTGATGGCAGTGATTCCATCTGGGAAATGGTTCCTTTTTGGGCAGATAATGTTCTGTACCATTGGTGGCTTAATTATACCAGAATCATCCTCTCATTTTAGGTGTTAATCTTGCACAGCATTTTTCTGGCACACTCCAGGAGTGTGAGGAAGCAAATCCTTCCCTGCACCAGGATTTTCAGGGCAGGACATTCCCTGCATTTCAGGGAATGTGTAATGGAACACTCACCAGGTCCACTTCTTTCTTAAGATCTTCTGCCTTCTTTTTCTTCTTGTTGCCTTTTAAGTCTTTGTGCTTCTCCTCTTCATCTTCAATCTCTGTTTTATGCAGATCTTTTGTCCCATAGATCTCCACCGAGTAAACATCGGACTTTTTCTGTAAAAGACCACAAAAAAAAGTCAAAATGTTGCAGATCTACTTTTTTAGACAGCTTACAAATTTCTACTGTCCCTTTCTCCGTTTTCCTGTCTTATCCAGAGATCCATCCAGTTTGTGTTACTGTGATTGTGGTCAGGACTTTGTCAGGTGCAGATTACAGGGATTCCTCTAGGGATGTGCAACACTTCCAGATGTTTATGATCTAAAACAAGTGTAGGAAAATACTTCCCAGGGCTTCAGCAGTGAAAATTACTAATTCATTTATCAGCTCCGAGAAGAGATCAGTGGAAAAACAAAATATTCATGAAAGAAAAGGGGAGGGGAAAATTATCCATTGAGAACTTGCTTGTTCCTGGAGCTTTCCAGATCCAGAACTTCAAGATTTAAATTTTAATTACAATTAATTGTAATACAATTGCACTGAATCAAAGTGGGGAATGGAGGCAAACACCAGACTGAAAGCCAAGGATGAGCTGCTCTCTTTCTGCTCACACAGAGCTGAGAACTGGCAGGGATTTTGCCATCAATTCACATTATTTTGCCAGTGGAATATCAGGCACAGGAAGCTGTTGGCCCAGGGAGGCTGCTGCACCTCAGGGAATGTTTTGCTTTCAGTGGTAGCTCAGGAGCTGTGCTGTTCCCAAAACCTGGGTTAACTCTGCAGGGTGTAGGGTAAAGCTTCCCTCCCGTGCCACTGATTTACCTGCTGGGTAATCATAACGTTCCAGCTCCCAATTATCCTGGAAACCACGTGCCAGGCCGTGGGAGAGCCATTGGGTGACCCCATTCCTGAGGTTTCCTTATGGATTGAACCCCAAAAGCTCAGGAGAGCCCCCCTGGATGTCCCCAAAGTGCAAAGGGGCTCTGCCAGTGCTTGGCTTCCTGAGATCTCCCAGCAATGAAGGAAGATCTCTCCATAACATAAAGCAAGCTCAAATAATGGAAACAAGAAAAACAAATAATAATCGGGGTATCTTATTATTTAACACACTTCTGAACTCAAAACTGACATCTTCAGCTGTCCTGTAATTAAAGGAGTATTTAAATCTTGACATTGTCTCTTGATGAAGGGGAAAGCAAAGAGTTGCTGAGCAGTTTGAGGACTTTAAAGACTGAAATACTGCCCTTAAACACCTGATTTTGCTTGGTGAAGCACATCCCAGGGACAGGGCATGCCTGCTATAAGTTTTGATTTTTTTCCTGCTGTGCTGAAGATTCACAATCTGTTTTATCTGTTGGGATTTTTTCTCTTCACCTTCCTCCTCCTCCTCCTCCTCCTCTCTTTAACTCTCCCACCCAAAAAATCTGTTCAGCTTTTTAAAATCCCTATAGAGCATAGAAACCAGGAGGGAAAAGCAACAGATCTCTCCTGGGAGAATGGAAGCAGATGGAAGAGGAAATTAAAAAACTGATGAAGTTAGGAACATCTATTGCTCACTTGCACGACCTATGTGAACCTTTAACCTTCAGAGTTCCATAAAATCTCAGATTTTGGCTCAGATTTTTGGCTCAGCCAGTCCAAGAATTCTTCCCAGTCCAAACTGTTCGTGCTCAAGGGTGTCTGGTATTAGTTCAGTTTTTACTTAACCTGTATTATAGTAGAGATTCACAAAAGAAAACCTCAGAAGAAACACAAGGGGCAGTTCCTTGGGCATTGTACCCACCTTGACCATCTTGGCGAGTTTATTCCTTTCCTGATGGGGGGAAGCAGCCAAGCCAAAACCTCTGGATCACAAACCAAAACCTCTGGATGAAAAGCCCAAGCCCAGCTGGGGGCTGTGGTGGCTCAGAACAGTCCTGGAGTGCAGAATCTCCCCGAGGTGGTGGGTCCTGAGGCCAGCAGGTGTTAACTGGAATGCTGCTCCCACCTCGGCATCCTCCAGGCAGGACGAGCTCCCTGTCCCAAGCCTGTGGAGAAAGAGCTCTGCTTGCTGCTGCTTTATAAATCAGCATCTTGTGCTGCCACTCCACCCCTCCCCTTTGCAGGTCCAGCCCATCTTCTGTTTCACCTGGAGTAGGTGGAAAAATACCACAGTAATGGGCATGTGGGTTTCAGGTCAGATAGGTTCTAATTATTCCTTTGTAGTGTTTGCTCACAAGTAGGGAACAGGTGTATTATTCATCTTGCTGGAAGCAAGGAGTTTCCTCCAGAGACTTTCCAGCTCCGGGCTCCCCTCGGGATCCCAGCTTTCCTGGGCTAAAGGAGGGCTCTGCACATTTTGTCTCACCTGCCCAGGTGATGTTCTCTTTGCCTGAGGTCCCTCAGTCCAATCCCTGCCTCATTTGGGTGCTAGCAGGGATTTAGTGCAGTGCTGCTGTTTGAAGCTTCATAGCTTGGACTTCACTCTTAATCCTTGCCTCGTATTTCATGTGTTTTCCACCTGCATGCTGAGCTGGGAGAAATGAACTTCCTGGTGCTTTTTTCCAGCAGGGCTCTTGCCTGAACAGTTCTTGGTTTGTCTTGCACCAATTACCAGCTTCCAGGTAGGAGTGATAATGGGATTTGTGACACTTCTGGTACCTGGCAAGTCTCATCATTTAGGATTAAAGCTGCTTCTTCACCTCTGAGACTGAACTGATGAAAAGCTGAGAAAACAAGAATGGCTTTCTGTAATTTAACATTATTTGGGGAAAGACTTGTCTGTCATCCATCTGACCTTGCTGACCAACAGCATTTGGTCTTTAATATTATGATCTTTACTCTTTGCTATTATAGATAGTGTACCATGTAATCCATAAACTTTAAATGCACTGGAGATACCGTGTGGTGCCACCAATAAATGACTCAAATTGTGGTCAGAGATATGACGTGTTAATGGAGATAATCAATACTCACTTTATCAAACCGTAGATAGAAGCTGTTATTGGAGGGAAAATCCAAAGGACATCATTTATTATCTCCACAGGGGACTAATTTGTATTCAAATCAAGTTCACAGGAATTTGAGTATCATACCTCCTCCAGCTGCTCCCACTTCTCAGTTTATGTGTGTTGGTCTTTTTCCATGGCATTCTTTAACCCTGGAACATTGCGCAAGGTGCAGGAGTGGGTCTGGAAAGGTTTCGTGTTCAGTTTCTGCTGCTTGATGTACTCAGAGCTGGGTTTTGTCCTGAATATCTCCCTTTCCCTAAGTCTGTGAGTCTGAGGTTTCCCAATGTGGCAAGAGCAGGGATGCATTGGCTGTATCCAGGGAATCTGTGCTGTGTGATAGCCAGCACTGAGATCCTCCTCTCTGCTCTGGAAAGGATCCAGAGCAGGTGATGGAGAGGAAATGTGAGTGCATTTGACATCCAGCTGGAATGCTCAGGCTGGAATTTGGGGGATATGAGATGGGAAATGGCCTCAGAGACGGGGAAATGCCTTCCAGGAATGTGCTCCCACGACATCAGCTCTGTGGGTAAAAGCAGTGCGCTGCAAAATGTGAAAGCCAGCACATCTCACCCTGCTCATTGCCAGGTTTGAAGTGGGGACTGAGACCTCTCACCCAGAGCCAGATGGAAAACGAGGATCTGCATCCAACAATTCACAGATCCACAAAGCAACCACCTTGTGCTTTTTAGCGATGGTTTGTGATTCAGGACATTTATCTGGATCATTTGGGCAGATTTTGCCTTCTATAAACCATGATGGCTTTTGCCTGGGGACAAATGCTAGAAATGCAAATGAGAGAAGTGTTTGGCAGTGAAGCAGCCAGTAACCTGCTCCACACGGGGTATTTATTTACCCTGACACATCTGCCTGCTGGAGGATGGCTCTGTGGCCGAGGAGATGAGCTAGGAACATCTCTGTGGACAATTCCATGGCTCAGGATTTACAGAGGATTTGCTGCTGGCAAACCCCCTGTGTGGAGCTGCCAAGCTCAAAGGGAAAATTCAATGTTAAGGTTCTGTGGCCAAAATTCCATTAAGTCTGTCTGCTGAAGGGCTTTTTTTTCCTGTGAGTTATAAAGCAAGGATGAGGAGAATTGTAAAAAAAAGGAAAAATCTCTTGTTTTTCAGCAGAAGGTGGTTGGACAGTTTGAATCCTCCTTGTTAGCTGGGGTCACTTGTCACGACAAAATTTGTGTTTTGTCATTTGGTTGCACCGAAATGGTCCTGGGAACAGAACCCAGATGTGAACCCAGGCTGAATTTCTGGGCAAGGGCTGCTCCACAACCAAATCCTGCCCCTGGCTTGGCAAGACGTGGCTTGTGCTGAGAGGAACATACCTTTGGGATTGTCACGTGTGCTCCTGGTGTGTCACAACAGCCACAGCTGGGCCCTGCTGAGGGGAAAATGAGCTAGAATTGTGCTGGTTCCTAAAGATCCATCTAGAAACAGAACTTCTCCATCCTTCTGGATTATTGTCTCACATTTATCCACTGGAATTAAGACCTATGCGTGGGAAAAGACATCCAGGAGAGTGTTTGGATGTTATTTAGCACAGGGAGGCCGCATTTCTGAACTGGTAGGGGCTGATCCCAGGGCTCAGAGTGTCAAATCCCCTCAGGTTTCCAGGTAAAAGTGTGGATGCACTGCCTCTACCTGAGGAGCTTTGCAGTGCTGCTTTCCCATCTCGGATGAAGCAGGACGAGCACGGGAGCTGGAAGGACTTGAAGCCGCAGAGAGGACGGTAAATCGATGCCGAATTTTGCTAAAGTTCGCTCGGGTTTTGTTTAAACCCGCTTCAATTGGAAGGATTTTTAAATAAACCTGTTTTTCTCGGCTGTGGAGCGGGCTGGCTGCAGCTCCCGGCTGCGGGACGGGAGAGGGCGCAAGAATCTCTGCGCTCAGCCTTCCACAGCCAAGCCCTGAAAAATTCCCCAAAAATTCCCCAAATGGCCCAGGAATGAGCCCGAGTGTGCCCTGGGGTCCCGGCACATCCCTGCCACCTCCCCGGCAGTGCTGGAGCAGCACGGGGGGAAGGTGGAGCTGTGGCAGCCAGGCTCCAGGATGATGAGAAAATGAGGATTTTTCAGCCTTTCTGGAGAAGAAACCAGGGGTGACCTGGTTGTGACCTTCCCGTGCCCTCAAGAGAATTTCTGCAATGCTCTGGAGTGACAGGACAAGGGGGAGCGGCTTCAAACTGAAAGGCAGGAGGTTTAGATGGGATATTGGGAATAAATTCTTCCCTGTGAGGGTGGCACAGGGTGCCCAGAGCAGCTGTGACAATGGAATTTGTGGGATAGGAGATGGGAAATGGCCTCAGAGACAGGGAAATGCCTTCCAGGAATGTGCTCCCATGACATCAGGTCTGTGGGTGCCAAATTTTACCTTTTTTTCTCCTTAATTTAACCCAAAGATGTTAAACCGTAATTCAGAGGCCATAAGTAATGAGTCAAGCACCTGTAAAAACCTCCCAGGAGCCAAATTAAGACAAAGCTTAAGTGGTATTTGGACAGTGGTAATTTAGACATTGGCTGTAAACCACTCCTTGTCTGAGCATCCACCTCCTGAGAGGGGAAATTGCACATCCTGCTTTAGTGCTGCTCATGGAGCTCGTGAAAACCTGAATTTCTGGGCTTTTTTCCCCTCCTCATTTTTCCATTATTTTTAATCAAAATGAGCAGGAAATGCTGATGAGTAGAGGGGTTCATTCCCAGCTTTTAAGCTGGCATTTGAGATGCTGAACTGTGTTATGATCTCACTATAAATGCCACCATGACTTGGTGTCTCTGGCACAGCCACCACAGCTTTGGGTCATTTCAGGACAAGGTTTTGATTTTCCAGAAGGATTTGGCCTTTCCCTCAGCCTTTTGAAGCTGAGGTGGATTCTGAACACCCACAAAGAGATGGGAACTCAGCATTTCATATCTATATATTTCCACACAAGCTTTATTTCTTCCCATCACCTGAAGAAAAGCTGGTGAATCCTGGGGGAAGTGACTTGTTTTTCACCTCTAGCCCTTGTTTGCTGAGGGTTTTTGGGTTTCTGCAGCAATATTGGTCACTTTTTGACATGGACAGCTCATTCCAAACCTTTTCATGTAAACCATCAAAAAGGCTGTCTTTAATTTATAGATCAGGGTGTGCTGAGCTCGCTGCTGCCTGCCCAAAGAGAGTTCAAAAATCAGAATTTACACATTTCTTGTTAGAGGGAATATCACTGAGAATCAATTTTCTGTCGATGTTTTCTGTCTGTGAGGAAGAAAAACAAATCACAAGCGAGTCACAGCATCCAGGACTGTTTTACTCTTCTTAATATTTTATCTTCCTGCTTCCTCATGCTCCTAAGTATGAAGCATTACTGGATTCATATTGCTTTAAAAAACAGTAAAGAAAATTGATTTTCCTCCTTGTAACTTCCTGAGGCTGCCAGGAGCAGCCAGGACTAGAAATTGATGCAAAAATACAGAACTTCTTTCTTTAAACACGGTGATATTCCCAACATTTCATGATTTATAGGAAATTTTAAATTCCATTCTTTCAAACAGCTGCTGTCTTGATGCTTTGATCATTCTCAGGTGAAAAAAAGAAAAATTTCCTTTTAAAAGATTAAAATTTTTATTTTAAAATTAAAATTAAATCTGAAATTAAAATTAACTTTTTAAAAAAATATTTTAAAATATAATATCTTGATGTGCAGGATGAGGAACTCCCAGAGCCAGCCTGTGGTCTGCAGTCAGAATCTGCTGCTCCAGAACACACCCAGCCCCATTCCTGACAGGCATCACAGCCTGGAGAGTGCCAGAGGCAGGAATTCTTTGGGATGCAATCAGGAAAATGGGATGGTTAAAAGAGGGATGTGAGTTTGGGCTTCTGTGCAGCTGAATTTGCACACACAGGAAGAGAAAAAGGGGTTTTTTTCAGGGGTGTGTTGACCCCGAAGCACCTCTGCAAATCCAGGGGAGGAAGTGGCCAGGCTTGTAAAAGCCCTGGTATGTGTGATGTGTCCTGAGCCATCACAGCACCACGGAACCCTGGAACCCCTGGGGTTAAAGGGACCTTCAAGCTCATCCCGTTCCACCCCTGCCCTGTGCAGGAACACCTCCCCTGTCCCAGGCTGCTCCCAGCCCCTGCTGCTGGAACACCTGCTCTACAAACAGCTGCTGGTGATCTGCAAATGTCCACTCTGCCTGAAAGCCACATCCATTTTTCACCAAAAACCACTTTGAGCAGGCAGGAATTCATTCCCAAATTCACGTGGAGCCAAACTGAGCCTTATTTGGCAAAGGTTTGCTTGGGAAATCTCCGTCCCGTGGCTTTTTTTGGGGTGTTTTTGTGACGGAAAGCAGGTCAGCGCAGCAATGTGACTGCACAAACAATTGCCAGCTGCTTCAGCAGGACGAGACCTGCAGGATAATTCCCCCTGGAAGGTGGCTGAGGTGCCACAGCCAGATGTTTACCAGCTGCATGACCTGGAAAGGGATTAGACCTGACTCAGTTGGTTGGATGTGGGTCAGCCCAGCAGCATCCCCCGTCCTGCCGTGTCACCCCGCTGAACTTGTCACTTTGGCAGGGCACAGGTGGCCAGGGTTTCAGCTGGGAATGCCAAAATCCTGGCTCACAGCTTGCAACAGCTGCTGGCAGAGCCAGGCAGGGCTTTAGTCACGGCTTGCCGAGGCTGGGGCTGGCCCAGGGGTGGCTCGTGGCTCCCGGAGCTGCCGGAGCTGGCACAGCCTCACCTCTGCCACCCCCAGCCCTGGCACTGCCAGCTCTGCAGGAGGAAGCAGAGTTAAAATGGCAGGGGTTGAAAAGGGTGTTGAGAGCTGTGGGTTTTGGTGGCTCAGTGGGAGAACGAAGCGAGCCACGTTTGGGAATGACTGGTTTAAAGCTATTTTTGCGTTTTTGACTTCCCAGAAAAGTGGGTGGATTCTGTGGAGGTGCTCCCGGAACAGGCAGCTTGGAAAAGAATCTATGGAAGCATTTCAAGAGAAGTCTGCTTCCCCCTTTTCTTTCATTCTGCTAATTTATTTTTTAATATTTCTCATTTCCATGCATTATCATCACAGTGGAATTCTGTTGGCTGCTTGCAAGGAAAGGAAGGAAAACATTCTCCACTCAGTTCCTCACACCTTCTGAAAAGGTATTTCAGACAATCTGTATGTGTTTTATCTTTCATTTGTATTTTCTCCTGAAACCCCACCGTCTAGAAACTCTAGAAATTCTATCTCTAGAAATGGCACGTTTGTGCTCTTGAGTAAAATTCAGAGAAGGCTCCAGGGGTCAGAGAAAATGGCCTTGAAATAGCTCAAAGTGTTTCACAACCAGGCTGTGATCTGAGCTTGCAAATAGCATTTTCCCTGTGGAATCTGAGGATCACAGGGGTTTGTTGCACAGCTCAGTGTGCAATCCTGCCTGCACTCGAGCTCAGAGAGAATACTTGGGGTCAAGAAAAACTTGTTTCATGTTTGTCAAAGCCGTGGAGGGGCTGGGCAGGTCTCCATGGTCATCTCATCCAAAGGTGCCACAGCATCCTTTCCCCCAGTCTGGGGATGGACATCAACAATTAAAGGTAAAATGAGGATGTGGAGGAAGGGCTGGTGCCATAAGAGTGAGAGTAAGAAATTCACAGTGTGAAAAATGGGGTTCACACATTTTTTATAGAATATAAAAGTTTAATAAAAAGAAAATTAGTAGATAATAAAGTCAAGTATACAGATACAGCTGGGTATCTCTGCATTCACCTCACTGACAAAGGGTTGTCCCTTAAAAACAGAACCCTACTACATATCCATAAATTCTCATCCATATTCAGACATTCTTCTTGGGATTTTTTGTGTTCCTCTGTTTAATTTTTCCTTGCCCCCTTCCCAATAGATCAGTCTTATTGGCCTCACTGGGTTTTATGTCCTCCAATAACGGGTGCCATAAATTTTTCCTTTGGAGGGCTTGGAGGACTGCTTGTCTTCATCTGGACAAGATAATTTTAGGATGCAGGGGGGTCTCTGACTATTTTTATTTATTTTTTTTTAGTCTCTGGGTTAAACAAAAAGTAGTTTGTGCTTTAATATCATGTTATAGCCTAATGTATATATGTATTATACCACTATTTCTAAGTTTCATTAATAACAGGAATAAAAGAAACTATATTAATACAATAAAATTTTCTAATTTTATACATATAACATTCATCAAAATATTTGTGAAAAGCCAATAGGATATGCATTTATAACAACAGGGGAAAATCCTCCCCTGCCTCTGGAATTCCCAAACATTTTGGCTGGGCCAAACTCCTGCCTGGGTGCAGGAACCACCATGGACCAACTCCTGGCACTTAGGGGAGGAGGTTTTGGGTGCTCTGGGTGCCCAGAGGCAGAGCAGGAGGGATTAAGGCTGCCATTCCCTGGGAATGCCATTCCCAGGCCCCTGGAAGGTGGCAGAGGTGCCCCAGGCACCAGAGCCTGCCAGCCCTGCCCAGCAGTGCCATCCTGAACTGGCCCCATCCATGGGCAGTTTCCACCTCCTGCTCTCCACCTTGAGGCCCCTGGAGCTGCAGGAAAATCCAGCCTCACCTTTCCCCTCCTTTCCTCCTGGGAAAATGCCCTTGACTGTGATTTACACCGGGTATTGTTTGAGTGCTGCTGAGAACCAGTCCAACCGCCCACTCCATGCACACCAGAATAAAGTTTAGTAAGAAATACCTAAAGCTCCAGGCTCGGGGCTTGGCTAGCAAAGAATTCCCTGATTTTCAGTCTGCCTGCCTTTGGAAGTGGCTCAGGATAGCGTGGATAATGTTTTGTAAAGCTCTTCTACCCACAAAGAATGCAAAATTTTTAGCTGCAATATGTGCTTCAGTGTTTCCCAGCCTTGTTTTAGTGAAGCATTTTGTGTTGAGCAGCCCTGAAATGTGGAATGGAAAAGGTTAGCTGGCTTTAGATGTTCCCTGCAGCTCTTTGTTCTATAAGTCATGTCTGTTGGATCTGTTTTTACTGTGCTCAGCTCGGGGAATGTCACAGGGTTTTATTTTCATGGTTTTAAAAAAAGCATTTTTAAATGCCCTTAGTGAGTGAGAAGGAACATCTGTGTTAGGATTGGGGTTCTTTTCATCAGTAAAGTGAAGAGGAATTGGCAGAGGAGGTTGGGAGCATCATCTGCAGTCTGCAGATGGAGAAAAGGGTCATGGAGAGTGATCTGTGCAGGATCAGCCAGGAAATCTGGTTGAGAATTGTGTCCTGTCCATGTGTGATCCTCAGCAGGAGGATCCAGTGAAAGGATGAGCCCTGACTCTCCTTGCCTGATTTCTGTGTGTCCCTTGCCCTCTTAATTTGCTAAAGAGCTACAGAACAGGAGCACAGAGCTGCCTGGGATGGGATGCAGCTCATCTAATTTAACTCTGCACTCATCACTCCTCCTGCCTTTGTAGCCAAGAGGAAGAAAGCAGCACCTCCAGCCAGCAGTTTCTCAGCGTGGCAGGCAGAGATGAGATGATAATTACCCCGTGGAGGCATTTATCCTCTGCCTGGATAAAGGGAGAACACTCCAGATGAAAGAGCTGCTCTCAGGGCAGGCAGACATCGCCTGTCCTGAGGCACAAATGCACAGGGATGAGTCCAGACGACATTGTTTCAATATTAAAGTGAGATTTGATTTGGTGTTTGTGCTCAGACGTGTCTGAGCCAGCCCCAAACGGAGGCATGCGTGCTCCTTGGGCTTCCTGGGAACACATTTTTCTGGGAATTAAGTTCGTGCTGGTCACACTGATTTGCTGCAGAAATACTTGCAGTTAATGCTGACTTCTACTGAAAGAGGATCTGGCAAATCCCATCAAGTTTTGCTCCAAGAGTCAAATATTTTGAATGCATCTAGGGTGAGATGATTTGTGGAAAAGCTAAGGCTGAATGAGAGGCTCCCTGTGTGTCACCAAATCCATCTCAGTGTGCGAAGTTTTTGTGATGAGTAAGTGACCCTGTTGGGAGCTGTGAGCCAAAATAGAATCCCAGGCTGGTTTGGCATGGAAGGGACCTTAAAAATTATCTTATCCCAGTATCTCTCCACTATCCCAGGCTGCTCCAGCCTGGCCTTGGACACTGCCAGGGATGGGGCAGCCACAGCTGCTCTGGGCAGCCTTTCCCAGGGCCTCAGCACCCTCACAGGGAGGAATTTCTTCTGAATATCCAACTCAACCTGCCCTCCTTCAGCTTAAGGCTTTTGGCTAGAGGGAGAACAGAGTTCTTTTGGGGGTGGGTCTGACCTGAGTGATTCCCAGTGCAGGAGGTTCCTCTCCTGCCACCAGCACCAGCTGCTCTGTGGCTTTGGAGCTGGAAGAGAGCAGACAGAAGAGAACCAAATTACAGGAGATACTCTGAGCTTAATAAGGACAAGGACTGTGAGGTGCAAAAGATGTTTATGTTCTTGATAACCCTGGGAAAATATGGAAAAAGCAGGGGGAAACTGAATTATCCTGTCCAATGAGCTTCCTTGTGTCTGTTTGCCTGTCCTGCAGAGCTCCCACGCCACACGAGCGCAGTGTTCGGCCTGGATGCTTTTTGGCCGCCAATTTGGGTGATTATTGATAAACTCTGAGTGCAGAGCCATCCCAGGGCAGTGCCAGGGTGCTGGGGATGTGACAGGGCAGGGCCAGCTGGGTGCTGGCGGGGATGGAGCTGCAGCTGGAAGCAGCACGGGTTAATCAGCCCCGGCAGTAATTGGTGTTTGCACAGCACTCTGCAAATATGAAAGCCATGCTGAAATGCAAATGATAAATAGGCTGGCGCCCAGCCTGCCCCTGGAGCTTGGCCTCTCTGCTAATGAGGCAGGCAGGCATTTGGGATGAGTGGGAAATAACGGTGTTGGATCAAATATGTGACTTGGGGTCTGTCTGGATGGGCTCATCCCCCTCCAAAGGCGGCCGAGCTCAGAAAACCCTGAGGAGAGGATTGTGCAGCACTTTGGGATCTGACCCCACAGAGTGCCCAAAAGCCATGGAAAAGCCTGTGATTTATTCCATGTGAGCTCCTGTGTCGTGAGGGTTTGCACTGTTTGAGTTTTCACCCTTGGTGCCGACATCCATTTAATTTTGGGGGCATGCACAGCTCAGTTACTGACCCAGGGATTTATTGGGCACAAACCAGGCGCTTCTCAGCAATAATAAACTCCAATTTTATCTCCTTGTGATTGTTTGAAATTGCAGAGCAGCACAGAGAGTGTGGTGGGATGACTAAAAAACATCCAAAATGTGTATTATTATTATTATTATTATTATTATTATTATTATTATTATTATTATTATTGTTGTTGTTGTTGTTGTTGTTGTTGTTGTTAATGTTGTTAATGTTGTATATGATATATGATATATGATATATGATATATGGTATATGATATATGATATATGATATACGATATACTATATATTATATATGATATATGATATATGATATATGATATATGATATATGGTATATGATATATGATATATGATATATATTATATATTATATATTTTTTATTATTTTATTTTATTTTATTTTATTTTATTTTATTTTATTTTACTTTATAATTATTCCTCTCTCCTATGAAAACTGTAATCACAGCAAATTAAAATACATGAGGTAGTGCCTTCCTCCTTGGAAAGGAAGTCAGATACTTCAATACTTCATGTGCACAGAATGATACTTTCAATTTAGCTGTTTCAGAACCCTGAATTTTGACACTACTTGGCACTGGCTCCCCAACATGCAGGAGTTAAAGCTGCTGCATCATTTGGAAGTAGATTACTCTTTAACATGATAAATTTCAAGATTAATAATTTCAGAAGTTTCTGGCCATCCATTCAAGAGAACAGCTCCTGGGAACAATGTCTGGTTTTATCAGGTTATTGCACAAAATCAGCATTGCTGTCTTGCACCCCAAAGGATTTTATTCACCTACTGAAGTGATGCTACAAAATGAGCATAATTTTACCACCATGTGAAACCAAACAGCAGAAAGGAGGAATTATATGCAGTGCTAGCAGGAAACAAAGGCTGGAGCACAGCAGTGAAACAGTTTTGCGAAGTTCAGAAAAGGAAAAATGCACCATAAAGAAAATCGAGCTTAATAAATTACCAGTCCTGTGGGAATTATCTTGTACTCTGAGAAGTAATTCTGGGTGTTTCTTCTCATCAGGATGATGAATGGGCTGGTTCTGCCTAAGGGAGTGTGTTCAAGCACAAGGTAAGCATTAAAAATGAAATCTCCGTGTTTCTGCAGCTGCCCTTTGTGAAATTGGCCTCTCTGAGGAAGAGGCAGATATCAGGGTGCTTCCAAAGGAAGCTGGGCCAGTGAAATAAAGCAGTTTCATTTGGATCCATCAGAGAGAGCCATTATCCCTGGAGAACCCCTGGCTTATGCCAAACCATCTCAGCTACCTCAGGCACTGGATTGTGGGCTCAAAGAGGAGCCAGGAGCTTTCCAGCTCTCCAGCCTCCTGCAGGACAGGTCAGCAGTGGCCTCTGGGCTCACACAGACCCCAGCAGCCAGCAGAACCAGCTGGAAATCAGTTCCTGGCCACTCTTACACTCGAGAGTCCCTTTCCTGTTGGCCCTTGGAGGTGTCAGCTCCAAGGTTCTGGATCAGCACGTGCCTTCCTCTGGGGCTGAGTCAGAGGTTAAAGAGTTTCAGTCCAGTTTCTATTTTAGGTTGCTACACGTTGTTGGTCCCTCCTGAGAGGGGCTGGATCTCGTAGCTGATATCTCTGACCTCTCCAGTGATAATCTGTGGGGTGCAGGGTCAGAGTGAAAACTCAGCAGAGTAAAAATCCCAAGCTTGGACTGCAGCAAATGGATAAAGGCTGAGCAGTGCCGAGTTCCTGGGGGTCAGTGACTCCATTTCCTCAATTCCCATCTTTTTTTGGGGTGTTCTCACACTGCACTCCTGATATAATTTCTCTTTTTCAATTTTTAGGCTGTTAAACACTTTTCAGCTGGCAGAGAAATCACATGCAGGTGGTGTGACCCCACAAATGCTGCTGTGAGTTCAGAGATACATTTGCAGCCACAGCAAGCCTGAATATAGATTTGATTTTGTGCATTTTCCCTGAGTTTTTTGCTCCAGCAAAAGCCTGGGTGTGCTGTGCAGGAGAGGGAGCTTTCACTTTTGGATGCCACATCCCTGGTTGTGATGGATTCCTTTGGTTTTGTGAGTGTGTGGGGTTTGTTGCATTACAGAGCTTGTTTAGGGAGATAATCCACTTATCAGGCCAAGAACACCTTCTCTCCCTACCAGACAACAAATTAGTTCTTCCCTTTCTGAGGGAGATAAAAAGGGATGTCCTAACCCAGAGGAACAGGGCCATGCATGGGGCTGACAGGATCAGAAACAAAAGGAGAAGAAGAAAAAAGGAAACATTCTTCAACATTTGTTGAAGAATGGCTGCAAAATCTGAGTGATTTACTGCAGCAACCCATTCATCAGGGGAATTTGGCCTTGCCTCACTCTAATCTAAATTGAATCTAATTTAGATTCCAAGCAAGGGATGGGAATCCTTTCCTGAACCAAAACAAGCCTTGCCACCTCCTACCTTTTTCATTACTCATTCCTTAATTTGTTTGGGTTTGTTATGTAGGACAGTCAGGAAGAATAGCTTAAAGCTGTGAGTGCTGGGCTGGATCTGCTGTTATAATCTCTGCTTTGCTGCACATGGGCTTGATTTTTGATTCAGTTTTGATGCAGGATTGCTTCCATGCCTCTGCCTGGGGCGCCCAGGAAGTGGGGTGTGAACATCTTCCTTTATTTCTTGAGTGCTGAATTGCCTGGGGGAGACCACTGCAGCCTGGGGCTCAAACAGCTCCTGGTTTTTCATTAAAAATTTCATTAAAAATCAGCTCTGCTCATGCAGAAGCATCAGTCAGAACCATCAGGCAGAACCCTCCTGGAAAGAGGGACTGGAGGATGGCTCTCTGCACCTTTGGGGTGTCCTGCCTTCTGACCTACTTTCAGTTCTTGCTTTATAAGTCAATAAACAGCAAAACTTGGCCTCCCAGTCTGTGCATGTCTGGGGATGGCATCATCCCTTCCCCAGGGCTTGCCAGGGCTGCCAGCACCTGCCCTGGGGCTCAGGTGTGTGCCACAGGTTTTTTCTGAGCCTGTTTCTTGGGGAAAGATGAGATTTGGGCATTTTTTGGGCACTGATTCCAGCTGAGGCTTCCTGGAGCACATCAGGGCTGCCTTGGAGCATGGCCCAGACCATGGTGCTGCCTCCTAATTTTTGGATTCCATGCCTGATTCTCTGCTTCTCTGTGTCTTCCCTTCCTCCTTTTTGGAAATCCATCTCCCTTTTGAGGAGTTTGGCTCCCTGGGAATGCTCTGCTGCCTGCAGGGATCTCCTGTGACCCTGTGGGGACACGCTCCATGGCCTGGTCACTGTCTCAGCACCATAAATCCTGTCACACCCACAGACATCATTCCCATGAGAGTCATTTGTCTCCTACTGACTCTGAACAAAACCTTGGGCTGTGCAGGTGGTTAAACCCCAAGGATAAAGGGGTGGATTGCAAATTCAAGACTCGGGAAAAACCCTGCCTGCAAGCAGTGGGGGAGAAATGGGAAAATGGGAAAAACGAGCAGCTAAAAATGCATTTTTCCCAACAGGGATGTGAGAGTGGCTTGGATTTGGGGCTATCAGGATGAATCTGGAGAATTTGCTGGAAGAAAAAGCCAATTAGCAATTGCAGAAATTGCCAGAAAGGGTTCAACCTCCCCACTGGACCAGAGCATGCAGGTTCTGCTTTTGAAAACCTGACTGGCAGTGGTGTTTGTGCCATCCCTGCCCTGCTGCTCCTCTCTGTGCCCTATTTCAGAGCTGTTTGCCAGCTGCCTCCTGATGGAGAGCATTCCCAGCCACGTGAGGCAGGTGGGTGACAAAGCCCAGGCAGCTGGTGATGGAGCAGGGACTGTGGGAACGCTGCTTCCTCCCCACTTCCTACAGCTGCACCCAAAACAAGAACCTCCAGCACATGTCAGCAGCTCCAGGCAAAGGCTGGGGAGCTTTGTTGGGGTTGCAGGAGGAAATAAATTCCAGTGGAAGCCAAGGCTGGCTTTGACCTCATTAGAGGCGACCAAACAGCTCCTTTCCCCATGGAGCCTCTCCTGCTGCCGAGGTGAGTGCTGGGGGCTGCTGTTCCACGCCTCCAGGCACTTCTCCTGAGCAGGAATTCTGTCTTCTCCCACAGCCTGCTTTAGTCACATCTCTCTCCTGCTTTTTTCCCTCCTGAAGTTTCCTCTCAGCAGCTGCTCAGCTCTTGGATGCAGTTTGGCACGTCCAATCTGGTGCCACTGTCGTTTGGAGCTGAAAGGAATTTGCATTTTGGTGTTCGGGGAGATTTTTCAGGAGTGCAGAGCCACCCCATGAAATATGAGTTGGTGGAATTGAAACTGAACCATGTTTTTCAAATTCTTAGTAATTGCATTGAAGGGATCAGCATAAATTATTACTTTGTTAAGAAAGTGGTTTTTAATTAGCTGTAAACCAGCTGGAGATAAGGAATTATGAACTAGCAATGTTATCCTGCAGCTGGAGAGCTTTCCTGCTCTGATTTTTGGATTTCCATGGTTCAGTCTGAGATCTGCTGGGCCAGACAGGGCTGGGGTTTGGCTTGGACCCTTCCAAGTGAGCTGAGCTCTGCTTTTCCCTGGGACAGAGCTTCCATGGGGTCAGGAAATGCTGCCACTGCCAGAGTGAGCAGATCCCTGCGGTGGCAATGCCAAAACTTGTCCAAAACCAGGACAAGACAAGGAGGCAGCTCTTCCTCACAGCTTTGCCTGTCCTGTAGGAACCTCCTGAGGCAGAATTTTGGCATTGAGACTAAAATAACCCACAGGAGGATCTGTATTCTGCTGGAAATGCTCCTGGCTGCAGCTGGTCTTCCTGAAAAAAACATTCCTGTGTTTGGAATCGTGCCAGGGGCTCCCTGATCTTCCTGAAAAAAACATTCCTGTGTTTGGAATCGTGCCAGGGGCTCCCTGATCTTCCTGAAAAACCATTCCTGTGTTTGGAATCGTGCCAGGGGCTCCCTGATCTTCCTGAAAAACCTCAGCCTGTGTTTGGAATCACGCCATGGATTCCCAGACTTGGGGTCAGCCTTGCTCTGTTCCGTGCTGGGTGAGAGTTGTGGGAGGCCTTTCGAGCTGCCTGATGAGCATCTTCTGCTGGAAAAAAACCCTTAAATTAGCAGGACATGGAGTCAGCTTATAGAGAATTGTGGCTATTTGCATATTTAATAACTTGCAAATCATGGACTGCAGGTGATTTGATGCCTCAAGAGGGAAAATGGCATGGGAAGAGGACAAAAACCACAATGAAAAATACTGCCAAGAGGAAAGGTGATTTTAGTGCTGGAAGCCAGTCAGTCAAGGACCCTCTGAAGTTAAAAAGACAAAAGTTTTCAGGAGTTTAAAGCACCAAAGTGCTCCCTGCTGTGCGCTGGCTGCTCCAGGAGTGTGTTAGGAGGTGGGGAAGAGCCCGTAAAGCTCTGCCTAGAAAGGGAAATGAGGTGAGGAGGTTTTGCTGAGCAAGGTGAAGGAGGGAAGGGGCAGACTGCCATTGTTAAAGCATCCCTGGCGTGGTCATGGGGCAGCAATGAAGGAATGGGGGTCACTGCGGGGGTGGAGGTGCCATAAACTGGTCATTACAGCAGGAAATGGGAAGTGCAGGGCCCTCACCCCAAGCCCAGGTTTAATGTGTGGCCTTGAGCAAATCACCTCACCTTGATTTACCCCTGTTCCCACTCCTCCTCCTGGGAGGGAGGGTTTGACACTCTGTGGGTTCAGGAGATAAAGGGCTTTATTATTTTATGGATGGATGTGCACTCCAAGGAGGTGCAGCATTCACCCTCCTTGTATCTCTGTATCTCAAATTCAATATTTACAGACCCCCAGAGTAGCTGGGCAAGGAAAAAATCATCCTTAATACTCTTAATACTTAATACTCCTTATTCCAGCTGAGGAGCTCTCTGGCGTTTTAGGGGAAGCACATTTCTTTGTAAATTGAGATGAGCTTCCAGCTTTTCCTGAGGATGTGTGAAGTTTTATTGCTGCTGCCTCAGAAATGGCTTCATCCTTGTGCCTTCAGAGCGTGCACTAATGTGCTTTATTGCCTCAGTTCTCGCAGAAACAGCCAGTGTTGATGTTTATTTGTTTGCTGTTGCTCTGAGATGCTGGGAAAGGGTGGTGATGCCTGTGGTACGTGAGAAAAAGGCTTTTTATAGAGCACCTCACTGCTTGGGAAGTGCCATTCCTTGTTTGCAGCAGCATGGGAGGAGGAGGAGGAGGAAGGACTTTTGTCCAGGGGCAGGAAGCTGCCCTGTGTGGTGGAGCAGCTGGACAAGGGTTCCATGCAGGAGATGAGGACCTGGTCCTTGCCAGACAAACAGATCACTCCTAGTGCAGCTGGCTCAGCACATCTGGGATATATAGCTCATTGCTTGGCTCTTTTTGGGATGAAATTGCTGGCATAAATCTTATGTGTTTTATAGAAAAAAGACATTTTTTTCCTCTCCCCCTCAAAGGCTTTGCTCAAACACATTTGTGGCAAAAAGTGGGCACCCCCCTGGTTTCCTCACCATCCCTGAGGGTTCTGAGCTCTGCCTCCCACTGCTGATCCTGTGCAGAAAAACCTGATAATATAAAATATCGGGGGCTTTCCAATGAAAACCAGCAATCTTTGTAATCGAGGATTGCTTGCACTGCGTGAGGAAAGCCTGAATTAGGTGCTGTAGGTGTGCTGTGAGCACAGGAATGCTCAGAATTCAGTAACTGCTGCTGTGTAGTGCCACTGGAATGGGAATGGCTGCGTTTAGTGGGTCACACCACTGACCTTTCACTTGGTTCTTCCCGGGCATTTGTGGCCCTGTGGATGCTCCCGAGGTATCACTTGATATAAAACTTTTATCAGTGTGAATATATTTCATTGTGCTCTGACATCATCAGGTGGCTCCGTGTCAAAGCTCAGCTGTTATCGCTGGCTGATTGTGCCTGCACGAGGATCCTTCCGTGCTGAATCTACACAAATGGGGAAGAAAAAGAGGTTAGAGCCCAAATGGATTCTGGTTTGATAATTCAATTAATCACTAGGTTGGAAGGGACCTTTAAGATTTAAATGTATGCATTAGAATAAAGAAAATGTTATGAAAGTAACAGAAAGAGATAAAATTAATTCTTTCAGGAGAGCACAAACAAAAAACATTTTTTTCCTCTCCATTAGTAGGAATTTTTGCTCATAACAAAATCCTGCTGGGAGCATGGTGCTGATATTGTGCATTTCTCTGTGTGTCAGGGTGATCAGGACCGACCCTCACAGTGTCCCTTTGTCCTGGAGCACCTCCAGCACCAGAAGGAAACCCTGTTTTTCCAAAGTACCACCCAAAAAGGCGCTTTTGGTGCTGTTAATTTTGGGGCAGGGCAGGCACTCACAGCACCAGGAATGCTCCTGGATCCTTTGATTCATCCCCCACACATCGCTGGCAGCAGTTTTTAGTCCTGGCTGATTTTTAGTCTGGCTGGAGCTGCTGACCCGGTTCCAGCTGCCTCGGTGACCTCCAGGCGATTCCTGGCTCCTCTCTGCTGGGGGAACCGAGTCATTCCCCAGAAAACCATTCCTGCAGGGGAGCCAGGAGAGGACAGCCAGGCAAACACGTGCAGTTTTGGTACCAGGGCTCAGCTGGAGAGGAATATCTGCATCCCTTTTGCTTTTATTGTGCCGTGGAAATCTAATCCTGAAGGTTGCTCAGAGATGATGATGCAGCACTTAAGTCCTTTATGGCCAGATGCTTTTAGAATGTGTCAGAGCTGTTCTGTTGCAGGCATTTCTTGGCTTTGCCAAGCCAAGAAGCTCAAATCTTTGGCCTGAAAGGGGATAATTTGCATTTGCTCACTACATATTAATTTCTGCTGCTGATAAGCTGCCATGTGACACTTCAATGTTGATTTTTTCCTACATTTTTTTAGAATTTTTTAGAATTTCACTCCCAATTTGGTTATTTTATTTAAGAGCACCGATGTATTTCTGTAGCGTTTCACAGCAGCTGGGGAAAGGTGCGATGGGGACACCTCAGCTGCTTGGACATAAATTAAAGTGAGTTTTCCTAAAGAAATGAATTCCAGCTGAGGATGTCGGGCACGAAGCGAGCCCTCGGTTCGGGGTTTGGAGAGTTTGCTGTGGGTACCGGAGGAGGGTTTGGAGCAGCAGGAGGAGGCGGGGAGGCAGCTCCGTGTCCGGGCGGGGAGCGCAGCCCGGCCGGCCCCGGGGGCACAGCGCGACCTGCCGGGAATGCGGGAATTGAGTAAGAGAATTTGGGCTCAGATGGAAACCTACGGTGGACTAAATTCCTTTTATTATTTTTATTTTTTTTTCTAATTGCTTATTTGTTTAAAGTTAAAAATAATTAAATTTTAAATATAAATATTAAGTTAATATTATTAAATATTAATTATTAAATAAAGAAATAATTATTATATATTTTTATTTTAATTTTTATTTTAACTTCTAATTTTTTAAATTTTATTCTTAAATTTTCATCTTTTAATTTTTATCTTTTATATTTTATTTTTTATTTCTATTTTTTATTTTTAATTCTTATTTTTTATTTTTTATTTTTAATTTTTAATTTTTTAATTTTAATTTTTTTATTTTTCTTTTATTTTTCATTTTTTATTTTTCGTTTTTTATTTTTCATTTCTTGTTTTTCATTTTTTTTAATTTTTAATTTTTCTTTTTTCATTTTTTTAATTTTTCATTTTTTATTTTTCATTTCTTATTTTTCATTTTTTTAATTTTTAATTTTTAATTTTTAATTTTTCATTTTTCATTTTTCATTTTTTATTTTTCATTTTTCACGTTTCATTTTTCATTTTTCATTTTTTATTTTTCTTTTTTCAAGTGTTTTCATTTTTATTTTTTTAATTTTTTAAAATAAATTTTTAATAAATTTTAAATTTAAAAGTAAATTATTTAATTTATTAACTCTGTTAATGTTAATAAATCAACCACTAAAATAAACTGTAGCAGAATACCCAGCCAGGAGGAGGTGCCTGATTAGAGGCTGAAGTGCCAGCAAGGAATTCCCTTTGGAAAATTGGTGTTTTAGGGAAAGAAAATGATATTTTACAGATTCAATGTTCTGAGTAGCTTCTGCTATTTTACACAGCACTTTTAAATATGACCAGGGAGATGTTCCTCACTGACAGAAAACAAAAGACTTTTCAATTCTGTTGTATTTAAACTGGAAAACTTCCTCCTTCCTCCTCCTCCTCCCTACTCCTCCTTCCTCCTCCTTCCCTCTCCTTCCTCCTCCTCCTCTCTTCTGTCTAATTTATTACAAATGTGTTTGTCATTTCAGATGGAAGAGGCTGACAGTGTGCTACGAGGAGGTCAAAGCTGGGAATCCACAGATGGAGGGTGCAAAACACAGCCAAAACCCCAGCAAGTTTCTGGTTCACAATGGATTGTGAATAGAAGGAATAAGCAATAAGGGGCATCCTTAAAAACCCTCCACTGCAGTCTCCTGGTCTTTTAAGGGATGTGGGAATGATTTATGTCTGTGTTTACTGACAGCTGGGAGGAGATTCAGCTTTATTTCCTTTATTTATATTTAAGGAAAAGCAGGAGCCAAGGTAAGACAACAATTGCTGACCAAGCTTTCCTCCACTCACAATCCTCAAACAAAACACAGTCCTCACACAGAGCTACAATAATTGATGCACTTGTGTGTTTTACAAGCAGTGAGAATCCCAAAATGAAATGAGCAGCTGTGAATGAATTTGTGTGGCAACCTGACACGCTAATGGGTTTGCATCCAGCTCTGAGGTGAAGGAGAGGCTGAAAAGCAAATCTCTGCAAGTGCCACCTCATCGGGCTGGGATGGGGAAAGCAGCGCTTCAGTCCCAGCTCACAAAGGCTTCCCTCTGTGCACTGCTTCATTTCCTTGGCATCCATTCCCAGAAAAACGAGGTTCACATAATTTTTATAGAATTTAAAAGTTTAATAAAAAGACAATTAGGAGAAAAAATAAAGTATACAGATACAGCTGGGTGTCTCTGCATTCACCTTACTAACAAAGGATTGTCCCTTAAAAACAGAACCCTGCTACATATCCATAAATTCTCATACATATCCATAAATTCTCATACATATCCATAAATTCTCACATATTCATTCATTCTTCTTAGGATCTTTGGTGTTCTTCTGTTCAGTTTTCTCTTGCCCCCTTCCCAATAGATCAATCCTCTTGGTGCCATTGAGATTTACATTCCCTGATACCAGAAATGCAATAAATTCCTCCCCCCCAGAGTTCTGGTCACTGCTGTCTTCATCTGGATAAGATAATTCACAAATGCAGGAGTTCTCTAGCTATTTTTTTTTTCCTCAGTCTTTGGGTTATACAAACCAAAGCAGTTTTTATTTTAATACTATGCCATAGCCTAACATACATGTATTATACCACTATTTCTAAATTTCATCAGTAACAAAAATAAAGAAAACTATATTAATACAACAAAATTTCTCATTCTTGTACACACAACATTCATTTTAATATTTGTGAAAAGCCAACAATATAAAATGTATCTATAACACATTCCCAGGAAACAGTGCCCAAAAGCACCTGGAGTCACACCAGGAATTAGAATTCCCAGGATGGATACAACAGCACACCTCTAAATACGGCCTGGATTAAAGGTCTGGGGGCTAGAAAAAAAAGAAATGTTGATTTAATTGCTGACTGCAAGGTGCAGGGATGTGCTCCATGCTTTTCTTGGATGTGGAAAGGGGAATTTTCAGAGTGTGGCTGCTGTTCCAAGGAATCCCTGACCCTGCCAGGCCTCTGTGCGTGCGCAGGCTCTGCCTGACGTGAGGCTGCTCCTCCTTTGAGGAAGCATTTCCCCGGCTCTGGAAGGCAGGGATTGCTCTGGGAATGCTCACAGGGGCAGCCACTTCTCCGTCACAGAGGGAAGGGCTAAAATTCAGCTTTCTCTGTCCTGATGGAAAAACATCCCTGGGAGCCAAGGATAGATGGAGGGGGGTGAACACGCCGGTTTGGGCTGCGAGGGGAGGATGGCAGAGGAACTGTGGCGTGTGGGGCCTCGGGGGAAGCAGGAAGGGAGAGCAGTAAATCAAGGACAAGAAAGGTCCTGCAGGGTGTGTGTGACAGAAATGGCAGAGGCTGCTCAGCATGGAGAGGAGGTTTTGGGACTCGTGGGGATATTCACACTGTTAAAATGTGCACGATGGGGAGGTAGAATGGCAAAAAAAGCAAAGTAAAACACAAATGCAGGTGGGTGTTTGTGTGGGGAGAGCACGCTGGGCAGCAGAGGCACTCTGGGGAGCTGCATCTTAAGGCATCAATGAGGATCCACCCTCTGGAATATTGGGTGGGAAGGGGCTGGGTGCACCTGGAAACCGCAGATCAATTCCTCAGCAGCGGATCTGTCAGTGCAAAGATGTGTGAAGAGCAAAGCTGGAGCTGTCTCTAGAACATTCAGAGGATCCAGGTGTTGGTAGGTACACAGGGAACTCATTTTAAACCTCGAGTGTGAAAAGAGGAAGCTGAATGAGCCTTTCCAGGCACCCCGTGAAGGCAGCCAGAGCAGCCCTCCCTCTCCAGGGGTTTGTCACACGGATGTTGGGGTGCGTGGGAAGGGTGCCTACATCTATTAAATCCAACATCTCAAAACTGGCATCCATTATCCCTTAGGGCTCCTCGGCAGAGCCCTGCTGGTTTCATCCTGGAGGCTGCTGGGGGGAGCAGAGTGACAGCACAAAGAGGGGCTCTGTCTGGGGGCTCGGGGATGGTGATGATGGTGATGATGAGGATGGTGATGATGAGGATGGTGATGGTGATGATGAGGATGGTGATGATGAGGATGGTGATGATGAGGATGGTGATGGTGATGATGGTGGCTCTGCTCTGGCCCTGGCAGCCGGGAGGGGCTGGGCTGATGTGCCGGGGATGGCAGAGGAAGCTGCTGCTGTGTGCTGCTGTGGCCGTGCCAGGGAGCCCAGACACGCAGGGCTCTGTTCCCAGTGCCCCGTCCCAGACTCAGGGACCATGACACTGAGGGATTAGTGGGGGCAGGGTGCTGAAACTATTTTTATCTCCTCGTCTTGTTGTGCCTGTGCACAAGTGCCAGCCTTTTCAGCCTTTTTTTTTCCTTTTTTTTCCTCCTGTGAAGCATTAACTGGGTGGGTTGCCATAGCAACCCCCGCATGAGAAGTTGGGCTGCTTCTTGCAGAGATTTCTCTCTCAACAGTCAAGATTTCTCCTTCTTTCCACATTGCATCCCCTTCCCCATTTCCTCTGGAGTGCCAGAGCCCTCTGTGGTGCCCTGAAGGCCACCCCTGCCCTCCAGCCTCCTCACTGGAGCCACCAGGGCTGGCTCAGGGCAGGAAGGAGCAGCCTGTGCATCATCCTGGTGTGGGATGGGGTTGGAAGGATCTCTGCTCTCCATCCCCCAGAACTGAAACAAGCTCCCAGTGTGACATCCCAATTATTTGCAAGTTTTCCTGAAGAGGGCAGGGAGGTGTTTGTTGCAGGTCGGGGTGACGCTGGAGTGGTTCCCAGCTAAACCCAGATTGTAGCAAGAGTGAGATGATCTTATCCTTTCCCTCAGTCTCTCTGAGCAAGCCCAGAGAAGTTTGCTCTGAAAACAAAACCCAGCACAGCTTGTGGCAGGTTAAGAAACTGGATGGACTACAGGGGGGATTCCAAATTCCACTTGGGTCTGTGGTACAGGAGGCAGGCTCGAGGTGAAGAATCACAGGTGAAGGAACAACTTCTCCAGAGCTGGGGAAGAGGGTGTGACCCCCTTGACCTGTAACTTTTCATCTCAAAATCCACCCAAATCCAAGGCCAGTTTCTCCAGAGGTTTCCTTCACCTCAGGGGATCATTTCCCTTCTTTAAATAGCAGCTACAACGCTGGTCTGGAATGAAGTAATTGAGGTTGGTACGTGAGTGATTCTGAGGGAAAACTCATTACTTTTTCAGGATGTTTGTTTGCCACTGTAATTTGGATTGTTTGGCAGGTGGGTTCTGGGGTGCCTGGGTTAGAGGAGAGAAAGGCTTCTGTTTCTGCCTGGGGAGCAGCAGAAAGGATGGGGGGTCAGTCAGTGACTCTGACTGAGTCAGTGTGGTAGAGCTGCTGCTTCCTCTTAATCCTCTTGGCCCCTGAGTCTCATCCCTGGCTGGATTGTCTGTAATAGATGTAATTAGAGCGGCAGCAGCACAAACAGTGCAGCCCTGCTGATCCCTGCTCTGCGTTCTGGCAGGGCACCTGCCTGCCTGGGAATAGCTGATTTCCATGGTGCTTTGTGGAACAGGTGGTTGTCAAATAACAGAGCCAGGGACGTTGTCCAGCAGCTCCTGTGGCTGTAAAAAACCCACCCCCATCACTCATCTGCTGTGCAGGGGATGGATTGTTCCAGAAGGGTTAGGAACAAATCCTTGTGGCTTAACCTGCCCTTCCCTTTGTGCTGTTGTGATGATAACAAGGGGCAATGGGACAAAAGAGATGGCTCAGTGTCCTTCATGCAGCTCTGGATATCACATTTGCTGTTCTGTCTTCCCGGGGAGAAAATCAGATTTTAAGATTTCCATATCCATGATGGATGACTTCTAAGGGGGAGATTGGAATTGTGGCGCTGGCATCAGCAACCTGCAAGCTCTTCCTCTCCCTGCTCACACCTGCAGGTACATTAAACAGGTTTATTTTCTCTTGGAAGAGAGCACAGGAACCCAAGGAGGCCTGGGAGCAGAGGGGACAGCGAGAACAACCTGACAGCCAGAGCATGGCTTTGACCAGTCCCTGCTGGGATACTTCAGGCTGCGAAGGTTTTGGGAATCCCAGTCAGCGATCCCAATCCCAATCTGGAGCAGGGCAGAGCAAGCTGTGCAGCAGCAGAGTGAGGCAGGAGGCAGCAGGAGGGTGTCCTTAGCTGGGAATGACTCGGAGCAGTCACCGGAGCTGTGCAGGGCGTTGTGCAGGCAGCTGCTGTGTGTGGCCGCTGGCAGATGATGAATGCAGCCTGCTGACACAAACACAATTAGGTGATGTCTAGGAAAAGCTCTGGCTTTGTTCTGTGCCTGCTTCACTCCAGCAGTGCAGAGACCTGATCTCACGTGTGGGTCCCTGTGTCCACCCCTGTGAGGCCACAGAGCTGTGGCAGTGGCCACTGCCAGCGGTGTGTGCCCAGCTGAGAGCCCCAGTGAAGCTGAAGCTGATTTTTCTGCTGGCTGCAAACATCTCTGGGTGGCTCTGGCCACCTGCACGCTGAGTTTTGGCACCGCCAGTCACTCCTGTGTCATTCCCTGGTGGGGCTGCTCGGGTTTAACCCAATAGATTGTGCTGTGTGTGGAATTGCAGGTGCTTTAAAAGGAGCACATGTAACAAATGCTTCATTTCCCCCTCTCTGTCCACTGTGACCTTCAAAGCTGCAGGAGCCCTCCAGGGCACATGGCCCCCATCCAAGGAGAGAAAGCCCAGCCTGCTGCTGGCATTAAATTCCCTGGAATCAGGCAGGAACATGAGGCGAGAGGATTTCCCAGTATTTCCCACTGTGACCTTCAGAGCCGTGCAAATGTTAGTATTAAACTTATTAGCAGCAGAGGCCTTTGTGTGACCCTGCAGGGATAACTCCCCCGTTCCCCCCCGCCCCTGGCTCTTTTTGGAGGCAGGACAGTGATGCTGATCTGTGGTGCTGATCCGTAGAGACAGGAGGAGGAGAGAGGGGTGCAGATGGAAAGAGGGGAAATTCAGATTTTGGGAAGAAATGCTTTGCTGTGAGGGTGGTTCCAGGGCGTCCAGAGAGGTCGTGGCTGCCCTGGACGTGCCGCAAGGTTGGATGTGGTTTGGTGGGAGTTGTCCCCACACATGGCAGGGGGTGGGACCGGCCGAGCTTTAGGGTCTATTCCAATGCCTTAACACTCCGTGATGATGTGATATCCTCTGTGTGATGTCTGCAGCCAAGCTGGGCGCTGCCCGCGGGACCACCGGAGCCCCGGGCTGCGTGAGCTGAGCCGGGAGGAGCCCGGCGCGCCCGGGGCCGGGGGAGGCGGCCGCGCATGTGCCGGCCGTGCCCCCCGCCCGGGCTCCTCCAGCATCCTCGGCATCCTCCTCGGCATCCTCCTCGGCATCCTCCTCGGCATCCTCCTCGGCATCCTCCTCGGCATCCTCCCCGCCGGGCGCTGCGCTCCGCAGCCCGCGCAACAAAAGCGCCGCGGCCGCGCCCCGCGGAGCCGCTCCCGGCTCGGGGCACCTGCTGCTGCTGCTGCTGCCGCTACCGCTGCTGTCTGTCGCTGCTTCTGCTGCTTCTGCTGCTGATCCGGCGCTGCTCCCGCTCCGCTCCGCCCGCGCCCTGCGCAGCGCCGGCCGCGCCCGCGGAGCCCCGGAGCCGGCGGAGCCGTGCGGGCTGGGGCTGTGCCGTGCGGGCTGGGGCTGTGCCGTGCGGGCTGTGCCGTGCGGGCTGGGGCTGTGCGGGCTGGGGCTGTGCCGTGCGGGCTGTGCCGTGCGGGCTGGGGCTGTGCGGGCTGGGGCTGTGCGGGCTGGGGCTGTGCGGGCTGTGCCGTGCGGGCTGGGGCTGTGCGGGCTGGGGCTGTGCTTTGCTGGCTCTGTGCGGGCTGTGCCGTGCCGTGCGGGCTGGGGCTGTGCCGTGCGGGCTGGGGCTGTGCTTTGCTGGCTCTTTGCTGACTCTGTGTAGGCTCGGGCTCTGTGCAGGCTCGGGCTCTGTGCAGGCTCGGGCTCTGTCCGTGGTGCTGCCGCCCCCGCGGCCAGCGCAGCCCCCGGACCGCGCCCGCGGCCGCTCCTCCTGTTGCGCCGGGAGCACGGCGAGAGGGGAAGAGGAGCATCCTGCCGAGGATCCCGAGCTCCGGCCCGCCTGGAACAATGGCTGCGCTGCCGCGGCTGCTCTGCTCGGCCGCGCTCGCCCTGCTGCTCTGGGGTAGGTGCTGCCATTGCCTCTCCGGCCCCAGCGCCTCCGGGGCTTGCCGCTGGCAGGATGCTGCCGGAGAGAAGGGAGGATGCTCCCTCCGCGCCCGGTTTTTTGTTGTCGGGAGAAGGGGATTTCGCTCTTGCGGAGTTGGTGTGAGTGTGAGAACACACCGCGGTGCCGAGCACAAAGCGTGTGCCGGGCCCTTGCTGTTTGCTCTTGCTCCGGGCTTTGCAGCGTATTTAACACATTGCCTCCGGGAGGGTGTGCGGCCCATCGAGCGGTGTTTTAGTGCCGCTTTCCCGTGCACTCCGTGTAAACTCGAGCTAATCAATGGATTGCAAGTGCAGTTTGATTCCTGCCACGAGAGGAGGTTGGGTGCTTTTGCCACATTGGATGCGCGTGTGCCTTCAGCCCTGTGTGTGGGTGCCTGTCTGTGCCTATAGAGCAAAGCAGGACCCAGGAGCTTTTCCTTATTTCTCCCTGAAAGCTGCTGCTGTCCGTGGAGCTGGTAGCACGGGAGAATCGGAACCAGGCTGCTTCCAGGAATAGTCCCGGGATAATATGTTGTTTGAGAGAGAGGGTTAATGGTGCCTGGGAGGCTGGGGAGGAGGGAGCAGCCAGCAAAGTCAGCGTCTGGGCTCTGGAGACAGCCTTGGACAGCCGGAGCCCGGGATTGTGTAGCCCGGGGACAAATGTCAGCAGGGATTTGGTCAGAGATGTCGTGCTGAAACGATCCTTTCCTGCTCCAGTGTGTGGCTTCACATGCCATGATTTCTGTCCTCTTTGCAAGAGCAGTATTTGAGAGCTCTGATTGGAAGCGTTTTGAGCAGCAATACCTGGGAAATCAATAACTCCTCCTGTGCCAAATTCACTCCCCTCGGTTCCCAGTAGTGCCCGTGGAGCCCAGGGACAGGAAGGGTGCTGGACCCTCCCAGTTTTGCTGAATTAAAGCATCCAGACCTTCCAACTTAGCACAAAGAGAGAGCTGTTCCTCCACTCTGGAATTCTGGGCTTCCCCCTCATCCCAGACTAATTGCTGCTCTAACAGGAGCATGCCCATCACGCATGGGAGGGAATGAACAATGCCTTTAAAGTGGCATTAATTACCAGGGAAAGATGAAAGTTGTGGCAAGGCAGAGGCTGGAGAGGTGAATCTGTGTGAAGTGATCACCCTCTGTTAATTATTATGAATTATTAGTATCTCAGGAGAAGGAAGCTTGGTAAAATTTGACATTTGAGGCTTAATCTGTTTTCAGGCAGCACTAATAATAAATCAAACCATTTTCCATTGGGGACATTAATGCCAAGATGTGAATAACTGATGTTTCTTTAATTCTTCCTAACACTTCTTTTCTCTGCTGCTCCTCTCCCCCAGCTGGATTTTGTTCCTCAGTGTGTGTGGAGGTCCCATCTGAGACAGAGGCTGTCCAAGGGACGGACATGAAGCTGCTCTGCATCTCCTGCATGAAGAGGGAAGAGGTGACGGCCAGCACGGTGGTGGAGTGGTTCTACAAGCCCGAGGGGGGAAAGGATGAGCCTGTATGTATGTCTGGGATCTGAGTCCATTTCTTTCCTTGCTTATCCCATTTCCACACCTGGGCACAGCACAAACTCCTGGCAGGAAAAGCTGGAATCAGTCGTTGAGTTCAAACATTTGGGTTATAAATTCATCAGTGCCGATTTCCAGTCCCATTCCCTCAATACCTCAAGCCCAGTATCTAAGGATGTCAGATATGACTGACACTTGGTACCCTTGTCTGAATCAGTTCTGAGTCCCAAAGCTCTTCTTTTGGAGGTGAAATTGGCCTCCAAGAGATCTGCAGGGCAGGATTTCTTTTTGCCTCAGAGAAAGCAGTGTTATCTCAGCTGGGAGGATCTCTGGGAGCTGCTTTGGATCCCTGTCAGGAAAAGGTAAAATTGATTCTCAGAGTGAATCAAAATGGAAATTGGACAGATGAGGGCCAGCTGGAATTCAAGAGAGAAAGGTGAAGTGAGGAACAAAATAAAGGCTGAGTGCACCTTTCTTTCTAGCTGTTTTATCTGAGTCTGAGGCATTAAATCAGTGGCTGTGATTGAGCAGGGCCTGGCAGGATGGCAAATATTCTCCTTCTGTGTGAGAACTAAAAGGATCAGGCTAAGGAACAAGATGGGAATTCACTTCCAGTGCCCTGGGGGGGTCCATACACCAGTGGCAACCCAAAGAACACCAACCAAAGTGAGCTGGGGTGGGCAGGGTTGTGCTGGGGACTGTGGTCAGCAAGAATGTCATATTTGTCCTGCAGCACTTCCATCTCAGCTGAATGTCCCAAAAAGGGCTGTTTCTCTTCCCTGTGGATATTCTGTGGTTCTTTCCTCACAGGTACACTGCTAGGCACGAAGAATCCCAGTTTTCTGTTCCATTGCTGGCTTTTTGCGTCCACACACGTCTGTGTTTTGCTGTGCCTTAGTTTTTCTCCCTCTCTGATGGAGATACTGAATTCCTGATCACTCGTTTTCCTGTCTTTTGTAAAGTCACCTGATAGTTGGAGGCAAAGGAGGATGGAATATGAATAGCTGCTGTTACCAAGGGAGCTCAGAGCATCCCTGAGCGCAGCTGGAGGGGGATGCTGTCCCTGGCTCGTGCCGTGGGGTTGTCCAAGGCAGAGATTAACCAGCACACCCTTTACACTTCCTCACAGATCTACGAGTACAGGAAATCAAACCACGAGTTTCCAAGCCGCTTCAGCGGGCGGATACAGTGGAACGGGAGCAAAGACATGCAGGACGTGTCCATCACCGTGCAGAACGTGACCCTGAACGACTCGGGCATCTACACCTGCAACATCACCCGCGAGTTCGAGTTCGAGATCCACCGGCCGCTCTTCCAGAGCTCCAGGAAGATCCACCTCACCGTGGTGGAGGAGGGTAGGAGCGGCTGCCACAGGCTGTTCTGTGCTGTCACCGGCCGTGGGTGCTGTCACCCGCGGATAGAGTTTGTCACTGCAGGAGAGGGCTCTGAGTTTGTCAGTGACAAACAGGGCTCAGGAGGAAAAACCTGTCCCTTGTTTGATGGCTGGAGGCTCTTTTTAGGCGCGGGCTGGTTGTGTGTGAGGGTGGGAAGGCACGGTGAGCCGGGCACAGCTGGGCACAGCTGGGCACAGCTGGGCAGGAGCCAGCAGAGGTTTCCAGCTCCTCCAGTGGAGGCTCCGGGATGTTACAGCAATGCCTTTCCCAGGGAGCCGCAGCGTTCCTTGCTGCCGCCCCCTCCCTCCTGGAACAACCATTCATTCTCCATTTTGATACCAGCCTCCTCCTTCTCCTCTTCCCTTTGTGCTGCTCCCGAGCCTTTCTGTTCCTCTTGGTGCTGCTGGGTTCAGTGCTGAAATCCCACAGGCCAGCAGGGATCCTGCTGCTCTCAGCCCTTTTTTCTGCCCCACGAGCACCTCGGTGTTTTGAGCCTTTACAAATCACTGGTGGCACAGCAGAGCCAGTGAGTGGGACACGGGGGGAAACAGAGCGTGGAGATGAGCTAGGTGAGCAATCTGTGAGGATGTGGGGGTGGCACAGACAGGGCTGTGTGTGTTGGATCCTGCTGGAGACACACACTGCCATCCCTGCCTGTTGCAGGTCCCTCTCTTTTGCCCCCTCACAGCCTAAAGGCACCCGGAGATTCTGGCAGGTTAGGAAGGATGACACAAGGGTGGGGAGTGTCCATGGAGCTGCATGGAAATGATCAGGGGTTATATTTCATTTTATTCACAGCTGGAGAAGACTTCACCTCTGTCATCTCAGAAATTATGATGTATATTCTGCTGGTCTTCCTCACGCTGTGGCTGCTGATTGAAATGGTCTATTGCTACAGGAAGGTGTCCAAGGCAGAGGAGGCTGCCCAGGAAAACGCGTAAGTGTGGAACCCCTGGAGATGAGATCTGTTCTGCAGGAGCTCTGCCCATGCCCCAGAGCAGACTGCAGGGAGGCTGAACTCTGCTATGGCACGGGCTGCTCGGTGTTTGCTCTGCCCAAAGCCCTTGCAGTGCTCAGGAGCACCAAGACTGTGACCACACACCAGGTCAGGAGTGAACAGCGCTCCAGGGTGGGTGGTCTGGACCATGTGGAGATGCTCTCCTGCAAGGCCTGGTTTCATCCTGGCCCATTCCCACCTTTCCACACACTAGGCTGGGATTGGAGCACTCTGTAGACAGGAAGGCTGGGTGTGTAGGGTTTCAGAGCAGGGAGGTCTCGGTGTTTGCTCCTGCCTGGGCCAAGGAGTTTCCCACTCTGAGCATCTACAGGTGACGTTTGTTACCTCAGAGATGCGCCCAGGCATTCAGCAGAGGTGAGTTTACCCAAACTGGGATTTACACTGTGTGCTTTCCTCCTTCCCTCCAACCACAGGACAGATTATCTCGCGATTCCATCGGAAAACAAGGAGAACTGTGCTGTGCCTGTGGAGGAGTAGCAGAGGGGGGGCAGTGGAGTGAACGGCACCAAGGTGGGTCATGAACAGGTGGTCACTCCCTGTGTCTGTCCACCCCTCAGCTTCCTTGTGGTGGGGCTGGAGACTCCTGGAGCGTGCCTGTGCTCCTCTGGAGCTTCCCAAGACACACAGGTGCCTTTAGGTATGAGGTGTACTTGTATTGCTTGAACCCCCAAACCAACACAGGCCATGATGTATTATTATATATTTTTATATATATATATTTATGTATTATGTATATATTTATGCCTCCTTTACCTATTTCTGTGGAGTTGGAGTTCACTTTCCCCTGCACAGGGGCAAGCTGAGGACTGGAAGGGCTCTATCTCCAAAGGAAACACGTTCTAGGAAGGAGTTTAATCTAAATCTAAGGATTAGGATCTGGACCTTTTACTCTCTCGTTCACCTCCCGTCAGTTCCTGCGCTAACTCTGTTGCGATCCTCACTCCTGTGAGGTCCAAGAGGAATTGTCTCCCTTGCAGGGGCTCTGAAGACAGAAGGACCATGCCACGCCAGCCAGGTTTGAGGGGGAGCTCTGCGCCGTCGGGAGGAACACGGGGAAGTGTAAATTCTCTTCCATTTGCCTTGGACTCTGTACAGCCTTGACTTTGGTCCTGTGACCCCATCTGAGCTGCCAGCCCGGTGCTGAAGGACTCTTCTGTGGAAGCATGCTGAGCAAACAGCACAGGGGTGTGGGCAACACGGCTCCTTCCCGAGTTTCACTTCCATCATCACCTCAATGGCTTTGTAAATGTTACCTGTCACTTCTTAGCTGCTCTCACCACCACCTATATTTGCTAAATATGCTCCTTCTCCACTGCAGAGGTTAGGGGGATGTATGGCACGTTGCTCTGAGCTGCAGGACTGTGAACAAGGCTCTCTTAGGGGGTTATTCCACCACATTCTGTGGCCCAAGCAGTTTTCTTGGTGTTAAAACAGGAAGAATTTAATTAATTAATGAAGTCACTCTGAATCTTAGGCTATCTATGCACAAGGAGAGTAGGGTAATGCACTAAAATTGGAAATGTACAGTAGGAAGGACAGGTCTCTGTGCCATGTTCACACTTTCTTCCGGAGGGAATTGAGAATACAGACCCTGAAATATTCCTGCTTTGGGAAGCAGGATGATGCAAGTACAAGAATCCCCTGTGTCCCTCTCGGTGTCAGAGCCCCCATCCCCTTCCACCTGCCTGGCACAGCAGGATTGCTCCTGGAGGACACAGTGGGAGGAGGAACCTGCAGAGCCACCTTTTCCTGGGAAACCCAGCAAGGAAGGCAGCCTCATCGGGCAGGGGAAATAAACAGGATGCAAAGGCCTCACAGGATGGCAGCTTAGTAAAATGGTTGCAGTTTTACAACTGTGATGGTTCTCTGGTGCTGTAGCAGCACCATCTAGAGGGATAGACAGAAAACACCCACTTTTCCCACTTAATCCTAATTCTCTCTTGAGGTAATTAATCACCAGTCTAAATAGTCTGGATTCATCCTAAATGATCCTCTGTTGCCCAGGAATCACCCTGGAAATCCCATCTTTCCTTTCCAACTTACTTTTTCTGAGGGTTAAGCAGAGTAAAAATTGATTCCTACCCTTCAAGGAGACCAGCTGAGCTCAGCAGCTGGGATTAGAAGAGGGGGAAAAAGGCAGAAACATTGGCCAGGGTGGAATTGTGCTGCAAAACCAGCTGGGGAGGGTTTGTGTTTGTTGTGTGGCAGAGCTGTGACATCCCTGCTGCAATGGAGCTTGTGCTGCTTTGCCAGAGCTGACAAATTCTGCTCCACTGACCGCTTGTACGCAATCCCAAAGTGCTCGTGACTCCAGGCATGCTCCCCACCCACGGAATCCCCTCTGCTTCCTTCTGCTGCTTTTTGCTTGTTCGCTAAAATCACGGAAATTACCCCATTTGGAAGTGGGGCCCAGGCCAGATTTCCAACTGGCACTTGCTCAAAACCCTTTTTTCAGAGTGGGTGTCAACTTTAGTGAACTACTCCAGTGCAGTGTTGGTAGTAGGACTGCTCCCAAATCCAGAGCCAAGCCTGGCAAGGGGAGCACATTTTCCAGATGAAGCACACTCAATAGTCTGGGCACCAGTTCCCAAAAACCTGATATCCAAAAGAATATCCAAGCAGCTCCTCTTTGAATTCAGCTGGATATCATCTTTTTCCTGGTTTGCCTGGCAGAATCCTGAACTCAACAGAGGGACTGGGTTGTAACTCTGGAGTTTCCAGCACTGCCCACAGCATTGAGCCCAGGGGGAATTTTAGGACACCTCTCTCCCACTTCAGCTCATTCCCTGGGAACCATGGATAACGCTCTGATGTTAAATCAAAAAGGGAGTGAACCCGAGAACTTCTTGAGAGCTACCTCAGGTGGTAAAGGAGGGCTGTCCCCTTGTCCTGCACCTCCCTCTATCCCACAGGCATCTTCTGCAGACCCTCATTTTTTTTTTGGACAAATCTTCTGCTTTCCCAGTTCCTGCAGACAGAGGTGACCATTGCCACGTGGTGCTCCTAGCAGGAGGAAACGGGGTGCAAAGTTCTGCTCAAGAATCTCACAGGGGAAAAAAAAGAATAATAATTTAAAAATTGGTGATTTTTTCAAGACCTGGAAGAGATGGTCCTGGCAAAGACTCTGTGTGTGTGTGTGTGATTGGAATGAGAGAGGAGACTCCGGAACAGGCAGGATAATAAAAAGAACAAAGAGCCACGCTGGTTGTTGGATAGATTTTTTTAATTGATACTGTACTTCCATGGTACTAACTACTTACAGGGAGTTTGGCTGCAGAGCCTGTACAATTCCTACATTCCAGCACGTCCGTTCCAGTATCGTTTTTTAACCGCAGGTTGGTTTGTTTTTTTTTTTGTGGTTTTTGCGCACAGCGCAAAGTTTCTGACAGTCGGGACAACTCCTAAAACAAGCACAAAATCCTTCCCCCACCCACCCCAGAGTCACCTCAGCCATCAGCCCCCCGCTTCCCGGGCTCTGGAGGGGATTCCAGGAGGGAAGCACGTGCCTGTGGTGGTGATAGGACCCGCTCCTGCGCCGAGGAGAGCAGAGCCTCGTTCATCACCAGCTGTGCACAGGGATTGCAGGATCCGGGTGGGGAGAACACCCCCCAGGGGATTAGCAGCTTTCTCCAGCCCTGGAGCAGCGGTGGGAGAGGAGATCCCACTGGAATGGAGATGTCCCAGAGGTGCCAGGCCAGGCCAGGCCGCTCGGGGGAGGTTGTGACGCTGCCACTGCTCTGCTGCTCTTCCCTCCCTCCGCGTCCAGCCCGGAGCCAGGCGGGTGCCTCCATCCCTGCTCTCCAAGGACCATTTCCCGGGAGCTGGGAATGCGGGGATGGGGATGGCGTGGCACAGGCTCCACCTCTCTGCTGGATGGAGCTGGAACAGCTGCTCTCCCAAATCCTAATTCCAGCAGGGATGCCAGCACGCGGCTCCAGAAGCGGAGCTGCACGTCGGGGTTTGTTCCCTACCTACGCTCGGGGTTTGGGTCAGGGAAGGTGGCCTTTAACGTTAGCAATGGAATTGGCCTAAATGAGTGAGGTAACAGAAACGGCCAGAGGAGGAACCCCCCCGAGCCATGTGCAAATATAACTCCTTCAGCAGAAGGAAGTCCTTTTCCCTACTGAAAATAAAATAAAATAAAATAAAAATAAACCAACACACATTCACTTGAAGAGCATACAGACTGCAGGAGGGGAAGGCAGGCAGGGACAGCACCAGGTCAGACCATCTATGACACAGGTAATGATTGTCCAGCAGCAGAGGTGGGAGGGGGGACAGGGAAAAGCCATAGCAAGCACTGCAAAACGTGTGGGAGAGGAGGAGGGCATGGCATGCCACGGATCCATGCTGAGAGAAGCCCATGCTGTCTGCCTAGATCAGGGAATGGCCTTGGCCAGCAGTCGCCCAAGACACGAGATTATTTGGCCAGTGTGCACATCTAGACTAAAAGAGGTTTTATGGCACAGAGAGACTCGTGCTGGAGAGACTGCAAAGCACAGAGATCAGAGCAGGCTGGAAAACCAGCCCAGGAACCACACAGGTGTTCTGTCAGCCACTTCCCTCGGGGGCTTTGGTTCCAGAGCCTCTGCTGTGAGCTGTGTTTGAAGCAAGCCCCTGCCAGGTGTTGTAAGTGGTGCTGAGACTGAACAGACGGAGCCAGAGCCCAGGTGGCTGTGCCATGGACCGTGGCAGCCTGGCACAGACCCCGTGGGAGCCCCTGGGAGCTGAGCAGGAGCTGCAGAAAGCACTGATCTGTCAAGAGCTGGGGGTGGCAGCAGCTGCCTGGACAGAGCTGCCTCCCCTGGGCCAGGCACTGCTGCTTCAAACAGTGATTTTGAGACTGATTTTCCGTGTAATGTGGAACCAGACAGTTCCAGCTGTAAATCAGGAGTTTGTTTCTGTGCTCGTGGGGAAGAGCAGCTGCTGCAGCACAGCAGGGCAAATCCAAAAGGTCTCAAGTACCCAGACCAAAAGTGTTTCCAGCCACTCTCTGGAAAAAAAAAACCCAACTTCTACCTTCTTGCATCAAAGTAAGAAAAAGCTCCTATGCAGCTACAAGGACAGTGCTGAGGAGCCAAGGAGGCTGAAAAGTCTGTCCTTACCTACACCCAGGTGAGCTGAAACTGTCTGACAGGGACATGGATTAGCATTCCAGGACCAGCATTCCTAGAGGAGATCTCCCAACACATGCCCTGTTATTTCAGAGGCAGTTTTGTGCCTTCAGGGCTCCAAATCCAGCAAAGCTTTGTGCTTTGAAACCTTTCCTCTTCCAATCCAGGCTCACATTACACTAGAGATGTTTCCTGTCCCTAAGGTTTCTGCTTTTAAGATCAGAAGCATCCAGGCAGGGTCAGGTGTCAGCCAGCAGGCAGGGACAGCAGCCAGAGGTGTAAATGCAGCCTCTGTCACAGCAGAGCAGGCAGCTCAGGGGAGATCAAAGTCATGAGCCTTCCTTCTCTTCTCCCAAAGGACTCGAGGGAGCCAGGAAGGCTTTAGACAGCAGTCAGTATCAGTTAGTATGAGTTAATAGCACAGTGTTCTGACTGGAGAGTGCCTGAAGTGCAGAGCACCCAAAAATCTCATTATCCTGTTAACCCACAGCCAACTCCTTCCCACTGTGAGTGCCTTTCTGTCTTCTGTTTTCCCATATTTACTATCTGGAATGTGCAGGCCCAGCAGTGCCCCTGCCTAGGGCAGCTCACCACCTGGAATAAGCTGGGTTTTGGTCCTTCAGAGACTTTACAGGCAGCTGCTGCTGTAGAAACCTCTGGTATCCACTCTGGGAATGCCTGGTTGCACAGCAGGACTCGAATCCCCTCATCCCAGCTGCCAGGACTGCTCTAAGATAAGCCCTGGAAGGTGTGTGTTTATCAGGTGAGGCTGTGCCAAGCTAAGATCAGTGAGGATGTCACAAACTGGTGGATCAGAGCCTCCTGCTCCCTCTCCTCCCAACAGGAAGCATTTTCCTTGGCAGGAATTAAGCTACAAGCTGGCATTACCTCTGCATGCCTGGCTGGAGAAAAGCCTTAAAAAAAAAAATAAGAAATTCCCTGGGTTTTTTTTGTGTTTGTTCAGATCCTGCAAATAAAACCCCAGCAGATGTGCAGGTGGAAGGCTCAGACTGGCAGGGAAAATGCACCTGCTGTGGAAAGAACCCAGGGGAATTTCTGGCCCAGGTGAGCAAGGGGAGAAGGAAAACCCTGATGGTGGAAGCCAGGCTTGGCTGTGAGTGCTGAGGGAAGCACCACCCTCTGAAACATTACTCAGGCCTCTCACTCCTAGAAAGTGTTACTGATCCTTCCAGGAAATGTAATCCAAAATTGTCTCTGGAAGGAATTGGACTGTCAGCTGGGGCTGGTCAGGGGCAGCCGATTTCTATCCCAGCTCTCCAGAGGAAGTGAAAACATTCCAAGTTTTTGTTTAAACCCTCACCCTTAGTGCCTTAAGACCTTGTTTTTCCCCTTTTTATTACTACTGTGAGACTAAAAGGCAAAAAAAAAAGATTGTGAATCCCATCCAGCTCCAAGCCAGACTGGCTGCCAAGTGGGAAAAGGAAATAACTAGAAAAAAACCAAAGCCCTAAAGAGAAACCTCCCTGGGTGTGAAGGACACTGCAGCACCAGGCTCTGCTCGGTGCCCACTACCCCTGTGCTCTTCCTGAAGGATTTCACACTGCTGAGTGTCAGGAAAGGTGTCAAACAGGTTAAAAACCCACCTTAATGTGCAGGGAGGACAAATACTGGACAGGTAGGATAAATTATTAGACAAATATCTCAACAAATATCAGCGTTGAGATTGCTACAGCTGCCTGGCCTGACACGGATTTAACAGAGCTTGTGCAGTTCTGTCTCTGGGGCCCAGCCTGAGGGAACAGCCCAGGCCTGAAGCTGGAAATCTGCACAGGAGAAAGGATTCAGGATGAGAAAAAGGGTTCCTTGCCTCCCTAACAGAGAGAATGTGATACTGGTGAGCAACAAATACAGACCAGCAGCATTTATCTGTGACCCTCTCTGATTTCTCTGTCTCCAGGTGGAGGAGACCCCACATTCCAGGCTCCTCTTTCACAGTGAGTTCTTTCTCTTTCCTGGCATGGGCAGGGTGAATCCCAGGGCTTCCTCTGTGTCCTCCTTTTTGGTGCTTGAAATAAAGTTCTGGAAGAGGGAAATTCCAGCAGCAGGGGAATTTTGTGTGCTTAGTAATTGTGGGACTAACTAAGAGGGGAAAAGGGACTCTGGGACAGTTTGTCAAGTCACAGTGGAGAAAATGAGCCACAGAAAGCCTTTCCCAGGCCCTAGCACCTCAATTTCATGGTACAGCAGCCATTTCAGCAGCCTCCCTGGAAAAAAGTCAGGGAGCAGTACAGTAGTCAGCAGCATTAAATTAAATAAATAGTCATAAATACACATTACTCTCTGGTTTTCCCCAACTGGACTTTTGCTTTCACAGTCTGAAATGTCCTTTTGATAGCCTGGCTTCATCCATGCTCCTGCACACACGTGTGGGGCATGTGTTTAGCACTTGGTCATGCAGGCTGGGAGAAAGCAGCAGGTTATTCCTGCATCCATTGCCCTTCCCTGCTTGGAAAGTGGGACCTTGAGGTTTTCCTCAGACTGTACTGAGGATATTCTGTGCTACAGAATGGTGAGAGACAAATTATTCATCCTGGGGGCAATGGAGGAGCTACAACTGCACCATTTCCAAACTGGGAATGTACAGCTGCCTCCCTCCTGCCAGCCAGAAGGTGGAAAAACCCCAGTGTTGGACAAAGTGGGACCCACATTCCCCTCATCTACCTGGCTGGGGAAGAGGCCAAAGCATTTATCAAACATTTCAAGAAGCAGCCTGCATCCCCAGCAGTCCCTGCGGGGTTTGTGCATTGCACAGCACAGCCAAGCCGCCCCTCTTCCTCATCTGGCTGCTAATGGAGCCTGGAATCATCCCCCAGAAGAACTGAAAATGCACACTGGCTTTGTTTTTAGTGCAGCTCTGCCACCTGGCTGCACTGAACCCAGCTGGTGGGAGACACCCCTCAGGTGCCTGACACCCAGCTCTGTCCTGCCACCCTCTGAAGGGCTCTTCTCCCTTTCCTCCCTTGGTCCCTGTGACCCTTCCTGACCTCTCCTGGATTTTTGGAAGCCTGGTTGCTCTAGAGATGCAGTCATGTAAATAACCACAGTGATGGCTGCTGCTGCATAGATCCAATTATGTAAATCTACCCCAGGCAAGGAAAGGAAGCTGCTGTTTCTCTCCCATTTTCCCACAGATTTTACAAGACAAGGCCTGGGTGAACAAACAGGAGAAGAGATTTGCTGAGCTGGGTAGTGGGAGTGGCTGCAAATCAACCCTAATTTTGGTTCTCTGTTTAAATTTGGGTCCTCCCACCGCGGTGACTCCAGCAGCGATGCAGACCCGCAGGGATGGCTCAGGGGCAGGGGCCCAAGCACAGGGAAAGCAGAGAACAGGTAAAGGGGACACTGTCACAGGTGTGGCTCCCCCCCTCCCACACACTCCCCTCGCTCTCACTGCAGCAGCCAGGACAGGGGGCAGCAAATCGGGGTTTGTGGGAGGGATTGCAGCTCGGTCACGCTCTGTGCTTTGCTCTCTGAGCCAGCCTGGCCGCCCTGACAGCAAATTTCTGCTCCCAGGAGGGGCCTGCCAGGGGGATCTGCCCTCCACAGACCCACAGCAACTCCCCCTCCTCTCCAGAGCGGTTCTGCAAGGGACTGACTGCGATTGCCAAAACCCCCTGAAGCCAGCAAGGTAAGGGAGGTGACAGTGTCCCCTTTGAGAGATAAACAGAGCCACCCAGGGACCTCCATGCGCAGGGAGGGCACGGGGACGGGCAGGGGGGGCACTCACACCGATGCTTCCCTTTGAGACAACAAAAACAGAACAGACAGACAGACAGACAGACAGGAATATTACAGAGGAGCCGTGCAGGGGCCCAGGGAGCAGAGCTGGGCACGGCCCTAAGCACACCTCAGTGCTGGGAGAGCACAGCCCTCCCACACACACCCCCACGCTCCCAGGGACGCTCCAGTTCAGCCAGTGTTGGAGGTCACTCCTTCCCCTCTTTAGGCTTTTTTTTTTTTTTTTTGCTTTTTTTTTTTCTCTTAAAATCTGTATATAATATATATATTTATATCTGTATATATATATATATATATATATTTATATATATATTTATATATCCTATTTACACATATTGCACACCGTCCTCTGGCCTCCTGCATTCCTGCCTGTTAATGGAAACGTTTCCGTTTCTCCTCTGGATCTGACCCAAAGTCCCGGGAGCCGATGCCATTCTGGAGATTTATTAGTGAATCCTTCATCTGAAAGACAAAGAGATTTCTCCACTGTGGTGCCACCCTAGAGGGGAGAACTTGGGGGTTTCCTGTTTCCCTGTGAAATATTGATGGCATCGTTGTGGTTTTGGGAGTCAGGGCTGGGATGTGCGAATGGGAATGTGGGGCACCAAGGAAAAGGGGTGAGCAGAGCACAGGGAGTTCTCTCTCCTTAGGGAGCTCACATTTAGGGACTTATGGGGATGCAGCTCTCATTTCTGGGCTGTGCTCTCAGCAGCTCTTTTGTGCTTTTTAGGGAGCACACCCTGAAACTCCTGGCTTTGTGCTACGAGAGCGTGTCCCCCTCCTCCCTGAAAGCTGCAGCAAATCCAGGGTTCAGCCAAAACCAGTTTGCTCCCCAAGCTAGGATGACAGAGATTAGATACCAAATGTGCCAATATAAGATTTTTAGCCCTGTAGGGTTCTCTCCTTGGTGTGCCTGGACCCCTCTGATGGCAGAGAGCACCAGAGGCACCCTGTGACAGCCCTTGTGGTGCCACCACCAGCAGGGGATGATCTAAAGTGCTGAGGTGGAGGCAGGAGATGCTGAAGGATGGGGAGCAGGACAGTGACACCCTGGTCACAGCCCTGCCTGGAGCTGTGCAGGCTCACCTGGTCCAGAAGCATCACCGAGGATTTGATGATCTCGCGCCATTTCTGCAGCTCTGAGTCGTGGTACTTCTGCTGGGACTCCAGCAACTGGGCCCATTCTGTCTGAGACTGGGGTAACCTGCCAGAAAAACACAGGCAAGAGTCAAAAAACCCCATCCTTTGTACAGAGACCTCTCTTTATTGTGAGGAACAGCTGCACTGGCTCTTTTTTCCAAGCCTTTCCCTTCAGCCCCATTTAAACCCCCAAAACAGAAGTGAGGGGAGTGGGATCAGGACAGATGGGAGCTTGGATGAATTCAGGTGCTTCCACAGCACCTGTGGCTGCAACATAAAAATTACCCATGTGGAGCCACCCACATAATTCCAGAGCTTGCACATCACACTGTGCAAACAGGATGTAAGTTCTGTACTTAAATGTTATTGTAGTAATCTAAATAAGCACCAGAGAAAGATAAAATCACCTGAAGTATTTATAATCATTTAAAGTATCTATCCATGGGGAAGCAGCAGGGCTGGTACAGGGAAGGTAATTCCCTTTCCTAATGAGGAGAAATGACACAAATAGAGCAAAAAAACTCTAATACAGTGGTAGCACATGGCTATGAGTGCTTGAAGTTAAACCCAGGGCAGCAAGGGAGCAACTGGGACTCAAAAAGGAGACACAAAGGGGACAAAAACACCTCAGAAAAGTGGATGAAGGATGTTTTCAGCCTCTAAAAATAGACCAGAGACCATTCAGGACATGCTGCTGATATCCGGACCCACACCTTTCAAAACACAAACCTAACAGCCCAAATCCTCCTGTGAGTACAAAGGGATCATTCTAAGGGGCTGTTCCCATACAGAGGGAAGTTTGGCCATCCAAGGAGGGGAAGGGACCACCTCAGCCCAAAATCGCTGAACATTTATTTATTCACAGAGCATCCTCTGCAGCCTTAACTCTGCAGCTGCAGGGGAAATGCACAGAGCCCCTCAACTCCACCTCTTTTACAGCAAAGTGAGAGCCCAGAGCTCTGGTGTGATGGGAAAGCCTCTGACATCCAGGATAAAAGAGGAGAGCCCTGGCAGGTGTGGCTGTACCTCTCCTGCAGCCTCAGGCCCTGCCACGCCGTGAGCGTCTGCGTGGTGTACTCCAGCATCCAGAGCTTGTAGAACAGCATCATGTTGAGAATGACCAGCAGCACCAGACTGCAAAGGAAGAAGGAAAAGAGCCAGTGTAGGAGCATTTCACAGCCCACTGCTTGCCAGGAACACCTGGGACAACAGCCAGGCCTTCAGGAAGGTGTCTGAGGCCCAGTCCATGCTGTGAGTGGGGATTTAACCGGAGTGAGCAACCAAAACTTCACCTTGTGGAAGAAATGTGTGAGCCAGGAGGACAGAGACAGACAGACAGACAGACAGACAGGGGTGACAGCTCAGACAGAACAGGCTGGGTGAGTGGATGCGCTGAATGCAGAGAAAGGGAGGGAAATGGGAGAGTAAAGAGGTAAAAAAAGAGAGAGACAGTACCTGAAACAGATCCTAATGGGAGCAGGGAAGAGAAAAGACGGAGTAGCTGCAGGTTAGAAACGGACTGACACAAACTGGGCTGAGAGGAGGAGGCTCAGACACTGCAGGAGGTACAGGGGGCAGGAAGAAAGGAGCAGAGGGAAGAGAGAAAGGAAGGACAGACAGGGATCCGTGTGCCTGCACTGCTGGTGAAGTTCCCTCAGCACAGCTGAGCTCCTGGGGACAGCAGGTGGCCATGCAGGCACTGTCTGACACACACACACACACAGAGTTCACACCCAGCCTTCCCCATTCCCACCCCTGGCACTGGGAACACACCCCAGCCATGCCCTGACCAGCTCCTCTTGATGCCTTCATTTTTAGCTTTCACATTTTCCAGGCTCTGCACTGGTAGCTAACTCTGAACTCCACACAAAGTGTCAGCCAGTTCTCCTCACAGCTCAGGCACACACAACAATCCTTCCCCAGCCCCACAGCCAAGGGCAGCGCTGCAGCTCCAGCCCCAAAAAGCACAAGCAGCAGGGAATTGAGGAGAGCAATCTGGGAGGATGGGACTGCATCACCTGCAGCTGCAATTGCACAATTCACCCCGAGATGGAAATGGACCAGAACTGATCCAAGTGTGAAACTCCTGAGCCGGGGCCCATCTTGGGTGGAGCCAGGGCCGGGCTCTTGCAGTGGCCAAGGTGATCCTTGGAAGGGCTTTTAATAAATCCCTGCTTTATTCCTTTAACTCTGGCCAGCCCCTGCTCCAGGAGCCTCCCCAGGCATCACTCTCACCCCTCACCACACAGGGGCATTTCTGCTCCTCCCCAGGAAGAGATTCCAAAACACCAGGCTGGTGCCTGGCTCTGAATAGTGCAGTTATTTGGCTGGAAGAATGGCCCACTATGGCCAGTTCAGTCAGGCGGATGGCAACTAGCCAGAGGAATAATCTGGAAACATCACAGAGGGTTCTGTGACCCAAGTGAAGGCTCTCAGGAGACCTTGAAACAAAGCTTTGGTACCTTTGTGCTGCGTTCTCATCATGACAGTACCTTACTGCACCTCATTTGTCACTGGCTGGGTGCTGCTGCAAACCTCTGCTTCTGTGCCCCCTCTGGCACCAGGAAACACAAAAAGAGCTGAGCTGGAGCTGTAATTTCAGTCCTGAAACCCCAGCTCCTCCCCACCTCTCTAACAGCCAGGTGCAGCTTAAGGAAAAGCTGGGCCCAAGTCAGAAAAGCCTGGATCACTGTTTTAGTCTGTTCTGCTCCACAGTACCAGCCCAGCACTAAATGAAGCCTGCTGTCGGCCCAAGGGCAGAGGAACAGTAAAAACAGTGAGTTCAGGTATTAAAATGAGCCACAGGGACATGAGAGGCTCATTCCCAGCTCACTTGGAGAGCACATCCCAGCCCAAGCCCACCAATCCTGAAAGGTGTGGCAGGAAAGAACCCCAAACCAAACAGTTTGTGCTGCTGAAATCACATCAATCTCTTGTGCCTCAGGTGTTTTCTTTACTGATTGTGCAGAAATCATCTCTGAAGGGTCCAGCTGCTTTCTGGCTGTACCTCTCATCAAAATCACTGCCCAGGACCTGACATGGAAAGGTCTTTCAAGACCAGAGGGAAGATGTGACAGAATCCTCAGAGACACTAAGCCTTGCTGTGGTAGCCCAGAGAGCTTTGCACAGTCACTGTCCATGATAGCAGCTCGTGTGTCAGCAGTTAAATCACCTGCTTTAAATTACACCCCCCAAACACACACACAGTTTTTCTGTGTGTCACTAAAAATCTGTAAACTGCATCCCTGAAGTAAAAAAATAAAAGATAAAATGATTCTACTTGTTGGATTCCTCCTCTTGTAGGTACTGACTCCTCTCTCCTTGCACAGCTGCCTCAGTCCTGATTGTCCCTGTCCCAGACAGGTCCCAGACAGGTCCCAGACCTGCCTTTAGGACTCCCAGAACAGATCTGCAAAGCCCATGTTTGGCTAAAACAAGGGCAAAACCACGGGGAGAGGAGAGAAGGGCGCACAGAACTGCAGGAACACAGATAAACCAAAGGTGTTCAATGCTGACTGGGAGGAAAGCAGAAAAAGTCATCACTTACACAAAGCTGATGACAAGGAGCAGCTTGGAGACACTCTGCAGGTGGAAGCCACTGGGGCTCTCCTCAGGGATGTGCCGTGTCTGAGTGGAACCTGAGGAGATGGGGAGAATTTGGGATGGGAAACAGGGCAAGGCAAGCCCCAATCCTTTCCCCCCACCTCCACCTCACCCAAACACCCCCGACACATCACAGCCCCTCTGTGACAAAGCCCCTGTTTGTCCCCTCAAGGCTGTGGGGTTTGCAGCTGCTCACCTGCCACGTGCTTGATTCGATGGGCAACCTCCTCATCCGTGGGGGTGGTGACGGGGCTGAGCACCTCCTCCAGGTGTGGCACCCGCAGGTGGGCGTGGGCGCGTTTCCGCCGGCGCACCGTGGATTGCTTGCTCACCTTCTCTTTGGGGGATTGTCTGTGCACCTCAGCCAGGTATGTGCTCTCTGTTTTGGTCAGCTCGCTCTCTGCAGCACCAAGGGGGAGCGTTAAGAGGTGGGGTTTTGAAGAGGGGGAGAGGTTTAACCCCTCTGCTGTGATGCTGATAGGATTTCAGCTTTTCTGTTTCTCACACATCTGTAATCCTGCCATTCCTCAGTGTGTGACTCCAAACTCCACACACACTGGGAGCTGCTGCTTCCCCACTTTGGGCACACACAACAATTCCTCTCCAGGCCTGGCAATCAAGGACACCTCACTGCCTCAGGCCCCCAGAGATGGGAACAAAAGGGAGTTGGGGGCAGCAAACTTGGGGGAAATTCCTTCATTCCCTGCAGCTGGAATTGGGAGATGAACCCCCAATGTGCAAATGGAACAAACTGATAAAAGTGTGAAACCTGTGAGCCATGGTCCATTTTGGGTGCAGCCCCTGGGGGGCTTTGTCTGCCCTAAATGCACCTGAAGGCCTTCAATAAATAGAATTGCTTTTTATTCCCTTAATTTTGTCTGGCCTCTGTTTTTACATAGCCCAAAAAGGCATCAGCCGGGCCAAAGAGGCTGGCAGAGTTTGAGAGATTTGTGCTCCACATTACTCGCAATTTTTATTAAAATTTGACCTTAAACTGCCTGGCAGGGAGCAGGATCTGATGCCCTGATTAATTCCAGCAGGTATTCTGGCTGTGGTAGCCCTTTTATGAGCCACCGGAAGGCTGGATCCTGCTGTCCACTCCCAGGGAAGCACGAGTGCCACTGTCACTGCCACTCTTACCCAAATGACGGAAATAATCTTCCAGGCCACTCCAAAAATTCTTCTCAATGAAGGATTTCACCAGCCCCCAAGGCTGTTTTCTGTAGCGTAATTCCGTGGAAACCCTGTGAGGAGAAAAAGGTCAGTCATTCCCCTGGGTTTGCTTCCTGGGGGTGATGTCAATTCACAGTTTTTGTCAGTGTAAACCCAGGAAATAATCATGTCCACTGTTATTTCTGGAATGGTCTCAGCCCTTGATGTGTCCAGAGGAGAAGCACTGCTGGAAAAGTCCTTGCAAAGGCAGGAAGGGCCTCTCCCAACAGAACTCCACGACCATTTGGATTATCATTATTGAAGTCACACGGATACAGCTTTGCCCAGTACCCAATTCCTCTGCTTCTGCCCCCAAGCACAGCCCCAGGAAGTTTATCCTGTTGCTTATCACAGCCTGCAGTGATAACAGGCTCTGCAAACCCCAGCATCCAAGAGAGAGGCACGAAAAATCTGTAAATCCTCTCCCTGATGCAGCTCTGCATTGATGCCAACCCAGCAGGTGAAAATCCTGCCCCTACTCCTCCTGACAGCAATATCCCAACAACAGGACAAAGAAACAACCCCTTCAACCCCTCCTAACACACCCAAACAGCAAAACTCCCTCCCCAAGGTGCCTTTTGCTCATCAGGAACTCCCCAGGAGAGGTACCTGAGTCGGCTTTTGTTCCTGGCCACACGAGTCAACGTGTAGCGGTTAATGGTGTAGAAATAATCGTGGTAGGGGACGTCGTGGGTTAGCACCTCTGCATCTATGACATAGCACTCGCTCTCCTGGCTGGCTTTGTACATTGTCTGCAGGAAAAACAGCGTGCAAGGCAACTCTGAGCGTGGCTAGGACACAAGTGGCACCTTCAGCAGCGCTTTGTGAACAGGAGACACCCCCGTGGCCCAGCCCTGCCCCTGCAGCTCTGCTGTGAGCAGCTCACCCCGAAGGGAAGGCAGAGGAAAGCAAGGGTTTCACCCAGATGCTTCTGTTTTAAAAGGGCAATCAGTTCCAGCCTCCAGGATTTTGTGTCAGAGGTGTTACACACCACGTGGGGAGACCTTCCCAAGTGGGACCTCTCTTCTGGGGTCTGGCTTGTCAGGGACCCACCTGAGCTAAAATCAGAGGTTTTAGAGTAAATTCTAGCTAATAGATCTTCTAACATAAATTATTCTGTGATTCTAAACAGAATAAACATCACTTTATTCTTTTAAGAGCTGCTGATGTGCTTTTCCCTTTGCTCCAGAGCAAACCCCACCCAGAGGACAGACAGACAGACACAGAGAGTGTGCTGCTCCCTTTGCTCTCCCTTTTCCTTTCTGTTCCCTGCACCTTTCCTTCTCTCCAGCACCTTTCCTCACACCCTCACAAGTCCCACCTTGCTGCTGGCATCCTCCTCTCTGAAATGGGGTGCTCAGAGCCCTTTTCCTGGCTCCCTCCTAGCAATCCCTAAAGCTCACTCTCAGTATTTCCCCTCGGCCACATCTCTGGACGTGGAAAGAGGCTTTTCCTCCCTCTCCAGCTGCAGGTTCTGCTGGATACAGCCAGCCTGGCTCCTCCCAGTGCACTGCAGATTTTCCCTTTTTTGCCTTTCTAAACAGATCCTCTCACTGTCCTCAGCACAGTAAAAAATCCACAACACCCTGCAGAGCTGTGAGGAGGACTGGCAGTACCTGACTTCCTTGAGTAGTATCTGCTGGGCTGAGCACAGCTCAAAAAACACCATTTTGGGCCAGAAAAACAATTGTTAAGAAGTGCTGCCTTGCTCACAAACTCAGCTGCTTCTGCTGGGGAATTTGTGGTGCTTCCATTGCAAGTGTAAGATTAACTATTCATGGCTGCAGTGGTACTGGGCAGCAAGGTAAATCAAGGAAAAGTGAACAGAAAAATGGACAGGGACAATGAAAACACTCTCAGGACAAGAAAATAACTCTCAGAGCAGTTTCTGCAAGCACCCCAGCCCTGCTCCACTGTCCCTTACCTGAGTTTCAGTGACTGTGGCAGTTTTGGGGGCCAGAGGGTTGGTGAGGGTGATGGTGTACAGGATCACTCTGGTCTGATTGCCATTTTCTTCCTTCTTCCAGGGGTGAAAGATAATATCTGAGAGGACAAAACAACATTCCAGTCAAGTAACTGGGGAGGGATCTCTGGTCAGTCCCCTGGGGAAAGGGATAATCACATAACCAAGCTGGGGATGGGATTTCCTTCCCTTTGGGGAGCCTGGCTGCTCTAGAGCTCAGTGTGAAACTAAGGGCTCCTGTGCCAAATGTGAATATTTTCCCCTTTTTCAAGTGCAGGGAAAGGGAGATGGGGATTCATCTCCTCCAGCAAATCTACAGTTAGAGGGAAAGGAAGACTGACATGCCAAGGGGTTCTCTCTGCAGCTCTGTCCGTGCCATTTCAGGTGTGGAGCTGGAAGAGCTTTTCCCTCACACTGTTCAGCCCTGAACAGAGGATCAGGCCTTAGGTGATGATAAAAAATAAGAAAATTGACTTTTTCCATTAAAAAAGCTGTTCCAGCTGTTAGAAAATGAAACCAGATGGGCACACAGCTCCTGCCTGCTTTTGGTTACCGCCAGCACAGGCCACGCTGTCCCAAAATGTGCTCAGAATGTCACCTGAGCAGAACAAATTCCACCTCCACAGCCCCTGTGGCAGCCCCAGCAGCAGCAGCTCACCAGAGAAGCGGCGCTGCTCCATGAAGTCCCTCTGGAACTGGGAATCAGTGAAGAGCAGGTCGTAGAGCTTGTCCACGCTGAAGTTGAACACCTCGTTCACGTACTGGCGGCCGTTCAGGTCCTCGTAAAACGCTTGGACTTCCCCTGTGGGGAAAGAGACCCTCAAGGTCCAGCCACGACCCTCCAGGAGGATGAAAAATGTGCTTCCACAGCACCAGGACCTCAGTATTTCCAAAGGAACCTACAGGAGGGACTTCAACCCTTTTCCTGCACTGGTCCCAGGGCACGAGTTGGGACATCAGAAGGGATAATTAATTACACAGCTTATTTTAGGGACATAATGATGCCTTAAGTTTTAGCTTTCATATTTCTCAGATTCTGCCCAGCCCAGTGTGCAGCTCTGAGCCTCACATGAAGTGTCAGTGAGCTCTCTTCACAGAGTGGGCAGACAAAACAATTCCTTTTCCAGCTTGATACCAAGGACAATTGTTATGAGTTCCAGGCCCAAAAGCAGGAACAGCGCTGGGCTGGAGAGAGAAAACAAGGATGGGACTCCATAACCTGCAGCTGGGACTGGACAATTCACCCCAATATGCAGATGGACCAAAACTTATAAAATGTGAGATCTTGTGACCAATCATCCATTTTGTGACCATTTTTAGGTCCATCTTGGGTGCAGCCCTGGCCAGGCTCTTGTAGTGCCCAAGGTGTGTCCTTTAGGGCCTTTCAATAAATCCCTGCTTTATCCTGAAATCTGTCCAGCCTCTGCCCTAGCTCAGCCTTCCCCAGGCATCAATCCTATAACGTTTAGGCACATCCTAAAATTTAAGCACATTCACTTTCTGCAGAAAAGGATTTCAGAAGTGACCACTCCGTTCCCTCCCAGGGAGGGATGGGATAAGGCTGGAAATGGCCCTGATGGAATTCCCCAGGTACCTTCATCGTGGGTGTCTGAGGAGTCACTGAGCTCAGTGGGAATGTCTTCGTTGTCATTGAAGTCCAGGGAGGGGGAGTTGACAGGGCCAATGATGTCGATCTTCTCTCCCATGATGTTGGCAATGCCAAGGTCTTTCTCCACAGGACTCTCTGCCACTGCCTCCTCCTCTTCTGGGAGCACTCCATCGAACTGCAGCAAGGACAGGGCACAACAAGGGCAAGATCAGCACCTGGAAATGGGCTTTATTGCAAAAAAACCACACATCTGTGAGCCAATTTCTGAATATTTGGCCTTGACATATCTGGAAATTAAATAGAGAGAGGAGGACAATTGCCACACAGTGTTTGTAAAACATCCCCTCAAAAAAAATCAGTGTTCAAGCTTTGGACACCACCAGGGTTTTTTCTCAGACAATCACAATATTGTCCAACCCTGCTTTTGCTCCTGAACAGGCTAAAACAACCAGAGGAAACATCTAAATGAGGTCTGCTCTGCCATAACTCCAGGAGGGTACACACTGGGAATAACCAGTGGAATATTCCAGGAATAACCACTGGGAATATTCCAGGGAATAACTGAAGGCAGAGAAGAAATCCTAACCCAAGGATTATGTCCAAGACTTTTCACCCAGAAGTATAGAAAGGAAAATGTTCTTGCTGCTGAGAGTCCCAGTGACAAAAGGACTGAAATCAGCAGCAGTGGAAGAGGAGCTGGAGGATGAACAAACCTCCCACCATCCGCTGCTGGATTTCAGGGAAAACAAATTCCTGCTGCCAGGGGAGGGAGAAAACTCACCGAGGCTGGGGCTTCACTGCTGCCTGTGGAGGTCAGGGTGCTGGCAGTGACAGATTTCTTTGGCAGCTGAGGGCTGGCTTCTGGCTTGGCCTCCATGCTGCTCTTGGAGGAGCTGTCGTTGACTTCATTCTCCTCCACGGGGATTTCTTCGCAGTAGCTGGGACGCCACAGAGAACACAGGTTTTTATGGTTACCCCTCTCACAACAGCTACAGCTGGACACACAGAGCAAGTGAGAATGTTTCTATGAAGTTTCCAGGCTGTCCAGAAGCTCAGTGCAGGAGAAAGCAAGCCCCAGTTTTCTGGGTGTTTACACAAGGACTGACAAGCATCAGCACTTTCTGGCCACGCAGCTCTGCCTGGCCCCGTGACTTTGGCATTTCTAGAACTGCTCAGCTGGCTCAGCAGGCATTTCAGTCCCTCCCAGCTTCCATGAGGAAACGCTCCCCTTCCAGCTCTTTAGGCCCCACACGCTCCAGAGCAGCCGGATGCCAGGATGTGTGAGGACAAGCAGCACTCGGAGGGGCTCAGCTCATCCTGCAGCTCCCTCCAGGCACAGCTCAGCCCTCCCCACTCACCCCATGGTGTTGAAGTCATCATCAGGAGGCACGTAGTCTTCATCATCACTGGTGAGCCCCAGCTCGTTCCCGTAGCACTGGTGGACAAAGTGCCAGAGCTCCTTTGGGCACAGAGGCTGCAGCAGGGGACACACAACATCACAAGTTTACAGCCAAGAATACCAAAATACAGCGAAATTACCATTGCCAAAGGGTGTTCCTTGCCCTGAAAGGAGAAGTGAGAGATTCTGATCCTTGAGGTGAGGGCCCTTCCGTGGGCTCAGCTCTGTGAAATTCCATTTTATGGAGTTTATCATTATTTATCTGAAATTACATATTTTTTTCTAGATATATATATATTCATACATCTATAAATTAAATATTAAACATATTTATAGATATATATTCTATATAACAGATATATTTATATATTAATATATATTGTATGTATATGCATAATATATAATATATAAAAATTATATAATATATTTTATATATAATAATCATATATATTTAAAAATATAAAATATATATAAAAAAATATTTAAATACATAGTTAAATAAGTTATAAATGTATATAGAAGATATATATTGTATGTATTCATATATAAAATATAAACATATAAATTCTATGAAGATATATTATCTTTATTATAGAATAAACATGTCATCATATGCATCTTTATATTAATATTAATAATATTAATAACTATTATTAATAATATAAATATTATACAATAAATATTTAATAATGTAATAATATTATTAATTATATTAAGATTAGTGTCAATAATAAAAATAAATTAATAATAATGATAGTGATAGTGATAGTAATAATAATAATAATAATAATAATAATAATAATAATAATAATAATAATAATAATAAAAAATAATCTCTGGCCTAGAGATGATGCCCCCATTGAGCACAAACATGTCCTGTCACCAATAATCCTCCACCAGCAGCCCAGGTTCTGCCCCAAAATCTGACATTTTGATTTTTCCATGCCACAACCTCCTGTTACTTACAAAAATATCAGCAAGCTACAGCCAGAGCAGCACATGGATGAGATTTCCCACTGCTGGAATGCACTAATGGAAGCCCTAAACCTGCATTTCCCTCCACAGATACTTTTCCCACCTCTTCTGCTGTGCCTCCATTTAAAATCTGCTGCTCCACCAACCCCAAAACCTTATGAGGTTTTTTTTGTCCCCTCCCTTCAGCTTTGTTTAAATTAAAGCTGCCTGAAGAATCCCAGCTGCAGGGAAAATGATCTAAAACAGCAATGAAAAAAAAAACCACATTTCCTGCTGCAGTTTGGGATCAAAAGGAGTTTGTGTCACCAGACACCCCTGTGAAAAGTGAAAAAAGTGAAAAAGAGAAAAGTAATTATCCAGACCGTTGAGAAAAGCCCAGATTTTAGGGATGTGGGTCAGTGATCACCACATGATTCTGACATGAGGCCCTGAAAAGTGGGGCAGGAAAACTTGTGATTTAAAGATGTGGTACAGGGATGAAAGGGGATTTTCACCCATAAGAAACTTATGACCAATGACAAAGATTTCTTGGTAATGAGGGGAAACAAATCCAGTGAACTTTTTCTGAGTTGCTGGCTTGAATTTCTTCCCATAGTCACTGTGTGGAATAAGGCAGGAATTTTTTCATCTAGCTCCCCACAGCAGGAACTGAAAGCATGGGGAAAAAAAAAAACCCTCAAATGAGGAATTTTCATCCAGAAAAATCTGTCTGTTCCTCCTCCTTCCCACACACATTAACTCACATCCATGTCTTATCAGGAAAACTGCACTCAGCTCCTTCCCCCCTTTTCCTGCCAGCCAGGGATCCCACATTTGGAAAAAAAGGAGCTCTGGAAGTGCTTCCTGTGTTTATCTCTGTCTCAGCCTTGACCTTGAGACCAAGGGCACTGAATTTCCTTGGGAGCTTCCAAAGGGCTGCTCAGGTTACAGCCTGCCCCAGGCAAGGTGATCCTTTCTCCTCCTAAATCCTGCCCCGATTTGAGGACAGGCTATTCCTGCTGCCTCATTCCTCCAGCCTGCTCTGAATTCCAGCCAGGCCACCCCGAGGTGCTGTAACATCAGGTTTGCTGCAGCAGGGAGGCCAGAAATACCCTCCCCACTGTGGAACAGATACTCAGATCAAATACAGGATTTCCAGGGCCTCTGGCATGGCAGGAGCAGATTTATTTTAAAATCCAACCCCACTGAGCCCTCAGCCAGAGCACTTTGCACCCACAGCTGCTCCCACTTGGATTTGGGATGCCTTGAACTCTCATTTTCTGTCCTGTCTGGACACCCCACGCTTCTGGAGCACAGATTTGCTGAGAGCTCTGCCTGCACAGTTATTCCTGCTGCTTTTTGAACTGCTTTCTTGAGGGCTGCTCCACTGTGGAATTGCAAACTTCAAAAAAAAAAACTTCCCTCCTGAGACCTTGATTCCTCAACAGAGGCAGAGTGGCACCTACTGTGCATGTTTTACCCCAGAAAATGGGGGATTTACCCCAGAAAACAGGTGATTTACCCCAGAAAATGGGTGACTGACCCCATCAAAAAATTCTCTGCAAAAAGAGGGAATTGCATCTGCAGTCATGAACCTGCTCTGCCTAAACACTTGTGTTTAATGTCCCTACTCCCTAAACACTTGTGTTTGGTGTCCCTGGGTGTTTTTTTCAGTCAGAAGTGATGTTCCTGCCCATATCCATCACCACCCTTCCATCCCAGCCCAGCCCTGGGGTTTCTCTCTGTACCTTGTCAAGCAGAGCATTCTGCCAGAGTCTGAACATCATCATGTACGTCCTGTCTCGAGCCCCAAAGGAAGTAAAAAAGTGCTGGATGGGGAGAGAGGGAGAGAAAAATCAGTTCAGAAAAAGCCAGAAAATAGGAGAAGAACACAACAAGGCTGTTTGGGGTCACTTTCCAGCTGGAGTGAGCCATCCATGCAGCACAGAGTGAAGCTCATGGAGAGGCCAGTGGCTCTCAGCAGGGACTGAGCACTGACACAGTCAGAAAACCTGGATATTTCACCTGGCCCCCACATCCGAGCTCCAGCCTCAGCCCAGCTCAGCACAAGCCCTTTTCCCAGTTTGGAAAAACCCCCCACACACTCCCAGCCACACAGGGGTGGAGGTGGAGGTACCTTTTCAGTGTCAGTGCAAACTTGGATGGCGTTGGGAATGAGCCGTGCTGTCTTCTCCTTGGTCATGGAGCAGATGTCCTTCAAGCGAACTGTCAGCTGCAGCAGGGGGGGAGAACACCAGGAAAGGGAGGAACTGGTGAGAGAGGCAGCAGGAAAAGCCCTTCCAAAGCAAGCCTGAGCACGATGCCAGGTTTAGGGCAGCAGAAGAAGAGCCTCACCAGTGTCTCCCAGCGGAAGATGTTGCTGTAGAAGCAGATCCAGTTCTCGGAGAGGTAGAGGCGGCCCTGCAGGAGGATGTCTCGCTGGAGAGCACATGAGTAATCTGTGGGAGCACAGCACGTGGTCAGTGAGGAGCACAAGCAGCACAAAATGCAACTGATGCCTTAAGATTTTTGCCTGTTTTATTTTTATTTATTTATTATTTTTCAAATCCTGTGCTGAGTTAGTGGATAACTCTAAACTCCACATACAATTCCTCTGGGCCTGGAACTCAAGGACACCCAACAGCCTCAGGCCCCAAAAAGTATAAACAAAAGTGAACTGGGGAGGAGCAAACTGGGAGTGTATGACTTCATTATCTGATGTTATAACTAAAGAATTAACCCCTGATATGTAAAAGGAACAAATTTGTAATTGTGTGAAAAACTTGTGACCATTGTCCAGCTTGGGTGCAGCCCCTTGGGGAGGCTTTGTCTGCCCTTAATGTACCTGAAAGCCCTTCATTAAATACATCCACTTAATAAATAAATGCTTTTAACTTTGGCCTCTGCTCCTAGGTAAGCCTGAAAAAAGGCATCAGGACAGCTGGAAGGTGAGGATGAGCAGCAGCATCAAGAGAAACCACTCAACACAGCCAGGCAGGGGCAGGGCCAGGGCCAGCTGCTGCTGTTTCCTGCAAGGGCATGTCACAGACAATCTCTCCCCCTGGCTGCTGATCCTGCCACTCTGCAGCATCCCACCTGCTATTGCCAGATTTAATCTGTCTTTTCCTTTCTGTCACTGTGCATTTCACCCCCAGTTTAAGCATCCCAAACGATTTCTGGGGCACAGGAGGGGATCACCAGCCATGGAAGACACAGGAGCAGCTGTGAGGGGAGGTTTGGGAAGGGCAGTCATGTGTGAGCAGGGATGTTGGGAAAAGGGAGGAAAAAGGGAAAGAAAAAATCACATCATTCCCCACCAAATGAGGAAAACCCATCATAAAATGCAAAATCCACTGGAAATGGGTCTGTGTCTGGGAATCCAGGCAGACAGAACAGGTTTGTTGTCAGTGGCAGTGTCTGGAGAATGAAAGGAAGGAGGGACTTTACAAACTGTGGGGTCTGCTGGGAGACAAAACGAGCACGGAGAGATAAAAGAAACAACAGGAAGGATCCCACTGATTGATGACAGGAATGAGGGATTTGTCTTTATAAACTGTGGGTCTGCTGATGAACAGAACTGGATACTGAAAGGTGAAAGGAACAATGGGAAGAAAAAAAAATTCCAGGGGAATTCCATTGATCGACACAAGGAAAAGAAAAGGGGGGGTACATATTAGAAGGGGTCTGTATTGGGTGATTTGGGAAGTCTGGACCTCTCAGGTATATCAGCAAATGGGTGAAGAGAGGGAAATGTGACTGGGAAATTGGGATAAAAAGGAGGCTGAATCCTCCAAAAATCTGAGTGACCCCACAGGAAACGCCTCTCCCTTTATTCCAATAAAGCTCCAGCACTCCTCTGTCTCCTTTCTGGACATAACCCTCCGGTGTTTGTGCATGAATTTTCCTGCCAGGAATGAAAACGTGGATGGATCTGTGCTGCTCTCCTGCCCAGAGCACAGCAGCTGCCCTTACCTACGATGAGGCGCTCCGTGTCCGGGAGCTGCTTGAAGAGTTTCCTGAAATCCTCGTTCCGCTGCTTGTACGTGGGGCTCAGCACCTGCAGGCAGAAGGGGCCTGGTGAGGAGAGGGGCAGCCAGGGGAGCTGGGGCACGGCGTGGGAGAGACGGGAACACCTCGGGTGCGGGAGGAGAAGGGGGTCAGATGCACTTACAGAGAGCCAGGAGCTCCCATCACAGCCCAGCCATGGGATGGTTTGGGTTTAGTGCAGGCAGGAGAGGAAGAGGAGAACCTGACTTGGAAGAGCAAGTCCAGGCTAGAAAGGCTGCAGCCCTGCCTGCAGAAGCAGAGGAATTCTCTCTGCCTGCAGCCCTACACTGACGAGAAGCAAGGTGTGCTCTGCTGGCATCAGACACCTGCCAACCCCAGGAACGGCACAGCTAGCCCAGAAAACAGGGGGTTCATCCCAGAAAAGGGGGGATTTACCCCAGAAATGGGGTGATTCAGCATAGAAAATGGGGGATTTGCCCCAGAAAAGAGGTGATTTACTCCAGAAAAGGGGTGATTAACCCCAGAAAAGGGGTGATTCAGCACAGAAAATGGGTTACCAAAGAAAACAGGGGGTTCACCCCAGAAAAGGGGGGATACCCCAGAAAATGGGTGATTCACCACAGAAAAGGAGTGATTCAGCCCAGAAAATGGGTTACCACAGAAAAGGGGTGATTCACCCCAGAAAATGGGGGATTTGGCCCTGCCAGAGGAGCTTGAGCACCCACTGTCACCCAGAGCTCAGGATTCCCCATTCCCACCCCTCTCCCCACCAGGCAAACACAGCCCCATGTTCTCTCAGGGTCAGAACACTTCAGTGGGGCTCCAAAAATGCTCTCCCAGGGACTGAACAGTGTCCTGCACTCGTTTTGTGTCCTGGCCTCGGGAAAGGGCTCAGGGAACACGAGGCTGTTGGCTGGAGGGAGATCTGGCTCCTCTCTGGGGTTCATGATGTGACTGTCCACACCTCCTACACCCCGTGCCAGCTGCTCCTGACAGCCACACCACCTGCAGAACAGAGGCAGCCACAAATTCACATCTCCCAGAGAATCTGCAATGTTCCTTCTCCCACAAATGGGGAGAAGAAGGCACCTGGGGTACAACCTATTCTCTTTACCCAACAATCCTCCTCCAGAGGCACTGATCTCCCAGGGCAGAAGGCTGGGAGTCTTCCAGCAAGGGCCCCAAAAATCTGAGATTAGAGAAGGCAGTTTCTGCTTCACAATGGTGGTGGAGTCACAGGGGTGGGAGGAATGCTGAGTTTATTTAGAATTAGCCTCACAGCGCTGCCAAATGCTGTCAGATGGCGGCAGATTTGATGTTGGTTGTCAAATCACAGACAACCCCTCGCCCCCAAGAGCATTCCCTGCTCCTCACAGCGACTCAGTGGACTGGAAACAGAATATTCCAACGTCAGCTCGGCACTTCCGAGCCTTGCTCCAGCCCCGTGGGCCCAGAGGAAGGGATCTCACTCCGAGTAAAACCTGCCAACCAGCAGATGACAGAAATATCAATTTAACTTACCAAACTCCCAGCCTGAACATCTGGAAAAGATCTTGGACTGAAATGGGCTCCAGCAAGAGCCCAAGGCCAAGATTTCCAGGAACAAGCAGCCCGGATGGGGAAAGGGGATTATAACCCCTGCAGGGCTGAGCTTTGGGCTCAGTGCAGCCCTGCTCAGCAGGAACCAGACCTGTCCTAGCAGAGGCTCTGCTCAGCCCCAGCAGCTCTGCCAGGGTGCAAACAGCTCTGTTCAGACACTCACAGCGGGGATTTCATCAGATCCAGGGCTGGCATTTCCTCGAGAGAAGTCCACAAGTCCCTCCAGGTCCCACCGCAGCCACGGCAGCTCTTGATCCAGGAGCAGATCCCAGAGGGAGCCGCACTCCAGCAGGGAATCCATCTCCTCCCCTCAGCACTGGCACAGCTCCCCGTGTCCACTCAAACTCTGCTTTTCCTGCTCCTTGTTTGTGGCCAAAGAGGTGCAGCAGCCTGGCAGGAGTTTAGGTGCCTTCCCCTGCTTTCCTGCCCACATCCAGCTCGTCTGAGGCAGCCCCGGAGGATCTGAGCGAGGATTTACCCTCCAGAGGACTTTTCCCAAAGAGGCTCATGGGGGTGATGGTGCTGGCAGGCACCCTCTGTGCTGTCCTGCTGCAGCCTCAGCAGCTCCTGGCTGTGGGCATCCCCTGCAGGAGCAGGGCAGGTGTGTGCAGGTGTGTCCCCCCAGCAGAGCCGGACCCAGCCCCGAGCGGCTCCGGCCCCGCTGCGACTCACGCGGCTTCCAGGACCCGCCGGGAAGGCAAACAGCTCCGAGCTCGGCTTCTCCCCCTCTTGGGGAGCAGAAAAGCGGCGATTCTGACTCCTCAGTGCCCACCCCGGGCTCTGCCCTGCAGTCCCTCTCTGCTCTCGGTGTTTCTCATGGAAGGGGAAGATCCCAAAATGACTGGCGCACGCTTGGAGTTCCTGGAGCTGGGGAATTCTGGCGGCCAATGCCCTGCAGTAACCCAGCCCTGCCTCCCAGCAGATGTTTCCTGTAATGGAAAGTTGCTGGACAGAGTGTGCTGGGGGAGGCGTGAGGGGAGCCAGGACACACCGGGATGGGGGCCCCTGTCCCCGCGATCCTCAGCGCAGAATTTGCTCTCCCAAACACAGCTGGGAAGGACTGGGCTCCTACTGATCTGCCCACACCGACTGGGACAGCAAATATTTCTAATATTCTAATATTTAGAAAAATATTAGGTATTTCTGATATTCTAATATTTAGAAAAATATTAGGTATTTCTAATATTTTAATATTAAGAAGCACCTGAAAGAGACAATTGGTGTCTTTTCACTGCTCAGGTCAGTTAAAGGAAGAAGAAAAGTACCCAGGCACGTGATAGATAAAAATAAAGGATGTGGCTGGGAGGAACCAACCATGGGAGACCCAGACAGGCAGAAATCTGAGGGGCTGCACCACTCCTGGGTGCAGCTCTGAGCCCACTCTGCTCAAAGAGTGTCTCTTCTCGAAGAACAGTGTTCTCCAGGATTCATTCATTGGTCAGGACACTCTGGAAATGAAGGGATTCCTCCAGGGAATGAACTTCCTGCACGTCCAGGAGATTGTTTGGGGTGCTGGCACTGCCTGTGTCCCCCTGCTCTGAGTGCCAGCCTCTCCAGCTCCCCGCCCAGGTGTGGAGGTGCCCAGGTAAATGCCCACAGCAGGGCACTTATAGAACATAACATATATAAAATAACACATATAAAATAACACCAGATCTGCTCAGCTGCGAGCAAACACTGAAATAAACCCCTGGTTCTTCCAGAACTGGGCACACAGCTCTCAAAAAAGCACCAAGCAACCAAGGCAGCCCCTGCAGAGGCTCCAGGCCAGGGCTGCTCACTGACAAGCTCTGCCTGCTCAGCTGCACCCCAAAACCATCGCTGCTGCTAGGGAGCACAGAGGTGTCTCCAGTCAGCACTGCATCCATCTGGTGAGGGAATGGTTAAAAATAAACCTTTCTGTAGCCTGTGAAGGACAAAGAGTTGGCATTACAGCCACCTGCACTGCTTTGCTGGATGCCCCTCTTGGCTGGGAACTCTAAATGGGATTAAGGAAAAAACCCACCCCCAGGCACCTGCCTTTGCAGAGGTGAGTGCCAGTGATGGGAATTCTTTGCAGTGAGGAATTCCCAGTGATGGGAAGAGCTGACCTGGAGCTGGAGGCAGCAAACATTAACTCCTTGTTAATAACATTAACAAACATTAACTCCACTGCAAACAGAGGGATGGGACAGGACAGCAGTGCCAAGGTGGGGGAATTGCTCCCTGGGGAAATGGGGACACAAGGGCCACTCCCCAGGGTGACATTTCCCTGTTCCACACAAACAAATCCCCCACGGGAATCTTAAAGCAAACTTTGCTGGAGGATGGGACAGGACAGGGAAGTCTGAGAACACAAAACCTGAGGAATGCTGAGTTTTGGACAGCACAGAAAGCAGGGAGCAGAGATGGCAGGAGCCACAGGGGAGAGGGGAAAGGAAAACCGCATCTAATTTTCACGACTGATGGACTTTTATGATATATGCTGCTTCTGGAAAACCACTGGAATAAACAGAACACGTTCCCTGCTTGTGTGGGAGAGTTTAGACCCCGCTGACAGCAGGGCTGACAGGAAAAACCAGCAAAGAAAGTGGCCACCTGTCCAACAGCACCTCCTCTAAAGCCATTCTGGTTGCTCAGATTTTCCATCTTTTTCCTTTTTCTCCCTTTAAAAGTGAATGAAAAGCAGAGGAAGATGCTTCAAAGTAATCACTGGCCATCTGGGCTGGAAAACGGATCTGAGTTCATCATCACACGAGCTTGCACCAAAAGCTCACTGCTAATTCAGTGCCTCTAGAGCCCAGCAGCTCAGCCAGGCTGGGAAACCACACGCTGAGGTCATGGAAAATCTGACAGGATGAAAAGCACCTCAAAGGCAGGGAGTTAACATTGCTGCAGAAATAACTGATGAAATGGTTACTGGGAGTTAAAAGATGATTGTGCTTATTTACAGAGAAAAGGGCTCTTCAACACCTCACTCACTCCTCAGGACTGGATTTTTGCATTAAACTCCATTCACATGATTGCTGCTGCTGGGGGAGGCTCAGCCTGACACCCCTGGGAAAGGTGTTCCTGATGATCCCCTAAAAACATCATCATGTTCCTGATGATCCCCTAAAAACATCATCATGTTCCTGATGATCCCCTAAAATGAGGCATAATTCTCCTATGCCTTTATAGGGAATGTTTTATTCCTTCCAGCAGCTGAATTTCCTCTCCACTGTGGTACCCACGAGGTCTCCAAGAAAACACCCAGCACTCTGAGACCAGCCAGGGCTGATTTCTTATCAGTCTTGTGATGTCTGGTCATTCTTCAGAAGCTCAAGAGCTGCACAGAGTTCCCACAAAGGCCCTTTGCAGCATCACCCTCCACCACAGATCCGCAGCCAGCTCCTCCTGCACAGGCTTTCCCTGCTCTTTTCCCAAAGGAAAACCATGGGCTCTCCCCTTTACCTGCCTCCCCACTGGCATTTTGGGTTTGTTTTTGAGACTCTGAGCTCCTGCCAGCCTGAGGGCTGCCCTGTGTGCAGAAATTTGTTTGCAGAGCTGCAGGAGCTGGGTTCCCGTCCCTGCAATCCTCAGCACAGACTTTGCTCTCCCAAATACGGCTGGGAAGGACTGGGCTCCTATTGATCTGCCCACACTGACTGGGACAGCAAATATTTCTAATATTTCAATATTTAGGAGCACCTGAAAGAGATAATTGGTGTCTTTCTACTGCTCAGGTCATTTACAGGAAGAAGAAAAATATTCAGGTGTGTCATAGATAAAAATAAAGGAATACAGAACAAGGCAGACCTTGGGATGTAAATGCTAAAGTGGAAACCTCATGGATTTAAATCTCACCTCTATACCTGTGTTTCCTCTAACTTTTCAAAATCATCTTATTCATTCTCTTTTCCAGAGCATCCTCTGGATTCTCTTGGTGCCTGGTGCTGAATTTAAGAAGCAAGCCTTGCTACAGAGCAGCAGAAATGCTGCAGGATATTGAGACACACACCCTAATTTAGGATCAGGGAAGTAGAAAATTCACAGCCCAAGTGAAACAGAATGAGGCAGGAAAACCATGGCAGATCTGCCAGTCTCAGGGCCCCAACTGAGACACAGAAATGAGAGATTTCCACACTCAGAAATGGGGCCCTTTGCCCAAAACCCAGAGAAAAGGAGAAGGATAGAGATTTTATCCCTGGCAGCAAAATATCTCCAGTATGTCTCTCACTTTAATGACATCTGCAGGGTGACAAATGCCTTCTCCCACGTGTGGAGTTGCTGACACCCCACAGACAGAGCAATTCCTCCTTGGTGTCCTCAGGGAAGCCAAACACAAATCTCCCAACCTCTCTGAGCACCTCAGGGGTACAGAGTAAGGCACATCTCTGCCTCAGCAAACAAAACTACAAAGGAAGTTCAGTTTTAAGGTCTGAGGTCTATTTTTATAAATTATTTTAAAATAATAAATTCATTAACATTAATTCACCATGCAGACACACGCAACACAACTGATGGTTAAACCACGAGTGACCAACACATTTTTCCCCCCTAAAAAACACAATATTCCCAAGCCAAAGTCTCCATGTACACAATTCCTCACTAAAGGCATGAGAAGCACCTCAGGGATTTTTCCTTTCCACTGGAAAGCTCTTCCACCACGAGGACAAGAACACAAAGCAAACCCCAAAAAGTCTGAGTGCATTTATTCCCAAACTGGGGTTCTCTTCTCAATCTCACAGTGCACCTGCACCAGTTTGCATTTGTCCTCTGCAAAGCCAAGCAGAGAAAGCACAGCCAGAGAGAGGGGCAGGTCTGCCAAACCAATCCATGACCTCACTTCACCTCCTTTTCCTCCCAATTCTCCACGGGGCAGGGATGACAATCCCAAAAAAGCGCTGGTGGGATCGAATGGAGAACACACAAGGCAGGAGAAGCTGGTGGCAGCTTAAGGAAAAAAAAAAAAATAGAGAAAAAGGAGTCCAGGAGAGGGGAAAGGGAGGGTTCCAACTGGCAAAGAGGAATGCAGTGCTCCAGAGACAAGAAGACCAGTTAAAAGCAGCAAAAAAATGAAGCAAAACTGGTGGTGCACTGCAGATCTTTGAGGGCCATGTGCTGTTTGAGGCAGGGATTGTTTTTTGGGCTGGGTTTGCACGGTGCCTGGCACACAGAACAGTGTGGAGGGTGTTTGCTCTGGGCACGGTGGGGTTTGTGTAAAATGGGAGTGGGGGGAAGCCAGCAAAGGGAATTGTGAGGTTTCATGACGAGGCAGATTCATTTCTAGAGCTGCTCCCAGAGGGGAGGGGAATGGAGGAATCAGAATGGTCCAAATGGCAGAGAAATCCTGCCTGGAAGGAGCTGGCAAAGGGCAGCTCTATCAAGGAGATGCATTAGCAAATTTTTTTGGGAAATTACACTGCCAGGTAGGACTGACTGACTTCCTGGAGTCTGTGGCTCAACCATATTTTCACACTGCTGCTTTTATCTGGCCAGAATGTCTCTGCTAACTAGAAAATGGGTTTGTTTCGTTTCGTTTACAAAGGAAAATAACGGGGTGGGGTGGGGAAAACCACAAAAAAATGCAGCCAGTGCTTACTCTCCGGATGTACTGTCTCTCATGCTGAAAATATATGGAGGAAAAACAAGAGAACAGAAAGATAAGATAGAGAGGACATGAAAACACAAGAGACCCACAGAAGCAGAGCACAGCAAAGCACCATGCAGCAGGGAACGGAGCTCAGCAGCTACAGGCAGAAGCAGTAAGAGCCAAAGTCACCTCTAGCCTGGTGACACAGTCAGGGTTTGGCAGCAGCCAGGTCAGGCCCAGGCATCTGCTCAGTCCTTATCTGCCACTTCTCCACCAGTTTGGCCCACCCTGGTTTGTGTTTTATTCTCCAAGGTCCCTCTGTGCCCCTGAGAGCTCGTCCTGCCCGTGCTGTGCCCGGTGCTGCTGGCACCCAGCGGGCTCCTAACTCTGCCTCTCCCCTCTGGCAATCCTGACCTCGCTGTTGCAGCCAAAACCTCGCATTTCTGACAGCTGCAGGAGCTGTGCCTGACCAGGGGTGGCTGCTGCATTTGCCTATGGCTGCTTCAGAGCCTCGACCGTGCACAGGTGACGCCGTGCCCAGAGCGGGGCCGCTCGTGCTGGCAGAAGGAAAAAACACCAAGGCAGAAGCAAAGGGTGGTTGGTGTTTCTCCAGGGTCGGTAGAAAATGATTCCTCTGTGGCCCCTGCACCGCCCTGAGAGATGCAAAGGCTTTGCAGGGTGGCAGCTCTGTCTGTCCCCACGTGTCCCCACATCCCCCGTGCTGAGCCAGCAGGGCTGCGGGATGTGGGGAGCAGCACCAGAGTGACCCAAAGGACAAAGCTCCTGCTCTCTGTCTCTGGCATCCCTTCCCTCAGGATGCCAGGCCTCCTTTGCCAGTGCTGAGCCATTCCCAGCTCCTCCTGGAAATGGTCAGAGTGCCCCGGTGCCCCTGCAAAGCCCCTTTGCACCTTCCCCCCGCCCAGCCCCAGCCACCCAGGGACAAGAGAAACGGGAGTACTTACATTATACCAACTCTGGCTTTTCTGTAAGGACAAAATAAAAGAGAAGCATTAGTTAGCACAGAGATCTTAGGATCAAAAAGAAAGAGGGACAGAGAAAGCAGGTCCAATCTGGTTTGGATCATTAGTGGAGTGAAAGTGGGATTAAACAGAAGATTTCAATGGATTTCACAGTGTGGTCTAACAGAGTTATCCCAAGAGCAAGGGACAAATCCAGCAGCAGGAGTCTGGAACAGGAAACAGTTCAGGCCAAGGTGTGCAGATCCACATGCACACACAGACATGCTGCCAGCTTGTCTGCAGACCAGCAGTGCCAGCCAGCGACAGAGGAGCTCATCATCATCATCATCATCACCATCATCACCATCACCATCACATCATCACCACTTCCAGCCACCTCTTCAGGGGCTTCATTCTTCCACTGGCCAGGTGGCAAAACTCTCACTGTCCTGGACAGCCCCCCAAGCACTGCTAAGGGCAAGGACACAGCCCAGCTCACAAAATACAAATGTCCCAAGAGTATTTTGAATTTCAGAAGGGAGACACAGGCACACAGAGCCAGGAAAAGTGCTGTAGAGAATCCCTACAGAAGCTAAGCAAGGGAAAAAAAAAAAAAATAAAAGGCTAGGATTTTTTTTTTTCAGCATTTCAGTGCACAGTGTTTTGCATCATCTGCACCTGTGATTTTCTTTATATATATATATATTTTTTTTTCCATCCTTATGGCATTTCAGATGGTTGGAGAGGACAGGCCCCATGTCACACTGGAGCACACAAAAGAGCTGGCTCAGCTTGGAAAGTCACGCTTGGCAGTTTTCAGCTGGAGGTGAGGTTTATCTTCACAGGGAGAGGAAGAAATGAGCTTCCCTCTCCCACTCCAGCCAGGCTGGCTTTCCATCAGCAGGACACTGGGCAGAGCTGCCAGGATAAACAGGAATCCCCTTTTTTGGGGGGCATTTCCCTCAGGGCAGTGAAGCCTGGGCGCACCAGAGCCTTCCCCACAGCTCCAGCTGTGCCCCTCTCCCAAACACTTCCCATTGGTGGGAGCTGAGGATAACACTCAAGGACAGAAGCAATATTCCACTGCCCTTCCTCCTTTGAAGCCATCTTGCTCCTGACCTTGGAGGATTTTCCAGGCTTTGCACTCGGTTTGGAATAGGAAGGGAAACATTCCGTGCTGTGCCTCACCGCAGAGGCTGCGGGAGCTTCACTGGGAATTCCCTGGAATATTCACAGGGACACAGAAAGTGCCTGTGCCCACCAAGGACACACTGGGTGCTCTGCTGCAGGAAAGGAGGAGAAGTGTTAATGAGGTCAGATTGGACCAGAGATTTCGGTGAAGATACAGGGGCTGCTCTGTTCCCACCCCTGGATCTTCTGCTCCGAGTTCCCAGCCACAAAACCTCGCTGGATCCCACTCTTGGAGCCAACATTTCTGAAGGATCTGTTGCAGAGCTCCCAGACTGTAATGAAAAGCCCCACACTAACACAGTACACAGGCTAAAATACAAAAATTTTACATTTTTTTCCCCAAATCCTGAGGGAAGGAGATGAGCTGAGGGACTGAACACAGAGTATGGCTCATATCTCACACCCGTTCCTCCAACCAGAGGAATTTCCTCTTACTTCCCACTCCTTTCCATACTTGGCCATACCTGATCCATTCATAAAGGATTGGGTTGAAGTCATCCCTCCCTGCAAGTAGGACGTGGAAAAAAGCCTTATGCAACCCAGTCTACACTAAAAAAAGAACCAGGGTAATTAATCTGAACCGTGCACACAGCACCTTGTCCTCAGGAGCACAGGGCCTGAGATAGAGTGATTTTCCTGCAGATTTGTTTTGCCATCTGTCTGCTTTAATGAGCAAAAGGCGTAGCTCAGAAATTCCTGGGATAAAAAAAAAACAACCCCTCATAATCAAACTATAATTGGCACAAGCACAACAGAGGCACTGCTGTCACTGTGCCTTCTCAATCAGGGTGCCCATGCTGTGGTGTCAGCACAGCCCAGCAGCATTTCATCTCTGCTGCATTCATTGCAGGAACTGTATTTTTTTTTCTCTCCTCACACTTGAATTTCCCTGAATCAAGTGTCATCTATAAAGGAGCTCGGCAAGTTCTTCTTTAAGCTCTTCCACACAAAAAATATTACAGTGACATCCGTAATTATGCTGATGTCCGTGATTTTAACAACATACTTAATTATACCAACACTCAGACTTTGTCTTTTGCCTCCACCAAGTTCAACAGACTTGTCCAAAGTCCAAACAACCTCAGCCCTTAAATCTCTCTTCTATTTTATCCTTTTTTTAAGCTCACTGAGAGGGAGATGCGAACTGTGAAAATCAAGAGGCAGTAAAATGGAGAGGAGGGGGGAGAAAAAAGAAAAAGAAAAAGGAAAAACATATTCTTACTTTGAGCAGGTTAAGTCTGTCATACTGGAAAAAGAAACCATAAGCATTAGAACTGAAAAGACAAAATAAATAAGTAGCAGGAGGAGGGGGTTGCACACAGACAGGGAGAAGATGGGACTGGCTTGCAGAGACGATGCTACAGGAGCACAGAGCAGAGCTCGTGGTTACAAGGGGGCTGTAACCAGGAAGAGCTTTGGAGGAATGTGAAAAACGGGATATTTTCTCTAAGCCTTTAACTTCTGCCTCTAACCAGTCATGATTTAGTGCCCTGACACCTGCATGCTCTGCTAGGGAAGGTTACAGCTCTGCAGGGCACACGGGTCACGCACAGAACACCCCCAGAACTCCACCCAAACGCTTTCTACTTCTCAGCATCACTGGCAGCAGCACCACAACTCACTCCTTGCTGCTCCCAGGGGAACAGAAACCTTTTGCCAAGTGAATGGCGTGCCACAGAGCTCTAGGAGCATCCCTAAATCCCCTTCACACCTGGGGAAGCAGAGGCACAGAACCAGAGCCTGGAGCAGATCCCAGAGCCCTCTCTCCTGATCTGTGCGCTTGCAAAAGCTGCGCTGCCCACCCGGCTTCTAAGTGTCCAGAACTCAAGGAAATTGATGGAATTTATTCCCCAGACCCTCACCCCAGCCCCAAAGGATCAGAATTTCATTGCCTACTACCTCGAGGGGGTTTGTCCCACCTGGTGGGAGGGGTGAATGAGAAGACACAGCCAAACTCTTCTCATCGTGGCACACTGGGAGGACAAGGTGCAACAGTCATAAGCTGCAGTAGGGGAAATTCTACTTGGAGAGGAGGAAAAAGCCTGTTCACAAGAGTGGTTAAGCACTGGAGCAGAGGCCTGGCCAGGCTGTGGGATCTCCAGCCTTGGAGGGCTGTAAAATGTGGCTGGACAAGGGTTTAGACCAAGCTGATTTAACTCTGCTTTGAGCAGGGGCTTGGGTGAGAGACCTCCTGAGATCCCTCCCCACCTAAACTGTTCTGTACCCCCCAGGACCTGCACCAAAATTCACATTTTCCCCCTAACTTAATGTTAATCCTCAGCATTCACCATTAGCTACGGGCATTGGGAAGAATCTAAAGGAAACCACTTTTATCCTCGGGCAAGAGCAAAATAGTTAAAAAATACATATTTCATCGTTGGCTACTAGCAGAAAAAAAAAAAAGATGAGTTTTTCTTGGGTTTGGAAAGCTCTCCCAAAAAGCTGACTCAGACCTTGGTCTGTGGCACAGATCAAGGTGGCAAAGGCAGAAAGATTCCCTTGGGATGCAATTCCAGTGCTTAAAAACTCCTGGCGGAGCACTCCCTCTGACGGCAGCGCTGCAGCACGACAGAACAGCACAGACAAAAGAGGGCAGGGAACTCAAGCAGATCTGTCAGCAATTGTACCGACACAGCAGCAAACTCATGGGCTCAAGTTGTTCCACCTCATTAGCCAGACAGGTTGGGAAACCAAACCATTCTTCCTGCAGGAGATGGGTGGGGAGAGGAGAAGAGGCTGAGAAAGGAGAGTTTAAAATCTTTGCCCTGCAGCTTTTTGTTCCTAACCTCTCCCTGTATGAGCAGACAACAGAATCATCTGCGTGGGAGAAGCAGGGGGTTTAATGCCTGGAAATTCTTCATTTGTGCCAGAGGAAGCAGCTTGTGGAGCACAGAACAGAGCTCCAGGCTGCACACTCGATGATCCAGCTCAGAATATTCAGTGTGAGCAGGGCAGGAGGCTCTGACAGGCTGCTGGGGGTCCTGCCCAGGATCCCCTTCCCTCTGAACTCAGCTGGGCTCCACTTCCCTGCAGTTTCTCCAGGTGCCTCACAGTGGTTGGGCTTTTCCCTCTCCGAGGGGCAGGGGCTGGCTGCAGGCACCTGACAGCACCACTGCACACTCGTTTTACACAGACATCCCTCTGTTCCAGGCTTCTTCCCACCAATCCCTCTCCTAAAACCCTCTGCACCTCCAGCTTCCCACAGCCTGTGTGGCCCACACACCTCTACTCACCAGCAATCCTGTCAGGGCTCTGCTACTCCAGACCTTCCACAGCACTTCTTTCACACCTCACCTTGAGACTTTAGTCCCCCCTTTGTGCTCCTTTGCAGTTATCCCAGCTACAGACACCAAGCACAAGACAATCTGCCTAAAAAAAAGACGTCAAGAAGCTTCCAGCAGACACCAGCAGATCATGCAAGGTCAGGCTGGTCACAAGGACCACGACCAAGGGAAGACGTGAGCCAGCATTGCTCTCTGAGAACTTGCCTAGAAGGAAACCTGAGGCATCCACTGGGGAAAGGCCAAGACAAGGATTTTGTGGATTTCTGTGAAGCCATCCAAGCCATTCTGCTTTCATCAAGTGGAAATGCCAACAGCCTGGCACTTTCTCCAACAACATCCCACCTGCGTTTCTGATTTTTCCACTCTTCTGAGGGTAGCACAGAGGTGTGAGATCAAATCCCAAATGATCTTATCTCCAATTCAAGCACCCACAGAAGGATCTTCCACTTGTCACCTCTCAGAGCGAGCCCATGAATTCTCACAATTCATTTGGGACAGGTCTGTTCTACCAGGTTCAAGCTGGGTTCATTTGAAATCACTGATCTTTAATATTTACATCACACAGGAGAGCGTGCAAGGGCAGTAAGCTGAGATCACTGGCCACAAAAATGCTATCCATCATGAAAAGCAGGGATGAAGTCATGGAGAACAACTCTCCTTTCTGAAATCAGGGAGGAAGAAGACAGGAGAGAGAAGGGATCATGGTTCTGTCCAACTCCAGTGTCGCCCTGAGAATTAAACATTCTGATCTTGTTTTTATTGTTTCTAGCCACTTTCCCAGGAAAGTAACTATAAACATAGGTGTTTATACATTCCATTAAAGAAATGTCTTTTGATGGACATCTCCCACGACCAGTGTGGTTGTGGTAACCTGACTATCCAATCCCTGGCCGTTGTGGAGAATCTATAAATACTGACACCAAGAATAAATCACACTTTTTCCTATCCCACATTGAGCTGTGTCTGTGTGAATCATTTTGTGTCCAGCACTCCAGAGGATTTCTCCCTGGCAAAGACAGCAGCTCACTGCAAGGGAGAGGACTTAAAGGCTGATTTGGAAGCAGCTGAAGGGGTGTGATGAACAGGCCAGTGCTCAGGCTGTGTGAGCAAATATCAGCCAGATGCCAGTGATGTAAGTGAACCCAGCTTCCAGCTACAGGCACGGGGCTGAGCTCTTGCTGACATTCTCACAGCCACAGCAGGAGAATGCCTGACTGGGGTCAGCACTCAGCACCACGGGGACGGCTTCTGAGTGATGAGACAGCTCTACAGTGGGGGACAGGAGAGAAAAAAGAAGGCTTACTTTGGAGAGGCGCTTGTGTGACTTAATCGGAGAGAAAGCATGCAGGAATGAAAAGAGAGAAATTAGGGAAAGAAGAAAAATTACCTCGCAGATCAAGAGAAGGAAAACCCACACACCCAACAGAGAGCATTTTACCCCCTCTTCCTTGTGGAAAGCACCAGGAATTGAAGTTAAGCTTTAGCAGTCACCGTGTTGGCAAAAATCTCACTGCCATGACTTTAACTCAGAGCATTTTGAGGGCCAGGGCGGTGCAGCTCCTCTCTGTGGTTCCCCCTTGCCAAGGAGCCCATTTCCCTGCGAGCATCCCCAGCGTGGCTCTGAGCACAGCATGCCCTGCACCCTGCCTGCCTCCCATCCCATCCCACGGCTTCCTTTTGGGAGCACAGTGCTGGCAACCCCGTGCTGAGGGTGTCACCAGCCCTGGGACGGGGTTTGTAGGTCACTGTGTGCACAGGAAGCCAGGCTGACCTCAAGGGCAACCTCAGAACGCCAATGATTCAGCTTGAAAAACCCTTTCCCCCCCTCTTTTGAACTCCCAGACTCCCCCCCGTAGTGGTGAGAGATCAGAATGTGGGCCACCGAGTCCTGCTCCCTCTGCTGAGTGGCCACAAAGGGGAGGGGATGAGGATTTCTTGTCTGTGACACAATCCAGCAGTTAATCAGACAAAGAGCTAACAATTCATTTTACACAAGCCATCAGAGTTCTGCCTGCACGATTATTCAGGCTGAAACATCTCACTTCAAAAATCTGGGCAAACACAAGCGCTCCTGACAGCTAACACATCCCTGATGCCAGGGTCAAAGGTTTGTTTGGTACCCCAGGCTCTTGTTTCACCAGCTCCCACTGCTCACACAAAAACCTACAGCCAAACCTGAAACCAACTCACTCTGCACAGCAAAGACAAGGCTGTTTCTAATATGGCCCAAAGACACAAAACCTGCCTGGGGAACATATCAGCTACCCTGGGCAAGCCAGTCATAATAACACTGCAGCCATGCAAGGAATGGGCAGAGGGCTGCAAAACTGATTCTGTGACATCTGAACTGATCTCAGAGGGCTTGGATGGGACTGGGGAAATGCACAGGCCCTTCACAGGGGAAACCTTATTTATTTCATGCCCCTCCACGATCCAGGTGATAAAAAGTAATTGCCCCAGCCAGTTTTCAAGGTCTTTCTCAGAACCACGGAGCCTCCCAAGGAACAGGACCTTGACTACAGAAAGCTGTAGACTCTGTGCTGAAGTCTGACCGAAGCAAAGGACTCTGAATTAGGAGAACCTTCAGAATGGGAGGGAAGTGAGACAGAGAAAGAAAAGGCAGAGGACAAAGCCGGCGCGGCGCAGGTCCGGCTCGGCGGCCAGAGCCCTCTGCTCGCCCTCACCTTGGAGTTCTTGGCCCCGCTGCGGCCTGACTGGGAGGAGCAGCTCCGCTGGACACCCTGCTCCGGCGTGGACGGGGACTTGTCCGAGGAGTGGTCGGAGCCCTTCTCCACCATGGCGTCCCCCGGGGCGTCCTGCGGCGTGGGCGAGCGGGAGCGTTTGCGCAGGATCGGGGAGCAGGCGGGCGTGCTGCGGTTGGAGTTACTGGCAGTACTGCAGAGGGGAGGAAGGGAAAAGAGAGCAGGGTTAAACCATCTCCAAACTGAAACTGCTGCACCCCACGGGTCTCCCCAGAGAGCAGCAGGCAGAGCTGCTTCCTCAGCCGCTGCCCCCGGTGGGTTTAGGCAGTTCTCGTTCACCAGGGGCAGAGGAACTGCTGGCTGTGCCTTTCTCCACCCGCCCTTCAAACCCTCAGACCACAGAGCGATGCCCACGAGAACAAACTCGTTGACTCCTGCGCGCTCCTGGAGTTTCCAATGATGACCTGAGCTTAGAAAAATCAAAAGTGCACTCAAGAACCAATCCTCAATACAGCCCCGCTCTGCCCCTCCTGTATTAGCGCAGCTCTCCTCAACAGGATGCACAAAAATGGGGTCACACCTTTCAGAAAACACCCCATCAAAGAGCATCAGAAACGCTGGGGCTCTGGGAGGGGAGTCATGATGACATTCAATGCAGCATTTCCTGTACAGAACCATCCCTTCTCACACCACCTAGAGCCAGGCATGAAAATGGTTTGCTGTCACCTAAAAGCTTTTGTGATTAAAAAAAAATAAATAATAATAATAAAAATTAAGTTCCTCTTTCACAATGGGAAAAGCAAGGCCTTTCAGAGTTTTACAGAAATTATGAGGGGAATGGAACTTCTCATCCCCTTTCCTCAGCAAATGCCTCAGCACCCAGATCAGCAAGCCAGCAACAGAACAGGAAAGCTCAGATTTCCTCACTGCTCCTTCTCTTTTGATGCCTCTCCTTCCTGCCAGACTCTTTAAAATACCACACACTACACCCATTTTCCCTCTGTCACTCATTTCCTCCAGGAGCCAAATCTATTTCTGACCAGCCCAGACATCCTCAAGGCTTTTCCAGCTGGTGCTGCTCAAGTCAGCAGGTTACAGAGCAGCCTGGCATGCAGGATTGGGTCTGTGCTGACTTCTTCAGGACCCTCTTATCTCATGGGCAACACCAAACAGGCCACATCTGACAGCAGAGGCAGCAGGAAAAGGATGGAGGAATTCCAGCTGCGAGGGACTGAATTAAAGAGGTTGCTGCAATCAGACTCTTAAGGGCTATGATTTAAATTACACACAGCAATCACAACGCTGCACGGCGAGGTACTCCAAATGGATCATTTCCTCCCTGAAAATCAAGAAGAGCTGAGCTGAGGTTTCCTTAATTCCCAGATAAAAAACCACGTCCATCTCTTCTTAGCCCTGAAGATTCCAAAACCATTCTACAAGCGTGAGTTCGATGTGAGCAGCCTGTGTCACGCACTCCTCCAGCAGTTACCGGGTTTGGGTTGGTTTGGTTTTGGATGAACCGGTCTCCTAAATTATCCTTTATTTGCTCACTGCTTGTGTCAATGCACAAGTGACGAAAGTTTCCCTGGACAGCCTGCAGGAAGCACAGAGCCAAGCTGCTTATGCAAACAGGGCCAGAATCAGATTTCCTAGGAGCTGGCACCGGGCAGGAGCAGCAGCAAGGAGCTTCACAGCAGCCCCTGAGAAGATGCTTTCACCACTCTAAAGTGTGGAATTTCATACAGATCATGAACAGGCTTGGGAAAATGAGTTTGCAAAATGTTCTGTAGGCAGGGAGTTGGATTAAATTAAACTCTGCTCTGCTACCTATTTCTATTCAGTAGGATGAGAAATATAGTTATAGACCAATAAAAACCTGTTCAAATATCACCTAAACCTCAAGGCAGCTCCATGCAAAGACAGAGAAATTCCCACTTGGCCTGGGGTTCTTCACAAGGAGCAATGGCACATCCCCAGGTGAAATATTGTCACATCACCTTGTCCTGTGCCCTCCCTTTCCCTGGACAAGGCACAGGAATATTGAATGTTAAACCAGTGCAGCAAGAACTGTAAGAATATTCAAGATTTAATCCCCGCAAATAATAACTGAAGCAAAACACAAATTAAAAAAATTATCTGGACCATTCTCCCAGCAGCACTGCCTGCAGCAGTTTAGGTAAAACATGAAGTAAAATTATCAGGGATTTCTTAGTTTATTGAAGTATTAAAAAGCACCAGGCTCCTCCATAGGTTTTCAGCTGATCCAGTAAAATTGGGTGTTTCATCTTGTCTGTGCTCCTGCTGCTCCTTCTCCTGCTAAACTCAATTTTAGCAGCCCAGCAGAACTGTATTAGTGACTTCAAGTTCATCAGCAGTGGTCCCAGAGATGGACATGGTTCTTAATTGTCATTTTTACAAACCACAGAAAAAGTAACTTCTAGTTAAAACCTCAGAATTCTGAGGCTGTGCTGGTCCTGCTTGTCCCCAGCGTGAAACATAAGCTGATTTATGTGAGAGGTCCAAAAACACAAGGCAAGAACTTGAAGCCCCTGTCCCTGCCCAGCACTAAATCTGAACAGATGTACGAGTTTTCCCTCTACAGCTCTACAAAACCTGAGTTTACCAGGCCCAACCTCCGTCTCATTTTCAGTTTGTGTGAATCCACAGTTTCACTTTGAGCTTGAGTTTAGGGCAGCTCTGTAAAGACCAAGCCAAATTCAGCGCAGGCTCTGTCTGCTTTCAGTTTGCAGTTGTGGGATTTTGCTGCTGCTCAATTAAAGCTCAGCATGAGCAGCTTGAAAGCAGGGTACAGCTGCCATCACGTGCAGGTGAAACTCAAGATGAAAAATGCTGGAAGGTTTGGTGCTATTTTACTCTTTTTAAGGTCAGACCAAGCTCCTCAAGGTGGGTTTTTCAAGCCCTAGCACTGCAGCTGCACAGGAGCAGCATCAGCACTGACTTGCTTGCAGCTGGTCATTTTATTTTTGCCCAGCTCACGCTGCCATAGCCACAACTTTCGGTGCCAGCTCTGCCAAGCACAACCTTGGGCAGATTCTGCCCTCCAAGCTCGTATTTTAGTTAAAAAAAATTAAATCCATCCACATGTATCGTGGTAGGTGTGTGTGGATTCTCACCTTCGCAGAAATAAGGGGGGAAATAACATCAAGGGCTCCTTCTTTGGCTCTCCCTGAATGGCACAAATACGAAACCCAGGAGGGCTGAATTCCCCTCCTACTCTCTGATGACTGGGAAAAGCTGAATATTTCTCACATGAAGGGCTCCTGAGACAGAGAAAATGACGTGTGTGTTAACCAGTGACAGCGAGGATGGGCACAGAGAGCACAGGGCTGCCCCGAGCCCCTCCAGACTCTCCCTGCTCCTGCTCATTCCCTGCACTTTGAATCCAGCCCAAGGCACAGCCATGACGAACGCTTTCTGCAGTTGCCATGGCGACCACGGCCTGCAATTGAACCAGGAATCAACGCCTGAAATGCCAAAACGGCTTGACCCACTTTGAAATAAAAATAATTGTAATAAATAACGCTTTAGAGAGCTAATTGCCCAGAGCGCATTCAGGGCCTGGCATCCCCCTGCAGAGGAGCCTTCAGCAGATGAGACAGATGAAGTGAGGGACAGAACACAAACAAGCCCACCTAAGCAGCAGCCCCCTTGCTCTGAGGTGAAAACCCCTTCACACAGCATTTGAAAGCCCAAGAGGCTGAGTTTGTCTCCTTGGTTTATGTCCTTGCTGTCTCTAAAGGAAAAACCTCATCAAAATACCATCAGCAAGCGTGGTGTGGATGGGAAGGGGCCAAAACTCTGCTCAGACGTGGAGGAAAAGCATCAGTACCTGCAGCAGTGTAGTAAAGAATTTGTAGCCTGCCAGAATCTTGAAGCTGGAGAGGCTTTTTTAGCAGAAATTGTAGTGATAGGACAAGGAGTAAGAGATTCAGACTGAACGAGGGGAAATTTAGGTTGGATAAATGGAATAAATTCTGTCCTGTGAGGGTGGGGAGGCTGTGGCAGAGGGTGACCAGAGAAGCTGTGGCTGCTCCATTCCTGGAATTCCAAGGACAAGGCTTGGAACAACCTGGGATAGTGGAAGGAATCCCTGTCCATGGGAGAGATGATGTTTAAGGGCCCAACCATTCTGGGATTCTACAAGCTTTCCTTCAGAAAAGAACATTTGGCAATGCATGTACCAGACCCTGGTCATCACCTGCCCTGAGACACCAGGCAAAGACACAGAAAGGCCAAATTTCCTCCTCCAACAGAGTATTTCCTGTAAGGATCTGAACCAGGTGATGAACAGAGCTTCACCAAGCAGTCACTTTTGGGAAAGGCATTCCACAAGTTAAGGTTGGTGTTCTTACAACTATAAAGGAACTCCTTACAACGTTTCCATGGACAAGAAACCTGACTTTGCTGCGCTCTGTTAAATGAATTCTGCATGAATGACGCCCAAGCAGTCCTGAAGTGACACAGAAGTCTGTTCATCCCACAGATCTGCAATCACAGACGTCCCTGGGACTGACACAAGCACCCTGCAGCAGTTCTTCCCCAAATCACAGGTACCCCAAGAGCCAGCAGCCACCTGCAGCATTGTCACAGCACCTGTGACACAGAAAACACAGCAAATCCCTCTGTGTCTGCCACTTGCAGATCTGGATTAGAATCCAGCCAGAAGTAGGAAAAGCACCAAAGAATTTTGCAACTAGAGCAGCTCAGCTAAATGAGCAGCAGCCTCAGGTACACAGCACTCACCACATCCGCTGTGACCATCACCAGCTTCTCAGGGGGCAGAAAAACACCAGCAGCACCACTCCCTGCACTGCATCTCTCAGCCCTTTGCATCTCCTCAAGGAAGCCCTGATCTGGAAAGCTTAAAGGCCTCCAAGTCCTCCCTCAGTTCTCATAAGAATTTGGTTTCCAAGAGTTATCCTGCAGTTACTCACTTCTGCCTGCAGCACTGACCTGGTAAGGTGTTCTTCCAGGCCCAGAATTGGGGTTTGCTCTGCAGTTTGAGCTGAATGCTGGACGTGCTGAGCAGGATGTCCCCAAACCAGCAAAGAAGCACACATTGAAGCTCATATTGAACTCTCTCTGTCTGAAATCTATGGGCTGTGCAAAGGCGAGCCCGTGCCTACACTTTCCTGCACAAGACCAGAGGAGATCCTGGAGGACAACACAGAACTGTGCTGGCAGTCTGGAAAAGAGCAGAAAGGTCAAGAAGGCACCTCAGGCCTGGCTGCAGCTCTGAAAAGAGTTAATTCTCCTCAGAAATAGCGATTAGAGGGGTTAATTAGACGCCTACAAAGATACTTTTCTGCCATCCAGTCTGACATCAGTGGAAAACGAGGAGATTCAGAAGCTCATTATGCAGTCTCCCAAACAGCAAGCAGATGGCAACAACTTTCGATCACCAACCTACACTCCCTTCAAATTGATAATCCAGGAATGAAAACCTGCTCAGATCCTGGAGCAATTCCCTAGGCCCGCCGTTGCTCTACAAGCAATAACAAAATGTTATATTTCTATTACATCTCCCAGCAAGAGAGACAAAAGAGAAAGCAATAAGTCAAAAAAGCAATGACACCTGCAGGGCTGTGCAGAAACCAAGGAGTGTTTCATGGCAAGTGCTTTGAAAAGAATCATAAAAATAGCCTGCCTTCTGCATGTGTTTTAGCAGAAAAGTCCAGCCTTAAGATTTACTCTATTTTGACATTTTGCAGAATGCTGTCCTCCCATGACATCCAATCACATGTTTACATATTCATGAAATAAAATTAATGCAATTATTATGCCTCAGAGGATTAGCAAATCACTGCAAGCATTAGGAAGGAATTTGCCTTCTGCCCACAGCCAGCAGTGCGAGGATGGGCAGATGCATTATTAACCATGTCATTGTCCCCGTGGATCACCCGATCCTGGTTACCACTGGAGACAGACCCATGGAGCCTCATCTCTCACAGAAACTCCCCCCAGCCAGCTTCCTCTCCCTTCCTGCTTGGAGTGACTGCAAAAATCCCCAGGAAAAGCTGGGAAATGTTTCTGAAATACAACAAGACAGATTTTAATAAGAGAGCCCAATAAAGCACCAGTCACACCTTGGGAAGGGTCGTTCATGTGCAGGGAACCACCATGGCTTATAAATCACACCCTAAACACCTCCCTCAGTCACAAACTATTATAATTCCATTTGCTCCACAGGAAGGCAAGCCCCATAAAATGAAGTATGATGGATAATACAAAGAAATCTGGGAAGCAGCAAAGGGGAGACAGCACAAGGTAAGAATTTCACATCCCTCTGAAGGTGACAGACACAGCCCCACCACAGGTCACCCACCCTACAGCTCTGCTTCCCCAGTATACAGGCTTTGTTTTCCTTGTTTTCCTTGCCTCCCCACCACAAAACCAACAGCTCTGGTAATTAACAGCAAGAACTGCAATGTCTGATGCTTCCATCAACATCTCCAAGCCTGGAACTTGGGGCAGAACAGAGCTCGCAGGCCTTGTTTAAAAAATAAACGAAACAACAACAGACACTGTTAAACCTCCTTTGATGTGAGGAAAGTTTTGAAAACCTGACAGCTCAAAGGATAAAAATAAAAATTAAACTAAATCCAAGCTTGTTTATTTTAATCCTCATGGTTTCCAAGCTCACATCAGAATCTTTCAGTGGTTCAGCAATGCTGCTGTCATATGTGCTTTATTTCAAGGGAGAGTGAGATGAAGCAACAGGGCTGGTGATAAATACCCAGGCCCACTTTTGGGTGGGGATGTAGGTGTGAAACAACTCCCAGACTCCCTCCAGAAGAGCTCAGGCACTTCTCCCTGCTGCCCATCTCCTGCTGAAACTCCAGCAAGGCTTTATGGACACAGCATTGTCCCCCTGAGCACAGCCAGCCTTGGCAGGGGTTTCACAAGGCCCAGATGGAAGTGCCCGAGGAAGGGTCTGAGGAAGATGTGAGGAAATGAGATGAGGATGTGAGGAAAGCTGTGAGGAAGGCTGTGAGGAAGGCTGTGAGGAAGGCTGAGGAAGGCTGAGGAAGGCTGTGAGGAAGGCTGTGAGGAAGGCTGTGAGGAAGGCTGTGAGGAAGGCTGTGAGGAAGGCTGAGGAAGGCTGAGGAAGGCTGTGAGGAAGGCTGTGAGGAAGGCTGAGGAAGGCTGAGGAAGGCTGAGGAAGGCTGTGAGGAAGGCTGTGAGGAAGGCTGAGGAAGGCTGTGAGGAAGGCTGTGAGGAAGGCTGAGGAAGGCTGTGAGGAAGGCTGTGAGGAAGGCTGAGGAAGGCTGTGAGGAAGGCTGTGAGGAAGGCTGTGAGGAAGGCTGTGAGGAAGGCTGAGGAAGGCTGTGAGGAAGGCTGTGAGGAAGGCTGTGAGGAAGGCTGTGAGGAAGGCTGTGAGGAAGGCTGAGGAAGGCTGTGAGGAAGGCTGAGGAAGGCTGTGAGGAAGGCTGTGAGGAAGGCTGTGAGGAAGGCTGAGGAAGGCTGTGAGGAAGGCTGTGAGGAAGGCTGAGGAAGGCTGAGGAAGGCTGTGAGGAAGGCTGAGGAAGGCTGAGGAAGGCTGTGAGGAAGGCTGTGAGGAAGGCTGAGGAAGGCTGTGAGGAAGGCTGTGAGGAAGGCTGAGGAAGGCTGTGAGGAAGGCTGTGAGGAAGGCTGAGGAAGGCTGTGAGGAAGGCTGTGAGGAAGGCTGTGAGGAAGACTCCCAGCAGGCCTGGCAGGCAGCGCGGGGGAGGACAGGGATATTGTGCAGGAGCAGGAGACAAAGCTGGAGCTCTGCATCATCCCACTCACTCCCACAGCTCGTCACAAGTTAATGGAAGACGTTGTGATCTTCAAAGCTGGGATCAAAGCGATTTCCCTTTGTTCAGCCCTTGATGTTTCCTCCCTTTACCTTTCTGGAAATAACAGTGCAACAATTTCTGATTGATTTCCTGAGTGCGTTCCCCCTGCTCTGCTCCAGCCAGCAGCAGCGCTGGGCAGCTCCCAGTTAAAACCAGAGAGGGTCAGAGCCCTCAGTGCAAGAGTCACAAACTCCTCTTTGTCCTGAGGACCTGGCCCAAGCCTGACCCCCCTTTAACAGATTCTCTCTGCTTGAGCCAGCTGTTGATCAGCTGGGGGCTTCTCCAAGAGACTTTTGGGGAATCCAAGCTATTGCACTGCTGTAAAATACATCCCCAAGATTTGACCTGAAGTTTCCATCCTACTGAGTCAAAATCACAAGCTCCATCCTAAATCTACCAGCTTCTCCTGCAGATACATGTGATTTAATGGAGCAAGGGAACAGGAACACATTTTCTTTTCTGCACCAGCATTTCCATGATGCACAGGACAACGCCAGCCACCAGGAATCTAAGAAAAAGCAATTTTTTAGGGCGTTCAGCAGATTCTCCCTGTCTATAAACACACACAGCACAATGAATCCTCACTTCCTACTGTTCTCCCTTGCCAGAAAATATTTAAAAAAATAAAAATAAAAAGCCACCTGTACAGACTCTGGAGCACAGCCTGGAAAAGCAGCACACACCAAATCCTGCTTCTCCCCATCAGTGCAAACACACAAACACCGGGAGGGGAAGGCAGAGCGGAACCACGAGCCCTTGTAGAGGCAAGGGAGCACATGGGCAAACAAATCCAACCATGTTCCTGCAGCAGCTCCGTGACGCATCCTGCCTCTCTCTGTTTCCCTGGACCCAGATGTTGGGGCAGGAATAACTGTCCCAGTGGGGATGGGGGATGGGGGGACACAGCCGGGCGTGAAGGGGAAACCAGGAGGGGCGAGGGGAATGAAAGCTCAGGGGGGGGGGGGGGGAAAAAGATATAAAAAGAGAAAAAAGAAAGAACCCAAACAATCAGATTTGCCCATTGTTTTGAACAATTGAAAAGGCTGTTTTAGCAATTCCGCCCTGCAGGAGAGGCAGGGCACGTGCGGGGGGGGGGGTGGGGGGGTGGGGGGAAGAGAAGAAGGAGAGAAAAATAAAATGGAATAGAATAGAATGAAATAGAATAGAATGAAATAGAATAGAATAGAATAGAATAGAATAGAATAGAATAGAATAGAATAGAATAGAATAGAATAGAATAGAATAGAATAGAATAGAATAGAATAGAATAGAGTAGAATAGAATAGAATAGAATAGAATAGAATAGAATAGAATAGAATAGAATGGAATGGAATAGAATGGAATGGAATAGAATGGAATAGAATGAAATAGAAAAAAATAGAAAAAAATAAAATAGAATAAAATAAAATAGAATAAAACAAAATAATAGAATAAAATAAAATAGAATAAAATAGAATTAAATAGAATATAATAAAATAGAATAAAATAAAGCAGAATAGAATAAAATAAAGCAGAATAGAATAAAATAGAATAGAATAAAATAGATTAAAATTTAAAAGAGGAAAGGAAAGGAAGGAAAGGAAGAGAAACGAAGCATCTCCGCACCATGATGTCACGCCGCCTGCTTTCCAGTCCCCCGAACGGAGAGGAGCAGCAGCAGCAACCAACATGGAGTCCAGCTTTAATCTGCCTGCGCTCGGCGGAGGAGCCCTGCGTGTGCCACATGTGCGTGACAGCGAGCGGGGACAGCACTAACCTGGCAGCCATTCGGCAGCGTGCGGCGGCCAGCAATTCACTCGGGATCGCTCGGCATTCGCTCGGCTTCATTCATTCACCCCTCCGAGCGGCCGGCCGGCAGGCTCCTCACCCCCTGCAGCATGGCACGGGCCTTTTCCTCCTTCGCCGGGCTCTCAGGGCCGGCGTGGCGGACACGCTGCCCGGGCCGTGGCCATGCCCGTCCCCCCGCTGATGCTGCCCGGCCGCACACGCTCCGCGCACGCCTGCGCAGCGCTTTACATAACGCGCCCACCCCTGCCCGCCCCGCTCGCATCTCCCCCGAGAGACCCCGGCACCCCCCCGGCTCCGCGAGCATCACAACAGCCCGCAGAGTTAAAATCCCACAGGTTGGAAAGGCGCTTTGTCCTCCCCGAGTGAGCGGCGCTTTTACAGAACGCGAGCGGCGCTGCCCGCCGCGCTGCATCTCCCCCCGGGGAGCAAAAAAAAATTCACATATTTCCCCCCGGGATCCAAAAAATATCGCATCTCCCCCCGGGAGCAAAAAAAAATTCACATATTTCCCCCTGGGATCCAAAAAATATCGCATCTCCCCACGGGGAGCAAAAAAAAATTCACATATTTCCCCCTGGGATCCAAAAAATATCGCATCTCCCCCCGGGGAGCAAAAAAAAATTCACATATTTCCCCCTGGGATCCAAAAAATATCGCATCTCCCCACGGGGAACAAAAAAAAAAAGTTCATATATTCTCCCGGGGATCCAAAAAATCTCGCATCTCCCCCCGGGGAGCAAAATAAACTCGCATCTCCCCCCGGGGACACAAAAAAAATTCACATATCCCCCCGGGATCCAAAAAAAATTCACATATCCCCCCGGGGATCCAAAAAATATCGCATCTCCCCCCGGAGACCAAAAAAAAAAAGTTCACATATTCCCCCCGGGGATCCAAAAAATCTCGCATCTCCCCACGGGGAACAAAAAAAAAAAAGTTCATATATTCCCCCCTGGGATCCAAAAAATATCGCATCTCCCCCCGGGGATCCAAAAAATCTCGCATCTCCCCCCGGGGACCCAAAAAAAAATTCACATCTCCCCCCGGGGATCCAAAAAATATCGCATCTCCCCCCGGGGAACAAAATAAGATCGCATCTCCCCCCGGGGACACAAGAAAAAGTTCATATATTCCCCCGGGGATCCAAAAAATCTCGAATCTCCTATCGGGGATTCAAAAAATCTCGCATCTCCCCCCGGGATCCAAAAAAGCTCATCTATCTCCCGGGGACCAAAATAATCTCGCATCTCCCCCTGGGGGCACAAAAAATCTCCCATATCCCTCCTGGGACCCAAAAAATCTCCCATATCCCCCCTGGGACTCAAAAAATCTCTCATATTTCCCCTGGGACCCAAAAAATCTCCCATAGCCCCCCTGGGACCCAAAAAATCTACCATAGCCCCCCTGGGACCCAAAAAATCTCCCATAGCCCCCCGGGGACCCAAAAAATCTCTCATATTTCCCCTGGGACCCAAAAAATCTCCCATATCCCTCCTGAGACCCAAAAAATCTACCATAGCCCCCCTGGGACCCAAAAAATCTCCCATATCCCTCCTGGGACCCAAAAAATCTCCCATATCCCTCCTGAGACCCAAAAAATCTCCCATATCCCTCCTGAGACCCAAAAAATCTCCCATATCCCTCCTGGGACCCAAAAAATCTCCCATAGCCCCCCTGGGACCCAAAAAATCTCCCATATCCCCCCTGGGACCCAAAAAATCTCCCATAGCCCTCCTGGGACCCAAAAAATCTCCCATATCCCCCCTGGGACCCAAAAAATCTCGCATTTCCCCTGCAAAAAAAGCGCTCGGAAAGGCTTTTCAAGGACTTCAGCAACCCCCAGGAGTTAAAATCCGACAGGTTGGAAACATTGTGTTTTGTCCTCCCAGCCTCACACCCGCTGCTGGGAGAAAGTTTCAAAGCGTGTAAGCAAGAAGAGCCAGGAAAATTAAACCCTAATTAAGTGGCCGCGTGGATTATCTGAGCTGAATTAAACAACGCTCATTCAGAGTTAAGGTGACCTCAACTCAATTTAGCCGGCTCTGTCTAGGAAGTTAATTTGGTTTTTTGATTTTTGTTGTTTTTTTTTTTTTTCTCTTTTGCTGTGCTTATCCATGTGTAAACAGGCCTGGGATATTTAAAGAAACATTATCAGGAGAAGTTTACAGCTTTTTCAGCACTTGTACGTGGTGTTTCTTTTGTATCCCCCCAATGCTCGGGGACATCTTTATTCCAGAATAACCAGATGGACTTCAGTCCCTCTCAATAAAATAAATAAGGGACAGTAATTCCCTCTCAGCACAATAAAAATTAAACTGAAGGGTGATAAGAGAGCAAAACAATCACCCAGCTTGCATTTTACCTGCCAGTCTGTGAAATCAGGCCTTGTGTGTGAAGGACAGAGTGCAGAACTGAACTGGAACTGTGCTAACACCCCTGCTTTGAGAACAAGTGTCCAGGAGTGCAATTACACTGAATTTACTGCACTCGGGATGCTGGGAATGACCCCCCCAGGGCCACACTGCTCCCCACTGCCAACACAAGGAGCTGTTCCTGGAATTCTGGAAACACTCTGCCCTTCACCTGCTTTTGTTGCATTTTGCCCCTTCCATAGCCAGGGCTGAGTATTTTTCTCTTCACAATCAGTCTTTGAGTGCTAATTCCCAGCAGAGCACCTTCCCTAAAGGCTGATTATCCATCACTGGGCTCTACTCACCATCAGTGGCAGCAGGAGGTGCTCCAGCAGCCTCAGACCAGCGCCATTCAAAGGCTGCACAGGATTTTAAACTGGAAACACCACCACCCTACACATGTTTGGATACCACAGCAGCACTATCACTTTCATTTTACTCAGAGATCACACATGAATTCACTGTTTATGTGCCACTGTTCCAATAAGTTCATTGCACCCATCAGCCTGACGTCAGTTTTGCTGTTGCAAATGCTTCCCAAAGTTTGCTGGCTGGAGAATTAGAAATTTATTTCAAGGAAATTATATTTTACCTCCAAATTTTCCCACTCCCCCTGCCCAAGGATTGTGTGGTTTCCACTGGAACACCAAGGCTAGGATTGCATCCAGGCTCAGTGAGTGGATAATCTGGATAAACTCAGATAAGAGCAACCAGCACTAAAGGCAGTGGCACTGAATCCTTTCAACACAGCCTGGAGACCAAGGAATGGCAAGATTTAAATGCTCACCTGGAATCCAGGTTTGATCCCACTGGGCATCAGCTGGGAGTGCTGAAAGCTGAAGCTGGATGAATCCTGACTAGACAAGAGAAACCTATTTTGGGAAGCAAACAAAACTAACCACTGTAACTAATTCAAGGCTCAATTACCCATCTGTGGCAAACATTATTATGCAAGGGTTTGTGTTCTCCCAAACACTGTTCTGTACCTCGAACCAGAATCAATTCAAGCCTCACACTTTGCATTCAGCAGGACTTGGAATGAGATATCTGAATGGTCCCATTTTGTTTTACAGCTTATGGATATTTCAGTGGGATTTTTTTCTCTTCCAGAAAGTGAAAAAATAGTTAAAAACATAATTCTTAGCCTCCGCAAATTTTGATATATTTAGTCTGGATGACTCTTAAGGCTTGAACAGATGCTACTTTTCAATAGTCACATGAGTTACACTGACCCAAAGGCTGTGATAAATTCAATATAATGGCTACTTCAGATCTGGAGCACACAAAGGCTCAAAGCAGGATAGACATGAGGTTAAATCTAACCCACCCTTCAGACTGAGAGAAGATGAATCAAACAAAAGTCCTGCTCCCAAAAGCACACTGAGAGCAGTAATAAAAATGCAAGACTTGCTTAGAGAAAAGCTTCTTAGGCTCATCTGGCGTGGCATGCAAGGGGCAAAGGTATGGGGAATTTGGAAAACCACACAGCACCACAAAAGCCTTACAAACTTCATCAGATCTGCAAAGTTTCACCCAAAACTCTTGGAAGGACAAACAGATTTCACATTTCTGCAGCACCACCCCTGGCACTGAAGGCAGCTCGCATCATGGTGATGAAAGTTAGATAATACTGCACTGAGAGAGGATCTTTAGGAGCCCTTCAGGAAGCTCTTCAGGACATAAAGCTGCAAGTTCCTGTCTTGTTCAAGAGCTGCATTTTATGTCAGCTGGGCTCCTTTGCACCAGTCTGGTGCTCAAGGCTCAAGATAAGGACTTTATTTCACGTGTGAAGGATGATGTGACAGGGTCACACACCTCAGCCCGGACACCACAGCTCCACCAAGCCCTAGAGGAGGACCAGAGTCACACCTGGGGATCCCTCCCTCCGAGGATGCTCCAGTTTGTGTCAGGCTCTTCAGTGCCAGGCAGGCAGCACCTTCTCCTTCCCCAAAGTGCCCCTTCCTCCCGTGCCTGCAGGGCTGCTCTGCTGCCTGTAACACAAGCACTCTCATGCATATTGCATCTCCCATCCCCGAGGAAATGAGGCACTGTCGAGTAATTAAAGCCCGGGGCTGATGACAGAGGCGTGGGAAGCAGGGCCTGGGTGTCCAGGCCTGCAGAGCATCAGGTGGGGCTGGGATCGACTCTCCAGAGCAATCCTAGCCTCCCTGTAAGCCACACCAGCGGTGCACAACAAAAAGAAGCCTTTAAGAGTCTGTCTGCAAAATGTCAGGCAACAATGAGCACCTGGACTGGTAAACAACGTAGGGTTTCTCATTTCCCCCCATAATTCTTTCCCCACCTTTAATATGACCTGGCTTGAAGACTTAAAGCCACCAGGACAGCCATTCCCCAGCATCTCTGCTTGTTCAGAACACAACCAGGGGACACACTTCCATTGTATCTCCAGCCTTGTCTTTGAAAAAGACACACCAGACACGTCAAGAAATCATGTCCTGAGGGAAAACTCAGTGCTACAACCTCAAAGTGTGCAAGCAGGATTAGCACTGGTGGGTAACCGGGTGGTAATTAGCATTTTGCACAAGTTTAATTTGCTCTTTGCTCGCTCCACAGCTGCTTTTCTGCTCTTCACCCTCTTTAGGAAGGAAAGGGAGGACTCCTGAGTGCACAGCATGGACAGGGGGAGTTCTCTGGCTGGGATATTGGTCCTGTTTGGTAATTCCTGCTCAGCCCACGGCTGCTACTCCTCAAACCCCACAGGACTCCCACCCTGTCAAGCAACAAGAAGCACTTCTCCCTTTTCCCTTGTGGCAAACGGGCTCCTAGACAGGTGCCAGACCAAGCAAAACTCTTTCTGAGCTGGCAGTGGCATTTTCACAGAGTCCATGGATTCCTGCAGCAGTGGGGGCTGGAGGAGGCAGGGAATCATGTGCTCACAGGCATGGGGAGGAAGAGGGGGAGGAGGAGAACAAGGGGAGAGAGAGAACAAAGTGTCAACATCTTAACTGGGACACACAAAGAGCCAGTTCTTGGTAAGAACTTAATCCAGGATTAACAAGAGGTCAGCTACCTCTGCAAGGAGACTGCACTAAAAGGAGCTAATTAGCTCTCCCTAATTGCACAAAAGGAACCACACAGAATTAAAGACATTCACCAGCAGCAGGTCCCACCTCACCCAGGAAACACAGCCCTACCTGTTGTCCCCAACACCAGCACGTGGAGAGCCAGAAGTGCAGGGATGGATGGGAGGGAAAAAGGCTCTGGGGAGGTTCAGCATCCACAAGTGCTGAAGTGAGAGCTGGAGCCTCCACCAGCCAGGACAAGCATTTGTAGCATGGCCAGAATCTGTCTAGACAGTTTCCTCATCAGCCACCGCCATGGGCTGCCCCAAATCCCTGAGGAAACCACAGCTACCACTTCACAAACAGTGATACCCATCAGGATGCTTGATGCAGCTCTGGCCTCCTTTAAATCAATGTGACCTCTGAAAATGAGGAGGAAGAGTAGCACAAGGTGAACCAGTTTTTTTCCTGTAGGTTGAGGCCAAGAGAATCCCATCCCAACATGTGGATAAGCATCAGGATAAACAGAGAGCACAAAGCATCACAGACAGGTAGCAGATCCCACCTGGAAGCTGCCAGTTTGGAATGATGCAGTGGGAAAGGCTGGCTGAGCTGCCCACCTACAAATCTCCTGTCTGGAATTTCTAACCATGTATTACAAAGACACTCACGCACCTTAAGTTCCCTGTCAGCCTCTGCTTGGTACTAAATCCATCAGGTTTTGTTCCTGTGGAGCCACTGCATGTTCTGTTCTCCTGCACTGGTGCATATTTTACCCCAGAAGCCCTTGCTCTGCACTGACAGATAATGGATCCAGCAGTCAGGGCGCTTGAAAATGAAGATTAACAGGCACATCAATAACGCCAACAGATGTCTCTGAGATGGAGCACTAATAAAAGGAACTCCTGCATTTATTGGGGTTACAGCACTGTGCTGAGGGCTGGGAAGATCAGGCAGACACGGGCCTGAGTGCATCTCAGCAGGATCAGCTCCCAGTTTCAGGGAGGACGAAGGGAAAAGCAGAACAGGTCAATGAGGGAAGGCTGCCCTACACACAAAGAACAATAACAGAAATGGGAGCTCAGGCTAATTACAGGTCCCTGTGAAATCATCACAATAGTGCCTCCATTATTTATCCTTCTTTTCTTCCCTCAGGACTGAGTTAAATGTTATGTCACTGTACTTCCAGTGACACTGCAGGGGCAGCCAGAAGGCACGAGCAGCACCAAAATTTCACCTCAAACCCAACACAAACAAACGAGTTCTTGGGGTGCCGCTGGGAATACGAGACAGCCACCCCCTCTCTGCTCCCAGGAACTGAGCAGCAACCCTCAGCTGTGCTGCTCCTATGCAGGCTCAGCACAAAGGGAGAGCTCCCTGACATCTGGCTAAAGCTTCAATAGCTGCCATTGGGGAGAGCAGAATGAACATCAGTGGGGCTGGGCTGCAGAGCCTCCTGGCACAGACAGGCCCCATCCAGCACCCCTCTGCTCCTTATTCCCTGCTCTGCTGAGCTGGAATAGCTCGCAGCTCATTCATAAAAAGAAGGAAAATTATCCTAATTATCCAGAAATGGTCCATGGTCCAGTCTCTTTCTCCAGCACTGGTTGGTGCAGTGTGTGCTTCTGCACTGTGTTATTCTGTCATGGCTATTCCAACTCCTCCATTCCTCCCGGCTCTTCCAATCTGTTTATCCAAACAGATACCAGCCCACTGCAGCCTTCTGCACAGCACTGCCCCAGTCTGTACCTTCAGATTTACCCCAATCCCAGTCCAAGTGCATCCATCCCTGCTCCCACTGACTTCCTTAACTTAGCTTGGCCCTTTCTTCCAGACTCCCAAAACCAGCTGGGCTCACCCCAAAACTCACCAAAACCACTACAGAGCTGCTCAGTGCAGCCCCTGCTCCCATGACAATAAAAGAAATAAAGAATATTTCTCCACTTTTAGCCTCCCCATCTTTTCCCCCCCAACTCTTTCCACCCCGACTGAGATTCCCCATCCATCTCCATCTCCATCTCCATCTCCATCTCCATCTCCATCTCCATCTCCACCTCCATCTCCATCTCCATCTCCATCTCCATCTCCATCTCCATCTCCATCTCCATCTCCATCTCCATCATCTCCATCTCCATCTCCATCTCCATTCCTTTTTCCCGAGGAACTGCCTGACCACAAGCACACACACAAGCACACACACAGACACAGAGGAAGGAGTCTCCTGCCTGCCTGGGAGATGAAAAACGAGGAGTTAAAGGATTCCACCACCTGTCAACGCATGGCCCTTGCTGGGAGCTGCCTGTGGCTGCTCCCCGCTGCTCTGCCGGGGGGAACACCCCAGAGCCCCCCGGGAACCTCGCTGCTGCTGCTGCTGCTGCTCCGAGCCATCTCACAGCCACCAAAGGAGCTGACAAAAAGATTCCCCGCTCTGCTAGAGGCTCGGCATGGCTGGGACAAAGCCGGCTTTGCAATGTTCTGCCAGGGGAGAGAAGCTCCGGGGGCCGCTGGAAGGATGTCCCGCATCACCCGCTTAACCCCGGCTGCTCCGAGCTGCTGTCACCCCGGAGAAATTCCAGCATTGCTGCTCCTCTCCTGCTCTTACCCATCTGTTCCGCCGCCCTGCACAGCCCTGGCACCCCGAGCAGGGATTTATTAAATATTCGGTGCTGCTGCACAGCCCTGGCACCCCGAGCAGGGATTTATTAAATATCCCCCTCCTCCCCGCCGTGCAAACCACCAGGGAGCACTTCTGTGACGACAAAGGAGCAGAGAAGTCAGCGTGGACATAAACATCCAAATTACCTCCAAATTCCACTTCCTCGCTCCCACAAAGCTCTGACTTTTCACCCTCCTAACCTCCTAAACCTCATCAGGCAACACGAGCCATCGATTTCCCTGCTAGAACAGCAGGCAGCAACAGGAAATTATTTAGAATAAATAGAAATATTTGCCTTCAACACTCGGGCATTTCCAAATACAAACTCTGGGAAAGGCCCGTCTTCTGCACGGGGGTTCTACAATGCAGAAGGTAACGATGTGACTCATCTTGAAAGTGTATATAAACACACTTTAAAAACCTGTCTGGGGAAAAATAAACAGAGTTTGTGCCTGATTCCCGTCTGGGAAAAGCAGGAACGCGACCCTGCTGCTGTCCTTGGGTTTGTAGCTGCTCCAGGCAGGTGCAAGAGAGGAAACAAAGCCATGGCCAGCAATTTAAATAATTTAGAAAGCAAGAAATCCACGCAGATGGACGGGGGAAGAGCAGAAAGCAAATGAAAAATGTTCCTGCAACGTGACATAGGAGCAGGGGGGACTGATGTGACTCGGAGCCCATCAATCACACCTCATGGAATGATGAAATATTTGCTCTGTATGATCAGCTAATCCCAACCAGGAACACGTTAGGAGGGTGGCAAACAAGCAGAAAGATTTTCTTACGGAGCAATGAGTTCAAAGGAAAGCAGCAAAAACATCACGGCACTCATGAGGCTCGTTTGTGAAAACAAACTTCAAGGGTAAACAAAGTGCAGTGGTCAACAAATATTTGAAGAATGTAAATATTGGAGAGAAAGAGAAGCTGTATGAAAAGGTTTGGGTTGTTTTGGTTTGGGTTTTTGTTTTTTTTTTTCTTTGAACAATGAGCAATGGGATTATATGAAATTGTGGGAAAGGAACAGGGCTGAAGTCAAATCCTCGCACCCAGGAGCAGAAGTGGAATAAACTCATTCACTTGTCATGTTCATAAACAGCAAGAAGTAACTGTTTATAAAAGACAAAACAGAACCACAGGACCACAGAATATCCTGAGCTGGAAGGAACCCACAGGGATTATTGAAGTCCTGGCCCTGTACAGGACACCCCATTGGCAGGAGCATGGATCAAATAATAATAATATCAATGATATCACACTTCCTTCAGTCTCTAATTCTGCTTTCCATAATTTCCTTTTTTTTTTTTAAGAGGCAGCAGCCCAGTTTGCAGCAACACAGGACTCTAAAGGTTTGCAATGCTTGGTGTTAGGGCTGGTTGAGTGCTACAATTTCAAGGATTGTTTTGACTTGCTGCATTTTTGTCCCCAAAAACTTCCAAGACACGCACAGACATCCACGTGATCTGGAGTTCCATGTGGGAAATCTTGCAAAGTGACATCCAAATCATCCCCAGTTCCTAATCTGGGCTGTGATCCTTGAGAGAACAGATGTCCTGAGGATAATTATGGAATCTCCAAACACGAGCCAGGCACAGGTTGTTTTGGGACAATTGTAAGGATTCGGTTTGTGGCTTTGAGAAGTCCCCTGTGGGAAGTGCAGGGGACAGGGATGGATGTCTGCATTTCTCATCCTGGCTCTCACTTCAGTAGAGTTTGCTCTCTTTGGAGAATTGGTTAAAATATAATAATTTTTTGCTCTTCTAAGCCAAGCTTCCAGTAGGGAATTAAGACACAGCTACTAATAAACACATTAAAAGGAAAAACACCTTTAATCTCCATGCGCCTCATCTGCAAACCAGGACTAATTCCACTTCCTTTCTTCTGCCCTTTGTCCATCTTGACTATTCAGGATGGAATCTCTTCCCACAAACTGGATGAAAATCTCCCAGCACAGCAAATCTCTATTTTCAAGAGCCTCTTTTGCTGTAAAACAACACCATTTTAGAAACAGTTCTATTTCCCAGATCACTTGTGCTATCAGCTGCCTTCAAAACAGAAAAGAATCCATGGGGAACTTGTTCTTCCTGCTGGAAAAATAATACAGCAGGTATTTGAAGCAATGATGCAGCTTTAGTGCCCCGGAGTATATTCAGTATGCCACTGAATATTGCTCAGGTTCTGCGAGCCCTGGCCTCCAGACACATCCTTCTTTCCTGGCCTACAGCTAAGCACGGCTTTGCCTCCCAAACCTCACTCCCAAAATGTGCATCAGGTTGTGCATCACATTCCTCTAGCAGCTGACAGCTCTGGAAAAAGCCAACCTCCAGCTCTGAGGCTGCCCAGCCACAAACCAATCTCCTCTGGAGCAAAAGGCACTCCTTTCACATCTCAAGAACTGCTTTATTTCTGGTCCTGCGGGGTCAGAAATACCCTAAAATTACAGCTCTGCCTCTCCAGCCGCTCTCTCAAGCTGCTCTGTCTCCAGGGCAAAGCTTTTCATCCACAGCTCCCGTGTGTCCTCACTGCACCAGGGCTGAGACCTTGCAAATGATCTCTGCAATCCTCTGGCCTGGCCACCTCCTTCTCCTGTCCTTCAAACACTGCCTGATTTCCTCAGTATTTCATTAAGGGAATGGCTCTAATTAGAGGGAGCTGTTTTTGAATTAAACAAGTTGTGTGTTCCCCCTCCAGCTAATTTATTTTAGTTCCATGTGCTTATCCAGGCATTTCTTCTGTTACCAAATCTTTGCTGCCCCTCAAAATGCACCTCCTTTTCCCAAAAAAAAAATCTTTTTTTCAGTCCACTCATTTTTCTCCTCCATTTTTCTCTTTCCAATTCCAAGGCCTGAAATTAGCTGTGGTCCAAACCACATTCTACCAAACGTGGTATTCTGAGTGGTTTGAAAATTATTCAAAATATATACCCCAAATATATATATGTAGATACCAAAATATATAGCCCAAATATATGATTCTCAAAAAAAACCCCACAAATTCCTCTTTCTCTGCTCCTCTGCCACTTGCATGGAGTGGCTGTGACATTGCCAAAGGAGAGTGGCAGCATTTTGTATCTTTTTTTAGTTGGGAAAAAAGCAGAGCATCTGCCCCCAGATCACTTGGCTGTGACCACAGAGAGCATTCTGTCCTGGAAAAATGGTTACAGGGGAATAAACCACTGGAAAATGTAAAATATAATCAACAGCAAAGGCCTAAATCTGGCCAAAAGGAAAACTTGGGGAAATGAGAAGCTCAGAGAATGTTCCAGCATCTTGTATTTAGCATGTGGCTCTTTTCTTTCCAGAAGAAAATTGAATTCTGTGCAGCATTTTGGGTTTGGTGTCTCCATTTCCTGAGTTTGGATATGGTATCCTTGGATATATTGTTACTGCTATATTGCAACTTTCATAATTTACTTCAAACAGCCTCAAAACCCTGAAATTAGTAGTTACCAGTCATAATAAGCATCAATTAAAATAATAATGGTATTAAGATGAACTTTCTAACTCAGAGCCATCCAAGGGAAGGTTTAAGCAAAAAGACAGGAGCTGCTCAATCAACCAAAGGAACACCATGAATTGGTTAAAATAGAGAGAAATCTGGAATTTCAGCTGGAAAAAGCAGAAGAGGCCTTGACCAGCACACAGTGATTCTGTCAGGAAGCACCACAAGGGTTTTGATGGCAATTTTTGCCTCTTCTCAGGCCTTGCCCACTTGCTGAGCAGAAATGAAGCAGAAATTCCAGCTATGTGAGTGCTTCTCCTCAGTCCAACACAACTATCAACACACACGGGGTGAATCAGACACTTAAAAACGTGGGACGCTGTCCAACACCTCCTTCCAGCACTTGTCCCATGAAAATCCTGCTCCAGGCAGAGGGAGATGGAAGGAGAGGCTGGTTTGCCTCATTTTTCAAGAAGGGAAAGCGGGGAAGAGGCAAAATCAGGATAAAAATGGCCAGTGACGGGTCCAGGTCCTTGTGACTCTCAGCTGCCACAGCCAGCACCTTCCTTCCCTTTGGAGCAGTCAAACAGCACCCAGCAGCCTCACTTCCACTTTTTATCTCTTCTTCACTGAATTTCCCACGTTTTCAGGCTTTTTAGTGAGGAAGAGAATCTCCAGAACAGCCCCACTGCTGCCTCATTCACCTCAGCTCCAGGCCCTGAGTGAGCAAAGGCTGCAGAATTCCAGAGCCATTCCAAGCAGTTTGCCCCCTTCACTTGACATTTCTGAGGCTGCCCAAGGACTGCAGACAGAGAGCGAGGTGATCCTGCATCTGACAAGAGGGGAAGGCAATTTCCCAGCAAAACAAACGATTAGGATTCCATTAGCCAAAATAATCTGCAGCCCAAGGAGAGATCTGGGGGAGAGATTCTGGGTGCTGGCAGCGAATTCTGCAAAGTGCAGCTTCTTCATGGCCTAAGTCAAAGAACTGCTCTGCCTGGCTGTGCTCAGAGAGGTTTCAATATGCACATACATATTAGAGAACAGAATTACAGATGTTTATCCAAATTTAAAGCAAAACTCGATGCCAGAAGCCAATCCCATAAGAAACAAAAATATTAAAGGGGTGTTTTTGCCAGTCTCAGATGAATGGCTTTGAAACGCTTTGGTTTTATTTCAGACAGTCTCCTTCCACTGTAATTTCATGCTTTTACTAAAATAGAAGCTGTGTTTCACAGGCTGCTGCCACTGCAGGTATTAATCCAGTGTGGCACTGTGCAGCCCAGGACAGAAACTGGTGCTGGGCTGATCCTGCTTCTATTTCTGCCTCTCTTGGTGCCCACGAGCATGGGAATTGTGTGTAAAGCTCTTCCTTGACTTTAGCACACTCAGATTAGGCTCCTCACTGCTTCCTAGGGCTTCCCACTATGGAAAAGGGCAGAAAAAACAACATCAAAGCCAGAGAAATTAGCACAAAACCTGCTAAAATAACCCCGTAGTGTCTGCGTGCCGCAGAACCAGCTACAAAAGCGACCTGCCAGCGCTGCTCCAAGCTGTTCTTCCAAGCACCTGGCACGACACCTTCCTGCTGGAAAAGGATAAAAACTGCACTTTATGGACAGCCAGGATGTTCAGGACGTATGGCCAGCTCAGAATGTTCTGGATGCAGGGGAAGATCAGCGACCTATTAATGAGGTTTGCTCTTCCTACCGCACCGCCGGCGAACGGGAACATTGCGATTCCTCAGATCCATTTGCAGAATTCATAAGGAGCTAAGGCCTCTCCCTTCCCAAACACCAGAGCCATATTTATATGTATGTGGGTCAGCTCTGGTGGTTTTTAGCCGAGGATTATCAGCACCTATTTCTGCCCCCTGAATAAAAGGCACAAAGGAAGATGTGGGCGCAGAAGAATCAATGAAGACAGGAAAGACTGAAAACGCAACACCTGCACCTGTAACGTGAAGGTCGAGGGGCACAATGGGCACAGCAGCACAATTATGGAACTTTAACAGGACTATTCTGCAAAGCTTCTCCAAGAATTGAGGAAGAATTGGTTTGGAAATCCAATTTCACTTGGGATTATTTGCAGTGCCACAGGACGAAGTTCACTGTCGCTGCACGCAGCAGTTCTTTCAGGCTCTGCAGCTTGGGAAATGGGAAGTGATTTAAGCAGCTTCATCATTTCCCTGGGTAATCAAGGAGCCACGAATCCCAGACACCCACGTTTGTCACCCCTGCGTGTCACAGCGAGGACTCGAAGCCTGGAAGTGAGGACAGAGCCATCCCTCCTTCCCTGTCTCACCAACCTGTTATTTCACATCGCTAAGAAGTGGCAAGGCTGGAAGAGCAGAGCTGGTGGGATGAGTGTGAGAGCTCAGGAACCCCTCCCTCCCCTCTTCCACCCCCTGAGACATCCATTTCCAGAGGCAGGGAAGGGCAGGGGTCAGCCTGGTGGAGGCACAAAGGGCCCCTGCAGCCGCAGCCTCCAGAATGCAGAAGTGAAACTGCCTCAAGTCAATCTTCACTGCTCCCTGACATCAAACAACTTCTAATTTTAGCTCTGCTGTTCTATAACCCTACCTAGTTCCCATCCCACCCCCACAACTACATAATAGATCCTTCCCTCAGATAAGTAGGGTGTTGGAACATTGAGAGGTTGTTGGTTTCTTTTTTTTTTTTTTTTCCCTCACCCACAGGCACTAGGAGAAAAATGAATTACAGATTTATTTTTAGTGGAGCCTTTGGCCCTTATTTTCTCTGCAGGTTCCAGATCACAGGTTCTGCAGCTCAGAACTATTCCAACCAACACAGCAGCACAAGCAATGCAGAGGGAGCCACAAAAGAAGGAAAATCAGACGAGCAGAGTTTTATTCAGTATCCCATTTATGGGACATCAAGCTCAGCTACCAGCTTGTTTTTGTCCCTGCAACGCTCTTCTGGCATTAGATTCTCATTTTTCATCAAAGATCTAAATTAGTTTCCATCTCTGCTGGATCATGAACTCCCCAAAACTCCTAAGAAGGAAGAGCAGGGCAAGCAGCACGGCCTGAGATGGAAGGGGAGGGAAAAGCTGCTGTGGTTTTTTGGCTTCCTGAGATTTAAAGCTGGAGGCCTGGCTGATTGCAGTCCCTGAGGAGCTGTGAGATAACAGTGATGTCAGCCTGGAGGCAGAAGCCCTCTCTCACAATACCAGCTCACAAAAAAACACCATTAAAAACACAAAAATGCCTGATTAAAGCAAGCCAGCAGACTGTGATGAGGCAAATCGCTGCTGTCATCTGTCCTGACAGCATCCTGGGGGGCTGCAGCATCACTCCTGGCAGCAGGACGCTGTGCTGGAGCGGTGTGACGGCACAGCAGGGCCTTGCATCACGCCACTGTCACCCTCTGATGTCACCCAGCCCCTCTGGCTGTCCCCGGAGCTGCAGCCAGATGGGGATGAGATCATTTTGGGCAGGAGGAGATGGGGAGCTGCAGGAAATGCGAGGGAGCAGCAATGGGCCAGGATGGAGCCAGCGGTTCCCTGACACCCCTGACTGTGGGATTTGGTGTGATCAGACAGCGCAGGATGGATGTGGGGCCTGGAAACTGGGAAAAGCAAGTCCCTAAGGGTGAGAGCAGGCTGCTCCTGCTGACAGCTCTCTGTCCCTCCCCGGTACAGACAGAAATCATGTGTCTGGCTCCGTGAGGAAATCTGGGTTAACCCTGGCAGTGCCGCTCCCGCACCAAGGACCAGAGGATTTGTTTGCATCCCATGCACTGGATGTTTTTTTTTTCTTTATATAAACACTAACCCTATAAACTCATTTTGTATCAAGGTTGTCCAGCCCACATTAAACACCCCAAGTGATGTATTCATCCTGTCCTTAAATCTGTGCTCCTCCAACCAATCCAGCACAGACAAACACAGAGATTTGGGCAAAGCAGGTCCTGAAATAACATCCTTAACTCACCCTCCTGTGCCTGGATATTGCAGCACAACCAAATAAACAAAACTGTCTGTAAATATCCTCCGGGGAACAGAGTGACAGCTGCAGAGATCCAGAATGCTGTATAATTAAATAAGGCAAGCAATCAGAATATTTGATTTTCTGACTGGGACGAAGGGGGATGCTGAAGAGGCTGGGGTAGCACTTGTCCAGTGACTCCAGGAGAGCCAGGGGAACTGACCAGGATCTTTTTGGCACCCTGGCAGAACAAAGGGGCCCAGGACTGCCCAGAGGAGCCCGAGGAATGGAGAGGGAAGAGCGTCACCTGCTGAAGCCAGGCCAGCACCTCCTCCAGCCCTGTAATCTGCTTATGTCCCCAGGAATCCTCCAGCAGCCTCCCCGCTCAGCTGCCAGCCCAAACCATCACCAGGATGCTCCAGCGTGAGCTGTCAGAAACGCTGGGATAAACCAGGAAACTCCCCATGGTGAGATCTCCCTGCTGGCTTTGTGGGCAGGCAGGGGTGGGGATGCAGTGGGGGCCAGGTCACTGCAGATCTGCTCCATCCCGGCGTTTCCAGCATCTCCAGCACATGCTTTGCTCTCCTGGTACTACACTGAGCTATTATGCAACTCCTCAGCCCAACTGCACAGCACAGAAGGCAGCAGAGCACTGCAAGAGACGGGCTTTTTTATTATTTATTTAAAATAAAAAATAAAATCGTGTGATATTTTCAAATGCTAATATCCGTATCATTTGTACAGCCTGTGTGAGACAGAGCCATGTACACACAGGGAAAATTCAAAGGCTCTCAGTGTAATTAAATAAGAGACAGAATTAGAGAAATTAGGAAAAGAAATGACCTATTGAGTCATCCCTGGCTCGGGTCTGTCCCCTGGGGCCCAGTAGAAGATGCTTCCTAGTTCTATACTGTAGTGCTTTTATTTCTTACACAGAAAAAAAAAAAAAATAAATATAAAATTAAAATAGCAACTATAAGTAAAATAACAAATGTAAAATAACTTCACTGTTTTCTCACACTTAACAGGCGAGGATCTCAAAGCACCACATTCATCCTGATGCAAACCAGCGCACTGGAGAGGGAGGCTGTTATTTCTGCGATTATTTCCTTTTTCATCCCAGAAAATAAAGGATTAAGGAAAAGAAACAGGCCTTCCCTTTGCTCTTGTCATCCAATTCAACCCAAATTACAAAGTCACATTCCACTGTTAACCGTGGAACCGTTCCCATCTGATAAAGTTCTGGTTAAATCAATTTCATCATCATAATTCAAAGCCTATTCATTCCAACTAAGTGGCTTTGACTTACGGGAAATTTAAAATAGTTTTGATACACTCAGGATTCTACGTGAGCCTTTGGTGGCCAAGTTTATATTATGTTTATATACGGATATATAATTGTATCCTCTATTACGTAAATATATATATATATATTTACCTACCCCTGTAAAACACAAACTTGACCAACAAAATACATTTTAGACACACAACCCCCCCCGAGCTTTATCAATCCCCTTTCACCCACGCAATGTTTTCTTTAGCCAAACCCGGTGAGTTTCCCCCCAAAACACCCAGGAACGATGAAAGAATTAAGGAGCACTCGGGTACCTGGCTGGCAGGAACTCGGCTGCGCTCTCACAGCCGCTCAGGAGCGTCCCCAAAAGCCTCTATTTAAAGGACAAGCCGAGCAGGAGCCATTCCACGCACGCAGCATCCAAAACATTGTTTATTTTCCAGCTGCCCCCGAGCCCGGGTGATGCGGAGCGGGGCCGGGAGGTGCAGCCGGAGCTCAGGGCATCATCTCCCTGTCCTTCCCTGAGCCCGGGTGATGCGGAGCGGGGCCGGGAGGTGCAGCCGGGGCTCAGGGGGCTCAGGGCACGGCAGCTCTGCCCGGCCCAGCGCCGCATCCACCGCCGGTGCCTCTCCCGGAGCCTCTCCCGAGCCTCTCCCGGTGCCTCTCCCGGAGCCTCTCCCGAGCCTCTCCCGGAGCCTCTCCCGGTGCCTCTCCCGGAGCCTCTCCCGGAGCCTCTCCCGGAGCCTCTCCCGGAGCCTCTCCCGGTGCCTCCCTCCCCGCCGCATCCCGCACCCACATCCCCCCGGCCGTGCCGCAGCGGCCGCAGCGGCAACTTGGAGCTCATCCCTTATTTTAATTTTTTTTTTCCCCCCCATTTCGGGGAGGGGGCCACAGCATCATCCCCCCTACACACACACACTCCCCGCACTCCCTTTTCGCTTACCAGGCGAGCTTGAACCCTTTCATTAGTACAGCCACGATAATCCGCTGCCCGTGCCCTTGTCTGCCCACTGAGAGCTCCAGAGGTCCCAGCACATATTGGAGCAGCCCCGGCGAGCGTCCCGCGGGGAGCGCCGAGCCCCATGCGCCGAGCCCCCCGCGCCGGGGCCCGGCCGCGCCCCGCGCCCCCGGAGCCGCGCCGAGGCTCGCAGGGCTCCCCGCAGCAGCAGCGCCAGCGCCGGGGGCTGGGGCTGAGCCGCCCCGCTGGCTGCTGAGCATGTGCAGCAGCGGCAGCAGCGGGCCATGGCACCGCCAGCGCCCGGCCCCGCTCCGCCGGCCGCCCCCGGAGCCCGCAGCCCCTCCCGGCCCCGCGAGTGCGGGTGGGCAGCGAGCCCAGCCCAGCCCAGCCCAGCCCCAGCCCCCGCTGCCGGAGCGCCTTGGCCAACCTTGGGCACTGCCAGCCATGGGGCAGCCACCGCTTCTCTGCTCCAGGGTCTCACCTCCCTCACAGCAAGGGCTATTTCCGATTATCCAATCTGACCCTCATCTCTGGCAGTGTGGAGCCATCCCGCCTTGCTCTGTCAGTCCGTGCCCCTCACTGCAAAGAATATTTCCTATTATCCAATCTAACCTTGCTCTCTGTCAATGTGGAGCCATCCCCCCTTGCTCTGTCAGTCCGTGCCCCTCACTGCAAATATTTCCTATTATCCAATCTAACCTTGCTCTCTGTCAATGTGGAGCCATCCCCCCTTGCTCTGTCAGTCCGTGCCCCTCACTGCAAAGAATATTTCCTATTATCCAATCTAACCTTGCTCTCTATCAATGTGGAGCCATCCCCCCTTGCTCTGTCAGTCCGTGCCCCTCACTGCAAAGAATATTTCCTATTATCCAATCTGACCCTCATCTCTGGCAGTGTGGAGCCATCCCCCCTTGCTCTGTCACTCCTCACTCTCATAAAAGCCTCTCTCCATCCCTCTTGAAGACTCCCCTCACTCCTGTCCCTACTTCCCCACTTGTGCAATCAGTTTCTGGAGCCAGCAAGAACAGAGGGGAGTTTGGAAGGCCCCTCATACTCGTGGGTTGGGTTCCCTTGGCCTTTACCTGCATCAAGAGGTTTCCCTGCTTTTCTCTTGCAGCACTTTCCCTCTCCATGTAGGAGAGCTGGAGGAAGAGGCAGAGCCCAAATCCTCTCCTCCCTCTGCCAGAGCTGCGGTGTTTGGTGGTTGATGCTTGTGGGGGGATTTGCCGAAGCACCACGGCAATTCCCTGACTATCCCAGGGCAGGGATGAGCTCTTTCTTCAGGCCAAAAAAGACAATTCCATCCCTGGTGATGCTCTGGAAGCTGGGACATGTAAGCTGAATTTCCCCTCTTAAAATTTCTACCCATTTCTCCCTGTCCTATCTCCAGCTCCTGACAAAGATCCATCCCCTCTGCATCTTCCCGAAGAGAAAAGTGTCATCCCCCCCATGCTCACCTGGGGGCTGTGAAAACTGACAGAAAACTGAATTTTCTAATGGAAAACCGAATTTCCTAATGGAAAACCAGAATTCCCAATGGAAAACAGAATTTCCTAATGGAAAACCAAATTTCCTAATGGAAAACCAGAATTCCCAATGGAAAACCAGAATTCCCAATGGAAAACCAAATTTCCTAATGGAAAACCAGAATTCCCAATGGAAAACAGAATTTCCTAATGGAAAACCAAATTTCCTAATGGAAAACCAGAATTCCCAATGGAAAACAGAATTTCCTAATGGAAAACCAAATTTCCTAATGGAAAACCGAATTGCCTCATGGAAAGCCAAATTTCCTAACGGAAAGCCAAATATCCTAATAGAAAGCCAAACATCCTAATGAAAAACTGCATTTCCTAATGGAAAACCAGAATCTTCAGCGAGGCAGGGGCCAAGTGGCCGCTCTGGAGCTGAGCTCTGGCACTCAGGGAGCAGGAGAGCCGCTGCTGCACCATCTCTGACCAGAGCAGAACCAGAGCTCTGCCCCCCACAGCAGCAGCAGAGAGCCCCTGCACCCCTCACCCATGGGGCAAGGCCTGGCCTGAAGGGAAAAGTTCCAGTTATTGCATTCCCAGCCTCATTTCCTGCAATAGATGCTGCTTTTCCCTGGAATTCTTCCACTCATCTCACAGCATCCGAGCACAGCCTGCTGCTCCTGCACGCAGCTTGGGAGGGAGCGGGGCAGTGTGCTTCAAATAACTTCTAATTTCATTATTTCTACGTAAAGTGCTTCAAAAAGTGAAGCCTGGGAGTGTCCAGGGATGGACATCCACACTCTTATTCCACACAGGGAGTTCTGAAGGGGTTTGGGTTGGGATAGGATCAGTCTGGGTTATAAATCCTGCAGGAATTCATCAGTTTGAGGAGAGGGAGAGGAAAGAGAGCAGACAGCTGTGTGTAAATAAAAGATTCTACTCTCTTCACGGGCTTTAAATGGTATTTTGTCAATTTTTCTTGCACTCACACCCCCATCCCCATGGCTACAGGTAATTATGAGTATACTGACACAAAAACCTTCATCTGTAAAATCACCACCTTTGTTCTGTTCACTGCTCAGGGGGCAGGGGGTGCTTGGGGCAGTTCCACAGTTTTTCCTGGTTTGCAAAGCTCTCAGAGACATTTTTCCAAGGAAACATTGGCATTCTGATCCCCTTTGGAAAGTAACAAGTGTGCTTCTTTGCTTTCCTACTGGCCCTAATAACAATACAGATTTTTTTTTTTATTCTGACCCTCCCAAACCCAGAAGAGATGAAGAACAGTGAAGTTCCACTTCTGAACTCAGCAGAAAATCACTTTTGGAGGGTCTGGATCATTTCAGGGCAGGTGAAATGAAACAGCATCTTGGGCTGAAGTTAGAGAAATTGAGGAAGGAACACTGAAATGGGGAATTCTGCAGGAGAGCCCCAGGGCAGGTGGGGAGATCCCAAATCCCTGCCTTGGGAATTTGCTCCCGCAACAACTTTGCAATGCATTTTTTGGGCAACAAAGCCAAAAAATGCAGTCATTTAACCATAAAATTTGGCACAGACCTTTCCCCACGACAGACAGCATGGAAAAAACACCTTCAAATCTGACCCCATGCAGACTCAGCCCTTCTCAGGTCCCACCTACAGCAGCTTGGGCCTGGCTTTGGGCTGGGCTTTGGGCTGGGCTTTTCCCCAGCAGGAGCTTTGCTACTGTGGCCTGCAGGTTTGTCAAGGAGGGAGGCAAATCACAAATGCTGTAAAATGGGTCAGGAGACCTGCAAGCTCGGCAAATCTAGGACAGACTAATGCTGCAGAGTCACATGTTTGGAAATCAAAGCTCAGGCAAGAAAGGTATTAAGAGATAAGCAGTCATGCACTTTTTCTTTTTCTTTTTTTATCCAAATAATATGAGGGGTGGGGAAATTATCAAAGGATTGCTGTGGAGGTGTTTGTTTAAATGTCTGGCTGGCCACCTCTGGAATGTGCTGTCCAAAATCCTCCCAGCAGGAGCTCACAGGGATTGTGGCTCACCCCCCCTCAGGTATTCCCAATCCCAGATTCTGCCTGATCCAGCTGTGCCAGCTGCATGGACAAGCCCTTCACTTTCCCCCCCTTAACAATTCCTGTGGGGGAAAAAAAAAAAAAAAAAAAAAAAGAGAAAAAGATATTAAAATTGAAATAAAGCAACCCAAAAGCAGCTCTAGGTATGGGGAGGGATGGGCTGTGCACAGCCACCTCCTCAGAGCTAAGAATACCTATCAGTCACATGCAAGATGAATTCCAGATTCATTATCTACCTACTCCTTCCCACTTAAGGGGAAAATGGGAAAAAAACCCCAGTCAGAGCTGTGGCTGGAGGGGTCCAAACCCATTTCTGGCCTCTGTTTTGGAAAGAGAAGCCCTGTAAATCCCTGGCTTCTCACTGCTCTGGGCAACTGCAGGTTGTAATTCAGGAAATGGTCGTAAAAAGCATCACTGATATATTGTTGGTCTATATAAACATTAATTTAAGTGGCAAATATCTTTCATGATCATCTTTTGCATTCAAAAGAGTTTTCCCAAGCCATTGGTATTTTGGTAAAAATTCTTTTTCCACACAAAATATTAAAAATAGGCATAAAAGGGTAAACACTGGGATTCCTTAGAGTTTGTTTTGATGTTTTGTGAAAATAAACATAACAGCTGAGCTGAACAGCAGCTCTGAAAGATGTGCAGGTGTCCTCACAGAGCCATAAATACATATTTTCACCATTTTCATCCTTCATACAGGATGTTAGACCAGAAGTTCATTTTCCCCTCCAGCCACAAAGGCTGTAAATCCAATGATTTTATTGGAATACCATTTGGGTTGTTTGGGGGAGGGAATCTCATTTTTTAATTAGATGCATCATTTGCTCAGAACAAACAATAAATAATAATAAGACAAGTTCATGTGGTTGTGTTGTCCTGCCTCATCCCTGCCCTTTCTCCCAGGAAAAAATTCTCATAAACTTCAAAAAGAATTAAGATAATTTGGAGCTTGGCCTCGTGCCAGTAACATTTTGAGTATTCCTGGTCCAGATCAAGAATTCCATGAATAAAACCTCTCTTGGGGCTCCTGGGTGCTTCCAGCACCAGCCAGGAGGAGGAAATCAAGCAGCAGCACACACACAAACACTAAAAACAGCAACAAAGCCAAAACCAGGCAGAACTTTCTCAAACTGAAGAAAAACTTGGGAGATCAGGAGCAGCAGAAAAAAACCAAAAAAAATAATAATTTAAAAAAAGGGGTTGGGAAAAAACCAAAAAAAGACCGGATGTTTTCCTGACCTGTAAGTACAAACTGTCAAGGCCTCATGAATTTTAAAAGTTAGGTCTGGAATACACAGAACCAGAGTTTGTTTTGTTTTTGTTTTGTTTTTTTTCCTGGCCCCCTACTTGGATGAAAGGAGCACTGGATGGTGCTGTCCAGATAAAGCAGAGGCAGGAACATCTGCACGAAGGGACAGGCAGGCAGGAATTAGGGCTTGGTGCTGGAGGAAAAAAATGATAATTCGTGCACAGGATTTTGCCACAGCCCCAGTCAGGCCTGGGGGGAAGCTGGAAGCACCCACAGAAAGTAAAAGTCACCCAATAATGTTTAATATTTAGCATTATTTCATTCACACACAGCTGTTTTGTCCTTCTCCCCTCGCAGACGCTTTTCCAAGCAATCCCAGCCAAGTGCTGCCTTCTAAAAGCCAAGGAAATCATCTCTAAAAACCTCTGTGATGCTGTAAAAAGGCACCTTGGCTGCCTTCACTCAGCAGAGGAACACCTTTCCCTCAAGATGGAACAAGTAAATCAGCTTAAATATCTCTTAAATATCTCCCACATCCACATTAAATATACCTCCAACACCCAAAACTCCAGAGCATTTCCACGTGTGTGTTTGCAGGGCACAGAGGCAGCGTGAAAGGAGCTCACTGATTTTAAAATCTTCATTTCACCTGGGAAACGACCCCTGCTTTCCCAATAAACTTCTTGAGAAACTACTTCTTCTCCACACTGACCTGATTTCCCCCCCTTCTGCAAGAGTTTAATTTTTTTTTCCGGGGGTTTTGCTTTTATCACAGCTGGAGGTGCCCCAGCCCCGTGTCCCTGTCCCAGGGCAGCTCTCCAAGCCCACCAACAGCTCTGAAAAGCCCCAAGAGGAGGATGAATGATGGATTAGAACAGCACTGGTTTATTTTTTTTGGGGGGTATTCTCTGGCATGGCAGGAAATGCCAGTTCTTGAGGCTGGAAGGTTCCTCAGCAGAGAAGGAAGCAGCAGGGTGACACAAAGGAGAGCAGCTGTGATGGAATAATCTTCACTTTCCAGCCACTTCTGGAGCCTTCCAGCAGGAGGAAACAAATCTCTTCAACCTCAGAGAATCCTCCAGACTGACCCCAGCAGAAATTAAGCAAAATTAACAACATCCCTGTAATGCATCAAACTCCTTACAGGGGCAACTTGCTCAAAGTCAGCGAAGAAAACAGAATTTTGGGGTTTTAAATAAATAATTGGGGACTAAACATCAGCACTCACCATGGTTAAGTCCAAATAAACCCGTGCACACTCCAGGAATGTCTACATAACTAATTCCCAAGTTGTATCTGTTATAGAAAGTTCAAACTCAGCTCAGTTTTCCATCTGCCCAAAAAGATAATTAGATTTTTTTCCACTACATTCACACTAAGATGGTGCTTTCACACTACAGGTGACGTTTCCCTTTAACTAAAACCAAAAACTACAAAAAACAGGTAGAGAGAAAAACAATGTTCAAGTGACCCTGTTGTTTCTGTCACAGAAAAAATCTGTTTTCCAACCCAGAGAAAAAACTGAGCTCCCCAAAACGCCACCACAAACTCCAACTGAAATGCCACAGCCCCTTCAGCATCCTCAGTGGGGTTTTTTTCCAAGCCCTACAGCTTGAAGAGGGTTTGCAGAAGTTGTGGTTTCAGCAAATATGATAGTTCACCTTTATAAAGCAATATTTATCCAGAAGCACATCATACAATTTATTGATAAACGCTTAAAAAACTCAAAACCTGCATCAAGGAGCAACCCAGTCCCAGGGCAAAACCTCCCCCAGCATCATCCAGCCTCCAGGGAAGTGGAACTGAAAAGGGTGGGGTGTTACAGCTGGATAAAGGACAGGGAAAACTCAGCTTGGATTCCAGCTGAGTCTGAAGAGCTCCTCATGGGAAACAGTGCAGGGGTTCCTCGTGGAATTCTGTGCCCAGGAAGGAGTTTTTCCCTGGAACACAGCAGGCCACATGGCCATGCTCGAGGATCCAGCCTCAAAAGCAGGGATTTATAATTATTTATGCCCTTCCCCACTCTCTGCAAGCCATGGTCCTCCCCAGCCATGCTGAACTCCATCACTTGGTGAGATAAAGCCTCAAACACCTTTTTCAGACACATCCCCTGCACTTTAACCCTGCTGTGATCCCAAGGAGAGTCCAGGAAAATAAACCTTGGCTCTAAAGGCAGTGTGCCACGATGTTCAGCCACTCCGTGGTGCCAGCCTGGTGCTTCCCAGGCCTCCCAGCCATTCCCACCCCAAAAATCCATCTGGATCCACCCAGCTCCACTCCCAGATTTCCAGCCCACAGGAAAGCAGAACCCACAGCCCTGTGAAAGCCCAGCACAGGCAACAGAGAAGCCTCACAGAAAAGGGTGGATGCATCCATAAACTCAAATTACTTTCTCGCTTGACACTCCCCCAACATCCTTTCCAAAAAACAAAAAAAAAGAAAAAAAAAATAGTATAGAGGCTGCCAGAAGGATTTTCTCCTCACAGAACCTTCCCTGGGAGCGGAAAGCTGCCCCTAAAGCACCATCTAGTGTCACTGCCTCATCCAGCAGCTGAGCCAGCCCTGCCAGCATCCCTGCTCCCACCTCACATCCCACGGAGGGACCACAACCCCCAATTTCCCTCCCTGCCACCCCCAACCTCCAGCATTTCCTCAGCCTCACCACTGCAACATCCTCCCAGGGCTTAAATCCCGTGCTCATCCCAGCAGGGAGGGTGGGCCAGGGGCAGTGAGAAAGGGTCGAGAGACAGAGTAAGAAGGTGCCAAGCGAAACCACTTACGCACAGTGAGGCCGGCAGCATTTCCATCCTACCTTTGCTGTCGCCATATCAGACGTCTCCATGCTTTCTGCTTGGCCTAGCAGTGAACGAGAGCATCGGGGGAGAAGGGAGGGAGGGAGGGAGGGAGGGAGGGGAGAGAAAGGGAAAGTCAAAAGAGGATGAAGAAGAACAGGCAAACAACTTGACAGGAGGATGAGAACAATGAAAGTCGCTTAGGGGTTGGTCCCAAGCTTCTGCCCCCACCCTGAGAAGGGCAGGACAAGCACCCCAAGCAGATGGCCCCAGGTCAGGAGCTCGTTTGGAGCCTGGCACAAGACCTGAGTCACTGCCATGCCCCCGACTCCTCTCCCCGCTGCCTCCACCCAAGGGTCGAGCAGGATGCTGAGGGACACAGAGGACCCTGCTCCTGCTCCCAGCTCCCTCTCCAGGCTGAGCTCTGCGGGGAGCAGGGGAACAGCCCAGCTCATCCTCCAGCTCATCCTCCAGCTCATCCTCCAGCTCATCCTCCAGCTGCTCATCCTCCCTCTCACCCTGCGGGAAGGGAGAGTCACACACCACAGCCCCCCAGGCGGGCATGTCAGGAGTCAGGAGGAAGGGAAGGAAGCAGGTGGGCTCTGGGCAGTGCACAGGTGCAGGAGGAGTGCTCAGACACGAGGGGGATGGATGTGGGGAGGAAAGAACAGAGTGAGGGGGGACAGGCAGGCAGGTGAAGCAGCGCTGGTGCAGAACAGCCATACCAGGGAGCGTGTACACTGACAGGTGCGGCGCAGAACGGGGGGTGCAGGCTCCTCAGCTGCCTCCCCCTGGACACACTCACCTCACACAACACTCACAAACGACTGGGCCTGACCTAGCAACTCCTCGGTGCACGCTCAGCTCGGGCTGGAGGCACCAAACCCCCGGAGAAAGGTGCGCTCGGTGCCAGCATCAAGAGGCATCCGTAGCTGCGTGGCCCTGCCCGGATTGGCGCAGCACGCTGACTTCATCCCATGCCCCGTTCATCCCCCAGCTTCTCCCTGCCGCTCCTCCTGGCCTGCTTTGCCCCAGGAAATCAGCCTGGAGCCCGTGAGGCAGCCGCAGCAAGGCTGCTCGCAGCTCCCCGGAGCGCCTGGCACCGGGCAGACTGAGCGGAGCTGCCTGCCAGGGAGGCAGGGAGCAAACACTGCAGAGCTCAGGCGGATGGAGAGGCTCTGAGGGCGAGGAACATCACTGCTTCAAAGTGCTTATTCATCCCCGGGTGCTCAGAGCGCAGCAGAGAGCCGCAGATGGATTTCCAGCAGGCTCTGAGCACACCCAGGAGCTGCTCCCCTGGCACTGGTGTCACACAGCCCCAGGGAGCAGACCACAGAGCTTTATTCAGGATTTTACAGCAGACCCACAGGGCTTGAGTATATTCAATATATTACAGCCCCAGCAGACCCACAGAGGTTGAGTATATTCAATATTTTACAGCCCCAGCAAACCCACAGGGCTTGAGTATACTCAATATATTACAGCCCCAGCAGACCCACAGAGCTTGAGTATACTCAATATATTACAGCCCCAGCAGACCCACAGAGGTTGAGTATATTCAATATTTTACAGCCCCAGCAGACCCACAGAGGTTGAGTATATTCAATATTTTACAGCCCCAGCACACCCACAGGGCTTGAGTATACTCAATATATTACAGCCCCAGCAGACCCACAGGGGTTGAGTATACTCAATATATTACAGCCCCAGCAGACCCACAGGGCTTGAGTATATTCAATATTTCACAGCCCCAGCAGACCCACAGGGCTTGAGTATATTCAATATTTCACAGCCCCAGCAGACCCACAGGGCTTGAGTATATTCAATATTTTACAGCCCCAGCAGACCCACAGGGCTTGAGTATATTCAATATTTTATAGCCCCAGCAGACCCACAGAGGTTGAGTGTATTCAATATTTTGCAGACCCACAGAGGTTGAATATATTCAATATTTCACAGAACCACAAGGGTTAAGTATATTCAATATATTACAGCCCCAGCAGACCCACAGAGGTTGAGTATATTCAATATTTTACAGTAGACCCACAGGAGTTGAGTATACTGAATATTTTGCAGACCCATGGGGTTTAGTATATTCAATATTTTGCAGACCCACAGGGGTTGAGTATATTCAATATTTCACAGCCCCAGCAGATCCACAAGGGTTAAGTATATTCAATATATTACAGCCCTGGCACAGCCACAGGGGTTGAATATATTCAATATTTTACAGCCCCAGCAGACCCACAGAGGTTGAGTATATTCAGTATTTCACAGCCCCAGCAGATCCACGAGGGTTTAGTATATTCAGTATATTACAGCTCTGGAACACCCACAGGGGTTGAGTATATTCAATATTTTGGAGATCCACAAGGGGATGAGTATATTCAATATATTACAGCCCCAGCAGACCCACGAGGGTTTAGTATATTCAGTATATTACAGCCCTGGAACACCCACAGAGGTTGAGTATAGTCAATATTTTACAGTCTTGGCAGACCCATGGAGGTTTAGTATACTCAATATTTTACAGCCCTGGCACACCCACGGGGGTTTAGTATATTCAATATTTGGCAGATCCACAGGGGTTAAGTATATTCAATATTTTACAGCCCCAGCAGACTACTCTTGAAGATAAATTCTCATCTACCCACACATTACTCTGTCCCCCACACAACATTTCTCTAATATCAAAGGAGTTTAGTATATTCAATATTTTACAGCCCTGACAGACCCATGGAGGTTTAGTATATCAAATATTTTGCAGACCCACGGGGGTTTAGTATATTCAATATTTTACAGCTCTGGCAGACCCACAGGAATTTACTATATTCAATATTTTGCAGATGGAGGTTTAGTATATCCAATATTTTACAGCCCTGGAAGACCCATGGAGGTTTAGTACATTCAATATTTTGCAGACCCATGGGGTTTAGTACATTCAATATTTTGCAGACCCATGGAGGTTTAGTTCATTCAATATTTTGCAGACCCATGGGGTTTAGTACATTCAATATTTTGCAGACCCATGGGGTTTAGTATATTCAATATTTTGCAGACCCATGGAGTTTAGTTCATTCAGTATTTTGCAGACCCATGGAGGTTTTGTATATTCAGTATTTTGCAGACCCAAGGAGGTTTAGTATATTCAATATTTTGCAGACCCATAGGCTTTAGTATATTCAATATTTTCTGCCATCAGGCTGTGCTGGAGGGAGAAGGGACAGATGTCAGCCTCCTGCAGATGTGCAGAGGGTGCAGCAGGATGGGAACAGGCAGAAATCTCCTGGAAAGGGCCACGGAGAGCAGAGAGAATGGCCGTGGCCTGGCACACACAAAATGTGTATTTTGCCCTGTGTTTGTGCTGTGTTCACGCGTGCTTGCACAAACCCAGGCTGGCACACAACACCTCTGTGCTCAGAACACACAGATCCTCTGCAGGAGAGGAGGTTTAGGGGGGATGTTGGAAAGGAATGGCTGCCCCATGGCTTGGACAGGGCTCTGAGCACCCTGGGATGGTGGAAGGTTTAAGGTCCCTTGCATCCCAAACCATTCCATGAAATCCTTATCCCTTATCCCTTATCAGGGACATAAAGCCACTCCTCTGAACACTTATTTCAACCTCCTAAGGCATCCAGTGCAGACACAGGAATCCACTAACAGCAAATCCACACACAGTGGACAATCTGCTCCCCAGCCCCTCTTCCATGAAGCCACTGATGTCCCTTAATGACATTTTTCTACTTCTGGGATTTTCTCCAAGTACACAGCGGCGTGGGAAGGGGAAAAAAAAAAACACAATAGCTTCATGAAGGACTTTCAGCAAATCCTGAGCTAAAGAATGATAATTTTGCAATTCAGAAAAAGCCGAATTTTCTTTTTTTTTTTTTCAGCCTCTTTACAGCAGAGGCTCCCTGTAGCTGCAGCAGCTCCTGAGCTGAAAAGCAAACAGGAAACATCTCCCGAGGAAGTGCAGTGTTCGGAAGGGAACAGCCCACTGTGAAATGCCTGAGCTCTGGGTAGGAATTCCAGGCTCTATAAATAGCCACAGCCACGGTCGTGTTAGCCCAGGGTTCGAACTCATAATTGCCTCCAAAAGGATTTCTTAAAAATTAGAAAACATTGCTTTTGTTTAAGTATTACCCATCAAATAGTCCCAACCCACAGCCAGCAGGGCATCCTCTCTATGGCTTCACGTTCCCCAGAACAGCCTCACCTCTCAAAGACTCCCAGGGACTAAAAAATTCCCTTCTCCAAGTGCCCACGCAGTGCAGACAAAGGGCTGAGGAGGCTCTGACAGATTAATTTGCCAGGAAAGGTGCCTGACCTGCAGGCAGAGAATTCAATGTGCTGCCTGTGAGGCACCACTTTAGCCACACTGGGATTTTCCCATATGGTAAAAAGAGAAAAGGCTGCAGGAGTTAGGAAAGCACCAAAAAAAAAGCCCTCTGTGGGTATGTGAAGTGCATGCAAAACAAAACCTGTTAGTGACAGAACCAGTGGGAGGGGAAATTAGAAACAAATCAGGAAATGTTACGGGGAGAGAGGAAGAACTGCTACAGAGAATGTCAGGATGGAAGGAGGAGAGAGCTCAATTGGAATGCACCTTGGTTACAGGTGTACAGATCCCCAGGAAAATGTGGCAGGTGGGTAAAATCCCGAGTCCTTCCCGAAGTCAGCAGCGATCTGCAGCGTTGCAGATGCCATCACAGCATCTGCCAGCTACGGCACACCTCCATTTCCCTGGGAAAAAAAACCTCTGCAGGCACTCTGTGCTGCAGCAGCTGGGAAGTCACATGAGGCTTCATTTCCAGCTAGAAAAAATATGCATTTCTCTCTCTCTGGGCATGCCGGGAGCTGTAGTTCCATGGGCAGAGCAGAGAGAGCCTGAGAGCCATTTCTGAGCTGAGACTGCAGCCTCTGGCCTGAGCAGCAACCTGGAGCTTGGGCTGTGGGAGGCAGAGAAAAGTGGGACAGCAGCACAGCACCTTCAGCTACTTGGAATTAGAGACTGGAGAAAAACACCCCTCCATCAAAAGGAGAAAAATAATTCCCCAGAGAGACTTGGGAACAGGAAGAATATTTGTGTCGGGAGGATGAGGGGCAGCACCAGGAAGGCAGAAAAAGTGGGATGATTCAGATCGTAACCGCTGCCTTCTTGAGCAATATTAGAATAAAAAAATGCTGCTCTCACACTGCCTTTTGGCTCTTTCCCTCCCCTCATTGTCCTGCCTGTTTGAACTCAGCCTTCCCTTTGCCTGAGGTGGTGCAATAACCTCTCCCAGCCTGGAAAGGCTCAGTGGTTCTGCAAAGCTGGCTAACAGAGAGCCCTGTGACTCATGGCATGCCTCAGAGAGAAATCCTCCTTCTCAATTGCTGCTGCATCCAAAGGAAAGTGGTTTCCCAGTTTCTTCATTGCCAAGAGTCTGCAGCCACTGTGAGGAGGCAGCAAGACGTCACTACCTTGGGCAGAAATATTAGAGACGAGGAGATTCTGAATTACCTCATGGTCTGAAATAATTCCCATCACACGGCAGCCCAACACCTGAACAGCCCAAGATTTTCACTCAGCATAATGCTGAGCACACACACTCCCCGAACCAGAGTGCTTCTAAATGCCTAAAGCCTTTAGACCTGTTGGAACTGAAGACTTTCCAGTCCATGAAGCTAAATATTTATATGCAGTCCAACAGCCTGGAGTCCCTGGCACTGCCTGAGGGATCACCCATGGAGACACTGGGGAAACCAAACCTTCTGTTCCCATCTGGACCTGTGGGGAACCTCATGCAAGACCCTATAGAAAATAACCTCCAGTTTCAGATAAAGTGGTGAAGAACACACACCACGATATTTTTTTGGCTTTAGGGGTAAAAGCCACTAGAGGGATGACTGCAGAGGAGGAGAAATATCCTGAATCCTTAATTTCTGAAACCTGAGACAGAAAAAAGCAGGTGAAGAACACAACTTGAACTGAAATAATCCTTAATTTCTGAAACCTGAGACAGAAAAAAGCAGGTGAAGAACACAACTTGAGGCTGCAGAGAGCAGCAGAGGATTCCCCTTCCCCACAGTGTCACACTCCACAGAGCCACAGTCCTCAGGGACCCCAGCACCAACCCTGGTTTCTCAGGGCACTGATGGGTGGCAGGTGCTGCCCAAAGCCCAAACTCACATAAAGTCAAAGATCCTTTTCCAGAGTAAAGAAATAATGAAATCTTACAGTGCTGGAAGCTTTGACCCCCAAACTGGCCCATATTCCCATGGCCTGACATCGAAACAGCAGGAAAGGGTTCAGCAGCCAAAGGTTTGGGGCAGGGCTCACCAAGACAAAGGAAAGCAGGCAGCAGGGAAAGCTGAAGGAAAAGTATCAGGTTAAAGTTGGAGGAGAAGAGGGGAAAAAAAGCAGAGGGGCTCAAGGGCAGAGCTTGGCTGGTTCCATCCCAGCGCCTGACCTTGTTCCACGCCAGAATGCACAAGAAATGCTCTGCCCAGGCCAGGGAGGGATGGAGGGGGAGGCAGACAAGCAGAAGAAGAAAGGCAGAGGTCAGCGAGCACTCACACGGTTACAGTCATCGGCAGGAAGGGGGGAGTCTGTCCCAGGCCAGCTCCCAGCAACCTGAGGGAGCGTCCCTTCAGCAGCAGGGGAGGAAACACCGCTGGACTCAAAGAGGATAAAATCCCAGCTGGGTTACACACGCACAGTGGGGCAGGGGGAAAAGCAGCACAGAGCCGTGACCTCAGAATCCAGCGTGGAGGGATGCAGAGCTGCCATGGAGGCAGCCCTGGGATGCCAAAAACCTGGGATGGCTTTTGGGGCTGTTGTGGCCACTGCAGGCTGGCCCCAGAGGAAGCAGCGCTGACGAGGCTGATGAGAGGGCAGAGCTGTGCCGAGCTCCACCGAGCTGCGCAAGAGGCACCGGGCTCTGCTCTGCTCTCAGATTTCTCCCATCACAGGCAATTCCATTTTAAAGGAGCAGCTGCCTTGAAGCCTTTGGCCAGATGCACTGATGCTGTGGGTGAGATGCAGAAAGCTGAGAGCGGGAATTCTCTGTGGAAACAGAGTTGGAGGGCCGTGATTACTGGAGTGAAACTCTCCAGGGCAGAATTTACCAACCAGACTGCCCACAGCTTTTCCCAAATCTCCTGAAACAGAGGAGAAAACACCTGGTGAAAAAGAGTGGAAGGAAGCCAGGGGATGCCTTGCAGAGGTAAAATCCATAAAAGGATGTTCCAAGCTCCTTTTGAATGGTTGGTACCTCTCCTTTTTGACAGCTGACTATGAGATGTGAAGATGCACGTATTTCCCAAGGTAACCACTGCAGATCTTTTCACATTCCAAAGATTTACAGCACTAAAAGCACAGAACAGGCCATGATGAAGCGTGTGTGTGCTGATTGCAAAGTCAGGAGAGAGCTGATTTCTTCAGGGATTCACACTGACAGCAATCTCCACAGCACAAGAGGATCCTTCACCAAACCAGTGCAAAACACCTCCAATTCCCAGTTCAGACCAGTGGAATTTTTCTGTTCCTACAGAGAATTAAGAAGAAATGCCCTGCAGTGAGCAGCTGCATTTCAGAAACAGCTGATGGCTGTAACATCCAAAGGTCTCTGTAAGGACAGGAGCATTCCAGCTGAAGGAAGCGATTCCCAGATCCTTTTCCACCACTCACAACCTGCCCGAGTCCCAGGGGAAGCTGAGGCAGCACCAGGGTGGCTCAAGAGCAATTTCTCCTCCAGCTGCTTAGGCAGGAGGATCAGCATCCCCCTGTGCCTTCAGCCTCCCTCAGTCAGGGCTGTGACCAGAGAAATTCCAGTTTATTGTGGGCCCAGATTCTCCAAAAGTTGAAGGAGGAGGACAAAATATGCCATAAAAGATAAACCTTCTGTTTCTGCCTTCCCATTTACTGGCTCCACAAGGGGCTTCCATCTCACTTATCCCTGCACTATTTCTCCTCACCTGTGCTTTTATCCTTCCTCTGCACATCAAACAGGTCACTGTAAATTCAGAGATTTTGCCCCATCTCATCCCCAACATCAGGTGAAGCTTGAAATCTTTGAGATTTTATTAAGAGCAGAAGCAAAATAAAGCTGTGACAACACAAGGGCCTCCTACCTTCAGGCACCCGTTTCACCCCACTGCTTTGAGTTAAAAATCTCTGTAAAAAGGGTTAAAAATCTCTGTAAAAAGGGTTAAAAATCTCTGTAAAAAGGGTGGGAAAAGATGGCATTTACTCCTCACAGGCACCACCAGCAGCAGCTCCATCTGCTAACTCGACTCTTCAGCACAAGAAGAGACACTCTGTGGTCCAGCTGGGATATGGGACATCACATTTTAGAGTTTTATTAAGTGGATGCTCATTTCCACCTCCCAGGAAAACTTCTGAAAAAGGAAACTCCCCTTTTAAGCTGGATTTTGGCTGCAAATAAGCTAAGGGACACGTTCTATTATGTGCATCCTCACATATTATTTGTCTTCTCTATTGTTTAAACCCACAGATGGAGCTCTGTGCGACTAAAATCACTTTTTACTTCCCCTAAAGCAGCACACCAGGTCCCCAGAACATCCCCCAGGAAATTCTACACGCAAGCAGCGTTAACAAAATATTTTTGCCAAGACAGCAAACCGGATTTGCAATGATTCACAAGGAAAGGACGTCAGGAAAAAATTTAAAAAAAAAAGAGTTCCTGAAGAGCTGCACCCCATCCCACCCCATTTCACTTGGACACCACCTTTGTGTCACTGCACTCAAGGGACAAATCACTCCCAGGGCTTTTTATTTTTGCAGCAGGAGCACACTCAAGGCATGACTCACATCTTTCTGATGCCAGCCCAGCTGAAGTGTTCCCAGCACGAAGGAAGGTGGGTTTCTGTGACAGGCAGACAAAGAGGTGTTGCCCACACTCTGCTCTTTCTCAGGGAACCCTGTGCTCATTTCCAGCACCCATTCATTCTGTTATCATGACTAGCACAGCTGAAATTCCCAAATCCTTTGGGTTTTTGGCACATGCAATGGGATTGGGAGGACAGTTATAAACTCTTAAATGCATCCCAGATTAAAAAGGCAACCCTGTGAGATGAGGTGGGCAAGTCTGACCTGGAGATTTAAAGCCCAAAGCAGCCACTCCCTGCAGAAACCTGGCCACACAAGCAGAATTAACATCAGGCTGCCCAGTGAACCCTCCCTTCTGTGCATCTGAAACCCCCAGCTCTGGCTGGGTGGGGCTGGAACCCGTGCATTTCCCTGAGACCCTCTATGGTTATTTTCTAGCAGAACTGAAGTTTCAGTGCTGCAGCAGGAGCCCACAATGGCCTTGTCTCTCTTTCCTGGTCTTGCCCTTGACTGGGCCAGCAATTGGACCATTTTCAGACCATCTCAGAGAGCCTCAGACAGGCTGAGTGGCCACACATCCCCTCTCAGAATGGGCTCCTTCTCTCCGCTGCGTACCGGACGGAAGGAGGAGCGGGCAGAACAAATCTGAATTAATCCCCTCAGCCAGCAGCCCTGCTCTCCACAGCCAGTTGGCACCTCAGAGCTTGGGAAACCCTCCCTGAGCAGGGCATGGGAGCAGGGGAACAGAGCTAAAATGGGTAATCCTGTACCAGGGGCGCTGCCTCGCTGCAGGGCTCTGCTGTGAGCAAAACCTGGGCGCTGCCAAGCAGAGTCACACCTGGAGATTCAGGGAGCACAGGAAATACCTTTGGGTCACTCACAACAAGTTACAAGCCCCAGAAATCATCCCAACCTCTTCTTTGGCACTTCCCCACCACAGTATTCCAAGAATCCCAGTGTTCCCGGGATCCAGAGGTGATGGGGTGACCATTACTTACAGAGAGTGAAGTGTGGTTACACGACAAACTTCTGCTCTTGGGAACAGGAGGGGAGGGTAAGGAGCTCAGCAGCCTCCAAGTCCTGCCCAGAACACTTTTAAAACCCCCTGAAGATGATCCATCTGGGAGGGACAAAACCTTCTCAGGAATTTGAATCAGGACGCTCCCTACCAAGGATCTTTGCAGGAAAAGGGGCTCAGAATGTTGTGCCAAAGGGAAAAAGACAGAGGGAGAAAGATGCAGAATAAACAAGCCCTAAAAACATAAATTATATGGATGTCATATTTATGAGGCTTCATTTATCCAGTTTCAAACTTTGACCTCTTTTGTGCTCTTCCCACAACTTCCTGGGAAAATTCAAGCAGCCAACAGAATTTCTTCAACTTGTCTCTGTCTCGGGCTTTTCCCCAATTCCCTTGAAAGCTGTCTTCTGAATTTTGATCCATTATCTGAGAAATCTTTATTGCTCAGAGCAACAGCAAGCCCTGAAGCCCTGGAACTGCAGAATTAGGAGCTGCACAGATTAAGGAACTAAAATGAGATGCAGGAGATATCAGAGATCTTGAATTTAACTGTGCTTCCCCATTTCCTCCATTAGATATGATCTCTATGTAAATAATTTGGATTTACAGCCCTGTAAATGTAAATAATTCTGATTTATTTGATTTTTTTTGTGTAAATAGGTTTTTTATTATCTCTTGTAAACTGCCATTCACTTCCCTCTCCTCCATTTCCAGCCTTGCTTTCCATGCTCTCCTCTCTTCAAGTTTGTCTCCTCCTTAGGCTGAGTCTAAGGACTGATTTTATTTGATATTTGGGGTTAATTTGGTGAAAATTCAAGGTAATTCATGCATGGCTTTGTCTCCTTTCAGTGACTGTGGGGTCTCTCATGTGCACACATCTCATCCAAATCTGTGACTCCATCCCACCCCTGGAATTATTTTAAGTCAGGCACAATTATTTGGAGCCTTTAGCTCAGCTCTGCCTGAATTTGTGCTTACACAGAAGCGATGTTTCAGCCTCTAAACAACTCACACTTAATTCACCACCTCTGTTCTCCTGTGAGGTAAAAAAGGAATTCTCCTGATTTCATAAATGAAGTGACTCACCCAGGCAATCAGCAAGCAAAGAACCGAGCCCTAAACACACACAAAACCTCTTTCCAGCACATCCCACTAAATCCTTCCCCCTAAAAACCCCGGTACAGGATGCTGGTACCCCGAGATGGAGCGTGCTCCCCCTCAGCACAAGCCAGGCACAGCAGAGCCAGGATAACTTACAGGGATTTGCAGAGGGAAAGCTTTTTCCTCAGGGAGGAGACACAGGGGTGGCACACCTGCCTGGCCACGGCGCCACACGATGCTGTGCCAGGGTAGGGCTTCTGGACCATGGCAGCGCTTCCCAAGCCTTCCCCAGCCAGCAGCAGCACTCACACCTCCGAGAAAAGAGTGCCAGAGAGCCCCAGATTCACCCAGAGCAGGGCAAAATGTTCAGGCTTCTCCTCAAAGATCCAGGAGCCCTTGGAAATCCCTCGCGGAGAAGGGAACTCCACCAGCAGCGCCTTTGGTGAAGATCCTGGCTGGGAGGGTTCCAGCCATCCTCAGCTCTGTGCTCTTCATTTTTTTTCATCTCAGAATCAACTCAGCAGCTCAGCAGCCCTTTGTTTTTGGCTGGGGCAGCTTCTTTCAGCACTTTCCCAGCTGTCCTGAGGCGGGTGCAGCTCGTTCCCTGCTCTCAGCATCTCCTTCTGCTCCTGCCCTCCTCGGGGATGCCAGGGCAGCGTGCCAAGGCAAGGTGCACCTTCCCAGGGCACAGCACCCGGCTCCCTGCCCTCCTTCTGCTCCCATCCCACAGCTCTGATAAAATCCTGCATGGCTCTGGGGTTTTTAGGGGTTTTTCTAAGGGCTGATGTACAATGGTCAATGGATAAGTGACCAGAACTGCCTTGGAACCCTTCAAAACGGAAGCTCAGAGCTTCAAATCGCAATCAAATCAAATTCAAATCAAAGATTTGAAGCTCAGAGATTCAAATCTTCAAATGAAAATGGAGGACTCTTTGTTACTGGTCAAAAAAAAACCAAAAACAAAACACCTAAAAGCAGCAAAAATAAATCCTCATTCAGTTGCTGGAGGGGATCTAAAAGATTCAAGATGCCTCAGAAACAACTTTCATCTGTGCTATTTATCATAGCAGACAGCAAGCTTTTCTCACTACTTCCTGTCCAGCTTACACTAAAAGGTGTGCTTGAGTTATTTTTTGGTGAAGTTTCATGAGCACAAACCATCAATATCCAAAGGAAGCCAGTGGAGGCTGAGGGAATTACATCAGCAAATGAGACCAAAAAAAAACAGCAGAAAAGGCAATTTACTATCCCTCAAATGGAGAATTTTAGGATCCATGAAAAGAGAATTTAACTGTAATTAAATTTAGGCAGCAGGAACGTTGCTGGTCCTAAATGTAAGAGGTCAGTTACTCTGGCTTTGCATAAATAGTTTTGAGATCTGCCTGTGCTGCTGAAATCTGCTCCAGGAACATTTAGCACCAACCTAAATGCTCCCTTTAAAATCCATCTGAAACAGGCAGCACTGCCAAATGATTCCCTGCTGCTCCACCCAGACATTTATTAACAAATCCTACCCCTGTTTAACCTGTGGAATTCCAGCTGAAATGGAATAACAGCACCTCAGAGGTGATGCCCCCACTTCGCTGTCCCACTCTCTATTTCCTGGCTTCAAACACCTGCCAGTCAATTAGGGATGTTTTGTTAATTAGTTCAGCTCCACAGCCATGGGGAGATGGATAACTGGAGTGAAATATTGAGGAAAAGTGAGTTACACCTCCCAGGAGCTGATTCTGAACCAAAAACCCTCGTGGGATATTAACTGTCTCCTTAGGGTCACTCTCAAGTGAGTCAATTCCTGCTATTCCAGGGCATTTTTCCCACTTTCAAGCTCATGAAAAATACAGCTTTTTAAACATAGCTAAACCCAGTGTAAATCACATTTCTTCTTAGATGGCTCTGAGAAGTGCAAGGAAAATAAATCAGTGATAACTCAGGGCTCACAGTTCAAGAAAAACTCAGCAAATTCAGGCTCAAAAGTTGAACTACAAGATGCAGCAAAGCTCCTCATCACGTGGCTCTGAGCAGAGCAACATTCATAAATCATGCACAAAAATAAACGACAAAAAATCGGTTTTCAACAGCTTTTGTGCCAATGCTGCAGTCTGAAATGGTCATTAATCAACCCAAATTAAAGTTTCTTTGGGAACTTCACAGCACCCAGGTGCTGCACACAAGTTCCAGAGCTCAGGACTGCCGGAACACATCGAGAGTGAATAAAACAACCAAGCTCAGAGGTGTCTTTGCTGAGGACAGGATCCACCCAGGAAATTCCATTTGTGCATTTTTAAGGATCAGAGGTGATAATAACCAACACACAGCAGGTCTGATGATGCTGCTACAGCAGCTGGAGTTTGGGGAATGAGCCTCAAAAGCAAATTCTGGCTATTTCAGGGGCTGGATGCCAAAGTGGGACAATTCCCACTTTCAAGGTGATGAAAAACTCAGCTTTTTAAATCGCTGAGACCCATTTAAATCAGATTTTTTGTTAAACAGCTCTGAGAAACAGCAGGGAAGTAAGTGAGGAGCTGGAGGAGCTCAGCAGGTGTGGTTTGACAGCCCGGGCTCAGACTCACCTGTCCTCGCGCGAGGGGCTCAGGAACCGCGCGGAGTCATCGTCGTGGCTGCTCTGCTGGCTGCTCTGCTGGCTGCTGCAAGAGACAGGCACAGTTAGAGCTGGGGAACTCCTGGGAACACTCTGCTTAAACCTGGGAAACACAGACAGGGCTGGGAACCTCCTCTGGAACACTCAAATCCAGATGGAGGAAACCACAGACAGGGCTGGGAACCTCCTCTGGAACAGTCCGATTAAATCCAGATTGAGGAAAACAGAGACAGAGATGTTTGACCTCCTCTGGAACACTCAGTTTAAATCCAGATCAAGGAGAACACAGACAGAGCTGGGGAATCTCCTCTGGAACACTCAGATTAAATCCAGATTACAGAAAACAGATCTTTGTGACCTCTGGAACACTCATCTTAAATCCAGATTGAGGAAAACATAGAGATGTTTGACCTCCTCTGGAACACTCAGCTTCAAACCCAGGTGCAGGAAAACACAGACAGAGCTGGGGAATCCTCTGGAACACTCAGATTAAATCCAGATTATAGAAAACAGATCTTTGTGGCTTCTGGAACACTCAGTTTAAATCCAGATCAAGGAAAACACAGACAGAGCTGGGGAACCTCCTCTAAAACACTCTGCTTAAATCCACATTGAGGAAAACAGATTTGTTTGATCTCCTCTAGAACACTCAGCTTAAATCCAGGTCACAGAAAACATCTCTGTGACCTCTGGAACACTCAGCTTCAAATCCAGGTCAAGGAAAACACAGACAGAGCTGGGGAAGTCCTGTGAAACACTCAACTTTAAATCCAGATTACAAAATACAGATCTTTGTGGCCTCTGGAACACTCAGTTTAAATCCAGATGGAGGAAAACAACATCTCTGTGACCTCTGGAACACTCAGCTTAAATCCAGATATAAAAAAAAAGAAACACAGACAGGGATGTTTGACCTCCTTTGGGACACTCAGCTGTAAATTCAGATTACAGAGAACAGATCTCTGTGACCTCTGGAGCACTCAGCTCAAACCCAGATGGAGGAAAACACAATCCATGTTCGGGGTTGAAAAGAGGAAGCAACAGGAGGCATTAAGTTTATATCTGATCCACAACCAGCACGAGGCTTTGGAGTCTCTCTTTGTGACACTTCCATGAGAACTTTCTGAAACATAAAAGTGACCTTGCACATCACCTGGACAGCATCTCACCATCTCTTACAGCCAAACATTCCAGCACCAAGCTGCTGGGTGTTTATACCCACCCCAGCCCCAGGCAGAAGTAGAAAAGAGCAGTAAAAACTTTTGACGTGGCCAGCACTTAAGTTGTGGTGTGATTTGCAAGCTGAGCCCACAAGATGTCAGTGTCCCCCCTGAAATGGGTGTTTTGTGGGGGAAAATTGTATTTCCTGCACATTTATCCTCTGCAGCTCGCCTCAATCCCCCTCTGGCAGCTCCAGGGGCTCCTCAGGATTCCTGCTGCAGCTTCACTGCCTTGCAGGAGCTCTCCTGAGCTGATTCTGCCTCCAGGTAAGGCTGGAGGGGTTCCTGGGCGAGATTTCATCTGCTCTGCTGGGTTCCACTGCCTCTGAAACCACAAACCTGCCTGGGAACTCAGAGCAGGATAAATCTCTCTGTGGGCAGGATCTAAATGGTTAAATCAAACGAGTTTAAGTTTGTGTCAGCTGCTTGCAGTCCCAGCTCTGCTGCACTGGACACAGAGCTGCACACCACGCTGTGCAGAGCCACTGAAAGGCAAATAATGTGGGGTAAAAAAAAATAAACCTCCACCAAATTACATCTTTTCATTCTAAAGAGTAATTTTTATCCATTTTTATTTTTATTTGGGGGGAAACAGCACCGAAGCTGCAAATAGCACATTTCCATCAAGTGCATTTGATAATTAAATAAAGGGATGTCTTTTCTCCCTTCTGGTGAGAGTTTCTGCCTAAGAACTTGCAGTTTTCTGCAAAGAATAAAAAGCCAGTGAATCTTAATTTCATTCAAGGGCTCCACCTTATTGAAGATGACCTTTCTGAGAGCACAGCACCTGCCTTGGGGACACATTTGGGATTTGGGAGCCATCACCTGGCACTGCCCACTGTTCCTGCTTCCCCAGAGCAAGAGACAGAACGCTGTTACTGTCAGCAGGGAGAGGAGAGCAGGCTGAAGCTTTCAGGAAAGGTAATTAGTGATCAGTAATTATGAAAATCCCTGCAAAACCAATATAGAAATCGGCCTCTGAGGCTGGGCATGGGAAACCACAGAACTCCTGCAGTAAGGGAGGAATTCTGAATTGGCTCCAAGCTGGAAATCCACAGCTGGGTAAGAACAATACATTCCTAAAAGCAAATAAATCTTTTTCTTGCACTTCTGAGCTTCATTATGGCCCAGGGAACTGGGAAAGAGCACAGAGGGAACCACATTTACCTTCCCCTGCCAAAGGAATTTCCCCTTTTGATCAGAGAAAGCATTGCAGGGATTATTTCTCTAATTTTTTGTTTCTGTATAAGAAACCCTCCCACCAAACCTTCCCATTTCACTTCAGATGGAGCAGATGGAACCAAACTTACCCAAGGAGAATTCCCAGTCTATCCCAGCCCAGCAATGCTGGGAACAACATGTGAAACCTCCCTTTGGGACAGCTAAAATGAACCTTAGACCTCTTCCTGCTCATCCACCCAATCAAGTTCACATTCCAAATGAAGGTTTAAAATTTAACAGAACCCAGGTATTGCAGCTCATTGAAATACAACCTCAGCTCGAGCTTGTGAGCAATTAAACTCTCAGAGAAAAATCACTTTTAACCCACCTGGCCCCTCAGCAGGAGCTGCTCACCAGAAAAGTGATTTCCATACAAATTTGGGTGCTTTTCACACAACATAAAATTATTTCAACCTTCTGGTTATTAGGCAGTGAAACTGTTAAATTAGCTAAAATGCTCAGAGTGGTAGAAAAGCAGAGTTTTATGTTGTTTTTCAGTCCATTTGAGGATAACCTGTTATTAAGTGTTCCTTTGGAACAGTGTAATGACAATTTAAAAGATGGAGTAGTGAAAGGAGATAAAGAAAGGTGGGATTTGTACTGAGGAATAACACAAAAAGAAGTATTCAGAGAGAATTTCGTATCCACAGAGAAGGTCAAAAGCTGGATAAAGCTTTCAGGGAATCAGCAAAACAAGCTTGTCTCATTCCAAAGCTCAGCAGTGATAAACCTGAATTTGGACAAGGTTTAAATCTTCAGGTGCACGAGCCCAGGGTGCCCTTTTTGTTCCTACAATTTCTGAGACAATAAAAACACTTTAAGGTTTGTGCCCTGTGTTGTTTTTTTTCCTTAATTCTCATGCAAACTCATTAGTTATTACTTTAGAAAATGAAGAAAAATCCTCAACACAGATTAACCAGGCCTTTTAACCATTAAATCTTTGAAGATTCTGCTTTAAGCTCCCTCCCAACCCAAACCATTCTGGGACTTTCCTCGTGTCCTCCAAGCATGGGAACCTGCAGCTTCTGTGGGAATCTGGCTCTGAAGGTGCTTTGGCTTTGAATTTTCGGGCTGAAAGGCTCAGGGCTGCCAAGGACAGCCCTCCTGGACTGGTATCCCTGGAACTGGGCTCAGGGATTTGCCCTTTGTGTCCCTCCATCCTCGTTTTCCTCCGGCACCATCAGCTCCTGGTGTTTGTCATGGCTCAGTCCCTGCAGCACTGCAGGTTTGGGGCACAGGGATGGGATTTTCCAGGCAAACTGAGGCAGCAGGGATGGGAGGGACATTCCTGCTGTTCTGTGTGAAACACGGGGCTGCATTCTGAGAGAAAGTGGGGAATTGAAAGACAAAATTGTCTTTGAGAAGCTCCTAAAGCCCCCTGTGGGAAAACACTCAGGGGGACTTTGCTTCTGCCACCCCAGGGGCAGCCACAGCTTCCCTGGGGCCTCCCCACCCTCACAGGGAACAATTCCTCCCCCAAATCCCATCTCTGAACCTGCCCTCCTTCAGTTTAAGGCCATTCCCCCTGGTCCTATCACCCCTTGTCCTTGTGAAATCTCCCTCCCCATCCCTGCAAGCCCCTTCAGGTCCTGGAAGGTCTCTCAGGTCTCCAAGAGATTCCTGAGAACCAAGCAGGCACCTCCTGCTCCAAACCTCCCACGGATGGGGAGGGTGTAAAGCCGTTTTTGCAGCCCAAACCCTTTAGAAAAGATGAAAAAAAGAGGAGGCACAGCTGTAAATGTCACCTGGAGCCCCACCAGGGGTGTCTCACTCAGCTGGGTGTGAACCTGCAGAGAAACCATCACCTCTCCTCGCTGCAAAGGGTTAAAAGGGGCAGCATGGCCAAGTCCTCTCCTCTCACCTCACTCAATTCACAAAGGAAAACACCAACACCAACCTCCCCTGCTGCCCAGACAAGCCCTTTCACCAACATCTCATTTACCAGCCAGCAGCAGAGCCTTGGCCTGGAAGCAGAAACCCGTGGAAAACCACTGAGATAAGGAACATGGGAATGAATTAAATTCCATCTGCACGGATCTCAGATGGCCCAATGGCAAATATTTGCTGACCAGATAAGATCAACAGCATTTCAGTCCCAGGCTGTTTGTAAATCACTCAGTTTTGATACTCTTGGGTGACTGGTTGCCCTAAACCACACAAATACTGGAAGGCAAATATTTTAAGAGAAAACCACAAACTACTGCACAAAGGCAGTGAGATTCAGCCAAAATAAATAAATAAATTAAATAAAATAAAATACCAGGACTGGTGGAATTCACAGTTACTTGGCACAGACTACCAGAAACAAATGGCAAAAAAAAAAAAATCTGCAGTCACAGCAAACAGCACATCAGCGCTCCCAGGAGACAGGAATGCAGAAGCTGAAAAAGAAAAAAAAAACCAAAACCACTTTTTTGGGAGCACTTTAGGCCTCATTTGAACCTGCAGGCTCAAAAAAGGAAAAAGTTACATTAATACTGAGTTGCTACCAAGCCATCATTTGTGTGTTTTCAAATTTCAGATTAGAAGAGACACCACAGAGAGGAAATTTTGTGCTCTTGGGTTTTCCAAAGCCATCAAAAAGCAGAGAAGAGCAGCTGCTTCCCTCAGACACCAACAGCTTCCCCCATGTGACACTTGTCTTCCCAAAATCCTCAATTAACCAGCTCCAGCTACAAGCAAAAATAGGGGGGAAAAACCACATTTGCCTGTCCCATGATGAAACCCCAGTGGAGCCATCAGTTCTTCACACAAATGAGGTTTTAACAAGAATTTTAGCAGAAATAGCAAGCCTGGTACACACCCATTTCCCAATTCTTGCTGTGCTGGTCAGAGAGGAGCAGCCCCATTTCCTCCCCTCTGAGCCACAGCTGGGAAGTGGAAGTTCAGCAAAAACTGAAGAACTGAGAACTGCAAAATTTAGAGCAGTTAATTCTGCTCTAAAACCCCACCAGGGCTGCCCAGACTTCCCAGCACAGGGCTGGAGCAGCTCCCTCCTCACCAGTAAACACCTCCATGATATTCCTGAACACTTGGATCACTTTTCCATAATGGAAGAGGCTCTATAACCTTAATCTTGTGGCTTTTTTGGGTTTTTTTTTTAACTTTTCACAATCAGCAGTATCTAAGAGGGGAACAAAAAACAATCACATCACTCAGGTTTTTTCCTCTAGAAAAATACCACAATGTTTTTCACACATGTCAAAGTCAGAAAAAGGGGAATGACCATTAATTTACTCCCAGAAATGCTCAGGGTGAATTTCAATTTAATTAAGGAAAGCAAAAGCATTATGGGCTACTTGAAATTAAAGGCTTGTTGAACATTATAAGCCAACTCAAAATATCTAAGCCACCAATTTGTAAATAATAATTTTAGCTCAAGTTCCAACAAATCAGCGATTTGATTTGATTAACTGATTTATATCACTAGAGGGATCAAGAGAAAGTTTTTTTTTAATGAAAAAAGGAGAATTTTTACCTCAGAACGTGAAGGGAAGCAGCCTCAGAGCCCAGTGCTGAGCAGTGCTGGAGTCTCCCCTCATTTGTTCCACACTTAGAGATAAGTTATCAGGATTTCATCTGAAAAACCTCCACATTTGCATAGCTGGCAGCTCGAGAAACCTCCAGCTCCTCAGCACAGACACTTTTCTGAGCTGGGATGGAATTCATCTCATAATGCACCTCATTTTTAATGTGCTAGAGGAATTTAGGACTTAGACAAGTCTTTCCTTTTGGATGAATCCATAGTGAGTGTCAGATTTTCCAGCAGAAATCCAACCTGAGTTAATTCATCCACAGAAGCGCCAAGAGCTGCTGCACAAGCTGCTCCCCACTGATGCCACAAAATTCACAAGTTTTGCATCTTTTGAAGCACCAAACAGTGCAAAGAGCATCCTTAACCAGTCCTGATCTTAGGCCAGAGGGAGAGCTGTCCTTAAATTTAAGCCTGAATGATCTACTCAGCACTTCTTGCACCAAAACCACATGCAGGTCCTGAAATTACAAGCAAGGGTGGCTTGAAGAGGGAAATAATAAATTGAAGCTGATCAAGTGCCTTATGCCCACATCAGTAATGCATGCAGGCTGCAGGCACAGCAAAATGCCCCTGAAGAAAGAAATATCATCGTGTCTTAATAAAAAAAAAAAATAAAATCAATTTGCACACCTGTGTGCGGGGTTGATAGTTTAGTTTATAAAGGTAAATTAAGCCAATAAATTGGCTGGCAAATGGGTGAGAGGGGTAGAGGAGGAGCTCATAAAACCCATCCCATTTATCATCTGCACAGCAGCCTTGAAGTTTGGATCCTCATTCCTTGAACAAGGACAGTCCTACCCCCAACTGGAATTGGAATTGGAATTGGAATTGGAATTGGAATTGGAATTAGAATTGGAATTGGAATTGGAATTGGAATTGGAATTGGAATTAGAATTGGAATTGGAATTAGAATTGGAATTGGAATTGGCTCTCCTGCTCTCTCACCTTGAACGAAGCAGCGTCAGGGGCAGGAAAGGCTCTCTCAGCCATCCCTGGGGTTTAATGGAAGGAAAAGAACAGTGTCAGCTTTTAGAGAACCAGCAGGTAAACAAACCTCACCATTATCCAGCCTGTTAAAAACTAACCAGCACGCTGGAGTTTCCGGATGAGGAAAGCAGACCTGGAGCATTAGAGGAGCGCTGAAAGCGTTTGTTTATTCACTTGGATGCTCGATGGGTGTTAATGGTCACAGAGCTCTTGCTTGGGGCCATGTGAGCACAGCTCAGCTGGAGCACAGCCTGCTCCTTCCCAGCCTCCTGCTTTCCTGGGAAAACCCTGCCATCAAACAGGTATCTGGCCACAGAATGGGGATAAAAGTTACCAAAAGGCTCCAAAATTCAAATTTCAGCAGCTTGGTGGCAACTCAGCCAGAGAAACTGAGTGGTTGGGGGCAAACTGCACGGATTTCTCCAGTGGGAGCCACAGCCTGCTCCTGCCACCAGGTGAAATTTGGGAAGCTGCACTCCTCATGGGACACCTGCACCCCCAGCACACGCTGGGAACCCCTGTGACACCTGGACAGGATGAATGAAGGCAATGAAAACCTGGAGAATGAAGGAATTCTGCTGCACAAAACCCTGCAGCCTCCAGCACAGCTGTCCCTGCTGCCCTCAAACAAACCTGTCCCCAACAGCAGCAGCAGCAGCACAGAGCAGGTGCTCTCTCTGAGATCTGTTTTATAGGAAATATCTGATATGTTTTACAGGAAATATCTGATATCTGTTTTATAGGAAATATCTGATATCTGTTTTACAGGAAATATCTGATATCTGTTTTATAGGAAATATCTGATATCTGTTTTATAGGAAATATCTGATATCTGTTTTACAGGAAATATCTGATACCTGTTTTGTAGGAAAACAGCTTCTTGACTAAAAAAAGTTACATTTCATGGTCCTCAGTGCCACAGTTAGTTGAGGTGTTAGGGTATGGGTTGGACTCAATGATCTTGAAGGTCTCTTCCAACCTGGTCATTCTGTGAATTGTGTGAATGTCACTCAGGGCACAGCAAAGTTTACCCCACGTCTCTTTCAAATCAAAGCCACAAAACCCCTCAGGGTTTATCAGATTCCTCTCCCTGTTTTCTGCTGAGAGCCCAGGGATGATCTCTGCACTCTGCCAGCCCACAGGCTCAGCACCAACCCGGGCTAGGGAGGCAAAAATTCCATTTGAGAGCATCACGTTTCCCCTGGCACAAAGGGGAGATCTGGAGCCTGCTGCACGTGAAGGAAGGAGGTGCCAGCTTTGGTAGGTTAATGCCACCCAAGCCATCCACCACTTCACCCTTTTTCCAGTCACTGCTTCAAAACATCACCAAAAAATCCCCTGGAGATGAATAAGCAGGAAGTTGTTAGCGTGGCCGTGTAAATGACATGTGTTCAAGGAAACTTGGCTCTTTTTTCTGCCTTCACACCAAAAGAAACGTGTCTTAGCCTGCCTGAAACTCATTCACCATCAAGAAATCCAAATTAAGTCCTTCAGCTGAAGGACTGGATCCTTCATCCTCTGAACTTCAGACCATAATTTCAATATTCTGACACTTCAGCACGTGCCTCATGCATTATCTTTCCCATTTTGTGTGCTGTGCCTGAATCCCTACTTGCACCATCACTGCTACATGAAAATCAGAACTATTTCCTAAACCAAGAGAGGTTTTTCCATGTTAACTTGCTGAGAGAGGGATTATCAGATCCTCAGTGGCATGCATTCATTGATGAAAGTTCTTTAAAAATTAATAAGCTGACAGACTGACCTTGCTAAAGGGGCCTGATGCAAGAAAAATTATCACATAATCAGAGTGGATATTCAAAGCTGTGCCCTGTAAACACTCAAGGACCACAGCAGGCAGTGAGTCAGTGTGGTTTGGTGGGTGCAGAAAAGATAAAGGTTTCTCTTTTTCTGGAAGTGCATCACATCCTTTAAACACAACCCCCCAGATCAGCTGCAAAGAGTGGAGGAAAACTTGGCCCACACTAAGCCAGCCTAGGATTTATAAAGTAGTCATTTCTTGGAGAAATCTTCGACATGTTTTGTGTGTTTGGGGCCTTCAGGAAAGGCAGATTGTTCCAGTGCCCTGCCAAAGGAAGAGTTAATCCCACTGCATGTGGGGTGAACTGCAGAGGGTTACACAAGGTGCATTTATCTCTGTGTGGCCACACAATACAATGCCTGGGCATTAATTCCCTGCGTTGACAGGCTCTTGGAGGTCTTTGGGAATGACTTGTGCCCTTTTCAGCCACAGGACTCTGCGGCTTTCAGGTCTGGGAAGCTGCCAAGGGCTGAGCCCGGACACCTTGACACACAGACCCACTGGGCTGCTTGGTTTCTCTCTCTCTCGTCCTCTGTCCCAAACTAAGGGAGGTCCCAGTGGTGGGAGTGAGCATCACCACAAAAGAGCGGCAGAGGTTTGGCAGCATCGCTCCCAAACAGGCAATGCCAGCAGAGAGGTCCCTCCTCTCTCTCGGGGTCTCCTCAGGACACCTCAGTGAAGTTAAATCTTCTCACCCACTGGCCCGGTGTCACCTGAAAGGCCACAACCAAGGACAGAGCCTCGCCCTGCCGCTCCCAGAGAGTTCCCAGGCCTTTTTCCTCTGGCACCAGGCACATCCAACCAACACCACCACGTTCCAGCCAACAAGGCGAGGACAAACTCCAGGCAGAGGCACATCCAGGGGAACAACAGACCCTTCCAGCCTGTTCTGGACAGCATCACCTTGGGAGCAGGGAAGGGGGGGAGGCCGGAGAACCTACCTGCTCTCACTGCACTCCTTCTTCTCTCGGACTCGCAGCCACTTCCGCAGGAGGAAGCGCTTGCGGCGTGGGGAGGCACTGGGAGTGGAGCAGTTGGACCAGGGGGTGTCCTCGTCACTGGAGGGGGTGATCTCAATGGATGGGAGCTGCAGGTATTCCTTGCTGGAGGAAGGAGAATCCTGGTACCTGCCGGCCTCCAGGCTCTGCTCCTGCACGTTCTTCATCCTCCTCATCTTGAAGCGCTTCCTGCGCAGGGTCGGGGTGGACGAGCTGGACCAGGCGCAGCCGCCCTCCAGCACCTGCTGCTCGGGGACCCGCAGCGCCGGGAGCTGCAGGGTTTCTGTCATGTTGGCAGCTGGCATCAGACGCCCTTTCTCCTCCTGCTCCCACCCCCAGGCACTTGTAGCTCCGGTCTCGGTGTAAAGCACACCGCAAAGCCACGGCTCGCCTTCCTCCTCCCTGCGTGCCCTCCCTGTCAGGCAGGAAACCTCATGTTCTTCACGTGCTCTCATTGAACCAGCGGCGGGGAGGGGACGGCCGGGACACGGACACGCCACAGAGGGAAGCCAGGTTCAAGTTTCCTCTCTCCTTCTCTCCCCTCCACCGAGCGCCTGCCCTGCCCTGTCTCCAAGCAGGTTTAGCCCTGGCCCAGGGGCTGGAGCGGGGCTTGGCCGGGCTTCAGCTGCCCTGCCCTGCCCCCTTTGCCTTCTCCTGGCTCAGCAGAGCAGAATCTGCCGGGGCTGCTCTAGGAAAACTCGGCTGCGGCTCTTCTCGGGAGGCGAGGCAAGCATGGAGAGGAGCGGCGTGAGCTGTGGGGAGGGCAGAGAGAGAAACAGAGGGAGGGGAGGAACAAGGCTCCATAAAAATCAGGGAAAAGAGCAGCGGGAGCAGTTGTGTCTGTGCGGCGGCTCAGACACACACGGGCAGCCCCGGAGCCAGCGCTCGGGTTACCGAATATCGCTGCTGCTGCCACAAATCCTCCCGCTGCCAAGGGGGGAAGGAGGGGGAAGAGCCTCCCGGAGGAGCCAGCTGGGCGGGCTTGTCCCTTTTGTCCCACCTTCCTGCTCAGCCAGCCCACCCCGAACGGCTGGCAGCGAGCGCACTTGGACTTTCAGCCTTCTTTCACAATAATTTCTCTTTTTTTGTTGTTGTTTGGGTTTTTTCTATTCTATTCTATTCTATTCTATTCTATTCTATTCTATTCTATTCTATTCTATTCTATTCTATCCTATCCTATCCTATCCTATCCTATCCTATCCTATCCTATCTTATTTTTTTTATTTTAATTTTATTTTATTTTATTTTAAATTTAATTTAGTATTTTATTTTATTTTTATTTATTTTTTAAATTTTATTCTATCCTATTCTATCCTATCCTATCCTATCCTATCCTATCTTATTTTTTTAATTTTTATTTTATTTTAATGTAATTTATTTTCTATTTATTTTATTTTATTTTTATTTAATTTGTTTTTATTTTATTTATTTTTATTTTATTTTATTTTAATTTAATTTTAATTTAGTATTTTATTTTCTTATTTTTATTTTTATTTATTTTTTAAATTTTATTTTATTCTATTCTATTCTATTCTATCCTATCCTATCTTATTTTTTTATTTTTATTTTATTTTATTTTAATGTAATTTATTTTCTATTTATTTTATTTTTATTTAATTTGTTTTTATTTTATTTAATTTGTTTTTATTTTATTTTATTTTAATTTAAATTTAATTTAGTATTTTATTTTATTTTTATTTTTATTTATTTTTTAAATTTTATTTTATTCTATTCTATTCTATTCTCTTCTATTCTATTCTATTTTATATTTATTTCATTTCTATTTCATTTCATTTTTATTTTATTTTATTTTATTTTATTTTATTTTATTTTATTTTATTTCATTTCATTTCATTTCATATTTATTTTATTTTATTTTATTTTATTTTATTTTATTTTATTTTATTTTATTTTATTTCATTTCATTTCATTTCATTTCATATTTATTTTATTTTATTTTATTTTATTTCATTTCATTTCATTTCATATTTATTTTATTTTATTTTATTTTATTTTATTTTATTTTATTTTATTTTATTTTATTTTATTTTATTTTATTTTATTTTATTTTATTTTATTTCCTTTAATTTCATCTCATTTCATATTTATTTTCTCTTATTTGTCCCCACTGACTGCTCGCAGAGAAGCCAAAGGAGGAGGGGGATTGAGGAACAGCCAGAAAAGCAGCAGCAGCAGCAGCAGCAGGTGGCCCCAGAACTGGTCAGGCTTTTAGCTCAGTTTCAGAGTGAAAACTGATTTAAAAGAGTTCTCATGGGACGATGCTGCTTCCAAAATGCCCGTGGGGGATGGAGGGTGTGGGGTGCAGGAACCCCCCGAGACACAGAGGACAGGGACAGGTGCAGAACAGGTTTCACACGGGACAAAAGCGCTGCAGGGAAAATTCTCAGGCATCCACACACCAAGGGAGCCCCAGCGAGGGTCAGACACCCGGAGCAGCAGCCACAGGACACGGCCTGCAAAATTCTGCTGATGAAATCAAATCAGGAAAAAGTGTTGTGACAGATTCTCCATCAGTACCCTCTGAATTTCGCTGGCTGATCCTGCATGAGACCCTATTTTCATGTAAAAAAAAGGGATATAAAATTAAAATCCTCTAAGGCAGGCACTAAAACTCCTCTGCGTGAATTTTGAGCGTGCTTTAAAAAGGAAAAAAACAAAAAAAACCCACAAAAACATCTCTAAATCAACCTGACACAGCTTTAGTTTTCATTGTTCAACAGCCTGGACCTTTAAAAATATTAGCTTCAGGTTAGAAAATATTTGTCAACCCAAATCCAAATAGTTATTCTTGCACGGACTGCCTCGGTTTTGTTTGAAAATAAACTTCACAGGAACTGTGAACATCAGAAACTCCATCTAGGACAGGGATAATGTGTCAGGAAAGGAAGATTTATAGCAGCAGGAACAAGGGGGAAGGAAACATTTCAATCAAATGACAGAGCAGTTTAAAAGCTCAAGTGCTATATTTAATTTCTGCACTGTCCTTTTTGCTCTGCTCATTCTGTAAGTTAATAGCTTGACAGCTCTTCAGATGGATTTCTGGAGGATCTGTCACCTCGGTATCCATGCACCAGGTGCACACACACAAACAGAATGCCTTCCACAAACACCCACTTCAAAAGAGAAACTCAAAATAAATGTTGTTTTCTTTTTAAGTCCAAAATACAAAAGTCTGCAGTTTAGACAAAATGTCAATATTTCAAAGGGAGCTTGGGTAGCTTTGCCTCTTCTCTGCCTCGGGGGCACTTTTCTCCCACATCCTGCTGTGGTTTCTACCTTGTCACCCCACAGTCAGCAGCGCTCCTGGCTACCTCATAATCCCAAAAATGACATTTCACCTTCTCCCCAGGGCACCTGCGAGTCAAACCCCCAGAGCATCACCCCTGAATTTTAACCAGGAGAACGTGAACCTTCACCCAAGCACCTCCCTGCCCTGGGGAAAGGACGAGCAGCCCTTTGGGGGTTTTCATGAAGGTTTATTCCATGCACTGGTGAGTTTCAGCTCCTGTGGAATCTTTCATCAGCTGCACAGGAGCCTCATTTAATTGCAGCCACAAGTACAGATGAGGGTCAGAGCTCGCACTCTGGCACCATCCTTTAGCACAGTGGGCATTGCAGACCCTCAGAATGCCCACAGAAATGATTTAATTAATCCACAAGAGACTCATCCAGGGGCCAGAGCAGCTTTGGTGGCCACTTTGTTACCCAAGGAAAAGCTGGTGCTGTGGCCAGGCTGATTTTTCACCCTGATTCCCACTGAAAGACCTTTTCCCACCTCCTTTAAACGTGAAAAAGGAAATAATTCTCTGTAGCCAGGGAGTCCTTCTGCTCTGGGGGGAGGCACCAGCACAGTGAGTGCCCCTTTAACTCCAACCATCCAGGGATTAGTGACCAGCCCCCATCTGCACTCCAGAACATTTTTATCCTGGAGAAGGGATGCCACACCTGCCTGATGCTGTGGGAAAGGAGAGAAGCTCTGCCATGAGAGCCAGCTCCAGCACCTGACCCAGAGTGAGAGATTCCAGCCTGAGCAAGGACTATTTCTGTCCCAGCCACAGCAGCACCCCCTCCAGAGCCTGGGTTAATGACTATTCCTGCAGTTTAATGATCCATCTAATGACGGATTCATTCCAGCAACAACCTCGGGTTGATCAACAGCTTTTCTCCTCCTCAGATATTCTGGGTGCTCCAGTGCCCTCGGAAAAGGGCTTGCAAATGAAGCAATTAGGAAAGAAAAATCCTATAAAAAAATTAAAATCCCTTCCCTGAAGGAAAAACATGAACTAATGGCAGCCCAGACCCCTTGGCAGACCTTTCCATAAGGGCTTTCCCATGGGTTTAAGGGATAGCAAAATAGGAGATGAATACAGAGTAATAGCTGGCACTGAGAGCAAGAAAACAGTTTTATTAATTAAAAGCAGTTATTTTTAAGCACAGGAAATACATTACAGCTTTGTCAGAAGTTGAACCAAGTAGCTCAGATGCACATCTGGCTGCAGAGGCTCTGCCAGGGAGATTGGAGCACTCACAGCCTGGGAGGAACTCAAGCAGAATTCCCTTTTTTCCCATAGTTCAACATCATTTTCAACTTATTTCCCTTCCTGTGCACACAGCTGAGAGTGGCAGGTTCTGCATGAGGAATCTGCAATGCAGGCATGACCCTGCTAAGCCAAAACTCTGATTTTTTGATGTTCAAAAACATACAGGAAAGGGTTTTTTGTTTGTTGGTTGGTTTGGGGTTTTTTTTGTTTTGTTTTGGGGGTTTTTTGTGGGTTTTTTTTCTTTTTGTTGTTTGTTTGGGGTTTTTTTTGTTGGTGTCGAGGGTGCTGGTGGCTGGGGGACGTTTTGGTGAAAAATCTGGAGTAATTTTGTGATTTTTAAATGAAAACCCGATACATTTATCCACATTTACTTTCACATTCTAACATCCTTCTGCAGGAGCACACATTGTCTCTGGAGCTGGATCTCAGACAGGACTTTGCACATGAAATTTGCTCTTTGCACATGAAATGAGATGAGTTCTATTACAACCTGACAGATGAGAACCTGCTGCAAGCAGCGCCTGTTGAGTAAATTCTTATTTCAGCGCCCTCCCTGCCAGCAGTTGCTGTCCCTGGTTTGGTTTGGGCTGGGTGACACCTGATCCCTGCACGTGTTGTTTTTTGGAAATACCAGCCACAGTCTGGGACAAAGAGAGGTTCACATATTCCTCTGGCTCATCCTCGCCTCCCTTTTTCCCTCCTCGGTGCAATATTTTCCATTCAAACTCCACTCGGTGGGAAAATCAGCGTTTGGATAAATGAGATCAGTTCTTTCTGCTGTAGAACTTGAATTTATCTGGGTTTTGGCCTCTGAATTAAAAGTAGGTGTGCACATCCCTGTAGTTCCAGAGCCCACAAGTGCCAAGTGCATCACCCACCCCAAAAAATTGGGATCTGCTCCTACTGGGATCACAGCCTTGCCATCCCCAACCTTGTGGGTAACAATTTGTGTCCCATCTCTGCTGTGAGAGCCAGAACTTGAGGAATATTTCTTGTATCACACACTGGTCCCTGCCCATTTTAACAATACTTGAAAAGATGGGGGAAAAAAGGGCTTTCTCAGGGGTTATTTTATATAGAAACTCTGTATTTATAGAAGGAATTAATTAGAGATTAATATCTATTTGTGCCTTTCACGAGAAACAATTCCCACGTCAGCAACAGCCATTAAAGGCTCCAAACCAGGAATTTCTGCTGAGAGAGCACCACCTTCACCAGGCATTTCAGTTCTGACCTCATGCCCAGCAGCAGCCCCCAGATGTTTCAGGCACCCCCCAGAATTCCGGGAGCTGTCAGATGTGATTCCAGCAGCACGGCACACGGAGCATTTTCTCAGCATTAGGGCAGAACTTTCACAGTTAATTTCTTTAGGCGCTGTTCTCTCTCCAAATTCAAGGGGACAGTGGAGCCAAAGATAGCAAACAGTACAAATTAAATCAATGTCATGGCTTGGCAGTGATAATCCATCAGGAGACAGCAGCAGGGCACAGGTTTCAGAACCTGTTTGACAGTCTGAGTTCTCTTTATGTTTCAGAAGTGAAGGGAATTATTTGGCACTGCCCGTTCACACTGATCAAGAGATTCTGCTCGAGCATCAGCAAGGGAAGCTCATTTCTCCTCCTAAATCTAACGAGGGGATCAAGGATTAATTAAATTCAGTCCATCACAGGACAAAGGGTGATTCATTAGAGTGAATTTCCATTGGAGCCTGGGTTTGGGTGTGCAGTGTGTGGAGGAATTCCATGGGATTCCTCTCCCTGCACAGCAGTGACCCGATGGATCACAGCTCCCAGCACACCCTTAAGCACAGGAGGACAAGCCTGGGGGTACAAACAGGCTCTGAGCAAGGAATTTCCCCTCTCCAGGTAAAATCCCTGCTCCACAAACCCTGGTTTGATGCAGCCAGCTTGGGCTGTTTGCTTCCATCCAGCACCTGGACAAAGCAAACACTTCCCAAGTTAAAAATGAAGGTTTTGTTACAGAACACCCTCCAGGCCAGAGACTGAGCCTCTCACCAGATCCATAACTTTTCATTCCAGGGAGATGCAGCAAATTATTTGTACAAAGAGAAGCCAGTGCTTGTCCTGACCAGCACAGCAGGGAGTGGAATTTCAATTCCTGCATCCCACAAACAGCGGTGCTGAGGATCTGCCACCACCCGAGCCTTTGTTTCAGCTCAGAACAAAACCCACCAGGTGCTTTAGCAATGCTGGGTTGTCCTTTCAGGATGGCCTGACTCCAATTTACGTTCGTGTCTGGCACAGAGCCGGAACCTGTTCCTGGCTGTGCCTTCCCTGCTGCTGCCCTGGCTGATCCAGGAAATTCAGATCCAGGAAATTCAGATCCAGAAAACCCAGATCCAGAAAACCCAGATCCAGGAAATTCAGATCCAGGAAATTCAGATCCAGAAAACCCAGATTCAGGAAACCCAGATCCAGAAAACCCAAATCCAGGAAATTCAAATCCAGAAAACCCAGATTCAGGAAATTCAGATCCAGGAAATTTCAGCTCCAGAAAACCCAAATCCAGGAAATTCAGCTCCAGAAAACCCAAATCCAGGAAATTTCAGCTCCAGAAAACCAAAATCCAGGAAATTCAAATCCAGAAAACCCAGATCCAGAAAACCGAGATCCAGGAAATTCAGCTCCAGAAAACCCAAATCCAGGAAATTCAGATCCAGGAAACCCAGATCCAGAAAACCCAGTGCTCTACAGCAGAGCCTGAACAGAATAAATCACTGCTACCTCTGGGTCCTGGTTTCACACAGCATGGTTGGGAGTGGAGTGTTCTGGAGTATTTCTGCTTTCTGTCTTATGTTTAAGACAAAAACAATCCTGAAACAAGTGGCATCATCTTCCTCTGTGGAATTTCAAGAGGAAGAACACATCTTTGTGCTACAGAAATCCCAGGGAAGGGAATGTCTCTGTGACCCAGATCCCAGCAGGTGCTGAGGATATTGTTTAACAGAATGGTCATTGTTTAATGGAACAGCTTGGAGCTGTCAGCTTGTGTCACCAGAAATCTGCTTTTTTTCCCCCAAAAATTATCATTTTTCTGTCCCACTGAGGCTCTTGGGGAAAATAAACTCAAACTCTGCAGAGAATCTTGGTGAAGGTCAGAGTCAGGAGCTCTGGGGAGTCACTGAGTGCCCAGCAGGATTCAATTCCAAGCATCACCAGAGCTACAAACTCCACCAATCCAGCACCCAAAATCATTTGTTTTCTCCTTTTCTTCCCTTTTGACACACAAGTAGCAACAGAAGCCAACAGGTGATGCTTCTCCAGCTGTTTGGGGTTTTAAATCCCATTAAACAATCACAATTCCTATCTTTATACGCCAAGATTTGTACCCAGAAATGATGTTTTGTTTGAGCACAGAGGGAGCACCACACACCACCTGCCCTGCCCTGTGAATATTCTGAGAACTACCCCAAAAAATGCTTTATTTTTCCTTAAAGCCAGGCAGATGAGGTCTGGTTATACTCTTGCTGAGAGCCTGAATATCAGGGCTCCTGCATTTTACTCTTTTGTCCTTCAGGGAAAGCCACTTCACATTTTGTCTCCAATTTCCTTGCAGATAACATTGAGATTAAGCCCTGCCTGATGGATTGGAACTGTGCAAGTTTAATTTAAGAAAGAACATAAGGCACGTGGTGATCTCCAAAGTCTCTCAGAATGTACAGTCCAGGAGATCTCCAGAGTTCTGGGAGCTGAAAATTCCATTTCCTGTCACCAACGAGAGCAACTTCAGTGCAAAACAAGCGCCCATTTCAAGGTGGAAAACAGAAAATAAGTAATTCTTTATTGCTTCTCCTTCCTGATCAGAGCTGAGGCAGACACTGGGATCCAACTGCTTGTGAGCCAGAAAATCTGTTTTGCTGAAAATGAATAATTCATGTGCCTGACAATCTCCTTTTTTCTTTATTAAATTTGGGCAGGGGGGGTGCCACCAGTGTTTTCTGAGCTTTAATTCTCAGAATTCTCCAATTCTGCCATACACATGGTGGCAATTTCTCTCCTGCCCTGTCTGAACCATAACTCAATTTGCAGGCAACAGGAAAATATTCTCAAGTTTAACATAAATCTGGCTTCTTCAATATTGCACCTCTGCTGCTTTTGTCTCTTTTTTTATTTTTGCTTTTGCTTTTTTGATTTACAGCTCCTACCACCTTTCATGGCCACTGCTGTGTGTTTACCATGATTTCCAGGCATGGGTAAGTTCCCAAATGCAAGGACACAAATTCATGTTCAAAAACCAAGGTCCATGCCAAGTACAAGGTGATGCTCTTTCATGCAACTCTGTGTGAAGAGAGGAAAAGCAGATAATCTTAAAAATAATCCAAATTAGCCACATATCTCAGCAACAAAACACCCCCTGGTACAGAGGTTGTGCTTTTTCCTTCATCCACCTAAAAAGGAGCTTTTATTTGTCTGATGTTTTTTGAAAAGGGGCATCCCTGGGATTGACTCAACTGGTCAGAGCTAAAATCCCAAAACTGTGGGGTCAGTGCCTTTAGAGCTGGGCTCGTGACCCTCATGGGTCATCCCTTCCCACCCCGAATATTCTGTGATCCCACAGTCTGGAATTCACATTACAAATCTGCTTCACCATCCGAATGGTGACTGGGGCTCCCGTGGGGATCACTTTTTCACCCAGGGCTGGGTCCTGAACCCCAAAAAGGAGAAGCATTTCCTGCCTCCCCAGTCCCCACCCCACCCTTCTGGGCTGGCAGAACCCAAACAGCTCCTGGGACCCAGCTGGGACCGGATCCCTTCACAAGCATCCCTTGCCTTGCCACCCTGTTAAGCACAGGTATTATTTTTAAATAATTTAAATATTACTTTTAGCATCTCCAGACCCTGAGCTGGTGTAGCTGCTATGAAACATTGCCAGGTGATTTCATGCTGGACAGTTTTCTCCCATGAATTCACCAGCCATCCACAAAAATCATCTCTTTAACCTCAAGAAACCTCTCCACCAACTGCCTCAGGCATCTTTGGCTGGACATCAGCTGGTTCAGAGCTTTCAAAAGGGGCCACATCTCTCATTTTTTTGGTCCAGTCTGTTCAGTTTGGAAATGGAGGGCTCCCTTCTCAGAGCAGAGATGTTTCTGGGTGTTCCAGATATGAACCACTGCTGGTTTTGGAGTTGTGCATGGAGCAGGAGGCACAGAGGACTCAGGGAGGGTGTGTGGATACCTGTGTGGAAGAAGAATTCTTCCAAGACACCCCTAATTTGAACTTGTCTTATTTAAGATGTCATTGTGCTTGGATTTTTATTTTTTAACTTCTACATAAAGCTATTTTCATGTTTGAACTAATAATTCACAAGCAGAAGATCTTTCCAGGCTCAAATTCCAGCTCCTGCAAGGAGAGGTGTGGGAGAAAAAGCCAGTTCCAAACGTGCCACCCCATTTGGAGCAGGGATGAAATCTTTGAGCCACGAATTCAGGTTTTCCAAGTTCTGCCTCGAAGTTACAAAATTATTCAGCCCAGACTCAGCATCTGAGTCAATAACCTCTGCAGGGATGAACACTGAGCTCCTCACAGGATCTTTTCATTAGTTATAAATACATCTGCCATTCATTTTTGCCTCCGTGCTCTTTCACTCCCACTTCTTCCCAGCCAGCCACTATTAGATCTGAGCAAACAATGACATTTACAGGATTATTTTCTAAAAAAAATAATAAAAAAATAATAAAAAAAATCATCTTCCTGGGCTCTCTCGTCACTTCGCCTCGGGCTGAGCTGCACAATGACACCTTTGCAAGGTTGTAATAAAAAAGCAGATATTAAACAGAAAGAAAAGCCCCAGTAAGTGGAAGCTCAGTGAAGCATCAGATAAATGTCTTTTTTAATACACTGGAATCTGGCAATTACCTCGCACATCAGCGTGAATAACATCCAGTAATTAAATCCAAGGCACAGAGCTGATCTGAGGGGCTGATTTGGGTCTAAAATAAAATAACTAAAATAACCAATGGATTTATAAGTAGGCACAGTTACAGTGGTGCTGAGAGCAGGGCGGCTTTCAATTGCTCAAGGCACCTCTCAAATAAACTTTTATAAATTTATATTATTTAAATTATATATTTAAATTACATATTTAAACTTAAATAAACTTTTTATTTAAATATTAATTGGTGTACCAAGAAAGCAGCAAATCTGTTCACTTTTTTGGGGGGGTGTGTTGGTTTTCTTCCACTTCCAAGAGAATAATCCTAAATTTCACCCCTAAGACATTGGACCTGTTGCATCTTTGATCTTCACATAAAGATGTGAAATTGTCTCTGTTATCACCCCTAAGTGTGTTTATGAGTTATCCCTGGGTTTAACCATGTTGAAAACAGCTCAGGAGCTTCGAGCATTTGCTTGGACCATACAAAGAATTATTATCAGAATCCCAGTGAGAATTTGCAGATGGTGAATTAAGCTTCCCCCTCTAGCACAGGTAATTAATAATTCATTAAATGGTAAAAGTAATTAATAATTTTACCATCTTTTACCTAAAAAAAACTGGGGTGTGGGGGAGAAAGAGATTTGTGTGTGCTCCCAGTCTTGGTTCCTGCCCAGTCATAGCTCAGATAATCCTTGAATTTTACAGAACTGTCACCGAGTATCAGTGAAATTTCCACTTCCACACCAAGTTTTTGGGATTGTCCTGGTTTTAGGACAGAATTTGATCCCATCTGGAACCAAAATAAGGATCAGACTAATTGCTAATTGCTCTTGCCTTGTGCTGAGTGGAATCCAGCGCTGTGCAGGAGTTGTTATAGGATTTTTCCAGGCAGATAAATTGAATATACAAAGAGCAGTGTGCCTAAGCCATGAAAATGCATGCCCAGGCAGTTCAGATCCCAACAATCTGCCCATTTATCCCCAAATTCAGAGCCCCTAATGAGGAGGCAGAAGCCCAGACAGATGGATGAGCAGGCTGAGTCTCTCCCCCTCAAGAAGTGAGGATTCAACAGCATCTGCTCCAGACATCCAGAAGGTTCCTGTCACACAAATAAAAATAATCATCATCTGTCAGCCTGGAGTCTCTGCAGCAGGGATTCATGGAGAGCTGGGAATCTCAGCTCCAGGAACTCCAGCTGTTCTCTGGGGGAGTGAACACACAGCCCAGTCCTGAGAGCACACACCCAGCACTGCAGGAATTAGGGAAGCACTGGGGTCATTTGTTCTCCCCAAAAAACACTGGGATCATTTATCCCCAAAAAATACTGTGATCCTTTATCCCCAAAGAAACACTAGGGTCATTTATCCCCCCCCCAAAAAAGCACTGGGATCATTTACCCTCCCCAAAAAACACCAGGATCCTTTATCCCCACAAAACACTGGGGTCATTTAACCCCCCCCAAAAAACACTGGGATGATTCATCCCCCAAAAAGCACTGGGGTCATTTATCACTCAAAAATCACCAGGATCATTTATCCCCAAAAACACTGGGATCATTTATCCCCCCCAAAACCACTGGGATCATTTATACCCCAAAAAAACATTGGGATGATTTATCCCCCCCAAAAACACTGGGATCATTTATCCCCCCCAAAAACATTGGGATGATTTATCCCCCCCAAAAAGCACTGGGGTTATTTACCCTGGTCCCTTTGGGGGTGCTGGAAGGGAGGCACACTCAGGCAGGACAGAAAACAGGGAGGGGGGAAATGGGAGCATCAGCAGCTCATGGGAATCAGGAGAACCAGGCAGGAGATCCCACGATTCCCCTCCCAGCAGCACCCCAGGAGTTGTGGTGGAGCCAGAGGCACCAAACCAGGCTGTGGCCAAGGAAATTCACATTTATAACAACCCTGGCCCTGATCTGCAGGAAATTCAGGGGCTTGCCCTGGAGTTTCAGCCAGCTCAGAAAGCAAGTGCAGCACCAAGTGCTCCTCCTGCAGCTGCCAGGAGCAGCAGGAGCAGCTGCAGGAGGGTCTCAGACACGTCCTGCTGACACCCTGGTGTGTCCCCCCAGGAGGAGCCCCTCGTCCCCAGCAGCTGTTTTTTAGGACAGAAGACAAAGAGGTGTGAGAGGAGCTCATCTGATACAAAGAATATTAAAAGACACGATTTTTTGGGAGCCAGCAATAATTCCACCCATCCTTTCTCACTGCAGGGGGGATCAGCAGCCTGAGTAGATGTGTAAAAACTTAAAACAAAAGGGGTTTATTCCCACCTCCCCAAAATTTTCAGTGGGGCTGAAGCGAGAATTTGGCTTCAACATGAAAGGAATGAGGGACTTGTCTTCACAAACGAACTGTGGGTCTGCTGATAAATAAAATTTAATGCTGAGGATGAAAGGAACAATGGGAAGAACCAGAAATTCCAGAGGAATTCCATTGATTGACACAAGGAAAAGAAAAGGGGGGGTACACATTAAAAGGGGTTTGTATTGGGTGATTTGGGAAGTCTGGACCTCTCACATACCTCAACAAATGGGTGAAGAGAGAGAAATGTGGTTGGGAAATTGGGATAAAAAGGAGGCTGAATCCTCTAAAAATCTGAAAGCCCCCAAGGGAAACCTCCATGGGCTCTCCCTTTATTCCAATAAAGTTACAGCTCCTCTGTCTCGATTTTGGACACAAGTTTTTGGTGTTTGTGGATTGACTTTCCTGCACTTTCTTCACTTGCTGAAAATGATGAAGCTCTCAGAGCAGCAATCCCAGCATCATCCACCTGTGAGTGCTGAGCTGATCCCTTCCAGCTCCAGAAAAAGCCATGACAAGAACATCTGGATGACAAGAACACAAAAGAGCTGCGTTTTTCCAGCAGGAGACTCAAGGCTCACATTTTCCATCATTTCTTTAATGCAGGGTTTGTTGATCCACCTCCAGACACTCCAGTGAATTCAGCACTTCAGCCAAACTCACCAAACCTGACAGAGTTTCCCTTCTATCCATGAGTCATTAACAGAGCATTTCCACTTTCACTTAACTCCACTGGAATACAATCCCAAATCACTGGAGTGACACAGGCAGGACCAATTTCCTCAGGGGAGTTTCTACCCCTTTCTCTTTCTCTAGAATTCTTCAAACAATCTTGCATGATTAAAGCCTCAGGATGTGATTCAGAAATCCCTGCTGGCATCCAAAGCTCCCTTTCCCTCATCAGAACTGAGTGAAACATCCCTGGAATTGTGGAGAATGTGGGAACATGAATGTGGCTGCTCTTGACTCTTTGTCTTTAAATATATATAAATATAAATATTATATATAAATATATAATATATAATATATAATATATAAATATATAATATATAGTATATAATATATAATATATAATATATAATATATAATATATAATATATAATATATAATATATAATATATAATATATAATATATAATATATAATATATAATATATAATATATAATATATAATATATAATATATAAATAGATAATAGATAATAGATAATAGATAATAGATAATAGATAATATATTTTATAATATAATATATATTATATATTATTAATCATATATCTTATATTTAAATAAATATATATTATATCATATATATTAAATATCTTTATATAAATATAAATATACAAATTCTTCCCCAATCAGCACAAATTAAAGTTCAAGCAGTGGGGTGCTGTAAGAAGGAATGTGGCCAACCTTTATTTTAGGGAGATTAAGACCTGCCCTCCTGTTTCCTCCCAAAAATGTGTAATATCTTTTTATAATCACCTCCCAAACAGATTTTCCACCACATTTCCAGATTTTCCAGATCGACCCCATCACTCTCAGAGGCTCAAATCAGACTTTTCAGCTCCAGTCGTTTCCTGATCTCTGCTCTGCTTCCAACACAAACCAGCTCCACTTCCTGCTTCTCCTGAAATTACACAATTCTGTTGGTTCTGGCCTTTGCAGAATTTACACTGAATATTTTACTTTCTTCCTCCTCCCAAAAATATTGGAAGTTTTCCTTTTAAACTTTTTCTCTAGATATACAATCAATTAAAATAATTTAATTCATTCAGATTTAATCTATTTCTTCCAAATCTCCTTAAATATTAAAACCCAAAACTTATCTCAAGGGATCACTGGCCTCCTAGAATATCCACTGCCACTGAATGAAGTTTATTACACCATTCTTTTTCCATCTCAAACATCTTTATGGCTGCACACGTGGAACAGCTGAGCTCAAATCTTGAAATTCCTTTTTTTGTTGCTTTTTTTTTCCCTTCTTTTTGAATGGTGACTTTCAGAGTCTGAGATTTATTAAGCCAGGCAGTCCCTCAGGTTTTTGATTTGGTTTTTTTTCCCCAGTATATTAGAGAGGATGCAGAATTCCAGGATAAGTGATAGGGCAGGGAACAGTGCCATCATGTGTGTCAGGAGCACACAGCCACACACGGGGGTACCAGGGATCACTCCAGCCTTGCTGAAGACATCACAGCCCATCCTTCCCGAGGTGTTGCCATAGAAACCTCGAATTATGTCTATAGGGGAAGAGGAAAAATAAGGTTTCCTAAAGGTATGGATGAAGCAGCTCCATGGAAACCAGCCCTGGCTGTCAGAGGAAATGAAGGGAGGGAGTTTGTGTGGGAAGGCACGAGAAGATCATCAGCTAAATATGCAAAGTGCCAGCCCTGGCAGCCAGGAGAGGAAATTGGGGAATTGGGATCACTGCCTGATCCGTGCCTGGGATGGAGGGTTTGTGGCACAGGAGCTCCTGGCACGCTGGGGATCAGCTTGGGCCAAGGCTTGCGGTGCCCACGTGCCCAAAACACCTCCCACAGCTCCCCTAAAGCTGGAGCAGCCTGGCACAAGTCAAAGGTGATCCAGGCTGGAAAGGGTTGGGACTGGGACAAGTCTGTCAATTCACACCACAGCCCTGACTGGTGTCAGCCTTACAGCTACACCAGTCTGCAGTGAAAGGAATTCCAGATATTCCTGGTAAATTTTCATCCCACTTGTCTACAAATATCACAGATCAGCCTCTCTGGAAAAACATGATATTTATTCTTTAAGGGGATGTTAGAAGTGCAGGCTCTGGAACAGGAACCTTCTGGAAATTCCCATTTGCTGCATAAACCAGAAGATTAAACCACAACCATGAGTATTATTGATAGATCGTGCTGAAGTCACCGAGGCCAAGAGTCAGCCACCCTCAACATCTCAGTCTGATGCTGTTACCCCGAGCTCCCTCAATGACACTCTGAGGTAAACATATGCTGCTCTCTCATGGTGAAATAAGCATTTAAATAGATCAGGAGCCTCCAGCAAATGAGTCAAATCTAATCCTTAATCAGCACTTGCTAGTTCACTAACCCCAGACAAATTATTTAATGCTGTTTATTGAAACTATCAGAGCAGCTGGTTATCTGCAGCTCCCCTCCCCAGCTGGTCCCAGCCAGTTTCATTCATGAAGCTTTGATGAGGGTAAGGGAAGCATAGGGAACATCCACACAGATATGGGAGTGCCTGAAAAATCCTTCCAGATGCAAAAAAAATAAAAGCTTTTGCAGCATTTGGCTGCTTTATCACTGAGGAGCATTTTGTGTGGTTATGAAAGGTACTGAGTTACAGACACGTGTTATAATTCCAGTCTTTTGTCCCCATTCTTTTCCCATTCTGTTTCCCTTTTCCCACTCTTTCTCTCGGGTTATATTTCCCTGGAAAGAGTTCTGTATCCAAACACTGATTTGGGGACTCACAGGATTCCTTCCAGCTGGAGGACACAACCCTGAGCTCGGTGGATATTGTGAAACCACAGCCCCTCAGCTCAGGGCCAGCCAGGCTCCACGGGAGCTGTTCCTATTTTTCATGGAGTTAAAGTCAGGCAAAGCTTCTCTGGGACCAGAATTCCAGGGCACACAAACCTCCTGCCCTGCCCCAGCCTTCCAACCCCTGCTAGTTCATGGCTCTGCAATCTTACACCACACAGCCCTCAAACCTCTTCCTGCCCTGACTTCACATTCTCCCCACTGCTTGCCAAAACCTAACTCACAGAACACTTGATTTATAAAATTCCCCTCTCTCCAAGGCTCAGGAATAGCCTTACTTGTCTCATCAGCAGACCCAGTGTTTTAGCCCCTCTCTTCAGCCAGGTTTGCTATTTACAGCTGGAAAATTCTGCATTCTCTGCTGCAAAAAGTTAAACCTACAGGGAAAAGGCATCACAAAGCCAAAAGACAAATGATCATTTCACTGGAACAGAGCCATCAAAATTCCAGGATTATTTTTTTCTTGGGGCAACTCAAACTTGGTTTTCACCATGTGCTTGTGAAGGGAATCAAAGCTGAGCTTTGGATTCAGGACCAGCATTGTTACAGCAAGAGCTAGACTCAGGATTTCACATTTTCCGTGGAGGCTTCATTGAGACAAACAGTTTTAATCAGGAGCTGTTGTCATCACCAGGAATGAATTCATCAGTCAAACAAATCAGTTCCAAGCAAACACCTCCCAGATCCATCCCTGCTGTGAGCAGCTGCAGGAGGTACCTGTGCTCCTCTCACAGCTCCAAACAAACAAACCTCGTTTATCTTGGCCTGCCAGTCACAGAGCCACAGGATTTTTTTGGATAAACAGGCAGGAGGGATATCAGTGTCGTCCAGAGGAAGCTGGAAAACATTCCCAGCTCTTGGGCTATTGTGCTTCTCTCCTTGACACAATTACAGGAGTTAAAGAAACATTTTCCCTGGTGGGATGTTTCAGATTCTCCAGCTCGCCTGAACTTTGCTCACCAAATCCTTTTCCCATTTTTCCCAGAGCTTGTAAAACTCAAAAGTGGCTTTAAACAGAAAAGAATTTAAGATAATTAAAGCATTGCTTACTCTGACCCACACCTCAGCAGGATATTTCTTTCCCAAGTATTTATGCCCATCTACACCTGAAAATTTAAGATATCTTGAAGAATAAATGTAAATGTTCACAAAAGTGAAATTCAGTGTGTAGGACAAACCCCAGGGCTGAGCACTGGAGGGGAATCACACAAGGTGCTGTTGTCAGAACAACATTTCTTTGGAAAGAAATACAGATATAAAATCATCTTTTTTGCTCCCAGTCTCCAAAGCAGAGGATTTTTATTCCACAGCTTCATCCCCTAGCTGGTGCTTCCACAGCTGAGACACACCCAATTCTCCTAAGGGGAAATCCCCTCTTTTATTCCAAATGTTTCTGTTTGTTGGCCACGTTCCTTGGGCCAGCACTGCAATTCCATGTATCTGCTAATTTCATTGCACAATTACCATTAAATGCCATTTTCAAATGCCATTTTCCCCGTGGAGGTGGCAGCTCAGAGCCAGGAGCAGGGCCCACTGTCCCCAGGTTGCAGTGACAATCAGGATTGCAGCCCAGGAACAGCAGCCACCCTCCAGGGCTGAGTTTCCAACCCCAAATGACCCTGCCAGACTGTGGGAGTGTATATTTGTTCTGCCCCAAATCCATCTTCTCCAGGCTGCCACATTGTGTTATCTCCTCATTTCTCCCCTTCAATCACTTCATTATTTCCATTTCTCTCTGATGCTGATACATGAACTTGTGCCTTTTGTTGCTCGGTTGTAAAACCTGAGCTCTCCCCTTTTAATGAGAACCTTTGGGGTTTTTTTATGGGCTCATTCCTTAATCCACAACACTCAGGGAGGTGTAGGAGCTCCTGACTTCATTTCCTCCTCAGATCAGAGTTCCAGTAAAGCAGAACAATCAGCTGAATTAACCCCCCTAAGAATAAAAAAAATAAATATCATCTCAGGGATTCTGCTTGGGGTGCAAGGGTGCCAAAGAAAGGAACAACACACAATAATGATCAGCAAGCTCTGCAGAGCTCTCCCAGCAAACACACAGATGGCACACAAATGCTACACACACATTTCATGACATTTTGGAAGCAGCACATTTGGATTTGAATACCCCAAGCTGTTACTCAGAGCTTTTTATTTTCTTTTTTCTCTTTTCTTTTCTTTTTTTTTCCCCCTCTTTTTTATTTTGCCACCAACAAAACTCTGCCTCGTTTATTTTCATATTTCAGCGCACCCACAGCCCAGATCTTTGAGCATGCTTGTAGTAAAACTATTAACATGGATTTGGATGTTGCTGTGATCACTTTGCCTCTCCCTCTTGAGTCTGGAGGGAGCCAGAAGCCAATGGAAAAAGGAAATCAGTGTGCAAACCAGTGAGGAGGAGACCTAAAGGATCAGAGCCCTCCAGAAACTCCTTTTATTCCTGGAAGTGGTGATTGAAGTGACTTTCAGATGCCTCTGCCAAGTTGTTAAAGCTCTGTAAGAACAGATCCAGCAGTCCTGTGCTCTCTTTGCACACCACAGACATCTTCACTTTTTGCCATCCTCATTCTTCCCAAATGAAGATGCCCAGTTCCCTTCTAAAATCAGATTCAAACCCTCCCTGGCAGTTCTGCAGCCAGCACAGCCGCACTCCACAGCACTAATACATCAGATTTATGAGTACTGAAATACACTTATTAAATAAAAGCCACTTCACAGGTTTTATGAATAGTGGGGTTTTCACTGAGCAAGCAGAGCTGGCAGTCCACCAGCTGCCAGAGCAGCAAGGGATAGGACACAGATGTGAATTTCTGGGTTTTATCAAGCAATTTTATTCCAAAAAAATAACTCAGCAGCATCTGCTCTGAGCCCAGAGTTGTGCAAAATCATCCATTCAGTCACCAACACTCATCTTCAGAAGGGAATAACCCAGGAGATGCTGAATCCCAAAATGCTGCTGTAAACCCCAGCTGTGCTGAGCTCACCTGAGCCCTCCTGCAGGCTTTGTGCCAAAAAACAGAGACTCAGCTGCTGCCATGCCCCAAATCAGTTTTGTACAGAGTTTTAGCACATCTCAAAAACAGCAAAAGAAAACACTCGCTCTTGGGCTGGGTTTACAGGTTCTGGCCTCAGCAAATCTCAGCTCCTGCCCACCCTTCAGGAAGAGGGGATGTCTCCAGAGAGAGCAGAGCATTAGTAAGCAGATCATCTCAGCCATAATTACACTTGGCATTCAAATAATAATTTAATCCCAGAATAATTTTGTTTAGGCCTTCACTGACTAACGGGAGAAATAAAAACCATCAATAAACATCAGGGAGGAACTGATGACAGCAGAGCAGAGCTGAGCTCTCTCCATCCCCACTCCCCATGAAAGCCACATAAAATGGGGAGGGGAAACTGCAGAAGCCCTGCTTGGAGAGCTCAGCTGCCTCTGAACCACATCCAGCTTCCAGCAGGACCTCTCCCAAGTTCAGAAATAAACAGAGCAGCTCTGGGTTGGGAATGGCTTTCAATTTGAGCCATGGCACTTCACTGACACCAGCTTTAGTAAAAGCCTCTCCAGTTTTGTGATCTAAACATCCAGAAGGTTCCTTGTGTTGTCCTTGTGGTGCCAGTCTAAACCCTTCTGTGTTTAAATAGATCTTGAGCCATCTCCCCTTTCACACCCAAATTTAAGAAGCTTTGTTTGCTGTTTGTTGCCATTTCAACAAGTCTAAGATATAATCAGCTTAGGAACAGCGCTCAGAACTATTTTTAAACGATTTCTGCCTTCAGTTGCAATGCCTGCAGGAAGGAAGCAGGGCACATATCCCTTATCCCACACACATTTTGTTCTTCACACCCCATAAAGCACTGCCAGGATCCCACCTGGCTGCTCTGCTCGCCCTCAGTTTTGGGAATTGCCAGCTGGAGGAGACGAGGAATGGAAGGATGTGACCACATAAAAGCACAAAACCACATAAAAGTCTGGCCTGACAGTGCCAGACGAGGCCTGCAGAGGAGTGCATTAAAAAACACATTAAAAAGTGCATGAAAAAGTGCATTAAAAAATGCATGAAAAAGTGCATGAAAAAGTGCATTAAAAAGCACATCCCTGCATGGAGCAGCTCCATGATCCCAGCAGATCACGGGCAGGTGAGGAGCAGTGGGGAGCAGGCTGTCCCCAGCTCAGACCCAAGGCCAGCTACAAGGGCACTCCTGGAAAAACACCACAGGCTGGAGCAGAAACCGCTCCATGAGATCAAAAACTCGTTTTTATCTCAGATGTGCTGCTCCCCAGGAAGGTCCTCGTGCCCATCCAAACCCAGGGATGTCACCAGCACAGTGCCATGTGTGATGGATTGGACACCAGGTTTGTGACAAGGAGCTCCTGTCCAGGCCAGGGCCTCACACTTTCAAATCTTCACCACTCCTGGAAGCCTGGCCCTTCCTCAGAGACACATTAGGAGATAAAAGGCTTATCTACACAAATAGTAAACATCCAGCTGGCCTGAGCTGCTTACCCCAGCCTCGGGAGTGGAAGGGCTTGCAAATAGAGCACAAAATGTCCCTGAGCTCTCTGAGGGTTTGGAGAGAAGCATAAAGTGTCCCTGAGCTCTCTGGGGGTTTGGAAAAGGAGAATAAAGACCCCTGGGCTCTCTGAGGGTTTGGAAAAGGAGAATAAAGACCCCTGAGCTCTCTGGGGGTTTGGAAAAGGAGAATAAAGACCCCTGAGCTCTCTGGGGGTTTGGAAAAGGAGAATAAAGACCCCTGATCTCTCTGGGGGTTTGGAAAAGGAGAATAAAGACCCCTGAGCTCTCTGAGGGTTTGGAAAAGGAGAATAAAGACCCCTGAGCTCTCTGGGGGTTTGGAAAAGGAGAATAAAGACCCCTGAGCTCTCTGGGGGTTTGGAAAAGGAGAATAAAGACCCCTGATCTCTCTGAGGGTTTGGAAAAGGAGAATAAAGACCCCTGATCTCTCTGAGGGTTTGGAAAAGGAGAATAAAGACCCCTGATCTTTCTGAGGCTCCTTCTCTGGGGGCAGTGCTTGGTGCAGATGGGGACAGAGAATTTCCAGACCTGAGGTGCCACACACTCTCAAAATCAGACAAAAACCACGAGTGGAAGGTGATCTACCAGGGCAGAGACTGGAACATTCCCAGTCCAGAGCAGCACTGCCTCACACATGTTTGGAGCCAAAAGCTTTAGGGACACGGCCTTGTTTTGCTCTCGCCCAGATTTGTTACGTGGGAGATCAGCTCCAGCTGCCTTTGCACCCCAAGGTCTCATTAAAATAAAATTAAAAGTTTCTGTCAGAGTACCAAGGTGGCCCAGAGCCTCTGCACACACCAGGCATTTCTCTGACTTTCCCCTCCCTGTGGCACAGGGCAGAATTCTTTCAGCACTTAGGCTGCTCTAAGACTAAATAATTAGATTTCCCCTTTCTCTATCCAGCCTAGATCCCCAAAGCTTTCTCTGACAAAGGCAAGGAAGAGCAGATGTTCAGTTCAGGTGAGATTAAAGGGAAATGTTCCATATTGCTTTCCCTATCCTGAAAAAGAAAAGGTAGAGACTAAAATGAAAGTCAAGGGAAAAGATCTCAGATTTGATAACTGGTTCTGCTGCTAAAAGTGACAAGAAACTGGCCAAATTTGCCACCAGGATGAAAATGTGGCAGGACCAAGGAACTTTGCTTCAAAAATTACCTTGGCCTGAGGAACTTGGTTCCACTCCCTTGATTTTACCTTGCCAGCCACTCATAAGACTCAGAAACCAAAGTGTGAAATCCTAATTAATTATTGGTCACCCCAGAGGCAAGAAAAGTTAAATATTAGAAGGGAATAGAATAATGGCAGAAGGAAGAAAGAAAAATCAGGAAGAGGCAAGGAGAAACTGACAAATTGGGTTAGAATAAAAGGTTTATATGTGTACATCTGGGCTGGGTGACTCATGAGATAAAACATTACCCAGCCAATGGAGTTGTTTGAAGAGGTCTCTGGGGAGGGAAAGAAGGAAAAACTGAATTAAAAGGAAGCAAGACAATTCTGTGGATGTTTCTTTCAGTCACAACACAGCTCAAGTGGAGGGTGGGAGGGTGGGCGAGGTGTGTGGGTTGAGACACAAACAAGGATTAAAGGCCTTTGGTTAAACCTGGATCCAGATAAAAGTTTGCAATTCCCAGCCTGGTGATCTGAAACAGATTATTCTGTAACCACTTCCCAGCACAAAGGGTGGATCTGATTGTGGGAAGAAGCCATTATTCCCTGATTCTCATCAGGGCTGGTCAGTCCTACCACAACCATGGAAAACAGCAAACACTCACATGGGTGGGACGAAGGAGCTGCTCATTTTCTCCATCCTGCTTTCCCAACTTTTCCAGGTGTCCTGTTCCCAGAGCTTTTTCCTGCACAGGTCTCCCAGTCCTAAGTGGGATCAAAGACCTGCCCTGGCTGTGAAAACACGTCCTGAGAGCTTCTGTCCAGCAGGGCTGGTGGCAAACCTGCCTGGCTTAGGGGTTTGGAGCACGCTGCTGTCACCAAGCTTTTCATTTTTATCTCTGTTAATCCCACTAATCTCTTGCTCTTTAGTTAAGTTAGGCCCTCAGTAGTTACCAGTGTTTATGCTCTGAAGATTCAGAATGGGGTTACAGCAAATCCAATTTCTGTTCCGTCTCAAGTGGAATCTCAGAACTCTCACTGAAGCAGTTAAGAATTACTAAATTAACTTTTTTGTGAGCTTCTGAAGCACCCCACAAGGGAAATCCCAAGAGAATCCACTAAAAGAAGGGCACATACCCCAAAGAAAACAGCCTGTGGACACCTTAACATGAAATTACACAGATTAAATGCTCTCTCCACCCATTTCCTCACCTGTAAAAGGGGGAAAGCATAAAAAAAGCATCAGGACCATAAATTCTAGGTCAAAGCCAGCACCACTGAGAGGCAATGCTGATCCAGGCCTAACAGAGCTGTCATTTCCCTCCACAGAATTTCAGGACTAAAACTGGTGACAGAAAATGGGTTTGCACCTGGCAGGCAAATGCAGACCAAGCACGTTCCAAGTGTGAGGAAAGGTGTGCTCAGCTCCAAAGGAAGAACAGTGAGGGGACAGAGACTAAAGGGAACAGGCAGCAGGGGCCAGGGCTGTAAAAATAGCTTGGGTGAGTTTCTTATTTTGTTTGCCATAAAGACATTACTGAGAGCTCTCAGCACAAGAAATCACCTTGGATGGATGTGTTTCTTAATTCTCTCGGAGCTGCTTTCAACAAAAAGAGTTTTCAGAGCAACCCACGGCCCCAGCCTGATTGTTCCTCTGCCTGTGAAGTGTTTACTGGGCATAGAGTTCCTATTTTTGTCTTCACAAGTACCCTGAGCATCTCATCTCCAGGCCCACAGTGCCAGGGCTGCCTGAACTCTACCAAAACCACACTTTGAATTCTCCCAGTCGCTGCTCCAAGGCCACAATCCCTGACACAAATTCTCACAAAGCCCAGGCTGTGTCACAAAATCCCCCTGGTTGCAGCTTTGCCAGGTTCCAGGTATGCAGGATGCTATCCAAACTCGGGGTGCAAGGCTCTGGCATTGACAGGAGGATCCAAATGTATCCTTAATGATACCATGGAAGTAAAAAGGGGAATTGTCCCCTTCAATATGGACATGACAACATCAGATTAGAACAAGTTTTTTCTACAGATATTTATATCCACAGGAAGAACACCCACTCTGTGTACCTCGAAATTCAGATCCTCTTTTAGAAGCAGCCACTTTTAGTCCCGTCACTTAATTGAGCTTGAGCCCTCCCTTGCAACAATTAATTTTGCTGGGGAAGTTTCTGGAAAGTGCAAACCCAGCTGGTGCCTTACAGGTGGAGAAGTGCTCCGAGGAGCTTCGGGCACAATAAGCCCTCCTCACCCTTCTCCCTCCCTTCCTAGTGCTTACAAATGCTCTGCCAGAAAATCCTGGGAGCTGTGAGATCATTCATCACTTGGGTACAGAAAGAATATTAACCCAGCACTGCTCCCTCCTGGGACTGTGGCCTCAGGCAAGGAGTAAGTCATTAGCTGGACTCTGCAGCTCCACCACAGCAGCTCCTTGATTAATCTTTGATTTCAACACAGATTATCTGTTAATATTTGAGGCTATTTGTCCATTTTCCCTGCCATGGAGTTAATTAAAAGCGCAACAAAGAGCAACACGCAGTTCCAGGAGTGAGTTTGTCCTGTGGTGTCATCACATAACCCAATGTCCCTCCTTCCTGACCCCCCAGCTGCAGATTCTCACAAGAGCTGTTTCAAATAAACACTTTATTTGGGGGATTGGGGTAGAGCAAACCTGTGGCTGTGTGCAGGGAATGACCTAGTTAGGAATGGAAATGTGAGCGAGAGAGCCGCAGAGATCTCCCGCTCCATCAGCGCTCCCACCTCGCTGCCCAGCCCTGCTGTCCCCCAAAAGGCACCAAGAATTCGGGGTCCTGAGGAGCTGCCAGGGCCAGCAGAGCTCAGGGCAGGACCCATCCTGCTCCCCTTGGTGTGGGGCCTTCCATGTTCGGTGCCATGAGCTGGGGAAGGGTCCCTGCTTGTCGTGTGGGACAGGAGGGCAGGGGGCTCTGCAGCTCCAGGATCCCTGCCCTGTCCTCTGTGCCATGTGTCACAGCCAGGAGCGTCACACCTCGGGCAGCCACAGCAGACAGAAGGGCTGGAGGTGGTCACCATTGTCTCCAAGCAGGAATTCCAGCCCCTCTTCCTCCCCACAACAGCGGGCACAGGACATGGGCAGCAGCAGGAGGAAGAGGTGGTGGAAAAACTCGGCTCAGAATTTGGGGGTAGGTGGCAGAAAAGCCTAAAACACCACAGCACAGAGCTAGAGCCCAGCATGGCACCCCCATCTATCCCTCCTGCCTCTTGTGGGAACAGATCTGAGACTCCCAGCTCCTCCAGCCCCAAGTTTCCCTTGTCAGCAGCCCAAAGCATTTTCCATCCCTTACAATTGTCACTCCGTTTTCACCTGGCTTAGACAGCCAGGTATCACCAGCCTTTATAAAAGCACAGTTCCTTGGTGCCCATCCTGCCAAGCCCCCAGGGGAGGAGGACAGGCTGGGAAGAGGATGCAGAAAGGCGTGGGCAGCTGTGAGAAGAGCTGGAAACTGCACAGAGCCGACAGCAGAAATAAAACTGTGCCTCCACAGGAGCTGGATAGGCTGAGAAGAACAGCAGCTCTCCTCGGTGTGCAGACAGGAGACACCACGTGGGACACACCACCCCCGTTTTGGGGGCTACAATTCCAGAGTTGGATCAAACAGCACCTCAGGAGAACCCTCAGACACAGCAGGGCAGCATCCCACAGCAGGGAAACAGCCACAAACCCAGGGCTGAAATGGAACTGGGACAGAATAATTCTGTGTAAAGGAACAGCAGCAGGAGCTTGCACAGGCCATGGGACCACCATGGTCCCATCGAAGTTTTAAGCCACATCCCACAACCAGACATGGGGATGGCACAGCAAGAGGTCTGGAATTATCCAAAGGTAAGGAAAAGGGTTTAGGGTTTAGGTCTTAGAGACTGTCATGGGTTTAGCTGCAAGTAAGAGAAGAGAATGTGCCTAAACCAGGCAAATTTAGGAAATCTGGAGAACAGGAGAAAGGAAAAGCCATAGTGCCAGTCTGGTTCCCACTAAACTACGGAACACTGTCTGTGTTTATCATTCCAGCATCCTCCAGGGTGGTGCTGGCAGCCACAGGCACAGCCCCCTTCATTCAGCACTGAGACAGCCCCAAAATCAGAACAATCATCAAGTGTCTGACCCTAAATCAAGCCCCAAAATCAGCACCAGCCAAATCATCGAGTGCCTGACCCTAAATGATCCAGTTCCTGTCACTGCAGGAATCTGTGGTGGATCAAGGACAGAGCTCCACACCCTTTTCCCCCTTTTGTCTCTCTGTTTTATCTTTAAATAAAAGTTTAAAATGCAGATCTCACCCTCGAGCAGCAAGGTGGATCCTGCTGCTCATGGATAGAGAGCAGACAAACCCCAGGCTTTTGAGATCAAGGCCAGAATTTCAGATAAATACATATAATTACAAATTCATATCATTTGTTCAGATAATTACAAATAAGCACTTGCAAATCTGCAGGTTTAGAAAGAGGAGAATTCCCCACACGAGCCCAGTGAGTGCACACCTGACCCACTCGAGTTTTGTTGGGCTCTCCTGTAAGGAAATAATTTATTTCAGAGACTCCAGGGCTAAACCTGAATGTTTTTAATTCACTCCACACCTGCATCCCAATGAAGATTTATCAGAGCATGGAAGCACAGGAGAGTTCCTGATTTGCATCTCATTTCCATGGATGTTTATTGCACTCTGCAGCTCCAGCTCTGATCCCAGGGCAGAACTGGAATAAACTCGTGCACCACAATCCTTAGGGATAGGCAAAGTGCACAGGGCAGGTGAGCTCCAAAATGCAGGATCAGAGGAATATAAAAACTTGGAAAAGAAAGTGTTATAATCAGCAATTTTACTTTTTGGCTCAAAAAAATTAAACATGCCATAAAAACGCTGAAAATGTGACAATTCCTTATGGGATGGCTGTGTTTCCTCCCTCTGCTTTTCCTACTGTGCTTTTTATTTTTTGCTGCTTCATATTTCTGCTCATCCCCAAACCAACTGGAGATTTTAATTTCCTTAACCAAGAGCCCACAACTCCAGCCACCTCAGCCCTTATGGCATAAATCAGATTTGGTCCAAAAGAAAAGCTTGACAATTCCAAACCAAACAAAAACCCCAAACAAACAAAAAAACCTCAAAATAACACAAACAAACAAAAAAAAATCCCACCAAAAAAATCATGAAGAAAACACCCCCAAAACCCCAGAGGAGTGTGAATAGTTGTATTTAAATAAGATTTATTTACAAGTTGCTCGTGTTCTTAAAGAGCAACAGATGCTTTGAGTTCTCTTTTAAAGAGATCAAACTCAAGCTCATTGCTTAAATTCTCCTCTGACATTTGCACATCACTGCCTAAAACCCACTTTATTCACAGTAATGAATGCAAGTTATTTGTCTTTTATAAATGGAAGCTTTGCAGAAAGTTTAGCAGAACCTTAACAGGATTATTCCCTCTCAGGTGTTTCACTGTTTCCTTCTCTTCCTGAGGGTCTCCCTCAAGGCTCAGAATTTTTGGAAGACACCAGGGAATCACTCCTGTGTTTGCTGCTTTCCAAAGCCTTTCCAAAACAGCTCATTATTCTAAAAATCACTTTTTGGTTATCCTGGTCTTGATCAGGGCTCCAAATGCACTCCTGCTTCTCAAATGAAGGATCAGAATCCTCTTTATTTTGTGAAATTAAGAGGAATGAAGACTCAAAACCAACAGCACAATGAGTTGGAAAGCACAATGTTTGGAAGGTGAGTGATGCAAACCCCACACATTCCCATGAAATTCAACTTTTTCCACCCCTTCAAGGCTCCTGTCCCTGCTGCTGCCACATCCATTTTGACATCATTTTCCTCCTCCACCCTCTCTGCCAAGAATTCCCCCTGACTTCTCCCTGACTCCTTGGCACACTCAGAATCTTCAAGAGCTTGATTTGTGTTCCCTCTTGATGTGCTTTTGTCTGGGAGCCCTTGATCTCTGCCTTCCTAGCAAGGAGCTGATAAATTGGCAGATGGATTCTAATATCCCAAAGGAAAACTGGTGCTCTGAGGTGTTGAGACCATGTTCTTTTAAAGGATAAGCCAAAAATTGAATTATTCAACTCTGCTGCTTCTATGTTTAGGGAGGAAAAAAAAGGCAACAGGAGCTTCAGGGCTCAAACTTTTGATTTCCCAAGACCAAATTCCAGCCTTGTTGTTAATATTCAAAAAATATAGGTTGTGAAAGGAAAACAACTATTCAGAGCTCATCTAATCCAGATAAAGCAAGGTACAGATGAGGGTCATCCATAAATAAATGAAATTCTGTAAAAAGCTCTTATTTATTTAACATTTACCCAATAGTTTCAGGCTTCTATGGAAAAGGTCAAAAGCAGATGATGGTAACAGCACCTGATATCTCCATATTGACCTTAAATTTCTTTTTCCCTCTTTGCCTCAGCGTGTTCTCATGAAAAATGCACCAAAGCATAATGGATTAGACATCAAATTAGAGAGAATTTTGGTTTAAGATAAATAAAAGACAAGCTGTGGTCACCAATCAGTGTTCTCATATTCCATTTACACGCTTGCAATTGCTCTGAGCAACAGGACACGAAGCTGTGGAAAAGATTCAAAAGAAGAAAACAGGGAATGTTTCCTAGAGCTCAAATCATGCTTTATCCTTTCAGTTTGACATTTGTAGCCAGATCCCAGCAGCGTAGCAAGTCTGCAATTCCTGCATTCCTAATATTTTACAAAGGTTTTCTGTCAAGCATCCAGAGAATCCCAGCTGGCTAAAACCCCAAGATTAACAGTGTCATCTTTTATTCCAGGCCTAATGCCTGCTCCTGAGGAGGATCACTATTAATGAGATTAGCTGGGTGTGCTCACAGAATAATCAATGTATGGCCAAAATCCTGGGCCAGCTCAGCCCACACTCCAGCCAAGGATTTTTGCCAATTGTTTATTGCTCTGAGTGATGCCTCCTCTCAATATTTGTGTGAATTATATAATATATTTGAGTTCATTCTGAAAGCACACAAACAACTGGCTGTAAAAAGTGTGGTCTCACCGACTGGTGGCAAAAGCTGTTCTGAGAACTCAAATGAGAGGTCTGGACCAACCTAAGCCTGCTAACTCCCATCTAGCTGCTATTTCCAAGGCAATCACTTCCAAAAGGAAGCTGGGAATACTTGTTGACACAGAAAAGCTGTTCAAGAAAAGAAAATCAGGGGGAAACCGACACAAGAGCGGAGCTAAAGGTTTGGTTTTAAAATTGAGTGGCTGCACAAGTGGTTTGGAGTATCCAGGAGGTCCAAAAACCACTCTGTTATCAGAGTTGTCTGAACACCCCATCCTTCCTGTGTCAGCCCTTGCTTTGCAGGAATTTATTGCTCTGATTCCTGTCTCAGACACTGAAACCCTGCGGGATGAACAAAGCCCAAAATCCACCGAATTTCTCATCCCCTCCGCAAGAACCCCATCACAGCCTGTTCCTCAGTCCATGTTAATAGCTTTACCAGCGGCTCGCAGCAACTTCAATGCCCCAAACAAGCGGCACGGCTCGCCCTGCACCCTCCGGAGGGGACGGTGCACAAAGATCTGCACTTTTTATCCCATCGTTCCGGCAGCAGAGCCGGCTCCCGGTGCTGTGGCAGCGCCTGCCGTGAGGATGGAGCAGGAGCTCGGCTCTTACCTGGCTCTCATTCACTCAGCAGCCGCGGCGAGCTGGGCATCCCATCGCGGGGAGGAGGAGGAAGAGGAGGAAGAGGAGGAGGAGGAGGAGGACGGGGAGGAGGAGGAAGACGAGGAGGATGATGCGCTCCGGGATGCGGGGACGCTCCGGGATGCGGGGATGCTCCGGGATGCGGGGATGCTCCGGGGGGATGCGGGGATGCTCCGGGATGCGGGGATGCTCCGGGAGGATGCGGGGACGCTCCGGGGGGATGCGGGGATGCTCCGGGATGCGGGGATGCTCCGGGGGGATGCGGGGATGCTCCGGGGGGATGCGGGGATGCTCCGGGATGCGCGGACGCTCCGGGGGGATGCGGGCTCGGGGCGAGAGGCGGCCCAGGCAGCACAGCCCCCCGTTCCGGAGCTCATCTCAGCTCCAAGGACACGCAGAGAGCCCGCACGGCGGCTCGGAGCTGGCGGAAGGCTCTTAACCCTCCCCCGGTCTCCGGGGATGTTCCCTCCGTGCCGCCCGATCCAGCCCCTCGCAGCCGCGCCTCTTCCTCGGCAGCTGCGATGTGGCAGTCCGGAGGTTTAAAAGCTGTCAAACCAGCCAGCCCCCCTTCAAAATCCCCCCCCAAAAAATCCCAAATCCCCTCGTTATCAGCAGAACCCCTTGTTCTGCTCCCACCCATGGAAAGGGGGTGCCTGGACCAAGTGAGTCCCAAACACACAGGACAGGAGGTGGAAAGGAGACTTGGGTCTGACAGAGTGGTCTGAATATTTATATTTCCTCCTTTCACAGCAGGCTTTGAGAGGTTTTGAGCATCGGTGATCATCATCTGCAGCAAGAAGAAAGAGTTTTTGGGGAGTTTAAGGATTTATTTCTTCCCAGAATCAAACACCTGAGAAGTACCTGGCAAAAATGTCAGAGGGGCCACAGATGCTGGAGCAGATGCGGTTGATGGTAAGCAGGTCCCTTCCAGCATTCCTGGCACTGGAGCACACCACCCCTGCTGCCAGCATGAGCTCAGAGCTTGGACTGATCCCCTCTTCCCCACCAGGATCACTGTCCCCTTGAGCATTGCCTTAATTCAGGGACAAGACCAAATATTCCTTGCTTAAAAACACGCCCTGGGGGCTTGGATACCAAGCTCTCATTAACTGCAATGAATCAAAATCCGTGGTGGGGGCTGAGGTTCAGCTGCCTGGTCCTGCTTTTAACCACGGCTCAATACAACACCTGAGACTTCCAGCTCCCATCCTGGGGTTGCCAAGTCTCAGGGGACAGCCTGACTTGTACCATGTCAGAGAAAACAGACTGGTTTTTAGCAGGCTGGCATGGTCCACACTAATCAGAGAAAGAAATAAAATTAAAATTAAAAAGCACATTTCCTCAAAGGCACTTGCTCAGGACCAAACTCGTACCACAAACGCACCACGGTCAGGGAAATAAAGCACATGGTGAAGGCAAAAAAACCTTCACAAAGCAAACCCCAACCATCACATCCTTCCCCTCCAAGACAGTCTAATTCAGGGTTTCCTCTCTCCTATTTGCTCTCAAAGCAAACCTCAGCCTTCCTCTCAGAGTTTCAGGGCAGACATTGGCAATCTCCAGTGTTTGTTCTTTGATGCCGTGGCCGGGTGCAGCCACGGTTTTGTGAGGATTGGAGCAGACTGGAGCCAGAGATCTCCTGGAAAACAACTTTGTCCAGCACAGAGGAGCATCCCAGCCACCAGACAAAGCTGCAGACAGGGGCTGAAGGTCCTGTCTGCTCTGCAGGCACATCCTGAGGTTATCTCAGGCAGGAAATGCCCCCCAAGAGCAGCCAGAGCAGGATCCTTCACCCTGCCCAGCCCGACCCTTTGGAGCTGCTGCAATCCTCACGGGCAGAACGAGGAAAATCTGACATTCCCCAGCTCCTCCAAGTGGAAAAGAGAGTCTCTAATTCCCAGGATGATAGTCCCACTTCACAGAGGGTGGGATTTCCACATTGCTGGGATTTAATGCTGAAAACCAGCCAGGATTCACCAGTTCTGGGATTACCTCTGGCTCCTGGAACGCTGACACGCTCAACAAGCAGCACACCCACCCCAAACACCTCACTGAAGCTGTTCTCCCGAGATGTTAGTCCTGAAAAATGTTCTTAATGACAAAATAAAAAAGTCCTTAATGAACTTTTTCCTGTTCTCCTTCTCAGGAGAACAAACAACATGAATCCTATGCACTAACAACAAACACAGCACAGCCCCATCCCTTGGTGTCTCACTGAGCCAACTTTTTGCCTGGACTCCTTACAAAAGGATGATGGCTCCTCACTCCTCACTCTGTTCTACAGGCAAAACCATCAGTCTGTCTGCAAGAAACCATCCATCCACCCTGCAAAATCACATTTTAATCAGCCTTGGGTTAGTCTACCCAGACATGAATAAAAAATGGTGCTGAGGAGCCAAAATTTATCAGGGAAATGCAGCCATTATTCAAACACAAGCCTTGCTCCAGCGTGTTCGCTCTGTTATCTCCATCCCTCTCGCTTTGAGTGCTCCTCTATAAAAGGCAAAGCTGACCCTTTGCAGAAGCCAACTCCTTCATGCAACACCTGCCAGCTCAGAAAAACATCCTTGAAGGCAGCTGTCAATGCAGAGCTTAAAATATTCTGAGGATGACAGAGTTACATGGGGATTTCCATGGGAGCAGACACGGTGACTTTTGGAGGTGGAAAATACAGTAATGGCACCAAAAATCACATTTCTTGTGCTCCCAGCCAGTAGGAAATTGGACATCAGGTTTCCACCTGTTTTCAGATCTAAATCTTTTCCCTTGGAAAAAGGAAAAAAAAAAATCTGTGTCCCGTTTTACCTCCCCCAGGCTCTAATCTCTCTTCTGCAAAGCAGGGAGTCAACACAAAGCCAGCCCAGGGCTTCTGAGAAAGGAATTTGACCTCAGAGGCTCATGTGGATGTTGATAAACCACAAAAGAAAAACAGTTTCACAAGCAGGAAAAAAAACCCCCAAACCTCAAACATTCAACTGAGCCCACCTAGACACAGGATTAAGTCTGTCTGCACAACAGGTTTGTATTTATTCCCCTCAAAATTGAGTTTTCTGCTAAGACTCAACTTGAAAGTAACAAAAAAACCAAGCATTTGGGTTTTAACAAAGGGGGAAAAAAAATAGTAAAAAAAAAATCAAGTCAAATGCTGCTTTATTACTACACAACCAGAATATTCTTTATTCTCTGAGCAGAATTAGCACTTAAATCATCACAAAATGCTGCAGTTGCAGCTCTTCAAGGCAGAAGTGCAGCACCCCAGAAAGGCAGAAAACAAATTGGCAGAGATGGGATTAGAATTTAGGAGCAAACCCCTGCCCATGCTGAGGAACTCGCAGTTATCCCATGGATTTGCTTTTCAGACGTGGTTATTTTAGGGCCACACGTTCATTTCTGTCCTGGAGCAAGCAGGGAACGCAGCTGGAAGCTCAGCACTGCAAATAAAACTCCTAAATTATCCCAGCTCCAACTGGCTCCAGCCAGCCAGGAACTGCTGGCTTTCACTTTTACTTTTTCACCTGCCAATTAGAGGGAAAAGCCAAAAAAAAATAAAATAAAATAAACAAAAAAGCTTCATTCTTCGCTTGCAAGTTCTTCAGGGAGACCTGAGGGAAAGTGAAATTTGGGGCTCTCATTCCAGCAGGAGAGCAGTGGGATAAAAATAAAAATAAATTAAATTAAATTAATAATTTTGAATGTGAGGACTGGAGCAGGGAGAAAGGCAAGCAGAGTCTTGAAAGACAGGAAATTCAAGAAGAAATTGAGCAGCTTTCAAGTGTTTTGGATGGGGATCTGAGTGATTTTATATGATTTAAGAGTCTGGCTGTGTCCTTTCACACCAAAACTGGATTCACCTCCTCTCCTGGAATCAACAGTGCACTCACACCCTGCTCTTGGACAATGTTGCCCCAAAAAACCTTCTTGTTTGTTAGCCCATATTATAAAAAGTTAAACTGCTCAAACACCTGCACAGAAAGAAAAAACCTTGTTCAGCTGATCACAAGGTGGAATTCACAATCTGTCAGCTCATAATTGCTACACAAACATAAAAGCAGCTCCTCAGAAATGGGATTTTTTTTCTGAGACCCAGAGCTTCTATTAAAGACTCAGGTCCCAGGTTTTGTTCCCATTTCCTTCTGTATTTTTTTGCCATATCACCAGATTTTCAAATAAATCAGAAGACAAAATTTTCCCCAATACCTGTGAGTGCTGCAGCAGAGAAATTAAAGCACATTTCATCTGTGGAGGACTTCAACACACAAATATTAATTTTCCCTCTGAACCATTTCCATGCAGCATTCTTGGTTTAGATGCCATTTTCCACAGAAAAAACTGAACATTCCTCAGGCTGTGGAGGTCAGGACAGATTTGATTCTGTCAGAACACTTCTAACAGATTTATATTTTCTCCAGTTCAATACTCTTTGTAGAGCTACTCAGAATTTCTCCAGTGAACCATTGCACGCTGCTCTGAACTCATGTTTACTTCAGTCTACCTACTTAAAACAAGGAAAAAAGCCCAGATGAGAAATTGGAGGCAAAAAAAAATCCCCAAGAAAAGCCCTCATGCCCTGACAACAGGGCTGGGCAAAACAGACTTGGCAGCAAAAGGCTGTGATAGCTTTGAGGTTTCTTTTCTCAGGAAATAAAGCCATTATCTAAGCCTTGCATGCTGTAAATGCCTCTGTCTTTACTTGGCACATTCCTTATCAGTGAAACTTTTCCAGTATCAGCTCCCCTTGCAATCCCCAGCACTTCCAGGAAGAGAATAAACAAAGATATAAAGGCAATCGAGCCCTTGACAGGCTGTCTGACACGGCCCTTTTGGATTGATAAAATTGTTCATTTTCCTCTTTCCAACGGTGAAAAACCTGAGATCACACTTGCAGATTCCAATCTGATGTGCTAGTCCCATAAATGCAGGGGTGGCCTCAGCTCCTTGGGGTGATCAAATCAGATGTTTTCCCTCACTAAGCCTCTGAAAAGGATTTTTCTCTTCCTATTAATAGTAACAGTGAGATTTTTAAGTGAATTACCTCATGCATTGTTGAGGAACCTCTTCGCTCTCCCATTCATGAGGAACTGGGCTCAGCACTGAAAGCCAAGCCCACTGAATATCCCAGCCAGGGCCTTCCAACATTCCCAGCAATAAAAAGAGCTGCAAAAAACACACCTGAGGAAAAAGGGTCCCATGTGCCAGCAGGCTGAGCTGTCTGGATTTACCCAAGAGGATGACACAAGTCAGATCTGAGACACTTCCAATCACAACTCAGCCTTTGGCAGCTTTGGGGCTGCAGCTTCAGCCCTTCATCCTCAAATTTTACCTTTTTTAAAGTTCATTTTTTTGTGAAAAGGCAGAGCTTTGTGCCATAAAAGCCTGGTGCGACTCCAGATTTAAACTCGGTGCCCAAAAAGCTGATTCTGTTTAGTTGTGCATTGGGGGGGGAAAATAAATCCCAGCTGAGGGCAGGATTAGGAGCTGGCCTCTTGAGGCAGAATCCAAGTTATTGTCCAGAGTCATGGCCACAACTGGGGAATTCTGCTTTAAAATCAGGCAGAGAAAAGAGTCACAACATCTCCAGTGTGTCCCCCCATCCCAGTGGTCATTCCACCCAGGCTGGGAAAAGCAGAATCCTGAAATTACATCAGGCACAGGCAGGCAGCAGCAAACAATAAATACCAGAGATATAAAAGTTCACGAGGCCTCAAGGCTTCTTCTTCCAAGGGCTGGGGTGTTTAATAATAAATGGGAGATTAATACAGCTCTCCATCAGCAGGGCAGGCCCTGGGGGAGAACTCTGATTTTATTAGAGACATTTAGAATATTCCCAATGTCTGCTGCATCCCAAAGCCGCCCCACACGGATCAACACGGAGCCCAATTATAGCTTTATGACTTCCCCCCTCTTTCCAGCACTTCCACGACCAAAACCTTGGTAGAAAAAGATCTTTGCAGCAGCAAAAAGAACAAAGAGAGTGAAAAATCACCGGGATATCAAGGGCGTCGTTCCTGCTAAGCAGTAAAAGCGCTCCTCTTCAAAATAAGATGATGAGAGACTTCCACTGTGAGAGGAGGATTCACATGGAGCATATGGGGAGAGCAGCTGCCTTCAGAGCTCCAAATTCCCCTGCTCTTCTGGAATAAAACCACAATAAACTTTCCCCAGCCTGGCCTCGGGAATAAAATTGGTTTTTATAGAGATGCCAAACCCCCAAACCTTAAAAATTTAAAAACCCCTTAAATTCTTTAAGACTTAAAAACTCTTTATTCCTCAAACTCCAAGACATGAGCTTTGGCAAAAAAAGCTGAAAAACTCTTTATGCCTTGAACTCCAAGATGTGCTTCTCAGGAGCATCAATGAAGTGCAAATAAGCTGAAATCCAGGATAAGTTCCCTTCTGACCCTCATTTCTTTATGGATTGTCTTTTCCTGGCACACACAGAGGAGATGCCTTGGCAGAAAATGTTGAACCTGTTGCAAACATTCCTGTGAAATGGACTATGGGGAAAAAAAAACCAAACCCAAAATTACTCTTTAAACAAACTTTGAAACTCAGTCACTGAAAAAAAAAAGTAATGAGAGAGGCATGGCAGCCTTAGTTATGGAAAGCTAGAAAATCCTGTCATTCCTTAACACAATATATCAGGGACAAATAATCCAGTGCAGCAGCAAATTTGTTTCTTCTGGAGATAAAGATTTGATTATTTCAGTAGGAGTCAGAGAAAACTCGATATGAAATCTGAGGATTCTACTAATCCAATGCAAGAGACAAGCTCCTACATGGGAGAATTGATAGAGAGAAAACTCTTGCCTGTCTCAATAAAAAAGCTGGAGAAGCCTGTCAGGAAAAATTCCCTTCAGTTCCTCCTGGATGAAGTGCAGGATTTGGATTTTAAACTTTCCAATACAAGACATTTACATGTAAATTATTCCTTCTGTTATCTAGATCCAGACTATCTGAGCACCTCCCATCTGAGATGATTTATTCATTGTTCACCCAATCCAAAATGTTAATGTTGCACAGTTTCCTGGGGTAACAGCATTTCAGGCTGTTGAACAGCAAAGTAAAACATTCACAGCAATCACTCTGGGATGATCCATCAGCAAAGAGCCTCGGGGAGGATGAAAGATGTGCTGGCCTCTGCCAGAGCTCCCCTTCAGTCTGACAAATTCAAAATTAAACCCAAACTAAGAAAACACTGAGGCCAGGCTAGCAAGTTTTTATTCACCCTCTACTTTCTGTTGTATTTTTAGGCTCCTTTGCTGTGATTTTATGCCCACTCAGGTCACACTGATCCTTCCCCAAGGCCCTTTTCTGGGTGAAATGCTCCAAAGAACACGAGTGTGAGCTGTCAGCAGAGACAGAAGGCAAAGACAGAGTCACTCTAAGACTTCTTGCCGTGATTCACTTTTTTACCATCCTTCCTCCAGGCTTTGGGAGTTCCAGAGCAGCCTCTTGTCTGACGGGAGGTTGGATGGCAAGAAGCATAAAGATGTGTCTGCTAAAATCAAAAAGTAGATGTGCTCAGCCAGTCTCCAGAGAGCAGAAGGAAAGTCAGGAGGAGATTTGGAGCCCTGGGGGTCAGAATTTGTGGCAGGCAGGGCCAGCAGCTCATCCCTTGCTTTGACTCCTAAAGGTTGTGGCAGCAGCAGGTCTGCCAGCCTGGAACAATCACAATTATTTCCAGTTCTACGGTGAATTATGGGCCTTCCAAGGAAAAATCCGTGCCAAACCATCTTTTTGTAGCTACGGGGGATGCATCAAACACAGAAGGATGAATTCTTTTTGCTGGTATTACCCAGACTTGTGTTCCTGCTGCAGCTGTGCCCTGCTAGGCTTTGTTACATAAGCACAGCCAGTGCTTTCCCAGAGGCTGAATTTCCCTTTTTATACAAAAAAATAATAATAAAAAAAAGTCAGACGCACTCCCCTGTCTGAGTAGGGGGATATTTACTTGCATGAAATTCCTCTTCACTAGAAAAATGTCCTTTCCCCACCAGCAGCACCCAACACAGCCACACCTGCTTTCATCATCACCTTCCAGCTCAAATTCGCTTTTCTCTCGCGCTCACAGCCTTCCCAGCCAGGCTGACACGGAGGATTTTGGCCCAAAAAGCAAAGGTTTGCATGGATCTTGTTAAACCACAAGTCCTGGCTCCTGTTTTTTTTTGCCTGCAGGGGGTTTTGTTGCAGCCAGCACGGGCACGGGTTTTTGTCAGGTGTTAGCAGAGCTCTGCTGTGACATCTGGGAGCAGCTGAGGCTGCCATCTGCCTTCCCTGCCATCTGCTCCCTGTGCAGGGAATGGCCATTCCAGGAACATCTTCATCCTGGCTTTGCAGGGCCACAGGAATTCTCTTTGCACCCCAGGAATTTTCGTTTGGCACCAAAATCAGAGCTCATTTTTCACCCACAGCCCCCCTCAGAGGTTTTTTAACCAGCACCAGTGCAGGTCACAAACTCTGCAGGACAAAGAGAGGCCAGGCAAAGTTTCCTTTGGGTGAAATAACCCAGCTGACAAGACAAAATCTCTGAAATAAAGCCAAACCCAACTCCATTCACAAGTGCCATCAACGGCAGCCATCAGCACCATAAATGCATCTCATGCTCACCCAAAGCCATGAAGAAGAAATCCAACACAAATAATCAATCCTCAGACTCTCTGGGCTTCATTTAAAAGTCTTTATTCACTTGTTAACCCGGGCTAGCCTTGCTTAACTTCCACTTCCAGATCAAAATCGTGACCTAGAAAAGGATTTTTGCTGTGGGAAGCAGCAATGTTCGTAATTGAAATACAGGGAAAGGAAAGATAAAAGCACTGGGGAAAGGAATTAAGTTTCTTTGGAGGCCTGGGGAGAAACTTGTTTAAGCTTTAATGTGGGATGACATGTGCAGACTTAATAAATGGTTGTTAGATCACGATCCAGCTTCCTGCATCCTCTTCCCTGAATTCCAGGGATGCAGCACCAGGCTCTGGTCAGAACCACTTCTGTTTTCTCCAGCTCTTGAAGTGCACTGCATTTGTTTGCCAAGGCAATTTTTATTTTATTTCCTTTTTTTGAATCTCTGCTCGCCCCATGCAGCAATTCCTTTATCTCCTGGATCAGCTCCTGCCAAGAAATAATCTTCAACTCCTGCCCTTTCCTCCTTGCCTGGTGACTCTTCCCGGACTTTCTGCTTCCCCGGGTGTGTTCAGCAGGATTGGGAATGGTAAGGTTTGGCAGGGGCTCCATCTGCTGGGACACGGCACAGCCTCGGGCTCTGACATCCCCAGCCAGGGCTGAGGAGATGAGCAGGAAATTCAGGAGCCTCTGGAAGTCACAGCATCCATGTGGACATTCCTAAAAAACTGGATGTCGTTCTTTATCCAAGCTCTGAGCCCTCCTAAATCTCACTTTTCATCCCTGAAGTGATTTGTGCTCCCCAGAGCATCCCTGAGTGGGAGCCTCTGGAAGCCACAGCATGGATACAGCCATTCGTTATCCCACAGAGCTGCAGATCCATGGGGTACACACCTGGATGAGACAAAAATTCCATATCCAGACTCTGAGCCTTTCTAAATCCCATTTCCCTTGTGATTTATGCTCCCCGGAGCATCCCTGAGTGGGAGCTGAGAACAAATCCCAGCTGGGAAGAGCTGGAGCAAACCCCTCCCAGAGTGTTTGGGGCTCTGGATTCCCCAAAAGAGGGCTGAGGAAATTCAGGAAATTCAGGAGCCTCTGGAAGTCACAGCATCCATGCAGACTTTTCTTATCCCACAGAGCTGCAGATCCATGGGGTACACACCTGGATGAGACAAAAATTCCATATCCAGACTCTGAGCCTTTCTAAATCCCATTTCCCCTGTGATTTGTGCTCCCTGGAGCATCCCTGAGCGGGAGCTGAGGACAAATCCCAGCTGGGAAGGGCCACACCTGATTCCAGGCTGGAGCAAACTCTGGAACAGTGAATCCTCTCTGTTCTGAGCCTTGCTCTCTCAGCACTCGGATTTCCTGCTCCAAGAACATTTTCCAGCGGGGTTTTCCCCCTCGGGTGTTCCAGGATAATTAATTGTGGCTGGAGTTGAGCTGCTGGAGCTCCTGCAGGAATTCTGCCTGTGGGATGGGAGCAGGAGGGATGTTCTGCATCCCACAGGTTCCCTCACCTGTGCTTTTCCCTCTGGCAGGGAAATCCGGGATTCCAGCAGCAGCAGGGAGTGATAAACAGGAATTCCTCTGTTTTCTTCCCACCCTTTTTCATTGAAGGGAATTAATTCTCTGTGCCAGCGCTCAGGTAAAAATGCAAGTTTTTAACAGCCATTTTTCCTCCCAGAACCAGACTGTGCTGCAGAAATGAAACAAAAAAACCAACCCCACACACAAAAAAAAACCCCAATCCTAAACAAAAATTAATCAAAATATTAAAAATGTATTTTAAAAAAATGGTGGTGCAGGGAATTCTTTCAGGCCACAAATTCATATTGTAATAGGAACATCCAGGACATTTCCAGGTTGCCATATTTTTGTATTTTGTACATATTTTATGTATCTGATATTATATTATATCATATATACGTATCTGGTATTTTGTAGGAGAAATACAGAGATCCAGCTTGCAAATAAAAATCATATAAATATACTCCACACCCCCAGCACATTAGCAAATCAATCAATAAATAAATATAAATATAAATATAAATATAAATATAAATATAAATATAAATATAAATATAAATATAAATATAAATATAAATAGAAATAGAAATAGAAATAGAAATAGAAATAGAAATAGAAATAGAAATAGAAATAGAAATAGAAATAGAAATAGAAATCTATAAATACAAATATAAATATAAATATATAAAATTATAATATATTTATATTTATAATATAAATATAAAATAGATCAAATATATTTAAATATAAATATAAATCAAGAAGTTCATCCCTTGAGAGGCATAAATGGGTTCCTAACAGACCAAAAATCTGGAATAAAGATGATGAGGTGTTGCCTCTATCACCTCTGTCTTGCGGTTTAGCAATGCTGAGGGGCTTTGAGGGGTTATTTTATTTATTTTAAAATTATTTATTTATATAATAGAAATAATAATATTAAATATTCTATTCTTTTCTATTCTATTTTATATTTTTTTTCACAAGGATGAAAGACATACGATGAAAAATTATTGTATTTTCACAAGGATGAAGAAATACATATTCATTCTCGTCACAAACTGATTTTCTTTCTAGAAAATATCACAAAAAAATCAAATTATTTCCCTTTTCAAAGGCCTCTCATCAATCCTGGGGAGGGGAAGCATTACAGGACAGACCCAGATGCTGGGAATATCAAGGAGCTCCTTCTCCATGCCTTGTTTTTTATCCATTTCAGCTGCATGTGGGATTGAACTACATTGATTAAAGTAGCTAAAAAACGCTTTGAAATCTTCAGCAAAGACTCAGTGCCCGGGAAATCTGTGTTATTAAAATTCCCAACTAATAAGCTGCACTTGGCACTGCATTTCTTTGATATCAATTTGATAGAATTGCCCAGGAAATACTTTGAAAACAGCAAATTAAAATCTACCAAATAGTTCTTGTGTCGCTACAGCAGCGAGGAGCTGGAAAGAAGAGTAAGAAATAATTGTTAAGGAGAAAATTGTTGCAAGGTGAGGCTGTAAAATGGGAATTAAAAAGCTGGGAGCATCCCCTGCTCCCTGGATTCCAGCCCCTTCCTCCCGGCCGAGCCCACGAGGTGGCACCATTACTAAAAGAATAAAAGCTCAGGAATTAATTATTTCATAATCCATTAACCAGCGGTCAAACTCAACCCCCGAGCTTTGCTTGAAGTTGGGAGCTGCCTTTTCACCCAGCGAAACAGCTTTCAAATCCCAATTTTTCCCTTAAACAAATACTGAGAAAGAAGTAAAAAGTCAGATTATCCTTTCTGCGTTTCCAGAGCAGCTCCTGAGAGCTCAGAGAGGCTCTTCAGTGCTCCTAAAAATCAAATTACACTCCGAGGGCCAGGATGAGCCTCACTTCAGCATCTAGAATAGAAATATTTTGTTTTTTCCTGGACTCCAGCTTCAATAAACCTGTGCCTGTCGTGCCCCAGAGCTCTCCTCCTGTTGTGCATCTCCTCTCCAGCCCTAATTTTCATAACAATAACATCAACAGAGGTGCCCTCATCAGTTCCATTGCTTTTGACATCTGCCTCAATATTTAATGAGTGGAACAGGCCCCAGCCTTCCATCTTCCTGTCCCTCTCTCCAAGCCTGAGGTTTTTGCCTATTTCCATCTCCAAATGATAAATACACCCCCAAATTTTTCTGTCCAAGTGCTGAGAAATGCTGCATTTCCATTTTGCAAAACAATGCAGTTTTTTCCCCCTCTCCCAGGAGCGCTTTAACAAAGTCAAAACCCACAGACCATTTCCTGCAGGTGTCTCAGGAAAATAAAATTGTCCCCACTACAAATTAACAGATGAGTGAATTTAAAAGCCTGCATTAATTATATTTAATTAACATGTCCTAACTCCTGAAAATCCAGCCATGAGATGCCACCCTTGAATTAACCTCACCTTCAAAACAAAGCTGATACAAAGCTGAGATCAAAGTTAAGATCATCTCTTGCCTTCACCTCATTTTTCTGAGCACAAGGGACAGGTAACTCCTATTTGGGTGATTTATTTATCAATATTACACTAAAAGAGAATTTATCCCCAGTTAACAAAACCGTTGTAACAAAATAAAAACCAATAATAAATGGTCTTATTTTATTTCAACTCCACTGGATATTCCCAGCCAGGCTGAACAATTCCAAGGGTTTTCCTGCAGAGCATGAAAGCTGCAGGAATCCTGACTTTGTGCTGCTAAAGATCACCCTGCCCTTCTCCAGGCCGGCTGTAATCGATGTGACAGAGGAGAAGCTGAAACAAGGTGACATTTTCTACTTCAGTGTACAAAACACGAGCTAGGAGTGGGTTTGCATTCCCAAATTACCACGAGCACCTTTCCAGCTGAGGGGAAAACATCCAGAGAAATCCCAGGCGCCGCAGGCGGGGCGCGGGCACACGCACGGATGGCAAAGCCCTCGGAAAGTTGCTGGGAGAGCTTTCCTTCCACAGGAATGACAAAACCAGGCCCAAAACCTGCTCAGATTTTCACCAGCTGTGCCAAATTCCTCTTTTTCAACCACTAAAATCTTCCCTCACCTCATGTCCTTCCCCTGACTGCAAGGCAGGCTGCGGTCACCTCCTCGTGTCTCCTTCCCATCATTTTCCAGTTTGGAGCAGCTTTTCCCCAAGCTCCTGTGGAAAAGAGTCCCCAGCCAGGGCAAAAAGCTGTTCCAGGAGAGTGCTCTCCCTTCTCCCAAAAATTACCTGTCCTTTCTCATCAGGCAAAATGAGTTAATGCCAAGACACAGCTGGAAAAGCTACTTTGAGTTCTGTTCTCATGCCAGACTGAGGGCAATAAAATAAAAAAAGAGTTTTCCCTCTGGTCAAAATTAGAGGATTAACTTGTAAAAACTGGGAGTTCTAATTAACACGTGGAGCAGAAGGTAAAAATGTTCACAGGATCACAGAATCACAGGATGAATTAGGTGGGAAGAGAGCTTGGAGATCATCAAGTCAAGGCTTATCTCAGTCAAACTGATACTGCATTGATGGGTGGTTTCCGTGCAGTTCTCAAGTCCGTGATCTGTTCATCAGAAGTTCTGGAAGATAAAGGAATTTTCTGTCTTTTGTCTCTCACCAGAACAACTCAGCTCCTTCAGAAATGAGAGTGATGTGTTTGGTTCCTGACTGTTCCTCACTGCTCCTCCATCTGACCCTGAAACTTATAAAAATTAACATCCAGAAACCAAAATTGCAACAGAGGCTCCAGAAACAGCAACGCTGATGCTCATTTTTCTGGTTAGAGGCACTAATCCTAGCACAGCACTTGGTGAATTATTCACCAAGCAACGTTTTTCCTTTCCTTTTTGTGGCATTGAAAAAGCCACAGGATGTGGCAGATGATGTGTAACAATCTGCATGTCTGGCTGGAACACTTCTTCCATTTTAACAGGCTTTTAATCATGTTCAGTAGAGTGGGGAGCTTCACCCAGGCACCAAGGAACAGCTCCCAAAAAGTCCCAAAAAACATTGAGAAACCCAATTTTTGAGGTGCACATCTAGTCTGAAATTCACATTGGTTATCAGCACAGGAGACATTCGAGTTAATCCCTGCCTGCCTGCTCCATTCCATAACTCCAAGCCCAGTTCAGCCCCTCAGCCACCCATCCATCCCTCTGCAGCCAGGTCCTGTCAGATCTGTGCCAAATTATTGCCAGGCGTGGCTGAATCCAGGGCTGCAGAGCTGTCAGTGCAGAATTTGGAGTGAGCAGCCACTCTCAGGGCATCAATCAACAGAACAAACAGCAAACTGAGCAGGGCTGAGTCTCTGTTTCAGAGCTCTCTCTGATTCCCAGAGATGAGGGATATTTGCTGCTCCATCCCTCCATCCTCATCCTCAACCCTTCAACAACAGCAGAGCTTTCACCTGGGCGTGACAGAACAAAACACGGGGCAGGGGAAGGAAGAGCGAGCTGCACAAAGGAGATTTTATTACATTTATGATCACCTGGACAGGTGAGAGCTGTCTCAGCAGAAGGCCCCACCACAGATTTCATTTCCTAGCAGGTGTTAGAAAGCACAGCTGCTTTTCTGCAGCCTTTCTCTGCCCCAGCTCGGGGTGGAATTCAAAGTAAACTCTGACTCCTCTTCTGAAACTCAGAGGATTCATAATTCCAGTTATGCAGTGAGGGGATCAAAATCATCTGCCAAACTATGGGTGGTGGTGCAGGAAAAGCTCACCAAAGGTTGAAAGAGACCCCAAGGATCATTAAATTCATTCTTTGGCCAAGAATCAACCTGCACGGAGCACCGAGTGCCACATCCATCCTAAGACTCAGAACAGCCAGGTAAATGTGTTGGAAAAGCTGGAGTTGATATCCTTTTATTCTGAAAGGCTAAAATCAATTTAAACTCCAGGCAAAGGGCAGAGCATGGCCTGTCCCATCTGTCAGCAAAACCCCTTCAGGTACCCACAGCAGCACCAGTGATCCAGTGTCCCCCTCTCCCAGAAAATTAACTTCCTGGTGAATTTTCTCCCTGTTTTTCCTCTCTCTGTGAGGAATGGAACCCAGCAGCAGAGAAGGCTCCATCAGAGGAGGCAGAACTCACCTCCCCAGGGTGAGACCACCCAGCATCCCCCTGCTCAGACACAGCAGGGCACAACTTCCTACAATTTATCTCCCCGGGAGCTTTTTTGCTTCATCATCTCCCAGACATGTTATTTTGTCTTCAGCTCCAAAGAGACACACAATGTTCTGGGGAAAAATTTTGAAAGCATTTCCATTAACTGGCTTTTCCTCCTTTTTTTTTTATTTTTTTTTTTTAATTTTTATTTTTTTTTCCTCCTTTTTGAAGGTCACTCATAAATAATTCAGAGCTACATACTGAAAGAACATGCAAAGCTCAACTTTGGACACAGACTGGAGCTAAAGGAGAGATTTCCATGAGTGAGGGATCACAGATCATCTGAGTGATGTTCCACACAGCACGGAAAGCTGCTCAAGCACAGCAATAATGCAGCACCGAGCACAAAAACACACACGAGGTGCTTCAAGGAATTCAGTTGTGCACAGGAATCCTTGATCCTGTGACACAGGCAGAGGGTGATAGGCCACCTTATCTAAACACAGAGTTACAAGCACACAGCCACTCAGATTAAAGCTCAGCACTGTTTATGCTTGGTGAAATTCCTCAAGAGTGCTGGTGTGGGGTGGGAGATAAAAAATGGAGCCATGAATAGACCAAATCAAAATAATTTGGTTTATCTTTCATTTCCCAAGCTCTGTGGAGTGAAAATAGTTTAATTTTTTTCCAGTCTCTAAAGGCAGTGTACAGAAATTAGCTGTAAGCTCTGCTGGTTCAGAGCAAAACAATCAATACACAGGAGAAAAAAATTCCAGATTACACCTCAGCTTTCTACATCTCTTAAATCAAAGGTTTAATGTTTGGTTCTATTCCTCTGAGGCAGCGCTGGTGGGAGCAGGAGAGGGAAGAGTGCTCCCTCCCAGGTGGGGATTTACAGTGTCCTTCCAAGGCTGGAGCTGCCATGGAGCCTGCCCTGCTTTCTGAGATTCCCCAGGGGCTGCAGCCTCCCTGCACAGCCCAAACTCAGCTGCTCACAGCACAGGAGCCCTCAGCTGCTCACAGCACATCACCTTCAGCACATGCCTCAAGCCCTAAAAGACTCCATCTCACCCCAGCCATCGTTGGCAGGGTTGATTAATTCCCTGAAATTCATTGCCATGACAAAAGACGCGAGTGCTGCCCGAGACAGATCTGTCAGGCGTGTGTTAGACGCAGGAAATGAGTCACCTAAATCTGGGATCCACTTTCCTGCAGCATCTGTTCCTCATCCGAGGGCAGAGCAGTGATACCGAGCATCATCTTACGCACAGGATACTCCAGGCTGGATCCAGCACACACGAGGAGGTGCAGCTGGTAACCCTGGAGGGGTGAGCCAAAGGGCCTGGCTGGTGAGCAGCTCGCTCCATGTGTGCTCCAGTGACAGGAGAAGGAAAATCCTGCTCCCAGTTCCTGGCAAAAGGCGCCGTGTTCTCAGTGCCTGTACCAGCAGTGAGCCTCTCCAGCTGACTGCAGTGTACAAAGCACATTTCTCCCCCACGCTGAGCAATTCCCATTCCTGACCTCTCTGTCCTTTTCCCCTCCCCTATTTTAAAAATATTTTGCATTTTAAGTTGGTGGCGAAAAAAAAAATTTTTGGAGTTTGGAGCTTTTCCAGGTTGGAGCCTTCACGTCCCTGTCAGCAGAAGCCTCTGAGTCAAGAGAAAGAAATTTGCAAAAATCTGACACCTGCCACTTTCCATTGAGCTTTGGGTGGAAAATGTCCCTGGCCTCTTCCATTTTTAATGTCAGAGCCAGCCTGGCGGAAAAGATTACCTCAGGTAAAGTCACTGGGAACAGGAGCTGCCTGCCAAACCCCTCCCTCCCTCCCCTGCTCCACAGCTCCGGCTTCTCCAGGGATAATCCTCCACGGGGGAGCTGCACACAGCCCCCACAGCCTGGATTTCTGCTCTCAGGGGGTGTTTGGGAGCCCAGGAACCAGCCCTGGTGGGATCCCACTGTGCCCTCTGCAAGTCCTTCGCAAGAGGAAGGAGCTGTGTCAGGAGCTGGAAGAGGACAGGAGAGGATTGCTGCTCTCAGGGGGTGTTTGGGATACAAGAACCCAATCCTGATGGGATTCTCCTCACCAGGAACGGGGCAGAGTGTCCTCTTTGAAATCCTTCACAAGAAAAAACATCTCATTTCAGGAGCTGGAAGAGGACAGGAGAGGATTTCTGCTCTCAGGGGGTATTTGGGATGCAAGAACCCAATCCTGATGGGATTCTCTTGGGCAGGAATGGGGCAGGCTGTGTGCTCTGCAATTCCTTCACAAGAAAAACCATCTCATTTCAGGAGCTGGAAGAGGACAGGAGAGGATTTCTGCCTCTCCTGGTGTATTTTTGAGGCCAGGATCCAATCCTGATGGGATTCTCCTCATCAGGAACGGGGCAGAGTGTCCTCTTTGAAATCCTTTACAAGAAAAACCATCTCATTTCAGGAGCTGGAACAGGACAGGAGAGGATTTCTGCCTCTCCTGGTGTATTTGTGAGGCCAGGACCCAATCCTGATGGAATTCTCCTCACCAGGAACAGAGCAGAGTGTCCTCTCTGAAATTCCTTCCCAATAACACCAGCTGGTTTCTGGAGCTGGAGGAGATGCCAAAGCAGGAACCTCCACAGGTATTTAACAGGTCTCAAATGCCATTCTCAGTCCTCAAGGGGAGAATCTCATTAGCAAAAAGTCTGGTTTGTTCCCAAATCTATAGGATTGTGTATTTCAGCCCTCCCCAGGCTGGGCTGCAGTAATAATAAATGAACAGCCTCCTCCTCTTCTACACACCAGCACTTCCAGAGCTTTTTTTGTGCTTCAAACCAGGGAAGGAAAAGGCATCTAGGGCTCTATTAGAGCTTCCTAGAGCCAGAAAATTATTTGGTATATTCCACATTTGTACAGAGGCTGCTCAGCTTTAGGTTTAAATACATTTGGATTAGAAGTGAATAACATGAAAACACTTGGATCCCCTCCTCAGCTCCCTGGAGAGTCCAGCACCTCTAGCCCAGCAGAGCAGGCACTGACTGAAGAGCTGACAGGGCAGAATTCCTCCTCAGAAAGGAGCTACAGAACCATCAGGCTACAAGATTTCTTGTGCCAGCCTACAAGAAAAACAGACAATTCCAAATCAGAATAATGCTGCCTCAGAGGTGAGGCATTTCTGATCAGGGCTCAATCCAAAGCCTGTAGGATGCCTAAATTATATCTTTATTCCCTTCAAGTTTTAAGCCTGTTTTGCCCTTCTTCTAATCCATGTCTCACAACAAGAAATGAGTAAGTTTTCTAGTGATTTTTTTAGCTAATGCTTTAAAACCATGACAACAATCAGATCTCTCAGACATGGAAATCTGGAAGGAAAAAGGAATTCTTGAAGGAAACTCAGCAACAGAATAGTTGAGAAATGGTTCCCTCGTTATCTGTGCAAGCAAGAACTGTTGTGGCACAATTAGAGCATGATTTTAGCAGGTAGAACAGTAAATAAGGCTCATCTCCCAATTAGTACTGGACTAATTACTTTTTAAAAACCTTGAGCCTTCTGAAAAAAATTGGCTTTAAGTTCTGCCACAGCTCCCATCCCTGACAGCACATGGAAAATCCACCAGCTGTCTCTGCTCCCTTCCCTGCCTGGGCTCACTGGGTATTCCTGCATTCCCTGGATCCCTGCAGGACTCTCCAGCCTGGGCTGAGCTCCCTGGCAGGTCTGGGTGCCCCAAATCAGGCGTGGAAGAGCCCATGGAGAGGGTTCAGGGCAGGTCCCAGCCCTCTCTCAGCTTAATGGATTCCTTTAGCACAACACAAATTCCCTTTTTTAATCCAGTCCTCAGAGCAGTGCTCCAAAAGCACCACTTGGAGCTGAATTATTACAACCTGAATGTTCCAAAATAGAAGGAAATAAAAGCAAAAGAGATGTCATTTTTTTCCTCACTAATGTCATAAGATACTGATGCTCTTTATTTATTGATGGAGTGCTCTCACTCCAGCCTAGCAATCTCAACATCTTCATGAATATTTCTGTGCACAGGGGAAGGAGATCCTTCTGCTTCTTGCCTTTCTGCTGGGACCATGAAAAAATTGGTTTCCTTTGAGATGCTGGGCTATTGTCATTTGGCTACCAAGAAATAAACTCACCCTGGTTATCTGCTCTGAGTAAACTCCTTGTAATCCACAGAAATCCAGGTTCAAGTAGGCAGGAAGACCTTGGAGAAAATATTCATTTAATAATGATTAATTCACAGTGTGGGAAGGGCTTTTCCAAATCCTTGACCCAGGAATGGTCACAGGAGGTGGAAGGAGGAGAGGAACAGAGCAGGAACTCCTGATTTATCAGCCCCATTTTAAGAAGCAAAAAGAGGGAACAGGATTCCTACAAAACATGAATGGCACTGGATGGGTCAGTCCAACAGGCTGATCTGAAATTAAAATTCCAGCAGAACCTGGCTCCAGTGCCTCAGAGACTGAGAAAGAGATCAGGTGTCAGAAGAGATGTTCCTGTTAAGGCAGAGCAGCAGGAGCCTGGCAGGGACAGCTCCTGTCCTGCTCCTGAGAGAAAAGCAGCTGCTCCCTGGTGCCCTGGAGCCATATCCCAATATTCCCATTCACACACTCCTGCCTCCTCCACACAATTTGCTCAGAGCACAGAGAAGAACATAGGAACGTGAGGGAAGAGCTGAGACATTTCCTACTCTGCTCCTGCCCTTTTTATTCCAGTGTTCCAGCTCCTCTGAGGGTCAGGGTTGAATTTCACCCAGTCCTGAAGCGCAGGCAGGGCTGTCAGGGAAACTGAGAACATCACCCACAGCACAGATCCCATGGTCCTGTTCCTTGTGCTCATTTCCTCTCTGGTGTCCTTTGGGTTTAAATGGCTTTGATTGGTGCAACTGGGACTGTCAGGAGAGGTTTAGCAAGCGAGCAGGAAGCTCCCCAAGTGTCCTTCAGCCACCCAGAGTCAGCGTCACAGCCCCAGTGACCACGCTGGCGTCCTGACAGGAGCTGAAAGAGCAGGTCTGGGATCCCTCACTCCTTCCACTTCACATTAAATTAGTAATAGCTGTTAAATGATGATCTTAGATGGCATTATTTAAACATAACCTTGCAGGACATTTGCCTGGAGCAGGAGCTGAGGGATGATGTAGCTCAGCTATGCATGAGTGTACAACAACATCTGTGCACGTGGAGATGGGTCCAGCAGTTTTTGAAGCATATGGACACCCAAACAAGCTGAAAAATCAGGATTTTATAATGGATACTGTAATTTTTAAACAGCCTGGAGGCCTCCCATTTGTAGCCACCGCCCTTAAATATCAAAAATCGGAGTTTTGCACCCAAAAATCTCAGGGATTTCAGGAAATCTTAAAAGAAATACCTCAGGTCACCTACACAGAGTTTTCATCCATTATTTATTAGTGCAACAGGACTCCAAGGAGGGTTTGCAGTAATAGAGCAGTTGCATTGGTGGTAAGCAGCACAATTAAAGCTGAGCTTTAGGCCCAGTGACACCTTCTTCAGCCCTTCAGCATCTTTCTTGCTGTTTTCCTGTATTTTACTCTCAATAAAGCTCAGTTTGTGCACTCAAATCCCTCCCCAGCACTAAAAGACCACACTTTGAAATGTTAAAACATCCAGGGATTTTTACCTTGCACTAAAAGAAACAATTTGTCTTTTTCAGAGCCCTTACTTCCACATAAATACCTCTTCCTGGACACTTCATTCAGCTTTTCCTCCAACAGTTTCTATTATTATTACATACAAATTCATGAATAAATTAATTTAAAAAAGAAGATTTTCAAGCTTGCAAACCATTTATTTTCTTTGCCACTTGTCCCTGACCCCCCTTGTTTAATCCCCTGAACACCACACCTGCATTCCTCTGTACCCTCACATTTTTCCCTTGTAGCTGGGGCCTAAAACTTGAAAGAAAAGAGAAATTATTGTTTGCTTATGATGCCTTGGTGTGTTTTTTAGGCCAGTGGGTGATGTTTTCTTCTCAGGAATGTTTTTAGGGCTTGGCTTGTAAACAAAGGTCTTGTATTGTAAAAATATTTAAAGATTTTTAAGGTGATAAAAGGTAAACCTTGTAGGTTTTGGCCTGGTTTGCTTTCTAGTAAGGATTCAATGTAAGTGGTTTGTGCTCTGTTCTTGGTTTTTGAAGCATCAGAGTGAAGTTAGAAGGTTAAAAATGCTCTTTGTGTGAGGAACAATTTACTTTGACTCTTGAGTTACAGCCTCACAGGGGAAAAGAAGACTATAAAAGAATAATAGGGGTGTTTTCCCCTCAAACAAAAATAAACCTCGGAGCTATGTGCACTGAGACCCTGAGCTGGAGCTTTAAAGAGCTTTTTAGTTGTTTTCTTTTCCCTCAAATACATTTACTGACACTGTGAGCGCTAAGCCTCATTGAAGGGATATTTTCCTACTGATACTAAATGACAAATTGTGCTTTTATAATCAATTATTGAAGCCTGGCTGAGAGAAGAGAGCTCCTTCAACAACAACAACTTCACAAAGCAGCGTCTGGCTCCCACAAAACACAAAGCAGCCTTTTCTCCAGTTGCTGATTGTGAAAAGAAATCTGTGTGAAGGGTTTTTATTCCTCCCCTAACATTTTTTTGAGGTTTGTTTGTGCCATTTGGTGCTGCACGCCCCAAAAACAGAACAGAAATGGTGTTTGCTCTAGAGATTCAAAGCGATGAATGAATTTTGTTCTTTTAGTGCCTTTCTCAAGAAGCTGCTCAGATAATTTAAACTGAGAGAGGTAAACTGATAACAGGGGATCTTGGAGAAGAGATCATAATGAACCAGCACCAATAGTGGGAGTTTTGGGGAGAAAATGCAGCTTTTGGATATGTTTTGGGTGTTGGGGACATTAAAACACCAAGAAGAGAATGGGCAGCACTGGGGGACAACTCAGGCTCAAGGAGGTGTTTCCTTGGAGGAGGAAGAGGAAAGTGAAAGGAATCAATTGACCAACAAAAAAAATCAGCTGGGATTAGAGAGAGTCCCCACAGATGCTAATTGGGGTATAAAACCATGTTAAACAGGCTCTTGGGATGGGAGAGTTTAAAATTGAAGATTGAAGATTGAAGACTGAAGATTTAAGATTGAAGATTGAAGATTGAAGATTGAAGATTGAAGATTGAAGATTTAAGATTTAAAATTGAAGATTGAAGATTGAAGACTGAAGATTTAAGATTTAAGATTTAAGATTTAAGATTTAAGATTTAAGATTGAAGATTGAAGATTGAAGATTTAAAATTTAAGATTTAAGATTTAAGATTGAAGATTAAAGATTGAAGATTGAAGATTGAACATTTGTGTGCTTTCTGAAAGGTTTGATCATCCAAATGTCAAGGGGTCGAAACAGGGGCAGCTGCACAAAAACTGGCCTGTGGCCCAAGAGGATTTCTGCAGATTTTTGGAGCCAGGTGTTTTAATCTGAGCTTAAAAATTGGGATCTGTCACCATCAGTACAGGAATTCTGAAATACAGAAAAACTAATTCAGTTTATCAGAGTTTTTAACAAATTTTTTTGCTTTAATGCTGGTCTCCAACACCAGTTTCCCTTCCCCTGCTCTCCCTGGTGAGAATCCCTGATCCCATGGAGCTCCAGGTGAGAGCTGTCACAAACCCCCTGGAAGGAATTCTCCCCTCCTTGGAAAACAAAGTGCTGTAGAGAGGAGCTTTTAAAAAGTAAAAACATTTTTCATTTAAAAAATAAATCTTTATTTGGGGGAGGCTGGGCAGGCAGTGCAGGATGCCAGCACTCCTCTCCCTCTCCCTGAGGAGGAATTGATCCCATTAAATCCATCAGGATGCTGGGAATTCACAGCAGAGCCCGGGACATCTTCTGTCACACTTGTAATGCACAGAGACAAGCTCGGTGCTGCCTGCCCTGCAGAGCAGGGGAGGCATTAAATGAATTTTTCTCCACTGATTCATGTCCTGCTCTGAGAATCAAGAGGGGTTTAGGCTCATTCAAAGGGAAACCAGCAGCAGGTCTGGTCAAACATGGGGGGAAAGGTTCTGGAGGAATCTCAGGGTTTGGTTATGTGGGATGGACAGAGCTGTGATATTCACCTAATCAAGGTTAGGTTTGGATAGCCTTTATTAGATAAAAATGCTGTTTAAAACGAGATACAGAGAGAAAATCAGTTCTGGAGAGGAGGAGCCAAATGCTGCTCTTGTCTCCATCTGAGGCTGGGAGGGGCAAATAAAACTTTCATGAAACTGGGTGCAGAAGGATAATTTTTATCCCTTTTATTCTCTCTGGATCTGCCCAAATCTAGGGTTTGATTTTGGCAGCATTCTTTGTTGTCTTCCCATAAATACCTACAGAGCTCTGTCATGAGCACCAAAGGTCCCAAATTCCTTCAGAGCTTCCAAGAGTTGTGGCCTCGCTGAGGGCTCCATAAATATTTCTGTATTTCACAAAAAATAGAATATCCTGAACAGAAGGTGACCAGAAGAATCACCAAATCCAGCTCCTGGCTCTGTGCAGGGTTTGTCCTCATCCCTGGAGAGGCAGAGCAGCATTTCACCCCTGATTTTTTGGGGGAGAGTGTAGAGAAATGGTGTGTGGGTGGAGTTACACGGGGAAAGAAAGCTTGGAAAATTGGAGTGTGATGTCCCAAACCACAGGCTGGCAGCCTTGCCCACGGTTTGCTGCTTTCCTCCAGGCTTTACAAACCCTTTCATAACTGTTCTAAGGGGGAGAATTTTTGCTCTGGATTCTGAGGCACCGAGGTGGGTAAATCTGCTTTATTTCCCTTCTGCTGCATGTGCTGGATATTTCTTTACAGGGCACTTGAGGTAATTTTTAAAACTTGTTCCCCTGCACGAGGGTGAAGCTGAAGATGGGCTGTAAAGATCTCTCTGTGTGCCTTAAAATGCCCTTTGGGAGGGAATTAAAACTCACAGCCCAGAGCCACCAATTTCTGCTTGGTTGAGCTTTCCCTCATCGGTGAAGCACGGCTACAACCTGAAATGAAATCCATTTTTGGGGGGATTTCTTTCTTTCCTCAAAACGCAAGAAGAAAACCACGCAGCAGGCAGAGCGAGTGTTCCAGCAAGCCTGAAATCTCCAATTTCCAGTGCAGAAAAGAGCCCAAAGCTAATGCATCCAAGGGAGTGTGTTTATCCTCCTGAGGAGCTTTTTCCAAGAGTCTCCCTCCAACCCCTGAGTGACAAATCAGATTTTTTTTTTTTTTTCCATGCTGGATTTTTTTATTTTTCTTTTTTTTTTTGCTGCCTCCAAACTTAACTGTTTTGCCACGGGAGAAATCCTCATGTTTCTCTTTTAAATATCTGTATTCTTGCTGGAAATCTACCTCACCCACATGACTGGTCTTCACTATTAATCCCAGCTGATGGCAGGGAGGGGCTCTGGTGGGAGGCAGCCATGTGGTGAACATTGAGCTCAGTGTTTTCCCCCTCTCCTCTCCTCTCCTCTCCAGACAGGCAAAATTGTTCAGTGCTGCCGTGGATGTGAAGTCCTTGCCGCGCTGCCTCTGCCTCTTCTCGCCCAGAAACTCCCAGAATCTGCAGGAGATTCCAAATTAAAGCAGCTCTGGCTGGATGTGGATGGAAGATGGAGCAGGGGATGAATAGCAGGAGGGAAGAAAGGGTGAAGTTGGTTATTTTTCTGGCACATGGATGCAATTACGCTCAGTGCATTCCAGAGGCGTTCCTTTGAATCCCGTGCAGGTCTGCCTGCCGTCCCTGGGAGAGAGGAAGAAAAAGGGAGGAAAAGTCCCTCTGGCTGGGAGACGGAATGTCTGCATTCTCAATCCTCTTCTTAGGTAGGTTGGCTTTTTTGGTGTTGCTCAGTTTTTATTTAATCAAACTTCCACGAGCCTGCTCCGTGTGCCTGAAATTCATTCCTGGTGAGTTGGAGAAAAGGGGTTTGTGACGAGGAAACTTTGATGGAAAACTGGAATTTCAGTGGTGTTTGAGTTCTGGTCCTTTCCTGGTCTCTTTATGAGCAGGTTGACAGCCAGAGACCTCTGATTATCCAGATTAATTTTAAAAAGTCAAACAGACTCGTTTGGGAATGTTTGTTTCTTGTTTAAAGAGGGCAGCGCTTTTCAGGGATAAACGAGAGAGGGGCAAAAGAAGGTGAATAAAATATCTTTGTTTCAGGCAGAGTGTCAAATTTGTGCAACTGTGTTGAATTGTTGGGCACTGGGCGTTCAGACCTTGAAAATAAAAAGGGGTTATTGTTTCCAATGGATGGCTGAGATTAGAAACAGATGTGTTGGAGCGCAGGAGGGAGGAGTTGGGGGAGAAAAGGATGCGAGAAGGGGGGAAGGTGAGAAAGGGAGGCTGAAAGGAGGGAAAGGGAAGATTTGTTGAGGAGGAGAGGAGCAGAGAATGGAAAAAGAGGAAGGAAAAGGAGAGTGAAGGGAAGCTGGAGGGCTGTGGGGAGAAGAGTTGGCAGCCCTGAGGAGGCTCCTGCTCCTCCAGGGGCACTGCAGGGTGAGCTGTGGCTCGCTGCTGCTGCCAGGCACCAGCCCAGCCCTCTGCCAGGGCACAGCCTGGCAATCCCAGGGCTCCTGGGTGTTTGGAACCTGGCTCCAGGTGTGGGGGAGTGGGCTGGCCTCGGCTGCCCTGGGAGGAGCTGCGGGACAGGCACAGGAGGGTTTTCCAGCAGCTCTAAAGGACTGTGGCAGGAGAAGCCCAGTTTCAGCCTCCCAGGTGTGGAATGGGGGCTAGAGAGGGAGGTTTGGTGACCAAATTCGATGTTTGTACAGCTGCTGATAAATGGAGGAGTGGTTTTGCTCTGGGGATTGCTGTTGGCAAAGGTTTTATCCGTAGGGACGCGATGGGGTTTGGATGTGCTGGAGGATCTGGGCAGCACTTTGTGCCCTGCACATCTGCTCTGGCCATTTGTGCCCCTCTGTGGTGGGCAGTGCTTGAAGAGGACTCCAGGAGAGGAGAGAGCAGGGTTAGGAACAGCTCAGCTCCTGCCAGGGGCTGCTCAGCCCTTCCAAAAGTGGAAATTTGGGACGCAGAAGGGTCGGTCGCTCACCTTGCCGATGGAGACAATGGGAATTGCAGTCTTTGATCCTGAATATTCCGATATATTGAAGGTTTGGAGCAGAAGTGTGAAAAAAGAGGTTCACTTTTTTTTGGTATCATTTAAAAAGTTTAATAAAAAGACAATTAGGCAACAGAAATAAAGCAAAATTAACAAATCCATCTGGGTGCTTCAGCATTCAGCCAAGAGCAGCCCTTACTAACAAAGGATTGTTCCTTAAAAGCACCGATCTCTTGCATATTCTTAGATTCTTATGCATGATTCAAACATTCCTCTTAAATTTAGATGTTCCTCTGTTTAGTTTCAGCTGCTCCCCTCAGCAGATCAATCTTTCTTGTGGCTCCTTGCAGTCTCACACTCCCCACTAACAGAGGTTCAATAAATTCCTCCCTTGGAGCTCTGGTCACCGCTGTCTTCATCTGGATAAGATAATCTAAGAATGCAGGGCAGGTTTCTGACTATCTTTTCATTCTCTGGGTTATATGAACAAAAGCAATCTTTATTTTAATACCATGCTACAGCCTAAGAAATATATGTATGCATCACACCACTATTTCTAACTTTCATCAACAGCAGAAATAATAGAAATATATGAATATATGAATATATGAATATATGAATACAGCCAGCTTTTCCAATGTTATACATATAATAATAATTTTAATATCTGTGGAAAGCCAATAATACAAGATGTATCTATAAGAGAAGGAACAAACTGTTCCCACAGAAAAGCTGGGTTTGTCTGTGATATAATGACAGTTTACCTTTGCTGCTTTTATCTATAAAACACAAGTGGTTTTATCCAGGTATCCTCAGCATCTCCACCGTGACAGGAACACAGGAATGCCCAACAAAAGCCACTTTGCCCTCACCTGGAGTCAGGTTTCTCAGCCTCTCCTGTGCACTGGTGAGGGGAGAATTGTGTTCAAAGCCCCCAGCAGAACCTGGAATGTTTTGTTTCCTGGTCCTGCAGTGGTCACTGAGCTTTACCTGCCTTGCCAGCAGAGGATTGGGTCCTTCTGCTCCTCGTGCAGCTTCACCAATGTTAGGAACAAGTCCAGGGAAAAGTAGGGAAATGTTCCCTGTTCCCTCCTGAACACGAGGAGGCTGGGGACTCTGATTTGCTGGCTAAAGCCTGGATTTTCTGCAGTTAAAATCTACAGAACTGCCAGTGATCTCTTGCTAATTTTTTTTTTCCCTGATAAAACGAAAACTAATGTGGAAAAAAATGGGATTTAGAGAAGCCTTGAGAGGAAAGTTTGTGTTTTCATCACTGAACATCCCAATAACATGGCTAATATACACAATTCTTGTCTTGTGCACTGTTTACCTCTCTGGGGCACACCAGCAGCTGTGTGAGGAGACAGGAAACGAGAGCCAATCTGTCTGAAGGAGACTTTATTCAAACAAGACAAGATGAAAGACTTTGCTGAGTGTGGACAAGAGCAGGGCCAGGCTCAGTTTGCCAGGAGAGGCTGAGGCAGGGAATTGAGGAAGGGAAGGTGGCCCAGGCTCTACCTGTAAGTGTGACATGAGTGTGACCAGCTGAGCAGTGAGAATCAGCTGGCCCAAACTCCCTCTGTAACACACTGCACCCTTGAAAATCAAGATTTTGAAGCTGTTCTTCACTTCTGAATAGAAGTTCATAACAGAATGTTGCATTTTTCACCCAATGAAGAAGTAGCCAATGCTTTCATTGAAATGTGTTCCTGAATTGGTTTAAATTTGATGGGGTGGGAAATCTCCTCTGTGTTTCCCCCACTCCAAGTAAATGATGAGTTTTTAATGACCCTTCCATTCAAGGAAAAAGCTGATTTTCTCCTGATCAAAGCAGCTGGCAGGGGGGATTATTGGTGTGCCTGGCTTTGTCACTGGTTCCATGTGCTTTTCCCGTAGCTGTTGGCTGGTGTGAGCGCTCTGCCCTGCAGGAATTGCTGGATTTGGGCACCAAAGCGGGAACTGTGCCAACCCCAAACCACTCACCCACCATCCTGCTGTGGGCAGCCACCCTCCCCAGCGCTGTTAGGGCTCCTCCACCACAAAATAACCATCTGATTAGTGCCTTTTTTATTATTATCATTACCTGTGGGAGCTGGGGTGGTGCTGAGAGCAGAAATCCTGAGCAGCTCAGCCTTGCCCTGCAAGCTCTGAGGTCGAGGGGTCTCTTTCAGAGCTGTCCCAGGGCGCTGCAGCCGCGGCGCTGAGCGCCCAGCCTCCTCCTGTCTCACTGCACAGGGAAAAAGGTTATGGAGCAGCTCCTTGCAGGGCTGCTGGAGTGAGGAATTGCCTCTGACAGCAGGCATTTGCCCAGGTATCCACGGGCTGGTACTGGGAAATCCGAGATGATGCAGCGCCGGGGCTGCCCGGGGCTGTGCTCTGGTGGAAAACCCTTTTACAAACCCTGTCCTTGGCATCCTGCTCCCTAAACCCTCCTATCCTGTGCCACAGCAAAGCAAACCCGCTGGGATATTTGGGGTTTTTTTTTAAAGGAGTGGCCCCCTCTCTCAGGGAATTGTGAATTTAATGGGATGCTGCTGCCTAGGAGTAGTGGAAACCAAAGGAGACAGAATTCAGAATGCTTAAAACAAAGCTCATGGACCTTTATTTGCCAGAAACCAAAGGAGATGGATTTCAGGATGCTTAAAACAAACCTTGTGGACCTTTATTTCCCAGAAACCAAAGCAGACAGATTTCAAGGATGCTTAAAACAAACCTTGTGGACCTTAATTCCTGTTGCTTTTCCAGAAGTAGTAAAAGAACCGAAGGAGAGTTTTCGGGGTGCTTAAAAGAAAGCTTTTGGACCTTAATTCCTGCTGATTTTCCAGGAGTAAACCCAAAAGAGACAGTTTTCAGGTTGCTTAAAGTAAAGCTTGTGGATCTTTACTCCTGCTGATTTTTCAGGAGTAAAAACCAAAGGAGACAGTTTTTAGGTTGCTTAAAACAAAGCTTGTGGACCTCTATTATTGCTGCTATTACAGAAATAGAAGAAACCAAAGGAGATTGTTTCCAAGTTGCCTAAAACAAAGGTTATGGACCTCTATTTCTGCTGATTTTCCAGATATTTCCAGAATTTCTCAGTGATAACTAAAATATATTTGCTATTTTCCAGTTTTCTTTGGCTCTTTCTCTTGCCTTTGACTGTCCCATGGTGTTGAAGGCTGGTGGTACAAGGGCTTTGCTTCACTTTCTTATAACATTGAGCACAAACCTTGGCTCAGGAGTGGTGTGAAAAACCAACCTGGGGCTGTGAAAGGGGGTTTTGTGTGTGATTTCTGTGTCTTGATTTCACCTCCCCTTTGTCACTGGCTCCTGAAGGAATGCAGGGAACTCGGTGGCGTATTTAGATTTAAAAAAGGACTGTTCTCCCCAGGACTTCATGGAATTGATAATAATTTCTCTCAAATTCCAAGAGCAGACAACAAAACATCGACTGTGTGAGATGTTCAGGCTGTTAGAGGAGAGTGGATTTCATTCCAAGTCTTGCTCAGAACGCTGCTCTGGGAATACCTGAGTAAAAAGGGAATAAAGGAAAGCAGAGGATCTATTTGGAACTCCAGGGGGAATTCAAAGGAGCCAGACATATCTGAGTTGCTCTCTGGAAGAATGTCAGGGTTAACACTCCTCATGAGACACTCCAATTCTTCCAAAGCCAAGGATGGTTTGCATCAAATATTTCCATTCTAAACCCTTGATGATATATTGCCTGTTTTTCCTCTAGTGGTGCTTTGTTTTGTATGAAATAGTTGGGATTTTTAACATCTAAAAACAAAAGAAGTTTATTTTGGAGGAGGTTTTTTTTTTTTGTCCTTTCAGTTTTTTCCACTTTACCACAAGGAAGAAAAGAGTAACCTGCCAGAGTGAGGAAAAACAGCATGCCAAAACTGTGGAGAAGAATTCATTTTTATGGGGAGCAGAGCCAGAGGGAAGGCAACTTTCCTGAATTTCCCATGGAAAACAAGTGGTGTTTTGCCTTTGTACCCACCCTAGCCTTGTCTCCTCCACATAGAATTAGTGGTTTTTGGATATTTTGTGTAAGAGCAGCACAAGTTTCTTCCCAGAAATGCCATGGCACAACTGGCAGGGAGATATCCTGGTGTTTTATCCTCAGGATCACAACAAACACCCCTGTTCTCCTCCAGGCAAACACGGGGTTTTGTAGGGGATTCAGCAGCTTTGCAATCTGGGATTTGTTTTTGAAAGAGATGTTAAGGCTCCCTCTGCCACTCTTAAATGCATTTGGAAAAATCTTTTATTCCTTGTTAGGCTGGACTAAAACCTGTGTGTAGCAGCAATAGAATGAGGTGCTGCAAGCTGTTTTCTGTGCCTTTCCCCCACAGTTTTAGTCAAAATACACTTTAAATTTCTAACTAAACAATCCCTGTGTTAGCCCAGGCTGCAGGCAGTGTTTGTGCCTCCGAAATGTGTTTTATGTGCACATCTTGTGTCCTACAGAAGAGGCTGCTCTGGGAGCAGAGGGAGATTGGTGGTGCCTTGTTGAAAAGATGAATGGGTCTGTTTTGGTTGTTGTTTTTTGGGGTTTTTTTTGGTTTGTGTTTTTTTCCCCCCCCAAAGCTGTGTCTTCATCCGTTTTTAGAAATGCTTGGTTTACAGAAGCAGCCCAGCAAAAAGTCAAGGGTGAAGTCAGGTCAGGGAGGTCTGTGAATAAAGCCTTAAATGACAGGACAATGCAGGAAGCACAACAATGGAAAATGTGTGAAAAGTCAACAGGCATGGGGCTGAATTCCAACTTCTTCATCTCCTGGGCCCTCTCCTGCAGCCACCTCTGCCAGCCAGGGCTAAAATGTGTTTCCTTGGCCAGAGTGCAGGGCAGGTGAATGCAGCAGGAACCTGGAGCTCTGCACTGGGTTATCAACCCAGAATAAAACTGCTCCTTCGTCCCAGAAATATCCCAGCCCTGGAAGAGGAGGGTGGGCTCCAGGCCAGGCTCTCCTCAGCCACACCTTGGCACCTGGGTTTATTTATCTGACTCCTTAATGAGCTCTGTCTCTTCTTTGCAATGAGTTGGAAAGAGGACAGAGCAGCTCTAAGGTGCTGAATGCGATAGAAGGCCACAAAAACCCATCCTGTCCTCATCTGCTCCTTCCCTTTCTCCAGGAAATCATTTGGCAGCTGAAAAAGGCAAGTGTTTAACTCCACTTTCCCAGCCCTGGCCCCACAGTGTCAGATTTGCTGTCCCACAAGGATCAATTCACATCCCAGCACACTCCCAGCCTCTCCTCCTCCCGAGGAGCTGCCACTTCATTTTTTTGTGCAGGAAAACGGGGCTGAACCCTGTCCAGATGTGACTGACTGGGTGGAAAGGCTGGAGTTCAGCTTAGTGCCTGCAGCTGAATTGCTTTTGGAGGGAAAAGGTCAGCGAGGACTGGGGTGTGCTTGTGACATTGCCTGGCCGCTCTGAACTGGAGCGTGCAGGGTTAGAGGCGAGGGATGACCACTGGGCTGGGCTTGGGTCACTGAGAGAAAGCTTTGATTGCCTCCAGCAGGGCCATATTGCACAGGGAATGTGAAAAACGAGGTTCACGTAATTTTTATGAAATTTAAAAGTTTAATAAAAAAGACAATTAGGAGAAAAAAAAATAAAGTATACAGATACAGCCGGGTGTCTCTGCATTCACCTCACTAACAAAGGATTGTCCCTTAAAAACAGAACCCTGCTACATATCCATAAATTCTCATGCATATCCATAAATTCTCATCCATATCCATAAATTCTCACATATTCATTCATTCTTCTTAGGATCTTTGGTGTTCTTCTGTTCAGTTTTCTCTTGCCCCCTTCCCAATAGATCAATCCTCTTGGTGCCATTGAGATTTACATTCCCTGATACCAGAAATGCAATAAATTCCTCCCCCAGAGTTCTGGTCTCTGCTGTCTTCATCTGGATAAGATAATTTACAAATGCAGGAGTTCTCTAGCTATTTTTTTTTTCCTCAGTCTTTGGGTTATACAAACCAAAGCAGTTTTTATATTAATACTATGCCATAGCCTAACATACATGTATTATACCACTATTTCTAAATTTCATCAATAACAAAAATAAAGAAAACTATATTAATACAACAAAATTTCTCATTCTTATACACACAACATTCATTTTAATATTTGCGAAAAGCCAACAATATAAAATGTATCTATAACAGGGGACATTTAGAGCACAGCTGGGAAAGGAGGAAGCTCAGACACAGGTGGGTGCACGCTGCTGGTGGTGATGGAGCACCTGGAACACGGCTAAAACCTTCCAAGTCCTGTTCCTCCTGCTACACCCCCAAATGTGGGCACAGTGGTGATGTGCAGGTCACATCAAACAGCTGAAGCCAAGCTGAAATCTTTCACCTGCCACCTGGAGGGCCTTATCTTTATTTTCTAGTGGGATATTTATCACATATTAATGGATTTCTGGTAGCTCTGTGCTGAGGAACTCCACTCGTGGTGTGAAGTGCTGCTGTGCTTCAGAGAAACCCCACAGAAGGGAAATCCTGGGCTCTGTGTGCTGGGTCTCTGAATGAATTTGTGCTGCACATGAAAAAAGGAAAATGAGGCTTTTCTGTCTAGGAAATGCATGGAGTTATTGTGGCTGAGAGGTCTTTTGAACAGATTCTTTCCCTAAGTGCCTGGATGGGCTGTGAGGAGACCTTTTCAGAAATGTAAAAAAAAAAAAAATAATGACACCATTCCATTCCCTTTGTGCTTCAGCAAAATATTGGAATGAGGTGGTTTCCCAGTATTTGGAATATTTGAGCTGGGTGCTGGATGAGCTCAGATTACTCAGTCTGTGTTTTTCCTTATGGATCTGATAGAATTTGAAAGGCCACAGGAATGTTTAATGTAAATATGGACCTTTATTGGCCAGGTGGGGCCAGGAATCACCGGGTGTCTTTGTGTGTGTTTTGTGTTTTCATCTCACACAGCAAGCCTGGAATATTGAACTGAACCACAGCCAGGCACTTCTTCTTTTTTTTTTTTCCTTTTTTTTTTTTTAATTTAAAAAAAAAAATATTGCAGGGTTTTCAACCTTGAAGGCAAATCACTTTATGACTTCATTGTTTAAATTTAGGTTTTGTTTTGCGGGGGGATCGTTAGACTTGAAGCAAAAGCCTTGTAGCCCAGGGACTGTCACTTCTGATTACTTCCAGTGACACTTCCAATTATTTCCAATCACAATTCCAGGGACAAGAGGGGAAAAAAAAGGAGTCACGTTCTCCAACATCAGGGCTTTATTTTTTTTTTCCCCCTTTCCTTTTCTTTCCCTTTATCCCTGAACAAAGCACCGTTTCTGGGAGCTGGGCAGGGAGAGGCGCAGAGAAGATTTGGAGCCACGGTGATTCCGGAGCGAATGTGCTGGAGTGAGAGGCCGGTGTCTGGAGGGGTGCTGGGAATTCTGCTGAGGATCTGCCTCGTCCAGCAGGAGGGAGGAAATTGCTTCACGCTCCCCAGGCGCTGGTTGGCACTAGCACTGGTCTCAGAGCAGCAGCATCAGGCTGCAGAACCTCCCTGCTCCTCCGAAGAGAGGAGCTGCTCCTGGAGAGCCAGCAGCTCACAGTGGGACACAGGAATCTGCTGGGAGAGCTTGGGGCACTTCCAGGGACACCAAACCTGGGATTTGGGGCAGTGTGGTTGGTCCAGGAACACCAAAAATCTGCTGGGAGAGCTTGAGTGATTTCCAGGGACACCAAATGTGGGATTTGGTGCACCCAGGATTTGTGTGGGACACAGGAATCTGCTGGGAGAGCTTGAGGGACTTCCAGGGACACCAAACCGGGATTTGGGGTAGTGTGTTTGGTCCAGGAACATCAAAAATCTGCTGGGAGAGCTTGTGGGACACAAAATATCTGCTGTGGGAGCTTGAGGGACTTCCAGGGACACCAAGGATTTGGTGCAGTGTGTTTGGCCCAGGGACACAAAATATCTGCTGGGGGAGCTTGAGGGACACAGGAAGTTCCTGAAGGAGCTCAAGTGTCTTCAAGGACACCAAACTTGGGATTTGGTGCAGTGTGTTTGACCCAGGGACACAAAAAATCTGCTGGGAGAGCTTGAGTGACTTCCAGGGACACCAAACCCAGGATTTGGTGCAGCGTGTTAGGCCCAGATGAGCCCAGGCTGCTGCATCCTTCAAAAAATGAAGCAAAGAGCACTTCCCAGTTTCCAGACATCTCTGGCAGCCTCACTTGGGACTCCTCGAGCATAAAAGCAGTTTTAAAATGGTGTCAGAGCTTTCAGTCACACTCCTGAAGCCTCTCCCTGCCTCAATGATGGGCCATGAGGCTCTGCTGGGTGCGGGGGCTGTTGGCAGCTCTTTGCTTCATTTGCAGAGCTGGGCTCTGCACAAAGGGGCTTTTATAGTGTGTTAATGTATATTTGCCATTTAGACACTGTATTAATGTTTATTTACCATTTGTCCATCACATTCATGGTTATTTACTAACTGTATATTGTTTTATTGAGTGTTTACTGTTTGTACCTGGCACGGTGCTCAGAGCCAGATTTGAAGAACCTGAGTTAATTTAGGACACTGGACCTGAACATTGCCAAAACAGCAGCAAATGAAATTTAGCTTTATGTGGTGACTGACAACCTTTAAAGCAGAAATGATGTTTATCAGTGACCTGGCTGCTGGGTGTTCTGGTGATTATTTCTCACTGCCTTCACCTCCTGCTGCTGTTGGAGTGTTGGGAGCATGGCTTTTCCTGAGTTTACTCAGTTCTGCAGGTGTTGGATGTCACTGGGAGCCCCCTGTGCCAGCTCCATCCCTTCCTGGCAGGAAAACCAGTGTGTCTTTGTAGGATGGATGCTGCTGTGACATTAAAACACGAGTTATTTGTCACTTGAGCACAGAGCAGACCACAGACCTTTTGTCCATGAAGCTCAGGAGCTCAATTCCACCTGAGCAATTTGACACCGTGCCTGTGTGGAGACCTTCAAAGGATTCCTGCTCATCAGCTCTGATGCTTCTGTGGCATTTTCTTTCTGGTGAGGGTGGCTCCAGTTCGGGCTGAGTGTCCCTGAGGGGGCACTTTGGGACAGCTGGGTGCCCCAGGAGCCTCAGCATGTGACAGAAGGAGCTGTTTGAATCCATCCCATGCCAAGGAGAAGTTCCCACAGTGCAGCTTTGTCTGTGCTCTGGGCAAAACCTCTCCTGTTTCCATTGTTTCAAGCTCTTGCTTGGAGACAAAGGGAATTTTAACCAGACAAAGCAGAGCTTTTGTGTTGACAAATGCCACGATTTTTTCTTTTCTTCTTTTTCTGTTCAAAGAGGGATTTGAAGCAGTGGTGTCCTCTGCTCAAAGAAGCATTCAGGATGTTGAGGTTCCAGCCTGGATTTTGCCAGTGATTCATGATTTAGTGATTCAGGCCTCATTTTTAAGTGCCTGCTCATTTTGAGTGTCTCCATTTCCAGTGTTATAAAGGATGAGCACTCTGGAATTTGTGAGTGTGGGGACACCTGGGCTGGGTCACACCAAAGGAGGTGTCCTTTAATCATCCCAAGTTTTGGGGGTGCACTGGAGATCTGAAAAGGCTGAGTTTGACACTCTGAGCTCGTTCTGCAGAGGGAGAACACTCAGACCGTGCCAACCTTTCCTTCCTGAGCTGCAGAGTGCTCTGAAATGGGGCTGGAGAGCCCAGCCAGGCTGTTCCACCTGGCAGCCACTGCTTTGATGGGGGAAGAGGCTTCCCATGATGTGCCAAATGCATCCCTGCTTTTCTGCCTTTGTCAGCTCCTTCCTCTTAGCCCGAGGCTACCCCTGGAGTCAACAAAAACCACAAAATCCTGCAGCTGGCAGAGCATCCAGAGTGACCTGGTAGGAGGGAAGGAGGCTGGGAACTCCTGCTCTGCAGATAACCATGCTGAATTACACAAGGCTTCTTCCTCTAATGACTGCATTTTCCCTATCCAGCTCCCATTGTGGGGCAAAAAGGAATGAATTCCCATCAGGAAAAGGCCAGGAATGCAGCAGAGGCTGCGGGGTTGTCACAGGCATCCTCCCCTCTCCACAAGAGAAGCCAAAACCAGGACGTGAATGGAGGAAACTTGGCCTTATTGCACCAGCCAGAAGTATTTAGGGTGATATTTTTCTGGATATATCGATATTTTCCTGGATATATCAATATTTTTCTGGATATATCAATATTTTTCTGGCTATATCAATATATTTCTGGATATATCAATATTTTTCAGGATAGATCAGTATTTTCCTGGATTTATTGATATTTTCCTGTATATATAAATATTTTTCTGGATATATCGATATTTTCCTGGATAGATCAATATTTTTCAGGATAGATCAGTATTTTCCTGGATTTATTGATATTTTCCTGGTTATATCAATATTTTCCTGGATATCAATACGTTCCTGGATATATCTCTATTTTCCTGGCTATATCGATATTTTTCTGGATTTTAAGTGCTCTGAGGCAAGGATTGTTTCTTTGCCTTAAAACCCTGCAGCCTTCAAGGTTTGCATGGAAATTCTGAGTTTTAACCAGGCTTAAACCTGGTTTTGTCCCTGCCTGCTGTCCAAACAATCCAGACACCTGCTTAGCATCTCTCGGTGTCCTTCTGGAGTAAATTCCTGCAGAAAAGCTGGGAAATTAAGATATCCAGCTTAAATTGATACTTTTCTTCCTTCCCTTCCTCCTGACAAACACCTTTAAGCAAAGAACATGCAGGGGGATAAACCAAAGCTGATAAGAGAAGCTGGTTATCCATGCATGCAGAACGATTTTAACTATCCACTTAGGCAATATTGACATTTTCCTGCCTCCTTAGTGGTTTTCTGAGCACTGTTCTTTGTTCACAGGCACCAAAGCTCTGATCAAGCACGACCTGCTTGGTTTTAAGGGTTATAATGGTGGTGCAGGGCTTGTTCTATCCCACCTCAGTGAATATTAAGTGAATTTAAAAGCTAATTATTTGCTGTGAGTGGTTTACTACCGTGTTTTCATACCCTTTTTTACCATCACCTAACAGAGGCTGTGCTGGGCAGAATGATGTCCTTTATTTTGACCAACAAAATTTGCCTTCCCCGAGGAGAAGCCTCGGAATGCAAATCCTTTTTATCACTTTGCAATGGCACACGACATATGCAGGAACATTTCCCCTTCCAGAGCCACTCCTGCCTGCCTTCCCCACTCCCAGAGCAGGCTCAGAGCCTCTCCCCCACCCTGTGATGCAAACCCATGTGTGCAGCATCCCTTTGCTGCTGGCTGGAGCTTTTCCTTCGAGTTCCTGGCCTCGGGCTTGTCCTCTCAATATTTCCTCTTCTGCAGCGTGGAAAACCCAGCCTGCCCAGAAAAAACAGCATTTCCAATAGCTCCTGGCAGCCTTGGTGCTGATGAGACAGGCTGGGAGTGTGCTGGAGCTCTTTTAACTCTGTGTGCTCATCTTCTCTTGGGGATTTGGGGTTTTTGGAAGCCTTTGTTGGGGTCTGGGATTCTCTGATTTTCTCAGAGTCTCTCATCTCCCCACACTGCAAGCTCCTGGTTTAGCAAGTCGAGCTCAGGAGCAGCTTCAGCTCCTGGAAGGCAAATTAGTTTGCAGTTCCTGCAAGGAGGGAGCTGATTCAGGCAGGAATTAGCGCTGCTCCTCCACCCTTGATGATGATTTAAGTGCTGCTTCATTTTTTATGGTCATCCTGTAAAAGCAGTACAGAGAGGAAAAAAACTCCAAAGACTAAAAAACCAAATAAAATCCGTTTTTCTAAAATATCTGTGTGGGGAATGGAACAGAGCTCACTCAATACTCTCTCCCCTAGAAAAGATGTCTTCCACCTGGAGGTAGGATCTGCCTGGCAGGGAGAGTTTGTTGCCCTGGATTTAGGAGGTTTGTGATGCTCTTGCCTTTGAGGATATCCAGTTCTCTTCTTCCCTCGCTGATTTAATGTCCCAGCTTTGTTGTAATTTCTGCTGTAATTTCTGAGAGCTTTGGTTCGTGGAGGGGACACAGTGTGTGGTCTCCTTGTTACCAAAACTCCAGAATCTTATCAGCAAGTGAGGGAGAGGCTGTCAGAGGATCTGGTATTGCTCTGGGTGAGGAGAAGGAGCTGGGTTTAGGGTCTGGGTGTTGGGAGGAAAGGGCAGGAGTAGCTCTGTGTTCCTGCTCTGCAGGAAACAGCCCTGCTCATGGTTTGAAATCATTCTGGGGCTTTATTTTTCTGTGTCAGCACTGTCAGAGCCTATAATCCTCAAGCAAAAGAGGCCATCCTACCCTAGCAAGAGAAGGACTTCAAGTGAGGAATCCCCTTCAGCAAGGATGTGACAAGCAGACTGACAATGTAGAAGAAAGGGAAAAAATATCCTGAGCCAATATGCATAAAATTAGAGCCTGATTATGAGGCAGAATTAAAAATAAACCGGGAAGAATTCCCCTGGTGGAGGCAGCTGGTGGAGCAGCAGGATGGGAAGCTCCTCTCAGAGCAGCAATCGAGCAGGTGATGATGGTGGCAGTGCCCAAACAGCTGAAGAACCCAGAGCAGATAAATGTTATTCCTGCAGCCACTGCTCATCTCCTCCCGTCCTCTCTGATCCAGGAGCTGTGCATAATAGATGAACATTCTGGGGAGATGCCAAGGAAAATGTCCTGGGCAGCTGGGAGAGATGCAAGATCCTGGAGCATCGGGCCTGGCTGTGCTCTGGCTGCTCAGCAGGTTCTCCTGGAGCTCTGAGCAGGATCTGGCCTTCAGCTGCCCTGGAAAACCCAGCAGGGAACTTCCCTCGAGCTTCAGGTGGAGGTAGAGACTTCCTGCAGGGGCAGTAGTGACTAAAGAACAGAAAATGGTGTTTAAAATGTGGTATCTCTATTGCAAAAAAGTCAGAGTTCTCTGTAAGGACACGAGATGGGAAGACAGAAATCTGTGATTTTTCTCCCAGTTCCAGTGGTGACTCTGTCATCTACTGGAATGAACACTTTCCCTGCTAAAATTCAATTCTGCTGTCGATCAATTCATCTCACCTCCAGTCCCAGGAGGTGATTTTAAAAAGTCCTTTTGGAGCTTCGGCTCCCCCAGCTGTAAAAATCAACAAAAACAGGGAAATGTCTCATTATATAATGGAATTTATGGTCTTGAGACAAAATGGGGAGTATTGGTAAATAATTTGATCATGGTTTTTATCAGGCTGCCCTTTCCAAAGAGCTGATAGCTGCTGTCTGCTTGCATTTGTATTTCGTGTCACTGGGATGGAGCTGTGCCCTGACAGAGGCAGCTCTTTCAGCATTTAGGGAAGAAGGGTTTGAAATCTCAAGGAGCCACACAAGCCCTTGCCTGAATTCTTTATAAATTTTGTAGGAAATACACTCAACCATACTTCCTAAAAGAGGAAATGCTTGAGTGCTGTCTCCTGTGTTTAGAATAAACAGAGTCCAGATAATTTAATCTAAAAGGAAAATGCTCTTTTGAGGATAAACAGCCTGAATAAAACATTTCTGAGCAAACCCATGGCCACCTCTCCCATCCTTGCACACCCCCCCAGAGCAGTTTGGATCCTACAGGATGCCAGGAGCAGCTCTGAGCAGGGGAATTGGCCTCAGCACAACTCAAACCCTGCTCAGGACACCCTGTCCTGTCTGCCCCAGCCATGCTGGTACCTCCAACCACCCAAAAAAAAACCCCTGGAGCAATCAGAACCCTGAAACAAAAATAGTGTGAGGAACCTTTTGAGGGGTTTGGGCTTTGGCTGTGGGGTGAAGAGCTGCTCTCCCTCATCTCCCTGCAGCCTCCCAGCCACGCTCTCTGTCTCTGGCTGCTTCAGGACAGAAGAAATGTGTAAATAATGGGAATGTGGGGCTTTGTTCAGGAGCTGGTGCCTGGAGAGCCCTTGCTCAGTCTGGGTCAGGGCAAGGTCCCTGCAGCACACCCTGGGCTGCTCTCAGCAGCTCAAGGAATGAGGCTGGAGATGGCTCCGGGCTGGCTTTGCTGTCAGACACAGAATTTTGTCAGATTGTGCTGTCTGGCACCTCGTGCTTTACCTGCTCACCTTTCAGAGCAAATATTCCTGGCTGAGTGTCCAGGTGAACACAAGGCTGTGTTACAGCCAGCCCAGATGGAGAGTGCTGGGATAATCCTCCCTCTTTTCAGGGAATGGAAACTCATGGAGTCATGCAGATTCCAGCCTCGCTTCTTAATGAGTCCTGGATGGTAACAGCATCTGACAGCTGGGGCTGGTTCATGCTCAGCCTCCCCGGGATCAGGACAGCCCCTGCTGCCTTTGTAGAGCCCTCTGAGAACTCTTCAGAATGGGAAAATCAGGGGCTTTGAGCTCTGGAAGTTTGGCAAATGCAGGAGAAAATCTGAATTTCCAGCCTGCTGGAACTGCAGGCTGTCAAGCTGCAGACACCATGCTGATGTTGTGTGGTCTCTGCTGCACTGAAAACTGCTGAATCTCCATCAAAATCTCCTCCTTTGCTGCACTAAAAACTGCTGAATCTCCATCAAAATCTCCTCTTGTGTTTTGACAGGCCTATTGCTAAATGGTGCTCTTCATTTTTGCAGTTTGATTATTGGTGGAACCGTGTGTTTAGAAGGTCCCATTAAAATGTTACAGGCTTAAAATCCTTTTTCTGAGCTCAAGCTGCTTCATACCCCACCTTTAAATGCAAATATAGGTGCAGAAGTTTATTTTAATTTAAAACTCTAAAAAAAGGCCATGCAGGTGTCTGACTCACTTTCCTGTTTCATTTTAGTTTGTCTGGTCAAATATCTTTTATGACCCATCTCAGTTTCATATTAGAGGCCTGACTTCTCCTCTGTCTTATAATTTGTTCTAAAGATATCCACAAGGCTGCTTTTGTTCTCGTGAGAAACCCCAGGGAGTTTGAGGCTTTGTCAACCTCACCAGCTATTTAAAATAACATTTAGCAAACAAAAGTTCAGGAAAAATATAAAGCCAGAGGAACTGGAATGCAAGTCCAGGCTGCTAAATGGGTGGCATTTAAATGGGTTTGAAATTGTGAGGAGCTGCACTCACAAAAAAAAATCCCTTCAGCTGTTGTTTCTTCCCCCAGTCATTTGATAACTTAAAGATTTTAAGCCTCAAATACTCTTTATTGAGTTTCTACATCAGTCTTAACTTGCCTGGTGTCTCTCTTTTTGCACACAAATTTCGAGAGGCCACAATCACAGATTTGCTGTTCTTTATGCAGCACCTAAATAAAAGATATCCTTGGCTAATGTAAATATTATCAAGTCACATCTCCAGCTGGCATCTAGAATTTTCCAAATTTATAGCCAGAAAAAGAATTTTCACTCAGCAGTAATTTGGCCTTAAAAAAGCCTCAGATGCTCCATTTCTCAATGCCTTTGGAATAGAATCCCCACATCCTTCCAAAAGCAGGGAGGCTGCTGCTTGTTTGTAGCATTTATCCTGAATTGTTTATTTATTTGATCTTAAAAGTTCTTTGGGGGAATCTCTTATCAGCTCGGGACTGCAGTAGTAAATAGGAAGCTGTGACATTAAAAGTAATTGACATTAAAATGTTGTGACATTAAAATTAATCATGTTTGATGGATGTTGGAGACTGAATCCACAAGGCTCCCGGGTTCATGTTCCAGCCAGCTTTGACATTCATTCTCCCCCTCAGTTCCTGCAGCACTTATGTAACTGCTCTCCCCACCACTGGTCCCAAAATTGGGAGCTCCTGGAGGGAGGGGTGGCTGGGTGGGGAAGGAGAAGGGCTTTCCTTGGAATTCTCCAAAGAAAATTCTCCACATTCTGTGGGATTGTGAGGTAGAAGAGCTTTTTTCCTTCCCCATCCAGTGAATGTGTGTCAAACGTCCAGGATTGGCACAGAAATGGCCACGTTGGGTTCTTGATCAGCATCATGGGATGAAGGAGAAAAGGATCATTTGGGGTTCTTCATCAGCAACATGAAATGAAGATAAAAAGGATCATTTTGGATTCTTCATCAGCACCATGAGATGAAGACAGGAGGGATCATTTTGCTCCATCCATCCTTGGGATGTTGGGGCAGAGCTGCTGGAGTTGCTGTGGAGCCTTTGTTCCCTGTGCTGTGACAATTCCAGGCAGAAAAAAACCTTGGAAAAACCTCCCTCCAATCCCAAACAAAACCCCCCTTGGCTCTTGCAGTGTAAACAGTGCCCTTTTTGTTGCCATTTTTAGTAATAATGGGGAAATATTTTGTTCCTGTAACTTGGGTGCCAGGCTCAGGAGGAAACATTTCCAGCTCAGCTCCTGTGGCACCAGCACAGAGTGAAAAAGGAATTTTTCTTTTTGCTGTTTTTTCTTCAGAGCCTGGAGTTCCTCAGAGCTGCAGGGGCCATGCTATAACCTGACACCTGGATTTTACAGCCAGGACTGCCAGAAATAGTCATTAATTCCTTATTTTTGGGGGCAAGGACTGTGTGAAAATTCCTCCAAAATGGGAAGAGCTCACCCAGAGCTCACCTAGAGCTGCTCCCTCCAGGCAGGGAGAGACAGAGAGAGGGAGAGATGCAGCATTTTGTGCTTCCAGGACATTTTCCAACTGCCTTTTTTAGCCATGTGGAGCTGGAGGGGCCTCAGAAAAAGGAAGGGATGTTTTGGGCAGGAAGCCAGGTACCTCCTCACAGCCTGAGCTCAGGGCTGGCTACACTTGCTCTCCTAGCTGGAAACCAGAAGAAATGAACTGATTTTGGGGTTTTTTTTTCCCCTTTCCACTGTGGGCTGTGTAAGGTGCCAATCTTTGTGTGGGTACAGCTTTTTTCCCATGGGTACCTTGCATGAAACTCCGTAAAATTTATAATTTTTTAAGCAGAAAGACTGTGCCATAAATAAATCTGGAGTTAAAACTTGGCCTCGTGGTTAGAGGACTGAAATCTGCTCCCTGCAAGCAGCCAGGTGAGAGATTTCCTTTGTGTGGACCTTGTGGATTGTAGATTTATCCCAAAATCTGCCCCTGATTCCTCCCAAACTTGGTCAGTCTTCCTGAGTTATCCACCATGCTTTCAATATCTGGTTTTTCCCTTGCAAACTGTAAATAGAGAGAATTGGGAGCTTCAGGGAAGAGAACAGGGAGGTTTTAGCAGGGGGGAGCTGTGATTTGTTGTGATTTTTGTCCTTTTTTGCACAGGTGGCCCTGTGGGATGTTCTTTGGTTAGGCAAGAAGTAAAAGTGAAAATAAGGAGGTTTAGAACAGTAAATAATGAACAGTAAATAATGAACAGTAAATAATGAACAGTAAATAATGACACTACTGAACACAGTATTTCCTTTACTGGGCAATTTTCTACTCTTTGGTGTTCCCCACATCCCTGAGAGAGGCTTAGAATTGTAAGGGACCCATCAGGATCATCAAATCCAACTCCTGGCCCTGCACAGGACACCCCACCAATCCCCCCTGAGAGATCACCCCCAATTCCTGGATTTGGGAAGTAAAAACCAGTTAGAATTGAGCTTTTTTTGGGGCTGTTTTGCAGAGCTGCTGGAGATTTCCAGCTGGGGATGCCCAGGGTGAAGGGGGTGAGGGTGAAGAGCAGAGCCCAGAGTGCTCAGTGCTTTTTTCTGGGATTTCTTCTTCCTGAAAATGCCTTTTTAAAGCAAAGGGGAGAAGCTGTGTCAGCTCCTATTACAGAAAATGGGTTTTCCTAGAGAATTCAAGCCAGCAGAAAACCCCAGGAGTGCTGCAGAGAGCAGCCAAATATTTGGGTGGCTTCTCGTGGCAATTCTGGCCCCAGAACATTGGGAATTTTCAAAGCCAAAATGAACCCGTTGGAGCAGTAAATTGCAACAATACCAATTCCTTGCAGGAAAGCAGATTTTGTGGGGTTTGCAGATGTAAACCTGGGGTTATTTGCATTTCCAGTATCACAAGAGGGAAAAGAGCCAAAAGAAGCAAACAGGGCTGGTTGAGCTCCCCAGTTCTTGCCTCAATTCCCCAGATTAAAGCTTTGAATAGTATCAGAGACTCTGCTAAGGTAAAACCTTCATATTTGCACATTCTGTGCCCCTTTTTGTGCTGCTTTGTGGCCAGTCTGTGATTTATTAATTAATTAAGTCATTTTTCTGGCACCTTGAAATTTCCGTGCTGCCCAAGTAAATATCGGGAAAACCCCAATATTTCCTGGATGTTTGTACTTGCAGAATCATAAAACAACATCAGGTGATGAATCTGACCACTGACTTGTTTATTCTTCTCTCCATGAGATGGGAAAAAGCTGGTCCTGGAGTGAAAGTGGGGACAGCTGGGACCTGCTCACAGATACTGTCAGCACAAAAAGAGGTTCAAGTCATCAAATTTCGGTGGGGAAAGTGGTTGAATTCTTCACATTCTGAGCTCAGCCATCCCAAAGACCACCCAAGCTGGGCTTGGAGCTCCTCATGAGCCCCCTCCTCCCTGGTGGGAGCTGTGGCTGAGACCCCTGGGGCACTTCAGGGACTTCTCTGCAGCAGGAGAAAAGCTTTCTGTGCTTTTGTGGGGAGGTTTAGAAGTTGCAGAGAAAGCTGAAGGTTTAAAGAGTGGGATTTGACTCTCATGGATGCAGACTTGGAGCTTGACAGAGAACAAATTAAATTGAAAGGGATTTCTGTGGGTGTCTGGCCCAAAGCAGGGCCAGTTCACACCAGCTCAGCCAGTCCAGTTTGGGGCAGTCCCAAGGATGCTGATTCCACAACCTGTGAGCCCTTATTCCAGTGCTTGACTGCTCTCACTGGGATTTTTTCCCCCTAAAATCCGACTGGGATTCCCCTGTTTAGGATTTCTCTCATCCACCTCTGAGAAGTCTGGCTCTGATTCCTTTAATTTTCTTATTCCCTCTGTCAGCTTTTACACATTCCCTCCCCGAGGCACTGCAGCTTTTCTTACACAGATTGGAAAGGACAGAAGTGAGATCAGAGAAGCTGCAGCTTGTCCAGGAAACCCAACTTGTGCATCAGGGCTTAAAGTTCTTTTTTAACTTGAGCTAAAATATTGGCTAGTTTGGGGCTCCCCAGTGTGAGATAAGTGCTGGAATGAGTCCCAAAGGCCACAAAGATGATCACAAGGGACTGAGTGATCGTGGATCTTGGAGCAGGACTTTGGGTTGGGGTTTCTTGGGAGGTTCCTTCTGTCCTGAGGTTCTAAAGCACTTCTGCTAAAACTGAGATACTAGTTGTGTCACAGGGATTCTGTTGTCCTCAAAAAGTGGTTCTGAAAGGTGTTTTGATCAAACAGAATCCAAAACAGCTGTTCCCAAGAGGGGAAGAGCATGGCACAGTCTGGTTTTGGTTTTCTCCAACGCTTTCAGTATTTATTCAGCATCAGCTTCGTGACAGGTCAGGGCTGTGGTTAAAACCCTTCTTGGTGGTGAGGAAATCAGTTGGCCAAGCCCTGGTGGGGACCTCAGTGTGACTCAGCCCACGGGAAAAGTTCACTCGTGGTTTCAAGGGAGATGGGCTGGGAAGGAGGACGGAGACCCAGCCTGGTGGGTGAGCCTGAGATCCCCCCCATTCCTGCCGGCCTCACTCCATCTCCACCCGACCTTTCCAGCATGTTTCCCCATCAGATGCCTGACCTTTTCACATCCAATCAGCACAAAGGTTCAACTTCTGCCTCAATCCCACTTTCACCCTCCTCCTCCTGCCCTCCAAACCCCGCCAGCATCCTGGAAGCTCCGTGCTGGCTCTCCAGGGCTCCGTGACGTGCTGTAGCTCTCAGCCAGGGCTTTTTTAGGCTGATCCCCAATTCCTGTCCTTCCAAAGGGCTCTGCCTCTCCAGCCTCACTCGGGGCATCCCTCTCTGCAGGGAGGGCCCCGTGCCAGGGAACCGCTTTGCTCTTTCCCAGCAAAGGTCACAGGAACATTTGGCAGGCGCGATGCTCAAAATCTTCTCGCTCGGGGTCCCCCCCAGCCATGGCCCTGGGCTTTCACAGATCCGGTGGCTCTGCAGGACTCTTGGTATTTGCAAACACGAAAAATCTGTGTAACATCTCAGCTGCTGGCAGGGCAGCCCGTGGTGGGCAGGGAGGAACATCTGCTTCCTTCCCAACCTCATCCCTAAACCCGAAACAGTTGGATGTGAGCACCAGGAATGAGTTCAGAGGGATGGATTGAGCTCTCTGCCTCTGGAATATCGTCCCTCTCTGTCCCCTCCAATTGTTTGTAGGTTTTATTTTACCTAGAGGAATACCAAAGCTTTATTTTGGGTCTTCCCACCTGTATTTTTGACAGGCTGCTAAAATTGGAATTGAAAAGTTGTAATTTGAGTGTCTTTGTGAGGGAAGGGAAATGGAGCTGCTTTCTGCTTTAGTCCTTATGCCTTTTCCAGACATCTTACTTGGTGACTTAACTCATGCTTTGAACTTGTAAAGATCAGGATTTTGATACCTCTGCACTAAAACTGTGCAGGTTTTTAAGTAAATAAGTAAAAAACCCAAAGCTAACCAACAAACATAAAAAAAAACCCAACAAACACGAATTCCCAGATGTTTTTAAATCTCCCAAAATTTTGACAGAAGCAAAAAAAAATTTAAATATTTCTTCATTTTCTTAGGCTGCAGCAGCGTTGCTGCACTTTTTATTGTGTATGGTCACGTCCTTTTCAGGTTTGTGGGCTGCTGTCAAGTGGCATGGATCCAGAAGTTGGAATTTGGCCCTGAGCTCCCAGGCTGGAACTTTGTGGGGAGCAGAATCCCCCTCAGACTTTTGTCTCTGGCTCTTGTCAGTGGAGGAGAACACCTTGGGACACCGAAAACAAAAACATATATATATAAACATGCAGGAATTTATCATACTTTGTGTTAAATAACATTTCCTTGCTTCCTGTGTCTGAGTTTTCCTGAATTTCAGGATTTTGGGATCATTTGCAGCAGCTGTGTGGTGCTGTCAGTTAAAAGAGCTGCTGTGCTCCCCTTTGGAAAGGGAGAATTCTTTCCAAATGGTGTTTTGTCTCATTTTGAAGTTCTCAATACAGTGTTCAGTCCAATTCTTGCCTTGTAAATGTTACTGGGAAGAACTTTGGGATCATTTGGAGCATGGGGTCTCTCTGAATGCCAGGTGAGCTCACACAGAGCTGTGCAGAGCTGCAGTGAATTCCCTGTGAGATTCCAACCCCTAAAATGCAGCTGGGGCTCTCTTCCAGCCTTTCCAGTGGGGTTTGCATTCCTCAGTGATCCCCACTGGCAGTGCTGATCACAAACTGCATTCAGAGCTCCACCCTGAGAGCTCGGTGTGGTGTCCAGATGCTTCAAACCCTGCTAACAGTGCAAGGAGTGAGAGAAAAGCTGTTCATGTCCTCTGAATCTGCAGCTGGGACAGGGCTGTGCCCAGCTCCAGGGAAAGTGCAGGGAGGGAACTTCAGTGATGAGAATGAAAAACTTCGTCCTTTATTTGAATTTCTGGTTCACACTAAAGCCAGTGAAGGATGAGGATTAAAGAATGAGCTTCCTTTAGTTTTCTTACATCTGGATTAATACAAAATAATTGATTCTGCCTACAGTAGAATTGAGGAGAGGCTGCAAGCAGTGGATTGACAGTGTTGATGTGTTAGGATTTCAGTTTTTATATTTCTCATCCATCTGTACTCCTGCCATTCCTCAGTGTGTGACTCCAAACTCCACACACACTGGGAGCTGCTGCTTCCCCACTTTGGGCACACACAACAATTCCTCTCCAGGCCTGGCAATCAAGGACACCTCACTGCCTCAGCCCCCAGAGATGGAAACAAAAGGGAGTTGGGGGCAGCAAACTTGGGGGAAATTCCTTCATTCCCTGCAGCTGGAACTGGGAGATGAACCCCCAATGTGCAAATGGAACAAACTTAGAAAAGTGGGAAACCCGTGAGCCATTTTTGGGTGAGTTTTGTCTGCCCTAAATGCACCTGAAGGCCCTTCAATAAATAGAAATAAACTACTTTTTATTCTCTGAATTTTGGCCTCTGCTTTTAGGCAGCCCAAAAAGGCCTCAGTGTGACCATCACAGCTCTGAGTGAAGCTGCTGCTGCTCAGCCCCTGCAGATCATACCTTGGCTCCATCTCTGAAGTCTTGCAGAGTTTGATTTCTCCCTTACAAGACTTCTGGGGGTGATGGGGAGGAGCTGCCGCTGTTCATTTTGTGCCTTAGGGCAGCTGTGGCCGAGGGTTTGAGGCTGAGTGGAGATGAAAAGTGACAGAGTGTTAATACATTAGGCATTCATTTTGTATCATATTAGTGGTGCTTGTAGTGGGTAAGTGAGATGTCAGAGCCTGTTATGTGCAATTAGGAGCCACAACTGAACATCCCGTGGAGGTAACAGGGATGGGCTGAGAAGGGAGTGAAGGCTGGGCCTTAAAACCCCATCCATCCCTGCTGGGGATGGGATCTGAGGGAAAGCTGAGTTTAATTCTGCCTCCAGAACATTGGGAATTTTCAAAGCCAAAGTGAACCCGTTGGAGCAGTAAATTGCAACAATACCAATTCCTTGCAGGAAAGCAGATTTTGTGGGGTTTGTAGATGTAAACCTGGGGTTATTTCCATTTCCAGGATAGCAAGAGGGAAAAGAGCCAAAGGAAGCAAACAGGGCTGGCTGAGCTCCCCAGTTCTTGCCTCAATTCCCTCCTGCAGGGAGGGATGAAGCTCACCTGTGAAACACCTTGAGTTTCCTGGTCCCTTTTTGGGCAAGTTTAGAACAAGCTGAATTTCCAGGACACTGAGCAGCAGATCAGTTGACTGCCTTATGATTAAAATCTTACACCTTGATGCAAAGGGATAAGAAATGAAGAGGGAATCCTCAGCACAATAACATTTTTATTGGGAATCCTTATCAATTTCTCAAGTCTCTTCCAATCTCCTCAATTTTTAGAGTTAGCTGATGCAACCTTCTCCTTGGATTTCAAAATGGGTGAGGAAAGATCTGATGGACAAATACTGCTTTGAAAACAGTTTTGTTGCTGTCTCTTTGGGTTTGTATTCTGGATTCTGCTCTGTGTCTGCCTTGGGCAGAGAACTTCATTTCTGTGTGCCTTCATTTGTGTGTCCCTGAACTGACAGCAACAAGAGATTCCCTGGGAGACTGAGGCCTAAGAATATCCCTCAGACAAAAGAAATCCTAGAAATTATCACTGAAACCATCTTCCTCCTCTTTTAATCTTTTTTAAACCAGGTGAAATTTCTGATGTTTAGGGATGGAATGTTTTGGTTTTCTTCCCTTCAAATCTTTAAGGTACACAAAGTCAACCAAAGATGCTTGGAAAAAAAGGGAATTTCAGACAGCCATTGGTGCTTCCTCCCTCCAGGGAGTCTGAGATCTGCACTGACAAAGCCCAAGCTGGAAAGGTTTGGCTGCAAACAGGAGACACCTGCACCAATTCCCTGATAAAACTGCCTGGACTAAAGACAAAAGGATTTCACACATTCCTGTGCACAGGCACTCCTTGAACCATGAAATTGGGAGATGCAGCGCTGGTGCCTTGTTTTCTGTTCTGGAGTCTCCAGGGATGGAAAGCCAGAATCTCCTGCTTGCACTGGATTTTTCAAAAGGGCAATGAGAGAAGGGAAAGCACATCCAGAGCTGCTGGCCGCCTGGGAAGCTCTTTGGCTAAGGAAGTGCTTCAATGTTGGGCTTTTTTTCAATATTCCCAAGCTTTTCTAAACTTTGGATTTGATGTGGGTTGGTGCTGAAAATTAACTCTGGCATTTTCAGAGACAGCATTTTGCCTTTTTATCGCAGGTAGGATTTCCAGTTGCATGTGGTCTCTGGGTACTGCAGGATTGTTTTCCACTTGTCTTTAATCCACAAAGGAATCCTTAAGATTTCCCTGAGGAATACTGAACCCTTTCTGCTGGAGGCATTTGATGAACCACCTCATTTAGACACCAGGAATTGTGAATTTACTCCCACAGGGCGTGCACTGACGCTGTGCTGCTGAAGCCATCCCGCATCCCTTCCCTATCCAGGATTTCCGCAGGAAGGATTGCTGGGCACTGCTGGTATTTCTGCACCACCAGCCCAGTTCCATCCCCACTCCTGCTCAGCTGTTGCAAACCCCTAAAACCAGAGGCTTTGCTCTGTGAGATGTTGGTTTTGCTGCTCTCCCTGGGCCTCTGCAGCCTCAATTCCAAACGCTTCACGTCACCGCCTGGAAGCTCGGCCGCGGGCAGGCCTCTCCCCTGCTCTCTGTTTGCACAGCCTCCCCCGGGCTCAGCACATGTGCTTCCAATTCCAGAGGCTCTGCAGGGCGGTGTGGATGGGGATGGGGCTGGCCTGACCCCCCTGGCCCGTTTCAGGGAGGGGGAGCTCCTCTTTGGGATGCTTTCTCTTCCCAACCAAACTCCCGCAGCCGAAGGCGGCTGCAGGCGGCGTGCTGGGGCCAGCTGTGGTCACTGGGAGCACTGGAGCCCTCGGGACAAGGCAGCCCTTGGCCTGTGTGTCTGTGCCAGCCAAGGGACACAAGCAGCAGATGTCCCAGGGCACAGCCTGCGCTCCCTTAATGACCCTCAGGAGACTGCGGCCGCCTCCGGCCTCTCCTCCCTCGTGCCAGGAATGCAGCAGAGCTGTCTGGAAGGAGACGCTGCTTGGTGTTTATTTTGGCCTGAAATGCTGTCAGGGTAACTGTTAGGGCTGGTGTGGTCTGAGCATGAGTTGAGCTGGCGACCTTTTTGGGTTCTCCTCATAACTCTGGGATAAAACAACGCAGCTTTCCCTCGTCCCCAGCAAAAACTGGGGAAGAGAGTCCAGGGGGACATAAAAGCCTCTGTGTGCCTGTGTCTGTCATCACCCTGAACAGCACCAGTGGGGGAAGATGTTTGATTCCTCAAGAGTTTAATTTTAAGGCCCACTGAGCCTTACTTGAGTGTGGAACTCGTCTGCGGTGTCTTCAGCACTTCACTGCTTGAACTCCCCGGTCACGCAAGCAGCCCTGCGAGTTCGACTCAAGATGTAATTCCTTGGCCATAAAAGTCACTGCTGGCCTCCTGCTCCAAACTCTGAATCTGCTGATTGCAAAACACTCGGGGATTTTTTTCTCCTTAGCACTGGATGGGGGGCAAGCTCTTGTTTGTTTTTTTTTTACATAGAGAAACTTAGTAAATCATTTCCTAAAGGACTCCAGCGAGATGAGACTCCAACAGATGTGAAACATCTTAAATTCCTGGCGTGAGGGAGTGGTTCAGAGCTGCAACATGGCAGGCTGTCCTTTTTGTTTTTAACTCCCAAACATGTCATTCCTGCACATGCCTGACTTAGACACATTCTGTTTTCAGATGCTTTAGCACAAAATAGTGAGGCAAATGAAGGATTATTCAGCTGAAGGAACACCCTGGTGTAGTTCTGTGGATGTTTATTCTCTCTGGGCTGATTTAAGTAGGAAGTTCTTGCTTATTTGGGTTGTTTTGATTAAAATGAAGCGTTTCAGCAGTTCAGGTCTGGCTGAGAGCAGCTACAGCACAGGATTTCTGCACGCACTGTGTGTTTTCCAACAGCCCGGATTTTGGGAAGAGTGGGTGAGTCAGGACCAGAGGGACAAACCTTCCTCCTTGGAAAGGTCCCATTTGCACTCAGAGGAGTCACACAGATGTGAGGATGACTTTGAGGAGGATCCCAGTGGAGAACTCATCCGCAGGGGACAGCTCCTGTTGCAGGGAGGACGAGATGTGCCCTGACACCAGGGCTGGCTCCCTGCTCCTGCCACACCTGCACCCAGGAAACATTTTGATCTTAATGAACAAAAGCAGGCAGAGCAGCCATCACAGGGAGCTGGGAATTGTTCAGACAGGATACAAACTGTGTGTGTGGACACCACTGGAATTCCTGCTCTTGCTGCTGTGTGGAGGGAAGTCTTCCTCAGCAGCAGATTCCAGGCGTTTCCTGAGTCACTTCTGGAGCTGCAGGAAAATTACAGGTTGCATTTCTGCTCCTCCCTGGACATCAGGGATATTCTGTTGCAAATCTCATCTTTGAAAAAAAGCCAAAATAATTCATAAAAAGCATTGCTGAAGGACAAACCACACTGATCTTCCTGAAGAAGCTGAAATTTTGGAAAACCCCTTCTGGATATTCACATTTTTGGTGTAGGTATGGCTTGAGCTAAGCTTAAAAAAAAGCTTAAAAGCTTTAAGTTTAGCTTGGGCTAAACTTAAAAAAAATATTATTGTGTATTTCTTTTATCCTGATTCTCTGAATCTTTTCTAGGCTGTTCCTCCTAATTCCAGCAGTTAAGTGATACAGCACAACCTATTACTTTTTAAATAGCAGAATCTATTTTTAGCATTGCTCCCTAATTCAAACCTTCTGAACCTAATGAAAGATTTAAGTCTGGAAGCTCTTTAGCTTTTAGGATGGGAATTTGCCTACAAATAAAAACGTCAGCAAAGCATTTATTTCCCCTTTGATTCTGCTTGTCTGGTAATGTATATTTGATGTTGGGATATGTGGTGGGGGTGTGTACATACATATAATTGTGAAGGGTATGGAAATACTCTGGGCATCAGAACAGCATGGGCATGAAAATGTGGGATCCTGGAAGGATTCAGGCATGGAAACACTGCTTTGTGGGGACAGAATTTGTGATAAGACCAAACACGGTCTCAGTTTAATCAGCATTTGCTGCTCGCTGTGTTGCGCCGGCTCCTTCCCCCTGCACCATCTCAAAGGGCTGATTCTGCTGAAATTCAAACCCTTTCATGACATAAACTCACAATGAGAGGTCTTTAAAATGTTGAAATGAGTTCTGAGGCATTCCTCAAGCCTGACATCTTTGCTGAGGGATCCAGCCTGTTGTCCTCTTTTATTTTTTTTTAATTTAAACTCTGCCATGTGTGCAAGGCAGAAGGGGCTGAGAGGGCTAAAAACCCCTTGGAGTCCTTCCCCTGGTCAACCTTGGCACTGTCTGGATGCCTTTGGGATTGATTAAAGTCTCTGTGGCTGTGTTTCCCTTGGAGATTGAAACGGGGGGAGGGATGAGAGGATGGTTGTGGTGGTCTGCAGGGTGTGGGGTGAGTTATTGTGCTCGGAACAATGCAGGGAACAGTCACACAGGGTCACTGCTCCTCCCCTCTGCTGTGCCACCCAAGGCCTTCAGGACAACGCTTCCAAAAGCATTAAAAGAAAAAAACAAAATTTAAAAAATTTTTTTAAAAAAATTTAAAAACTCAAAAAAGCAAAAAAAAAAAAAAAACCAACAAAAAAAACAACAACAAAAAGATTTGGGATAAGCAGGAAAACCAATCCCACCTCCTCCTGGAGTCATGGGATGGGAGCTGAGCAAAGCCAAAAGCAGCAATTCCCGAATTCCTGACAGCACACAGAGCTGCCCACAGGATGTGGAAGGGGGAAGAGGGTTTGTTGGGCAAGAACTGCGGAGCCTGCAGAAATGTGCCATTACTTTTGGATGTGATTTCTGGGAAAATCATCCCCTTTTTTCATCCATTGTGTGCAGGATCCAGCCCCTGAGGCCAGCCAGGGCTGTGGAGCTGTGTGAGGGAAGGTTTGGAAGAGCAAAGGGATAAATAAATCCCTTTGTAACCCAGCCCCTGTGCCCTGGGCAGGGCTGCAGGAAGGGGCAGACATGGGAAAAATGGTTAAAACCATCTCATTTATTTGGACTGCCCTGCAAGGTCTCACCTACACAAATACAACTTCAGGGAGGGTTTATTCTTCTTTGGATAATAAAACCCAGAAGGTTTTAAACCTAGCATCTGTTTCTAGCTCCTTCCTTCTCCCATGTGCCATAAATTCCTGCACTAAACCCAAATCACCATTTCATCCCTGCTGGCTGCAGCCAGGCCCTACCCAAACTCTGAGATGTGCTCATGCTGAGGTCTCTTGGGATTGTTTTTGTGGGTAATTTCTTCACCTGTCTCTTTTGTTGGGTTATTGTAAGAGGCTGTTTTATCTTACTTTCAACGTATGGGTGACTGGAAGGAAATAAAGTGAGATTCCTGTCTAGAGAACCTGCAAAACTTCAACTCCTGTGGGAGTTTTCAAGCATTGGTAAAGCATCAATAAGGAATGAAGAGACAAATCAGGGGGTTTTAAATAAGATTTTGCATGGTGTGTGAGTTTGGTTATTGGTTCAATAGTGAATCAGCTCCAAATTATTTCTGATTTTTTTAAAAAATAAAGGGTGCTGTAGGAATTTGTCACTATTCCACTGGATGTCTCCCACTGGTTTTTCTCCCCATTTAGATGATGAGTTTATAAGCACAGGGCTCTTCCTCAAATCCACAGCTATTTCCTGGGAGCTGCAAGAATCCCTCGAAGGTGTGAGCTCTGCTAAACCCAGAAAGGAACAAAAAACAAAAATCCTTTCTGTCTAAGCCAGAAAGGAACAAAAATTTTCAGAATCTCGTGAAATATTTCTAATTTTACATGAAAAGCCTGGAGCAGGATTAAGTTTTAAAACTCAGAACACCTGCGAGGTTGTGCAGGAACCCTCAGAGCTCCACAGGGCTTGGAAAATGTTGCAAATGTCGTGTGAATGTCCCTGTTGTGGTGCCTAAATTAATGTTATTGATCAGCGATGTAGCAGAGCTGTGCTAATGAGGGCAGCCCCAAGCAAAGCAGGCTCCAGGGAAAAGCTGGATTCGTCCTGGGCAGGAATTCTAATTGTATTTGGCAGATGGAGCTTTGAGAGCAGAGAATCCAGTGATAAACTGGATTACTTTTCCCTTTAAAGCAAGCAGCTAACGTGGCTGGAAAGGAGCTTTCACTGACAGCAGTTCAGGAGGAGAGCTGAAGCGTTGGCAAAGTCCGAAAATTCTGGGTATTTCATGTAGGGGATGATAATTCTTGATAAAGTTTTTGGGAAGGATAAATTAAATATCCAAATCTCAGCAGCTGAGGGATGGTCATGGTGACTCAGAGGCAGAGCTGAGAATGGGAGAAGGAACCTTCTAAAAGTTGGTCCTGAAGAAATGGAAAGAATGAGAGAGCATCGTGTTGGATGCAAATTTTCTGTCTGTTTTTCACCTGAAGGTTCAGGATCCGCTGTTTAAATAGCATAAAAATATATAAAGAGTAGATAATAATATTAAAAGTATAGGGATAAATCCAGCCTGTGTAACTGGAACCTCTCATGCTGCTGCTCTGTCCTCCCAGGATTGTGTGCTCAGTCAAACGTAGAACTTCCCAGTGCTCGAAACTTCCCCAGTTTTCAGCACTTTCACAATATTTGGCCCAGAAAGCAAAATATTTCCTCCCACTTCATTTCACAGGGGAAAAAAGAAATGGTTTTAGGGTTTTGTCTCGAACATCAAAACTGCAGAACAACTCAATTTCCCCATGATGATTTACACCCCAAAGGCAAATGGCATCGGTGCCCCACGGAGATTTGGTGGGGAAATGTTTGATTTTGACCTGGGGGATCTGCCTGTAACTTTCCCTTCCTCTGATCTCCTGGGTCAGTTTTAACTGAGTCTGAACTTTCCATGCTGAGTCCACATTTACGAGTGGGAGATGGGCAAAGACAAGGATTGATGGTGGGTTTTTGTCCAGTTTTCACATGGAGCAGACAGTCTCTAATGCAGTGCTGGCTGAACATGCAATTTCCCTGCTCTGCATCATCTCCTGGGCCGCGTTTTAGGGCGTTCACACCCGTTTTGGGGGATTTTGATCACATTCCAAAGGCTCTGCTTCCCTCTAGCGGGTTCGCTTGGCACCTTCAATTTTATTTCATTTTTAGATCCTGCCAAACCATTTTGGACAACTTTTTTTTTTTTTTTTTTTTTGAGGGTGTTGCTATTCAAAGTTCCTTCCCAATCCTACTTCTTCCACGCTTTTCTGAAGTTTAACCCTCTTCTTCCCAGGCTGGTTTCTTATTTCTGAAATACATAAATATAATCCGGTGTTAGAAAGAGACTCCTTTGTCAAAAAGCTCCAAAAAGCCTTTGTCAGGTTGCTGAAGGGATAAATTGAAGCTTTTCTGTGTGGAAATACTTCTGAAATCAGGTAGTAAGAGGTGGGGAGGTTATTTGAAATTTGGGGTGTGCAGAGGGTGTGGGTGACAGCTCGGGAGTGTGAAGCCATCTGCTCGTGCCTCAGCATCACTGAAAACGCCTGGGTTTGTAGAAATGTCTCCTTAAATCAGCTGCAACCTGTGCAGGGGGGTTTGCTTGGCTGCTGTGGAGAAAATAAGGAAGAATCCAGCAAAACAAAACCCAGCAAAGATGCAGCCTGACCTCTGACCTCCAGCCCTTCTCTTCCAGCCTCCTGCTCCGTTTGGCTCTGCGAGGCTCAGACCGAATTCAAGAGAGTGGCTGAAGAAAACGTGACCCTGCCCTGCCACCACCGCCTGGGGCTGCTGGAGCAGGGCAGCCTGGACATCGAGTGGCTGCTGCACATCTCCGAGACCGTGCAGAAAGCGGTGGGTTTGCTGAGAAAATCACTTTATTTCTGCCTTCACGCCGCCAGCCCTCGCTTTAACAGCACGCCTGGGATGAGCTTTGCAGGTTGTTCTGGTGATGAGAGCAGTGTTTAGAAAACAGAGCTGATTTAGAGAGATTGAGAATGTGGAAAAGTTATTTGATATCCACACGTGCTGTGTTGGAACGGCTTGTGTTACAATGGATTTCTTTTTAAAATATAGTGAGTCCTCATCAGATCAAGTCCAGAAGTGCCCTTCAAGCTTTCAAAATAACTTTGGATTTTGCAGGCCCGGTTTTCAAACCCTTGGTTTCAGTACAAAACTCAGTAGTTCAGTCCTTATAAAAATTAGGTCTGCAGAGACTTAAATTAGCACAGCCAAACCTCCAGACTGCTTTGATAAACTTGTGTAAGTTTAATATTTAAATATTTAATAAATATTAATATTTAATTATTAATATTTAATAAATTTGTGTAAGCCCAATATAAATATAAATCTATTTTTAATATAATTATTAATATAAAGCAGAAATAAATACAATTCTTGCATCGTGCTCAGGGTGGAAACCCAGGTTTGCTTTCCCACGCTGCGCCAGGTTTCCTGTGTGACCCTTGACAAGTCGATTAACTGGGATGGATTTGCTGTTCCACGTGAAAATAAAAGGCCAGCTCACATCTGCTCTGCTCCCCAGGTGATCACCTACTCTGGAGGCCGTGTTTATGATGACCTGAACGAGGAGCAGAAGGGACGGGTTTCCTTCACCTCCAACTTCCTCGCAGGAGATGCCTCCCTACAGATCATCTCCCTGCAGTCCAGCGATGCAGGGAAATACATCTGCAAGGTCAAGAATGCTGGGCAGTACGAGTGGGCTCGCATCACCCTCAAGGTTGTAGGTAAGGACAGTTTCTTGTTCTCCCAGAGAGGAAAAAAAGAAATCCAGGCTGGCTTTCGTGGGGAGGGATTTGTTTCAGCGGGGTATAAATACACAAAGACACCTCAAGATCAGGTTTCAGTGCCCAGTTTGTATCTGCCTCTGCATTTTTTGGCAAAGGACAGGCCACAGGAAGAGCCTAAAGAACCGGTTTGAGGTTGGTGTGATTAAATGCAAAGCCATTCTTTCCAAATGATGGCTATGAGCTCATCACCCAAAGCGGGCTGATATTCTATCTCAGCTGGCCATCACCTCCTGCTGGGCACTGGCACTTCATGTCCCAGCACCCTGAGCCGATCCCAGCCAGGGGAGGTGACAAATGAGCAGCTGGGGCTGGCATTTCCCTGCCCTGATTGCTCAGCTTTCCACACTCTGTGATCCCATGGAAGAATCCCGAGGCCTGCCAGGTGCTGCGGGCACAAGGGAGAGCTGGAGAAGCAAAGGGAGGGAAAGATGTTCTCCAAAATGTGTCTGGAAGAGAAAAGGTGATAGAGATGCACAGAACGAGGTAAAAAGTGTTAGAATGTCACTGCCAGGGCTGAGGCAGCCTGCTCCTCTGTGGGGTGACGGGGAAAGGAAAGGAGAAAGGAGAAAGGAGAAAGGAGAAAGGAGAAAGGAGAAAGGAGAAAGGAGAAAGGAGAAAGGAGAAAGGAGAAAGGAGAAAGGAGAAAGGAGAAAGGAGAAAGGAGAAAGGAGAAAGGAGAAAGGAGAAAGGAGAAAGGAGAAGAAAGGAGAAAGGAGAAAGGAGAAAGGAGAAAGGAGAAAGGAGAAAGGAGAAAGGAGAAAGGAGAAGAAAGGAGAAAGGAAAAAGGAGAAAAGGAGAAAAGGAGAAAAGAAGAAAAGGAGAAAAGGAGAAGGGGTTTTAGTCCCCTAAAAACCATCACTGGTGTGATTCCTTAAGGCATTCCACAGAAGGCAGTTCTTGGAAGCTGTTTAAATGCCAAAGGAAGGGTTTCCAGTGACAGACTCTGCTGTGTCCGCATGACCTGTCTTCTGCTCCTTCTAGAGAAACCCTCCAAGCCCAAGTGCTGGCTGGAGGGGGAGATGCTGGAAGGGAAGGAGCTGTCCCTGCAGTGCCGCTCCGCCTCGGGCACTGCCCCCATCTCGTACCGCTGGCAGCGCATCAGCGAGGAGGACGAGAGAGCCGAGCACCTCCCTCCCAACTCCAGAGTCAGTGAGTCGGGGCATTCCTTCCCTCCGAGCTCCGGGAACACGGCCTGGAGGCGACACTGAGGCTCCAGCACTCCTCCCACTGCTGCGGCTGCACCTGGGGGGATGCTCCACCTTTCCCCCCTTCTTTCCCTCCTTTCTCCCTTCTTTTCCCCTTCTTTACCCCTTCCTTCTTTCCTTCCTTCTTTCCCCCTTTCTTCCTCCCTTCTTTCTTTCTTCTTTCCCCCTTCTTTCTTCTTTCTTCTTCTTTCTTCTTTCCTTCCCCCTTGCATTGTCCTGGAGCTGTTTTGACCCCACAGATCAATTTGTGCCTGTGTGCGCTACCCACAGTTGAAGTTTCTCACTCCCTGTGATTAATCCCAGGGATGTTTTTCCCATTCCAGACATCTCGAACCCCGGGCAGGTGCTGCTGAAGAACCTGACCCAGCTGAACACGGGGCTGTACCAGTGCGTGGCCACCAACGAGGCAGGGCAGGAGAGCTGCGTGCTGCAGGTGACAGTGCAGCGTAAGTACCGCCCTTGGCAGCTGAATTCATGCACAAACACCGAGAATTTGTGTCCAAAAACGAGACAGAGGAGCTGTAACTTTGCTGGAATAAAGGGAGAGGCCATGGGGCATTTCTCTTGGGGGCTCTCAGATTTTTAGAGGATTCAGCCTCCTTTTTATCCCAATTTCCCAGCCACATTTCCCTCTCTTCACCCATTTGCTGAGGTACTTGGGAGGTCCAGACTTCCCAAATCACCCAATACAGACCCCTTCTAATGTGTACCTCCCCCTTTTCTTTTCCTTTTCTTAATCAATGGAATTCCTCTGGAATTCATGGAATTCTTCCCATTGTTTCTTTCATCCTCGGCATCCAATTTTATTTATCAGCAGTCAGTTTGTAAAGACAAACCCCTCATTCCTTTTACCCAGAACCCTGCTCCAGGAGAGCCTCCCAGCTCTCCCACCTGGAAAATTCTGTGCTTTGCCCTTTCATACTTCCACCACATCAAATATTCTTATTTATTGCACTTTTGATTTGCTCACCTGAAATGGTAACATCACAACCTGAGCCCAAATGATGGTTTCATCATTTTAGATGTCTGGGTCTTTTAGAAACCTTGATTTTCAGAATGGTTCATGAAATATAAGCAGGGAAAATGGTAAGTTAGATGTTCTGGCTAGAGTGATTGCATGAGATGACTCTCAGGAATGATTTCTCTCTGTGGATATTCCAGCAATCCAAATTTTTGTTGCACTCAGGACAGCAAAATATCTAAAGTCAGTTGGAAAGGCTGACTGCAGATAATTTTGCAGGATAAAAAGGTAACTTTTGTCACAGTTTGGTTTTAATCAGGTTTAGCCATTTGTGTCCTGAACAGCAGAGGTCAAAATTCCCTGATTAACCCCAGGAATGCAGCTCTGGGCAGGGTGTCCTTTCCATCTGCATACCAGGAAAAGGGTGGAGTTTATCACCCAAACCCAAACAATGGAGTTTAGCCCTCTCAAAGCTGGACCTGCTGTGATAAAACTAAAAAAAAAAATAAAAAAAATAAAAAAATAAAAATAAAAAAAGTCTCCTCTTGGAGATTCCAAAGCTTTGGAATTTTTCTGCCCAGCCAAGTCTGAAATGAGTGGAATATGGAATAAGGAAAACCGGTTTGCCTGAGGCGTGTGGAGTAAAAGCGTCCAGGCAGCTTTTATGGCAATTGAACTGGTTTTTAAAACAGTTTTAAAACCTCACTTGGCATTGCTAAACCCTCCAGAGGGACTGAGCCTTAAGGAAACAACTTCCAGCCAAGCCCAATCTGATTCTTTTATCAAGAAAGGTTGTGATGAGCTATCAGCAAAGGGCCCATGATCCTTGGGAAATGTTCTCTCATTACCTGGGCTGGTTTGGATGAAAAGTGCCCTGCACAGGATAGTTTCCTTTCCTCCTCTGCCTTCCTCAGTCAGGGCACTTTTTCTCCACGTTTGAATAATTCTTTCCTGAACTGGGTTCTAATCATTCAAGGGGAGCTGAAGGGGGAAAATAAAAATCCTCATGGGGAAACATTAACAGATCAAACATTCCCGTTCCTCTGGGGTGCTGCCTGCTGCCGTGTTTCACATGTGGGCTCTCCTGTCTTGGCATTTTCTGCACTTTTCTGCTCTTAGAAGGGGATTTTCCCTCCTATTTCAACTCTGCCCCACAGCTGAAGGCCCAGCACTTGTGGTTTCACCTTTGCAGAGGTGAATGCTTCACTCCCTGCCAGCTCAGCTTTAGATGAGGATAAACTGGTTCAACTTCTGCGTGGAGACACACCTAAAAAAATAACCTCCAGCGTTCTGTCCTGAGTTATTCCCAGTGCTGGGACTAAAACCCCACCACACCAACAAGGCTTCACCAATAAATTTGTTTTTTGGATGACAGATGCACAAAATATCAGCATGATCGCCGGGGCAGTGTGTGGAGTGGTGGTGGGGCTCTCCCTCCTTTTCCTGGTGGTGAGGCTGACGATAAGGAGGAAAGAAAAGAAGAGATACGAGGAAGAGGAGGCACCAAACGAAATCAGGTAACGCCTTTTATTTAATCCCACCTCCCACACTCCCTTCTCGCAGTTTCCCACCACGGTTTGAACTAACTAGAAGTAGATTTAAGTCTCTTCAAAGGTTGTTCTAAAAAGCTTTTAAAGTCTCGGTGAAATACCACCGACAAATTTCTCTGTGAGAATCTTTGTGAAGACTTTCCAGAAAATTGGATTAAAGTTCCCCCTCTTCTTTCCCCTGGTAAATTAGCACAGACCTCAACCAACTGTTTTCTCTCACATTTGCAATTTCGGTATTTTGAAGCATTTGCATATTCTTTTGTGGTGTTAAATTGAAGCTGCTTGTCAGTTGTGGTTCTGAGAGGGTTTGGAGGTGGTTTTCTTGCCTTCTTCCCATTTCTTTTCTTTCTTTATTTTATTTTTCTTTCCTTTCTTTCCCCCTCTTCTTCCCTTCTTACCCCTTTCTTTTCCTTCTTTCCCCTTCTTCCCACTTTCTTTCCACCTTTTTTCCCCCTTCTTTCCCCTTTCTTTCCCCCTTCTTTCTCCCATTCTTTTCCTTATTTCTCCCATTCTTTCCCCCTTCCTTCTCCACTCTTTCTCCCTTCTTTACTCATCTTTCCCCCTTCTTTTCCCTTCTTTTGCCCTTCTTTCTTCCATTCTTTCCCTTATTTCTCCCTTCCTTCTCCCTTCTTTCCCCCTTCTTTCTTCTCTCTTTCCCCTCTTCTCTGCCCCCTTCTTTCTTCCTTCTTTCCCCTGCTTTTCCCCCTTCTTTTCCCCTTTCCTTTCCCCCTTCTTTCCCCCTTTTTTCTCCCCTTTTTTCCCCCTTTTTTCTCCCCTTCTTTCCCCCTTTTTTTTCCCCTTCTTTCCCCCTTTTTTCTCCCCTTTTTTCCCCCTTTTTTCTCCCCTTCTTTCGCCCACTCCGGGTGATTTGCAGCAGCAGCACGGAGCGAGGGGTAGCTTTTCTGGTGGTGTTTGAGCCCTGTGTGTGTTTCCCTTGCAGGGAAGATGCCGAGGCACCCAAGGCACACCTCGTCAAACCCAGCTCTTCCTCCTCCGGCTCCAGGAGCTCCCGCTCGGGTTCCTCCTCCACCAGGTCCACAGCCAACAGTGCCTCCCGCAGCCAGCGGACTTTGTCCACCGAGGCCACCCCGCACCTGACCCCTCCCCAGTACAGCCAGAGGCAGCTGGACAGGAAAGACCCCGAGCCAAAGAAAGTCGATTACAACAACCTGGTGAAGCTGGGAGCGCCAGCGGTGATGGTGCCCGCGCAGAGCCGGGCGTTCCAGACCGTGTGAGCATCCTGGGAGCCAGAGCAACACTTCACACACCACCAGCCACTTTAGCATCCTTAGGGTAGCTAGTTCTCTTCCTGGCCAGCTTAATCTTAATCACTCGGGATTATTCACACCACGAGAAGCCCTCCCACTCAATTCTTTCTGAACATCTTCCAGCACTGAGGTTCTGATACTGACAGATATATTGGAGGGAAAAGGGAGCTTCTTTTTAAATTATCTTTTTTTTTTTCTTTTTCCTTTGACTGAGCATTTAAAACCTACGACAGCAAAGCGCTGTACGAGTGAAAAGAAGCCAAACCTCAGGATTTTTTAAAAGGGATCAACAGAGACTTAAAGATGCATAATACTCCAGACAGGTTTTGTGGGGAGGGAGCCCCCAGGGCTGGTTTTAGAGAAGTGTCTCGAAGATGAGTTGTCTTAAGTGAAGATTTTGGGGCTGAGGGTGTCCAGCCTCAAAGGGAACTGACAGGTGCTTCACGTTTCCTGCATTCAGTGAAATACTGGAGGCTGCAACTAAAGGATCACCCCCAAAGGACAAGAGATGCAGTATTAAAGTGTCTGAACTAAACTCTGTACTAAAGGGAAAGGACCTTTTCTGTCGAGAAAACAGAGGTGCTTTAATTGCCAGAATAAACTTAGGGCCAGGAGCCTGAATCTGCTTCCATGGGCAGCACTGCAGAGCCACGGGAGCCCCACTGGAGGGGTGGCCATGGCTAATGAGCCTTAGAGAGAGCAGAACTGGGCACTGAATCCAGCAGGGAGGCAGTGCCCGAACGGGGAACGCCACCAATGCACCAAAAACAGGATGGAGCGTTTGGAAGAGCTCTTGGTTATTGCCAGCTGGAGAACTGGCCAGGTTTGGAGGGAGAAGTCTCATGGAAAGTTCTTCCCAAGCCTGAACGAGCAGCAGTCCTGAGCTGACCCCCAGGGAAGGCCTGAAGGATTCCCAGACAGGAAAACACACCTGGGACAGGTAAACAAACACCAAGCACTGCTCCCATTAGGAAATCTTTGTGTGCTTTGTTCCACTCCCACCCCAAATGCTGGGCCATGTGCCAGAGCCGAGGCTTAAACCTTTAGCAAGACTCTTAAAGAATTGCAAGAATTGTAAAAAATATTTTTTGTGAGCAGCCAGGTTAAGCGTTTCCATGGAATATGAAGTTAGGAAAGGATGGGAGGTAGGGACAGATGCAGAATTCTGTTGCTGATATTTTCCTCAGAAGGATTTGGCTCTGACTGCTGCTACACACAAGACACTGAGCTTCTAGATTCCTCTATTCCTGGTGATTTTCTGTTTAAAGAATGAGGGTGTTTGGGGGTTTTTTTCCCCCATTTGAGGGAGGAAAAGGGTTTCTCCAATTTGTGGGAAGAGCCTACAGAAGATGGATGAGCACAGAAGAACCACAGATCTATAATGCTTTCACTCCAGGATTGTCATTAATCTCCTTTTCTGACTGAGACACAGAATTCTATTTTCTTTTCTTGAGATCTTTGACATCCTCATCAAAGCCAAGCCGTGCTCTGGCTACTTCCATATGGGAAAGAGTTTTCAAACTTGCCCTACACTGTATGAGACCCAAAATTCCATTGCTTTCTCTACCCCAGATTAACCCTTGGCAGGACAAATTGCTGATGCTGTGCAGGGAAAGCAATCCCAGTTTTAAGCAAGGGAGACCTTGAGGTGTTGGATAAGCTGCTCCTTCCGTGACAGCTGCTGGTGGTGGATCCTCCAGGAGCACATCCCTGGATCAGCTGTGTGTGAAGCAGCAGCTCTGGGTGTCTGTCATTCCTCTGCTTTGTTTTTCTTCCCTGAGCCCTGAAGGCTCCAAAGCACTCCCAAGCCATTCCAGAGCTGGGAAAATTCCAAAAGCAGGAACAGGATGGTGAAAGCAGCTTGTGGGTTCTTCTGTGGGTGCTCATTGTGCTGAACCTGCCCTGTGCTGCCCCTGAGGATCCTCACCCTGTGCAGACACCCAGGAGCGCTTTTCCCGTGCCTGAGCCTCCAGGAGCTCCTCACCACAAACCGAGGGTGACAATTCCAGCAGCTGAGCTGGCCACAGCTCAGCCAAAAGCTCTGGGGCAGCTTTGAGCCACAGCCCAGGCTGGTAATTAGCAGAGAGGAGGCTCTGCAGCCTGCAGGGAGGAGAATTCACCCCGGGAGGTTTTCCTGGAGCCTTTGGGCAGCCCTGGCAGCCTCTCCTGCTGTTAAACCTCCCTGTGCTGACAGCTTTGGGCAAGGTCAGGCAGAGGTGCAGTGGCTGAAGCCTGGCCTGGGGGATGGATGCTGCCTGCTCCAAACCCTGCTGCCTTGAAATTTCCAAACCCTGTTGGGATGCAGGAGCTGTCCAGGTATCTGCTACAGCCCACACATCAGGGATTGACAGGGAAGGGAGAACTTCATCACCCGAAGGAAACAGGAGAAAGGGATCATTCCAAAGGGTTTTTTTCCAAAGGTTTTATTTTCCAAGCTCCAGCTGATCAGGAGTTGCACCAGGGAAGCAGATAAGCCAAACCCTGTTTTGTAAAATAGTGTATTAAAGCATTTACTGTCATATACCAGCTATTACTCGTGTGATTAAATGCCTACAATGTTATGTAGCTTTTTGTTTCGCAGCAGCTAAACCAAGCTTCCATCTCTGCTACCTGCTATGATTGGTGTACTTGTACTGTGTCTGAACAACTCAGAGGAAAGCAAATATTTATTATTGATTCCTTCGAATCAATGATTTCATAATTATTATTTTTTTTTTGGTTGGTTGTTTTATAAATAAAGGCGCTGCAGCTGAAGTGCTGCAGCTCAACTCAACTCGTACCACTTTCTGTGGTGTGATGTGCTTCGTGCTGTCAAGCTGAATCCAAAGGGGAGAAAAAAGGATGGAGTTAAAAATACCATTTTTAAGCTAAGCAGGCCTATGTGCATATTTGCATGGGAAGCGTGGGGAAGCTGGGCTTTTTTTCCTGGATATTTTTCAGTCTAAATTAGGTGATATTTCACAAAAGATGTGAAACCCGGGGTGACACATGGAAGTACAAGTGGTTTTATCTTCCATGAGGCCATTTCACCTGGGATATTTTGGCTGAGGACGTAGGTGCTGGAAGCCAACCTGGTAAATAAATAATGCTAGCAAAACAAGGCCTGGTGGCTTCATCCTCGCCCTGCTGTGACCTTCCTGCTGAACCAGCCCACGTGCCTGGCTTTCCTCATGAGCTCTGAGGTGAGGAGGAAACCTTGAGCTGTGCTCAGCCACTTCAGATCCCTGCAGATAAACCTCTGGAGCCAGCCAAGGAGCTGGGGATGGGATTTAGGGAAGCTGGTGGTTGGTTTGTCTCAGCCTTCTTTTCCCCCCAGGGTGTTTTGCAGAAGTGCCCAGACATCAGCAATCCTCCTTGCTGAAATCTGGGAGCAAAAATTGCAACATTAATTAGGCAGTATTTAAAACAAAGCAGGGTGACAACACAGTGGTCTCAGGGGTGTGTCCCTAATTCCAGAGCAAACGCTGCTCCTGCTCCCGGTGGAGTTGATGACATTAAAAACCCTGATAAGGTGACACGTTTTGAGAGGAGAGGTGCAGTTGAAGACTTTTGTACAGGATCAGGAATTTGGGGTTATTTTTAACCCCGAGCAATTTGTCCTGACACACTGAGAGGGGGGGATCCCCGTGGGAAAGGGAAGGGAGGGCCTTGGAAATGTGTGATTTTCAAGCTTCAGCAGATGCAAAAGTTTTATATAAATAAATGCTGCTGTGGTGAGCAGCAGGAATGCCTTTGGTAATCTCCCTTCTCCTCCCAATTCTGTTTTAAACACTGAAAGGAGAAGCACTGCTAGATCCTTAATATCTTAAATTCACTCCCAAAAATAACGTTTCAATCCACAATTTGGAAAGAAAAAAAACTCCACACTAAATACTCAAAGTAAACCCCGTCCAACCTGCCAAGCTTTAATGTTTGTGATATCAAGTTAATGAGCTCCTTTTGTCCAGTTTAACAGCCTCTAATTTCTGATGGAGTGAGTCATTTGCAAACTGCCCTCCTCCCTGCACTGACTCACTGCAGTTTCAGGCTGCCTCCCCTTGCTCTCAGCCTGCTCTGTGAAATGTGCTTGCACATCTAAATGTCACTGTGGCATCCCAAGGTGCTATTCTTAGGCCCTACCGAAATTCTGCCCATGGTTTTTTAAAAAAAAACCTCAAAAAACCACCCCAAAGGCCAACAGCAAGGTGGGTTCAGTGTGAGTTACGCTGAGGAGCATCTCTGGAGTAACCTTGGAGCAGAATAGCACAGGAGCCTGGACTCTGGACAGGGTGGAGTGAGCTTTGCACGCCTTTCCTGGCCAGGTGTACCATGGTTTGTACGAGAGGCACAGCTGGTGCTCCCTTTCAGCACCCCTTCCCCTGTCCTGCCTTTGACCTTCTGCACCCCAATTCCAGCTCCAAACCCTGCCCTCGATGTCACCTCAAAATCCCCGTTCAGCTTCCAGCCCTGTGCGTGGCAGAGCAGGAACAGGAGCCACAAACCAGCTCAACAGCGGTGACCTCCCTTGGGGCCAGCACCTGTGCCACTGGTGGGGTGCAGGACTGGTGTTATTGGGGTGCAGGATGGTGTCAGTGGGGTGCAGGATGTTATTGGGGTGCAGGATGGTGTTATTGGGGTGCAGGATGGTGTCAGTGGGGTGCAGGATGGTGTTATTGGGGTGCAGGATGGTGTCAGTGGGGTGCAGGATGTTATTGGGGTGCAGGATGGTGTTACTGGGGTGTAGGATGGTGTTATTGGGGTGCAGGATGTTACTGGGGTGCAGGATGGTGTTATTGGGGTGCAGGATGGTGGCTGGCACTGGGTCACCAGCTGAGCCAGATCTCTGCGTCACGTCCCCTCACCGAGGTCACCCCAAATTGCCACGGAAAGCGATGTGGCCACCCTTGTCCCAGGATGTGGCTTGCACACAGCAAATTATCACAGAGAGACACAAGGAACATCTGTTCCTGTGTCCCTGTATTGGACTTTGAAGTGCTACCAAGGGCATTTTTGTCTAAAGTCAACCTGGGAGAACATGAAATGTATTTTTTTGTGCAATGGAAGTTCCTTTGCCTGTTTTCCCAGTATGGCCCAGCCTGGCCAGGACTCAGTGTTTGTGTTCCCTGCTCCTGGCTTTTCCACTCAGCCTTTATTCCATGTAAACATTGGCTGCACTGGCTGCAGGTCACAGCCCTGAGCGTGACCTCGGGTGATTCCCGACCTCTGCCCAGCTCCCCTCATCCCAAAGGACACCAAAACCCCCACGGTTTTCCACCATTTCCCTTCCCACGGCAATAAATCCGTGCTGGGAGCTGGATTATCCATGCAGGACACACCAAGGGCTGACAGCCTGCCCTTGGCTTGCACTGACGCTGCTGATGGATGGGGACATTTAAGATTATAAATGTACATTATTATGGATTATAAAGTGTGGAGATGCTGAGGGGGCTTTTACTCTGTGGAATAAGCAGTTCTGGTGTCTAAAACACCGCAAACACGGCTTCCTGCGAGAGAAACAGGGCGCGGGGGTAAACCTGGGAACGTTCCTTTGAATTACAGAAGAGAACATGGAGGATGCTGGTTATTGTACTTGAGAGATTTACTGAGAACACGCCGCGGGAAACGCCAGGCAATGGCTGCGAGCATGAGAACGGGGAATGCCGCCATTCCTGAGGGGAAGGAGGGATCTCGGCGGGCACAGCGGGGCTCGGGGGCACAGGGGGACCCCTGAAGGCCGTGCCCAGGCTTGCCCCTCATGGCGCCGCCATCTTGCGCTTCCCCTTGCCCGCCGCTCTCCTTCCCCCACCGCCCTCTATGCAAATCACCCGCCATTCCCGCGCGCCGATTGGCCCCTCCCGCCCCATTGCGAAATATGCAAATAAGGATCCGGCGCGCAGCGCGACGATTGGCTGAAAAGCCCGCCCTCTCCCCGCGCTCCGCCTCCCACCCGTGTCGTCACTGGATATGCGGACTCTGATTGGTCAAGGCGCGAGGAAAGCCGCGCCCACCGCGGGGTTTGGGGGGGCGCGGGGAAAGCGCATGAAGGTTCGAGAACGCGGGGCCGGCCGGCGCGCAACGCCCCCTTCCGGCGTGCGTCACGCACGGCACGGACCAATCACTGGCGGGTGGGAGGGCGGGATCTACGCGCTGAGTGGTCAGAGCTGTGCAGGGGAGGCGTGGCCTTCTGGAAGGTTCTGGGCGGGTATAAAAGTGCGGCGCGGCGGGCGCGGGGCATTGAGCGAGCCGGAGCTGAGCTGTGAACCTGCCCAGTGTTTGAACGAGAGACCGGGCCGGACTGCAGGTAACGGGGCTGGAGGAACGGGGAGGGCATGGAGGGACGTAGCCGCTGTGGAGTGGTGTACGGAGGGTGCTGGAGGCAGCTCTGAGGAGGCTTGGAAAAGGGTGGGGGCCTTCCCGGGTGGTTTTGTGTCCTGAGGGGCCGTTCTGCTGCGGGAACGGGGAGCGGGTGGCGAGTACAGGCTCATTTTGGGTGGCTGCGGTGCATTTTTTTTATCCCGGCGTTTGTACGCTTTTCTCGTAAATGAGATGCGCCGCGGGAGGGGGAGGAGCGGGGACTCCGCTCTTTCCCCCCGCCTCCATTAATTTTTATCGAAACGGGGGAGGGGAGAAGAGGGGAGGGCCCGCGGAGGCGCAGCGGCGATCTTGGCTCGCTGGGGGGCGGCCTGGGGCGGTGCCGGGGCATAGCGGATGCTGCAGTGCCCGGCGGTGAGGAAGGAAGGAGCCGCGTGGGTGGAGAGCAGCCACGTGTGGGATGTGGGGGAGGGATGGCTCAAAGAGGGGGGGGAATCGGTGTCGCACGGGGCTGGGGCCATGCCAGCGCACGCGGCCCGCCCGGAGGGGACTCCATTTCCCGGCAGCCCCCGGGCACGCCCCGCCGCCGTGGTCACGTTGCGCGGGAGGCGCGGGGCAGGCTGGGACTGGGAGTCCCGCGCCACGTGGTGCGGGGGACGCCCAGCGGCGGAGGCGGGGAATGCAGCCGGTGTGCGCTGCCGGGGCCACGTGCGATAACGGGGCTGGAATTCCAGGGATCATCCGGAGTTCACAGCGCGGGTTAGGATCCAGTTACAGCTCCTTGCAGTAGGGCACGTTTCACTACATCGGGCTGCTCCCAGCCCCATGTCGCCTGCCTTTCAAAATTTAAAAGATTAAATAGCCCCTTTTTTTTTTTTTTTTGCAAGTTATACCAGCTTCACTTTTAACTAAGTTATTCTTATTTTTCCCTTTTTTTTTTTCAGACAAGATGTCGAAGGGACCAGCTGTCGGGATTGATCTTGGCACCACCTACTCCTGTGTTGGAGTGTTCCAGCATGGGAAGGTGGAGATCATTGCCAATGACCAGGGCAACCGCACCACACCGAGCTATGTGGCCTTCACAGACACAGAGAGGCTCATCGGGGATGCTGCCAAGAACCAGGTGGCCATGAACCCCACCAACACAGTCTTCGGTAAGGCTGCAGGATTGGCACACTTGGGAGTGATTAAAGAGATTTTTCCTAGTTAGCAGCAAGGCTAAAGCTGTCTCAAAGAAATTAAAGCATCTAAGTTATTCTTAAACTGGATACAGTTGTGTAATTGGAAGTTAGAAGTATGTAGGAAAAAAAAGGTATTTTAAAAAGTACTTGCATTTTTAGTAAGAATTCTAGGTTTTTAGTTAGGAATGACTGTTTCTAATATGGCTATTTTCCAGATGCAAAACGATTGATTGGGCGCAGATTCGATGACTCTGTGGTCCAGTCTGACATGAAGCACTGGCCCTTCACTGTGGTGAACGATGCTGGCAGACCCAAGGTCCAGGTCGAGTACAAAGGCGAGACAAAGAGTTTCTACCCAGAAGAAATCTCTTCCATGGTTTTAACCAAAATGAAGGAAATTGCAGAAGCGTATCTTGGAAAGGTGAGTCTTGGGACCGAAGTGAGATGTGATGAGTTGTTCTGTGTGAGGACTCCTGTCCCTGACTGAGCTGTTTTTGCTCTGTCCTGCAGACTGTTACCAATGCAGTAGTGACTGTCCCAGCCTATTTCAACGACTCCCAGCGCCAGGCAACGAAAGATGCCGGAACTATTGCAGGGCTCAACGTGCTGCGGATCATCAACGAGCCCACAGCAGCTGCCATTGCCTATGGGCTGGACAAGAAGGTATGCAGGGGTCACTGTGTCTGGCCAGTGTAAACTGTTAGAGCAGTGCTGAGAATTGAGTAATGAAAACGGATGTTTTCTCCAGGTTGGTGCTGAAAGGAACGTCCTCATCTTCGACCTGGGTGGCGGCACCTTCGATGTGTCCATCCTGACCATCGAAGATGGCATCTTTGAGGTGAAATCCACGGCAGGGGACACCCACTTGGGTGGGGAGGACTTCGACAACCGCATGGTGAACCACTTCATCGCCGAGTTCAAGCGCAAGCACAAGAAGGACATCAGCGAGAACAAGCGCGCCGTGCGCCGCCTGCGCACCGCCTGCGAGCGCGCCAAGCGCACCCTGTCCTCCTCCACCCAGGCCAGCATCGAGATTGACTCCCTCTACGAGGGCATCGACTTCTACACCTCCATCACCAGGGCTCGCTTCGAGGAGCTCAACGCCGACCTGTTCCGTGGCACCCTGGACCCTGTGGAGAAGGCCCTGAGGGATGCCAAGCTGGACAAGTCGCAGATCCACGACATCGTGCTGGTGGGAGGCTCCACGCGCATCCCCAAGATCCAGAAGCTGCTGCAGGACTTCTTCAACGGCAAAGAGCTCAACAAGAGCATCAACCCCGATGAGGCTGTGGCGTATGGTGCAGGTAATTAATGCAGCTCTGCAGCTCTTGGTGCTGCAAGCTCTGGTGTGGGGGCCCTGGGTTTTCCAGCTGAATCACGAAAGCTTTCCAAAGCTGTAGGAATTCCCCTTGGACTTGCAATGATGAATCAGATTCCAAAGCCATTCGTAGTTTCCACCAGAAGTTGAAAGACTTGTGATGGTCGAAGTACCTTCCTTGGATGTCTGAGCGAGCCAGGTGCCACCAGCAAGGTTCACAGGGTACATTTGGCAGGGTTTTCAACGCTGTGTCTCTCTCTCTCCAGCTGTGCAGGCTGCTATCCTGTCTGGAGACAAGTCTGAGAACGTGCAGGATCTGCTGCTGCTGGACGTGACTCCCCTGTCCCTGGGTATTGAGACAGCTGGGGGGGTCATGACAGTCCTGATCAAGCGCAACACCACCATCCCCACCAAGCAGACCCAGACCTTCACAACCTACTCTGACAACCAGCCTGGGGTGCTGATCCAGGTAAGCAGAGAGCTCTGGGGTAGTTACAGGACACTCTCAGTGCTTTCACTGGTTGGTACTTAAGATCATTTTTAGGCCAGAGGTGTTAAATTCCTGTAATTTGTAAATTGCTGGTTGCTGTGATGAAAGTGACTCCAAAGCCATTCGTAGTTTCCACCAGAAGTCGAAAGACTGGTGTTGGTCCAAGTACCTTCCTTGGATGTCTGAGCGACCACATCCCTTCAGGATAATAATGAAATAACCCTTTATTACAATTTCAGTGACACACTGTGATGGTTTTTCTCCTCAGGTGTACGAAGGAGAGCGTGCTATGACCAAGGACAACAACTTGCTGGGCAAGTTTGAGCTGACTGGAATTCCCCCTGCCCCCAGAGGAGTCCCTCAGATCGAGGTCACTTTTGATATCGATGCCAATGGCATCCTGAACGTGTCTGCTGTGGATAAGAGCACTGGCAAGGAGAACAAGATCACCATCACAAACGACAAGGGTAAGGATCTGCTCTCCTGAGGGGTGGGAGAGCACTGAAAAATGGGGTTGTCAAGCTCTGCCTTGTGTTTTAGTCAGAACTTGGCTGTAACAGTGTTTTCACACAGATAAATCTGTGTGAGCCTTTAAGTTGTAGTAATGAACAAATTCATAAGAAAGCACATTCTAGGCCTCCTCACCCCTCAGATTTGAAGTGTGTAATGTTTGGGAATTTGAATGATTCCCTAAGAAGGGCTGAGTCCAAACTGATGAGTTGTGTTCTCTGCAGGCCGACTGAGCAAGGAGGACATCGAGAGGATGGTGCAGGAGGCAGAGAAGTACAAGGCAGAGGATGAGAAGCAGCGGGATAAGGTCTCCTCCAAGAATTCCCTGGAGTCCTACGCCTTCAACATGAAAGCCACTGTGGAAGATGAGAAGCTCCAGGGCAAGATCTCTGATGATGACAAGCAGAAAATCCTGGACAAATGCAATGAGATCATCAACTGGCTGGACAAGAACCAGGTATGTCACATTCCATGTTCAGTTCCCAGGGTCTGGCTGAGCCACAGGGAAAGTTGAGGATGGAGGAAAAGCCCTGGTTGCTGTGATGAAAGAGATTCCAAAGCCATTCGTAGTTTCCACCAGAAGTCGAAAGACTGGTGTTGGTCCAAGTACCTTCCTTGGATGTCTGAGCGACCACAGCTTGGGGAGCACAAAGGGTTTCCAATCCCTCCTGTTCCCAGCTGGCTGCCTTGCAGGAATTTGTTACAGGATGATGCAGAATTGCTCCCTGCTCCAGGAGCACTGTGAGATGCTAAAACCGAGCAGATTCTGCCTTTAATGAATAAAGCCTGGCTTGGTGCTGGGGCTGTTGGAATGGGGCTGTGCTGCTTCCCTCCTGGGCTGTGTCATGAACAGAAGCAGCTGAGCTCTTGTTTGTTTTGCAGACGGCCGAGAAGGAGGAGTTTGAGCACCAGCAGAAGGAGCTGGAGAAGGTTTGCAACCCCATCATCACCAAGCTGTACCAGAGCGCAGGAGGGATGCCCGGTGGGATGCCTGGAGGATTCCCAGGGGGTGGAGCTCCTCCTTCCGGGGGAGCCTCCTCTGGCCCAACCATCGAGGAGGTGGACTAAGGACAGCGGGAAATGCATTCCACTAGCAGTTAGTGTTGGAGGAGACCCCCGGCTGGGGGTTGGAGTGAAGGACCCAATCCTGTAGGCACATCTGGGTTTATTTTGCCAGATTAAAAACTCCATAACTGAGCTGCTGTAAACACAGAAAGGAGAAAAAAAAAAAAGGAAATCAAAATGGAACAAAACATTTTTTCTGGGCATTTTAAATACTTGAAAATGTGCACAGGTGGGAGATGAATACCATTGCACTTTACAGTACTGTAAATGAGTGGAAATGCAATTCATGTCCTAAAGAATAAAAACTATTTAATGGGCATCACACTGTCTCTGCCTTCACTTGCTTGTACCAGCTTGACCAGAGTAAATAAAGGGAAAAATCCTAAACTACAGGGAAGTGCTGCTTAACTGGGCATGGTCCAGGGGGGTGTTGCAGTGGGAAAAGAGGTTTGGAACCAGGTGCTGCTTAATTATTTAACATTTAATTAACATTTAGAGATGGATTTTTGATATGGGTTATTATGTGTGGCAGGAAATCTCAGAATTAATTAGGTTGGAGAAGACCTTTTGGATGAATCCAGCCTGTAAATTGCATCTTGTAAATCTGAATACTGGATAATGAGTTTTTCTTAAGGGAATTGCCAGCTGAAGTGTTTGAACTTGCAGCAGGGGTCAGAGGTGAGGAGTTGGAGAATTTGCTGGCTGGGGAGAGGTGGCTTTTCAGCAAAAACTGGCAATGTCTCAGTCTTCAATGAAAAACACTGCTCTTATGTATAAATGTGTTTATATACTACCAGTGGAGGAGCAATTAATTAAATTACATCTAGAATCAGAAAATTCTTAGAGCAGTTTTGGGTTGGGGGAACATGGAGAGATGATCCAGTGCAGGGCTGAAAAGTATTTTTTTTTAAATATAAAAAATATTTTTTTTTTCAAATGACTGGTGTGGGGCTTCACCCACCTCCAAAGAAATGATTTCCCTTGAGCTGTTCCCATCAATCCTGCCCCAGGATCCCAGCAGAAATCCTTCCCTTTAATTGCAGCTGCTCCAGGTCGTTTTTGGGCTGTGCCAGAGCTGGGTCTGGTACCCGAGCCCTGGGGTTGACACTGAGAGAATTCAATGGGTAAAATGAAAACTCCTCAGGGGCACTCAGGGAATTCTTTCCCCACTTTACAGGCAGGAGTTCAGGTATTCCAAGGAAAGCTGGGATCCATCACCAACATTCCTGTGTCCCTTCTCCATCCTCAGCTCCACACACAGCACCAGCCCCCACGGAGCTCTGGGACATCCCTGGGCTGAATTTGGGTCAAAAACATCCCTGGATGCTCATCCCTGTTTTATCCCAAACCAGCTCTGGACAAACCTCTGGAGAAATTCACCTGTCCCAGCCCAATCCAGGTGCTTTTGGCTGTGCCTCAGTTTCCCCATGCTGCCTGTGTGCTGCCAGCCATGAGAATTCCCTAATGACAACTAGGGAATAAAGAATTAATTAATCACACAAAACAAGGAGAGGCAATTAGGGTTTAAATACATTTTGGTTTGGGGACCCTGCTGGCACTGCTGGTGCTGGGCCACCAGATAGCAGCACCTGCCCACGGAATGGCACAGGTCCCTTTTTTGGGACCCCTCTGGGTTTGTTACATCACCCCAAAACATGGATGGTGTTTAATTTGAGCCAGAGCATCACCTCCCACTAATGGTGTGTGCAAAGTTTTTGTTGCCTTGAGGGCCACGAAGTGGAAATGGGGTTTGGAAAGTGATGTTTTAGGGTATTTTGTGGGTTAAGGGAGTTCCTGGGGGCTCTCAGAGCCTGGTGGGGCTCAGGGAGGAGGGTTTGGAGGGGCAATCCTACAAACACAGGAGGAGCTCAGGGGCTGTGCAGGACCCAGAGGGGACAGAAGGAGCTGCTGCAGCCCCAGCAGCACCTGAACGACAGCACCAGGCACTTCTAGAGGAAAAACAAGGGAAAACTAAACCAAATTTATGGGATTTCTGCATTGATCACAACAAGGAAACACAAAGAGTTGTGTGCAAAGCAGGGGAGCTGCTTTTAGTAAACCTCATGGGTAATTTCAAGTTCTTGACTCTGAGATATTTCCATTCCTTTTCTTTATAATCCTGAATTCATTTTTCTTCCTTTCTTAATAAAGTGGAGTTCAAGATTTTCCTTCTTCTGCTGAAATTGAGTCAGGTTGGGTTGGAAATTCTCAGAGCTGTCCCTGGGGGCCAGAACTGAGGATCCAATGCAGGCAACACCCACAAAACTTCATTTTACTGAGGAAAGGTGAGAGGAAAGAGGAAAGGCACGGATGGAGACTGGCTGGAAATTTCCACAGTGGAAAATAAATAAAATATATATATATATATATATATATATATGTGTGTGTGTGTGTGTATATATGTGTATATATATATATAAAATATAAATAATAAATAAATAATAAATATAAATAAATAAAGCATATATGTGTGTGTGCTTATATATGTATATATATAAAATATAAATAAAAAGTAATAAAAAGTAATAAATAATAATAAATAATCAATATAAATAAATAAAGCATATATATGTGTGTTTATATATGTGTGTATATATATAAAATATAAATAATAATAAATATAAATAAATAAAGCACATATATGTAGGTATGTGTATATATATAAAATATAAATAAAAAATAAATAATAAATATAAATAAAGCATATATATGTGTGTCTGTGTATATATATAAAATATAAATAATAAATAAATAATAAATATAAATAAATAAATAAAGCATATATATGTGTGTCTGTGTGTATATATATAAAATATAAATAATAAATAAATAATATAAACGAGGCATATATACAATATAAACAATAGCAAATAAATACATAAACATGTATAAATCAACAAAGCATATATCTAGTATAATATAAATGAGAAATAAATAAGAAATAAATAGTGTGCATATATATAAATATTAAATAAATAAATAATAAATAAATAAATAAAAATAAATAAAGCATATATATTTAAATAAATAAAATTATATATATAAATAATAACTAAATATATATATATATAAAAATATATATGTGTGTATATATATATATATATAAATAAAGCATTTTTGCACACGTTTCATGTATTTTGGGGGATTATTCAACATTTCAAAGCAGCAACAGGGCACCTAATCCTGGTACCTGGGGGCAAGGTGTGGATTTCTGCCCAGCGCTGCCTTTACTCAGCACACATGGGCACTCAGCTCCCTCCTCCTCCTCCTCTTCCTCCTCCCTGCTCTTCTTCCACTCTCCCTCATCATCACCACCATCCCTTCCCTGCTGTTTCCCCAGCAATGCCCACCTCTCTCCCTGGGAATGATTTCCCACCGGGCAGCAGGATTTATTCCAGCCATCAAATCTCCCTGCAATCTTTACACATGAAATATTTAGCCCGGCCCCAGCGAAGCGCGCCGAGTGTTAACGTGTCACAAGCTGCCTGCAGACAGCATTAGGCTGTAATTTGAAAGTGAGTGAAGTGATAATTCCACGCTCCCTGCTTTTGTGAGCCTGCATTAATGCAGCTCTGCCAGCGCCAGGCATCGACAGCGCATCGACTCCCACTAATAGTGCGAGGGAGGGTGGCAAAATTGGGGCTGATGCAGGAAATAAAGGGTATTGACCAGCCCACTGCAGTGCCACAGCGGCCTTTAATCTATTACTGCCCTTGATGGGGGTGTTTTAATGCAACTTTAGTGTCAATCACATTTATGGTCGCACTCTGCCTGCTGGGGAGCGCTGGGAGGGCGGCAGGGCTTGGGTCAGGCTGCTGCTCAGAGCTCATGGCTATCGATCGTGGCCAGGCTCAGGGGTCTGGATTATAATTATTTCATTAAACCATTTAATGGTTATCAAATATGAACCCCTCTCCTGTTCCATTTAGGAATTGTTGCGATTGCTAATCCATGTCAAGCTTATTTTACTTAAATTGGCTGATGTTTCCCAAGTGCTCGCCGTGCCCCTCGCTGTGGATCGATCCCAGGAGAGCCCCTCTCCCGTGGCACAGGGATTTGGGGTTATATCTGAGTGATCCTGCACTAAAAATCATCACAAACAAGAACAGGACACCCTGGTCCCCTCTCTGAGTTGTTTTTTGCCATGGTGGGGTCACAGTGGAGGACAGGAGCTGGGCCAGGGCAGGCTCAGGTTGGATTTAGGGAAAGATTCTTTCCCCAGAGGGTGCTGGCACTGCCCAGGCTCCCCAGGGAATGGGCACAGCCCCGAGCTCCAGGAGGGGCTGGATATCATGGGATTGTTCAGGTGTCTGTGCATGGCCAGGAGTGGGACTGGATGTTCCCTGTGGGTCCCTCCCAATTTAGGATATTCCATGATTCCTTCTGAACACATTCTGTGCCTCAGTTTCCCACTTGACCCATGGAATTCCTTTTTTTTTCCCACTCATTTGGAATTTAGGGATGAAAAGGGCCAATGATGACCAAAATACTCCTCTTATTCCGAGACAGGCTGCTCATGCCTGTCAAGGAGGGAGAAAATTCCCTTTCCAAAGTGTTCTCAAATCCTTTATGAGAATGAAAACAATTCTGATGTTTTTCCCATAGAACCAGACCATGGCTGCATCCCAGCCGATCCCAAGTGTTTGGGGCAGCCTTTGGAGCACGGCAGGAAAATCACAGGAGCTTTTCCCTCTTCCCAAAGTGAGTTATTCCCCACATGAGCACCTTGTCCTGGCACAAACCAGGATCTGGGGGGGTTCCTTTTGGTTCCTCAGCCTCTAGAGGTGCAAGAGTTGCTCCTGGCACAATCTCTGTGGGATTTGGGCCTGGTTTTCTCTGTTAAAGCAAACTGCCAATTCCTCTTACTTTCACTTTTCCTCCATGTGATTAAGTCAGGGTTTAATTGCTGCAACTGGAAAATCCCAGAGGAGCTGTAGGAATCCCAGGGACTCTCATCAGCTTCCCCAGGGCACCCTCCTGCCCTCTGTCCCACCCCAAACCTCACAGATGGATAAAACCTGGATGAGCCCAGCTGTGGGGAGCCTTGGGAACGCATTTGTATTCCGGATCCATTGGAAGCCTGTATTCCTTGGCACCTTTCCATTAAAGCCCTGGATGCTCTGGAAGAAGCTATATCTTAATTTGAACAAAGTGATTCCTGTTTCTGTGGGCAGGCAGTGCAGTTCCTGCAGAGTCCTTTATCAGTATTCTGTGCTGCCTCCTGGCAGCTGCTCATTTGCTGTTGCCTCAACCTGTGCTGACCTCATTTTCTCTCACAGAGCAGTGAAGGATTTGGTAAAAATTAGTTATATTAGTGGCTCCCGATCCAGCCAGTTTATTTGTGATATGACAAATATTTCAGCCATTAGGATCTTTCCGTCTCTTAGCAGCTTAAATGCACTCACTTATATTCCAAATCACTGCTTAATTTAAAAGCCTATTTGTGCAGATTGTGGCAGGCAGGGAGAAAACCCGCGGAACGCTCACCCCTCCAAATAGGGCTGGGATTGGATCCCCCACTCCATAACTTCACACTCCCACTAATCACTCCCAGCACGCCACCAGCACAGCAATTCCGTGGAGGAAGGCTGGCAGCGAGCTGGGGGTGCAGGGGAGGGATGGATGCTGCCTCCCCCCACCCCTGCTGCCTGTGCCTCAGTTTCCCCCGCCGCCCTGCCGGGCTTTTGGGGAGCCAGGGGGGTGTGGGAATGAGGACAGGGTTAGGGAAGGGCAGGAGGGATTAAAACCATGCCTGGTAGTGGATAGGAAATCATGGAATGGTTTGGAAAGGACCTTAAAGCTCATCCCATCCCACCCCCTGTCCTGGGCTTGCATGATCCCAAGTTGCTCCAAGCCCCATCCAGCCTGGCCTTGGACCCTTCCAGGGAAGGGTTTTGGTTTTTGGGAGGATGTTTTCATGTTTCCCGTGTCCCAAACACTGCCATGAAATGAATCACCTGGCTCGACCCCTCAGTTCAGGGCGGGAGGGAAGGGCTGGAAGCACCGGGAAGGTTCCAGGATCATCCCTGGCTGCTGATCCTCCTGGAACTCCTCCTCACATCCAGCCTGCCCATTCCCCCAGGCTTTATTCCCACTTCCAGGAGGCTTCAACCCTTCCTTTAGAGGCTCATAACATCAGGATGTGACTCTAGGGCTGCTTTAAGGGAGATGCCAGTGAAATCCCAGGAGCTGCTGATCCTGGGCTCTTCTTGTTCTCTCCCTCTCTGAGTCTCCCTAAGGAACTCCTCAGTTCCTCAGTTTCCCCAGATCATTCGAGGGTTCTTTTTCCCCCCTTGGGACTCCTCAGTGCTCCTTTGAGGGCTTTTTTTCCCCACTCAAATCTAAGAAATGAACGTAGGCTGTGCGATTCATTTTCTGCCTCTTCTTCCCCCTGGAGCTCAGCTGCTGGGCTGAGACACACCAAACATTTCCCTGGCACTTCCAGGAGCTGATTTCTGAGGAATTTTTTGAGGAATAAAGGATGCACAGCTTAACCCAGCAAATCTCTGCCCCTGGAGCTCTGCAGGGAGGCAGCTCCAAGCCTTTACCTGTGTGTGTTATCCCTGCTTTTCCCTCTCCTCCTGCAGGATTTCATGGATTGCAGAGCGTTGGGAAGGGAAGGAATTCACCAGCTCAAAGAGGCAATGGCCAAAATATCATTTCCTTCAAGGGAAAGTTTTGTGCTCGTGGAATTTATCCCTCATTGCCTGCTCCAGATAATCCTGCAGAACATCTTCAGGGTTCTTAAAAAGCAAGGAAAGGAATTTTTAAGTTCCTGGAATTTTACTCACATGGAATTGCTGTCTGTGAGTGTGTCAGCTGGGGTGTTTGAACTCAAATTTAAACATAAAATAGCTCTAAAGAAGTTTTACAGTAGGTAACGGCAGAGACTAAAAATAATTACCCTTGATAAATTTTCCTGCACCTTTCACAATTAGGAAGACACATTTAATTGCGAGGAAAAGCTTCACAAACCAGAGCAAACTGCAATTCTTGCTCAGTCTCACTCCTCAAGGCTCTGGGAGTTCAGATGCTGATGGAAGTGGATCGATTTTCCCTTATATTGAAAGCTTCCAAAAAAAAAAAACCCTCCTCAACAAAAAAAAAACCCCAACCCACCTCCCGGGCTGCAAGTCCCATGGTTCCAATTAAAATCACCTGTTAACTTAAAAAGGTCTCTTTTTAAAAAGGGTTTAAAAGATTTTCATTTAATTGATTCAATGTAAAATGCCCTTTACAATTACCACTACAAACTACTCGTTTCCCACTGAGTAAGACCCAATTTGAGATGTTTATCAAGACTTTGCACTCTTTCCACTCTCCATACTGAGTTCTTAAATTCCTTATTGACAGCTTGCATCTGTCAGCGAGGGATATTTTTGGTTTGTGGCAAGAAAGCTTTTAAAAGGTTGTAATGGCTTGATTTTGTAGCCTCTGCAGCCTCAAGAAATAAATCAGCTCTGAATGGCCTCAAAAGTGGGGGGCAGTGCTGGGAGCCCCCTCATTTCAGAGCAGGAAAATGCCAGGGTTTCACAGATTTCTCAGTATTCACATAAAGTTTTAGTGGAAAAAATCACCCTGCTGTAATTTTTCTCTCTTCTTCACAATTAATAAACCTTGTGGTGCTGACTGGGGCCTCCTCAACCTCTGACTTTGACTGTGGGGTTTATTTAGAACTTTGGGGGCTCCTCCCTGTGGGTGCTTTCCAGCCCAGAATATTCCATGATTTATCCTCAAAAGACTGATGACCCTCACAATTCCATTCAGCTGAGTTTGCTGTACAAAAAACAATTCATTTGACCCCATTTGCTGTCTCATTGTGTAGATTTAATTTCATTTTTTCAGCAAGGAAAGGATCCAGAAATCAAAGTTCAGCTTGTTGGATGTTTGGAGCAGGCAAGGGAGGCTCGGTGGATTTTAGTCTGGATAATTTTTTTGGGGAAAAGCAGCTTCCTTTTCCTTTCTCCTCTCTGGGGAATGAAGAATTTTCAATCTCTTCCACCCAGCAGCATCAAATTCTTTCAGTTCTTTGAGAAATCAAACAATTCCTGTAACACCAACCCTTAGAGCTTGTAAAATACAAATATTTTAGCAGCAAAAGACCCTTTTCCTGCAGTTTTACACCTTTGACTCAAGGAAAAAAAAAAAGAATTCTCCAACTCTTCAACCCAGCAGCATTGAATTCTCACAATTTTTTGAGAAATCAAATAATTCCTGTAACCCCAGCTCCCAGAGCTTGTGAAATACAAATATTTTACCAGCAAAAAAAACCCTTTTTCTGCAGTTTTACACCTTTGACCCCTTGGCTTGCAGGAGCCAGGGAGGGAAGGGTCTCTCTGCAGAGGAGTCTCCACCTGCTGCCTCCAGGGAGCTGCTGGGAATTGGCTTTTCCCAGGAAAACCAGCAGCTCTTATGGATTTGTGAGCGCTTCAGGCACCAAAAGGAAAGGGATTTTTCTCCCTGGCAGTCAGCATGGATGGAATTGAACAAATATCAGTCCAGGAGAGGATTTTTTTCCCCTGTAAACCCATTTGTTCTCCATTAAAGGAGAGGGAAAGCGCTTCCCTTCAGCTCCTCCACCTTGTGCATCCTCCCCAGAATGTAAAAATAAAACACAACCACAGCTCCAAAACCAGGGGCTGGCATCTCCTGCAGTTTGCCTGCATTTCAGCCTTTCTCCAACATTTTTTTGGGGGAAAAAAAGCCATTTTTGTTGTGCTTATCAGTGATTTCCACAGCCACAATTCCCCTTTAATAAAACACATTTTAAGCGTGCTTTAACCCAGCCCAGCTCTCTAACCTGGGCTTGCTGCTGATAAAAGCCCCCTCATAAATTACCAAAAACCCCTCCTAAATTACCCCAATTACAGTTTGATAAGCACAGAGTTTGTTTCCACACTAAATTCAAATTCCACCCAGACCAAGAGAGAGAATCTTACAGCCCCAGAATAATTACAAACCACAACAGGTTAAAGTGTCCGGCACCAAGGTGATAAATATGGGCATAATTACGGGGTTATTGTAGGAGCTTAATTAGGAGAGCTGTAATTAGCTTATTTTTCCCAATTTTCATTGAGCAGCTAACAAAAATCAAATGGAAAATATTTTAATTTAAAAGGCATTCTCAGAGTAGGGGTACTAGAAGAGATTTAATTATTCATTGATAACTACGGGGTGGAGAAATCACCTCTTTTGTGCCAGGAGTGGTAAAAAGTGAGGCTGACAGCCAAAAAATTAAATAGGCAGCAGCTTTTAGATTGGAATTCTGGTGTCAGTCCACGAAGAAATCTGGGAGTCAAACCTTCACTTTGGTGAGGTTTAATTCTCAAACTTTCGTTTGCAAAATTTGCTTCTCTAGTTTTGGGGGGTGAGGGACTGCTGGGAACTGCCAAGGAGAGCCTGGGCCCCCCAAGCATCCCAAATTTCCTGGGTTTTGGTCCTTAAATACCCCAAATTTCCTCCTTTTTGGTCCTCAAATACCCAAAATTTCCTGGTTTTTGGTCCTCAAATACCCCAAATTTCGTGGGTTTTGGTCCCTAAATACCCCAAATTTCCTCATTTTTGGTCCCTAAATACACCAAATTTCCTGGGTTTTGGTCCTTAAATACCCCAAATTTCCTCATTTTTGGTCCTCAAATACCCAAAATTCCCTGGTTTTTGGTACTTAAATATCCCAAATTTCCTGGTTTTTGGTCCTCAAGCCTCCCAAATTTCCTGTTTTTTGCTGCCTCCAGCTGCTCAGTGCTCAGGGGCTGTTTCAGGAGCATCTGAGTGGGTTTAAACACCAAGGCTTGGAGCTGAGCTTTGCTCTTCCCAGCATCCCCACGAAGGAAATACAGAGAGAATTTGGTGAGTTTGGGAGGCAGGTTCCAGGCTGGGGTTTGTCAGGGAGAGGAGCAGCTTTGAATTCCGGTGCCCAGGGTCTAATTAAGTCTTTCTGCCTTTGAAATTTGAAATATTTCTGCTGTCAGAGCCTCCTTGAAGCTGCCAGGGGCTGATGGAGCCTGGAAAATTCCCTCACTGCCCCCCATGGGATCTTCAACCTCTGGCCAAGAGAGAAAAAAACTTTAAAAAATCCTCATTTTCCTTAAATTTAAACAAAATAACCAATCCTTGATCCCTGCTGGCGTGGTGGCAACAGGGCACAACCCAAATTCAACATCTCAGGAGGTTTTTTTTGAGGGCCTTGCTTATTTTTTCTCCAAGAATCCCCTCATGGATTTGGCTGCTCATTTCCTGGCCTTGAAAACCTTTCCCCCCGTGCCCGAGCTGAGCAGATGAGCCTCCAAGATTCTTTCTTGTGCATTTAGGGGTGAAAAATCGCCAGCAAGGATTCAATTAGCATCATATCTGTGCCTGCACCCACTTTTGGGCCTGACAAAAGCAGCATCTGCTTTATCAGGAGTTGCTTAATTAATCCTGACATGGCCAGTTATTATATGGTGACAATGTCCTCTGGGTGAATAGTTGAGGGGAAGGGATGGGGTAGTTGTGAAAAGATGATTTTCTTCTGTTTCTTGGAGCTCCTTTCAGCATTAAAAGCTGGGCCTGACCTTGCCTCATTCACAGAAAGATTCCAGGCCTGACTTAGGTGGGGGTAATTTAACTCTAGAAGTTTGGGTTAATATGTAAATTTGTATTTTATTTTTTATTTTTTATCAGAAAATGCTCTGGAAGTTTGGGTTTATTTGTAAATTTTTAATTTTTTTTCCCATCAGAAAATGCACAGTCAAAACTGGCAGGAAGGGTTTTAAATTATGTGGGATGGATTCATGCATTACATGAAAATTAAAGTTGCCTTAATTGCTTTTTCCTGAGGATGATTAAGACAAACTTAATCAGGCAGGATTTCAGTGGAAAACCTGGAAACTCCTTTTGAAGCTCCCAAACTCTCCTCAAGCCAACTCAAACTAACTTCCTTCCTTCCTTCCTTCCTTCCTTCCTTCCTTCCTTCCTTCCTTCCTTCCTTCCTTCCTTCCTTCCTTCCTTCCTTCCTTCCTTCCTTCCTTCCTTCCTTCCTTCCTTCCTTCCTTCCTTCCTTCCTTCCTTCCTTCCTTCCTTCCTTCCTTCCTTCCTTCCTTCCTTCCTTCCTTCCTTCCTTCCTTCCTTCCTTCCTTCCTTCCTTCCTTCCTTCCTTCCTTCCTTCCTTCCTTCCTTCCTTCCTTCCTTCCTTCCTTCCTTCCTTCCTTCCTTCCTTCCTTCCTTCCTTCCTTCCTTCCTTCCTTCCTTCCTTCCTTCCTTCCTTCCTTCCTTCCTTCCTTCCTTCCTTCCTTCCTTCCTTCCTTCCTTCCTTCCTTCCTTCCTTCCTTCCTTCCTTCCTTCCTTCCTTCCTTCCTTCCTTCCTTCCTTCCTTCCTTCCTTCCTTCCTTCCTTCCTTCCTCCCTCCCTCCCTCCCTCCCTCCCTCCCTCCCTCCCTCCCTCCCTCCTTCCCTCCCTCCTTCCCTCCTTCCCTCCATCCCTCCCTCCTTCCCTCCATCCCTCCCTCCATAACACATAGAATTTTTTATATTTATTTTTCCCATACCCTGCACAGATTTACCAAGATGAGCAAATCTGAACTCTGTTAATCAGAATTAATCCATCCTCCAGCACACCCACGAGGAGCCCTTTGCTCCCCACACCTCGATGAAGCCCAGAATTTGTGAAATTCCCTTTCCCAACCCCTTTTCCATCCTCCCCTCCCATCCCAGCAGCTCCAAGCGCTGCTGCCAGTTCACAGAGCTGGAGAGAGCCTTGGGTTTGGTGGGAGTAACTTATTAGGGAGCATTAATAAAACTTGTTACCCTAATTGAAGGAAAAGCTTGAATAAACCTCAAGGCTTGAGGCATTAATGGATGGCAGCAGAGGAGGATCCAGGCTTCCTGTCCTTTTAGGACTGGATGGAAACAACCTCCCAACCACGACAGCTAAATTAGAGAAGATGGCTTTCCATAATTTCTCCAAACAATCACTTAATGGGAGAGGTATAATTCCACGAAATAGGTGAATGGAGTACTGATCCATTTTATGGAACCATCAATAAACTAAACCTTGCCTGCTTTTAAGATTAAACTGTGGGGGGAAAAAAAAAAAAGAAAAAAAAAAAAAGAAAAAAAAAGCCCCCAAAAAAGAAAAAGCCTACAGGCAGAGAAGGGAGAAAAAAGAGTATTTATCTTTACACAGAAAATTTGTGTGCTAGTAAAGTGCAGGCAGTGACAGGAATTTCAATTATTTAATCAAAAAGAAAATGAAAGTGGCTTTAAGTGTTGTGATTTGAGCCAGTGAAATCTAATGTGGGCTCACATTGAATATGAGGAAAATGGGAAGAAAATTAAAGCTGCTCCTACTTAAATCATGTGGTTACAAATGGTAAATTAGTTTCTCGATGTTTTCATTTAAGTGTTTAAGTGGAAGGTTTTATTCTTAATGTAGTGTTGTGACACAGAATAAAAACCATATCTGTCTCTATGGCTTTTTTTTCCTTCCCCCCTCCGTGCTGCTGCCTTAGAAGGCAAAAGGGGAAAAAGCTGCAGCAGTGTTCGACTGCTTTTGTGAAAATTGGGAGGCAATATGCTTTCACCACAGGCTCATTAAGGTAATAGATGAATAATGTCTATTAAAAATGCACTAGGCTAAATGAATTTAATGTGTGTTGGGAGTGAAATTGCGCTTGCTGGAGGATACAAACTGGAAAATTTTCTTTTTTTTGTGTGTGCTGGAGTTATTTGGGGGCCTCCAGGACTGAGCTGGGTCAGGCAGAAATGTAACACACACAGCTTTTATTTGGGAGTGGGAGAGAAAGAGGCACAAACTCCTAAAATCCTAAAATCCCTCAAGATTTTGGAGAATATTTTCTAGGATTCGTTGACTCCCATATTCCTGGCTGTTTTCCTGCCTCCAAGCTTGTGGCCCTTGACTTGCAGGTTTAATTTCCCACCTTATTTTCCAATAACCATTGGCAAACTCTTCTGCCTGAAGGCCAAGTCTGGGTCCCCCCAAAACTCAAAACCAAACAAAATTTTGGCAGAAAACCCTTTTTATTTTTTGCCTTGTTGAATGTGGTGATTAAATTACACTGAGCATCTCCAACATCAACTTGGAAGAGCAGAAAACACATTTATGGATTAGGGGTCTCATTATTAAAAATGCCAGATGCATGGGGCATCAATCAAAACCTAAAATTCCCAAATTTCCTTCCATCAGTAAGAAATCAGCAGGTTTTGAGGTCTGTGGGGTTTTCTATCATTCTTCTCCAGTTCTAAAAGGAAATTCCAAACTCACTGCAGTGATTTTTGGGGATTTCCAGCCTTCTATCCAGCCACTTCCATCAGGAATATTTGGGGAAATGCACATTTGAGGCTGCTAATTGTCCAATTAATTTGACTGAGATTGGCTCCTGGAAAGAGGGGATTTGGGGAGGGATGTACAAACACCACATTATTTTTATCTTTTTGTGCAGGAAATCATGTTAAAATCAAATATCAAGAATAGCTGGGCTGAAAAAAAAACCAAAAAAGGGTTGGAAAAATCATGTCAATATTAAATTATTAATTTTTTAGGAGGTACCCACCTGCATCACTCCTTGTTTTAAACCACATTTTAACATTTCCCTTCAAAATTAACATTGACCAAAATGAGGAAATGTTTTGAACATTAACCACCATCCCCTCACTTCGAATACCTCACCCTTGGCAATGGACAAAATGCCATTTCAGAATGCAATTTCCACTTTTAAAGCATTATTTGAAGATGCATTTGTGAGATGCTGACTCGATTCTCTCTCTCTCTCTCTCTTTTTTTTTTTCCCCTTTTCCCCCCCAGACCTGTCATCCACTTCTGGAGTGCTTAAAATAAAGTGCACAGATACAGAGGAAGCTGAAAGAGTCAAGAAGCCACATAATACAAAAATGTTTTGAGTAAAGTGTGTTACTCAGATCTTTCTAAAGTACATTTCTGCCTTTATTCTGAAGGCCACGGCACAGCCAACTCTGCCTAATGCAAGTAATGGAACCAATCTCTCCCTTTGATCATCAAAAAGATGATTTTTTTTTTTTTTCTATTTTATTTTATTTTGTTTTGCAATTCTGTTTGGGGCAAACATGAAAGAAAACAAGGTTTAATTATCCTGCAATAAGGGGTGATTCCTTTTTGTGAGGAGTTGTGTCCCTGTGCGGGTGACACGGGAACAGCTCGGCCGTGACATTTGTGCGCAGGAAAGGTGATGTAGAAATTTGTGTGCTTAAACTGGGTGGAAAAACCAAGCCAAGTGCACTGAGGCTTGTCTTAAGTGATTTATAAAATCCACTTTCCACTAGAATTGACCTTTTAACTGCAGGCTGAATGGTGGTTACAAAAGCTGAGTGCAGGGATTGTGAATAACCGCGGATTTTCAAGGCAAACGCTCAAAACATAACCCCAGAAACGAGAGCTGTGCAGAGATCTGGAGCTAAATGTGCTCATTCCCCAATTTATAAACACTCCTTTCCTCTCTACATCCATTGTGATGAATCAAATATAATTTAAAGGCTTAGAAAATCGTGGTTTTTTTATTGCACAGGTTGGGTGTTTTCTGTTTTGACACAGAGCTGGAGTTGGGAGGAGTTGTGGGGTCAGGCTGGATGCTCAGAACAGCTCCCTCTGACCTTGGAGTGCAGCTTCTCATTTTTGAGGCTTCAGAAGGAGACACTTTAAAGCTGGAAAGCAAAAAAAAAAAAAAAAGTGGAATAAAAAAGGGCTCAGAGTGTTTGTGTGGTTTAGGTTTGTGTGCTCCGGTGGGTTTTATGGAAGTTACTCCTCACTTACTCCAGATTGGGGATTATTTATTCCGAGGGTTTCTCCGAGTGGGAAAAGCACGTGAGGTTTTCCACGGAGCTGCAAGTGTGGCACGCTTCAGAGCGTGGCCAACAATCAGAGGGAAGCCACAGAGAACAGGAGGAAAACAATGGGAATAAAATAAAGGTTGGATGGACAAGAAAGGGAAGGGGAGGATTATCCCGCCCCAGAGGTTAAAAGCAAGGATGTACACGGCTCATACAGAAATTAGGGAAACATGGGAGGTCCTGAGGCATCAGCACAAAAAAAAGAGAGAATCAAAAGGTGGAGTTGTGCAGCTGATTGTTCCACAGCTGGAATGAAAGCCAACCACGGAGCATTAATGTGCTAAAGGCAACAACAAAGCGGGAGCACGGCAGCAGGGATGGATTTTTCGAGAGCAGAGGATTAGCCCAGATCCCAAAGTACAGATGGTCCTGGGTGGAATAATCACCTCTGCCCCGAGGGAGCCAGCAGGGCCCAAGGGTTGGGTGCAAGAGCAGGAATTGATAGGGAACCAAATAAAGAGAATTATTGAAAGCAGGTCCCAGGGAAAGTTCTGAGCCTCCCTCCCAATATCTGATTGATTCGGGAGAGAAAGGAGAAAAAGAGAGAGAGAAAAGGAAGGAAAGGAAGGAAGGGAAGGAAAGGAAGGAAAGGAAGGAAAAGAAGGAAAGGAAGGAAAGGAAGGAAAGGAAGGAAAGGAAGGAAAGGAAGGAAAGGAAGGAAAAGAAGGAAAGGAAGGAAAGGAAGGAAAGGAAGGAAAAGAAGGAAAGGAAGGAAAGGAAGGAAAGGAAAGGAAGGAAAGGAAGGAAAGGAAGGAAAGGAAGGAAAGGAAAGGAAAAGAAGGAAAGGAAGGAAAGGAAGGAAAGGAAGGAAAGGAAGGAAAGGAAGGAAAGGAAAAGAAAAGAAGGAAAAGAAGGAAAAGAAGGAAAGGAAGGAATGGAAAGGAAGGAAAGGAAGGAAAAGAAGGAAAGGAAGGAAAGGAAGGAAAGGAAGGAAAAGAAGGAAAGGAAGGAAAAGAAGGAAAGGAAGGAAAGGAAGGAAAGGAAGGAAAGGAAGGAAAGGAAGGAAAGGAAGGAAAGGAATCTTGCTGGGTTTTGAAGTGCCCAGACCTCTCTGCTGAAGACAACTACTAGATAATTAAAAAGGTCTCTTATATTAATATTAATATATAATATTAATCTTATATTAATAAGTGTCACTTTTAAGGGAAGTGTTTCAATCAAACCTGTCAATGTTACTGTTTTGTTCTCTGCCTTGAGAAAATGCTGAAGGTTATCAGATAATGAAGGAAATTTTCAGCACAGAGATAAAATTCTGGATTTGGGGATGAAACTGCTGAGCCCAGCCATGGATAGTTGAGTTTGGGAGCTGTGGTAGAAGCTGTAGTCTTTTTACACTTTCAATTTGTATCCCTTTTTATCCCCGAGATTCCTGCAGTCCTTGGTGGGATAGAAGCCTCAGAAGTGCCTTCCTGTCTCAAAACCTTCTCCCATCAGCAGCACTTCCATCCCCCTCTGCCTTTCCCTGGCACTTTAGCCCTGGAATTACTGTGCTTTTCTGGGCAGGTTCAGCCATTCTGTCCAAATTACAGAGCTGGCTTTTACCCTGAGTGTTTATTGTCTGGGGATAAACCCAGGCTGATTTCCCCTCTAGTTCTCACTCTGGCTTTTCTCCTTCTCAGCACAGATGAAGGGCAGTGCCAGGCTGAGGAATGACGGGGTTTTGAGGCAGCAGAAGCCAAGGGTTGAATTATAAGCCTTGGAAAACTTGGATGGATCTTCCCCGCCACCAAACCCTGGTTGGGAGGCAAACTCCTCCTTGAAGCTTCATTTCCCCTCTCTCAGTCCTGAGACAACATCAAACCCATCCTGTGAGCCCTCCTTGAGCTGCTGCCAGGGCAGAACAGAGGCCTTCCAGCCTAAATATTCCCAGAACCACCGAATATCCCGAGCTGGAAGGGACCCACCAGGAGTTCAGCTCCCGTTTCCCTGTGGCTGAAATTCCAGCAGAGTTCCCACTTCAATCCCAAGCTGGTGCTCCAGGGGTTCCCAGTTTATCTCAGCTGAGCTGAGCTGATAACACCCCTCATCACCAACACATCCATCCCTCCCCTGCGTGTTCCCCAGGTGAGTCTGAGCGTGCAGAGCTGTGGAGAGAAGGCAGATTGAGGCAAAGGCAGGCAGGATGGAGATGGGGAGAGGGGCTGGAGCGAGCCAGGAGTGTTTTTCCCTCTCCCCAGCAGCAGAGGCACTCGGGAATGGGAAGTGGCTGAGCCTGAAGCATCATGCAAGGAACATTCTCCATTAAGCCAAGCTTTGTGTTCAAAAGCCCTCTCTCGGTGTTACGTGTGTGGCTACTCAGCCTGGGCTCTTCAGCCCTCTCTGCTGCAGCCAGGCTCCCATTTGGAGCCTATCAAGGCTGTCTGTTTTTAATTTAACCCTTCCTTTTGGAGTGGATTGGGCTTGAAAGGCATGAAAAGGCCGGGCTCCCGAGCTACCTTACCTCTTCAAGAGCCACGGCAAGGTAAGTGCCTGTATTTTTAAACCACACCAAATTTATCCCTAATGCAGCACACTGAAATGAAGCATCAATGTGCTGACCTTTGAAATGACCCCCGAGGTTTTAAGTCAAATACATTTCTGTTTTCCTGGGCAAAGTTCTCCCTGTGATACCTTCAAATGATCTTAAGTGTGTGAGTGAAGATGGCTGGTATTTATCTAAGCAAAGCACGTGTGTTATTAAATCAGAAACAGGGAGTGCATCGCTTCCAGAAAGTTTATAAACCTCTTAGAGCCTGTAAAAGTAATTTTTATTTTATTGAGGGAGCAAGAGACAAGCTCCACAGCAGTGGTTAGATAAAAATCATGAGGTCTGAGTTGTTTGAGGTGCCAGCCTGAGATTTACAGAGTCCCCCGAGGTGTTCAGGAGAGAATGGAAAAGGGACAATTCTGGTCCTTGCCTCTGGTTCCAACCAAATGGGGAGGGAAACAGCCCAAGCTGCAGCTTCTCCCTGCCTTTCCCTGCTCCTGATCCCTCTGCTTTTCCCTCCTGGATGTGCCCTCAGCCCTGCAGGAGCTCAGCTTCTGCCCAGCTTTGGGGCAGTTTCTGCTGTGGGAGCTCCTCAGGGTCTGTTCTCCCCGAGTTTGGCAGCAAAAGGGATGGGGCGTGTAGGGAAACACCTCTGTTTGTGTCCCTGTGTCTGTCCAGCCTGGAAAAGGGCTAATCCATGATCCAGGGGGTGCTCCTGGGTGTGTTTGGGGATCCCTGGAGGAAATCCACACTGTTGGGTCCCCATCACCTCAGGGATCTGCAGAAGGATAAATGGGGAAGAATAGGTAAAAGGGGTAAAGTGGCCCAGTCACACCTGGCACCTCATTTCTGTCACAAAGAGCTAGGAAATGTTAATTTTTTAAAAAAATCCCTGGATGTGAAGGAAATCCCCCTTTCCTGGGGTTGCTCGCCTGTCCCATCTTCACAGATGAGTTTGTCCCCTCTGCTTCTCTCCCCGAAACAGCAGCAGGGAGAGGCTGCCCTGCCTGAAGTGCCACTGCACAATTTGGGGATGACTTTTGCTGCAAATTAACACCAGGACACGGCCCCTTTCCTGCTCTGCTTCATTTCTCTGTGCCCTAAATAAAGAGGAACTGCAGAAATCAGCGTTGTTGCCCGAGTCCTGAAGCTGAGACCCGGCTGCAGTGACACAGCTTTAATCTTTCAGCTCTGCTTTAAATACCCAAATTTACCCCCCCAAGTGCCGGGTGAAGCAATCCCAGCTGATGAAATGGCCCCTCAAGCAGCTTACACACTCCTCATTTACAGGGGGGCATTAACCCCGTTTCATCACCCTTAATTCATCCACTCATTCCCTCCAGCTCGGAAAGTTGTCAGCCCATTGGGTTTTTAAATCCTTCAGCCAAAAACTGGGAATGCTCATTTCAGGAGGGGCCACTGCAACAGAATTACTGCGTTTATCAATTTATTATTTTTTATCTAGTTGTTTCTTTATTTATCTATTTATTTTTGTTTTCTTGTGGGGGAAAAGAGAGAAATAAGAGTTGAGTTTTTCCCCCAGTCCTGGGGGGCTCCTCCTGTTTTCCTGCATCAGGGTTGCTGATCCATCCTCTGCAGGCAAAGATCCGTGTGTGTAAATACATATATATTTTAAAAAGATAAAAAAAAAATACATCTTCCATATGAGAACAGAAATACAAATAACGCATAAAACAAAGGCATAAACGCACATATATTTAATATAATGATATAAACGCCGCTGAGGTGTGCGAGCGCTGCCTGTGCGAGCGCACCAAGGAGGAAAACAAAGTGTGGGTGTGGCTGTGACGGGTCACAAAACGCTCCCGTGAGGTTTCCAAGTGGCACCGGGAGCTCTCCCACCGCCCCTTCCCGAATTTTGGCAGCTGCTGGAGCATCCAGCCCCATCCCCGGCCCGCGGCTGTGCCCGGAGCTGGCGGGGCAGAGCCGGCACCGCTGCACAAGTCGCGCTCATTAAAAGCCGGCTCTTGCCGTTTCTATTCTTTTAGAGCTTTCTCCTCATCTATTTACCATTTACCAGCTCATCCATATGGAAGGCATGGCTTGCACTTCCCTGAGAACTGTACTTTTAGGACTAATTGATTCGGGTAATTAATTTGTTCTACCTGCTGGATCAGATGGAACCGCTGTCCGTGTGCCCAAGGATTAGCACTTGTCTTTCTAACATCTTTCTTAATTATCTAATAGCATGGGTTGTGCGAATTCTGCCTCTATTAGAACACTTTTACTATTAACGGTAGTGATTGGAATTGTGATGACAACTCGATTTCAACAAATTAGAGCTTAAAATCAGGAGATGAAGGAGAAGCGCCTTCTTTTAATTTCCCTGAGTTTAACATCAATAATTAGAGCAATTTTCCGAGATGCGAACCGAAATTATCTCGGCTATGATGTGGTGTATCACCCTCATTTGAGCAAATTGACTCCGGGGAAATGAATGGTGCAGATTAGAGAGGTGAGGGAAAAAAAAAATAAATAAAAAGACAAACAGAGGAAAGACCCAAAAATAAGTGTTGGCGCAACAGAGAGCGGGGAAGGGATGGGAACAAAACCGCGGTGGGATGAGAGCTGAGAGGAAAGGGAGAAGCTGCGGGGACAGGTTGGGAGCGGAGCGTGGGGAAGAACCGATGGTTTCTTTCCCCCCAAGTTTTGGGGGTTTTTTTGGGGTTTTTTAAAAGGGGAAAAAAAGAGATTCCCGCCGTGTTTGGGAAAACGCCCCGAGCGCAGCGCTCGGAGCGGGGTGAGCTCGCTGGTGCGGTGAGGCTGCGGAGCGGCTCCTCGCCCCCTCCTCGCCCCCGGGGTGGTTTGGGTGGCCCGGCAGGCCCGTCCCCCCCCCGCTCGCCATTGGCTCAGCGCGTTTCCCCCTTCCCAGCCAGCCTCAAAGGCGCTCAGCGCCCCGAGCATCCCCGACCCGCCCGCCTCGCCTCCCCCGGCTCCGCCGCCTTCATTCTGCCTGGGGGATTAACTTTTTCAAATTAGTATCGCTGTTTATTTTGACTGCGGGTTTGGGTGTTTTGTTTTTGTTTTTTTTTTTTATTTATTTCTTTTCATTATTATTTTCATTTCTTCCCTGCCGGCCCGGGGGTGCAGCCGGCCTCCCCCTCTCTCTGCTCCCGCAGCTCGGAGCGGCTCCGTCCCTTCCCCGCCGCCCGAGGGGCACCGAGCCGCGATGAACCTCAACTTCACGGCTCCCGTGCACCCCGTCCCCACGGGCAGGCCCACCTCCTTCTTCATCGAGGACATCCTGCTGCACAAGCCCAAACCCCTGCGGGAGGTGCCCCCCGAGCACTTTCCGGGCTCCTTGGCCTCCCGAGTGCCCCTCTTGGACTATGGGTACCCCCTGATGCCCACCCCGACCCTGCTGGCGCCTCACCCGCACCCCGCCCTGCACAAGCCGGAGCATCACCACCACCAGCCCTATTTCCTCACCACCTCGGGTAAGCCAGAGGCACCTGCCGGGTTTGGGGAGTCCAGCTGGGGACTCGGGTGGGGAGAAGAGTGAAAGAGCCGCTCTGGGGCGGCCAGGAATCTTTCTACATCCCTCGCCACCACCCTGGATGCACCTCCCGGGGCAGGAGCCCCTTCGTTAGCGAATGCCCGAAACCTTGAGGGTTTCCCTTTGCTTTTAATTTTTTTTTTTTTAATGGCTTTTATTTCGGGACCGATAAGCTGGCTTTTCCCTCGCGTTGTCCAAGCGGGCTTTGCTTTCCCAGCTCCAGCAGCGCCGCTGGGGCTGTGCCGCTCCTCTCCCGCATCCTGGGGCTCTGCCCATCCCCGGGCCCGTTCCTTGCTCTGCAAGGAGAAAACCTCCAAAGTTTCCCGAGCCGCGTGTCATCGGGGCCGTGCAGGATCGCTTCCCCCTTCCCAGCCTTTTCCAGCGCTCCCCCGATTTTTTCCGTGCCCATTTCGTTGTGTTTTCGTGGCCGGGAGGGTTCAGTGTCCGCTCCAGCCTCGGGTCCCCTGCGGGGGCAGCGCAGCCCGGGCTCCCTTCACCTTCCCCGGGCGAGCTCGGTGGGAGCGAAGCGCTTGGAAAATCCCCCCGTTTTCAGCACAACAAAACCCCCCAAACCGATCAATCGACCTCAAAAACGAAATAAACGAAAAAATGACAAAAAATTAAAAGAGGCGGAGGGAGACCCCACCCCGAGGAATAAATCGGCCATTCCTGGGGGTTTGCCCCGGTGCCGGCTCCCTGCCCGACCGCAGCGCGGGTCTCCGCCCTGTGTCCCCCCAGGAATGCCGGTGCCGGCGCTTTTCCAGCACCACGCTCACGCCGAGCTGCCCGGGAAGCACTGCCGCCGCCGCAAGGCCCGCACCGTCTTCTCCGACTCGCAGCTCTCCGGCCTGGAGAAGAGGTTTGAGATCCAGCGGTACCTCTCCACACCCGAGCGGGTGGAGCTGGCCACGGCCCTCAGCCTCTCCGAGACGCAGGTACGGGGAGAGGGGACTGGGTCTGGCAGCTGTCCCCACCCCTCATCCCATCCAGCATCCCTGCATCCCGAGGAGCATCCCCGCATCCCATCCCTTCAGCATCCCTGCATCCCCTCCAGCATCCTCCATATCCCATCCCTTCTGAATCCCCACATCCCCTCCGCTCAGCATCCCCTGGACCACTTCCTGCATCCCCACATCCCATTCAGCATCCTCACATCCCATTCAGCATCCTCATATCCCCTCCAGCATCCCCACATCCATCACATCCAGCATCCCCACATCCCCTCTGCTCAGCATCCCCTGGACCACTTCCTGCATCCCCACATCCCATTCAGCATCCTCACATCCCATTCAGCATCCCCACATCCATCCCCTCCAGCATCCCCACATCCATCACATCCAGCATCCCCACATCCCCTCCGCTCAGCATCCCCTGGACCACTTCCTGCATCCCCACATCCCATTCAGCATCCTCACATCCATCACATCCAGCATCCTTCTCCCTTGAATTTTCATCACTTTTTTCACCCCCCTCCTTTTTTTCAGTCTTTCTCCCATTTCCCCTCCTCTCTCCAGGTGAAAACTTGGTTCCAGAACCGCCGCATGAAGCACAAAAAGCAGCTGCGGAAGACGCAGGACGACCCGAAGCAGGCGGGAGGAGAGGAGAGCCGGGAGCAGAGCTCCCCCGAGCCCGAGCTGCCCGAGCCGGCCGGCGCCGAGCCCCGCAAGGCTCCCCCCGGTCCCTTCCTGCTGCAGGACCCCGAGGACGAGGTGGACATCCTGGAGGAGGGGGACATCTGCCCCCACCGCCTCTAGGACAGCCGGGGCTCTCCTGCCTCTCCTTGGCCCCGCGGGTCGCCCCCGCTCCCCGCCTTGGGAGCGGCTCGGGAAGGAAGGGGGGCACGGCTCGGGAAAGGGGGCACGGCTCGGGAAAGGGGTTATAGATGCGGGAGGAGCCCCCTCCCCTCCCCGGGGCGAAGGTGGCGATGTCCCCGAGGGGGCCGGGACCCCGCGGTGCCCCCCAGCATCACCCCAAGGCTCGGGAATCTGGGGCGGGGAGAGTAAAAAGAGCCGGATTTGCTTTAGGTTCCCCTTTCCCTGCGAAGAGTCGGACTTTTCCTCTTTCCCCGAACTTTCCTCGGGTGTAAAATAAATGTATACTCGTGGCAGCATGTTGTGGTTCCTGGGAGAGGCAGGCAGGGCGAATTTCACCCTTTATTCCCCCGATCCCTAAATCCTCGCCGCTCTTCCCACTCTCTCCGTCCCCATCCCCAGCGAGGGAGGTCGGGCAGAGCTTCCAAGAAATGCATAAATACAAAGAATTGTAAGAAAAGCCCACCGAAAAAAAAAAAATGAAACAGGTAAGGCAAAAATTCCGATCCATTTCATTGCGCTATGGGAAAGGGAAGGGGGAGCATCACCAATAACTCGATGGGAGCAAACTGAGCTCCCAGACAGCAAAAAAAAAAAGGGATTTTTTACAACTTGGAGAAGTGTCGGCAGCCTGATTCGTGCCCAGCTTCCAGGTGTGGATCCCGGATAATTCCCTTTTCCTCTGGAATAAGCCCGGAGCGGGTTTGGCTCCTGTTCCCCCGCCTGCATCTCCCCCTGTCCCTGCAGCCCCGGCCGTGCTGGCTTTGCCTTTCCCTCCCTGCAGGGAAAATGGGGTTCATTTCCAGCTAAATCCCGACTTTTATAATTTAGTTTTGGTTTTGCTTTGAGTTTGCTGGATGGGGAATGCACCGGGAGCGCGGTGGAGGCTCAGCATCTCCGGGGAGGAGATGCTGGGATTGGGAATTTCCTCTGGAAAAGGCTGGAGCTGGCTCAGATATTCCCTGCAGCAGCAACACGGCGGCGTGGCGGGGTCTCCTTAGGTTATTTAAATTATTTCCTTATTTTCTTTCATTTTATCTGCAATTTCATTTGGTTGTCCGGCGTTCTTAGCACTTTCAGGGCATTTTGGATTACGGGACATGTGGTTTTGTGAAGGGAAAACGTTTAATTTTCTTGTTTAATATATAAAATATAGATGATTGAAATGTGTATGTTTGCTTCCTTTTATTTTGTGAGTCTCTCTGGGTTTTTTTACGTGTAAAATAAAGATGACAAACTGCGTGTAGAGGAAAACCCTCAACACCCATCCAGGAAAAGCTGCTTGTTTTTAATAAATCCTTGCAGGAAAATCATTTCCACCAACAAAATGCCGCCCACTTCCCTAAAAATTAGGGAAAAATTAAGATTCAGAAGGCAAAGCAAGCGCTTTTCCCCTGAAACTCGGCTGGAAATTCAGCTCCCGGCTCTGGGGTTTTTCCCTTCTCCCTTCTCCCTGGGCAGGGATGCGATGGGAGCTGGAAAACCTGGAAATTTCACACTTTTTCTGCATCACCCACCGAGTGTTTTGCTCTGTGATTATCGCCAGCCTCCCCCGAGCACGCTTTTCATTGGGAATTATTAAAAATAATATCAGAGAAAAGCTCCTCATGGTATTTATGGGGTGATATTTGGTTTTTTGAAAGCGTCTGCTGCAGGGTCGGGAATGGCTCTGGGGTGCCAGATCGATGAAAAAAAGGTCAAAATACAACTCCAAGAACCCTCAAATCTGTTTTTTCTCCCCTGTCACTCCAGGAACTCCCTTCCCAAAGTATTTCAGTGATCAATAAAACAAACCCCACAGCCGTCTTCACTTGTGGGTGGTTTTAGGCACCTTGGCTGACAATTAAAGCTAAAAATCAGATTAAAAAGTGATCCCTCAGTGACAAACACAGGCAGAGTGTGAATATTCCCCGTCCAGGGATGTCCCCATCCCAGCTGGACACCAAGGCCATGCACAGAGCCTTGAGGGGAACAGGAATATTTGGGAATATCCCAAGAAATTTGGTGCAAAACCCCCTGAAACTGAGACATCTCACTACCAGAGAAATCCCCTGGGTCACCAGGCAGCCCCTGCCCAGCTGGAGATGGAAAAATGTAATTTCCAGAAAGTCTGGGCAATGTTTTGGGAACAGGTTATTGGAGAATAGAGATGCCCTGGGAAAAAGAAAGGGCTGGGAAGGCGTTTTTTTTGTTGTTTCTCACAGAGATTTTTCACTTGGAATAAATTAAATGAGATTTTATTCGTGGATCCTGACTTATTCCCTGACAGCAGCCGACTTTTCCCTGCTCTTCCCAAGAAACTCGAGGGGTAGGGGAGAGATTTAGAGCTGATCTCTCTCTTCTTAGAATAAATATTTCATGTGTTCATTTGGGGAATGCTGGAGTGGAAGTGACTTGCAGGAAATAATTGCTGGAAACAGGAAATGTCAGTGGATTTCCTATTTTTCAAGAAGATTGATTTTCATCAAAATTGTTCAATGAGTTTTTCTGAAGTGGAATCGTGTTCTGGTGATTAATTTAAGACCCAAGTGGTTAATGCTTTCTTTTTGTTGTTGTTTTCATTATAGAAAATCCAAATCTATAAAATCCTGCCATGAGCCTTTGCTTTCTATTTGGATTTTGAGCATTTTCCTGTGTGCTGCCTTAAACATTTTGAACTTTTATAGGTTTAGAAAGCAGTTCCAACCTCAATTCTTTCATTCCATGGCCAGAACTCCATAAAAACAGATCAGACATAGGTTGTAAGGGCAGTTATAGAGCAAATAATTTGAATTTCTTGCTGTTACACACACATGGAGGGTCATTACTGTGGGGAAGGTGTAAATAACCCAAGGCCAGCAATAATCTGGGCAAGATGTAAAATTCTTTCTATGATTTCTCTCTGCTGATTTCTGGATTTAATTTTATTTTTTTATCACAAATGATGTCCTGAAGTGAAGCTGCTGTGGGTGTGGACAATGCTGAGGGGATTCTCCTCTCTTAAACAGCATCACCTTCATCAACTGCACACTCCTGCTTGGATGGTCTTGGCTTAAAAAAGAGCTGAATTTGGTCTTGGGTTTATCTTATTTCTAGATTTCTGTTTCTAGGGTTTATCTTGTTTCTATATTTCTGTTTCTTGGGTTTATTTTATTTGTAGATTTCTGGATTCATGGATTTATCCTGTTTTTAGATTTCTGTTTCTTGGGTTTATCCTGTTTCTAGATTTTGATTTATTTGGTTTATCCCATTTCTAGATTTCTGGATTATTTGGTTTACCCTGTTTCTAGGATTTATCCTGTTTCCAGATTTCTGGATTATTTGGTTTATCCTGTGTCTAGGATTTATCCTGTTTCCAGATTTCTGGATTATTTGGTTTATCCTGTTTCTAGGATTTATCCTGTTTCCAGATTTCTGGATTATTTGGTTTATCCTGTTTCTAGGATTTATCTTGTTTCCAGATTTCTGGATTATTTGGTTTATCCTGTTTCTAGAGCTTGGATGAGCCCCTGGTGGCTGCACAGCCGGGCAGGGACAGCTGCTCCCAGTGTTAATTCCTGGCAAGGCAGGAGGGTGTGAATGTGTGATCCTGATCCCACAGGTGGCTTTTGGACCTGTGAGGGTGAATTTTTCCATGGAAGAAGCCGATTTTAAGCTTTTCTGCCCCGGCTTGGCCATGGCAGGAGCGAAGGTGAGCTGCCCACATTTCAGCAATTCCTGAAACCACTCCAGACTGGGGATCTCTGGTGCTGTGCATCCTGCTGGGGCTGCAGGACAAAGCCAGCCTGAGCAGCACCTGCAGCTCCCCACTCCTGAGACTGTGCCGAGCTGAAATGCTCCTCCAGCTGCAGGATTTTGGCTCAGCATCACTTCTCTCCCACCAGGCTGTGCCCTCACCCATCCCTGGCTTCTCCAGCTCCTCCTCACACCAGAGCCGCTCCTTTCTCCACATTCCTGCTTTTTCTCTCATGGAAAACCCTCGGGTTTGGGCAACAAGGACAAGATTGGGTCCCTGGCAAGAGATAACACAATCAGGTGTGACAGGAAAGCTCCTTCCTGGCTGTTTGAAGTGTTCAGGCACTGCAGGAGTTGGGCAAAACCTCATCTGGTTTCAGTCCCGATCTCTTTTTTAGAGTTGGAATGATGGCTGGGAGGTTTTGCTTTATTTAATGTTTTTAACTTAATGTTCTTGAGGCTGTCAGCAGCCTGCTCTTGCCTTTTGTGAGGGCTGGGAAGCCAACTCTGATTATTTTTGGAAGAAACACCATGGGGATGTTATTACAGCAAGATATTTTAGGTAGAACTGACCTCAAGTCTTTGCCCACTGAAGGTGATCTCAGCTGCAGAACCTCCAGAACCTCAGATATTGAGAAATGATGGCACTGGGAAGGTGCTGCCAAAAAAATATTGTGAATTTCCATTGGATCACCATGGTGTCACCACGCTCAGTGACACCACAGGACCATGGCAGTCCTGCTCCTCCCTCAATACTTCATTAAACATTCAAATGTTTAATTTAAAAAAAAAAAATAATTTAAATTTTAAATTAATTTAAAAAATATTTTATTTAAATATTCATATTTAAATAAATAAACAATATAATTAAAAATATATAGAATTTAAATATATAATTTACATATTTTGCCTTCCTAATCTGAAATACATTCGGTTTTGGCCTTTGCCTTTAAGCAGGTGGATGCACATTGGTCCCTTTTTGTGTGAAGTGCAGAGAAAAATCTGAATTTCTATGGAAGTAGCTTGAAAGGGGTTTTTATTCCATGTAAAAATGTATTTTTCTGGGGTTTCAAACACCCAAAACACCAGGAAAAACAGAATTTCTCAATGTTTTATGAGATGATCATCACCAGTGTTTATTAAAAAAATAATAAAGTTATTAAAATAATAACAAAAAATACACAAAATGTGCTCCTCCAAATGCAGCATCATATCCAAGTTTCACACAGGATTAGTATTAAAATATTACCTAAAAATTAACAGTTTTATTAATAAAAAACCCCTCAAACGAACACATTTCTCCCCTAATTTCTGGGAGGAGGATGGCAATCAATTAAGACATTAAGCATTTTGCACCACATGGACACATCTGCATGGCAGCCAAATAATGCAGCCATCAGCTCATTTTCAGGGGGCTGTTGCCTACTTCAACTCAGCCCTCAGATCAAAGAGAAAATGTCTGCTTGCATTTTCTCATCAGAAAAGGGATGCTAATTTAGGTTCCTTAATGTGTGGTGATAAGAGACTTCTTCAATTAACTGAATTCTATAGGCCAGAGAAGGTAAAAAAAAAAGGGGGATACAAAGGGAGTCAGGCTGGAAAAGCAGAAGTTCTCATTAAATCAAAGGTCCAATATTCATTACCTCCAGCATCTGGGGCTAAACACTGAACATGGAGCTCATCAAAGGGGGTTTAATGGGTTAAATTGAGAATATAATCTAATTAAAATATTAGATACGAGTAAATAGCTCTTTGATATTCATCTGAAGGTTTCATTAAAACAGGCACTTGAGGTTTGGATTAAGGGGGGATTATCACTTTTAAGCAGGAACAACAAGTTGAGGTGCCCTGAGCAGAAATGCTTCAAAGTGTTACAGTTTGGTTTAAAAATAAAAGTAGGAAAGCAGAGCATGGAACCCATTTCCCAGCAGTGCTCAAAGGAGAGGGAAAGAGGCTGAGGAAGAGGAAGGTTCTGTTCCAGAAGCTGGAATTGGATGCTGTGAGTGACAAAAATGTCCTGGGAAACATTTCCCCTTCAGCCTGGCTCGTATTCCCATATCTTACAATGCTTTTCCATCAAGGCTTCCCAAAATATTCTCAATATTTCTCAATATTGCCCAAAATGTGCTGAACTTCCAGCTGTGAGTCCAAGAGTGGATTCAGCAGGGGAGGGGAGGCTCCTGCCCATCAGGAGGGTCTCAAACAACACCCAGCTCCCTTCTCCATGAGGAAGGGCAGGGTGGGGATCACTTTTTCCAATATTAAATTGGGAGTCCCCATAAAAAAGAGACCCAAATAAATGGGATAAAGCAATCCCACATCATCACAAGGTGGTTTATTTGGTTTTTTTTTTCCTTTTATCCAGCCTGTTTTCCAGGAGATTTTAGCCCAAATTCCCTCACTGTGTGCTCTAATCACATTTCATATGGTGACTTAATTCATAATTTACCAAGTTAAAGAAATGGAAGCATCCTAAGAAACCCATCTGTTTGTTGTTATTTTTACAGCCTTAATCTGTTAAAAGCTGTTTCCTCTCAAACATGCAGCTCTCAATTATCCTCAGTTACCCAATATATTTTCCAACTGCTCCTGGCTAATCCCAGATTGTCTGCATGCTCAGCCAGGACTTGTTTGGAATTCTCTTGTCCCAGATGAAGCTTCAAAATTTGGATCTTTTTGTGGAAACTCTTCACTAAGAGACGACAGAGTAACAATGAAATAATTAACTTTGTGTCATTACCAACTGCTGTGTTTGGAGCATATTTTTGTTCTCTTTTTTTTTTTAGTAGCAATGGATTCTTTTTGCTTTTATTTCTGCCCAAAAGTCTCTTCTGAACTTCAGAAAGAGAAATATTGCTGGTGTTAAGATCACCAGGTGAAACAGAAGTTTATTTTGAATGTTTTGTAGATACATCTGTATATATGATTAAAAATGATCCAGCTGTGACAAGCCTAGAGCTGATTGGTCTGAAAGATGCAATTGTCAGATCATTTCTTTCAAAGAAAAAGAACAGAGGACTATATTTAAAGCACTATAAATGCAAAGGGTCAATTTATTAAACAAAATAGGCACAGGCAGAACCAATCCTAACATTTAAAAATTAATTAAACTTAAGGCAGTTTAAATGTCAGCGGACTGGGAAATCAAGATGTGATGGTCACAGCTGAGAATGAAACAATTCAGGCATTTTTGCCTTGATCCCTGAGATTTCCCAAATTCCTATAAGATATGAAGGGCTTTGAAAGCAGCCACAAGTTCCTTTTCCCTCTCGTGCCTGTTCCACAAAGATTCCAGGGATGGGATTTGGGGCAGGCTGGTTCCACCTGGAGCCTGGGGCAGAACCTCTTTCACCTCTTGCTCTGATTGCCTTCTAAAGAAAGTCTTTGGTCTTGGAATCTTCTTGGCATATTCCAGAGCCTAAAAACAGGAAAACTGGGTAACTGAGTAAGAGAAAACCTGGATAATATTTCCAGGAATATTCAGGTGGGTTGAATAAGACATCTCTGAATTCCTGATCTTGTTTCTGGCAGAATTCCATGCCTGGATTCTTCAATGGTGATCCCACCATAATCCCACCCATGATTTGCTTCCTGACACCACTGGAAACCACATTAGACACTGAAGAAGTGGTTTTTTATTTTAAAAAAGAAAGAGCAACACGAATCTATTAAATTGATAAACAATTTTTTTCCCAGCCTCATTAAGCTCTTGCCCTCAGGCAGGGAGTTCTGCAGGTTAACAGGACAAGCTCAGGTTCTCCTGCATGATCTTAACCATCAAAATTAAAAAGCAAAATGATGCCTGGAACACAGGAAGTGTCCTGGAGACAGAATGGACAGAGTATCACAGAAATCCTGGAGCTGCCAGAGCCCTCCTTTAACCTGGGATGGCTTTTGGTGCCCGTTTCTTGCACGGATTTGGAAACACCTCACGTCTCCAGGGGGAGTTGCATTATCTCATGCTCCTGGTGACGTCTCCTAAAACAATCCAAACCCCTTTTTGACATCCAAACAATAAAGTTTTGCCTCTTAGTGGTTTATGTTTGGGAATAAATGCAAGGAACTGAGGAATTCTGATACTCCACAGCTTTGTCCTGGAGCCTGCAGCCCTCACTGTCACTGCAGACACAGCTCTTACCTTCTGTCTGGACACTGAAGACACCTGGGGTTTTGCAGGCAACCTCTGAAGCACAGTAATATTTTTCATGTTATATTCCTTAATTTGCCTGGAATATTCCTTCTGCAGCTTTAGCTTTTCTTTCTGAGAAAAGCAGAAAAGAGGAACTGGAACTCAATGGCTCAGGGGAATCCATCAATGAAACCCTTTTCCCACCAATATTCCATTTCCATCTCTGCTGCTGTTCAACCTGGCTTTGCCCATTGATCCTTCCTCAGCACACAACAGGAACCCCTGATAAATGGCAGAGCTTTTTTTAGTTGCTTTTCCCTTTTAAGAGCTTTTCCCTGGACTGAATAGAGGATGGAGCTCAGCAGAAATGTGACAGGTCCATCTTTATTCTGAATGTCTCCATTTCACCAGAGTGCAGACAGATATTTTCTTGTGTTCACACAACTTTTACTTCCCCTTTGAACATTTGGTGGATCTTTACACTGGGAATGACAATTTAGCCACTTGAGTATCTCGTTTTCTGACGTGCAATTAGCCCTGATTAATTCCTATTTCTGGATTTAAAATTTATAGGATTAAAATTATCCTCAGGACAGCTGTCCTTGCTTTTATAAGAATTTTCCTGTAGGATCTCCAGCTAGCCAAGGATATAAAATCTCAGATAATCATAAATTATGATTTCTCTGCTACTCTCCCCTGCCTAAATTCACTTTTGGTTAACTCACTTTCTCTTTGATTGTTTCATAGTCGGGTCCAAGGCCTCCAAGCTTCATATTCAGATTGGTGTAGAATTTGGAGCTGCACAGCTGAAAATTAAACAGCAAACAGATTTTCCTTGGTATGATTTCACAGAGAGAATAATTCAAGAAAGCCTGGTAGTGGAAACCTCAGGATTTAATTTGCAGTCTCAGTCCTACCCCTGGAACATCTCATTTTAAATCAGTGACCAACAGGACTGAGTTAATGGCCAAAGTCAAATGACACAGAATTTCCTTTGGATCCAGGTGGGAAATTGCCAATTATCCCAATCACAAAGTGATATTTTCTCAGTCAAAAATGACCTTTTGTGAGCTTTATTTTGAAACAGCTTAAAGCCACTCATTTGACTGTGATTAGAATGAGACTCCAAAGAAATTTTTGTAAGAGAAGCAGATAAAATTACCTGATTTTGGTGGCAAAAATTAGGCAAATGATGTTAGTGAGAATAACCTTTCCTTGTTCTCAAAGCTGCACTGGGAAATTATCCACAGACAGCTGAAAAATCCACACTTTTCTGCACAGCAAAGACTTTACAAATGCACAGTGAAGGCAGGAGTGGAGGGTGATGCCATTCCAATACTTCAGGACATCACACAAAGACTCCAATGCTCAGTAATATTTTTATTCTCTTTCAAGGCCACTAGATTAATTTTAGAAGGAAATTATGTTTTAAAAAACTTGTCAGTGAAGCTCATTTTGATCAGCTCTGTGGTAATTTCAACCACAGAGTAATGCAGGAACACCAATTTCTATCTGCAAATAAAATGGGTATTCAAAACACAGGTTCAAGTTAAACTCAACTGCAGAGAAATTAATTCTGCGCACTAAATTTCCTATTTGAGTTTTTTTTGTGTCAGCTATCCCTGTTCTTACGTGCTATAACTCATTAATTTTTAATTTATGGTACAGTGAGGAGTTAATTTTGCTGTGCCCCACAAAATCAGGGTTTCCTCACTTCTCGCAATGAGCACGAGTGCATTTGTTTATTAGGAAAAGCTGGATTTTCCTGGGAGCCACAATTCTGATTCTCTGTGCATTCCTCACATGTGAAGCGTGAGAAAACTGCTGCAAGCACAGGACAAGAAACAATGGTTTGAACAGAAAGGGAAGGAAATCTGCCCTTCAGTTACCATCATAATCCTAATTCTTCTTAGAGGCACTCAGGCAGCAATACCCAAACTGCCTCCTGGATGAAATCATTATTCCAGCTTAGTTTGTCTGCCCTGAGACTTGGAGCAAACTTCTCCAACATTTCATTTGTCATGGGCAGCTTTCTGCTGTCCCCCTGCAGCTGTGCCAAGTGGTGACACCAGCAAAAGTGGGCAGGCAGAGGAGACAAAGAGATCCAAGCTTTAATAAGGACCATCAGGAGGTTTGGGATGATGTTTATGCCGTTAGCTTTTCACAAATCCTCCAAGTTTGGGGTTGGAATCCCTTGGAAAGCAGGAGATTTGAGCTGGACAATAAAGGAGCATGAGCAGGATAATGGATGGCTCAGATCTGAGGCTGCCTGCTGCTCCACACAAACAGCCTGACCCGAAATAATTTTATCTGTGGATAAATTACAGGACAAACGCTGCTCTGTGTGTCCCTGGAGCCAAACCAGACTGATCCTGGTGGATCCCTTTGCTCTTTGGACTAAAATGATTTCAGTGTCTGTTCCTACCTTTGTTCCATGGATTTTAATGCTCTGCTGTGTGTGTGTCCATGGGGTTTTACAACAACAAAATGTTTCTCAGTCCCTATTTATAGTTTGTTTTTATTAAAAAAAACCCTTTGGATTATTAAGAAAAAAAAAACATTAGAGGGGGAACAGAAATTTCAAACCACCCAAGCCACATCTCCTTTCTCACCTTCTTGCTGGCTTTGGGTTGGTTTAGCTTTTCCCTTTGCAGCAGAGATCCTTCTGAGCTGCTTCTTCTCATTTTCCTTGGATTTCCCTCAGCTCTTCCTGAATCTCCCTGTGACCCTCTCTGTGCCTGGGGCAGGGCAGGTGGGAACAAACCCCAGAGCCACGTGCCAGCAAATTCATCTGCACACCCACAAACTCCCGGCTGATGCTGCTCCTTTGTTCCTCTAAAATGGGAGGTTCTACAAGAAGCCGTTGGTGAACTGCGAACAAAACATGGAAAAAGCCTTAAAAAGTGAGGGGGGAAAGAGGAAAAATCTTGATTTACACACAGCAGGGAGCTCAGCAAACAACCTGAATGTGGAATATGGGAGCAGGGAGATGGGAAGATGAGGATTTCGTAATAAATGACTTCACTTGCACCCCAATGTATGGAAAATAAATGGGAAAAGAAACACAAATGGAGAAATTTCAGCCCAAAGCAAAGGTAGCTGAAGCCAATGAAAGACTTTGGATCAGTGCTGAGTACTGACAGAATTATTTCTTTATGTGAAATAAAACCTTCATTTTATTTTAATTGAGACAGGTGAAATTCTACATAATTGAGGATTTTCCTGCTCTCCCCCTTAGGGACAGTACTGACCCTGGATATCCACCCTGCAAAGCCAATTTTGCTACAAAATCTCAATTTATGCACAGCACCCTTCCCTATCTATATTTTAAACTTTTCCACCCAGGCTCCTAGAATGAAACTTTTGATTGTGGAAAATTCCATACCTGGAGGACAGAACTGTCCCTTCCCAATGCCACACTTAAAAATCAATAGCTATAATGAATTTTCTATTAGTAGTAAATTACAATGGCAGGTTTATGGCAGAATAATTTTATACCTTAGGTTTTAAAGCATTTTCTTGTCCATTTGTTTATTTTCTGGGCATCACAGGGTTATGATAATATTATTTTATCACTTAAATCCTTACCACAAGCTGTTCTGATACCTGTTATCCTCATGAATGTGATTTTTGAAAGCTTGAAGTGGTGCTTGATCCTTCACTCTTTCTTGAAAAATTGCATTAAAATCAGATGAAATATTCCCCAATTCTGGAAGTGCCTGGCCACTGCTGCTGTAATTCCTGGAAAATTGCTGCCCAGGGATGGCAATGGCTCCAATTCCAGTTGGAGAGTCATGCTGGTAGTTCTTGTTCTCACTGGGATATTCTGGATCTAAAATGTCTGATGGGTAAAAATTCTGGAATATTGGGAGGAAATGATCGGTAGATGGGGAAAGGATTGAATTTGGGAAATTATTGAAGCGGTTTTGGGATTTTTCTGCTGGGTCAGGGCCAACAGAAGAACTTGGACTCAGATATTCCTGCAGTGCTGAGCTGTGATCCTGCTCCACTGCAGTGGGAACAGCCTGAAATCCTGGGATTTGCTGGTGACTCTGGTGCCAGGACTTTGCTTCTGCTGCTCTTCCTGGGGCTTCTTGGCCATCATTCCTTGGGAAAGATTTTCCACCCAGAGTCTGGTTGGGTTCTGTTTTATTTCTCTGGAAGAACTTGTGCTGCTCCTGAAACAAGTTATCGACAGCTGGGTGAATTTTCATGGTGGATATTTTAGATATTAATTTAGAAGTTTCATCACCCACATCAAAATCTCTCTGTGCTGCTCATGGCTGGATTTAACCTAAAATTCAAATTTGGAGGAAGCCTCAGTGCAGAACAGGAGCAGAGATTTTATTCAGGTGCTGCACAATGAATAATTCTGCATCAAAACTTTGCTTAATGGCCTGAGACAAATTCTGCAGCACTGGATTATAAAATCAGGTCCTTGCAGATGCAAACCAGATGTGGTAAATGTGGATTGAGGGAGTTTTACCTGCATGAGGTGCAAAAATGGTGAGTGCACAGATCTAACCTTGTGGTGACACCTCTCTGCCAAGCACCTGGAAAAAATGCTCCAAAAATCAAAGCACTTCTTGCTTTTTATCTGCCAAATTTCAGGGAAAATGACCTTGCACACATTATTAGACTGGCCCATGGTAGAACAGCCTGATGCCAGCTATAGAAATAATCTTATTTCTAAACCAAACACTCCTCCCTGCAAAACAGAATCCAGAATTGAAGAATTCAAGCACACCAGGACTATTTAGAGCCCAACTGCCACACTCTAAGCCTGAAATTCATTTAAATCTATCACTTTCAGCATCAGGTGTTCCCCACTCGGAGGAAAGACTTGGATTTCCTTCCAGGGAATCCACAAATCCATTCTCACCCCATGAAACCTCTGGAAGGGCTGGAATCCTCCACCCCACCCTCCTGAATCTCTGGGTTTCTTTTGTGAGCAAACCCCTGCAGTCAGCACGTGGCAAATGCACTCGAATAAATGATCGATTTAGGTGTGAAATCCACACAATTCCAGGAGGTTTTGGGAAAAGCTTTAGCCCTGGGAATCCTGACTCCTTCAGCTTCATGTCCTGGCACATTGTGGAATTATTTGTTTTGGCCTCCAGCCAGTTTGGCTGCTGCCAAAATTATTCTCTATTTAGGAGATTATTGGGTTGATAATCTGAAATTATAAATTAGTACAGGGTGATGGTTTAGGAGGATTCTGAGCCAGAATTTCTTTGGGATATTATCTGGTTGCATTTCCTGGTTTATGGCAATTAATTCACTTCCCCTTAATTTCAGGGGACAAATAAGGCAGAAATGGTGAAGTTCTGGCTCAGAATCCTCCCAAACCATCAAACACAACCATGTACTAGTCTGTAATTTTAAATTATCAACCAAATCATCTCCTAAATAGAGAATAATTTTGGCAGCAGCCAAACTGGGAGCAGGCCCATGTTTTCCCATTTAAACACTGAAATAAATAAATCCTTCATTCTGAAATTCCAGGTAGAAAGCAAATCTCTGCCAGTGAACAGCAGCAGAAAATCCTGTTTGTATTTTAGAGCAGTGCAGCTCCCAGTCTTTAAATTCCAGAATTTAAACAGTTCCTGGACCACTTCAAATCCTTGTAGTGCACAGAAAGTTACTGGGTTTGCCAATAATAATCTTTATTTTTTTATCATTGATGATAACCTGGAGCCTTTATTGCTCCAAAGACTGAACATTGGTTTAAAGGCCAGCATAAATCAGATTTACAGATTTAGGAGTGTGGAGGAAGTGAGTGCAACTTCTGCTTGGAGCATTTTCTGGTTTATGGTAATTAATTAACTCCCCCTTAATTTTAGGGGACAAATAAGGCAGAAATGGTGAAGTTCTGGCTCAGAATCCTCCCAAACCATCAAACACAACCATGTACTAGTCTGTAATTTTAGATTAATAGCCAAATAATCTCCTAAATAGAGAATAATAAATTCTGTGAGCTCAGAATTCATTGGCACTTTGCTTTAAATTTATTGAGAACATAAAGCACACATGCATTAGATGATAGTGATGATCTACTGATATATATTTAAAGATTTCTTGTCAGTAATAGTTCCTTTAAAAGCAACAAGATGACAGCTTTAAGCATTCAAATTCAGTGCTTTTAGAGATATATTTCAACTATGAAATTCTATTGAATTTCAATTATTAAATTCTCTCAAAAAGGAACCTTGAGCTGCTGTCCTTTTGGGTACCATTTGTCTTCAGGCTTCATTTTCCCAGTCTGGAATTCTGGGACACTCTGGAGTGGTTCTTCATCAACTGCCATAGGATCTGTGACCTAAAAACCAGGAATGTTCACGGTCACAACAATCAGGTGAAGGGATTTTAACATCTTGGGGAAATAATGGGAAATAATTTGTGGCTTATTAAAATTTAAACGCTAAAGTTTGGCATTATGGAGTGGATGAGAAATGGTTAAAGGAGAAAAAGAAGCAAAACCCAATTAATGGGAGGGAGGATTCCTATTACTTTTAAGAGGAATAAAAGGAAGGAAAATTGCAGGAAGTGTGCAGCACAGAAACTCTCAAATGCTGGGCTCCTCCATTTCCATGAGAGCCACTGGATGCACCTAATAACAGAAAAACAACCAGAAACCATCCCTGGCCAGGCAATCAGACACATCCCGGGCCTCAACAAGAGAGGCTTGCAGGAAAAGCTGGCAAAACACAATAATGGGGGGTGAAAAGCATAGGAGGAGCTGCAGAAAAAAACAGCCTGGGATCCACAGAGCCTTGGAAAACAAACTCAAAAACAAGGATAGCTCCACACAGCCACGGCTGGAAATTGATTTGGAGCAAGTTCTTGACAATCAGTGATACCCTTGTAAATATAGCAACAATTAAATTTTTTCTTAAAATAAACTTCTTTCTTTTTTTTTTTTTTTTTTTTTAATCTATAAAATCACAGGAAATCCAATTTTTAACGTTTTTTAATTTCAATTTTTTGTCCCAAACTATCCTGCTGAGTATTTTGGTTGAAGAAGTGTCACTGTGACAGGAATCTCTGCTCCAAAGCAGAGTGGGCCCACAGGAGAAGATATTTATGACCAAGAGAATTATCAACTGAAACTCATCAGAGGTGAGAAAATGTGAGAAGCTGAGCCTCTCACTTTGGGGGTAAGAGATTAGGGCAGCTAAGGAAAGGTGGGAAGGGTTTATTGATGAGTTTATGGGTGATCTCATGGCTCCAAATTCAACGTAAATCCCTGGAAAAATTCACAAGAAAATTAAAAAATACCACAGAGGTTTTCCTGAGCTGTAGACAGACACAGATTTGCAGTGAATAAGATGTTTTTGGTGGAACCAAGTGACTCAGTGCATTGATGGAGTGCTGGGCAGGTAAAACATACTTCTACATTATCTCTTTGAAAGAGGAACAGGACACAACCTCTGCCAGCATTTTTTTTTTCCCCTATTTTTTTTTTTTGTGAACCATTCTATTAATACCAATCAAATTGAGAAAATGATCAAATGAAATTGCATTTTGAGAATCATAAGCTGTGTAATGCCTATTCTGTTAAATTGAGGCCCATAATTGCTTCTCCACTGAAAAGATACAACAAAGGCAGCAATCATGGCATGTCATTATCCCAGACTGGCAAACCAGCCTTTGCAGGGAGGACTTCAAAGCCTTGTGGTTCTCGAATTGCATTTGGCTGCTATTGTTGAAGCACAGGCAATCTTGATTAGGTGTTTACACCGAGGGAAGGCTCAGTGCACAGAGAGTCTGAGTGCCTTGCTCTAGAGCCATTAAAAAATTGTACATTATGTTCCTGGCTTTGAAGTGAGGGGCTTGGAGGTAGGAAAGCAACTCGGATTGAGCACAGCTGAGCTAGACTGGGCCACTGCTTCTCCTTCTGCCTCTCCCCCTCTCTCAAAGAAACTCATCATGGGGTTCCTTAAGAATCAGACAGCAAATCACTTGATAGTGTATAAAATTCTGTATAAATTAGTGAATATATAAATCAGCAGGGATTTATGGTGTGTTTTGGTACCTCCAGCATAGAGAAGACCTGTAATCTGTAAATCTAAATCCTGCAGAACGAGGATGGAAATGTTTTAACTCACTTTATGTCAGCTGTGCACCAAGTCCTGCCCTCAAAGCAAACATTGCTTCATTCCCATAACCCCTGGCAGCCAGCAGTGATCAGGTCAATAAATTCAGCTTCAACCCCCTGCAAAGCTCACAATAACCAGTTTAGGAAGGCACAGTTTGATTGATGACACATGGCTCATTTGTTTCCTCACATACTTGGTGGTTTTGCACTTTGGACAGAACTTTCCAGGTGAGGTGACCAAAGTTGGCTCCTGGACCACCTCGATGCTCCCCTCAGGACTTTTTTCACCCCTTCCAACAAGACTGAGCCGTGGATATCTTGGTTAGGAATCAGTAAATGAACTGGAAATTAACAGCAAATGAATCAGTAACTTGTGCCTGTCCTGCAGCAGATCCAGAGGTGGCTGACAGCAGGTGGTGATGCTGCTCATGGAATCACAGAATTTTGGAATGCTTGGGTGGGAAGGGACCTTAAAGCTCATCTTGTCCCACCCTCTGCCACAGGCAGGGACACTTTCCACTGTCCCAGGTTGCTCCAAGCCTTGTCCTGGAACACTTCCAGGCATGGGAAGTCCACAACTTCCCTGGACAACAAGAGGTTGCAGCTGTATGAACTTGTCCAGGTTAGGAACACACTTTCCTGCACACCCTCTGCCTGCTGTGTCACCTCTCTGCTGTCCCCACGGCCACTTCAGCAAGATAATCTTATCTCATAACCCTGATTTTAACAGATTCCTTTGCCCATTCCATGTTTTTGAACAGTGTCTGCACAATGAAGTCCTGATCTCTGGTTCCAACACTTAGACAGGAAAGATTTCCACAATTCCCTGAATAGCAAACATAATCATATCAACATAGCTCTAATTAGCATCCACCTACACTCATTATTTTTACCACCATCCAAATTAGAACTGAAAAAAAAACAAGTGCTCTTAATAGCTCTATTAGAAAAAAAAACCTGTCCATCATTCCTGCCACTGGAATGAAGTCAGAAAATTCCCTCTAATGTTGTGACAACTCTTCATTAGCCTTGGCACAGGTGTCACTTGAAGCCCAATGTCCCTGGAGCTTTCCAAGGTAAGAATTTTCTGTGTGGAGTGACTGAGTGATCCCCCCTTTCCATTATGCATAATAAGTAGCAAAGAAAAGCAATAAACTCATTTCTAATGGTTCATTAGGAACTGTAATTAATTTCCACTTGAACCTTGCCACAAGTTGGCTAAGACTGCAGTCAGGACTTCCAGACACACAAAGGCTGATGTCCAACATCAAATTTGATCTGGGATCATGACAGGCTTGGGACATCAGCCCATGGAAATCTCACGGAGTTCAAGGCCAAGCACATTCCAGAGGAAACCACGGAGCTGCTCCAGGGCTGGAGCCCCTCTGGGAGAGCTGGGGGGGCTCAGCTGGAGAGGAGAAGCTCCAGGGACACCTCAGAGCTCCTGACAGCCTAAAGGGGCTCCAGGAGAGCTGGAGAGGGACTGGGGACAAGGGATGGAGGGACAGGACACAGGGAATGACTCCCAGTGCCAGAAGGCAGGGATGGATGGGATATTGGGCAGGAATTGTTCCCTGTCAGGGTGCCCAGAGCAGCTGGAGCTGCCCCTGGATCCCTGGAAGTGCCCAAGGCCAGGCTGGACGGGGCCTGGAGCAGCCTGGGACAGGGGAAGGTGTCCCTGGGGTGGCAGTGGATGAGCTTCAAGATTCCTTCTAACCAACTTTGCATTTGCTCCATTGAGAAAAATCTGGAATAAAGCATTAGCAGAGGGAATTGTTATCAAACTCATCTTGGCCAAGCAGAGGAAATGAGAGGCAGCATAAAAAAAAGCCACTGATAAGGGGCAGTGCAGATACCAGGAAAGAAGACAGAATTTCCTGAGCATCAAGATTAAAAAGTGGTGTGAGATCTGTGACATTTTCCTGGCCAGGAACAGGCAGCTGGAATGTGGCCACCACTGGAAATTTGTCAATTATTCCATCAAGGGTGAACAAGATTCTCCCTGGAAATCAGAATTTGCACCATGGATTTCAAATCTGCTTCTCCCCTCTGCAAAGCTGAGAGTTTAACACCAGACAGACCTCGTGTAAAGAAATCAGGGGATTTATAAATGTACCCACCTGCCCTTGAAGAACTTGCTGTTTTTTATTGTGCAGCTCAAGATAGGAATTCACTTTCTCTGATTGTAACCCCAAAGTCCGTTTATTTTTTTTCACAAAGTTGTGTTTTGCTCTTTGGGGTGGATTCTGTTGATTCTGAGGAGGAAAAGCATGGCCAGGATTATTTTTGGGATGAAATCCATCTGCAGGTTCCTTCCTTTTGGCTTGCGGCCCAACAGCTTTGTTGCTGGCCACATTTGCTCCATAAAAGCTGAATAATTCTGGACCAGACTCTGGCAGTGAATCCTGGGTCTTTTCCTCCTGTTGATTATTTTCTGAGGAGCCATCAGAATGGAGATAAAATGAATCCAGTGAAAAGTCTCCACTGCTTTCTCCAGAAATTGGGGATGCTTTCTCTTCCTTAAAAAATTCTGCTCCATTTCCTGTGCTCTTCCAATTGTACCTCAGGCTGGGATATTTGTCCACAGGTAGCTTTTTCCTAATTAAAAAACAAACACCAAATTATTTCTGCATAAATTGTACAAATTCTGATTTGTGTGATGTCCTGATGTGACCAAATGAATTATTTCAGTGCATTCAGTATGGGATCAGGATCAGAACAGTTTTATCAAAGATTTTTTAGTAGAAAATTTAGGCAAGCCTTCCTCTTTGCAGTTTACATCATCAGTGAATGATAAATCGGTCTAACACTCAGATCACATTGGAATACAACCATTATCCTGAATCTGGCAAAGAAATTTTTAAATCCTAGTAGAACCAGCTAAAAGGTGAAATGATAAATTGCATTATATAGTCTAGAAAAGGCAGTTTGTGTTGCTCCTTCTTCAAAGGCTCTGCTGAGTGAAATAAAAGTGAAATTCCTGGTAAAATCAGTTCTTTAAGTTTCATTTGGAGACTGTCCAAGCAAGTACATCCTCCAGCTCTCTGTTCTTATTTTCTCTCCTCACTCCTGTGAAACATCACGATGCTTTGATTCAAAAACTCCTTCTATAAATGAGTTTAAATCACTTTTTATTAAAAAGCAGGTGGTGATTAGATAAGAGTAGAAAAACATAAATGAAAAGTCTGCGTGTTTGACAATTGTTTCAGCAAGTGGCCAAACTATTGCTCTGAGTTACATTTGTCATAAAGCAAAGCTAGATGCTCTGCCTTAAAAAAATCCACAATTGATCCAATTTCTGATTTAAGATCTGATCCAATGGGAGGAAAGCCAACTGCAGGAGCCAAATCCATGCAAACAGGTGTCCAGGAGATGTGCAGGCAGTGGCAGGAGGATGGAATGGGGGGGGAAAAAAATCTTTTAACGCAATTTTTTCTTCCCTGGACCTGCAGTACAGACCTGGTTTCTTGTTGATTCTGCCAGAGGGACATTTACAGGCACCAAAACCTGGTTGATTCTTCAGCATCTCTTAAAGAAATCTGCTGGATTCCCCAACCTGTGGCCTAGTTAATGTTATTAACATTTCAATAAATCATTTATTCCTCTTTTCTCAACGAGTTTCATGCCTCTGCCTATATTTCAAGTGGCTCCTAATAACAAAATAATCTGTTTGTTTTTGTTTTCCAGGTGAGCATAGGTGCCACGGTCTCCTGGAGCTGATTTCCACCAGGGAAAACATCATTATTGCCAACTGGCAGGGGCTGCAGGTAAACAGCACGAGGTGAGGCTGTTTTGAAGTGAGTACAGAAATATGTGAGCTAATTGCAATGATTGAAATGGCAGAGGATAATGCTAAAGAGTCCCTTTGTGCTGAAATGTGTGCACAGAACCCAATTGTGGGGCTCAGCCCAGGTCACCGTGCGGGGACAAAATGAGTGTGAAGAGCTCCTTCATCCCTAATCATCCCCAGACAAAAAGGGCACCTTTTATTCCTGCCCCCAGCTCCGTGGGGAGGTTGGATGGACTCTGTGCTCCTCAACAAAAGTGTGGTGAGCAGGCAACAGCTGCAGCGTTTCCTCTTCAAATTCCGAGGTTGGTAATGGATGTAGAGAGGGGGTTTCATATGTATGTGCTGTGATATTTGCTCTGCTTAATGGACTGCACTGGAGTACTTACTGGGCTAAGTTCAAACAAAATAAAATCAAATTTCCATTTAATGAAGAGCCTCACATTCAGCACAGTATTCAGTCCAAAAAAATTACTAAAAATTAGAGCATGTTTCTAGTACGATTAACATCATTTGCACTCACAATAAAATATTCAATAACTGGCCATTTTGCTTGTTGAGGAGGTGAATAAAAGCATGCTATTAATCATTTAGCCTTCATTTGTTTGTCATTTTATTTTAAGTAGACTATTAAATTGAAACTGCACATTGTTATTACTTCAGGTTTAATGTAATCCCTTTAAACTCAAGAATTATTTCCAATTTATCCAGGGTTAAACCTTCCATGCACACGACAGGATATTCAATTTTATTTTATGTACCGAATTAATGCTTTCTGAAGGATGTTTAAATGTGGCCTTGAGGAACATCAGTTTAAAAGTATCAGAATTATTCTGTTCCAGTGAAGTTTTTGCCTTACCTTCCACTGCCATAAATCTTTTGTTTTCCTTTCTTAATTGTGCCATACTCAGCTCCGTTCTCTTCAGAACTCATCTCCTCCAAGCTGTCCTCTTCCAAGCTGTCATCCTCCAGGATGTCACCAGGATCCTGCCCTTCCAGCTCCTGATTGTCCAGGATGCTCTGCTCGAGTCTCAGCTGGTATTGCCTCTCCTTTTCCAGGCTCTTGGAGTCGGATTCCTGGGAATCCTCCAGACTGGAGGCAGAGCTCCTTTCCATTTCCCAGCTCGCAGGTTGGAAAACGGGCGGCACCAGGATTTTTGGAGGGACGTGGATGTTATTCGTGGTGTGAGTGTGTGGGGAAGAGACAGAAATGTAATTCATGTTTGGAGAGTTCATCCTGTATTTTGCACTGATGGTTCACACCAGCCCTGTATTTGGAGAACACATAAAGATAAAATATTGTAATAATATTTCAAAGCTGCATTTTGGGCGCTACCATTGGCTTAGGCTCAGAATTTGACCTTCTATTGTGCAAATATCTCTCTGTTCTCATCTGTTCCACTGATTTTCCTTTAAGCAATAATGTCAAAGTCTCTTCACATCAAATACAGGATTTATTGCTATGAAACCTCCACTATTTGTGGTAATAAATAATGCAAAACCAGCTTGTGACAAAGAAAATGAAGCTGAGACAAAGCATTTCTGTTATCTGTTAACTTTTGAGAATTGAAATGAATTTTGTTTGTTCTCTTCACGCAACTTTATACCCTCCAGAGACATAAAATCAGCAAGAAGGTGTGACAGGGAGCACAGTGAGAACTGGAGCTCTTTCTAAATTAGGATGAGAGTTTCTTTACACTCAGTTGAAGTGTTCAGAAGTCGTTTGCACTGCCAGACATTCCCAAGTTGCAGTGGGAGGGAGGAAAAGGAGATTTATGTGCTGAAATGTGCATCAGTCACAGCACACCCTGAGAGCAGCGCGGTGAGAGGTGCACAGGCAGTGCCACTTTAGGACCTGGGTTAAATAATTTGGGATATTTCAGCCCTTCTGGTCACACCCGAGTTCACCCTGCGGGCAGCCCTGACCCCCGGACTGTCCCCTGTGTCCCCTGTGTCCCCTGCTCCCATCAGTGAGCACTGCAGCCCCGGGAGCAGGGCCTGGGATGGGCTGGGAAGGTGGAATCTCCTGGCCTGGAGCAGGAGCTCAGCCCCCAGAGGAAAGTCACTGTGTCCCCCGAGACCTCCCCTGTCCCTCTCACCGCTGTTGCCGTGTCCCTGTCCCTCTCACCGCTGTTGCCGTGTCCCTGTCCCGTGTCCCTGTCCCTCTCACCGCTGTTCCCGTGTCCCTGTCCCTCTCACCGCTGTTGCCGTGTCCCTGTCCCGTGTCCCTGTCCCTCTCACCGCTGTTCCCGGCCCATTCCCGCTCGGGCCCATTCCCGGCCGGGCCCCGCTCCCGTTGCCACGGCAACCCCTGCAGACGCCGGCCGCACCCACCAGGCGCGGGCCCGTGGGGGGAGCTCGGTTCCCCCCCCTCCCGCGGGCTCAATGGTAGCGCCCGAGCGGCCGCTTTCCATCGAAAAATGGAATTATTTCCATTGAAATGTGGAGTTGTCTCCATCGGAAAAAGGAATACGCAGGGGCTTTTATCTCATTCGGTATTCAAACCCCATTTTCCATCACGTTTTCGCACCTCCAGTGAGAAATAATAGTATAGAATGAGTTTTTACTTGATTCAGTGTCAGTTTCTGGGCTTCTCGGTGCAGGAAAGACAGGGAGGAACTGGAGGGGAAGAACTTCCCTCCATGGAGGTGGAACAGCTGCCCAGGGAGGTTCTGGATTCTCCAGAAGTCTCTGGAGCCACCCCAGCCCCAGCTGGATGTGTCACCTGTCACTGCTCCAGGTGAACCTGCCTGGCCAGGGGGGCTGGTCTGGGTGATCTCCAGAGCTCCCCTCCCACCCCAACTATTCTGTGAGTCTGCAAATGACACAAAATCCTTGTAATTCACATTTCCTTTATTTTTTAGGGTTTCTCTTTCACCCTTCTGGAGCAGGAAGTGTTCCTGTGAAGCCCTGGGGAGCTCCCAGCTCTCCTGCTGCCCTCATTCCAGGATTTGGGAAGTCCCATGTGGAACATCCCCTTCACGTCTGAAGGCTTCACAGAATCATCAAAACATAGAATAATTTGGGTTGGATTTTATGTTTTGGGGTTTTTTTTTGGGTTTTTTTTAATCCTTTGGACATCAGGCTGCTTCCCAGCTTGGTTAAATCCAGCTGGAAATCCAGGTTTGGGGTCACAGGGAGAAAATAAAAGTCACAGTTGGTTTGTAGCACCTGGGATTCCCTTCTCAGCCCCGTGGTCATGGAGGAGGTGACAAAATCAATCAGAAATATCTTCATTTGGGCCTGGATGTCCTCACAGGACCCTGATTGCTGCTGGGGTTGATGAGCTGTTTGTGGCAGTGGTTCATGACACCCCTGAGGGTTCCAGGAGCACCAGTCCCATCTCCCTGTCCTGCTGGGTGACAAAACCACCCCCAGGTGGCTTTGGGATGGAGCTTTGTGCCTTCTGCTCCTTGAAATCAAGATCCTTGAAAACTTGAATACAAATATCAGGAAACTGCAGTTTCCACAGTTATACATCTGTCTCCCTTCCACACTTAAACATTTCTTCACTTATTGCCGTGTTTTCATCGCCTGGATTCTTCTCTGAGGTTTCCAGATTCTTCTCTGGGGTTTCCAGATTCTTCTCTGGGGTTTCCACGTGTCCTTCTGTTACATATTGCATGTTGGATTTGGGATTTACAGCTAAAACACAACACATATTTATTGTTTATTATTAATTATTAATGTCTTCTCTGGCCGCGGTCAGCAGCAATTAAATAAAACAAGAATGATTTATGTTAATTAAAGCTTTTTACCTGGTCCATTCTTCTCATGGCTTGGGCTGTCTTCGTTAGATCTGGATTTGTAACTCTCCAGTGTCTGCTCTGAAACATCATTTTCTGTGGAAAAAACAAATTTAATTACGAGAACGAGATTGTTTTCCGCATTGTTCTTTCTCACCCTCTGCCTTAAGCATAAAAATCCTGAGAGAAGAGTTATTAAATATTAGTAAATATTATTAAATATTATAAATAGGGTTATTAAAATAGCCTGACCACCTCAGGGATGGGCTCAAGGCCAGCCCTCACCTCTCTTCCACACCCCGTGGGCTTTCTTCAGCTTTGCCATGAAAAGCAGGACAATGATGAGCAGCACAAAAACCAGAGCAGCCACCAGGATGGGCAGCAGGAGATTCTTCTCCTTCTTGACGATGCTTTTGGATTCAGGATTTTGCTCTGTAACAGAGGTTTGTGTTGGTAAATGTCCTGTGGGTCTCTGGTAATTTGGAATGATTTCACTTGGATCAGTGTGGTGGGAGAGCAGAATTCTCCCAAGGAATTGTGAAGAATTCACCTTAATCACAAATTCATTAAGTTTTGGACTTAATTTTAGGATGTGAGGTCAAGTTATTTTATGGCATGAAGAAGGAAAACTGGACTCGGTGGCTTTGGCACAGCAAACAGTGAAATTTAGCTTCCATTTTTTTGGATGATACAAATGGTTGTGTTTCTGTGGCATCCCCCAGGAGCAGAGGATTAATTAATCCTCTCAGAGGATTTGGAGGGGGTTTGTGCTCAGAGAGACTCAGAAAGGTTTGTAAACTCCTCAAAGTGTTCCTACCGAGGGTGAGGGTGGAAATCACTGTTATTTTTTCACGTGGTGGTGGCACCTCTGTCCTGGGAGGCTCCTCCTCGGTGCCATTTCCACTGGCTGCTGTTTCAGTCCCTGGAGGAAGGGAAGGGAGAACAAAATTTCTCTGAGGGGATGGTTAAGAAATTCTCATTTCCCCAGCAGCTGCAGGGCACCAGGTACTGCCCCTGAGGTGAGGTCTGCACTCACTTCCCTAACTCTGTGTTTAATTTTATTCTTTTTATTATTTAAAATACTTTGCATTTTATAATTAAAAGACTTGCTATTTTATTTTATTCACTATTTAATTTTATTTATATTTATTATATTTACTAACACATTGTTAGAGAAACAATTTAGAGGCAAATCAAAACCAAGCTCAGCTTGGTCATTTTGGAACTTTCCCTGTCCATCATTTTGCTCCTCTTGCCTGAAAAACCAGCAAGGAGCCCAAATCCTTCTACTTACAGCAGATATTTTGGTATTCATGGCCTTGACTCCTCCTTTCCTGACAAGCCCTGTCCTTTGCCACCACCCCCAGTGTGTGATGAGGCAATTTCTTACCATTAAAGCCCCCAGAACTCAATGAACCTCCCAATTCTTCTGCTGCTGTTGTTGTTTCTTCAGGCCCTGTGCAGACAGGAGAGGTGAGCTCTGCTTTCAGACAATACATCCTTATGTATAATTATATATAAATATATCTAATCATTAACTTTGATTTGCAGTGCTGAAACGATGGTGTGTGCTGTGTGTACCAAAACTTTGCATTAATAAGAGATTTTCCTTTCCTTTTCACACCCAGTAAAAGCCACAGAATTCCAGCTTGGTTTGGGTTGGAAGGGACCTGAAAGCCCCTCTGGTTCCATCCCCTCTTAAGGAATTAAGGCTCTCTTTCCATGGATATTGTCCTGACACGTGTCAGGGTTTATCAGCCTGTATTTATCAGTTTTGAGCTGTTTGCAATTACTGATACAACACTTTTAAACCAACAGAAACAAAGAGTTTGGGCGTTCCTAAAGCAGCAGTTGATTTGTCACTGCAGGGCCTGGCGTGCTAAGCAGGCACAAAATTCTTGGTGGGGTTTTGGGCGATTTATTTGGGCTGTGGAGCTTTTGATTGTGCTGGGAAAAAAAATTCCCGAGTTCTGTGCAAGCACAGATGAAGAGTTGTTGTACAGTGCCATCTAGTGCAGCCCATCCACAGCATCCCAGCCTGCTCCAAACCCAAGGAGAGGGATTTGGGCTGCTTGCAGGGCTGGGAAACGCAGGGGGAAAAAAGGAATAAGCAGGAAATGCTGTGCTCTGTGTCCCAAACTCCTCTTTGAGATACCTGTAATTTCAGGTTTGATAAATTCAGGTGCCTGAGACCAAACTCACCCTTAGATGTGACACCTGTGAGGTTTGGCTGGGCTGGTGCTGAGCTGGGAACTGCTGGATCTTTTGGGGATGCAGAAGAGCTGGAATCTTCTGGATTCTCTGGGGATACAGAAGGGCTGGTACCTGCTGGATTCTCTGGGGATACAGAAGGGCTGGTACCTGCTGGATTCTCTGGGGATGCAGAAGAGCTGGAATCTTCTGGATTCTCTGGGGATGCAGAAGGGCTGGTCCCTGCTGGATTCTCTGGGGATGCAGAAGGGCTGCTCCCTGCTGGATTCTCTGGAGAACTGGTACCTGCTGGATTTGCTGAAGGGCTGGGAACTTCTGCATCCTCTGGAAGTCTGGTTGGTTGTTTGCAGCCTAAAGAAACCAACCCCAAAAAATGACAAAAATCAGAAGAGGCTTTGCCACCAGATCCTTGAAAATCTACCCTGCCTTGCTCCATGCTCTGGATTGTTTGGGTTTTCTGTCTGATCAAGGCTTTCCCTTTCAGTCCCATCCTCCCACCCTCAGCTTTCCTGTCCTCAGGATATATTTTCTGCTCTGAAATGGAGAATAAAATGAAACACTTTGCTGTGGGGAGCTTGGGGCAGGTGCTGCAGCTCAGATCTGCCACCAGGGAAGAAGTCCAAACCCTTTTTGCCCCAGGTTCCTCATTTAAGAGCAGATCCCAGAGGCAGGGACTCTGTGTTTATCTGCAGTACCCGTGCTGGGGAGGTCCTGGCAGTGGAAAGATGCCATCAGCCTCTGTGTCCTGAGTGCAGGGTGCTGGATGATGCAGCTGGCTGTCGCTTTGGGGCTGCAGCTCAGCATCCTCAGGGTGCTGCTTGTGCTCCATTTCTTCCCATCAGCTCCCAGCTGGTGCCTGGTGTCACCTGCACGCCCAGTGGGAGAAAAAAGGTGAGGGCTTCTAGTGCAGAGCAATGGATAAAAGCATTTTAATCAGCCTGAAATGCTGTTCTCCATCGCTCCCACAGCACAGCTTTGACCCTTCCCCTTTTCCAGCTGCTGGAAGTCAAACACGAGGATTCCCTGCCTTGCCACAAGGAATTAGGGGGAGTTTGGTGTGATTCCCAGTCCTCCAGGTAATCCTGATGACACAGAAAAATAAAGTTGTATTTGATGTGACCAGAGATGTGTTTGAACAGCCCTGCTGGAGAGGGAGGTGTTTCAGGTTTACCTGAAGGGCACAAATATTTCTGTTTATAGTGCAGAGGTTCTGATGCTCTCCCTTGCTCTGATACCTTTAAATGAAAGAAATCCCATTTCCAAATGAACCCTTACAGATCAGCATTTCTCAACCCTCTTTTCCATCCCCAGCAGGGCCAGGTAAGAGCTCCAAAAGGATTTCAGAGTGGTTTTGCTGGGAAGGAAATCATCTTTGTCAGCACCAGCTCAGTAATTACAGTTGGTTTGCCCCTGCTGAGCCCTGGTGCAACTGAGATGTTGCCAGGAATTAAGATTTATTAGCTATTTTCTGATTAGTGTAAATATTTGCAGGAAATGATTAAAGCTGGGAATGGAAGGGGGAGGAAGGAGAGTTACTCCAAGCCTTCAACCACTGGAGAAAAACACATGCAGAAATGTGAGAAATAGTGGATTAGGGCAATGATTCTTTATCTTTCAATTAAATTTGTGTCTCCCACCTCTTCACCAGCCCAGCAGACACAGCTCAGGCCCTGGGGGCTTTTCTGGGAGGTGACAGCTCAGGTATTTCCTCTGCTCCAAAGGCAAGGAGGAGACAAAGATAAGGAGAGGTTTTTGTTAAAATATTGGAGAAATGCTGGTTTAAAGGAGGTGTTTAGTGTCTGAACTCTGCCTTGTGATGTCACAGATAATTCACTTTATCAGGGTCCTTTTGGGGAACCTCCTGGTTTTAGAAAAAACACTGAGAGAAACAGAGATAAAAAATCAGGGGGGACATATTGAGGTTTTTATCACCTCCCAGCTGGTGTTCCCCAGGCCCCCACACAGCCCAGATCATCCCAAACACAGGCAGGATTTAAAAACCTTCTTTTCCACCACCCATGCACTGCTCTAGAGCACCTTTTTTCCATTAATACCCGTGTATCCGCCAACCTGATTTATTTTTATTATTAACACTAATTTCTCTCTACATTCAGGCCAGAAAACTCAATTCTCTGCTGTTTTCTAGAGCTCTTATTTAAAAATAAATCACCTTGGGGAAGGGGAGGTTACAGGTTCAGCTTTAAATACGTTGCTTGGTGATGCAAAACACAAGTAAGAGCTTGTTGATGTGTGAAAGAAAAGACATTTGCATCCGTGAGTGTTTTTCTCACATTTTGATACAGATGTGCACTGGAGCTGATAGGCAGTGAATTTTAGAATAATGCTATTTCTAGCACTGTTAGAATGGCAGTTATTTGTAGCAGACAGGTTAAAGGAGAAGAAAAAGCTGCTGGGGCTTTGCAAATCGTGGCTCCAGGGTTTTATCCCAGTGGAATTTGGTGCTGAGGTTCCAGGGGTTTGGGTTAATTTTATCCCAGTGGAATTTCAGTGCTGAAATTCCAGAATTCTGGGTTTATTTTATCCCACTGGAGTTGCAGTGCTGAGGTCCCCAGTGGAATTGAGTGGTGAGGTTCCAGGATTTTGGGTTTATTTTATCCCACTGGAGTTGCAGTGCTGAGGTCCCCAGTGGAATTCAGTGCTGAAATTCCAGGATTTTGGGTTAATTTTATCCCAGTGGAATTTCAGTGCTGAGGTTCCAGGGGTTTTGGCTCATTTTACCCCAGTGGAATTCAGTGCTGAAATTCCAGGATTTTGGGTTTATTTTATTCCACTGAAATTTAGAGCTGAGGTTCCAGGGGTTTTGGTTTATTTTATCCCAGTGGAATTCAGTGCTGAGATCCCAGGATTTTGGCTTTATTTTATCCCTCTGGAATTTTGTGCTGACTGCTCCCCAGACCTGCACCAAGCTGTAGGGATGAGTGGCAGACCCAGCTGATATTTCACCCTCCAGTGTCTTCAAAACACCCCAAAACTGCCAAAAAACCAAATTTTAGTGCTGAATTCCTGGTCTTTGAGCTCTTACCTGGGAGCTCTATCCCGTTGTCCAACAGCCAGGAAATCTGGGGCTGGGGATGGCTGCCCTGGCTGTAGCAGGAGAGTTTGATGCCTCTTCCTTCGTCCTGGGATATTTCCAGCACTGGAGGGGAAGGAGCAGCTGCAGCAGGAAGATTTGGGATCAGTTTAGGGGAATTTTCTAATAATATCTAATAATAATATAATAATATAATCATATAATCATATAATCATATAATCATATAATCATATAATCATATAATAATATAATATATAGATATAAAATGATAATCAATATATATTAATTGCATCATTAGTTATAGAATCATAATTATATAATTAATTAATATAATTAATTATAATTCTATAATTTAATCATATATTATATATAATTAAAATGATATAATTATATAATATTAAATAATATGTAATTATTATATAAATATAATATAATATATTATATTATTATATATTATATTATTACATATTATATATAATATATTAATATTTTATAGATATATAATATGATCATTATAATATACTTATATTATTAATATAATATATAATATAATTACATATTATAATCACATATATAATAATATATTAATATTAATATTAATATTAATATTAATATTAATATTAATATTAATATTCTAATAATAATATTCTAATAATATCTAATCATGTCCATCGTTTTTATGGGCATTATTGGAGGGGACTGAGCTAAAAGCAGAATGTTGTGTTGAGCACCTTGGGAAAATGCAGGTGTGGATTTGAGGAGCTGCCTCTGTTCCGCTCCTCTGGAAATCAAAAAGAACAAACAAAGAGATGGGGGAACTTACCCAAAATCTCAACATTGTGGCTGTTGCTTTGGAAGTTCCTGCTGTAGTAAAAGCAGCTGTAAATTCCCTCGTCCTGCACTGTCACGTTGGACAGCTGGATGGATAATTCATCCTCGGAATAACGGAGGAGTTTGTACCTCTGGTCTCTTAAAACTGAGAGGAGAAGAAAAGCCAGCACACCACAGGGGTTGGTACAGAAGTCAAAGCATGAGGAGAGTTTTTATTTTATGGCATTTTAAAATTTCAAGTTTTTAATGAAAGCATCTCCTAGAGCACCTCTACTCTCCTTTCTCTCTCTTGATTTTCTAATCTTTAATTCTTTCCTCTTGCTGCAATAATTTACAAGAGCCCTCAGGGTCAGCCCAACAATGAACTTTTCCCACAGCTGCAGCACAGAAAATTCAACTTTCTGTCCTGGAGCTGATGCCTCAGGATTTCAGCTTTTCTGTTTCTCACACATCTGTACTCCTGCCATTCCTCAGTGTGTGACTCCAAACTCCACACACACTGGGAGCTGCTGCTTCCCCACTTTGGGCACACACAACAATTCCTCTCCAGGCCTGGCAATCAAGGACACCTCACTGCCTCAGGCCCCCAGAGATGGAAACAAAAGGGAGTTGGGGGACAGCAAACTTGGGGGAAATTCCTTCATTCCCTGCAGCTGGAATTGGGAGATGAACCCCCAATGTGCAAATGGACCAAACTTATAAAAGTGTCAAACCCGTGAGCCATTTTTGGGTCTTGAGCCCTAAATGCACCTGAAGACCCTTCAATAAATATAAATAAACTGCATTTTATTCCCTTCATTTTGTCTGGCCTCTGTTTTTAGGTTTTTAGCCCAAAAGACCTCAGTTTCTGGTGACCACAAAGGGCCAGAAGGCCTCTGAAGGATCCTCTGGACCGAGCAGGACCCAGCCACGGCCCCCCTGTGCTGGCACTTTGGGACTTTTGGGACAGCTGGGTGTCCCCAGCCCTGGTGGGAAGTGCCACCACGCTGGGGTTTCACACTTACCCCTCTGGGTGTTGAGGAAAATGGTGAAACCGTGAGGGTTTAACCACTGCAGGGTAGAGTTGTTGCTGGGGGTGCTGAAGGTGCAGTGAAGATTTAGGTTTTCTCCTTCCTTCAGAGTCACGGAGTCACTGGCAGCCCCTGGAAACCCCCCTGCCACGAAACAGGGGAAAAACAAGTTGGAAATTGTGACATGGAGCAAAGAAGTCATGTTTTGCACAGGGTGAGGTGTTAATTTTCCTTTTTTTTTCAATGGTTTTTTAATATTTCTACATCACCAGTATGGTTGTAGGGGTATAAATAAATTATTGTCACTGGACAGGTCATCACAAGCACTGTGTGACAAAGGTTTGGGATCTTCACCTGCCAGCACAACCAGATTTAATTATTAAACCAGTTTTAGTTATTAGCCAAGAAAGAATTTCATTATTAGCCAATAAAGAACTGAAGCAGATCCATTTTATACACTCTATCCCCCCATTTAAACACAAACATACAATTTTCACTTATTTCATTATTATAATTAAATAATACTTAAGGTCCCTTCCAATAAAACCATTCTCAAATTTTATGTCCCATTCTGGAGCTGTTAAACCTGATTTGCTCAGTGTGTGAATAAGCAGTGAATGATTTCCCAACACTTCTAGAAATGAGGCTTTTTTATTCAGAAATGAAATTTCTTTGGGAAAAAAAACCCCAAACCTGGCCTGGCACAGGTTACTAAAATGAAATTTCAGTCTCTCTTCTCCCAGCCCATTTCACAGGCAGTAAAATGTACTTTTTCTCTCCAGACATTCTAAGGCAGATAAAACACTTGGTGAAAATATTTGATGACCTGGAATGAATTGCTTTCTCCAGACAGAAACCATACCCTGGAGAATACTAAGATTGGTGCCTTGCTTGGAGTTAAGTAAATAGGCAGCAGAAGAGTTTTGTTTTTATTCCTGTTTTGTGTGTTTTGATTTGATTTTCCAGGTAGCTGTCAGCTGCCAGTTCTCACTGCAGTTTGGGGAAATGAATCTTTCTGGGCTTCGGGGAAGATTTTCACTTTCTTAAAATGTTTAAATCGCTCAGAAATTAAGTTTTGTTTTTGTTGGGGAATTTTCCCGGAGCTGATTTTTGTCCCTCCTGAATCAGCCCTGTAAGACAGCAGCTTCCCCTGGGGATTGTGGCTGGTCCTGTCCTTGAGAGGAGCTGTGGCAGGAGGTGAGAGCTGTTTAGAGGCAGCTGGGGGATGTCTGTGGTTTTGCACAGGCCCCTGGGGTATTTCTGTCCCCTGATGGTTTCCTGTCACCAGCAGCAGCGTGGGGTCTGGCAGATCACACCTTTGGGGGTGACAGCAGCGAGAAGAGGTGAAGGTGTCACTTGCTTTTCCAAACCTGGGTAGAAATGTAATTTCCATGGGGGACCACTGGAAAATGGGTTTTATTCAGAGCATGACTCACAGGGCAGCTCTTCCCTGCACGGGGGCTCTGCTCTGCAGCCACTGAGGTCACTAAATGTGGGACACATCCCCAAGGCAGCTCCAGGGATGTTGTACCATGTGGATCCCACCTGGAAAAACCTCTCTGCCATCTACCAAGTGATAGATCTGCCTTCTTGGCAAGAAAGGGCAGCAATTTCGTGCTGGAAATTGCAGGATGCTCCGAGCAGAGGGGTTCTGCTCTGGTTGCCATTCTTGGAGCCCCCAGGAAGTGATCGGGAGCTCCTTGCACTGAGACTTTAACTGAGAGTGCAAAGTTAGCTGTGAGCCTCTAACCCACAATCACCCTCTTTAATGAGTTAGTTTTGGTGCAGTTTTCTGTGAGCCTCTAACCCACAATCACCCTGTTTAATGAGTTAGTTTTGGTGCAGTTTTCTGTGAGACTCTAACCCACAATCACCCTGTTTAATGAGTTAGTTTTGGTGCAGTTTTCTGTGAGCCTGTAGCCCACAATCACCCCGTTTAATAATGAGTTGTTTTCTGTCCTGGCTGCTGACCTGTGAGCGGAGCTGAATTAATTCTGGAAGTTCAGGCAGCAGCTACAAATTCATCCTGCAGGAGCCTGGCAAAACTGGGGAGAAGGGTTGTACTGAGAATTAGCAAATTGTCAGCAACAGCCCTGCAGTGGCTCCAGCGTCTGTCGAGGAGGGAGAGGGAATATTGCTCCAGTGCCAGCATCATGCATCCATTTCTCCTGCCAAGGTCAGGAGTGAAGCCTGCAGGGATCCTGGCCATGGATTGCTGCCTTGCTCCTTCCTTCCTTGGATCTTCTCTTAGATCCTTTTAGATCCTCTGACTGTTTGATGCAGTCAAATATGAACCTGCCACACTCTCCTGTGTCTGAGGAGGTCTGAAAACGCTGCCTCCTCCAGCTGGAGCGAGGAGATTGAGCATCTAAAGCGCTTCTCTTTTTCAAAAGTACTTTGCAAGTTCTCCCTAAATTGCTCTGACTTCTGTCAGCCTCTCCTCACACAGAGCATGAACAAATGAACACTCAGATTTCTGATCCAGGCAAAGCAAGCAGGGATCTTTCCAAGGCTGGAAAGCCATCTGTCCAAATTGAAGGCAGAATCTTTTGATACCCCAATGCTGCTGGGAGACTTGACCTTACAGCTCCTGGGTTTAGGAGTCAGTGAGCTTTGGGAACGGGGTGATGATTTTGTTTCATCACCCTCACAGCCCTGGGAGCAGCGTTTTCCCAGCTGGAAAGGAGAGCTGGAATGAGCATCCCCAGGCTTACCTTGCAGCAGGAGCACGGTGAGCAGCACCCGGGCCACGGTCATGCTGTGCTGAGCTGGGCTTGCCTTCCTCCCTCTGCGGGGCTGCTGTGCTCCTTTTGAACACATTCACCGTGACTTCCCTCCCCTCCTCTGCCCCACCTCGTGTTTCCCCTGCTCTGGGACATCCGTGACCTCACGGCTCCCTCCGAAGGAACCGGTGGGCGACAGCAGCGGAGGATTTCTGCTTTCAGCGCTGCAGCTCCGGGAGGGATGCTGGGGAGGGATGCTCGGGAGGGATGCTGGGGAGGGATGCTGGGGAGGGATGCTGGGGAGGGATGCTCGGGAGGGATGCTCGGGAGGGATGCTCGGGAGGGATGCTGGGGAGGGATGCTGGGGAGGGATGCTGGGGAGGGATGCTGGGGAGGGATGCTCGGGAGGGATGCTCGGGAGGGATGCTGGGGAGGGATGCTGGGGAGGGATGCTGGGGAGGGATGCTGGGGAGGGATGCTCGGGAGGGATGCTGGGGAGGGATGCTCGGGAGGGATGCTCGGGAGGGATGCTCGGGAGGGATGCTCGGGAGGGATGCTGGGGAGGGATGCTCGGGAGGGATGCTCCGGAGGGATGCCCCGGGAGGAATTCTCGGGGAGGGAGAAGCTCAAAGCTCACAAAATACGGGTTTGGGCTCTGTGATGCCGCCTGGTTCTATCCCGCAAGGTCAGGAGGCACCCAGGAAGGCGGCACTTGTTTGGTGGAGGTGGCAAGGCTGCTGGAAAACCCATTTTAAACCCCTGGATTGACACAATGTCACTTTGTGCCGCTGCGCTGTTGCCCCAGGAGGATTTTGGCCGGCTCTGCCTGCAGGGATGCTGGAGAAAGGAGCAATGGAAAAGGGAATTCCTGGCACAAATCTGTGGCTCTGCAGGGAGGGCAGAACTTGCCGAGGGGTTGGGGACATCAGCAGCCCCCAGGGGACACAATTCGGGTTTCCCCTGTCCCCTTGCAGATCTGGATTATTCCAGCTTTGTGCCCCCCCAGGTGTGTGATAACCACTGACATCACATTTATCCACATCTATCTTATGATTTCTGATTTCCAAATAGGATTTTTGGCAGATCGTCTTCTGGCCCTCCTTTGCAACTGCTCAAAATTTGGTGTGGACAGCAATTACTGTAGAAATAAATGGAATTTAATGGGATAATTATGGTTTAAAACCTGTGTGTGCTCGAGTGAAGTGGACAAATTGATTATTTATAAACACATTGTGTGTTTAATTCCTGATTTATTAGGATCTGTTTCCATGAAACTTTCAGGTGCAGGGAATTGCATGGCTCAGTGGATATTTGGTTGATAAAAGCTGTGGCTTTTATATTCATCATCATTAATCAATTTTACTGGAAAACAGAGCTGCAGGTCATGAATTTAAAGCAACTGGGTTGAAAAATAAAACTCTTGCTGGATTAAAAAATCCAGGTTAAGAAAGATGTGTTGGAAAAGTAAGTTTGGTTTGAAAGTTGTGCCTTCAGTTCCACACACCCAAACCTGAGGGTGAAATAACTCCGGGGAAAATCTGATTCCAGAGGGAAAAGCCCATCCCTGAGCATGGAAAACAGGACTCCAGAGATTTTTGTGCCATCTGCTGTCAAGTGAATGAATTTCAGCCTCAGAAAAAGAGAAATGCAGCTCAGAATTCCACCACACTCCAGAGGAAATCTGGAATAGGAAGGGTGCTTGGCATCTTTATTAAATCACCTACGAGATATTTTTGTCTGACTTCTGAGAATTCCATTTAATGTGAGAAGCAAATTAAAATGCAGTGGTTGTTTTAACAGTTGTTAGCACTCAAAACTGAGATTAAAAACAACCACCCACCCCCCCTGCCTGCCCCACTCCCAAAATAAAAAAATACAGATGTCACGGGTAATTACAGCTATTTTTGGCAATACAATTATTGGGATTTTTTTTAAACAGCAAACATTTTTTTTTTTTCTTCTCAAATAAATACAATCTGCTCACACTAAATAAAAAACAAAAACCATTATAAACAGAATGATACAACAGGTTGAAAATGAAACAACAACAACAACAACAAAAAAGGAGCTGTTGATAACATCAAATGTGAAGAGATGTCATGGAGAGAAAGAAAATACATTTCATACGTTCAGAAAATACATTTTAATGGGACACAATAAAGGAACTGGCTGAGTATTTTCTGTTGTGGGTCATGAAGATTCCCTGGGGAGCAAATTTGAGGAAGTGAGGAGCAGCAAGAAGTGATTTAGCAGCCAATCCCAGCCACCCTTAATGACATTTCTTTTGTTCATTCATCTCCATCCCAAGCACTCCTATTTATGACTTCAAAATCGTTTCCTCTGTGCCTCTTTTTAAAGAAACAAACCCAAACCACAAACCCAAGCCATTATTTAGGGATTAAAATCACGAATCTCATTAAATTAACTAGAATTTAATAGCAGAAGGAGGTTCCTGGCCTCAGCCAGCTTCTGGCTGAAACTGCTCAGTCCGAGTGAAAAGGGAAATACCAATTTTTTACTGAAGTTATCACGGTCTGGATCCTCATTTTGCATAAAAAGGCAAAGCTCTGTCGATTTGAGTGTAATGCTAATTTAATTCTTGTCTTTTTCTAAGCCATACATTGCAAATGATGAAAATGAACCATTTATTCTTGGCAGGTTTGCAGCTTTTTGCCTTAATTGTGGAGAGAAGGAAAAACCTGGGAAGAGCTGTTAGAATAAAACTTGGGGTCTGCCACAGCTCACAGTGAAGGAAAAGATTTTGGAGAGATCAAGTTTAATGTTCTGGGACAAAACACTGGAGAGACATTAAATCCACAGGAATGAGCAGCAGTGGGGTGAAATTCTTTTGTTTTCTTAGCCTCTCAATTACAAATTTAAATGGAACAACTTTTTTCTCTTTTCTTCCCCCCCCAAAAGCCTTTTCAACACGAGACTGCTTAACACAAAACCCCCAAGAAAACTGAAAATTCTGAGGAAAATAAGATTTTTCTCCCTGTGATTCTTGACACTGAATTCGAGACAATACTACAATTGTCAAAATATTTCCCAAACATCCAAAAATATATATATATATATTTAAAGAAGAGTATTTTAATATCTACCTCCTCAACCAGAATGTTTTTTTCTCTATTACTATATCAAAGAGCAGCTGACACCACTCAAATTGTGCACTCAGCTTTTGCCCCCTCTCTATTTCATGTTTCATGTGTTTAACTCCAGCAGGATCTGAGCAGCCTCCACTCTTTCTACAGGCAACAAATATTAGACTATAACAATATTTCTTGCCTCAATTTGCACCTTGCTGGCATGAAACAAAAAATCTGGAGAATTCACATGTCTCAGCAACCAAAATTTTTGTGTGTGTGTGTTTGATTGTCAAATATTTAATTTTTTTTTAATTTTTTTTTTTTTTTCATGGAGGAAAACAAGCCAGAAATGCTCTTCAGAATGTCTGTACACAGCCAAAAAATAGTTTAAATGGCAATTAAAAATTAACCTGACAGCGATAAAACCACACAGGAGAAGGTTTTTGGTGGTTTTTTTTTTTTCCCCTGCCCTGTCCTAAATTTTCTCCCTGACTTTTCAGTTCCATCCCTGCTCTAATAAAGCACCTACGAGTGGCCTAAGGTGTGTCACACAGTCCTAAAAGTAGAAATAATGGAATATTCCTATGGAATGTGGGAATATCTGGGATTCTGTGAATACAGGATGTGCTCTGCTCTCCCTGGCGAGCTCAGAACTGAGCTCAGCCCCTTTGGATTTGCTCCATCCCAATTGTTTGGTCTCTTTTGGGATGAGGGAATTGCAGTTTCTCACTCCTTGGTTGTTTGGCCCTGCCCAAGGGGAAAATCTACCAAAACACCAGCCAAAAGTTGATTTTTCTATGGTTAATAAACATCAAATCTGGTCAGGGCTGACTTCTGTGCCTCTCACCCGTTTCAATGAGGGCGTTGAGCAGAGCTTGGCAAGGATCTCAGAGATCAGAAATGAAATTCAATTTCATCATTGAACTGGATGAACTTTCATGTCTTTTCCAAACCCAAACCATTCTGGGATGGTTCTGTTTGTGGGAACACTCAGATTGTGCCCAAACCAAGAAAGGAGTGTGCCTAAATCTCTTCCATCCCATTTAAACCCAGTTTTAAGTAGCTGATGGCAGCAAGCCTGCGCTGCTGAAGTGCCTGCAGCTACTTTTTGACCCAAAGTTGATAATTTTAGGTAATTCTGATCCTAAAAACCCCTGGTCTGATGCCTCTTCTTGTTATCAATACCCACTGTGGTGTATTTTGGGGTGCAGCTGCTTTGAGCATCCTGCAGGCTCTGGCACCAAGGGGATCCCCCTCGTGATCCCAAACATCCTGGTTAGGGATGGGAACCCTCCTCTCCCACTTTCCCCAGATCCCAACCCTTCCTTCCCTGGATAAACAGCATCAAATGTTGTTCCTAAACTGAAGTGTTCTGGGGGTTTTTTAGACAGATGGCAGTAAGGAAGCAAAGTGCTCAGAATTCCAGCTGAATTCCAGCAGCTTTCTCATCCCATCATTCCTGGATCAGCCTGGCTGCACAATCTCACCAGGGCTGCCAAAGGGACACAGAGACACTCCTGGGTGAATGGCCAGCACAAAAATCCCAGTATAAAAGGGGAAGCCCCTTTTCCAAAGCCTTTTGAAGGGAATTTCAACAGCAGAAACCTTTTAGGCTGTGTCTGGGCACACAGGTGGATTTCAATAACCAAAGTAAAGGAATAAAAACCCAAATCTGAACTTCTTAAATCCCTCAGGTTTGGTTGGAAAAGGCTTCTTTTATCTCCACTTCAAAGAAATTCCTCTCAGCTTTTGTTGCACTGACTTCTGATGCTCAAACTTCACCTGTGACTGATGTGAAATTTGGAACTTTCCTCTGATTCAGAGATTTTCCTCAACATCAACCAATCTCCACACAATATCCAACACATTCTGGAGCACTCCCACCTCTGTCTGCTCATTCAGAGGGGAGGAATACCCTGGTGCAGCCTGCAGAGGCAATGCTGGACTCATTTCCAGCCTTGGGGACACGTTTTTATTTTTCTGGGAGGCGCTGAGGCTTTGGGGGCTGGGAGCAGAGCGAGCACGAGGTGCTGAACAAGCCTGCAGACACTTTGCAAAAATAGCAGTGAGAAAACAAGCCCAGCATCCTGCCTGACACAGGGCTCAGTGTTTCTACCGTGGTGCAGTGAAAGTGTCACCAGAGCTCCCTTCAAGGTGGGGAAACCAACCCTCAAGGCTGTGCAAGAGCCCCAAGCTGTATTTTAATAACTTTTTCCCCCCTCAAATCAGCCCCTTTTGTTGCAAATGTTGTAAATTTTGTTTCTGCACGGCTGTGGCTGTGTGAGATGTGCTTTGAGTGAGCCACTGGACAGATGAAGAGGGGTTTTTTTCCCGCTGCCAATAAAACACAAGGAAGAAGAGACATTCTCCAACGCTGGGAAAGGCCATGGGCTGTCCTTGCTGGGGTTTTCCCTACTCCTGCAGGAGGGTTTCTCTCCAGTTAAAGCCTCCAGTTGGTCCATGTGTGAGAGGGAGGATGGGAGGGTCTGTGAGCTGCCAAACACCAGTGTCCCCCAGTTCTTCGCAGGAGCAAAACCCCAGGTAGGGAATCTGTGAGGAGAGAGATGGGAATTAAGGCAAAAAGCAGGAACTGAGCTGGGCAATCCCAAGGGATGAATCCCTGCTCTGCTACTACAGGATTTCACCCTTTTTTTTCTTTCTTTCCCTCTCCCAAATTCCATTCTTCAGAAAAATTCCATTTTTCTTTTTTCTTTTTTTGCCTGTGCAAAACACTGGGAAAAACCAGATTATACCCCTGGAATGTGGGTTTAAAAATGTAGTTTTGAATGGAATGTAGGTTTAAACAGGGAGCAGCTCAAGACAAATGTGGTCCCAAACCAGCACAGCTTTGGGGGAAATGTGGATGTTCCTGCAGCTCAGGGGTTCCCAGATGAGCCCTGAATACCCAGGGAGCCTCTGCAAGGCTGACAGAGGGCAGGAAAGGAGAGGAAGTAAAAAACCCGATCTAATTTCCAGCCTTTTAATGGTTAACATCTCTTTAGATGAGAAGGGGAAGAGCTGTAGGGCTGAAGTGCTCGGCTCGCTGTGCTGAAGGGATTTGGAATTCTCTGCACAGCCCCTGGTACCCACAGAGCACCAAACAATCCTTCCAAACCCATCTCAGGAGGGCACAAAACACCAAACAATCCCTGCAAATCCAGCCCAGCAGGGCACAAAACACCAAACAGACCCTGCAAACCCATCCAAGGTGGGCACTGACCCCACAAAACACCAAACAATCCCTCCAAACCCATCTCAGGTGGGCACTGACCCCACACCCTGTCCCAGCCCCTCAAACCCTTCTCCTTCACCCTGCTGACTCCTGAAATGAGTAAAACTCAGAACTCTGTCCCAGCAAATTGTTTTTGTCTCTGCAGAGCCAGGGCTCTGCTCCTTGCTGGCATTTACCTTTCGGACCATCTGTACAAAATCCTTGGAGTTCTGAGGAGAGAGCCCTTGGAGCTGGCAGGTACAGGCCTCCAGGGAGGATGCATGAGCCACTATCAGGATGTTATTTCCTGAAATAAAATGAGAAATACAGGCTGAGAAGGGAGGAAAAGCCGGATTTAGGGGCTGGTGCCCGAGATCAAGCAGCCATTTAAAACATTTTATCAAATAATAACAGGTCCAACTGTGAATTAAGGGGGAAATGTGATTTGTTAACACGTTTAGAGCGCTTCTCAATTTTCAGGGTAATGGTTAACTCACTCCTACTTGGTTTAAAAATGCTTTCTGGAGAAAACAAGAATTCCAGTGAGATTTCAGCTGCCTTGGGAAGCAGATGCTTTTTGCCTATGCAAAAATTAATTCCTGTTACAACAAACACTTTAATTTAACTTGCTGGCTTTCCACAGTGGCAGCTTTACATTTCCAGCTCCAGGATTCTTTACAACCAATGCCCCACTGTGCTTTTGAATTTTGTGTGCAAACCATTAAAAATCAAAGCTTAAAATGCAGAGACAGGTCAGTGAGATGAAATCAGTGAAAACACCAGAGTTTAGGAATTCTCAGATTGTTGTGGATGAACAATAACAGCTAGGGGTTTTTTAAAAAATTCAATATTGTGTTTGGAGAAATGGTCTAAAGTTTTTATGGGAATAGAATTTGGAGGAGGAGCTTGGACAGGGGAGGGAAAATATCCCATTTAATGCTGGGAACACACATCAAAAGGCAAATAACTCATTTATTCCCTTGGGAAACATCTGCCATTGGGTTGGGGTCCCTAAAATCATTCTGCTATTTAACTTTATGGACCTCTCCTCTGAGAGTATCTGAAGTGATAATTCTGGTGCAGGACTTTCCAATGATTCTGGGAGTGAGGATGAGAGATTCAGGTCTGGGAATTCCCTGAGAGGGGAAGATTAGTCAGGAATATTGGAATTCACATCCCAGCCCCCCTCTGCAGCACTCACCTTTGCCTTTACATTCACTGATGATCTCCTTTGTGACTTGGTAGCTTCTGCTTATGTAGGTATCGTAAGACTCAGAAACCACCAACTTGCTGACAGGAATATGAGGTCTGTGAGGAGAAAACCACATCCAGTAAATTGTAAAAATAAAGAATTCTAAGTGCAAGGCCTGTGAGCAGAAAAACACGTCCAGTAACTGATAAAGGAAGATACTCTAAGAGCAAACTGTGATTCATCTGGAAGTACCTGTTCTTAAACTCAAAGCCCCCAAGGAGCTCCTTGGAAACCTGAAAGATCCCAGAACAAGGAGTACTGGAAAGAAAACCTCCCTGATCAGAAAGAACTGCCCAGTTGATGTGGGAAATGTGGTTTACAATAAGCCAAATTTTATTATATATATATTTTATATGTAGTTTTCAGCACAGCAGCCTCAAGCCTGCTCCAATTTGATTTTGGGAACGTCAGCAGCTCTTCCAGTCAGTGCCTGAAGGTCAAAACTCAGAAGAGTTTGGTGTTAAATCTTGAAACGAGCGACCCCAGACCCTGTCAGCCCCTCTCTGTGCTACCTGTAGGTTGTATCAACGCTCAGAGTAGCTGCAGCTAAATCCACAGGGGGGATCCAGGCTGGCAGGGTGCTCCCAGACACCCACTTGGTCCACTCAAACAGGCCTGGCTCTATCCGGATTTTCAGGTTGTTCTCCTGTTGCATACCTGGAAAAGAGGGAGAGGAGGCCAGCTAGCAATGGAAGTAGCTGGGGAGGGTGGGAGAAGCTTTAATCCTTCGGTTTGATTGTTAATTTGTTTATTTTCTATGGGAAATTACATATGTCATGTGTTTATTTAACGTATGACAGGGAATGTCAAGCTCTGGTGCAATTAGAAAAGAGTTCCTTATGGATTGTGTTAATATAAAATATATTCCTATGGAAATCATAATTAGGTCCATGGTTTTTATCTGTTTGTCAGTGTTTTATGGAGAAAATGAGGAGAATTCAGCCTCTGCCCTGTGGGTTCTTACCTTTCAGGATGTTGTGAGCTGTCTGGACACACCGCAGGGATGGGGAGCTGTAGATGTAGTCTACAATGGTGTTTGTTTCTAGCAAAGCTTCACCTGCAAGAAAGTTTTGATCTTTGTGAATAAATCCAGGTAAATGGCACTGCAAGGAGCTGCTTCTCATGTGTCTGGCCAAAAAGCAGCCAGAAAAATTGTAAAGGTCTTGGATTTCATTTTGTTTCATTTGTAAGGCATAAATCAAATGCTTCAACACAACTCAAACCCAGCTTAATTCAATTGGCTGGGTTCTCTGCTAGCATAAATCACCATTTCATTACACAGGTGGGAGATCACTGCAAACGAGATAAGAATCAACTCCACTGTCAGGGTTGTTAATGTTCCTGCATCAGGGTCTTTAATATTCCTGCGGTGCCTGAGGGAAGCAAAGGAGAGCAAGCTCAGGCTTGCAGGGAGCAGCAGCCACCCTTTCCTCCTGTTGGGAGAGTGGCAGCAAGGAGGGGACATTGATTCTGACAGGGCTGTCACCATGGCAGGCTGACCTGGGAATGTCTTGAGTGAAGTGGGATCATTTAGGAGAGGGACATCTACCTGTCCCCTGTGTCACAGGGAGCTGCTCACGGGCTTTGGTCATCACAGGGACTGTGATGAGGGAGATGAGGTTTCCTTTGGAAGAGAGAAATTGCTGGGGAAGGTGAAGGGACTTGGCAAAGTTCCTTGAAAGATTTAAATCCCGTTAGTTCAGGGAATCCAATCCATTTTTTCCTGCCTTGACTTTTCCTTTCTCTGGTGGGGGGTGTGGGAGGAAGACAGAGAAGGTCGCACGGTGCCACCAGAGCTGCAGCCGCATCCTTGGACCCTCGCATGCCAAAACATGTCCTTGGAACCTCTTAATGCCACCAGCAAAGTGTGTCCTCAGACCCTTTTAATGACACAGCAAACGTGTCCTTGGAACCTTTTAATGCCACCAGCAAATTGTGTCCTCAGACCCCCTGAATGCTGCCAGGAAAGTGTGTCCTCAGACCCTTTTAATGCCACAGAAAATGTGTCCTCGGACCCTTGAATGTCATCAGCAAAGTGTGTCCTTGAACCCCTTTATTACCACTGGGAAAGTGTGTCCTCAGACCCCTCTAATGCCACCAGCAAAGTGTCCTTGGGGCTCTTCAAAGCCACCCAAAGTGTGTCCCTGGCCCCTGGATGTCACCAGCAGAGTGGGGTGCTGGCAGCCTCCCTCTGTCCTGTGCAGACTGCAAACCCTGCTGCCATGTGGCCGGGAGTCTGAGCATCCTCCTCCTCCTGCTGCTGCTGCTGCACAGTGATTTACTTGTGTTCCAAAAAGCCAGGATAATTTTAGCTGCCCTAGTTTGGATGTGACCAGCAAGGAGTGCTCGGAAGGATTTGAGGGCTGGAGCTGGTGTCTTTAAGGGGCTGGGCTCCCCTCGTCACCGCTCTCAAGATGAGCTCTTTGGCTGGCAAAGGATTTTCTGTCTGCACACAAACAGGCTCAGAAGCCAGGGATGAGGGTGGGGAGGGTGGGAGAACACAGGAAATGGTTTGGGCTGTGTTTGTGACAATGTAAATCCAGGCAGGCTGATAAAAGGACACCGGTGTGGCAAACTGGATGGAAAAAGCACATTTTGCACGAGGTGACAGCCACACTGCTGCATTCCTCCCCAGCATGGGTAATAACAAAATCTTCCCAATGCACCCATCCTCTGAGGGCTCTGATTTCACCCCACGTCCCACATTTCTGCTTTGCCTTTTCCTCAGCTGCAGCAGCTGAAGGAGTTGAAGTTTCCTTTGGAAGAGAGAAATTGCTGGGGAAGGTGAAGGGACTTGGCAAAGTTCCTTGAAAGATTCAAATCCCGTTAGCTCAGGGAATCCAATCCATTTTTTCCTGCCTTGACTTTTCCTTTCTCTAATGGGGGGTGTGGGAGGAAGACAGAGAAGCTTCCTGGGCAAGGTCTTCATGGAATCATGGAATGGTTTGGGTTGGAAAAAACCAAAAACCTCAAGGGCAAGGGCACTTTCTAATACCCCAGGATGCTCCAAACCCTGCCCAACCTGGCCTTGGACTCTTCCATGGATGGAACCTGCACCACCACGGCCTCCCCTCACTCACAGGGAACAAATCCTTCCCAAAACCCCACCCAAACCCCCTCTCCTCTCCCTGCTGAGCAGCACTTACCCACGAGCCTCGCCTGGGTGCAGCCCAGCACGGTGATGGGAGCGTCTTTTTCGTAATCCCTGAAACCACCACTCCTCTGAGGTAAGTTGTGAGGCATATTCAGGTTACTGCGCATGTACCTGCCTGCAGGGAGAGGTGCCAAGCTGGAATTATTCCCTCAGACAGAAGCAGGAACATCACCCCTGGTTTTCCCCTCTCCCACCACCTCGGCTGTGCTTTGCAGGTCCTGCCTAGACCTGGCTCTTGGGGCAGTTTTTTCCCAAGTAAACCCATCAGGAATCTCATAAAATTAAATTAAACACCTCTTACCAGCTCAAAAGCAGCACAGAATGTTGCTAAGTATCTGAAATTTTTTTTTAGGACTGATTTCCCCAAAGAAAAGTCATTTCTATCCCACAGCAAACATTACACTTTTACAGGAGGCCGGAACATCAGAGCTCTTCAGCCAGAGTTTACAAAGAAGAGAGTTGTGAAATCATCCTTTCAGCACAAGGTTTTGGTGTTTTTCAATAGAACAAAGACTTTTAGGACACATTTCTGATCAGCTCTAAGGCAAACAGAGCCTAAAGTTATAATTTGTTCACCACAGTCTGAAACCTGAGCATAATACTGGGTTGAAAGCACCAATTTATGCCCCAAAACCCACTCTGAGCAGTGTTATTTTCATTTAGGACTGAGAGCCAGCAGTGCAAAATGTTTTCTTGATGGCAGAGAATGTTTTCACTGAACACTGACTACCAACATCATGGTTGCATTTTCTCTTTGGTGGTGCAACTGTGGAGTGTAATCACTCCTGCCATATTTTCCCAAATATTGGCAAATGGACTATTTCCGCCTTGGATGAATTTTTGCTGCTGGCTGCACAAAAAGCATCATTTTATGTTAAAACCCACAGCTTCCACCAGGCAGTGGCCACTTCTCCTTCCTCCATCAAATCCTGGGATAGCCCCGGGCTCACCTTTGGCATCGAAGCACTGGGACAGCCAGTACTTCCCAAAAACCACATCCATCCTCTCGCCGTGCCTGCAGACGAACAGGCAGCGCTTCTGAGGGCCTGGCTGGCTGCTTATCCTCAGGGGCTGCAAAGGAAGGTGATGCCTTCATTTTTAGCTTTCACATTTTCCAGGCTCTGCACTGGTAGCTAACTCTGAACTCCACACAAAGTGTCAGCCAGTTCTCCTCACAGCTCAGGCACACACAACAATCCTTCCCCAGCCCCACAGCCAAGGGCAGCGCTGCAGCTCCAGCCCCAAAAAGCACAAGCAGCAGGGAATTGAGGAGAGCAATCTGGGAGGATGGGACTGCATCACCTGCAGCTGCAATTGCACAATTCACCCCGAGATGGAAATGGACCAGAACTGATCCAAGTGTGAAACTCCTGAGCCGGGGCCCATCTTGGGTGGAGCCAGGGCCGGGCTCTTGCAGTGGCCAAGGTGATCCTTGGAAGGGCTTTTAATAAATCCCTGCTTTATTCCTTTAACTCTGGCCAGCCTCTGCTCCAGGAGCCTCTCCAGGCATCAAAGTGAGAGCAGGTTTGACCTTCACCAGAGTGGAGAGACTCTGAGCAAGCCACAGGAGCCAGCACCAGCCTCCTCCTGCTTTGCCCTTGTGCAAACATCACAGGGAAGGCTGCAGGGTTTATTGCTTTTATGGGTTTGTTTTTTTTCCCTTCTCTTTGGGAATTTATAATCCTGGTAAATTTACGGTGGTCTAAAGCTGCTGAAGGGGGCAGAGGCCTGGGCCTTGCCACCCCAGCTGTGGGGAGAGGGTTGTGTCATTCAAAAACTTCATAACTTGTGCTGCAGAGAGTGAGAAGATAAATTTTTGGGGAAAATCCATTCACTGGAAGCTGTCCCTAATGATTTCTGGCTGTGGGGTCCCTACCTGCACGTTCTGGCAGATGATGGTGAGCGGCCCAGCGTCCCCTGGCCCTTGGTCCTCCTGCTGCCTCCTCTCCAGAGCTCCATCAGCAAAGGCTTGAAAGGATGGGGAAGATGTGGTGTTCAGAATGGAGTAGGACCTGCCAAAAATAGAAAAATATTGTCTTTGGGGATGCTTTTTGTGCTCAGGCTGCTCTCAGGATGTTTCTGTAGCCTTTAGGAGGCGGTGGTAATTACTGCTGTGATGTTATTATGAAACATTATTATGTTATTTCATTATTACTGGGTTTTAGTGCTGCCCAGAGAGCACCGTGCCAGGTGATGCACACACGTGAGGAGACAAATTCCATCTCCACAGGCTGTTTCCTTAGAAACTATTTACAGAACAACTCCCAAACTTTGTTCTGGGAGGCTCTCTCCACCCTGGAACATTATCATGGAAAATGCCAGGACCTTCCTGAGCACCACAGGATGCTCACTAACATCGCCTGGGGACCAGTCCATATCACTGACCATGGACTTGTGGTCCCAAGCTTGGGAATTAATGGCTACAGGGAGTTTTCACTCATCCTTATAGCACGAGCTGTGGCTTCAGCAGAAAGCTGGGGCCTCTCCCTGTGCAGTTTTCAGAGTTCCTGTGCCCAAAACAGCTTCTACCCCTGGCAGGGACCTGGCACACTCAGCCCTGTTGTTCCTGCATTTTTCAGTGCCCACCTGCCTGGGAATTTATTCCCCCAGTGCTTCCTGTTAAAGGGATTTTACAGACCCCACTCTCCCTCGAGGGCCCTGCCTAATGAGGTCCCTCTGAATAAACCTCTTATTCCCAGACATTCAAGGACTTTGACCAAAACCCTGGGGACCCAAGTGTGACAGGCAATTACAGAAGCTGCCTGACCCTCTGCTGACTCAGTTACCTCTGCTTAGTCATTTAAAAAAAAAAAAAATAAAGAACATTATCAGGTAATGGATGTGGTCATTTACTTTGACAGAAAGAGCCAGAGCTGGCACTTTTCAGTGCCTTAAATACATCAGGAGCTGCTTCCTGATAGCAGAAACAGGATAAAATCTCAGAGGAGTTTCTCAGCTGTTAGGGTAACCCTGAGTGACTCTGCCAGTGGGACAAAAATAGGTCACCTGTGTGGTTTATATGGTTTAAAGGAGGAAAAAACCCACTATGATGTTGGTCCTGATCTATTATCTGGTGGAATTAGGGTGCAAGGATGACACTGAGTTCCCAACAAGGGCTGGCCCTGCCCTGAGGAATTGTTCCCCAAATTGCCCAGATGCTGGTGGAGCATTGGAGTCAGCACAGATCCATCCTCAGTGACCCCAGAACTTGAATATCTCAATATGAACAGAATCTCAATGTGAACAGAACCTCAGTTCTTACTTAGGACCCATCTCTATTTCTGCTCAAAGTGAATTTTGTCCACCTGTCAGCCCTTCCTCCCATTTAATCCCTTTCCTGCCTTGCCCCTATGATATTTTTTAGGGACACTGGTCTGGAGAATACCAAGGATGTTTTGGTTACCCCACTTCCCTTTGTCCCCAGGAGCTGCCACACAATTTCTGAGCCTTTCTTTCTCTCTAAGCCTTTTAACAAAGGCCACAAACGCTTCACCATCTATTTATAGATGACAGGACTTGCTGGGAATGGTGATGAGGCAGAGGCAAACTCTCTGTGTGCCTGGAGAAGAGCCACCAGCCTGTCTCCAGTGCTGCTGGAAAACACAAACTGCTGAGGCTGTTCCAGCTTAGTCATCTCCTAAGGACAGGTCATTGTTTGGAGGCCTTTCCCCAAAAATCCTGAGAGTTCCATCTCCTGTCTCCATGCTGCCTTGTGTCCCCTGCTCTGGCAGGGATAAATGGGGGGCAAATGGGTTCTGTTTAATGAATTCCCACCAAAAGCAAGAGGCATAGCCTTATTCAAAAGGTGAGGGCTGCATTCTCACTGAAGACAACAGCAGGCTCCTAAAAATCTTGCTAAATATCCTAAGAAACTGATCCTAAGTCCTTTTCAGCAGGGAATGATGCAGGGAAGACGTCTCTTCCCAAATTAAAGCTCAAGTTTACACCTTGCTGATCCCAGGCCTGCCCCAGAGGTGCCTGCACAGCAGTGCCTCCAGCAGCCATCTGCTCCAGCCCCAGCAGCCCTGCGAGTCAGAGAGAGCTGCTGCAACATCTCAGCTAAAAAAAAAAATATCAGCTTGTCCTCTAATCCCACGCTAGGGGAGAGCATCTGCTGCTCCTTGGCCGATGAGATGAGGCTCTGTGTGCCAGCTCCTTCCCCTCAGCGCCCTTCTCAGCATCCCTCCTCGCTTCCCCAGCTGAAATCCCGGCTGCAGAGCCCCTTTTTGCTGCCATGGGGCGGGGAGGGAGCGGCTTGACCTACCCGTGGAACACCCAGGTGCCACATTCATCCGCCTTGGTGATGTAGTTCTCAGGGAGCAGCCCCGAGCAGCCAGTGGCAAGGGAAATGCCATAAATCCAACCCTCACTCGTGCTGGTCTGCTCCACTGGGGACATGAAAATGAAATCCCCTGGGACCAGCTCCAGCTCGTCGTCGTTCTGGGGGGTGTAGGGGTAGATCACTTGCAGAGTCTGGGGGGTGAAAAGCACAGGAGGGTTGTTAATGGAAGGAGATCTCCAGCAGAGGGGTGATTTCCTGGGATGAAGCAAGCTCCAGAGCGTTACCTCGTGGTTGACGAAGCGAATGTCCCGGGAGAAGATCGCGGCCACCCAGTCACAGCCCAGCTTGACATCGATGCTCTGGGCCAGCTTCTCCAGCGTGGGCAGGTGGCTGCTCTGGAAGTGATAGGCCAGGGTCACGTGGAGCTGCTTCTTGTGGGGCTCCACGTGGACATCTGCAATGGGGAGAGGAGGGTTACAAACCCCTTTCTGCCAGGTTAGGTGATGCCTGGGGAAGGCTGAGCTAGGGCAGAGGCTGGACAGATTTCAGGATAAAGCAGGGATTTATTGAAAGGCCCTAAAGGACACATCTTGGGCACTACAAGAGCCTGGCCAGGGCTGCACCCAAGATGGACCAAAAATGGTCACAAAATGGATGATTGGTCACGAGATCTCACATTTTTATAAGCTTTGGTCCATCTGCATATTGGGGTGAATTGTCCAGTCCCAGCTGCAGGTTATGGAGTCCCATCCTTGTTTTCTCTCTCCAGCCCAGCGCTGTTCCTGCTTTTGGGCCTGGAACTCCTAACGATTGTCCTTGGTATCAAGCTGGAAAAGGAATTGTTTTGTCTGCCCACTCTGTGAAGAGAGCTCACTGACACTTCATGTGAGGCTCAGAGCTGCACACTGGGCTGGGCAGAATCTGAGAAATATGAAAGCTAAAACTTAAGGCATCGAGAGCCTGCGGCTTCTAACAGGAGCTGCACTTGCAAAGATGCTCAAGTGGAACAAATTGGAGTTCAGTTGGAAATGCTGTGAGTGCGAGGTCTCAAAATTGCACCCCAGAACAAATGATCAGAGATTTGGGGTCTGATTCAGCCCTGAGTCACAGCAGGGGCATCCTACAAACAACGGGTGGTGTGACAACTGGTTTCCTGCCAAGAGACCAAAAAAAAGACATTGTTCCAGGTAAGAAAATCCAGGAAAATTTCATGAGCAGCTTATTCCAATATAAGGAGGTTAAAAAGCACAGTTTTTACTCTCCCTCCATTGTTCTCTCTGCTGCAATAAATTACAAGTCCATGGAATTTGCAGGTTTGTGCAAGTTGATTAAATCTTTTCCCTGGAAATTAGTTGGATTATCAGTTTAGTCACTGAGGGTGAGGTATTCCCAATTTGTGGAAAGATAATAATGATTCAAAATGATCCTGCAGAAAAAAAAAGGACCTGCATCAGGAGATGATTCCAGGTGAAAATACATGAAATATTTGGGCTCTTCCAGTAGATGTGGAAATCATGGGACACGTTATTTGCATGTAATTTATTCCTGCTTATTCAACCAAAAATTGCAATTAAATTTGACTGATTATTCAGTCACAATTGCAGCTATTCAGAGGCTTGGCTCCAAGTGCCAGCCAGGGGCAGCTTTGCAAGCTCATCCATCTTTTTTTTGTTGTTGTTGTTTTTCATCAGCAATAAAAAATATGTTCAAGATCTCTGAAAAACACCCCAGAGACTTTAATGTGATAACCTGACCAAGCTGTGTCTGCAATGCAGCAATTGCCTTCCCCTAAAAAACCCCAATTTGGCCTGAATTGGAGCGGTCTCAGGGGCAGAAGATTGTTGGAAGCCACCAATGTTTCTTTCTTCTGGGTCAGTGGGGTTTTCTTTTTTGATAAAAATTGCATTTTTGGCTGTGCTGGAGGGAAACACTGATCCCACTCTCATGTGGCTGCAGTGTCCTTGGGCCCACCCAATGCCTTCCTTCCAAAACCTTCTTTTTAAAGATGAAATTCCCTCCGTCTTCTAAAGGGAAGGGAAGTTCTGGCAACGTGTTCCAGAGGTTCTGGGCACTTCTGGCTCCCTCCTCTGGAGCAGGGACGGACTCACAGCATTCCTGCATGGCTGTGGGGTGCCTGCCCAGCATGGAAACACACAGGAATGCAGAATTTGCTGCATCTTGATGCATTTAATCTCCAGGACAAGCCTGGGATAGGGAAGGACTAATCCAGTTGTGCTGTGGGCAGTCCAAGCTGAGCTCTCCAGTGAGGGAGGGTGGGAGGATTATCCAGGGAGATGTTACAGTGCTCCCAGGGTGTTTGGAGGACACTCAGCGAGGTTGTTCAGCAGTGGAGACCACGGGAGGTTCTGGTTCTTCCACCTCCAGAAGCAGGAGAGGATCAGAGATGGACACAGAGATGGAGCACCGAGGTTGGCAAAGACACCTGGGGTCCTCTCCCAGAGCCCTCTTCACACCACAGAAATGCAGTGAAGAAACCACCACGGCCCTCTGCAGACCTCAGAAACGCAGTGGAGAAACAACCACGGCCGGGGAAAGTTCCGTGGTGGTGGCTGGAGGCGGCGAGCGGGGCAGGAAACACCGAGCCTCGCTCAGAGCAGCTCTGTGAAAGGTGAAGGAACCAGCAAATGTCAGCTTCCCTTTCAGAAACAGCACTGGAAACTGAGGGTGAGACATCTCCCTGCTGAAAAGACAAAGCACCCAGTGGAGTGTTCCCCACAGTTTTCACTTAAAAATCAGGGATTTGCTTTTGAGCTTTGCTTCTTGGTGGCATCAGAGATTTGGGGTTCTGAAAAGGCCCAAACCGTGAGCTCTGGCAGCTGCTTTGCTTCCTCATGGCATCCAAACTTTGGTTTTTCTGACAATGCCCAGGCTGAGCTCCTTCATGACACAAAATTCAGGTTTTCTGACAATGGCCAAGCTGAGTTCCTTCATTGCATCCAAACTTGGGATTTTCAGGCAGTGGTCACCCAGGAGCTCCTGGCAGCTGCCAGAGCAGTCACTCACCTGCTTTGGAAGCCGCCTCTGCAGCAAAGTCTGCCGCAAACTTCTTGAGCACCTCAGCGCTTTCCTCCTTGACGAAGAGCCCGATGAAGTTGGAGGAGGTGTAGAGCTCCAGGGGCAGCGGGGCAGGGAATTTGCATTTCCAGCGCATCACCGTAGCCTGCAGGGCTTCCGTGAGAGCATCCACCTTGCTGTCCTCGCACTGCCAAGGAAGCAGGACAGGCAAGGCTCAGGAAAGGAAAGGATGTGGGTGGGTGTCAGTGGTCTGTCCTTTCCCTCATGCAGTGAGAAAAAGCACAGGGGCATGGGAAAAAAAAAATAAAGCTATGTTTAGAAATCCTCGGCCCCTCCCTTGTCCTCAAAGCGGGATCAGCTATCCCCAAGTAACCTTCCCAACCTCCCCCCACCCATCCTCACGCTGAGGATCACTGGAGGGGATGAGAATTTGGTCTTCTGCTGCTGCTGTTCCCTGAAAACAACAGCTTAAAAAACCAATTACCTCCTCCAGAAGCCCAGGCATGGGCAAAATCCCCCCAGAAACCGGGATGAAGTCTCCAGGCTGAGCCTGGCATGGAATGGCTAAAAGAGAGAGGGGAGAGAGGAGCAGAGCTTTACCATGAAGAACTGGCAAAGGGTGATGTGTGGGAAGATGTTGTGAGCTTTGTTCTTGCCACAGATCTGCTTTGACTGCTGCCAGAACTCCGAGAGCTTCTGTGCCAGGGGCCCGGTGGGGCGCAGGTACAGGACGTACTCCCGGGGCAGGGTGTCATCCAGGAACGGGTCACCCACGTGGGAGAAGAGCCTGGCAGGCAGAAAGAGCTCTTCAGTTGAGAGATAATCACAGATTTCCCCCCCCAACAGAACCAGTTTCCCCCTTGCTGGCTCATGTTCAGCGTCCCTTTGTGGGAAAAAGCAGCTCTGGTGGGTCAGGCAGAGCGGCGCTGCCTCACTTGCTGCCCATTAGCGCTGCTCAGTAATACAGAAAATTGGGTTTTACTTTCAGGCTGATGCTCTGAAGATCTAACCCAGGTCACTGCTTCTGCTTTTTCTGCCTTTCAGAGTGCAAAACACAGGGAGGAGAGTGCCAGGAATCGCTCCACATCTCTGAGAAGGCAGCTCACATCTTTTCTGTTCCTTCTCTCACCTGTTCCTGCTTTTGCTGCAGATCACAAACCCTCTCAGACCAGGCTCATCTCTGGATTGTTTATTTCCAGCACTTCAACAACACCTCACTAATTCTGCAGGTGCTTTCCAGACAACACCCCTGCTTAAACATTCCACATCCTAATGGCTGAAGCCCTAAATTCACCATTCCTTCTGCTTTTTAACATTTATTACTTCATACCAACCAGTCGCATGCTGCTTGAACACTCCTTCCACCTGTGGATGCCAGCGCTTTTTGTCTGCAGAGAGAGCAAAGTGAAAAGAGAATTTCAGTGCTGCTGGGTCCTACTGCTGTGGGTTTGGACACTTGTGGGGTGCCCTTTCCAATTCTCTCACCCTTTTTTTTTTTGGATGTGCCACCTGATAAATCCCCATGAACTGTTTGAAGGGCAAAGTCATGCAGCCAGCACAAAATCTGAAATATGGACCTCTGGGTTTTCCCATTTCCCCACGTTTTCAGAGAAACAGCAGCATTTAATGGTCTCTTTGCTGGGAATTTCAGCATGAAACACCAAAGATTTGGATCTGAAAGTGCAGGAGTTGCATTGAGGAGAAGTAAAATTCAACTGCCACGAGAGGGCAGAAAGCAGAGATTTTCCAGATTAGAAAAGTTCCCTTTAGTCCTTGCTATACTCAAAGAGCTCTTTTGCTCCTTTCCCTTCAGGAATCCTCTAAATCCCTTTTCACTCCATCTGGGAACATCCAGCTCTCCTGCTCAGCAAGTTTTCCAGAGCAGACCAGCACAAGTTAACAGCTTTAAATGTGGAATTGGGTTTTCCAAATCGTGTTTTCCAAACTGTGTTTCCCAAATTGTGTTACCCCCAGCCCTCAGCCATGTGCTGTTGACTCAGCTGTGCTTCAGCCCTGACCTTGCCTTCCCCACCCCTTGAACACATTTTTGCTCGTTTGGAGGGTAAGAGGAAGGCAGAAAGATAATGCTGAAAAAAAATAAAAAATAAAATAAAATAAAATAAAAATAAATTAAATTAAAATAAGAATATAAAATAAAATAAAATAAAATAAAATAAAATAAAATAAAATAAAATAAAATAAAAATAAATTAAATTAAAATAAAATAAGAATATAAAATAAAATAAAATAAAATAAAATAAAATAAAATAAAATAAAATAAAATAAAATAAAATAAAATGGCTTGTGTTGCAAATGTGTGATGATGAAAATACTTCCTCCCCAAGTGGTTTTGCTGCCCTCATCTGCCAGCATTCCCTGGAGATCAGCAGAGTGCTGGGCCCAGCAGCTGCCCTCTGGGATTTGGGATTTGGGGTGGGGAACACTGTGGGTTGGTGTTTCTGCCTCGCTGACCTCGCTCTGCTCTGGAAAATGTTCAGTGCAAAGCAGCCACTGCTTCCCTTTGGAAATCAGCTCAGTCACAGGAGCTGATATGGGGGGACCTCTCTAAAAGATAAGGGGAACTTCTCTAAAAGATAAGGGGAACCTCTCTAAAAGATAAGGGGAACCTCTCTAAAAGATAAGGGGACCTCTCTAAAAGATAAGGGGACTTCTCTAAAAGATAAGGGGGATCTCTCTGGGAGCAATGCTTGGGGATTTTTCCTGCCCTGTTTCCCTCATTTGCTGTGCTGTCCTTGCTCAGTTCACCTCCCCTCCCCTCCTGTCTGGGTTGTTTCTGCTCTTTAAAACGAGAGATGTGACTCTGCAAAACTCTCCCCTGACACCTGTGAGGGAAAACTGCCCTCCCAGAAAAGCTCTGGCTCTGCAGTGAGCATTTCTCTGGGATTTCCTCTGCCCAGAGCTCTGGAGGAGCTGTGCACAATCCAGGTTCTATCCCCCACCCCTGGGACTCTGCTCCTTCATGACCTGATGATTCCCTGGAACAAATCCCACTCTGCTGGAATTAACTGGGGACCCTGAAGGGTGGCAAAGAGCTGAGGCTGGACCCACACTCTGATTTCTAGAGCTGCCTCCATCATGCACACGGACAATCCACTCCCTTTTCAATTTCATTTTCAGTGTCAGGAGGAAATGCTGCATACAGCAAACAAAGCCAAAGGATATTTTTATCCCAGGACCTACAGCTGAGCGATTTCTTTCTATTTTTTTTTTTTTTTCCTTATTTTTTAATATAGTGGAAGGAATGGTGCTGATGACTGATAAATCTCTGCTTCCCTCCCAAAATCCCACCCTGACCAAACCCTGGAGAGAAACCCATCCCCCAGCTCCCAGGCAAAAATCAGTTTTTTAGAAGTTGAGTACTCAAAACTGGCCACAGCCATGTGAAACTGGCCTGATTTTCACAACTGCTGAGTGCAGTGGGAGCTGGAAAACACATCCTGCTCCTGAGAAATCCAGGTCACTTAATTAGGTGACAAATTATGGCTTAGGTGCTCAGATTTCCTCATGCTGGGTAGCAAGAGTTGGCTGGAGCATTGCAGAAAAAAAAAATAATTGTGACTCAGATGAACCAGAAAAGAGGAAAAAGCAAGAAAATAACTTATTTTTCTGAATTTGCTAGATGGTGCCACTGAGTAACTATTTCTGGTGATGCAAAATGGGTTTGGGTAGGGCACGAGAAGCTTTGTGCAGCATTTCTGGTCCCCTGAGCCACCCAATTCCTCCAGCTCTTGGCTTCTGCTGCCTCGGAGATGAAGTGCAGGGAAATCATTTAACAGCACCCAGCAACATGGAATAATCCCTTTGAACAGACAGAGGTTCTGTGCAACTGCAGGTCTGGAGAATTTGGGGAAAGGGGGAAAATAATCCTAATAGGAATGTTTTCCAAATGCACAGCAGGAATTTTATTCACCAGGAAGAATTAAATGTGTTTTATTCTTTAACCTCAGAGGCCTCCCCTTGACACTTTTCAATGTCAAGGCCCAAGGAAAACCTTTCCCCACTCAATCACTGGTTAAACAGGATGAAATATTGCCAGGAAACATCCCAGCTGACCCCTTGGTCCAAAATATTCCAGCAGAATTGGTGTTGCTGCCCTGGCCCACACATTAATGTGTAAATGGAGCCCATTTTAACCCCCAGCTCAGCTGAGGGCAGAGCCCAGAGCTCTGAGTGCTGCTCTGAGAACTTCACTCCTCGCTGCTGAAGGGATTTTGGCTCCCTGACACTTCTGTCTGGGCTGAAAAAAATAAGAGGAATGTCAATTCAGCTTGAAATATATATCAATAAACATAAAATATAATGGCCAAGCCCCATTTGCTTCAGAGGAAATGACTGTAATGGGGAACGAGGCATTAACCATAATGAGAACCTCTGGCCTCAGAAGCACCACACAAAAATCCTCCCTCTGCTGAGTGCTCTGCCTTCTGCTTCCAGTCCAGTTTAAAAAGTGTTTGGCTTTATTCAAGCCCAGCTTAAAAAAGGAGGAGCTGCCAGTGGCAGTGAAGACAGTGGGGAAGGCACTGCAAACAGCAAGAGCAAGGCATGGGGGGAACTGTTCTGGGATAAAATATAACGCAGATATAGATACAGCACTAAAAGTGTGCAAACTTCAGGGGGTTGATGCCCCAGCAGGGATTTCCATTGGCTCTTCTTTAGTTTCACTAACTGTGCCATCAGCAGAGCTCTGCCTGCCAGAGGGACCCGGATTTATCTGGAATTTCTGCTCTCAGAGGCTGCAGAAAACGCCAGCAGCAGCTCCTGCCTCAGCCCCAGCTCCACAGGCACCGAGGGATTTGGGAATGAGCCCTGGAGGGATGGAGGAAAGAGAGGGAATGACCAACTCTGCCCTTTCATCCCATCCCTCAAGCCCACACAAACTCCTTCCCCCTGAGCAAATCCCCTCCCAGGGATGAACTCACCACCTGAGCCTTTGGCCCATCAAATATTTTGTACACATAAATATTTATTTTTTAAAAAATTATGATGGAAGTACTTGGCTCTCCTCATCAGGTCCCACTCACAGCCCTGCCTGGCAGGGTAAAATAGGAATTACAGCCCATAATTTATGCCAAATAAGTTTGAAAGAAGGATGCTGTCAAACAGAACATTTTTCCTCAGGAATACAAAATAGGCACCTTCATTTTTGCTTGTTTGTGCCTATAAAACATATTTATATAAACATATATTCAACTAGCTCTATGTATCTATTTAAAGCTTGGCTTTTTCCATCTCTGTTGGTTTCTGGTAAAAGAATAGAAAGCAAAATGCTGGCTGGCTCCAGGGAATGAGGAAAAAATAGGAATTTTCTGGCTGCAGCTGCTGTTTGGAGCAGATCTGTCAGTGCAGGTACAGGTCAGGAGCCCAATATTTAAATTTCTCCTTGCCTTATGTGGCAAAGTCATGGGCTGGGAGGTCCTGAATTCAAACTGTGCTCTATAACCTACAGGAAAGCTGTTAAAAATTCTCCACAAACAGTAAAATTCCCAGTATTTTTTGTGGGGTTTATTTCCAATTTGCCCACTGAGTGACCTTTACAGATTCCTGAATTTTTGCAGTTTTCCTCAATTGTTTATTAACAGCCCAACAAGGGAAATGTTTTAGGCTTTCATTAAACAATCACACATTGAGGAATAGTTTTGGCAGGAAAATTTCTGTGCATTGAATGATTTGGTTACGTGAAGTGGGGAAAAACACCCAAATTCCTGGGTGCCATGAAAATTCCTCAATTATTCTGCACACAAAACCAGCCACAGCTGTTCCTCTAAAGGTGCTCTGTTCCTCTGAATTCTCAACATGCAGAATTCACTTGGCCACCCCCAAAAAAAATCATATGATGCCACTTCTGTTCTTATTTGGGTGACCTTCCTGCTATAAATAGGGACAGGACAGGAAGATATCACCAGGGATCCAGTTCCTGTTTAGGCCAGGGGGTTGGGGATGTTCCTTTTCTGCATCTGTGAAGGAAAAAACAACAAAACCCTGCGGTGTTTTTGCGAGGAGAACGACTCTGGTACGAGGATAATTAATTTCTCTCCCTTCACTGAGTTTTACCTTAACTTCTCCCTCTGTTTTCCTGCCCAATGACAGAGATAAAACCCTGCTCATGTTGAATTCACTGACTTTAATTGCAGCCACATCCCCCCCCAGGAACACCAGCTGGTTTTACACCCTGAGATTCCCTTTGGGAACGTTCCCAAGCACTGAGCTCCACCAGCAGATCCCATGGAAAACACCCAGGTCCTGCCTGGAATACAGGAACTTCCAGAGGGGAAGTTCTTGGGGACTGCGAGATCTCTGCTGCGTCCTGCAGGTCACGTAAATGTTTATGGAAGGTGCCTGGTGGGGCTGGAAATTCCCTTCCTCCCTCTTCCCAAGGGCTGGTTGCTTCTTCCCAGCTCTGGAATAGCAAACTCTGGTAGCAGGGAAGAGAGGGAAAGGGGAAATGCGGTCAGAAATAAATCTGGGAAACACGCTGCTGTGTGTTTGCAGCCTCCATAATTTCAAATTCTTTTTTTTTTTTTTTTCAGAGGACCAGCAAGCTGCAGCCTGGCCACAGGAAGAGGAGGAGGAGGATGAGATGATGGTTTTTATGTGCAAGGAATGAGGGCCTGGGCACGTGTCTCTTGCTTTTTGGAGTTATGTAAGATTTTGAAGGCGGCTTTCTCTCCCCACATGTGCACCAAGTCATTCCCTAATCCCCTGCTCAGCCAGCTTGTTAAAGCACGAGGAGAGGGAAGTACAGGCTTGTAAAAAGTGGTCGGGATAAAGGCAGGAATGTAGCAGCCATTTACCATTTTCAAAGAGATACAGGGTTTAAAGAGGAAGCAGGATATTCCTTTCCTCACAACAAGAGTGCAGCTTTTTATGAGGCGTGGGCTTGGCTGTCCAGCTCCTGCCAGCCCTGCAGGATGCAGGAGGAACAAGGCACAGGTTTCTGGGCTGATCTGAATCGGTCACACCCCATCAAAATTCCTCTGGCCTTTCATTCTCCCCTTCAGCTGCAAAGCCCTGTCATTAGGTTTGCTTATAATCCTGATATTGGTTTTCTTTTTAATTTCTGTTTTGGATGACATTTGCTGTCTGGCTTCCTGGTTCACTTCCTTCAGCTTCTTTCCCCATGTGCTAATCTAAAAGTGCTGCTCAAACAAGCTCTGAAAATAGCAGGAGGCCTGAAGCTGGGAATTTAAGAAAATGATGTCTCACAATTCCCTAATAAAACCCACAAAAATTGGCAGCACCTCAGCTGCCTGCTTCAGATTCCAAACTGTGATTGCAGGACAGTGGGGACTCGGCTGAGGAAGGAGAGAAATAACTGCTGCTGCTAAAGGTTTTGCAGAATTGTGACCATTAGCAAAACAGATAGAGCTAACACAAATAAATCCACACAGAACTGGAGCACATTCAGCAGGGGCTCGTCCCCTTCAAACACCTGATTTTGAGAGCGGCCAGAACGCTGCAGAGTGACCACGAGTTCATCACTCACAGGGAGCAGCTTTCATCTCAGAGCTATTAATCCATTTTTAGCTAACCAGCAGGACAATGTCTTTGCAAGGAGCCAAGCTGGAGGTTTAAGGATGCTCCAATGCACCATCTGGAGGCTCAGTGATAGCCAGAAAAGGAAGCAGTTGTCACGCTGATTGGAAAGAAATGAAGTCCCTCGTTTTGAGGCAAACACAACGCTTTCCTCTCCCTAATTGCTCCTCTCCCTATCCAGGAATGAGATTTGGCACAGCTCTGCTTTGTTTCCAAGGTTCTCCTTGTTGCCACGGCCTGTTTCTCCCATCAGCAGTGGGGTCGAGGCTGGTGGAGCTGCCAGGTGGCTGCTGCTGGCACCCCACAGGTCCCCAACGTGCCACCTCGGCATCTCCTGCCTGTCCATCTGTCACAGCCCTTCTGCAGCTCCCAGCACAGCCCCCAGCCCCTGCTGAGCCCCCCAGCCTCATTCAGAGAGGTGGAAAAGCTCCCTGTGCCCCCTTTCTGCCCCCCGTCCTCCGGGCAGCCCCACTTTACTCCGCTGTGCATCAAATTTTTTATAGATCTTTAGGAAGAGAAGGGGAAAAAAAAAAAAAAAAAAAGAAAAAGAAAAGCCACAAGTAGCACTTTAAAGTGCCAGTGTTAACATTTTCCAGCTTCTTGGGGTTTCAAAACAGGAAGTTTGGGGGCGGTGCAGTTGCACAATTTGGCAGAAAGCTGCGGTTCTCTGAAGCTGGTGACACGGGGCCATACCAGGAACTGGAGCCCTGACGGCCACCAAGGATGTGACTTGCTGGGAATGATCCTCAGTGGGTTCTGATGTGCTGCTCCTGTGTGGAGGAGCCTGGCTGAGCATCCCTTGGCTCACAGTGGAGAGCTGGTTTGTCCTCCAGAGTCTGAAGGAAGCTGTGCTCAGGGGAGATTTCCCAGGCTGAGAGAGGAAGAGAGCAGAGATATCGCAGCCCAAAGGCCAAAAGCAGAGTGCTGAGCTTGGTTTGGATCTTGTGAGGAAACCTGGGATGCAAAACTCCTCCTGGGTGGGAGTCCAGGTCTTTGGACCTCAGAGGGGCAGTCAGGGTGTTGGGCTGAGCTTGCCTTGCTTGACAGAGACGGGATTTAGATTGAGGTGCAAACAACAGCTTTTGGTCAATACTTTGTCAGGGTGGGTTCTGCACGAGCAAATCACAGAACCCTGGGATGCTTTGGGTTGGAGGGGGCCTTGAAAATCACCTGGTTCCACCAGGGACACCTTCCACTGTCCCAGGCTGCTCCAAGCCCCGTCCAACCTGGCCTTGGACTCTGCCAGGGATCCAGGGGCTGCCACAGCTGCTCTGGGAAAGCTCTTCCACAGCCTCAGCACCCTCATGGGGAAGAATTTCTTCCCTAAATCCATGCACTGTTTCAGTCCCTTTCTATCCAGTGAGGAAGGGAATATCCTGTGCTTGCCAAAACTGGGTGAGTTCAGCCACTCCCATCCTGCACTCAGCTTAACTCGATGTTTTTTGCCCTGATCATCCTTTGCATTATCCCCTGCAATGCTCATTCTGAGCCTTTATTTTCCCCTCAAGTGCTGATTTTCCCTTCTTTAGGGGCAATGTCTCCCCGTCATGGGGACTCTCAGAGGCTCCGTGCGCTCGTGGGCTCACAGCCCTGCTGAAAAGGCAAACCCTGGAGATGGAAAATGGGAAGTGGACGCCTGGCGAGAAGCTAAGCCTGCTCTCACACCTAAAATAGGCAAAGCAGCAAGAAGGAAGTCTAAGAAATTAAGGAAGGTGGAAGGAAGAAGAAGGGTGGGGTGCTGAAATAGTTGGGTCAAAGGCAAAAAAGAAGAGACCCAAAATAGCCTCCCGCTCTAGACAGCTCTGTTCAGGAAATTTTTGAAGCCTTGTTGTTTTCAGTAACACACGAAATTCACAATATTCCAAATTAGTATTCCTCACTTTTATTTATTTATTTGTTTTTTTTGGGGTCATCTAGAGAAGACCAATGTTTGTTATGTCAATATTCATTATATCAATATTCACGGATCAATCAATATTTGATTCAATATATCAAATTCATGGGAGATCTGGCCAAGAAGCCCAGAATGCTGTAGGAAAAGGGGGGGAAAAAGAGGGTTAATGCAGCAGGTGACAAGGGACATTTGCCACTGACTGGAACACCCCCAGCACAGAACTGGGGCTGGGAGTCCCCTGTGAGCTCCATTTGGGTGAGAAACACTCACAGTGCTCAGCCTCCTGCCCCGGAGATTTTGCAGTGTGTGGTTACAGCTAAAGTCAAAGTTTCCATCGGGGGAAAGAGAAAACAAGTGAGGCAGCAAGCTCTGCTCAGAATTTCAGCTTGGGGAGCTGGATTTGGTCTCTTTCAGGTCAGTTTGGAGTCCTCAGGTGATACAAAAGCGATAAAAATGTACAATTATTTTGCTGTTATAATCACGGTAAGCTGTAAACTCGTGGCCAGGCGTTAAACTCTAATACCAGAATAAATATTAAAAAAGACCCTGCAGTGTCTGGCTCAGTAATCTGGATTTTTTTACAGGGGGCTTAACCAAGAGACCCCAAAAAGTTTCAACAGGGGATACAAAGGAAGGGTTAAAAAAACCTCACATTAAAAATAAACATGTTTGAAGCCTAAAAGGGAACAGGAAATGAAGAATTGTGATAAACTGAGAAACAATGAGATAAAGAAGGATCTAAGAATTTAATGAGAAAACTTCACCACAGACTGGGAAGATTTCCCTGCGTACTTTCCTGATTTTGTTCTGGCCTGTCAGCTCTAAGTGCAGAGCCTTTTTATTCCCGCTTCTGATCCTGCAGAATATGTCAGTGAATTACAAAAAAAAGCAAGAGGAAGACTTTAATGAGACCTGGATTTAGTAATTATCCCTACACCAAAGAGTATTTATGCATCTCTTTAACTCCAAGCGTGTCCTTACAGACTCCAGGCCTGCTCTTATGCAAAGCAGGTGCTGCAAGGTTATTGCAAATCAAGGCTTTGGGTCTCTTCTTCCTTCCAGCACAATTTCCAGGGATTTTAAAGCGAGTGTTTGCTGTGATAAAAGGAACTTTGTTCATCTCCCTGAAAACCTGGGGATTTGACGCTGGCAAGAACACAGGGGTGTGTTTTTTGCTGGAGTGTTTGCTCACAAAAATCCCCTCCAGCAGGAAAAGTCTGGCAAAACCCTCAGTCCATGCCCTGCATGGTCCCACTCCATCCCCTCAGCACAGCATCCTCCTTGACCCACTTCATGGCCTTTAATTAAAGACTCCCCAGTCCAGCAGGTATCACAAAGCACTCCAGGGCTTAATTCCTGTGTCTGTGGGGGGAAAACTTCACCTTCCCAAGCCCCCAAATGTCTGTTTAACACTAAAATTAAAAATCTAACACTAAAATGGTTCTGCAGCCGTGTCAGGGACCTCAACAGGGCACAGCCATGGTATAGATCATAAAACACCAGCTCAGCTGGGCTCTCCCTCCATCCTTTCAGTCTCTGCTGAGCCACCTGGGTAAACACAAGTGGTTTTAAGTCCTAAAAAGTGCCCAGCACACGGTTTCATCCAACCACAGGGGATGGGAATTCCCAGGGCTCGAGCCCTGCTGAAATCCTGCCGGTTTTACAGCGCTGGCTATAAAGGTGTTCAACTCCACTTCTGTGCTTTTGTGTCCAGAATCAACATAATGTGGGTATTACAATCTAATTAAATCTCCTTTTTCCTCTCCTCTCACCATTATAAATTTAATTTTTGACACCTAAGAGGCAGCAGCAGTGGGGTGGGAATAGATAAGGACAGAATCCTCAATCCTTTTTCCTGACAAAACCTTGTAGTGTGTGAGGATCAGGGACACAGCCTGGCCTGACCTCTGCCTCCTTTATCCAGATCCTTGGCCAGAATTTCCATGGACCTTCTGTGGAATTGTCCCTGGATTGCTTGGCTACCTAAATAATGCGAGATCTGGGGCTTCCCTTCACTCCAGACCTTTTCCCGTGGGGATTCCGAGCTCAGCTCTGCTGCCTGAGCATGAAATGCCTCTTCCCATGGATTTTCCCCTCCTCTCCCAAGCACAGCTCACAGCTCATCCTCGCACCTCAGCAGCTCTGGGGACACATTTCCCCCCAGTGCCAGGGCTGTGTGGGAGGCCAGGCCTTGGATGCTCGCCTGGGAGCCCTCGTTATCCAGGCTGGGCTCTGCGGGCAGGTATTGGCAGGCAGACAGACAGACAGACAGACAGACACACCCGCCCCACCAGCAGCACCTCGTTTCCAGAGCTCAGCTCTCCCCCGCACCTCGCCGAGCGCTGCTGTGGGGGTGTGCTGCTAAAATTATCCATGGGGGGGGGAAAAAAAAAGCGATTTACAACTGAGAGCTGAGCCCCATCTCCTCTGGGTTCTCGTGGTTCAGCCTGAGGAGCGCAGCTTTGCTTTCCCAAACACAGAAGGAGCCTCTTTTCCCGTCTGCTGCAGCCTCTCTTTCCACCCTGCCTGTCCTGGCATGGAATCACTGATCCAGGGACAATTCCAGCCAGGATTGGCACCAACAGCAGCATTAGCGAGGAGGAGAGCACCTTGCAGTGCTGCTACTTCAAAATAATATCTGTGCTCCCCCCACCTGTCAGAGCCTTGTCTGGAAGAAGAAAAATAAATAGATAAAATGAAGGGTTGGTTGTAAAGATTTGGGTTTTAAAGATTAGTTTGCTCTGCAGGCTCCTGTGGTCATGGTGAAGAACCTGGACTGGTGGAAACTTCCCTTTTGGTAAATATTTAAGAGCTGCCTCGTGAAAAACAGGCAAGAAAGGAGAATCTATCAGTTGGGAGGAATTCTTTGCAGTAAATTTCAGGGGCTGATACATCAAGGCATGCCTGGGAAGTCGCAGAACCATGGAGTCACAGACTGGTTTGGATTGGGAGGGACCTTAAAAATCATTTCGTTCATCCCCTGCCATGGCAGGGTCACCTCCCACTGTCCTAGGGTGCTCCAAACGTCATCCAGCCTGGCCTTGGACACCTTTTAACCCTTTCTGTGCAGTGAGGCCTCTTTTGGGTCTGGATCTGACAGGAGCTGAGGCTCACAAGACTGTGCTGCACCCCTGTGTGTGTCCCTGGGTCTCTCCAGCCTCCTACAACAACTCCTGAGCTCTTATCAGGGTGTTTAAACCCAGTGTGCCAGAGATGCAGAGCTGCCAAGGGTGTTCCATGTCTTGCAGCTTCTGTAGGATAGAAAATAAATAAAAATAGGTTCTTGGGTAGCTACAGGAGTGCCCCATCTGGAAAAGACTGGGAGGTTATCCTGGTTATCAGCCTCAGAGGATCCTGCCAGACACAATCACAGCATCACCAGGTTGGAAGAAACCTCTGAGATCATTGAGTCCATCCCAGCCCTGACACCTCAACCACATCCACTCCTTTTTAACAGATCCAGGGATGGTGACTCCACCACCTCCCCGGGCAGGCCATTCCAACATTTTATCACTCTCTCTGTAAAAATCTCTTTCCTGATATCCAGCCCATATTTCCCTCGGCAGAGCTCAGGACTGTGTCCTCTGCTTCTGTCAGTTCTGCCTGCAGAGAGAGACAAGCCCTCGGGCAGGCTGCAGCCACGGGAAAAGCATCAGCCCCCAGCCAGAACAAGGCTTTGGGAGTGGTCCTGTCATTCCCAGAGCTGCTGCTGACAGCCAGGGTGGGTTCAGGGGCTCCCCAGCAGCTCCCCACCTTCTCCTGCCCTGGATCCAGCAGGGGAGGCAGGGCTGTGCTGCAGACTGGGCTCAAACCACACCAGCACCCAGCTCTGCTACAGCCACAGCTGCAGGAGGGATGGTTTGTGGGAAATGCTGTCTGGGGAAAGCCAGAGGAGCAGAATTTGTGTTTCAATGAGAAAAAAGTCTCAGGTCCCGCAGCTGAGGCTTTGAGAAGCCAGCCAATAGTGCAGGTAAAGGGCTCCAGGTGCAGCTCTGCAGGACCCTGCCCTGCCAGGGCCAGCAGCTGCTGTTCAGGGTGTGCAGGGACACAGGAGAGAGCACAGCCCTTCCTCATCCTCCTCTCCCAGCCTGTTCTCGCTGCTCCCACCTCCACAGAACACCCCTGGCAAGCACAGATAAAGCAGCTTGCACCAAATGAGGGCTGCTGTGTGTGTGTGCAGGTGTCTCTCCTGTCTCCCCACATCCCTGGGGAAATACAGATTTCAGGCTGCAGCTGGAACCAGACCCTTCTCTTCAGTGCAATCCTCTTTGTTCTGCAGATCAACATTCCACGCTGGCAAACAAGGTGCAAATAAATCACGTGGAGCGAGGCTGAAGTGAATTTTGGGGGTAAATTCTGTAGGCAGCAGACAGACCTCGGTACCATTTGGGGTTTTTCTGGATGCTGAGCCCAGCTCTGCCTGGATTCCCGTGTGGAAATGACTCCATCCTGCCAGGCAGGTGAGCGTGCAGCGTGCTGAGCTGCACGGAGACCACGAGGCTTTCACAAGAGCTCAGCATCAGCCTAATTTTGCTCCCAGTGGCATTGAATGAGGCAGAATTAGGCTGGAGCTGAGCTGCTGAAAGCTGTATCCTATCTTCCTCTTGCTGGAGTTGCCTAAAAATAAGGAGTCCAATTAAATCTACAGCAGTACAAAGTATGAGGGAATGTATAATTAATTTAAAAAATCAAAGGCTGTCTTACAGTGCTGATCAGCATTTAGCAATGCTGCCACCAGCTCTTACTCTCCTCATTCTTCCTTTTTAATCAGTGATTATTGTTGCATCTCCTGACAGTGTGATCACATATTCTGGTGGTATTTCAACAACTGCATTCCCTGGGAGCTGTAAACATACCCACAGGAGCAGAATGAGAGAGGGAAAAATTTATTACCCAGCCCAGCCCTGGTCCTGACATTTAACTGGAGCCCTGATATTGGTGAAGGATAAAAATTTGCTCGCTGTGATAGTCAAGGCTTTCATTTTCAGCACAGCCCTGACGAGAAACTAAAAGCTGAGAGAAGAAATTGCGCGTCCAAGGTCACGTCCCGGAGTTATCGCTCTCCTTATTGCTGCTTTTCTGTAGCAAAAGCAAAAAGAGGTTTTATTTTGGTTTTCCAAGAGATCATAACCTGTGAGCACAGGGCTTTGTCACCTCCCAGACAAGTGTTCCACACTTGCAGTCTCCCCATGCAGCTGGGAAGCTGCAGAGGATGTGCTCCTCGCATTTCTCCTGGCACCAGTCCCCAGGAGCTGCTCTGGATTCCCAGCAAAGCTGCAGTGACTCCATCTGGGCCCCCAGAGCAGAATCTGGTGTTTATTTTGGGTGCCAGCTGTTCACAGTGGCACAACAGCCAGGGTGGGTTTGTGTCACCCTTTCCTGGAGCCTCTTCCCTGGGTTGTGCCCAGATTTCCCCACTTTCCCCTTTTCTGGTGGCATTTCAGGCTGAATCCCTTCCTTTGTGGCACAGTCCAAAAGCCTCCTGCCACAGCAAGGACATCTCCTCTCTGCCTGGAGGAGATTCTGAGGGGAAATCAGTCCCAAAGGCAGCAGTGGTGGCAGGGATTGTTCACTTGGGGAAGTGAGTGAGCCCTGTGGTGGTGGCTCCGTTCCCTCGGGACAGGGACCTGCTCCAGAGGCACCTGCAGGGCACCTCTGCTGCTCTCTGGGTGCCTTTTCAAAGAGTTCAGATGATTCACGGGCCTGGAAAAAGAGTGAGGTGCAATCCAGACCTGGAGATCACCCGCTGCCACGTCAGGCTCTGTGAAATTCCTCCTCCCTCTGCCTTTTCCCTGCCTCTTGCTGTGCCCCATCCTCTTCTCCTGCATATTCAGCCCACGGATTCCCCCTGGCACTGCCAGTTCCTGATGGGTGATGTTATCCCAGGGCTCCTTCTCAAAAATCACACTGCAAGGCTCTCCAGTTAGTACAGGCAGCCAGAAAAGAAACAATTTGAGAAATAAACCATTCCCAGCCTGGTCCCTGCACTCCCCAGGGGGAGGATCTCTCACCCCAAGCCAGGAAAGCAGCTTTTACATCAGACCCACCATTTCTCTATCCTCAACTAAATACCTTCTGTAATAAAAAAATTATCAGGGAAAGATCAGCCATCCCTAAGTGCAGTGAAATTCAGGAGAAATTCAGGAGGAAGCTCTATCCCTGCTGTAGGTTGGTGCAGAGAAGCTGAAGGAGGACAAAAAGGGATCTCAGAGTTCTCAAGGGACTTTCATTTGTACAAACATCAGCCCCAGGCTCTGCTGGAGTTTTCTGTCTGTTAAACAGAAAAAGAAATAAACTTTTCTTTTCAGTTTGAAACATAATTTCCTGCATTATTTAATATTCTGTTCAGTGCATTTCTGAAGGATCACCCCTCCCAACAGATTCAGGGTTCCAGGATCCAGCTCTGCTGCTGTCAGATTTAAAAATAAAGATCTCTTCAAGAGTTTATTTTATGTAAGGAAGAGGAATTTTTACTTCTCTGCTGCCTTTGCTGACTGGGCACTGGTTTCCAGCTATAGGCTGCTGCTCTGAACTACGCATTTGAAGTTATTTTTGAAATGTGTTATTACCCCGAAGTTGCATCTCTGCCTTTTTGATGCATAATTTAGATTTTAGCCTCTCATAAATTACATGCCTAAGGAACTGCTGATGCTTCTGGGAAAGGGAATAAAAAAAAAAGGACTCAAACAACAATAATAAGACGGTACAAAGTATTCTTTGTGGAGACTGTTCTGGATATGAACACATTTATGCTTCCCTGAGTTTTCCCCTATTTTTGTCTCTGGGATGTTTACACAAACACAGAACCTCTATTGTTGGCTGATTCACCAGGATCAGGGAGATCTCGTGAATTCTCCCATCATCTGCAGCATGAAATCACAGCTCTTCATGGCACCCAGATGGATGGATGGGGCAGCAAAGAAAAGAAAGTAAATTTGCTTTTTCTAATGGAGGAGGTTCCTCCCTGCAGAGCAGCAAGGCCAGGCAGAGAATCTCAAGGAAAAACAGGATTATTAAAGTGGTGAGGGGGTTTGAGTAACTCAATCTCGTGCTGGATTTGGTTCTGTTCTGCTGCTTGATGTTGACAAATCTATTTATTTTTGGGTGCATTTTATCCTCTGCTCAAAATAGAGGTAGGGAGGTCTTTGCCTGTTGCTGCTTTTCTTTAGGTTACCATAGAATTTCTTCCAAAAGCTGCTGAAAAAATTCCCAGTGGCTTCCAAATGGATCTGGCCTTAACATTTCTAATTCAAGGTGTGGGGATTTTGGACAAGTGTATGAAATGCCACAGCTCCCTACTGAACCCGGCTTCAAATTTAAAAGTGAAGTTAGTTAAAATCAGGGAAAATAAACTTTCTCTTGCAAAACAAACTGAAGATTTCTGAAGGCTCTGCACTGTACCTGAGTAATTGTAACTGAGTTCATCTGCTGAGCTTAAAAAGAGGGGGAAATAATTGCCTGAAATGATCTATCCAAAGAAAATGGGGATACAAGGAGGGATGGGAAAACAACAACAACAAAAAGTAAAAAAAAATGGGATGTTTTTCTAAGTATTGGAGGCAACATCAATAAAACATTGGAGGTTTTTAAGTGTGTAATTTATAAGGGAAGTGATTCAAATGAAATGAAGCACTTTAAAAAATCAGCAAAGTGTCGAGGACATAATAACCTTTGAAGAATTTTAAAAGCCTTTTCACATTCGTGTTATTTGAGTTCCTCACTCCTGTAATTTCACCTTTTTTATTTTGTTGTTGTTGCTGATTTAATGGCACAGCTCCTAACATCAAGTGATTATTGCAGAATCAATGGGTTTCGTTAGAAAAGGTAAAGTCAATCCAAATCCTTCCTGTCTGGAAAGAAAACAACTTCAGTGTGCCCTAAATGCTTACAGGAAAAAAAAATAAATCTCAAGTTTTAATTTTCTGCTAATTAAATCTCACTGTCTTTAAGCCAGGCCCAGGATTCTGATCTCAGTCAAACCCTGAGTTTTGCAGATTTCTGTTGGAGTAGGTACAAGGTGGAGAGAAAATAAAAAAAAGCTCAAACTCCAACCCTAAAACTTCGTGGCAGTTCCTCAAAATGACTAAAAATAATTTAAAGTGTTTTTTTAAAAATGTTTTAAAATGTTTTTTGTGAGGATTTGGCTGATTTTTTGTGTCCCTCCCTGCCATTAACAGGGAGCATTTTTGGGGCAATCCAGCACCACGTAAAAACCTCCTCATTAAAGTTCCCACCATTTTCCTCCTCTCAAATCAATGTGAATGGAATTATTTCAGATATTTCCCACACAGAAAAATCTTCCCTGAGGTTTTTTTGGCCTCCTGCAGCAGCTGCAGGACCTTTCCTACATCCAGGAATACAAGATCTGGATAAATGCCAAACCAGTGACAGCCTCACACCTTCTACAAACCCCTGTGGATTCAGCACTTTATGCAGATTGAAAAATCAACTTTTTTTTCAACTGTCTGAGAGCTACAAATCTCCAAACCCAACGCCTGATTTTTGTCAGCGGGGAGAAGAGGTGAAATTTTCCAGCTGGGATTTATTTTTAGGGAGCATCATTTGTTTTGATGACAATAGAAAGTTCTGCTCGAGTCTTCTGCCGACCATTTCGGCCTCTCCTGAGCTTTGTGATGGAAATTTGGGTTTCCAGGAGGTCACCTGGAGGCAGGTTGGGTTTATCATCCCCCAGGGGGAGAGAGGAAAGGTAAAACCTTTTTTGTTTGGCTGGAATTCGCTTCCAAAGGGATTCAAAAAATAACATTTCTGTTATAAGTGCATTTTATATCATTGGCCTTTAGCAATTATAATAAATGTTATGTATAAGGTTAGAAAACTTTGATGTACTAATTTATTTTCTTTTATTTCTGTTATTGATGAAATTTAGAAATAGTGGTGTAATACATATATATGTTAGGCTATTAAAGCACAAACTATTTTTTGTTTATATAACCCAGAGACTGAAAAAATAGTCAGAGACCCTCCTGCATTCTTAAAATTATCTTGTCCTCCAAGATCTCCAGGAGAAGGATTTATTGCATCCTTATGGGAGGGTGGAAAACCCCTTGGCACCAAGAAAATTGATCTATTAGGAAGGGGGCAAGGTAAAAACTAAACAAAGGAACATCAAAAACTTCACAAGAATGTCTGAATATGGATGAGAATTTATGGATTTGTAACAGGGTTCTGTTTTTAAGGGACAACCCTTTGTCAGTGAGGTGAATGCAGAATCACCCGGCCATACCTGTACGCTTTATTTTCATCTCCTAATTACCTTTTTATTAAACTTTTAACTTCTATATGTATTAAAAAAAATACGTGAAGCTCGTTTTTCACACTTTCCGTGGATTCCATCACTTCCCGAGTCAACAGAACTCGATTCCCTCTCGGGTTTATCTGGGTGCCAAGTGCTGTGCCTGCACTACAATGGCTGCATTGTTCTCGCAGGCTGCCGGCTAAAATGTATTTTGGTAACTGCTGCTCTTTAGAACACAATTGTCTGCTGACAATTATTCCAGCCCAGCTTTAACTCCTTCCAGCCACAGGAACCTCTTCCAAGAAGGTTTTATTCTTTTTTTTCCACCCCCCTCTACAACGTTGAACAGAGAGGAACCTAAACCTGCGACTCTCAGTGTTAGATAACATGTAAATGATGGTGAGTCATAGTGGAAAATCGTAGATAAAAATTGCACAAAGGCTTATTTAAGCACCATCTCATGATTCCTTCCCTGTGCCTGAGCGTGTGAGATGTACTCACACACACACTCCAGAATAATGCTACTATTTGTCCATCCCTCTGCCCCGCAGCTGCCTTGGAAGAGATGAGATCCAGAATAAAAATGTACATTTGTATCCATATTCATGTTTTCACATCCATCTCACATTCCCCAGCGAGGCACAAATGAACCCTGGACCAGCTTTAATCACAAACACCCCAATTATTCCCACACTTTCCTCATGGGGAAAGCTTGCTGGCTTTTTACTGGGTGACCAATGGGATATTCCTAATTTACAGTCTGGAAAACAGGCAGCTGCTGGGTGATCCTACCAACCCAAAGACTGGGGATGGATTCCAAGGGATGCTTTCCCAGATTTCACTCTGAGAACCACACAAGAACTGCTTGGAAAGAAGGTCTGGACAGGCAGAAAATCTGACTTGTGGCAGGAAACACTGAGAAAAAGGTGCTGGGTTTTTTTTTCCCTGTGTGCATGTGGTATTTCTGTAACTCAAACTCCAGCAGCAGCCAAGCTCTGAAAACAAACTCAAAGGAAGAGCCAAATATGTCAGTAGGAGTTGGAGAGCAATTCCAGCAGTGCCTGAGAGTTTAAGGATGGGAGATATTCCTTTCTCCTAAATCAGAAACCTATGTGAACTCCTCTGCTAAGGAAACAGCCAGAGAGGAGAGAGAAAACAGCTTGGCCAAAACAAAAAAAAAAAAGATTTTATTTCCTGAAGGACACAGGTTCACAAATAAGAGCCAGGAACCGTGACTGGGTTTCTGGAGAAAGGCTGGAAAAGTGCATTTTAATGTAGAGAAGGAGTTTCCATCTTACTCATCCTGCCCAGTTCCCCACAGCCCAGAACTGTTCCCAGCAGGATCCTTTTATTTCCCTCTCCAGCTCAGCTCTGGGAGGCTGAAGGAACAGGGCCAGCCGACCTCACAATTAGAAATGTTCTTCCTAATGCTTCCCCGTAATTTGTCTGCTTATTTTCATGCATTAGCCTTTATGAGCTTCACGAGGCCACCTTAATTGCATTGCATTCCCTTCTGGCTGCTCAGGGAAGGGCTTTTTTCTCTTTTCTTTTTTTTTTTTTTGCATGGATTGAAAGCAGGGTTTGGAGCCAGAGTTCTGGCAGCAGGGAGCTCTGGCAGGGACCATCATCATCATCATCATCCTCATCCTCATCATCATCATCATCCTCATCATCATCATCATCCTCATCATCATCATCCTCATCATCCCTCGTGGGGAACAGCACTGGGTGTCAGTCCCACGTCCCAGGTCTGGGATCACAGCCCTGTCACTCACACTTTATATTATAAAATTGTATTTTATACAATGTAAAATTGTATTCTATAAATGTAAAATTTTCCATTTTATTCCTCCCATTCCACTCCCCCAGGGCAGCTCTGCATTTCCCTGCTCTGCCCACAGCTCACTCCTGGAGCTGCCTCAGCCAAGTCCTGGCGATTCTTTTCCCCCCTGAGCACCTCAGCTGGGATTTTCACCCAAATCCCCAAATCCCAACCAGAGGAGGCTTTGCCATGCTCAGCCTCCTCTGAAAACCCCATCCCTGAAAGAATTCCTGGGGCAAAGCTCATCGATAGCATCCATGCTGGAATGGACTTCCAGAGGGAAATAACCAGAGTTGTGTGCCACAAGGGCTCCTATTCCTGGGTTTTTTAGGAATGTCATGGATGGGCAGGGAGCAGCCCTGCACTCCCACCTCTGTGCAGGATGAGGAAGCCCCTGGTGCTCCCATCCCCAGCTTTCCTCACCGTGCCAGCCCTCCTGTCCTTGTGTGGAGGGGTTAATTTCAGCAGAGAGCAGCAATAAATGTCAGAGCCCAGGAGCCTGTGACCTTGCTGGCAGAAGGAGGATTCTCGGTTCTGCCAGTGAATGCATTATGAATGCAAATATCAGAACGGGTTGTGAGGAACCAGAACTTTCCTCCTTTGTGCCGTGGAATGTCCAGGTCTGTGAGGATGGATCGAGCTGCTTTATTTGGATTTTAAGGAGCTAGAGCTCTTTGTAACAAAGGCGTTTTCCAAATTTCAATAGATTTTCTAATTAACCTGACAAACTGCTTTCAAAACAATGAAGCATTTTGTATAATGAGGCAACAAACCCCGATTGTGGCCGTGCTGGATGGTTCCCCATCCTCAGCAGATTGTGGGGAAAGGCAGAAAATGTGTGCTGGGCTCGTTTTAGGCTTGAGGAGACAACTCATCACCAAATAAACCCCAAGAGCAGGGAATGACACGTGCAGCTCTCTCAGTGATGTGGCTCTTCTTGGTGCAGGAGCCTCAGCTCCTCCTCAGCCCCAACCAAGCACAAATGGATTTTTCAATCCTACAGGAACTTTTCTGACAGTTGTTTGGTTGTTTTTTTTTTTTTTCAGAGTCTCATTGCTTTTTATCTATCATTGTTATTTGTCTGATTTTCTCTGGAATTAAATCCCACTCGTACTGAAGTGGCAAAATTTAGATCTTGGATTTGGTTGAGAATCCAAGAATCCCCAGGCTGGTTTGGGTTGGGAGGGACCTTAAAAATCATCTCATTCATCCCCTGCCATGGGCAGGGACACCTTCCACTATCCCAGGATGCTCCAAACCCCATCCAAACCTGCCTTGGACACTTCCAGGGATGGCACAACCACATCTGAGCAGAGCTTCACCATTAAGAATTTATTCCATATATCAAACCTAAATTTCCCCTCTTCCAATTAAAAACAAAGAGTCAAATTGTCTTCTAAGAATTTCTCCTAACAAATTTAACTCCCAACCATTTTTAGGGGAAGAAAAAGAAGATGAAGTAACGTGGCCAAATGGAAAGATCGGAACTGAGGTCTGTAATTTCCTCCTGCAGCAAGAAGGTTTGCAGTGCTGAGGTGGGTGATGGATGGGGAGACAAACAGGCACCGAAATTTGGGTTCATTAAGGAGCATTCACAGAGCTGTAATTCAGGCTCAGGAAGGATTTTTGAGTTTTGGCTGCAGCCAGATGAAGCTTCATAGGGGAAAAAAAAGCCACAAGGATGCCACAGAAATGATCTGGTTTAATGCTTAAATGGAAAGTGGAGAAACAAGAGTCTGAGGAGCTGCCTGAGGGCTCTCACCATCATCTCCCCAGTGGGACGGGGCCAAGCTGCTCTTGTTTTGTCACCAGTGCCATTTGCAGGGTGCCTGGCTTTGCTCAGGACCTCCTTCATTGTCTGCATCAGGCAGAGGAGCTGCAAAGACCCCAAAAGTGCAGAGCAGAGGCAGAGGAGCTGCAAAGAGCCCACAAGTGCAGAGCAGGGGCAGATGTAAAGGCTGAAGGCTGCTCTCACCACCAAGTATCAACTTCATCCCCCACCCGCCTCCCACACACAACCAGAAATAACCTGGAATAATTTATTTAAGTGTGTCTGTATTGCAGTTACGTGTTTAATGACTTAAAGGGACGGCATTTCACATCGGAATCAAGGTGGATTTTCCCTGGTTTGAGGGGAAGCATTGCTGCTGCACCCGATTTCCTGAGTTTTTCTGGATGTTTTGCAGAGCTCAGTGGATTGAACCCCAGGCTGCTGTCTCAGGTAGTCATTACCCTCATTAACAGAGAGAAAACCACAGCACAAATGGGTTCAGCAGCTAAACTTAGCACACAGCAGTTCAGTGAGAGAACAAGGAATGAGATAATTCTCCCATCCTGCTTGCTGAATATTGGAAGGGAAAAAAAAATAAATTACATCTCGTCTTCCTTCTGCTCCTGTTGTTTGCTGCCTCAGGCATTGTCTTTTTGTGGATAATAATACATTCAGGGCAAGGAGTTAAGCAGAAATGTTTATGGCAGAGTGCTGGGGACATCATTCAGAAAGGAGGAGTAGGAGGAAGCACATACAGGAAAATTTCATGTTGGAATTATCCAGGCTCACCGGGGATGGAAGCATCTGACTGAGTCACATTGTGAATGTTATTAACACAGTGAAGAGTTCAAACCCCTGGAATTGTCTCTCCTTTTCTCTAAAGACTTTTGCTGGGACAGCAGCCACAGTCTGGTCCAGCTGATTCCAGGAAAATCTGTTTTTCATGTGTTTAGCATATCAGTACCTTTGTACCATTAATTTGGGTTTTATCAGCAGAGGAACATCCTTGAACGTGTTTTGGCTTTGTTTTAGTGGGCTCCACTCGTTTTGACCTTGCAGATGGACAGGAGAGCTGATAAAATCAAGTTTTTGCTGTTTTTACCACTGCATCATGACTGAACTGCAGAAACGAGCTGAAAGAGCCCACAAACCTCTTTGGTGCTTTCTGTGCTCACAGCGTGGTAGAGACAGGACACCCCAAAAAAGGGAGAGGATTTCAGCTCATAATTTTGGCATCCTTTTCCCCATCCCCCTGAATCATTTAGGTTGGAAAAGACCTGTGAGATCACTGAGTGCAATCCTTCCCCCAGAGCTGCCAGCCCACCGCTGACCATGTCCCCACATCCACAGGGACTTCTCTGATTCCACCTGCTCCCTCCTCCTGCCTCCACCAGTGGATTAAAACCACGATTTAGTGCGTGACATCCATCCAGGGGTTGGAACAAATGATCCTTCAGGCCTCTCCCAAAGCATGCCATGGTTCTGTGATTGTGGAGCAGGCAGGAGTCTGGGATGCTCTGGGGGTGTCCCCATGTGAACATAATTCCCCTCAGCCTCGTGTTCTGTGCCTGAGATGTGACATTTGGGGTGTCCTGCCCTGGGAGTGTTTCCTCCTTGCAGCTGAGTAGGAAACACTCAAAGAACCACTTCCTGTGCTGTCAGAGGGGCAAGACGAATGCTGCTGGGAGTTTTGCATTTCTCTGAGCCCTGAAAGCCTCAGCAGAGAGCAAACAGCACGTGGCACCACCACTGTGGTACCAGAGGGAATCTCCTGATATTTAAAGCACCATTTCCCGCTGTTTACAGTGCAAGAAAACGCAATTACAGCCCCCAGGCTGACAAGTCCCAACACCACAACTCCCCAGACAAACCCCAGAGCTTCTCATTTCCGAGCAGTCACAGAAATGCTCTTTTAAAGGCACAACACCTGAACGGGGTGTCAGCTCACATTTCAGCTTGCCTGGAACAAAGCAGGAAGCAAGGAGGCAGTGAAGCCCTGGCAGCCTCTCAGCCTCATCCTGCTTCCATTCCCCTTCCTTGCTGGCAGATGGCAGCTTTGCAGGGGTGTTAAATCTGCTCACAACTAACGGGGTGTTGCTTCTTCGAATGCTCCGTCCTTTTCCACAGGAACAAACCATCCCTCTTCACTAAAACACGGCACGACCCAACAGGCAAGAGACTCAAATGTGACTGGGGGCAAAAATAAAATGAAATAAAATGATGACATCACCTACCTCCCCCAACCCTCTCTCAGGTAAACAAATACAATAAAATTTATTGTGTTTTCTCATGTCTTTTGTCGGTTTGAGAGCTGAACCCCGTGTGCTGTTCACAGCCAGGCTGCCCAGGAATGCTGAGATATGGGAGATGCCCTGACTTCCTTCAGGCCTGGAGCTGCTGTTTGTTCAGAGGATGAGGCACAATCCCTGCCCTGAAGTGCTCAAGCAGTCCATGGCACAGAGGATGGAATAAACCATCTTTGGGACCTTTTAACTCCTAGCTGAAGAGGCTCAGATGTGTTGTGCAGGTCCCAGGTGTTGTTTCATTCAGTTTTCCACTCCCAAAGCAGCGTGGTTTCTGCAGCAGCACCATCATGTTGGATTCCCCCTTTGCCACGAGCTTGGCTGTGTCTGGGAGGGTCCAGCTGGCCGACAAACCACCAAGGAGGCAAATCCAGAATGGCTCCAGCTGCTGCTTGGGACCGCAAGCCAAGCTGGATGCAGGAGCTTGCAGCATTTAGGGACAGGGAGTGGGCATTTGGAGAGCCAGGACACCCCAAGGTGTCCCCCCACACCCTTACTGTTGTGAAATGCCCTGAGGGGTTTTTTTTTGCATAAAATGCTCTTTTTTTTCCAGTGGGATTGTTGTTTAAAATAAGTAGAGGGGTTTTCTGTGGCAAATACTGAGTTAGACAGACTCTGAGCACAGAGTGTGCAGGATGTGTGACTGGGGGCTGGGTGAGGGGAGCCGGCGGTTATAAAATTGATATTTGGTCACTCACATGACTCTCAGCTTTGCTCCAGAACTGAAAATTGAGACCTGTTTGTGTGACTCTTTTTCCATCCCGTCAGCAGCTGAACCTTCTGTCAGCTCTGACCGCTGCACCTGCTCAGAGCAGAACCCCCAGAACAGCCCTCAAACGCTGCTGAGCCTCCAGTGGCCCCTGGGCAGATGAGATTCTGCCCTCCCAGGCCTGCAGGGAGAAGTTTTGTGTTTAATCCCAGCATCTGGTGTGCATTTGGTTGCAGAATAAAGGGTCACATCCCAAACATGCAGATCTTCACCATCAAAGTGCTTCTGCCCCAGCTCATCTGGGTGGAGCGCTCATCTCCGCAGTCCTGCTGCTGTCCCCGGACTTTTTGGCCTCTCATGCTTTTCCTACAAGCTGTGGCCAGGGAAAGTCCTCTTGCAGTGGATCTGTTCTGGAGGAAGAGGGGCAGAAGGCAGCTGGCCATGAGGAAGGAATTTCCCAGCCACGTAGCAGGTACAGCAACACCTGGATCTGCCACCAAGAGACAGCCCAGCTGTTCACTGCCCTCAGCCAGCCCTGGAGCCATGACCTGACCTTCCAGGCTGGAGGAAACGGGGTGGGGCAGGGATCCCAGCCTGGCTCTGCCTCAGCTCCGGGCTCCATTCACTGCAGGGTTGGTTCTGGCCCTTGCAGCTCCTTGCTGTGCAGGTGTCAGCTCATAGCTCCTTTCTTCTGGAGAACGGGGCAGAATTCCCTCCCAATATTCCTCTATCGCTTCCTTCCACTTCCAGTTCACTGTTATCACCCATCCAAGAGCAAGCTCAGCTAAGAATCCAAGGAATCCCTTGGATTTGCTTCTCATTTCCGAGCAGTCACAGAAATGCTCTTTTAAAGGCACAACACCTGAACGGGGTGTCACCAGGGCACTGCTGTCACCAGGGCACTGCTGTCACCAGGGCAGTGCTGTCACCAGGACAGTGCTGTCACCAGGGCACTGCTGTCACCAGGGCACTGCTGTCACCAGGACAGTGCTGTCACCAGGACAGTGCTGTCACCAGGGCACTGCTGTCACCAGGACAGTGCTGTCACCAGGACAGTGCTGTCACCAGGGCACTGCTGTCACCAGGACAGTGCTGTCACCAGGACAGTGCTGTCACCAGGGCACTGCTGTCACCAGGACAGTGCTGTCACCAGGACAGTGCTGTCACCAGGGCACTGCTGTCACCAGGACAGTGCTGTCACCAGAGCACTGCTGTCACCAGGACAGTGCTGTAGGCAGAGCTGACCCCAGAAATAACCACTGCTGGCAGATTTACAGCTCCACATTTCTGACCTTTGTTTCCTGCCCTGAGCAGGAACAGTTTCCTGCTGTGCTCCCAGGAGAGGGAAGGGATGGAAAGCAAGCCAGGGATTGTGTCTGGGATGTGTTCAGTGCTCTGAGCCACCCCACCACAGGAATATGGGATTCTGCAAATGCAGAGACCCTGAAAAGGGAAAACATCTGTAGAAAAACCCCGGCAAAGCCGAGGAGCACGTCTGGGAAGTGTGAATGTGATGGGGAGGAAAGGTGGCCACGTGTTCCCAGTGATGCTGAACAACCTCCGTGGGGAGGGCTGTGCTCTGCAGCTGGCTGGGGGCTCAGAGTGGCCATGGCCACCTCCACATCTGCTCTTCTTGCTCCCCCAAACCTCTGCAAAGCTGCCCCTGGCACGGGAAGCCTCCTGGGTGACAGAGCTGGGTGCTCACAGGGATTCAGGAGCCTCCTGAAAGTCAGACCCAAAGTTAATTCAGTGCTCCCTGCAAACTTTAAGCAGTGCCAGCCAAGCACAGCACCCCTGAGAGCTGAAGGACCGGGTTTGTTTGGTGTCTGCTGTGTGGAACCATCCTGAACACGTGCAGAGCAGGGAAATGACTCTGCTCTTAACCAGGCTGTGCTCAGCTTGCTCAGGGAGGCAGAAACAAAATATTCCTTTACCTCAGTCCGTGCCATTCACTGGGATCAATGGCATGTAAATATATGTTTAGGGCTTTCTTAAATCAGAACCTAAAAGTCCTTCTCTGCACGCCCCAAGAGATTCCATTCAGCCACCAGCACAGGAGATTCATTGTCACCAATTCCTGCAAACACTTCCACGTTCCCAGCCTGGCCTTCTGACCAGCTGAGGCCCTGCCAATCTCCTGGCCAGGCTTATCACATTTCCAGAGCTGACTGGGATATCAGCAGCACACAAAGCCAGGCAGGAAAATCAATGCTTCCAAAGGCTGCTGAATCCAAGGGAATGATTCCTCTTCGAGGCAGCCTGCTCTGAATGAGGCTGGACAAAGCGAAGCTCTGACAGCGATTGATTTTTGAGGGAGAGGAGCTGCGTCTTTGGCTGGGCTCGAAAATGAGTTGTTTAAAGGTAAAGGTAAAAAAAAATATCCCTGCTGGCTCGGGGAAGGGGATTGTGGCTGTGCAGAGGGTGCAGGGATGAGGCTCCACCTCTAATGAGGAGAACTGAGAGGGGCTGTGCTGCAGAGGCAGAAGTGCTCTGCCGTGAGAAACGAGACGGGGAGAGCTGATAACGAGAATGAAGAACTTCCTTTGATTATTGCCTCTCATTTCCTATAATGCAATCTACATCTTGAAAGAAAGCTCTTGTGTTCAGTGTTAGATACCCCTGCCTCCTCCACCTGGTTAGAGGATCTTAAGCAGCAGCACTGAAAGAGAAAGGTTAACCTGAGCGGGGTGGAATATAAACCTCTTTCTTGTTCTGAATTATGGGATGTAACATAACACCACAGGTACCAGAGGAGCCAGCTCAGATATGCAGCCAAATCTGGCAGGCAGGAAAGTGCAGAGCTTGGCTGTGGGAGCAGCCAAGGTAGTGCTGAGAGAATCACCGAGACTGAACAGGAGGGGATGGAATTGTCTGGATACTTTTTAAAATCCAGCCCCGAATCACCACTGAAAACAACGACTGTATTCCGAGTCAGACATCCCACCCCAGGCTGTGTGCTCAGATCAGACCGGTGATTTGGCTTTGGACAAAGCACAGGCTCAGCTTGCCACGAGCAGGTGCAGATTTTGGATGTTCCCGTTTCACTTGTGGAAGGGTTTCTGAGGAGGGTGGGACGCACCTGGCAGCGCTCGCACACGCTTTGCCACGTTGGAACCCGAAAAATTGACAGCCAGTTTGGAAAACAGAAGCTTGATCCTTCTGTCCTTGCACTCCCCTCGCTGCTGAGGGGGGATGGAGATAACACTTGCCCTGCTGATGGCAGAAAAGCTGCCAGAAATTTCTCTGCCTTCCTCAGCCCTCAGTGGGAGGCAGAACAGCCCCTCCAGGGCAATCCTGTGCTCCAAACCCTGCTCCTTCACAGGGAGATGAGGGCCATGGGCACAGCACTGAGCAGAGCCAGGGGATGGAATTGCCCATTTCACACCAAACAGGATGCGCCAACACAGCAGGGAAAAACCCTCCCTGATCAACAGCCAAGAGGAAATGAAATTGGAGCCGCTAATCCAGATAAGCAAATGGGGCAGTTGTGGTGTGGGGTGGCTGTTGGTAGCACCAGCAGCAGAGCTCCACCCTGCACCAGACTGAAAACCAGAATTGTCCCAAGGCTGTGCTCAGTAACCCCAGCTCAAACCAAAGAGCTGTTCATGTGTTTGAACTTGAGCAGAGCCTTTGAATTCTCTGCCAGGCTGGCACCAAAACCCACCCTGGGCTCTTCCCCGAGGTGGGAGCCGCATGTGAGGACCTGTGTGGCTGATGTTCAAAGGATGCTGTTCCCTCTGCCCAGCTTTGCCCTAAACTTCAATAACCACAGGAATGTTTATCCCTTCAACATCCCTCAGCAGCTCCCAAACCTGCCTGGGATGCTGCTGATATTCTCTGCTTGTTTTACCACCAGCACCAGGAAAGCCACAGCTTTCAGGAATTTTCATCGCAACCAAAAACTTGTCTCTGCTTTGACTCATACCTTGAAGCAAAGGGACAATTATCTAATCACAACACTCAATCCCGTTTTCGTAAGCTCATCTAAATTGTTCAACTGCTTCAGCTACTTCAGTGATTAGAGAGATATTCCACAAATAAACTGCCTGTGTGTTCCTGACACTCAGAACTAATGTGCTGCAAGCAAGGGGAGGAAAAAGCAGCATGGAAAAAGGATTCCTTCCTCACCATTGCGTACACCCAGCCTAAGATACCACAAAATTTCATGTCTGTTACTGAAATGAAAGTCACATCAAAGGTCCTGCATGGTTTGGGGATGTGCTACAGCAAAATTGAAATAATATCCAGTGGGTGGAAGGTTGAGGTGGAAGCCTGGAACAGCAGCTAATTTCCACCTAAGAGCACATTTTGGGTTATTTATGGCCTGATGGTAAATCCAAATCACCCAGCTCCAAAGCCAGTGCTGCCAGAGCCTCTCTTTGTGTCCTCAGGGAAAAACCTTAAAAAGCTTTCATGCTCAGGGAGGTGCTTAATTTGCAGAGACACTGAGCATCCCTCAGCCAAGATTTCCCAGACTGGCTGCTGACTTCAGCTCATCCATTCTGGACTTCCAGAAAGGCCTTGGCTTCCACAGCAAGGCCTCAGGTTTCATAATTAGTTCCTTTTCAGTGAATGAACCCAAACCCAGCAACACAACTTCCTCCCGTGTGCTGCTAACTTAGGTTTTTAGGGGAATTTGCTTTTTGGCTTTTGGTGCTCTGAGGGGGAATCCTGCCCTTCCTGTGGTCCAGACACAACTCCTGTGCCCCATCACTGTCACAGCTGGCATCTTTGATGGGTTTATCCTCCACACCACCCGTAAGACAGGGACTTACTGCACTCCTCAAGCCAAAAAAAGGCAGCACCCTGCACTTGGAGCTGGCTGTGGCTCCAGGAACCAAGGAAGATGCTTCTTCTGGGCTGGTGGCTCAGCTCTGCCGATCATTTCAGCTTCCTGTGAGATCTGAGAAGGTTTTCAAGTGGCTTTTTTGCTGTCAGAAGGGATAAAGCTACCCCTGTGAGTGTCCTCCCCGCTCCCACAGAGGCACGAGGGGGTTTTGGGTGCTGGGTTTGGGCTGGGAGCTCTGGCACTCCCTGCTCTCATCCCTCCCCGTGCCTGCACACCCCCCCTGGCTGCGAGGAGGGGCTGAGGTGGCATCTCTGCCATCCTTCTCCCCCAAAACAAGCAAAGATCTACTGAGCTGTCATCCAGGGTGGTCCCACGACACCTCAGCAAGCTCCTCTGCTTGGGAAGCAGCAGTGGCAGCAGCTACAGGGGAATTTTGTCTCCATTTGTCATGGAAGTTTGTGAGGGGTGAGCAGAGGGAGGAGATACGAAGACACAGCAAATCCTGTTCCCATGCTTTGTGATCCCAGAACCTACTTCCAAACCTAGCCCTGCCAACCTGGCCTCAGGCTCTTTGGGGATGACACATTTCTGTGAAAGATTCTTCACTTTCCCCCCTCCTGCTGCCACATTTTCTCCCAGCAGCCTTGGCCCTGCCCTTTGAACGTTCCCTTTGCAGCAGATGGGCCTCTCTGAACACCCAGAACGAGCACAGAAATCAGCAGCTGCTCCCTGGAGCTGCCCAGCAGAAGATGAAAAGGATCTCACAGCAGGCCCCATGCCCTTGGCCAGGCTGAGTCACAGCAGAAACCTGGCAGGACACAGCCAGGGTGAAGAGCACAGGGTGATGCACAAATTCCTCCCCGGGGGATGCGCTTCCAGAGGAGCTGCAGGCTGTGCCAATAAATTCTGGCAAATTTTAGTGGGAATATGTGAGTCCAGCTGAATCCCAGGCACACTCTGCACTTCCAGCACGTTGTCCTTCGCCCTGGAATTCCCAGGGGTGGAAAGTCCTTTTGATCTCAGTGAGGATGAGCAGCTTTGGGGCAGGAAGAGGAGGGAGATGGGAAAGATGCACTGATCCCCAAAATCAGGGTGTTTTGGGGAGTTCAGTCCCCTCTGTGACAGCATCTGATGGGCTTCTTTGGGCAGCTGGGGGGTGAAACGAGGGATCCTCGTATCGGCTGACCTCCCCATGCCAGCACACAATATTGGCTCGGGGAGAAAACAGGAAATTCCAGGGGGGAGCAGGTCATTTCCCCCCTGCAAATCACACTCTTCTCACCAAATCTTAGCAGCGCTTTAAAATCTCCCCCCACGCAGCTCAGGTTGGTGTGAGGGGCTCTGATGGTGCAGCTCACCCCACACAGAGCTTAGAGAGGTGAAGTGCTGGCTGAACAGGACAGATTCCCATGTTTGCTGTGACCTGGAAGCAAGGATCAGCTGCCCTGTGCCATCACAGCTCTGTGGGCCCTTCCTGACTCATCCTCTGCTGGGCTGATGTGTCTGAGACCCAAATAACCAGGGTTCCCATGGATCCAGCTGCCTGGAAAAGCAGGATTATGTGCCCCAGCTCCAGGCTGGAGTCATGATTTATAAAATATTCCACTGCCCCAACACATAAATGTGCTGTGAAACACCTGAGCTTTGTATTTTCCTTCCCAGAGGCTTTGGTGCTGACTCTTATTTATGCCCAGGCTTTTTTATTTTATTTTATTTTTTTGCATTCCCTGAATGGTATAAAATACCCATTTCTCTAAAGGAAACTTTGCTAGCAATGAAAGCTGGGTTATTTCTGGGGAAGATGCTCAGCTGCTGTGCGTTATTATTGCTCCAACAAAGGAAATGGTGCTGGGCTGATTTACACTGCTGGAAGGCTTTGCCCCTCAGAACATGAATGCATTTATGATACAGCTATGAAGAGGCTGTAAAAGGAACAGAAATGTGATTTGTAAGGTGCAGCTGTAAACCCCATTTACTCCCAGGCTTGCTCCTGCTGCCTGTGGACTGGTGTGAAAATGAACCAGCTCCAAATCTGGGTTAGGTGGAGATTTCTCTGAATGGAGCCTTGGAGAACTGGCTTATCCCTGGCTAATATATTGTGATCTGACACTTGCTGGGGCCTGGCAGCTTCTCTCAGAAGGAAATATCGATTGGGAGGCAAAAATCCAATATAACTGTAGAACAAGGGAGCAGGACATCACTGACACCACTTAGAGCCTGCGGTTCTGGAGAGCCCTTTGTCTCCAGTGGAAGGAAAATGTTAATTAGGGTGCTCTTTATGGCATCAGGAGCCTCCAGGAATGGTCTCAAGCTGCATTTTTCTGTCTGTAAAATGGGAATGGGAATCTGGGAGTAGCTGTTCCCTGTGGATTTACCCATCAATCCAACTCGCTGTAACCACTGGGGAAAAAGGGATTTTGGAGGCGATGCTGGGATCAGGGCCTGGCTTCTCCCTTCCTTCTCCCCATCCTCCCCTCTGGAGGCTCCTTCTGGCTCCTGTTTGCTGTCAGCTCCAGGAGCAGGGAGGGTGTTTACCTTTTCTCCTCCAACAACAGGGCTGTGGTTCATAAAAACCGGGTTTCTGCTCACAGGGGGGAAATGACCACAGGGGTTTCATCTCAGCACCAAGTCAGGGCTTCAAATTTGCATCACAAAACTGCAAATCGATCTCTTGGTTAAATGGGGAACAGCTCAGAGGAAAAGGAGCACCACCTGATCTCTTTGGGGTCTTCCCAGTGCCATTTAATGCCTGCTTGGGTGGAAATGTTTGGGGCATCTTGGTCTCAGCCACTCCAGCATGAGGAGCTCTGAGGGGCTTGGCTGAATTAACCCATTAATGGGATGAGTTGTGGAAGAACCTGCTGGATTTCATTGAGCACAGGGGAAAGAAAACAGTAATTTTTACACATCAGGAGGTGAGAAATCTCCCTAAAACACCCCCAGCTCTACACTGGCAAATGATGTCACAGTCAGCAGCCCCCGATGATTAATTCTGCCCAATCCTGGAGAGCAGAGCATCACCAACACTTCCTGAAAGGGTGAAAAGTGGCACTCAGCTTGTGTTTGATAATGGCAGGGGGTGATGGGTGGGAGTGAAACACGCTTTGAACCTCTCTCCACGCCGGGCTGCGGGTGTCCATCAGAGCTCCCAGTCTTTGGGAGGGCAGATCTCCCAAGGTTTGCTCAGCCCTGTCCCTCCAGCAGCATTCCCAAGGTGTTCTGCTGACAGGGAGTGGCCTGTGAGGTGTTGGCAGTGCCAGAATTCAGCCTCAAGGGCACAGATTTGGTGTCTGGGGAAAGCAGAGACATCAAACACATCTCCTCTCCCTCCTTCCAGGCTCAATTTATAATTACTGGTTCTCTGGTTAGATTTTTTTCATGTCCTGACCATACCTGAAGGGTTTTGTCATACCTGCACACGCAGCTGTGTTCTTTTGGGAATCTTTGTGAGAAATGGGAATTCTGAGGCTTCCCAGGGAATGGAGGAGCGCTCCTGCTCCCCAGGTGTGTGAGGTTGGTGTCTCCTAGCTCTGTACCATGAGCTCTGGGTGTTCAGGAGAACCTCAAACCCCACCTTTGGCTGCTGGGACTTGCTAAACCTCAGGAGAAATTTTAAGAGTGGATTTGAAGGGACAGCAACTTATGAAGACAGAAAAGATCCGAGGTGTCTCAAACACATTTTAGGCAGGCTGTCAGCTGCTTGGTCACTGCAATTTCAGCAATTCCCCCAGTTCCTCACTGATTTCTTTTCCCCTTCCACTTTGCTGCTGTCCAGCCTCAGCCTTTGTGCTCAAGCAGGCAGCAGAGAGCGTGGTGGGGACAGAAAAGCACCCAGGACCCTTCACTTTTGGGTTTGCAGAGGGGGTGAGCGAGCCCCAGCGTGGCAGTGCTGAACAAAGGCTGCAGAGAGCCTTGGTGCTGGAATCCAAAACGCTGTCAGCTGCTGAAACACAGCTCCTTTGATGACTCTGCTTGTTGAGGATAATTAGACTGGTGCAGCACAGACACACACACGGATGTCTCTATTCTTTTTGCAATTGCAGAGCACATGCTGTGAATCCACGATGAGCTCTTAGTTAAAACCCAGGCCAGCGTTTTCAACTCTGAGCAAAATCTGGGAGTCCAAATTCACTTTCAAAAGTGACTTAAAAACACAGAAGTGTCCTCAGGATAGTGTTAGCATGTGATATGTTAAAGCTCCACGTCTTTAGAGGTTTTTTAATTTATTTTTTTTCCTCATGATCTTTCAAAGAATGGAATTCCCCCCTGACTTCTGTGGCTCTGGAGGGCTTGCAGCATCCTCTGAGCACAGGCTGTTCCAGAGGAAAGTGGCAGCAATAATCCAGGGATGAACTTCCAGAGGGCTTTACAAGAGGCAGAATTCTGCAGGGAGCAGCCCAGCATGCTGCCACTGCCCAGGGGGAAAGGAGAATCAGCATTTAATGCCAACAAGGCTCCGTTCAACCTCGCTGCATATCTGAAATGCTGAGTTCCTCCTGCCACTCTTTGTCCTGAGAATCTCATCAGTGAATTTAAACTGGCTCCTGACAGTGGTATCGGGTCTGCAGATAGGTGAAGAGAAAGAAAAAGGGACAGAAAGATAACGCTGGTATCTGTGTCCCTCCAAGCTGATAGGAAGCTTGAAAGGGAATTACATCCTTAGGATCAGGTTTTTAACTGCTTGGGGCTTTGACACAGAAGGCATGGAGCAATTTTTCAGGCTTCCCTCGGTGACATGTGAGGTCTGGGCTGCACTTTCTGAGCTCCTCTCCTTCCTAGAGCAGAGGGTAGGATCAAGTTCAGGACCTTGGCTCCAAGACAAGGAAATCACCAGAGGGACGGAAGCCCAAGGAAATGTTTTCTTGTCACCATGTAATTTTAATACCAAAACAAACCAAGTACTCAGGGACCAGGAAACTCTCTGACATCTCTGTCAGCGTTTGCCAAAGTCAGATGGCCTTGAAAACCACATCTCAGCAATCCAGGGAATGCTGGCTGCTGGCTGACCCCAGCCCTCACTGCACATGGTGATGCTCAAACACCCAAATACGGGATCCCAGTGAAGCGTGGGGTGTGCAGGCACTGAAAGGAGTTTGCTTTTTGTTTTCCACCCTGAACACACACGAGCTCCTTCTCTGGGCCAGCAAGTCCTGCAGGGACTCCCTGACCTTGGCTGAGCAATCTTTGTGCTCTGTCCTTAAACTCTTTCCTCAACATTTGTGGCAGAAGTGTTTTCTCTGTGGATATCAGCCCTGAATATCTGATTGCTCCCAGCCATCAGATTTGATTAATGGCAGTTCTGTGTCCATTTGATTAATGGCAGTTCTGTGTCCAGCATCCTGAATCACTGAGGTAACACCAAGCACTGCCACTTTATCATTTTACAGCGTGATCTTATCACAGGAATGACTCCTTTGCCTCTGATAACATCTCTCCCTCCCTCTGAAAATGTTGTACCATGTCATGGAAGTAGTTGTTCTTCTCAGATCTGATCAAGATCTCAGATTCTTCTCAGATTCTTGTCATGAATGGACTGAAATCTACAGATTCAGGAGCAAGTATCAGCCTGACTATAGATTTGATATCTAAGCTTCTCTGTGCCTCAGTTTTCAGAATACACTGTGGAAATTAAAAGCTCTCTGTGGTTTATAGCTTTAGATCTTTCAAGTAAGGAATCACGGAGATCCCCCCACCCCAAACACACTGGAGCCACTGGCATGGAACAACCTGAATCCTGCAGGAATCATCTCAGTCCCACAGCAGACATCTGCGGTAAAGCCAATGGGAAAAAATGAAAATCCATGTGCAGAGCAGCCACGGGACTGGGTCCCAAATGGATGTTTCTGAAGCCTTTCTCCAGAGCACCTCCCTGGCAGCCTTGTCTCCCTGAGCCTGTCCTGCAGACCTGCTGGATGCAGATGGACAGAAGTGTTCTGAGGCCTGAGCCAGGAATTGCAATGCACAAACCAGAGCAGTTCAGAGCTGCAGCTGCTCCAGTCTCACCCCCTAAACCCCAGCGTGGGCACAGAGCTGAGTGCAGGGAACCAGGGGCTTGTGCAAGTGACTTCCCAAAGTTCCACCTCCAGAACTTCTCCCTCTGTCACATTTGGAAGCAGGTCACAAACCCTTCCTAGGAAGCTCGTGGTCCCAAATGTCCACAGGCAGGACTGGAAATTAAAGGATTTTGCTCAGCTGGTTTCCCTGCCACACAATCCACGGCTCCATCCAGGCCCCAGACTCCCTCCCTGGAGTGATCAGCACAGACAGAGCATCAGGGGAAGCTTTTCCCTAAACCCTTGTGGCTACAGCACCTGGGTTTTCCATTCAAGGGTTCAAGATTTCCTCCAGTGCTGCTAAACTGGGAAATCCCTTTCAATGGAGCCTCCCAAGCTGCTGCTTCCAGCAACATTTCTGTCCATGGGCTTCTTCCCTTGGGATGGGGTTTCCCTCCACACCCTGGGCCAGCACCAGTCACTGGGAATCAGGAAAATCCTTCAAGTGCTTGGGCTCAAGCTGGGGCTGGCTCTTTGCAGAAGGGTGAATTTCAGCCAGGAGTATCTGCAGAAAACAAACACCCTGAAGACAAAGCTGGGAAGGAAGAGAAACCACTTGGAAATTGAAAATTGTGAGCAGCACTTTGCTTCCACACAGAAATTTCCCAAATCCAGCTCCAACCCTTGAGGAAGAAGCGAGTCCCAGCCTTGCTGTGCTGAAATCCTGAGATGTTGCTAAGTCTGTTACTAAGCAAAACATGTCTTAGCAGGCTAAAATCCCTTTCAGAACACCAGAGAAGCTTTTGGTGTTTGTAAACTGGATCTGAGCTTCATTTCTCCGGCAATAATGAAACCTTTAATACTTGTGAATTCTCGTCGTTTCTGAGAAGGCAAATCCAAGCCAGACTGGTTTAATCCAGGTCCAGGGGAATTAACTCCTCCTCAGGCCATGGACACACAGTTAAACCCTTTTCCAGGCCCAGATGAGGGGAAGGAACATCCATTTAGTTTTGGAAAGCTCTGCCACCTGTGTCATCTCTTTTCCTTATCAGAGACAGCAGAGTGACAGAAAAAGCACAATATCTCTAATTTAAGTGTTCTGGTTACGGGCAGTGATTTACCCAGCCTGAGGAATGGCAGGGAACAGGGAATTATCTTCATTTTCTTAGGCCTGGATCTCTTCTGAAACAGCATCTCAGAGCTGAGTTCAGAGTCGTATGCAGCGTCTGAAACATCTTAAATTTTATACATTGATGTATCCATGCACGTATGTGAAGCCAGAATTAAAACAAAGAGAGCAGGACTAATTCTTTTTCCTCACGCTAGAATTTCAACTTTCTGGTTTTGAGGATGTTTTGCAGGAGTTTAAAGGCTGACATGAAACTTTTAAAACTTGCAGGTTCTGGAGCCACATTGATTTCTGCACCATGCAGGATAAATAAGCTTCAATAATTCAAGTTTGGTCAAAGGTCTTCTTCCATCCTGAATGAAAATGCAACCCATCACTAATTTTTTTTTTCAAATTTAGCCTTTTATAGACACATTATGGATTTCTCTTTTTTTAAATTGCTTCTGCATGCATAGGAGTTTTAAGTGATCCCCTGAGGTTTTGAGGGCCTGTAAATTACTTTATGCTTTTCCTCTCTCACTCTCAGGGATATACAGGGATTATAAACGGTAGTGAAAGGTGCTGGCAGGCAGATTGGATGACAATTAGGTGGAACCACCGATGGGAGACTCGTAACAAGATGATAAATAATATTTTGGGGCAACTGGGAAAACAATATTTGTATGAAATCTCTTTCTGGAGGAATCCTCTTGTTGTGCTTAGGGGGTTTGATTAGGCCTTGGTGTGAACAAGAGTAAAATGGGAATTATAACGTCACCTTTGCCTTCCTTGCTTGCTTCAATCAGAAACTCCTGGGGATAGGGACAGCCTGTGGGACCAGACAGTACGTAATTTAATGGGCTAATTGCAAAATAAAATAATAATAATAATAATAATAATGGCTGTGTGCTGGCAAGAGCCAGCAGGGCAGAACAGCAGCTCGTGGTGATGGTTCAAAGGGATGACACACTGCAGTGCTCTGAGCAGGTGCCAGGCTCAGGTGAAAGCTTCCAAAAGTGGTTTGAACATCACCCTGTGGTTTAGAGGAGCCCTGAACTGAAGCTGGGGCTGGGAAGGAGGAAAACAGACAGACCTGTGCCAAAAAATCCTGTGGAGGGGGGAAGAGGGAAAACCTCCAAGGTCTCAGTGTGAGCTGTGAGGCACAGCAGTGCAGATCCATTAATTTCATTAGTTTCTCAGTTCAGAAAGGAAGGACACATCCTTTGATGGGCTCTCCATGCCCAGTCCCCCATAAACCACCTGTAGGATGGACAAATAAAGGCTTTTTCAAGAACCCCTTGATGTGAAGCCAAGATCCAGGGCAGTTTTGCAGCTGCTACCTGACATCCTCTCTTGGCTCCTGCCTGGCTCAGCCCAACTTCTCCCCTTAACACCTGGAAATCACATTTAGCCTCCCACCTTGGATTGTTTTAACACCTGCAGGGTGAAGCTGGAAGTCAGGCAGTGCGAGTTCTGCCCAGGATCTCACTCCTCAATACCACCCTGGGAAATTCTGCTTGCAGCTCAGCCCTGTGACCCTGCCTGAGCCGAGCCTCTGTGTCCCCTGCCCCTTCAGTCCCCCCAGCTCTACCCAAGAGCCAGGAGGCCGCTGCTGCCAGCAGCCATGGTATTTTGTGACATGCCTGACAGACTTGTCTGACAACTTGGAGGTTTGTTTTGCATAAGCCACCCAAACAGATGGTCACCACTTTTAAGTACCAGCCTGGCTCCTGTTTGCATGCAGAGCTGAAATCCCATTTCTCTGAATTCCCTGGCTCCTGCTGGAGCTGTGCCTTTGGGGCAGGAGACAGAGGTGGGAGAGTTTTGGGGGAAAACTCACCAGGGCTTTAAGGCTACTTCTCCATACAGCCTCTGGCAGGGAGATGATGTTTTTACCTCGCTGGCATCTTGGTATTTTCATTTCCACTTACAGAGAAATGCTGAGCGTTAAAAAGAATTCTCTGGACCTTTAGGGAATGTCCTTTTGCCATGCACTCCTTTCTCTCGAGCTCCCAAACTCCACATCCTACCCTTGGTGGCTTGGATTTTATTGGGTTTATTTCCGTTTTGCTTCTTGTCTGAACTTTAATGATGAATTGTTTGTAGCATTTCGGTGCCTGTCCCAGCAGAGAGCTGAGCTGTCACACAGGGTTATCCTGACAGCTTTACCCATCTGCCTGCTTGGATTCCCAATAGGTATTTTTTGCATTTAGGGATATTTTGCCCATTTTTCTGGCTTGCTCTCTGTGTTTAACCTTCTCTGCTTTGCGTGATGAAGCTCTGAGTGCACCTTAACAAATGTCACTGCTTTTTGGGCAGGAATGTGACCAATAGACACAATTCCTGAGTCAGGCAGGAGCAGGGCTGCCTGGCAGCCTTGATGGCACTGTTGTGCAGGTAAGAACCACTTTCATTCATAGGATCAAACTGGGATTTTTTTTTTAATTCCAGCTCCACTGAAATACACACATCTTTCCTTCCAACCATCTTTTCTCCCAACCCAGCTAAGCATGAAGTCACCGCTCTGCCCTGCTCTTGATTTGCATTCACTGTGCCTGAAAGCTGCCTGCTGATCTCAGGAGATAACTGACAGCCATAAGGAGTGCAAAGCAGCCCCGTGGAAAACAAAAATAAGATTTCCTGCATGTGCTGGTGGATCTATGAATCCACAAGGAACATATGCCCTTAAACTGCATGTGCCTGTCTATATTTATATTAAAAAAAACCCAAAAAACCCTTGTGACAAGACAGGCTGCAAATCCCCGGAGTTCTGATTGGTATCAACAACAAATGGAAAACTTAAGGAGACCAAGGAACCATCCCGATCCTCATCGGTTTCATTTGCATCCCAAAACGAGCAGTCCCACTGTTCTTAACTTAATAATAATTAAGTTATCATTAGTTTCCTGCCTGATTAATTTAAAGCATAAGCACACGCAGGGAGATTACACCAGGGCATGAACTAGACAAGAAAAACCGAACCACTTCGGGCTAGGTATGGAAATTTACTTCTGTTGCTGCGTCGCTTTTAGGGTGACTTGTACCCGGCTTAAAGAAAATCCCCCGGGTGTCCGAGCTAAAGCAATTCCAGGGTGGCAAAATCTGCCTCTGGTGATCCCCAACCTCGGGACGATACGGGCGGGCTGCGGGGACGGGACCCGGAGTGCCCGGGGCTCCTGCGGCCGCCGGAGGATGCGAGCGGAGCATCCCGCGGGTCCTCCAGCATCCCCTGCTCCAGGAGAGCATCTCCTGCTCCGGGAGAGCATCCCCCTGCTCCGGGAGAGCATCCCCTGCTCCGGGAGAGCATCCCCTGCTCCGGGAGAGCATCCCCTGCTCCGGGAGAGCATCCCCCTGCTCCGGGAGAACATCCCCTGCTGCCAGGAGAGCATCCCCCGCTGCCAGGAGAGCATCCCCTGCTCCGGGAGAGCATCCCCTGCTCCAGGAGAGCATCCCCTGCTCCGGGAGAGCATCCCCCTGCTCCGGGAGAGCATCCCCCTGCTGCCAGGAGAGCATCCCCTGCTCCGGGAGAGCATCCCCTGCTGCCAGGAGAGCATCCCCTGCTCCGGGAGAGCATCCCCTGCTCCGGGAGAGCATCCCCTGCTTCGGGAGAGCATCCCCCTGCTCCGGGAGAGCATCCCCTGCTCCGGGAGAGCATCCCCCTGCTCCGGGAGAGCATCCCCTGCTGCCAGGAGAGCATCCCCTACTGCCAGGAGAGCATCCCCTGCTCCGGGAGAGCATCCCCTGCTCCAGGAGAGCATCCCCTGCTCCGGGAGAGCATCCCCCGCTTCCCTGGCTGCTCCTAGAAGGCATCTCCGGGCCGGTCCGGGAGTGTATCCCCTCGCAGCCGGGAGAGCACTGCCCGCTGCCGGGAGAGCATCCCCCTCTGTCCGGGCCGCTCCGGGAGCGCATTTCCCTCTCCGGGAGCGCATCCCCCCGCTCCGGGAGCGCATCCCCTTGCCCCGGCAGAGCATCCCCCTTCTCCGAGAGCGCATCCCCCGCTGTCCGGGCCGCTCCGGCAGAGCATCTTCCTTTTCCAGGAGTGCATCCTCCCTCTCCAGGAGTGCATCCCCCTCTCCAGGAGTGCATCCCCCTCTCCAGGAGTGCATCCCCCTCTCCGGCAGCGCATCCCCGCCTCCTCCCGGTTTGGATCCCCGGCTCCCCGGCGCTCCCTCCCCGCGTCCGGCCCCGCGCAGCTCCGGAGCGGCGCAGCCGAGCGGCGCCCGCCGCTTCTCTCTCTCTCTTTCCTCCGGAAAGCGAAAGAAAGGAGGCGAAAAGCCCCGCGGGGCAGCGACTTACGCCCGTGCCTTGGGGAAGCCCATGGAGAGCAGGATCTCCAGCGATGAGCCATGTTTGATGGTCCCGGCGCGGGGCTGGCGGTTCCGCCGGGGGATGACTTTGCTGTACAGCTCCTCTCTGGCAGCCATGGCGAGCTGGGCCATCAGCGCGGAGCCATCGCCGCCCGCGCAGGGCCATGCACGCCTCGGGCTCGGGGACAGCGCCGGGGACAGCCACACACGGCCGGGGAGCCGCGGCGACACCGCCCACACGGCCCGCGCAGCCAGGGAGGGAGGGATGGGAGGGATGGGAGGGATGGGAGGGATGGGAGGGATGGGAGGGATGGGAGGGATGGGGAGGGATGGGAGGGAGGGATGGGATGGGGAGGGATGGGAGGGATGGGGAGGGATGGGGAGGGATGGGAGGGATGGGAGGGATGGGAGGGATGGGAGGGAGGGATGGGGAGGGATGGGGAGGGATGGGGAGGGATGGGAGGGATGGGGAGGGATGGGAGGGATGGGAGGGATGGGAGGGATGGGGAGGGATGGGAGGGATGGGAGGGATGGGAGGGAGGGATGGGAGGGATGGGAGGGATGGGAGGGATGGGGAGGGATGGGGAGGGAGGGATGGGAGGGATGGGAGGGAGGGATGGGGAGGGATGGGAGGGAGGGATGGGGAGGGATGGGAGGGATGGGAGGGATGGGAGGGATGGGGAGGGATGGGGAGGGATGGGGAGGGAGGGATGGGGAGGGATGGGAGGGATGGGAGGGATGGGAGGGATGGGAGGGATGGGGAGGGATGGGAGGGATGGGGAGGGATGGGAGGGATGGGAGGGATGGGGAGGGATGGGGAGGGATGGGGAGGGATGGGAGGGAGGGATGGGGAGGGATGGGAGGGAGGGATGGGAGGGATGGGGAGGGATGGGGAGGGATGGGAGGGATGGGGAGGGATGAGAAGGATGGGGAGGGATGAGAAGGATGGGGAGGGATGGGGAGGGATGGGAGGGATGGGGAGGGATGGGGAGGGATGGGAGGGATGGGGAGGGATGGGAGGGATGGGGAGGGATGAGAAGGATGGGGAGGGATGGGGAGGGATGGGAGGGATGGGAGGGATGGGGAGGGATGGGGAGGGATGGGAGGGATGGGGAGGGATGGGAGGATTGGGGAGGGATGGGGAGGGATGGGAGGATTGGGGAGGGATGGGGAGGGAGGGATGGGGAGGGATGGGAGGGATGGGGGCAGCGCAGCCGGGATGCCCCCGCCCCGCGGAGGATGGGTGGGGGATGCTGCCCTCTCTCTCCTGCGGGAGAGAGCAGGAGAAATGAAGGTTTCCTTTAATTAAAAAAAAAAAAAAAAAAGGAAAAAAAAAAGCAAGCACGTGCACGCGCGATTATTATTATTATTATTATTTTAATTATTTATTTATTAGTTCTTTTTTTGCCTTTATTTATCATTTTTTCATTTATTTATAGCTATATATTGATTGCTAGCTTATTAATATTCAAGTTATTTAGTTTATATTCAATGTTTATTGAATATATTGAATATATATTCAGTGTTTATTTAGTTATTTATTTGGGCTTGTTGGGTTTTCTGTTTTTCTTTTTGGTTTTGGTTCATTTTGCTTTTATCAGAAATCTTTTATTTATGCAATTATTTATTTGTTTGTTTATTCCTGCTCCCTTTGCCTTTATTGTAATTTTTACATTTGTTTATTTATATATATATATAAATCCTCTTTCCTTATTTCTCTCCTTTTTTTCCTTCTTTTTCCCTTTTCTTTCCTTCATTCTTCTTCCCTCCTTTCTTTCTTTCTCTCCGTCTCTCTCTCTCTTCCATTCATTTTTTTCAGGAAATCCTCTCTGTGATCCCAACCAAACTCCACAAACAGCAGAGGGGAGGTCAGGACTCTCCAGGTGTCCCTCTGCCACTTCCACTGCCATGGAATGGGCTGGAATAACCCAAACTTAAATCCCATCCCACGGCAGGGACACCTTCCCCTATCCCAGGCTGCTCCAGGCCCCGTCCAACCTGGCCTTGGGCACTTCCAGGGATCCAGGGGCAGCCCCAGCTGCTCTGGGCACCCTGACAGGGAACAATTCCTGCCCAATATCCCATCCATCCCTGCCTTCTGGCACTGGGAGCCATTCCCTGTGTCCTGTCCCTCCATCCCTTGTCCCCAGTCCCTCTCCAGCTCTCCTGGAGCCCCTTTAGGCTGTCAGGAGCTCTGAGGTGTCCCTGGAGCTTCTCCTCTCCAGCTGAGCCCCCCCAGCTCTCCCAGCCTGGCTCCAGCCCTGGAGCAGCTCCGTGGTTTCCTCTGGCCTGGCTCCAGCAGCTCCACTCGAAGCTGTTCCTGGTTCAAGGCACAAGATCCCCAAGATCCTCATCCTTGTGTTTGCAGCAGCTCTGCTCCCCTCCCTGCAGGTTCCTGTGGGACAGATATTCCTGCTTTTCTCCTCACTGCACTTCAACTCATCCTTCTCATCCTCTGCCTTTTTTTTCCCCCAACTTTCCCTTTCTTTCCACTTTTCCTTTCACTTTTAAGGACAGGCAGATCCTGCTGCTGCTGCCAGAGCAGGCCCAGAGGAGAACAGCCTGAAATCCCAACCCTGCCAGCGAGTAAAAACCCATTAAGAGGCATTTTTAAAAATAGTTTATGTTGGGGAAGGAAATCAATAGTGGCAATGACAAATCTATCACTGCAGTTGGTGTTATTTGCATTAGGGAAAACCAACAGCCCATTTCCATTCTGTTGTATCAATGAAGGGGAAAAAATAATTCCCCTCACATCTCTCTGCTCATTCTCCTCCTGTGCCAGTTGATTTTCTGCCCCTTTATCCACAGGGAAAAGCCATCCCTGAAACGAGGATGCCACAGGAATTCCAGCTCCAGAAAGACATGGCACAAAAACCCAAAAACCAAACTAAAGAAGTGCTTCTTGTTCCTCTCTTAAAATCACTTTTAACCCCTCTGATGTTGCTGAAGTTCTTTAATTTACCCCCACTGTTAATTGGCAAGGACTTCATTAAAGCCAGAGGGTGAAACCAAGGAGTGTTTAATCGTGGATTTCAGGATCAGGCACCCAATCTACTTCATTTTCATTCAGGAGGAGAATTAATGGTATTAATAATGATATTTTCTATTCCATTTTTATGCAGAAGGAGAATTAAGTGTGTTAATATCAATATTTATGCTGAAATTTGGATTGCTGGGGCCCCCAGAAGGGTTTGTCACCCATGAACTCATCCCAGCCATGCTGGGAGCACCACAAAGACACCAAAGAAGATAAAAAATCCCAAATAAACTCTGATCCCACCTCCCCATCTCCCAGGCAGGCAATTCCCAGGGGAATGCAGAGACCTGCAGCCAGCAGAAAATGCTTGGACTTTTCTCCCTGGGCCTCCCTCCTGTGCTCCAGCTGAATTACTCAAGCAGGAAATAACAATAAAAATGAAATTTGCTCTGGAAGCAGCTCCCAGGGACTTTGCCCAGATGGGAATCTCTTTCCTCTGGCTGTGACAGAGTCACACAGTGAATTAACAAATGAATAAATCCACATTAGAGAAGTTGCAATATTGAAGTTTGCTTGGTTGGATGAGTTGCTGCATCAAACAAGAAGGAACAGAAAGAGGATTTATTTTTTTAGGTGAGAGTGGCTGGAAATTATTTTCCAAGCCATTTAATGTCCCTGCATTTGATCTGGCTCTGCTTTTTTTACATGGAAATCTTTTCTTTGGGAAAAAAAAAAAAAGGTTTCTTTTTCTACCCCCAGCTATCAAATGTGTGCCTGGAAATAAAGCTGCCACCCACCTTTTTTCTCTTTTTTTTCCCTTTTTTTTTTTTCCCTTTTCTTTTTTTGATTGTAAGCTGAAAATGAAAGCTGTCACACTGATCAAATAGGGAAAGGGAAGAAAGTAAAAGTAGAAAGCAAATTTTTAAAAGGAGAACACCCAAAAAAAATGTGTTGCAGCTTCCAAAATTAACAATAATTTTAGCAAAAAAAAATTCTAAATTTTAGATAAAAATACAAAATGAAATCTGTGATATTCAGTTTATTTAAAGTGCTGTCAGATTTTTCACAGAAAACCTTTCTGATTTGATTTTTAAATTTGTTTTTTTCACCTGGCTTTGTGTTGCTGGCCTGATCTCAGATATTTCTATGTGTGCCCACCTGTTGCTGCTCACCATTTTCCTGTTTAGGGCAACTTTTGGGTGCCCAAATCCAGAAAAATTCCTTCAGCAAGAGCCTTGTCTGTGTCCTCTGTGAAATCCTGCAATTTTCCTGAGTGAACTCCAAATCTTATCCCTTTACCTACAGGAAAATGCATTTTTAGGGGATTATTTTTATCTTTTCTTTTGGAACAACGCAGAATCGAGGGGGGAGTGTTTAAAAAAGCCACTCTGGACAGGGAAGGGGGGATTTCCATAGGAAAAACTGAGGAATTTGAACCAAATTTTGCCTTTTTCCCAGCCTGATTTTCCCTCCTGGTGCTGGCATGGGAATGCTTCGCTCCCTAAATGTGGGAATATTCTGAAATAAAGAGCACAGGAGGAGATGGAGCAGGGGCTTTGCTTTTCCCCTTACCCCACATCCATCCTTGGCAAGTCCATCCTCTTCTTTAATTCCCAAGGGGTGGCAACACACAAGCGAGCATGTGCTAAATAATTAAAAATAAACTGAGATCAAAAATAAAACTCAGCCCACCCTCAGCATTTCCCCTCCTCTCACACCTCCTTTTATATTTTGTTTTCCCCCCAATCTCCTGAATTTCCAAGTGTCAGGGGACGATTTATGGCTGAGGGGAATCGACAGCTGCCTCGCACTTGATTCAAAACAGCACAAAAACAGAGGGGAAATTATTATTTAGGAGTTTTGGTGAAGCTGAGAGCAAAGAAACAGCAAACTCCAGCCTATTTTCTGCTCTGTGGGCGCTGGGCCTCGGTGGAAGTGGAAGAACAACATTCCTGAGAGCAGCCTTGAGGAATAAATCACCTTTGTCCAGCTTTGGTACCTGTTGGGGCTGGATGGTGGAGCTGGAATCAGCATTTCTTCCCGGGCCCATCCCGCAGGGATAATTCCCTTCCTTCCCATCCATCTGCCAAGGTGCTTCCACCAGCCTCCCCCTCTCTCATCACTGCAATATTTGAGTCCCCCCAGAGCGTTTAAAAATAGAAAGAGCAGCTGGTTTGTGGAGCAGATCCTGTGCTCTGGCCACAAGGCTGGGAAAGGACTTTCCCCCCTTGTTTCCCCCTTACCTCAAACCTCTGCCACAAAATTTGGGCTCTGGGAGAGTTATTAGGGCTTGAGGAGTGGGGAATTTTTATCCATCTCCAGCTTTTATTGCTTTTGGGGCTGGGAATCCAAATTTAGCCGCAGATGTGGAATTGTGGGGTGAGTAAAGCACCATGAGCTTCATTAGAAGGGCATTGAGAATTTGCTTTTCTAGCTCAGATTTCCTTCAAGTTTGGAGTGTGTTTTCCTCATTAAAATAAAAAAAAAAAAAACCCCAAACCAAACCACTTTAATTTCATCATAACCCCTTCATTTGGGCTTATGGAGTTGAGCAGGAATGAGTCAAGAGGCAAAGTGTCCTTCAGATGTTTCAGGGCAGGTGTAGCCTGAAAGTAACAGAGAAATAAAAGAATAAATTTATTTTAAAAGGTTTTCAGTTATTTTTGGCTCGGCTGTGAGAGGAAGGATTTTGTTGCTGGGCACTGGTTCACTCCAGGGCTGGGTTCTGTGGGTCTGGGGAGGGTGGCCAGGGCAGGATTTGCTTTTCCTGGATCATTGAAACCCAAGCAAACTATGGATGTGGCAGCAGCAAGTGGCTGAGGCTTTGTAAAGCGAGGCTTTACCCTCTCCTAACAGGGCAGGGCTGGGTTCTTTAACCTACCTGGAAAAGAGCTGCATTCAGCAAATCTTTGTTTTAATTTCTCCAGCCTTGGCACAGCAGCTGGGGGAGCCCTGGACAGTGAGCTGGGACAAACCTTCCAGCCAAAACCGCTGGCAAATGAAAATATTGGTGTAAAATTAGCTTTAATTGGTGTAAAATCCACTTTTATTGGTACAAAACCCACTTTTTCTGAGCTGGAGAAGAAACTGGGCTGCTCCCTGCAGCCTCTGCTAGCGGGAAAAGAGTTGAGTAAATGAAATATTTCAAAGGCCCCCAACTTCCAGCCCATGTGCAGGAAACATCCTGATCCTTGGCTGTGTTATCTGCTGGATCCCCTGGCTGCACTGGGGTGAATCCAGTTTATTTCCAGCATCATTTATTTGCTGGGGACTGAGCCAAGAAATAACGTGGTACAATAGAAAGCTGCTGGGATTTCCCCAACTCCCCCACACAGCAAAATGTGCTGAGCAGCAGGAGGTTGTACAAAGTCTGCAAATCTCTTTCTTTAGGGGCTTTTGCTCTGCATGGAATTGTTTTTCTTTTATTTATTTAATTCCTTTTTTTTGGTGGTGATTTGTTTAGCTGCATTCCTGGGCCCTCATTGGATTCCCTCGAGGAAAAAATGCTTTTGGTTTAACAGAATATTGGAAAGGAAGGGGATGGGGTGTTGGTGGACATTTGAAATCATCCTAATTCTTTGGTACAATTAGTTGGAATTGTTTGGAATAATATGAGAATATTATATGAGGATATTGAAATAATATGAGGGATGATTTTATTTGATCTCAAAGACAGGCAGTAACCAGCTCGAATCAATGGAGTGATGCTTTGGTCCCTCTCCTAATTTTTCCTTGGTTGTTTTTGCTTTTTAACTTTCCTCTCTTTGTGCATAACAGCAGCCTTTGAATGGAGAAGAGCCTGGAAGTGCTTCTGTGAAAATGCTCAGCCAAGTCTCACAAAGTGCACTGAAACAGAAATAACAAAACAGCACGGGGCAGAGATAAGCAAAACTTGAAAAGGAAGTATTCCTAAACAGGCTTAGGGACATAGGAGACTGATTTTTAATGTTTATGATAAGAGTTTTATCAGGAAAACATCACTTTACCAATGATTAGAGAAGAGGATTATTTTACACATATGTGTGTGTCCATTATAAACACATTTCTGTAGCTTGAGAGGAACTTAAAGCTGTAATTTCAATATGAATGAGCATCATCCAACATCCTGCTCCTGCTGGAAGTGTCTGCAATTTAGTTCATATTTAAATCTTCATTAGATGAGTGGCTAAAAGAGAGAGGCTGCTCTGTGTAAATTAAATTCCCCCGTCTGTGGCTCCATGTGTAACTCTTTGCAATCATTTACTCAAATGTTACATTCATCCTTTGGAGCATAAATTTCCATGGAGCTTTGATTTCAGCTGCTTCTCTCTTTCCCCGAGTGAGGCACAGAATTAAACACTCTCAGTCCAAACTCTGATCTGGATTGATAATATTTAGCATAAACCTTGTTCTTGCCATCTGCAAAAAAAAATAAATAGGAATAAATGAAGTTTCCTGATTAAAACAGTCCTAAAAGGGCACACATATGTTTAATTTTACTACTCAGAGCATCCTTGTTGTATTCCCAGCAAGGAAATCATTCCCTGGATCTGCTGGGGCCCAAGGTAAGACTTGATGCCTTGCTCAGCTCATCCCATCAGAAATAAATTTGTCAGTGTTCTGTGGTTCTGGCCTGGAGTCACTTGCAGTTGTTTTCCCCTGCTTGTGTTTTATGTTAGGATTTTCAGGGATAAACAAAACGAGGGAGGCAAAGAAGGGAAGAAAAGAGTTCCTGTTTGCAAATCACCGCCCATCTGTTTCTCATTCTGCCTGGCTCCGTTTCCAGGCTGTGCTCATCCCATCTCACACAACACACCCTGGATGAGCCCTGAGCTCCTTCCCCCCAAACTGCACCCCCAGAGCCCGGCAGGAACCCGGGGAGGTGACACCAGCCCTGAGCTGAGCTCCGAGGGGCTGCTGGGGCAGGAGATGCTCCTTCAGGAATGGGGAGGGATGGCAGCAGGGCTTGGTGGCCACCGACTGATCTGATGTCACATCATCATTTCCCTGCCTGGACTGATGCCTTTTTGGGGCTACCTAGAAATTCAGACAAAATTCAGAGAATAAAAAGCAGCTCTATTTATTGAAGTGACTTCAGGTGCATTTAGGGCAGAAAAAACTCACCCAAAAATAGCTCACAGGTTTTGACATTTTTATAAGTTTGGTCCATTTGCACATTGGGGGTTCATCTCCCAGTTCCAGCTGCAGGGAATGAAGGAATTTCCCCCAAGTTTGCTGCCCCCAACTCCCTTTTGTTTCCATCTCTGGGGGCCTGAGGCAGTGAGGTGTCCTTGATTGCCAGGCCTGGAGAGGAATTGTTGTGTGTGCCCAAAGTGGGGAAGCAGCAGCTCCCAGTGTGTGTGGAGTTTGGAGTCACACACTGAGGAATGGCAGGAGTACAAATGTGTGACAAATATAAAAAGTTAAAATCCTAAAGCATCAGGACAGAGGTGCTGCCTCAGTGCCAACAAAACATTGAAGCACAAAGATCTTTAATCTTCTGACAAAAGGTCTTCTGACACCTCCTAGAATTCCTAGAACACACTTCCCCTCTGAGGTTTTTTTTTTTTTTTTGGAAATGCAAAAGCATCCTGCAAAAATCCTCTTTATACACTCAAGATAAATAATTATTTTTTTTTAAAAAAAAGGTTCTGTTCAGTAAGGTGTTTTTGAGTCATTCCACGGCATTGTTAAGATGGGGAGTTGTTGTGGCTGTGTCCAAAATACAGCCTGGAAGCTCATTATCCCCATGAAATCTGGTAGGATTTCCTGTAACAGGCTCTGAAATACTGGAGGAAAGGGTCCTAAAGTGGTTGGGTTCAGATTCCTGCTCTAGGTTTAGAAATGTTGTCATTTTAGGGGCACAGTGACAAAGAGCAGCTGATGGAATAGCTGGATTTAGAGGAGAAAAAACATGAATAGTTATAAATGTATCTTGATGCAGTCCAGTTGAATTTCAGCCTGGGTTTAAATGACAACCTTTGCTTAAGGATTTGGAGTGAAATAAATGGGAGCAGCATCCCTCCAAGGGGAGGGGGGAAGGCTCCACCAGGGAATCTCCCAAATCTTTCCCAGCCTGGGTGTGAGCACAGACCCCCAAGCCCAGCCTGGATCCTGCTGCTCTTTCCAAGGGCTGGATTTTGGTGCTGCACTTCCCTCTTGTGTTGGCTGCTCATACTGGATTTCCTCTGCCTCGAGTGTCCCCCCAAACCCTGCTGAATGCAGCTTTAATTTGTGATCCTCCCCTTCCCTCAGATTTCCTGGGATGACTGAATCATTCCCCGTGCCATTTTTGGATTTTTTTCCCCCCCGTTTTTGTGCACTGAGAGAATTCTGCCCAGCACCACACAGCAGAGGCCACAAGAGGAGGAGTTGCCCTGGGATGGTGACATTTTGACTTTTTGATGAACAAAAAGAGCAGATTTCTCCCCAAAGGGAAAGGCCCTGCCCATCCTTTCCCCCTCCAGCCCATGCAGTTTAAACCAGTGCCAAAACCAGGGGCTGTCCCACAGCTATTAAACCCAAAGCAGGGTTGTAGTCCCTGATTTTTTTTAGGAGTGATGACTTTTTCCATCAGCCAGTCCTGGTTTCTAATTAATTTTATAAAGAAAAATCATGGAGTAGTAAAAAAAATCATTAAAACAGAAGCACAGTGACTCCAATTCATTCATTTTCAGTGGGATGAAGAAAGAGGTTGAAGCTACCTAATCCCAGTGCGACTAAAAGTGGTTTTTTCCCTGCTTTTGCTGTTCCTAAGCTTTTTTTTTCCAGGAAGTTAAGGCCTCAGAGAGGGATTTCAAAGCAAGGACCCACAATTTCACTTCATTCTGCACAACATTTGGGCAGTTTGGCAAATCCCAAACCTCCAACCAAGCCAAAGCCGTGGTTTTATGGCAGATGGGGTGTTCAGGAGCAGAACCCCTGCTAGAACATCCCTCAGCTCTGGATGTGACCCCATAAGGGAGGCAGGGTTGGGATCAGCTTCCATCCCTCAGCCCTGCTGGAAGGGATTTCTCACCCTGAATATTGCATGGGAATGTTTTCCACTCGTGTCTGCCCGAGCCTGGGAGCTGAAATTCTTCTCTCTCTGGGCTGGGATGCAGCTGCTGCTCCCCAGGCCTGAACTTTGCCCTCCAGGTGTTTTCTAGGAAGGTTTTGAGTCAGGACCATCCCAGGGTGTCAGGAACCTCGAGTTTCTCTTTGGGAGATCAGTGGAAGCTTCTCTGTAACTCTGATGCGTTTCTAAGACATTTTCCCTGCTCAGGGCCAGGTGAAAGTAGCGAAGGGAGCACCTGGGGAGATTTTTAAACCAGAATATGGCTTTTTTGCCCCATCTAGTGGGTACAGAATGTACTGAGCCTGGAGCTCGTTGTATTTTAATCCCTGCACTGAGTTTTTCCAAGGCAGCTGGCAGTCCCTGGTTTCTGTTTTGCCTTGTGGCTGCTTGGGCAGTAATTGTGTGTGGGAAACGCAGGGAGAGAGGGGGATCTCACCCAGAAATAACTCAGGAATTCCTTACTGAGAGAAGTGAATAGGGCACATCTATCCCAAAAAAGACCAGCTTGGAAAAGGTCAGGATTTTCTAGGTGAGGGCATGGGGGTTAAAGGAATGGCTGTTCAAAACTGGGAAAGAATAAAAAAAATAATTGTGCAGCTCCATCCTTGCAGTCCCTGGGGTGGAGAGCAGGATCAGCTGAGAGCTGAGCACAGAGAATTGTTGTGTTTCACAAGGCCCTGAGGAACAGCAGAACCTTTCTCATGGATGCTGCAGATCCCTGATTTTCTTTTTCTATTTTATCCTTGCAAATGAATGTGAAGAGGGGACAACAGCAATTAAAAAAATAAAAAGCCAATTACAAAAAAAAGCTTTCCAGCTTCTTTTGGAATAGCTGATATTTTTAAAAATTTTATATTCCCTGGATTTCCTTTGAGGTGGCAAGTTCAATTTTCACCTGGTTTTCTCTGCCTGGGAAAATCCCTGGAGTCAAGAGCTGGGAGGATATCTCAGTACAAATCCTATCCCTTCCATGCAAACCCTTTAATTATTATTTTATTTTATTATTTTTATTTTAATTATTTTATTTAATTTATTATTTATTATTTTAATTATTATATTAATTATTATATTTTGTTTGTTTCATTATAAATTAATTATTTAATTTAATTAAAAAAAAATATTTCCCTGTGCTGGGAGTTTGAGATAGGAAGGAAAATTTTCTTCTGTCCTAAGATTTTTGGAGCAGTAGCTGCTGGTCTGTGTGTGTTGGGATGTGTTAATAAACTGTGGGTGGAATTGCAAACCATCCTCTGCTGGAAAAGGTGGTGAGCTCTTCCTGGTGATGTGTATTCCTGGCTGGAATTCAAGAATGACAGGTTGCTTAAAAAAAACAACCCTGTGGTTTTATCACTTTCTTCCATCCAGATGTTGAGTCCAAGCTGTGATTTTTCAGAAAGTTTTCAGAGGGAAATGAGATTCCTTGAGCAGAGCAGCTGCTGGCTCAGGGAATGTCTCAGCTGGGATGTGAAAGGCTCCTGTCTAAGCCCGGCTCAGGAAACAGAGCTGAGCCTAAACTTGGCATTGTCAGAGAATCCCAGAATGGTTTGGGTTGGAAGGAACCTTAAAGTTCATCCTGTTCCACACCCCTGCCATGGGCAGGGACACCTTCCACCACCCCAGGTTGCTCCAAACCCTTTCAGACCCAGCCTCAGTCCCAAGGGAATTGGGCTGGATGGGCTCCATGCTCCATCCTGTGCTTTGTTCCAACAGGGAATGTCCAACCCAACATCCCTCACAACTCTTTTTGTTGTTCTGGTAAAGTATTTCTCAATGGAAGTTGTAATACAAAATCCAGCCCAGCTGCTGTGGTCCTGCCAGGCCCAAGTGGCCTTGCTGTGACAGGGACACAGCTGCTGACAGGAGAGGAAATAAATCCACCAGGGAGGGGAGGCTGCAGTGCTGATCCGCATTTCGGAACATTCTGGATCGGGACCAGCTCTCTCACATTGGTGGACAAAGGGATTCAGGTCATTCAAGAGCTCTGTTGGGATTTTCCAAGGATTTGGAGTGTGTTTTGTCCTTGTGGAGCTCCCAGCACTTGCAGGGGGCCTGAAACCAGAGAGCACAGAAAGTTACAATAATAATAACAACACCTCTCCATTTCATGCTCTGATCAAACAAACAACACTCGAGGGATCTCCTTGGTCAAAGTTCAGTTCCTCACACTTCCAGACAGCTCTAGGACATGGGGGGAATTTAGAATATCTGCTTCACTCCTCATCAGGCACAAAATATCCAGTTACCCACTGGAGAGCTGCAGCGAAGGTGGGAAAAGTCACAATCGTAAAACACTGCTCTAAAAAATGGAAAGGAGAAGAGGAAATCAATGCTGTGGTTGTCAGTGTCCAGAGTTCTTGCCATGGCTGGTGTAGGCATTAATTCCCAAATTTCCACAAGGGTCTGAGAGGGAGAGATGTGATTAACATGTTAGCAGGGTGCTGGGGGACAATTTCTCTTGTCTGTCCAAGCAGCTCGGTGGAAACTTGCAGAAAACAACAGAAACATAAAATAAAATAAAAAATAAATTAAAATTAAATTAAAAAAATAAATAAAAAAGATTCATTCACTGCCTGAGAGCACAACAAATGTGGGTCACCTCTGCTGCAGGTCACTTCTCAGAGCTGCTGCCAGCGTGAAGCAGGCTCAGAAATGTCAGTGTGAGGTAGGTGGGGAGCTGTGGCATGGGGGCACAGAGCCTTTTGTCACAAATGTTCCAGGTTTCTATCCTGTCAGATCTGCTGTACCAGGGCTCCTGGCAGGGAACAGCAGCAGGAATTGTCTGTTCTGGGGGAGCTGGGCAGGAGGGAAGGGCCAGCTCTCAGCTGCTGCTGGGTGGGTGAGGGACACAGAGGTGGCTCAGTGCTGATGGAAAGATGGAGCTGCAGATTCCTCTGAGGAATGGTGCCCTGGGATTTATTCAAGGTTGTGCAAGGAGTTTGTATCAGAGCCAGGACCTGCATCCAGCCCTCCCCAGCGTGATGCCTTAAGAATAAAGGCTATCTTTCATCTAAATTAAAACCCCACAATTTTACAGAAGCTTCAGGGCCTCTGTCTAATCTATTCACACAGCATTCATCACCATGGCATCTAGGTGCCACTCTCCTCATCCCTTAACCTTGCCAGAGCCTGTCATGAATATTCCCAGCATCTTTTATGGCTTTCCAAATGAGATGAACACACTCTTCCACTCTCTGCCTCCACCTCCACTCTGAACAGCCTGCCTGATAAACAACCCATCCGTTACAGCCACAAAAAATATTAAAAAAAATAAAAATAAAACACCAAGAGGATTTCCAATTAGCAAATCTTGCACTTGGCCATATTTTGGAGTGTCTCTGCTCCCCTCCCCATCCGAAGTTGGGCACTCCAACTACACGGCCTGTCACTGCTCAGCCTGCCAGCTGCATAAAAATCAAGGCATCAGGCTTTCTTTAATTGAATGCATAATGAGGTGACTGGCAGGTTTAATTAACAAAACTCATCCTGTGTATGCACCTGGAGGTGAAAATAAGTTTAATCAAGAGGAGTTGGCAAGTGCCAACAGCTCTGTCATGGTTGCCCCCCCTTGCTCCCCACTCTTATTTTGGTTTGTTTCAGCCAGGCTTTATATTTGCAAAAATGGCTCTGGGTGTTGATTAATTATCTTTTGCCCAAGATTGATGAGTTGTTGCAGCCTGCCTCATAATAAGGCTCCTGGAAAAGCTGTGCTGCAAGCTTTAATAATCAGGCTGCCTTAGATAAACTACTGATGGCAAACACTGGAGGTGCCTGAATGACAGTAACCCTTGAGGATCTCATCCATGAGAGGAAAACTTGTGCTGGAAATGTGCTGGCTGGCCCCTTATCACCCAGGGAAGGTGGATTCCTGGGGAACAGGGTGGTGTGGAGCCTCCTCAGAAGTTAGGGATTGAGGGAGAAGCTGTGAGGGGTCTGATTTATTTCTGGTCTGAAATGGCATCAATGGAGGGGCGCTGGGTTGGTAAAAAGTGATGGATAGAGGGTGAAAAATGCCTGAATGCCTTCCCTGCTCCTGAAGGCAAGGCAGGAGGTAATTCCCATGTGCCAGGACAACCTGTGCCATCACTCCCTGTCCCCACACCACATCCAGCATCCCCCTTGGCCCTCCTGAACCCAAAATCCACATCTGGTGGGGCGAAGCTGCACATCTGCAGGTGGCAGTGGGTGAGTGAGTGTCCCCTGCCCGGCCAGATTTGGTCAGCTGGTGGCTCTGGGGGTGCTGCTGGTCCCTCTCTGCACACCCAGCTGGGGAAGGTGTCTCCCAGGCCCTGTTCTGGCTGAGGCTGTGGCTGTTGCACGGGGAGGTTGATGCAGGCAGGCTGTCAAAATATTCTCCCTGCTTACTCCCACCTGCTCACCTCCCCTTTCCATGGGAAACAAAACTCAGCCTCCCAGATGTCAGATGTCTGATGTCAGATTGTCAGAGGTGTTTGGCACTCCAAGGACAGCAGGAATTTTTGGTGGGGTCCAGGAGCAATCCTGCTCTGTTTGTAATTTTTAGAGGCAGAAACCTGATCACAGCCACCAGGCCCCTGGACACGAACAGTCACCCTTTCCCAGGGGAAAGAAAGCTCATCCCCTCAGGTTCCTGATGTCAGCTTGTCAGAGGCGTTTGGCACACTAAAGGTAGCCCAAGTTCTAGGTAGGGGCAGCTTCTGAGAGGAATCCTGCTCTGTTCATCATTTTCAGAGGCCCCTGGACACAAACACCGCTGCCTCACCCACTTAACATGCCCTCTCTTTCTCTCCTCTGAAATTGCATTTGCTATGGTGTTCTAATACTTGGTCTGTGTTGTAGACGTTACTGACAGCTGTTGTATGACTGCAGGAAGGAAATGATGACTCCCTAATGATAACATGTCACGCTGTGTCTCACTGCCTTTCTTCTCCTGGAGCTGTACGTTCCTCCTGCCAGCGCCTCGCTCCCTGCACACGCGCACTCCCTCGTGGAGCCCTGGCCTGGGTACCGTGTGCTGGGAGAGGGGAAAAGGTTCTCAATGCTCCCACTGCTGTAAAGAACATGGATAAATGTTCTCCTCCTCTGCTCCTGAGGCCCCTCCTGGGGTGCTGTGTCCAGCTCTGGTGGTGAAAGAAGGACATGAAAGATTTGGGGCAGAGGAGGCCATGAGGTTGATAAGGATGGGAGAGTTGGAGAAGTTTTGTGGAGATCTCACAGCACCTTCCAGTGCCTGGAGAGTGCCCAAGGAAGCTGGAGAGGGGCTCTGCATCAGGAAATATAAAGAGACAAAGGGGGATGGGTTCAAACTGAAATTTGGGGTAGGTTTTGGGGAGACATTCCTCCCTGGGAGGGTGGGGAGCCCTGGCACAGGGTGCCCAGAGCAGCTGTGGCTGCCCCTGGATCCCTGGAAGTGCCCAAGGCCAGGCTGGAGAGACCTTTTCTAGTGGAAGCTGTCCCTGCCCATGTCAGGGGGTGGGATGAGATGAGTTTTAAGGTCTTTTCTGACCCAAACCATTCTGGGATTCCGTGGAGCTGTCAGAGGAGGTGCCCTGTGTGGCAGCCTGACCCTTTGTACTTTGGGTTGTTTCATATCCCAGCATCCCACCCAGCTTTTTGTGGAGGTGCTGAAGCTCCAGCCTGCTCAGTTAAGGATCAGGCATTCAGGATAGTGAATATGTGCACTCAGGTGTCCTGCCAGTTTAATCTCTCATGGGACTGCTATGGCTTTTCCCTGATAAACTCTGGAAAACAGATCTATAAATGGCTGAAAGCAGTAGAAGAAGGAGCTCACAGAGGTGTCTCCCCTTGTGGGCCACCACGAGCCCCTCTCTGTTGGGCTTCAGCTGTGATCTCACACCTCCAGCCTTTGCAGGGGATCTCATCACAAAAATCTAATAAGAAGTGACAAAAATAAAAAATAGAAAAAAAAAAAAAAAAAAAAAAAAAAAAGTCTTTTACATCTGCTTTAAGGAACTGACTGGAGTGCCAAGTGTGTTTAACCTAGATTTCAATTCCCCTGGAGTGGGAAGGTTCCTGTGCCCAGGCAGAAGGCCCAGAAGGGTCATGCATCATTTACAACCCCGTGCTCCAAACGAGGGGCAAGACGGGGGCGGCAGGGAGTGGAAACGCAGGTTCAGAATTCTCAGCTCAGCAGGAGCCCCTGTTCTGTGCAGGGGCAGAACCCAGCTGATTAACAGCTTCTGGCAAGGGCAGGAGGGCCTGGTTCCCTCTTGCTGCCTGCTGGCACGACAGAAAAAGTGTCCTTTCCCCGTGGCAAGTCACAGCTGCTGTCTGCTGTCCCCTCTGAGCAGCTCCCAAGCCGTATCTGAGGGATTTTCACAGGTTTTGGGGTCCCCTAGAACCACCCAACAGGCACAATCCTCCCTGTGTGATGTGCTGGTCCCTGTTGAACTCCTGTTTGTCTGTGAGGGGGGAGCTGCCGCTGCTCAGGGTAAAAATCTTCTGATTCTGGGTTATTTTAAAGAGAATCCTGAAATATTTGAAGCTAGGGAGGAGCAGCAGCACCAACAGGTGTCTGGTGATATCTGGAGATGGTTTGGAGGGTCAGGAGATGGTTTGGAGAGTCAGACTGAGGATGGGAATTTACTGAGCATCCCTGAGAGCGTGGCTGAGCTGCTTGTGCTGTAGTCAGGTTTATCACAGTCCTGGAAGGAGAAATTCCCAGAGGGATCTGCTGCCTGTTTCCTCCTGGGAGCCCTCTTCATCTTGGGATTTTGGAGATCTGAGGCACACGTCTTACACATTTTTGGAGCAGGAGTTAGATTTTGGAAGTCTTTACCAAGTCTCTGGAACCACTTGAGTATGTTGTGGGATCCCTTGTTTTTGTGGGATCCCTATTTTTTGTGGGATCCCTTGTTTTTGTGGGATCCCTTGTTTTTGTGGGATCCCTATTTTTTGTGGGATCCCTTGTTGTTGTGGGCTCTGGGCTGCAGAACAGGCCAGCAGGATTTCTCCTGGACAATCTGCCTTTGTCTCCCAGAAGGGATTTTCACATTGTCTCCGGTTTAAGAGCATCAGCTTGCAGGGAGGGAAAACACCCTGTGGAAGTTGTTTCAACACCTGGTGGCTGTGGAAACCACAAAAACCTGAGGAAGCCGCCCTCCCCCTCTGCTGCTCAGGGTGGTGGCTGTGGGAATTCCTGCACATCCTCGCTTCTCCAAGATCCACAGGCAAGATCCCTTTTCTGCTTCAATTTAGGCAGCTGTGAGGAAAAAAACCCAGAAATTTTTATCATTGCTACTGAACCAGGGGTGGAATCCACCTGTTTGCAGCAATTCCACAAGAACTCTGCAGAGCACACGCCTTGTTTTGTAGGAATACACAAACCAGGACTTTCAATGTCCTAAAAGCTGTTTTTCTTTTGGGATCGATGCTGGTAAAGGCACATTTCCCTTCATCCCCTTTCTGCTGGTGGACACACAGATGACAACACTAGTCGATGTGCACAAGTGGGGGGGGTTTCAGGATTTTTTCCTCCTCCCAAAATAATCTAAAGATGGATCAGCTGGCTGGGAGAAGGGAAGAGGAGCTCTGGGGCAGGGCTGGGGAGCCGCAGCCACAGGAGGTCAGTGTTGCACTGTGGAAATGGCAGCCAAAAGTCAGCGTGGCCTTGGAGGAAAACTTGACCCAGGAGGGAGGTGAATTCCTCTTGGGCATTTCGGGGGAGGTTTCCAGGCTGTGCTCAGCAGAGCCGGGTGCTGGTGGAGGCTGTGATGCTGGGAGGAGAGGAGATGTGTTCCTGGTGGGGAAGGAGAAGGGCAGAAGGAGCTCGGTGTGGATTTGGGGGATGGAAAATGGCAAAGGGAGCGCGGTGTGGATTTCACACCTTGGGGAGCCGGGAGCTCCCAAGCTGGGAACTTCAGGCTTTCCCCACCACATGCTGGCCCTGCTTTTGGCCCTTGTGTCCCCTTGAAGTTGTTTGGTGGAGGAGCTTCAGCTCTTCATCCCATGTCCAGCATTCCCGCGGTCGTGGCGCAGGTGGGTGGCTCGCCGGCAGCTCCGCTCCACTTATCAAGGCTTGAAAAGCCCTTCCATGGCTGATCCCAATCCCTCCTCCTGCGATTCCTCCTCCCAGGGTGGTCTGGGGGCAGGTTGGAGCAGGAGGCGTGAGGGATGCTCGCACGGCTGCTGTCGGGGCTGGCTGCTGAAAGGGGATTTGCATTCCAGGAGATTCCAAGGACTGTGTCCAGCCACTCTCTTCCCTCAGGGCTCTGAAATATGTTTTAAGGCCCATTCCCAGGGAGCTCTGGCAGCTGTTTGATGTGGTGGCAGCGCTTTTAGAGAATGGCTGGGCCGGTGACAGAAGTGAAACTCGAATATTCTCCAGTAGGCTCTGCGGTTCCTTCATTAAAAACAGACAGATAAACAAACAAATTACAGCCATTATGAGCATGTCCTTCAGTTCCTCTTCAAACAGCTTTTTGCTGTTTTAAAAAGCCTTAAATAAGGACACAGCCTCCCCAGTCTTGGCCATAAACTGTTGGCTTTAAGCTTTCCCTGTGCCTCTGGATCCGTTGTCTTTGCTGTCTTCGGAGTGTCTGATGTGAGCTTTTAATTCGTTTGGCTTTTCCTGGTGAGAGGCTTCAGAACAAGATTCCTTGTGTGCAGCCTTTGATGTTACACCACAAAGAATCTCCCCCTTTTCCCAAATGCTCTGCTGAACCCCCATTAAAAACAAAGAAGAAAGAAGAGTTTCATGTAGCCAGGCTGAGAGGAAGTGGGGTGACCCATGGAAATGGTTTTTGTGTCCCTCACAAAGGCCCCAGTGCTACGGTGATGGGCTCAGCCAAAAGATCTGCACTCATTTGGGCAGGGCTGGGCTGAGTTGTCTTTGCAGGCTTGGAAACATCACGTGAAACACGCTGGGAAAATCCAGCCAGAATTTTTCCTCCTCCAAAAGTAGATAAAGACCTGTTTTGCTTCCTCTGACACGTAGTGGCTTCTGCTTTATTGGCACCAAGCCCCTGATGCCGGGACTCTCTTGCTCTCTCACATCTTTGCATTTTGGCACCTGGGATTGCTCCCACCCCTAAAGCTGAGGGAGAGGGAAAACCATTGTCTGCACCACAGATAGAAACAAAGCTCTCCATTTTCCCACTCGGTGCCTTTGCCTTTGCCTGGCTGAGGGGTTTGGGGACTATTTTGTCTGGGCCCCTGCTCGGAGATTTAACCCAGAACAGGTGCCTTGGGTGCAGGCTGTGAGTCCTCAGCTTGGTTAAAGGGCTTTGTTCCAAGAGCATTTCTGCAGAGGAGAAACCCAAGCACTGACCCTTTTCAGGAGCATCTGATGCATGCACCGTGATTAGAAAGAGTAGGGAAAGTTAAAAATAACCTGTGGAGGAGGCATTCTAATGAGCAATTATCATTCCTTTCCATTGACTTTTTGCAGCAAGACTCTCCATGTGTTTAGTCTTCTCCAAAGAACATGCCAGATGTTAGAGTGAGTGACTTGTTAAGTCCCTGAATTCTATTCTCACTGGTGTTCTGAACCATTGTCAGGTTCTTTTTCTTTTTTTTTTTTTTTTGTAAGTATTAAAATAATTGGGCCCTGAACATTCTGACCTGATAACGCAAAAGAATCTCGTCTGGCTTTCCTAAGGGTCAGGATTTGTGAATAGGAAACTTGGGGAGGGCTTGCCAGAACAAAGAAATGTTTCTGCATGCAAAGATCTTCAGTAAGTTAATCTGAGGTGGAATCATCTGGCTTCAGAAATCATGCCTCCTGGCAAAATCTGACTTTTGCATTTCAACTTTAGTCTCCAAGGAAGCTTTTGTGCTTGTGGGGCTCTGCTTTTCTCCCAAGAGAGAGCTCTTCCGAAATGATTGACGACGAGGCCGATTCCACCTTTGCAAAATTTTCACGTGGGGGGAAAGCAAGGAGGAAAAGCAAAAGTCCCTTTACAAAGCCACCAGAGCCCTTTGCCGTCCCCATTCCCTCACAGGAATCTTAATTGGATTAAAATACAAATCTGTATATTGTGATTTTGCATGCCATGGATCCCACCCTCTTGTTTTTAGGCGCATTGGCCAAACTCAATGAAGTGCACGGTCAATGTTTGAGCCCTGCCTTTGGTGTCCCTCGGTTGGAGCTCATTAAGCATTCGGGGAATAATAATTCTGGGACTTGAACTTTGATCTGAGGAATCTGGGAAAGAAAGGGCCGGAAATTGCAGCAGCCTGATTAGCTACCCCAAGTTGATCAACTTTTCTGCCAGATGCAGGCAGAGCTCCCAGAGGCTCCGAGACAATGGTGGGGGTGAGGCAGAGCCGCGGCGGCCGTGTTGTGTCTGCGCTCCCATCACATCCCATTACTGTCTCCCGTGCAGATGGCACTTTGAACCACTCCACAGCCAACCAGAGCCTTTGTCCAAAAAAATTAATAATCATTTACCCAGATTTTTCTTTTCTGACCTTAAGTGTTTGTGGATTTTCACGCATTTGTGAGTTGCGCACTTCCCTTGGGGCTGGAAACGTCAAATTATCCTGAGGAAACATTTCCCTCAGAGCTTTGCCTGAGCTTTTCTTGAGCCTGACTCTGAATCTGTGGCAACTTCAGTGGGACACTATGAATTAAAGTGAGGCAAAACTGGGCTGGGCTGTGGAGTTCTACTCCCCAGAAGGAAATTTAGATCGGGGTATAAAACCTAAAATGTGTTGATGCAGAACAAGGCAGGGGTTGTCATGTATTTCCATTTCCCCCCAAAATATCAGGAGAATCTCAGCTGGAGCTCAAGCACATGTTGTGACAACCTGAACTCGATGAGGAACCAGATTAAGAGCTCTGCTGTGTCTGACTGGGGCTTTTCTGACCCTGGTGACTGAAAACTCCCAGCTGTAACTGAGACAGGAATGGAACAAAGCTGCTTCTCCCAGAGCAGAGCTGGAGACTTGGACATCTCCCTTCTTGGAATGGAGATATCCCTGCCACCACCAGAACACCTCGATAATACTGAAATTCTGAACTACTGACCCTTCCAATGGCTGGAAAACCTTCCTGGTTGTTGTTGCTTTCCCTCAAAACTTCGTACAGTTTCTGTCAAGAGACGCATCAAACGTCTACCTCAATATCCAAGGGAAATAAATATCCACAAGCTTAGTGCCATGTTTCTGGATGCTTGGCCAGCTGGCAAAGCAGGAATGGGATGTGGAGCTTTTCCAGAAGGGCTTCTGATGAAGGCAAATTTTTTTTTTTTTTTTCTTATCCCTGCTAGAAATCAAATACTAAATATTGTCGTTGAAAACCCAAATGGTTTCGGTTCCAGCAATAAGACATCCTGGTGCCTTGTGATTGCAGAGCTGTTTGATCCCTCCTTGGTCCCTGTCCCAGGCTCAGGGGTGATGCAGTGGTCCTTCACATGGAAATGTGCTCAGGATGTTTTCCAGGAGGAAAATCACTGTCAGAGCAAATAATATTGTTTGAAAGAAAGTTTCCTTTTCAAATGAAAAAACGTAATACGGTTTTGGCAGGCTCCCATCTGCCTCCCATTGCAGACACTCCATGTTATGGTTGTGTGTAGCATCAGGAACTGTCTTTAATGTGATTTTGGAAATTCTGTGTTGAGTGGCTGGGTCTCAGTTTTCATGGTGGAGAGGTGTCTCCTTGTCAGAGCGCCAAACATTCTGTCAGATTCTGTGTTTTCTGTCCCTATATAAAGCCGAGCTTTGGTTCCAGGCTTGGTGACGGAGGAAGCTGACACTATTCCAACATGTTGTTCATATCCTGAAGTCTTTTAATTTCCCCTGGCTGCTGTTGCAACAGCCCCATTTCACTGAATAAATTAATCACAACCCAAGATTTGTTGAATATGAAGCCTCAAAACCCAAGTTCCACTTGTGACTTGCCGAAAGCTGCTCTGGTGGGGTGGTTTGTCATTATTTTCCCCCCTCCATGGGTGAAATGGTTACAAGAACCTCTGCTATTGTTGCTAGAAAAAGTGGCTTCCTGTGATATAAAGTAATTTTTTCAAATAGGAAACATATGGCTGGTCCCTAACAACAAAGTAATATTCAGGTGCTGATAGCATATGCCTCCAGTCCTGTTACAGGAAGCTATCTTGGAAATCTGGTGGCAGAGGCTTTATCCACAATGATTTTCAGGAAGTGGGGTGGGGGGGATGGAATCTGAGCCCAATATCAGAAATAAATACATTTACATTTTTAATTTGGTGGGGACTCCCTGCTTTAGGAGTCTCTGCAGTGCATCCCTTGTGAGCTGTGATAAACAAATCCTGTGTGAGGTCTGTGGCTCTCTGTTTAACACCCAGCTGAGGAATAAAAAACCCAGGAATTTCATAGTGGGAGCCCCTCTCAGGGTTTGGTGTCTCACATGAGGAGTGACAGGAAGAGGGGGAGTGGCTGCAAACTGGAAGTTTGGGTTGGATATTGGGAAAAAAAATCTTGTGAGGGTCTCTGCCTGGAGAAGTTGGGGCTGTCCCATCCCTGGAAGTGTTCCCTGCCTCTTCCATGGCCTTTTGGAAGCTCCCAGAGCTGCTTTATTATTCTTTCTGAGTTACATTGCTCTTGTTGTGGTTCTCAACCTTAATACAGCCAGGGCTTGGACTGAACCGTAGTTGGGGGTTTTATTTTTATCCTCCACTGCTGGAATTTCTGCCTCTAATAATAAATAATATTTACCTTTTATTTCCTTTGTGAGCCAAGCTCCTTTTTCTCCTGGGTTCTGCCTGAAAACTTGAATTTTTACTTAAAAATTAAAGCGTTGTTCATCATAGCCCAGATATTCAGGTCGCTTCCCAGCTTGAGCTTGGGTTGGGCTTGGAGCCCAAAGCTCAGCAGGAGCTGATGGGGATTTGGGGATTTGCTGTCCCAGGGAGCTGGGCCAAACAAACCAGGGCAGTGTGGAATCAGCCCCACTGGCGTGGGAATCACACACCTTTGGTGCTGAGCTACCAAACTTCACTGTGGTTTTATCTTCCTTGACGGAATCCTGCGTTTAGGGACGTTCAGAGTGCTGCAAACCCCCCTTCCCACCGTCCTTGCCTTCATTACTGCTCCCTTACCCAATTAGTGCTCTCACACCTGCAGCTTCTTCATCCACAAACACGCCGTGGCTTTAACCCTTTGGAGAGGCACAGCTGCAGAAATGTCAGCACTGGGGGGAGAAAAAAAATAAATCTCTGGATTTGGGGTGACTTTTGTGTCAAGAAGAGAGCTCTGAGTTTGTTTCACCCCCATATTTCAGGAGCTGACACCAGGTGTGATTTCTGTTTTGGCAGCGAGCTCTCAGGAGCCAAATGGTCTTAACTTCCAGCATTAGGAAATAACCAGACAAGCAGGAACGCCAAGGTTTCCTTGTGGAGATCCTGAATCCTGGAGGAATCTTCTCCAGAGCTGCAGCAAGTTGCAAAGAGCTCGGGGCAGGATTGATTAAGTGCCTGCAACTCTGCGTCTCTGATAGTGCTGCAATAAAAGTGACAAACGGGGGAGAAGAGTGGGGCTGCTGGAAACTTAGCATGGCTGAAGGAAAAAAAGAAATGCACAGGGTAATTTATTGGCAATGAAGAACCATCAGCAGGAGAGAGGGAACCTAATTCAGCCTGGTTAATTAGGTATGGGACTGAAACCTTGGTCTTGCACAGCTCCAGCCATGAAGTCACTGGGGCTCTCGGAGGACTCTGCAAACCTCAAAATGAATTTTAATTGTTGGTTCGAGTCTCTGCCAGAACAAAAAACCAGGAAAACCCCTCTAGATAGGCCTAGGGTGGGAATGCCACCATTACCAGCAGCTTCCAGAGGTTTCATCTGGGTGTTCTGAGTGTCCAGAGCTGTTTTAGCACCGGGGTTTTGGAGATTTTGTGCTGTTTAAAAGGGCGGTGTGGGGTGGCACAGCCTCATCCAGCTTTGTGTCACCTTTGTGTCATCTCCAGAGGTGCCTTCAGCCTCAGCTCTTCTGCGATTCTGTGTCCACCCAGACACTCAGCAGCACCCCAAATTTTGGAGGTAGTTTAACACCCACACTCCATAAACACAGCGCCCTGATGCTAACAAAGAAATCTGGGGTCGTTCCCCAGGTAATTTTCCCTTCTCCCAAGCCTTAGGAAGCACTAAATCCATATGGATACGGTGGGATGGAGAGGGAGAAATGGCAACACCACCAATAAAAAAAAAAACAACCCAAAAAAAATCTTCTGAGGGCTAAAGCACAAAGAAGATGTTTTTATGGGGCTGGGTGAGGCTGCTGTGCACAGAAGGGATCCCAGCACGCTGCTAAAAGGATAATTCCACGTGATGTCATTCCCAACACTCCACTGAGGCTCCAGGCACAGGCAGTGTGGTCAGCCTGAGGCTGGGGGGGAGCAGAGAGGAGGAGGAGGAGGAGGAAGGCATCCCAGAATGGGAATGTTTTCACAAATAAAGGAACAACAACAACAAAACCTCGCTCGGGCTCTTCCTCCCCGACTCAGGGAGCTTGTCCTGCAGAAATGATTTGTTAGACAAGTCCAGCCGGGGATGGGAGCAGGGGGAGGTGGATGCCAGGAGCGGAGGGGGAGCCTTGGAATGGCTTCAGGAATGACTGATGGGCTCTGCTGAAAATTTCATCCGACTACTACCTTATGGGGAGGGGGGTGAGCGGGGGAAGGGGGAGAAGTGAGAAAAGGCAAATGGAGGAAGGCTGGGCTGTCTGCTCTCCAGCGTCGTGATATTTTATTTTTCACCGCTAAATGCAAAATTGATTTTTTTTTTTTTTTGTGCATTAAAAAAAAAAAAAAAAAAGGAAAAAGAAAAGCAAGCAGCCTCTACCTCTCTCTTCTAATTCCCAGACAAAGGAAGCTGAAGCAGACACCCCAGACAATGGATAGTCCTGTCTCCCTTAAGCATTTGCCTTTCTCAGCAGTTAAGGTTAAAAAAAAAAAAAAAAAAAAAAAAAAGAAAAACCAACCAGAAAACCCTAATTGAAGGAATGAATTAAAAAGATGACCCCGGAAAACGTGGCAGCCTTTTTATTTGATGAGGAATCAAGTTCACAGCGTGTCAGCAGAGGTGCTGCGCTCCGGGCTTTTATTTGTTTCCTGGCAATAAGAACATTCCTTTTCAGCCTTGATATCATCCTCTCATCTTCTCCCTCCCTCTTTCCATCCCTCTCTTCCTCGTCTCGCATCCTTTTTCCTTCCTCCCTTTTTTCTCCCTCACCCCCTCGCCCTTTTTTCTCCTCGCTTGCCAGTTCAGGCATTCTCACATACATTACCCCTTCCTTTCATCTCCGGAATGACCTGAAATGACCTTTTGCCTGGCACTAGACGTGACTTAACTGATAATAGCAAATACTCGGGGGCCTCAAGCGGTGGCTTGTCTCGGCACGTAGAGGGAGGGGAAAGAAAGAAGAAGAAGAAGAAGAAGAAAAAAAAAAATTCCATATATATATATATATATATATAAAATTCCATATTATATATATATATATATATAATTTATTAAAGAAGAAGAAGAAGAAGAAGAAGAAGAAGAAGAAGAAGAAGAAGAAGAAAAAAAAAAATAAATCCATATATATATATATATTATTTATTAAAGAAGAAGAAGAAGAAGAAGAAGAAGAAGAAGAAGAAGAAGAAGAAGAAGAAGAAGAAGAAGAAGAAAAAAAAAAAATAAATCCATATATATATATATTATTTATTAAAGAAGAAGAAGAAGAAGAAGAAAAAAAATCCATATATATATATATATATAATAAATTATATATATATATATATATATATATATAATTTATTATTATATTTATTTTTTTTTCTAAGCACGGGTTTCTCTTTGTAGCAGCATTTCCTGCGAGCTAACAATTAATGACACTTCGTGCTGCTCGCTGCCCGTGAGATAAAAATCCTTCAAAAGCTTCCCTGGGAGTGTCGAGCCCGAAGCTGTCGAGGAGAGAAAGGAGAAAAATCTGGTTAAAAACTCGGCATTTTGATGCCACTGGCTATGGGTGCTCTGCATTGCGTCTTCCCCGTCTTTGTGCTCCAAATACTTGTTGGAACAGCACAAATGTCCTTCTGTCTCCAATAATCGCCACTTTTAGGTGACTAATCTGGGCAAAAGGTTATTATTTGGCTTCTTAATGTCCCTTGAAGCCATCGTGGCGGAGATAAGATTGCAGCCGGCCCCGCTGGGGCTCCGATTTTTTAATTTTCGCTATTTATTTGGATACTCGGTGAGGCTGGGTGAGTTACCACAGCAACGACTGGGAGTCTTGAACATGAAAGGGCTCTTATTGTGCCATGTGGTGCCTCAGAGATACAGAGAAAGAAGGAGGCGGGGAGGAGAATTCCTCTTTAGAGAAACAATAGCCAGACATTATGTGAACTTTTGGGGCTTTATAATAAAGTTTGGAGCGGGGAGGGAGTGGGGGAGAAGGAGCTGTGAGAGTCTGCAGCGGAAAAAAATTAAAATAAAATAATAAAATGTGCTGACTTACAGAAGTTGGAGAAGAGAGGTGTGCGTGTGTTTATAGAAATATTAATTAATTAAGTGGGAAGTAAAAGCTTAACCTTTAATATTTGGGTTTAGGTCTTTTCGCTGGCAGATCATTCAGCCCAGGCAGGTCAGAGGGTGGAACCCGAAGTGAGGGGTGTTTTTTTCCAGATTTTATTTTATTTTTTGAACTTTGTTGTGCCCTTCCTCTCGAGATGAAGGGAGAGGGGTGGGTGTTAGGATGTGGAGGAAGGTACCAGAGTGCAGCCTGGCTTTCATTGTCCCGGATAACGCAGCCACTGCAGCCCCAGACAATGGGAAAACCTGGAGAATGGGGTTACTAAAGGGTGCAGAGCGGTGAATGGCTGTGTGTGGGAGCAAGTTTGGTGCAGGGGAGCTCATTAATTCAGATTTTCTGCTCCCTCGGCTGGCTCCAGCGCCGCTCCAGTGTCCCTGTGCCGTGTCCCCACGTCCAGAGGGGTTTATTTGCTCCTGTGCCCCAATTTGGGTTTGGCTTTACCCTCCCTGAGGCCAGCTCAGGGTGTCCCTGCTCCGTGGCACGCTCAGCTTCCCCACCTTGCGAAAAACTGGGTGCCAAATTATCCCAAAATATCCAGGCATTAATCCAAATTCCAGGGTGGCAGCATTTGGTGGGGTTACCATCCTGTTTCTCCTCCCCAGAAGCCATGAGCTCTGGCACCCTGACACCTGCTGTACCCCAGGGATACCCCATTTCCTTCCAAACACCCATTTACAAGTCAATTTGGATTTTTCTCTCCCAGCTCCAGCTCCAGGCACGGCCAGAGTTTGGGGTGAGGTGGGAATGTGTGATGGGGGAGCAGGGATGGACTTGCTGGAGGTGAGAACTGTGCTGGTTCAGCTTCCAGGACTCAGCCTGAGGTGGCAGGGAGGTGTTATCCATAATATTCTGGTTTTCCAGGATGTGTTGGTGCTGGGCAATCCCCAAAACTCCCTGTGAAATTCATGCTCGGTGTCCTTTATTTGGGGTGACCCTGCAGTTTCCACTCCTCAGTCATCACAACTGAGCAAAGTTCTTGGAGTTCCCCTAAAATTTTAGGGAAATGTCAGCTTTTGATGAAGGAAAGGGGATTTCACTGGGATTTAGCTTTGCTCCAACAACTTTGAAACAACCCTGAGTCATCTCTCCAGCACTTCCCATTCCTCTCTGCCCTGTGACGTGCAAATCTTGGTGTATTAATTGCCAGTAAATTAACATCAGACATAAAGAGATAAAAGTATGGCTGAGTTAATATTGTAGGAGTAAGCATCTCTCTCTCTGGAGTCTCTGGAGTGTTCAATCTCATCAGCTGGCTCCAGGTTTGTCCATGTTTTCTGTGTACATTGAATATTTTTTATCCCAAAGTTCCTTTCCCCCCCACCACTGCGTGTAGTTTAGGAACTTTGAATTTTGGGTGATATTATGTAACTACTTAAGGATTCCTTTCCCTCTCCAGCACAAGCCCAAACCCTTTTCTTAATTAATTACCTGGGTTTCCAGCTCTTCTTTTAAGAAGCCCGTTGCTAAATTGAGTGAAGTGGATTAAATTACTGCTGCAGGTGGAGAACAAGGCAAATCAGGGTTTATTGCCTGAAAAGCATCAGTGCCTGAAGTGATGATGATTGTACATTCCCGAGGATGTGCCCGTGTCAGCTGTCTGAATGTCTCTGCAGCATAAAAGATTCCTGCTTCCTTTCATTTCTGGGATGCCTGGAAGTCAGGCTGAGATCCCTCAGGATAATATTGGCACTAAACCTCCCTCTAATTCTCCAGCTACGCACCAGGGTGAGATTAAGGGCGAAAAGTTGGGTTCAATCTCTAATCTCTTTATCAATAAGAAGAAAGGATGCGCTGGAGAAGCGATTTGGCTTTGATGGCTGAGGAGAAATGGGTCATAAACAGCACTTTTCTGACTCTTCCTATACCAGTGACACTTTAAATATGTTGTCATCATCCTGGTCTTCCCTGCTTTCCTGTGGTTGGACCAAAGGCCACCTCCAGTCACCAAAATCCTGGGGTTTCCTGCCTTTCTCTCAGCACAGCTTCTTCTGAACACCTGAAGAGGGAACACTGAGCAGAAAGTGGATCTGAGGCTGCTCCAAAACCTCCCAATCTGGTTTTAATTCTGTGTTTGCAGAGTGTCTCTCTCAGCAGGGCTGCAGACACCGTGCAAGAGGAGCTGTAACAGCACATAGGGTGTGGCAGAAATGGTTATAAGCAATAAACTGGCCTTTTTAAATTTAAAATATAAGGATGTGGCACCTTGAGGATGCAGTTTAGTGGTGGGCTCAGCAGTGCTGGGTTAAGGGTTGGACTGGATGATCTCAAAACCTGTAGTAGTTTAGATTTGTTAATTTTGTTTCTTGGTTAATGTGCTAAATAAATGTTGTGGTTTTAAAGCATTAGTTTAAAAATCACTAGAAAACTTATTAATTTCTTGTTGTGAGATATAGATTAGAAGGAGAGCAAAACAGGCTTCAAACTTAAAAGGAATAAAGGAAGTTTATTAATAAAATTACAAGAATAAGAAAATAGAATAAAACTTTAAGAAACTTTTTTTTTACTACCTATTCTTTTTTGCATGATAACATAGAGACAAAAAAAAAAAAAGTTAAGAGTTGGACTGGATGATCTTGAAACATGATAATTTTGAATCGAAATCATTTTATGATTTAATATTTTTAATGATTTTTAATGATTTTTAGTGATTTTCAATATAGAAATGCTTCTGTAGGAATGCACCAGCCACATACGAACTGCTCACACACGTGGCTTTATAAATGGAGAAATCAAGGAGGAAATGAAATAGAAAGAAATGAAATAAAATGAAATAAAAAGGAGCAGGTCCCAGCAAAGTGACAGGAGCCACAAAACCCCTGCAGCTCAATTCTGCCATGGAACCTGACATGGAACCCACTCCATGCTCTGAGGTGTGGGAGCTCATTCTGTATCAGACACCCAGCAGTTGTTTCCTCTTTAATCAATTGCTAAACTCCTGCGAGTTAAAAACACCAACAAGACAGGATTTAGATAAGCTGGGGTTGTTTGGAAATCTCCTCAGAAACTCTGGAGTAAATCAAGCATGTGGAAATGGCTGTTAAAAGCATTTATATTGCTCAGCAATTTGAAAAGAGAGAAAGATGAAAAGGAAATGATGTCCAGGGCGAGTTGGGAGGGGGTTTGTGCATCTCAGGAGACACAAACTGGAAACTGGAGCATTGCTTGAGAGTCCTGACCCATGAAAAGTTGTGTCTCCTTCCAGCTGGCAGAAGAACAGCAGTAACTGTGTGAGTGCTGGCCCTGCCTCGCTCAGCTCCACAGCTTTTGGTAGAGAAAGGAGAGGAAAAGCTTTAAATCCTCTGCCTCTCCCCTTCCTGCCTGCATGGGATGTGATGTGGGTGCTGGAAGTTGGGATTCCTGGTGGATGAACCCATCATTTCCATTAATTCCCATCCACAACACCGAGCACAGAGCTGCAAACCCTCCCTGGTGAGTGGGAGCAGGGAGGTTTGGGCTGGCAGGAAGGGAAGGTTCCCTGTCCGTGCAGACCCCAAGCGGAGCGGTCCAGCTCCCAGCTGGGGCTGGCTGAGCAAGGGCAGGATGTGAGAAGCTTGTTCTCACCTTGTGAGAAGGGCAGCAGCTCAGGGGAAGGCACAGGCAGCCAGGCTGAGCATCCCTGGGCCAGCAGCAGCATCCCCACGTGCCTCACGCAAGCAGCTGGGGCTGGGAAGTGTTTGGGGAGCGCTGTGTGAGCTGAGGGCTGCGCAGCAGGATGGGATCTGCAAAGTGCAGGTTCAACCTCAGAGCAACACTCGGGCTGGACCTGAGCGCTCTGCATCCCTCTGGGCTGCATTAAACACCTGGGCACTGCTGAGACACCGGCATTCACCTGCAGGGAGCCTCCTCTGGGAACTATTTCCCCCTGGAAGTTGCCAACAGAAGGAAGATAAGCTGCTAATAGAGAGGGAAAGCAGAGATTCATCCTTGAATTTATTTTTCTTTGTTTTATTTAGGAATTATTTGGCTTGAGAGGCTGTTTGGAGTTGACTCCATGCTCTGTCTGTGGAGGTGCTGTGCTGTGCAGAGATTTGAAAGGTCACTAATCCAGGGAGAGGAGCTGAGTGCTGACACTCCCTTGGTGAGGGGGAATGCAGGTGCCAGCCCCTGCCCCAAGCACTTTCTCTTGGATTGCCCCATGGCTGTTTAATGCAAAGTAAAAAGAAAAACTGTTGAAATAAACCTGTTGTGCTTCCAAATATAGAAGAGATAAATATCTGTCTGGAAAGATGCTGCATTCAAAATGTGCATTCATGCTTTGTTACAAATTTCTGCTGCAGTTCATAACAGAAATCTGCCTTAAATCCCACTTGGCGACTTATTTTTGCTTTCTTTGGCACATTTTCTCTGTCTGAGGTACCTGAGGTGCTTTGATGGCTCAGCAGAGAGATAAATGCAGCATCTCCTTGTGCATGGAGCAGGAGTGGCAGAGCAGCATCCATTGCTCCTGCTTTGTTCAAATCGCATCTGAGATAGCTGGGCTTTTTCTCCCGATGTATAGGTTATATTCATTAATGATTTTAATTGAATTACATTAATTCCTTGCATGCCCCCAGCAGAACTGTGTGAAGCAGTCTGGGGTGATTTTTCCTCTCCTGCTCCAGGTATTATTATTTGTTTCTCTAAGCCTTGTTTGTATGCAATTGTTTGTTTAAACATAAAAAAAAAAAAGCTACAAACACTTTACCATGAGGTGTAGCACCCAATTCCAAGAGTTTTAGTCCTGCTGACTCTTTTACAATTAGGGGTTTATGGCAGGAACACATCTGAGAGTGGTTTCCAAGTAAACACCAGACAAAGTTCTGCTTGATGGAGATGTTGTGGGTCTTTATTGCATTCACCTCTGCAACAAATGAAAAGCTTTCACTCTTCCGGTAGGAAGAGTTACTCTGAGGTCTGTGGTGATCTGGAGCTGTGTGAATTCACCCAGACACCTTAAAAACTTTAAAATCACTAAAAAAGCCCATAAAAGAAATTTAAAAACAAGGTATTGTGTGCAGTTAAGGGGGTGATGCAGCCACAGGGACAACAGCATTTGCAGGACAAGGGACTTTTAAATTCATGGGACATAAGACAAACATCCCCTGACATTTGCTCTGACCCTGCAAACTACTTAAATGGGATAAGCCAAGTTACCAACAGGCAAAGAAAGGATAAGGGAGATATTGAGAAGAAAGGAGAGTTCTTGGAATAAATCAATGACCAGGCAGCGGCTTGAAAAGGCAGGGAGTGTGTGTTTGATGGAAAAAAATCCCAAAAAAGGATGCATTCAGGTGAGAGTTAAAAATCAATTGGTGCAAGCTAAAGCTGTTTAGGAAAGTCTGGATATAGAAATTTCCATAGTGCAGTGTCAATATATCCAAAATGGAAGTGTTCATCTCGGTTGTAATGACGTTTTCCATGAGTTTCATCAGGTGGGATGAGAAAGAATCCCGCTTTCTTCTTCCTCTTATCACACAGGATATTGTCACAGAGCATCCAGGCCGTTCAGATTAGGGTGGGCACGTTTAAAATGCTCCACCTTGGCTCATGGGGGTGCTGGGTGGCCCCTGCAGAGCTTGGGGACCCCCTAAATCTCCTTGGGGCCGGGCTGTTGGCTCTGTGCTGCTTCTGCAGGTGATTTTTGTGGGTGTTCAGCCAGCATCGACCCACCACAGACTCCCACATCGTCCCAAATCTTTGCAATGGGCTTTAGGAACCCCCAGCAAAGGCAAGGCTTTACAACCCTGGAGGTGTGGAAACTTCAGCCAAACCTCACTCCAAAAACGCCGCTCCGGCTCTGTTCCTGTAAATCTCCAAAACAAAGGGAGGAAATTCCGCCGTCGCCTTTCCCCTCCTCGGACTGCCAGGAGTTAAACACCACCTTCCATTTAAATTTCTGGCTACAAGCAGGAATCCAATAGAAAATCCAGAGGGAGAGCTCAGCAATTCTCCCAGTGCTGCAGAACTTGCTCTATAAAGAAGAACTTGCTCTCACCTCGAGCCCTGTGCGCGCTGGCAGCCGGGGCTCCTTTTGTTGCGGAGCCAAAGTTGAACTCAGCAGCGACTTGGAGTGGAAAAACTGAAATGGATCCACTCGGTTCTCGGGGATGATGAGCTTCCTGTGAAGAGCTCTCGGAGCTGGGATTTCAGGCAGGCTGTGCTGACTCGGGGATGATTAAGGAAATGGATTTTATTGCCTCTTTCATGCCTCAGCTCTGCTGCGGTGCCCATGGACAGCTGGCGTTTTCCTCTTGCAGACCTGCCCGTGCTGCCAGCTCCTGGGAAGTGCTAAGTCTGGAATTTTGCATGTGGGAATTCCAGGTTGATGGCCAGATTCTGGCCAGTCACGGTGTAGGTGTTTCTTTTTAAAGAAATCTTCCATCTTTGCTAAGGTTGTAAGATCAAGGAGGCCAGAAAATCAAATTCCTCACCTGACCTGGGTTTTGTGGAGCTGGTTTGGTTTAGGCTCCAGCCTCATCCCTGTGCCACTGTGATGGCTGAAAAATCCTGCATTTTCATGCTCCTTGTGGTTGTTTTCTGCTCTAAACTTCATGTTCAGCCCTGATATTCTCTGTGCTCTCAGCTGAGGCATCTCTACCAGGCTGGGATTAGGCACCAGAAAACTCCTGAATCCTGTAGGGATTGATACACAGCAAGTCCTTTTATGCTGGCAAAAACACATCCAACCTGCTCACTGCAATAAAATGGCTTTTAGCTCCACTTGCTCAGAAGCAAAACCCAAAACCTTTTTTCCTTATATCAGAAATTACGAACAAATCTTGATTTTTTTCCCCCCCCCCTTTTTTTTATTCCTTTCTTCTCTTCCCTTCTCTTTTCAAGTATCATGTCTTATTGAAGTCGAGCTGTTTTCAGGTTAGACACACAGCACAAATGATGCAGCTCAGCTCCTTCAGAAGAATTGCACTTCAGCATCTCTCCACGAGTATTTATCACATGTACCTGTGCACACAAAACATTTAGCCTTGAGACAGCTCTCTCCTGAGAGAGGAGAAAAATTAAATTCCCTGAGCTCAACACTGCTGCTTGTGCAGTTTGTCTTTTTCTCCTCCTTCCATCAACTTTATTTTGCCTGGAATGTAAAAGCAGAGGTTGTCAGAGGTAAATGCCTGCTGTCATTTATTACCCTACAACAAGACACTGAAAAAATCGTTAATCTAATTTTTTAAACTGAGTTGAGTCCCCTGGAATTCTGTGGCTGTAACTTTTCCTGCATTATTTGCTGTCTCAGCTTTATCACAGCTAACTTTGGTTACTTTTAATCAGGGATGTGAAGGCCTGGCCCAAAATTGTGTGGGAGATGAGGGGATGCTGGTACAACCTTGGGAGCTGCTGTGCTTCCTGCTCTGTCCTTGCACCATCTTCAAAGTTCAACTTTCTTGTGATTTAACATTAAACACATCTGGATTAATGGCTGCACACCAGCTACTCTTATTCAGTGCTCCATCAAATTAATGCAGTACATTCTTCTTTATTTCATAGTTCCCAAAGTTGGAAGAGACCTATCATTTGGGAAATTTTTGTGCACATCACACGCTTTTCTGCTCCACTTCTTCCCTCTGATTCTGCCTATTGGGGGTTTGGCCAAAGGAGCTCTTTAGCAGGATTTACAATCTTAATTTCCTTAACTGAGTTCCCAACAGAAACAGCCCCAAAGTCCCTTTGGGTCAGACTTTGCTTTGCCTCTGGTAGGCAAAGCAAACTCTGGAGGTCCATCCTTGGCTCTCTTATCTGGTCCATCTCTTGGAGCCTTCTCTCTCGGGGACATCTGGGGACACAGCATTATCTAAAATCTGGCTGGGTTCTTTGTAGGAATAAAATCTCCTGGGTCGCTTTTTCTCTCGGTGCAAGGTTGGGATAAGCTTTGCTGGAGCAGCAGGGCCAGCTCCACCCTCCCCAACAGGCTCCAAAAGTCACCCCACTTATATCCCAACCCAAACAGCCAGAGCCTCTCCCAGGGCTGTCAAATGTCCCTGGAAAAGCCAGGATGTTTCTCCAGGACACTCACATGCAGAACATGCTTTTTGCAGCTCCAGCAGGAGCCCAGGAGCCCAACTCCCACTGAAAACTGAGAGATTTGAGGCTTCTGAGTCACTGAAAGCCTTTGAAAAGCTCTTCAGTGGCCAAAAGCGAGCATGACACTTCAGAAGACCAAAAACCGAGCCCCGCCCTTCGGAGCCTTGCTTTAATTTGTCCTTTCCCACCAAGAATTGAAGGATGGATGCAACTGAGAGCTGAGAACAATGGGGATGCAGACAGAATTCCTGGGGAAATCCAGTTTTTTTCCCTCTGTAGTGCTTCCAGCAGCCACAAGGCAGCCTGGACAGGTAGGGCCGAGCTCCCCGTGCTGGCACATGCAGCAGTGCCTGCTGCTTGCATATGGTGGAAAAATCGGGATGCGCCTCCAATCCCTCCGGGCAAAGAAGAAGCTGTAAATAGCATGGCCACGTTTCAAGCTCTAGCAGCACAATGGGAAGCAATCCAGGCTTTTCTGGTGTCAGGAAGGAGAGCAGGAACGCGTTTTATGCGTCCTGAGGGGGAAAAGACGGAGGCAAAGCTGTCCCAGCTGGAGCTGTTGGCTCCGGAGAGGCGGAGGTTTGGCGCTCGTTCAAAGTGGCAGCTCTGAAGGAACAATGGTCCTCTCCTGGATGTGGTGGCCATGCCTTGCTGGGCTCTGGGATCGCCCTGGCAAGGCTGTTCCAGGTCTGTGCTCCAGGGGTTCAACACAGCCTGTGGCCAGCAGCCCAAACCCCGAGCAATCCTCTGCCCCAGGCTTGTGCCGCTCTCTGAGGGCTCCTGCTCCTGGAGGAGGCTGTGTTCTCCTCTTGCTGTCCATCTAACAGCTTCTAAACATGGGGAATGTCCCTTTTTTCCCTGCTCTTTTCCATCCTGCCCGACTTTCTGCCGTTTATTTCAGAGCCTAAAGGGTGTTTAAGCATCTCAGGCATTGAATGGAGTTACCTGTCCCAGCTGCAGGGTCACAGGTGGGACTGAGCTCTGTGTGAAATGAAATTCCTCTCAAAAACATGTCATTTGTGTCTCAGAACATAATAGACATACTTAATATATAAAAATAATATATGAAAAATACAATAAAAATATATTTATTTTCAGATGGAGATACAGATATATTTCTGAGCTCCTTCTGAAGTGCAGCCACCCTAACTTTGGCATCCAGTGGTCCACACAATTTCTCCTACATCACTGCAGAGAAGAGTTTTGTGGCCTCGGATGCCCTGGCTGGTTTTCCTTTCAGCAGGAAAACGGGAGGGAGCGTGTTTTCCACTTGGACACGGGACCTGTCTGAGAGCTGGGCCAGCGCTGTGCTAAATAAATCATCGTGCCAGGCGCTCCTGGGTAATTAGGCATGAAGGGAATCAGCAGTCTGCTCCCCCCAGTGTGACACACACGGCACATTTGCCATGTGCCTGCAGCTCCCAGGCCTGGGCAGCCACCAGGAAAATGCAGCCAGCAGCCCTGGGGAGATGTGGGGGCGACAGGGTGGATTGATTGGTGAGGGTGGGATTTGGGGTTTATGAGGGTTGGATTTGGGATAAGTGAGGGTGGGATTTGAGGTTTGTGAGGGTTGGATTTGGGATAAGTGAGGGTGGGATTTGGGGTTTGTGATGTTGGGGTTTGGGGTTTGTGAGGGTGGGATTTGGGATTGGTGAGGGTGGGATTTGGGATAAGTGAGGGTGGGATTTGGGGTTTGTGAGGGTTGGGTTTGGGGTTTGTGGGTGCAGCTGGAATGTTTCACACAGCTCTCGTGTGAGTGGCAAGAGGGCTGGCACACTTCAGCTCTGGGCTCTGGGCTCATGTCGTGCTGTCCCCTCAGCAGGTGCCACCCCGGTGTCACAGCGCGGTGCTCCAAAGGTGCTTCACTGCTGTGTCCCGCTCCTGGTGGCACCTCAAGCTCAAGGTGTGCCCTGTTCATCCAGCTGGGCTGCAGGAATGGGGATTCCTTACTCAGAGGGTGGCAGGCCCTGGCACAGGGTGCCCAGAGCAGCTGTGGCTGCCCCTGGATCCCTGGAAGTGCCCAAGGCCAGGCTGGATGAGGTTTGGAGCAGCCTGGGACAGTGGGAGGTGTCCCTGCCATGGCAGGGGGTAGAATGGGATGAGATTTAAGTTTTCTTCCAACCCAAAGCATTTCAGGGCTCTTTGAACAGCTGAGGGCCGTGAGGATGTCTGAAATCAGCACTCTGTGTTTAAGCCTTGGATCCATCCCTTCAGAGTTCTGGGTAAATCCTTTCAGCCCCTGTCCCCCTGCTCCCCATGAACATCAAAGAACACCTGATGATTTTAGCTCTTGGCACATCCCAGAAAAGCTCCTGAGATGGTCCAGGGGAGATAAAATGCCAATTTAGTTGCCTGTTAGGAAAGTCCCCTGTTAGGGGCTTTATCCCTCCAAAGGGAACCAGGGACTTTCCTTCCTGACCAAAGGAAAGCTTTGGGACGTGCGGTGGAAATAAGAAAGAAGAAAAGCTTTTTGGTTACTGCATTTGGGTTTAATTAGCCAGCCATGGCTGCTTCTCCAAAGCAGCCAAAAACTTTCTCTGGGGGTTTCCAAAACCTCTTTAAGCTCTGTGCACTGGAAATGCAGCACAGCTTGGTTTTGTCATGTAGGATTTGGACTTTTATGATCCTGAAGGAAACAAGGGAGACCAGGGATGTGTGGGCAAGGAAACAATTTTTTAAAGAAATGACATCACTTGGCTGGCCTTAGGAGCGAAGTGGTTCTGAAGTGGATTTGTGTGAATATATTCCCACTGTGCACTGTCAGAATGTGCAGGCTAAATTGGGTCTATGTTCTCAAGGTCTGGGCCATTTGGACTCCAGAAATTGGATTTCTGTCATGGTTTGTCCTGCTCACATCAGGACCTGCAGCCCTGTGGAGCCTGGCTTTGCTCAGACACTGAGGTCACAATGAGTTTTAACCTATTTTGAAATTTAGAGGCCTCAGAGTGTAATGTCCCATGCAGCTGTGATTGGGATTACTGTTCCTTACCCTGACAATATTATGGCCTGTGTTATTTCATTTTAATTCTTGCACTTGGCTTTTTTCTGAAGGCTGGGATGGGGCAGGCAGGGAGAGACTCCAGGACAATAAAGCTCCATTTCTACTCCTCTTGTTGAGGATTGAGACGTGAGAGCAAAGTGAAACCTCCAGGAAAAACCAGAAATACAATGAAAAGCTTTAAAAACAGCCCATGCAGTTTTGCAAAATTGCTTCTCTTCAGCAATTCCCTGTGAATTTGGGGAAGGACAGGGGGGGTTTGCTGCTGTGCAGGGTTCAGGCACAGCAATGGTGTAAATTGCAAATTGAAGTGCCAAAACCAGTCTGGCCTGTGCAGGTCAGTGGAGTAGACACAGCTCTTGCCTGAAAGCATTTGTAATCTAAAACCCCTGCACTATTCCCACTGGAGGTAATGACAAAACTCCATGTGATTGCAAACGGAACAGGATTAGACCCTAACTAAATAAAAGGAGCTTTTTTTTTGTTGTTGCTTTTTTTTTTTTTGAAGTCACCAGATACTCCTTCCCTACTACAAATTCAAACAGCTTTTGTTCAGGAGTCCAAGAACTCAGTTTAGTCTGGGGGGGATAAAAAAAAAACAAAAAAAAGCACAACTTCTTTCCTCACTTTCAAGCAGGTTTGGAAAGACAAGATTTGAAAGAGAATTCCCATCTGTTATTGGAGCATTTAATCATTCTCTAAAAGCCAGCACAGTTTTATTTTCTCTGGGGAGCGAGCAGCATTAGCTGAGGCATAAAGCAAACTCCACCAAGTGTAGAAAAAACTCAGCCTGATGTCCTGTTTGACAAAGTGACCTGCGGGTCACAACCTGAGTTTATTGATCCGTGGGGCCTTGTCTGGGTGCCGGGCATGTTTTCTGGACTTTGGTTTCAGCTGCATTCCTCACTTCTCAAAGAGGGGGTGTGGATTTCTGCTCGGAGTAACCACTGGGAAGGAAGTAATGTTCATTAAGTGTGCAGGCAGTGCAGGATGAAGCATGCTCAGTGCAAAAAGCTTCGCTCCCCTGCCTGTCAAGCCTGAGGTTTGAACTCGTTCCAGAATGCCGGATTTACTTTTCAGGAAGAAACAGCACCTGGCTGGGCTGCGCTTTTCCCTTCCCTCCTCCTCCTCGGAGTGCAAATAATGTTCTTTTGATGCTTTCCTGCCAGTGGGAATCTCGCCCTGGAGAAGGAGACAAAACTTTGCTACCTGTGAAACGAAGACTGCTTAGGTCAGTACGAGGGGGCGCAGAGGAACTTTGCGAGCAGCTTTTGTGACTTTTGAACTCCCCTGTTTCTGCTCTCCTCTATCCCTTCCCATCTTGAGCAGAGCTGGACTTTTGGGGGAAAAAAAAAAGAAAAAAAACCAAAAAAACCAAAAAACCACCAAAAGTTCAGCAGTTCTCTGCTTGTTCATTCTCTCTGCTGAAGGTAAACTCGGTTTAAGTGAAAACAGCCTGAATTTGCTGGGAGCTGAGCTTAACTTTTGCAAAGTCGACTTGCTGCTAGAGATTTCTTTTCTTTACTTTTTCTTCTCTTTCTTCTTTTTTCCTACAAATGCAATCCTGGGCTTCCAGCGTGTGCTTTAAAAGTCTGTTCCCCCCTTTCTCTCCCCGCCCTCTGCCTCAGAGCTGAAAATGAGACTCGTTCTTGAATAATAAACTCTGTGTTATCAAGCAAATCTTGTGGCTTGTTCATGTGATTGTTCCCAGTCCCAGCATCGATGTTTTTTTTTGCCTTTAATACATTTTCCAGTTCTTTCTGGAAAAGGAATTGCAAAACTGCTAGCAGAGAGGTGAGAGAAAGCAATTTTAGTTGATAACTAAATTTTACTCAGTGGCTGAATTTTTAAGCTTTTCTATTTTTATGTGCTTTTTACTTTTTGCTTTTAAAAGCATACTTAGAACTCCTGTCTCTCAAGGATTCAAAATATTCCCAACCTTAGAAGTGGGAAAGAGAATTTTTCTTCTTTTTGTGAGACTTTGTGCTGCCTAATAGAGATTTTTCTCAGCATACGCCAAATGGCCAAGGAACAAAATGACCACTGAATAAGAAGTGAACTTAAATGGACTTAAATAATTAGAAACTGCCTGTAGTTAATGATTGTTTGAAGTGGGCCAGAAACATTTGGCAGGTTCTGGTGTTAAATTTTCTCCTCGGATATACTTGGGAATAGTTTTGTGGCTTATCAAAAGTTGGGATTTAAGTTTGTGTGTTTGAGGAGTGGCTACAGACTTGGATAATTGAGTTGTAGAAATGGACAAAATGACTTAAACACGTGCAAATGTGAAATCCTTGTGTTCAAAAGCTGTGTGTTTATTATTTGGCTGTTCTAAACTGGGAGTTATCCAAAGCAGAGGATCTCAGGAGGGAAAAATGGGATAGCAGGTATGATGAATAACTCCTAGCTGGAGGATTAGGAGTGGAAAATACCTTTGCAAACTCCATGAATTTTGCTAAAAAAACTCTGCACAACCTCCTCTGTGCAGAGGGGGAGAGGAGGAGTGGGTTTTGCTGGATTCCCACTGGGATTACCTGCCCCCTGCCCAGGCCAGGCAGAAGGAATCTGCAGACACCCAAAGCTGCAGCTCTCTGATCTTTCCCCAGGTTCACCCCCGAGATCCGAGGGGATTTTTGGCGAGGGAAGGCTGGGGAAATGTCTTTGCCTTTTGATTTGGGGGCCTGCTGGGGATGGTGGAGTTGCAGATGGACATGGTGTGGCCACGGGGCTCTCTCCCCCCTGTGCATTCCAGCCCTCCATTTCCTGGGAAATGGGGAGGGTCTTTGGAGAGACACTTTGCATATTTATGGGAGAAAGAAATTCCTTGTGCTTTGAGAGATGAATAAAGGCAGGCTGCAAAGCTGAACATCCTCGTCTGACTTTTGAACAGGGACTTTTGGTGCCTGAGATTTATCCCAGATCCAGTGGCCGTGGAGAGGCATTGTCCTCATCCAGGCACAAACAACGTGGCCTCCCCCATTGTTCCTTTGCAGGTATCCAAATTGCACAAATCCAGCTTGTAGAAACCCACTTCATCTGTAAAATTATCATTTGGGACAGGAAATATCTTGCAGTTATTTAATTTCCCTCCCTAGGGTTGAAATTTTGGAATTTGTAGGTTTGCAAAGGTTGAAAGTGGGAAAAACTCTTGGTCCACGGAGTCCAGACTTTCACCTGTGATGTGGAATACTCAGATCCATTAAATGAGGATTAGCCAGATTTTGGCCAATAAACCATTTGGTTTCCTGTCCTTCTTTGTTTCCATCCTTAAATGCTGATAGATTTCTTCCTCCACCTACCCAGGTATTCCCAAGGCAAGTCTGCTCCTGTTTGTTGGTTGCATTTAAATCCTTCTTTATTTCCAAACCAAGGGAGGGGAATTCCACAGTTCCTGGAAAGGCTCAGGTCTTTCTAAGGTTTCATTTACCCATTTCTAAGCTTTCATTTACTTCCAGAGTGGAGCAAACCATTGCAAATGTGCTTAACCTCATTATCTGTCTTCTATCTTTGTGCTGAATCCTGTTTTGTTTTTTTTTAACAATTTAAATGGGGGGGGGGGGGAAATCTTAATGTGTCTCTCTGAAGTTCTATGTATGGTTTTGCTCTTTGAAGTGGAGATGTCTCCATCTGAATCCAGCCACAATCAAGAGGCAGAGGTGAAATTTGGATGGAGGAAGCAGGAGGAGAGGAGTGGGCTGGATCCCATCCCCCTGAGCTGCAGGGATGAGCAGAGCAGGAATCTGGTGCCCTTGGAATTCTGGAGCACTTCAGGCACCTCCCAGTGCTCACACATGCTTTTTTTTTTTTTGAAGATGGGGATTTCTCAGAGCATTTTGAGGATAGGGATGTCAAGATCCATCTGAAACACCCTGGCTAAATCCCTTGGGAAAGAGAGGCAGCTGGGATGAGGGAAGCAGCCCCCACATGGGGGTATCGCTGATGGGTCATTCCTAAATGTGATTTAGGAAAGATCACATTCCTAAATGGGATCTGTGCAGATAAAGGACCCTTTATGGACACGGCTCTCCATATGGGAGAGCACAGGGAAGTGGGAAACAAGGCATGATTTATTTTTGAGGCTGCACTAGATGAGGACATGGAATCTCTTTGGAGGAGGCATTAAAAACGGTGTTTTTTCATGTCTAGTGCAGAAGTGTAAGGGGAAAACTGCAAATGGTGCCTCAGGCAGTGTTTGAGGTATCTCAGGCAGAAATGTGCATTATCATCTCCCTCTTGTCCTTGAGAAGAACCAGGGAACAGCAGGACAAGCCACTGGGGGCTCTTCTGCCTGATGTTTGCCCAGGATCCTGCAGCTGGAAACGCCCCTGGGAACATCCAGAATGTTCTTCTTTCCCCACCTTCCCTGTCCCCAGGATGAGCACATGGAAGTTGCTGCAGGGAAAGAGCCATGGAGGAGTTGGAAACCTCTTTACAAGTTCATAATAAAACCTTTTCCCTCAAGGTGTTGTACTGACCCCAATTTTTCCTAAAAGGCAGAGAGGTGTTACAGGCGTTGCTGCATCATTTGAGACATGGGACAGTGACTGTGAGCAAATGACAATTCCTGGTGTTAATGGTGAATTCCTCCCTTTATTTTTGCAGGTAGCAGTGGAAATGAAAGCAATTCTATTTCCCACACAGGCTCCACAAATGTAAGTACAAATACAATTTATTTTGCCATAGGTGGAAGCGTGAGTCTAACGATGAAAGCACAAGACACGTGTTAACGTTGTGTGGGGCTTCTAAAAAAGCAAACAAACAAGGAGGTCAGGGGAAAGTTACTTATTTGACATTTTCCTGCTGGCTTTGCAGAAAATCAGGGTTCATTTGGATTTAGATCCAGCTGCATTTGGGCCAAAGTTGTCTCTGGAGAAGTCTGGGAGGGACAGGAGAGGAGAAAAGCTTTTAGCTCTGTCTATTGAGAAACCTCCTGGGCAGCAATTTCAGAAACTCCTGCGGGACTGAGAAGTTTAACTCCTATTTTTAGAAGTATTGTGGGAGCTTAAATCAGGCTTCAAAGCTTTTAGGAACCTGGAAAGGCAGGTGGGAACCCCGTGGGATCTGTGGAGTGTCTGAACAGGTTCTGAGCCTCACTCTGAGAGTTAATACTTAACCCACCACAGGGACATTAACAAAACCCACTTGACTCCTGCCTCAATCTTCCCATATCCAAATCCTTGTAAATCTTCTATCTCCTGATTTCAGAGGAACTGGCATTCAGAAATTCTGAGTTCGAGGCTCTCAATGGTTTTGAATGTATTATCCATTGGTTTCAAATCACAAATTAAAATAATGAGTGCAACACGTATTTCTGTATCTGTTGGTGCCTCGTTTTGGAGTTCACTGAAGTTCAGGGGAGTTCTTGGTTTTTTGGTTTTTTGGTTTGAGGCAATCCCCTGAGAGGTTAGAGAGTGCTGAAAAATTTAAGCTGAAGTTCAGTGCAGATTCTGCTCTCTGCAAAAAAAAAAAAAAAAAAAAAAGCCTTCAGAGTTGCAACCTGAGCCAGAGTTCAGCATCTGAATCCCCTTCCCCGGGCAGGGGTGCAAAGAAATCGAGATGCAAATTCTCCATAGAAATGGGGCTTTTCTGAGCTGCTCTTGGGGTTCAGGTGGTTGAAAAAACGAGCTTTGTGTTCCCGAGGCAGCAGGGACCGGGGTTTCTCCAAAGTGCCTTTGTCTGGGGATGTGTAAAGCCCTCAATGCGTCATTCTTTCTGCTTCAGCTGTTAGAGACTCCCATCTCCTCTATTGATTTTACCCAGAGTTCTGCCTGCCCTTGAAGGTGTGACCTGTACCTCAGGCTAATTTATTTCTGTCATGGCTGCAGCATATTTTAGAGGGCAGCAGGGGTAGGAGGGAGAACAATGAATTCAACATGGAATATAAATCCCAAGGCTGTAGCCCTCAGACATTCCAGCACATGGGCCATTCTCCCTCTTGGCATTCTGCACGGTCTTGGATTAAAAAGGGGAAAAGAAAAAAAGAAAAAAAAGAAGGAAAAAAAAAAAAAAAAAGGCAGGCATTTGTATAACTAATCAGGTGAGCCATTGTGGGTAATCCCTTTGGTCACACACGCTGGCATGGATATTAAAATTTGCTGGGCTTCTAAACCACTTACAATGACATCTTAGTTTGGGAACCTGAATGAAAAAGCCTCACCTTGATGGCCTAGGAGTGTTTTTAGAGCTCAGCACTGGAAATTTGTGTTGTCGGCTTGGTTTTGTGCTGAAAACTCATTTTGGTGGGCAGGGCGATGGATTATTTTTTAATTTTAATTTTATCTTACGTTGTATCACATTTACCTTCCTGTTCAGCTTTTTTATAGACTTAAATATAACCTTAAATGAGGTTTAAACTCTGCAAGTGCTGAGCTGAAGCACCTGGCCCCTCTCATTATTCTCTGGGGCTCTGTGGGGTTTGCTCTGGTGCCCTGCAGCCTTTCCCTCCTGCCCCAGGAATTCTCCAGGGAAAAACTTGTTGCTCCTGAGTTTCCTTGGAGGAAAGCTCTGCTGGAAAGCTCGGTATCTTTGGGATGCAGGGAGCGCTGGGATGGCTGCAGTGATCCCTCCTCCCGCCTGCCTTGAGGTTTTGGATGAAATCAGTCACTCCTGGCTCCCCAGCCTGGCGATTTTGGGGTGATTTCCTGCACTTGAGACCGTTCTGCAGCACAGGAGAGCCTTTATCAAAACATGAGTTCACATAATTCCAATTTAGAGCCTTCCCTGGGAATGGAGGGCTCATCCTTCAGAAGGGCTGAGCCAGGAGTCGCTGCCCTGGGGTTTCTGCAGTGGCTCAGGGCAGAGGGGCCAGCAGGGAAGGTCAGGATTCACAGGGATGCACACAGCTCTGGAGCTGCCTCTATTTAATTTCCAGGTGATTTTCTCAGAGCTGCTGCCACAGAAAGCACTAAATTAGCCTGGGATAGCTGAATGTAGTGAAACCTCATCCACCCTGGCCTGGATTTAAAGTTTGTAGTTAAATCTGGTTAATTTCTGTGGGATTTGGGTTTGAGTGGGCCTGTGTCCCACTGCTGTATGTTTGGTTTTCTTACCCCAAAGGTTTTGTGCAGAAATATTTTGGTAGCACCTGTAGAGGGGAAAAAGCAGAACAGGAGGTGTCAGCTCAGAGTGGAAATGTGAATTAAAAGTAGGTGATAAATAATAATAATAATAATAATAATAATAATAATAATAATAATAATAATAATAATAATAATAATAATAATAATAATAATAATAATAATAATAAAATATAAATATAAATATAAATATAAATATAAATATAAATATAAATATAAATATAAATATAAATATAAATATAAATATAAATATAAATATAAATATAAATATAAATATAATAGATGTAGATGCATATATAATATATATATATAATATATACATATATATGCATATATAATATATATATAATATATAGATATACATATAATATAAATAAATGTAAATATAAACATAAATGTAAATATAAATGTAAATATAAATATAAATATAAATAATAATATATAAATATAATATATAAATATATAAATATAGTGTATAAATATATCAATATACTATATAAATACATAAATATAAATGTACATTATGTAAAATTTAATAAATAATAAAAAAGAAATGTGAATAAAGAGAAAGTTTAGGATTTATGGAAGGGGCACAGGGATATAATAAGAAATTAAAGAGTATTTTTTTGCACCTCCACTTTCCTCATATGTATTTACAGATGATCTCTGCCAATACATTGATTATTCCTAGGGAATAAAGCAGCCAGAGCTGCAGCCTCCAGGTATCTTGGCATCTTTGTGTTTATGGGTCTCACCCTTTTCACTTGGCCCCCAGCAGCAATAAAATCAGCCAAGATCCGGCCTTTTCAGAGCATTTCCACTCTCCTAAAACAGAGGGAGGGAGGGAATGAGAGGCAGCTCCAGCACAGAAAATACTCTGGGTGCTTCTGGGAGTGATTTTTTGGACTTCCAAGGAAAACCTGAGAGAAAGAGGGAGAAATATGAATCCTTATCTGATAGCATCAGCCCAGGGCTGGGGCTTCAACAGCTCTCTGAAACACCCAGACTCAGTTCTGGCTAGAACCCACCCCATGGAGTTTTTTGGGAGCATTTCACTGGAGAAAAGTTGCCCAAAATGTTATTTCCCTGATTTTAACTCGAGGAAAATTTTTAGTTGAAGTGGGAAAATAATGGGCAGTTGACAGGCTGGAGTGGAACCTGAAGTTCTCAGTTCTCCCTCTCTTGTGCCACCTCTGCCAAAAAGCTTTTGTGCTTTGCTTATGAATTGAAGTTTGCAGCTTGGTGATTTTTGTGATTCCCTCCCTGAAATCCAGGTTTTGGCAGAGGTTTCAGCTCTTGTGGAGAGGGTGGTGTGAGACAGGGGGAAAGTTTCTGCTCTGCCCACTTTGGCTCCTTCTGAGACTCAGCTTCTTCTCCACATCATCCTGGCCTTTCATTTCATTGATATTTTCCTCCCTGCATCCATTGGGCAGCTTTGGGAATTCAGGAAGGAAAAACAGAATAAATAAAATGTTTGACACCCTCAAAGGAGCCCTAGAGCCCTCCCCAGGAGCTCCTGTGCAGTGGGAATTCTCCTCCTGCAGACCCCTGGGAGCTGTCAGCACTGGAGATGTGAATCCAGTTCATGTTTCCTTGCTGTTCTGGAGGGTTGGGGGTTGTTTTTTCTCCTTTCCTGGTTTGGGGATTTTTTTTTCTCCTTTCCTGGGTGTCCTGGAAAGGTGTTTGAGTGCTCAGGTTAACCCCAGAGGCAGCTGAGAGTCAGCGAGGGGAGAAACGAGTCCCAGGGCTGATGGCAGGAACAGAGAGTACCAGCACATCAAAACCCTCTAGATAAGATACCTAAGGTGTAGTGGGGGATTTTTGGGACTGAAAAACATCCCAGTAATGCAGCTGAGATTTTATTAATGAATATCTTATAAACTCAAAACATCACTCTCTCTTTTTTTTTGGTAGCAAAATGAAGGAGAAAAAAACATCCAGAGCTGGGTTTGAGAGGGATGGTTGCAAAATAATTTAATAGCTGAGGTGGTCTCTCATGTGCTCCCCAGATGTGCAGTCCCAAATGTCTGTTCTGTGAGGATTGTGGAATACATGCATTTAGAGCTGGGAGCAAAGGGAGCATTGATTTCTTTCTGGAGTGGCTGTTGCTGCATTGGAGATAATTAAACATTAAAACTGAAGCAGAACTGAGCTGAAAAAGGAGCATTATTGCACCTCTAGGTGTAGAGAACTGTGGGGTTGTCTGCACTGGGGTGGGCAGAAGTTGATTTTTATTAATTTTTATTGTAATTTTATTTATTTAAATGTTATTTTTATCAAAGTGGTGATGTGTAGATCAAGTGCATTAAAGGGCTCTGAGCCCCTTTGTGGTCGCTCCTGTTCTTGGTGGAAGTGATCTCATGGAAACTTGATTTGGTTCCAAACTAAATTTAGTGAAACCAAATTCAAGCCACTCTGATTGTCAGGTATGAAGGCTAAACAGGGTTTTAAGCAGTGCTCAACTAACTCACCTCAAAAATGAATATAATTTAATTATCTTGAGTGCTCTGGTGTAGATGCTCAAAGTCCACTTTTGATTTTATCATTCACTCCTTGCAGTATTTGGGGTTTTTTTTGCTCTTCAGACTCCAAGATAATGTGCTAATTTCAGCTTTCACAAGAAAAAAAAAAAAAGGTGTTAGAGAGAACATATTTGAGAGTATGAACCCCAAAGGTGTCAATATCTGAATTCAGGTAATTTTAGGCTGATTTTAAAGGCGTTCTTGCTTTTAAAAGTTGAGATTTGTAAATGCTGGGGTTTATTCTGTGCCCTGGAGGCAGTGATGGAATTTTAGTTGGTGTCATAACTGGGAATCTGATTTCTGTAAAGTTGAGCTCGTGGCTTAGCACTGGATTATCCCATCCAGGGAGGGAAAACTGCCTGGCTGAGGGATATCCATGGTTAGGATGAAACAAAGAATGGCAGGATGGGTTGGGAGGGACATTAAAGCTCATCCAGTCCCATTCCAGGGACACCTTCCCAATGTCCCAGGCTGATCCAAGCCCTGTCCAGCCTGGCCTTGGGCACTGCCAGGGATCCAGGGGCAGCTCCAGCTGCTCTGGGCACCCTGTGCCACCCTCCCAGCCCAGAATTCCTTCCCAATATCCCATCCAGCCCTGCCCTCTGGCCCTGGAAGCCATTCCTGCATCCTGTCCCTCCATCCCTTGTCCCTCTGCAGCTCTCAGGTGCCACCACAGCCTGGAGGCTCCCAGGACAGGGTGACAAGAGTTCCTCAGCTCCAATTAAACCCCAGAAATGTGCAAACCCCTGTGGTGGACACCTAAAATTTTGCTGTTCCTCTGTTTTAGGAGTGGAGGCATTTCCCAAACCTGTGATGGGTTGAGGAATGATGATTTTATAGAGATTGGGACCGAGAAAGGCCTGGTGGGTTTTATTTCCCCTTGCACTGCTGCAATTTTGGGAGGCAAGTAATTGAAGAGCTCTGTGTCTCAGTTTCCTCACGTGTCAGTGGGGGAATTGCTTCACAGGGGACTGGAAATATCATTACAGTGATCCTTGGAATGTGCTTTCATACGCTGGGAAGGAGAGTGGGAGCGTTCACATGTACCAGAGAAAAGGGAAAAAAGTAGGTTAGGCCTGTCTGAGCTTGTCATGCTTCTCCTGTGTCAGCAAACTCGGGGAGACAAGAGAAAGGAGAGGAAGACAGATCAAAGGAATACATTAAATTAAAAGGTAAACAGGGGAAGTTAAAGCAGCAAGGAGGGAGCTGCACGGGGCCTGTGCTTGGCTGCATTCATCTGGATTTTCCAGATCCAAGATCTTGGGCATCAGCAAAAATCCCAAGGAAATCCCTGTGTGGGCATGAGCTGGGGGTGCTCTGCATGTGAGCAGAGGCCTGTGGAGGAAATTTGAGGGGATTTTCCCCTGGTGATGGAGAAAGCAGGGACCTGGCAGAGCTGAGATGCTCAGAGTGGTTTTTGTGGCTCACTGGGTGTGATGGCAGTGAAGGAAAGAGTTGTCACACCTGGGCTTTGCCCTGTGCCTGGTGGCAGGCAGGGGTGAGAGGCAAAAACTAGTTATAAATTTTTATATTTACATATTTATATATATATTTTTATATATATTTATATATATTTATATATTTTGATATATTTTGATATCTTTTGATATCTTTTGATATTTTTAGGTACTCCCTACTCTTGGCAAACTGGGTTTTAGGGACTTCCTAAAGCTTGGGCTGCACCTGGAGCAGCTAAGCTGAACTTTAATGTTGAATTTGAGCTAATCTAAGTGTACAGGCCATGCTGGACAGGGCTTGGACAACCTGGCCTAGTGGAAGACGTCCCTGCCCAAGGCATGAGATGAGCTTTAAGGTCCTTTCCAGCCTAAACCATCACAGGATTCTGAACAGACAGAGTTCTGAGCTGTGCTTATGTTCTGTTCACTTTAATCTCTTCTCTCTGCTCATGAAATAGGCCAAGGAGGCTTTAAATGCAGATCTATATGGTAAATTTTCCATATAAAGTAGATGGAGGAGAACAAAAAGCACATGGGGGAAAATTCCTGACAGTCAATATATGGAGGGTTAGTTATATTTTTACAGAATGATAGGTCAAACACTAGGCTGCCAAAAGCAATCATACCAGTTGTAATCTTCTTTAACTGTATCCAGTCAGAAAAGATGAAAAAATTGTTTTTCTGCCTTTGAAGAATGGAAATATCTTTTCCCATTCCCACCCTGACCTGTTTTACTCTAAGAGATTCTGGATCCACTCAGCTAAATCATCATAAGCAGAGTGTGATGGAAACAAATTGAACCATAAAGCTTGTCCTAAAACTCTGCCTTTTGCAACTTCAGCAGCTGGGGAGATTTTTTATTTTTTATTTTTGAAGAAAAAGTTCTTGATTTGCATGCTGAGCCTCCTCCATCTGCCTTATCTGTGGCAAAGCTGGGCCACTTGGAGGCCAGCTTTGTGTGGTATAATCTTATTTTTGCACGTGGCGAGGCTGTTTGGCCGTGTGGCGTGTCAAGCCTTCCTCCTGCGGAGCCTCCGCTCACCGCGGGTTTCCTCCAAGGGGCTGAGCTCTGAAACGGGCTCGAGGTAAATAAGAGCGGTGGGATGGAGCAGAAACCTCTTGGAAAAGCAAAAAGGGGAAGATTGCCCAGGCAGCTGAAGCGGTGTGAGCAGCCTGTGCTGGGGTAAGGCTGCCCAAAATCAGGCGAGGCCAGCGCGAGGAGCGCGGAGGGCAGGACTTGAGGCACTCCCAGCAGCAGCAGAGCATTTTGTGAGCTGCAAAACCCCTGCAGCAGGAACACCCAGCTGCTGTGGCACTGGAGAGGGAACAGGGCACGGAAACGTAAGGAAATCTCTGTATTTGTGTTTTAATTAAAATTAAACGTGGGGCAGCAAAACCACCTTGGATGTATTTTAGCAGATCGTGGTGGGGCTGAGCGTCTGGGAAAGTCTGCAGGGAGGTGGTGATGAAGTTTCATCTTTCAAACCTTGCAGAAAAGAGGTGATCTTGTAAAATAAACACCAACTTTTTGGGAGGTGTGGGGACAGCCTGAGGATTTTGTGTGCGGTTTTTATGTGTTGGACTCACAGGAGAGATTATCTGCAAGGGCAGGGTGGAAAAGCTTCAAACTGACCGAGAAAAGGTTGAGATTGGATATTCAGGAAGAAATTCTGCTCTGTGAGGGTGGTGAGGCCCTGGCACAGGATGCCCAGAGAAGTTCTGGATACCCAAAATAGCCAAGGCCAGGCTGGGCAGGGCTTGGAGCACCCTGGGCTAGGGGAAGGTGTCCCTGGAAGATTCCATGACCTGATGAAGGTCACCATCCTCACCACCAGTGAGACAGAAGCTGCACACTGAATTTGTGGTAAAATATTTCCCCCCAGGGCTGTCAACAATCACTGGAGGCAGCTTTAACCCAACCCAAAATCTGGTGCTGCTGCAGCAATAGTTTTTGATGGAAAACCCACTTGAATAGTTTTAATTGCTGCCTGCACAGAGAAAAAAAATTGCAATATTCTGGTGTATTTGCAGAATAGAGAAACCCAGAACCAACTTAAGCTTCCTCAGCAGGGTAAGCAAATTTCAGGTGAGGTTTGTAACTCTTGCTTTGAGGTTTAATGCAAATCTGAGTTATACCAGAAAAGAATATTTAGCTTTTAATTCAGTGGCAAGTGGTATCTACTGCAGGAAAAAATTGGGGTTCTCAGGTGCTCTCCAAACCTCTTCACCTTTTGATGCCAGTCCTCAGAGTCAGCTTAGCTGGTTGATTTAGTGATGCCATAAAATACGATGCAAACACCATCTCTGGTATTTACAGACCTGTTTTTGTGGTTCCCTGATGGTGCTTAAATCTTCTTACCCCTCGTGCCACCTTCTGAGATTGTCAGGCCATCACCACTTGCACAGCCTGGTTCTTGTTGCTCTTTAAATCCTATTTTTTTTTGCTTTTTTGCAAACCCAACAGCAGCCACTTTCCCTTGTCCCAGTAGTCCCTAAGAAGTGAGGAAGGCTGGCCACTGGCCAATTCATTTAAACCTCTGGAATAATAGTTTGCTCTCTAATGAATAGTCTGGCTTTAAATCTCTCCATTCAAGGGTGGTGGCACTCCTGAAGTTGACAGGTACTTATGAGACACCGAGGAAAGGTCATTTCTTGGGTGTTACCTTCATTGATCTGTCCAGAAAACCTCCTGGTCATTCTTCCCTGCTCCTTGAAGGCAATAAAAAGAGGCAAAAAGCAGGCAGAAAATCCATTCATTTTCTCATATTTGCTTCAGGAGCCACAAATAACCCATTTTAAGTCAGCAGTTTCCTATTTAAACGTCACCAAATTCAGCCTCAGAGTTGGCATCACCTTATTCCAATCAGGGAAACTGAGGCACGGAGCAGGGGGATTTTTTTCTCCTGGACATCAGGTGTTAATCCTGGGCTGGAATCTGGGAGCTCCTTGCTCTGGCTTGCAGAGAGCTGGAGGAACACCACAGTTGGGAGATTTATTGCTCATTTCATCCTTCTTCCCCCGTACCCATAAATCAAATGCTACCATTTTCTTCCTGAAGTTGGAGTTTAATGAACCTAAAAGCAATCTGAGGAAGTAGCACAAAAACCTGGCTGTGCTAAAGCCCTGGTCCATTTACAAATGAGCATTGGTAAAGTTATTTTTACAGTAACTTGAGTTTACTTTCCACAGGAGTTGCCAGACACACATTTCAAGGCCTGGCTTCTTGATGCCCAGGAGAATAAAGAGACTTTGACATCTCTTAAACCAGGCTGGGAGAGAATGGCTCCTACCTGGATTAAGGATTGGACTCCATGGGCTTTTCCAACCTTCATGATTCTTTTCTATTATCTGCTTGAAGGGGACAAGAATGGGCTTAAATCTCACCCTTTTTGACCTAATTCTGATTTTTTTCTGTGTTAAATTTTAGTGTTTAGAGGAGATAAACATGATTGGTGTTTGTGCAGGACTCTCAGCATGCTGTGGAAACCTTGTGGATGTGAAGCTCCAGCTCACAAGTCACTGGAATTCTTCTTGAAAAGCTGAATTTGTGTGAGGAGTGCCTGGTGAACTGTTAAAAATTAAACCCTTCAGAATTAAACACGAGTAAAAAACTCCTTTACTGGGACAGGTCACCGTAACAGAGAGATCTGTGAGTCTTGGGAGAGGATGTTGGGACAGAAGATATGGAAATTGGGGTAGGAAAAGGGGCAGAAAGGTTTTGGCACTGCAGGGTGAGGGCTGAAGTCAGAGGGAGGAGGAAGCTGCTCCCATGGGGTGTGTGAGGAAGGCTGAATCCCAAGGATGAGGCAGGAGAACCTCGTGGAGCTGTGGGAAGAGCAGAGTCTGGCAGGAAAGGAAGGCAGGAATGAAGTGAAGCGTGGGCCCCCACCATCACTTGGGCTGATATTTAATATTTTAACCTTTGAAAGTGGAGGGAACTGTGCAGGAGCACCTCATCCCCAGTGATGGACTCTGCATCCTCCGTGACTTCTGTTCAGAGTGATCCCAGCAAACCAGCTTAGGCTGAAAAAAGCTATCTGGATCTTTCCAGTTGATTCTCAAGCTCTAATTGCTCCTTCTCTCCACTTTTTGCTTGGTTTTGTGGCAGTCAAGGATGGCAGAGCGTGATCAGAAGCAAAATAATGCTTGGTTTGGGTTTTCCTGGAGCAGTTTTATTTCCTAGAGGACCAAACCTTCTGTGTTATCCCTGGCTGACAGAACAGAGTGCAGCATTGGGGAAAGGAGCTCATCCAGAAAAATGATGGTTTAACCAAAAATGAAATCAGGGTCTGCTCTTGATGGAGGAATTGGTGAGACTGTGTTTTCTCCAGGGTACAGGATGGAAAATCTGCTCCAGAAACTGGCCATTTTGTACATGAGAAAATGAAGGTTATTTGGTAAAGAGACAAAGTGTTGATCCAAAGGTGACTGGAGTCCCTGGAATTCTTTCCATGGGAGCAGATCTTTGTTTAACAGCGGTTGGGGAAGGCAGGACAACACCCCAGGAGCTGTTTCCCATCTCAAGCTCTGCAATAAACACTCCTCACTTAGAGCACAGTCAGCTCTTGGATTCCCCTATGGAAAACAGTCCCTGTTGGTGATGAACACTGCTGGTGATGACTCCCATTTTTTAACTCTGTGTTAAACTCTATAAACCCCTGAATTCTTTCACAAGGTCGATTGACTTCTGTTTGGAGGAGGAGGCAAGAAAGAAATTGAGGTAAATTGCAGCAACAAAAGTGAAAGAGAGAGGAAGCAGAAGGTATTTACTTCTCACCTGCTACAAATTACCCTGCAGCAGAAAGCAGGGAGGAGGAGGAGGAGGAGTGGGATGGTGCAGGAACAAAAGGCTTTTCTGCCTCGAAATGCACCAAGGTGGGAGCTCTGCGTTTCTCAGGAGTTTGGTTTCACCAGCCAGACACATCTTTGGGAAGGCTGGCCCACGGCTCTGGGGGCTCTTTTTTGCTCCCTAATGACACTCAGGCTTTGTCCCCTGGCCGGGCAGCGTTTTGCTCGCAGGCTAAAGTTACAGTTGTAGCAGAACTCATTCCATATTGGCGTTTGATCCTGGGAGAAGGGGAAAAATCTGGTCAATGCGGTTCTCATTAGCCAAAAAAAAGCTGTAACATGCTGGAGTCATTAGTAGTTTGTTGATTGAGTTAACCGTGCAAGGCGGGCTGCAATTGATCATCTGCATTCTCATTAAATATGCCGCAGTCTCGGGGAGGTTGTTACGGAACTGCTCGGAAGGCAGGCAGGAGGAATCTTGGTTTCAGCCCAGAGCACCAGTTTTAAAATCTCTTTTGACTCCAGGCTCGAAGTGTATAATTAATATCAGAGATGGGGCTGAGGTGTGACATAAAAATAATCTTTCAGCGGAGTGTTACTGCGCAGGGTCGTGTTTCAGCTTGAAACGGGGAGGGAGATGGAGGCTGAAACTTGAATCCAAATCTAAACTTTCTTGGTGCTGCAAGAGGCGAAGGGAAGTGGTGAGGGGTCTGTGGCTGCAGGATTTCCACTTGGCCCTCTCTAGTAGGTATGTGAAGGAAGGAAGCGTTGCTGTGCTTCATTTAAAGATAATGAGGTCTAATAAAACCTAACCAAAAGTCAAATTCACTTCATCTTTGCCTCGCTCATAAGTGAGTCAATAAGTGAAAAAGATCTATACAGAGAGAGGTGATAGAATTTCACTTTCAAGAAATGGGTGAACAGGAGTTGCTGAAGAGGGTTACCTTGAAAATATATCATGATCACTTTAAACCTTGTCTATGTCTTTCAGCTTTTGAAATGCTGAAGATCACATCTTGAGGGAATTTGTTGGAGCCTTTGAAGTATTTTTATGTTAGGCCCCTATGGCAGAAGATTGTACAGATCAAGAAAGTACCGAGTAGATTTATTCACAGAAAATGCATTTAAATTACCCAGCTATACGGGCACACATTCTTCATTTATAGCCTGGTGTCTGGGCTCTGAAATCCTCCCAAGAATTGAGGTCATAGAATTGGAAAATGAGCTTCTGTACACCATCCTTCTGGCCTTTCGGATGTAATGGAGTCTGCACTGTGTGGTAAATTGGACGGAATTCAGAGAAGAGCAACAAAAACAATTAAGGGAGGAGAGGAACTGACTTACATGGAAAGATTAAAGCGTTACAAATTTGCGGCTTGGTGAAGCAGAGACTACTGCGAGTCATTGGAAGTTTCTGGAGACAGGAATGTGGCTTCAAAACCCCTGGTCTTGTCTGAACATGGTTTTGTTTGTGTGTTTGTTTTAAAGGAAAATCTTTTCCGAGCAATATCCTCATCTGGTGTAGCTTACCCCAGTGCCAGTGAAAACAATGGAGCCGGGGGATCTGGGCCAAATTATACTGTCTAAAAATGTGGCCCTTGCACTCTTTTAAAACTGGCACAGCAGGGGTGGAAGTGGTAGTTTAGCGAGGCAACTGGTGTTTTAACTCCTGCAAGGTAATTCCTGGTGTGTCCAGAGCGCACAGTGGTTAAATGGGGAAGATTTTTGGACATCTTCCTTCTATAGCACCTCTGCAAAACGCTGGCAGGAGCCACCAAGCTTAAAATGTTGAATTCCTCAGCTGAATATTGGCAAATAATGGACAGAGAGGGCATTTCTGTGACCTCGTTCTTCACATGCTCTTGCAGAAATACAGCTTTTGAACCAGCAAAGTCTGGAGCAGTGGCAGAAGATGTGGGATGTTGCCATGGGACGTTGTGAGGGGCTGCAGGTGTAAGCCAGGTGTGTGCGTGGCACCTGCCCAGAGGAGCAGTCCACGAGGAGCCCAGGAACTGAGTGGAGCTGGCTGGGACAGGCACAGCAGATTTCCAGCCCCAGAAGCCCTGAGCTGTGTCCTCGCTCAGGGGATGGGGCTGGTGGCTGCTCTGCAGACACAAGGCAGGGATTGTTCCCCGAGGTGCGCAGGGATTGAGTTTCGGTGGGGCTGAGCGATGAAAAACCTGCTGGCTCTGAGGAAAGCGGAGTGTGAAGCCCATTGGATTGTGAACCAACCTCAGAAGGGAGCTGATGCTTCCCTGGTGCTTGGGAAGTGGGACTTGTCCTGAGGATGGAGTGCTAATTGAAGCATTGTGGCCAAATTTTAAGCGAGAGGTTCCTTCCTGGCTCCCTGGCCTGCTCCCTGTTCCAGCTGGGCAGGGAGTGATTCCATCCCAGGGCTGAAGCCTGGTGTGCTTGGCTGCACGGGGAGTTGAGAAGCTGCCACCTTTCCCATAAGTAATTGCTTTTATGGGATGGGTGAAGCTGCCAGGGAGCAGAAAGAGGAGATGGAACAGTGGCAGCTTCTGCGTGGAAGTTGCTATAAATATCAGTTTCCTTTGTAAGTCATGGTTTTCACTGAGGGGTGAAAGGGGCCAGATGATTATGATTAGGACTAATTTTGATTCTTGCACCAAAATAGCAAAACCCTAAAGAGATTGTGTTGCCATCCTGATTCCTCTGGGTCAGGAGTGGGGAGCAGTGAGTTCCCCATTCCTGCTCATGCCAGAACTGGGGAGCAATGACTGCCCCATTCCTGCTCATCCCAGGAGTGGGGAGCAGTGGCTGCCCCATTCCTGCTCATCCCAGGAGTGGGGAGCAGTGAATGCCCCATTTCTGCTCAAGCCAGGAGTGGGGAGCAGTGACTGCCCCATTCCTGCTCATCCCAGGAGTGGGGAGCAGTGACTGCCCCATTCCTGCTCATCCCAGGAGTGGGGAGCAGTGGCTGCCCCATTCCTGCTCATTCCAGCCCTGCCCAGCTCACTGGGTGAGCAGGAGGGAGCAGCAGACATCACCCTCCTGAGATGAGTGTTTGGAGAACGGGGATTTTGAGTGTGAGAAGGAGGCAGCCAGACAGGAATACCGAATGTGGACTGAGGATGCCGGGGGAATTGTTTCCATAGAAACCCAACCATGGAGGCTCACACTGCTCCCCCATCTCAGACTTACAAATTCATGTGATTGCCTTCATGGTCAACAAAATGCTTGGAGAGGAGGTGGGTGATTAGGAAAATTTGAGTTTGCTGCAGATGTGGGAGCGTTGTGCTGGATTCCCTGTCTGAGGGAACTCGGAGTGGCTCCTGTGCTGGGATGTGCTGCAGTAAATCAGGATTAACTCCTGGGCACTGAATGGTGCCCTACTGGTGTCAAACAAAGGGAATCAGGCCTAGTTTCTTTTAGTTAAATGAAGGGAAAAAAAGGTTTTATTTGTTTCTTGCTGCATTGTTCTCCCACCTTTGTTGGCCAGGCCTTTAGCAGCCATCACCTCTGCCTGTAAATCCACAGCACTCAGAAATGCCTCGGGAAATGCTGTTCTGAAATGTCCTCTGTGGGAGCACAGGCCTCTCCTTGCCAGGATTTATGAGGGGCCCTGGGAGCCTGTTTCCTTCATTTGTTCCTGGAAGGATTTCTTCTTGGAAAATCCAAGATGTTTAGGACTAATTTATGTTCCTCCAGCCCCCACCAACAAGAGCTCCCATTAAACCCCCAAATGCAACAACACACATACAGGAATCAAATTTTGTGTGGCAGAAGAGGCTAAAGGAGGTCAGAGAAGCCCAAATGAAATGTGGGGGTGCCAAGGTTCAGTGCAGATGTGAGGGTTGGGTTCCTCTGACCATCTCCTGGAGTTTGATTTGGGCTCAGCTGATTTGGTCTCTCTGGTTTTTTAAAGCAGCCAAGCTTCACAATCCACAGACTTCATCTTTTATCCTCTTTTTAGAAGAGACTCTGGGTGTGGATGGGAGAGGAGAGCAGGAAGTGGAGATTTGGACAATTTTGGATGTGATTTTCCCACTCTCCTGTTCTCCAAGGAATGGCTCCACAACCAGAAATTGATGGGATGATATTTTTCTGGCTCTACATGGTGGGGAAAGGAAAATAAAGGCTGAAATTCTGGGAGAAATGACTCCCATCTCTCCTCCTGGTTTCCCCCAACCTCTCAAAAAGATCCTGGAGACCCTGAAAGCCTTAAGAGTAATCCAGTTGTGGGCTGGTCTTTTGATAAGCACAGATAATGCTCCTTCAGCTCCAAGAGGAAAACATCTGAGTTTGGGAAGGGTCAAGGGATGACAAAAAAAAAAAAAAAAGCTGCAAATATGCAGGGACATCAAAGAGCTGCAGGGTTCCACCCAGGAGAGAGGAGAGCCCGAGAGACAGCCCCAGACCAGGATTTGCAGGAGGAGATGCCTGGAGAGGAGCACTTTTCCTCTCAGATTTGTGTGAGCTCAGCGTTAAACCCGACCCATGTTTCAGTTGCTTTGTGTTGGAAATGCTCTCCCTTGGACTCATGGCTGAGATTGCTCTTCCAGAGCTCCTCAGCTGCCTGTTTTTGTGGTGAATTGAGCAATATTTGATATTTTCCTTGAGGGCCTGGATTGTAGAGTGAGAGAGGAGTGTGTCTGTAGCGTTGAGGTGCCTTAATTTCAGCTGAAACCCCCGTGAGATGCTAAAATTAAAATTTTGGCTGCATTAGAGTTAATTTCCCTCTAAGAAGCCAGCACAGGGCTGTGTTTTGGATTTGTGCTGACAACAGTGCTGATAACACAGGGATGTTTTAGTTCCAGATGAGCAGGGCTTGCACAGAGCCCTTTTTTTTGCACCTCACCCCACTAACCAAGGAGTTGGGAGCCAGGACAAGTGACCCCAAGTGACCACAGGGATGTCCCAGACCATGCTTAACATGAGCAGCCACTCTGGATTTCCCAAAACAGGGAGAGAAAAGGTGCAGCCTGTCCCCAAACCCTGTCTCTGAGCAAACATCCTCTCTGTCACTGTTGGAAGGAGAAAATTGTTCCTTTACTGATGGGTTTTTTTTTTTTCCCCATCAAGGAGAGCAGCTTGGCCCAACTTTGTCAGGCTTTTAAATCTGGGCAGACTTTTTGCTGAGCTGCCTCTGCATATGAAATTGGTTCCATTTTCCACTTCCCTCAGCCACCTCCAAAGCTGCTTCCTTTGATTGTGCTGGGTGATCTTTGTGGAATTATTCCTTGACTTTTATCTGAAATCCATTGGTAATGGTTATTTAAGCTTTTTCTGTGCTCTCCAGTTGTTTTAATTTCAGGGAGTCCATCGAGGAGTTTAAGTATGTATTAGTTATCATATTGATGAATCAGCCAAGCAAGGAGCCTTTGGAAATGCACATATTCCTGTTCCATTGACCTGTGATATTTGAAGGATAAGGCTCTGCATGCCATTAGCAGTTGGAGCATCCATAAACATTCCTGGGCAGGTTTCGATTTGGGTTTGGGATATTTTGAGCGTGAGCGTGGAGATTTTTTTGGTTCCATTAATCCATCCAAGGGTATTAATTGGTTTGTTTGCCATTTATTTAACGTTTTCCCCTAAAGGGGTATTGAGTTAGTTTGTGTTTAGCAGGCTCAGGGCTCTGCTCCTGCTAAATCAACCCCGTTGATGCCAAATTTGGTGGGAAATAAATCCCACTGGAGGCACAAACAGCATCAATACCTTGCTTGTGAGTCTGCTTGGGGTTGATACAAGGAAAAAGAAGAAACTGTGGCCAAAATTCACTTTCCATGATCAGCTGTGCTCTCAGTTTAGTGTGTGGAGATATTTGACAGATTGGGATTTTCCCACTGCTTCACCTAAACTTCTTTCAGATGTAACTCTGCTAAAATAAGTAGAAACTGGTTAAAACTTGGTGACTTGATGATGCTTGATCCAAGGAGATCTCCCCAGTCTTTAATTCAGGGGATCCAGATGTGGAATCAATATTTACACCCTCTCTGGGAGTGTTTGGAGGCTGAATTCACTCAAGTGTGTATCACTTTGTGATCCCTGGATTAAAAATATAAAATGCACGAGCACAGGCTGTGGAAGAGCTAAAGAATATTCTCTTTAAAATTCCACGGGCCTCTAAGGCCTCTCCCACAGTGCCTCTCCAGAGTCCTGGTGACTGCACCAGGAGTTAGATCTGGTCCTCAGGCAGAGAATTAATCTGGATTATTCTTACAAAACCCATCTCAAGTGAAACTTTTGCCGATATTTTTCCCAGAAGATTCTTCTCTTTCAGTCCAGAATTTTATCAGCGATTCTTATGCTAACAGGGGTCAGGAGATGAGATGTTTCTCACGTTACACTTGAAGCTTCTCATGAATAATGGCCTGTATCACCTCTATTGTCTGTCCAAAACATAAGCAACCAGACATAAGGCCAGAGGAGAAATTTAAAGAGTGCTGAATAAGCCAGCAGGACGGACCAAGAGCTGAGATGGTCGGGGAGTGAAACAAATACAAGGTGGAGCAGATGGTTATTTGGGGAAATATCCCAGCAGATTAACTACCAGGCACTGGAGAATGAGCCAGGCTCCAGTTCAGAAGTCCCCTGAAATCTTCAGAGCGAGATTAACAGGGGCACAGATGAACATCACTGTAGCCAAAATAAATTAGAGGTCATTATTCCCCAGTGAATTTTCTTAAGTGTTAAGTAGAGCACATCAGGCTTTTCACAGAAATCTGAGGGGGGCTGCCATGCTTAAGTCCATCACTTGCTCCTGTGCAAGGGCAGTCTGTCCACTTGAAAACTATTTTTATTGTCTTTCTCGCCTTTCCCTAATTATTTTCTCTGCCTTTTTTTTGTTCTCACATATCTGTGTGTGTGCATTGTGTAAAAACCAGAAAATAACTTTGGTTTGAGCAGGATGAGAATCCCCAAAATACGTGGCACTGGAAATTCCCATCGTGGAAATTTTAGTTCCCCCCAGGCCCTTCAATCTTTTTCTTCAGCAAGACTGCAGCTGCCATCTGATTTGTATTTATATATGCTCTTTATAGATATTAATGCAATAACAGATTAAACCTAAAGTAACTGTTACTACACAGAGACATCTCAGGGGTCTGATCTTGCAAACATTAATGCCTCTGAATAACTTTAATCTTGTGCATTGTGTATTTGAATTTAATGGGGACTCTTGCATGCCAAAGTTTCTCACATTTGCGAATGTTTGCTGCAACTTCAGACTTCCCCCATATGTTGATGTCAATTTGTTTTTGCAACCTCAATACGGTTTAGAAACCTCAGCCTCTGATCACGGTTTGTGGATGGCTGTTTTTTCAGTTCTGCTGCATTCATTGGGCCACATTTCCAGTGGGAAAAATGGGATAAATGGGTTAAACCCTCGCTGCTGACCCCACCTGCTCAAACCAGGCTAAATTTCCCTCTCAAGGGCTTCTCCAGGCATTTTTTTTGTTTTTAGCAAGCCCACAGGTAACGAGAGTTATGAGGTGTCAATGCTGTTTCTTCCCAAACCTATTCCTGAAGGTGAGTTCCTGAAAGAAACTGGATTGAAAATCTTGGGGAATATCCCAGTGGTGCTGGATAAAGAGCTGGAGTGCCCAGGACACGAGGGAGCCCCAGTGCACTTGGCCTCTGCTCCCTGAGGAAGGGCTCAGGGCGAACACAAGAGTTCAGACCCTCTGTTGGATCATCTATTCTGGGTTTTTAGATTACAAGAACTGTTTAGAGGATGTTATTTTCATTGGATTTTTACTAAATATAAGGTTTTGATAAAAGCCTTAAATAGGGTTGGTCTGGGAATATTTTGATGGGCGACCAAAAAATCTTGGCCTCTGTTACACAGGTGCTGAAGCTCCTGAACATCCTCCAGCGAGCCCAAACAGTTTGAATTCCTCATCTTCTGCCTCTGGAGCTCTGAATCCCTCCCAGAGCACGCTCAGCCAGTTGTAATCCACTGCTGAAAAGCAGCACTCACTCCAGAGTTCAATAATAATGGTAATTTTACAGCCTGGTGTCAGGGTAATAAACTCTTCCACCAGGCAACTACTGTGACCACCAGGAAAGTTTTATTTCTCGAGGTTCAACAGTTTCCCTGTGACTAATGTACCCTTGGAGGAGAGGTGACTTCCCTCGAAAAAGAGCACAGATGTATCTGTGTTTGCAGTTAAGGCTCACTAACCACTGGCATCAATCTGATAAGCATCTGATAGGGCCCAATTATGCCATTTCTCAGCTTTGGAGTGAATAAAATTTATTTTCTAGCCCACAGGAATGTGAATAGATTGGTTTTAGTCCTGTATCCCAGCATTATTTAAGATTAAGCTCCTTTTTTTCTGAGAGTTATCACCATATCCACCAAGAGCAAATCTATTTGTGTGTTATGTTTAAAAGTGTAGGAGAGGGAGAAGAACAATGAGAGGGTGAGAACCAAGGTAAGAAAGAGAAGGAAATCATTACACACTTGAATTAATGAGTTATTTCCTTACCCAGCACAAATAACGTCCATAACCACTGTCTCCCAAGCTCACACTCCTGGGAAAGTCAAGGAATGCACAAAACTGATTGGCAAAAAATTGTTAAAATACTGGCCAAGGCTTTGGAAATTGATTATTTTCAAACATCAGAGGAAATTCAAAAAGCTTTATCAGTTTTTGGCTGCTACAGCCCTGTAGGGAATCCTAATGTTCCTCATCCAAGGGCTGCACACTTGGAGAGGTCTAGATGTAAATAAAAAAAGTTGAAATTAATTAAAAGTTAGGAATGCTGCAGCCAGGATCTCTTTAGCCAGTGAAGAAAAGGGGGCAAGTCCGAAGATGGAACGATCTGAACTGAGAAATGAGTTTCTTGGAAGTGTTTCCACTTGTGCAGGGAGACTCCCTCAATGATTTTGCCTCAAAAATCACGAGTAGAGTGTCAGCCCTAAACATGTGATGCTCAGAATTTAAAAGTTCAGTAGCTGGAAGGTGCAGATAAAGACCCAGAGGTTGACTGGGGATTTTTGTGTGTTTTTGATCAGAGCCCATCATTCTGAAAATCTTCACAGTATCTCTAGGCACAACTCTTGAAAGAAAAAAAAAATAAAATAAAAAGATTCTTTTTGAAACCAAGTTGACACCACTAAAATATTTTTGTTAATTAAGTGACTGAGGGCACACTGCTGATGAGGGAACAGGAGCTAATTGCTGCTGTCTGGCTGGTGATGGGCTCTGAGGGCTGTGCAGGGTTTTGATTCCTGCTCTCAGCTCTGGAACAGCCTCCAAATTTCATTGGGAATCCTGCTATGGGTCAGTTTTCCACACCTCCAGAAGGAGAAATAAATCCACTGGATTATCATCCACCCTGTGGCTCTGAGCAGAGATTCCAGCAGGGAGATTGAGAGAGGGAAATCAATGAACTCCTTCCAGAGCCTCTCCCTCCCCTTGAGTGCGTCCTTATCCCGTTCCAGATGGGCCTGAGGAGCTGAGAGTGTCCTGGAACAGCTCAGGGCAGGGTGTTCCAGGCTGGGAGGAGCTGAGAGTGTCCTGGAACAGCTCAGGGCAGGGTGTTCCAGGCTGGGAGCTGCATTTTGGTATAAACTGGGAGCAGCAGTGGCCCCCAGAGATCCTTTGGGCCTGCTGGGAAAAACAAACCTGGGAGCTGCCAGTATTGGTGGGTGTGATTCCATTGTTTTATCAGAGGGTGAGGGCAGGCTGTGGAGAGAGCCCAGACCAGAATTTATGGGTTTTTTTTTATTTCATGGCATGTCATGGTGAGGAATGGGAAGCTGGGATCACCCCTACCCCACCCTGGGCTTTGACTCCTCAGTGCACACACTGTCCTTTTTAAAGGGTCCCCCTGTTCTCATTGGGGTGCCTGAAACCACAGAATTGTCCTAATATATGTTCCTCTCTTTATTTAAGAACTTAAAACATGTCCAACCTCTTCCAGCCTTGTAATTCCATGCACATCCTCCAAATATTTTAGCACCAGGGTGATTCTGAAGGTCCCTTTCAACCCAACCCATCCTTTAATTCTGTGATCTCACCCACCTTCAGTTTCCCCTCTCATTTTCAATAACATTGGTGCTGTCAGTAATTATTTGCAAAAGGCAGATATTGGAATACTTCTGTTTGGATGGAAAGGGATGATTGCAGCACTCTGGGTTTGGAGCAAGCTGAGGTTGGATTCCCAGATAAGGAGGCTACAGGGACATTTTACAGGTGCTGGCTGAGGAGCAGCGCCCTTGTTGCATTGATTGCTTTAATGATGACCTGTAATTGTTGTATTAATCACGGGCAGGAGCACCAGGAGCGTGGAGAAAACGCTGTTTTAGTGGAAGGAAAGGAAAACGAAAGGAAAATTTTTAGTGGAAAAAAGGAATAATGACTATTGCAATGCTGGGGATTGCACCTTGGGAGCCGAATTCCCAGGGCTGGCTCCCAAAGCTTGGCTTTGGCCATGGATTTGGGCAGTCCAGGTGGGGATTTTTTGCCTGTCTGTCCAGAAACAGGGAGGTACCTGGCTCTGCTGGCAGGGGCCCCACGGTTTTTGCAGACAGATGCTCCCCCACCAGCCCAGATGCTGCCTTTGCCCCAGCCCTGAACAAGGCAAACAGAGAAGCCTTCTCTTCATCAAATTCATTTGCAGTGATCGGTCCCCAAGCTCCTTTGAGAGAGAGGAGGAGAAGGAGCCCGAGAAAGCCTCCCAAAATCTTATCCAAACCTATTTTAAAAGCAAAAAAAAAAATTAGAAAATAGCAGTGTGCAAGTCTGTCTGCAGCTACAGCAGAGGGAAGCAGATGCAAGCAAGGCTGCCCATGCCTTGTGAAGCTCTGTGAGCTCCTGGAAGGCAGCCAGGGCTGAAATCATGGCTGGAGGCAGCAGCACCCTTTTCTCCCCTCTGCCTGAGCTGCTCGCTGACATTTGTGCTTTACTGTACATTTGTGCTTTACTGTACATTTGTGCTTTACTGTACATTTGTGCTTTACTGTACATTTGTGCTTTATTGAGGCACGGAGCACAGACTGTGCCCTGCAGTGGACAGGGCACTGCTCAGAGCTGGAGATCTCCGGGCATGGATGAGCTGTGGGAATCCTGTAAGGGCAGGAGCAGCCCCCCAGCCCCTGGGATTGAAGACACCTCCCTGTGTGGAGCTGCTGACACCCTCAAACCACTCAGGGTTGTTTTGCTGTGGGTCAGGAGAGGTGGTGTGGCTGTTCCTTGGGGGTCACTGGGGTGTTAGTGCTGCCCCTGAGCTCCAAAACCTGCTCCTCCAAAATATTGGGGGATCCTGACACACCTACAGCTGTGTCTTTGTGTCCCCTACTGCAGAGGATGAGATGTGGTGATGTGCAATACAAATATTTTGCATTTTCCTTCCTATTCCAAGTCCCTTTCAGCCTTGCCCCTCCTCATCCCACATTTCATTTTTTCAGATTTCTTTAGCTGGCATTCAGCTCTCCTGTTTTACTGCAGAGGGATTGTCTCTGCTCCGACATGATTTATTTATTTATTGTTCTTTGTCTGGGCACCTCAGACTGTGCTTGAGTTGCAGTTATTTTGCAAGTCAGCTCATGGGCACCGTCCCATTTCGCTGGAATTTTCAGTTCCCATCCTGGGTGCTCAGCCTGTGTCTGGCTCCCTGTGTGTGGCATGGATGGGCACATTCAGCTGCAGCACTCACAAAGCTTTCTTCTTTTCTTCTGCTTTTCTTTTCTTCTTTTCTTCTGCTTTTCTTCTTTTCTTCTGCTTTTCTTTTCTTCTTTTCTTCTTTTCTTTTTTTTTTTTAATTTTTTTTAAGAGGCTGCTGAAATTTGAAATTGCTGAAACTTGAAATTGCTGAAACTTGAAATTGCTGAAATTTGAAATTGTTGAAATTTGAAATTGCTGAACCTTGATCATAAAAGATGTCAAGAGGAAAAGCCAGAAATGATCCTTTAAGGGCACTCTTTGATATTTGGGCAAGTGAACCTTGAAAACCTCCCTTGTTTCCTGTTGTTCCATTCCTTGTTTTCTCTCATAAAGTTGTTTGGTTTTGGGGTTTTTTTTTTCCCTTTTCTGAAGACTTCCAGAGTACACAACCTCCCTGAAAGTCTATTGCTCCCAAAAGAAGGTTTTTCTGAAGGTTTTGACCCAGGTCCATCTCCTGTCCCAGCTGCAGCTCCTTTTCCTTTGAGGTGAAGCCAAAGCTGCTGAAATTCATGTCAGTGCTGGAGGTTGGGGAATTATCCAGCCCAGAGGAGGGGCTGGGGTTGGTGGGGACACTTCACCTCCAGTTTCCTGTCCAGGGCAACACAAGGGGATCCTTCTGGAGCCAAAATTTGTCTCTCACCACCGGTGATCCACCTCCAAATCTCTCCTTCCCTCCATGGTGGAGAAACCCCTTGGTTTGAGTTTGGTTTTCAGAGGCAGTATTTCATAAGCTGGGCATTTTAAGGCACAAAATCTACCTTTTAAAAGGAAAAATAATTCAAATTATCTCCTTTTAATCATGCCTGTGTTCTGGTGAGCTGCACTTTTCCCTTGCCTGCAGCTCTCTGCTTCTCCAAACAATCCCCCAACGCCTGCAGGAAGGGAATTGAAATGTGCTTGGCAGCTCCGTTCTGCAAAGCCTCGATAATTTTTTGTCATCGATCCAAAATATCTTATGCCACTTCACCGACGTGAGGTCACCCTAATTTCATCCCAGGGCTGCTGGTAGAGGTTTTTTTTTTTGGTGTGTGTGTGTCCTGACTGCCCTCACCCCCTCCCCAGCTCGTTTTGTTGGAGGTTCAGTCGCTGCGTGAGGTAGCTCCATCCTCGGCGTGTGTTGTGATCTGGGAATTTGGTGGCTAATTACTGCCTCTGCCTGCAAAACAGGCTGCACATCCTGCCCTGGGACACCCCTGACCGGCCTGCAAGAAAAACAAGCTCCCCTTTAGAGTTTCTCCCTAGAAAATCCTTGGTTAGCAGCAGAAAATACCTGTCTGCAAGAGAGAGGCTGTGCTGCTTTCAAACAGCAAAAAACCCAAACCTGTGTTTTTTCTGCTCTGAGCAGGGCTTGGGGTGACACCCAGCCTCGTCCAGAGTGGCTTCAACATCCCCCAAAATCTCGCCAGGAGGATGAAATTTTCTTTTCTCTTCCCTTTCTGGTCACGTTTTACCACTGGAGTTACTCAGCGAATTAATAGGTATAGAAATGCAAAGCTCTTTTCTTATTACACGCCATCGATCTGATTGCAGTGTCATTAATTGAAAGACTCGGGAAATGTGATGGATGGTTCAGTTCAGGATTCCACATTCGTTTTGGCATAGCCCTGCAGGAGAAAAGCTGCATGAAGCTGATTGAAGGGCTCTTTTTGTCTGACATGAATTATTCTTTCATTGTCAAACCTTGTAACAGCATTCAGACATAGGGAGATTTACAATGTGAAATCCTAAATGGGGTCTATTCTTAAAATAAAATTAGAAAAAAAAAAAGAGAGAGAGCTTTATCTTGCAACGTTGAAAATAGCTATGTTTAAAAAAAAAAAAAGACAACCCCACAACTATTCCTCCAAATTAAATATCTTCTGCAAAACCCAAGGGGCTGATGTTTCTCACTTAATTTTAAATTATTCCGATGGTGAGGCCTTAAATGAATAAAACAATTGCTTTAATCACATAACGGTTGTCAACATTTTTATTACATTCAAATATATTTGTTTGTGTGAGAGGGTTTGTTTGTTCTCCCCACTGCTGTCATTCCCCCAGCAGAACGATTTGTCCGATTAGCTGGGAATCCTGCTCGTCCTGGAAAATTACACCAGGCTTTCCTTTCTCTTTGGGGAAAACCTAGGTGGACGCTGCCGAAATGTTTATTCAAGGAAATCATTCTGCATTTTAGAAAACATTAAAAAAAAAACAACCCAAACAACAACAAACCCCACCAGCTCTCTGTGCAAAGATTTCAGCTTTTCCCAGCTGCTGGCTGCGGGCAGATCTTATCAAATGAGCTTTGGTGGGATTTGGGTTTATTTTATTTTTTTATTTTATTTTTTTTGCCGTTGATCCCAGGCAGCTCTGTGGTTAAATTCTTTTGTCTGTATAAAAATTCGTGCCAGGCTCTGAGGGCTGGGAGATGAAACCATTGAAAAGCAGCAGAGAGGAGCAGCCCCGCTCCTCTTTACACCCCCAGATCGCTGCGCAAAGTTGATGAAGAGTTTGGAATGCCAAGCAGCCACCCAACTTGTAGGCTCATTTAAGAATAAAACACTGAAATAACATTATCCGAGATGGGAATCAATGTCATGCCTGTTACAAATGCTGGAGCTGGGAGAATAGCGAGATTACACAGAGCAGGCAGATTAGATGAAGAAGAGTATTCGATTACATTACATCTGATTAGTGCTGTCTATTCATCTGTGTGGGGCTTTTTTTAATCTTAAAGAAAGCTGGCTTATTTTATGGGAATGGGCTGTGGTGAGAAAGCTGAAAGCTGGAAGAATTAGATGTAAAATAGTGTTGGGAATAGGCAGCTCTCTGTTTTAGCCACCTTCCTCCCTCAGCTCCTTTCCCATCCCCGGATCTGCGTGCCCAAGTGTTTTAGCAGACAGATCACCAGAGAAATGACACTTTTTACTATTATTTAACCACTTTTCACCCCCAGAAAGGCATCACTTTCTGCCTGACCCCCTAAACAAATGCCCCTTCCCACCTGAGCTGGACATTTGCAGTGAGCCTGGCCCGAGGAACGAGATGAGAAATTCCCACTAAAGTGGGGAAAGAGCCTTTTTTTTCCGAGACTAAGGAATAAACGGCATTGATGGGAAATGTTGTCCTCATCCCCCGCCCCCTCCCCCTGCCTATCTGCACGGAATACCCTCCCGAATGTGGATTTTAGAAGGTCTCATTGTTCAGGGAGAGGGTTGAGATTATTTTGGTGGGTTTATTTTAGGGGGGGAGGTTTTTTTGGGAGGGTTTTCCCTGCCCTGAGAGCGGAGCTGGTCCAGCCAGGGATGCAGAGCCCGGCCGCTGCAGGTGATGCTCCTGACTGGGAATCTCCAGTTCTCCTGCAATTCCCAAGTTTGGGAGTGGATGGTGGGTCAGAGCACAACACCCACCCAGCAGCGGGGTTTTTCCAGCCCGTTCCTGCTTTATTTTCAGGCTCAGCTCTGGGATGCTCCCAGCCAGGGCTTCTCGGGGCAAAGCTGTTCCTGCAGCTCTCCTTTAATCTTGAGCACCTTCAGTGTCGTTAGCAGCTCCAACCTTCCAGCCACTGGCTGTTCCTAAAAGGTGAGGGAGCTGGGGAGGGGTTGCTTTCATCAGTTATTTGAAATTGAAGATGATTTAATTTAATTTTTTTTTTATATTTTTTATAATTTTTCTTTTTCCTTTATGCTGTCTCAAGCTAAATAAACTCAGTTCCTCTGAGCCCAAAAGCAGCGAGGATATTTTGCCTTTGGTGTCACTAATTAGCCTCCCACGGAAGCTGAGATCAGGAGAAAGGGAGATAACGAGAGAGTTTGTGCAGCCTTGCAGGGGGGAAAAAAATGATGCTTATTCTCATCCCCAAACTCTGTGGAACCGCTTCGTTTTCGGAGTTCCCCGCACTCCGAAATGCGGGCTGGATAATTTCTGCAAATTCAATTAGAGTTTGGAGCCCGTGGCCGCTCTGATCAAATCTGTGTAAATAACATTGTCCCCAGCCTGTGTTGTCACCTCTGAAATGCTCTCTGGATCGCAGCCTAGCTCTGTCTTTTCTTGTGGTGGAGTCAGGGTGGTGCTGGATTTCGGAGCTTTTTGCATTTTATTGTTTTTGATTTTATTCAGGGCTTTTTTATTATTATTTTTTTTAATTTAATTCTTTTTAGGGTTTTTGGGAGGGTTTTTCTTTAGCTCGTTTTGATTCTGACAGTTTTTAAAGGTGAGGCTCATTTTTTTGTGAGGTTAAGAAGAAGGAGAGAGTAAAAGGTACCGTATCTTTCTTCTTAATTGTTTGGCTTAAGTCTAAAACATCTGAAAAAAAACCACCCTTAAAATGATCTTAGAAGTAACAGTCGCTTAATTAATAAAAAAATAGTAACAGATTTAGCTTACCCTCTTTATGGACTTAACTTCAGGAAATTAGGCATCCACTCTGTCTCCTCTGCAATAATCAGTTTCTTATCTAACAGATATGAAACGACCAAATACATCTTACATCATTCGCATCCTTTAACTCAAAACAATTGCTCAAAAAAAAATAAAAATAAAAAATAAAATAAAATGGAAGCACTGCAACAGCTCAGAGCATCTTTTACTTTAAACCCTTTTAAGTCCCCCGTTTATTCCCATCCCAGCTCGGCTTAATTCCCTTTTATTGTGTCGTTGGGCTGAAAATAGACAGTGCCATGCCTAATTGTGCTGCTATTCCACATTAATAACCTGGAACTTTGCATCCCAGCGAGCGAGGAGCACGGAAAAAAAGGCAGAAACAGATGCAATTATTTGTTGCTGGCTAAGTTACTGTACGTGACCCAGGTGCTGGAGGACTATTTGCATGTGTTTCTCACCTTTGTTCACCTAGACACATGGGGATCTGGAGCTATTGCTGACTAATTGATAGTTGTAGTAACTGCTATAGGCTCCTTAGATTAGAAATGCATGCAGACGTGTGTCTTGATTCAAACATTAAGGAACACACACACTCTCACTTACTTACACGGGCAGAAAGTCTTCATACTATTAGAGGTGTGTGATGGAGATAGCAGGACATAAAACAGAAGAGAGAGAGACACAGGGAGAGAGAGAGAGACAGAGACAGAGAGATGGCATGCAGCATATATACCCCTACAAATAGTTCTAAAATGCGTTTGCAAATGCAGAAGTCTTCAGAACCATCCAACAGTTCAGCACAACCCTTTTTATCTCTTCTCTGCGGGACGTCTCCATCCAGATTACTCGAAAAAAGCGGAAAAGGTGAGAGCTCTGCCATCTTAGCTCTGAATTCATCTGATTTCCCCCCCTTTTTTTTAATATATATATATATATATATATATATCCCCCCCCTTCTCCCTTGTATTCCTCATGCCATTGTCCATTCTTATGATGGCAGCCGCCCTTGCTCTTGAATGCAAGTGTCACAGCGGGAGCAAAAAGGGTTCAGGGCTGCATTGTCAAAGCCATGGTTGCCTATTGTTTCTTAGCCTTTCACTGCTCTGCTTTTCCGAGCCTCTTTCCCTATCAGTGGCCCCTGTCAAGGGGAGGAGTAGGGAGAAAATTGCAAGAGTTAGTCGTCCTTTTTATTGCACACTGTTATGATAAACAGCCCCAGCAATACATCCCACAAAATTAGGAATTATAACGACGGGACGGGGGGAAAAAAAGAAATTTCTTTGTAGGTTTGCGTTTGGCGCTGCCCTTATGTCAAAAGCTTGGTTTTCTTAGGAAAGACTTTTGTATTGGTGTTTTTTTGGGTTTTTTTTTTTTGGTGGTTTTTTTTGGTTGTTTTTTTTTTTTTTGCCCAGCAAAAAATAGAGGCAGCTGCAAAGTGAACAGTGAGCTATTTAGTCACAAGGTAAAAATTTCCTGTTGCTATTTGGATACTGATGCTTTTCAATTTTAAAGGTGTTGTGGGGGGGGAGGAAGCATGACTGAAAGCATTTCTCTAGCTGTCCATCCATTCATCCATCCATCCATCCATCTCTATTTTATGTTTTAAAAGCAATTGAAAACGGGGTTTTAAAAAGGCCAGGGAGGCTGTTTGCGAGTTGGTTTTATTTGGGGGGGAAAAAGAAAAAAATAAATAAAAATCTCTCAGTGCAGAATGAGGTTTGTGTTTCAGCTGATTGAATCTTGTGCTGGGAGATGAAGGGGGGATGAGTGTCCTGCTCGTGCCAGAAAGTGCTGCTTTGTCAGGGCATTCAAAGTAAAATCTTGTCACAATTTCTTCCTTTGGTGGAAGGCGAAAATAAATGAATATAGGCAGGAGTTTGCTTGATGTTTAAACGTGTGTTTGATTGTCTTGTGTGTGCACAGGCCAGTTCTGCCCGTGTTCAAAACTTCAGGGAGGTTACAAAGTCATGGCCTCAAAAGTTTTTTTGTTTTACTGCGTTTGAGGTGATATTGCTGCGAGGAGAAAATTATCTCTAAAAGGGAGCTGCCCAGAAGAGTGCAAACATATTTATGTGTTCAAGATGTAAATATTTCACTCATTTCACTTTCATTATTATTTTTTTTTTTTAACTTGACTTTAAAAAAAAATCTAACAAAGTGAAAGGGAAGCAAATGCAATTTGGTTTGTGCTTTTAACTGTTTCTATAAATATGAGCATCATCCTTTCAATCCTTAAATTTATTCTCTCTGCCCTCACTGTACAGGATATTTAACAGTCTGGGGGTTTAATTTTTGGAAGCCTATTATTATGTTTTTTTGGCTGAGCTGTTACATGATCAGAAATTATTAAAAGCAAACACTGCAGACCGTTCAAATATCTGCTGCTTGAGGCTGAATATCTGAGCCATTGCAAACGTCTCGTGCTATTTTATCATGTCTAATAATACCAGTGCTTGCACAGATGTAAATATGGTTTAAGTCTTAAAGAAGCTGGCAGGGAAATACTCCTCAAACTGCTGGGTCCTTGGGCTTGGTTTTGGTTCTGTTGCAGAATATCGAGCTGGCCGAGCCTCCCAAATGAGAGGTTTTGGTGGGAATTTAGAAAGGGGGCCAAGATATTTCACCTGGATTCCCTCTTAACTCTCAGGATGCCGAAATAGAAGTGCTTTGAGGACCAAATTCTCCCAGTCCATCCTGCAGACAGCTCACTTTGCCTTTTCTCCCCCGTGCTGGTGCTTTTTACACTCATTTATTGTCCTGCACCGCCAAGTTCTAGGTCAAGTATGCGCCTGTTTGGAATATCTTTACGTTTGAAACTTTTTTTTTGAAGAAATGATGAAAGAACTCTGGCCTTGTTTTAAATCAAGCTCTGAATGCAGCTGAGGCCACCCTGGGAGCACAATGTTTAATTTCCATTCGACATCTGCCTTATATTTACCATTGCAGCCCCGGGTCTGCGTGGAAGGAGCACTTATCGTTGATAAAAAGTTTGGCATCTCTTTTGTCAGAGGTTGTAATTTCTTTTTCTCTCAATCTGGACTGTCATTTTGTAAAATCTTTTGTCACCGGAGCTGAATGGAAAACCTGGAATGTGCAAGAGATTAAAGAAATGGGGGAAGAGGATTCAAATGTGCAGAGCAATTCTGGTCGCTTCACTCTCCGAGACAGATGGTGCCTAATCCTGATTTTTCCTTATTCCAGTGTAAATTCCGAGCTGTCCCGCTGAATTCACGGCTGAATACTGATGAATCAGGATCAGGCCTGGCTCGTTTCTTTGCTTTTTGAGGCTGTGGGTTTATCTGGCAGAGCTTCCTGCATGCACAGCTCTGCTTTTGCACTCCTGGTGAGAGATGCCCACTGAGTGACTCCACCAACCCCGAGTCCTGCTCCTCCCTCCTCCTCCTCCACTCTGACCTCCCAAATCTAGGAGTAAATCTTTGAATTACTTGAGGTGTTTTCTTTAGGTAGGGAAATCTTAGAGCTGAGGGAGAATTTGGTGTGTCTGCACACTCCAGAGTGCCAGGGGAATGTGGTGGTTTGCCAGGGGGGAAAAAGAAGTTTTTTTAGAGCAAAGGCAGAAACATTTGGGCCCAGAGATGAAATTTGCTGTAAAAAGGGTGATTCAGGGGGAGAGGTGTTCCAGTCTGATCTGTTTCAGGTGGAGAAGGGAAAGCTTCACTCTGTTTAATTTTTTAAAAATGATTTTATCTCCTTATTAATCAAAACAACTTGTGTTCACGCTGCTTTTAATATGAGCATATAAAAATGGGTTTTTTTGCCCCAGATTCCATTCTTGTACTCTGAAGTTCTCTGTGTGGTGTCAGCTCAAGTCCCAGGCACCTATTTCACTCTTTCTCGTGGGATTTCAGTGAGCAACTCTTACAGTTCTGTTCTGCAAAGAAAGAAATAAATATATCTCTTTTTTTTCCCCCATCTCATAGGACTAACTTCAGTGGGAATTGCTCATGAAAAAGAGAAAGGATCACCTGGATTCTTCTGGAGCTGGGAGCCAGGGCTGGAAATCTCCAGGAAAGACCTGCCCAAGGCACAGGAAGAAGATCTGAGCTCTGCAGAGGCTCCATCACACCTGGAGCTTCAGGCAAGCACCACCTCCCCTGTTTGGAGCTTCCCTGGTGAGTCCTTGTGAGCTCTCACACGCAGAAATTGTGTCAGCAAAGTTTTATTTCGTTCAGATTTGATGAGAATTTGGTGCATTAATCAGGGTTCTTGTCCCCTGCCAGTGGCCAGGGTGTCACTGCACACTTGTGGAGAGTTTATAGAGTCCAGAATGCAACAAGAGCTACCCCAGAGTTGTGTCAGGAAAAGCTGAACCCTTGGATTATGAACCTTTGGCTAATCCCAAATCCATTCTGTGTTACTTTAAATCACTGATTAGACAACCCTCTGCCTTTTTAGGATTTTGGGGTGTGCAAACCCCCAGAACTGAGCCACCACCATGGATTTGGTGTCCAGGTGGGCTCTGTGTGCCACAACCTTCCCAGGGGATTGGCACTGCTTTCCTCCTTGTTCATGGAATTTATCCCTTGATGGGAGAAAAGCCTGGCAGGTAGAAAAGAGATTCTTTAAAAGTAGAAGAGTCTGAAATAAGGCATGAAAGAACTTCTTATCTTCCACTGGGAAAAGCCTGCTTGGAGAGACTCATTCAGGCAGGGGAAGCTGTGGGAGAAGTGTGCAGTGAGAGACCAGCCAGGCAATTATTGTCCTAATGGGTGAGATGATGTTGGTTTTCAGGAAATCAGGGCAAATTTGTGGTTAACTCTGAGTGCTGGAAAAGTTCTGAATGCAGGGGGTGTGCAGGGACAGCCCCTGATCTGATGGAAACTGTCACAGCATCAGTTGGATGCTTCAGGAACAGGGGGCAAGGCAGGAATTCTTGTGTGGGAATGTCAGGGACCTGTCCTGACTTCCCTGAGTTCTGGCAGTTTTGTGCTGGCAGATTTCACTCCTCCTTCTTCAAAATATGGGCCAGAGTTTAACCAAAGCAGAACTTTGAAAGTTCAGCAGGAAACTTTCACGTGACAATATTGGCAAGGAAGAGAAAGAAGAGTTTTTTTAATGACTGTTGCTTTCTTTCCAACTCGGGTCAATTGCTCTGTTTTGGTGTCGTGTCAGAAGTGCCTCGTGTGCTCAAAGCTGCCTTAATTCACATTTCAGAACATTATTTCCCTTTGCCACAAGGTGATTTGGGTGGGAAAGCGATTTGTAGAACAATTTCACTTGTATTTATACACCTGCAACCTGCTCTATTGCTTTCATCAAGCTCTGCATGGAATTCCCACTTCTATGGACAGGAATGAATTTTCCTGAGCCAGGGTGGTGGGTGTGGAAACACTGGGCATGTCCTGAGAATTGTGGGCATTGATTTGTTTCTTTACATTTGTTTTGACTACAAAAGACTCAACCTGGGTGTGAGTTATAGGTTTAAAAAAGGGAATTTCACAGATTGTGTTTCCACCTGTTCTTTTGGTTTACCAGTAATTTTTTGTCCGTGGTTTGAGAAGGGACACTCATGTCTGGTGTCACCTCTTAGGGCCTGGTTGCTTTTTCAGTTGCTGCAGGATTTAGAGGAATTTAGAGAGTTTTAGATGGGGTTTTGGGAAGGAATTCCTGGCTCAGAGGGTGGGGAGAGCCTGGCACAGGGTGCCCAGAGCAGCTGGGGCTGCCCCTGGATCTCTGGACGTGCCCAAGGCCAGGCTGGATGAGGTTTGGAGCAGCCTGGGACAGTGGGAGGTGTCCCTGGAATGGGATGGGATTTAGGGTCCCTTCCAACCCAAACCATTCCATGATTTCTGTAAGTTTAAGAGGCCTGTTCAGGCCTTTATCAAAATCAAAATGAGCTCTTAACTGATGGTAGTTTTCCCATACCAGCTTTTCATTTTCTTGTCCAGCTTCATCCTGCTTTACGTGGCAAAACCACTCAAAGAATAAGAACAAGACACAAATAATAAGTTACAAATAATATTCTGGGTAGGATTAGCTGAGCTGAGCACAGGTGGGACCCAAGCCCCTCAGGAATGTGCCAGTGTTGGCTTTAAGAGCAATAAACCAGGTAAAGTCATGTTCTTCTTCCTCCAGAATTTACCCCAGCCTTTGTTTCTGGTTCTCCCTCCCCCTGTTGTGCTGTTGATAACCACCCTGATTTCCACCTCTGGTTCAGATTCCTGCCTGTGCATAGAAAATCCTGCCAGCTTTCTGCCAAGTCATCACCTTTTCAACATGCAAATCCCCCCTAAAACCTCCCTTCTTCAGTATTGACCACATGAAATGATTTATTCCTCTGAAATATCTGTGTTTCTGTCAGGGCTGTGGAGAGATGAGCCATCTCTGAAGGAACTGGGTGGAATTTTCACTGTAACCATGGTTCTTTCTCCTCATTTCTGGATTTGTTGTGAAATAAGCTTGAGTCAAGGCATCATGTCAAGGGATTTCAGTTATTCTTGGGATGCCTTTTAGAATTCTGTATAAATAACGGGTGATTAAACAACAAATTAAATCGATTCAGGGGTGCAATCTGCTGCCCTGAACAAAAAGCACCCAGTTGGATTTAAAACTCAGGAATGGGGAGGGAAAACCCAATGGTGGTGGTGATTACCCAGAGCAGCTGCTCTGGTTGAGGTGACCCTGGATTTGATGGATTTTAAGGTTCTTCCCCACCTTTCAGTGATTTTATAAACACCAGTGGAGGATTTTCTCTTGCTGGAAGCCACAGGGTGGATGAGGAATGGGATTAAACCCAAAATACTTTGGTTGGATCCCAGGAAGTTGCACCAGAGACCTTCTGAGGTCCTCTCAGGTTCTGGTTTGGCTCAGAACCTTGAGTGGAGTCACAGAACTGATTAAATTAATTTCATTTTTTCTCTTTGGACAGTATTCCTGCGTTTAAAGGTCCTGAAATCTGCAAATGTCACACTGCTGCTGTCTGCTTGTTTGATAAATATGCATTTTTCTATTTGCATCTATTATCTTTTAGTAAGAGTTGGTTTTTTTTCTTATTCGTTACTGCTTGTGTTCCCTCTTCGAATTATTGGGCAACATATAATGACAATAATAATAGTATTAGTAGTAGTAGTAGTAGTAATAATAATAATAATAATAATAATAATAATAATAATATCAGGCAGCAGAAATGTTCTACCAAACCCTAAATGTCTCAAAGAACCTCTGGAATTGATCCTATAGGACAAGCTGTAGGTTTGGGGCTCCTCCAGGAAGAAATTTGCCCAAATTTTCTCTTACTCTGATCTATTTTAGACATTCCTACCAAAATCCCAACCACTGCAGAAAGTGCCTTCTGCCCACTTTTTTATTTATTTCAATTTTTTTTGGCTGTTGGGCTTCTTGGTGCAAAATGCTCAGATTTGGCTTTTTGGGAGAATTCCACTGTGCAAATATCACCCCTCTGAGGCTTTAGGAGCTTTAGGAGACACATCTGGATCATGGAACATTTCTTCATTGTAAGGGCTGCCCTTAGAATATATTTATAACCTTTTTATTATTATTATTTTTTATTTTTATTTTACATCTGTAGGAGCTGGGAGCCAGGAGAAAAGTCTTGTTTAGCAGCGGATTCAGCCTCAGATAAAATCTAAGCCCTTAATTTAAAACAAAAGCTGATGAGGAGTTTTTCACTAAGACATTTTTCTATTGAAAACTGTAATAGCTCAGTGAGTTAAATCCTGGGAGAGGTTTTTTAATATCTCCTTGCAAAGAAATGAAGAGAGAGTTCAGTTCTGCTGGAGTTTTCAGAATTGCTGGAAGAAGCACGAATATTTGTGTGTCATCTCACGTGATTTAAGATAATCCCAGAGCTTTGTAAACTTTCCAGGGGTGACGCAACTTTTGTAGGGTGTAAAGGGGAGAATGGGGATGGGGAGACAGAGAATGGAAGGAATTAGAGGGAAGGAAGTAAATAATCAAGTTTATAGTTGAATTGAGTAATTAATAAAATCATGGTAAATAAAAGAAGTGAGAGTTCAGTGTTCAAATCCACTTTGGATGGATGTTATTTAATTTTGTGATAATCTAAACTTTTGTAAATGATATTTTGGGATCTTCTGAGCCATCTGTTTTGGGGACAGTGTTCAGAGCAGCTCAGACCAGGGGCTGGGTGACAAATCCTCATTGTCCTGAGGTTTAAACCAAACTTGTTGTGGCTGCAGATGACAGGCTGAGCTTCCCAGAATTCTTGTTGTCCTTTCAGTGTGTGCTTCATCAAGCAGGCTGTGATTAATTGCAGCAGGGCTGCTTTTAATTTGGAACAGAATCTCAGGCTGAGCTTTCCCTGGATGTACAGATCATATGTGGGCTGGATGTGCTGATTTGTAAAAAATATGTATTTATATACATATATAATATTATATCTTCTAATTGTATAAATATATCTATCAAATACCTCTATTTATCTATTTAATCAATACCTATCTATCCACATAAACAGATTTTTGCTCTCTGATTGAGCCATAATCTCACCAATACTCCTGCCACACGTGTCTGTGGTGGTCTGGAAGGTCCAGCTGAAGTCTCAGAAGCTCTGTGTGAGTTGAGCTGCCTGTGGGACCCTCTGGAACGTGCCTGATGTGTGTCCCCTTTTCCTGGCAGTGCTGCTGGGCTGTGTCCTGCCCTTTCCTGCACAGACAAACCAGGGATTTGTGGCCTGTCTCTCCTCCAGCTTCCCCAGGGACAGCATTTGCTGCCTGCTGAGCTGGGTCTGACTCCCCTGAGCTCAGCCCCGCTGGCTGGGGGGCTCTGAGCTGGGGGAACCAGCTGGAAATGGGTTGCTTGGGATGCCCAGAGCAGGGCTGGCGTGGATGCAGAGGTTAATGATGCCAGGTTAATTAGCTGTCTCCACGGAGCAGTGCTGAGCAGGGAGGGTGTTGCCCTCTGTGAGCTCACACCTCAAGTGCTGTGTCCAGTCTGAGCCCTCAAACAGGTCCTGGAGGGGCTGGAGAGTGTCCAGGGCAGGGAACGGAGCTGGGAAGGGTCTGGAGCCCCAGGAGGGGCTGAGGGAGCTGGGAAAGCTCAGCCTGGAGCAAAGGAGGCTCAGGGGGAATTTCTGGCTCTGCACAAATCCCTGGCAGGAGGAGACAGCCGGTGGGATTTGGGATCTGCTCCCAGGAACAGGGACAGGAGGAGAGGGAACAGCCTCAGGCTGGGCCAGGGGAGGCTCAGGGTGGACAGCAGCAGGAATTTCCCCATGGAAAGGGAGCTCAGGCCTTGGCAGGGGCTGCCCAGGCAAGTTTGGAGTGCCCATCCCTGGAGATGCCCAAGGAATGCCCTGGCACTCAGGGCATCCTGTGGGGATGGGTCACAGCTTGGACTTGATGAACCTTAGGAACTACTGAAACAATTTCATTTTTGTGACATTCCAGGCTGATTTTAAGAGGAGGGGACTTCAGACATCTTCATGAACTGAAACACCCTAAAGAGGGACATTGATGATGGTGCTCACTGGGTTTTTTTACAAGTGGAATAGAAACAATAACCCAAATTCTCATCTCTCACTGCTTTGTTGACCATTGTACATCAGTTCAGTTCAGTGGGATGCTTCACCACAGGCTGTGGAACAGGGATATTACAGTGGTTGCAAAGGAATGTATGATTTTATGGAAAATTACGGAATGACTGTAAGTTGTGAGTCTGTTCTTGGTGATTTCTGCATGGATTTCAGTGAAGTGCAGATCTTAGGATGGGATTCTGGCTTTAGGAAAAGACTGACAGACAATGGCAGCATGTGCAAACCAGAAACACAGATGAGGAAATTTGTGTCAGGATCTCTGTCAGGTACAATTTAAGCTGGGACGTTTAAATAGAATTAAATAGTCTGTGGTGAAAATTCACAATAGGAATGCTGGGCTGGGTCCTGGACTGGAAGCTGATTTAACAGCCAACAAAGTGGTCTTTCAGGGAGCTCCAAAATGGATTTTGGGGTCAAACTCTTCCCAACACCTTATTGCCAGTGGGGTTTTCACCCCTCTAAACAAGGAGCTGCTGGCAGAACTCAGCCCTTAAATGGTACAAAATGAGCTCCCTGTGGCATCCTCAGCATTTTAAAACTTTCCAAAGTTGGGGCAGCTGCTGTCAGCAAAGGGATCCCGTGTTCTGCGTGCTCCCAGCCTGAGCTGTGCCAGGAAAGGCCCTCTCAGGTCAACAGCTTTCATTTCCTATTGAGCTTTCCTCGAGAGCTGAGTCACATTCTGCTTCAGCCTGCAGGAGCACTCACGGGAGGAGCATCAGGAACACCTCAGCCCATCCCTGAGCCAGAGTGGCCCTGACAGATGGGGGGGAACTCACTCAACACTCAGCTGAAATGGAGAAAGACTTTCTTATTCTTTTATTGAGTTTACTGAGTGCAGTGAGCTCAGGGATGGGGATGATTTGAGAACCACAAACACCCTTCCTTTCCCTTTGCAATTTCTCCTCATGCTCTTCTGGTTCCCCTTGGCTCTGGATCTTCCATATTCTTCAGAATTAAGAATTAGCTTTGTTGATTTATTTAGAGATTAGTGCAGCCTGGGTTTATAAAGTTGGAGAAGGAGCCAAAAAAGCAGAATTTGCTCTTCATCAACTTGAATATCTCTTTCTTTGCTCTGATAAGCAGCTCAGCTACATCCAGGACAGCAGATATGGATACAACATAACAGTTAAGATATAATTTATATTCTTATTTTTTTAGAAAAATACAAAAAGCCCTGATTATTTGATAATTAAACTGTTTGGCAGTAATTTTGTGGTTTAAAATAGGGTAGAAATGTGTTTGTTTTTCCTTGGCCATGGTCTCAGCTCTGATCCTGGAGCTCTGCACTTGTTGCCAAGGGTTGGGATTGGAGCAGCTGGGATCTGGATGTGGTGGCACTGCAGTGTTCCTCCCCTGTGGCCTTAAAACAGCAATCTCAAAACAGAGATTTAGGAACCTGTCCTTAAAAATAACACAATGCTTCAGCTCAGAAGATGGCATGAATTGGAGGCAGTTAATTCCTATGGCTTTCAGAGTTTTTTACTCTTTGTTGATGCTGAGCTTAGTAAATCACCCCCTGGTTGAGTAAATCACCCCCTGGTTGTGCTTGGTGCCTTCTACATGTGTAGGAATAGAAATAAAAAGCCTTGGATAGTTACAGGAATAGAAATAAAAAGCCTTGGATGGTTATGGGATGGGTCCCAGGGACTGTGTGATCATTTTGCAGGTCACCTTCATTCCCTGGGGTGTTTTGTTCAGGCAGAGGTGGAAGGCTGGAGCTTTCCCTGTCCCAGCTCCTGGGTGTCTGTTCAGTCCTTCTGCCCTGTTGTTCTGTTTTAGTTTGGTTGGGAGCTCCTCCTGCTGAGCTCTTCTCCATCCACCGTGTCCTGGGCTGGCTGTAAACTGGAATTTGTCCCAGCCTCAGGTGCCCAAAGGGCTCAAAACTCTCAAGGTCAGTGGCTCAAAGTGGCACAAGAAACTCCTGCTGGACCCAGTGGCCACGGCAGAGCCCACTTGGACTTTTCTCCAGCAGCAAAAGTATCAGGGGGGATTTCAAGGACAAAAGTCACCAAAGTTCCCCTGCACACAGAGAGCCCAGGTGAAGGGAAAGACCCCTCTGTCCCTGGCAGCACCCACTTCCCACTTTGCTGCTCAGGTGCCTTCAGCTGCAGGAGGTGGAAAGAACAGAGAATACAAGCCCTGAAATGATATTTCCCTCTGTTTAAAAAGCAGGGAGAGGTTATCCATCCTGCTAGGCCCCCAAGTTGTCTCTATTTGCACATTTGAAGTGCCTTTATTTGCTGTTGGCTGTTATTTTGGGTCGGTGCTGCCTTTTCATATTTCCCCAGGGGTAATTTGTGGATAAATGGGAGGCACTGCAGCATCTGTGGGGACGAGCAGCTCCTGGATCCTGTTGGTGACACATTTGTGGCCCTGCCTGCTGCCACCTGAAGGGCTCTTTACCAGCACTCCTCGTGTGCTGGGCACGGGGAGGGGGGACTTGAGCCCACAATATTATGTCACAAAATAGAAAACACCCGACCCTACAGCAGCTGTAATGGCATAATAGGATAAGTGCGAGGGAGAAACAGCAGGGCATAATAGGTACTCAGCTGCCTCCGAGATGAGGCCTCTGTATTTACCTGGATAGAGGAAAGCAGGCCAGCATGGGGACAGTGACAGTGTAAGTGCTCCAGGAGGTGGCTGTGGGTGAAGGGAAAATGCAGCAATCCTGGGTGTTATGTAATAAATAATAACAATAATATCTGTGCTCGGGCCTGCTCGGCCTGAAAGGCTTCACCCGACTCCGAGTGCTGCTGGGGCCTCTTTGGTGTTGGATTTCTTAATTCCTTCTCTCCTCCTGGCTCTCTAAAAGCCTCTGCGTGGTTTTTTGGGCTTTATTGTGTCTGGAGGGGAGAGCAGCTTTCATCTGCCTTTCTCTAGGCAAAAAAGCCCTGGATTTCTTCTGCTTGTAGGGCAGAGGAATGGGGATGGATGAGCAAGGCTGGGAATGTCGGGGCCAGGCTGGAGCACCCATGGAAGGTGGCACTGCCCCATGACAGGTGGGATGAGATTTAAAGTCCTTTCCAACCCAAACCAGTCTGGGACAGGGAAACAGGAAATCAAACAGGGGAAATCCCAACATTGCCTTCCTTATCCACCCCACACAGCCCGGCTCCCACAGGAGGGATTTTGCTGCAGGTCGCAGAAATCTGGGCTTGGTGATGCTTTGGTGTTGAAGTGGAGAATCTCTCAGGCCACGACATGACTTTCTGGCACTCATAACCATTTTTTAAGCTGGGTTTTCTCTGCTGCTCTTTGATGTAGACTCAGCTTTGCTCGTGGCTTTGTGGCTTATCTACATCCCCAATTTCACTTTGCAATTCTTTGCTGACTTGGGTGAAGATCCTCCTGTTTAAGTGATGAGTCATTTTTACTTGGATGAAAATTTGCATTTTTTTTTTCCACAGGGGCACTTAGGAACAGGTTAAATGAACCATTTAGATGATTGAGAGGGAGATGCCAGGGGAAGTGGAAATGTGTGCTCTGCTATTTTGTTCCTCTTTGCTTCAGATTGCTTTTATTCATTTAATTCCTGAGATGGGGATTGCTGAGTAGTGCCTCCCTCTGCATTGCCTCCCTTTCCTGGATTTCTTGGGCTGAATTGGTTGGAATTCATTGATGGATTTGAAATGGTTGTTTTCCCTGTAGTGCTGTGCCATCGAACAGAAAAATCCATGTTATAATTCCAGGAATTGTCAAGATGGACTGAATGCTTGAACATGCACAGAAAGATGCACATAAGAGTCTTTAGGAATAAAAGATGTGGAGTTAAAAAGTAGAAAATGAAACATTAAAATATATATATTTGTGAATTTTCTCAGGTGGAGCCAATGGTTTTCAGGAGGAAGATCTAGTTAAAAAAAATTAACCCAAAAGTGTGAAGCATAATGAATTTTAGAAAGTTTCCAAGGGACAGGGGATCTTTCCATAGCTTCTGTGGGAAAAAAAGAATTGGGTTTTTTTTTTCATGATGTGCTGAAATACAGGTGGTCACACAAATTACAAAGGGACGAGCTGAGGGGCATAACCTGACTTTGAATCTGAAATAAGGAAGGGAGATTTTTTCTTATCCCAAATATCATCCCAAAAGATAATGCCAATTTGGAATGAGAGTTTGAAATAACTGAACCATTTTGAGTAGAGATGATTTGTAAAACCATTCCCAGGCCGAGTCTGTCCTGGAGGAAAAGAAGGACCTGTTGAAATATCACTTATTAGGAGTTTGCTGCTTTTCACTTGTAGCTAATTCTGAGTAAATGGTGTATTAATAATTGGGTTAAACCAATTCTTCCCATGGAAATGTAGGTTCTTGCCTGCCCTATTTACTGGGATATCAGGGGCTGTCCTATTTTCCAGGTGTTTTCCTCTCACAGGATGCATAAATCCTGCCTCACCAAAGGGAAACTGAGGCACGGAGGGGAGAGGTGGCCTGAAAAAGGATCCACAAAGCTTGAAGGAGGAGCATTCCAAATTTGAGGCTCGAATCCCTCGTGGCACAGCCATTTGTTCTTCCAGCACCCGGCTTATCCCTGGTTATTGATGGATAATTTGGGTGGTGGGGAGCGCACGCAGAGAAATGCACATTTAGGAGCTGGAATAGGCTGCGATGCCGATGGGGGCGTTTTGGGAAGTGGGGTTTGTTATTAAACATCCTCTCTGCGTGGGCACAGCGTGTGTGCTTCCCAAAACCCGGGCTCTCCTCGCTCCCCTCCCAATTTTGCGGCACCTAAAGAAATGCGGATCGCCCCCAGCCGTGCTCAGCCTGGCCAGCCCCGGGGGTTTCCATGGGGAGGAATGGCCTTTCCATCCCTCTGGCAGCGAGTTCGCAGGGATTTGCTCCATCGGGAGTTGATCCGCGGGGTTCTTTAGCATTATCGATGCCTGCGGAGCGATGGGGAGCGGGGCTTGCCTTGACCCTGGCACCTCGCCGGAGCAGCCCGGCCCGCCGTGTGCTGCTGCCTGCCTTTGTCCTTGCTCCCAGTCAATTCCTGGTGCGCTCAGCAGATGGCTTTTGTTCCTGACAAAGATTGCTCATCCGATTGTCCGGGGTTAGCGGGTGTGCCCCGTCCCGCCCCGGCTCCCCCTTCCCCGCCAGACTCTCCCCCTCCTTCCCCCAGTCTGGGAACACCAGAAGGAGCCCGCTTTGCTTTGGGTTTTGTTGTGGGTTTTTTTTGTTTTTTTTTTTATTTTATTTTATTTTTTATTCCTCCTCCTTCTCCCCAGGGGTCTGGCTGGATTATTTCTGAAGCTGGTTTCTTTCTTCTGTGAAAGTAAGCCAGGGAAAATAGATTTAATTTTTTTGGAGGGGTTTCTTGGGCAGCACCTTGGCTAAATCAGCATCAATCCCTCCTCGGTTTTGGTGTAAATCTGGCCCACAACATCTAAATAAATTGTGGTTTTTTGAAGGAGCATTTATTTATTTTTATTTCTTTTATTTGCTGTGTGGTAATGCATTGCATCAACCTGCCAGAAGGGGTGGGGGAAAAATTGAGGGACAATGACAAGGATTTGTATGTCAGCCTACAGGATTTGGGTGCCTGAATCTGCTGAATTCAGCATTCAAATCCAGAAAGACAAATCCCTCTAAACTGGGAATTGCACTCTTTTGTGCCCTTTAGGGCATTGGGGGATTTTGGAGGTGCAAGTGAGAATTTGGGGATGCTGGAAAAGCAGGGATCTGGCAGCTCCAGGGTGTCCTGGAATGTCAGAGTGAGGAAAATGGGTGTAGGGGCAGGTGCTGGGCAGCAGAGAGGGAAGGATGACTTGTGAGGCTGCAGCCTGGGGCAGGGAAAGCTGATCAATTCTTAATTGTCTCCTAATGGCTTCAGAGTTCAAGGTTTTCCCTTGAATTCCAAGATTTTGGCAGGATAATTTGAGACTTCTGCTCCTTGTGGGGTGCGTGAAATCCAGGCCAGTCCAGGACTCGGCTTCTCCCCCACTTGAGGAAGGACTGGGAAAGTTTCTGCCCTGTTCTGTGTGCTGTGTTGTTGTTTCTCTCTCCAGAATTAAGAAAAATAAGAATGGATGTGATTTCTGCACCAGCCCCCCCAGTCAGGCTGTTTGTCAGCGTTTTGCTGCTTTATTGGAACTTGTGGAACCCGAATCAGGTCCACAAGAGCTGCTCAGAGGCCCATTATTCTCCATTATTACTCCTTGTTGTTCCAGCATTTCTTTTTCTCAGGAACTAAACTTTTTTTCCTTTTTAATTTAGTGTGGTTTCACTTAAACCCACACTTTTCCTCCTAAAACCACTATAAATTACCCTGTTACCACCTTGCCTCACTGACTGCAGCTTTGTTCACATGGGATTCTTGGAGAGGAGGGGATTTATTTTTTTTCCCCCGTCACCAGTGGGAATTGGAATGGGGAAAGGGCAAATTTGAAATAATAAAAAAATCTGTTGAAGGAAAACTGCTTGTGGTGCTGAAGTCACCTTTTGGTCAGTCCTGTATGTGATCCCCCTCTTCTGGCTGTCTGCGGAATTGGATGCGGAGGGGAGTGGAGACTAGCACAGACAATGGGATTTGGGCGAATCCCATCATTTTCATTTTGCTGCTTGAAAGAGCTGCTGGGAATGAGGGAGCAGGACCTGAATTTGCTGTGTTTGGGACTCAGCCCGGTGTGAGACGTGCTCGGTGTGAGATGTCCCAGCTATATTTGACCTGACTCTATTTTTAGTGTCTCTTGCAGCTTGAGGGGGACTGGTTTGTGCCTGGGAGAGGTCAAGGCATGAAATGTGAAATGTGAAATGCTGGTTTGGTCCTGCTTTACGTTTTATTTGTCTGCATAAAAATCCTGGTGGGAAGGAGGCAGTTTTAGAGCCAATCCCAGCACACCCTCAGGAGGGGCTGTGTGAGGCAGGAGCAGCAAAATAAGCAAGAACAAAAATCCCATCAGGTGCTGTGGATAATTTGGAATGTGGGGTGAGGAATCAGGTTTGGAACCTCTGGGCTGGAATTATTGCAGTATTTTTCTGGGTGTAGGAATGGAGATTTTATTTCAAAGCAATTTCAAAGCCGTATTTATATCCATGTCCCAGCTCCATCTTCCAGAAACTGAGCCTGATCATAAAGGTCTTTAAGCACAAATGTGTTCCTGACTCATTGTCCAACATTTGCCATCTTGCTCCCTGGTATTCCCTTCCTTTTTGCAGCAGGAGCCACGCTGGAGTTCATAACCTCTGGCCAGATGTTTTAGAGGAGGCAGGAGAATATTCTGGGGAAGGTGTTAAATTACAAACTGGGGTTGGATGGAAGAGAGAACTAAAATCTCATCATTCCCTCCCTTCCCAGCTTAAGGAAGCAGCATTCCCTTACTGCTATCCATCCTTTCCAGGGAGAGCCATGAGCTGAAGTTTTCTCTCTTCTTTTGTCCTTCCTGGGCTCAATTTACTGCAGTTCCTGCTGCTAGAGATTGAATGTGGGTGCTGGACCCACATTCTGATATAATCAGAATATTCTGAGTATAAAACAAGCCAGGGAATCTTCCTGGAGTCCAGATTCTTCTGGAATAGGAAAGTGTCTGTTTATCAGGGCTTTAGGAAAGGCTGACCCTGAAGTGGGGATGGAAGGAGGCTGCTCCTGGCGCTCAGGGAGGTGTCAGACAGGAGTGGGTTTCACAGTTGTGCCAACTGGGGGAGACACGTTTTCCTTAATGCAATGGGAGATGAGTTTAGAGATGTGTGAGTGCCAAAGCATCCAGAGCACTGCAAGGTAACTTTGTCCCCTGTGCCCAACAAAAGTGTCCCCTTGGCCTTGGCTGGGAGGAATCAGCTCCAGGTTGATAAATGGTTTGGACTCAGGGTGATGAGATGATGTCATGAGCGTGTTTGAAATCACCTCACCCCTCTGCTCCTCCTTCCCCCTTCCCCTTTCCGTGCCCAGCAATCTAAATAACGAAATCTGGGCCAAATGGTGCCTCTGGGAGATGCCACCGTGCCAGGAGCACTCGTGTCACCCTCAGAGCTGGACCTGCTGCTCCTAAATCAGGCGCTCGACACCTTCTGGGGAAGCAGCGTGGGAAGGGGCGAGTGAAAAACCGCTGCAGCCCTGGGCTCTGCCCCGCAGATCCACCTCCCTTTCTGCTGGGAACTTTCCGAGGAGTAATAAATTCCCTCAGCTCTGCGCTGAATGCAGAATTGATCGGACTGCAGGAGCCAGGGGGGATCAATCGGGCGTCGGGAGCGCGCTGGAGGCGCGTCCACCGTGGGCACACGCGGCCCAGGGTGTGCCCTGAGCATCCATCTGTCCCCTGGCCCTGCTCCCTCCTCTGCCCTGGCCACTGGAAATGGATTTTTTTATGGAATCCGAAGGTGTGGTGTTAGGCAGATCAGAGCTGTCTGTCTCGTCTGGGCTCCTGTTGGAGGCTGGGGTGGGTGTTTGGGGTTGTTCATTAGTAAAAATTCACTGAAACTGCACTGAGGATGTTCTTCCTCTGCGTGAGGGAAAATTTCCTTTGTTTTCCCTACAAAACCCATCAGGTTCTGTTGCCCTGATGGAGAAATCAGAGCTGCATGTGTGCTGCTGGCGTTTTCCAGCCAGCCAAGAGCCACATCCCACCAAGGTGCTGAGCCATTCCCCAAAAAATGGGGCACCTGCAACACCCCCCATCCCACACGGAGACAATTCCAGCTTCCCAGGGAAGAAAAGAAAAGCAACAGATGCTGAGTCATCAGGCAGCACTTTTATAGCACCATGCTCACCCCAAAAAGCTGCAACTGGGTTGGATTTCCTTAACCTGGGAAGCAGGAGAGGATAGGAGGGCATGGAAAAAAAAATAAGGGGGGAGCAGATTTAAGGTGGTTTTGGTAACCTCTGTATGATTTCCAGCACTGCTTTGTTTTCAAGTGTATATATATATACATATATATTTCTTTTTGATTGTTTTTCTCTATTTTTTTATTCATTTTAATCTGTCTCAGTTGCTGCTTTTTGTTTTTCTCCCCTTTTTATATGTTTGCTGCAGTCTGTAGGCAGCTCCTCAGCCGTGGCACAATCATGTAAACTGCTCTGAAGTTAAAAGCAAAAAAGAGATTACACTGTCCTCCTCCTTTATTTCACGGATGTTCACAATACCTTGAAGAAACCAGCGAGTTTTTTTGGAAAGGATTCAACTTCCAGCCTGTGAAGGGGGCTCTTGGGCTTTCCAAGGGGCGAAGCTGCATCTTCCTTTTCTTATCCCAACCTTGCACCTCTGTTTTGAGATCATGACAAAGCCCCACAAACCCCTCTCCCCTCCCTGAAGAATCAATCAACCCCGACTAATACTTTAATGACTCCTTTTCCTACCAAGGAAACAAATTCAGGAGCACACACACACACACATGCATGAACAACAAAAAAAAATCTATTTTTTTTTTAAAAAAAAAGGGAGCTAGAGGCTGAGGAGGACCTCGTCTGGTCAATGAAAGAAAGAGACGGATGTCTGGTGCCATGGCAATGGAGCAGGGATTACTTTGCACTGGAAAATAGGTTCTTTTTTTTTTTTTCCTTTTTTTTTTCCTCTTTTTTTTTTTTCTATTCCAGTTTTTTTTTTTTTCTCAGGCAGCTAAGAGTTGTCACCGAGTCTGAGAGGCCCATTTAGAGGAAAACGAGCCTCTGAGGAGAATTGAATGCTTGCTTTCAGCGGCTGCTGCTTGAACAGTCTGCTTTGCTTTTCGGGCAAGGCAGGATGCAAACACCCAGATTTGTTTGGAGCACTTTCCCAATCCCTGTGTGTGTTGCATATGTGTGTGTAGAGAGCCATAAAAAATCCCAGCAAATGGGAGGAACATATATTAATAACAAAACTACATTTCAGTGCAAAAGCTCTTTATCCTGGCTATGATTCCATGAGAATTTCTCACTTGATTGTCTGATTTTTTGGGGGTGTGTTTAGCATTTTGTTGCCATTAGGCTGGATTTTGACCAAGATTAATTCATTCCACTGAATGCAAGTCGAGACATTTTGTGATAAAAGGTATTTTTTGGTGGAAAAGGCCAATTTGTGGAGATTCTTTACTGGGAGCATTTTCCTTCTGTGCTGCTTCCTCCCTGTCCCCAACTCAGAATGTTTCAGGGGTTGTTTGTTTGTTTGAATTTGGTTTTTTGTTTGTTTTTATTTGGTATTTTTGTTTGTTTTTTTAACAAGTCACAAAGTTTCAACCTGAAGAAAATATTTTGGTCAAGGCTCCATTTTGAAAATTCATTTTATTTAACAAAGAAATTTGTTATTTAACGAAGAAATTGCTCCCATTGGCCAGTGGAAGCAAACCAAAGTGATGCTATTTTCAACTGGGATTTCTTTAGCTGCCTTTTTGAATTTCTGAACTTTTAAAGTATTTTTTGGCTGTGTTTTTTTTCTTTTTTTGCTACCTCTTGGGGTGAAGGAAAGGCTTCTTGCCTGTCTGCCAGCCAAGAGATGAAGGTGTTCTCTGATCTGTGAATCATCCACCCACCAGGCTCCAGACAAGCAGATACCAAATAGATTATTTAAAGCAGGTAAAATGGAATAAAAGACCTTGGTGTGACTTTGCTGGCCTTGGCCAGGGAGTCCCAGGTGACAGCTGGGGTAGCTCTTGGTGAATTCCCCTCAATTTCCCACCCCAGAATGTTCCTTGCCCTCACACCTAGGGTAGATCAGGAGATAATTCCACTGCAAAATGGGATTTTTCTCTATCTTGCCCTTCCCCACATGGATTTGGGGTGAATTGGGTTGATTTCTCCCATTTTTAAGGACCAGGAAGTGCATTAATTTTGCAGTCTGGGTCATTTAAGCACACATTTCACTGACATCAACAGTGGCACAAGCTGCAAAACATTTATTGATGTTCTGAGGCGAGGTTGCTTTTTCCCATGGTAAAACTGCCTTGATCAATGAGCCAAAATATGTTTTTAAGATATGTTAATCTTGCTCTATATGTGCCCTGCCTTTTGCATGGCAGGGCCACATGAAAACCTTGAAATCCTGAAATTTTTTGTGCTCTCTGTCCTTTCTGGGCTGAGTCGATGCTCTGAGCTCTGTTGTTGTAAATGGAATGTGTCTCCTTTCTCCTGTCTGCAGTGAAAAATAGCTTCTCTCTTTGATCTTCCCCTCATTTGCTAAAAAGTAACCAAAAATAATCCCCCCCCCCCTTTTTTTTTATGCTGGGGGTAGGTGGTGAAATGTGCCAGGATTTAAAAAATAAAATAAATGTGACCCTCCTTTTCAGCGATTACGAACTGTGAAACAGAAAATCTCTGTCCAGGTAAAAAATTTGAGTTGTCATGGCAACAGCAGGATGGCTATTTATTTTTGGATTTCCATTTTCACTGATTTATTTAACACATTGACAATCCATTTATAATGAAGAGGAATTCAAGAGGGTTTTTGTTTCTGCCTGGGTTTATACCGAGCCAAGGTTGGGTTACTTTTCACCAGAGAAAATAAGCAAAGATAAAAGAGGTAAATAAAAAGGAAACCTTGTGGCTTCTGGGGGCTTTTCTTGTAGGCAAATACAGGCACACAGGAGAGTGAAGTCATGACTGACTTGTTTATTTTGTCTTTTAGTGCTGTAAAACAGAACAAAGCTTTGAGTGCAGGGCAGCTGCGAGGCACAGGAGCCACAGATGCTCACCTCCACCTGCCCTTACTGCCTGCCCAGGCTGCCAGGGAGAGGTCAGCAGAGCCTTTGCAAGTGATTCCTCCTCTCCATCTCCCGGCAGGAGCCAGGGAGAGCCCCCAGGGCAGGGATAAAATCCGTATTTCTCCTTTTGGTGGTGACCTCTGTGCTCTCAGGGCTCCCCCAGGCTCAGCTTTGCCTGCTCTCTGTACAACCCAGCCCTGCTCCAGGGCTTGGGAGGATCTGCTGGAGTTTGGGGAGCTCAGACACTCCTTCTTGTTGGCTTCTAAAATTATCTAACTGGTTTTGCCTCATTTTGGGGTGTTTGTGCCAAAACTGGCTGTGCTTTGTTCTGGGGAGGGGATGGTTTGCCAGGGCAGGCGTCCCTCAGCCAGGGGATGTGTCTGGAAGGTTTTGTGCCTGAAGATCTGAGCCATCCCTGCATCTAGCTCTGGATCCATAAAGTCAGAGGTGCCTGGGGATTTTCCTGCCTCCCAGCAGAGTGAGAGCACTTGGACAAAAGGGAAATGCAGCAAAACACCCAGAAAATCCCTGGAATTGAGGAATTCTTGTGCACCCTCCTCCCTGGAGATTCAGTTTGTGTGCGTGCCTTTGCCATCACATTTACCTGCCACAATTAAGCCAAAGCTTCAGCGCTTGGTGACTTGAAAACCTTGGAAAATCAGAAAGTTTGGGGCAGATTTTGCAGGAGGGAGAGGTGGAATCCAAGTGGAATAACCCAGGGAGAGCAAACACAGCAGATTCCTGCTGCAGAACCTGCCTGGGAGTGTGGAGAGGAAGGAATTCTCTGCTTGGGTTTTCTCCCAGCCCATGTCCCTGCAATTTATCTGCAGATTGGCTCCTCTCTGGGATTTGTTTCCTGGGATGGATTTGGGTGACTGAGATGGATGGCTTGAAAAGAACTCAGTGAAAATTATGATATGCTGGGGGAAATCTCCAATCATTTTCTCCCATCATTGCTGCTTGTGGCATCAATCCTGGCTGGTTTTCAGGACAGGAGGGCAGCACCTGACCAAAGTGCTGCACTTCTTGAGGCCAAACTGTTAATGTGTGAAACATGGGCTTGGTTTTGAACCAGGCAGTCCAGGAAAAGGTGAGGTTAGGAAGAAAATAAAATAAAATCAAGTGTTATTTCTGGCTGGGATCTTGAGGAGGAGGGAGGAGAGTGTCCATCAGCACTTCCCCCTTTTTCTCCTGGCGGAGTATCCAGCTTGCAAATTGTCTTTTGGGGGCTGGCAGTTGCGGGGGGGAAGGGTGGGAAAACCCAAGGAATCAACTTCCAGACATAAATACAATATGGACAAGTCATAAACATTATTAAAGCAAGTCTATCCCTGCAGGGCAGGTTTTTGCTCATAATGCTTTCCTGATTGCGCTTCCGCAGCGCCGGGGAAGTGAATAGCGGGCTGATTATCCACGGCCCGTGATCTACAGCAGCGGAAAACTGCTCCCTTTGTGTGCCAGGGGGGAACTTGGAATATTTACTGCCAGGGAACAGCCGTCCTGGGCCCTGCTGCACATCCACAGCAGCTCAAACTGGCACTGGGGGGTTTGGCTGGGCTCTCCTCGTGTCCCCCCTTAGCCCCAAATCTGCCCCTGTTTGGCAAAAAAATGGGCCCAGGTTTGGGGTCCCAGCCCAGGCTGAGCCACCAAAAACTTTGGGGAATGGGAGGGTCAGGGGATGGGAGCTGTTGCTGCAAAGGCAGGATATAGAGGAAAATAATAATATTCACCATCATCATCATCATCATCTCAATAATACTGAAAAAAGACTCTGCGATGTATCAATAGAATTGTCACTCATTTCTTTAAAAACCCCCGAAATTTGGGAGAAATCCAAATATTTTTATGTAATATTTTCTTCAACTCAGTTGTCCAGCTCATCTCTGGTATCCTGGAATATGCTGAGTTGCAACCCCAAGGATCAGAATTTTCACAGATTTTGTTCAATATTCCATGTACAACGTGGCACTGCTCACTGGGAGACTAGTAACAACAACAACAACAACAACAACAACAATAATAATTATATTAGTAATATTAGACTCTGTAATAATAATAATAATAATAATAATAATAATAATAATAATAATAATAATAATAATAATAATAGACTATGTGACATAATATAATTTTCACTAATTTCTTTTGTTTAAAAAAAAAAGAAATCTGAGAGAAATCCAAACCCTTTTACACAATTTTTCCTTGGAGCCTGTTGTCCACCTCATCTGAGGTATCCTGGAATATCCTGAGTTGGGAGGGACCCCCAGGGATCAGAATTGCCACTGACTTGTTCAATATTCTGAACTGCTCACAGGGAGAGTCCAAATCTGTGGTCAATAACCAGAAAAAAATCTGGCTTCATCCAAACCTTGGTGTTGGCAGAAATATCCCATAAAAGTCCCCTTGTGCTGGATCCAGTCAGAGCAGCAGAGTTTTTAAGCAGATGCTCAAGGTGCAGTCGTTTCATTATTCAATTATGACAGAATTCTCCCCAACAACTTAATGAACATTCATTTGTGATGTATTAAACCGTTTTTTCTGTTGAACATAAAGATCAGTGCTAGGAGCTATACATTCTGAGAGATAATTGCACCGTGTAATTCTGGTGCTTCAACAATTTATACTGAAATATTGATGGATATGTTCCAACATCCTTTTTTTTTAATTATTTTTTTTATTCTTTTTGCAAGCATATTTCATAATCTTTTAAATATCTCTCGCCTGAAAACTTTAATGTAAAGTACAAATCCTCTTATGTAAGAGAAGTTTAATGCTTCTGGATATTGCTAAGCAAACAAAAGCATTTCAGAGCCATTTCTGTTCTCAGAAATAAAAGAAATTGGTAACAGAAGGTATTGTAAATATGAATTTATGAGGAATATGCAATAGCAGAAGGGCATGACTAAGAAAAAGTTCAGGGTTTCTCTTTAATATCAGAAATACAAAATATCTTTTCTGATTTTTCATTAGCATAACGAAGAAAAAAAACCCCTTCCACTTTCAAATAGGAATTTATGCCAAGTGACATTTTGCATAATCTCCTTAGGAGAGGCCCTCTGGAGTTTTTCTGTATGTGGTTTCAGAGCACTGACCCAAGGCTTGAATCAAGAAATTGAGATGCAGTGGGGTTGTACAGAGCAGTGAGGAGCATCTCAGAGAAGGAACCTTGCTCAGGAATGGGTTGGAAGAGTTCATTCAAGAGGTTTGAGTGTCTGCTGTGAAAATCAAACTTCAATCAAGGAAATGATAGTCATTAATAAGTAGCCAGGATAAAGGATTTTGTTGTGAATTTATTTAAACTGTGCTGAAAACTCTTGGGTTTGCTCTAGGAGGAAAGTGTTGGAAGATTTCTGCGAGCTTTGCTTTACCCTCTGGGGATAATTGGCACAGAAAATTTGGGGGTTTACCTGTGACATGCTCTTGGTTCCTGGTGTGGGAACAAAACATAAACTGGAGAGAAAGACCTGTGAAATCCATAAAAACTCCTGGAATTTGTCAGTGTCCTGCTCAGGTGTGAACTCACAATGCAGTTTCTGTGTGTGGTGATCTGGGTTTGCTGCTACCCTGAGCACACCATGCCAGGATGGTTTTCTGGTTACCCTTTCCTATTTTTTTTCTCTTTTTTGGTGCATCTTTCCTGCACTTTTTCTCTGCCCCATCCCTGGGAATGTCCAAGGCCAGGCTGGCTGGAGCTCTGAGCACCCTGGGCTATGGGAGATGTCATCCTCCTGCTGAGGATTTAATTATGATGTGTCCGGACAAAATTTTGGAATCCTCCTGGTTGTCCCCAGTCGTGTCTTGGAATTCCTCTGGCCGGCAATGAGCCATGGATCAACTTTCTTCCCCTTCAGCTCCCTCTCCAAGCCCACAGGGCTGGGTGCTCTCCGTGAGAATGGTGACATTCCTCCACCAGGAGCTGCCCCCAGCCCTCACTCCGCATCACACAGGTGTCCAGTCAGATCCTAAAGAGTGCCAGGCCAGCTGCAGTGTCCCAATCCCAGCATCCTGAGCCCATTCTCCATGGCAGTGTCCCAGTCCCAGTGTCCTGAGCCCATTCTCCATGGGAATGTCCCAGTCCCAGCATCCTGAGCCCATTCTCCATTAGAGTGTCCCAGTCCCAGTGTCCTGAGCCCATTCTCCATGGGAATGTCCCAGTCCCAGCATCCTGAGCCCATTCTCCACCGGAGCTGCTGGGTATTGCTGCAGCCTGGTCCTGGCAGCAGAGATGTTGCCCAGGCAGTGCCCACCCAGGGCTCTTCTCCTTGGGCTGGGTGCCATCCTTTCTGGGCAGGGGCACAGATCATGTCCTGAGCTGTGCCAGACACGCTGGTTGTGCCTCGTTTCTTCACGTCAGCCTGGCTGAACAAGAAAAGGAGCTCTCTCTGTATATTTATATCCATCCCAGGGGTGTTCATGGATAATCTGACACCTTGGGGTGCTCCTGGGGGATGCTAGCGAGGCACCCAGCGCAGCACAACGTGTTTTGGCAACCAGGAAAGGGTGGCAAACCCCATGCCCGCCTTTCCTCCTGCAAGCCTTCGTGTTTCTTTTTTGGCACATCCCCGCAAAGAGGAACAAGATGCAAAATCCTGCCAAAGCTTCTTGTGGAATAGATGACATTTATATTGTTATGCAGTTTGCTGATCTAAACATACCATTGCCTTGCCTTGATAGCCCAGGGCAAGTGCTAATCAGCTTGTTTGGTGGGCACCCTGCCATCTGAAAGGGGGGACACAAATAGAGACAGTTTGTGCATCATCCACCAGCCTTGCAGGAACACGATTCCCAGCTGAGAGCATGGAAATGTGTCTGTCTCCTGAGCGTGTGCATGTTGGCATGGAAAAGAGAAGTGACAGCGTTAAATAGGATGTTTTTGGAATAAATCAGGGTTGTATTTCGTAGCTGCTGCGAGCTGGCTTTCGCTTTGTGAGGTGGAAAGGGTGGGAGCTCTGGGGGTCACCAAATTTGATCAGCTGAACTGAGACCCCGTGGGACTGCTCTGTGTGAGGAGCTTTGCTTCTCTCTTCATCCTCTGGGGCGTCACCAAAAGGTGTTTGGTCTAACAGGTAAGAGGGAACATGGGAAATTTGGGTTCCTGTATTTTCTTCTGGGCAGTTTCCCCTCTCTGTGCTCCTGGCACCACCTGTGTGTGTCCCAGGACCTGGATTTCACTGGTGTTTCAGGATTTAGGACTTGGATCAGGGAACAGTGAAGGGTGTTCACTCTGGATTGCTGTGATGGATGGATGGATGATGGATAGATGATGGATGATGGATGATGGATGATGGATGGATGGATGGATGGATGGATGGATGGATGGATGGATGATGGATGGATGGATGGATGATGGATGGATGATGGATGGATGGATGGATGGATGGATGGATGATGGATGGATGGATGGATGGATGGATGATGGATGGATGGATGGATGATGGATGGATGGATGGATGGATGGATGGATGATGGATGGATGGATGGATGGATGGATGGATGGATGATGGATGGATGGATGGATGATGGATGGATGGATGATGGATGATGGATGGATGATGGATGGATGGATGGATGGATGGATGATGGATGGATGATGGATGGATGGATGGATGGATGGATGATGGATGGATGGATGGATGATGGATGGATGGATGGATGGATGGATGATGGATGGATGGATGGATAGATGGATGATGGATGGATGGATGGATGGATGGATGATGGATGGATGGATGGATGATGGATGGATGGATGGATGGATGGATGGATGGATGATGGATGGATGGATGGATGATGGATGATGGATGGATGGATGATGGATGGATGGATGGATGGATGGATGGATGATGGATGGATGGATGGATGGATGATGGATGGATGGATGGAAGGATGGATGGATGGATGGATGGATGGATGGATGGATGGATGGATGATGGATGATGGATGGATGGATGGATGGATGATGGATGGATGATGGATGGATGGATGATGGATGGATGGATGGATGGATGGATGGATGATGGATGATGGATGGATGGATGGATGGATGGATGGATGGATGGATGATGGATGGATGATGGATACAACTCTTTGACAAAGGCATCCATGGAGAACAAGGAGAAGGGGCTGTATTTTGTGCTCCTGTGGCTCAGGAGCAGAGTGGGCAGGATGTTGTGGTGGTGTCACCTGTGGGTGACCTGATTGAATAAAGCTGCCTTCAGGAAAACGCCCTGCTGTCACTCCAGGAGAAATTCTGGTTGGATTTAAGGAGAGGAGGAGCCCCAGAGCTGGGAGGGTGGTGCAGCTCAGTGAGGCTGTGGCATCTCCAATCCTAAAGATCTTCAGAGCTCGTGTGGACACCAGCAGATTCCATTTTTAATTCAGCCACGATTTGAGTGATGGTTCAGGTGACTTCCAGCCATCTTTTACACCCCCTGCACTTTTCTTCTACAATCCTCTGTGGCTCTCCTGAGATTCTCTGGATTTGCAGTCAGGTGAGGATGAGCCTCTCCATCCTCATCCTCACTTCCAGCAGCACCTGAAGTGCCCTCAGTGCCATTTCCCACCCTTTTTTGGCTGTTTGAAGCACATCCCTCCCCTGTTTCTGTGCACCCCTTTCCTGTTTGCTTGTTTATCCCTCAGAGTGGATTTTTAGGGCTGCGTTTTAGGGAAAACTCGACCTGTGGGTGTTCCACAGAAACAATTACCTTTCAAAACCCCTGAAGATGGGCTGAAAGTGGATACTTGTATGAAATAAAGCAGGAATTTGGGTGTACAAATACAACTTGAGTTCTTTCTGGTAATCTGGCCCTCATCCCAGCCTTTTTGAAGGATAATCATCGTTCCAAGAGAGGTTTTCATGGACTATAGCATACACTTTATATTTCACTGTGTAATGGAACCTTCCCTACACTCAAGGAAAACAATTTACAGAGCTAATTGCTGAACTCTGCAGATATAATCCTTTAAATGGGTTCTGTTAGATAAGAGTTTATGTTAAAAAAGAAGAAATGTTCTAGAGGAAAATTATTGTTTAGGGAACATTGATTTGCATGAATTAATGTTTTCACTTCAGCTGAGAGTTAAAAATGGATACTTAAGCTAAGCCCCATTTCAGTGTAACATCAATGCTTCATTAGTTCTGGTGTGAGCTGAAATCCATTGTTTGTTTGCTTTTTTTGAGCTGGCACGGGATCAAACTGTCCCAAAGATTTCATTTTCTGAATTAAACAACAACCAAAAAAAATTAAAAAATAAAGCCCTGCATGGACTCAGAGAGGGGAGGATGGCTCAGAGTTCTCTTTGTTACTCACTGCTTGAGTTTAGACAATGCTCTCCACCCTCCTGTCTCAGCCTACTTATCAGGGAAATTAGGGGTGGTGTTAATGATCTCACCTGACACGGTTGTGGCAGCAATGAGCTGATGAATATTTGCACAGTACAATATTTGTACAGAGGTGCTGCATCACTTGTGCTGCAGGAGCAGCCATCTGTCACATCCCTCACCTTTAAAGTCTGCCAGGAGCATTTGGGGCTGGGGCAGCTTTTACAGAAATTGGGGTTTTTGGTTGCTGCTTTTATGGCTTAATTCAGAATTTAGCCCAGGTCTGAACCTGCTGCCAGTGCTTTATAGTCCCTAAAATCTGGGTTATGGCACAAAGTGAGAGGTTCAGAACTGTTTGGGAGGTGTTAATAACGAACTAGACACAATATTTAATTTAATTTCATTTAATTTCAATCCCTTTTCTCCCATGTAGCCGAGTGCTGGCGGCAGATTGAGAGAGAAGGAATAAACCCCAGCATTTTAAAGCCACCCCGTGGAACAGAGGGTATGTAGATTTATTTTCCATGTCTTTCTTTAATTATCCTGCAATTTCTGTGTTATGCTTACCCCAGTTATATTCAGAGGAAGGTTTCAGAATCAGGGATATCCAAAGAGGAAGAAATTAAGGGAAATATTCACATTGAGGCCACTCCCAGCACGTGACCAGAGCTGTGCTCTCCATCACTCAGCAGCAGAGAAAAATCTGGAGATCATTTCTAATTCCACCATGAATTCCCTTCTTTTCCAGGGTCTGCCAGTGCTGGTGAAGTCTCTTTTGAGAAGCACACAGAAAATCTGCCGTCCCAAATCCAGCTGCTCCTTCCCCCTGGCCAGCAGCCTGAGGAGGAGCTGTTTACAGGTGAGATGTTCCATCCTGTCACCTGGAGGGATGAGCCTTTTTTCCTTGTGCCAGTTGGGAATTGCACGGATAATTGAGAGCTCAGGAAGATGCTAAACTCGGATTTATTTGTATATTTGTGCTGTGATGTATCACACAGACCCGTTGCTGCCACACGTTTTTAACTTGAAATTAAGGGGTTGGAAAAGGGTGAGCTTTAAGGACTCTTCCAACTCAAATAACTCCATGATTCTCTGAAATTCCTGGGTGCAAAAACACATGCTAAGTGGAAAACAGCCTTGACTCTCACTGAGATTATTTTATTTTATTTGACACCCACCGTGCTGCTCGGAAAACTGGATTTTTATTTGAAATCCCTAATTAAGGATGGGAATTTCATGTCAGGCAGATGCTGTCACTTTCTCCCAGCCCTTCCAGCAAAAATCCACGTGCATTTTGGTGCCTTGGGCTCTGAGATTGGAGGATGGCTTTGAGAAGCATCTCCCTCCTGGGACCTGATGATGCAGGGGGCCAAGTTTAATCCCAAAGTTACAGCACAGGAAGAACCCCCTGAAAACACCAGGAATTGCCACAGGATTTGTGGCAGTAAACACAGTTTGGGACAGTCTGGCTATTTGCTTTAATCCCCTCTGGTTCTATTTTGAATTTGCTGTCTTCCTACTTGCTAAAGCACTTTCCTTTTTCACCCTGTTTCCCTGTGGCAGGAGGAGGAGGAGGAGGAGGAGGAGGAGGGATATTTTGGAAGCTGGAAAAGGGCCACCATTTCCTGCAGGGTTTCTGAACCGAGCACTGCCACCCTCAAACTCTGAACCACTCTAGGGTTCCCCACAGAGCTTCCCCATCTTCCTACCAGGCAGGGCAGGACCCAGGGGAAAGGATTCAGGTTCCTGAAGGTTTGAGAAGATGAGGGAGTTGGGATTTAGGGGCTCCTGGTCCTTTAGGCTCAGCAGGAGGGGTTCAGGGAGCCCAAATATTGCCAAATACTGCAAAAAAATAAGAAGTGCAAGCCCATCCTTGAGCTGGATGAAGCACTGAACAACCCAGGACTGTGGAATGTGTCCCTGTCCATGGAACTGGATGAGCTTTAGGGTCTCCTCCAACTCATTCTGGGAATTCTATGATACCTGATTTATTTTTTAATTATTTTTTGTGTCCTCCCAGCATAATGAAATATGCCCAGGGTCTTGCTGCCACAAGTTTTGGTGTGGTTCAGCAGCAAATCCTGGGGAGAAAAATCTCCAAACCTGTCACAGAGCAAAGCCTCTCTTACGGAGGAGGAAACAAATCTCGCTTCTACCTATTTTTTTTTTTTTCCCTTTTCCCTCGAGCTGAAATTTGGGCAAGTCATTTCACATCAGGTGGTGAGGCTTGGAATGAGCAGGAAAAAAAACAAAACCCTCTGGTGTTTGCTCATTTCTTAGGTGCACCACAGTGCCCACAGCTCCTCTCACCACTCCCAGAGAAAGTTTGTGCGAGTCCTAAAATAATTCCATGCCTCTGGCCCACCGACATCCCCATTTGGTCAGCCTTTTATAGAGTAATTACTGTTTGACAAGGCACCACAGCTGGGGCTGGGCTTATTTTGGGTCAGGAGATATAAAAAGCTGTTTGGGGAAAAAAAAACCACAACAAAATAAATAAGATGCCTGTGTTTGTTGATCTGTCATCCTAAAGAAATGGGTGCAGGGAGTTGTTAATTTGCTTATTCTTTTGGATTTGTTTTGCTTTAAGGGTTGTTTGTGAGAGAATTGGTTTGGTACTAAGGGTATCTAGCCTGGCTAATTCAGATATGTCACTAATTACCAAAATTCTAATTATTCTGAGGTGTTGTGGTGATATTGGGACAGCTTTGTGGGGTGGCACAAACCCAGGGAAAGGGGTCAAGGCTTAACCATGGGAATTTTATTTTCCTGAAGAGGTGATGGGTGGGAAGAAGCACCTTGAGGGAAAGGTCTGTCCTCCAAATCCTTGGATTTCTGAGCAGGCAGCTCATTCCCACAGCTCTACGTGGTGTCAGGAGCATTTTTCCGAGTCCAACATCAAAGTCCCTTCTAATTTTAATACCTTTGAAATGCACATGGATATTTATACGCCTGGATTTTATATTCTGCTCACATCTGGATGTACAGGAGTGCAGCCAGAGAAAGGGAAAACAGGACCTTGCACAAACACGTGTCACTTCTTGTCTGCCCCCAAAATACAGGTGCCTGTGTGGGAAACAAGCTGTGAAGCTGTTTATGGGACCAGAGCTCAGGAAGTTGGGATATTATATCCCCTTTTACAGTTTCCCATGCTGGGCTGCTTGTTTCACCTCCAAAATTAGGCATCCCACTCGATTTTGCAGAAGATCCCAATATTTTTAGTCATCCTAGGAAAGAATGTTGTCCACTGGGATGGAGCAAGTGGCTGTGGATCAGGAATCAGGGGTTTGGTTGTCTTTTTCCTGCTGTTTTTATGGCCTGGGACAATCCTTAGCACTCTGCTGTGCCTCTGTTTAACAGCAAAGTGGGATTGTAACGCCGAGTTACCTTGCCCTGAACTATTTCAAGATGAAATTGAAGTTTGGAGAGCTTTTGGCATCAGAGGAACAGATCAGAGCAGTTATGAGAGCTATTCCTGTGGTTTGGCTTTATTAAAGATCCCAGCTTCTGGAGGAATTGTATCCATGGAATGGGGCTGGGAAGCAAACCAGGAGCAGAGAGGCAGGGATCAAATCCCTTCACAGGCAGTTATACAACAAAGCAAGGAGGGCTCCAGCCTTGGCTTGATTTTTCCTGTCAAAAATTCCAAAATGCACATGGAAAACCATTTCTTCGAACAAAAAAGACAAGACAGCTGATACTTCAACGGCTTTTGAGGCAAGGAAGATCTAAAAAGGGATGCAGTGGGGATTTTATCTTTTGAACTGGGAATCTGAAAGCAGAAGGGATCTGGGAACAGTCCTTGGCTCGGGAATGGCTCTCAGGTTTCTTGGCTCCTTGTTCTCCATCAGCTGTGCCAGGCAGGTGGGGAGTGGAATCCTACAATCCTGGGCTAGAGGCAGCTCCATCCTGGTAAGGGAAACAGAGCCATGGGCACGATTTTCCGTCTGCTGGGTTGGAGTTTCCTGTCAGGTATCCATCAGAGAGGATGGATATTGGCAAATCCATCATATTATTCCTCACATTTCATATTTCTCTTCTTGCTGTTACTCCAGGTGCTCCATCCCAGATCTGACTTCTTCTGGATCTTTCCATATTCCTGGTAAGAATCTGATTATTTTTTCCAACTACAGCAAATCTAACATGTCCATGTTTACATGTTCCTGTAGGAAGTAACAGGAAGGAGAAAAATTTGTAGCCAGGCTGTCAGAAATGGAAACTTTTCCATCCTAAAATTACTCTGAGAGCTTTCATTTTATTTAAAAGACTTTTATTGATCAAAAAAGCTTCTCTCTGAGGCTCTGTCTTGAGTAGCTACAACAGGTTTAACTCATGGTAGAAGTTCTTATTCGAGTTCATTTTATCATCCTGGATTTTGCTTAATTTCATGCTCCTCTTAAAGGTAACAGGGAAAGCCTCACATGGTGCAGAGACAGAAAAATAAGTGTAGCTTTCCTTCCAGCCCATTAATTCTCTTCCACGGAGCTCTGCACCACTCTGAGCACACAACTGGGAGGGATCACAGCTCCAAACCAGAGCAGGTTTGTTTCCAGGCTGGGTTTAGCGCATTTGTCCGAAGTTCGTGGCTGGTTTTGGGAGCTCAGAACATTCTTGGTGCTCTGCCTCAGGATGAAACTTAGATCACAGGAGCTGCACAGAGATCCCAAACAATATTTGAAGCTGTTTAAGTAAGTGTAGACCTAATTCAGGGTTCTTTGCCGAGTGAGGCCAAGCAGGGATTTGAACCTGATTTTTATGGACGCTCTTTTCTTCTCTCTCTCCTCCTTTCAACTCCAAGTTCCATCTTATATTAAAGAAACCATCCCTGGGGATTTCATAAAAATGTTTCATTCAGGTCAGACAATTTTTTTTTAACTGACCTGGTGTTTTGTGTCCAGCCACCCCCACCCCTGAAACAAATAAATAGGTTTAGCAGTGGAAATTTCCTGAGGAAATTTTTCTGTCTTGATCAACAGTTTGTGTTATTTTACAGCAGTACGGGTAGAACTCTGCCTAACTGTGTAATACAAAGGACAGAGAGCAAGGGGAATGTCCAGGATGGGAAAATCTGGTATTCAGGGGACAGTGTCCATCTAATGGATGGCTCTGCTGGGTTCATTGACCTCTTGCTGTCCTGGACAGAAAAGGAAATTCCAGTTTTTCTTCCTTAGTCCGGATGCTGACTCACCTGAGTGGGGAAAGAAAACAGCCACAGGGCTGGAGTTTCACTGGTGTCCCAGTGTGCCTGGGGACGGCTTGGCTTTGCTTTTTGAGTCACTCAGCCCTCTCTTGGTGCCCCAGGTCTCTGTCACCCCTGAGTAAGTTCTTTCTCCCCGTTTGTTCCAAAGCCAGGAGCAATATTTGGGTGTTTGGTGTTGGTGTTCCATTGATGCCCAGTGTCAATTCCAGCCTGTTTTGGTGGGAGCTGCAAACCTGTCCCAACTCCTCTGTCCCTTCCCTGTGCCTGCTCCCAAATCCTGGCCTGCTCTGGGATGAGTTGTCCCAGTGCTGCTGTGCTTCACTGCCCACCACCAGCATTTCACTGGATGAAGGAGCCACTGGTCCCGAATTTCTGCTGTGCCCAAGCAGCACTGACAGTCACCAGCCATCCTGGTCCAGCCAGGGAGGCTGTCCCTGGCTTTGGGGTGTTTTCCCACACTCTCTGCCTGCCCCAGAAGGCTTCCAGGTCCCTTCAGACCAAGAAACTTCCTAAAATCTCACTGGAGAGGGCATCACTTACGCAGCTGTGATAGTTTATATTTTTTTAAGGATACTTTCCGTGATTTCCAGCAGACACCAGTTCAGCCAGGCTGCTGGGAAGAAGCTGGCTCTGATCAGTGCCCAGGCAGGATCTGATGGTCCTTGAGCCCTGCAGGCTGTGGCACTGCAGGTACCAACCTGCCACCCGTCCTGGCCTCCGTGGGCACGGCTCCTTCCCTGCTGGGAGCACGGAGACACAGGCAGACAGGGCTGGAATGCAAATGCTGCCCTGCACAGCCCCGTTCCCTCTCACAAACTATTGATTCCGTGTCTGGCTGGCTCTCCCCTGGTAATAGGCCATAGGCAGAAGGCAGCAGGGTGAGGAGGAGGAGGAGGAGGAGGAGGAGGAAAACCTGTCACGATCGTTCGATGCGGCTGCAGAGCCAATGGGAGGAGAAAGCCGTGGATTGGGCTCGGGGAGAGCAGGGCTGGGGGGGCTGTCTTAGCAACAGCAGAGAGCAGCTCTGCCCCCTCCCAGCCTGCAAGCAGGCTGGAAAGTTCCTGATGATGTCCCTTAATGTATTTGTCTCGCTCATGCCAAGTTTGTACGTGATCTGGGTGACTTTGCCGCTTCATCCCTCTTCCCTGTGGCCCTCTGGAAAGGCTAGAAGGGAATCTTTTCTTTATCTCTCCTGCTAAAACCAACAAGTGAGCTCAAGGTAAAGAGATCAGCTGCTGGATTCGGTGCTGTGCGAGCCCTGAGAACAAAAGGGAGTTTCGTATTCTCTCTTTGTGGTTGGTGTCTTCCTCTTGACGCCTTTCCAGGGCTGTCTGGTGCCCAAACAGCCACTTTTGTGCCAGTGGGAGCTGGACACCTGGACTGTGTTCCCATCTCTGCTAAAGAGTCCTTACATGAAGCCAGGTGAATCCCTGCCCTTCACAATCCAGGTCACTTTGGTCTTTCTCAGTTAAACCCTCCCCGTGACCTGTGGGCTGAGAAAAGCCCATCCTGCCTTGCCCCTTCTCTGCCTTACAGCAGGAATTGCTCTTTCTGTCTCTCTGCCTCTCTCCTGCTCAATCTATCACTGCTTTAAAAAGGAAAATGGCAGCTGAATTTGTCCAAACCTCGGGAACATTTATTGGAGACGAGCTCTGGCACTTCCAGCACGGTGACCTTCGCTGTCCTCCCCTCACCTGCTGCCTCCAGCTCAGCATCCCCAGGTTTCTCCCAGGATTTGCAGGCTGGCTTTGGTGAGCCCTGCATCTGTGCAGACGGCGGGGACAATAATAGCAGCACCGTCGGGACCGATGGCTATCGGCCTTCGCAGGGTGGCCAATAATGTCTGGGTCAGGGAGCCTTTCACTGCAGTGTCAGGGAATTTAGTCAGCTGTCATCGCTTCTTAATTAAAAATAGCCGAGACTCACTTACATTCCTGTGCTGTGTGCTGGCTCATTTGTCATCTTGTCCTCTGCTCTGCAGCAAAGACCCTGAACACCTTCAGGAGCAGGCAGAGGGGGAAATTCCTGCGGCAGGTAAGGGGAGCAGGGAGCAGAAAATCTGTGCCAAAAGCTGCTCCTTGGGTCAGGAACTGAGCAGGGTTCAAAGGGAACGGAAATCTATTTATTTTAAATTTATTTATATGTATAAAGCAATTTTATATTTATTTATTTGTATATATAAACTCCCACTGGAGTGTCAGGAATAAATCGAACTGTCCTGAGGCTACAGAAAACTTTCCTCGTGGACAAAACAAGCTCCATTTTTCCATCTTGAATTTTCAGCATCTTCCTCTGGCCCAATGCTCCCAAAAACCAATTTTTTACAGTCTGAGCAAGGCAGACCTTTCCTAGGTACCTAAGTGATTGGATTCTTAATTCCATGCTAAATGGAATTTAGTGCTATCTGTGATTGCTATCACCTTCCAGTAAGTTTCACTAATTTATTTGGGATATTCCTGAGGGGACAGCGAGCTGGGAGGTTACCCAGAGGTTCAGGAGCTGCAGAGGGAAAGAAACAGCAGCCTGTGATATCATTACTGGAGGAAAATGTATCCCACTCCCCCTGCCAGAAAAAAAAAGGATTTACTGCGATTCTCACTAATGCTCAGAGCCAAAGGACAGTTTTGGCATGGTGAGGACTTTTTCTGGCTTCCTTTTTCCACGTAAATCAGAGGTGGAAGGGCACGAGGCTGCCTGACTTCCTGAACTGGAAGTTGCATCCGGATTAGCATATTTAATTGCTGGGGATTGGCCTAATTTCCATGAATTTCACTAATCCATTTTGGAACCTGGTTATGCATTCAGTCTCCACGGCCTAGTGATGAATCCCAGCATTTGAAATGAAATATTGTTGGGAAAGCCCATCCAGGATGTCCTGTACAGCACCATGGACCTGCCAGGGAGGGAAGGGCTGGCTCCTGCCTGGGTTTTGGGTGTGCTCACCCCAGACTGGGATAACTCCTCTGAAACCACCCGAGAAGGGAGGCAGGACCAAACCTCCCAGGCTTCAGCACCCAGTGACCAACTGGGACCAGTCTGAGCTCCCACTCCCACTAAAAGGGAATTTTTCCTGGCCATGCAGTGATCGCCCTCAGGAATGTGCTCCTGCTGACTTGACTGAAGATCCAGAGACACTTACGGATGTTCTAAAACCAGTTTTATTTCCTGCAGAGGGGAATTTCACGTGCAGTTTATGGGATACACCTTTGGGGTTTAATTAAATTTATTATGTTCAAACTGTCAATTTTTGGGTTTTTTTTTTTTTCCTGAGTCCAGTTCAAGAAAGCTGTGGAAGGGTTCATAGGGATAAACAGGGAAGTGAACTGATTTGTTTGGGGATTTTAAGTTATTCTGAGGTGGGCTGGAACTGAAAATCAGAAGCAACAGGTAAAAGCTCTTCTGAAGCACAAAGCTGAGGACAGAACTCCATGTTGGTCGAGACATTTTCACTGCAGAATTCTTTATTTTTTTTTTTCTTAAACTAATTAAGCTCTGATGACTTCAGCTGTATTTTCAGTCTCTGATTAAGGGCATGATACTAATTAAACTCTTGAATTATTAAAAATGCAAATAGTCAGACCTGTGTGCAGCAGCAGAGTTGCTTTTCCATGCTCCAGGACAGCAATGGGAATATTTGACAGAGCCCCTTGTGGTCACAAGTTTTTCTCTTCCCTTTTTTATTGATGGCTGAACTCCACTGGATGCAGAACTAAAAAAATTCAGCTGCTGGGGTGTAAATGTCTTCAGTGCCTTGCAGCTACATAAAGAACTTTGATTAAAAGACAGCAAGTTTGGGGAGGAACTCTGGGTTTTTTGACGTCCTGACAGTGGCATTTTGGCTGGATGTGCTGTTGGGATTGAAATACCATCCAGTCCTCGGAGAGGCTCCCAGCAGCAGAACTCTTGGAGCTGCCTTTAAGCTCCCACTTTGTTGTCATAGCTCAAGGTGTGAAGCAGGATGAAGTGTTTGCACCTCTGCTGTCCCCTCAGCTCCTGTCCCCAGCATGCCCTGTGGCACACAGGGCTTTTCAGAGGGGTGTCCCCAGCCCAGGAGGTCTCACTGTGACCTTCTTGTCAGCCCAGGTGTGTTTTGGGGTCTCACTGCAGCTTTCCCTGCAGCCCAGGTGTGTTTTGGGGGTCTCACTGTGACCTTCCCTTCAGCCCAGGTGTGTTTTGGGGTCTCACTGTGACCTTCCCTGCAGCCCAGCTGTGTTTTAGTTGTGGTCCCGTTGAACAGGAGGGATCTGAGGGACGTTTTGATCTCTTTGCTGCCACATCTCAGCAGGCACCAAGCCCCTCTTTGGAGGAATGGCCATCCTGATGCACAAACACATCTCTAGAAGGGGTTTTGGGATCAGAAATGGGGCTCCTCTGCAGGGGTTCAGTGAGCTGGGCTTTGAGCTAAGCTGGGAGTTGTCGCCTCTCACTGTCCCCAGGTGTCACCGTGTACCCCGATCATGGCAATTTCTGTGTTTATTATAAAAAATATTGTGCTGTGCCAGATCCAAGAGCTTCAGCCGTACCTGGAGAGCCACTTCTGCATCTCTGCTATGCCCTGGTCACACTTTTGGGGCCATGGGACTCATGTCTGTCCCCTCCTGGAGCCTTTTGCCACTCTGGAGGCTCTGCTGGCCCTGGCAGCGGCTGCAGCTGGGACATTGGAGGAACATTCCAGAAGCCAATGCAGTTGTAACCTGCCCAGAGGGAAGCTTTTCCTGCTTAGCTCCTCACAAAGACACAAAATAAGGTGCAGGGGGCACAGTTCAAGTGCAGCAAGTGCATGCTGTATTTAATAACCTGCAAATCTCACCGGGGTGAAGTGACAACAAATTATTGGAGTCACTTACAGACAAAAGTGACCCAGTGGCTGCAGCTGAGACCAGTCAATGGCAGGTGAGGTGGTAGAGCCGTGGTTTTTTTTTTGTTCCCCTCCTAACTGTCCTTTTAGTGTAAAAACAAAGGAAGAAGTGGTCATTACTTCACCTATGACAAGGGATTTTTTCCCCTCCTCCTGCTCTAATGGGCTGCAGGTGTTTCACAGCCAGCCCAGCCTAATCAGGACAGACTTCCTGGCCACGGGCCAAAATTATAAAACTGTCCAGGGAGAGAAGAAAAGAAAAGAAAAGGGGTGGGGGAGTGTGGGAAGGAAAATAAAAAAAAAATTAAATAAAGCAAGTGAGGGAGTCAATCCATGCTGAGATTTTGTACTTTTGTGTCTCCTGAAGTGAATACATCAGGAATCAAAGGTTTGCAAAGTCATTCAGGCTCTCCAAAGGAGAGGGGGAACCATCTGCACGCCAGGATGGAGCTCTCTCCTCCCCGTGGCTCCGGGGTAACCCTGGCTGAGCTCCACCAGAGCGGGATGTGGGATCCTGCCTGGCTGTGGGTTCCTGCCAGGATAACGTGTGGGACCAGCCCTGGAGTGCTGGATCTCCATAGTGACGGCTCCGCCGCGCCAGAGCTGCCAGGGAATCGCTGTGGGCTTGTCCACTCTTCATTAATTAATCCCCTTTCGGCAAAATTGGAGCTGCAAAGACAAGGCAGAGCTCTGCAGCTTCTCACCCTGTTGGATTTTAGTGCTGGCTTGCCCTTAAGCCCCTCAAGGACAGCAATTCCCTGGAATTGCTGGAAGTTTGGGAAGATGGGATGGCAGCCCCCTGTGCCCCCTCAGCTGGGGCTGGGCTGGGGCTCTCCTGGGTGGGATCAATCTTGGGTGGGAGCCAAGGAGCAGCCAGGATGGGGGAGCACAGGAAAAGCTGGATCTGGCTGGCTCCCAGCAGTTGGTTTGCCTTGCCCCGAGGCACTGTGGCTAATGCTGAGAGATGGAGCCTCCAGAGGAGCCCCTGTGTCATTGTGGGAGGGCTCTGGGGACGCCCCTCACCTTCAGCTTCCTCAGGCAGCCCCTAAAGGTAAGTGAGATGTGTCCAAGCCTCAGGGCATGTCCATGGGAACAGTTGGAGTTTGGGGTCTGGACACCAGAATAATGAGCACGTCTGAGGTGAATGAATTCACAGGATTCCACACAACAGAGCCCAGCCACAGGAATCTTACCCAGATTTGTTCAGAGCCAGGCTTTGGTTGGGGCCAAACACTTTGTTTTGTTTGTTTATCTAAGATATGGGTTTGGATGCTTAGCAGGCAAAAAAGAAACCCAACCAAACAACAAAACCTTGAGTGATTGACGTTAATTATTTTCATTTCAGATCTCCTTTTGGCAGCTGGATGGGAAGGGAATGCCATGGCCAAGGAGGGATTGCCAAGGAGGGATTACCGAGGTTCAAGATGTATTCCAAGGGAACACGAGTTCTGTGTGGCACCTCTACACCAGGTCAGTGCCTTCTCCCTGGACTCGCTGCCAGAGCTCTGAGGAGCATCCCTGATTGCTCAGGGTCTGCAAGTGGCTTTAAGGGTGATCAAAATGGCACCCTGGAAATTCCCTGGTATCAGGAATTACATAGCTGCAAGGCTGAAATGATTCAGTAAATTGTATTTGATCAATTTTTTTTCTTATAGGAAGCAAATGGCTGATGAAAAGTTTCAGAAAGTGCTTTATAATCAGGCAGAGTGAGTCAGTTCTGTATTTTGTGCTTTTTTTTGCATTTTGTAGTTGGTTGGAAAAGTCTGTGAGCTCTGGTTTGTTGTTTACAAAGTGCTGAGAACACCGTGACACTTCTGAAAATACAAATAATAGTGGCAGGGAACAGTAGCTTATCAAACCTTTTCTGATGGCTTGGAAATCCCTGGATTCTTTTATTCTCCACCCCTTGGAGTATCCTGTGCTTCCATTTCTGGCTTTGCATGCCAGTAAAGCACAGCTGGGGCTGTGGAGATGGGACACAGAACCACACGGATTTGGGCTGGCAGGGACATGACTTCATGTTCCTTTCTCCTTCAGCTTATCTGAGGGGAGGAAACTGGGGACCTTATCTTTTTCTGAGTGGAAAAACTGATTTCAAGTGCACATGTTTGAAGCTGCAGCAGTGAGCCAGGTTGGCTTGACTAAACCACAAAATCTGACTGAGCCTAATTAGAAACCAGGATGCCTCCCAGCACTTAAAGGTTGCTTTCAAGATTCTGATGAGCTGACAAAACAGATTAGTGAGAGGTGGGATTGGTATGAGCCATGTTTGGCATTTTCCTGCTCTGTGGCAGCAGCAAGAGGCCCTGTGTGCAGATCAGAGCCTCCCGTGTGTGAGCCTGAGTGAATTCACTGCACGAAGCTCCCAGAGTGGATGGGGTGATGAACAGGAGGTGCTGCTCATCTTAGAACTAAATGTTGTTAATTTTAAATGACAAGAGGAGAGGTTTAGGTGAGATGTTAGGGAGATGATCAGAGGCTGGGCAGGCCCTGGCACAGGGTGCCCAGAGAATCTGTGGCTGCCTCTGGGTCCCTGGAAGTGCCCAAGGCCAGGCTAGATGGGTCTTGGAGCCACCTGGGATACTGGAAGGTGTCCCAGGGGTGGCAGTGGATGAGGTTTAAGGTTCCTTCCAACCTAAACCATCCTGGCATTCAGTGAAGAACAGCCCTGAGAACCCCAGGCTCTCAGAACTGATGCACAGAGAGCAGTTATTGCAGTCTGCCAGCTCCCAAATCCTGCTGGATTGTCTGAGAGCAGGGCTGAGGGTTTCAAGAGTTCAAGGAGGTCCCTGCAGTAGTTTTTCACACGTTTCTTTCCAGGATTAGTTTTGCTTTGAGGCAGTGCTGGATCGCTGTGTTCCCCATCCTTCACATGGCAGTGTTGGATGGGGCTGTGCCAGGCTGGTGGTGAGGGCAGGGCTGGTTTATACTGGACACCACTGGGACACACTGCAAACCTCCCAGTTCAGGGCCAGCAGGTGCTTTGGCCATCCAGGCCCTGCCAAGCTTCCTCCTGCTGCTCTCCTGCGTTCCAACATCCATCTTTGCCCATGTTTACAGTCTCTGCCCAGAGTCTGCAGTTTCCCTGGAGCCAGGGTTTTCTGTCCGAGGCGATGGAGCCGCTCCGACGCCCGCTGGCCCCGAGCACGGAGCTGAGCCACCCCTAACAGGTCCCCCTGCCTTCCCTGCAAGCACATGATGAGAGGTTTGAGGCTGAGCAGACAGCTGGTACGCTCTCCCAGGGCAGCCTCTGTGTCTGGGCCTCCGTTGTTTTTGTCCAAATCCCATCTGACTCCTTTCCAAAAGCGGTTCCGTCTGTAAAACCAGACCAGGTGCCTTTGGTCAGGCTCATTCCTGGAATACCAGCTAGGAGCAAAAAATCAGGTCTTTAAATAAGTAGGAAGATCATTACAAACTGGTTTTTGTTGGTTGTTTTTTTTTTCCTCATTTAAAGCTTTTGAATCTTCCCTTATGCTTTCCAGATAGAAAACTGACCTTGCTTGGACCAGTCCCTGGTTTTAGACATGATTTATTGCATCCTCTTTTAGGAGAGCTTCAAAACCACTCAGTGCCACCCTGCAGCCTCTGAAACCTCACCTCTAACACACATGCTCTGCACCTTGACCTCTCAGGTGTTTCACCAAGAGCAAAGCTCCCAGCAGGTCAGATGGAAGGTTTTGCTGTCCCTTTCCACTCCTTAATCTGTCAAAACAGCGAGGGGGGAAAAAAACCAAAAGCACCAAATAGACCTCACCAGCCAAACGTGGTGGAAGAGTTTAAAAGCTCTGGTGGCCTCTGAGCATTGGTTTAGTTCTGCATCCCTGCTCCCTGCCAGGCTTTGTCCCCCAGGCTGCCCTTCCTCCAAACAGTGCCACTGGCACGGGGCTGCTCCAGGGCTCCTGGTGCTGCCAAGGAGATGGGCCCTGATTTGGGAGAGGAGCTTTGCCAACCTTCTGTGCCGGGGCCTTTGCAAACTTCCCCGAAGCATCTGCTTTGTTTCTGGTGCTGGGTTGCCCTGAATGGTCCTTTTGTGTGCTCTGCCTGATGGCTCCAAGATAAATGTGACAGAATCCCCCGGGCACTGCGCTGCCCAGCGCGTCCCCGCCATGTCACTCGTGTTTATATTGCTGTGCCACCCCCAGCTCTGCCAGCACAGCCAGAGAGGGACAGAGGGGACAGCTTTGCTGGGTCTCTGCTCTCAGGGTCAGCTGTGGGGACACAGATGGGATAAACCCTAATAATGCCATGAGGTGCTGTTGGCTCATTTGAGGTGTGTGAAGCCACAGCAGAGCTGCGCTCCTGCAGGTTGGCAGTGGCTGCTCCTTTGCACCCCTTGATGCTCAAAGAAGGTTTCCATTGGATATATTGGAAAATTTGATTAATATTTAAGCACAGGGAGCAGAAAGAAGTGTTTCTGCTTCTAGGACTCGCAGGCCAGCTTGCTGGAGTGTCCCCAGTTCCAGGCATCACCCAGAGGGAGCCGCTGGGAGCCCGGCTCTGCCCTTGCTGTCTCTGGACAGTGTTTGGCTGCTTTTATCTCTCCAGGCTGTCTGGGGGAGTCAGGGCTCCATGCATTGCTCGGCATCTAATCTGCACTGCTGGACTCAGGCAGGCTCAGGGGGCCAGGGGGAAGGAGATAAGTAGGAGGGAGAAAGGTGGGAGTGGAAAATACCATCTTTGAGGGGACAGCAGGAAACCTGGGCTCGCTCACATCTTGGGAATTGCTCAGGACGTGGAGAAGTGAGTGTTTCCTGATCCTCTCTTTTATTTTTTTGCCTCTTTTTTTCTCCCTCTTGAAGATCACGAGGAAAACTGCCTAGTAGGGCTTGGCTGAGGGAACCCCAGCTTGGGGGATGAGCTTAGCAAATGTCACTAGAAAGTGTCCCAGATAGGTGGAACCTTGATCCACCTCAAGGTAGCTCCGTTGCAAAGATTTTCTTTGTGTTCTTTCCCTTTTTACCTGGATTTCCACTGACCATCACCTGCTCGGTCCAATCCTTGCCTACACCTGGAGTGGAGATCTCTGCCTGGAGGATGTTTTTTGTTTGTTGTTCACTTTTTACTGTGGAGAGGTGAATCCAGGTGGACACTAAATGAGGTTCCTCGGTGAGGGGAAGACAGCAGGAAAAATTTCTGACAGATAAAAGACATTATTGCTTCTGGATGAGAGGGATGGGAGGTGTTGTTTGAGAGGAGAGGTGGGGCTGTGGGGCAGGGCAGGAAGGGGAGGTGATCAGCTGTGTCCTTTCAAGTGCCTCACACCGCAGCATCAAAGTCCCCACGTGAATGTCACACACTGCCTTCTATGATTAAATTTGGGGATCCACTCACCCTTTCAGAGATCAATAACCCCAGGCTCTCTGTGCAGGCAGAGCTGGGATCACAGGATGCTCATGGCACGTTCTGCGTGCTTCAGGGATTGGTGCTGTCTGTTCTTTGTCTGCCCTGATGGAATCAATAAATGCCTTTGTAGGCACCTGTGTGGCAGGTGACGAGCTGAGCTGCTCGAGGTCGTTCAGCAGGGCACCCGGCAGCCTTTGAAAAAGAAAAGGATTTTGATCCAGAATAGTCCTCATGTCCTACTTTCCCAGTCCCTTGGGCCAGCTTGTTCCTAGAGCAGGGCTCTGAAAGCAAAGAGAAGAGAATTGTCTCCTCTCAGGGATGATCTAAGGAATCTGGTGTTTCTGCTGTCTCCAATCCTTTCTGTTCGCTCCAGCTGTCACCTGTTTTGTTCCTCCTGTGCCTCTCATTAACATCTTGGTGACAATTAGGTGAGGGATGACGTGGCAGGTTTATGATTTAGTTTCTGGTTGCTCTGGGTGCTCAGGCATTGATGGGAACTGTTGGTGTTTGTATGAGCCCAGTGCTGCTTCATCAAGGTGAAAAGAAATTTGGATTCGGACCCCTCTGGTTTCTGTCACCGCTTGAAACCACAGCTCGACCCCAAATGGACCCAGATTTTACATGCAATACACATTTCCCCCCATTCAGCCCGAGCCCAGGAGTGACACAGCCTCATTCAGAGCCATGAAAACAAATGCAAATCCCTGTGCCGTGGTTTGTTCTGCTGGATTAGCCCATTTTCCCCCTGGATCGATGCAGGGGCATGTGCAGGTGTTTTCTCTGTGGCAGCCCTGGCATGCAGGGGTTTGGAAGAGCCACTCTGGAAAGGGCACTGCCAATAAAAGGGGTTTTTTCAGGAGAAAAGAATGGATGCAGAATCCTGACCCTTTGGACCACATATCCTTCCATCCCTGGGACCCTTCATCATTCCTCCAACCTTCTTGCAGCGCTGGAGGATTATCACTGTAAAATAAAGCAGCCCTGGTAGGACGGGCTTTTTAATTTTATTTTCTTTTATTTGCTCAGGGGTTTAAAAATGGTATCTTTTAACCTGTCAGTTTGCATTTACAACACAGCTGAGGTTTGAAAGAGGCTGTCCAAAATGAAACCCAAGAGTAATAGGAGTGTGTTAGGGGAGCCAGTAGGCATTGAATAGTCTCTGTGGTGGCAGAAAAGCCTTAGGCTTCAACTGATTGCTAATTATGTGGCTTTATTCCTTTTTAAGAAAATACCATGCAAGGTTTGTGAAGGAGGTAAAGTGTGTTAATCTGTGCAGAGTTACCAATTTTGGGGTTGGTGGTTTTTTCTTTATTTTTTTCCCCCTCGTATTTTTTTTTTAAAAAAAATTCCCATGCCTCGATTTGGTTTTACAGCCTGGTTTGAAAACGAAGCCACATTCTCAAGTCCTGCCACCCATCTCTTAGAGGCCCTGTGTAAAGGGCACAAGTTATTCCACCTTAAAAAGAAAAGGGAAAAAAAAAAAAATGGGAAAAAAAAGCGCAAAACCCACGCTGTGCAGAGAGGGAGAGAGTTACAGCGAGTGGGCCCCCCGCTTTTCTCTGAGGGGGAATGTAAGCAGATCCTGCCTGAAACTGCTTCACTCAGCAGTTTTCAGCTTGTTTTAATTGGCCTGGCCTGAAAGAATTCTGAATGCTGTACCTGTGCCAATGAAAATGCAAATGTTTAAATGTTTCCCTCAGCCCGGGCTCGTGGGGCCTGTCCCCAGCACGGACACAGGGACGGGCTGGGAAACGGGCAGGCCTTGCCCTAACTGTGGGACAAAGGGCTTTGGAAAATCAAATGTGAGCAGGGAGAAATGCAGGGTTACCTGCTGCAAGTCCAAAAGGCTTTGGAAAATCGAGTGTGAGCAGGGAGAAATGCAGGGTTACCTGCTGCAAGTCCATCAAATTCAGGAGCTTTGCGTTGCCTGGCACTGGGCTGGAGGATTCTTGGCTTTTCTCTTTACAGATTTTGGTTTATCTGTGCAGTTTTCCTGTCAGGAATGTGCCCAGGGGCATCCCTGCAGCCCCTTGGGGCGGTGCTGGTGGGTGTCTTTATAAAATTGAGCTCTTAAACTGATCCCAGAACGTGCAGGGATGGGCAGGGTGGGCTCTGGGAGGGCCCAGTTCCCATTTCACTCCTCTGGATAGGAATGAATCCATTTCACTCCATTGGACTGGTTTAGGGAGTGTTTGTAGGGGCACAGGAAAGGATTGCAGCCCCTTATCCCATTTTTCTGCTGTTCATTCCCTGGAGATGCTGGTCCTACACTGGATTGTCCTTCATTGAACCCCAGAATGGTTTGGGTTGGACAGGACATTAAATATCTTCTCCTTCCACCCCTGCCAGGGACAGGGACACCTTCCACTGTCCCAGGCTGCTCCAACCTGGCCCTGGACACTTCCAGGGATGGGGCAGCCACAGCTTCTCTGGGAAATCTATTCCATCCCAAAGCATTTCTTTTTATGCTGTTCATCTCCAAAAAGAAGCTGCATTATCTAAAAAAAAACAAAACCAAAAAACACCAGACCAAACTAAAGCAGCAATAATTCCTTTGAAATTACTGAATTTTGTGTGTTTGCACACCCCATGTGGGGCTGGGCTCCAATATTCCTCGCAGATGGAAGTTTTCCTTGTGCTGGGCATCCCTCAGGGTGACCACTCTTAGTGCAGATAACTCCACAATACAAATATTACAAATTAAAAGCACGTTTGTAGGCATCCACAAATCATCCTCTCTCCTAAAGGGCACATCCTAAAGTTCTGGAATGAGAGAAAAAGAAAAATTACCTGGCTCAGCTTCTTTTTCTTCCTCATGTCAGATAACAGCCCAGCTGTGAATTGGGAAAAGAATTAATTTTCAATAACTGGTTGATCAATTCTTTTCTGTCTTTGCAATTCCCTACTCGGTAATGAATATGCATCCCCTGCATTTTCCATAGAACTATCCAGCATCTTAGGGTATTTAAAATTAGATCTGTATACATTTACAGAGTAATGATTATTCTGAATTTCATCCGAGGCAATTAAAAAAGCATCATGATGACATTTAAGGTGATATTTTTCTCCCCTATGTTAAATAATTATAAATAATAATAATGATTAAACAAATTATTCTGTTCCTCCCAGTCTGGATCAACCTTTAGGTTAATAATCTAAATCATTAAAATTCATCTGTCTCTCCAAGGATTGAGTAGTTAAAAAAAAAACATTGGAGGAACCTTTCTGCAGAAGGGTGATTGATAATTACCAAAGCAAAGATGTTTTGTGGGTGAAAAATGGGGCAGCTCAGCAGATTGATTGGATTTGATGCTAGTTGGGTTGAGGTGATGTTTCAGCAAGTAAACTTCTTTTTTATCAGTTTTTTCAGCTGGCATCCTCTTTGAGAGATGATGCAGGGCTCAAGTCCAAACCAGTTTCCCACCAGGTGAAGCCATGGGGTGACCTCAGGTCACTGAGGGCCATTTTTGGAGATTATTTGTTAATTAGAATAGGAGTTAGGCTCTTATACCTGTAATTTTTTATTATTTTTACTCAAACTGCCTCTGCAAATGAGATTTTCTTGGCTAATTTAAATAATTTAAAATCCAGAGCTGAGACTGGTAGTGTCCATCATTTCCTCTACTTTAGGGTTGGTTGATTTACCCCAAGGTCTGCCTAAATCTCTTTATTTGGGATTTAAAGCACCAAAACAAAGAGTTGAGAATGGCAAATCCCCTTTTGGGAAACCCAACTTTTGGGACTCAACTTTTAGAAAGCTCAACTTTTAGGACCCAGCTTTTGGGAAACCAGACTTTTGGGAAACCAAACTTTTAGGACTCAACTTTTAGAAAACCCAGCTTTTGGGCAACCCAACTTTTGGGAAACCAAACTTTTGAGAAACCCAACTTTTAGGACTCAACTTTTAGGACTCAACTTTTGGGAAACTCAAATTTTAGGACCCAGCTTTTGGGAGATTACAGCTGAAAGATGAATCAGTTTCAAGCTCTCAGCCCCTTTTTCTGTAGACATTACAACAACAATATAGGGGAAAAAAACCCAGTTCTGTTGAGCAGAGCAGAGCAGGATCACTCCCTGAAAGGTGTTTGGGCTCTTTTGGACACTCCCCTGGATAATCAGACTCTCCTGGCCACGAGGAGCCGAGGCAGGATGGATTTCCAATGAGGGGAGGGAAGATCAGGCTCTCCCTGCGGGCTTTATTGGATTGTGCCTTGCTCTTTGCAGAGTTTCTCAGGAGTTATCTGGGTTCATCCATCTTCCCCCCTCCCTCTGGGCTATTAAATCCTTTCCCATCCTGCTACAACCAAGCTTTTATGTTGTCTTTATAAATTGCTTTTTTGTTGTTGTCGAATGTGACTGAGGTTTGCAGGAAAACAATCTCCCTTCAAAGGAGTTGAGACCAAATGGATTCCCTAAATACAGAATTGGAATAAGAGTATGGAAACACCCCCTTCAGAGGAATTGGGATCAAAAAGATTCCCTAAATAAAGGGATATAAAATAAGGGTGTATGAACATCCCTTTTCAAAGGAATTTGGACCAAATGGGTTCTCTATATACAGAATATAGACTAAAGATAAAAAATGAGGATGTATAAACACCCCTTTCAAAGGAATTAGGGCCAAATGGGTTCCCTGTATACAGAATATGGAATAAAGATGTAGAATAAGGATATAGAAACACTCTTTTCAAAGGAATTGGCCAAAATGGATTCCTATATATGGAATATAGACAAAAGATATAAAATAAGGGTATGCAAACAGCTCCCTCAAAGGAATTGGGACCAAATAGTTCCCTACATAAAGAATATAAGGATATAAAATAAGGGTATATAAACACCTTCCTTCAGAGAAATTGAGGCAAAATAGATTCCCTATATCCAAAATTTGGAATCAAGGTATAGAATAAGGATGTACCTGTACCCCCTTCAGAAGAACTGAGACCACAAAGATTTCCTGTGTAAAGAAGATAGACTAAGGGTATGGAATAAGGATATATGAACACCCCATTCAGAGGAGCTGGGACCAAATGGATCCCCTACATACAGAATATGGAATAAAGATATAGAATAAGGGTATATAAACACCCCTTTCAGAGGAATCGGGGCCAAATAGGTTCCCTAAATACAGAATATGGAATAAGGATCTATAAACCTTCAAAGGAATTAGGACCAAACAGATTCCCTTTATGTGGAGTATAGCCTAAGGATATACAGAACACAGACAGATCTGGGGGACTTTGCAGTTCCATCTGCTTTCACTGCACACAGATCCTGGGTGTTGGTAACTCTCCTTTCCCTATTTTCTCTCTTTCCCCTATTTTCCCCTTTCAAACACATTTTTATCCTCCCATCCCCTCCCTTTCCTGCCTCCTCAGCACCCTGGGTATCCCTTGCACCTCAGCGCCTTTATCCCAGCTCCTCTGGAAAGGCAGGGATTCTCCTGAGCCCAGCCCAGCCCCAGCCCCTGCTGCTGCAGACAGACAGACAGACAGACAGCCTGCCATGCCCTGGAGAACAGCCCTGCTCAGGAAATGTAGCTATTTCCGCTCTGCCTGCAGTCAGGAAATGAGGAGGAGGCAGCGCTGAAGATATTTTTTGAATTTGACAGGATTTTTTTTCCTCTCTTCGGAGCAAGGAATGCTCAGGGGGGTGCTGGAAGCCAAGGAGGCACTGCTGGATTTTGGGGTCATGTTGGACTCTGGGGTTGTGTCAGAGCCGGGTTAAGGTTTGGGATGTGAAAGCAGAAAAATGGGATCAAATGATCCAAAGATTCGAAGCCAGAATAGTAAACATGACCTCATAAAGAGTCTCTGCTTTCCCTTGCTGACGTCCTCATTTGCTTGTTTGACTTTAAACCAATTTTTTTTTTCTTTTTGGAGATGGTTTTGGTTTCAGTGTTTGATGTGGAGCTAAATGATTTCAATTAAAATGGAATCATTTTAATTCTGTTCAGAATCCAGAGCAGCACCTTTAGGGTGCTGCACGTGTGGAAATTCCCATCCGATCCCACTGCACTGAAAAGGGATTCAGCTCCCACATTTTAATATTGGCCCACTTTTACGTTCATTTTAAATAGATTTTCTTCAAATTAATCTCATGAGATTGTAAAGCAGTCAAGGGTGCTTTAGTTTTAATAGAAGATGTGTGGCTAATCCCCTAGATTTTTTAAAAATCTCCTTCCTATTAGTGGGAATATCCTGGAAATTCCTACTGCAAGTAGTGCTTGAAACCCTGAAAGTGTTTCCAGTGGAGATGGAAAAATAATAATGGTGATCATTTAGTGGTGTTTGAGAAATTTGTTGGTTTTAGAGTTAAACAGAAGATAATTCCTGCAAAATACAAATTTAGCTCTTTTCAGAAACAGGCCCAGACTTTCTCTGAAGGAAGGTTTGCCTCTTCCTGAAAAAATAGATTTGATCAGAATTTGCCATTTCATCAAAATATTGACAATTTTTAAAAGGCAATGTGTACTCACAAGGGATGGATTAAAAGGTTTCTCCGTTGACATTGGATTTTTCTTTAATATATGAAAAACTATGAAAACTACACAGAGGTAAAACACAAAAAGCAATTTCTAATGAGAGATAAAACATTTGTTTGAAAGTTTTTTAATGGAGTTTTACAGGATATAAAAGTTTTTCCTGGTGTCATTCCCCACAAAAATGTTGTTGCACCATTATCCTGATTTTTCCCAGGGTGTTTCCACCACAGTTCCCTGGAATCTTGTGGGATTATGGCTGAAATATGAGCTCCATTTTTTGATGTTTTCGGACCAGAATCCCAAACCAGAGGCCAAAATCCTGCCATCACCTCGGGAAGGGCCTCTGCCCTAAGTGTGGCTATTCCAAGAGTTCCTACAGCAAACCTTTCCCAAGGAAGGGATGCATGGAGCAGCTGGATCTGCACCCCAAAGCAGCCAGATCTCATGTCTGTACCCCTGGAGCCCCACCTGTGGTGTTTAGGAATTGGAAATGTTTGCTTGAAATTCCAAACTGGGATCCCAGCTGGATTTTCGTCCTGCAGATCCTTGGTCTTTTTTTTCCTGCAATCCCAAAATCCGCTTTGCTGTGCCACGCCGTGCTTGGCTTCCCACAGGTGGAATCGTGGAGTGGTTTGGGCTGGAAAAGACCTTAAAGGTCCTCATTCCCTGTTTAGGTTGGCAAAGGAAGTTGAGTGTGCTCAAAGAGCAGCAGAGCCGTGGATTGCAGCTCTGGAGAGACAAAAAGGAGGGGAAAAAAGCTGAAATTATTTTCTCGTGGTCATCCAGAAGGGAAAACGGGCAGAGATAAATCTGACCTGCACTGCTAAGCTTGTTCCCTCAGCACCCAGTGCCTCCCAAGATCCCTGATATTCCCACTGAGCTCAGCTGCGGCCAAGGAAACGCAAATATTGTTCCTCAGGTCCCCATCCCAGCCCCGTTAGCACCACCCATCACCCCAGAGGGTGTCTGGAGGCTCAGTGAGGCGCTTGGGATTTCGGCTGGTGCCTGCAGGAGGAGCGTCCAGCGTGCTTGGTTTGGGTTTTCTGTGGCAGAGCACAAATAACATTTGCTCACGAGGCAGAGCAGGGACACGGTGCCAGAAATAGAGGCTCCCGACAATGCTGCAGGATGTTGCTGTGGTGTTATCATATGATTCATCCACTATGAGGCTGAACAATCAGTAACCTCAAGACACTCTCACTTTCACGCCCTCTGACACACATTCCACTGAGGACAAATATCCTCTGCGTGAGTAAAACCTCAGGACTGGGGTTTTTTAACTCGTAAAGGTCACTCTGTGAGTGCTCAGATGTTGAGTTTGAACTTCGCTGCCCGGTCCTTGAGCGTGGGGAGGGTTTTGAGTGCTGTGAAGTGCTGGTTTAGAAAATCCTTTCTGGATGCTGATCACACTGATGGCTGTGGAGAGGGACTCCAAAAAGCCCATGGTGGAAACCACTGAAATCAATTACAAAGAGAATAAATTTGGCCCAGATGTTGTGATACAACTGAGCTGAAGGCAGGAGGGAGTTGGGCTGAGGAGGAGATCCAGGAAAGCAGGAAAAGACATGGCTGGAAGCATTCAGGGGATTGCAGGAGGGTTCTTCTCATGAAAAAAAATCCTTTTTCTTGGTGGCAGGAAGAACACCTGGTACCAGGTGAGCAGCTGGATTTGGAGACTTTTTGTTCCAAATAAATGTCCCCAACCATGGAGAACAACAGGGTAATGGATGAGCTTCCATGCAATTCCTTCTGTTGGAAGTGTTTTGTTATTTTACCATGGCTGAGGGCCACCACTGGCCGTGCACTTGGTGATTATGTTTATTTAATTGGATTTCAATTACTCCTGGACCCCCTTTTCCGAGCTTGGCTCTTGCCGGTGGTGGCCCCTCCAGCTCTGGGCTCTTTTCCCTTGCAGCACTAGATGGCAGTGTAATGGCAAAAACCCTGCCCTGCCGGGGAGGAAAAAGCTCATTTCACCCCCAAAACCACCCGGGAGGAAATTTAAAATTTGAACACAAAACAACCAGACCTTAAAAATTCCTCTCCAATCTCTTGAAATTCCCACAACGGGCTCTGGGGAGAACCAAGACAGGTTCTTCACTGATAACCCAGTGGCACAGGAGTGATGCCAATTTGTGCCACACACAGATTTGGCCCACAGCTGTACCACAGCCAAACTTGTATTTTTGAGACAAGAATATTTGGTCAGGAGATTTGGGTGAGGTCGAAAATGCAGAAGCACCAAAACAAAAATGATATTATTCTTCAAAATGAAGCTCATAATTCCTCACCAGGATCATGTTTGGAGTTGCTTTGCAGCCTCAGAGGTTGTGGTGCAATAAATTAAGCTGTGGATCATCTCATTTCAGATCCCTGAAGGATCCAATCCCAATTTTGTGGCCCCAAAAGGGGATTTAAGTGGTGCACAGGCTCGATTTTCTGTAGGGAAAATTCCATGCCATGGAAGCACATGGGGTACGTGCATTCATGTCTGTTTTCTTAGGTCTGGATTAGCGCCCTGGTTTATGACCAAACCTTTAAAAAAGGAGGAAAATGTCACAGTATAGAAAAATAAACAGGGTAAAAAGAAATGGCAGAAGGACCAGGCTGAACATGGCCCTTTCTGGACGTCACCAAGACACAGCTGCTGGCCCGGAGCGAGATCTGAAGGTCTTTGTTAGGAAACGTTATTGCTGAGATTTTCACTGTTTGGATTTCCTGTTTTCCTCACTTCTGGACCCTTTAACTTCTGTAATCTAAGCAGGGTCAGGTCTGGTCATCCGTGGGGAAACAGGCTGGCTGTGAACAACAAGTGCTGCTGTAGGTGAGCGCTGGGGAGGTGCTGGAGCCAGCCAGGATCCTCAGCACAGCCTGCTCCGACCTTCTGGGCACTGCTGGCCAAAAGACTTCCCTGACTGGATGAAAAATACCCAGCCTTGATTTTGAAACGTTGAGTGATGGAAATCCACCCACTGTCCTTCAGGAGCGCCTGCAGGGGGGAATTGCCTTTGGCTGATAAAGATGAGTGTCTTGGTTCTGGTCAAAACCTACTCAGGTTTAATCTCCTTGTGGTTCTACCTGTCTGTATTTCTCGTGGAAATGTTTTGTACAAGTCTTTGATGCCCTTGGATAATGATATGCTCCAAAAGATGCTCCAAGAGCCGTCATCTCCCAGATAAGATGTGAAAGTCTGATGGGAACCAGCTGATCTCTCTCAAAAACCATAATATTTTTAGGATGTGTCAAAATCCATTCAGGTCTGACCATCCACAAACTCCCCAGGCAGTATCGGTGTCACAAATGTTTTTAGCAGTCCTGGGCTGGGCTGGGGATCTCTGTGTCTCCATTGACACTGGGACAATTTTCCTTGCAATAATTAAAGCAAATTCAACTAGAAAGGATGAAATGAAAGCAGTGTGAAGGTGCAGGGTTGAAAATAAAGGTTTAAAAGTCCCACCCACTTGTTGGCAAGGGATTATAACCCCATGGTGGTAGGGGCTGTTATGTTGCTGTGTAAGATTCTTTGTCACTGTGTAATATTTAATAATTCCTCTGAGTGGAGTGATTAAAGCTGTACAACATGGCCAGGTGAGCCTGGGAGTAAATCTGTCTGTCAGCTTTGTGTGGAGTCTGAAGGAACAAAAGCCAAGGTGTGCTGAGCTCAGTCTCCCTCCTGGACATGCTTTTGGTGTAAAATAAACTTGTCCCCATCCCTGGGGGATGACCAGGAATTCTGCTGAGTACCATCAGCATCCTTCTTTTCCTTTTCAGCATTCAGCCTCCTACCTCAAACTGATTTTGGCCAGTTGGGTTTGCTCTGCAAGGTGATCTTCACATGGCTAAAAAGCTTCATTTCTTTCCTGATTATCCGTGGTCCATTGTCTCAGTTACCCACTGGCTTTTCTCGGTCATTGTGGCACCGCTCATGCATAAATTCTTTGGGACAGTGAAATCTTTCCAGCCACAACTCAAATTTAATTCAACTGAGAAGACTTTCACAGGGTTGGATTTATCCCAGGACCTCCACCCAACATTTTGGTTTTCCCCTTGAAATCCATAGGTGGAATTGATGCCACGCTGGCTTTTAGGGCTCCTCATTTTTAGGGTTGTCTTGAAGGAAGGCAGAGAAATCACTGGGGCTGTATCGCTTTGTGTAGGAGGAGATTTGGGTCTGTGCTTTGCTAGACGGGCAATGTGTGGCTCCAGTGAGGTTGTCAGGAATCTGAAGGTGTCCGGGCACACCGAATTATGAATTTTGTTTGGAGCAAGAAGAGCCGGGGCGCTGCCGCGGTCCCGGGAGCGCGTTCCCACCTCTCCTCTTCCGAGCAGGTGGACTGGGCAGCAGCCGCAGCTCTCCCGCTCCCTGACCTTCCAGCAGCGCTGCTCCAACAGGACGTGGTGATTTACAAGGCCAAGGGCCAGCAGGAAATTCCGACCTCCACCCCCCCGGAGCACGGAGGAAGCCGGAGCAGCTCCGTGACTCAGAGGCGCTCCTGAGTCACCGCGGCCGCGGTTCCTGCGCTCCGCTCCTGACCCTGCCGAGCCCTGCTGCAATTCACTGGCCTTACTGGAGGAGGAAATGCGTGCTGGAAAAAAACAAACAAACAAACAAACAAACAAAAAAGACCCGATTTGGTTAATGCTATTCTTTAATAAACAACTTATGGCAGGTGCCTGGCAGCTTATGATAATTAACGGGGTATTTATTGGGATCAGAAAATACGCTGAGCTGAACAAGTCTCTCATCTGTCCTTGGCTCGCTGCGGCGGGATGGGGTCATTGGCTGTCTGGCTGCAGATAATAAATCAAAGGGCTGGAGAAACTGCAGGAGAGAGGGCATGAACTGCCCGAACATTCAGCTCATTGTGGCAGAGAACGCGGAGCTTTCCCAGCCACATTTTCACTTATCTCCGAGCCAGTTATTCCCTGCAGGCGGCTGAGCTGTCCGAGTAAACAGAGGTCACTTTACCTTGCCTAAACAATGACTTTGCTATAGTGGCTGCCAGCTCCGGAGCAGCCAGGACGAGCTTTGAAGGCTGCTTGGGAGCGGGGCTGCCAGGGAGAGCGCATCAGTCAGTCTGGTGTTCCTGGGCAGGATTTGGGATGCTCGGGGAGATGCTGGTGTGCCTGGGCAGGATTTGGGATGCTCAGGGAGATGCTGGTGTGCCTGGGCAGGATTTGGGATGCTCAGGGAGGTGCTGTGGTGCTCAGGCAGGATTTGGGATGCTCAGGGAGATGCTGTGGTGCTCAGGCAGGATTTGGGATGCTCAGGGAGATGCTGGTGTGCCTGGGCAGGATTTGGGATGCTCAGGGAGGTGCTGGTGTGCCTGGGCAGGATTTGGGATGCTCAGGGAGGTGCTGTGGTGCTCAGGCAGGATTTGGGATGCTCAGGGAGGTGCTGGTGTGCCTGGGCAGGATTTGGGATGCTCAGGGAGATGCTGGTGTTCCTGGGCAGGGTTTGGGATGCACAGTGTGGTGCTCAGGCAGGATTTGGGATGCTCAGGGAGATGCTGGTATGCCTGGGCAGGATTTGGGATGCTCAGGGAGATGCTGTGGTGCTCGGGCAGGATTTGGGATGCTCAGGGAGATGCTGGTGTGCCTGGGCAGGATTTGGGATGCTCAGTGTGGTGCTCAGGCAGGATTTGGGATGCTCAGGGAGGTGCTGTGGTGCCTGGGCAGAATTTGGGATGCTCAGGGAGATGCTGGTGTGCCTGGGCAGGATTTGGGATGCTCAGGGAGGTGCTGTGGTGCTCAGGCAGGATTTGGGATGCTCAGGGAGGTGCTGTGGTGCTCAGGCAGGATTTGGGATGCTCAGGGAGATGCTGTGGTGCTCAGGCAGGATTTGGGATGCTCAGGGAGGTGCTGGTGTGCCTGGGCAGGATTTGGGATGCTCAGTGTGGTGCTCAGGCAGGATTTGGGATGCTCAGGGAGATGCTGTGGTGCCTGGGCAGAATTTGGGATGCTCAGGGAGATGCTGGTGTGCCTAGGCAGGATTTGGGATGCTCAGGGAGGTGCTGTGGTGCTCAGGCAGGATTTGGGATGCTCAGGGAGGTGCTGTGGTGCTCAGGCAGGATTTGGGATGCTCAGGGAGGTGCTGTGGTGCTCAGGCAGGATTTGGGATGCTCAGGGAGGTGCTGTGGTGCTCAGGCAGGATTTGGGATGCTCAGGGAGGTGCTGTGGTGCTCAGGCAGGATTTGGGATGCTCAGGGAGGTGCTGTGGTGCTCAGGCAGGATTTGGGATGCTCAGGGAGGTGCTGTGGTGCTCAGGCAGGATTTGGGATGCTCAGGGAGGTGCTGCCGTGGAGGATCAGCTGATCCCGGGCTGTGAGTGAGGATGGAGCACACGAACGAGCAGAGTGGCTGAGGAGGAAACGGCCAGGAGCTGGGGGAGTGGAGAAGGGATGACTTTCCTCTGATGTCAAAAATCCCATCATTCAGTGCTCGCCGTGAAAAAGGCGAGAGGAGAAGAATGTGGAGAGAGGGAGAGGGACAGGGAGAAGAAATGAAGGGAAAGGACACGCTGGTTTTTCTCCTGAACCTTGTAGGCTAAGCTTGTCCACCTTGGCAGGATGGAGAAATGAGGCTGATCCCGAATGCCAAGCCCTGCAGAGCCTTGCAAGCCCCAGGGATTGTTCCCATCCCCATCCCGATCTGGACTTGGTTAGTACTGCCTTGGTATGAATAATCAGGGAGATAAAAAATTGTCAAGAAACTTACAGCAGTTTCCACAGGGCTCTCTTTGCCTTTAGCTTTTATTTCTGGCAGTTTGAATTTCCTGTTCACTGTGGTCGTGCCTGATCCTCACAGGATTTTTGCAGGGCTGGGAGGAAGGATCAGGGCTGGATGGAAGTGGAGAAGCAGCAGAGCTGGAGCTGCCCTGGAGCTCTGTCCAGGTTCCCATTTCTTCCTTCTGAGGGGCTGAATATCAAAAAGGTGCCAGGTTTTGTCCTTCATGCATTTTGCTGTGTGCCTGTAATTAGTTTCTTAACTGAAAAAGCTTTCTCAACTGGAAAAAAAAAAAAAAGAAAAAGGAAAGGAAAGGGAAAAAAAAAAAAAGCAAAACCAACCCCCCACATTTTTGGCAATGGGTTGTTTTTCTAAGCAATTAATTAAGCACTGATTTTAAAAGAATTTGAATGAATCCTTCTACTCTGTGTCAAGCATGGATTTTGTATTAATCACTTCACTACTCGCTGCCTGAATAAGGACTGAAAAAAGGATGCAGGGAGTAAAAATTTCCCCAGGAAATAAATCAGACAAGGAACCTATGCCTCATCTCGCCTCCTCCAAGTGAAGAAAGAGAGGATTTTGTCACTGGTGGGTCAGTTTACAAACGTGTCCTTTGCAGGGTGAGTCAGAGAGAGCGATGCATTTCACAGCAATGCATTTCACAGCAATGCAGCCACAGATGCAGCTGGAACCAGCGCTGAATATCAGCCAAAGATAAACAGGAGTGAATCCTCGTGCCCATCAGAGTCAGCAGAATGGAAATGCAACCTGTCAGATCTGCTCGTGTGTCAGCCAGCTCTTGCTGCGTTTGAAACCAGTGTCAAAATTCCCTCTGGCTTCCATGGGAGCAGGGAAATCCCTCGGGATTTGTCATTTCCCTTTGCTGATAAGGGAGAGATGGGCATTTTTATAAGATGGAGTTGGTGGATCCGGTATTTTCCCTGGAATTTTGGGTGGGATGCAGTGTCCAGTGGATGCTCCCAGGTGGGCATCACCCCTTTGTAATAAAAATTGGGAGCAGGTGGGAAGCGCTGCTGTCTCCAAACTGGGATGAATGCATTGCGAGTTTGAAGTTTTCCAAAATGCTGGACAAATATTTATGTTTTTTTCCCCCAAACATCAGCCTTTGTTAGCGTTACAGCTCTTAAGGGATGTGCAAAAGCTGTTGTTGTGAAAGCACCATCAAGATTTGTTGTTGATGTTTTGGTTGTGGGCGAGATAATGAGATTTAGCCGAGAATCTGAGCTGAAATATGAAAATTTTAATATTTTTCCCTGGTTTCACTTTCCCCAGTGTTTCCTGAGACTAAACCTTGTTAAGTGTGTTAATCCTTGTGGGTTTGGGGTTGTTTTAGTGGTTTTTTTGTAGCTTTCCAGGCTGTAAAAGTGTTTAGGCAAGAGGATGAAATATTTGTTGGGTCGGCGGTGAGATCACAATTTATTGCTGGCCAAGATCCTGAAGTGGGAGAAGAGGAATGGCTGAGATGCTGCAGGTCTTTCTTTGGGATAATGGTCATCCTTGGAAAGATCTGTGATGAAAGCAGTTCCTCGATGGAATGTGTGTTTATCAGAGAGGTTTTTCAGCCTCTGGGCTCAAAGACCCTCCCAGTTTGCAAACAGCAGCAAAATGGCAACGCTGGGGCAAAAATAATCTTGGGAAGGAGGTGGGGAATGGCAGAGCTGGAGCCAAATTTAAATTTTCCTTTAACCACGAGTCCTCTTCTCTTTAGGGTTAAACGTTTCTTCTCAGGAGAGCCAGAGGCTCTTGATTATCCATGCAAAACAGGCCGGGGCTTTGATTCGTAAGGTTTTGTCTGCCACACTTTTAAACGGAATAAGCTTAATTTAGATCCCCACACAAAAATCCAAATTGGACTGTGGAGACACAGCCTCACTTTCCCTCTCTTATCCCGAGGCACCATTCCCCACCCTTCCCCTTCTTCTCCATCCATCCATCCCCCCCAAAAAAAAATCCCAACCCAAGCCTGGCTTTGATCGGAGCACATTGGGGGGATCGGGGAACAATTAAAGCGATGATGTGTGTGCTTGAAGGAGAAAAGCGAGCTGCGGTAGCTGTGCTTTGACAGGTCTTTGGAGGATTTCAAGGAAGTTACACCCACTTCATTCATGATAATCGGCTGTTTAACGCCGAGCAGCTCAGTGTTATGAATGAAAAGGGAGCGTGTTTTGGCTTGCAAGAACAACTCGCAAATCTAATGCTTCACTCGTCAAATAACCAGCCACGTTCACAAAAAAAAAAAGAAGAAAAAAAAAAAAGAAAAGAAGGGGAAAAAGGGGAAAAAAAAATTATATTGACTTCATTCTTGAAATTAATGGATGAGGGATTTAGCGGGGAAAAAAATAATCCTGCAACACCTAAAGCTGCATCTTCTCTTTCTGTAGGAATCCAAAAGCCTTTTACCTCCCTTTGACGTGTTTGTAACTCTTTGGGGTTGGATGAGTTGGGGGAGAAAATGCAGCCCCTGCTGGACTCTGATGCAGCTAAAGGCAGATCCTGGTGACTTTTTGTGCATTTGATCAGAACATGGTGAATTGTTGGATTTCGCGTCATTTTGGGGCAGAAAGAGAACAGAAGGGAAGAGAGTGTTAGGAAGGAGCAAGTTTGGATTTGGATGGATTGCAGAGGCTCTGTGGGCTCTCTGCTGTGCCTGAGCAGGCTCATTGATTAGGAATATATTGATTTTTGGGGGTATTGAAGCAGGATTTGTGGAATATTATGATTTCCTGGAGCTGCCCTGTGCCAGGTGCTTCACCCCTTCTGGTGTACAGACTTGGATGACTCCTGGGAGGTTGTTGGAGGCCAATGTTGGTTAGGATATGTTGAATTAAAGGCAAAAATACTTTGAGGGAACCTTTCTACCTTCCCTTATTCCCAGTTCTTTGGGAATAAAATGGCTTTTTGGAGGAGCAACGTGCCCAACCATCCCGCTGCCTCCTGCAGCAGGCAGGGAAGGGATCTGTGCCTGGGCAGGAAGGAATGCAGCTCCTTTGATCCCATTAAACACCCACAGGTGGTTGCAAAACTTTTTGCCACTGAGCTGAGCTGAATATTTATTAATTGGAGTTTAGGAAGGAACGTGTGGAATCATTTCCCTCGCTGCTTCTCGTCTGGGTTTGGGGTAAAAGTGCCAGCTGGGATGGTTTTAATTCGAGCAGAATTTGACAAAGCATTAATTGGTGCATCCATCGAGGGCTTTGCTGTGTTTGTGGAGCTGACCTCGCCCTGAAAAGGGGAAGTTTTGCTCAAAGGAAGCCAAAAAAAAATCAATTGGAGAAAACACAATTCCATCTGATGATGTTCCATCTTTGGTCAGCAGCTGGGAGCCTCTGATGGAAGGTGGGAGAACAAATTTTCCTCATTGTTTTAGCACTGAAATAATTCCCAGAACAGCGTTTGGCTCAAGGCAGGATTGCACTGGAGCCCTTCCCACTTAAAAGTGGGGGGAAAAAGGGCAGTTTGGGCAAAAAGGGCAGAAAGGGCTGAAGGCAAAGGTGGGTTGGATGGAGCCTGGGATAGAAGGGCGGGTGGCCATCACTTCTTCATCTCCTACACAAAAAATTAACTCCCTTCTTTCCTCTTTTCCTCCACAGAACCGTGTTTGGGGCAAACCAAGAACTGAGCAGATCCTCTTTTATTTCCACTCATTTTCAGGGTGAGTGAATCCTCTTGTCTCCGCTCCTGCTGCCGTGTCCTGTGCAGCTCCAAAGTGTGACTTAAGGTTCAGAGGAAAATCTCTCTTTCCTTAATCTTTGCACTGATAACACAGAGCTTAATTTAGCAGCAGTCAGGCAGAACATTTGGATTTTGTCATCCATTTCCAAAACTATTGTTGGCTTCTTATTCCTTTGTTTCCACACACCACCACCCCCAACTCGTTTCAGATTTACATTTTCTTGGGGGTGCCAAAAGATAAGTTAATGCCAACTTGATGATTAATTAGCTAATACTTTCCTCTGCCTTGAGATGGAAAGCCTTTATCTGAGTCACTTATTAATTTTTATTTTATTTGTTGCTGCATGGGTACATTTGAAGGGATTCGAGTTCTGCCCTCCTGAGAAAATTGGGCAGGAATTTAGAGGAACAGGAGGAAAGAAGGGCAAAGGAACCTTCAACTTGTTATCAGAAAATATATCTTAATATTGAGATCAGGGTACTTTTATATCCATATTCTTCAAGCCCCCAGCAATATCAGAGACTCATTGTCAAAATCACTTGAAATATGGAGTTCTGAGGCTTTTCAGCATCCTCAGAGATGCAAAAATCAATAAAAAGCTTGATTTTCCAGAGGCTGTGGGAATGGCTCAGCTATTCCTAAGCTCAGTCTCCTTGTCAGAGCTTGGAAAAGTTGTGGGAAAAACAAACCTGGGGCACTTCCAGTGTGGAAGTTTCCAGGAGTTTGGTACTGGTGCACATCCCCTTTATTTTGGAGCTAGGAAGAGGAGGCAGATATCTCCTCCCAAGTCAGAGTCTTTCCTGTGGGATATTTGGAATTCAAGACGGAATTCAGAGCAAAGGGATCCTTATTCAAATTGCCATAAATGCCTTAACACAGGAGCAGGGATGTGAATAAGTTTAATTTAATAATGATAAAAAAAGGGGGGAAACTCGAGTTGGAGAGTGATGATGAATTTATTGGTGGGTGAGTTTGGTTACCTCATTCTCCTGAGATCATGATGAGGAGTGAGGTAAGTGCATATTTCATGGCACTTGTGAGAGCCCTGCCTGTGGGCAGGAATTAATGCTGTGCACGGGAGAGGTGCTGCACATCCCAGGGAAAATTCCCAGCAGGAAGAAACAGGAGGACACCATGCAGCAGGAAAATCTGGAGAATTCCAGGAGCTCCATGCACAAAGGTGAACCACCCAGGCAATCCCTTTGTAAAGGGCTTCACTTTGGGGTGTTTGAAACTGCGAGGGAAGAGTTTATTCCTAATATCTGATAGAAACCCACTCTCAGTTTGAAGCCGTTCCCCCTTGAGCCAGGGCTGTCCTGTTTCGCTTTGGGAAGGCTCAAGGTGAAGATTTTATGTTCTGTGTGAGCACTGAGATCCAGCTCTGTCCCTCCTTCCTCACTCCTGGATGTCCTAAAAGAGGTGGCACAGGTCTAAGAGATGTCCCCAAGTTAAATATTCAGTGAGTCACACCATGGAGATGATCCTGTGAGCCGTGTGTGCTCCTGGAATTGCCATCCCAACTTTGTCCTGCTCAAATCCAGCTGCAAATGCCTTTTTTTGGCCTTGATTAAGCCCTGGGCATGGATACATTGCCCCCTGTTAATCTGCTGAACTCAGCCCAAATTAGAAGCTCCCCAATTTTCAGAAGTCTTAAAACTTCCCTTGACTTCAGTGGGGTTAATCTGTTCCTAGAGGTGTTTTAAGGAGGGGGAGGAAGAGGGATCAGTGGGAGAATTGGGAAGTTCAGAGACAAAAATCTGCCCCAAAAGGGAATCTTTTCCTCTCACACCATCTTTTTTTCCTTTATACATAAAATCTTTGCTTTGAGCCTTCCCAAAGTGAAATAGGACAGTGATAAGGCAAGGGGGAATGGCTTCAAACTGACAGTGGGTTTAGTTGGGATGTTAGGAAGAAATTCTTCCCTGTGAGGGTGGTGAATGGATGGAATAGATTTCTCAGAGAAGCTGGGGCTGCCCCTGGATCCCTGGAAATGTCCAAGGCCAGGTTGGATATCGGGGCTTGGAGCAGCCTGGGATGGTGGAAGGTGTCCCTGCCCATGGCATGGAATTAGAGGAGCTTTCAGCTCCCTTCCAAGCCCAGCCATTCTGGGATTTTATGGAAATTCAGAGCTCTGAGGGCTGGGTTTGGCAGGATGAGGGAGGAGTGGGAGGCAGCAGGAGCAGCTCCTTTCCCTGGCCTGTCTCAGCATTCCATGTGGTCACCTCAGATGTGGGACAGGCTGCTCTGGTTCCCTCCCTTCCTCCAGGAAATCTGAACCCCATCCAGCCTGCAGGAATGTGTGCTCAACTCCAGCCTGCATTAATGCTGCCCTGCTTTGCATGAATAACCAAGTATTGACAGAGGCAGAGTCTTACTGCAGGTATTCCCCTTCCTGCTTCCTCCAGTGGCCCTAGAAAGACTTGGACTGGTGAATTGCTTAATTTCAGTCCTTATTTTTAATGAGATTATAGCTTTGAGGGCTCATTGTGCATTTTAATTGCTGATTCTTTAATGCAGGAGCAGGGAGCAGAGCCCAGGTTTCCCCTTTGCCAGGTGAGTGCCAAAGGCAGCACATCAGTGAGCAATTTTCACTGCACTGAATCTTTTTTTTTTTTTTTCCCCACTGAAAACGTGAAAATTCCATCTTTCTTTCCCCACAACTTCAGCAGGAGCTGTGTGAGTCAGGACACAAGGAAGCAGCTGGCAGCTGGGTGTTTAAAACTGGATGGGCAGCACATCCTTCTCTATTTCCTTGGTCTATTCCCACTGCTCTGGTGCAGAGATGGATTTTTTTCTCTAGGACTTTCTGCATGTTTTGCCATGGTCACTGCGTTTTATGCACAGGGCTGGGGGCTGGAATTGAGTCTGACACTTTGGGCACCTCAGATCCCCAAATTTCTGTGTAAGGAATCCTGAACCGTGTTGTGGAGCGAGCTGAGATGGCTGAGGCACATTTCTCAGGGTGTGAATTTTACCTGCAGGAGGGGCAGCCCCTGTGAGGTGTTTATGGACCTTGTGAGCCCCAGAAAAGGCGAGGGCAGTGCACTGATAGCAATTCTCTCTCCTCCACATCCAAAGGGAATTCCCAGCTGAGGGAAAAGAGCATTTGTGGAGCAGTTTCTGAATTTAGAGCAGCTGCTGGATGTTGAATGTTGTGCCAGTGGAGCAATGTCCAGCTCTAAATTTGGAGGGCATTAAGCTGTGGCCCTGGGCTCCGTGTCCTGGTGCCTTGGCATGGGGGGGGTGTTTCTCCTGGGTTATGGAGCAGGGAGATTGAAGCCAGTGGAGGTAACAAATGTCATCTGAGGCAGGGGCAAGGCACAGGGGTGCTTGGGGAGAGCACAGTGCCCTCAGCTCGTGTAAGGTCAGGGAGCTGCAGAGAGAAGTGGGAACAAAGCGAGGAATGAAGTGAAAACAGAGAGGAATGAGGAGCAAAGTGTCCAAAAAGTTTGGAACCAGCCGGTGGAGGAAGATGATGTCCCACACATTTGATGGGACAGTCAGTGTGTTCCAGCCCAGAGAGGTTTAAGCTTTTCAAAGGGGTCTTTGACCAGGAGGGAGAGGTGGAAACAGCAGCTCTGGGTCCTGCCTGTCCCTCCTTCCATAGGGATTTACCTCTCCTCCTCCAGCTCTGTGCTCTTCCCAAGGCCCCTCTCCTTTTCCCCTCAGCCTCTGCTGTTCCCTGGAGACCCAAGCTCTTTCTCCAGGCTCTGCTTCATGGCTGAGGCTCAGCTGAGCAGGTCCTGAGCATCACTGCTGTTCTCTTTACAACATCAGAGGGGCAGAGCACACACCAAGCTGGGAGCACAGAGCCCTGGCTGCAGGAGCTGGGCAGGACTCACCATTATTGGCATTTTCATGGCACCAGAGAGGAGCTTTGGAGCCCACAGTGGCTGAGGGAGCTGGGGATTGCTGGCACGTTGCAGCAGGAGCGAGGTGAGGCTCCTGATGTTTATTATTTGGCCCATCAGGCCGTGCCCTGATCCTGCTCACTCATCCATGCTGGGAACAGCTTATCCGTGGTGCTCGGGGAATGCTGTGCCAAAATCCTCTTGTAGCCCATCAGCAGGGCTGTCAGAGCACCTCACCAGGCTGTGAAAGGAACAAAACTCCATCAGTGTCTGTGGCTCCTTCTCCTTTCCAAGAAGCAGGGGATGCTCACAGGGATTAAATTGCTTTGTAGGAGGTGGAGGACTGAATAAAGGGACTTAGAGCTGCCAGGAGAGATTCCTCAGGGAAGTTCTTCCTCTGAGATGTCACATCCCTGTGTTCTGGGTCATGAGTACAGCACTACCCAGAGACCAAGACCTGTTTTCAGCAAGTTCTGTGTGGTTTCTTTTGGGTTTTTTTATCCCATTCCTTTCCCTGTGCTTGAGGCAGAGGAAATAGGATGTGAGTACCACACGTGGTTTATGATTTTTGGGAAAATACTGTGTCCTGGTTGTAGCTCTGAACAATCCTCATGCAGTGGGTGGTGCCTGAAGCTTTGTGCTTTGCTTGTTTTAGAGAATCCCAGAATGGTTTGGGTGGGAAGGGACCTTAAAGCTCACCCAGTTCCACCCTGACACCTTCCACTCTCCCAGGCTGCTCCAAGCCTGGCCCAACACGGCCTTGAGGACTTCCAGGGATGGGGAGCTGTGCTCTGAGGAGTTCCTCAGGGACTTTTCCAGGTGTGGAGAGGATGAGTCAGGTATGGGACAACACCTTCATGGAGAGCATCTCCCATCCAGCCGTCCTTGAGCTGTAACCCAGACCTTCCAGCCTCTTTCTGAAGCCCAGAACTGAGGGCAGGAGGGACCCAATGTTTCTTTGAGCCCCTCGTTGTGTTCCTGGCAGCGCTCTGCTCGTTTCCATCCCTATTTTCTGTTCCCTCTGCAACCCATTTGCTGCGGCCCTGCCCTCCCTCCCTCGGCACACTCCCGACACAATGGGTTCCTTTCTGCGGTGAATCCCCTGCTCCACGCAGACATTTGCTGGCTCCTCTCTTCAGGATGCCTTTCAATGGGAAGAAGAGGGGAAAGTATTCCTTGTTCCCAGAGAAAACCAGCACTGGCAGCCTGGGTTATTTTGTCGGACGTGTGGCTTTAAGTGACGCCTTTGCCATCTGTTCCGTCTGCTAATTAAGAATGCAAAACAAACGGAGCCCACAATTGCTTCATTTAGAATAAGAGAGATGGCAGTGACCAAAACAGTTTTATTTTGGTGTCAGATGCTCTTTTTATTTCTCCTGTCTCTTCCTAATCTAAAGCAGGGCTGGAGCACTTCTCCCTCTCCCTGTTTGCAGCGGTGGATGCTGCTCTGACAAACGGGACCAACTTCTACGTGTTCAGCCTTTAGGGCCTCTAAGGGACAATCCCACAAGAGCAAGGAAAGAGAAAAAACTCCATTTTCAGCTGAGAGGGCTGATTCCAGCTTCTATGTTTTCAATTCAGTCGTGCTGCTCTTAGATCTGCAAAGAGACACCTGAGGGTACCTGCAGGAGGTTTGCCAGCAGCGTGTGAAGCACTTCCCCAGCCTGGTCCAGCCCGTTCCCGCTCACCACAGACGGGTTTTGTAGCCAGGATGGTGGGAAGGAACCATGGGCTCTGCTCTGGCTGTGTCCAGCAGCCCAGGAGATGAGTTTTTCTGGCTTTTGGTTGTGAGTGAATCATCCCCAAGGTTGGTGATCCACCTCCTTTGGTGACTGGGCTATAAGGAGCCCCCTCCATTCATTCACTGGGTGCTGTCGGCTCTTTAACATTCCCAAAATTGCTGCTGACGTGCTCCAAACCTTGGGGAATCGTGGAGGTGTCCCTGGTAGCACAGCCACAAAATGATGTGACCCACCTTGAGAAAATGGACATTCTCTTCCTCCTCCTTCTTTCCCCCCCAGCCTTCACTCTTGCTGTGATAAATCAACATATATTGAACTTAATTCTTTGACTGAGTCTGTGTTGAAGGGCACTGGGCTGGCAGTGTTTTTATGCCTACTAAAACAATGTTCTGGACAGTAGAAGACCTCCCTCTTTCCTCCCCATGAAAATTTGTCTGTTTGTGCTTAAAGATTATTTTAAAATTATTCTCACTACTATTGAGTTTTCCTGAATTTTTTCCCCAATTGGAAGGGAATGGCAGGGGATGCTCACCCAGTGAGAAACTGCAGCTGGAAAGTTCTCCCTCCCCACTTTCAGCTCCCAGCAAACTGCCCTAGCCCAGCTGAGGCAGAAATACGTGGAGAACTCTGTCATGAAATGCCCAAATCTGAAATTAAACCCAGCATGGGCTGAGATCCCAAACTGGGCTGGGTTCCTCCAACCCTGAGCAGCCAGATCAGGATCCTGCCCCAGCCTGGAGGCCACCTCTGCTGTAAAAATGATGGAAAATGCTTCAGGAGGTTCCAGCACGAGGGTTAAAGGTTTTTTTGGTGTCCCAGGCCTGAAGGATGATGTTGTGGTTTAAGCATTTGGACTGGAACCAAGAGATGTGAGATAAATTCCAGGCTCTGTTGTTCACTTCCTCTGTCCTGGAAATCTCTGCTGCTCCTCTTGCTCCCATCCTCCTCCTGTGACCCTTTCACCAGGGAATTGAACTGACAATCCACGCAATTTTCTGAAACCCTTATATTTAGGGTTAAAATTTCGTTCCATCCCCTTGTGCCCACAAGGTGGAAACAGCTTAAAGCTGGAAATTAAGGACAGAAATCTCTGAAAGTTTGAAGGATGTGAATTAATCCTTCCCTCAGTGACAGTGAGGAACAGCCAGGATTGGTGAGTGAGGGGTGGCAAGGCCAGGAAATGAAGGCAGGGTACATTTTTCCCTGGCTTTGGTTGGATTCCCAAGGAATGAGCATCCATGAGCAATGCTGAAAGGATCAGCACCAAGAAGAGTTAATTTTGTACCTCCAAAGCTGTATTTAGTAAGTTCTGGTCATTGAAATCCATTTAATTGAAGAAGTTCTTTGCCAGAGTCACAATCTGATTGATGAAGGTTTGTCCTCCTGGTGCCTGACACGTCAGGAGGGAAGGGAAGAAGGAAAGACAATTTCTGGACGCTTTCTTTAGGTGTGTCAACATCTATTTTCTGCTAAATTAATTTGTACTTGAAGGTTTGTGTGTCTAGAAGAGTTTACAGGATCAGCTGCCCCGTTTTGGTGTTAAAATTTGCCTTTGGTTTCTTTGTCACAGCTTTAACTTCAAGCTGGAAGAAGGTAAATTTTATTTTCTCTGTGGAATTTCTAGAACAGGGCATATAGAGGTCAAAATTTCTTGCTAGAAAGCCTTGACAGGTGTGAAAAATTTAATCCAAACCATTCATAACACGTGATTCTCTTCACCTCTTGATGCATTTAACCTGCTCTGGGACAATGAGTCAGCTTTTATTCCAAATATCAGCAGTCTTAGGTCAAATTTGGGCTGTTACTTGTCAGGAATGGGAATTCTGCATATCCTGGTGGTGTTTCATGGCACACCTGAGTATTTACAGTTTCAGGCATCACTCCTGCTCTGCCTCAGGTTGAACCCAGAGTTTGGATCCTGTGCTTCTTTGCCCAAAATGTGGTACCTATAACAAACAAAAAGGTGTATTTTGCCTGCTGGAAAGAAGAGATTGGATAAAATCTCATTTTCTTGGTGATGAGGCAATAAAAACCCCCATGGCCATCAACAGCAGCAAGGTGGATCCGTGAGGGAAACTGCAGAAGGGAAAAAGCTCCCTAAATTAAATGACCTGAGCTCCATTTTTGTCACATTACAGGAACACTTAAGTGGGGTTTTCTCCTTTTTTTTTCTGGGGATTTCTCTACTCCATGGATGCTTCCAGTTGTTGATTTTTTTCCTAGAAAACTTGGAATTTATTTTTCTTTCATTGGGATGAACCAGCTTGTTCCAAGTGGCAGGTATCATCCCAAAATATTTGCTGGAGGGGAAGCAACTCTCAGCCCCCCTGCAAGGATTTTATCTCTCCTTTAAATTACCCAGCTCAAATGCACGGATAATGACACTTGTAATGATGATAAAATGGGAGTGTGGCTGCATGGAGTAACGTTTAAAAATAATGATACACCTCTAAGTAGGTCTTATAAAAGGAAATCTTAAATAGCTCCAGGGAAACAGATGCTTTGGGGGACTTGTGGATAAAAATAGTGGCTTCCAATTGGCAACCAAAACAGAAATGTAGCCTCGCTCAGTCAACCTCAGCAGCAGAAATTCCTCTGAAAACCTCAGGGCCCGAAAGTGGGAAGGTGTGAAAAGCACCTGGTGCTGCACCTGCAGGGGGGTTTAGCATCTTTTAGCCTCTTCTCCTTTTTGCCAGAGGATCGTGGAATGGTGTGGGAAGGACATTAAAGCTCATCCAGTTCCATCCTGACACCTCCCACCATCCCAGGCTGCTCCAAGCCCGTCCAGCCTGGCCTTGGGCACTTCCAGGGATCCAGGGGCAGCCCCAGCTGCTCTGGGCACCCTGTGCCAGGGCCTCCCACCCACCCAGAGAACAATTCCTGCCCAATTTCCCAACCAAACCTCCTCTCTGTCAGCTCAAAGTGAATTTTCTTGCTGTTTCTCAGTTTTTTCTCCATAGTGGTGCCTTTCAAGCTCTCTGCAGTCGGGAGCTTTGCCCTGGGCTCCTTTTTGGGGCTGCTCAGGGCTCGGTGCTTTTCCAGGGCTCGGAAGGGCTGAGCCAGCCCCAGCAGAGCTGGAGGTTTCTGCTTTGCAGGGTGAGGCTTTCAAAGGAGAGCTGCAGGTGGCTGGCTAGAGGCAAAGGCAAGGAATGTTTTCCCTGCTCTCCTGGGCTGGTTGAAGGTCTGCAGGCAGCTCCCCCAGGGGACAGAGGGGTGTGGGCAGCCCCAGCCCAGCTCAGAGCCTGCTTAGCTACCAATTTCACTGATTTTAAGTTAAAATAACTGGTTTTTCGTGGACATGAGGAGCTGTGGCTTGATCCCTCTCCTCTGCTGTGGAAGGGAAAACCTTCAACAACCCCTTAAACCTCATTCCAGCTCTAAGTGTGTGGACCTCAAGGGAGGTGCCTCAACCCCACATTTTTGGGTTTGGGACAGAAACACCAACCTGTACAAAGGAACTGAGCAAGCTGAGGAAAGGGGAATGTTTCTTTTGTGTGCTTTAACTCAGAGAAGCACTTGGAAATCATGTTTTGTGATGATTTCTGCTTTTTCCCTAACTTAGGGAAAAAGGCAAATCTCAAACGAACAGTTTTAACTTGTTGGTTTGGTATTTTTCCTTTAGGTGTTTTCTCCCAAACCAAGACAAGCAGTCAGGTGAGTCAAACGTGGATCCCCTCATGGAATGCTTCTCCTGCCTGGGGTGACATCCACAGGGAACCTCCTGAGGCTGAGCACAGGGAATTCCCTCTCCTGTGCTTTTGTCCCGGGTAGAAAGCAAGGATGACGCTCCTTAGGGAGCTTTGGGTTCCTGTTTTGGAATGTGCTGCCCTCAGCACCACCCCTCACTCAGAGAATCCCAGAAAGGTCTCGGGTTTGATGGGACTTTAAAACCCACCTCATTCCAGTCCCTGCCATGGGAAGACTTTTCCTTGGAGCTGGCAGTGGGATGAGGCTCCGAGGCACAGCCCATGAAATTGTTTTTCAATTCGTGTGCGCTGCTGTTGGTTTTGCAGAGTCCTGGATTCTCGTGTGAGGATGGAAATCCTCATCTCCCCCAAAGCAGGGCACAGAAGGAGCAGGAGAAGCAGGTGCTGAACACTCCCCCTGAGCTGTCCCTCAGCAGGAGAGCAGTTGGGATGGGGAAGAGAGGGAAGGATTAAAGAGAGATGAATTTACTGCACCCAAACCAAGGAGCAACAAAAAAAACCAGAAAACCCCACCAAGTTTAATCCTGTCCCAGACAAGGCCAGCAGGCACCACACACAAATAGCTCAGGCTTTGATTCCATCTGCCCCTTCCTAAAAGTGGAAGGTGAAAATATTACATCCAAGTGCCTGCTTTGGGCACGGGCACCAAGGGGGAGGAAGGAGAGGGTGTTCCATAGGGACAGATGACCCCGGCATGCTGGGAGAGCCAAGCCCAGTGTCTGAGTGGGTCAGACATTGTTAGATCTGGCAGGGAGTCAGACATCTGCCAGGGAACGGGGATTTTGTCAGGAGAAGTGGGAGAGAGAGAGAGAGGGAGAGACGCAGCGAGAGCCTCGCAGCGTTCTGTATCAGCCCGGATAACACTTCCTCTTTAAAATTCCCTTACTAAGCTGGGCTCCTATATTTTATATTCAGCAGCGAGGTCCCCGCCCCCCCAGCCCTCCCCACCCACCGCCACCCTGGCTGCCTTTAACTTGTTAAGTTTGAAAGATGATCCATACACAGGCTCTGCTCTGCCAGGCAGCCCCGTTTAAGGCCAAGATTAATGCAGTGCATTGGTGCAATCGTGCCGCAGTGGTGCGTGATCGGAATACGAGATGGAATATGGGGGGAAAGGCCAGAAATGTGCCTGGATTCCCAGTTTACACAAGTCTCCTTAGCAACTTGTCTGATTATTTTCATTTTTTTTTCCCTTTTTTTTTTTTTTCATACATGTGCATGCAGCAGCCTTGTCCCAAATCTCCAGCGAATAAAACATTCCCTGAGTTTTTAAACCGCTTCTATCGATGGTCTCGGTGTTGTTTTGCCTTTTCCTTTTGTTAAATTAGTGGCTCCATTTTTTTTTAATCTTTTTTTTCCCTCCCCCTGGAGAGAATCCCCCCCTGTACCCTCCGAAAAGGACGGCAGAGGGGCTGGGGGTGGGGGCGCTGGGACAGTTTTCATTGTGACTTCCCGAGAGTTGGTTCCTGTCCAGTTGTTCACATCTCAGCATGTGGAATTATTGTGCTTTCTCCCCATTTGCCACAGAATTGGCAGTAGCCTGACATTGTTACTCATTGGAATTGCATTTGGAGCTGGGCTGATTATTATTTTTTTTAAAATTTTTTTTTCTTTTTTAACTTATTTTAATCACCCACATTTTTTTATTTTTTTTTTATTTTTTTAAAAATTTCATCACAACCCCTTTGATTTTGCAAACAATATATTTAACTGTCTATAAAATGAAGGAGAGGAGGAAAAAAAAAACCAAAACAAAAAACCCACCAGGGTGAGAGGATTGGGGCAAGCCTGTCCCTGAATCCCATTTTCCCCTCCCTGTGCAATTTTTTTTAGTTGCCTCCTGAAGAACCCCCTCCCTCCCATAGGAGGGAGTGGCCTTTTAGGGATCAAGGTACGTTGGATTATATTTTTTTTTTCCCCCCCAGTTTGTGTGATACTTTATTAATAGCATGGGGCAAGCGACAGGCTGAAGGGTGGGGAGAGCAGGGGAGGAGGGTGGAGAAAAGCAGAGTTCTCCTCCAAGTCCTGTACCTTGAAATAACTCAAGGAGAAAAGAGTTGCAGCCTCACTTGAGTTGTTTCAAAATCTTCCTGGGCGCTTTTACTTTTTCTTTTGCTTCTATTTTTTTTTCTTCTTCCAAGGGGAGGGGGTAGAAAAGGGGGGAAAAAAAAAAGAAACTGAGCCAAAAAACATTTTGAAGGCTTGATCTTGGCTTCTATACAAACAGATGTTGCCTGTCATTCCGTTGTTAAGCAGGCAGCAGATTGGAGCAAGCAGCAGCAGTTTAGGGGAAAACTGCAGCAGAAAGTGGGAGATATAAAAATATAGAAATATCTTTTTCTTTTCCCTTTCTTTGGTGTTTTTTTTTTTTTCCTTGTTGTTTTGTTTTTTGGGGTTTTTTTTTGTGTTTGGTTTTTTTTTTTGTTCAACACATAAATATTTTTCCCCTGGAATTACCTCTAATTACAACGCATCTCCAAATTTTTTTTAATTCCATTTTTTTTTATTATTATTATTATTTTTTTAAGCGGGCAAAACAACCCCAAAACCAAATGGAAAAGCAGTAGGGACTTTCACCCAAATTTTACCAAAGCAGCTATTTTTTGGAGGGGGGAAGGGCTGTTTTTGAGAGCATTTTTTTTGTCTTTCTTTTCCACACGTGTAGGGAAGGGGGTTCTGTTGGAAGTGCTTTGGCGTTCTCGGTAAGTGAAGGTTTGCCACGAGTCAGATCAGGGATTTCAGGGATTTTGGGGGTTTCCTTGCTGCTGGTGGTTTCACCCCGGAGTTCTGGAGCTCCAAGGCCTTTCTGCCTCCTCTCCAAGGCTCAGGAACGCTGCAGGAGGCAGAACCTCCTTGTTTGTCCAGAAGTTCTCCCGAAGCACCGGGGCTCCTTTGTGCTCTGCATGTGGGTTTCATCCCCCCATCCTTTTTATCCGATTTTTTTTCTTCCCCACTCCCTTTTTCACTTCTCCCCTCTGATTTAATCTCTTTCTGGCTGGGAGGAGAGAGGGAACAGCAAAACGCTGCAGGCTTTGAGCCGAAGGAGTTAAAAGTTTTCTTGGCACCAGAGCAGCAGTTTAGCAACAGATCAATTCATTTAAATGAAAGAAATCACAGACCGAGCCATCTGATTTTGAAATTTCACATCTTCTGCTTCCACTTTAGAACAAAGCTTCTGTTTTTCTTTCCCCCTTTTATTAATTCACGCTGCTTTTCTCCGAGACTCGGTGGAAACTTTGGAGTCGGGCTGGGTTTTCCCTTCAAATATGAAATTGGGGGGTGGCTTCATCTGCTCGTGAGAAGCTCTGCACAGCCAGCAGCTGCTGTTTGCACCTTGGATGTTGTGGGCTGGGAACAGCTCCCATTTTTGGGATAATCGAGCACCTCTGCAGTGGGAAAAGGAGCTGTGTCCAGCGGGGTTTTGTGTCTGTCCGTGCAGGGAAGCCAAGGAACCGAGCGGGGATTTTCCCTGCCCACATCTGGAGTTTGTGTCCCTCCAACATCTGCAGCACCAAGTGGTTGCTCAGAGTTCCATTGTGCTGCACTTTGTAGCATACACAGAGCATAACCCCCATCATGCTTTTAATATTCCGGCCCGAGAAGGATCACAAACAATTTTTTTATTTTTTTTTTAATTTTTTTTTTTTGTTGTTGCTGTTTGTTCATTTTAAATGCGCTCGAGCTTTGGCACCAGTCCCGGGAGTTTTGTAGCTACGTCAAGGAAAATGAAATAAATCAACTCCTCGGTGGCGAAGCTGGGGATTGAAAAAATAATAATGGTTAAAAAAAAATAAAAATTTTAAAAATTTAAAAAAAAAAATTAAAAAAATTTAAAAAGGAAAATAAAAACAGAAAATTAATAAAATTGATCTATTGGCAAATTATTTAAAAAAATGGTTAAAATGGAATTCAGTGGCTTACGCTGAAGGAATGTGTTTGGAGGAGGACCCCGCAGGGAGCTGGGACAGGAGGTTTTTCCATGGAGCTTCTTCCCGGTGGCATCGCATCCAAGAAAGGCCGGGATGTTTGGGAATGGGTGAATCCTGTCACGGAAGAAGGGTGGCTGGGAGGAGGTGTGCAGGGGGGGAATCCTTTTGTCAGGAGCTGCTCCCCAACCTCTCCACGCCTGCACCCCCTGGATGAAACCCTCGCTGGGGAGGAACAGCCTGGAGTGGATTAAAAATCGAGGTGGTGGTGCTGAGAGGGGGGAGAAGCATCAGCTCCGCCGTGCTTGCTCATGGGTCTGGCTGCTTTTAGGTTTTCCTCTTCCCCGTTTTCCTGGCGGTGGGGAAACGCCAGGATCGGGAGCCGGCCCGTCCCCCCCAATATTGGGAATATTTCTGTGGGTGTCGTTGTGGTTACATCACAGCTCTCTCCTTCCTCATCTCCATTCTTGTGCAAAATTCAAATAATTCCCCCCCTCCCCGATAGCAGCTGTGCATAGGGGGGGGCGGTTTTGTTGTTTTTCTTTTTTTTTTTAAGTCGCTCTTTAACGTTACGAAAGGAACAATAAAATGAAAGGCAAAACCGGCATCTTAAAACTTGGCAAGTGAAAGCAGCTTGGACTGGCAGCCAAGAATCCTGCTGTGGTGCAAAAAGAATAGCATCCACGGAGCCACCACAATCCGGGGCTTCTCCTCTTTTAACAATCGCGTCGGCACAGAGAAATAATTATTCCTTGTATCAGTGTTAAAAGAGTCAACAAGCTTAAAAAAAGCTTGCTTGGTGAACCTCCTCCAGAGCAGGTAACGATGCTCCTCTTCGATTCTGCTTTCTCCAGCTGGACTTTGGGTTTAAGGCTCTGGAGATGAGAATTAATCACTTTCAGGAGTTGGTGCGCGTTACTGACTGCCAGGGAAGGCGTTTGCCTCCCCGTTTCTTTCTTTTCCTGGATGGGTTTGGTGGGAATAGGACTGGCAAACTTCTGGAGTGGTTGTGCTGCAAGGAATGTTTTATTTCCACGGGTTGAACTCCTCGCCTGGGGGGCAGAGTGCGAGTGGGTCGATCCAAGGTGGAACACGGGAAAGAATCATCCAAAAAAAAACTGATTTAAAATGAGGATATTGGGAGGGGGGAGTAATTTATCTCGTAGGAGCTTGGCTGTTCCTTTTGCTCCTAAAGCTGTAGCCTCTGGGTGTAGCAAAACAGCATCCATTCCTTGAAAATATGCCATGAAAATATCCATAAATATTTTGTCTTCCAGAAAACGTTCCAGAGGAGTTGGGCCTAGCAATATGGCAGCGCACGTTCCATAGGAAATCCTGCAGAATGCTGCTGCTGCTGAGGTAATTTGGATTCTCAGTATCTGCCTTTTCCTTCTGCTTTCCCTTCTAATTCCTTAAAATCATGTCAAGCACAGAAATCCTTAGAGTTTCTCTTTAAAGCTAGGATAAGAGTGCATGTTTGTGTGTATATATTATATATATATATATATATATATATATATATATATATATATATAGGCCTAATTATATTGGGGTTAAAACTGTGGGGAGAAGAATGGGAATTATTTCACAGTTGTGTTTCTTATTTGCCTGAATTTCGGGACGAAATGGCTGCAAACAGCTTTTTGCTCAGGCACACAATGCATTCCGTAATGATCGATTTTCCTGGACAGGGCATTTCTGCTTTGTGGTTTGCAAGAAAACCACCCACAGACCAAACCCCAATGTTAGCTCTTCAGAGATTTTATTTCTCCATATTTCCCTCTGTATTCCTTTGGCTATAAATCTCTAAAATATCAGTTTTCTATTGGGTTGTTACTGACAGAAATATTCTGTATTTTCGGCTGTGCCACGTACCAAAGCCTTGTTGATCCTGTGATCACTGATATTGTAAAATTAAAAATGAGTGTGCTCAGTATAAGGATATCAAAAACCTAAATATAAATACCTTAATGCACAGGTTGAAACTTTTTATTTGTAATCTTAAGAGTCTGAGGCAAATACAGGCTGATGCCAATTGATTTGTTTGGCTCCGATGGATTTTCTGCCACTGTGTGTATGTTCATCAGGTTTTCACAAGAGCTGTGGGATCAAGCAATGGGGGAAAAACGTTTCCAACCCCACATCTTGGAAAAATTCATGGCTCTCTTTCAATCCCCCTGAATATATTGGATACAAGTGAAATTCCTGTTTAAAAAGCAGAGCTCATTAAAAAAAAATAAAATTAATTAAAAAAATTAAAAATCTGCATTTTTCAACAAACAAAACTGTTGGTTTGCTGCTGCATTTCTCAATTTGCTGTCTTAAAGCTTGCCCATGAGTTTGTTTCCCAAAAAGAGCTGGATATTTGTAATTTCCATCCATTCCATGGAATGCTATCCCTGTGCCCTGTTCATCCAGGGCTCTCAGCAATGCACAGAGGCACAATCAGATTTATAGTGGGGATTTATTTGGGATATCCCTTTTCCTGGGATAGCTCTTGCTGCTTTCCACCTTTTTTCTGCCTTTTTTTCCCCCCCCACCTCTGGCCATGGATCCCAATTCTCCTTCTTCCCTTTTGTGCTGGAAAAGCCAATCAGGTGGGGAGTGGGAGGTGCAGCAGGGATCAGCCCTCCTTTAGGCAGGGAAAACAGGGTGGGTTTATCCCAAGAAATCCCAGATTTCCTGGAGCATGTGCCAGGCTCCTCCAAGGTCTGGCTCAGGTTTGGCTCTAGGTGTTCCCTCCGGGCAAAAAACACCCAAATTTTACAGCTTGGTGTCCTTCAAGGATTTAACCCAGGGAAAGGAGGTTAGGGAGTTCATGGCAAAGAGAAAAAAAAAAAATAAAAGTTTTGGGAATAGATAAAGTGAGGAAAATGTAACCTCCCCCCCCTACCCTGGGTATTTCAGTGAGATCATCTCATACCAAAAAATCAAGTGTATCTCTGCCAGAGCCATTGAAATTAGCTCACTTCATCCACAGAACTGAATGAAAATAATATTAGGGTTAAAATAAATGTACTGGCCATAAAGAAAACATTCTGCCTGATTTTGCAGCTTTGCATAACACAGTGAGACCGAGGGGAGAATTCCCTGCCACGGCAAGAAACCCTGCTGCACCCAGCAACAGCTGCCCCCCAATATTTTACCTTTAGGCCCTGTTGGACAACCTGGGTTTTAACCTCAGGTTCCCTGCAATAAATGAGCTTTGTAGTGGAGGCCTGGGGTTATTTTTGGCCGGGTAACATTTGTTGTGTTCCATTTGCAGCTCTGTTCCCAAGGAGGGCACAATCCCTCTGCTCCCTGCCCCGCTCCAGCCTTGACCACTGCAGGGACAGAGTTTTCTCCACCCCAAAATTCCAACAGCAAAGCCATCCCGGATTTTCAAAGATGCTGCAGCACGAATTCTTTGGCTGCTGAAAACTTTGGGGAAAAGCTGGACACTTTTGAGGTGAGTAGGAATCTAAACTTGGAGGATGGATTTAGATAACCTTTGGGCAGATGGTGAAAGTTTAACATCTATAACAGGAGATTCTTGCCACCCAGTGATTCCAAATAAAGGAAAATTGTGTTTTATAATTGCATATTTACCAGGCTGGAAAGGTTGAAGTGATTTATTTTAAGAACCTGCACCAAAAAAAAAATAAATATATATATATATAAAAAAGGAGAATTTTCTAACAGCATCCAAATAGCAAAATTCTTTTCCAAGTGGTGCCTGTTTGATTTTACAGAGGATAATATTAACTTGCATTAATATGGTTTGTCTCCTGAAGGAAGAGAAGTGAAAAATTGGTGACACTTTGAGCAAGAGTTGATCTTGGGGATTTTCTCCAGCAGCTCCATGTAGGGCTCACAGCCAGGCTCCTCTCCAGCCTTATTCCCCACCAATAAAATGGGAAATATCCCTGATGCAGGAAAGGAAACTTGGAAACCTCAGGGGAAGGAGGGGACGCCTCCCGCTTGCGGTGGCAAAACTTTGCTTTTCAAGCTTTATTAGAAAAATCCCAAAGAAATTTTATATTTGTCTGTGTGGAGGAGATGCAGGGTTAGGGGGAATTTCCAGCTTGGTTAGCAGAGTGACAGGGGTTTTGGTTTTTGCCTTTAAAAATAGAATTCAAGTGGAACCCCAGCCCAGTAATGACTTCTCTGAAAGTTAAAACAACTCTCCCGCAGTTGTTTCTCCAGCCTGCTTCAGCCAGGCTGCCAGAATGGAAACAGCTCTTTGCAGGGTGGGGGGATGGCTGTGTGTTGGAATTCTGTTTATATCCCAAAAATTTTGCTGTTGGATAATTTCTTGCCCTGTTTTAGTGATATACCTCCAATGCTGTTAATTCAGTTCCTGTTACCCTCAGTGCTGTGCAATCACCAGAAATTCTGTCCAGCAAAGCGCTTGTGAGGAAGAAACGCAGATCAGCTTGATTTTGGCTGCTTCAAAACTTTATTTTATTTTGCTGATTTTCTTAAGGCTCCCGTGGGATTGCAGGAATCTGTGGCTTTAGGTCATAACAAAATCAACTGCTCTGCCCCCCACCCTCCAAGGAGGTGCTTTAAGGTGCTGAGAGAACGAAGGCTCCTGGTTAAAACTTGAAAATTCCATTTGCAGAAAGGCTTTTCCTCTTTCCACCCCCACCAAAAGTGACCCCCAAAGCCTTGCAGTGAGAGCAGAAATCCCAGCCTGCTGCCACAAACCCGTAGATCCGAACTTGTGCTCATATTCCACACAAGCTTGTATCTATAGGTCTGTGGCTGGCTGGCAAGTGCACACTGGGGTGCTGCTGCACTTCACCTCCAAATATTCTTCTCTCTTTCCTCCCTTTCCCCCCCCCCCCCCCCTTTTATTTTTTTTTATTTTATTATTTTTTTATTTATTTATTTAGAGGGATATAAAAGTGGAGCTGCAAATCTTTCCCTGCAATTATCAGCTCAGCTTTCAGCTCCGGGCCCTGCTGGAATCCCCTGGTGCAAAGGGTTGTTGGCTTGGTTGGTGCTGAGGAAAAGGGGATGGGGGGAGTTTATCTGGCATCAGGCTGAAGAAATTAAATCCCACCCATGTCCTGCCCTGCTCTGGTGATGGGGAGGTGATAGGGGAGCGTTCTTGTGTTAATTCTGAAACAGATGAAATCATTTCATTTATAAAATAACACGGAGCTATTCTTTCCTTGCTTAGCCCAGCAATTTGTGAGAGGAACAATCACTTCTCCTCCTTCATATCCAGGAACTTGGAATCCCTTCTCTGACACGGGAGGGGCTTGGCCTTCCAGCTCCTCTCTCAAAAATCAGTTTATTATAGAACCCCATTCCTCCCAATTTCATGGTATTTGTGTCTTTTCAAATAGTTTTTATGAGAAAATAATCGTGCTGGAAAGTCCAAAAGAAGTGGTAGGGCAGGGAAAAACCATGGAAGCAGGCAGTGCAAAGCCTGCTGTGGAATAGAAACCTCTAAAGTTGGGAGAGTGGAACAATTATTTTTGAAGAAGTCATTTTTGAAAACCCCAATGTAGAGATTCTATATGAAAATAATTAGGCTGTAAACTCAAAATAAAGTCTGACTATTTCTTTCCAGCAGCTTTCAGTGTTAATTCCCCCAATGATTTGCTCTGCATTTCCACTTTTAAATTTCTCTGGGTTTGAACTTGGCTGCTTTGACACATGCTGCTGTAGGCCAAAAAAGTTTTTTATTTTTTTCCCCTCTTTGCTGAATTTCCAGGGTTTTCTATGTGTTCTCTATTTATTATAGAAGTTTTTCTATTTATTATATTAAAATGGAGTCAGAGAAGTCCAACCACTCTTCTTTCTCCCTGTGAGCTGAAGCTAGGTTTAAAAAAAGGGAAAAATCTGCATTTTGATGTCCTGTGTGATGTAAAGTTGGGTATAAAAGCTGATCCTCAATATTCCCCAAAAGTTTGGATGGGAAAATCAAGGGATAAAAGCTGAGGAGTTGTTTCCAGCAGAACTTTTGCTGCTGGACCGTTCTGTGGTGGGATTTTAGCCAGGACAGGGAGATGGAGTCGAGCTCTCCTTGGGGGTTTTGAGGGTGGACGTTGCTCCATCCATGATGGGATGAGCAGGGGCTCACCATGGAAGCAGGAGGAGATTGTGACAGTAAAAAATTGGTTTTCCCAGGATATCTGTGAATAATCTGGGCTGGTTTGGGGTTGGTTTTTTAAATGTTGTGAATGTTCATCACGTTGGATTCTCCAAGGGCAGCGCCGGCTCATTTGGTCTGAGCTCCAAGGAGAAATGAGCTGGTAAAACCTAATAAAATCCACATTTCTGTAGGGTGATCTCTCCTCTGTAAAGCCATTTGTGGTAGAATGGGCTGAGAAAAGCCTGGGATTTGTCCTGGATGTTTTGGCTCTTCAGAGAGTGCCAGAAGACCCCTGGCAGGAGAATTGGGTCAGCCTTGTCCCAAAATGAGCTGCCACCATTTGGTTTGGTATTTTTATTTGATTAGGAAATCAATACTTGAAAGAGGAAAGAAGAAACAGTTATTTTTATATATATTTTTTTTCTTCTCTGTAAAACATTTCAGTGCAATTTCTCTCTGAATACATTGGGACCTGCTAATCAATATCAGATTTATTTATTTTTTTTTTACGTCCTTTTGGCGAGAAGCTTGGGCTAAACACAGCTGGATGCTTAGAAAGGAAACTTTAGAGAAGTGGCAACACAAGTGGGGTGAGCTGCAGGCCCTGTGCTGCTGGGAGGAGGAGCTGGGAGTTATTTCTGAGGTTGAGAGTGGGTGCTGATTGCTCCTGGTTCTCTGGGGTGAGTTTGGGGATGAGTTTTGTGATGAGTTTTGTCTCAGCTTTGTGGGACTGGTTCAAGGAAGCCTCTTGCAGGCTCTTGACTTCTACAGGGAGGATGTCAGGGAGGGCAGAGCACCACCAGCACAGCTTCTCTGAATAAATAAACCCCTTCAAATAAATAAATACAACAATAAATTCTATTTAATTATATATATCTATTAGATATATATATATATAATATTTAATAAATAAACCAAATGAAACCTGCTCTTACTGAGTTTTAAAATGCATTCCAGCTTACCTCTTGTTGCCCCCCTGCTCTTTTTTAGCTGCAGCCTCCCATATTCTGCCCCTGCCACTTTGTTTTCCAGCCTTTTGAGGAGCACTGCATTGTGTTTCCAGCCTGAATTTGTATTTCTTTGCTGCTGCTTGTGTTCCACTGCACTTCATTAAGTTCTCGAGTGAAACTGGAGCCTGACAAAATGATGTGAAGAACCTTGAAATGTGTCTTCCTTTTAGGATGGAGGGGAATAATTGGAGTCTGTGCAGCTCCAACCTGTGCATTTCTTACAAGGATTTAAAAATTATTATTATTATTATTATTATTATTATTATTATTATTATTATTATTATTATTATTATTATTATTATTATTTTCCCCTCACATTGTGGATTTGTGCAGCAGTTTTGATCCAGGTGCCATCCAGAGTGCACAGAGCTCCCTTCATCTGTCACTGATGCATAGAGAGCACTGCTGGAATCAAACCAGAGCACCTCAGACCTGGGAATTACCCCAAAATGTTCCGATATCCTCTCCAAAAATCAGTCCCTTAATGAATGCAGCTCCTTTCTCTGGAAATGGGCAGAGTGGCTGCTTTAGAGGTAAAAAAACAACCCTCCTGTGTGGCTGCATCTTCATCTGGGGAGGTTTCGCTGTGCTTGTTTCCTTTGGCCACAGTTAGAGCTGAAAGCAGCAGAAGTTCTCTGAGGAAGCAAAGCTTCCCCAAATCTCCTCTTTTTTTCCCTTTTTTTTAAAAAAAATTAATTAATGTTTTGTAAATCTTCTTTTTCTCTCTCAAAATATCCTGGCGATTTCTCCCTCCTGTTGCTGCCTGAGAGCACCTGTAAGGTCTCCTGCACACAAGGATGCCTCGTGGTCCTCCCTGAGGGATGAAAAGGGAATTTATTTGTGTGTCCCCTCCTCTCCCAGCCTGGTGAGGAGCACACAATAGCACCCTGGTAATTAGAATAACCATATGCAGTGGCAAATGGGATTCGTGATAAGCAGAATGGAATTGTGTACCCTGGAATTTGAACCGTATCCAAATACCCTTATTCAGATAATCAAATCTGGTTAAACTCTTAAAAGGCAGATAAATTTCACTATTCTGGTTATTTCAGTAATCTGATTTTTTTTTCCCCCCTCCTCTCTCCTCCCTCTCTTTTTGTTTATTTGCTTCTAATCAGTAAGGGAGGAGACAAGAGAGAAAATCAGGAGAGGATTTTTAGGGGAGGGATCCAGGGCTTGGGCACCTGCCCTAGAGCCAGGAATGCTCCATGGCTTAGGAGCATGGCAGGAGTGGCATTCCCTGAGCTGGAGGTGCTCCAGCTGGGCTGGGGAGCCTCTGCTTGTATTTCTGCAGGTTCCTGGTGAAATCCAGCCCCAGAAATCCACCCTGGAACTGACACCAGGTTTTGGTTCAGCTTCCTGTCAGCTCCTTCATTTTTCAGCGCGCAGGTGAAACCAGCCTCGGCTCCAGGTCCAGACCATGCAGGGTCTCAGTCACAAAGCAGGCTTGGGATAAACCAAAAAAATCCCCAAAAAACAGATTTGGGGTCATTCAGAGTCAGTACTTTTGCCACCTTCTCTGTTTAGATGCAGCACAGGGGGTTCAGGTTTTGTCTCAGGCAGAGCTGATGCCCCAGCTCCTCTCAAAAGGCACATTTTGGTTCAGGAGTGAGAGCCACCTTTCCCCTAGAAAGGCCCAGAGATTGAAATGTTCTATTGAGCAAACCTTCAGATTGCAGCAGCCCTGGCTGAAAGTTGAGGCAGGGTTTTTGTCATGCATTGAACAATTTTGGAGAGCTTTCAAAATATTTACTTGTTCTGGATTTCAGCTGAGCCTAGATGAGGCTTCTTCCCCTACTTCGCAGCCTCTTGGACTTCCAGCCCTTTTTAGTGTGTTTGCCAGACTTCTAGGAGAGCTCTCTGAGCTGGGGTAAACCTTTGAACCTCTTGAGGCTCCTCATTACAACCAACTTCTGGTAAAGTTTCACCAAATAAAGCTGAAGGAGTGACGTGACCAGCAGGAATCACGTCAGCATTTCCAGGGTGAAACCCCCTCCTGTCTGAGGTTTATGAAAATCAGCTGGGAAAAAAAAATGGAAAAAAAAAAATAATGCAAGGTCAGTCCAGGCTGAAATTTGGCAAACAGGATCTCAGCCCTCCAGCTGGAACGATGGCATTTGTGGGGTTTTTGTATTTATTTTTTGCTCAATGACTTAAGGAAATGCATTTGCTTCGGGAGGATTTGCTGCTCTCCCACCCCCTCCTTGGCAAGGAGGATCTGAGAGGGAAGGTGGGTTCTTCCTTCTTCTTCTGCATCGTTCCCAGCCCAAAAGGTTCAGAGCTGAACCTCAGCTGATGATTTTCCTGATTATAACGAGACAAAACTCAGCTTTTCTGACCATCTGTAGTGAGTGTCCATTGCTGGAATCCTGTCCAAAGTCAGTGGGTCTGTAAATGCATAGGAAGTGTGATGTAGTGCAGGGGATTAATGCATGAGGCACTGTTTTATGTCATTATTTGGGAATATTCTGCCCTCTGCACCCCTGTGGGACTGAATCGCTGCTTTAGGCTGAAGGATGTTTGAAAGGAGTGGGATATTCCAACCAGGCAGTTCCCAAAAATCAGCTCTGGCTTGGGATTCTCACCTCACTCTTGGGGGAATTCAGCAGGAAATGTGGGTAGGGGAAGAAGTTTGTGGATTTTTCTCTCACCTGGAGCCTGTGAAGGGAAGAGGAGATAAAACCAGCGAGGAGTGAACAGTTCCCTTTAGTCCAGACTAAAGCTCGGAGCTGGTGTCTCCTGCGGTCAGGGACATGGGCAGGTGGGAGCTGCAGAGCAGGAGAGCCTGAGGAGAGCTGCCCCAGGGGCATTCTCTCTCCTTTGGAAAATAAAAATTGACTGGATGTGAACCCCAGCATTTCTGTGCTAGGACAGCAGCTGGAGTCACATTTCCTTCAGGAATCACAGAGTTACACGCAGTGAAAAGACACAATTTTTTAATTACGCTGTAGCTTTAAAACAAGGCTGGGCTGGGCGAGGCCAGAGATTCCCTTTTGTCCCCAGAAGTGTGAAATCATTTCTGGGATTCTGAAGCAGCAAGAGGCCTAAAAGGGGTCCCAGACAAAAGGCACTGGGGCCCCGTGAGCTGATTTAGGAACACAGAGCTCCACACGTTCAACGGGAACTTCCCGACATCGATAACGTATCGCAATTGAACATTGTCATTAGATTACAGATTCTCCCTAATTGCGTAATTAGGTATGATTGTGCTAATTGGGTAAAGACATAATTGACAAAAATCACCAGAAAACAAACAGGGAGCTCGGTGGCACCACGAGGAAGTGTCAGGAGAGCTGTGCCTGCCTCTGCTCTGCTCCCAGAGCTCCCAGCCCCAGAGCAGGGACACGGAGGGACACAAATAATGGCAGTGAGAGCAGCTCCTGTTGGAATATTTAATCTCAATTCCTAAACTCTGCACTTCCTATTGTTATTAGCAGCAGATATTCAATTTGGCAGCGTGACTCGAATGCCTGTCACTTTTTCTCCTGCTGGAAATTGCAGTTCCTCTGGGATGCAAATACACTTTCAGCTGTCCAAGCTTCGAGGGAATAAAACACCTGTAGTGAGTGCCGTAAATGGGGGAAATTTGCCAGGATAATTCGTGCAGCAGGATGGAGAGGAGCCTAAAAATTGACCCCAGAGAGTGAATTAGGTGTCAAACCCTAGGACAGAAATTTTTCTGGTCTTAAGAAAGTTCTTGAAGACTCTTTGTGGAGATGGAAGAGCAGCAAGGAGAGGTAGGGAGTCATTAGCAGTGACCAGTCTGAGAAAAACTTAGGTTAATTTGGCCTAAATCTAAAGTAAGGAATTTATCCAGGAAAAGTCTTTGCTGAATTGAGTATCTGACTGAAACAAAACTCTCTTCCTCTCCCTACCTTCCATTTTAGAGCAAATTATTGGAGAGTTTTTGGGGTTTTTTGCTCTGCTTTTAATTGCCTGGTGTGCAAGGGGTGCCTGTGTCAGTCTCAGTGTTAACAGCACCTTCTCATCAAACTGATCAGATATAGGTAATAACTTCAAAAATTTCAATTATGGAATGTTAGGTATTACAAGATTGAGGTGCAGAAAAATACTTGCAGGTGTAAGTTGTAGAAAACGAGTGGTTTAGCTGTGTGATCCTGCAGTGGTTTCATTTATAGCTGCAAGATGTGAAACAGGTTGTTCCTGGAAGTCTGAGTGGGAATTTGCTCTGTGGCCCAGAGATTGGGTAGGATTTGGGATTTTTCATCAGCCTGACTCAGCACACAGGTTCACTCCCTCCCATAAAACTGCTTGAGTTAATTAATTAGATTTCATGTTGGAGAAAAGCTGTTCAGTGCACAGAGATGATGATTTTATGTCAAGGAGTTGGGTCTGGGATGCTTTTAGACAAGGAAAAAGCTCCTGGCTGGAGTCCAGGGCCAGAAATCCATAATTTCCTTATCCAGAGCTGTGCCTTGGTCACTGCTCTAACTAATCATCAGACAGTTCCAGCGACTCTGCTGTGTGCTGTTAACTGAAATATGCTGGATTTCCACTCCTTGGTCCAAGTAAACTTTACCGAATATGGACTCACAAGAAATCGGGATCCCATCAACGTCCTGACATCACACAAAGGTTATTTTCCTTTTTTCCCAGTGTATTCTCCTGCTGTTGCAGGCTGAATTCTGAACAGTGATGCTCTTTCCTATCTTCCTCCTTTATTTCCTGCCAGCCTTTGGCTGTGAAGACAGGGCAGTGCCTTTTCCAACATCAGCAGGAAGTTCTGCTTTATCCTGGGAAAACAGAGCAGCACGTGCATTCAGCAGAGCTCAGCACCCATTCCTGGGGTTTGATTCCCTTGGAATCCCCTTCCAGCAGGGAGCTGCTGTGCCAGGGGCTGGATTCACCTGAGGGGCACCAGCCCAGCCCTGCTCCAGCCCCACCAGCACATTTGGGGAGGAATTATTATTATTATTACTATTATTATTAGTAGTAGTAGTAGTAATTATATTATATTATATTATATTATATTATATTATATTATATTATATTATATTATATTATATTATATTATATTATATTATATTATATTATATTATATTATATTATATTATATCATATCATATCATATCATATCATATCATATCATATCACATTATATTATATCATATTATATCATATTATATTATATTATATTATATTATATCATATTATATTAGATCACATTATATTATATCACATTATATTACATTATATTACATTATATAATATTTTTAAATTAAAATTATTAATATTGTTTATATTATCAATAGTATTTCTGATACTATTATTGATATAATTAATATTATTGTTATTATTACTAATACTAATAATAATAAACAATTAACAAGAAGCCTGCTGCTTTAAACACCACCTTGGTGGGTGCTGGGGTGAGTCACAAGGATCACATCCCAGCTGGGAATTAATGCAGGTTAAAAACGTGTCTTGTGAAGGGAACGTGGCTGAGGGAGGCTCGTGGTCTTTTCCACAATGGTTCACTTGAACCCTTTGGGGTGAGGGTCAAATTCACCTCAGGATTTCTGCACTTCTCTCCCAAGCCCATTCCTGCACATCCTTCAAACATCCAGGCTCAGTGTGGTGTGTTCAGAAAGGACAAATTTTACCCTAAACCTTCTTTAAATGCCTTTTTTTTATTAAAAAAAAAAAATAAGTATGTCTGTGTATGTTCTGAATCTGCTGTGGAAGGGGAACACCATTCTTTTAGGCAGGGAAAAAAATTCCATCTCATGTGAAAACCTCCGTGATCTTGTCCAAATCCAGCAGGAACAACCCTGGCTTGTTGTGTCTTATCACATTTCCATTGTGGGGAGCTGACTTTGGGCTTGGTGTCTTTCCCCCAGCAGTTTATTCCCTCTAAATTAAACCACTGAGGATTTGGAGGTTTTTTTTGTTTTTTTTTTTGTTTTTTTTTTTTTGTAACTAGAAGCCCCTGAGATTATGAATTTTTGACTGCATGCATCCAGGTTGAGGTAGTAGGTTGTATAGTTTAGAATTACACCAAGGGAGATAACTGTACAACCTCCTAGCTTTCCTTGGGTCTTGCACACACCTGCGCCAGGAGCGACCATAAATCCTCAGCACTCTTTGCTCTGGACACGTGGAACAGGAAAGAGCAGGTAAGACAAGCTGGAAAAACCTTTTTTTATTTCCTTCTGCCTCGTTAGAATTATCAAAATGTTCATCTTATCAGCATTTTTTTGGGGTTTTTTTTTTTCTCTATTTGTCGGTGCTGTGTTATTGAGTTTTTAGCAAATCCAGTGATGTTTGTCTTCCTTCATTAGCCCTCGAGCAGCGTGGTGTTAACATTCCCAAAAAGCACCATGGCAACCTCTCAGTGTTCTTGCCTTCGTGGTCAGCAAGCAGAATCTCCAAAGGTAAAAATATCCTGTATTTTTTTTTTTTCCCCCCCTTTTCCATCAGTCTTTGTCTGGCTCAGTTAATTCTGCCCTGGGAGTTAAACAAGTTAAACAATTGTTAAACAAGTTAAACAATTAAATAAAATTATTTTTCCTGATAAAGCCTTGGAGGGTTTTGGTGAAAGTACCTAAATCTACAGAGCCCTCAGGAGAGCTCCTCCTTGGGAATATCCAGGGGGGAATACACTCAGCTAAAATGGGGGTTTTTAGGGGTTTTGTACATCAGAGTTGGGTGTTTCAGAGGTTGATGCCTCCAGCAGGGCTGGTTTGCTTCTCCCTCACAGCAGTTGGAACACCCCAAACGTTGTGGAGAAGCTGTGGGAGCAACAAACCCCACATTTCTGATGTGTTATACAGGTCTAAAATGCAGGGAATTGGCAACATCCAATTTACCCAGCTGCTGCTGAAATCCTTGGTTTTATTTGCTTTAATATTGGAGACCTGAACAAGCCTTGAAACTCTCCTCAAGCTGGAACAGAAAAGTGAACATTTTGATGTTGGCAGTGCTCAGGGTTCAGGTCCTCTGGGGGCCTGGGTGAAGGTGGTGGCCACAACCCTTGGTCAGGGCCCAGGACCTGAACTTAGATCTTTTCACTCTCTCTCTGAGTAATTCTGGCAAGGTTTTCTGAGTTCCCAGAAATAACAGGCTCTGTCTCTTCCTAAACTTGTTCATTTAGCGAATAAAAATAAGGAGCAGGCACTGGGTTAATTTCACTGGGTTAATCTGAAAGTGTGAACATGATAATGATATTTCAAGGCATCTAAATAACACAGAAAACTGGTTTTGTTTGGTTTTTTTCCGGGTAAAATGGCCCTTAAAAACTTGAATAGCTGCAAATCCCTGTTTGCTGAATGCAAAGAGAAGCTGTGAGGGTTACTCAGGGCTCACTTACGAGTTGTTCCAAGAGTGGATTAATGGGATTTTATCCCATCTTGCTTTCCAAAGGGTTCCAGGTATCACTGCCATGGTTTATAGCTCTGCAGTTCCTCAGGACAAGGAAAGGATCTGGGATAACACAAGGCTGCTTCTGTGTTTCAGGAAGGCACATGCCCCAAACACATGCAGGTAGTTAAAAAATGAGGAATCTTCTTGGCACATTCTAGGCACTACCTTATTTCCCCCCCATAAATCTTTCTGCAGATGGAAGTGCAAATTTTCAGCTGCATTGATTCCTGTCCAATGCAGAGTTTTTTTTCCATGAGGGTTGGGTTTTTTTAACCTGTTTGGGACTTCTCTAGGAGCAGCTTTGTGAATAATCCCAAATAAGAACAGGCTCTTTTATTTTTAATTTTTTTTGGTGGCAACATTTCAGATTTGCTCTGCACACTCAAAACTTCAGGAGGTTCAAAAACAATTTATAATAACCCTGTCAAACACATCTTGATGTTAATGCTGTGAGATGTAAATGAAAAAAAGTTCCATCCCACTCCAAAACCCGAGGAATCATAATTAAAAAGGAGAATGGTCAGTGGTGAGCATAATTCAATGTGCATATTTTTCCTCTGAACAAAACAGCATTCCAGCTCTCCCCCTGATGAGAGGAATGTATTGTCAATTAATTAGACTCCCATCATATGTCCTCGGATGCCCTTCCATCATATGCCTTCCATATGTCCCTATGTCATATGCCTTCCATATGCCCCCTATGTAATTAAGCTCCTATCATATGGCTTCCATCATGTGCCATTTAAGAAGATTTCCAGGAGAACGTGGCAGTGTTACAGTTATGGACCTTTTGCAACGAGGAAAGGAACAACTCAGGAGCTGTAAATGAGGAGAGGAGGAAGCAGAAAGGAAGGTGGCTCGCCCCCAGCGCTGCCTTTAATTGCTGGTTTTGTTTTCGCTCAGCTCGAGCAGCGAAGGCACAAAAGTGTCCTGTTTTCCTTGGGTTCCATTCCCAGTTTTTGTTCAGTTCAGCCTGTGGATAGCCAGGGAGATAGCAACTGTTTTTCAGGGAATGTTTCCACTGGAATGTGAAATGCGAAAGAAACAATTCACCTCCTGGAAAAGTGTTTGCCCTGAGATAGGGAAATGTAAACTTTGTCCTTGTTTTGGGTCCCTGAACGTGAAGTGAAGGACCAGAAACAGCCTGGGTAGGGAATTCATGGAGAGGAGATGGGACACTCCACTTCCATCCCTCTTCTCCCTCATGGACCATGAGGAGGGAACTGAACTTTCCTTGCCACGAGGGAGAAGATGCCCAAGGAAATGTGGTGAGATGGATTCCAAATTTACTGGGACTTGTTAGGGATGAAGACCAAAAATAGGCACTGATAATTCCATGTGTAGTGAAGGAAACTGCAAACATCCAAGGAATTATGAGGTCTTGGAATGGTTTCCAATGAAAGGACAGCTCTTTTGCCTTGTGTACAATTGTGTCTGTGCCTTCCTTCTTCCCAACAACTTCTGAGACTCTTTTCTAATCCCAAACAGACCTGACAGAAGAGCAGTGACTTCCAAGGCTGTTCTGCTCCAGCTTTTCAGGAATTGCAGAAATCCCAGCCACACACCCAGAAATCCCAACCACACACCCAGAAATCCCAGCCATGCATCCAGCATCCAGGAAAGGACAAAGAGAAGGTAAAATAGTCATTTGTGCTGAGATTTCTCTGTTAAAAAATTCAGAGTATTTTGTAGCGTATCCCAGTTTACCTGGACTGAATGACAGCAGTTTGAACTCCCACAGTCTGGGAACCAGTGCATCCCTAAAAACCTTGTATTCCAGCTTCTAGAGCATGGCAAAACCTGATATTTGGATGTGCTCTGCCTAGATGAAGTCAGTGCTGACCCAAAAAATCATCCTGTATTTGCTGTGTAGGCATTCTGCACTAATACAGGTGCATTCCTGAGAGACAGGTGACAGCTCTTGCTCTGGCTTAATATTTTAATTTTCAACTCAATCCTCATTTAAATCTCACACAGAAAATAAAGCCAGCCCATCTGAAAGCTTTAGGTCATTAGGGAAATGATTTGGGAAATATTTTGTGGTCTTGCACCACCATTAGTTTGCCACAGTTGTAAAGTGCATATTAAGGGAAGCTTTTAAGCCTCTTGTAGAGCACCACTGAAATTATCTGCCCAGAATTGCTACTCAAGTGTTGTATTCTGAAATATTTTATTCCTCTGGCTTGCTGGGCAGCAAGAAGATCCTCACAGTAGTGCTCATGGCAGATTTTCTCTTGCTTCTCTGTTCTCACATGGCTCTGATGTTTGTGGAAGATCAAACTTTCATCATTAGAGGGATTTTTCCCTTCTTTTTTTTATTTTTACCCAGTAAATTCCATCTATTTCCACACCCAGCTGAAACTCTGCTGCCACCCTCCTCAATCAGATGCACGAAGCAGAGTCAGATTTGTACATAAAAGTTCTGTAAGGACTGGGATGAGATGGAGTGGAATGCCAGAATGACTCATTGTTTAATGAATAAGGCCCTAAGTGTTCTATTGATGCCATTTCTAAATCTGTGTAATATGTATAGAATTCCTGTCATAACTGGAATTCCAAGCACAGCAACCTTAGGAGCTAAATTATGATGATGATGATGGGGTTCTGCATGAATTAATCTGGATCCTGACACGCTCCTGCCTGAAAGCTGATCAGACAGTTAAAAATAAGACAGTTGAGCTCAGAGCTCAGAAGTGCTGCTCCTCACGCCTGTGGGGATGCCAGGAGAGGGAAGTTCTCTCTCTGTGTACATGTGTCAGAGCTTAAAAGTATAAAATTTTAATCAATTTTTAAGTCTAATTTTCATTTATAATAAATTATATATATATATAATATATATAAATAAATATATATTATTTATTTATAATATTATAATATAATAAAAAATTAATTCTAATTTTAATCACAGATGTCCTTCCAGTGAGATGGGGACATTGATTGCAATTCTCAGTGAAAGGATGAGCTGGTGTGGAGCAGCTCAATATTTGGAGATGAACAGAGGCCACAGCAGAGATGGGAATCTCTCTCTTTTAACCAACTTTCTCCTTCTCACTCCCACTTTTCCTTCTTCACAGCTTGGGGATTTAGGTGTGAAGCCAAGTTCAGCATTTCTGGTGTGAGTTTTTGGGATAAGTTCTGTGTCCACCCAGGCTTCAGTCAGGGACAAACTCATAACTCTAGTGTTGGACCGGCAGGGTTTCAGCAATAAAAGCAAACTGGAACAGAAAAAAAATCTCATGTCTGGAAATTTCCCATAGCAGAGGAAAATCCAAAATATTTGGGAATGCATCCCTCCTTCCTTTTCATTTGCTCTTTAAACTCAAAAACTCCTGCTTGCCCTGGCTCTGCTGGTGCTCCAGGCAGTCCCACTTGGGTATATTTAGATTTGTACATTGGAAATATAAAATGTATTCTCCCCTAGCAAATCATCTGTACGTGCTATAGGGTGAAATTGGCCTCTTTGTGCAATGTCATGGCCCTGTTTCCTGGTGAAACAAGTTCAAGAATCAGGTTTCTGGGGCAGATGTGGAAAGAAGTTGAAATTCTTCCTTCTCTCTTACAAGCAGTGGCTCCTCCTTCCCATCACCTCCACTCCTGACCCCTTCTAGGAATCATTGAATTCTTGGTGGGCAACCAGACTTTGCTGCTTGTTTTTCTTACATCCAGTAGATTTATAACTCAAGCCATGAATTTTAGTTTTTATGGACATTTTAGGCCTCGTCCCTCTTATAAAATGGGAGTGGATAAACCTCTCCTTGACACTAATGGGAAAATTTTGGGTCCAGAGACACTAAAATGGTACAGGAGCTGTTCCACCAAATCTGAGAGGACAAAAAGTGGCTAAAAAGGTGCCAGCAAAAAGCAGAGTTAGATCTGAAATGGATCCACTCAACCATTCCCACTAGAAAGGAAAAAAAAAAGCAAATGGATCTTCTGAGGAAAAGAAATGTTGAGGAGGAAGACTGGGAATCTCTGAGTTTCACAAAGTGAGTGCAAGGAGATGTGTAGTGAAATTAAATACTGACAAACTGAAGCTGTTTTATGAAGCATTTCTTTTTCCACCAGTATTTAATTAAAAGAAAAAGGAACCTAATTGCTTTTAGAAGTTAATGGGAACTTTGCAAGTCTAAAACAGATCAGATACTTACGTTTTTAATAGCCATACACAGAATTATGGGCGTTCATTGTAATAACTTTGGAACTGAGCTTAGACTCCATAAAGTTTGGGATAAAAAGCAGCAACCCAAGAGCAGGGAAGGGGAAGGGGAGCAGTGGGAAGGGCAGATTTGTGCTGTCCAAAGCTGCTAATTCTGGTCACTACTGGGGGAAAAGGCTGGGGAAGTCTGGAGCATGGCCCAGTCTCCTCATGGCTCCTCCAAAGCACTGAGTGCACAATTTCCCACGTAATTCCCAAATAAAGGCCAAGGGGGATGGATGTTTCCCTTCCCTTGGGCTCACAGGCTGAGCATGAGTGCTGCAGTGCCCATGGCAATGCCTCAGACGTGTGGCACTGGGTAATTCCTGACAGAGGAAGGAATTCCTGGCAGAGGGAGGGGAGGGACATCCAAGGCCAGACAGAGCATCACTGGAGGGCTGGGCACAAAACCCAGCTCAGCCAGGCCACAGATCTGCCCCTAAACACGGGCTGTGGCCTTTTTCCTCCTCAAGAAACAGATTTCTTGTAAGCCTGGCATTACCACAAGTCCCAGAAGTTTCAGGAGCAGTGAGGGTCACACCTGGCTCTGCTTTCCCACCCTCCTTTCACTGCAAGGTCGCTCCCAAGCCCCCCTGGCTGGGGATTTGTGCTGCAGCAGCTCAGGTTGGTGTGAGATTTGGGGTCACCACAGTTCCTGGCGAGCGCAGGCAGCCCCTTTGTGCTCCTCAGCTTAAGTGAGATTTAAGGAATTGCTGCAAGCAGCAGGTCAAACCCATTCCCGGATTAATGGCACTGATGTGGCTTTAGTGAGAAGTTTGTTTTGCTTGTGTTTGAAGTGGCCTCTCATCTCCTCTGACAACAAACAGCAGCCGTGGCATCCCAGAGTGGCTCCCAGTGGTGTTTGCAGCCTGGCAGGTGCCTCAGAGCCCCCTTGGCTCTGCACTGCCTTTCACAAAGGATGGGGAGGCTGGGATTTTTGAAAAAGAACGAGGAAGAGAAGGGAAAACAGGAAGGAAATGGGAAAAGAAAACAGGAAGGAAATTGAAAAGGAAGAAGGGAAACCAGGAAGGAAATTGGAAGAGAAGAAGGGAAAACAGGAAGGAAATTGAAAGGGAAAAAGGGAAAACATGAAGAAAATTGGAAAGGAAGAAGAGAAGGCTCCACTGCTCTCTGCTGCAGATCTACAGCTGATTTTAGAGTGCCCTTCCCTTCTGAAGTGGGAAAGGAAGGGATTTTATAAGAGCCCTGAGATAGTTCAGTCACGTGCTTGCCTTCATTTGCATGTGAGAATAATTATTGAGAGAGGAGTTAATCAGGGGAGGTGTTAATGGAAAAGATGCAGTCAGTGTCCAGTGCATTCCGTGTTAGTGGAGATGCAGTGAGGCTGCTGAATCAGGGCTGGTCAGAGGCTCTAGATTGAAGTCACTGCTCAGAAATATCATATTTATTTTTATATTAATAATATATATCATAATAATTTCATAATATAAGAAAATATGGGTTATAGTGTCTTATAAATACACTATTTTTAATATTATATCAGTTTTTATATTTAGTTTATTACTCAGCTGTCAGCAACAGGGAACTCTCAATCCATACTCAAGACAAGGGTTAAATGTTTAATCCATAAATTAGTGCTAGGAATCAAGAAAAGTCTGCTTGACATCCGAAATCCCAGGGAGGTTTTATTCTCTGTAAGGAAAAAAAAAAACCTCTCAAAATGATTTAAAGCCTTTTTCTCTGGGCCACTATTTGCTCTTGGTTAGGAGTGACTTTGTTCACTCAGGATTTTCCTCTTTAGAAGGAGCTGGCTGCTGGCTTCAGTTGTGAAGGAAATGTTTCCAGGTGCCATTCCCATGGATTCTGCTGGGAATTTTGGTTATGGAACCAATGCCATTTGTGTCACCTTCGTGTCCCTCAGTCCAGCTGTGGCAGTGACACTCAGCCTGTCTTCAGCAGCGCTGCCTTCAGCCCCAGGAGTGATGAGCTCTGCTGGAAATTCACTTTTTGGTTTGCCTCTTACTCTGAGATCTCAATGGGTTCACAATCCCAGCATGGTTTGGGTTGGAAGGGAACTTAAAAAATCATTTAATTCCACCCCTTCCACTATCCTGGGCTTCTCTGAGCCCCGTCCAGCCTGGCCTTGGGCACTGCCAGGGATCCAGGGGCAGCCACAGCTTCCCTGGGAAATCCATTCCAGAGCCTCCCCACCCTCACAGGGAGGGATTTATTCCCCAAATCCCATCTAACCCTGCCCTGTGTCAGTCTGAAGCCATTTCTGGAATAACAACAAGCACAAAACCAACCTCTCCTTCTCCTGGGTAGCTGAGGGAGGTTTAAAAGCTCCGAACAGGACAGAACTCCCTTGGGAAGTTGCAGGATTGTAAAGCAGCTCCCTGCCTGCCTCCTGCCACATTGCATCGCATCTGAACACGGGGCTCTTGCATTATATATCAGCAGAGATTTGTCCTCAGATCCCCTCCTCTGGAGAAGGCCATTTTTAAATCTTTAATAGGGCATTAGAGCAATTTGCCTGTGATTTAGCTCTAAGTGGGCAAGGAGAGTGGTGACAAACGAAGCCGGGAGGCCCTGAAATTCTTTGAATATTCCATGTTTTCCTGGAACTGTGAGGAAAATGCTGCCAGAGAGGTCTTGGCAGGTTTTCTAGGTGGCTGGCCAAGTCTGAAGCAAACGTGGATGGTTAACAGGCTAATGCAGCTCTGCTTCCAAGCTCAGACGTACAGAACATACGTTTTTATTTAAGAAATCCCACCACATGGAGGAGCAAATGTAGTGCTAATATATCTTCCTGAAGGAAAATGGCAAGGGGAAAAACAGTGTCATCTAGCCATGATAAAATAAAGGTTCTTTTGCCCTTGCTTTTTAGGGACTTGGGGCTGTCAGCTGAAGGAAATGAAATCCAGTGGCTTTCCCACGAGGGCCCCTTATTAATCAGGAATGGCTTATAGAGCAATAGTTTGTGTCTGAGGGAAGAGGCAGAAGTTGTTCAAAGAATGGATTTCCGTTGCCAGATTGACTTTTTGTTGTTGCCATGCGAGTAATTAAAACTGGCAATTAAGCAGGAAAAGTGATCAAGTAATCGCTCGGGAGCTGCTGCTGAGCTTGGCTCCACGTGGACCAGCAGCTCCAGCAAGGAGCAGGGACCACCCATGTGGGTCAAAGAGGGAGAATGAGGGGTTTTTACTGAGTTATCCCAGGTAAAGGTGGGCTTGGGAGGGCTTTCTCTGGGAATTCAGTTTGCATTTCCTGCAGACACCGGGTGGATGAAGGTTGTCATTTTAATCTTGCCCCTTGTTCTTGTGCAGCTCATGGGGCTTGTCTTGGTTTATTATTGATGGGGCAAAGACTGCACAGCCTCTACCTTTTGAGTGAAACCATTTATTTTTCTTTATTAAGCCCTTGGTGCAGGCCCAGAAGTTCTGCTGTGGACTCCCTGTGGGGTCTGGGGTGAGTCACTTATTTTCCTTTGGTTCCATTCCCTGCCTATAAAATAGAGGTCCTTGTTCCTCCTAAGGGGAGTTGTAAAGGCAGAGGAACTGATCCTGAATGAGCTGTTCAGAGACACTCATGTTGGAATTGCAAGGATCACACCGGGAAGAAATGTTTCTGATGGGCTGTCTCTGAGCTGACACCTTTTTTAGCTTGACAGAATTAACACTGATCAAATTAATCATCCCAAACTATTTTTATGCAGTCGGCTCTAGAACGTTATTACAGCACATTAAAAATCCTACCTAACGTGATTTATTATCACAGTAAACAAGCTGCAATTCAGATTTTTCTGCCTGTTCTCTTCACGTTGCATGTCCTAGAAGTGTTAAGGCTGTCTTTTTGCATTATAAGCAGGAGGAGCTGTGAGTTTAGGGTGGAGCAGAGCCTGCAGTGAAGCGATGCAGAAGTGCAGAGGGGCACCGGGAGCAGCGCCTGCCTCCCGCTGCTATTTCTGGCACGCAGACACTGAGCGGTGTCTGCTGGGCCCAGAGTAGGTCCTGACACTCATTCTGTCTGTCACATCCCTCTCCAGACGTGGCTCCCTGGTTTTTAATCCGCTCCCAGCAGCAGTGGAGTGGCTGGACACGAGCTGGGGTGTGAAGTCCAGACAGAATTCCCTGCCCGGAGAGCCCGGACCTTTCCTTGACAGCAACACCCAAATATCTCAGCACCCCAGAGTCTCCCCTGCGAGGAGAGATCCCCTTTCCCCAGGAGCTGGCAGCCTGGGTGGATGAAGCAGGCAGGAAAGAGGAAGGGATGGAGAGACTCAGGGTCCCAGTGAGCGTGTGGAGCCGCAGGGCTGGGAATAGGCTGGGAATCCTCAGGGCTGGGTTGGGATTCCTCGGGCTGGGTCTGTGCCAGCTCCTGCCTGTCCCTGTGCAGGGAGCGGTGCCTTGCACCCACCACAAGCTGGAGAAAATGTTTTGGTGTCCTACCCTTGGGTTTCATTCTCAAGCAGTGGCTGGAACATGACTTTCCTTTTTTTTTTTTTTTTTTTGGTGAGAAATGTTTTGGGGATATTTTCTTCTTTTTGAAATTGTGTCAGGTGTGTTTCTATTAAGAAAACCTGGGAAAGATGTCTGGGTTTCATCTCTTAAGTAATTCCACCCTCTCTTTAAAAAGAAAGCAGTGCTGGTGGGAAGGGTGAGGAGTCTGACAGGAGGTCTGGGGGAAGCTGAAGAATTTCAGCACTTTGAGGTTCCTCGGGTCCCTCTGATCCCTCAGGGCTCTTCCCAGACATGAAATAAGGCTCAGGGTCCCAGCTCCTTTCTTGGGTGCAGTAATTATGTTATCAAGGATAGAAAATACTCCACAGAGGAGATGGGAATGGATCTGTGGACTGCAGCCCTCCAATCTGGGAATTACAATCTTTATTTTCCGTAGTGACCCTAGCACTCCTTTCCTACTGAAATACAATTCATTCTAGCTCTTCTCAGTCTCATAGACCTTTAATTTAATTTTTCCACTTTTCCTGCCAGCTCACACTCCCAAAATGTCCCTAAACTTTCTGCAAGTTGAATTTAGGTTCAGCAGTTTAAACTCTAATTGAACAGCCTCAACAGGTATTATTTTTACTGGATATTTCAGACAAAAAAAAGAAAAAAATATTTGATTGAGGGACTCCACCTTTTCATGCAATGATTCTATTGGAATTTGAGTTAAAGTTTAAAAAAGCATTAAATGTTGACCAGACATTTTTTGGTGGCGGCTTTGTTGGGTAACATATTCATACAGCTCCATCTCTTAGTAACTGATGTATTTCAAAATTTGCCAGATTTTGGTGTGAAACCTCAGCTCTTACGAAATTATATCCCCAAATCATGTCAGATTTATCTGAAATAAGAGTGAGGTTCTTGGAGCTTTTTTTATGTTCTGAATGAATCAAGTCTTAAACTTTTGGTGGCCTCGAACCCACGTGAAACCTGAAGGGTTTGGGTGCCTTTTCCCTTGCTTTACCACCTTAAAATCCAACCATTTTTTGGCTTTCTCACCTTTATTATCTCAATTTTTCCCCATTAACCAGGGAGGGGTGGAGTAGGAGCTCAAGGAGAACCTGTTGGGGAATGGGGGAAAACCCAACCATCACTTTTTAGTCCTTGTGGGAGACAAAATCTGTTGGTTTGGAGAGGAAAGTTGCTGAAAAGGATTTGGTGGTGGTGAAATGAGGCTGAGATGATTTTGAACCACGCTGTCCTCTCTGTTGAGTACCAGGGGATCAGGTGAGGGTGACAAAAGCAATCTGGACACTGCAGCTTCTTCCAAGGACTCCCAGCCCTCCAGGGACGTGGTAAGTGTTGTCCTGATGGTTCTGCATTTTTACAGAATATTGATTTCTTCAGTGATTTGGTGTGGAATTGGTCTGCAGAACAGTGAGGCTCAAACTAGAAGTTTTTGGTTGTCAAGAGCACCATTCTGGAAATGTCCAAATCGTGACAACTTTGCCCATTTTGCTTTCCAGAGTGCCCCACACTCTGAATTTTACCTTTCCTCACATCATTCCAATTCTTAATTTCTATTACCTAATGGGTTTTTTTTACTCCATGAAAGACACTTTATTAATTTGGAAACTATTCTCATATATGCTGTCCTTACAGCTGAGCTGTAACCATTATTTTAAAGGTGCTTCCTAAATGATCTCTGTTTGTTTTGCCCAGAGTGAAGTTATTGACTGGTCTCAAAAAGGCCTCAAGGTTTTTTAGTTAATGCTGAAGTCCCTAAAGCTTCCTCCCTGGCTGAACATCCCTTCTCCTGTGTGTCTTCCCTTTTGAATTGCTAATTCCAATTGATCTGAGGGAAAAAAAAATAAAAATCGTAATAGTTTGTATTTACTTTCTGCTATAACAGCACCTACCAAGGTCTCTCCTTCCTTTGACCTTGTGTCCATGATTAAATTCATTCTTCCTTTCTGTTTTCCAGCTTCTCTCTGCAAACTTTCTTTCACTCCATTTCTGCAAGAATTTCCTGCAAACCATGTCCCTGAGAGGATTAGTGGAGGGGATACCAATTTTATTTATATTTATTTATAAATGGACTGTAGAGACTTGGCCCCTTTTTAAATATGAGAACAATTTCCAGGCCTCTTTCAGTTGTGGTTATTCCACTCCAAAAAAGAAAAACCAAACCCAACAAACCACAGAACAATAGAGAAATATGAGAAGTTGTGGAAACCCCTCAAACTTTCTCTATTTAAGTTTTGAGTTCCTGGTGGTCACAGGGCCAGGTGATGCTGCCAGTTGTGGGGTTTTGGTTTTTTTTGTGTAGTGCCTGGCCCAGAGCATTTGAATTAAATGCAAAGATGGGATCAAATCAAACAGAATGACACCTCTATTTTTTATTTTTTTTTTTTGGCCAGCCTGGAAGCCTTTAACATTTTGGAATTTGAGTGTTTGCAAAACAGGGTTGCTGGACTCCAGTAAATGAAGTGTCCGGATGTCGGTGGTGATTCATAAAAGCAATTAAAAGAGGAAAGTGCTTTTCCTCTGAGCGTAATGCCTTGGTTGGAGGATGTCCTTAAGTGAGTGTGAAGTGCTCCAGCAGTGGTCAGGGGATGGGGGCTCTTGTGTTCAGGTCATGGATCTGTTTCCAGCAAACACTTCTTTATCACGTGGTGCTGCTGATTAAAACCAAATTATTTTTCTCACAGAGTCCCAGAGCGTTTGGGGTGAGAGGGGAGCTCCAGAGATCACCCAGAACAACCCCCCTGGCCAGGCAGGCTCACCTGGAGCAGTGACAGGGACACATCCAGCTGGGGCTGGGGTGGCTCCAGAACCTCCCTGGGCAGCTGTTCCAGGGCTCTGCCACCTCCGTGGGAAGCTCTTCCTCAGGTTGAGGTGGAACTCTTTGAGTTTTACTTGCTGGCCATTGCTCCTCGCCTTGTCACCAAAACCAGTTTGGCACCCTCCTCTGACACCTGCCTAGGGGATGTTTGTGTGGATTTAACAACTGAGTCTTATTCAGTTTCTATTTCAATATAGTTCCCATTTCTTCATCCTTAAATTTGTGGGCAATCCTGCTGAGGATGCAGCAGGAGAAATGTGATTGTGGCATCAACATCGGCGGTGACAGATAATTGAAACTCATCAAATATGATTTTTTTTTCCTCCCCCAGCCTAGTGCAGCTGCCTGGCATTTCTGACCTTCCCCAAACACAATTTCTGACCTTCCCCATTTGTGCTTTAAAGGGATTTTCCAGGAGCAAGGCTGAGAACCCGATGGAGGTTGTTGTTGTACACAAGGATCCATCGGCACGGCCACGTTACCTAAGCCAGGAGCAGACCCTGAGGCATTCCCTACAAAATTCCCACGTGGCTTTTCCAGCTTTCCCAACCAACCTGGTGGATGTTGGGGGTGGTTTTCAGGCTGTCCCAGATCAGGCACTTCCAGTCTCGCTGCCTTCTCCAAGGGGATTCCTCTGGCTTCTCCTGGAGCTCGCACAAATTGAAGTCGTGCCTTCCGTTGGCTTTGCCCTCCCATCCTGCCCTTGGTTATCCCGTGCTAAGGGAAGCAGAAGAGTTTACTGATTTATCATGGATCATTAGGTGGAAGTAACTATTCTTAAAACATCAGGGTGGATGCAATAATTAGGGATGTGCTTTTGTTAACACCGCCAGCCTCTACCCTCTTGTACAGTACCCTTGGGTACTAAATAATTACCCATTTTGTGTGGTTATCTAGCTCACTAATTACCCACAAAAATTGGGGTCAGGTGTTAACTGCTTGAAATAAGTATCCTCCAAAGGCTTGGCTAAAGTGTATAAAGAAATTATGTGTTTGCTACAAAACTTTGGGTAAAAAAAAAAAAAAAATCAAGCATATTTTTATTGGGAAGGAAGATAAGGAGACAATGGATGTGAAATGCTCTGTGTGATGGCAAAGTCTTGCAGCGGTGATGAGGGACTCTAAAGGGAGTGAAAGGATGGTTGGCAGATACAGTCACTAATCCAGACTACTTTTCCCAAAGATTAGATCCTTCAGTACACAGGGTTTGATTCTTCCCCTATCTAGGCTGATGCCAATCAGGATTATGCCGGTATAAATAAGAAAATTCGTATCCGTGGATCCCCAGACTGATTTTGCTGCATAATCCCACCTCTTCCATCACCCAGAGACTTCTGCATTGCACCCAATAATTTAATTATGGACCGTATATTTATTTCCATGCGTTTATTTTAGCTGTCCCCAGCTCTGTGTGCATGCAGAATGTCATTCTGAGGCTGCTGCTCATAAAACGCAGTTTGCTTGGAGCAATAATTTGATTCCTGTGCTCAGGGAGTTACCCCAGTGAGTCAAAGATTTCTAGATAGCCCCACCCTCCCCAACTTCCCGAACACTCACACTGCAGCCACTTTCTCTTTGCCAGACCCACACAAGCTGTCTAACCAGCCAAAATCCCAAGGGGCAATCCCAATCTCCTGCCTCCCCTGTTTCAGCCCCAGAAAACTGGGAAATAAAGCCAGGGCAGCCCAAAAAGCCCCTGAGATACCCAGCACATGTAACGGAGGGATGGTGAACAGCCCCTTCTTCCCATCCTGGCTCCTTGCATAGGTGCTCCCTGCCTTCAGCACAAAGGAAACGGATTTCAGGGGGAGCTGAGAAGGTGTTTCTGGAAATCCTGGTGTCTTTGGAAGCCCAGATACCTTTAATTCCTGAGCGTCTGTTCAGTGCTCAGCCTAACAAAGAAACTGCCTGGATTTATCGCTGTGTGTTTTGCGTGAGGTGCTTCCTCTCCTCCACAGCCAGAACCACCTTCTGTTCCCTCAAACACCTTCCGAAGGCTGTGTGGATTCAGGTATTACACATCGCCATCCTCAGCGTTTGGGCAAACCTGGGCGGGGGGTCTGGGGAAGGCCCCGGGACGAGGTGCGAGCTCGGTTTTTGGGGGTACCTGCTCCCCGCATTGTGCGGAGCATCCCTGGGAAAGGCAGGGCTCAGCCTCCTGAAGCACAATGCAGATTTAGTCGTCATCTTTGTCTCTCCCCCCCGCGCCCCCCCGCCCCACTCCCCGCTGATGTTAACTGTCTGTATTATTATTTATTGTTATCAGGGGATTTGGTTTGATCAATGAAGTGTATATGCGTCTGACGGACATTCGGGGAGGAAATGCTTGGAGAATGAGTAACATGTCTGCAGCGGAGGGTGTGTGTGAGGGAGAGAGGGAGCATCGGTACTAGAAACATTGACTGATGAGTTCATTTTAAAATCCAAGGGCATATAGCTGGTAAATTAGCACATATTGCAAATATAGTCTGGTGCGAGAGGCAGCAGCGCTGCCATTGAGCGCAGGGGTGGGTGTGGAGGGGAAGGGGGGGTCGAGGAGAGGAGGTTGTCAGCTCTAAAGTCATCACGGGCATGAGCCAGGCAGTCTGCCTGCCTCACTGCAGACGTGGGGCGTGCGATTTCCACGGGCGGCTGCGGCGTGGCGGAGGGGGGGAGCGGGGGGCACCCGCGAGAGCCAGCGCTGGATTTTATTGTTTTAAAATCCACAGCCAGCCGGAGGGATGCGAGGCGAAGGGCTGCAGCCCCTCCGCTCCCCCTCTCTGCTTCCCCTTCAGCCCCCTGCACCCCCTTAGGAAGGCGGAGGGGAGGGGGCGGCTGCCCGGAGGGTCCCGGGGCTGGTACCCGGCGGGGATGCGGCGGGGCCGGGATGCGGCGGGGCCGGGATGCGGCGGGGATGCTCCGGCGGGTTCCTCCCGGCAGCTTAAGAGATTATTGGGAAGGGTGACCGGCAATGGTGTGTGTGTGAGTGCGCGAGTGTGTGCGGGGCTGGCGGAGGGGGGAGACGGGTCCTTATTCTGTTAAAGATTTAAGTAGGCATGCAAGGAATCTCTAGGATAGTTGGCAAAGGGCGAGGTTGGGGAGGGGGGGAAGGATCCAAAAGAGTCTGTAACCAGACACTGAAGCTTTCCAGGAGTGAGAGTGTGTGAGAGAGAAGGAGACAGAGCGAGAGGAAGAGAGGGGGCAGTGTGGTCTAGTACATTTTCATCTGGTCGTTGATTTGAGCCTGATGCTTGCTGTCCCTCAACAGCCTCCCTTGCCTGGATTTTTTCTTTCCCCCTCTCCTCTCCTTTCCCTTCTAATTCATCGAAGCCTAGGGGAGCCAGGAAAGATTAAATGTGCTTTCGAAAAGGCAGCCACTTCATGCAGCTATGTCTGCTTCCCCCCACACCCCCCAGCTACCCCCCCACTCCCCCTTTTTGAAATAAAAAAAAAAAAAAAAAGAGAGAGGGGGAGACAGAGAGGGGGAGAAGGAAGGAGGAAGAGGAGGACTATAGTTTAATGATGTCGGGACTGGCTGATCCAGAAGGAGGAAAAAAAAAAAAAAAAAAAAAAAAGGAAAAAAAAAATATTTGAGCTCCTGGACGAGGAAGGACTTTGGTGAATGGGCTCAGACTCCTGAGGTGAGAAAAGGACGGAGTGAATGATGATGATGATGATGATGATGGTTCCGTAATGGTGCCTGTTACCGCTGCCCCCGGCCGGGCGGCGGCGGGGCCGGGGCCGGGGGGGACCTGCCTTCGGCAGCGCCGGATATTTTGCATTTTTAACCTCGGGCCCTCCGGAACGTTTCGGCTTCTCCCCGCTTATGCCGCTGGGCCTGAAGCGGTTCCAGAGCTGGGTGGAGGGTGCGGATCCGTATTATTTATTTGGGCGGGGGGGGGGGGGGGTGGAAAGAGGGAGGAAAGGGAGGGAGGGAAGGGGGAGAAGAGCGGAGGGAAGGAGGTGGCAAGCTGGGGACGAAATCCTGCTCTGGGTTATGGCCGGCGTAAATTTCCATTGGCTGGGGGTGCACAAGGTGCTCGGCGAGAGGAGCCGGTGCGGGATGGAGTCCCTTTGTGTGTGTGCGGTGTGTGCTGTGTGTGCGCGGGGCTCGCAGCCTCCTCTCCCGGGCGAGCGGCTTTTTCTCCAGGTTTTCCTTTGAAGCCCCGGCCGGCGGCTGGCAGGGGAGGGCGGCCGGGGCTGCGGCGCTGCTGCCCGCGCCCTTCCTCCCTCCTCCTCCTCCTCCACCTCCTCCTCCTCCTCCTCCTCCTCCTCCCCGCTGACAGTCTGGGGCTCGCTCCGGCACCGGGCTGGCCCCGGCTCCCGCAGCCCCCCAGCCCCGTCTCTTCATCATAATAATAATAACAACAGCAGCAGCGGCGGCAGCGGCATTGCCGGGGAGCGCGGAGGGCGGCAGGCGAGAGGAGCTGCGGAGGAATTCGGTTCCTTTTCCTTTCCTCTCCCCACCCCCCCAACCAACCCCCCCACCTCCTTTTTTTTTTTTCTTTTCCCTTTTCCTTGATACACCCCCTATTTATTTTATTTTTTTTTTAAAAAAAAACAAAAAACCTCCCCCTCCCCCCGCCAAAAAAAAAAAAAAAAAAAAAAAGAAAAAAAAAAAAAAAAAAGAGAGAGAGAGATGTTTTAAAAATGCAAGCGGCTTGCCCAGCTGCACACACCCGCCCTCCCTCGGCCGCCTCCCTCCCCCGGCTGCGCACACACCGCACGCTCGCACCCGCTCGGGTGTCAAACCCCGCCGGGCACCCAGCCTGCTGCGGGCACTGCCCCGGCCCCCCCGGCCGCTCCCAGCGCCGCCGATCGGAGCCTCCCCCGCTTCCAAATGGTGAGTTTCTACCTGCTTTTGTGGCGACTCGGGGTTTTTCTCCATCCCCGGGGCTGGCGGAGGGGGCGGGGAGGCAGCGCCTTGCTGCTGCTGCTGCACGCTTTGTGCCAGGGGCCGGGAGCGAGCTGCAGATTCCTGCTCTTATTTCTGCATTCCTTCTCGTTGAAACAATGAAAATAATTCCGTCACTGCCCCAAACTTCCTCTTCGTTATTTAAATGCGGAGACTTTTCGTGTATTTGTCGCAAGCGACCTTGTTGGGAGCTGTAAGGAACCTGCCGCGCCATGTCATTTTTTTTTTTTTTGTATAAACGATTAAAAATGGAATGTATTCTCTCAACAGAGGGTCCTTAGAGAAGCTCTTTCCTTCCACCTGTGTGTCCTGTTTTGTAATCTTGAGCCATGAATTGAACTTGTCTGCTATTCTTTTCCTCTTTCTCCTTTTGATCTTTTTTTTATGATTATTATTTTTTGATCCCCGTTGGTTTCGGTATTTTTATTTTAATTTTTTTTGTATTTTTCTTTTTTTTTTTGTACAAGGACTAGTTTGTTGCACCCCTCTCAATCCCTGAGACCCTAACTTGTGATGTTTAGCTTTTAAATCCACGGGTTAGGCTCTTGGGAGCTGTGAGTTGTGCTTTGACATCTTTATTTTATTTTAGAAATATATCCTCTCTCTATGTGTATATGTGTGAGCGCGGGTGTGTATATTTAGAGCCGTATACACACACATACAGTAGTGTTTAGAGACCTTTTAAGGGAAAAATAAGTCTATTTCTCCTCCTTAAGCTCCATCGGTTGATGTAGGGCGGTGGTTATGGCCATTTGCTGTATAAAAATCCAATTAAAATTAGCGTTCGTGCCGCAGAGATTTTTATATCATTTTTTTCCCCCTAATTTTTTTTTTCTTTTTTAATGTGTGTGTGTATATTCAGGAGATAATTTTCCAGCTGATCCAGATATGGGGGTGTATGTGTGTACACACATTATTATATATGCGTGTGTAGATAAGATATACATGATAGGGATGCATGCAAATCCAGTTATTGAGGTGTGCGTGGCGATCCACAGATGTATGAACTAACAGAGATAAATAAAACTATAAATACAGATATTTCCATATGGAAGAATATTAATATCACGCCTGTGGTAAAAGAGGGAGATTTTTTAAATTTTTTTTTTGCTGCAGGTCACTGCATAGAGCATATCAATTTTGATTTTTATTTTTATTTTTCGCCTTCCCCCCTCCCTTCTTGAGAGCAACACAGAGTACCCTGAGAGCGTAACAGTAACAGCTCGGTACATTGGTGCTTGACCTCAGCTGAAATCCCAGCATGCCTCATGCTTCCAAGTTTAAAACTGAACGATTAATCTTGGAAATGTGCTCTATGGACACACCAAAAAGGAAAAAAAAAAAAAAAAAGCCAAAGAAAAAGAAAAAAAAAAAAAAGGATAAAAAAAATTACAATAAGAAGGAGAGAGAAAAAAAAAAAAATATACAAATAAAAAGCCAGGAGACGGGATGGATTTTATAGGTTGGAAAAATAAACTGCGGAATAAAATGGTTGCATGTATTAATGGTTGGAAAGTAAAAAGAAATGCTGAAGTTTTCTGTGAGTCCTTTTCTAGAACTTCCAGCTTTGCTGCTTTTCCGGGCAATATGATATGTAAATGATGAATCAGAAATGTTCGAAATGTTTCCTGCTGCTGCTGTTTTTCCTTTATTAGATTTTTTTATGTTGCTGTAAAATTAATTATGGTTGGAACTGTATTTCTTATCTCTGTTCTGCAAGGCAATTTATAATGAAGTTACTGTACCTTGTTATGGCACCGAATTACTGTTTGATATTTGAATGCAAATGCTTGAACTTAAAACGATGCACCAAAAATTAATTGACGGTGTAACATTTTGGTATTTAAGAGCTTTAGGATACGTTTGCTGGTTCCTGTTGTTTAACAGTTATTGAACTGGAAAAGGTTTCTCGTTTGATTTTGATTTTTTTTTTTTTTTAATTAATTTTAGCTGCTTTTTCTTGCCACTGTAATTCCACCGAACGTTTTACCTCCGCGGGGGGGGGAAAAAAAAATGCTAAGGAAGCCTTGCCCTTCTGAATTTCTGTATTATTCTTTAATTCCAAAACGAGCCGCATTTATTTTCTGTTACCTGCTCGGTTTCGTAAATCCGGAGCGCTGGAGCCCCGCAAAAAATAGTTGTTTTTTTTTTTTAGGGGTGCTTCCCCAAGCTTTTAACCCCAATTTCCCCGCTCTCCGCGGGCAGGGAAGGGGCGAGCGCTTTGTCCGCGATGCTGGGATGGGTCCCCCGCAAACCCCCGCGGGTCCCTGCGCACCCCGCGCTGCTCGGGGGGCTCGGGGAGCCCCGGCACGTCCCCGCTGTCCCCTCCCCGGGGGTCGCTATTGTGTCCGCGCTGCGGGGCGGGGGTTGCGCGGGGCTGCGGCAAAAACAATGGGCGGGGAGGGGATGGATGCGAGAGGGGGGGATGGATGGATGGATGGAGGGGAAGGGGGAGGACGGAGGCGCGCAGGCTCCGCGCCCCTGCGCGCACCCGGAGCCGCTTCCAGCGCTCCCCATCCCGCATCATCCGCTGCGAAGGGAAACAGCGCGCCCACAAAAAGCAGCGCAGGGAAATGGGGAGGGAAGAGCGGATTGTGCTGGGTTTTTCCAGGGGGAAAGGAGAGGAGGAAAAGAGGGAATAGCGGCTGGAATAGAGCGGGTCCCCCCCATACACACACACACACCCCCTTTTCCCTTCCCTGCATTCCCACTCCACGATTCCAGGCAGCTTCAGGGAGGATTCTCGGTGCCCGGGAGCTGCAGAAATGTCAGCGCTGTTAAAAGTCGGTCCCTTTAGAAATATCCAGCAGGAATCGTTTCTTTTCGAGCAGACAGAACTCGGTGCAGAACGATTCCTGCAGCGATTTTTACCTTCTGCAGACAAAAGGAGGGATATTGCGGTTGGGGTTTATTTTTTTGCCTTATTCCTACGGCTCCAAGGCTTTCTTCTCTTAGTGTCACAGAGTTCTTCCAATAATAGTTTCATGCGTTTCCATGATTTTATGTTTTCATTAGGAAAAAAACCAAATCTGTGGACGAAAAGACGGGTTGTTTTTTTTTTTTCTCTTACAAGGAAAATGGAAGAGAAAATAAATATTAGGCATTCATTTAATCATTTAATTAATAAGTAAAGCTTAATAAGGATTGAAGGAATTTTTATTAGCACTGAAATAAAAACCACCAGGTTGGAACAAGTTTCAAGTATATCTAATACGCCGCCAATATATTTAATATAACCCATTGCTAAATATTCTGTGCAATATGTGATGCAAATAATTAAAAAGGAGACAGATAAGAAAACGAGGCATGAGATTTTACTTTTTAATATAGTTTTCTGTAAAAAAAAAAGCCAAAAATATGGTAAATTTTACAAAACTCTGATGTCTGGGAGTTCTGTCTGAGCAGCAACTGTAGCTTTGAGCTCGGTGACTTTGACCTCGTTGTGGCCGAGTTGGAACTTGCTCTCCCAAGTTGAAAGGCACAGGGTTTGGTGGCAGGAAAAGGTAAAAATAAAAGCTCTGAGGCATTCTGCAGTTTTCCATTGTTGCTCTTTTATTTCCAGGGGTTTAACAGGACCTAAAGTTGCACGGGGCTGCAGCTTAAAAAAAAAAAAAAAAAAGAAAAAAAAAAGAGAATACTTTTACTGCCTTTCGTCCCTGAATCATTTCCAAGGTACTTAAGGATTTATTGGGCCAGATAGCAAATTGCAGTTGAGATGCTGTGTAGTGGCTAGTGCTGATTAGATGATTGATTAATTCCTGATCGATTTCTAATTCCGAACTTAAATCACATTATAAATGCTCGATATTAAAATGCAGTTTATGCCGAAATATCTGATTGCAAGCTCTTGACAAAGTCGGTCAAAATGCCAGTTGGAAATACAACAATATTCCAATTTTTTGTTGGATTTGTTAACCCTTTAATTCCTCTGTAAGGAAGTGCTTGGCCATACCTCAGTCCTTTAGAGCAATGAAATGCTCATTCATAGGAGCTTTGTGCACAATCCCTGGAATAACAGGAGACACTGAAATTCCAAATTCCCAGAGGATTGATTCCACGTTAATCTGCGCCTCCGACCACTGCCAAACCATTTTGATTTTATTTATTTTATTTATTTTTTTTTCCTTTTTCCACCCTAAATTTTGTTCCCTTCTCCCTGATCAAGGAGGCAGGCAGGGTTGAGGAGTTCAAGGCGTGGGTTTCCCAAAGGTACAATTCCAGTTGTGCACGAGGCTGGAGCTCGCCGTGCTCGGGGAGAGGAGCCTCGGTGCCAACTGTGCCGCATTCCTGCTGCCCTGCCTTTTTCCCAGGGCTCCCAAGGAAAGAGCATCCCAGTTCTTCCTCACTCTTGGGAACACACACATTGTTTCAATAATCCAGGCAATAAATGCTAATTAGTAATGCTTAAGGACCCTACCAGTCAGAGTAATTATCATAATTTACCTCTTCCTTGGTTAAAAAAAAAACAAAAAACAACATTCCATGCCGATTTTAATTTTTTTTATTTTTTTTTTTTTCCCCAAATGGTGTTTTCTCCCCTTTTTCCCCTCTGGAAGGAATTCCTGGTTGGATTAGCAATAAATATTATTTATTAGCAAAATTATATAAATAATACAGCTTTGAGACACTCTTTGTGTATGGCACAGTGAGATGGAGCTGAGCACGTGTAAAGACTTTTCCCACACGTCAAAATTCCTTTAAAACCTGAGATTTTTTCCTTGGCCTCCCCTCTCCGCTCTCCCCTCCTTCCCCAGCACCACCAAAAACCACTTGCAGCAGGAGAACAAAGGAAATCAGGAACTCTAAAGGCATCATTAAGTATGAAGAGCAACAGCAAGACAGAGCGTGATACGACAACATATTTTATGGCACAAAAGTAGAGATAATTAAATAATTCAGTGGTATTCTTAGCTAATTAGCACAAAGATCTTTCAGAAGCCATCAAGAAAATGGATCTCATCAAACCTAATAATACTCTGGGCTTCCCGAAGATCCTGTGTTTTCCAGCTGCTTCCCCACCTGATACTGTAACGCCAAAGGTTGCACAATTTCATTGGGCTCTTTCCTCAAGATAATATTTTCCATGGAAGGGGATCAGGTATTTAGAGGAAATGAATATGCTTAGCTGGAATTTTCGATATGAGTCAATGGCAGAGGAAAAGATGGCAGCTCCAGAAAAGGCAGATCTGTAAGAAGGGATCCATTTAAAGGATTAAATGATCAGCCAGGAGCCTCTCTGGGGTTGGTTGGGATGGGGCTGACTTGTTGGTGTTTGGAGCTGGTGGATGAGTGCTGGAGTCCAAGGTCTTTTTATAGAGTTAATTTGGGGTCCTGCATTGGATGATTTCAGCTTTTTGGGGGGCACTGAGAAATGTGTGGCCAAGCCCAGAGGAGGTTTGGGACCTCTGGTTTAACCTGGGCTCTCATTCCAAGGCCAAAACCGAACTGGGAAGAGCTCCATCGTCATCTGTGGAGCTGTTTTAGGTCGTCAGTAGGATGGCTGTGACTCTCATGCCATGCCAATGTATTTTTCCCTTGGATTCCTGAGTTTTTTACCTGGAATCATTTACTTGCTGATGTTCCTGAGCTCAGTCCAGGTTGGCAATCCACAATTCCTATCCACTGACAGGGATACCTGCAGGGCATTGCTCCTGGAAAACTCAGTGAGGCACGTTCTCAGTAATTAGATGCATCAAATATTGCTCAGAATATCTTGCTGTATTATTCAGAATATCTCATTACGCTCCTTTGATCTGAATACATCCCCAAGTTCACGAGAGGCATTTGCAAACTCATTCACCGCCTCTGTGTTTGATATATTTGGGGTTCCTTTTCCCTCTGCCAAACAAAGGAATGCCTGAAAATTTGACTTTGGCAGCCAGTTAAAATTCTCCTGCTTTAAATAATGGAAGGGGATGCTCATCAGTCTTGGATTCAGCAATAATTCTGGTTTTAACCCTGAGCCCAGACTGAGCTTTACTCCTGTGTTACCGTTTTGGTGCTTTTGACACCATGGATACCCAGACAAGTCATGCAGTGGGGTGAGATCTTACAGTTTGTGATTATTGCTATGCATGGAGCCTCCAGGTTCCCCCTGAAATTGTCCCTAGAACATGGAAACAGATTTTTCCCTGCCCAAAAAGAGGTGGAGACTCATTTATACAAGGTAAAAGGAAGGAATAGGAGGAAGAAATGCACCCAAAAGTGCTTTGCCCAAGGAAGCCAAGCACATCACGATATTTCTGTCTCCTGGTTTACAGGGTTCTGCTGTTCTTTAAGCACAAATTCTTCCTCTCTGGAGTTTTCTGGTTGGGAATGAGGTTCTGACATGCAGGAGACCCTCTGGTGTACCCCCACATGTAACAATGAAATCCATGGTACTTCTGTCAACATGTCATGCATTTTTTCCCTTCTGTTTTTCTGTTGTTCACCCAATGCTCTGGCACTGTATTTGAATCTATGAGGGCACTCCAACCAATTAAAATATATATATATATATATATATAATTATATATATATAATTTCCAGGATGAAAGAGGAATCTCTGCTTTCCGTGGTGAGCCTGCTTGCAATTGTTTTTATTTAACAGCTCTTCCCACACTGCAGTCAATGAATCTCTAATCTCCTGGACTGAAATGTCTGACACTTCCAGAATCATTTATTTGCTGCCTCGACTCGCAGAGCTCCACCTACAGCAGTGTCTCAGCGGTGGGCTGGTGGTGTATCTGATGGAAATGTCTTTTCTCTCGGGGGCTGGGAGGGATGGGAGGATGAGCACGGGCTCTGCTGTGCCTCTCACACCACCCTTCAAGCAGCAGGATCTGAGGGACAAGGAGTGGATGAGCTCTGGTTGAGTTTATTCCATGGCTGCTCCTGTCAAACACCAACACTGACCAAAGCCTGGTTCTCTTTGCTGTTGCATCCCTGTGGAAGGTGGACAAAAGGGCAAAGAGGAGAAGCTCAGCTCCTGAGAGAAGTCTCCAAACTGCTCCCTCTGGCTGCTCCAAGAAGCTGAACTTTCCCTGGAATCTGTGGCTGGTGCTCCCAGGCCATTACACACTTCTCACTTGACTGCCCTGCTGGTGCCTTCACTTTTAGGATGAATTATGCAAGAAATGCTGTGAAGCATCAGAAATGCTGAGGATTGAGAAGAGTCCTCTCGGTGCATGAACTTACTTGTGGATAAAGTCACACTCACCTGGATTCCAGCTCCTCCAGAAAAGGACACGAGGTGTGGAAAGGATCACAAATCAATCAGTGGACTTTGGTTTTGCTTTGGTGTGCTTGTATCATGTCTGAACATGCAAAGAACTTGGTTTTCCATAAGGAATCCAGTAAATGGCACCTCTGTAAATCAGTTACTTGAAATGTGTTTGTCTCATTTGCTCACCCCTTTCTCCCCTTCCCACCAGGGCTTTCAGAGCACCTCCTTCCCTGGATGGAGTGCTTGGGGCTGGGTTCCTCCTGGGGTTTGGATTCCAGCTTGGGAAGAGGGTTGGTGGGCTCGTGGAGCATCTCACACACAAAATTTGCCTTTCCATTGAGTTGTGTTTTCACTCCACCAATGTCTGCCTGTTGCACCTCACTGCTGAGGGCCCAAATAGTAGAAAAAACCCTGAAATCTGTATTTTTCTCTCCCCTGATTGATGGGTAATTCAGAAATAACAGCACAGCTTTGGTGTCATTCCTGTTCTCCTTCATCCCCCTTTGCTCTTTTCCACATGGCCTGACCTTCTGTGTGTAGTTTTGGGGGCTAATGTGGATTTTGGAAGATGCTGCAGCAAAATTGGAGCAGCAGGGAAGCCCTGGTTTTGAATTAGTGGTGTCCTTGCTGTCTTTGCATCAGCATCCAATTCCTTTTGGGAAATACGAACAGACAACTTAAAAATAGCGATCAAAACCCAGTAGAAACACAACATTTGGGTTCAATTGCTAAAAGTATTCAACAAGGAGCTCAAGTCCCCATATTCCTCAGGCAGCCAAATGCTCCTTGTCCTTACACTCATGGCACACAGGCTGGCATTGCAAAGGCAAATAAAACTGCTGGATCCTATTTTAGGATATTTTAGGATGGATTTTCCCCAGATTCCAGCCCGCCAAAACACAACCTCTGCCTGTTGTATGGAGGTGCTGGTGTGAATTCCCTGGGGGATGAGAGGCAAGAGGAGACTCCAGTGGCAAACCCAAAGCTTCCAGCAGTTCTTTCTCCTGAGGGATCTCTCCCAGTCCGGCTGTGGAGTGGGACAGTGGGGGAGGTGTTTCCACATTTATCTTTACAGCTGAGATATGAAACCCAAGGTCTCCTCTGTTGTTCAGGGACAGATGTCGAGGGAGAAGTTTCGTTCCTTTGGCACATGCTGTGTGAAACCTTCCCTTTTTTCAATTTTTTTGTTTAAAAAAAAAAGAGAAATCCCTTTTTTTTTTTTTTTTTTTTTTGTTTCAATACCCCAAAAAGAGACAACAATGCTGTCAGAGCTACCTCATCTCAGAAATAGAAAAAAGACAAAATATTCTGGGAATTGTTTGATCCTCTGCAGGTTGGAGTGGATGAGGCTGCTGGAAAACAACACAGTGCTCTAAAACATATGGAGAAATATCTAAGTGATTTTATTCACATGTGATGGCACCTCATTATTTAATAATGCCCTTCTACAGCAACTTCATCTGTGGAGCTCCAGCCACTTTCTGCAGAGGTCTGAATTAACTCTCACAAGTCCCTTTGTGAGGTGGGTACGGAGATGTTCCTGATCCTGATTCACACAGGAAGAGAACCACGTCCCTCATTTTTGCCATTTTGAACCTGTTTTCCTCACTTTGATTTTCCACATAACATGGAACAAAATTATTGATTTTCAACCCAGCTGTTGGAAATATTTATCAAGCACAATAGTATAAAATATAATCCGCTTTAATGGGTTCTTTTGTTTTTTGGGGTTTTTTTTCAATCTATTTTTTTCCTCCTGGATAGGGGAGGGGAGACTGGCTTTCCATGCTGAAGGTTTGCTTTGCAGAAGGCCAGGGATATGTTATTTTTGTGGGGTGAGGAAGTGCTGAGCACCTCTGAAAACCAACCCAAAGCTAAAAGCACTGATTAGAAAGTTTGGCTTAAGCATTTTGCCTGAGATGGCAGGGCTGATAATTGGATTTCAGCTTGCTGAGACCCAGTCCATTACTGCAGCTATAAATCACAAATCACCATGCTGCAATCACTCCTCTAATGCACCCTCACTTTTAAAATGTTTCCTTTACAACCTTTTCCATCTGTGCCCATGAAGACACCTCCAGTGTAGGTAATGTAGCAGTGGGGGGATAAAGCTGTGCCTTCAGCAGCTCTGAGGGCACTGAGAGTTGTTGACTCCCACCCTCCAAGCAGTTTTTGGATGTTTGGAGCTGAGTGTGCTGCATTTGGCAGCTTGCACAGCTCTTAGGAAAGATTTTCCTCTGTTAACCCACGTTAGCCAGAAGAAAAGTCACACAGAAAAACTGCACAGACAAATCTGGGCTTAATTGAGGCTTCTTGAGATGCTCAGCTTGTTTTGGCCTTAAGATTCAAAAGCTGCAAAAGTCCTGCTTTCTAATTTATTTATTTATTTTAAAATAGATCATGATAAACCCCTCACTGCACTAATTTGTCATTAAATTCTGCCTCACACACAGCCAGGCCTCGCTGTGGATAAACACAACAGCAGTGAGGTGAGTCTGGGGGTATCAGGATCAGGGAATTCCCTGGAATAAAGCACAGGGTTTGCCATGGGAAGCACTGACTCTTTTGGGATCCCTGCCCTCCACAGCTCCTTCTCCACCACTGACTGCAGAATTTCCTTCATGTACTTTCATATTTAATGTGAATCTTGCCAGGAGGCCCAGGAAAGCCCAGCCCAGGGGGTTTGGAAGCTGCAGCTGGGGGATTACCCAGGAGGGCTATTCCATGAGGGAATTTCTGATCTTGAGAGCAGCCTGCCCCTATTTTTACACACATGGGTCAGAATATTCTTCCACATCCTTTCCTTTCAGCTTTTCCCTGCTTGCTGCTAAAACAAAAGACAAAGGTAACAGCTCTCTGGTGACTGCCCCCCTCCCAATTAACAATATCTAGGCAATTAATCCCTGGAATCCTCAGCACTGGTGCTGCCTCCATGGTTCTTCTATAAACCCAAACATTTTCACTGCTAGAGGAGACGCAAAAATAGAGATGTTTAAAAGAATGAGCACTTAAACCTGCTCTTTTCTATTTTTAAATGAATCTGAGATTTGGCTTTTTCTCTGTATCTGCTGCCCTCAGAGCCTTGCTTTGTTCCTAAGAGCCAGACTTGGGTGGATTCAAAACCCACACATGCACTGGAAGGAATTCTTTCCTAAGCTGACCCTAATGTCATTGTCAAAATTGCACCAGGCATCGTTTTGACCCAGGGACAGTAAGATCAGATGTTAAAACACTGAACCAAGAGCTCAGCAGCAGGAGGTCTCGTTCCTGCTGGGATCACTCCAGCCAGCCCTCCTAGACATATTTTATCCATATCAAGAGGAAGTTTGGAACTAGATTTAAGCTGTTTCCCAGAAGCTGCTGATGCTTTCATGTAAAATGAAGAGTTTGCTGTCAAGACAGGAACAAATTTTGGGAGCCAACAGGGCCCTTTCCCTGATTTGTGTCCCGAAGAGCTGAACCAGTTCAGGATGGCCAGAATCATTAATGCTGCCCTTCAGAATACACATCTCGAATTCCCTTCCTACCTAAACAAGCCCTCAGCCCCTGCCCCGAGCTTAGGAACACAAGAAAAGGAGAATTAGGCCACACCTGAGCACTCAGTGCTCCTAAAGTGACCCAGCTGAGTAAACCAAAGGGATTGCAACAAGCCTTTCATCTCCTAATGGGATCCCTTTGTGTTGATTTTAGCACTTTCTCCTCTTGGCTGAATTAAGGAATCCACTGCACTAACACGAACCTTTTATTGTTGGGCCACGTTATTCATGAATTATTGCAGTTTCAGGGTTATTTTTGCTTTGGCGTGGAGCCTTATCCTAAAATATTTGTCAAACAAAAGACAGGAGCATCGTTTTTTCCACTTCCCGTCTGTCTGTCTGGAGCTGTGGGTCCGAACAGCTTCCAGCTTGGAGGATCCACCTGATAATTTATGAGGATGGGGATGGTGTGAATCAAGAACTTGGCAGCCAGAGACTTGCATGTGTTCTAGGCAAGCTCTAGTCCTGCTCCTCATAAATTATCATTGCTGACCCGTCCCTACAGCATGTGGGAACACCAAAATCCGTGTCCTGAGTCTCTCAAAACTGCAGGAGGAATTTGGGCTTGGTTTATCCTGCCAGCCTCTCTCTCTCAGAAGACTCAGCAAAGGGTGTCAAGAGCTTGGTCTCACCTTTGATGAATAAAATCTTGTGACATTCATATCTCCACTTGAGAGGAGCAGAACAGAGAGGGAACATCAGAACCAGAGTGATAAAGGAAATTCCCCTGCCCCCTCAGTAAAAAACGGATCAGGCCATCTAATATTGCACAAACTGACACCTCTTTCCTAAAAATAGCTGTCTGCACATTCAGTCAATGGGCTAATCCCATTGCCTGAACATTCTTGGGTGCTTTATCATTTAAATTGTAATAAATCACAGCGTGCCACGAGCTGGATGGAGCTGCATCGAGTTACACTCCCACCGAGAACATGCGGGGACCAGATGAAATCAGGGTGACATGATGTCATTGAGCTGAAAATTCAATGCATGCCCTGTTTTGTCTTAAAAAGTTGGCTTGAAGGTCTCTTTAAAATTAGGGGGATTTTCCAAAAATCGCTGCCCCTGTCACATTTTGTTTCACTATTTCTTCCCTTCATTTATTTTAAATAATGAGCACATGGAGCCTGCCTGTAAATCCATGGAACTCTATTGAAAAATTGCTATTGATTCCAGACTTTGGACCTGCCTGATCAGGAATTTTGCAGTAAAACATGGAAGAACAGCTATCATGCATATTTTAGGGCAGCTGAACTAACACACTAATGTTCCCATGAGCTCCTCAGGAATATGCTTCCACCAGCTAATACCCACCATTGTTCAAAAAAATTTCATTAGATTTAGTTTCCCCTGGTTTCTTTCTTAAGAAAAAGTAATGGGATAAACCAATTTTAACTCTCCTAAGCAGCCCCTTGTGTCTCAGAGCAACATTTCCCTGGACCACCTTAATGAATTCCCTCCTCTCCTTGGTTTTATACATGTTTCAGATATTTATACAAGCTGTATGAACATAAAAGGATTATTCATCACATTATTGTTTCTGAAACAGGGCACTAAAGCTAAACATAATCTGGTTCAATCCCCAGCTGATATAAATCATCCCTGCTCTCCTGGAAGTTGCTGGATGCTGAGCTCCCAGTCAGGAATTGCTTTCTGCAGGGATGGGAGGAGGGAGATCACTGGGTAAAAGTGGTGGAAACAAAACCAGGTCGCCTGTGGATGGAAATTCATCCCAGAGTTTGGCTCTGCTGCCAGAAGGGAAGGTGTGATGAGGTTGTGGCTCTGCTCACAGGTAAAGGTGGGGTGGAAATGCAGCAGCACAGGAAAGAGCCTGACCCAGTTCCCTGCATAAAAACCCAGATCCCTTACTCAGCTCCATCCCAGGAACTGCAAATTGTGTGGTGTAGCTGCTTCAGACCCAAATACATTTCCTGCTCTCCACTGCTGTGCACTTCAGCCCCGTCCAGTTCTGCCAGATTTATTGCTGCAGGGTTTTGATGACCAAAGTGAAGCCCCTGGGGTTGGTACAGGCTGGTGATGGGCAGAGCTGGGGTGTAGGGATGGGGAATTTCACATCTGACTTATTGTCCCCAGCGTAAAAGGGAGATCGAGGGAGGGAGTGACTTGATAAGAAAGATGATGAGGATGGAATGGGAAACAAGGAGAAAAATGTGGGGAAGGGGGAAAATAAACCAGCGAGGGCTCTGTCTCCTGTTATAAACCCTGTAAAAGGGAAGGTGCTGGCCAGCATCAGCCACTGGGAGCAGGTCACTGTCCCCATGCAGGGACACTGCTCTGGAATTGGGGTGTCCCTGGGGATGGGAGAGGTCACTGCAGTGCAACTCCAAAGGAGGGCAGAACTCACCTCCCACAACTCACCAGGGTGCAGCCCTGCCTCTCATTGGGCTGCTCCACAAGCTCCACTGTGCCTTAAACCATCCTTTTTAACCCCAAACTGAGAGGTGGTAGTGCAGGCAGCAGTGCTGGCACATTTAGTGGGAGATGCCACCCCTATCCCCCTTCACTGGAAGCTGCAATGAGCAGCAGCTGCTGAAAATAGCCTTGCAGAGAAGCTCTGCTGCAGTCAGAGCACACGAGAAGAGCTCGATGTTCTACCCTTCTTTCCTCACATACTTTAGAAAAGTTAATTAAAGGAGGCTGGGATCTGAAAAGTGAGAAGTACCGTTGCCAAAGCAGCTCCTCCGTGCTCCTTTTATTGCTCCTCTGACCTGAACACGAGCACAGACCTCATTCCTGCTCCTTCCATGCCATATTTCCACAAACTTAATGGTTACAATGTGGGAAGCAGCAAGAGATTATCAGAGGCTCAGATAAGATGGATCTAATGGCTGAGTTGCAGTTTATAGGGTAAGTACAATCACTATTTAACACATCCCCCCCCCCCATTTCCTCTTTTGCAGGCGCAGGGAAATTGAATTATTTACCCCAAATTTCACATGAAGTCATTCAGAGTGAGGGAATTGGCCAAGGTAATAACATGTGCAGAATTTCTGCGATAAAGAGAATATGGAATTGAGACCAGTGCATCTTCTTTTCCTGTACCAGATGAGTGTTCATGGCTATCACCTTGCTGTGCAAGAGATTTTTCCCTCTCCCATCCTGTGAAGTCCCAGCCAGCTATGATGTACTGAAGCAGCAGAGACAAAATCTTTAACAAATGGGGCCAGGAAGGAAACAGCTTTAATTCTTTGGCCAGAAAGCCTCTCTGATGAGCAGTGGTTTACATGACTACACACAGACAAGAACCCTCTGGGCTTTTTTTAAAGTCTTGTGGTCTTCATATTTATAGGAGAAAAATGCCAAGAAATATCAAAGCTGTATCTTGTCTCGCTTTGTTAGCACGATTCCCCAGCCTGCAGAATTGATTCTTTTTATGGGACATGCAGGAACCCCTCTTTTCCCATCTGTTTCCAGTGAGGACCATCCAAGCTTGGCACAGAGACCCTCCAACAGCTTTCAGTAAGGCCTTCAGCCTCTAGCCTCGAAGCTGAAAGTCACCATGGCCCTTTCATGCTTAAATTCCTGGTAGGAAGTTTGGTTTTCATGCTTTACTATGGTTTTCCTCCCAACTTTGATCTTCACTCTTGGGAGTCTCATTTACACTCAGCTGCATCCGCATCTCTGGCCTTAATCTTTCATAACGGAGTGCCCTACTTATCAAAGTGTGACAGCTCTCCTAACCCCCCACCCACTCCCCAGTGGAGATGCAGGAGCCTCTCCAACTGTTATGAAAACAGATAAGTTAAATTGGCTAAGCTGCTTCTTGTCATACTCCAAATATTTGGTCTCCTCTGTCACTACAGCTCGAGGCCTGCGGCTTGAGGCCTTCAGTTCTCGATCAAGAGCCCCCAGATCCAGAGGGTCTGAGGGAAGTTTTTCAGAGGGTTTCCATGGAAAACTGGTTCATTTTGGCTCGTCCTTTTGCTGGACACTGCTTTGCTCTTGAATTATAGAATTGTAGGATGTCCTGAGTTGGGTGGGACCCGCAGGGATCATCAAATCCCACCTTGTCCAAACGCTCCTGGAGCTCTGGGGGCCGTGCCCATTCCCTGGGGAATGTTCAGTTCCCCACCACCCTCTGGGGAAAGAACCTTTTCCAAATACCCAACAAAACCTCCCCTGATACCCCTGCCAGCCATTCCCTCAGCTCCTGTCCCTGATCACAGCGAGCAGAGCTTTGAGGGCTACCTCAGAGTCTGATAATTCCTGTATTCTCACCATGCCTGTGTCAGCATGAGTCAGCAGTGCCATCATTTGGGATGTGGTGCATGAGTAATCACCCTCAGCCACGCAGAGCAGGACAGCATCTCCCCCTGGGTCTGTGCTCCTGTGAACATTCCCTCTGCAGGAAAAACAGTGCTCAGAGGTTTATGAGCAATGACTTTTTCTGGGGGGGGAAAAAAGAAAATTAAATCTGAGAGACTTGTTTATTCTTTTATTGGTGAGAACAGAAGGCTGAAAGTGAAACTTGAAAATTGCATCAAAGGGAGAAGCAGAGCTGGGAGCACACAGTTCCTCGTGTCCACTGGAGATGAGACCCACCAGACAGCTCTGGGATTCTTCTCAAAGAGAAAAACCCTCTTGTGGCATCTCCATCTGACACAGGGGTTCTGCTGCCCTGCAGGGTTTAATAGGTTTTGCCTGCATTTGCTGGCCTGCTGTGGGTTGGTGACAGGTTTTTTTCCCCTCAGCTTCCTCCTCAGCAGTCCATTTAGAAGTGGCTCATATTTTGTTATTACCTCTGATGGCTTTGCAAACGACTGTGTCTAGGAGTTAACTCTCATTTATGATCTCCTCATAATGATAAAGTGGTTCTTTTAAGAGTCCTGTTGCTTGCCAAAAACCTATTATTGCAAAAGTCTGAAGCCATTTCTGAAATAATTTATTGGACAACTGCACTCGGAGCAAGAAGCTCCCATTTAATACCAGTATTTAAATACATTTTAATGTACCCATAACCAGAAAACCCAGATGCCATGGATATAAGCTTAGCATTATCTTTCTCTTCAAAAGAACCATTTTCCCCAGCCCTTTCTAAATGTTCCATTCCCCCCTGAAGCAGATTTCAGGAAGGACACTTGGAGAAGTTTGCTGAGCCAAGGGATCTCCATGAAGAGGAAGCAGCACAGAAGGACAGACAGGTGCAAAAGACATCAAAGCTTCTCCTGCCTGTGTCCAGAGCTTCTCAAAAGGAGCTGCTGGGGTCTGGGAGCTGTGCTGAGATATCAGGATCGATAACCCAGGGCTGGAGCTGGATCACAGGCACAGCTGAGGGGTGCAGGACCATCCAACTCCATGGAAATGAAACGAAGCTTTGCACTTTTCCCAGAGACATTTCTTACAGGGGCTGCCCATGAGGTCAGACCATGCAGGGTGGGGTTGGGCCCAGCTGCAAAATTCATTTATTATATAAAATATATATATATATACACACATATATATATATATATATATCTATCTACAAAATTCATTTATTATATAAAATATATATATACATATATATACATACATATATATTATATATATAAAATATATATAGTTACAAAATTCATTTATTAGATAAAATATATATAATATATATAATATATATATAATATATTATATATGCAAAATATATATAGCTGCAAAATTCATTTATTATATAATATATATATAAAAAAGATTATATTTATATAAAATATACATAGCTACAAAATCCATATATTATATAAAGATGTGTTGTGTTATTTCACATTTATAACTCATCCCCTCTCCCTCCAACACCGAGTCATTCACAAAGAGGAAAGCCTTGCTGTGTTATTTCCTTTTTGTGAGTCTCTCAGATTAAAAATTGAGTTTTTCTTGCTTTAATTATTTTTTTTTAAATTTATTTTATTTTTGTTTTAAATCACATGAGTTGTGTGACTCACGAGGGCTGTAGGTGGTATTTGTTTTGGTGTCTGGAACCCCAGAGTCAAGCTTGTCTTTGTCGGGAGATTGATACAACATTGGTTTTGGCCGGGAGCAGGGGAGGAGAAAGGACATCACTTAGCAGATACTTAAAATGTGGTCAGGCTCTGAAAAGCGACTCTTAGAAATGACATTGTGGTTTTCCATATTTATTTTCTCTCAACAGCTTCCAGGAACAATCTGCTGAGCTCACAAATCCAAAGGTGATTTGTTGAGCTGTCACCTCTCCGTGGAGGGGTTTGAAAACCCCGCTCTTTTCCAGGGGCCTCTTCCATCACCACTGTTAATAAGGATTCCAGGACTGGAAACTGCCTGACATGCTGCTGATGGATGCACAAGGCTGAGTAAACTCCAGCTTTTGCTCTGCTGCAGCTCCCTCTGCTTATCAGGGATAAGAAGGAGCCATAGTTCAGCCCCAGTTTGAGTTAACACAGAGGTGCATGGAGGGAAGATTAAAAAAGCAGGATGGTCTAGTGGGTTAAGACAACTCTGAGGCCTTAATTCAATCCTAAATTTAAAATAATCATGGTGGCTGTGCTCTACACTCACTCAACTATGAGAAAAACAGTGTAGAATTAATCAAAATTATTAATATGTAAATAATATTTTTTTAAAACATTGCTTTTATTTGACCAAAACAGGTAGAACTGCCTGAGGTTTGAAGGAGCATTTCCCAAGGTTTCAAGAAGCATTTCTCAAATGGTTTTTATGGTTCTGCCATGAGACTTCCCAAATGGTGAAAGACACCTGTGCTACATGATGGGGGGAAAAAAATAGAATTGATGTGTGGTAGCTGGAGAAAGGCTCCAGTTTAATGTGTTATCCAATTCTCCTGATTTGTGGGAATTAGTAACTCAAATAAAGCAGAACTCATTTTCTTCCTTTCTCACAATGCACAAAGAGGAGAATGCAGAAAGGATACAAGAGGGAAATAGGAAAAAAAAATGGAAATAATAGAAAAAGGAAATTTAAAAAACCCTTAATTAAAAAAAAACCCTTTTTGCTTTGGACAAAACCAATTTTGGGGGTTACCAGATCATCAGGAGTAACACATATTGTAAATGCAGCTGGTGACAAATTCTAGTGCAGATTCCTGTTGCCTTTCAAAAACTGAATGGAAAAGAAGGAATAAGCCAACTTTGAAATGAAGGGTTTGGAATCAGCTTGCATTAAAGACAAGTTTGTCATTGCCCTGGTGACCATTTGCTTGGATGGAGACTGGAGGAGCAGCCAGATCATTCCTTCAACCCCAAAAATCAAAGTGTTGGCTTCCTGATACCTGTGCAGGAGCTCAGCTGGAACATGGAGATGACATTGACCCAGCTCCAAAACTTGGTGTAAGGGTATGAAATGCCACATTCCCTCCCAAAACACCCAGTGCTAATTAGCCCACGTGGAACGAAGCTGCTGCTGCCAGAGCTAGCAGGGGTTCCTCTCCTCGGTGCCACGCACACACAGGCAAGGGGGAACAGGCAAAAATAAATCAGCACAAATGAAACATCCTGGGCTTGCCACGGCAAAAAAGCCGATCACACAAGTGATGATATTGAGAAAAATCTTTTCTTCCATGGAAAATATTCAAAGGAGGTCAAGATGCCAAAAAATTAAGTCATTCTTTTATAACCCATTTAAACCATGGAGAAAAATGAGGGATGATCACTTCCTTTAGATACCTTAGAAATCAGGTAGCTGACTTGCCCGTGTAAAAACATGCATAGGTTATGAATTTTTATTTCCAGAACATGTCATCTCTATGACTGACACGCTCAGAGTATAATTTTCCTGTGCAAAGGTGGAGTAATTTTGGTTAGGCAACATTTATTGCTTTGCATTCTCTTTTAATTGAATTAACTACGTTTGAAATCAGTGTTTTCCGAGAAAGCTCGTTGGGAAGAAGTTTGGCCTAATGAGACCTGAAGTTGTGAGCCAGGAATCCAAAGTCCTTTTTTCAAGTGCTGTTAAAGCCTGGTCCAAACTGAAGTAGGGGGAAAGAGTCCCATGGACTCTTCAAAGGGTCTGACTCAGGCAGCTTTTTCTCTGTGGCGGTTTCCTCATCTTTAAACTTGGCAGAAATGCTAATTTCTGAGGTATGGGAGCCTAATGATTCACCCACACTGCGCAAGGAGCACGGGGAGTTTTGCCTGAGGGACTGCAGAGAAATTACAGGTTTATTTTATCAACAGCTCTTCCACAAAACTGCAGGAGTGAGGTTTAATCTGCGAACCCAGGAGGTTAGGGAGAGAACACGTCCGTAAAAGTCTCTGGAGGGAATGGAAGAGGGTGAAACATGAATATTGTGAGGTCTCAGGTTACAGGGCTGAGGAAATTTGCTACAGGTTTAGTTCCTGGGGCTTGGGCAGGCAGAGTTTTTGGCTCAGCTGGGAATATTTTGAGTTTGTGAAGCCATTTACACCCTGCACCTACAGCTTAAGCTTTGCAATTTGGGCACATTTTATAAACCCAAGGCTTGCGTGTGTGTTGATTCCATCTGATTCGAATTTATGGGCACAAAGGAGACAGTTTTAGCTCATCTCCACAAAGCCCAAGCCCAGATCCAGCCATCCTGGTGTTTAAATGTGATCCCAGGCTGGAGTTGGTGAGCTGGTCCCTCTCGAGATGTTCTGCTTTCAACCTTTGGCTCAATGTCCCCAACTTTCTCCCTGTGAGACAAAACCAATTCCTGTGGGGTTGGCCGTGATCCAAAGAGACTTTCCCAGGCCCAGGTGAAGCCATGGGGTAAATCCTTGGGGAATTCTTGTGCCCAGAAATGAGTGTTGCATCCCCACCCTCAGCTGCCATCTGCAGCCTCTCAGGGGCTGGGTGGGACTGGGAGGAACTGGGAGAGCTGCTGCTGGGAGCAATGCTGCAGATCCACCTCCTGGAAAGGTGAGTGCCCTGAAATGTACTTTTTAAAGCTTGATTTTTTTTTTTTTTCACCCCCCACCCTCGACATTTCTGGAACAAAGAGAGCTGTGGGGAAAACAAGGCTGGAAGCTTATTGACAAATGATAGCTGCAACTGCAACCCAGACACACACAGCGAGCAGAGATTACAGTAATTTTAATTGCTTGTAATGCAGCCCCCCTCTCCCCCTCCTTGCTCTCTTCCTCCTCCTCCTCCTCCTCCTCCTCCTGTGCTCTCTCTCCCCCCGACAGTCCCCCCCCCTCTCAGAGTTAATCTGTCGCTCGATTCTCAGCTTTTCTTTTGCTTCTGGTTTCATTTTCAGATGACAAAATTCAAGGCACACAGCTCTGCTGTCTGGTTGCCCTGGTAACGGCAGCCTATTATCGTACCTTGTCATTCATCAAGAAAGAATTGCACTTGACAGAGATAGACCAAAATGCCTGCAGTCTGCAGCATAAAATAAAAAAAAAAAAAAAAAAAAAGAGGGAAAAAAAAAGAGAAAAAAACTGTTTTCTTTTCTTCCAAGTATGTAAAAAGGCCTTTAATGCCTATTTAGCTACATGTTTTATTTAACGTTGCTTATTATCCACTAAAGTGATTGTCGAAACTCGTCGAAATAGATATTCCCTCCTCAAAATTAGATTTAAGTCGAATTTGTCATTCTGCCCAGCTTTCAAACCCTTCTAGCCCGGTGCACAATATAAAGGAAATGGTTAAATGATAAACGTTTCGCATGTTGGATTTGCCAAGTGACCACACAAATGCTGCCTTTCTGCTTAATTATGGCTTGTGTTGGACAGCTTTTCCTGCTCTCTTTATGGAGCTTCAAAAATAATTAGCAGGGTATGTAATAAATAATTGAATTTTATCTTTAATTAATCCTTCAAGTGTTATGGAATACAGATAAGTGGATGGCCATAAAAAGTACATATGTACACATGTGTTGTATGTCTTGAGGAAGGAGAGGTTTCTCTGAGCAGAAAAATCTGTAATCACTCTTCCTAGAAGTTGGACCGGTTCCCAAATTCATTGTTCTTCAAAGGCAGGAAAAGGTAATTGCTTGTTATTTTGCCTACCTCATCTCTGCCATCTGAATTAACCCAAATTAATTCCTGAAATCTGTGGCCTCATACCTTTTGGTTGGTGAGCACTGAAACTCTCAGTATTGTGATTTTTTTAAAATGATAATTTATTTTTTTTTTTTAAATTTGGTTATATTTCAGAGAATTGTTTAAATAGCTGCAGTTGAGGGTTGAGGTGGTGAGAGCTGTTTTATACCAGGATTTTGGGCCATTTTTCTTCTTACAGTGGTCAATTTGCTTGTTAAAGGTGAGATCTGCTGTAAAATAGGTTTTATTGGCCATGTGGCATTTTAAGTACATCTCCTCCTCGCTTGGTGTCTGCATCTCTGATTGTGGAATCTTTTGTCCAAAGAGATCAGAGGAAGAAAAATGGCAAAGGGAGAGACAGCAGAGGCAGGGAGAATGGAGTGCACTTAAAAAAATAAAGGGGGAAAAGGAAAATTCCTTGCCCAGATCCTGATGCCAGCTCTGTTTATTTTCCTGGAGCGTGCCATGAGCGCTGCACCAGGAACTTTTGGAGCTCACTCTGCTCTTCCCCACCCAAAATAGAAGCCTGAGTCTTGCTTCTTCTCCCTCTTTCTGTGTCCACAACCTCCCACATGGGGAAGAAATCCATGGGGAGTGGGAAGGGATCCACTGGGAGCAGGAAAGGTTGGGATGGCACCAAAGCAGAGGCAGAGCTTTCCATCAGCGGGGTCGAGCCACAGAGCCAGGGTTTGTGGTGTTTATTGGACAAGTGACAATAAAACCAACCAAAATTCCCCCCCAAACCCAACAACAACAACAAAAAGGGCAGAGGGAGAGGGAGATGCCCTAAAATTTGTATGAATCCACCCATTCCTCGAGCCACTCCTGAACTTTCTCCTTTCATTCCGCCGCGCCACCAGCGTTCATTTCCTGCCCAAACCCCGTCCTACCTTTTGATTCTGAAATTTCCCTAAGGCGAGGGGGTTTGGGCAGACAAAGGACTGAACAGGCAGAAACAATTAAACCAGCAGATACAGTGAAAACCAACACCACAGCACCAGGGCAAGAAATCGCGCCGGACGAACAAATTCTGTTGCGTATTTGATGTTTCAACAGTCGCTCTCATTCCTGCAGTTTCCTCCAGCCTTCCTCTGGGCTAAAGGAACTCTGCCATCCCTTAGGACCTCATAAATACACAGAGGCACTGGAAATACTTTATTTTTTTTTCCTTGTGTATTAATATTACATGATAACCTCGTTGGAGGAAAAGAAATAAAACGCTGGAGCTCGATCTTCTCCCTTCAGCTGCAAAATGGGCTCTTTAAAGCCCCTTTTAAATGCTCGCATATGTCTCGATGAAAAATTGGAATTTGGAATGTTTATACAGCCCTGAATAGTGCAAGTGAATATCCTTAAATTAGCTTTTCAAGTTGATTTACAGCCTGAGAATTCTGTAACAAGACATGAGTGTTATCTGGTAAGAAAGGAATAGGTTTGGCTGTTATTGTCTGGCTCGGGGTCTTTGCTGGGAAACAAAATGGGAGCCAAAATGCCAGCTCGAAAATGAACTTCCAGGAGGAGAAAAGGCTACGTGGGAATTAGCAAAGGAAGGAATGAACTTGCTCAAAAATTAAAGTGCTGATTGATTTTCTTAAAAAAAGGCATTCTAACTAAGATTAATTGATTGAATCTCACAATACAAGGGAAAAACCAAATCCTGGGAGTTGGTATTTGTTTTACTTGAGAAAGGACTGAACATCTATCAGCTATATCTAATTAATTGCTTCTGTCTATTGATGTGTGTATCATTTATCTTACTGTCTTATTTTTTAGTTATATTTCTGCTACCTGAGTCGGTGATAGATCAGGACTGAGCTTTGAGCATTTTTAACCCCGTGTTCTGATCCCAGCACCAAAAAATGCAGCGGCTAAAGCTTCAGCTGGGTGGATGGAAATGTATTTGGACATGGTCAGGGTATGAAAGACCCTCAGAGCAGCAGAAAAAAATGAGGAACCTCACTCAGGAAACTCTGCTGAAAGTGTTTCAGTAACTCCTTCGGCTTTGTGCCCTGGCTCATGGGGAATTGCTGATTCTCCAACACCAAGTTTTTAAATCATATCAGGGTTTGGAGTCACCCCTTCCCTCCAAAGTGGAAGTCAAAGAGATTCCTTCTCTGGAGCTCAGGAAAAGCCCTGTCCTGTTGTGGTGGGAGAGAAGCCCAGGAAAAGCCTCCCAAGCCTCCAAAAGTTTCCTCTGGAAGGTGAGAAATGCTCTGTCAGGTCTTGGAGGAGCTCTGTCTGTTTGAGTTTTGATTGAATCCACACAATAAAACACCTGGAAACCAAATTTCTTCCCTTTCTCTGTCTCTTCCCCTTGTTTTCTTTTTCCCTTTTTTTTTCCTCCCTCTCTCTTTCCTCCTACTGCAGTGAAAATTTGAGGAATGCTGTGAGGAAAGCAGAGCCATGGCACAGCGTGTGCTTATCTAAAGTTCAGGCAGAACAGAGTGACTCTCCTGCCTTTGAATATGTCTGAAATTAAAATGCCATGGCTCAGATTCCCACTTTAGCTCATCATGACTTATATCCTGGGCTGCAAATCTTCCCTTGCAGTGACCCAGGCTGTGCTGGGAGTGAGATGCAGTTGTGGAACAGCCAGAGGAAGGTGCCCCTTGCTTCATGTTTTATAAAATATACATTTCTGGGCTCTTTTCCACACAGAATCACTGCTTTCAGGAGCTCCACTGAAGGTTAAGGTCCAGATCCACCTTTTCCCAGTCTTGTTTCAGTGCAAACAGCCAACATATTTCACTGGAGGCACTGAAGCCACTCATTTTTCATTATTTTCTTTTAAATCAGTTAAAATGCAGTGTAAAGCACTTGGAAAATGTAGTTGGAGACTTGAGGGATAGCTGTGAAGGACAGTGGTGACAGTGGCATTTTTGTTGCATGATACTAAAATATCTCAGCTGTGGCAATCCAGGATCTGGTTGGGATTATTCTCCTCAAATCAAAAAACCTGAATTTTTATCTGCTTTCACTATTCCTCTCTGAGGTGCAACTCATTTTAATCTCATTATGACCTCCAGATTTTAGTCTGATTTTCAGCCACTGCCATGGGATGGCTGTGCCAGTGATCTCTGAGGAATTTATTTCCAATATGGAATAATTTTCCTTTAGGGAAGGGGACACTGTGTGTATCCCTAAGGTTTCTGCTCACTCCAAACCAATAAATTAACCCTGGACCTGATTTCCCTTAGTCCAGCCTGGCTTGGAGTTGTCCTTTATTTTTTTGTGCTGAGGTTGGTGGGGAGGATTTTCATGGAATATTGGAGCAAAAGAGGCTGCTGGAACTCCCTTTCTGCCAAGAATTACAGTGAAAACCAGTTTATTTCTATTCTGATTGCAGGATTAACATCTCCTTCAGTGGCCTAAAAATATCTGGAATTAGGAAATGCTAGTGAAAGGCGCTTCCCTAATTCCTGATGATATTTTTCCTGTATGAGAAAAGGTGGCTACAGCTCAAAAAAAAAAATTAACAATTTTGGACTCAGGGACTCAAATGATCCATTTTAAACTGTCAAGGGAAAATGTGAAATTTCCAGGCTACACTTTTCAAATTTAAAAGCTGAAATAAATCTTCACTTCCACATCAAAATCAGTGGAGGATCATTTTTGTCCACCTGGTAGATTTTTTGGGGACTGTTACATCCATAGAAATAACTTAATTTACACATTAAGACAAGTTTCTAATTTTTTCAGGCTTCTCCCAGGGCAGGTTTTAAGTTTAATTGAATTAAGGTAACGAGGGAAACTTTATTTCATACAGCAGGAAAAGCCAAGTCACCCCATTCAAAAATCCACTTCTTCCTTTTTGAAATTTGCTTCCCAATTTCCATCAAGATTAAAAATTTCTGGTTGGGGAATTGGTTTAATCATTAGGTACAACGTGTTGCCAGACTAAATGTCTGCAGTCATTTGGGGAAGCATCAGTGGGTTTTTGAGGTTTCTTTTCTCAATTAAATCTGTAAAAAAATCCCCAAATGCTCCTTTGTTTCGTCACCAGTTAAGTGTTTTGGCAAAGATTTCAGGCAAATTTTGCAGCCTTTCCACCTTTTCCCTCAAATTCTTGCAATCAGGCTGTTTTAAATGCTATTAATTGATTATTTCTCTTTTCATTTTCCCCCAAAACATTTCTTCTCAGGAGCAAAAAACTATTAGAACCACACCCAGGACAGTCACCTTTAAAAGCTCCTGCTCAGAAAATGAGGCAGAAATCCAAAATTTCATGAGGTTTTCAGTTGTGGAAGAAAAAAAAAGGACATTATAAAAATACTTTGAATGTTTTTCTGTTCTTCCTATTTGTTTCAAGCAGATAATTTTAGGAATGGAAGTGAGTGGGGCAGGTATTCCCCACCACCAATAAATGGCATGCAGCTTAAAGGAGTTAAAACAAGATTTTACCACCCAGCTGCTGCTAAAAACTTCTTCAATTCTTGATTTAATGACCAGAATGGATTTGCATCAAGAAAAAAAGCAACAATAAGAAGAGAAATGTAGAAAATTTCCTGTATATTTGGATCCCACTACTATAAATAAAGGTTTCCCTGTGCACCACAATCAAAGGATGAGCGTGGCAGTTTGGGTTGATATTTTAGCATTAATTTTTGGTAGCAGCCAGGCTGCTGGCTTTGATTCTCTTCTCCCTCCTCATCAAGCACTTTCTTGGCAGGAATTAAATGAAATATTGGTGTGGAATCGTGACCTGAAGCAATCCCAGAGTGTCAGGTGCCCATCCTGAGTCTGTAAAGGATGAGGTTGGGAAAGCAATACCCAAAACTCCTCATGGCCTTCTACCTTTTAAAATTCTTGGTTCTCTTTGGGCTTTTTTTTCCAGATTTTCCTCCTCAACCACGAGTGTTGAAATAATTTTCCACCCCTTTTAGATGCTGTCACAGACTCCCATGATTTCAGGAGCTGTTTCATGGATAAACATTGCTAAATTGGTGGTCAGGGCTCCGTTGCTGGAGAGTTGGAGGTCTCTGAGATATAAAAACAATTTCTAGCTCATGGCTGAGGTCAAATTTTGCAATTTTTACCTTGGCTGGGCTTGGCTGGGTGCTGATGAGGACGGGCTGGGATGGGGAGAGGGATGTGCCCTACTTAGGAGTGAGTGGAGCCCCGTTCCTGCTGGCAGGGGGTTGTTTTGTTTGCTTGTTTTGATTTGGGAAGCCTCGAAACAAAGACAGCTCCAACCAGGCTGTGTTCATCACAAAAGCATATTTGTAAAGATATTTACTGATAGGAATTAAACAGAGCAGAAAATATATTTTATTAGGGTTTTTTTTTGTTGTTTTTCTGGTGGTTCAGGTGCTTTTTTTCCCCCCACTGCCTTTGCTGCACGTGAGAAGCATTTGGATGCGTTCAATTCAGTCCACGATTTTAGGGCAGGATCATTTTCTTCTTCAGTTTTTTTAAAAAGAAAAAGGAGTTTGTGTGTGGCAGCAAACAGGGGCTGATCTCACCATTGCAGGGGATATAAAACCTCCTGTCTTGAGCATTCCTGTCAGGACCCCTTGGGGAAAGTGGAGGGGAAGCTGGGAAAAACAAAAAGATACAAAGGCAATTTTAAAAATTACGTTTTGAAATGCCTTTTAATGAGCAACTCTGCTAAAAGCACCTGTCATTTCCTCCCAGATAAGTTATCCTGGAGCTTTGGTGGATGCTTTTGCCATGGTTATTTGTGGTAGACTGGATTAAATATAGTCCTGGGCATGCGATTTCCAGCAGAAATCCTGTTGAAATTCCTTCTGGAATTACAGATTCCTCGCAGGACCAGTGGATTTGTCCATCTGGCCAAAAATCACCCCCCAAACCTCCAGCTCATTGAACCAGGTCCCATTTTGGCTCAGGTCTGACAGCTCTTTGACCAGCCACATGTCACTCCTGGCTACAAATATCAGCAATTCCCCAAAAATCAGACCCTGCAGCTTCTTTTCTGGCTGGACAAATTGGTCACTTCCATGTGAAACAACAAGATAAAAAAATGGGCGGGCTTCAATCTTCATTATTTTTAATAATTTAGCTGCAAACAGGCAATTATCCTCAGCACTGAAAGCATCAATGTACACAAAATCGATATTTTTCCAAGTGGTTCAATCTATGATGGAAGGAAAGGGATGAATTTGTGGAGAATTATTGTGAAGAATTTTAGGAAACCTTCCTTGTGCAGATCTTGTGTCTAATAACTGAGGTTAATGCACTTGTGGCTGTATTCTCACATGAATAAATATATCCAGGCAAAAAAAATCAGCTGAGATGGATTTTTGGTCTTGTTTGAGCACACCTAGAGGAAAAAAAGAGCCAAAAAGCATTCTTTTTTTTCTCTCTTTTTAGCATCTTCATTTAAAATAAACCGCCTCAAAACTATGATGCTTAAAAAACAAAGGAGAAAGAGCAGCTCTTGAAGGAAATGCTCTTAAACATAAGGATATGAGATAATGAAATGGGCTACTGGGATAAGCATATTTATTGGGTTTGTTATGTATCAAATGTAACAAAAGTAAAGTGTCTGAAGAACTCCATGTGTGGTTCCTTCACACTCTTTGATCACACAATTCCCCCTTTAATTCAGACGCAGTAGAGCTTAAGTGGCTTCATTGATGTGTTAAGTGTGGAATGATTTTTGTATAAAATAAAAAAAAAAAAAAAAAAAAGAAGAAAGAAAAAAAAGGAAAAAAAAAAAAAAAAGAGGAAAAAAAAAAAAAGAGCCCATTATGTGTCCAGAAAAGCCTTGTGTGCACTTGTTTATTGAGACAGGAAGTCGCTTTCCCACACCGAACAACGGTGCCGAAACACTGAAAAATTGTGTAGGGAAGAAAAGTGGAGGAAACTTAATTTTCTACCTGGCAGAAATCGGCCTCCGGAGGAAGAAGTAGACAATGAGATTGGGCTTCAAGTGAATAATAGAGGCTGATTGATTTTAGGAAAATGCTCCCCACCATTTATAGAGGGGGTTCATGTGCTGCTTTTGTTAGGAAAATGGGAGGCTTTGGTGCAAGCTCTTTGTAGTGAGGCTGCTGCTGCTGCTGGAGGAGCAAACCCCTAGCAGAAGGGCTGGCAGGTACAAAACCAGCATTTCAATAGATATTAAAAAGAAAAGAACCACTTTTAGGTCATTCCTTCCCGGTTTATCACCGGCAGGGATCTACGTGAGGCTCTCTGGAACAAAGCCTCGGATGCTGCAGTGGTGTAAAATCAGGAGAGTCGCTTTTATCCGAGACAAAGGAGCGACTCCCTGCTCCCACACCTGATACCCAGGCCTGAATTTTAATATCTAAACCAGCAAAAATTAAATCAGACAGGCTGTTTTCTAGGCTGAGGGCTAATATTTATTTACTCCCACCCAGGAATTTTAACAGGAATAATATCAGCCTCTAATATTCCGATTATCTCGATCTCCTCTTTGGTCAGGAAGCGCTGTGGGCTGAGGTGAAATATTGAATGCAGACATTTATTGGTGCTCCAGGAGCAGCTGTGAGTGCCCACAAAGGTCAGGAGTGCAGCAGACCCAGTGCTGTGGGCTCAGAGCCCAGAGTTTGAATCGGGGGAAGCAAACCCAAGGTCTGAGGAGCAAGAGTGGCATGAAGACATGGAGTGGCTCACCAAAGGTCACTTCATCCATAGACAGCAGAGCCAGGCTAAAGATCAGAATTTGCAGATTATGTGTTGCTGTATTTTCATATTTCCTGGGCTTTTTTCTGGATTTACTCAGCAAATAATGCTCTGCCACCATTGTGTGCTTTTGTGCTCAGCGCCGAGGTCTCTTTTCACTTTGGAATCTTGTAAAAATGTGCGGTTTCCTCAGCCCTGCTGCTAAAACCAGGGCTATTCAAACCAAACAAACACAACAGCCCTCCAGAATAGACAGTGGGCTTCATAAATATTACCTTGAGGTGGATTTGTGCAGAATGGTCAGAGGGAAAAACCCCAAACCTTCTCTTCACCCCAAACCAGGTCTGCAGGGCTTGGGGACAGTTACCCTGGCTGTGTCCCTCCCACTGCAGGGCACTTCTTCCTTTCACCTGGAAGCCAAAACCCCTCCCAAAAAGTGTATCTTGGACTTCAGGATTTTCACCAGCCTCTCTTTATTCCTCAGAAAGCAGGACTGGCAGGGAAACCAGCCTGTTCTCCTGCCATGCGTGCGCCTTCCCGCTGGCACACGCAGCTCCCCCTCCCATAACCCCGCTCTCCCCGAGCCTTTTCCAGCCCACATAAAACTCTTCTTCCTTTCAGCACCATCTCCCCACACCCAGCACATTCCTTTCATGTGCTCAGCCCCACGGCCTTATCTCTCCCTCTCGCCCTAATTCTGAAATGTGCGGTATGCTGCTGCTCCGTGAGAACAGGGAGAGCTGCAACTGGGCAGAACTTAAAGGCCTCCTCTTACTGCTCTTCAGGCAAGTCAGGGTCAGGATAAATTGGCAGTCCTTGGTTGTTTGGGTGGGGTTTTTAATCCCTTTTTCCTTGAGAATGAAAATAAATCGAAATTATCATTAAAGCCATAAGCTGAATCTTGATTTTAAGGAGGGCTTAAGGAAGGATGTTTGCACTGAGCACTGATTTTGGGTCTGAAGTGTCAATCACACCTGACAGACACTGAGACAGCCCAGAGGATCTGGATGTTGAGCTCCTGAGCTCGACCTGGGGCTCTGGCTGTCGTGGTCTTGCTGCCTCTCTCCATCAGCAGGGATTTTCCTCTCTGCTCCCGAGAGCTGCAGGACCTCGGCGCGGAGCAGGAGAATTCCCGTGTCTGGCAGGCATGTGCTCCTTAAAATGCATCTGCCAGACACTTTGCAGTGGGCTTTTCAAAGAGGATGACTACTGGCTTATGTCTGCTTCCACCAAAACTGGCTGGAGCAGCAAGGCAGGGAGATGGATGCCTTTGAAAATCCCACCGTGAAACGCCGAGGATGGGAGAGCTCCTCGGACTTGGGCAGAACCCCCCTCTCCCCCAGTTATTTGAAAACCCAGACAGCATTAGCTTGGTCATCCGTTGAAAAAGAAGAACATATTCGTGACCTGCCATCCATTCCTGCTCCTCCTGACCCTCCCCCTAGCCCCACTCTGTCTTAGTGAACCAAAAACTGGCTTTTCTGATTTGAATCATGATTCAGCCTGATGCGATTTGAAATGCCTGAATTCTTAACCCCCTGCATGATGGGATTTTATCTAATGGAAATGCCAGCAGCCTTTAAGTCAGGCATGGCAGAGCCTTGCCAGCCGCTCTACCCAGCATGCTAAATAAATGATAAATATTGTTGCACATATGTTACATCTGTCAAAAGTCTCAGCATCACGCAATCATTGTGTGGCCTTTCTAAGGTGATGAAAGGAGCAAAAACAACAACAAACCCTAATGCAAACATCAGATAGGCATCCGAGCTTCCCTGACAGTGCAAATCAAATTCCCCGTTGGTGAAATAGGCTTTGAGGAAGGGGGATGTTGTTTTACCTCACCCTCACTTTGTTGGGTGAGGTAAAGAGCTGAAAACGCTGGATTTAGAGAAAACTGTGGATTTAGAGACTTTCCATCGGGTCTAGTAGCCCTCAGCTCCTTGCACTGCAGTGGGGATGGTGCTTTTGCTATTTTCATTTAAGAGGTCCCAAGTTGTGCTTTTAAACAGCAGGTTCAGGTGTGGGAGGAGATGGGAAGTAAATAAAGAAAACTCTTACTGATGTTACTCCTGAATGTTGACGTGTAGTCTCACATCACACCGAGATATTTCAGCCTGCTGAAAGTTGGGAAATCCAGATTTACTCTTCCCCAAGGCAGGAATTTTTAGCATCCCTTGCTCCAGACAGGGCATTTGGCCAGGCACGGGGAGCTGGGCTCGGCCCTGGTGCCAGGAACCCGCAGATTCCGTGTCTGTCTGAGCTTTGCCAGGGTCACCTTGAAGGGCACCCCGGCCCTGCAAAGGTCCCGCTGTGCCTGGGGGAAGGAGGAGGCAGGAGAGGGAGGAGAAGGCTGTCAGTCTGCTGAGCCATGGCTCTGCTGCTCGGCACCAGCTGAGCAGGGATGCTGGAGCGCTAATGCATCCTCCTCCCCTGCAGCAGAGCTGCACATCCTCAGAGGAGCGTTCAGAGCCTCTGTCCCTCCCCAGGGCAGCGGTGGAGCTGCTCCACCTCCTGCCCAAGGCTCTGCCTAAGGGCAAAATCTCAGCCCAAGGAATGTATTCCTCTTTCTCTCTCTCCCTCCCTGCTGAAAAGGAAGGGTCACAGTGGCATTTACCTCCAAGTCTATTAAAAAACATTGAACTCCCAGAGTGTGGCATGTGTGTTTCCTATTAAGAAGGCAGTTCCAGACTAATAACCATTTTTAATGGCTGTCGTTGTGCTTTGCACTAAATGATATCAGCCATTATTGCAGGAGAAAGGCAAAGAAGCCTGGAAAATTAAATTAAATCCTTCTGTGGAAATTTCAAAGGGGATCAAAGATGCTCCCCATCTTTTTTTCTTGAGCCCAGGTGGAGCTTTTCCTCGTTCCAGTGTGAGGTAGGGAAACCCTGGAAAAGCAGAACGAAGGGATAATTTTCCCTTTCCTCATTTAAATGAAGGAACTGTTGGAAGTCAGATAATTTCCTTAGAATTGGGCCAAGAGAGGCTTGGGAAGGTCAGTGGATGGTGGCAGAGAGCAGAATGGTGTTTGGTGGATGCTTTGTTTGCTAGTCCCATCTGGTTGTGCAGAAATAAATTCTCCTTGTAGGATGCCAGCCACCTTACCCTAAAATGCAGGTGAAAATGACTCAGTACCCCAAAAGTGTCTGTTCCTCTTCTTTATCTGGAGAAAGATCTGAAGATGATCAGGTCTGAGAACTTACCTTGAGGAAAAAGACAAGAGGGAGAGGCAGGGACAGGTTTGTTGACCTCCACAATGTGTTTTGAATTAGTTGTAGACTACGACCTCAAGTTGAGAAAAATTCAAACCAGCCTGGTGGTGTTGAAGGAACTCAGATTTGGCTGAGGCCTAATGGTTTTGTAATTTAGTTTAAGACCATGACTGTGAGACTTAAAAATCCCAAACTGTGGGGCTTGCTGGCAAGTCAAGCATCTATTAATGACATGGCAGTGAAAGCAGAGGGTTTTTTTCCTCAGGGTCCAGTCCAGCCAGGTTTTGAGCTGCCCAGACCTCCCACAATTTCTGTGGGAAGGGGAGGTGCCCATAAATTTGTGGGATCTGATCCTCACGGGGATAAATTATCTTTGTCCCTTAATTCCAACGGAGTTACCTCATTCAGAGAAATGCAGAAGTGTCCTGGTACCTACAGGGAAGCTCTGCAGGTCAGGGTGATCCATTTAGATTATCCTATTAAAAAAGATGCAGCCTGTTTTCCAAATGCACACAAATCTAACTAACTTAGTTGCTCTAATTAGCCCCCGCTGCAATTTCCACCACGTTATTAAAATAAGTTATACTCAAATGCAATGAAATGCCTGTAAATCAAGGGAGATTAAAAATCCCTCTGGCTGCAGAGATGTGTTTATCATAAGGGCTTTAACATCCTGAATTTTAAGAGATGCTGCACACTGAGGCAGCCTGGGTTCACAGGGAGGAGCAATCTGTCTCCTTGCATCCTCTCGTGGAGCTGAGAAACCAAGATACACACTGCTATTGTATTTTCCTTGGGTTTTCAGCACAAAATATGTGCAAATTCAGTTGTTTAGGCTGAAGGTGGGCGTTGTTTTGTGCCTGCTCAGAGCCTCCTCTCTGGGTTTTATTTCCCAGTTGATGGTTGGGTTGGAATGAACCTACATCTGAAAGGGAAGACTTGGAATGAATTTGGTGCTAAATCTTAATTTTATTTTAAAAAAATGATTTTGTTAAAAAGTGAATCAGTGTTTTTAACTTTTCAACTCAACTTTGAAGTTAAGTTCACACTCGAGTAAGGAAGTGACATAGAATATAAATTACTTTAGGTCCCTTTATGGAATAAAAATTACTTTAGGTGCTTGAAGGCTATTTCAGCAAGACTGGGGTGTGTCAGGTGAGAACCTAATCCTTGCATTTGTGCCAGCCATCACTCACTGCTTATTAACCTTATATTTGATTACTGAATTCAATATTTTTCTCCTCTTTCGGGTTGGATTTCCAAAGGCATGCGGTGCCAGGACGACAAGGGTTGGCTTTAAGCTGGAGGACAGTAGATTTAGATGGGATATTGGGAATAAATTCCTCCCTGTGAGGATGGGGAAGGCCTGGCTCAGGGTCCCCAGAGCAGCTGGGGCTGCTCCACCCCTGGTAGTGCCCAAGGCCAGGTCGGACAGGGCTTGGAGATGGGATAGCAGAAGGTGTCAGGGTGGAACAGGATGAGACTTAAGGTGATTTCTGACCCAAACCATGCTGAGATTCTGTGATCTGTTTGGTTGTATCTCTTCTCACTTATATTCACTGCTCTTTCCCCCTCCAATGTAAAAGCCAGGGAGGAAATGGGCCCAATCTATTTGAAACACACGAGGAGCTGATAAGATTTATCCTCGGTCCAGTTCCAGGGAGATTAATTGCCTGGCTGAGAATCACTTGGGGAAGGCTGTGGCTAATCTTCAACCCAAGCTCCCTTCCCAACATCACAGGAGAGCACAGCAGTTATTTTATGCCGTTGTTCCTCGTGTTTATTCTGGCCGAATCCTCGCATCCCTCCCCTCCAGCCCCGCCGGCAGCGTTGCCATGTCACTGCAGAGCCTTCCTCTCCCCAACAGTTGTGCAGAAATCACTTCTCTGCTGTCACTGCTCCTCGGCAGCAGCGATTTGTTATTCCCCAGGAATAGCTGCAGCTCAGCACCTGTTCCTGCAGCCCGAGAGGAGCTGCACAAACAGAGCTCCCGTTCGCAGCACCGGACCGGGACCCGCTCGGATTTTTTCCCCCGATAGGATTCTCCTTCTGTTTTACCAGACAAATAATCTGTTGCGACTCCTTTTGCTTCTTATCTTTTGCAGCTTGGCCCTGTTCCACGCACCATTTTGTTCTCAGAGATGCCTAAGCTGATTCTTCAGCGCCAGCCAAAACAAATGAGAGTCTTGGCTGGCGGCGTGGCAGCAGCAGCTGGTTCCACTGTGGCTCCTGCACCCAACACTGGGGCAGCTCGGGCTTGGATCGGGATCCTTGTCCCTCCTGAGGGCTCTGGGGAGCAGGCAGGAGGGAAGTGAAGCCTTGTAGGGTTGGTTGGGTGATCTGGATTTCAGTGGGACAGTGGAAGTCTTTATTAGAGTCTTTTTTAATCTTTATTTCTCGTGTGCTGTCCCAAGGCCTCGCAGGGACTGGGAATTGGGAATTACCCAGGACCTGTCCCAGACACTCCCCTGCCCCATGGCTCTGAGGTTTCCCTGTCTTCCCTGCCACCTCCATCCAGGCTGCCAGGGCACCACAGCTGGAGCTGCTGTGGCTGCACAAGCCCACAGAAACAGGACCTGGCCCTACAGGCACTACAGGTCATGAAAATATTCCTTTATTGTCTGTTTTATCTGCCCTGCTGCATGGAGATCGTACAGCATCCCCAGGAGACTTTCAAAGCTCACAGTGAACACAGTTTGAATTAAAAAAACAAAGAAGAGGTGTAGAAACAAGACAGTGGTTAGTGAATAAAAAGTACAAGAGAAAAACAAGGTCCAGCAAGTTTCTGAATTTCTGAAATTTGGGGCCTTGCCTCAGTCTGGCTGAGCTTTCTGCTGCTGCTCTGCCAGTCACTACTGCTCAGGTGGGAAGCTGTTGTAGGAGCTGGACGAGTTCTCAGCTTCTGTTTCACAGATTGAAACCTTTTTTCCCTTTTTCCTGATTATTCCAGTTCAGGTGAGAGGCTTGTAATTGGGAAAACCAGATGGGTTCTGGGTCTGCCTGTGACTTTGGGCGAATTCCCTGGAGTCTCACTGATTCTCCTTAATGCCTATCTTTAATAACATTTTCCTACAGCTTCTGTGGGATAAAGATAAAATTATCAAGGTGTGTGGCTGTGTAAAGACTGGGAAATTAGGAAGGATGGATGGATGGATGGATGGATGGATGGATGGATGGATGGATTTATAGATTCAGAATATGGGAAGGCCAAGCTGGTCAAACAACTTGTAGCCACGCTGTCTCTGCCGAGGCGAAGGAACATTATGTCACTGTGAAAATGCCACACATTTTATTTTAAAAGGCCATCATGGCAAGGCTACAATCAGATCCTTCAGTGCCTTAGACAGCTTCAGAACCTGATTCAATAAAAACATGGCTGGACTCCAGCAGGATGAGGAGAAGCAGGCTCACTGTGGGGACTTATCTCTGCCTGCAAATCCTCTGTTCCGGAGCACTTTGGAGCACTTGAGCTCCTCTGGGTTGTTTGCTCTTGAACAGGGAGTTTCTGAGGGGGGACATCAAAAAAGATGATGTTTGGGTGGGGAGAGCTAATTGATTTGACAGTTAATCAAAAAGTACTAAGGGAAAATCAATATAGAGTGAAACAATCTAGTCTTCAGTTCTATACTGTATTCCCAGTGGCATTGTTGATTGTATAGCATCAATGTCATCTATTTTAGATGGAAATGTTACCAACTATAATGCCACTGTTGATGTTTCAAAATGCTTCTAATCTCATTTCAATAATAGCTTCTGTCTCTCTCAGTGACACACGTGCCATAACATCCCTGGCTAAATTGACAGCACTAATAACACGCTGGGAGTTTTTATTATTCGGACCCCTGGCTGCATTTTTGATCATTCAGGGGGCTTGTGCAGCAGGAAGGGCGGGCATCTCCCTGAAATCCTCAGGTGAAGGAGTGCCTGGACATTCCCAGGGCTGAGCTGGATCAGCTCCTCAGCTAACAGGGATTTGGGGGTTCAGGAGTGAGCCCAGCGCTGGGAAGGTCTCAGAGTAATTCAGGAAGGGCAGGTTTAGGGCCAGGACTGTGGTTTAACTGCTGGTTTAACTGTGCTGCCTCCTGGGGTCTTGGCTCTCTTCAAGTGGACTGAAAAAAACCCCACAGGGAAATTCCTTGCTGGTTTTCTGGAAACTCTTCCTTTGCATCAAAGGCTGACACACCGAACTCAGAGCCTCTGGTGTGGTTTTAGGGCTTGTTTTGTTTTCATCCCTCCCGCAACCCAGGAGTGAAAACTGGATGTGGCACCAGCCCAGATGCTGCAGGGATGGCAAAGGGTGAGAGGGACAGCTCAGGATGAATCAGAGAAAGCAGGGAGCCCTCAGTTCCTGGATGTCTCATCCTGATGAAATTCAGAGCACAGCTCATAACCCTTCCAGTGATAATTTGACTTGAAAACTTAAGGAGGTCTCTGAAACTTTTTATGGGGAAAATTGCAGCACATTTTGTGTCTTCCCAGACTCCCCCTGGACCAGGCTGAGCAATAAAAGCACTGACCAGGCAAAGAACTTCAGCAGATGATTTGCTCCAGACTTAATTTCAACTCCACTGACCTTGACTCAGACTTAAGTTTCACCAAATAAAAAAAGTCACATTGGAGTGAATGGACTTGAAGCCTGTGCTGAATTTTAAACTCGGACTTTGCCAGAGCCCTGCACTTGAACCTGTTTCTGGAATATACAGGATGTAAGTGGGGACACAGAAACAGAATCTTTCCAATAGATCCTTCATTTAAAACAGCTTTCCTCTTCAATTATCAGCAGTGGATTTAAATGGGATGAAAATTCAGTCCTTTATTTCTGATTTTATCTTTTCTTTCTTCCATTCTTTCGCAGAGGAATTTTCCCTTTATTAACTTTTTGAGAATAAAACACAGAAAATAAATGAACAAACAAAACCTGGAGCAATATGTGAGATATTTAAACTAATTCAGGAGTCGTTATTACTGACATCAGGAGAAAGAAATGCAAGAACACAAATCTATTGCTTTAAGCTGGGATTTTCAGAAGAGCCTGTTGGAGTTTGGCATTCAAATCCCATGAAATCCCCTTTATACTTTTCACTTCTCTTTCTTTCCTTTTAATTTATTTTTCCTCGACATGGGAAAGGGCCCGGTGTATTTTGTTGGGGAGGGTTATTACACCATGTTTGGGATCAGCATCCAGGATTGGAGCCAGGTCAGAGCTCAGAGGAACAGGGAATTTCTGCTCTGAGGAGGGAATGGGAGCTTGTGGAGCCAGATTTGATATTTAACACATCACCTGCTGAGTGCCCAGAGAAGCTGTGGCTGCCCCTGGATCCCTCAAGAGCCCAAGGGCAGCTCGGATGGGGTTTGAATCAAGCTGGGATAGCAGAAGTGACCCTGCCCATGGCAGGGGGTGGGAATAAAATAAAAAATGGATCATCTTGAAAGCCCTTTCCAACCCAAACCATCCTGGGATTCCATGCTAAGGGAAGGGAATCAGGACACGGCAGTGGGAGGGTGAGAGGATGAAGAGGGAGCTGTGGTAGGGACAAGGCAGCTGAAATAAGGCCCAGAGGATGAGCAAGGCAGGGCTGCAGTGTGGAACACTGACAAATCATGGATGTGTCCAAGGGATTCTGGTGTTTTTCAGCCCAAGGCATTGCCATTGTCAGGTTCCTCCAATGAATTCCTTCACCAGAAGATTCAGCTGGTTGCCACCAGCCACCTTAGCATGCAATTCCTGATATTCCATGGCATGGGGACATGTTGGCCATGAACTGTTTGTGGCCCTGCTCCTTCTGTAGGGTCCTGCACATCCCATATTACAACCCCTAATTAAAGGAACAGCCATATCCCACCATCCTGACCTCACCTTGCAGAGGGGCACGGGGGAGCTGCTTCCCTATCTCCCAACAACCTGTGCTATCCCAGGAATATTTTAGTAATTCGTGGCTAGCTCCCCAGTCCTGTTGGTTGTCATAGTTAATCCAGCCCTGAGCTCTGCTTCCCTTTCTCTTCCTGACAGAGGAAAATTGATATTTTGGAAGACACCCAGTAGAATTGTCTCAGTTTTGCTCCTCAGTTTATTCCTAGGGAGCCACATCCTCAGCACAAACCTGGGGTGTGAACCAGATTCTCTGCCCTGGCCATCAAAGCTCTGAAGGATTTCAGGACTGCAGCATATCTTGGATATTCGGTTTCCTATTCCAGACCTTCCTTCAGTGCTGATTTCTGACCTCATTATGGTCTCTATCATGAAGATGAGGTACCAAAAGTGTGCTGCCTGATGCAGCCCCTGAAGTGAGGCTGCTGCTGGGGTGACCTTTTCATTATTCTGCAGTTTGAGTGACTGGCTATCCCAGCCCTTTCCCACACGGTGAGGAGGGGAAATGCTGGATAATCAGCATGCAGAATGCAGAAAAGGTCAGGAGAATCCACTCTGCAACAAGGGATGGATGTGCAGAGAGGTAACACACAGGCACAACTTGAGCTTTCTACCTTCAAAGAAAGTTGTGTTCTTTCCCCCATCCCCTCCCTGCCCAAAGCAAGCCACAGTGTTGTTATTTTTAAAAATGCTCGTAGTCTTTACAGTTTTTCATGGACCTGTCTGTAGGACAGGAACAGCAAGATTCAGGGGGAAATATTGGAAACCTTCCAGCACTCTCTTCTTTCAAAAAATAATTCCAAATGTCTTACCCTGGCTCAGTTTTTCACTCCTTTCCTTTATAAAAAGTATGAAAAGAGGTATTACATGAATATTGCAAGAAGCAGCCTGTTAAAAACTGCAAATAGAGTGAGCTGATCTCCCTTCTTCCACTGGTGAAACTGAACCAGCAAGAGACAAAAAAGGAAAAAGGGCAGAGATTTTCAAAAAGTAATGTTTTGTTCTGCTCTCTCAGCTGCAGGATGGAAAATTCAAAACAGTGACCAAATATTGGGGTTTTTTTCAGAAAATTTCATAGCCAGCTATTTAATATTTCTAATTATTAACCCTCCTGCAGAACAGTACAAATTCCTGAGCTGCAAGGAGATGCTCAGGGACAGCACCACTGTAGTGGAGATAGCTGAATTTATCACAGGAATTAGATGGATGTTCTAGCTCAAATTTACATGCCTAACAGCAGCAAAGGGACATAATTGAAGAATAAAATCTAAATAATCTGTGGGAGGAAGCTCTGTGTTATTGCAAATCAGGTTGGTTAGCACCATTAATCAAGCTAGAAATCAGCCCTCTCCTTTCTTGGAGGTTCCCTTCACGAGATTCAACATAACCCAGAGGGTGGAAAATAATGACCCACAATTACAGAATGTGCAGGACAAGCCAAGGCCAAGGTGAAGCTCGAGGGAACTTCCACCAGCCACTTGAAGACAGGCTAATAAAAACCCTGACCTTCATTATTTTGTTGTCCAAGGGAAACTCAGCCTTGCTCAGCGAGGAGGAGGGTGCATTCCTGGGGTCACTGCTCCCCTGGGGTGGTTTTTAGTCACAGCAAAGTTTATTGGACTAAAAGCACTGCAGACTGCTTCAAAGTGAGAGTGCAAACCTGAGCACAAGGGTTTGCAGCAGCTGCTGACTCATTCATGACTCGATTTTGCCGTGATTTTGGTTGTCCCTATCCATCTCTGCTGCCTGGGAAGCTGGAATGAGCATTTCCTTTTATTACCTGAGGAATAATCCCCTCCCTACTGCTTCTGCCAACACCTGGCTCAGGTCCCCAGCATTTCCCTGCCCCTCTTGGATTTATGAGTCCTTCAGGTGCCTGCACAGCTCCTCCCTGACATCCTGCAAGGTCATGGCCATGCCCAGGTAGCCAGAAATGCAAATATCTTCTCAATTTCTGCATGAGGGAAGGGTTAAATAGAGCCTTGTGCCCTTGGGTTTGCCTCCAGCTTTGAGGATTCTCTACACCAGTTCTGTCCCTGAAATCAGATTTGGTGTGGAACACTGCTAAGGGCAGGATTTAATCGGCATCTCCTGCTGGCTGGAGGCTGCTTTAGCCTTTGGAATTGGATATATGAAAGCAGAACTTCTTTACATCCTTTAGTTTAGGTATGGAACAGCATCTCTGCTTTGAATCCAGCCCTTGTCTTTTTTCACAGAGTGTCTGAGGCCAGATCTTTTTTTACCTGGTTTGATCCTTTTTTTTTTTGGCTTCTAAGCCAGACTGTGCCTTGTGCTGCTCAGGTACTGTTTGTTAATTATCCCTAATGGAAGCAGGAGGAAGGGTCAGTGTTAATTATGCCCCGAGGCCTTGATGGCCTCTCCCTCACAGCCCTGTTGGAAGCTGGTTCCAGACACTCACTGCCCACCTGAGCACTAAAAAATCATCTTTCCTTTGGCACCTCGTGGTTTTTGTGACAAAACAACCCCAAACCTGGCATTTCCATGGTCACTGTGCTCAGTGCTTAATCCAGTTATCCACAACCCTGTGCCACTGCTCCGTGGGAATTGTGGTGTCCTCAGGGCTTCACAAGATGGGCCAGGCCATTCACTGCAGGTTAAATCACATTGCAGCAGCCCAGTTCTTATGAAATCTCACTGGACTTGTTTGGGAATTCGCTCTCCAGACACAGATTTTATCCCTTTAACTCTGTGGATGGCTTTCCATACTGAATTCCCATCTGAATGCAACTCAATCTCCCTTTCCCTGCGGCATCCCTTTCCCATGAGGGCTGAAATATCCACGTTTTTCCCTCTTTCCCTACAGCCAGCTCCAGCACCCCAGCCTCCTGCAGCAGAGGGGGGCAGATGTCACCTCCTGCCACCTTTTTCATGAAGATTGATGCCTGCTCACCTCTTTCTGTGTAACCAAATATCCGCTAAACATTAAGCAGATGGAAGCTGCAGAGTCTACCTGCAGAGGGGGAAGCCTCAGGACAACCTGGCAGTGTCAGGAAAAAGGGGATAAATTTCCTTTTCTGAGAGGTCTGGGCCTTTCCTCTTGGTGGAGATGAAAAGACTGTAGGTAGATATAAAAATATATATATTTTACATCTATATTTTGCAATCTCTGCTGGCTGAGGTGATGCCCACCTGTGAGGAAAGGGAAGCTGCTCCTGCTTTGTTTCATTTCTATGCTTTAACAATTTTTTTCCCCCACCCTGTTTCCCCCTGACTTTGGGAGACAATATAGGAAAGATTTATTGCTAAGACAAGATATCAAATTGCTGCCATTAGATCCAGGTTAAATCTACAGCTTCTTTTAGCCCCACTGGCTCTTCCTCCCCGTTTTCCAAACACGAGGGAGAGCAGCTTATGAGCTGAACACTTGGAGGAAAATGAAGGAGCTGTAAGGAGGGAGAACTTGGTGAGATGGGAGTTAAATTAATCCCTGCTGTAAATCCATCCAGCCCTTGACAGATCAGGCTGGGAGCAGTGCAGGTGATGGAAATGAGGCAGAGGCTTGGGACAGGGTGACTTATTTCTCTTTTTGATTCTATTTTGCTCCTTGCTGGAGCCTCTGTGTTTAATAATGTGGGGATGGATAATGGGGAACTTCTTGGTTCTTACTCTTCAAGGGACTCCTCAAATTTAGGGGCACTGTCCTTCTGAGAGCTCAGTGCAGACTGCAAAGCAAATTTCCAGAGTTCCTGCTCCCTCTGATTCCCAGCCCCTCCCAGGAGTGCATTTATCCTGCAGCAGCCCCTGGATGCTGGGAAGCATCAGGAATGTTCCAGGAGTGAGGGTGTAGTTAAAGGCCACGGTTTGGGAGAGAGGGAACGTCCTCTGCTTCTCCTTGACCCGTTTTAGAGGCAGGAAAAGTGAAAAGCAGGGATGTGATGCTAATGTGGGACAGGAAATCTGCAGGCACACAGGTCCAGAGTCCTCCCAAAGGGATTTACCTGTGAGGCTCCACCTTGGCTCAGCAGGGAAAGAACAGCCACAAATTTTGGCTTCCCATCAGTGGGAGTGGCCCAAGCCCAGGTGTGTGAATTTGTAATATCTGTAAAGTTTTAGAGCCAAATCTCCTGTCCAAGGAGCAGCCTGGCTGCCTGGAGCAGAGCATTTGACACCTTCTCTCAAACACTGCCCGTTATTATTTTCCCTCTCTTCCACAGCCATAATCTGAATTTCAACAGGACAGGGATGCTAATTATTAATATGATAAATATGGCTGCTAATTAAATAAACAATTTGACTTCAGACTCTGCTGCCATTTAACTATAACTGAAGTCAAAATATAATCCCTAAAGCCTCCAGAATGAATCTGCAGTGTTCTTTCTGTGACTGTTTTCATTGTTTGGAAACAATTAAATCTCAGGAAGCAATTACAGTGAACTGAACTGCCAGGTAAGGGAATGCTCAGGTGGTGATGAGCTTCTTTCACATAAATAAACTGAATTTAGGAGTTATTAACCTCATCTGAACAAGGCTTGCTTATCCATATCATTGTCCAGGGTTAAAGAATTCTAAATGCCTGGACAGCTGAAATAAAAATTCAGTACCAATTCCTGGATGGTTTGACACCAAAGACTTGGTGTTGATCCAGAAAAGGGAAATAGAAATTATTTAGAGGGAATGAATAGCTGCAGGTAGAAGAGATCCTCATCTTTCTTAGCTGGGGTTTAAGCTACAGAGGTCCAGGCCAGATTCCAGCACACACCAGGCCTAGTTCCACATTTCCTTTCCTAGGATCTGATCCATCCTAAAAAAAAAACATTCCAGCAGCTTCAAAGCCACCAGAGAATATGAGGTTCCAGCCTGTCCTGTTTTCTCCTCACTAAATATTAACTCTCACCACGAAGGCCCATGGTTCCTCTGTGCAGAGAGGCAGCAGGGAGGCACTGCCAGCTCTCCTGGCTCTTCCCAGTCCTTCTCTCGAGGAATGAGGAACACATTCCCTGTGGGAATCAGCCCCTCACTTCCCTTTTTTCAGCCCTCTTTAAAGAAAAGCCCTCCTGCTTGTGCTGAGCATCTTTCCTGTCAGGTGTTGTCCTTCCCAGTTTACCTGCAGCACAATTAAATAGAAAATTAACATTTCTGCCACAGGCAGATGAATTCATCCTCGCTGTAAATCATTTTTTTGGGGGGGAGGGGAGTTACTTATTCCCTTTGGCCTCCCTGCATGAACCGATCTTCGGGTTCCCCCATTCCCCTGATGAAGCTGACGTGCCCCAGCGTGGCAAATCGTGTCACTGGATCCAGGGGAGGACCATTAATCGCTATTAATCGCTGCCATCCTGGCCATGAGCCACTCCAGCTGCTGGAACAGCTATCCCTGCAGATCCCCCTTTGGAACAGGAGCGTGGACACTGCTCCAGCTGGGCAGGGGAAGCATCTCCCCCCAGTTTGTGGACAAGGGAGCTCTTTCAGAGACATTTTTGAGGGAAATCCCTCTTGGAGCTGCTGGTGACAGGGCCACCCCGTGGCTCCCAGGGGACAGAAGCCACATCTGCTGTGGTCACAGAGGGACCCCCAGATGGGTCAGGGCAGGGCCAGGTTTGTGTCCTGCTCACAGGACAGGTCCCTGGGGAGGTGACACAGACACTGAGCTGGGAGGTTCACCCTGCTTTGGAGCAAGGGAATCACAGCCAGGGCGGGATGGCAGCAACTGGAGGTGGAGATCAACCCTGAGAGCATCACTCCAGGAGTCAGAGCTGCTTGGCAAGAGAAAATGCAGCTCCACTGAGGCCTGCTTGGTGCTTCCCCTCCTGCCAAAACCCAACACAGCTACTGCACACACCAACACAGCCCTTTGGGAGCAGGGAATGATTTGAATCTCACCTAAATCCACGTAAAACGCCACCATTTTTGTCTTCCAAAGATTTTCCAAGCAGTCATGGATCCTTCAATGTATCTATTTATTTATTTATGTATTTATTTATTTCTGTGTGCTTTTTCTTGCTCTCAGTATTCCCTGTTGTTGCAGACTCAGGTTCTTACTCCAAGTAGGGCTTGAATTGGGTCATTTTCCCTTTCCCTTTCCACTGCTGGCACCTGAAAATCTCAGTTTCAAGGTGCTGCTTGTCCCACAGGTCAAACTTTCAGGCCCTGCTACCTTAAGGCAAGCCTGGCTGGACTGCTACTGTCCTTTTAATTCCTTGCTTTTTCTGCTCCAGTGGCTGATAAGCCACTCCTGGCTGTCTAGTCATGTAATCCTTTAATTTTTTAATTTCAAGGAACTGTTTGCAGTTCACCATGACTCAACATTTGACTGCAAACTCATTTGAGGCAAGGGAAAAGTTGATTTGTGCTGTGAAGGCAGAGTGATGACAGTGAAAAATCTCAGCACAGTGCCTCTTTTAGGAGATTTTTTAAATTATTTTTCTTGAATTTTCCTGGAAAATTAAACATCTGAAATGGTGATTGGCCTGATGGACTTCATCCTGTGATATTTACAGCGTGCTTGGTGCAGCCTCAGTGCTGTTCACTCTGAGAACAGGGGGAAGGGATATCTCTGGAAGGATACGAGGGATGCTGAGCTCCCAAAGAGGTTGTGAAGGGAAGTCCAGGAAGTGGAGAATCACAGAGCACTCATTTCAGGGCCAGCCAATGGGAAATTATTGGGAAAAAAGGTAATTGAACTGAGTTCCCACCTAGAGGGTAACAAGGAGGAAAAGGCAGTTGGGATTTGTTGGACAAATGGTGCCTGAGCTGGGTGAGATCCTGTTCTGGGAGACTCAGAAAAAATCCAAATAAAATTGGGGGTTACAGACAAAATCATGGGCAATTTTGGGGATACTTCATGATTTTTATGGCATAAAGATGACAGAAATACCTGCCTTCAAAAAGAAACCTGTGCCTGATTGCATTTTACTGTCAGGACATGGTGGGAATTGGGCTGGCTGTACCAAAAGCCACCTGTGAGCCACAGATCCCTGGGACAAACCCAGGAAGGAGCACTTGAGAGGCAATGATTAACAAAAAAAAACCCCAACCAAACCAAGATTGGCTAAACCAGTGAGTTTATTCTGAAGTGTTTCCAAATGGCCACACATCTTTGTTTTGGTGCTGCAAATCCCTCTTCTAAAAATTATTTGATTTGATTTGATTAAATGCTACCAATTTCTGGATGGACTAACCACAAATTTGCTAAATTCCTGAGCTAATGAAAGGCTGGCTTGCTTTGACATGAATGGGAGTTTTGTTTGAGTAACAATCCAATAAGGACTTGGCCCAAAGATAGCAAGGAAAACATTTAGATGTTAAATATGTATTCAGAAGACCTTTCCACAAATCTTTTCTCTTGCAGGAACAGGACAGGAATTGTGTTCTCCAGAAGGGACAGTTCAGAGAGACGTCCAGCACCTCTCAGCTTTTAGCAGAGAGAGCAAGAAACTATGCAAATATTTTAGTTTAGAAATACTTGTAGCTCCTTTTCAAACAATGAAAGCCTCAATTAAAGCCAGATCTCTGTTATTTAAAAATTCCAGGCAGCAACTGAGAGGGAGAGAGAAAGAGAGAGTGAGTTCCATTTTTTTTTTCTCCTCATTCTCAAACATAAAGTCCGAGGTATTTGAGAGTCAGGAAAATTGTGTCTAACATTAAAACTGTGAGAGCTGAGAAGGCTGGAGCTGTGATTCTTATCTTCTAAAGAGTTTTGCAGTCATCAATACCTAAAGCAAGCTGGAGTACAAGAAATAGGTGACCTTAATAGATATAACTCTGTATGGGATCATTGTAGCATGAAATTAAATTTTTAATCTGAATTGATGAACAAAAAATGCTGGTTTGATCCTCCCCACAAACACACAATAGTTTAAATAGTTTGGTAACTATTTCACTTCCAGAATGGGGCTGCACAAACAAGGTCAGCAGCAGAATAATCCACTCCACAGGCACTGGGCTGGGGTGAGCCAGAAACAAAAAGCTCTGGGAGATTATTTTTGCTTTGTTAAATAGCAGCAAGCAAGGTTTGGGATTATTGGGAAGGTAAAATGATGTTCTTTTGCCTCTGGTAATTAAAAGCATGGGGGTTAATCCAAAGTCACTGTGGGCACTGAGCCTTTTGATGGACTTCAGTTCCAGGCTCCTGTTTTTATCCAGTGGTTATTTATACCCTGCTTTGGGTATAAATCACATTCAGCAGCACCTTATCCTCTGAGCTCATCCCATTTCAGCCAGCTTCCCCTCAAAGTGATGCCATTCCTCCCTGTGCACCTTGAAAATGCTGCCAGGCTGAATTCCAGGCAGATCTGTTGTCTAGGAGGGAATTGCTAATTAATTTTGGGGTTATGGCCACAGAAATGCTGCTAGAAGTTGTAGAAGCTGAAATTAAAGGTATTAATAGGAAATCACCTGCATAAAAAACCCCTAAGAAACTGACAGCCCCCTATAAAAACCCAAAAATACTTCATTTTCATGATTTCAGTTTTAAAATCCAGCTCTTTTCCCATTTTTTTTCCAAGTTCATTATTACTAAACACGACCCTGTCCATCATCTTATTTACTGCTTCTTCTTCCCCTACAATTACCAACAGAGATTTGACAAATACAAACGGACGGGGGGTGAAAAATAATAAAAAAAAAAATCCTCTTTTCATTGGACCAGAAGCTGAGCTGGGATCTGTTGGTCAGCTGAAGCTGTCAGGAGGGCTGGAGGAATTATCTGCTATTATCTGCCGAGCAAACACCATCCCCAAGTGAAAACTGATGCCGTGGCATTTTTCAGACTGCACCAGGCCCTCACTCCTGAGTATTGGAGCCAAATGTTCTGCCATGGCCCTATACAATAGCCCTGCCTGACAATAGCTCAGTGTTGGGGTTGTTATGAAATCCAGGCTATTTTGGGAGGGCCCCATTGTTCCTGGTTTATATGGGCTGCAGATTTGTCTCGGGAAACGTGGGATTCATTGCAGAATCTGCTGGAAAAGAGGAAGGTTTGGAGCCCTCTGAGAGGGGAGAAGGGTCCCTCTGCCAGCCAGACCTTCAGGTTTGTAGGATCATCATTCTCAAAGCTCCTCACCCTCCTGCAATCATTTCTGGAAGGACCAATGTCTATCCTGGAGCTTTCTCACTTTGTTTGCTTCTTCCCAGAGAAATATCTGATTTATCACCAGTCCCAGAAGGAGGAGATAAACCAGGAAATGTCCAGCTCGTGGAACTCTTGAATTTGCTGAGATAGGGAGGGTTTGTCCCCATAATGGGGCTGACTCACTGCTGCCATTAAAGAGGAGGGGCTGCTCTCTCCTGGCCTGGTTCTGCCCTCCTTTCTCTCCCAGCAGACAAGGTCAGGCCAGGAAATTTAATAAAATGATTCATCTGACAGGAGAGGGCCATGAGCTGATTCTGTGCACACAGAAAGCTCAGGGAGAAGTGACTGCAAAGTCAAATTTTGATGGTTTTTTTTGCAGTTCCATGGGATGCCCCATTGCTGCAAGAGTCCCTGGGCGTGTCCAGGTCCCAAAAATGTCCCTGTCTCACTTTGCTCTCCCTGTGTAGATCCATTCCTGCCTCCAAAGCTGCCTTAACTCACAGATCATTTCTGATCTTTGCCAAAATGTCAGCTCCTGCTGTAACATTGCTCAATTTAAGTTAGTAATTCCAGGTAAATCAACAATCTAGGGATGTATCTGCAAATGGAAGGGAATTCTAGCCTGGCCTGTTTTAGAGATAAAACCAAGTACAGCCCTTCACAAAAGAAGAGCAAAAAAGTCTCACTGACTCGCTTCTTTAGCTTTCTTTGGACTATTTTCTCCCATTTTTTGCATGTTTTTAAGTAATTCCTGGCTTTTCAAAACTCTCTGTGTGCTTCTATATGGATCCTTCCCAAAACTGGGCGCTCCTAACCAGGCTGACAAGTAGACTGAGGCTGGTGGAACAACCCATGAGGTCTCCTGAGCTTGGTCTTGGTTGCACAGAACAAAAACCTTCCATCATTTTGGGCTTTTTGTCCTTGATCACAGCCCCAAAGCTCAGCAGAGCTGGGAGCAGCCTTTCCCAAGCCTTTCCTAGTCTACAGAAAATGTGGATTTGTGCCTCCTCTTGCAGGTTTAGTGGAGTTCCTGTAAGTCTGGACAGACAGCTTTTCCCTGCTGAGATCAATCTGAGTGAGTTTAGAGCTATCAACCCGCATTTAATATGTTCCATGTGCATTTTTTCCCCCCCTTTTCCCCCCATTTAAGCCAATTCCAAGTTTGTGGGCAGAATGCAGACCAGCATATGAGAGACCAAAAATTCCTGTTTCATCCTTGCATTTTGGGGGGCAGAATTAAGTCAAGGAGCGCAGGAGTGGCTCAGCCTCCTGGTGACAGAACCCCCTGCAGGAGTGGGAGCATTCCTGGCAATTAGGGACATGCAGAGCAGGGTGGAGAACACAGAAAGGAATATTTGTTATCAAATCTTGGTGTCCAAACCCGGTCCAGGTGGAGAGAGCTGGGCTGGAAACTCCTGGGAAGCACGAGGCGTGCTCGGCAGGGCAGCAGCAGCACGCAGGAGGGAGCTTCCCCAGGCTGAATTCCAGCACTGATCCCGGGGAAAGAAACATTCCCAGCTCCTTTTGAGCTCCCTCAGGAGCTCTGGGGGATTCAGGGATGGCAGCATTTGATGTGCCTGTGCTGACATCTGTGTGTTTGCACCTTTGCTCCCCGCTGACGTGCTCCACCTTCCGAAGGAGCCGTCGGAGATGCTCACCTGGAATGAATCAGGTGCTGCTGGAGTAAAGCTGAGCTGCCTTGTGCTGGCTGAGCACCAAGCCCAGACAAATGCATGGATGTGGTTTCCCTATTTTGTACAATTGTCTGAGGGACGGTTTGTTTTGGAAGCTCACCAGCCTTCCCAGCCTAAATTTGGAGAGCTCCCACATGCCCAAACTGTTCTAGGTGAAGGACTGTTCCCCTCCTCTATTGACTGGAAGAGTTGTTTAAAATACAGCTGCACTCTGCCACATCAGAGCATTTTATGTCCACTCCAAGTGCTCCATTCTCCAAGGAAAGCCTTTTTCTTTCTTCCCTCAGGCCCCCAGCCCAGCATTTAAACCCAAGGAGGCAAAGCCTGAAGGGTCCCCGCCTCTATCTAATCATGGGAACTATGGCTTAGTATTGATATTGCCTTATTAAAGCAATTAGCTGAGCATTTCAGAAGCTTGTTAATGCTTCTAGAGTGACTTCTAATGAGGGATAATGATAACAAGCATGGAAGGTCTCTGGTGAACTTTAGATAATGATGTAAATCTGAGAAAGGTCAATGGTATCCGTGGATTCGATGATGGCCATTCCATTTCCGTTCATTACCTGGTTCAGCTTTTATTTTCTCTTCCCAGGCCATTTCCATCTGCAGGAACCTGTTCCTTATCCAATCTAGAGCCCCAGCACTCGGAGCACAGATTGACTTAGCCATGAAATAAATGATGCTGAGCCTTTAGTGCTCCTTGTAATGAGCTCAAGTCTAGACAAGAACAAATCAATTAGCAAAAGGAAAGCAGGAACAACAGGAGGCACCATGCAGGGACAGTGCTTGCATTTACATAGCAAAACATTCCCCCAGAGGATCCCAAAACAGGGGGCTGCACTACCAAAAACCAGGCTGGGGAGAGGATAGTGCCAGGGTGAAGGGAGATCAAACAGAAAGATAAAAAAGGGTCCTGGAGGGAGGTGAGGAATGGAGCAGCTTTGGCAGAGCTGGGCTGGGAAGTTCAGGTGTGATAGCGAGGTCTGGAGCTCTCATACCTGAGCTTTTTATTAAATTTTAGGCAAATTTTAATTCTTGATCTTGCTGTTAAGTAGGCATTTTCTGGCACAGAGCATCACTAATGTGTCTGTGCTGACAGATTTCTGGTTTGCCCTTGTGTTTCAATGTAAATAGATTTGTTTATACATATAAATGGGGCAGATATTCAGGCAAACCCTGCTGTGATAAACCAATAAATCACAGCCCAGAGCAGTCAGTGCAACACCCACCTCACACAGGAGTGCAAACCAGGCTTCCCAGGGGTACAAAACCCTGGAAATGAGCTTGGAAAGGTGTGGGGGGATCAGAGCAGACGCTGCTCAGTGCAGGTGGCACACAAGGCTTTGCCTGGAGGTCTCATGCAGCCCTTGGAGGAGGCAGAGGATGGCCAGAGGAAGGGTATTTCCACCCCAGGCTGTAATTCTGATATGAACATTGCTTTCTGAAGGGGTTTGAGGGGTAAAGCGAGGATGTCTCAGTGACAGACTGAAAGAAGAGTTTATTTAAGAAAAAGGATGGGGAGAGATGGCTCCATTACTCCTTGCTGGCTCTGCCCTGGGACATTCAGGATTTACCAAAAGGCCATTTAATCTACTAGAGATAAACATAAAAGCCTATTACCGAGCCAGGCAAGCTCCAAATAGAAATAAAGAGCATTTTTTTCTTTTTTTCCCCTAAGTGAGAGAGATCACCCAGGGGAAGAAACTCCTCAGTGGATCCCTAAGGTGCCTCTCACAGTGGGTGAGGGACCAGCAGGTGTGACTGGCCTCACCTCTGGGCTCCTCATTGTCCCCACAGCTCCATTTAAACTCAGATTAGAGCCTCAAATTCACCTAAACTTTCCTCTGGGGACTGCCTTGCTCTTCCTGACCGGCAGATTGGTTCTCCCAGGTTAATCCTGGCCTGTCTCCATCACTGCAGCACAAGCTGCATCCTTGCTCCCCGTGCCTCAGTTTCCCCAGCAGCCCCTGAATTCCTGCCCTGCCTGGGTGCTGTTGTGAGGATTAATAATTAACAGTGAGATTTTAAAATCTGGGCTGAGTTCAGAGCGTTGTTCCGGGCTGCTACAGAAATCAAAGGAGGCACAAGGTAATTGTAAATCATTTTCAGGAAGTCGTTTCATGCCTTTGGTGGAAAGATGTGTGGAAGGCAAAAGTATTAAATGCTTTCCATTCATCCACTTCTTGCTGAGATTTTTGAGTCCAATATTTAGATCACCTTCTGATTATTAGTGCAAATATTTGCTCTTTGTTTATTATTCTGCACATCCCTAAGATGGAAGAGGCAGGGAAGGAGGAAGGGCTGGTGAGAGGGGCAGATGGGAATTATTAAATAGGTAAATAAAAGGCCAGTCAGCACATGAATCACTCCAGATCCCAGCCTGGAAAGCTCCCCAAGCTGGGGAGCCCCCTTCCTTGAGCACGAGGGGGCTGAAGTGGGGTGGACAGTGGGATTGGGATCAGGATTTTTGTCTGATCCTAATTTTCAAGCTGCAAGGTTCAAAGTGATGGAGTAAACACCGTAGACCTTGGGCTCCCCCAGGTATCATTTTCAGTGCTAAGCTGCTTCCCCCAGTGCTGCCTTCATCTGAAATTCCTTTCTTGACTGATTTAGCCCAGGTTTGTCTGAATAGCTGCACTATTTATTTACATACACATACATATATATATGTATTTATACACTACCTGTATGTAAATGCTCACTATACAACATACAATTAGAACTTCAGAAGTTCTTATTCAAAAGAACCAACCCAAAACAGCCCCCAAAACCCACCCAGCATTGCCATGGAGCGTCTGCTGTCTCCTCCCCAAGTTCCTCCCTGAAGAATGGATGAAGAGTAAGAGTTACCCCATGGTTTGGATGAAATTATGTCTCTTTATTAGGTCTCTCTTCTCGGGAAACAATTTATTAGCCACAAGAATGTTGTGTTATACTACCTCCTCCTTTTTGCTGGGGAATTTACAGTTCACACACTGCACCAGCACATAAATCCAGTTTTATTTCTCAATTTATTCACCTGGAACTAAGTGGATTAAATCTTTTTTTATTTATTTATTTTTTTTCTTTCTTTAAAGGAGACCAGCACTGCATTTCCAACCAGCACCACTGCAAACAACAAGCAGGCAAATTAGAGGCGTCTGCAGCCTTGCAGTCGCTTTTACTCAAAACTTTTAAGCTCGCCAGGCTTAATGGCGATTTTTTTTTTATTTATTATTTTTTTTTGTCCCCCTCTTTAATTTTACCTTTAATGACCCTCTTAATAAACCAGGATTGATTAGAATTTGGCTTTAAGAGATGAAAGGGCTCTGCAATTATCTACTTGTATATGCCCTTCAGTAAACTACCTTGTCTGCCCCTCTCCCACCTCCCCTTCTTAAGAAGACTTTCCCAGGTCCCTCTTGGCTGCGGTTGAACGATGTTGGCTCATGTCCATGCTGCAACAAAGACCTGGCATTCCAGCTGTCTGCTTCTAATCTCCAGTGTCAGCTCTTGTTAATGTTTCAGCATGAAATCAGAGGGGGCAAAGCTGCATGGAATATTAAAACCATGATCAGAATTCCACTGAAATGCTGATAGTCTGCGAGAGCGCCATTAGGAGGGCCGGCAAATCGCTGCCTGGTGTTGAATAAAAATAAAAAAAAACAAAAAAAAAAAAGGGAAAGAGAAGAGAGAGGAAAAAAAAAAATGAAAGAAAAGATTTCCATCCACGGGGGGAAGTACAATCAGTGAATCGCTGGGCTAAATTAGCATTTTTTCAATTGGGGATCGAAGTTGATTTATTGTTCTACACAACATTAATGTAACTGTGTGCTTGACCTGTTAAGGCAGCTAATTTTTCATTTAAATGGGTCCTTTCTGCATGCAAAAAGGTTGTAATCATATTTCAACTTTGCAAAGTGATCAGGGAAGTACTGGACTGTTTCAAAATTGTCTTAAGGAGCCTCTCTTCCCTCCTCCCTCCCTCTCTCCCTTCCCCCTCCCTTCTGCCTAGTGGTCAAGGGCAAGCAGTTTGGGGTTTTTTCCTTAAAATAAAAAGCTGTCTGAAGTAATAAGCTTAATTGTCATTTGACTTGAGCTGTTTTACACCACTCTGACCATGTAAAAAAAGCATCTGAGTGGGTGTAAATATCACAGCCCCAAGCCCTGCACTAGGAGCTGAGTGTACAGGGAGGGTCTATCCCATTAAGAATTGCAGGGTTTGCATGAAAAAGGGGGATTTTTATCTTTCCACGTTTATTTTTTCCCACTGTCCTGAGCAAACAGTTGCTGGATATGACTGCAGATAGCTTGTATGTTCTGTAGATATTTGAAAAAAAATATAAAAAACTCTGATTTTTTTTGGCAGAAGAATTAGGAATTATGAGAAATAAGGGCTGAGCAATGCAACCAACACAAAGCTGGGTACAGAACGAGCAGAGCAGCAATTCCTGCTGCTTTTAATTGACTTTGCACCATCCCTGCATGGGAAGAGTTGTAGTTTTCCAGTTTCCAGTTTGTTTTGCAAATGGAAGTGATGACTTACTGGAAGTGACGCTGCCTGGGAGAAATTGCTGCTGATGCTGGCTCTGGAGAAAAATGAAGCTGTCCAGAAGCAAATTTAGTTTTCTGCTCTAAAAGGCCACTTTGTTTTTGTCATTTCTAGTCTGGGCAGGGAGGGATGGGTGTTTAAAGGCAGAAATCGAATCTGGATGAGGAACCTGCTGAGGCTGTCCCTTCTGGGAGGAGGGTGAGGAGGTGGAGATGGGAACCCCTTTCCCACCTGAGCCCAGTTTGTTCCCTGTTCAGCGTGTCCACCCCAAACCCTGTCATCCCCAACTGTTGCTGCCTCCTCGTCCAGCTTTGCCCCAACCTGGGAAAAGCCTTTGTCCCGAGTGACATTCCCCAGATGACAATGGCCAGCCCCCCAGAGCCTGCTCCCCGAGCACGGGAAGATAATATACATTTCCAATTAGTGGCACACATTCTGGTCATGTTCTCTTTTTACTCCCTAACTATCTTTGTTTTGCTCCAGAGCTGTTCGGTCATTAATGAAATCCTGCAGTTCTGCTAATCCTGGATACAATGCAGCTTTTCTCTGGCAGGCTATCCCTGACATAAAACTACAGTTACCCAAGCTCCCCACCACATTAAGATTCGTTGTCATTTGCCTTTCATTACATACCTGATGTAGCACAGTAGCAGTCAAATGTCCTTGGCAGGCAAAGCAAAGTATTTAATTGTATTAGTTTCTGCTTGCTCCGCCTTAAGAACATTTTTTTTTTTTGCCTTGAGAGGGAAAGAAAAAAACAAACCAAAGAGAAAAAAAAAAATAAAAAAAAATCCTGTATCATGGAAACTTTATATTTCTGTTGGATGTAAATGGAATTATACTTCTCCAAGCAGTGCTGCAGCCCCCTCCCCAGCAGCACTGTATTGCCAGTGCCATATGAAATGCCTCTCCGGCGAGGAGAACAATGAGGCATTCATCAAAGGCAACCAGTGATTAGATGTTTTTCATTTTCAGAACTTTAAGAGATAAATAGGGGCCCTGTTCCTCCATTTGATGTACAGTACTGGTGGGATTCAATTAATCTCTGCTGATAAATTCCAAATTTCTGCAAGAGTGTTTCTGAGTGGTGCACAGAATGGTGGCTTCAGTTCCTCAGAATAGGGGTGCTGGATTTCAATAAAGAAATATATTAAAGAGAGCTGGGATGACCATGGGGCCTGGACCAGGGCTGTGAAGTTGTACAGCTCTTCCTCCTTGCTTTTTCCCAACATTTCCCTACAAAAAAAAAAAAATAATAAATAAATGGATGGAGTAAGGAGCAAAACTTTAAATTGCCACTTTATGTTTCAAGAGGTCTGAATCCTGAGCCTGAATTTTCTGTGGAGGTTTTCAGTGTCCCGGTGTGTTTGTGCCCAGTTCTGTTAAAATTCATGATTTTCTTCTTCATCAAGATACTGGGGGAAGTTTTGGTTTAAAACTCTTTTGAAATGCTCAAACTGCTCAAACTGCCCATTTTAAATGGGGTTAAAATGCTCATATACCACGGGGTTAAGCAGTGCAGAATTCCCTGCAGGTAAATCCAACTATTAAGTTGAATTTCTTCAATTTTCACCTGTATATGCAGAATCACAACCAAAGGGAGGGGAAATCCAGGCTGTCCACGGCCTGTGGCTGAGAGTGCGGCCTAGGCCTCACGTGCGCATCCCAAAAACTGTCCCAGCAATTGAAAATAACTCACCCACCCCTTCCCATGGACAATTTTATTCATCAGATCGATGAGTGAGCAGGTCTCAAGCCCTGAAGGTGCATCTCGTCCTTGCTGCAGCAAAACGAGGATATTGATGGAGCAGCTTTGCGCCGCCGCTGCCGCCACGAGAGCTGGGTGGGCGCACCGAGAAAATAGGTCAGGTTTGATCAATACAGAGCTGCTTTCAGGAGGGCTGAATCTACTTTATAGAAATGAGCCAGGTCAATTAAAAGGAATAAATAAGGTGGGGAACTATCAAGCTTAATTTAGGGTGGAAGGGAAGAAGGAATGAGCGCGGCGCTGGAGTTGTGCACTGAGGCAGCTCAGTGAAGGTGCTGGCCCTCAGAAAGGTTCCTGACTGATGTCACAGGGAATTCAGGTGACACACGAGCTGGTGGAGCCCTCTGGGGGGATTTAAACACTTTAAAGCCCAGCTCAGCACAATCCCAAACTTGTAATATCGTGCACACACTTTAACGGATCTGCCTTAAATCGCCACAAGCCCTTCTGGGTCTATTTGTGGTTTTTATCACGGTCATGTTTCATGGCCAGAATTTATAATCTGCCTTTCCTTGTGATTATTCTGCACTAAAACCACACTCTGGGTGTTTTGCTACGGCACCAGCAGCCATTTATTTAGGGTGGCACACACTGGGAAGCCAAAAGACTTAAAAAATGGTGTTCATTAGGGTTTACTCCTGCTCCAATTCACTTCTTTGGAAAACCTGCCCTGGTTCTCCAAGAGCAGAGGCAGATCCTGATCAAACAAGAGGAAAAAATGGGAATTTATGGTCAAACCCTGCACTCATTTTCCAGAGCAGCACCACGGGAAAATCAAGGGATAAGTGGCAGCTGTACCTGTGAGATGAGAAATGGTTTTGGCACAAATTTTCATCTTCGTATCTGAAAGATGCAGCAGCTCCTTTGTAGTCCCCAGGATTGATGTCAGCCTTGGTGGGGTCAACAGGAATCTCTCAAATTATTTATATCGAGGGCTTTGGATCAAATCTAAAGCCAAACTGCTCATAAAAAGTCAAGAGCTAGACTTAGATTTGGGGAGGTCATTGGGTGAAAAAAGTGGATTTTTTTTTGCATTTCTGCTGGTTTTATCAGGTGCTTTCTGAATGCAGCTCAGGCTGTATTATCTACAAGATTTTATGTCACTGCAGTATCTCAAGCTGCACCGATAACACGATCTCACAATGGATTCTTAACACAAAACATGTAGAGAGTTGGGGAAGGTTTAGTCTCTGGATTAACTGAGTGGAAAATGTCTTTCATTGGAGCTACAGATGGCTCACAACACAGGGGAGGAATCTGGAGGAAAAAATCAGAACCCCTTTGTCTTTTCAACTTCATTAGGTTTTCCAAAGCTCTGAGCAAGATTGTTCATGAAATGAGAGAAGAGATGAAGAATTATTAGTTTTCATACTCCTTCATTTGTTTTCATCTCCTCTTTTCTCTAACAGAAAGCATTAAATGCATTTCTCATTTTAAAAAATATGAGTGTGGGGGAAAAAAAAAATCCAAGCCTTTTGTGGTTTTTTCATACATACAAGAAGTTGATACTTGAAGATCTAGCTGGAAAATAAAATGAAAATATTTTAGACCCAGTTCTGAGCTTGAGGCAGTGGAAAGCAGCAATTTGATGATAATTCTGACTTGTTTGGGTTTTCTCCATGAGGTTTTCCCTGTGAGGAGTTGGATTCCTGATGTGCTGGGGTGATGCTGCTGAGTCCCTGCTGTCACAGGGACACGATGACAAGTTGTGCTTCGTTAGGGCTCTCATCAAAATCCAAATCACAACTTTTTGCTGGCTGTACTGCCAATCCCAAGGGCCAGCTGGGTGGGAGAGGACAGCAGGGACAGCATCATCAAGCTGGGGACAGAATATCCTCCTGTACGAGATTAATTTCTCAAATCAAACCCCAGTGCTGTGATCAAGAAAGTCAGTGCTCCATATGATAGAACATACAATTTGGACCAATTTTCTCTTGGATTTGAAGCCATGTGTGGGGATAACTCTGTCCAGGTTGAAGTGGAGCTCTCAGCGCTGATGGAATCACCACCAGCAGTGTGTGAGCACCGTTCCTGGCTCTTTCCAATGACACTACTGAGACGATTCTCATTTCATTTTTCAAGCCCCTTACTGTAAAAGCCTCACAGCTCCATGACAGAACATTTAGAAAACATCTCCTCATTGTGGAAAAATGAAAAATCAGCCCAGCCAGCAACTGCAGAGGAAATCTGCAGCCTGTGTTTGGAGCCCATTAATAACATGACGAGTGACCTTTCTGGAGACAAGAAATGCGTGGAATTGATTGTCCTACCCAGGAGCTGGGCAGAGCTATAGATCAGTTATTTTCAGCCCAATCTTTGTTGTGGTCACATCTTTGGCCAGTGCAGGCTCACTGTGGGTATAGTTTAGTCTGGTTAAATCCAAATACAGCCGAGGAACGAGAACAATGCCTTGGTGTGGCTGCCAAAGGTGCAGCTGCTGGTGGCCATGCTGGAGCTTCTACATTGCAGAGCTGCTCCTAAAGAAGAGTTTAGAAAGTCTGTGCTATCCTTAAAGCTGCAGATTCTCACTTTTCTATTTTATATATATTTAACATCCATGCGATTTTTTTTGTTGTTGTTATGAGCTGGCAGAACGATGATAATTCAACCCCTGGAAATCTTTAGTATTTTGGTTACTTCATATTTTATCAGGGAATAAAAATCTCAGAGTCCAATGTCCTCCTTTCTTAGAATTAATCCCAAGGATGTCTCTGTGGTTGTGACAACCCACAGGTCCCAAATCTGAGGCAATCTCTTGGTGGGTTTCTCCAGCCTGAGTATTGGAGTTTTCCTCAGCTTTACTTGGAAATCAGAGAGGCTTCCCTGGTTTATATCACAAAAAAACCCCACCTCTTTCCCTTTAAGTATTGCCTTATCCACCCAGTGCCATAAACTTCCAGGACAAGCCAAGAAGGTTAATTCAGGGAGCAAACAACTGGCCTGAAACCCTGCAGGTTTTCCAGGTTTGCAGGTTTTCCTGAAACCCTGCAGGTAATTTTCCAGCTGGGATTGCTGCCTGAGGGCAGGAGCTGCCTGGTACCCAGGAGTGGGGTGGATGTCTGCTTCCTGCCTGTATCCAGGAATAATATCCAGAATCCATTAGAGGGATGCCTAATCATCTTAACCTGTCAGATCCCAACCACCCTCTTTTAAGAGGCAATTTGTTTTTCTGCCAGATCGATGTTCTTATCTGTAATTGCACAGGCCATGAATGGCACCCAATAACCAGTTAATATTCAGTTCCATTCCACAGCAGGGTGGGGAGCAGGGAAATGTCTTAATTTAAACATTTATTGTACAACTGTGAAAATGTCCTAAGTGAAATTAATTGAAGCTCGGGGAGAATAACTTATAAATCACCTTGTCTGGCTTGCATAAAATGATATAAGGATATGCTGAATTCTTATCGTGGGGCTCTGTGGAGCTGCAGAAAGCTTTAACCCTGAGGTTACTGCTGTAATTCCAGCTCCAAGACGGGAGGAATCTGACTCCTACAGGTGATGTGATAAAGGCAGGGCCAATCTAATTAATAATAAGCCACCAATTTGTACTGTTGCTCCTCAAAACTGTGCCAGGCAATTTGAGTGTGGTGTTGATCCCCCCGGCCATGGCTGCCTTCTGCTTCAGCAGCACTTCAAAAAAAGGGGGGATAATCCATCAGACTGTGCCTTTCACAGGACAAATATCACCAGAAAGTGGAAAAAAAACAAGGCCAGTGCCATCAGCAGAGTGGGATATAAACAATACTTTTATTGTTTAATAAATGGCTTAAGCACAAGCTGGAAATTAGGAAGGGTAAGGGGGGATTTGAAGAGCGCATCGAGACTCAACCAACTCGCAGAGAATTTATTGATTTGCCAGAACAGTGGGACTGGGAGGGAAAAGAGTTGTTACACTTGAGGGAGGCTTGAAGAACACTTCAGGAAAAGCACAATATTGCAGAGAAATAAATGCCACATCTCCCTATTAACTCTTCGAGGGGAGCGCTGATGGAGCTTTGAGCACACACCTGTGATTTGTGAAAGACAGGACTGAGCTATTGACAGGAAGAAAAGAAAAAAAAAGAAGTGATAATCCTGCTCAAATCAGCTGCTCCATAGGAAACCTGCCCCTTTGGAGATGCTCCCCCTGCACATTGCAAATCAGCAAGGCTTAATTAAGCGCTGGGCAAGGCTGAATGAGGAGGTTATTGAAAATAGACTTCAGGAAAAGAACTCCTGGATGGGAGACAGATGAGCCAAAGCAGCTCCTGGAGGGGAAATCACATCTCTGTAACAGACTCTGGTCAGCAAACCAGGGGGAAAAGGAGGACTGGGTGACAGAATTTATATGAATTTATATAGAATTTATCAAGCAGAAAGTTTTGGGATAAAGTCCCCGACAAGGGGTGCTAAGGAAGCCAAGGGCTGACTGGTAAAGCCCTGATGTGCTTTAGGTGGAAGGAAAAAGCTCCTCCCATCCCTACAACACCCCAGGATGAGAGGGAATATTCCTTTGCCAACTCAAAAATCACTGCTACGCCCAGGGTTTTGTTGTTGCTTGAATATATTTACTACTGAGTTGGGAAAGTGGAAAAATAAGGCAGAAAAAGTGAAAAATGAGGCAAAAAAGGTGATTTTGGGGCCAGGATGGAGGTGGCTGAATGGTTTTAATGGAACCCTGCTTAGCCAAAAGGAAATCTCGAGCGGCTGGGTGGAAATTCCCAGCTGGCAACTCCAAGGGAACTCTTCAAAAGAATATTTGGATAGCCCATATCTATCTAAGTTATCGCCAAAGGGGGTGGAAGAAAGAGGTCTGTGATTGAAGAGTTCAATGGTATCACTGTTCAGGCTGCAGCAGTGGCTAAAAAACACCAGTGAAGTGGTAGGAAAACCCCACCAACTTACATGGAACACGAAAATATAAGATGTTATATCGGTGTCCTGTGATATCTTAGGTCGCTCCTAAGCAAGGGGGCCAGGGAATACACAGAAACAGCTGGGAGATGGACAACAGAAATAATTAGAGGCCTGCAAAAGTGCTCAAAAGAATAATTTCTTGAAAGAGATTGTTCAGATGAGAGAACATAGGAGTAAATAATAAAAGGAGCAGGGAAGGTGAATTGTACATTGAAAACGCTTAGAAAGAACCGGGTTTTGTACAGTTGACAAAAACCTGTGGAGCTCTTTGTCTCTTGACGTGGTTGAGGCCAGGAATCTGGTGGGATTGAAAAATTCATTGAACATTTGTACAGTGAATGGAAACATCTGCAGTGAAATGGGTGGGATGCTATTCTTAGCAAAGAACCAGCACCAACCCTCCTACTCCAGGGCATAGTTTAAATAGTGGCTGAGGAAAGGGGAGGGAAGAAAATTCCTCATTAAAGGTTTTCCCTTGTGATCCAGGAGGAGATAGGCACCAAAAAAAAAATTAAATAAAAAAAATAAAAATTTATTATCACTGCAAAATAGGTTTGGCATTGCCTTAAATAAATATTTCAACACGTAGTTTTTATTACAGCCTGTAGTTTTTTATGATGGTTTATTGCCATGTTGCCCAAATTTTTGTGAAAGGAAGGGGAATTTAAGAGTGAAATGAAATTCCTCCTCTTTGCAAATATGGCATCATCAATGCACAGCTGTAAACAGGTGCTGGGGGCAGTGGTGGAACAAGTTTATTACACTCAATTAAAATTTATTGCACAGGTAGATTTAGGTGCTAGAACTAAAATAAAAGATTATTAGTGGTGCTCCTTAATAGGAAGGATGAGACTCCTGCACAATTTGCATAGGTGGGGAAGCACTGAAAATAAGGATGGATTTTGATTTATTGTAAGAATTTGTTTGGGTTTTTTTTAATTATTGTTAATATTTAATTGAGAGGAAGCTCATCTTCAGCTGGGATGGAGGGCAGGGGACAGAAGAGGTGCCCTGGGGCAGTGCTGGGGGTCCCAGGGCAGGGCACCTGTGGTGCTTTGCCCCTAAAACCCCTCAGCTCTGGCAGGTGCCTCATCCCAGGGCAGGGGCTCAGCCCAGCTTCCCTCAGTGCCCCTGGATCCCTTCACAAAAGCGTCAAAGAAAACCTGGGGAGCCCAAAATTCACCGGCCAAAAATTCATCCCCAGGGAAGAAAAGAAAGCAGAACAAAACAGCAAAGCCCCAGCCCAGGATTTTCAGGCAAGCTGGGACTTGGTGACACAGGCAGTAAATTTGACAGCTTCTTGCCACCTCCTCCTGGTGGGATTTACTTTGAACTTTTCAATATAAACACTGCTAAAACTGCACTCAGGTAGGGCTTTTATGGCCAAGCTTTGCAACTTTCCTGCAGATCGCAGGACAGGGTGCTGGGACAGTCCTGGCCACCCTGCCCTGGTGCAAAATCCTTATTAAATCATTGAAAATGCACATGCAGGGAGCAGAATCTGATCTCTGACGCAAAAGCAGGCACAAAACAGAGAAAAAAGAGAAGGAAAGCATCCTATTAGAGCAGAAAATATGTCAGGCAAAAGAGTTTTGCTGCATTCTTCAAGCGGGATAAATATACATATACATGTGTGCATATTTATATATATTTATATATATAGCTGGCTTCACAGGGAAATTTTGTTCTGTTTTGAAACCCAGATCAGTGCAACAGGAAAATAAAATGCTGAGCCACCACACAAACCTCTTGTCTCTCTTTTCTGTGTCAACTCTTGCTCACAGAGAATAGCATTTCGTTTCCTACTGTCGAGGCAGCAGCAACTAAAGTGAACGTTCATATGTGTGGTGAGGCATTTGTCCCTGGAAAAATAACATCTCTTCTTCTATTAACATTTTAATTAATCCCTTTTAGTTATGAAATGTAACTTTACATTACATAAAAAAAAATTACATGCAGTCTCTTAATCTGCTAATCCTTTCTCCAGACAAGCTGGTTCTTTTTAAATCAACTGCCATTTTATCAACCCAATGGAGCAGAGATCCGGACTCAACTCTATTCAACAATACATTCTTTTCATGAGAGACTGGCCTAGCTAATATGACACCACAAAGGGCTTGAGGAATTCCAAATACCCAGCTCTTTGGATTAAAAGCATAATAATCCCATGCAGTTTTTTGTTCAGAATTGATAGAATGGTTGTATGGTGAGTCACACTTGTTTGAACTTATCAAAGTAACAATATATCAAGCATTTCGTAGGATGATATTTTATTTTCTCAGGTTGATTCAACTTCTTTCAAGTTTTAGTTTGTTGGGTTTTGTGTTTGTTTTTTTTTTTTTTTCTTTTTTGGTGAGCTTGTATTAATGACTGCCAAATGCCCCTGCAGTTAAACAATTAAAACCTATAATTAAGCACAGAATCTGATAGCTGCTGTTTCACGGCCGGCTTTCTGTATTTAGTTTTTATATAGACATGAGCATTGTTTGTGCCAGGGCAGCCCTTGGCATGTAAAAGCTCTTCAGGCTGCTGTGACTCCTTCCCCTGGCCGTGGGCATGACTTTGCTGTGTTTCCAGATCTGGGAGCCAAAGCAGGACAGCTTTTGTGTCAGCGAGCCCCTGGGGAGGTGGCAAACGAGGCTGGTGGGATGAGCGGCCCGGTAGCCTCAATAACCAGCCCTGGGGAGGCTCTCAGTGCATTCCCTCCCTCTCTGCTCGGCACACAGCGAGGCTGAGCCCCCAGCCCACTCCCAGATTTTCTTCTCAGCTTTCCTGAGCTTGTTAGAACAACCAGCAGTGGCAATTCCCCACAGGAATTGGATTACCTGAGGGAGCTGAGGTGGCCGTGGCCGTGTCGCGGCTCTCCAAAGGAGAACGGGTGTTTTCATGGCTGATGTGGTTCCTACCAGAGCCAGGAGGACTGGGAGAACATTTTGAGGAGTTGATGGGCTGAATCTGCACTTCAGCTACCACGGGAAGAGGCAGCACAACTGGGAATGTGAGATAGGCACCAAGAGGCCTCAGCAAGGATCACCTTGGTGGTTGCTGTCCCTACAGACTCCCTTCACTGCAGCTCCAATATTCCCATCCCTGGAAGTGTCCAAGGCCAGGTGGGATGTTCACAGCCAGCCTGGCCTAGTGGAAGGTGTCTCTGCCCACAGCAGGGCTGGAATTAAATGGATTTTAATGCCCCATCCAACCCAACCCACTCCAGGAATTTCACGTCGGTCACAGCCGCATGCACAAACCCTGATCCCCGATCCCACATCTCCCCAAAGCAGCAGTGTGGGAGCCCTTCTTCTTCTTCTCACTGGCCAGCCACAATTCCCAGTGATGAATCAAAACATCCAGAACTTGTCTGGCCGGTGGGGCTGAGCTGGAAGTGCTGACTGGAGCATGGCAAAATCCACGGAGCCTCCGGGGATGCTCCTTCACTTGCTGGCCTCCACATTCTCTGTGCAAAGCAGGCCTGAGAGAACCCTCCCGTGCTGCTGCCATCCTCCCCATGCCCAGCTGGAGGAGCAGAAATGTCTTGTGGCTGGGCTGGTGAGTCCTCAGCCATGTCCCCGCAGAGAACACAGAACTTCCTTTCTTTTATTTATGTTTTTGTTTTCATTGTCATAACTCTTCCCTCGAGTTCCCACCCCTCCTACTCCATATGGCATCTCACAAGGGAACAATAGAGAGCTCTTCAGGGGTTCCTACTATAACTCTTCAGAAGCAAAGGATGCTCCGAGGAGCTGGTTGGATTTTTCATCCCAATTATTTCAATATTTCTACTGAATTTCAAAACTAAATACATTCTCAGCAGAGTTGGCAGCGCTCAGGAGAATATTTTTCATTTTTACTTTCGACCAACTGTGGAGTTAACCAGAACATTTTGAAATTTGATTCCCTTTGCCAATGCCTGCTGTAAAGAAGGGAAATTTGGGAAGGGTGATGGCAGAAATGATTGCTAATTTCCCTCTTTCTTCTCTTTGCAGTTTGGGGCCCGACCCCAAAACTAGTGAGCCACCTCTGCAGGCTAGAGGAACAAAAGTGTTAATGAGGAAGCAAATACAATTTAAAACTTTAATTCTGGAAATAAAAAAAAATAAATAAAAAAACCCCGAAAAAAACCCCCACACACCAAAAAAAAAAAAAAGAAAAGCACAAGAACAGCCCTGATTTTTCAGGCCAGACGAGTTCTCCTTCTCTTTGCCAGGGGAATATTGTTTGCAGGCCTCCTTCAAGGAGGGCTTGGTCCCTCCATGCTCCTCCAGTGCCCCTTTAAACAAACACCTCCCAATGCTGCAGCTATAAATAGCACCGAGGTGGAAATGGCTGGATAGGTTTCTATGCCCTCCTTTGTGTTCCCATTTTTCAAACACACCAACCTTCTCCCCTTTCCTCCCCCCCCCCCACCCCTTTCCCTCCACAATGTGTGGTTATATATAGAATATTTATAATAGTTCCCTATTTCCAAGCAATTTTCACCACTGCCACGCAGCAGGGAGAAATTGAGAAATTGCTGGTTGTTTATTTATTTATTTCTCCGTGGCAATGTGCACTTAATCCTGCGGAGTGTGGCAAAATATTCTGTCTGGATGGTGTGGATGGAAACACGTAGGGCCTATAGATGAATGGATGCATGTTTGTGCGTGCTTTTTAAATGCAGACCACATTGATTGCAATGTGGAACTTATAAAGATGGGAGATATTCTTATCTGTGCAGGAAATAAAGGGGTTTTTTGGGGGGAATATTTATGGGCAAGATGTTGCCCGGTTCATTCACCCCATTATTTATTTTAAGGCAGGGGAGGTGCATGGAGGGGTTAAAGGATGTCTGGAAAGGGAGAGGATGACAGCCCAGGGACAAAAATCCTGCTGCTGTCCCAAAATCCTTGGATCAGAGAAGAGCTGGGGTTGGAAGGGACCTCTGGATCACTCAGGACAACCCTCATGCCCAGGGGACCCAGGAATGTGTCCAGGTGATTTTGGGATGTCTCCAGAGGGGGACACTCCATGCTCTCCCTGGGCAGCTGTTCAGGGCTGTGCCACCTCCATGGGAAGAGCTTCTTCCTGGTGTTGAGGTGGAACTCGTTGTGGTTTGTTTTATGGCCATTGCTCCTCATCCTGGCACACTGAGCAGAACCTGGTCCCATCCTCTGGCACCCCTTGGAGACATTTCCATGTCACTGAAACTAAATATTCCCCACAGAGGGATATTGGAGGAATATCAGCCGAGGCTCCTCTCCCACCCCTCCCTTGGCATCTGCTGTTGGCAGCTCTTAATGGGATATGGGGCTCAATGACTAATTACTCCACAGCCCTATTAGTGATCCTTCATCCTTGCCATGGGAGAGGGGAAGGGCTTTAAGGGATCACGATTCTGATTCCACGGCAGAACCTGAGGATTCCTGGGGTCAGGGTTTGAGGTTTGGATGGCTCCGAGGCCTAAGGCAGGCCAGGATGGTGCTCTGCAGGGTTTGAAGGGTGTGGAAAAAGAAATGAAATTGCTGTCATTGCTCAAAGGGTCATTTGCTTCTCACTCAGGACCCACCCTGCCCCCCCAGAGAGAAGGTTGAGGTGTTTCCATTCCGAAATCAGTCCCAGTGGGGTAAAAAAAGGGGAGGAGAAAGGGGAAGGGCAAAACTCGAGTGAGGGCTTGAGGGTGTTGGATTTAGCCCAGGTTCAGGTCTGAGGTTTACAGGAGCTGGATGAAACCCCAACAGGGTTTGGCCTGTAAAATTGGCCGTGCTGTGTTTGGTTCAAGGTCCTTGTGACCGGCTTCCAGCCCTCAGCAGGAGCCAGGAGCTGATGCTCAGAGTTCCAGAAGAATTTCAGCAATGCCTTCACAGCTCCCCAGAACGTGGCATTAACTTCTAGTGACCTGAGTTCTCTTGTTTGCCAGCTCAGGTGGGCCTTCCTTCTATTTATTAACGTGCGTGCACTTAAAATTCCTTTTTATCAATGGACTTTGCAACCTCTCGTGCCACTGAGTTCCCCAAATTCACTGTGGGCTGTGTGAAGGCCAGGTGTGGCTTTTACAAGAATTTTTTCCTAATTCAAAGCAAGAATTTATTATTTATTTTTTTTTTTTTAGGACTGGGACTCCCCTGCTTCAGGGAGAACATGAAATACGTAACAGAACAGCAGCAGGTTTCGAGCTGGGCTTTTTTTCCCCTTGATTGCAGTTGACAAGTGACAAAGGCAGGGCTGTGGGCCGGAATTAGAGCTCCAATGAAGCTCCCGGTGTGTTTTGCCCTGGCTGCTGAAGGCTGTGTGTCCCGGTGATCTGTCGGCTGTAGCTAAAAGCTGATCACAGCTTGGGTGACTCAGCCGGGCTCTTTGCACAAACACTTGCCAGGCTGATGCTTTGATGCGGGCTCCTCGCTCCCTTCCTGCCACACGGGCACCTGAGCAGGCTCAGCTTGTTGCTTCGAGTGTATTTCCACCCCTGCAGCATCACCTTCCTTCCCCTTCCTTCCCCTTCCTTCCCTTCCTTCCCTTCCTTCCCCTTCCTTCCCCTTCCTTCTCTTCCTTCCCCTTCCTTCCCTTCCTTCCCTTCCTTCCCCTTCCTTCTCCTTCCTTCCCCTTCCTTCCCTTCCTTTCCCTTCCTTCCCCTTCCTTCCCCTTCCTTCCCTTCCTTCCCTTCCTTTCCTTCCCCTTCCTTCCCTTCCTTTCCTTCCCCTTCCTTCCCTTCCTTCCCTTCCTTCCCTTCCTTCCTTTCCTTCCCCTTCCTTCCCTTCCTTCCCTTCCTTCCCCTTCCTTCCCTTTCTTCCCTTTCTTCCCTTCCTTCCCTTCCTTCCCTTCCTTCCCTTCCTTCCCTTCCTTCCCTTCCTTCTCTTCCTTCCTCTTCCTTCCCTTCCTTCCCTTCCTTCCTTTCCTTCCCCTTCCTTCTCTTCCTTCCCCTTCCTTCCCTTCCTTCCCTTCCTTCCCTTCCTTCCCCTTCCTTCCCTTCCTTCCCCTTCCTTCCCTTTCTTCCCTTCCTTCCTTTCCTTCCCCTTCCTTCTCTTCCTTCCCCTTCCTTCCCTTCCTTCCCTTCCTTCCCTTCCTTCCCCTTCCTTCCCTTCCTTCCCCTTCCTTCCCCTTTCTTCCCCTTCCTTCCCTTCCTTCCTTCCTTTCCTTCCTTTCCTTCCTTTCCTTCCCTTCCTTCCCCTTCCTTCCCTTCCTTCCCCTTCCTTCCCCCGGCTCAACACTGCCTTTTTCAGGGTGTGAATTACCGAGCTCAGTTTCTCACCTCCGAGTGCCTTTATCAAGACCGTAACAATAAAAGCTCTGCAGGAAGAGCCCAGTGCCCAGCACAACTCGGGAGATTAAATTAAAACGCTTTTTGGGGTGCGCTGACAGATTTATAACTTAAATATTTTGCTTTAAAATGATTTCGGGCATTGCATATCAAGGTAATAGTTTGGCCCGAAAAACAAATGTTTGCAGTCTCATTCATTAATTACCATTATGAGAGATCCGAGCTCAGAGCTTCTCGGGTTCTGATCCAAATCTGTTTCCCTTGGCCTTATCTCAGCACTATAAAAATCACTTTCCATCTCTGCAGTGCCTTTTCCTGTGACATTCTAAAATCCCTCGATAAAAATTAATTAACCCATAATGCAAATTTGCCAAAGCTAGGAAAAGAACCCCTGACTCTTCCAAAGGTGTTGCTTTGCACGAAGGTCTGGGCAAAAGGAAGCTCCTGATGGTGCTGCCATGCTTGAAAATGCACCTTTTAAAAGAGTTTTTAGTAATGCTGTGTGGGCAAAGTGAGCATTCAATATTATTCTCTTCCACAGATGGAGAAAACAGTCACCAAGTGACTAAATAATTTGCTTGTAGTCACAAGGAGAGGAACACAGCGTTCCTCAGCTGAGCCACGTGACTTTCTTGTTCCTCTCCTGCTTTCTCAACATGAAGCAGGGAATCTAAAGGTTTGGATCCCAGTATTTTGCAAAAGGGAAAGGTCTGGGCCTCTTTTGAGAGCCCACAGTTCCCTTTCAGTGAGCTGTGCTCATGTCCTGGCTAAATTTCAATTTGCCAAGGTATTTTGGATTTTTCTAAAATTACTCTCTCGCTTTGCACGACTCTTCCTCCCTGCCAGGTTCAAGTTCACGTTAAATGTTCTGGGTTTTAGAAGGCTGCAGCATTCCACCATCCAAAGATTTGCTTTGCAAAGTTTAGATTCCTGTTTTAAATCCAGATGAGAGAGTTTGAGATGGATATGGAGCTGTGGAAATGCCACCAAACCCCTGTCTTGTCTGTGTCAATCTTATTTTTATTATTTTTGGTACCAATAGTAAACCTATTGCAGTTGTTATGTAACAGCACCTCCAAAGTTCTTGAGTGTGGTAACTTGCAGAGGATTTTTAATTTTCTTTTTTTTATCTCCATACAACATCTAATTGAAGTTTTACTGTGATTTCAACTACTTTACAAAAATATGAAATTGTGTTTTATCTGGGTTTGGGATTTTTTTTTTTTTTTTAATGTAAGAACAGACTTACAGAGATCATTCCACAACATTTCTGGATATATTCCTGATAAATACATGATGGGGAGGTGATTCCTGCTGGAGAATTGATTGCCTGAATAAATAAATCCCAGGAGGGGAGCAGATATTGCCCAAGCAGGGTGACACCCACAGCGGTGCTGGGCTGAGAGGACAACAGGAATTTCGTGATCACAGAATCCCACACTGGTTTGGGATGGAAGGGACCTCAAAAATCATCCATTTCCAACCTGCTGCCATGGCCAGGGATATCTTTGATAATTGAGGATGTGTTGAAACCTCTTTTGGGGCTCTCCATCATCATCATCACACACTTCTGCTCTCTCATATGCACAGGTGCCTGCTAAAATCTCTAAATTCTTAAATTTCTGGCAGTGTGAAAGCAGCAGGGAAACAACCTGGCGCGTTCTTGAGCATCCTCACCTCTCCACCCTGGAGCTGGGAGAAAAATCCCAAGGGGAAAACCCAGTGCAGGCTCCCTGGAGCAGCGTGGGAAGGGTTAAGGATTACCGGGGCTGGCTCTGCCAGGCTGATGTGCTTTCCAGGTAATCGGGATAAAGCCGAGCTCATTAGAAAAGGGATGAGCCTGAGCCGTCTGTGAAATACAAGCACCTCGAGCAGGGGGAGCGCGTTTCTTGGAGAGCAGAGCCCGAGGGTTCATCCCTCCCCGCCAGCCCAGGGGAATGGGAAATCTGGGAATGGGGATGCTCCTTCCTTGGGAGATGCTGTTCAGACATCCTGGGTGTGGTGTAGAGGCTCGGCTGAAAGCTGAGCTGTGGGGGTTTTTTTGTTGGTTTTGTTTTGGTTTTGCTAAGCTGCCAAGACACATCCCTGCAAGTGGCTGGGGTTTGGGTTGTTTTTTTTTTTTAATTTATTTTTCGCCCCCTTTCTCTTCTTCTTCTCCTCCTCCTTCAAATGGCTCTTTGAAAGAGCTCTGTGATTATTTCCCGGATCCAGGCCGTTCCAAGGGCTGAAATTCTGGGAATGGGCATCCCATGCTCAGCCCCTGCATCCCTCCCTTCCCTCCCTGCCTGCAGAGCTCAGCCCCTCCTCGATGTGTCAAGTTTAAACCTTTACAACACGTTATTTTCAGGCTCTGCAGGGACTTTTACAAGAGGATTGAGATACTCCCCCAGTGTATTATAGGGGAAGAAACATTATTCCCTTTAAAATAAAAGTATTGGAGGGGGAAAAAAATGCTTACAAGTGCACTACAAGTAAGGATCGTGTTTCCTAGCATGGTGTAAGTGCTCATTTGCTTTATAGTGCTCTCAAACCTGTGTTAAATCCTCCTGAATTGGGTGTTCAGCTGAAGACAGGGGCTGGCTGATGATACATCTTCCAGTTAGGCAGCAAATATTGCAAAATATGAGCTTTGGTCACCTTCCTAAAGAAAAAAAAAACAAAGAAAAACCGAAATGTTTTGGGGTTTTACAGCCCTGGCAGTGGGATGTGCAACAGAGGTCACAGTGGGATTTTGGGGTTTTGTTACAGTGGGATTTTGGGGTTTTGTCACAGTAGGATTTTGGGGTTTTGTCACAGTAGGATTTTGGGTTTTTAAGGTGCAGTCTTGGGATCAAAACTATGCTGGGCCTTTCTAAATTCTGTTTTCTTTGTTAGGGTTTTCCACAGTTAAATTCTCCTTGCCCAGAGGGATTCAGGGCTCTCTGGCCTCCCTCACCTGTGCCTCAGTGTCCCAGGCAGAGCCATGGGGAGGGAAAGACTCTGGAATTCTCCAGGGAACTCGGGGATGATGCCAAAGCAACATGGAATTTATTATTACAGCATATTCAATCTTTCCAAACCTGTAAAACCTGATGGCGAGTTCAGCTTAATAGAAAACTTCCCTTGGCCAAAATAGATTTTGAGATTTTTTTCTTAAAAGTATTGAATAATATTCTTTATTTTCTTTATTTAGCAATATTCTTTTATTCTTTATTCTTTCTTACACAGGAGCTATAAATGGTTTCCAATACCTGGAACCCATCAACTTCTGGAGGTACCTGGTTATTATTAGTTTAAGGATGCCCAACACAGTTCTGCTCATAGAAACCAAGAGAATTTTCTCAATGTTGGCTTTTTTTTCTGTATTCTCTAAATCCTTGCATGAAGAGAAGGCTAAAAACAAATATTACCGATGTCCCACTTTTTAAAAAAATAAAGAAAAATCCCTCCAACATTTCCTCTTTGATTTCTCCGACCTCTTGGCCACCTATCCTCTTTTCTCCTTGCTTGACTTTGTCCTAGTTAATATTCCAACAGGTGTTTCCTTTTTCAGTGGAATTTTTTAGGCCGCTGTCTCCAGAGGCCTCCTGCATAATAACTCTGTGTTCATTATGTGCCTGCCTTACTGGGAGAGAACTTTATTTTCTTAACCCCACCATTTCCCCTCCGTGCAGGGGCTGCAGGGGGGACAGAGCTGGGGCTTTCAGCATCTTCTGCTCTCTGGTTTTTGGATGAAATCCCCACATGGCACCGTTTCACCTCAGCCCTGCCAGGAGGGTGAGGAGGATTTAAGGGAGAAGTGAGGCAAAAAAACCCCCAACTTTTATTTTTTCCATCTTTTTTCTTGCACAGAATCTCCTTTTTTTTTTTTTGCAAAGCATCTCAATTCCTCTTTCACGACTACTGTAAAAGACAGAGTTAAACTAATGAAACTATTTGAATTATTAAATATTAAATTATTAAAAATAATTAAATTAAAGCTTAAAGATTCACCCCTTGGTGCCCTCAGGTGTGTTCTGATCTTGCTGGAAATTTGGGTTGGAGGGGTGACAGGAGCCACTGGTTCATTCCTACAACAATTTGTTGAGGTGAATTCTCTGCCTGCTGTGAAATTTGCCCCTTTCTACCTCTGGATGATGCTGAGCTGTTGTTGCCAGAAAGAAAAAATGTTTTAAATATATTTAATATATATTTAATATATTATAGATATTATTTTTATATTTATATAGTTATAAATATATATTTAATATATTATGTTTTTAAGAAGAGGAAGGGTGGAGGGATTTAAGAACTCTGCCAAATCTTCCCCTTGCTGTGTGTAAAATTCTGCTCTGTGCAGTGGTACCCCCAAATTCGGTGTTTTCAATTAAAAAAAAGAAACAACCAGGAGAGGAAAAAAATAACAATGCAAGTGTCAGATCCTCACGTTACTCAAGGATTAGTCAGTTATGATTTGTCCCAAACTGATTAAATCAAATATTCCCACCAAGCCAAATTCATCACCCTGTGACAGCACCAAAGCTGGGAATTTGGATGATTTTAAGATAAAATGTGGGATTTGGAGGAATATGCTCCAGTAAATGGGGATGCACATGAAAATTTGTGAGATAAAAGGGTCTCCCCTTATTCTTATTTCTCTACTTCCTTGGACATTCACAATTCCCAGTCCCACACCTGAGGAAATGCCTGCTCAGGAGGGTTTGAATGCAGAAAAAAGAATTTAGCTGCTGTCTGCACGGAATTTTTATTCCTAGGAAAGTGTCAATAAAGAGGTTCTGGTGTCCTGGGTGTGGGGCATTGATTAGTGGGAAAAGGGACTCAAAAAACCCAAACCCTCCCATCCCTACTCCCTAAATAAAAACTAAACCTGCCAATATTTTCCTGTGTCCTGTGGATATCCCATAATTATTTATAATGTATGGCAAGGGAGCAGGAGGAAGAAGAGATGGGAGTGCTGAAGCCATAAAAACTATGAATAGATTGTTGATTTATTTTTTTTGTTGTTGTAACTCCATTAAAAATTGAGTGCACGCTAATGTTGGGCTATTCTTAGTGCAGATAACTTTTTAAAAGGTTAAGGCCAAGAAAATCCCTCCCTGTTTGGAATTCTAGCCTGGAATGGAGCCTCGATGTGATGCTGAAAATTATTGGAAATAAGACAATTGCAGTTCTTGGAAGTTTTAGTATTGATTAAGTAAATGATCTGTTAATATTGATTAGGTAAATCATCTGTTAATTGGCAGCCTCATCAGGAAGGCAGACGTGGGACTGGATCAAGAAGTGAAATTATCAGATATTTTTGTTTTAAAAAAAACCCAAAGCAAACCTGTAACTCTGCTCAGTTGGGTGAGTTGGGGGCTGAGAAACAAATGTGGAAATGGAAGATGAGATTGCCAAATGTATTTAAGGATTTTTGGGTTTATTCTGTGTCAGGGTCCTCCTGAGACTGCAGCAATTAGTGGGACGTTAATTTTTGCAACACAATAAAATACTTTCCCAGCACAACTGTGAGGGAAATTATTAAATCCAAAAGAATTATGAAATCAGACTAGATTTATTCTGTTTCTTCACTTGGCTGATGCAATTATAATTTATATTCTTGTGAATTCTTAGCCTACCCATACATTATTTTGGTATTCTTATCTCTGCTCCTCCACAGAGATGATTTTTGCTTGGTCATCCTTGTAAATACCCAGATGGAAATATGGATACAAGGGGATAAATTTAATTTGGATAAATTTTGAATTGAGGGATCTATCAGGAGGATCTGAGCTATGGGATATTCAGAATCCTAGCTGATATTTATAACTACTTCATATTTTTTTGAGGCTCATACAGGCAGCAATACTAAAGAAAAAAAATTGTCACAACTCTAAGTATTTTAATGGTGAAAAATCACAAAATCCTCGTTTGGGGAGAGTTTTCTGTTCCTGTTTCTTTAAGGTGGGCTCTGTGCTCTGCAGCCACAGCGATTGTTTTCCAATATTTGGAATTATGAGTAAATAGAATTACTCCCCCATCCCATCCCTTCTGTTTACATTGTGTAATTACCAGCCCCTCTCCATGCCTCATAATAATTGACTTGATATTGATAAATAGATTAGCTAATACAGTAAATGATTATTCCCCACTAAATGAATCAGGGTGCTTTTGACTTCAAGTGCCATTAACAATAAATGCACGGATTCGGGACAGCTTTTGCATTTTGCATTAAGCAGCCCCTGGATAAACACCCAGAGAGCAGGACCAGAGCTCAGGGATGCTGCTCCTTCCCTGGGCTGGGCATTTATCCACCTTCTCCCATCTCCTGAGCTCATTCCTGGTACCCCCAGCGTGGAAAGGTTTGCCTGGAAAGCTCCCAGGGGAGGTTTAAAGCAAATATCAGGACAAATATTTTGGTGGGAAGGGTTGCAAAACATTGAAATGGGAGTGGTGGAGTCACCATCCCTGGAAAGGTTCAGAAAATGTGTGGATGTGGCACCTGAGGACGTGGTTTGGTGGTTGGACCTGATTTTAGACATCTTTTCCAAGCTTAATGATTTCATGGATTTATTTAAGCCCTTCCTAAGGGTCAGGATGGGTCAAGATGAGTTTCAGGGAGGATGTTCCACCCACGGTGTCACTGTGACAAGTTTTGGGGTCACCACCCACCTCTCTGTGGGCGCTTTTTCCCCCAAAAAGAGTCCTTATGTCACCTTGTTACTGCTGTGGCTGCTAATTCCTGTAGGATTGGTCCAGTCTGAGCACAGACAGGGAAATTGCTACCAATACACCAAATTTTTTGATCCTACAGCACTTCTGGACCCATTTGAGTCAATTTTGGGGCTGAAACACTGGGATTTTCAGATGGAAGGGGGTGGAGGCTCCTCCTCTGGAATAGCTGGCAACTAATCCAGGCAATTCTGGTGAAGATTTTGGTACCTGCAGAGCCCTTCAGCACTCCCTGGGTCTGGCCCAAGCTCTGCAGGAGCTGCCAGCCAGGAGGATTTATGGCAATTCTGGTTTTGCTGGGCAAAACCTCAGCTCCAGCCAGTGGGGCTGTGGGGAGGAGGCAGCTCTGGCCTGGGTTTGGTGGCATCAGGTTTACAGCTGATGTGTTCCCAGGGACACAGGGAAAATAACTTTCCTCTCCTGCAAGGAGGGCACAGCAATCTCTGGGCTTTAATTCTACCACTCATCAATAGTAAAAATCATTGTTTTGTCAGAATTGAGGGCAGGAGGTAGCAATGAAAATGTGATTTTTAGGCATTTAAATTCTCATCTCTTTCCTTTCTTTCCTCTTCCTCAGTCTCTTAATTAACCTTAATCCTGGCTAGATAATGTATGAAACCTCAAATATCAGCAGACATTATATAATCCATAAACATTCCATCTCAGCCTCATTACAGCACCAGGATTAGGAAGGAATAAAAAAAGGGGGGGGGGGGGGGGGAATAAAAATCACTAAATTAAATTTAACAAAGTTGGAACCAGCCTTTGAATGCATGGGAATTGCAACCTGAAATTCCAGTTCTGCAGCATCACATCCATGCTGGATGCCTGCAGCTGATTTATGTCCCAGGGTCCCAAATTCTGGGAATGCTTGAGCGAGGTAAATCATTCCCACAGCTCCTTTTGCTGGCTGGGGACTCAGTGAGGATGGGTTTGGAGCTGAGCTCAGAGTTCCCTAAACTTCTGCTGCTTTGCAAAGCTCTTCCAGCCCCCACAATTAGTGTTGGGTGTGAAATGAAAAAGTTTTGGGGAGAAAAATGATAATGGCGTTGTGGGGAGAGAGAGCCATGCTCAGCTTCAGATGAGGGAAAAGCTTCTCATTGCTCTTTAAAAAAAAATGGGCGTTTTATTTACCTTTTTTTTCCTTAAAACACCAACATTTCCCTTGTCTCCAATTTTTATTGTTGCCATATTTGATTGGTTCATTTTCTTCCTGCTTTAGATCAGGTCTCTCCTTCAGCATTCAATAATGTAATGTCCTATAGTGATGGATTCTTGTAACATCCCAATGTTATAATTCAGCTCTTGCCCTTGGTGATATTTTGTTGGTTTTTTTTTTAAAGTGAAAATGCAGTAAAAGATTATTTTGGATAATGATGAATGCAGATGGGAATGCCAGGGAAGCAGGAGGATGTGGATGACAAAGCAGGGCTGGAAAGGGAGACAACAACGAGATTTGAGCTCTCTGTGAGCACAGCACACCTCAAAAGCTGCTTTATTTACAGTCAGGTGACGGAGGGGTGCAAAAAACCAGAAAATCCCGAAACTTTTGGACTTTGGCATAAAGATTTGAGCTGCATGGACAAGAAGCAGGAGCTGTGTGTCCTCCAAGGGTCCCTGGCTGCAAATGCCAGTTTAGGGCAGCTTTGAGCGAGGTCTTTGCTCAGGCACAGCGTGAGAGAGAGAAGTGATCCAGGCTGGGCAGATGGTGGGGAGGAAACAGTTGCCCACAGCTGCTGGGAGCAGCAAAAATCCAGGGAAGAGCAGCCAAAACACAGCCACATCCAGCTCTGGGATGGGGAAAGCAGAGACCTGGAGTCTGGGAAGGAAAAGGAGATGGGAACAAGCTCAGTTTTCACCGTTTGGCCAAGGACAGGGAGGTGAAAAAATCACCTTGTTGGGTTTTTCCTGCTCCTTCTGCACTGGGTCCCTTAGAAAATCAGTAAAAAATATCAGCTAGGAGCTGTTGTGCTCTAAATTCTGCCTGAAAAAGTGGATTCAGGATTTCTGTAAGCAGCTGAGCGAGATTGATTCCTAAGGAGGGTTTGTTTCTGTGACTCCAGGATTTTGTGTGAGCTCTCACAACTCCGTTCTTCACTATCAGCTGGAAGATTTAGGAAGAAAACGAGTTTTAATCTCCCCATGGAGGTGCAATTCCTCCTCTGCTGCCCAATCCCTGAGCAAATTCACCTTTGGGGAAGCAAAAACTCTGTGGTTGAGATAAAATCAATGTTTTCTGTGGGCAGAGGCACAAAAAATCAAGACCTCCATGAAACTTAACAATAATCATTGTTAGTCATGTCAGAAGTGTAAGAATTTGGTGTGGTTATTAGACAACCAGGTTGATAGTTTTCTTGGATATTTGTAGTTAATTCTAGAATCTAGAAATTCTAGAAATCTGTGGGCTTGGATTTTTGTAGTTATTTCTGGACATCTGTGGAGTTTTTTTCTCGGATTTTTGTAGTCATTTCTAGAAATCTGTGGTCTTTGGTTGTGTTAAATGCCCTAAAATTCATAGATCCTTAAACACCTGATCATTTCTGAACAAGATCAGAACTTTTCCATAGTCTGGGGGGAAAGGGGAGGATTTATAGAAATCCTGTTACATATTAGAACCCGTTCAAAAGGTGTTTTATTGGTGTTTATAAAGATGGAAAGCTCCCCATGTAGGAAAATGTACTTAATTAAGCACAGGTCAAATATGATACATTTTTCATTACCAAGCCTTGATTTGGTGGTAATTTGGAGTTATTAATTATTTTGTCTACTGAGCAGGCACAGCTAAATTTGCTGATTGGTAATAAAATCCCAAATCTGATGACTTTCTAGGGAAGAAATGTCAATTTTGCCAGCTGAAACCAAATGTGTTTGGGTTGGTTTGCAGGGGGAGGTTGTGCAAGGAGCTGCAAGGATGAGCCAAAACCTTGTGAAATCCAGTTTCTTCCAGGAACTGGATCTGCTCCTTCTGGCTTTCAAAAAGTGGGATGGATATTTGAATCTCCTTGTCCTTGATCTGGAAAAGAAGTTATTTGTTTTTCCTCAAAAGCTCTGCGTGGTTTTGGGAAAGCGACGGGCTGAAGTGTTGGTGGTTCCATAAATCATAGAATTTCCATTATTTTAACCCAAATTTCCAAGGCTTCTGTTTTGTCATTTAACCTGGGGGAATCTTGTTTTTCTCCCTGAGGTTTTGGAGGTGTGGATTTGTTGTTTCATTGTTCTGGTGTTGGAGAGTCTGGAGCATCCCCTGTGATGGGGCTGTGGAAATGTCTGAGCTCAGGGTGACCAGAACACGGAAAACTTGGAATCCGTGGAAAATTAAGAGCTGAAATTATATTTGGATTGCTTTTTAAAGCTGGTAAACTGATGGGAGGGAGATGATTGTCACTCTTATAAATTCCCCTTTTCAAGGCTGTTATTCCCTGCGTTCCCCATCACGTTTTGTGGCTTCCTCTGCACCTGAAGTTCTTCCAGGTAACGCTGCAGCCCCAAAAATGGTCTCAGGATATTTCCCTGTGTCACCCAAGCTCAGGACTCAACCTGAATAGAGATCTGATGCCCTCAAGGGCTTTCAAAACAGAATGATCCCTTCTCTGAGTCCCTCAGAAGAGGTGTTTTGGATCAGGGAGAGGTGGATCTATGACGTGAGAGATGAACAATCTCTACCTCCCCTTCATCCCTGGCATCCCACCCAGGATCCTGAATTCCTCCTCTGCTCCCCTCTCTGGGACCATCCAGGCTGCTCTCAGTCATGGAAAACATGGAATATTATGGGGGCAGTGTGACTTGTTGGATATTAAACATAAAAACTTGATCCAAAACTGCTCCAGCTTCGCTCCCCCTGCAACCCTCAGCCCATTAAAAGGCAAAATGATTAATTAAAAAAATAACTCACTGCTCTGAGAGCATTCATTTTGGTTAAACTCAGGGAGGATTTTGAAAACTAAGCCATTTTAAATTTTTGGTTTAATATAAAATAGTTTATTTTTAAATCCTTCTCATTTGAAGCAGACCAGTCTTTAAGATAATGAATATTCTCTATCTAAAACATCTTTGATTTCTAAGTTTTGGCAGGAAAGACACTGGTTCTGTAAAAAAACTAAAGAAAATTATGCATTTCATCAATAGTGCCTCTCTGTGTTGCTTCTGTGGGGTGTGTGTGTTTGTTAATTGAGATATCTCTAATTAAACCAAAGAAATCTGATGTTCTGTGCAGCACTGGTTGGTTCTAAGTGGGCCACCAAGCAATAAAATCAGATCTGCTCTCTGAAGCCAAGAGCAGCACTCCTAAAAAAGGGAATTTTTGGGGATCCCCCTCCCTTTTTGGGGATCACAGCTGTTCCCTTTCCCCTGCTCTGCAGTGCCATAAAGCTCTTTTTGAAAGGCTCCTTTTCCTGAGCTTGTTTTTGGACAGCAAGGTCCCGCCACCTGCATTTTTAATTCCTGGGGATATTTCAGTGCCAGGTGGGAAAAGAGTGGGAGATAGAGTCCTTGGAACAACTTCTGCCACTGGATCTTTCCAGCAGGCCAGGGAGACAGCGAAAAATAGTCAACATTATTTCAGCACAGTGGGGAAGGAGGGATGAAAGCTCTGCAAATGAATTCATTGTGACAACCTTTGTGAAGGATCCGAGTGTTTGATCTTTTAAAAGATTTAATAATTCTTTGGAGAGATTAAAGAATAAAACTGGCTGGGAGGAGGAGAGGAAGTTAACTTTCTTTTTCCCCTGATTCTGTCAAAATAGTAAATAAAAAAGAGCAAATCCCTAAATTTAGTCGGCTTCTCCCCGCATCACCTCTTTTTTTTGGGTGTTGATGCATGTCATGTTTGAGTCCTTGAAGTAGAGAAACGCTTGGAAATGTGACCCCTCAGATAAAGATTTTGGGCAATGATCTAATGTGCTTCTATCCAATGGAAATGGATCTAAAAAGCAAAGTAATGAAATGCCTGCAAATCAGAATTTCCACCTTTTTGGGGTTTATGATGTTTTACACATTTCCAAAAGGCCACAGGGGCTGGGTTTGGCCCCTGACTGCTGAACCAAGCAAGCTCTGGAGCTCTTTGCACTGCCACTGCTAAAACATATCTTACATTCATTTTTCATTTCTTGTCATTTAGGTGTTTTCTTAAAACTAACTCAGATTGCTGTGATGCAAACAGTAAATTCCTGTTATACTTTCTTGAGGTATTACTTTAAAAAAAAAAACAAACAACCTAAATAACCAAAACTAACTCTCCAGGAATTAAAACAGGTAGATTTTTCTATCAAATAACCTAGTTTTACTCTTGTTTTTAAAACAAAGGAATTATCTCTGCTGCAGTTTTTTGGGGGGAATCAAACTTTTCCACTTTGAAGAAGTACTGATCATTTCAAAATAAGGATTTCTGGCCATTGTCTACCTTTAGCTAGCAAAGAAATAAATACATTTTGACTGGTAACAGCTGCCATGTCCAAGTGGAACAGGGTAGGAAGAATTTTGTAATCATTTCTCCATCAAATACTGGGCAGCCTTTCCTATGATAAGACCCCAGGGTCCTCCAGGCCGAGCCAGAAACTCCTCTGGACAGGAGCTGCACAGGAAGGGAGCTCAATGGAGGCATCTATTTCAAAAGCCACACATAATGAAGATTAATTAGACCTTCATTAGCAGCCCAAAGTTAAATACACACAGCCAAGGCCTTGGGCTTCCTCACACGACCAGAAAGTTTCTGTGGAAAGCAGAGAAGATTAAAAAGTGGGTGACAGAAGGAAGAGGGTCAGCTCCCGTGTAAAGGTGCTTTAGAAATGTACCAGGATTGATTTTCTTGTTCACACACAAGGATAAAATGCCTTAAGGGGCACTTTGAGCAAGGTAGGGGTCACATTCTGGCTCTGTTTGCAGTAGTGCAGCTTCTCCAACCACCTTCTGTTTAATTACCTTTTTGGCAGCTGAGGGCATCCCAGCTCCCTCATTCCATGCAATATCCTTCCCTTTCAAAAGGCCAAACCCATGTACCTATATCTTGAATTTTTCCACCACAAGCTGGGTTTTGATTGGACTTCAGAGCTGTGCAACAGCATCTTTTCCTTCTGCTTTGTTTTCTCTGACATCGCCTGGTCTCGGATGGGCTCTGGGGTGAATTTAGGCTTTGATCCCCCAGCTCCACGCCTAGGATGTGAACTAAGGCTGGACTTGGTGATCTCAGAGGTCTTGTCCAGTGTTAATGAGTCCATGATTTTAATTGTTCAGAGGGGGAGCAAGGCACGATGCAGCGTGTCCTGCAGCCCAGGGTGCTGGGAGAGGCTGGGAATGACCTGTGCTTTTCCAGCTGCAGAAGGAGGGGCTGTGCCTAAATGCAGTCAGTGCCTTTGACTTTTTCAAACCCTTCCTAGGGGCCAGGCTGTCCCCACTCAGCTGCCAGCACAGGGAGGGGCCCTGAGTGTCCCCAGCACCTTTGGGCACACAAAATCCTGGCCGTGCCTCATTGTCAGGGCTGCCGACTGCTCTCATTAACTTCAAGTGGCATCGAGTGCTCTGCACAATGGCAAACCGAGCCCTCCACTTCTTTAAAGTGATCTTTGGGGTTTCATATTTATTTGCAAACCGGGGGTGGAGGGGATCCCAAAAGAAAAGGGTTTTCCTCCTGGCCCGGAGCTGGAGGTGGACACACGGAGCCAAGGCATGTTCTGCCAGCACAATGGCAACTTATGAATAAGATCATACTTGTATTTGCATTAACACGGCTGGCTTCTTCAGGCAGTTTTACATAATCTCCTTTTCAATGGGGAAGGGTGTCATTTCCCCTTCATTTCATACAGCCCCGCTTTGAAAATGTAGGGAGGAAGTATTTAAAGAAAGTCCGCATTTTATGAAAGGGAAAATTGCCGGCGTTCCTTTGTGTGTCTCAGTAGGATTTGGATAGATTACTCATACTTAAAAAGGAAGGGAGCTTTTGCTTTCTCTTCCCCCTTTTTAAAAACTTGCATTAACATGATGTATTGACATATTACAAAATCCAGGGAATGCTGGAGAGAGAATCAACCGCGGCTTTGTCCACAAGTTGCAACAAATTCTTAAAACGTCGTCACCTTCTGAAATGAAATTGTCACATTTTGGATACAGGCAACTTTTGTAAGGACTAAAGCTCCACTTCTGAGATAGGGACAACAGCGTGTCCTCTCTCACTTGCTCTTTCCTTTCTGTTTAAAAATTAATTCTCCTTTATTTTTTTTATTTTTTTCCCCCCTCCCTTTTGATCCAATGAGCTGGGTACGAGTGCAGCACGTTTGAACCATTTTCATAAATCAAGCAACTGGAATAGATTTTAATACAGAATTGTATTACTGCAGGAATGCCAGGCATGCAGGCTCGGAGCACTAACACTTCAATTTAGTTGAATGGAAGCCAATCCTTTAGCTGTAAGCATATTAAAGGAAAATAATTCCCCTGCTACATTTCAGGGGTCTCTGATGTCAAAAATCCTCCCTGAAGTAACTCACAACTTTTTTTTCTGAGTTGTTCTTGGGGGTGTTACAACTGCTCAGCCACACTCTGAGGGATGTTTTAAGGGCAGTTTTTAAAGCCCACTGAGCTGTTCTTCTCTCTCTGGCATCCTTGGAGTAAAAACAAAGTCATGGCAAAGTAGAACATCAAGGTTCAGTGCTGGAAGAAGCTATCAGCTCCCACAAAGGCTTTCTATTCCTTCCAGGACCTATATTTATATTTGCTGATGACTCCTTGTCAATCTGACACTTGCTAATCAACCTTTGATGATAATTGTAATTCTTGCTGAGGACACTTCATCCTAGGAGGTCAAAAGGACATTTTGTACACTGAAATGCACTCTGTGCACGTGTGTGACTGAATCCATGGGCACGTGTTTATATTTACAAGAGATGTTTATGCTAACACTTCTTTTTTGGGGGGTGATTTTTTTATCCTTCTCCTTTTCCCCTCATTTGCTGCTGTCTTTTTGCACCTATGAAATGTTGCTCATTGCTAAATCATTACCAAAATTTAAAAGGGAGGGGTGAACTTGGTGCTTAAAATGCTTAAAACAGAGGGGAAAACGCAAGAAAAAATTCAAGGTTCTTTAATAAAAAACTTGGTAAATATTCAGCTCACTTTTTTTTTTTTTAAGTGAAGGGTTTTTGTGAAATCAGTTGATAACATCTTCATCTAAATCCATTTATTATCTCCTATTTGAAAAGCACTTAGCTCAACAGGGCTTTGTGCCTTCACTGAGGTTTCCAGGTACCATCAGATCAAGAATCTTGAGTTAAGCACGGATAAAACATAACAATGTTTGTTATTTTCTCCCTCCAAAAAGAAAGCAAATAACTTGAAGCATCTGATGCTGTAGACTAAGCCAATTGGGAGGCTTTTCACTTGGTGTTTTGGCACTGAGTTTTAGTCTTTTTTGAGTCCTTTTTGTCTTGACATTCCACAGGTTTTGGATGTGTTGGGCCAACCCCAGTCTAGACCTCGGCAAATAATCAGATTTTGAATTTCAGGCTTTCCTGATGAGTCCTGGATTTGTAAGTTTGGGTTTCCCAACCTTAGGAATTCAACCAAACGACTCCAAGGGTGGGTTTCCACTTGTATGTGGCACCCTTTGGAGGACAGAGCGCTCTCCCAAGGACAGCACCAGGATTTGCTGTCAGGAGCAAAAAGAGCTGGGCCCTGTCTCTGCATCCCCACTCCTGTTAGGTCTGGTGTGCTGGCCTTGGAGCCAGACTGCTGGAATAATGTGCAGGATAATCCCTTCTTGCAGGAATCTCAGCATCACCTCCTCAGTGGCTGGTACCCAGAGACTGCTTCTGGCTCAAGAACTGACCTCAATCAGAGAGCGGGGCGAAAACAGAAAAGCAAATTATCTCCCTGCTTCCACAGTTTGCTCCCGAAGGACTCCAGAACCTTGCATAAACAAAAACTAATTATAATACACACACACACACACAAAAATTTAGTAAAAACTCCAAGCTCTGCTGGTAGGCTGAACAAAAAGGAAGCCGGGAGAGTGAATGTCACAGTGCCATCTACTGATGATCGCCAGCCCCGAGCGGGGAGGGAGAACACCCAACTGCAGGGGGAAAATAAATAAATAAGGCTGGGAGTCTTGGAAGGATTATGTTTAAAGGAAGGAGATGACTGCTAATTAATGTGACAAGAGAGAAAGCCTCACCTACTGACAGGTTATTCATCCCACAAGTGTTAGAATCCTCCTCAGCGTTGTCTGTTCCTGTAATTCCTGGAAAAAGGCTCGAGCTGGAGGAACAGCTGACCAGAACCCTCAGTGCCAGCTCCCATCTTTCTATTTTGTCTTGATGAGCTTTACACCAGAGGAGAATTACAGCCTGCTCTGTGGCAAGCAATTTGAAGACATAAAGGAATGCAATTGTGGAATAAAACCCGCTCTGTGTGCTGTGAGATAACTTCACCTGACACAGAAAATGAGCGGTAACTCGGAGGCAGGTAGGAGCAACATGTAATCCAGTTGACATAAATGAAAAGATGATATTGGCAGAAAATTGGGCTGTGTGTGAATATAAAAGCTGTTGAATAACAGGGAATGGAAAATGACATGCTCAGCAGCAGCGAGGGAAAGATGAAAGGAGTTCAGGAAACATTTGTACGGGAGAAGCCAAGTACAAATCAACAAAGGCTGGAATTCTCTGCTCCTCGAAGCAGAGCTGAACGCTGCAGCCTTCAGCCCTACCTGTGCTCAGGGTTGGCAAGTGGTAAAGTGTCAAAACAATTAGAGTTTATTCTCTGGTTGCTAAGGTGCCAGCTGAAGTGGAGGCTGAGATGTTCAGCAAAACCATTACTAAGCAAAATGAGGCATCATCATCCTCTGTATCACTCTCAGTAATTCCAAGGTAAGAATGAACTGAAGGACGAGTAGAGAGTGATTGGGGATGGAGAGGCAGAGGGAGAGTCAAGAGGTGAGGAGACTGCAGCGAGTTGATTGAAAAAAAATAAATATTCTGTGTATTCTGAAGGGTTGTGTCAAGTATGAGAATTCAGGAGGAGGGGAGAAGTGAGCACCTGAGCTGTGCTTGCTGAGATTCACTCCAGATATGCTGTGGCAGATGGAGCTGACATCCTGAGAGAGGCTAAGAGGTGAAAGTAATAATGAACAGCCTTCACAAGGTAAAAGCAGAAGAAATATTAGAGCTGTTACAGGAGAGCAAGCAGGAGATGTTTAGATTTATGAGTCCTTTTGGAAAGCAGCCATGGTTTGTCTTTATTTCCTAGTAACTGGTTCTTGGTTTGAGCTGGTCAGGCCATCAGCTCTGAAAGGTTTTCAGCCCTTCCTTTGGATCCTCTAGCAGGCACAAAATGAACATGTGGAGTGCAAGCACGATCTGCTTTTGGGGGAGCTGTCCTGAAAAGCAAAAGCAATGGAAAAAAAGTAAGAAGAGAGAGAGGATTTTATTATGGCACCATCTGTCTCCTCGCTGTTAGTATTTCTCTCCCCTCTTTGCAGTGATTCTGAAAGCTGGGTTTAAGGATGGATGCAGTAGGAGGGATGGTTCCAGATGGGACCACGGCCGTGGCTGTCCATCCACGGAAAGCAGGGTCTGGCTGAAGGCCCCTGCAGGACATCGATCTTGAAAGTAACACACAGAGCCTTGGCTTGGAGGAGAGCCAGAGAGTGAATTCCAGCTTGGTGCTCATTTTCTCAGTCTCATTCTCTTCTTCCTTGCTTTACTTCATTTAAAGTTTTTTTATGAGGGTCCAGACCTGTCTGAGGCAATGTGCTTTTGCACAGCACCTGGGACAGGCTCCTACTGCATGTCACAGCACCCTGGCAAGGGCTCTGCTCTCATATTTTTCAGCTGACCCAGAGATTTCAAACAGCAGTTTCATTTTTCCTCTTTTAATTTAATTGAAGAATGTAAAAGGAGCTTTTGACTTTTACTGGTGGAACCTGAGGAGGACTGAAGCAGTTTAAACTTGACCGACCTTAATCGTGCAGGGCACCCTTCTAAACTTTTGTTTACCTCCTGTGAGCTGCTGAAGAGAGCAGGGGAAAAAAGGAAGAAAAGAGGAAGAAAAAATAAAAAGAGGCAGCTTTCAGTTACTAAACCCCCTCGTGGTATTGAATTCTAACCAAGTACATCCAGCCCTGACAGCCAGAAATGCCAAAAGGAGGAAAGCTGCTGAATCAGAGGAGAATCAGGATTGGGAGGATGGTAGGGAATATCAGAGTAGCACTAGGTGAGTTCATTTGATAGACTTACTGCTGTTTTGTATTTGCAGATCATCTGGGAGCAAACTTCTTGGGTTGCTTTTTTTTTTTTTTTATTTTCATCGCTGGGTTTTGTTCCTAAATTATTTAGCAAATGTTTTCTGGGAGCCTCTTCCAGCATACAGATGAGTTATCCCCAGCTACTTGGTCTAAAGAATAAGGTCTAAGGAATAAGGTCTGCAGCTCTGAGCTGAGATGCCAAAAGCTTTGAGCAGCCTGGGCTGGGTAAACAGGGAGTTCCTGGTGCTCTCACCCCTCGGGTTCAAATGTTCTTTGCAGGGTGAAGAGTGGCCACTTCAGCTTCCCCAGTGGCCCTTTCTGCTTCCCCAGTGAGTGACTCCCCAGGGCTTTTCAAACCCCTCACGTGGAGGCTCCTGGTGCTTTGTCCCCGCTGCAGGGGGCTGGCAGCACTTGGGAGGTGATGGACACCGAGGTCCAGCAGCAGCACAGGGTCACCAGGCTGCTTTGGTGCCCTGTCCTGACCTCCAGGTCCTTCCCTGGCGCTCCTTGGGGCATGCTGTCCATCAGCCACCAGCAGGGAGTTTGGGGATCATTTGGGAAGTTTTGGTGTCCTTCCCTGCCTGGCCAGAGCAGCTCAGGACAGACAGAGTGGACAAATGGCCCCAGCTCAGAAGCCATGGTGACTGGGATGGAGCCCCTCCTGCTGTGGCTGGTCCAGACCCCCAAATCAACCAGGAAGTCACTTCTCTTTTATTTCTCAAGCAGAGACATCTTTGACTCAAATGAAATAATTCCACTGCTGCTGGGAGCTCCGAGCAAGTGTCCATTTCCCTGAAGGCTTTATTGGGGTGCCAGCCCAAACCCAAATTGATTTTGAGGCACCAAGCAGCACGTTTTCAGCTCATTTCTTGTTTTGAAAAACGCCAGTCTGGTGGCATTGTCAGGAAACTGAGGAGATACAGCAGGAATGTCTTTGCTGAGCGTGGTTTGCTACAGGAAGCTCCGCAGCCATCAGCTGATTAATGCCAATTTATTTAGAAATAGAGTCTGGCCATGGCTGTCTGCTTCTCCAAAAGATCCTGTTGTGTCTTTTCTCCACCACACTCGCTGGAGCGTGTTTGCTAAAGTTGCTGTTGCATATGCTTGGGCAATAAAACATTTACAGCTATTTCAGAAATTGCTGCAGTAGGCAATTTTCCTCATTAATTTTACCATTCTGGATGGGATTTCATGAGGTGTGAAGGCGTGCAGAGTCATACCTGACGCTACCCCTGCTTGTAATGCCAACCTCTTCAAGGAAAAATGAAATCAGAAGGGGATGTTTTGGGGGAGATGGAAGTGGCAGCTCCACATCCAATGATCAGTCAGAGAATCACAGAATATCCTGAGCTGGCAGGGATCCACAAGGACCATCCATGCCCTGCTCCTGCCCCTGCAAATTTACTCTGGTTGTTCTTTGCTCCTTCTTGCCCAAGACTATGGAGACTTTAAAATACCTCGGGGAGCCTGCAGGGAGAAACGGGCTATAAAAATATAACAATAATGATTTCTTTCTCCTGCCTCCATCTGAGGGATCTCTGAGCGTGTTTCAAATATCAAAGAGCAAGAAACTCATTGTAGTGCTGTCCCCTGGGTAAAGGTGGGAAAAGGAGGCCCTGAGAGGCAGAAGGAATTGTACAAGGCTAAATGGAAAGCCAGTAGCAGATCAGGAGACAGAGCTGAGGACAGGCTTTGGGTTCTGACCCTTTTTGCAGGAGTTGTCCCCGTTTTGGGGAGAATTGTTTTAATCTGAGCCCAAACACTTCATATCTGGTCATGATTTGGATGTTTCCTGCAGAAAGAAAGCTTCTCTTCCATTTTAAAAGTGATGCCTGCACTAAAATAGAACTACCACAGTTACAAATCAAAGAATGCTCTGCTCCATCCTCTGTCCCAGAGCTGTATCTCAGCCTGACTCTCCTGGAAATATTAAGACAGATGATGGATAGGGACAGGTCAAAGCAGAGAAGATCTGGAATTATTCTTTTCATATTCCAAAAGAATGAGCTCGTGTTATTCCTCACACTTTCAAATTTGCCCCAATTTATGGGGTGGATAGGGCTGGAATTTTGAAGGGCGACATCATGAATTGCTTTTCTTATTGATCGAGCTTTTAATGTGCCAACAATGAAAACAATAAAACTTGCATTTAAAAACAAACATTTCTAGCACAGGAGCTGCATTAAAATGACACAAATTGCTTTTGTGGGCTGAATTTAACAGAACACCCATGAGGTTCCACTTAAAAACAACAAGCCAACAAAAATCAAATTGCATTGTTTTACAGGCAAACAAAATGGTGAAGCACGCCTTGGGCTACGTTTTCAGCGTGTTTTCTTGGGAGATCAAAGCTTAAATCCCATTAACCCTTCAAATGTCAGCCTGGTGAGTTCCTTGGCTTTACCTCTGAGCTTCTGGTGCTGCCTTCAGCAAGGAGCCAGGGCTCAGCCTGGACCTGCTGCCGTTCCTCTCCTCGTGTCCCCCACCGGCATCTCCATGGAAGCACCACCTTGTAAGCAGGCAGAGTTCAAACAGCAGCTCCAGCCAGCCCACATCGCTTTCCCATTTCACTGACTCGGAGATCTGGCCAGAAGCCAGCCCTAAAATACATTTGTATTTTGGTTTTTGCCGCTCGCTGTGGTGCTGTGTTACCCCGCTGGCAAGCGGCTGGACGAGGCTTTGTTGGCCAGCAGAGCCCTTTTGGAGCAAATCAGGGTTTGTTGGGTCCTTCCTAAAGATCTCCTGGACATCAGGTATGCTGCTGATGGTTAGCTGGTGGCTCGTAGTGAAGGAAAGCTGATTTATTTTGGTGTTTGTCACCTGTTCCAGCAACCACTGGGCATCTCATGTGCTCTCTAAATGAATAAATGCCCACGAGATGCCACTTCCTGAGGGTTTGCTGCTTTCTCAGGAACAATAAATGAATATTTGGCACAAATATTGCTGTTCCACATGGTGAGCCAGACCCTAATCTGCCTTCACCCTCATTTCCCTGCTCTGCTGGGACCTTGCTTCTTGTGCAAATACAAAAACCCTTGCAAGCAGTTGTTAATTCCAAATATCTGCATGTGCACATATATCAGAAAGATCAGGGTGACAGAACAGATGCAGCATTCTGGGACTGGTTTGGGAACAGGGAAAGGTTTGGGAACAGGGAAAGGTTTGGGGAGCAGGGAAAGGTTTGGGAACAGGGAAAGGTTTGGGAGTAGGGAAAGGTTTGGGGATCAGGGAAAGGTTGGGGGAACAGGGAAAGGTTTGGGGAGCAGGGAAAGGTTTGGGGAGCAGGGAAAGGTTTGGGAACAGGGAAAGGTTTGGGAACAGGGAAAGGTTTGGGAGTAGGGAAAGGTTTGGGAGCAGGGAAAGGTTTGGGGATCAGGGAAAGGTTTGGGAACAGGGAAAGGTTTGGGGAGCAGGGAAAGGTTTGGGAGTAGGGAAAGGTTTGGGAACAGGGAAAGGTTTGGGAGCAGGGAAAGGTTTGGGAACAGGGAAAGGTTTGGGAGCAGGGAAAGGTTTGGGAGCAGGGAAAGGTTTGGGGAGCAGCAGCTTCTCCCCTTTTGGGACTGGTTTGGGAGCAGGGAAAGGTTGGGGGAGCAGGGAAAGGTTTGGGAGCATGGAAAGGCTGGGGAAGCAGCAGCATTCTCCCATCTGAGTGTTTGGGAGCTGTGGGATTTCTCCATCCCAGCCTGTGGTGATACTGAGAGCCCCATGGGACGCTTGAAGCATTTGGAAACTTGCCAGGAGAAAGGGGTCAAAAGGAAGGATTTCTTTTTTTTTTTTTCCATGAAATCTATAAAACACAAGTACAAAAAGGATGGGGAAGAGGGAGCCTGAAGTGGGGAGTGTGGAGCTGTGGCAGAAGGTGGATGTGGCTCACCCAGGAGTGAGCTGCACTTCCCCTCGCTGGGCCTCCTGTGCACATGCCAGAGCCGACTGCTGAAATGCTGCAGCCCCAGTGCCAGCCCACAGCTGTGTGCAGCTGTGTCCAGCTGTGCCTCCCAGCCCCTCACAACTGGATTTTCACACAGGAACAGCCCCTTTCCAAAGGGCTCCCCCCAGCTCGTCGCTGCAGCCCAACAGTGTGGAAAATACAGCCTGGGTGGTTTTGGGGAGGATTTTGCGCCCCCAAATGACTCAGTTTGGGTTTTTATTCACCTGGGTGATTCAGTCCCGCTCCCTCCTGCCCCCTTCCCTTTAGGAATACCTCCTCCTAGTTCTTTCCAAGGAAAGATGAAAGTTAACCTCACTGTGCTTTCCTTCTGAAGGATTGGGATGTGAAGCCCCAAAAGGCCAAGCACACAAATCTGATCTCTCTGTGACCAGGGACAGCACCTGGGGGAACAACTGGAGCTGTGTCAAGGGAGGTTTTGTTGGATTTTAGGAAAAGATCCTTCCCCCAGAAGCTCCCCTGGGAATGGGTACCAAGGCTGCCAGAGCTCCAGGACAAAGCTCTCAGGGACAGCATGGGATTTTTGGGATTGGAGATGGACTGGATGACCCCTGTGTCTCCCTTCTCACTCAGGATATTCTGTGATTCCATGAGATCAGACCCCCGGGGCTGTGTCCTCCTAAACACCTGCAGGGACTCTCCCTTTTCCTAAATCAAACTGCAGGCACAGAATAAAATCTCCCTTTTCACCCTTGATGTGCAGGTGCTTCACAACAAACACCACAAATCCAGGAAAAATGGGAAAGAATAAGAAAAGTAAAAGAAGAACAATATTTGACAAGTTTTTATTATTTTAGAGCCTGGCTGATGATTGGATTGGATGATTTTAAAGTTCTTTTCCAACCTGAATGATCCCATGAAGTTTGCTGGATGCTGCATAAGGTTAAAGGAGAATTTCACTCAGGAGCAGAAGGTACAGAAGTTTTGTCATCTTCATTCCTACTTTTATTCGACTCTAAATCTGTGAGGAGGAAAACTGTGTTTTATCATGGGTGGGAAAAACAAAAAAAAACAAAAAAAACCCCAAGCCCAGCCTTTTCCAATGCTTTTATTTCTGGTAGTTTGGGGATATTTAGGAGTGGCAGAGGTTCCTATTGCATATAGAAAGGTTTTATTGCTTCCCCTTCAGTGAAACTCAGTTGTGTCTGTCCCCTCAATTTCCCTTTTCGCTACTGGGACGAGGAAATGAAGAGAAAGGAAGGAAACACCACAAAAAGCAGCGCTCATTTCCATTTGTCTGCCACTCAGAACCTGCACAGGTGTTCTGGGGGAGAGGGGAAACCAAAATGTATCTGCAGATGAGGAGCTGGGAGGGGATTGCCTGTGCCACCCTCTGCCCGTGGTTTTGTCTCTGCAGCTCCGCAGCTCTTGCAGAGACTTGTCCCAAAAAACTCACATACCACAGCCAGACCTGCCAGGACGCTGCTTTTTTTTTTTTTTCCAGTTTTCCAGGGGATTTCAGGAGCGTGGGGAGCTGCAGGAATGCCGTGCTGGAATCCCAGATCCCAGGGAGAATTTCCCTACACAATGGGTTGCATTTAAAGAGGTTTGCTCCAAACGCAGCGCGGTGGCCGAGTCCAATTTCCAATGTGAAGCGAGGTGTGATTTTTAATTTAGTTTTTTATGAATTCTTATTTTCCCACCCCCCCACCCCCTAATCCCATCATCATTATTCTGCTCTGAACCCCTCTGGCAAAGGCTGGTGCTGGTTGGAAATGCAGCTTGGATGGGAGAAAGGTTGACCTGGGCTCTGGTGGCACAATGACAGGACTCCCAAAATCCTTTAAATCCATTCCCTCCTCCCCTTTAAATCATTCCCTGCTCTGAGGCTGCTTTTTTTCAATTAGCTGGGAATATCCCTGTCTTGTCCTAGCTGCAGGATGATGGGTGTGGTTTCCACAGTGGAGAATTTGGATGGATTTTGCTTCTGTCTGAGGGTTGCTGTGGTGGGGCACAGAAACACCATCCCCTTCTGGGGTGCTGGTGGTGCCTTTGGGGTGGGAATGTGGGATCCCACCCCTCTGGTGTTCCCACAGGGTCGTGCTGGCTCTCCTTTATCCCATGGACACGCTGAGGTTGGTCAAGCTGGAACTTTCCCCCGGCTCTAGGTTCTCATTTCTGTAAAGGAAAGTTAATATCTTGGGTTTTTCCTTTTGGGATCGCCGGGAAGCGAAGGCATCAAACGAGCAGGACCTGGTGGGCTCCGAAGGCATCCTGGAGGAATTAGCTATGGCTGGCATTCAATCCAACAACTGAGGCTTGCCTGCTTTATTGATCTCCCCTTCTCGTGCTCGTGCACGCACAATGGGCCCCATTATGGGCACCACGTGCAAACCCCAGAGAAGGGCAGATGTTTCCCACCCAAAAAATTCATTCCTCTCCAGCTGGGACAGAGAGAGGCCTCTTCCCTGGGCCTCCAAGGCACAGAGGAGCACGTTTCTGGGGGTTTGTGCACTTTTGGCTCTTGGGGAGCAGTGGAGAATTCCCTCCCTGCGTGGTTTGCTCACGTTCCCAGCAGGAATAAAAGCTGGGATGGTGGAGGAGAGCGGCTGCTCTCAGCTGGAGCGTGCTGAGGGCTCTGGGCACGGCCACACCTGGACTTTGGGAGTGTTTTTTTCCATCAGAATAATTTCCTGATTGTTTGTGTTGATGCTTCTTGGATAAAAACGCTCTTGGAGGGGATGGGATTGATGTGCAAGGGTTTAAAGAGGGATCTCTGGGTCTAAAAAGGGAATTCTAGGTCTAAAAAGGCATCTCTAAATCTAAAAGGGGATTTCTAAGCCTAAGAGGGGATCTCTAGGTCTGAATCTCTGGGTCTAAAAGGGATCTCTAGTCTAAAACAGAATCTCTGGCTCTAAAAAGGGATCTTTAGGTCTGAAAGGGCATCTCTGGGTCTAAAAATGAAATATCCAGATCTAAAAAGTGGATCACTAGGTCTTAAAAGGGTTTTCTCCTGGGATCCAGGATGTCCACACCCCAAAGGTGGCAGGGGAGGCAGTGGGAAAACCAAACTCTTGTTGTCACCAGCTCAGCCCAGAGGAGGTGTCCTGCCATGGGCAGCTCCACTCGTCCTGCCAAAGACACATTCCAAGAAAATCAGGGCACAGGAAAAACACAGGCACTCCCCACACTGGGTACAAATTGGGCTAGCAGGGTGATAATGGGTGTTTAACTCAGGAAAAGGTGCTGGAGGGAGATCTCTTGGAAAAAAAAGGCAAATTCTGGTCTTTTCCAGCTGTGTGAAATGGGATCATGTTCTCCTGCAATGAAGTGGAAGCAGGGAACACTTCATCTCTAAATATTGAGCCACTAAAATATTGATAAAGGGATGATTTTCATTTAAGCTGAAAAAACATTGTTTTGGGAAAAAAACCCACAATTTATTGAGTGTTTCAACCCAAGATGGAGCATTCCTGAATTGGAGGTGTGCTTCCTATCCTTTTCCAAATTAAATGCTCCAATTTTCCATTTGGAAATGGGTTTTCACTCCCATTTTTGTATGGCATGAATACTTTTTTTTTAAAGTCAAAATAGAAATTAAGTTCTCTGGATTTTAGTTGGAGCTGTGGAGGAAATGTTTTGAGTGGGAACAGAGAGGATCTTTGGGCATTTCAACATTTTGAGCCCTCGTTCTTCTTAATTTTCCAAAATCCACCTCAAAATGTGGGAAAAACAGAAATCCAGGAGAGATTCCAGCTTACAAGGAGCAGCTCAGTGTGAAGGTCAGATCTCCATGTTCTTGCACAGCACGTGCCAGAATATTTCACTGCTGGGACAGAAAGTCTGTATTTAAGTAGCAATAACTCACATGAGGAATTGACAGATTGGAATGCACCTGGTTCAGGCTGTTAGTCGCTAATATCATTCCCAGTTTTCCCTGCTGAAAGGCAGCTGGGATGGTTTATGGGATGTCCAGCCTTTCTTAGGGCTGTTTTACTTAAATATGCCCCCACATTAAACTCGTGGGGTGGGATCCCTCGAGGGACAAATAAATTTAGGAGCGTGGTGGAGAGGCCTCCGCATTTCCCACGTGGCTGTGCCAAACTTGTCCCTTTAAGGACACCCCAAAAAACCCAGAAATCCCCAAAAATCACTGGTTGCTTCTAAAAATCGAGGCCAAGCTCCTGAGCTGGCAATATTGTTTAAAAACAAGGGGGGCTCGATTAGATGGGAATTATTTTAACACTTCGGAAGGCTGCCAAGTCATTTCCTTCTCCTTTATTGATTTTTTCCGTTGCCAGTAAATATATCTGCAGCAGCAGGATGAAAGGAGAGGGGGGGAAAAGCAAAGTGTTAAAAAGGAGACTGAAACAAGATATGTCCCCTGAACCTCTGGGAAGGAGGAGGACATTTTAAGACAGAAGGAAGCAGGGGATTCATGGAGGCATTTCACGGGGTTAGACGTGGTAGCAGACAGCCCAATATTATTTTGCTTGCCTGATCCTTTACTTAGATTGGCTCCTGTTTCTTCCCCTCATTGTGCAGTCCCTGTGTGAGCTGCTCTCCGTGCAAAGACATTCCACCTACATTCCTTTGCCACCGGGTGAGAGGAGGGGGGAGTGCAATTATGTGGGCTAGCGAGACACAAAAGGCTCTGCTCCACAGCTCAAGCTCATAAACTTCACTTAACTTTCCCCCTCAAAAAATATTAAAAACCCCTCCAAAAACCAACCAAACAAAAAAAAAACACCAAAGACTCTGGTTTGTTCCTCTCCTACCAGCCTGCAAGTGAAGGCTTTGGAGCTGTAACTATCCCACCTATAAATATTTGCCTGCCCAGCACTCTGTAGATCACCAAGGAGTAAATAGGTTTTAATTTCTTGGCAGCATCCACGCTTCTTTCTGGCATTTCTTTCACCTGCATCTTCTCTGTGCTGGTGACAGAGTCCCTGGATGGTTTGTGTTGGGAAGGACTAAAAGATCCTCTAATTCCAGCCCCTGCCATGGGCAAGGACACCTTCCACTGGAAAGGGTGAGGTAGGAACAGACTGAAAAGTTCCTTGGATAAAAAGGCCATAGGTGAATAATTTTCCAGGGATATTTATGTCATAACGTTTATTGGGATCTAATGGGGGCCATTATGGCATTTATCCAAGAAGTTTCCAGGCTACAGGTGTGACCCTGCTTTTCATGTCACCTATAAATCCTGGGAATGTCCCACCACAGGCACCACTAGAAGGGATCTGGCTCTCAGAGGAGACATGGAGCTGTCTCTAAAATCACTGGGAGACTCACAAACCCAGCAGTGATGAAATCCCCCAGCTGAGCAAGCTGGAGTGTGGAACAAACTGTTTAGAAGTCCACATAAACTGGACCTTTTCCAGGTGAACATCCTCAGGGCTGTGAGCAGGGCAGGGTTTTGTTATTCCACTCGTGAGCACTGAACTTCATTAGCTGGGCTCTCTCCATGTGCAGGGCTTTAGAAATGCTGCTGCCCTGCTTTCCCTATTGATTTCTGTGCCCCTGCACTCCTTCTTCCCATTTTGTCTAATAAGCAAATTTCATTACCTGACTTCACAATTTTTCCTCTGGGCCATTAGAATTGCTTGACTGTATTCCTGGCAGAGCCCTTAATTAGAGATGGATCAGAACTGATGTCATTAAGCTGATCCATTAACCACACTCTTCCTGTGACTCCAAATGCAGGTGGCTCACAGAAAATGTGACCTGGATCCAAATGGCCACTGAGTTCGCTGTGTCAAGCCCCAAACCTCCTCAGGCAGCCAAAGATGGAGAAGAAAAGTCAAATTAAACCTTCCAGAGATTCTGCCTCAGTTGTCCTAACACAGGAAACCTCTCTGGGATTTTCCTGCAACCAAAGCATTTGCGATGTGTAAATGATTTCATTTCTTACTGCACCTTTTGGAAGGCTGGGTCCTTGTTTCAACACAGTAAAAATGTTATCATTTTCCTCTAGTCACATAAAAATCTCCTGAGACACAGAATTTCTTCTTTAGGCACCCATGAGATCCCTCTGGAAGCCAGTCCAATTTTTGTATTTCCCTATAAACCCCAATTAGGTTGGAATCCATAGGCTGAGAGAGACAGTTTGGCTTTCTGCTGCCTTGTCCAGCAGCCTGGGCACTTGCTGAAATAAATTACAGCTCTTTTTAGAGCTGGACGTGGCCAGAGGTGGACACAGAGGAGCTGAACACGATGATCTCAAAAGAGATGCTCTGAATTAAGCAGGAGGTTGCTAAGCCACGAGACTGCTGCAGTCTCCAACAAAAGTTACAGCGCTCAGTCCTTGCACAGAATGGGGTTTTCTGAGAGAAAAAAAAGTCTGCAAGGACATAATCTGAGCTGGTTATGGCTGGAAAAATTCCTGCAGTCATCCAGGATTTCATCTTGTACCTCTTACAGCATCCACAAGAAAACCAAGCTAAACCAAACAGCCTCCCTTGCCCCAAAATCTGGAGTCTGGAGACTGAACTCTGCCTGGTTCTGGTGATTGTGTTTATTTATATGGACATTAAAATAAAAACAGTGTTTCATTTTCCCTGTTCTTCATGGACTGTCCCAGTTTTTCCCCAAGGATGGCTCAGCACATATCTCACATCATCCACCTTGAGGGCTGAGACTGGACAGGCTTTAAGGTCCCTTCCAACCCAAACCATTCCAGGATTTTATGATCTTTCTAGAAAGTTTACCCACCTCTCCATCAGCCAGAGAGGGTTAATTTGCCCTTTCCCTGGACCTAGCAGGGCAGCACCTGCTACCAGGGTGGGGTGTTCCCTCACACAGCTTGTCAGAGGCAAATTATTATTATTATTATTATTATTATTATTATTATTATTATTATTATTATTATTATTATTTGGTGAAATTACAGGTTCCTTTGTCTGTGTCCTACCCCACAACCTTCAATCGAGCCTCGCTGGTCTCTCAGCCCTCGCTTTCCCTGTTTGCAGAAACCTGAACTCTGTGTTTGAATTGGCCTGCAGGATGTGTTTGAGGAGGGACAGAGACTCAACAAAAATGGGAGGCTCTCATCCCCCCAAAAAAGAAGTGTAATTTGCCTTTAAAGGCTCTTAAACAGCAAACACATTCTGTCTGATCCTCCTTAATAAAGTATCCCAGCAGTGCTACAGTGCCCTTTTTTGAGGTCTGTGCAGTCTCATTAAATTTGATGTGTCACAGAGGGCTTGGACATGTGAAAGAGAGGCTGCAGGAACCAGGATTGAAGTTTGCCAGATTTGCTAAGGAAAAATGATTCATTATGGCTTTTCAAAATGGACACCCTTCAGGCTTCCCGCTCCATTGATTGTGAGAGCAGGGAAGAGGGAGCGAAGGGGCCACCGCGGCCTGCAGATTTAACCCTTATTAACAGCTGCTTAAATTAAGGATTCGGTTTGATCTGCAGAGATGTGCTCACGCTCGTGTGCTCCGAGTAAAGAAAAGAAAGGTTATTAAAGATTTAAGGGCTGGACGGTGTGGTTGGAAACTCCGGGCTGGCTCTGCTGGGAGGAGGGTGGAGGCTCCAGGGTGTGCTCAGGTGTCCTCCTGCAGACTCTTCAGGGTCTTCCTGCACCACAACAGATGCTCAGAGCAGCATCCTGCATCCCAGTGCCTCGGGAAAGGGACAGGAGGTGCTGGGAGGTGTTTTTGGGCCATCCTTGTGGCATTTGTGGGGCAATCTCCTCCTCTTCTCTATGCAGAAAGATTTCCTGGAGATCTGGTTTCATGGATTTGTGCCTTGTGAGGGGCAGCAGGTGATGGCTCCAAGGCACAAGGCACTGTTGATGCTTTAGGTTTGTGTGTTGGAGCTTGAGTTCTTGCCCAGCTGATGTGGAGCATTCCCTTCAGGGAATTTAAGATCCTGACCTCTTAAATGACCAGTTCCTTAAGAGCTGGACCTTGTGGGTCCCTTCTGATGCCTTCATTTTTAGCTTTCACATTTTCCAGGCTCTGCACTGGTAGCTAACTCTGAACTCCACACAAAGTGTCAGCCAGTTCTCCTCACAGCTCAGGCACACACAACAATCCTTCCCCAGCCCCACAGCCAAGGGCAGCGCTGCAGCTCCAGCCCCAAAAAGCACAAGCAGCAGGGAATTGAGGAGAGCAATCTGGGAGGATGGGACTGCATCACCTGCAGCTGCAATTGCACAATTCACCCCGAGATGGAAATGGACCAGAACTGATCCAAGTGTGAAACTCCTGAGCCGGGGCCCATCTTGGGTGGAGCCAGGGCCGGGCTCTTGCAGTGGCCAAGGTGATCCTTGGAAGGGCTTTTAATAAATCCCTGCTTTATTCCTTTAACTCTGGCCAGTCCCTGCTCCAGGAGCCTCCCCAGGCATCACTTCCAGCTCAGAATATTCTGTGATCTGGGAATAAATGTAAATCCTGAAAAAAACTTCTCAGGTACCTTTCTTGTGCTTTGCTGGGAGCAGAGGCAGAGCAGGGGGGGTTCTCTCTGAACCTTTTCTGGCTTGGTGGTGGGTGAGGAGAAGGGAGGGTTGGAAAGGTGGTGCAGGGATGGTACCAGCACAGAGTGATGCTATTTTGGAATATAACAGAGGTTAGGAGGGACAAAAAGTGTGGTGTCCAGAGCTTGTGAGCTTAGCTGGGTGCTGTCCTGGCTCAGGGACTCCAGGCAGCAGCAGGAATCAGGGAATTTAGGATTCTCACACTGCCCTTGTGACAGGAGCAGTGATACAGACAGGATGGAAGGCATGGAAAGGTGTTAATCCTGGGCAAGAGGCTGCAAAAATGAGCTCTTGAGCAACAGGCTCCTCACACATTGCATCCCCTTCCTCTCCCTCCTCTCTCTCCAAGAGCCTGCAGCCTAAAATTCACAATACAGCCACATTTCAAGTCGGGACACCAGAGGGAAAAACAAAAAGAAAGGCAGGAAAACTGATCTGGGGGATCCATGTCTATTCCTTAGGATAGAAACAAAAAGGAGCCAACCCACCATGGGGGATTTCTTGATGCTGCAAAGAATTCTTCTGATTTGTGGCATCTGAGTGAGGGGCCCAAAAAGAAAAAAAAAAAAACCCACATTTGTGCTTTTAAAAAGGTGGTAAATCACTCCCTGAATGTTCACCATTTACATTTTAAGTGAAATAGGATGTCAAACCATTTTGCTTTATGTTTATTTTCAAATACTGTACGCTTTACTGTCCACTTTCTCCAGTGCCTGTGCCATTTAAATCATATTGTATATAGCCCAGAATGCAGGGGAATATAAATCTCCCAGGGTGTGTGTATACACCAATTATTCTTGAGAAATGCAGCCAGCCAGAGTTCACAGTACCTGAGATACATGAATACAGTGGTCATGATATTTCTTGGCATTTTTTGGGGAGGGATTCTTATCCAGTGTAGATTTAAGGGTAAGTCCACCAGGTTTGGTGATGTGACACAATGTAAAAAACGCGTGTAAAGTGAGATCTTTTAAGTTTAGGGAGCAAATTTCAGCTGTAGGCACATAGAGATGCTGCGTGATAAATAAAGTCTCTCAACTGCATATTTAAACAAAGCATTAAAGCCTTCACACTTCCTGTTGGAGAAGTATTTTATTCCTTCCCCTTTATTTATACAGCGTGGCAGCAAGAGCAGGAATAAATTTCATCAGCTTCTCACTGCCTCATCGCCAGCGGAGACGCACAGGAACAAGATGAAACATTGTTCAAATAAAATGTAAATTTAACTCGCATGCCTTGTCCAGTAAAACACTGCGGGACTTGGCGAGGGCGAGCGCCACGGGAGGGATGGCGCTGGGTGTGGGCCAGCACTCAGTGAGGTCCTGGGGGTATCAGGATCCAGGATTTGGGCTCGGGATGCAGCCTTTGGGCTCGGCTCCATCCCTGGCTCCATCCTGGGAGCAGGCACAGCCATTCCCTGGCTGCTGGTGCTGGCAAAGTTTGGTTTCTCTTGGAGCTGTGCCTCGTTTTTGCTTCCCTCAGCCTTTAACAAGGTGAGAGTTCCCACTAGGGCTGCTTGGGAAGTGCTCTGTGCTGTCCCATCTCTGGCCTTTCCAGAGCTTGTGTCTCTGCAGCTGTTCCTCGAAGGTTTTCTTTTCTCCCCACAGTTTGGATATTTTGTGGGTGTAAATCCTGCTGTGCCTTTGGTGGCGTGGGTGACACAGGACTGAGGGGTGCTCAGTGTGACCTCCCTGCTCTGCAGGAACCCCCAGCCACGCTGCTGGTGGAGAAAAGACAGGATCTGTGCCCAGTTTGTGCTTTCTGGACAGAGGAACTTGCTGTTATTCTCAGGAAAAATATTTCCCTAACAGCAGCGTAATGAGAGGTTTGATTGCCTCGAAAAGAGAGACAGGGGGGAAAATCCATGTGGATTGACATCACCAGAGCTGTGTAAATGATCAGGTGAGGGGCAGGGCCCTGCCTGCAGAACAGCACTGGAGCCATCCCTGTCCTCCACGAGCCCAGGTAAATCGGAGCCATCGGGAATTTGATTTGCAGTTATTGCTCTGCCTTAATTTGTACCCGTCTGCCTCGCAGTGGAGCTGGAAACGCAGCTCAGAGGCAGTGCTGGATCTTCCCTGAGCCACCCTCCTGGTTAATTAAAAGATATTCTCCCCTATAGCTCCTAGCCCAAATCCCATTTACCAGGCTTTCTCATGGGCAAAGAAAGGCTGAAATTCAAGCTGCAAGGGCTAAATAGATCCACATTGTGCTGTGGAAAAAGAAAAAACCCAGCCCACATCCCAATTCAGTTAGCTGCTTAAAACGCTGCCTTGCTTATTGCCATTGTTAGAAAACCTCATAAATCATGAGATTACTTTCTCAGGCTCTGTCCTAGGAGCTGTCCTGAGGGTGGAGAGATTTAGGCAGAGCAGGAAATCGGGATGTTGGCTGAGAACACGTTCAAATCAGTGGCCAGGAGTAAATCCCCCAGCCCCAGAGACCCCCAAGGCCAGACCTTACACACCAGGGATTTGCACAGGCTGAGGATTGTGGAGCCTCCAAAGCATTTTAGGGAGCTTGCAAGGCTCTGCTGCTTTGTGTCTTATATTTATTGTGGCTGAAGAGGCTTTGCAGTCACCCAAATCTCAGGATGCTGCTGAAATTTGGACATATTACATTATTCTGCCTTATATTTTCTAAAGGATATTCCTCAGCTTTTTAGCATCCTGAGGTCTGGCAGCTCTTGGGATTGAAACTGAAAAGATTTCAGTCTTGGATTCGGTGCCTCTGTTGTACTTCCAAAATCCCCGTGATTGAGGAGCTCTCCTGAACAATTGTACAGGTGCACATGGTGAAGGAAATGGTGGGCTGACATTCCAGCCCAATTTATGCTTGTGTTAGAGGTGATATTTTGATAAACAGCTGATGGCATAAGATGTATCCCCACTAGGATAAATCCTGAAGCCCTTCCTCTAAAAATCTCTTTCTTTACAGAAACCAGTTTTTGTTCAGAGCATTCCTGTTGGTTTAATCCATTACATTCTACAGGCACCGAGTTTGACCCAATATCCCCATTTTTCTATAGAGATGAGCTGCCCCTGCCCTTTCCCAGCAGTGGGACAGGACTGCCAGGGCGGTTTCTCCTGGAGACACTGGCGTGACAGTGGGAGAGCTCTTTGCCAGCCCTGTGACCTGTTGGGTGGCTGGGGTGAGCCTTTTCATCTCCTCCTCTCTGCTTTCATCTGGCTGGCAGAGGCTTTGAGGATGAAACAGGCTCTGTGTGTGTGTGCAGTGCTGAGCACCACGGGGTCCTGCCCCACGCTGGGGCTGAGCTCGGAGCCCACGGGGCTGGGAATGAATCCGGGATGGATCCAGCCCTTCCCCTCCTGACAGCAGCACAGCACCTGGGCCTAAATTTAGCTCCAGACCTGCCACACTCTTCAAGTCAAACTGGGACAGCCCTGATCCGGGGTGAGCAGATAGGAGCAGTTCAGAGATAAAATATTCCAGGTCTTTCTCATTACAATTCTCCTCATGCAAGATTATCTTTGATTTTTTTTTCCATAGCTCCTCCACGCTGGCAGCCAGAGGCTTTGTTTAAAACACATCCATCATTATCACTGTAATGTATTATTATTATTATTATAACTTATTCACTCATATAGCATTTTTCTCACAACAACCCAAGAATCAAAGTGGTTTACACTCTTGCTGTCTGAAAGCAATCTGAAAGGAGAAATTAAGGGCGGGGGGGAGTGTTAAAAATACCTAAATAAATCTGTGAAACTGGTTTCAGGTTCACAGTGAAAACTCCTAAGGTCTAAGTAGGAAGGCAGAAAAATAATGGTGAGGAGCTGTGGGTAGCTGGGAAAGAAATTTTGTTGTGTAACAAGATATGAAAGAGAATTTAGAAGAGACTTTGCCTCGTCTCTGCCTTGAAGGATGTTCTCCAGGTAGCTGTGTGTGATACACAATAGCTCAGCTCTGAAGCAGGAATCCAGAGCTTGCTTCAGCACGGGGACATCTGGGAGTTCAGGTGGAGATTCATGGCATAATTAATAAGGATGGAGGCTAATGCAGAATTCCAGTGATACTCACATTTTAGGTTCTGCAGGTCTGGGCTTTCTTTGCAGTTTTATTTAAAAAAAACAACATAAAACCACAAAACCAAAGAAAAACCCAACCCCACAACCCCAAAACTAAATGACAAATAAATGTGAAGAAGGGACTTGGTTCTGTGAGGGGCTAGCTGTGAAAGAGGGGAGGTGAAACCCAAATGAAACCCTAATTATGCCCTTCCAAAGACTAAAACCACCTCAAATCTGCCACACTCCAACAAAACACAGCCAAAGACCCTGAAAAGGTTGTGTGACATCTTGATTTTAGAGCTACCCAGACTGGAGAACCCTGAAGCCTTCAATAATTCATTGTTTTCTCCTCCTGATTTCCTTTCCCTGCTCCAAACGTGCCCCATGTATTTCTCACTCAAGGTTTAGCTCAAGGTGATTCTGTTTGTGCAGCTTTTCCATGCAGCCTCTTCCCTTTTTAATTTTAATGCAGCATTTTGAGTTTGTCTCCTGCAAACCTCGCTGTCTGCTTTGTGGAGTAGCAGGAAGGCAGGAAAAGATATGACTAAGGAAGATTATGATATCATTCTGGTTAAGTGCAAATGCATTTTAAAAAATGCTTTGGCTTCTTACCAAGAGGAAGTGACAGATGATCTTTGGCAATTTTATTAATGCATCTTTTCTGTGTTGTTCTGCATATCCCCATTAGTTTCTAGAAGCAGACAAGGACCAGTATTAATTTTCTAAATCTTTGCTGTCTTCTCTCAAAAATCCTTGTATAGATACGGAAAACTCCATCCCAGATATGAATTTTTTTTTTTTTCCCTTTATGTATATATGTGAAATCCTTATTTGAATATCTGCCCACCGGTTATTTTATATCATCATTTGCATAGTTCAGCTTCCTCCTGACTCCTCAGCAAGATTTAAATAGAACAGCCACCATCCCAGCGTGTATTAACAGGTCTGGGAGTTCACCTGCGTGTTTTCAGAGAGCTGTCACGTTCTCAACTGGAAAATAGGGAAAAGAGCCACAGTGGCCAAGAATTTCCTGAGCAACTTCCTAAGTGATGCTGACAGCCAAGGAGCAGCTCCTCTGTCACCACCACCTCTCTGATGCCACCCCTTAGGGTGACCCCCAAGGTGACCAGGAGTGGCTGCTCTGGAAAATCTCTTTATTTGGATACTTTCTTGCTCCAAACCAAGAGTTTTATCCTTCTTTTCTGCCCTGACTTCCTTCCACCACATATCCAGAGCCTTTTCCAGTGGGATTATTTAATTCTAAAATGGAAATATGGTTATAAAATCAGGTGTCCATCTGTCCAGGGCTGCAGAATGAGCCCAAGTGTCCCGTTCTGAAGGCCACGTGGTGTTTTTGCCACAGGAACAGACAAGGAGCTAATTACAGTATCAGGGAAATGCTGAGAGAGACGAGTCAAATACAAAATATTCAATTCATTTAATATTCCTGATGAATAGGCAAATTACTCTAATCACATTAGTTATTCTATTCATTTATTAGCTAAGAGTGATTAGTAGTGAATAGCTGTAAGAGGATCTTCCAGGTGCAAAAATTAGGCATCTATAGTTTCATGATGTTTATTTTCAGCGGAAGATAATTGTCTCTTTAGCTCCTCTCAGACACACACACACACTGCCACACACAGACCCACTCCCTTTTGTCCAGGCACGAGGGAAAAGGTAGGAAAAAAACCCCACACAGGTGTGGAGAGATAAGGCCAATTCCCTGCAGAATTTAACAGGATTTATTTCAAAACAGTTGGGAAGAGATTTCTCCAAGATTACGCCGAGTTAATGCGGAGGGATTTGGATGGCGGTTCCCACGGAGCACTCGGATAATGCCATTTTAAGCACCAGGCTCTGCTTTCTTCATGCTTGATTTGATTGTGCTGGAGAGTGGGAGCTTGGCTGGGTGTGCAGCACAAATGGAGCCCTGACTGGTGTGACAGTGGCACTGCCACCCCGCTCTCTGCAGGCCCCACATTCCTCCTGGCTGTGTTCCCCACGGGATAAAGGTGGAATCAGAGGCTGCTTTGGGTTGGAAGAGATGGGAAAGTCCATCTAATTCCATAGCTCCAGCCTGGCCTTGGGCACTTCCAGGGATCCAGGGGCAGCCCCAGCTTCTCTGGGTACCCTGTGCCAGGGCCTGCCCACCCTCCCAGCCAGGAATTCCTTCCCAACATCTCACCTAAACCTGTGGTGATTCATTTGCAAATAATACACAAGTCCCTAACTTTTCCTTTTCCAGATGACTCCAAAACATGAGGAAAAGAAAACTGGCTGGAATTCTGCCTGGAATCATTTATAGGAATCTAACAAAATATAAGGAAAACTCGTCAGGGTGTTTACCCAGCTCTTCCTGGGATGGGAAATTGAGGACCAGCAGACACGTCCAGTGGGGGACAGGTAACAAAAAAACAGGTTTGAGTCGGAAAGGACCTTAAAGAACATTCTGCTCCACCCCCTGCCATGGGCAGGGACACTTTCCACTGCCCCAGATTGCTCCAAACCCCATCCAAGCTGTCCTTGGACACTGCCATGGACAGGGCAGCTCCCCTGGGGAGGGTTTGAGTGAGGGCAGGTGAAAGGGAATCCCAGCATCCTTAAACTTTGGCTCTGGTGCTGCCTCACCCCTCACTTCACACCTTGTGGCTTGATGAATCCCGCCAGGGCTCTGCACCAGTTTGTCTGCAGGCACTAAAGTGCAGGATGGAGAGCTGGGATTGCAAGGCAGGCATTTCCCTGATTTCCCTGAGTGGGAAATCGATGGGCAGCAGCATTTGGAGAGCAAATTGACAGCAGTATTTACTCCTCCATCGCACGCGGCGCTGCCGGGGCGCCTTAATTCAATGTTCTCAGGCACTTTCAGGATGTTATGCTAAGCAAAGGCTGAGCTGTCATTACATTTTTATGAAGTCAATGCAGTTTCTAACAGCTCAGAAAAAAGAATTTACAAGAATTGATCAAATATCTCATTTTTCTAAGGGAATCTGCTTCTCTGGATTTCCCTGAGCTGTCAGCTCGCGTTGATATGATCTGATTGATGCTGTTTGCCACATTAAGAAACGTTGGGAGCTAATCTGTTTTAATCCCATTCTCTGTTTTTAATATAATACTCTTGAAGGTAACAGAAGGTTATTACTTATTTTAAATAGCTTAAATATTTGTGTCAAAACATTGCCCTCAAAGGTTCAAATCCAGCCTTTGCCACACGGCTTGAGAGAGAGAAAAAAAATTAAAAAAAAAAAAAAAAGAAGAAAACCCCCAAAGCACCAATGTTGAGACCATTTGGAATGATCTAATCCATGCTTCAAATCCCTTTGTTCTCCTGTTGCCTTGCAGTGTTGGAGAGTTTGAGCTGAATGCCATTTAGTGGATGGTTGGAGGGGGTGCTGCCTGCTAAGGAGTTTCTTCTCCAGGCTCTTTGGGGAGGCTGCATTTTTCCAGTTCCCAGTTTGCTCCCAGTTTGGAGGAGAGCTGCCATATCACAGGGAATTTTCTAATGGAAAAAAACTGAGAATCCACAGGGGAAACTGGTACCCTTATTGCTGGGGGAGAAAGCTGTGTTTTTACAGGATTTTCAAACCAGTACTGGGGGGATTGATTAAAAGAAAAGAAGTCCTGGGGTAATGAGAATTGTACATTACCTTAGAGGAATCATTTATCTCTACACCAGTTGTTTAGCTGGGTTTGCCAAGCTTGAAAATTTAGATTTATTGGTGCCAACACCAGCAACAGAAGCATTTAATGGGCTTGTGCTCTATGGAGGTGACGAGGAAAAGCAGCACAAAGTCAGGAGGTGGATGGGGTTGTGCATCCATGGCTTTTTTTTTGTTGTTGTTGTTGTTGTTTTGTTTTGTTTCTTAGGAATAAATTCAGATTGCTGAATGAAATGATGATTTTTAGGAAGATGGCTGCAAGGTACTGGACATGACGTGGGCAAAATGGATCAGCACTTCACTGATGTCAGGACTTAAATTGCTGACATTTAAACTTTGAGTTGCACCTTCCTCACCTCTCCCTGCCTGTGCTGGCTGGGTTTGCTGCGCTCACCCTGTGCCAGGACGAGGCTCCTCTGCTTTTCCCAAAGGTTCTGGAGGGAGCAGCCCCACATTTCCCTGTGCTTGTGTTCGGCTGGGGCTGCTGTTGTTTACCCCACACGCTCAAACAGGGCTCGCAGTGGCTTCGCAGGAGCAGATGTGAAGCACAATCTTGGACGCCTTCCCAGCCCTCGCTCCGAGCGTCCAAGTGCTCAGTATTTCCTGCACGAAGCCAGTCTAGTCTGACACAATGCCAGCTGCACGAAATGAGCTCTCCCAGTGAATGCTCAGTGTCTGGGTGGCTCAGAACCACCATTTCCACCTTTTTACCCCCTTTCCACCCCGTTTCCTTCCCGAACCTGCGGGGCTGCAGCCGCTCGCACGGGGAGCGCCTCCGAGCAGCGGCCTTGGGTGAAATGAGGGGTTTGTGTCCAAAATCTCCCCATGCACCTGCTGCTGCTGCACATCCTGCAGCAGATGCCACTGGACCTGTGCTGACCCAGCACAGCCCCTGGCAGTGGCTTTTTGGGCTGAGCTGTCCCCGTGGAGGCACAAACCGCGCTCCAAAAAAAAAAAAAAAAAGAGATTTTTCACCTGCTTTTGATTAAGTCTTCAGCTACAGAGCGAACAGCTCCACGTGCGCTTATGGTTTATGTAGATCAAGCAAAGTGGTGAGCACTGAGTCCCTCCCTGCCAAGTTTTCCCCTTGCTGTAGCACAGAGTCCACTTAAGAGCTACAATCTGGTTGCTTCATTTGCTTTCAAATTCGCCTCCCATTTGTTCCTCCAAGACATTTGGGTAAGTGGCAGCATCTGTCTTGTGTTTGTGTTATTCACACTGAATTTCCAAATGGACATTTCGAATGGGTGCAAGATGCTGCTCTGGCTTGGAAATCAGACTTCTCCAGGCTGTGCTTGACTTATTAGATGTTAAATAGGCAGGGGCTGGATGTGGGGCTGGATGGAGCAGCACTGGAGCCTGAGCAAGGAGAGTTTTCCCCTCTGAATCTCCCCCATCCCGGGGTGCCAGCGGTGTCGGTGCTGCTGGCAGGGCTCCCCAGTGCAAGGTCACCTGTGTGGCTCCGCAGGATGATGGAGGATGCTCAGCCCCGAGGGCTTGGCCAGCTCCCAGCCCCCGGTGAGCCGCGTTCCGCCGGCCCAGGGGCCCTCTAGTGGCATTCCCGGCTGGATCTGCCGAGCCCGGCTCCTCCCTGCCTGGCCAATGTCCCTGCTGCTGTCACCTGGCACCTGCAGCACGGTGCCCATCGCTGGCCGCACCCTCCCCCGGCACCTGTCAGAGCCCAAGCCCGAGCTGGGCTGTGAAAAAATCATGTCGGGTTTCTTCACTTCATCATTTCTACCATTTTCCCTTCAGTTCCCTTTTTTTCACCCCCCATTCTTCAGCTTTTTTCCATCATGCCTTTCCCCTGTTTGTAAATAAATCTCCCTTTATCCGTCCTCTTTCCCCTTAATCAATTTTTGGAGGTGTCAGGGAAAATGGTTCAGATGTTCCCAGCAGCAAATAGAAGCTTTAAGTTGTTCCCTGATGTTTCCACTCCTTATCCCTTTCATTTACAGTGGGGGGGAAACACAGATAATTGCAGATCCTGTACACCTCAGACTGTTTGTGGTGATAGTCACAATTATCCAAAATAATTGGCAGAAAGATTTGTGGACTTAATGTGCAGGGCTAAATTATTCCTCTTAAATGCTAGAATTTTACCAGCCTGTGTTTGTGCCATCCATGCTGGATCTCCTAAAATGGGCTAAATTTGCCATGCTGGCCATAAGGAAGCATTAAAAGGTTGCTGGTGTTGTTTTAGATTGGAGTTTATCTGAGCAGCTCTCAGGGAGGACAGGGAGGAATGTCACTTGCACCCACAGGAATCTGTTTTTTTCCTCAACTCATCTCTCAAAGAGTTTAAATAGAGGGAGAATTTTCATTCAGACTTTCACAGGCTGCCCAGCCTGTGCTTGCAGGAAGCCAGTCCTCATCAGTGCTCCTGCTCCAGGCTGCAAGAGAAACCCTCTCCTGGTTCCTCTGTCCCCATGGGAGGTATGGAACAGCAGCAGCTCATTCCTGGGAGTTTGAGGGAGAGGAAAACATCTGGAATTCCTGGGCAGGGCATTCCCCTCCCCTGGAGGAGCAGAGCTGCCCCAGTGCTGAGCCCCACCACTGTCCCCAACAATAAGTGAGAAATGTTCCTTTGGGGAGTTCTAAAACACTGAATGTGGGATCAGAGTCAGCCAGGGTTAAATACTTGTGACAATCTGAGTTTTGAGGGGTGTGCCTGGGCACTCTTTGGATGGAGACAGTCAAAACCTCCAGCAGAAGGAGCTGGGAAGAGGCTGGGGGTGCAGACAGAGCTGGTGCCTCGCCCACGGCTCAGAAAACAGACCCAGGCTTGGCTTTTGCCAAGAGCCCTCACTCCCCCAGCAGCCAGACTGTGGGGAGAAAGACATTGGGAGTGAAGGGCTGACAGAGACTGACAGAAGCTTAGCACCCTGCTGGATGCAGCCTTTGGAAAGGGACGATGAAAGATAAAATCCTCGTCCCCGGTGCAGCCCTTTGTCTGAGAGATGCCAGGGAAGGCTGTGCCAAGGTGCTTTTCCCTGACCATCTGCCTCATGAGCCCACATGCCAGGCTTGCTGCAATCCAAAGCCTGATAGCACACAGGCCTGCTGGTTTATGAGGATCCATTTTGCAATTAAAACAAATATTTAGGATTTCTTCTAAATGAAGGGGCCAAGTCCTCGTGAGGGAAGTCTGGCGGGTCTGAGCAGGGTAAAGAGGCTTCCCTTGCTCTCCTGACAGAGGCAAATTGCACCGAGCTTCCAGTTCAGAGGTCAGCTGTGTCACCTAAAAACCATGCTGGACTTAAATAAAGAGAAGTTGAGGAAGTGAAAATGCAGATGGAGAGGGCACTGCCAGGGTAGAAGGCACATCCTCGTCCCTCTGCTTGGCTTGGCTCTCCAGTGATGGGCGAGGCAGGAAAGGTGGGGGTCACCTTGATATCAGGGATGCTATTTTGGCTTCACTTCTCCTTTACAATGTCCCACAGGGCACCTGGGGAAAAGATCTCCATCCTGGCTCATCCTGGGCCGTTCTCCTGAGCTTCCAGGGGCAGGGTTTCTTGCAACAAGGCTCGATGTTTCCTGAGCTTCCTCCTAGTGCTCCCACCATGTTAAACAAATGCATATGCTTCCTGCAGATCCTTGGCAGTGCTCTGAATCAATCCTACATGGAAATGAGGAGGTCTGGTATGCCACTGTGCAATCCAATGGTCTCACACCCCGACAGAGCTCAGCTGCAGGTCATATGTTCCCCTCTGAACCATATTTTCTGATGAAAACCTTTTTGGCTGCAGCCTCAGAGCCAGCTTGAGTTAAGTCAACAAGGCAGAGGAAGTGCCTTGGCCAAGATGAAATGACAAGTTGGGAGCAGGGCTGGGACCAGAGCGGGGTCTCTTGCCTCTCCTGGTTCTTTGTGGCTGTGGTTGATGGGCACAGGGGGAATTCAAACCCATCCTTGCACACCTTTAGCTGCTCATACCTGCCCGAGGGGCAGAGAGAAGGACAAAAATGAGCTCCCCTGTGCAGGGACAGTCCTTGGGCTCGTGGAAGAACCTCCAGGGCGTCAGACCTCACCCATCCTGCAGCAGAAACCTGGTGTTAGGTGCTGCCTACTCCCAGCTTTTAAGCTGCACCATGAAAAGGAGCGTGGGACCTCTTTTTCTCCCCTGCTGGTGGGGTTCTGGCCGTCATTCCCTGTGGATGCTTTCTAGACACACATTCCTTTGTTTAGGAAGACCCTGGATTATGTTGACACAGCAGCATGTGGCACTGGAAAAGGAAATAGAAAAAGCTTTTGAACACAAACTGGGCTGGTGCTGGAAGAACGCAGGGTGTGAAAGGGGATTCGATTTTAGGGAACAGTTTTCGGCTGGAGCTGAAAATTCAGATTTTTCCTCTTTACTTCCTATGTTTTTCCACTTGCAGGGAATTCAGCAGAGCTGGCAGGTTCAGGATGAGTGCAGAGGGTGAATTCCAGCAGGACATGGTGTGGGTGCTGTGGGGACAAGGAAACCCTGTGGAAGCTCTCTGAGTTCTTTGCCTTGCTCTTGCATCGTGGTGCAGCAACTCCCACTCCCCAAGCCTCAGTTTCTCCTCTGGGAATATTAATGCTTATTGGTAAAGTGCTTTCAGGGCTCGCCCATGAATATTTTAAAACACAACAGAATTGCCAAAAAAGAAAACAAAACAAAACAAAAAAATCTGCTTGGTTCCAAGTCAATAATTTCCCACCCTCCAAGGACCATGTCCTCAATCAAAACACATCTGTCACAGCCAGCGAGGCTCCAGCAGTTTGGAGCACCTGTGTCAGAAGTTATTCAGAGTTGTTCCATGCATTTCTGTCTCCCAGGTTGTTTCCTGATGGATATTCCATGAAATATGGCTCTTGAATGCCTTGCACATCCAGGATTCTTCCCTGGGATTCTCAAGCATGGATTTAATTCCTTGTCTTGCAGCAAACTCTCCATGGGGCTGTGCTGGCTTTCCCCAGTGCAAGTAGGGGCATTCTTTAGCCTCTGAAAAGTCTTTTTAGAAAAAACAGAGCGTAAAAGAGACTCTTAGGGCATGAGAATTGGGTTTAATCTCTGTGTGCCTCAGGTAAATAGGGATAACTGATATATTTTCATGTGGCTTTGCTGGTTTAGGTTGTAAGAACTTCCAGGGCAGGCACTTAGGACCTCCCCATATCTTGTGGGGTGCCTGGCAGGGCATTCCAGCCCAGGTGGGATGGCAGGACAGGGTGCAGAATTCAGCCCCCAGGTCTTTCTCTCTGCTCTTGGCCTCTCCATCCTGATTTGTTTATCTCTCGGGGGCCTTTTCTGTTTTCAATTCCATTGTTCTTCACCTGGGAATTTCAGGCTATTATTTAATTTCCTTCCAGCTTTCAGCCCTTCCCCCGTGCCCCCCAGGTCTCCATGGCCAGCCCCAGCCCCTCTGTGCAGGGAGTTTTTACTTTTCTGCCCCTCTGTGCGAGTCAGTTTTCGTTGGCTCCCGCAGCATCTCCTCTTGTCAAGGCATTATCCAGTGGGGAGCCTGATTATTTAGATTCCTTCAGCTTCCCCTTTTAATATATCTCCTCTGTGTCCTGCAGCCTGACCCCTGCCAAAGGACCTGCCACGAGGGTTGTTTCTCCCAGTCTGGAGCCCTCCCCCAGCTTCCCTTTCATCTGTGTTTTCTGAGAGCTCTGTGCTTCAGGCAGCAAAGTCAGAGCGGGGTTTGGGGCCTCTGGGTCCAGCGCTGGATCCCTCCCCCATCACCTGAGAAAAGGCAAAAACCCCTTCCAGGGCCAGCCTTGGAGGGGGGTGGGGAATAGCTGAGCCCAGAGAGGGAAAGGAAACCATTTAATCCCTTTTTTTTTTTTAATTTGCAGCATGGCTCCAGCCAGCATGGGCTGGAGACGCTCTGGGGCAGATCCCCTGCCCTGCTCTGCAGAGGCCTTTGAGGGCAGCAGACCTGGGAGAAGTGAGGAGATCCCTGAAAATTCAGAAGGGGGTGGTATTGATGCCAGGCTGCTGCACTTGTGGGTCCAGTATGCCCAGTGGAACCAGTTTAAAACCTTCCCTGGGGACTTTAGGGGGCTTCTCTCCAGGTTCAACACGAGGGAGAGATGCTGGCTGCTGTGGTTGGATTCCCTGTCCTACAGGAACCTCCCATCTCAAGAACATAAAGGTGATTTTTCCAGCCCTCTGCCAGAATTGTTTGTAAAATTGCTGGAGGAGATCTCAAATCTCCAAACTCTAGAGCCCAAACCCAACAAAATATTGCTGGAATGCATTTAGCAAAGATGCTGCTGAGCAGGAAACAGAGAGGGAAGGATGGAAAGAGGTAGCTGGCAGCTTTTGAGGGTTTCTGTGCAGAGAGAAGAGTGTTCAGGTGATGGCTCCCTGTTTTTGGCCCAGGTGAAGTGGAAGCCACAGCCAGAGCAGGCAGTTTTCCATGCAGCATTGCTCCTTATTCTTAAAATACCCTCAAATATGCCAGTAAAACTGGTGTGAAACAGCTTTTCAGTGGCCCATGGTGTTGTTGGACCTCTTCAGCTCCCACCTCTGGTCCGTCTCTGCAGCATCCCATGAGAGACAGATGCTTTGGTCCTGGGAATTGGGTGTGTGGTCCAGCACCTGCAGCTTGGTTTGGGTGCTGAGAGCTGCTGTTCCCAACTCTGCCTTGGCTGGGCTTTTCCCTCCATGCAGCCTTCCCAAGGAGAGGCAGGAAAGCCTTTGGAATGAGCCAGGAATGGCTGTGAGTTGTCACTGTCTGTCCCATCTATCACCCAGCACATCCTGACACCTCAGCCAGGGAAATTCAGAGAGAAGCAGTTTTCTGTCAGCTCCAATTTACCAATAAGGCCATTGAGAGCAGGGTTTGAAATGACTGTATTCCGGATGAAAACCTCTTTTAGGAAACATAACAGGACATTTTTCTTGCCCAAAAACTCAGTTAAAAGTATTCCCTGGCTTTTTCTACCACCATCCACCCCCTGGGTCAAGAGTACCACAAGGGGCTCCAGGATTGCTGGAGAGGGAACAAGAGATGGAGGGACAGGACACAGGGAGCAGCTTCCCACTCCCAGAGGGCTGGCACAGGTGGGATATTGGAAGGAAATTTTTTCCCTGTGAGTGTGGAGAGGTTCTGGAACATGTTGACCGGAGAGTTGTGGACTCCCCATCCCTGAAAGTGTCCAAGGCAGGTTGGAGAGGCCTTGGAGCCACCTGGGATAGCAGAAGGTGCCCCTGCCCATGGAAAGGGGGTTGAAATGAGATGATCTTTAATGCTCTTTTCCAACCCAAACCAGTGGAAAGTCAAAGTATTTCTTGAGCCTTCTTTGTTTAATCCTGACACTGTGATTTATTCCCCAGTAACACATCCACCATCCCCCTCCACACACACACACACACACACACACACACACACATCCACCAGGGCAACTGCTCCAAATTTTATTGGAAAAATATAAAACGGCTTTGCATTCTTACCTTTATTTCAAGACCTCCTACAAGAAACAGGAAGGGTAAACATGAAAGCTCTGTTTCCTTTAAATTGTGAGTGTGGGGGAGTTTTCCTGTAGTGAAAGGACTGTTTTGAAAAGCCCTAAATGCTTTTGAATTGAATACATAGAAGTAATGTACACACGGTTTGAATTTACAGTTCTGGGTCTCCTATCCCCCTCCATATGAATCCTATAAGTCAGACGTGTTGCTACAGTGATTCCCACCGGGAAAGTCTGGACCTAGACTAGGAACAGCTGTAGATCTACAATCCACCAAAGTCGGCTTCTGAAACAGATATGAATTATTGGTTCAGTCAGATAAATATGGCTTTGCCTTTCCCCCACAGGCAACCACATATGGCACTTGGAAAGAATTAAAACCTTTACCCTTGGCCAGGTCTGGTTAAATAATGGCTCTTTCTTATACTTTTCCCCCTCTCTCCATTTCCTCTCATTCATTCTTCTTTTCATTTTCCTTTCATGATCTTTTTGGCACCGGCATCCAAAATGTCACCTCCTCAAAGTGACCCCGAATTTTCCAGTGTCACCTACGGGGCTGCGGGAGCGCGGGCGAGGCAGACGGGTGGGAAAACACGGAGCTGTTATTCAGCAGGGCTGGAGCTCTGAAAGGAGGAACAAAACCACCTTTCTGCTGCTCAGCACGGCTCTGCTGAGTCCAGCAAAGCCTCTGACATTGTCAGCTGAGCTCGGGTTTGTCCCAGAGCCCAGATTCACCCACCACCCCACGGTGTGTGTGTGCAGGAGGGTGCTCTGCCCCCTTCTCGGGCTCCCCTCCTATGCCAGAGTGATTTTTATGTGTTGCAGCTCATATTGAAGAACATTAATCTGGGGGTGAGGGTGCTTCATCCTCTGAGCTTCTTCTCCTTCTTCCCAGCTCCCTGTGCTGAGCTGTCCCCCCAAACCCAGGGCACTCAGGTGCAGAACATCATCCCTCAGAGGAGGGCCCAATCTCAGAGCTGCTGAACGCTCTATCCTGCCTCACCCGGGCTCCCTGATCCCCCTTCCTCTCTCTGCTCCTCTTTCCTGCCCTCAGTCGCTCCTCCAGCCCCTCGAGCTGCCCTCTACCAGCTCCAGCGCTGTTCCCTTCCTCGAGCTACTTTAAAAATCTGGAATTAAGGAACCTGTAAGTCGCTGCTTTATCTCATTATCTCCTGTTTTGCATTTTAATGTGCCTGCTCTAAAAAAGCCCTCATTGATATTCTGGTTCGGCATGTGTTTGTTTGTGTCTCTTGGGAAAATTGGCTACAGATATTACTAAGTCAAAAAACACACACAGGAGAGTTTGCTGCATATTTTCCTTTCCTTTTTTTCCCTTCTTTGAAAGAAGATGGTATTTTCTTCACTTTCTTGAATAGCAAAAGGGTGGAAATGGTGGGATTTTGTGGCAGCTCGGGATGTGGGATGTAAAGCACCGACCTTGGAGTCTCCAGCTTTGTGGCTGGAGCCCTCCTGCCCATCCTGCAAAAGGACCCTGCTCTGAAATCCAGGTCACTGTGCCTGGCTGTGCTCCTGCAGCTTTCCCAAATCCTCAAAGTCACAGGGACAATCCCAAAGGCCAGACCTTGGGGATGCGAGGCCAGTGGAGCCAGGGGTGATCCCAAGGCCACTGTTTCCAGCCAGTCTGGGAGCAGGAGTGTCCCACCACAGCCTGGGGGCTCTTGGGGATGTGCAGAGGAGCCTGGAAGGGCTGGGATGGTCTGGGATGCTCGGGAAGAGGCCACGTGAGCAGAGGCAGGTGCATCCAGCATCTCCCTGGCTCCAGCAGCCGCTCCGAGCTCGGTGTGGATCCTTCTGGAAAGGTTAGAGGAGAATTAACTGGGATGGCTTCCCTCCACTACTCACTGCTCCAGAAAGACATTGTCAGGCCTTGGTTTTCCTCTCCCTTTTGAGGTGAAAAATGAGCTTTTCTGCCCTCTGTGCAACCATGAAAATCCCTCTGGTGCCGCTCTTGAATTGGGGTTTAACTGCAGTGCTCCTGACATGCTCCCACTGCTGCTTCCTGCTATAATCCCATGGTTAGAGGGACATGGGATGGGAGAAGCAACCCTCAGGAGGCAGTGATGCCTCTCCACTGCTTAGAGAGGGGGTTTGAATAGCTCCTTCAGACTAGACATTTAATTTTTTAGGGGAATAAAATTTACATGAGGTGAACCCCAGGTTGGCTGCTTGGGAAATCTGTGTCAAGCAAATCTTTGAACAGGTTTTTAAATATGCAGTTGTTTTCGACATATCCTCGAGAATCATAAATGTTAAAACATCTCCTGTCAGTCTGGGGCTCAGCACAGGGGGACTTTTTGGATCTCCCAGGTTTTTAGCGCTGGGTTTTGCGCAGGTGGCATTTTTGTGGTAGGAGGATCTGAGTTAAGAAATGAGGATGTGCTGAGTACTTTGTCAGCTTTAGGGTTCACCCTGGGCAGGGGATGATCTGGAAAGACCTGACACCTCACAGAGATGCTGGATGAGCCAGCAGAGGCGTGTTCCCACCCAGGAGATGTGGTCACCTGTCCTGAGTCACCTTCCTTGGTCGTTGCTCTGGTGTAAGCAGTGATGCAAGAGCCCAGCTCCAGTCCCACTGACACATCCAGGTGTCCCTTGCTGTCGCTTCTGCTGCTCATTTTGCAGCTTTGGGCAGTGTCACCAGCTCTTTTGGCAGCCTCTCCCTCACCCCTGAGGCGTCAGCAGCAAATAAAAGCATTTCAGCAGAGTTTCTCTCTGCTCCTGTGTGAGCAGCTCGGTGTGGCTGAAGGCGAAGGCTGCAGAGAACAATTCCTCATCTCGTTTTTCTCCATTGGCCCAGTGCAGGAGGCTCAGCAGGGATGTTTCACATGGAGCCTGAGCTCCAGGGCTGGCTCTGTGTCCAGCAGAGGGGGTCCAGCCCCGTCTGTGCTGCACTTGCAGCTCTCCTGGGTTGGGAACACATCCCCGTGCTCAGGGTGCTGCATTCACCCCAGATCTCAGTGCCAGCAGAGACCCTCCCTGCCCCATTGCTGTGTCACTCCTGAAACCACTTCAGCTCCCTTTTGCTGCTTTTGGAAGGAGCTGACTCACAAGATCCTCAAAATTGGGCTTTTTCTGTGGCATATCAGCTAAACATGGGAACCCAGGGCTCCCCCTGCCCTGGCAGTGACATTCCCTGCATCTCTGATGAGATTTGTGTTTGCAGTGAGGGTGGGTGGGATGTGGACCTGCTCACCTCCAGTGAGCACCTGGAAGTCCTGACAGCATTTTGGCCACCTGGAGACCCTTTTGGGGCCAGTCCCTGGCAGCACCCAACCCCTCTCAGCACACCCTGCCCCAATGTGAGGCACCATTGTGCTCCAACACTTCACTGCCAGGATTCCTACCTTTTCATTTAAGGCTTGTGGGTGCTTTTATTTTTTTTTTTCTTTCCTTTCTTTTAATGATCTTTTTATTTTCTTGGAGTGTTTTGATAGTTCCAGTGGGACCCCTGAAGGCAGTGCCTCTCTCTGCTGACCACCCTGACACTGTCAGAGCTGCTGTGGGCAGGAGGGGGAATAAATGGGAAGTGCAAGGGATGAAATGGCACCGTTGCCAGATGCTCCAGCAAGAAAACACTTGGGGACCCTGTGATTTGTCCCTGCTGTGTGGCAGAGGCTGCTGCTGCACCAACAGCACCCCAGCCACGCACTTAACTGACTTTAAAAGCGACCGAGGTGAAGTAACCCTTCTTTTTATTTTATTTTATTATTTTTTAAAAAAAAAAAAATACCCTGTGGTGCCGAACTGAAATCGCAGCCAGCTTCTATTTTCAGAGGGCTGGGTGAGAGAATGTTTTTATCTGGAGTTACAATGACTGTCGCCCTGTAGCCTGCAGTTCCCATGCTGGTGCTGCCAGGGCCCATGAATGCGTGCTTTATGAGCTGCTCTCGCAGGTGTTCGGGGGGCATGTAATCACTAATGAATAGTGGGGACACACAAACTCGGGCCAGGCTCTGGCACTTGTTGGTTTTTTGGTTTGGTTGTGGGGGTTTTTTTTTATTATTTTTATTATTCTGTGAGAAAAAGCATGGGGAAAAAAAAAATAATAAAATCCAGAGTTTTTCCTTTGAGAGCTCTCCCAGCTCAGTGGTCACCCACCCCATTTACACCCAGCCAGGTGGAAATTTGGGCACAGAATTCAACATTTTGGGGTTTTTTTTGCCTCTCTCAGGGACAAATCCCAGAGTGGGCAGTGCTTCCATCCACGTGGAGTTTGAAGGAGTTAATCCTGAGGATTTTGTGCTTTTTATGCTCCTGGCTCTCCCTGTGCCATTAAATAAGGAGCGGTGACTTCAGGAGGAGCGCAGCCCTCGGAATCATTTGGATTGTGCTTGCTGTGGCTGGGGCCTGTTATGATAATGATGATTAATTTGCCATTAAGCCTGTCTGATCCTCCTTGTCCCACCCTGCACAGGCACAAAGGATGGAGTTGCAGGGGCAGTTTGGGTTTTGGCAGGCTGGGCTTCCCAAACAACGCGCTCTGAACAAAGTTCTCGGTGAGAAACAATAAAAGCAACCCCAAGCAGGGCAGATTTTAAAAAGGGGGAAAATCTCTGTAATTTTTAACTGGTCTAACACAACAGCCCAGCAAAGGAGGGGAGGCCAGTCCAGTTTATTTTGTGATTCTCAGCCAGAATCATTGGATAAGTGATTTAAGCCCTCCTGGCTCCAAGCAGAGCAGAGGTGAGACACCAGCAATCACACACCAGGTCTGCTGATGGAAAATTGATCTGGGAGGAAACAAGGATTCTCCACCCCAGGAAACACCAGAGTGTTCCCAGAAATTTGACTTGGAGTCACTTTTGGCTTGGAGAACCTGAGCTCCAGCTCAGCTGTGGCTGCTGCAGGTGGGGTGGAGGTGGCCACTGATTCCAGAACTGCTGGATCTCAGCGTGCCCAGAAAATCCAGGTGCACAAGCTGGGTGTGAATCCTAGGTGGACAAAGTGGCAGGATTTCCCCTGGGAAAACTGCCAGTGATTTTTCATTATTATTATTATTATTATTATTATTATTATTATTATTATTATTATTATTGTTGTTGTTGTTGTTGTTGTTGTTGTTGTTGTTGTTGTTGTTATTATTATTATTATTATTATTTTATTTTTATTATTAATAATAGTAGTAGTAGTAGTAGTAGTAGTAGTAGTAGTAGTAGTAGTAGTAGTTGTAGTAGTATTACTATTATTTTCTGTGGAAGAGAACAGCCCCCAAGTCATGATCACTTTTATCAGTCAGTGTCAGGTTAACAATTATCTATAAAGCAATATATCCTTCAGCCTGAAAGAAAGACACTCTTTTGGGAAAAAATATCAATATTCAGGGTGTGCAGCCCGAGCCAGTGGTTTTATTTGTGCTCATATTTTTCACTGCCTTTCTTTTACACCTCAAGGACACATTTATGATCTCCTTGTGGTATTTCACTTCTGAGGTGATGGTGATGCCTTGAGAAAAAACAGATTTCACATTAATTTGGCCCCCAAAGCCATGGAACAGGAAAGTGGGAGTGCAGTTCTTGGATACTTGGTTGAATTTATTAGGAATTTGCCATTTTTGTGCTTTATTTCTGCAGTACCAGTGCCCACAAAGGCCTCATGTTGGGGCAGCACAAGTTTTCCTTGGAAATAAAGGCAGAGGGAAGCATTCCCTGCCCTCCTGGAAGTGGCATCCCTGAATGATTACCTAAAAATCCTAAAATTCTGTCTGAACCTGCCAGGGAAAATAAACTTTGTATGTGTTTATAAGTGGGGGTTTTACCCTGCAGAGGAGAAAGCAGAAATGCTGAGGTGATCTGCTACTAAATGAGGATAATTAGCGATGGGGAAGGATAAACCCTGCACTCAAAGGGTATTTTTCTCATTAGGGACTGGGCTGGTGGTGTGGTGCCTCCTCTAGGGATGAGGGAAATGGGTGTGAGAGAAGCCCAAGATATCTGCAGAGCTGGTGGCACGGTAGGAAAAATAATCATCAACCCTCCAAGTGCCAGAAGATGCTTTAACCCCCAGCAAATGCAGCTTTGTGGTTGAATATTTTTAATTACTTTTTTTTGAGAGCATTCTGGCTCCTTGAGCATTTTTCAAGCAGCAGCACAGCACCTGTAAAATAGCAATTACCCCAATTTCCATGGGGGAAATGACTTGAGCAGGGAGGAGGCCCCCACACCTTTGCACAGCTCTGCAGCAGGAGGTTGGCAATAGCCTGGATCAGCTCAGGCAGGAATTTCAGGAGGCAGAAAGGGATCTAAACTCAGGGCACTGAATTCCCAGTGGGGACAAAGCTACTGGAGCCCTCTGTGTTGACATAGAAAGGGAATTGCTCTGTAGTTTGTCACAGTCTTGGCTTTTCTTGGCTCATTTGTGGAAAAAAACCCCACCCAACAAGCAAAGACAAACAAGATTTGGTTCAGCAAAGGAAGAATTTCCCCAATCTGCATGGTGGCACCAAATCTTGGCTTAAATTTGAATTTATCCCTGTTCATTGTGTCACATCCAGCTTTCCTTGTCCATCATGGTCCCAGGATGTGAGTACCCTCCTTCCCTGAGGAGAAGGACACACTGCTGGGTCCCTTTCTGCCGAGCTCATAATCACCCTGGGTCTTATTTATCCTTTGGAATATTCCTGCCTCTGTCCAATATCCCGTACTTCTATCCCTGTTGGATTTCAGCCAGTTATTTCAGACGATTTCTCAATTTATCCAGATAATTTTGAAGGCTGATTCTGACCTTACCATGCTGGCAGGGCTCTCCCAGCTCTGTGTTGTCCACAAATTTAATAAACATACTTTCTGTCAAGGTCAGCATGGAAAATGTGGAATAGAAACAGAAGCACGAAACCCTGCTTAAGTTTGACACCCACCACACCAAAATTTTCCTCAAATTGTGCTGGTTTCAGCATGGAGGGAATGTAATTTCTACCTGGAAAAATCCCAAGCTTGCATCTCTTCCAGATACTCCCAGCTCTGCTTTGTTGTTCAGATCTGTGTCTCCTTCAAATAAAAACAAAAACAAAAAAAAGACCTCCCCCCATAGGACTGAAGCAACTTGGAGATTTTTAAAAAGCACATTTCCACTCCCAAGAAGTGGAATGTACGTACTGGAGATGACATTTCCATTCATAAGGATCTCCAAATCCACCACAACTCTCCCTGGAAGATTTTCCTACCTCCAGCCATTTTAATGCTGCACCATTCAAACCCACACAGGAGCCGTGGGGTTTGGAATATTCAGGGGAGCCACAGACTTCTCCTGCTGTAATCAGTTGCTTCCTAACTCGAAGCCGCCTCGAATTATAAATTGCTTCCCTCACCGATGCAAAATGCAAAATGTGGTGATTGATGCTATAGAGGAAACTCTGGTACAGTTTGCAGGCTCTCAAATATAATCCTGGTGCAGGTGGGGGACTGAAGCATGGGGTAAATGCAGCTGATTAGATATTTTGTCTCATTCAGGAGCCTTTTCTGCCAGCACTATATGAGTGAATGCATATTGCATGAGGGGCCTGTTCCAAAGTCCATTGAAATGGAGTGAAAGGCTCCCGTTTTTCCCTCGGCGTGCTTTGGAGCGGGGCAGAAACACTGTCAGGCACACACACAACAGAGATGTTGCCTTGCAGTTTGAGGGGGACTGGCTCTCCTAATGGCAAAAACAAATGTTTTCCCCGTGATGTGTGGAGCCCTTAACGACAGCAATTCCTGAGAGAGCCCCGGGATTTGCAAATATTGAACGTATTTCCATTTTGTGGGAACTGAAGGATGGAAAATTAAAGGAAGTGGCCAGATCCTTAGAGAAGAGCTGGAGTCTTGACCTCTGCTATAGCCTAAACGTGCTGGGATGCTTATCCTGGCAGCAGTGCAGTGGGAATATGGCTGGGATAATGCTCCTCACTTCCAGTGCCATTCCTGCTTGGGAAACGCCCTTTCCTTGCACATCCAGAGTGTGACTCCAGCCAGGTTGTAGTCAGTCCCAGGTAGGGAAGAGCTTGTGCCACACCAAAAGGCAGCATGAACTAGGAAAAGAGCAGGAAAAATATAGTTGTTGTCATTTTTGGGATCTTTTCAGCAGAACCCTCATCCTTTACTCCTGTCCCAGCAGTGCTGCACCCTCAGCTGGTCCAAGAGCAGGGCTGGGCCCAGGAATTCCTCTGGGAGCCCAGATATGAGGCGTGAGGGCAGGGAATTGCCAAGCTGGGTTGATTTTCCTCTGCAATTCCCAACCACGGGTGCGGATTTTTTTTGTCTTTCCCGCAGAAAAACCTCTTTTTCCTCGCTCACATTTTTGTGTTGCCAGCGCTGGGGAAGAGCAGGGATTGAATCACTTTTTGTGGGGATCTGAAGCCCGCAGGTGGCACAGACACAGGGCACTGCTGCCGAGGTAGGAGGAGAATCCTCACCCGCATCCCTACGAGCATCTCAGGGATTTTTTTTCGCCCAGGGGAGGGAGGCACCAGAGGCTGGGGAGGGACCAGAGCCAGGTCTGTGTCCCCTGCCGGCTTCAGCCGCGGTTGTGCCTCCCCTGGACGTGCTGCATTTATCTTCTAATCGTGCCCTTTTTTTTTCCTCCCTCCTCTCGCCTTTTATAGCCACGTCAGGCAGGGCTCCGAGGGGCGAGGGCAGCTCGCCAGAGCCTCCGGGCTCCCCTGGCAGCGCCCATCCCGAGCCGCTGCCGGGGAAATAAATCAAAAATAAAGGAGGAATAAAGTGGCGAGCGCCTCGAGCAGAACGCCAAGGCGCTCCCCTTGCAGCCCTCACCGGTGAGCAGTAAATGGAACTTTGTTCCCTCTCCGAAGGGTTCTTGGTTTTTTGTTTGTGGGTTTTTGGTTTTTTTTTTTTGGTTGGATTTTTATATTTTTTTTTATTTTTGTTGGGTTTTTTTCCCTCATTTGCGGGTTTCTGGCGGTGCTCGAGACCTCCAAGAGGTCTGGGCGCGGATTGCAGTGACTTCCAACCTCGCTCTTTGTGCCAGTGGGGCATCATCCTCCTTTTTCTTCTCCCTCTTTCTTTAAAAAAGCCGTAAATCAGCGAGTACTATTCAGTGATTAAGATTATTTGGGTTCACTTCAGTGCTGGCACGGTGCTAATAAAATAATAATTTAAAAAAAAAATCCAACCCAATCCTAACCCTGCGTTAAAGGGTTTGTTCTCCCATTTGCAGGAGAAACCATCTCACTGTGGGAATGAACAATTAACAGCATTTAAATGAGCTGAACTTGGTCCTTTTCTGCCATTGTCTTTGTGCCTTTTGAATCATCTGGAATTGGATTTTCTCTGCTCTCTATTTTCCTGTGCGCTAAAATGTTTTACATAAATCATAGGGACCAGCCCCGAGCTGTAACCCCCTCATCCCCGCCGTCCACAGCGCCTGCAAAAACCATGAAAATGTTCTGTTCAATCACCTGGATCTGTTGCACGATTACAATCTTTGCAGATTATGATTTTTTATTATTATTATTATTATTATTCCCTGCTTTTTTATTTTATTTTTTTTTATAAAGGAAATACAGCAGCGGGATGGGGAGGGCGTTCTCTCCCCGGTTCCGTATCCGCAGGCATTGCTGCCCTCATTAATTAAAAATGATAGCGAGGAGGAGATGGAGTGGAGGGATTTGATCTTTACGTGGGAAAGGCAGCGTGTAGCCTCTTCTAAGACCTTTTTGGCAACGGATTTCATCTCTTCTCTCGCTCTGCAACCTCAGCAGGCTGCATCTGTATATTAAATATATATATGTTTAATTTTTTAATTTTTTTTTTGCTGGGCTAAATTCAATATATAGGGATATTGAGTGGATATAAGTATATTCAATATATATGTATATTGATTATATAAGTGTATTAAATATATAAGTATATTGAGTATATAAATATATTGAATATGTCGGCATATTCAATGTATAAATATATTGAATATGTCGGCATATTCAATGTATAAATATATTGAATATGTCGGCATATTCAATGTATAAGTATATTGAATGTGTCGGTATATTCGATATATAAGTATACTGATTATATAAGTGTATTGAATGTATAAGTGAATTAAACATGGAAGTATGTTGAATATAGACGTACATTAACTAGACAACAATATGAAATACCCCAGGAAAGGCATGTGTCACGGAAAGCAAACACCTCGTGGTGCTTTGAGCGCTTGGCGGGTGATGCTCGGGGCGGGTTTATCGTACCGGGGCAGCGCGAGAGGCGGCGGGGCTCGGTCGGGAGGGGGGTTTGGGGGCTCGGCCGGCGGGGATGGGCCGGGACAGGGGGGATCGGGGCCGGGACAGGGGGGATCGGGGCCGGGACAGGGAGGATCGGGATCGGGACCCGGGCCGGGCTCGCCGGGGCCGCCGCCGCACCTCAGATGAACCCGCCGGCGGCCGCCCCTGTTGCCGGGGCGTGGCGCGGAAGCTGCTCGCTGATTGGCTGAGGCCGAGCGCCCCCGGCCAATGGGAGGGCAAAGAGGAGGGAGGGGCGGGGCGGGGCGCGCGCCCGAGGCGGGCCCCGGGTCCGGCTCCATCCCGGGAATGGTGAGATGGATATTCCCGGGAATGCTGAGATATTCCCGGGAATGGTGAGATATTCCCGGGAATGGTGAGATATTCCCGGGAATGGTGAGATATTCCCGGGAATGAGGAGATATTCCCGGGAATGGTGAGATATTCCCGGGAATGGTGAGATATTCCCGGGAATGGTGAGATGGATATTCCCGGGAATGGTGAGATGGATATTCCCGGGAATGCTGAGATATTCCCGGGAATGGTGAGGTGGATATTCCCGGGAATGCTGAGATGGATATTCCCGGGAATGCTGAGATATTCCCGGGAATGGTGAGATGGATATTCACGGGAATGGTGAGATGGATATTCCCGGGAATGGTGAGATATTCACGGGAATGGTGAGATGGATATTCCCGGGAATGAGGAGATATTCCCGGGAATGGTGAGATGGATAGGTATCCCTGGGAATAGTGAGATATCCCCAGGAATGGTGAGATATCCCCAGGAATGGTCCCATTCTGGGAACTGTGAGATATCCTTGGGAGTCCATGAGATATGCCCAAGTCTGGCCCCATCCCAGGATCCTGAGATATCCCGGGAATCCTGCCCCATCCCCCAGGTCCTGCCCATCCCGTTCTGTGGCTCTGTGAACCTGTGATCACTGCTGTGAATTCTGTTAAGTTTTCCCCACACAGAGGGAGGAAAGCTCCTCTCTGCTGCAGCCACTCCATGATGGACAGTGATGTTTAAGATCCTTTCCGACCCAAACCATTCCATGCAGGAGGGAGGAGATGGGAGAGCAGCTGGTGGGAAAGCTCAGTTCCCAGCCCTGGAGAAAATCCATCAGGATCACGCTCTGTGCAGAGGTCTTTGAGCAGAAAGTATCAATTTTTAAGAGTACAGCTGAGCAGGACCCGGTTGTTTCATCCCCTGGCTGTAAAGCTGTCCCTGTTTGGGTTGTCAGAGTGACAGAGGAACAGCCAGCTCAGCAGATTTGCCTGCCTCTCCTCCTGAACCCTTTGCTATGGCGATGCTGCCGCAGCAGGGATGGTTTTCTTACATAACCACCCAGCTTTTCCACAGCCATCCCCCTCCCCACGGGAGCAAAGCACCTCCTGGCTGATCAAATCCAGCCCTCTGCTTGCCAGCAGCCAAAGCTCATCTCAGAGTAGGATGGAGCCCCCTCTCCAACCTTCCTGGGGCTGCTGCCTCTTCTTTTCATCTCTTCCTACTCATTGCTTTTCCTGAGAAGTCATCCCAGCCTGTCCCTTGTCAGCCCCAGCCCAGCATGGGGACACGTGGATCGTCTCCCATGGCTCTGCAGTGTCTCATGGACCCTCTCTGTGGCCACCACCATGGTGCTTTGTCAGAGCTGGGTGTGCCCCAGGAGATTAGTGGTCCAGTTAACAAAATGATGGGATTTTGGCAGTCTGATGGTGGCTTCCATGAATCCCTGTGGGGTGCAGGGTGAGAGCGGTGACTCCTGGCTCTCCTCGTGAGTCAGGAGCAGCTCCTTGGAGCTCCACACGTTGGTGTTGCCCTCTGGAAAGGCAGCAGGTACCATGTGGGCCAGCACAGGCTCATGCTAGAAGCCTCAGGTGGCTGAGAGGGTGTCAGGGCTGCAGGATGGAAGGAATAAGTGCCCCAACCTGCCCAGCACAGCTCCTTCCTCCACTGGAGGACGGCTCTTGCTCTGCAGCCCAGACAGAAAGCCCAGTGGTCCTTGGGGACTCCACCATTTCATTCCTACCAGCCCAGAAGCACCAGGTCTGACCTCACCAGTTCCACTTTGCAGAGCATTTGCATTTGTGGCCCATGTCCAAAATGTGGTGGTGTTTTTTTTTTTAATTTTCTCTGTGTAACCAGAGCTCATCCCTAAAGCAGCCAGTTAACCCTTTCAGTTCTCTGTCCTCCCAAAGCAGAGCTGGTTTCAGTGGGTTTATATGGATTTCTCCAGAGAGTGAGGTGTGCTGAGCGTTCTCTTGCTGTTGGGGTGCATGAGGATGTGTAGGGGCAGCCCAAAACTTGCTCTGGCTGAGTCACAGAGCAAAACCCTCACCACATCCCCATCCATCACCCATGGCCACCTCTGGGCAGAGCCCACAGGGCTGCGTGGCTGGGGGAAACTTCCATTTCCAAGTTCATCATGTTAAAATAAATGTAATTCCACGTAAGAGGCTGTGGGGGTGAGGAGATGGAACACAGACACACAACCTGGGGCCCTTCTTCGGAATGAGGGCAAAAGTCTGGCCTTGTTTATTCTCATGTAAATTCAGAGTAAACCCAGGCGATTTTGTCATCCTGCGCTCTGACGCATTACTGTAAATCCTACTTTCGTAACTCTGCCATTATTTATGAGTATTACTGCAGTGCTGTGTGAGATCAGGGCAGAGTTATGCCTGATCACGTGGGTGTTTTAAGGACCACAGCTTGGACGTTTGAGTAGAGGAGACAAAGGCAATCGATCATCTTCGTTTTACAAATAGGGGCGTAGGATTACATGATCTGCTGGAGAGCTTGCAGGAAGCTGGTGTCTGGTCTGGACAGGAAACCGTTTTCCTGTCCTGAAAAACTTTTCGTAGTAGAGGGGAAAAAAAAAAAAAAAAAAATCCTGTTTGATGTTTGGGGTGAAGGGTTTCGAGGGCAGGAAAATGTGATCAGAAACTGCCCAATGGGGGTTTCAGATTTGAGCCCCTGGTGTGCAGGGAGCAGCGGAGGGATGTGGCCTTGCAAATACTCACTGCAGGTCAGCAGCTTTCCCCTGCTTGGGGAGGGTTTATGGATCATCCTGGTTTTCTAGCTGTGGTCAAGTGATCACTTGAGCAGGGTGGATTCATGGTCAGGACTTGAGGTTTTGTGTGCTGCATCGTGTTCAGAGCACGATGGAAAAGATAAATCAAAAAGGGTTTTGAGCAGGTGATCACCTGGCAGGACAAAGGCAGCTAGAGGAACAAGCAGGAACAGAGGAACAACATTTCCCAGATGGAAGGCTCTGTATGTGCACTGTCTATATGCTCTGAACATCATCTGTTTGATCACTTTGTGCCTCAGAAGGGGCTGGGTGGAACATTCCCATCCCCTGCCCTGGTCTGGCTGGCATTGCCCTTTGTCTTGGAGCTGCTAGGAAGGATTTCCCTCATGGCTGTGCCAGCTTTTCCATCTCCAAGCTGGCAGCCTGTGCTACCTGCTCCTCAAAGGCTTGTGGCTCAGTGGGTTCTTCCACGCTGATATCTGTTGCTGGCATTCAAGGGCTTCCTCCTCCTGGTTTATTTTGCTGTGTTATTTTCCTGCCTTGAGCTGGAGGACTGAAATCACAGAGGACAAATGTAAATCCCCGCCTTTCTCCGAGGAGGTCACTTGTGCAGAGCGTTCACACTCTCCCTGCCTCTCCTTAATCCCACATCTCTGCACAACTCCTCACCCCGCGTCTGGCTTCTCCATCTCCAGCCACAGCACCTGCTCAACCCACATCAGGCAAATTCACCACCTCAGGATGGACCCAGGAGGGGAAAATGACTTTCTAATCTGGAGAGCAGTGTTTCCTTCTCAAATCAGCCTCCTCCTCCCATGCAGAACCCAGGAACGAGGAGGTCTCAGCCCGTGTGTTGCAGAGAAACAGCCTTTGTTGTGTGTGGGTACTGCAGAATACTTGGGAGAGCTGAGCAGGTATCTTACAGAGAGGAAAAATTAAAAAAAACCCCAATTAATTAGACTAAATAAACATATATTAGGGTTCAAAATATGCACAGCCAAAATGAAAGTCACATTCTGGTTCATTAAATCTGAAAAGACTTCACACATTTTAAACCTGTAATCGTATTCAGAGAGGCAGCACCCCATCCCCAACCTGTCCCCCACCCCCTCCTGCAGATTTCACACCTTGGGAATGGCTATTGTACCAAAAAAAAAATAAAAAAAAAAAAACAAAAACCAAAAAAAAAAAAGAAAAGGAGCAGGGGGAGGTTTGCTGCTGCAGGGCATGGACAGGAAAATCAGTGTTTGCTGTGGCATCTCTGTCGTGGCAGCACTGAGCTGGGTTCAGGTGTTTGAGGAGGAGGAAGAGAAGAGGAGAGGAGGAAGCACAAAATCTCAGCTCAGCTCTTCTTCCCCACCCTGCTCCCGCCCGACCCGGGGTCTCTCGCTGAGTTCCCCCCCACAGCTTCCAGGCTTCTCCCCCTCCCCTGGAGGGTGTGATGTTACCAGGGAGCTGAGCTGCAGAACATATGGAAACGTCATGCGTGTATATATAGAAGAGGAGCGAAAATGGATGCTCTTGGGTACAATAAACATTCGTGTATCTGCAGGGGGGGCAAAGAATTTCAGCTATTTGCGCCGCTTTGGTGGATGTTTGGTGGGGCAGGGGGGTGGTTTGGCTGCTGTTTGTAGCCATAAATGCATATGTATAATTTATTTGAATTAGGAAGCCTGTGGAAGCCGGGAGTCGTTCTTTACGTGGAAATTCTGCTTTATTCCAGAGCGGCACAGTCAGAGAGGAGGATGTTGTGACTGCATGCCAGCAGATATTTCTAAGGAGACATTTTGAAAATCTGAAGGGAACGGTGTAAACGTTTTCAAGATGTTGGGGCTTGTTCTGGGATACCTCAGTGCTTTCTTCTGGCTTTAGGTAAAATGAGATCAAAATTCAAATGTTTCTGCTATGCACCAGCAGCTTCATGCACCCGTTTATTTCTTTAGCATATTGTCCTTCTGATTTTTTTCCTTTTAAAAGAACCAATATCTACTGCCCCAGTGTGTTTGTGTGTTATTCAACAGGGTGCCAGCTCCCTGGGCTGCAGCTCCCTGTATTCTCCTTTTCCAGGGAAGCAATCCCAAAGAATTTGATGCAGTGACTCGGGAAAGCAAGAAAGCTCAGTATTAGGTGCCTTACACAGAAACCTGGATATCATATCAGGCTTTCCGTGCCTGGATATCTTGATCAGTTTAAGCTGATTAGAAAAGCTCCTCGGATCATTCTTGGGCAAGCTGGAAAACGATCCCTGCTTTGTATAATGAAGTATGTTATCTATCCTGCCCTCCAATAAATCCAGAGCGGGGCTGCAGGGGGATTGGCATCTGGTCTAAATTAGCATTGCTCCACTGCTGTCGGTGAAGCCCTGACAGTGCTCACCAGGTGAGGATGTGGCCCATTTAGGGAGCTCCCGTGGGGTTACAAAAGCAGCATTGAGGACCACGATTTCAGAGGAGGAAAGAAGCCAAGAAAGGAACAGGACAGCTTGCAGGGAATCTTAAATGACATTAATTGAAATCTTATCACTTCCTTCATCTTAAGGTGAACCCGGGGCACAATAAAGAGCAATTATCTGCCATCTTCCTTCATCTGTCCCAAGTGCAAGGAGGGGAAGAGTGTATCCATCACTCTTTCTGCTCTACCTTTTTTTTTTTTCCCAGAGACAATCCGATATATTTACAGACCTGTCACCCTTTCCAACCCCTCCTTTCATGGGAGAGCTGAACAAAAGCAGGTAAAAGCAAGAGAGGTTGGAAAAGAGGGGGGATCTGGAAACTGGAACCAAGTGAAAACAGGGATTTCAGCCCTCTGAGAAGCCACTAAAGGGACTTGAGTTACCGCATGCCAGGGGAATGGCCATGGGAGGTTTGGCTGGAGGGCTGTGAGGTGGCAATAAATAGATCTGAGCAGAGGGCTGCTGCTCTAAAACCTGGAGCAACACTCGCTGGAAGCTGAGAGAGACAGGGAATTCTTAACAGGTCATGGAAATTGGTGCAGCACCCATCATGGGGACCGCTGGCAGTTTTTCTCCCAGGTGCCCTCGTGAGGTGAGATGGATCCCATGGTTCTGTTTAAAGCATTAGCAGGGCTGGCAGCAATCCTTCAGCTCTTTAGGAGAGACCCAGAAGCTGGATTTCATCTTGGCAGAGCAGGAGGGAGATGGTTTATGCTCTGTCCTTTCATGTTTTCTGTCTATTCTGCAAACAGCGAGGACAGCAGTCCTGGGGCTGCTTACTCTGCACAACCAACCCAGACTTTTGTTCAGGCAGCAGGGAGGGGATTTCCTCAAATCACAAGAGGAAAACATGACCGAAAGCTTTGAGATGTCAGAGCTGATGGGAAAGAGGAGCAGAAGGAGCTGGTCCTGAGCAGGTGTTTCTCTGGGGCTCTGTGTGGGGCCGTGGTTGGTGCCCCCAGAGGATCAGGAAGGGGCAGTGACATCTGAAACGCCGAGTGCAGCCCGTGGCAGCGAGTCGGGGTGCGAGAGGGGCAGGTTCCAGGCGGCTGGGTTTGGGCTGTGTGTACAGAAACTCCAAGGCCATGTTGCTTTCTGACAGCAAATCGATGCCGCTGTAAACACGAGAACAAAGGAGCTCGCAGAGGAGAGGGGGAAGGAACACGGAAAAGGGAGAGATGGAGAACTGCTCCGCAGCCAAAGCTGGAACAATGTTGGGAAAAGCTGAATGACTTCAGCACCTATTCATTCCCTGGCCAAAGCTGGTTGCTTGCCCATTCCCAAGGCCGGTGAGGAAGTGGTGGCCTCGAGTGGCTGAGGTGTGAGGGCAGGGGGTGACCCGGCTGCTCCCGATCCCGCTCCCAGGGTTTAGCAACTGTTCAGTCCCCGGGGCCAGGGCCTGGATGAGGCAGACACTGTACATGTGCAGCTGGTTAGGGCTCAGCGTGCCCCTCCCCTGTGCAGCCTTGTGTCTCATGATGGATATCACTGGCAGGGTGAATTCCCATTCATTTGTCCCATGGCTTCGGCGCTGCGAGTGGTTTCCATGCAGATCCCGCAGGAGAGAATACTGTGGAAAAACGGGGGTTTGGGAGCCAAGATGCTGGGATGTTCTTCACGAAACAGGCGATCCAGGGCTCGGCAGGTCTCAGTTTGGGACGGGGTCTGGCTCCTGACCCTATCTGGGGTCACGTCAGTACATGGGTTTGGGGTTTAACCCATTGCAGTCAGGCTGCTGAGGAGGGGATTTAGGGCAGAATCACAGAATTGTCCAGGCCCTGTGCTGATCCCCTGGTTTTCCTCCAGAACTGAGGGAGTGGGAACGCAGTCAGATGCTCTGCAGGTACAACACGTCATTGGAAAGCTCAGCCCTGGATGAAAGCAGGTTTTCTTGTTGGGTTGGAGTTTTAAGTTCAGCTCTTTTCGTTGGGAAGGCCACATGGAAAAGCTTTAAGGACCCATCCAGGATGGGGAGAGGGAAATTTGGAGCACACAACTCAGCCCCTGAGCCTGCCCATCTGTAAAGAATCAGCATAACAGCGCTTAATGTACTTCCCCAACATGGCAGTTGTGGGCCTTAATTAAACTGTGCAGAGTGCTTGGAGATCCTCAGATTAAAGGCTGTGTGTACAGTGAATTACAAAAGCAAACAACATGAAATTTTCCATGTGTTGTGCTAGAGCTGTCTTCGTTTACCAGAAACAAATCATTTAATGCACCTCTTACATGGAGCTTGTTTATATGGGATGTGCCTGTTATTCCAGTAGGAGGGAAATCTGGTAGTTTTGATTATTGTTTCTCAATACTTCATCAAAAAAAAGGCTTAAAATTTGAATATGTTAATAAAATAATACGGTAATAAAATGGGGTTTTTAACTATATATGTGCAGTTAGCCCTGGGAAACGCTGCCAGTTTTAACAGGCCTGAAAGATGGTAGGAGGTAAATTTAATATATTATAAAAATAAAGGTAATCCCAGCAAAAGACAAGCGTGGAGCAGTCGCTGGAGTCACCACAGGCAGAGACAGAACATGTTTTGTGTCCAACAATAGCAGCGTACGTGACTTGAAATGCTCTTTCCTTATAAAACAAAATACCCACTGGTTTGGCTTATTAGTGCAAATCTTCAAAGGGAGAAGCAGCGCTGAGGTTCCTGGTTCAATTCAGAAGTTCAGCCCCGCTCTGGCAGCGCTGCCTTGACAAAGTGCCATTGTTGCCCATGGCCGGGGCCGTGTGTGTGAGGTTTAACCTTCTGCATTTCCCCTTTTCTGCTGCACGAGGAATGCCCAGAGCTGGGCGGAAAAAATGTCTCTGATGTGTGGTTTACACGTGAAAACGCTGCATTTGAACTTGCACTGACTCTGCCCAGAGTGGATCGGGTTAAATGGACTATTACAATGGCGGGAGCTCATCTGGAACTAATAATTTTTGAGGCCACCAAAAGTAAAAAGTAAAAAAAAAAAAAAAAAAAAAAGGTGAGGGGAGGAGGAGGGATCCTTGTGAGTTTGGTGGCCAATGACTAAAGCTTCTGCTGCCATCTACTGCACATGGGTGGCAGTAGGGCCAGCTGGGAACTGCTCGCTTTGGCCAGAAAAACAGGTTAAAAAGTGAATTATCGGTTCTGGTAAGACAGAGCTGCTTCTCAGCTCTACCCTCCCATAGCTGTATCTGGGGTCTGGCTTGGGGGGTTTAGGACCAGTGCAGAGCATCTGCTGGGGCTGTGCAGAGGGAGAGGAACGTGGTGCTTTAACTGCTGCAGGTTTTGGGCTGCACCCTTTGGCATTGTCACCCCATGGCATTGCCATCCTCTTGGGATTCTCACCCATAGCATTGCCATCCTCTTGGGATTGTCACTCCCTTGGCATTGTCACCCCATGGCATTGCCATCCTCTTGGGATTGTCACCCCATGGCATTGCCATCCTCTTGGGATTGTCATCTATAGCATTGCCATCCTCTTGGGATTGTCACCCCATGGCATTGCCATCCTCTTGGGATTGTCATCTATAGCATTGCCATCCTCTTGGGATTGTCACCCATGGCATTGCCATCCTCTTCAGATTGTCACCCATGGCATTGCCATCCTCTAGGGATTGTCACCCCATGGCATTGCCATCCTCTTGGGATTGTCACCCATAGCATTGCCATCCGCTTGGGATTGTCACCCCATGGCACTGTCGCCCCTCACTTAGGATTCACCCCCATCACAGCAGAAGTTTTGGGCTCCATTTCTGGTGGTTTGGGAGGGGCATTAAAAACCCCCTGATCCGTGGCGGGCGAGGAGGGGCTGGAGCAGAAATCCCGCGCAGAACGGGCGCGGGGTGAGCGACATCTGTTTTGTCTCAGCACAGAGGAGCGGGGCGGCCGTGGCCCCACCCGCTGGAAGCGGCTCAAGCATTACCGTGCTTGGCCAGACAATAAAAGCAGCCTATTTATTTATGATGGCTGGACCCTTAGCAGGTCACTGGCACGGTACATTCGAATCCCTCTCTGGATTTTCCCTCTTCCCATCTCTCCAGGCTGCCTTCTATTCTTTGTGCCTGCTCTCCCAGGAGATCTGGGCTTGGAACACACAGCTCGCCATCCTTGTGGCTCTTGGTTGAGAGGTTAAATAAGTTTAGGAGGGAAAAGTACATTTGGAGATGGTGTTGATGCAGAAGAATGAGCCAAACACGCTATTGTCTTCACCAGCCCTGAGTCTGCCGTGGTAATTTGCAGGGTACAGAGACAGGCTGGCTCTGGGTTCCATACAGCTACTGCAGAGTGGAGCTGGATGGGAAACCAGGCTGGTCCCGTGACTGAACACACAACTGGGATTTGGCCTCCAGGCTTCTGTTCCTGGCTCTCCGAGGGATCCCGAGAAAGCCCTGGCAGGGGGGAAGGAAAGCTGTGTCACTCCAGAGCCAGGCTAACCCCAAAGGGGGCCAGCAGCCTCAAAGGGGGAGCGGGGAGGGTGTCTGGAGCGGAGCTGCGGCGCTGCTCTCCGCTGGAGCTGGGGTAGGGGTGCTCACAAAGAGGAGATGTTTGGCCAGGGCTCCTCTCCAGCCTGCAGGGTGTGTGTGCTTCAGGAGCTGCCTGGCTGCAGGGGGGATGTTCTCACCCAGATCTCGGGTTTGGGATTCATTTCACGTAGGCTGTGGTGTCTTGCAGTCCCAAGGCTTGGTGTGAGGCAGTCGCCGCTGAGTTCCCGTTATAGCAAAGAGAGTCTGACCTATTTTAGGATGAGGGAAGCACTCTCTGAACTGCTGTGCCTCATCCTTGGCTGCAGACAAGGCCTGGAGTGACCCTCTCAGCTTGGGCAGGGATGAATCCTGCTTGATGTTGCACAGAGCCCAGGCCAGAGGAACCTCCAGCCTCCTCTCCATCTCCTTGTTACCCTTTGGGATCTCTCAGGCATTGGGGAGACACAAAAAGCACAGGCAGCCACTCTCCCAGTGCACAAAAGCGATTGAGAACGGCTCACTCAAGCCCCAGACTTCCATTCAGGTTCCCAATTCCACCTTGGAGGGCATCTGTTTCCCTCCACTGGCAGGGAAAGATCCGGGGAAAGCGAATTTTCTCTTTTTGCCAGGCCAGCCTGGAGATGAGAGGCTTGGTGACGAGAATATCGCTTCTTGTCCACCCCTACCTCAGGTCCTCCACTCTAAAACATTCCCCTCCTGTACAGCCAATGTCAGGCTGTAGCTTCAGGATGAATTTCATGACCTCCTGCTCACTGAGTGGCTTTCCTTCTTTCCCAAACTGCTGTTAGTTCTTTTCTTTTGACCCTCCAACACCCTAGGATTTTTTCCAGCACAACCCCACGCAGGTGCTCTGAAAAATAAGAGGTCAGGTCCGCTCCCTAAATCAATCCCAGGTCTGCAGAGCATGGGGAGAGAAAATCTGGGCATGATGTCAGCCCAGCTCTGAGAATTTGAGGTTGTGGGCTTCTGGATGCCTATAATTTACAGGAAAGAAATAAACCTCACATCCTGGAAGATGCCATTTTTCTTGCATCCCACACTTGGCAGGTTGGGAGGTTTGTGGTAGGAGCCAAGATGTTGATGGTTAGCATGAATCTTTCCTTCTTCCCACAGACCTTCTCTTCCTTCCTTCCTTGCTTCCTTCCTTCCTTCCCTGGGCTATCTGGGAGCTCTTGGCTGCTCCATCCCAAAATCCAGCTTGAGTTCTGCTGTGGAATATCCTCGGTTATTTCATCTTTCCAGCTGAGAAAGGCTAAGCACAATTGTTCAGGAGTCTGGCACAAGGCACTGGGAGTGCTCAAAGGAGGAGCAGTGAGCCAAAACTGCTCTCTCAACATCAGAGCCCATCGATTCTGTGAAAAGCTCAACCCATGGTGGGAAGGGATTTTTTGCTGTATTTCCACCTGGTTACCTCACTCCTGCAGGCAGGATTCACATCTCCCCCTCCCTGTGGTTGCAGGAAGCAGCTCCTGATGTTTATTTGGGGGAAAGAGGTGAATTTTTAGGAGCAGCAGAGTGAGGGGAGCCTGGATCCAGCTCTTGGATGGGTTTGTGCTTTGTGCTCCATCCAAAGCTCCTCCAGGAACTGCAATCTTCCTCTTTGATGGGTTCTCATCATAGTGGGGAAAAACATTATAACTTGCTGTGGTGAGGGCAGTGAAGGCTTAGGGTGGAAATCTTCCCTACCCACAGAAACCTGCAGGTTTCTCTAGGAGAGGAGGCAAATTTTATTCCATTAAAGTTTTCTCAGTAACAGCTCTGAGGTTTCAGAGTCCCACCGGCTCCTCCAGCAGAAAGTAGGTACCTGGGAATGAGGTGGAACTCCTTGTTCCAGGGGGGAATATTCCAGTGGAAGTAGGGGAAAAATCAGCTCCATTCACAACCGAGGGAGTCGACTGTTTGTTAACATTGCCTTAAGCTAAATGTTAATGAAGTGCAACACTTAAGATGCTCCAACACCTCAATTATGTCCACCAAGATCACGTTGCCTTTCCATTTATCCGGGCTGGGAAATGAGGGATGTGTGAGGATTGCTGCTGCCTGCTCATTTACCTTCCCTGCCAGGAGAAATCCTGCTGGATTTGGGCTGTACCTGCACGCACCTCGTGCTGGGGCGGGGTTGTTCTGGAAATGGGTTTTAAGCACGGAAAATAAGGCTTGAGGTGGTGTTTTGGGAATGTGGAGGTGAAGCTTGGACAGGCTGGAAATGATGTTTGGTGTCTGGGGGTGATGGTGACCTTGAGGGAAGGGACAGGCAGACGTGACTGCGTTAGGAATGAGAGTGGCACCTCTCAGGATCTGCTGCTCCTTTGGCACAAAGCTCGATTTTCCTGATTCCCATCGCCCTTGTCCTGTCCCTGCCGTTTGATCAGGAGCGCTGACAGGATGGGAACGGCTCCAAACTGACACAGGGCAGGGTTAGATGGGATATCAGGGAGAAATTCCTCCCTGGGAGGGTGGGCAGGCCCTGGCACAGGGTGCCCAGAGAAGCTGTGGCTGGCCCTGGATCCCTGGAAGTGCCCAAGGCCAGGCTGGATGAAACTTGGAGCAACCTGGGACAGGGGAAGGTGTCCCTGCCATGGCAGGGGGCAGAAATTAGATGATCTTTCTGACCCAAACCATTCAGTGATTCTATTATCCTGTTTGGTTTTCTAAAACAAAAATATGTTCAGAAAAGTCTCCTTTTTCCTGCACTAGACACATAGAGGCTGGAAAACAATTTCAGAAACTACTTTGTTTACCCAATCCATTTTTATTATTATCATTAAGTGGGGGAGAAAAAAAATGGACAAAAATTCCTTCAAAATTGTGCAATAATATATAGCAGAAATCAGTGAATGAAAACAAACAGAACAAACAAACAAACCGATAAAGGACACAGAGTAGCAATTCAAATAATATAACATTAAACTGCACTTAAAGAACCTGATTAAAAGGTGACACTACCTCTATTAGAGGCTGGCTGCTTGTGGACTGATGCAAGTTTGGAAGGGTTAATCATAATGTTACAGCTATTTCCAGGCATGAAGATGCTCTTGGGGTCCATGAGTAGCTGAGTTATTGCACCATTTCCCTTCTCAAGTCCATTTGAAGGAGACTTGAAAGCTGTTTCAGAAAAGGTTCTTTTTTTGGAGAAAAAATGACATTTTACTTTTCCATCAGCGAGTAGGTGAAGTTTGCCTTTCAATATACCCTGATTCTAAGTGTGGAGATGCTCACACTGAGCTCTAGAATGAGAATTCTGCTCAGGGTGAGTTTCCTTGGCTCAGGTGGGGGTTCCCTGGTGGGGAATGTGAGGTTTCAGTGACTGGAAACAGGAGGAGTGAAATAACGTGGTGACCACCAAGGTGGCCATCAAACACAAATCTCCTTTGGCCACAAGGTGTGGATGCTGGCAGCCAGCTCTGCCCCTCTGCTCTCCCCTTCCCGCTGGCTCTGAGCTCCCAAACTTCTCCCTAACCTGCTCTGGCTCCAAGGAAAAGAGGCTTTTCCCAGGGCTGAGCCTGCAGCTGTCTCCTAATGCTGGAGCAGCTGGAACAAGCCAGGGCAGGGTGAGCCGGGCCGTGACCTCGCAGCTCTCCTGCACATGAAATACCTGCAGGGCTTTTCAGCCCGTATTTCACCCCTCTCTGAAAATCCTCTTGCAGTTTTCCTGGGGTACAGGCCCTCAGCCAAACCCCAGAGGGGCTGGAAGCTCCTGCTCCAGCTGCTTCCTGCCTGGGCTCTGCTCTTGCTGGGTTCAGGGAGTTTTACAGGGCTGGCAACCCAGAGATGGGGTTTATTCAGTCTGAAAAGAGCCCTTTTTTAACCTTTAATAGGTCTCCAGCCTGGGAAATGGTACCTCCTTGTCCTTCCTTGTAAAAACCAAACCCCCAGCACAAAAAAAAGAAAACCTCACAGAAAGACTGAGCCAAAGAAAAAGAAGCCTCATGGCCAAAATCTCAACAGATTTTCGTGTTTGACCTTAGTCTTCTGTTCAAATGGACTTGAGAGTACCCATGGGCATCTGAAATGGGTGCAAACACAAATTAACTGCTGGAAGTTCCTCCTAGCCAGGGTATTCCCCATACCCTTTTTTTTTTGTTTTCCATACAGATCCAAACATTTTGCTGGGTTCCTCTAAAGCAAACCCAGATCACCTCCCAAAATTCAGGGTAGCAAGTCATGTCACATCACATAAGGCTACTGAAATGAAACCAGAACAAAATATACATCCACATCCACCTACCATATTTACAGCAGAACCCTCCCACCCCCTGTATGTCTCCGTGAACAAGATTCCGTGCTTCAAAAGTTCATAAAAATATACAATTTACCCCAGAACTGCATCGATTACTCCCCACCTGGAGCCCAGACTTCTCTATTTCTATATATAAAATACACTAGCCCTGTGAAAGTTGCTTTGCTGAGAGCACAGTGGTGATTTTTGCGGTGAAGGGGAGGGCTGGGGACAGCTCTGAGTGCCAGTGCTGTCCCCACAAGGGCTTTGCAGTGTCCCCAAACCCCTGGGCACGCAGGGGTGACTCCACAGAGGGCTCTGCTCTGCCCACGCTGTGTTTGGGAGTTAACCAGGAGTGCTGGGTTTTGGGTACAAAATGCTTTGCTCTGCATGAGTGTCCCCAAGCCAGGAGCCTTTCAGAGAGGCCAGGAGTGACCTGTCCCCTGGGTGATGCTTGGGAATCTCCAGCCAAGGGGTTTCTGCAGGATTTAAATTGGTTACAAGGGTCTGCCTTGGCATCTGGCTACACAGAGGTGGGCTGGACTCTAAATTCTGCTCCTTTTACTGCAGCAGGATTTACCCTGGGGGAGTAAAATATCAGAATTTAACCACCCCTAACCCCCACTAGAGAGGCACCAGATTTTGGGATGCTACATTGTAACTTTAGTTATCTGTGTTTAAAAAATTACTTCCTAAAGAAAGGGTTGAATACTCTTTATCTCTGTTTTTAGGCTTCCTTTCCTGCATAGAATCTTTTGATTTATGTTTTTGAGACTGCTTTAGCCTCTGGGTCAGTCTGGTCTCTCTGTGTAGCTGTAACTCCAGGCAAATTGAGCTGTGTGGGTTGATTTTACTCAAAATTTCAACTCCTGAACAGCACCTGATCCACTGACAAGGTAAAAATATTGCAACTCTGCAAGCTTGCTGCTACTTATAAAAATCTGATTCTAGTTTGGTCCCAGCTTGGGAGGGGGGAATCTGTCACTGGGAATGCTAACACCAGTAATTGAAAATAGAGTCAGTATTTCTCTAGAGTATCAAACCATCCAGACTTCAACTTTTTTTTTTTTTTATACATTTTTCTATTGTGAAATTAAACGGATCAGTCGCGTATCAAAACATAGTTGGCCTCTCTCGTTTCATCTGTAGGAAGACTGCAATTATAACTTAATTTACACAGCAAAAATACCTTTGTTTTTCACAAAAACAGTGTGACAAGACAGTGTGCTGTATTTCCTGGTGAGAAGTTTTGCATATATCGAGCACGGCCAGGGGAAAGCCCTGAGCATCCTCTCCTGTCGTGCTCCTGGCTTGGCAGGTAGCGGTGAGGTTCACATTTTTTTTTTGGTGAAATTCATGTTTTGCTGTCACAAAATCAAAGCTCCAAACAGTGGCAAGCAGACTTTTTGCATTTGGCTCTGCAGCCAGTATTGTGTCTGCTGGGAATGTGAGATGAGAAAATAACATGTATGTGTGTGTGTGTATTTATATTATTTCTAAAGCTGTAGGTAAAACTACAGCTGCTTTTTGGAAATTCTGATGAGGGAGCATCAAATCCCTGCTGTGGGCTAAATTAATTTAAATTTTCAGTAATTATCTCTCCATGTGAGTGTGGAAAATCTGGATTTGCACACACTGGAGGCTCCCCTTTCTGTCCCACCACCGTGCTGGTGTCTGAGGGAAGCTCCACGGAGGAGAGGTATCCAAAAAATACCTGGGACATGAGTTTTAAGGTGCAAGTGGCAATTTTTTGTTTCAGTGACATGGTGGTGAGCTCCAGATTAATTAAGCAGATTAATTAAGCCCTGTGTGATGGGCAGGGGCAGCAGCAGGAGGGGTTTGGGCAGCACATCTCACTGTGGGGATATTTTTGACTTCCCACAGCAGCAGGAAGTTAAAACTCACCCCCCTAAAAAAATGTGCTGCTGTGCCTTAAGATCACTCAAAGATTGGGTATTTTAAAAGGGAGAAAACCTGTGAAAATGAGGGGTTTTGTTATTATGGCAAGGACAATGATGGGGATGCCAAGATACGACTGCCTTGCACGATAAAGTGGCACATGTTCTACACGAGAATGTGTACAATGTCTGACGACTCTGGAAATCTGTTCCACAGCAGATTTCCCAATAAATTAACACAACAAAAATACTTTCATATAAAACAAAGTCCAAAGGAATTTTTTTTGTTTGGTTTTTTGGTTTTTTTTTTTTTAGTCCTAAAGTAAAAGCAAAACCTTCAGGGACTATATTATCTCTCTCTACATATATAATCTCCTGAATTTTTATTTTTATTTTTTTAAATAAATTTATTCTTGTCTTAGAAAAATAAAATGAGTAGCCAATTTAGTCAACGGAAAGTATCTCACAGACTTAAAAGCATGCCCAGCAAGCATAGCCTTGTAAGACTAAATTAATGTTAAATCAAAGCAATTTGTTACTCAACCAACCTAGTCTGCAATTCACAGTTGATTACTACAAAGTGTATTCTTAAAATTATTATTATTTTTTTCTTTTTTTTTTTTGGCCCATATAAAAATAACGTATTGCAACTCAAAGTGCATTTTTAAAATAAACAATCAACTATTTTTATCAAATAAAATATTTACACCATTTGGTTTTGTACAGTCGGAAATGCGCTTCAGGCGATGACCATGGGGACGTCATCTGAAAATCCAGTTATCATTGGGGCTTCATCATCCTCATCTCCTGGAAAAGAAACCCAAAACAGAGCTGTTAGGGGACCCTCAACACTTTATTTAATTTAATTTGGTTAAAATATTGGTTGGGAAAACTTTTGGTGGCTGGACTTGATGGTCTTGAAGGTCTTTTCCAGGTTTAACCATCCCTAATTCTGTGATTTGTACTCTGGGGTCAAATCCATAGAGATTGTGATGTCAGAGTGGCCCAAACCATGATCAAGAATTAATTCTTGCCCTGATTTCACATCCTCAATGCATTTTTAAGTGATTGGAAGGAGGGGTTTAATTTGATAAAAATGTTTGGTTGATAAAACTTTTTCCAGTTGAACTTGATGGTCTTAAAGGTCTTTTCCAAGTTTAACCACCCCATAATTCTTTGATTTGTACTCTTAGGTCAAACCCATAGAGATTGTGAAAACCACAATAAAATGATTAATTCTTGCCCTGATTTCACATCCTCAATGCATTTTTAAGTGATTTGCATTGGAAGGAGGGGTTAAATTTGATAAAAATGTTTGGATGGGAAAACTTTTGCCAGTTGAACTTGGTGATCTTTGAGGTCTTTTCCAAGTTTAACTACTCTGTAATTCTACGATGTATACTCTCAGATCAAATTGGTGGAGATTGAGGTGCCAGAGTGACCCAAACCATGACAAAGAATCAATTCTTGCCCTGATGCCACATCCCCAGTGCTGTCCCCAAATGCCAGCGGGGGCCACGTACCCAGATCATCCCCCGAGGAGAAGATGGCCGAGCCCAGGCGGGAGCTGTAGTGGCTGTTGGCGAAGGCAGTGAAGCTGTTCTGGAGCCTCCTGTGCCTCATGTAGAGCAGCACAAAACCAATGCCCAGGGTCACCAGCAGCAGGAACAGCACGGGCACCACGATGGCAGCCACGTCCGTGCCTCGGCCCGATTTGGTGGCAGAGGAGTCTTTACCTGGTGAGGGAGGGACACGAGTGCTGTTTGTACCAGCAGCACATCCCTAAAGAGTTTATGAGGCTTCCCTGAGTATTTTTTAAGGAGGATGAGGAGAAAACATCACTTTTTATCACCCTACAACTCTGAAAGGTGGAGTTTTAGGCAGGTGGGGTTGGTGTCTTCCTGCAGAACCAGAGGACACAGCCTCAAGCTGCACCAAGGGAAGTTTAGGTTGGATGTCAGGGAGAAGTTTTTTACAGAAAGAGTGATAAAGTGTTGGAATGATCTGCCTGAGGAGATGGCAGAGTTGCCATCCCTGGATGTGTTTATAAAAGGACTGGCTGTGGCACTCGGTGCTGTGGTTTAGCTGAGGTGTCAGGGCTGGGTTGGACCTTGAAGTCCAACCTTGTTGGACTTGGACCTGTTCCAAGCTGGTGATTCTGTGACTGAGGGACTCACCCGTTCCCAGCTCATCGTAGAGAAGCGTGGCCGGCTCCCCACACATCTGCCCCCCGTACAGGCAGCGGGCCTGCACGCTGAACGAGTAGTTGTGGCCTATCTTCAGGTTGGACACCTTGAAGAAGTTGTCTGTGGTGTTGCCCAGGTAGGCTGTGATGTTCATCAAGCTGTCAAACATATGAATCTCGTAGCCCTGCAGGAAACACCAACCCCAAATCACTCGGCTGCAGAGGGCAGGGTTTGCTCCCTCCAAAAGGGGTTTGAAATTTGGTTTTCCTCCTGGATCTGGCTTTGATGAACTCTGCTGGGCTGTCAGCTGGGAGGGAGCAATGTGGAGCCTCCTCCAGGAAACCCTGCTGCTGTGCACTGACCTTGGCCAGTTCAGGGAGGAGAGATTTCTCTCCTCCCAAGTGCCAGGAGTGGAGGACATGGCCTCAGGCTGTGCCAGGGGAGGCTCAGGTTGAACATCAGGAAGGATTTCTTTGCTGAAAGTGTTGTTAAACATTGGAGGGGCTGCCCAGGAAGGGTCAGAGACCCCATGGTCATGGACGTGGCACTCAGTGCTCTGAGCTGGTGACAAGGGGGGCACCAGGCACAGCTTGGACCCAATCCTGGAGGTCTTTCCCAACCCAAATGACTCTGGTTTGGTTTGGCTGGTTCACTCTGTCCTTAGCACCCACCCCAGAGCACCCAAGCACAGAGTCCAGGAGGGTGAGGGCTTTTTTGGTGCAGTTTTTCACCTACCCATGTTCTAACAGACATTTCACAGATTTTCTATCCAAGTCTGAAAAATAACAACTTTCAGACTTCCCAGCATGGCAGGGCAGTGTCCTATTCCCAGTCCTTTCACACATGGGACAATTGTCCTTTTCTAGCAGGGTAATTATGTTCCTAAAAGGTGACTGATTGGATCTGTCAGCTTCAGAGGCTCAGCCATGACACGAATTTTAGTGAGCTCTTCCAGAGGGCTCACCAAGGACAGGATGGATTTCAGAGCCTGTGAAAGGAGCCTTGCACTGACTCTGCTCCAGGATTTTCTGTAGGACAGGAGGCACAGCAAAACTCACCCGGCTTTCATTGAAATTGCTTTCCTTCAACGCCAAACTCTTCCAGAAAAGCAGAATATGGTCGTTTTCAGTGATGATTTTTAAGGCATCTGGTGCAGACAGAGGGACTGCAAAGGGGAAGAAGTGGCAGCAGGTGAGGTTGTGGCACTGGTGGCACTTTCCTCTTACAGGAATGGAGTCACCTCTGAAACTTAGTGGGGTTTTTTAGGGATGAGCACAATACTCTGGTTGGAGGAGAGGATGCTGTGGTGTGGAAGCTGGGAGGAATTTTTTAGCAGTAGGGCTGTAATGGTACTTGATGATGTGTGTACACAAGCTGGTGTCCTTCCCATCTCCATTTATCAGGAGAAAAATACTGGATATCATTTGAGAAGCTTCCTCTCCACTGCTGCTGGTTTTGGGTGCAATCACCTCCCCTGGGAGGCCTCCCAAAATTAGGCTTTGGCTGTGGGAGAGGGCCAAGAGCAGCAGGAACATTTCTGCAGCCTCCAGGCAGCACAGGATGGGTGGTGTGTCCCTTACCTGTGTTGATTTTCATGCTGGATTCCTTGCTCATGTTTCCCAGCTGGACAATCACGTGGTATTTCCCTCCTGGCTCCAGCTTCTTTATGGTGTACTCCACTGTGCTGTTCCTGCTTTTTACTTTGTAGATTTTATCTGTTTTCCTCACCAGATCTCTAACTGCCACAGCATAGAGCTGGAGGGGGAAGAAATGGATGGGAAAAAAAATAAATCTCTTTTTCCTGCAGATTTTCAGCTAAACAGTGGTAGGACATTAGGCAGGGCAGGTAAAATTTGCTTTAAACCAAGGCTGCGTTTTACAGAAAGCCTGGGAAGCAAAATTTCAAGCCTCTCTCTGGATTTCAGCCCAAAATCAGCATTTACTGATACAGAAAATGCAGTCAGTGGAACAGATGAGAGCAGGAGGAAAACCTCAGGTTGTATTTCTTGGTGAATCACAAGGATGCAACGCAGACCCCTGCCCTGTCAGAGTTTCCAGCTCTGTTGGGAAGGTTTATACCTCCAAATCTTTGCTGTTAAAGTCTCTGGAGCAGAGTAGGAGGGGAAAGCTTGCTGAGAAAATGACTGGCCTTCAATGGAGTGAGACCTGAGTGTATTCCAGTGTGGCAGAGAACAGAACCAGGCTTTGTTGGGGCAGGAGGCAGTGCCCAGCCCAGCCTGGCCCTCCTGGGCAGAGCCAGAGCCCAGAACGGTGTTTTAGCACATGCCCAGGGCTGTTTAAAGACTTGGTCAGCAACAGATATCCCAGACCTGGCTCTTTTTAAATGTTTCACTGAGCTAATGGCCAGTAGGGAGGAAATGAAGATGCTGGAGGTGTCAGCACTTTGAGGATGACTTTATGTGGAGCATAGACCTGATCTCAGGCTTCCTCCAGCAGAAGAAAGGCAAGGATCTGTCTTGGAGGCAGGATTTTTGTGTGCACAGGGACAGGAGAAGGCTCTGTTACCATATCCTGGTCGGGTGAGTCGTAGGGCGATTCCCACTTGATGACGGCGAAGGTCTTGCCGGTGTGCACGGAGTGCAGGTGCCGCGGGGGCAGCCGGTTGTCCGGGATCATCTTCACCACCACGTAGTCAGAGGGGGGCCCCTGGTAGGGAGACATCACCCGCACCTGGGAGGGAGGCACAGAGGTCAGGGCTGTGTCCTGGTGGAGCCAGGGGCGGGCAGAGGGGGCAGGAGGAGGGGAGCCCACCAGGAACAGGTACTGCTCGTCCCGCTGCACCAGCACCGTGATGTTGTGGGCGCTGGTGGTGCTGTTGTGGGGGCTCCTGTACAGCTCCAGGAAGGACGTGGCGTAGAAGATGCCGTAGACCTGAGGAGGGAGAGCACAGCAGGGATGGTGCAGGGTTTGGTGTGGCCCAGAGCATCCACTGGCTGTCAGTTTTTAGGGGCATGAAGCAAAGATTCTTTTCCCTCTGGACCCTTTTTCCTGCTTTTCCCTCTGTCTTGCCCGAGATCAATCTGCCCACTTGCCTTTGAGCTCCCAACCCAAAGCCCTCAGCTCAGCTCAAGTAACAGCAGTTGATTGAAAGGCTGCTGGAGCATTGTGCTGTCTGTGTTTAAGCCACTTTGCACTGCAACAAGCAGACAAGAAGCCTTTCTTCGCTTCTATTTAAAAGGCAGGAGGTTCTTTCCCTCATTACCCCCAACATTCTCAGAGCCTTGGAATTCAATCCAGACAAATTATCCTGATTCCAGGGGTTCTGTGTGCTGCTCTGAGGCTCTGAGCTGGAGCCCAGGGTGGCTGGTGAGGGAAGGGCTGGTGCCTTACCACATTCCTGGGGCCGGTCCAGCTGCATTCCACGGCTGTCTGGTTGATGGCCTTGGCCTTGAGGCTTGGGGACGCAGGCCTTGTGCCACTGGTCACCACATGCACAAAAGACAGAGGGCTGTCACCCAGCTCCGTCTTAGCCCAAGCAGAAATTTCATAGGGGGTGTGTGCTGTCAAATTGGCCACTGAGCAAGAAGAGAAAGGGGCACTATTAGGTGAGGGCAGGGTGGGAGCAGGAGGGAAGGGTCAGCATCAGCAAACAGACAGGAGCCTGCCTCTCCTGTGCTGTACTCTCATGGCTTTGCAGTAATTTCCTTTATACAGAAGCACCTGGGACCCTGGAATCCAACCCAGGGCTTTTCCAGATGATTTCCCATCTCCACACTGAGATTTTCCCAAACCAGAAATGTGATTAACAGGGACACGTGCTGTACACCAGCCCAAGAAATCCTTGTTCTGTTTCTACTCCCTTTGGCAGATCAGAAATGGAACAACAAACAAAACCCCATGTGATGAGAAAGGACTGGTGCAGCTCTGGGGGTAAATCCCAAATCTGCTTGAAATCTCCAGGTCCTCAAAATGGATAATTTGCTGCTTTGTCCTGTCTAGATTTAAACAAAATCTACTAGCTGAAAAAAAAAAAAATAATAATAATAAAATAATCCCATAACTTCTCATAAATCCTTCTGCTTAGTGTTGACCAAAGCAAAACTTTATGTTTTGAGCAGAATTTACCTTTCTGGATGGACTTTTCTCCTTCTATGACCAGAGTCCTTTTTTCCTGCCTGTGGGTATCAAATGTCCAGTAGATGTTGACCACGTAGCCACTGACCTGTCCAGCCCAAGGACACAGAGCCATCAGCTCAGCTGATGCACACCAGGGTTACTGTCACACCCCTGACAGTCTTTGCATTGTATTTTCCATCCCAATTAAGAGCCCCGGGGCGGTTTGGGAGCAGTAAGAAATGATTTGGTGTGAAGTATCTGGTAACTATTCACCATTTACCCAGCACAGATGGAAAGGGGAAAACTCTTACCTTGATATTCGTGGTCATTTTTAGGCTGAAACTTACGGAGTCCTCGCTGTAGCTCTCAATGTGGATGACAGGGGGAGGAATGACTGGGAGGAAAGAAGAAAAGACCTGTTAGTACAGCACAAAGAAATAAAAGTATTTCTTGAGAGGGGCAGATAAAAATAAAGCTTTGTGTGGTAACACCCAGCTCCCAGAACAGGACAGCCCAACCTTGCCTAAGACATGTCCCCCTCAGAGGAGACACTGACATCATTTTTTAGGTCCACCACGTAAAAACTGCTTTATCTGTGCCTTGCTCAGTGCAGGCTGGAACTGGAGGGGTCTGGGCAAAGGGATTTCCCTCTGAGCTCAGTAGGGTGAGCTCCTATCCCAGTTAACAGCTCCTGAGGGAGGTCAGGAGCTATCAGTGCCAAACATTCATGCAAAACCTGAAGTCAAAGCTGTTTCTGTTCTTTTTACCTCCGTTTTTCTAACCAGCAGGTAATTCACATTATCTGGATCCTGCACTTTGAGTAGCCTGGTGTTTTCTTTCCCTTCTTTCATCTGACAAATCAGGAGACAATTTTGGCGCAGGGATGTAAGTATGGATGAAAAACTTAGAATATGAATACAAACTACTTCAAAAGGCTTTTCTTAAGCCAAAAAAAAAAAAAAACCCCAAAAAAACCCCCAACAGGTTGGGAAGAAAATTATTTACTTTGCTGCTGGAATTTATCTGCTGCTAGACTGTGATGCTGTGATGGTTCTTGGGAGCTGTGGTTGCTTTTTATGGTCTAAACCTGCAGGAGGAGCCACAATAATTGTGACCTAAGAGGGAGAAGGAGGAGCCGGCGTTCTTTTAGAGTGAGAGTGATGGAGTTGGTAATTTCTTGTCTGGCTGGAGGCAGGATTTGGCCTACAAAAGTCTGAGGGAATCTCTCTGCAGCCTGGGAGAGAGTGCACAGGCTCTTGCTCAGTTCCAGGGCAGCACATCCATCCCCTGTGCCACAGAGCTCAGAGGGAGAGACCCCTCCAGACATGGCACTGAGCTCTGAGGCAGCTCAGAAAGTGAAAAAGTCACTTTTTACAGGTCACTTTTAACAGCAAAGCTGGTGAGCAGTGTGAAAGGCTCAGCAGGGAAAATTAAGGCCAGGGAGGTGGCTTTGGATGCTGCTGCTGATGTTTCAGGCTGATACTCTCTGTCACCTTCTCTGAGCTGACCAAAACAACATTTACCTTTGCCTTTGACGGTGGTTATGGATTTGGATTCACTCCAGTTTCCCACCCCTCTGCTGGTCACTGCAGCAACCTTTGGAAATGAGAGGGAGAGGGAACATGAGCCACATGGAGCAGTGCAAACAGAGCAGGAGGTTAGAGCAAGGTTATGGACCTGTCGGGGCTCCTGGGAAAAGGACTTGGAAGCAAACAAAAGCTTAATTACTTGGCAATAAAATGCTTAAAGCAGAGATAAGCCGACTGCTTAAAGTCAATTAAAGGAATCTAAGAGGAGGGAGGTGCAGCCTCTTTGCAGATAACTGCTCTCTTATGAGATCTTCCAGGAGTCCATCCAGATAAGGACCTTGGGACTCCAAGGGCCATGAAGCAGGTGAGAACCACGCCAGGGAAGTCCACGCAAGCCCTGAATCTGCTTCCAAAGATTTGTCTGGGGATGGATTATATTGGGAGGGAGAAGCAGGGAGGAAAGCCTCCAACCAGCTGTGAGAATAACACGGATTTGGAGCAGGGGGTTTATCCCCCCTCGCAGTGAACTTCCCCAAGAACCCAGGAGGATGGACAATGGCAAAGCACACATTTCCCAGGGCTCACTGTGCAGACTTTCATTTCCTATTCTGATTACTTCTGTCTATAATTACTCAGCCTCTCCCCTGTGCAGACATTCCCCACAGGCAGATCTGCTTCTTTTCCCACCGATACACCAAGGACCAGATTTATCTCTGGCCCACATCCAGTGCAATTGCAGTGACATTGGAATGGGCAATTAGCAGGGAGGATTTTATAATCCAGCCTGGCCTTCTGGGACAAAGGAGCAAACCAAGGCCCTTGGAACTACAGACATTAGCAGCAGTGGTGTGGGTTGGCATTAAAGGGCAGGGCTTTAACAAGATGGTTTTTTAACAAAATGGTTTTTAGCAAGTTCTTGGCTGTGCAGGACTCAGTAATGAGAGAGAGCTTTGGAAATACTCAGAGGGATTTTTGGAAATACTCACTCTGACTGTGTAGAGAGTGTTGACCTGCAAGTTCTTGATCTCGGTGTAGTTCTTGTTGGTTCTGAGGGATGACCACTCCTTGGATCCACTGCTGCTGTATTCCACCTAGGAGCACCAAGACGTGAGGGTTCAAAAATACCACAGGTCAGCAGGTGCCTCTGAGACACAGCCTTGGCAGAAAGAAGCACGACATCTCCAAAAGGAGAAATTAGAAACTCGAGGGCTGTGGTGCTGCCTACAGCCTGCAGCATTTTTTCTCCCAACTTGCCTGATGTTCCCAGCAGATTTCCTCCCCAAATTATCCCATTCCAAGCCCCCCTCCCCCTGCAGCTGGCTGTGTGCTGCTGTCCCCACGCCCCTGAGCTGGGCTCAGCCCCAGTGGGCAGCAGGACTCACGATGAACTCCCGGATGAGGCCGTGGGCGTTCACGGGGGGACTCCACCAGCCCACCACCACACCCTCCTCTTCTTTCTTCAGGGCCAGCTGAAGGTTGAGGGGAGCATCTGGTACTGGTGAGAGAAAGAGAAATATCAGTGACAGTCACAGTGGTGTGCCCAGGGAAAAGCAGCATCTCCCTGAAAAATCAGGCCAAAGGGGTGGATAGCCTTTTCTCCCAGTCCAGCACAATTCCCAAGCCCATGGAAAGACCCTTTTTGCTCAGAGCAGGGATAGCTCTACTTTTTAGCCCAAAGCAGCAGAAATGTGCCAGGCACTGGTGGGAGCAGCAGCTCTGCTTACGTCCTTCGGGCGCCCGCAGCGTGATGAAGTCGTTGGTGTTGTAGACCCGGCTCAGACACTGCACCTGCACCTTCACCTGGTAGGAGCAGTCGGGCTTGAGGACTTTCAAAACGCTGTTGGTTTTGTTGCTGTGGGTCTCCAAGATCTTCCAGATGCTCTCACCCACCATCCTGCGGGACAGAGCCTCCAGTCAGGGTGGGCTTTTTGGGACATACGGATTTGTCCCAAAAAATGGAACACTTTGAAAAGGTTGCTGCTCATTTTGGTAAAGCCACACCACCAATCTGGAAAAGATGCTGTTGGAAAGGCTGAACTAACCCAGGGTTGGTGACTTATAACCCCCTGAGCTTTTCTGTAACACTTGTGCTCAAATTTATTATCTTTGTTCTTGTTGTTAATGGTGCCACAAAGACAAGACCCAAGTGGAAAAAAAAATATGCATATAAACAACTTTACTGTCTGAGTAAATAGTCAAGGAGGAGATCAATGCAGTTTGTCACAAATACCCTCTGGGTGCACCTATTTTGTGTCTCTTTTGCTACCAAATATTAGATTTTCCAGGCAGAACTTGATTAAGGAGCTCTGAATGTTTCAGGCCTGATTCTGTGTGGTTCTGTGCAGCAAATCCCTGAGCTCATGCTTGTCCTCTTTACCTGAGACAGCAGCAGGGGAGGGATGATGTACCTGTAGTAGATGTTGTAGACACAAGAGGTCGAGGACATCCTTTTTGGCCGAGCCCATGTCAGGGTGACATCACCAGAGAAATCAGCTGTCCACTGCAGGTTCTGGACTTTGTACACCATTGTGTCATCTGGGCAGAGAATGGGAAAAGTTCATTTAGTGCAGGGAAACAATCCCTGTGCCCAGGAGAGAAACAGGACTCTTGTTTGTAACACCAACAACGAGAGGTAGAAACAGCACTGACTGAAGGGGTGTCTGCATCATTTAGATATGTGTAATTTATCAGTGGAGAAGGCTGGGCTCACAGAGGGCAGCTCAGAGCAGGGATTTACCCCTGGTGCTCTTAGTTCTACCCAAAATGTCTTTATGCTGCATCAGGCGAGCGATTCCTTTCCCCTAAGGAAAGATAAAGCGTGGCTGTTGATGAAATACTGGGAATTTTCAAAGTGTGTGAGTGCAGACTGCTCACTGTCACCCTTCTCCTGGTGTGATCAGTCTGTGCTGTCCCTGTCACCACCCAGGCCCTTTCCTTGTGTGTTTTCCCTTATCACAGCTGGTGTTCAGCAGCAGGACCCAAGCAAAGGCTGGTAATTCAAGTGTGGGGCTTGCCTTGACACGAGTTCTGCAGCTGAATCAGTGCCTGACCTTCACAGAGGAATTTAGGGGATAAAAGCACTGTGGAACCCAGCCCTGGCAGAGCTGGGGATGGGAGGTGCTGATCTGGAATCCTGCTCCCACCAGCCCATTCCCTGCTCCCCCTCACTGTGTGTTGGAGCCCAAATCCCACTGTTGTGGCTTGGCTCTGCTGGGGTGCTCAGCTTTGGTGCTGAACAGAAACCAAGCAGAACAGAGCAGAGGAAAATTGCTGCTGTTTTGCTTTCCTTAAACAGCTGGAATTAAATCCAGCAGGCACGTGGGACAGCATGGCAAGACCATTTTTCCAAGGGAAAAGAGATGGTTTTCCATGGGTGCAGCAACCAAGTCGTGCATCTCAGCGGTTCCTTCCCCCTCCCCTGAATCTGCTAGCCTCTCCCAATCAATATTTAATTAAAGAACTAAACCTGATTGATGCCCAGCCCCCCCAGCAGTTCAGTGGGGAAGCAGCTGAAGCTCATGGCTGGCTGGAGGCAGTGATCGATTGTTATCAGCCCAGAGCGGGCTCTGTCCCTCTGCCCCCACAGGGCCACCAAGGGCCAGCATGGGACAGCCAGGGACAGCAGCAGGGCACGTGACACGTCCCCCAGGGTCACCTTGCAAAGGAGGGCAGAGTAGGAGACTCTTGCTTCACCTGTGGGCTTTGTAAAATAGACAGCTTTGCTCCTATCCATCCTAAAATGTTTTGGTTTTTTTCTGTGTCCGAGGCAGTTGGAAGATAAATTGTCAGTGTAGAAGCTGCTGGGGAGTTTGTCCCAGCTGGTGATAAATGGGTGAGCAGGCAGCTTGGACAACTGAGCAGAGGCAGATAAATCAAGGATGTTGGGAAGGAAAGGTGACATATCCAGGAGAGCAGCTCTGTGTGCTGACAGGGAGCAGGGAGTGAGGGATGGGAGAGGGCTGCTGCTCACCTGTGCAGTTCCTCTCATCGCTGCTGTCTGAGCAGTCCAGGTATCCATCACAGCGCTCTGTCTGCATGATGCAGGCCTCCCCATCCTCACATCTGAAACCACTGGGGCACAACAGGCTGCTCTGAGTGGCTGAAAAAGGCAGAACAGCTCAGGACTCGAGGCAGGGAAGTTCCCTCAGCAGCACTGGAATGTTTGCAGGTGGCTGCATGTCAGGGTGATGTGTCAGATATTGGGCTGTCTCCTTCTGGCTGCACCTTCAGAAGAACCTGGAGCTTATCCCATGAAAAACAACAACTGGACTTCTGACGGGAATAGATGGGAATAGCACTGCTTGGGCTTTTTATCCTTTTTTTTTTAAAGGATTTCTGATTTCTCCATCAATCAAAGCCTCCTCAGAGGGAAGGCTCCCTCCCAAGGGAAGGCTCCAGGTGGGAGCCTGTCCCTTGCCCACACTTACGGCAGTTCCTCTCGTCTGTGCCGTCCTGGCAGTCCCTCACTCCATCACACCTCTTCCAGTTGGGAATGCACTTGTGCAGCTGCTGGCACTCGAACTCGAAGCGGCTGCAGCGCCCTGGCAGCACTGGGGACGTGGCTGTCACGTTGGGTCCTGCACACACACACACACAGACAGGAAAGCAGCACGGCCAGGCTGGCACTGCCACCAGCAGGGATCGGCTGTCCCCAGGTCCCGACTCCACTAGATGGCAATCTCCTTCCAGCTAGCAGGTGCAGGGGATGACGCCTAAGCCATCCTCTCTCCTGACTGCAGAGGGCTGGGAAAGCCTCTGCTTTGCAGGGAATGTCCTCCCTGGAGCACTGTCCCAGCTGGTGGCAGGAGGGTGACCCCAGCACCAGAGCGCATTTTACACCACGGCGTAAATGAACCCCGTAAATCAACCCCGTAACTTGGCGAGGCTCTGAAAGGCCAGGATTCCTTGCAGATGTGATCTGGGCAAAGGGAAGGGGTGAGGGAGAGGAGAGCTTACTTGAGGTGGGACAGGCCTCTTCGTCAGAGCCGTCAGTGCAGTCCCTGTAGCCGTCACACACCCAGCTGTTCATGATGCAGGCGCCGCTGTTGCAGCGGAAATGGTTGGGCAGGCAAGTCGGGGGGATCAGCGTGGTAATGGGATGAACTGGAGATCCTAAAAATACACCAGGGAGAGCTGAGCTGAGCTCCCTGCTCCTGTGTGAGCTCTGCCTGCTCCCTGCTGTCCGCGGGGGAAGCAGGTGAGGCATCACGAGCCCGGTGTTTTCATTTGTGTTGTGTCTGTAATCAGGTTATCCAAAGATGCAGAGTAAAAAGATGCGTGGAAGTGCCCGCTCGTGGGGTGTTTTTGGAGCCATGGGGGCTGTGGGAAGGCAGAGTGATGCTTCAGCATGTCCCAGTCCCTGTCATGTCCATGTCACAGCCTCAGCAGTGTGTCCTTACCCTCGCAGTCCCTCTCATCAGACCAGTCCCCACAGTCGTTCTCCTCGTCACACTTCCAGCGGTTGGGGATGCAGTGCCCGTTCCCACACTGGAACTGGTAGTACCGGGAGCAGTTCGGGGCTTCTGTTGGGTTTTCTGGCAAGGAGAGGAGAGTCCTGTGAGCCACAGGGTCACCTCAGCAGCCCTCAGCACAGTTGAGAGGTGGCAGCACCTCAGGCTGGCCCAGACAGCATCACCCTGAGCAGCACAATTGCATTCCCTCCTCTTCATCCCCAGCATTCCCATTCCTCCCAGCTCTCTCTCTGTTGCCACCACTGCTTTGTCTGTGTTCTTCATGGCCAGGCACCACCCCTGATCTCAGAACCAGAGCAGAATCCACCAGAGCATGGCAGAAATGGAAGAGCAAACCCTGCAACTCAGAAATGAGGCTGCAGCTGCCTCGCCTGGCTGGGTACAGCTCCTACAGCCACCCAGGGAACAGCGGTAAATATTGGGTTTGGCTGAAAACTGCCTGTCTGCTCGGGGCTGGGAGTCTGTGCAGTAAATATGGTCACAGAGGAGACAATCAAGCACAAGATGTGCCAGGTTTTCTGCGTGCTTCACTTTACCTGCCTGCAGTGTGAGGGAAATTACACCAATCTCCAGATAGGGCACGCTGTGATGCGCACAGGGAAAGCTCCACTCACACAGAGATGAGTGAAAACATGAGGAAAGCAGTACTCCACGCTCCTGGAATCCAAGGGAAGCTGGAGCTGCACTGGCAGGAGGCCCTGGGGGTGCTGCTCACCACAGTTTGCTTCGTCGGAGTAATCGCCGCAGTCGTCCATCCCATCACACTTCCACACCAGGCTGATGCACACGCCATTCTGGCACTGGAAGCTGAACTGGTCACAGGTCCGGTGGAACTCGGGGTCCTGGGCTGCAGGGAGAGGTTTGCTGTAAAGACCAAGGGCTTCAGGAAAGCTTGTGCAGGAAGGAGCACACCCAGGGGCGATGGCAGATTCCTAAGCAGAGCATGGCGGGCTAGAGCCAGCTCTTAGCAGATCTGGCAGCTTCCTGGTGGCCTGGTTCTCCCCACACCTCTGGTTTCCTCCCGTGGCCACCCCTCCCTTGGCAGAGGCGCCAGTGTGACACTCACAGCACCCGGCATAGCCGGCATCTTCGTCGGAGCCGTCGCGGCACTGGATGATGCCGTCGCACACCATGGAGTGGAACAAGCACTGCTGCCGGTTCTTGCACACGAAATCCATGTAGCGGGTGCACAGGGGCTCTGCAGGGATGGGGGCAGCAGGACAGGGCTGGCACCTCTGCTGTCCTTGCAAACAGCAGCGTCACCCGCTGGCGCCCGCGCGGACCTGAGCGCGGCAGGCGCGTTTTAGGGACTTACGGAAGGTTCCCAAGACTGTGATTGCTTTTGGAGGGGTGGGGGCTCTCCCCCTGAGTTTGCTGCTGGTTTGAGCTGTGTCCCTGCATGGGCTGCCCTCACCAGACAGCCCCTCAGGGTGGACACTGGCACCAGGAGGGCTTCGCTCACCTCCCTGGTGACCTCCCAGTCTGTGCCTTTTGCTGACCCGCCCGTTTCACAGGGGGCTGGTGACTGCACACTAAGGCTTTCCCATTATCTCCCAGGGCTTTGCTCCCAGTGGGACAGGCTTGGGCAGAACAAAACGCCGTCAAAGGGCCCCAGCAGCTCCCCCTGAGCCCGGTACCCACCACAGTGCTGCTCGTCCGAGGCGTCGGAGCAGTCATTGATGCCGTCGCAGTGTTTGCTGGTGGGGATGCAGGTGCCATTGGGGCACTGGAAGCCGTTGCACTTTTTCTCTGAAATCCAGAATTGGGTGGATGTTGTGAGTTTTTCAGGGTTTTGTTAAAGCTGTTTTAATTAGCTAAAAAAACAAGCCGTGGTCGCCTCCGCGCTGTGATTGCTTTTGGAGGGGTGGGGGCTCTCCCTCCTGAGTTTGCTGCTGGTTTAGCTCGGTGGGCGTGCAGAAATCCCTCCCAGCCGTGGCAGAGCCCCCCACGCACACAGGACACGTTACCACAGTTGGCAGGGTCCTCGTCAGAGCCGTCCTGGCAGTCGGCGTCACCGTCACACGCCCAGCGCTGCGGGATGCAGTGGCCGTTGTGGCACTGGAAGCTGGAGGCCTCACAGGTGTGATAAACTGCTGAAACCAGAGCAGGGGGACACCTGAGTGTGGGGTCACCGTGTCCCTGCTGAGCTGAGAGTGAGGCAGGCCACACCACCACACCCTGCTCCTTCCCCCTGCACCAGGATCTCCCACCACGGCAGGTCCCAGCACAAGCAACCACCCCAGGGACCCCAGGCAGGAGAATTCCAGTTTTCCAAGGTATTTCCCTCTCTGTGCCATTCTTGCTCACGAGCCTGCCATGGCTCAGGGATGGCTTTTGCAGGGTAGAGATGTCCCAAAGCTCTCCCTGAGGTCGGCAGCCTCTCTCCCTTTGATCTCAGTCCTTGGGGTGTGTGGGCAAAGGTGAAGCGGTGGCACCGTGCCAGAGATGGTGAGAAATGTCCCCCAGGTCCAGCAAGGCTTGGCAGAGCTGCAGAGTCCCCCGTGCAGGGCAGGACAGAGTCAGAGAGAGCTTTTAATTAAGGCAAACAAGGCTCTTCTATGTTGCCAAAGCAAACAAGAAATACGACTCTCCCTGGGGGTTTTCCTTAGGCTCCTGTCAGGAAAATATCTGCCTGTGGGGTATCTGGGTTGCAGCCTGGTTTGTGTTGTCACTTTAGAGACAAATCCTGCTCCTCAAGCAGGAGAGCACTCAGAGTTATTGAGAAAAGCAGTGTTCAACTTAATTAAATTGCATGATCCTGAGTTTTAGGTTAGAGAGTGACATGCGCTCGCAGATATTTCGAAATAGTGCAATCTGCTGGCAGTAATATTCTATTAGGTATTCAGCGTGAAATGTAATTATTTCAGATAAGAGCAATAATTGCAGCCCGGTGAAGTCAGACAGAATGTTCCTCAAATAATTGTGATCCTCTCAGATAATTCCAACTTGGGGCTTTACAAACCCAGCACGCTTTTTGAAGTAGGTTCCTCTCCTGTAGTAATTCTCTCTGGAGAAACTCATACGAGAGATAAGTGATACCAACATAAATTAAACCTCCTTAGAAAGCCACACTCGTGGAATACTAATGACCAGGATCAGCCCTGGGTGCTCCAGGCACTGCAAATGCCACAGGGGTGAGCGAAGAGGAGCTCAAAGACCTGAAAGGGATCTCTTAAATCCTGGTGCCAGAGCCCCCTGGTGCCACTCTGTCCCAAAGGCTCCAGGCTGCCCCAGAGTGCTGCTGCCAGCACTCCCAGGAGCTGGCCTGGTCCCTGCAGGCTCCCCATGGACCTCTGCCTCATGCCATGGAAAGCTTTTATCTTGAAACACCCCAAGTGTGGCTCAAAAAAGAGCCTTGTGCCTTTCACTGATGGCCTGGTGCTCTGAGAGCTCTCTTCTCCTGCAAGCACTGAGGTTTTTTGGCTTGGTCCATAGTTTTGCTCGATTGTTTCTAGTGGGACAGACCGATGTGCTGCTGTCTGTTCGTTTTTCTGATGAGAAAAAGGTTTTGTGTGGGTGTTGACCTCAGGAGGCTGCTGAGGAACATCACTGTGGTGGTGAGGAGGGTGGAGTGTTGTGACTTTCCGCTCCAAACACACAGTGAGGCTCACAGGACTTTGCTGCACAGGGGGCATGAAGTAGGAACAAGGTTATTTCTGCCAGCCAGGCTGCTCTGATACTTCAGTAAAAACAAGAGTGGGTCTTCTACCTGGGACTCCCTATTTAGGACACCCTCTTTGAGTTTTTGAGCCCATGGAGCCATGAGGTTGCCAGAGGAGGACTAAAACTGCCAAACTAAACTTCCCAAACTACATCTGCTTCTTCTTCAGATCAGTTAACTGTGGAGAAGCTGAAGAGAAGGTGCCTGTTTTCTGCACCAAATGAATGGCAAGGAAACAGAGTGAAAGCTGTGAAATGCTGCCAGTGCCCACTGATCTCTGCCTCTCTGCAACACAGGAGCTCTTTTTTGCCAGGAGAATCCTTTGGCTGCTCAGCAGCCACAAAACCACTTCCCATTCCACAGAGCTTTGCCCGTGGGTGCAATCATGCAGGTAAAAAGCAAAGCTGGGTCACCGTGTGAGCATCTCAGAGCAGCCAGCAAATTCCCAGTGAACCTGAGGGGAAAAACCCTTAGGTTTGGAGCATCACATCACCCTAAGGTGCTCTAACAAGCAAGGAAACTGAGGCACAATACACTGGCTAATGTCTCCCAGGTTGGAAATAAAAAGTAGGGGCAACAGGAGGTTCTTGATCAACACCTGAGCACTCACCAGTGCAGTTTGCTTCGTCAGACCAGTCCCTGCAGTCATTATCCCCATCACACATCCAGGACAGACGGATGCACATCCCTGAGCTGCAGCTGAACTCATCATTCCTGCACTGGTGAGCCTCTGCAAACAAAATACTGGGCTTCAGGTCATGGGAATACCCAAGGAGCAGAGCAGGAAAGCTGGATAGTGATGGCACAGAAGGCTCACAGCTGGAACACGGCGAGGGGAAGAACCAGCACAGAGCTTCTCTTTCTTCTACTGTCCCTCATTTCCCAGGACACAGTGGTCCTGTCCCTAATTCCCAAATACCCTGTAAATGCTGTTCCTGTCCCCCATTTCCCAGTCCCCAGTAAATGAGGAGGAGACAGCCTGGGTAAAGAGGGGGATCTTTCCCTCTGAGCAGCACAGAGTGCTGGAGAGAGCTGCCTACCTGTGCCCAGGGGAGGGGATCTGAGTGTGGGCACTCACCACAGTGACTTTCATCGCTGTTGTCCCCACAATCATCCTCCAGGTCACATTTGTAGGACAGAGGGATGCAGGTCCCCGAGCCCTGGCAGCGGAACTGGGTCTCGGTGTCGCACACGGTGGTTGCTGATGGAGAGAGGAAGAGGAGGAGGAGGAGGAGGTGGTTAGAAAATGGTTTCTGCTGCCTGAGGGTGTGAACTGAGTGCAGGGAAGTGGAGAGACAGGGACAGGATCCTGCCAGTCTGACCTGAATTCCTGCTCTTGTATCTTAATGCCATTTTTAGGCACTCCATGTAAAGCAGAGCACACAGGGGTCTGGGAAGCAGGACTGAAACTCCTGATGTCCCCTCCCAAGCCAGGGAGCGAGAAGCCAAGGCTGTAGAGCTGTCTGCTCCCCACAAAGGGGCTTGAAACCTCCTGGGTTGGTGGTGGGATGAGACAGGGCAGCCAAAGCAGGAGAGAAGCTGGGCACGTGTTGCTATCCAAGTGCTGCTATCCAAGGCAGCACCTCTGTGCCGAGCTGGTGGCCTCTCTCCAGGGAATGGGTACCCACAGAGGCCTTCCCACACCGTGAGCCAGACATGGAACTCAAACTTGGACTCTGCTGACTGGTACCTCAACTTTGTCAGGGAAATAAGTTCCTTATTGGTACAAAATGGGCATAAACAGCCTCTCTCCTGGTCCTGCAGTGCTTCCTAACTTCAAACCCAGTCCTTTTTCCACAGTGCACTAAGCCAAACCCTTCAGGCTGTGCAAAGCTGTGGAACATCTGTCCCTCTTGCACACATTGGCAATTCATAACTTTACTCAAAAAGGTGACCTCCATCTTTAATGTGAGAACTTGATTTATTATCTCAACGAGAGGCCATGTCAGCACTATCTGCTCTCTTTTCCTCATTGGCTGTGCCCTCAATTAGCTTCAGAAGACAATTAGTGCAAGAGTTGGCATCAGCCTCACCAAATTTTAGACACTGAGATCTCATCTGCTCAAGGGGACTGGGACAAAACCCATCCAATTCAGTGTGGGGGTTTACCAAAGGAGCTGAGTTACACCCCAGAGAGCCTCTTGCTGTCCCTGGGTGTGAAGGGAGTGTGGGCCATGAGCTCAGCTGAGATGGCAGCACAGCAGACACCTGAAGCTGGCCACCACCAGCAAGGCAGGTCACTCACGGCAGTTCTTCTCGTCGCTCATGTCCCCGCAGTCGTTGTCGTTGTCGCACTGCCAGATGCTGTTGATGCAGTTCCCGTTGGAGCACCTGTACTGGTTGGGCAGGCACGTGTTCTCTGGGGCAGGAGGGACAACAGAAACAAGCTGCCATGAGGCTGTGCTTCCAGAAATGGGAAGGAAATGGGAGAGCTTCCCGCTCTCCTCCCGGGCAGAGGACAGGTCACGCCGACCTCTGGTGACGGCAGAAACCGGAGCAGCAGCAAGAGGCGGGCAGGACTTTACCTTCCTTCCTGCAGGTGTTGTTCTTCATGGTGTAGCCGTGGGGACAGTCACACCTGAGCTCCCCGCTGGGCAGCACGGTGCTGGCCACCCCCTCGGGGCACTTGCAGCTGCGGCCGTTGTTGGACCTGGGCAGGCAGAGCAGGCTGCAGGGCCTGGTGATGCAGGCGTTCTGCCCTGGAGCAGGGCAGGAGGAAGGGGACAGTGTCAGGGCAGAGGCACAGGAGTCCCAGTGTCACCTGCTTTTGGGTTCAGACCCCCTTAGAAGCCAGCTCTGCAGGGCTAAATGCTGGGGTCACCCCTAGAGATGCTCAGAGCCATCTGCTCCATGAGTTTGGGGGCCTTAAACAGGGACAGATTGGCTTTTATGGGACATAACTCATCCAAGTGGCTTTGGAGGCCTACCAAAGGATGGGAGTTACACCCTCAGAGTGCCTCTTGTCCCTCCAGCCTCCTGCAGAGACTGGTAGAGCCCTTCAGTGGTCTGGTACCCATCTGAAAATGGGTATAAACAGCACAGGGGTCAGCACTGCCTTGTCACAATGCAGACAGATGAGTAAAGGAGGACAAAGCCGGTGCAGCCCTGAAATCCTCAGCTTTTTTGGTCTATACAACACTGTGATGGGAAAGCCAGGATCTGTGACATAAACTATGAGGTGCCACCACAGCCAAGTGCCCTACGAGCTCTCTCTCTCTCTGGGAAGCATCTCCCCTGGCAGCCAAAAAGCAGAATACACCACTCATGAAACTCATTCCTCATGACTGTGCCTGAGAGCCTCAGGCCCTGCAGGAATGGGGATGTATTCAGGAAATGCAAGCCAGGATGGCTCAGTGGGCTGGGAACCTGTGGAAATGGGGGATGAACACATTTCTAAATGCCAGGGAGGATCATCTGCATGATTACCTGTTGTCTTTCCTCTGTAAAAGATTTTCATATCCATGATCCCATTCAGTCGGCCGACCAAGATCTCCATCCTGGAGCCGCTGTTTTTGGATGCTCTGAAGATACTCAGCTGTGACCAGTCATTCCAGTAGATTTCATTCTGAAACACAGGCTTGGCTCTTAGTGGGAGGAGAGGCACCACCAGAGCTGTGCTCATCAGTGCACTAATCACCCTAAATACTCGATGTGGAGGGACATGGAGAGTGAAAAGTGTCCCCGGACCAAGGGGGGAGAGCAGGAGGAAGAGCAGAGGTGGGATTTGAGCAGGAGCAAACATTGTAGTGCAGCTGACTGGGAATTTGGTCCTGGATTTGACTGCACTTGCCTGCTCATTTCAGGGATTTGTGGGAATGTTTCAGGGAAGCACAAAGAGAACAAGCATAATTCCTGCTCGAAATCACATCCCTATCCTTCAAATTCAGTGTGCTCTATGCTCCTCCACACCAACCTCGGAGCCTGAATACTATGGAAAAATGACAACAGGGAAGACAAACCTTAAACACAGCAATGGCATAGGGGTGAGGGAGGCTGTCCAGGATCACAGATCTCTGCATCCCATTGAAATCGACCCTCTCGATCCTGTCCATGTAGGCTTCAGTCCAGTAGATCCAGTGGTCATCCACGGAAATGCCGTTTGGCCACCGCACGCCCTCCGAGACGATGCAGCCGGCCAGCGACCCGTCCATGTCACTTCTGTAGATGCCAGCCCTGGAGTCCCCCCAGTCTGTCCAGAACATCAACCTGGCAGCAGGCAGAGGGGTTACTCCCAATCCACACGGAGCAGCTCATCAAAAGGAAGCAGGTTAGGAGAGGCAGAGGTTGGAATGCTTTACATTCCACGTCTCTCTCACGAACGACATGCCTTTGAACGGGGAGCTCTGCAATTCTAATGAGCACCACCAGCAGATTTATGAGCAGCACAGAGGCTTTTGAGCTGCCAGCTCTGTGGTGGGAGTGCAGCTGCAGGTTACCTTGCCGTGAACTGCTTTGGTTTCTCAGAGCTGCCTTTGCAGCTGAGGCCAAACCCCAGAAAGATGTAACCCGCATTTGGCTCTCAAATTCTAGCACAGCTCAGTTTCTCACACATCACTGCAGCTTTCCCCACTGACCAGACCAGTTTTACAGGCAGTAAGTTGTTTACTAATGGATATGTATGGGTGGCAAGGAACAAACAGTTGGTGATCTGTGCTCTGAGAGAGCTGGTGCCTTAGCTGGGGACACAGCACTGACAGTGGGCTCCACAGGGCAGGACTGTGCTGTGCCTGTCCCCAGTTTCACCTCACCGAGCTGTCCTCCCTGAGGAGGAAGTGGGGAAGGAGCAGCAGATTGCCTTGGGAATAGCAGGGACATATTTGTGATGTTTTCTTTCTTACCCCTCTCGGGGAACCAGAGCCAGGGCTCTGGGTCGCTCCAGTATCGAGGAGTTGAGGACGGTGAGTCTCAGGTCTCCATCTGGATTGGCAACCTAGACCCAAAACCAAACCCAGGACAGGTGTGTTTGCTGCTGGCACTGCTTGAAGTGACAAAAAATCTGTGGCAGGCGATTATTGCTCCTTAATAAAACACACACTGCCACGGGTGGGCAGAGCTGTACCTCAATTTTGGGAATCCCAGCGTTGACCCAGTAGAGCAGCTGGCTGAGAGGCTCAAAAGCCAAAGCTTCCACTGTTTCCAACCCAGTGCTTATGATTATTTCCTGCCCAGAGCTGCCATTGAGACAGAGACGCTGGGGAAAAAGAAATAAAAATAATCAGAATAAAAGACGAGGAACTGCCTCAACCTGAAGCTCAGGTGACAGCTCGGAGGGGAGGAGTACCAGGACAAACATTTGCTTTTCAGGGTGTGGATGCAACAGCCGGGTGGCAAGGAGGCGATGCTCACCTGGATGATGTCCAGAGTGACATCAGCCCAGTACAGGCAGTTGTGCTCGTAGTCAAAATCCAGGGCCACAGCCCCCCTGAGCCCGGCCAGGGGCAGCTCCTCGCTGACTCCCGAGGCCAGGTCGTAGCGGTGGATGGAGTAGCGGGTGGCGTAGAGAATGAACTCGTTCTCCTCTGCAACAACAGTGCCTTATTTAGTGGCTGTTTTGGGCTACTCGAGGGGCCAAAAAAATAAAATAAAATAAATAAAATAAAATAGCAGGTGTTTTTCACCCCTGGTTTTGGCACCTCGGGGAGGCAAAGAGCTTTTGTCTCAGTGGGATTAGGTTAATGGGAATGTGGTAATAGCCTCACGTGGGACTGGGGACACACTGTGGGCATTGTCTGGTCCAGGAGGAGGAGGAGGAGGAGGAGGAGGAGGAGGTGGAGGAGGCACGGCTGGCAGAACATGCCCTGATCCCTTTCTTCCCACTTTTAGTGCTGCCAATTGGAAACAAAATACTGATCTCCTCTTCCTCAAAAAAAATAAAACCAAAACATTCAAAAGAGTGGGAGTGATGCAACTCTGCAAGTCCTCAGGGACAGCAGCCCCACAGGAAATATCCCAGAGTGGGTTTTGTTTCCAAATGGAGCCGAATCCAGGTAATGGGATCCTACTCCAGGACAAAGTCTCCCGGGCATTATCCCACCACTGGTCAAGTCCAATAATGCTCTTAATGAGTAGAGCTAATGTCAGTAAGTAACTCTGGCTGTGCATCCCTAATGAGATTATATGGAGATATGAAACAGACACTGTACATGAAAGTGTTACCATGGAGCGAGCCAGCACGGATCCGGGGACGATCCGCAAACACTCTGGGAACACGGCACTTCAAAGGCTGCCCCGGTGGGGACCGCAGGTTTATTTTGCAATCAGCAGGGCCCTTCTCAGCATGCCCAACACAGCTCTCCAAATAGCTCAAGAGGGCTCAGAGGGGTGAATAACGTGTCAGGAGTAAAGCTGAGTGCAGCCCTGGCAGGAGTCCCAGCACAGGGGATGCTTCCCCGTGCTGTTCCACACCTGGAGTATCTTTTGCGCACTGAAAAATTTGAGGGCAGTGCAGGGGAACCTGCTGCTGCTGGGTCTGGCTGCTCTGCTCAGCTCCTCAGCCTTTCCACAAGCCCCTGCCCTGCCTGAGGCTCTGGAGCTGCAGCACGGCAGCAATGCTGATCACGCAGCTCGTGACAGCAGATTAAATTAAAGCTGTAATGAGCAGAATGCAAATAACGCTGGCAGCACAGGGGCACGGGACTGCTACAGTGCCTTGTATGTTCAAGAGGAGAAAATAAGGATGGGGGGTGAATTCTGGCAGGCAGAGGTGTGAGGGATGAAGGTCTGGCCCCAAAGGGACATCGTTCAGCTGCACGTGGTGGCTGTCTGAGAGTGGGACCTTCCCAAGGGGACCTTCCCAAGGATGGGGATGTCTTTGATCTCATTCCTGTCTTTCTGGTTGGGTTCAAGCCAGCTACAGCAAGGACGTGACTGGGATGAAGGGGTTCCTGCTTGCAGCCTGCCCCTGAGGGCTTCAGAGGGCTCTGCACTGTGGGCAGACGCTGCTCCTGAGCAGGACCCTCAGAAGCTCTGGCCACAGCTTACAGTGGATTTGTAACCCACCCAGGCTCCTGTGTCACAGGTTTTGTCTGAGAGCCCTCTGGGACTCTGTGCCTGGTCCCTCAGGCACCAGCCAAAGGTTTTATGAATGGAGCCCTTGTGCCCAGAGCAGATCCTGCACACACTCACCCGCCAGCGGGCACGGCACCAGCTCCCCCTCGAGCCGCGACTCGATGTCTCCACCCGTGCAAGTGTCCCCAGAGATCTTCCTGTAGCTGCAACACACAGAGCCAGGCAGTTTATTCCATGGAAAAACTGTGAACAAACCATCCTGTGCAGCCAGAATAAGCTGTGGTGTTTAATTGCCATGTATGTCCTAACATGCTGTTTGTTTGCTGTCACTCTTGTGGGTTTTGTGGTGGTTTGGGGTTTTTTTAATCACCAGGAAGATGAATTCCAGCACTTGGAATATCAGGTTGCCCTCCCAAGCACAGCACATACCCTCGAGTCTTCCTGTAGGTTGAGCCAACAGGGCAAGGGACTGGTGGGTCATAGGGCTTCCCAGCGAACTCAGGGTCAGGGACACAAACTTCTAAGGATAAGTCATCACTCAGTTTGAAGCCAAAATCACTGCAAGGAGAAGAAAGACGTAGGGAGGGACAGGGAAAAGCAAAAAATGCAGCCATGCTCTGCCATGAGTCTGTTCTTGCATAGAATTTTTAAGACCCCCAAGTGACTTATCATTTATTATCAGTATTTAGCTGCACAGAACATCTCCAAGCCAGACAGGATGTTTCAAGAGCACTTTGCAACCACTTTGCCAGTGGCTAGGCAGGCTGGGGAAGGTGAGGCAGCGAGGCAGGGCTGAGCCAGTGTGCTCTGCAAAGCTGGCTGCAAGCCCCAGTGCTGCTGCTTGGCTGGCTCGGGTCACTGCTCTGTCTCTTGGCTGGTCCTGATGGTAAAATGGGAGTTAGAGTGCAGCTGTTCTTTGGAAAACACTGTGGGAGAGAGAGGTTTTGTCAGTGTGATTTTGTAGGGAGCCCAGGGCTGAATTCTGGGGCAGGATCCCAGCAGCCCTGCTCTTGGTCTGCTTGTGGTGAGCCAGACTTGGTCTCAGCATCAGACAGGAGCAGTCAGGTGTGAGCTCCAGTCCCTGAAAAGCAGGTCCCTTTCTGCAAAGCAAACGTTTGCATCAGGTTGCCAGAGTGTGTTTCCTGATCCTGAAAGCTGTGCAGCGTCAGGACTGTGGGAATTGCAGTCAGAGGGCAATGGCAGGGCCAGCTGCACCCCTGTGGCTACAGAATCACAAAGGTTTTTAGTGGATCTCTGTCTGTGATGGGAAATTATCCATTATCATTTGGAAGGCAATGGATTAACAATACTTCCCTCTTCCGTGGAACCTTTCAGAGGCTCCCAAAAGGCTCTAAAGACATTAATTAAGTCTCATGCCCTGCTATTAATGAAAGGATGTTTTCAGTCTGTTTAGTTTCCTCTCTGCTATAAAATGAAGCAGCGACACTCCGAGCTACGTAAATTGGATGTTTGTTCACTTGGAGCGATTGGTCACAGATACTTATCTTGGATTTACAATCCAGACTAGAAGAAATTAATTGTTATTTTACCATTCAAAGTCCTCCCTTGTACAAGAGCAGTTGGAGACCATGACAGGCCTGTCAAAATCTTCCCCATTGAAGCAGGTTGCATGAGGAGTCCTCCTTTTGAAAACGGTTTTATGCCCCAGCAAACATTCATTGCCTCGCTCGTCCGAGGGTGACCACAGCTTGTAGTCGTTCTCTGTGCAAGGGACCCCTGAGAGGAGAAACAAGGTTGGGGAGCAGAAAGGTGCAGCTTTTGCAGCACCCCAGGTTTAAAGGCAGAGAGATGCAGATGTCTGGCATCCAGCCCCACACCACAGGAATGTCCCTCCTCCCAGGCTCTGAGAGAATGACAGGACACAGCCTTAAGCCATGCCAGGGGAAGTTTAAGCTGGACATCAGGATGAAAATTCTTCACTGAAAGAATGATTGGGCACTGGAATCATCTGCCCAGGGAGGGGGTGGAGTCACCATCCCTGGATGTGTTTAAAACACAACTGGATGTGACACTCAGTCAATGAGGATATGTTGGGTCTTTTCCCTAGTTCATTCTGTGATTCCCTCCCCTGGCACAAAACCCACCCCAGAGAGTGCGAGGCCCCTGTCCCACAGGGAAAGGCGAGGAGCATTCCAGCTGGTGGTGACAGGAGGGAACAGCCAGCTCTGTGCCAGTGACAGGGAATCTGAATGGAGTCATTCTGGTTACCAAACAGAGCCGTTCCCAACAAAACGTCAAGGGAATCGGTGATAAATTTTAGTCAAGCAAATTCCTCTGCTGGGTTTAACTGTGCTTTGATTAAAATGCTGCCTCGCAATCAAAGCTGAAATGGGTTATAAAACATTCATAGGCACAAAGCCTTCAGAAGGAATTTTTTTTTTTTTACCCCTTTTCCTTTTCAACAAATTCCTCAGTGAGGAGGGAAGGAATACAGGGAGAGCACAGGGCACACGAGTGCCTTCAGCAGCTGTGTCCACATGGACATGAGACACTTGGGACAGGAGGAGATTCCCTCTCTTCTACCTGCAGAGCCACCTTAGAGACGGCTCTGCCTCCTGTCCCCTTACCCAGCACGTCAGTGGTGTTGATCTGCAGGATCAGCCAGCTGTGGCCATTCTCCTTGTAGGAGCCAAAGATGGTGAATATGGTGCTCTTCTCGCCGGGCTCGGTCAGGAGGCCGTACACAAACACCGGCTTCTCCGAGAACGTGAAGACTTTCCAGGTTTCCCCTTCGTTTGTGCTGTACCTGCACAAAAAAAAGGAGATTGGGAGAGATGCCAGGGGTGTGTCCTGCCTGCTGCAGGGCTCTTTCTGCCCTCCCTGTGCCCTGGCACTCACTTGAGCTGGTCGGTCTCGGTGCCTTGGGCGATGGCCACCAGAATTCCACCGTGGTCACCCCAGGTGTAGTAGTGGGGTCCAGACAGTGCCTGGAAGAGAGACAGTGCTGAGGGGTGATCAGAGCTGTGCTGAATGAAGGGAAAATGGCTTTGTCAGAAACTGCCTGACCCAAGCTAATGCTTCAGCTTTGGCCAAATCAAGTATCTGGAGGCAGCAGAGATTCAAGCGTTTATGGGACACAATCTGCAGATGAGAATAACCAGCCCATTTCCCCTAACAGATGAGTGTAAAAGCTGCCCTGAGCCCTGGACTCTGCTCTTCCTGTGCTCTATGCATGGAAAGAATGGAGGAAGTGCCACAACACAAAACCAGAGTCCATCACTCCTCCTCTCATTTGTCACCTCTGTGAGGTTTTCCTGACACCCAGCAGTGACTTGTGGCCTCCCCAGGACTGCAGAGAAGTTTGTTCTCAGGTTGTAGAAGGTCTTGTGAATGTTCAGAGAGAAGTGGGGCCATGGCATGCAGAAACAAGCCCTGGAGACAATTCATCCATCCATCTCATGGCAAGAAGCTTGGATTTCACATCCACCTACACCTCCAGCACACAATCAGCTTTGCTTTCCCATCCAGGGAGCCCAGAGCACCTCAGGATGCAAACAAGGAGCATTCCCATGCCAGGCCCTGCTCACAGGATGTGCTGTCACACTCAGGGACAGCACAGGGCACTGAATGCATTGTTCCTTTCTTCTGTGGGCTGTGAAATCACCCAGCAGAGCCTCCCAGCCTGCTGCTGGCCAAAGCTGAGCAGGAGTTGTGGTGCTGCTTCTCAGCTCCACTGCTGGGTCATTCTGCACCTCTGCTCACGATACAAAGATCAGTCAGTCAGGAGCTTGGTGCTGGTGACTTTGGATCAACACTTCCTCAGAGTGTTTTAACTGCACTCCAGGGCAAACCTGTGGAGCTTGGCACCTGCAAGTCTGGGTTTGGATACCCTGCCCCATCTGTCAGCTCCTGCCTGGCTGCAGGGTCCCCACAGCTGCTCTCCAGCTGGGTTTTAAAGCCAGGAGCAGCCTCTGAACCCCCTTTGGCATCAGCCAGACCTGTGGCTTGTCCCCATGGCTGCTGCAGCTGCCCAGAGCTCACCCCAACCGCGCAGCACTCGCAGGGGGAGAGGGAGGCTGCTCAGTTCCTGGGTTTAAATAACTTGCAGATGTTGGAATACCACATTACACTGGCTGCAGAGTGCACAGGCAGACCACAAACACTGCCACAGACCAGAACATCCACTCAGTAAACAGCAGCAAACTCCCCATAAACCGAGGGCAGCATCTCATTTTCTGTGAGAAGCCAGAGCCTCTCCAAACACTCTCACACACAAAGTCCTGGCTGTCAGTCCCACCTAAAATACACCAAATGACCTGTGCTGAGGAAAAGTGTGAAGGAAAAATAAAGGAAGAAGCTCTCCTGTGTCTGAATCCACCACCTACACCACAGGTTCATCTCCAACCAACCCACGCCTGGTCCTTCATCTAAAAACCTTTTTCCCTCGTTTTAAGGCATTGAGCACCTTCCAGCTCTTGGATTCATATGAAATCACCTTTCATGTAACTCATCTGTATTGCTGCCAAAATTCTTCCTGTTCCCCCACCACGCTGGCTGATCTGGCAGGTGTAAGAGCAGCCTTACCTCTCTCCACCTTGCTCCAGCACTGCTCGAGACATAAACATTGGTTTTCCTTGCCATGTTCTTGCCAACGGAGCCTGGGAGAATGGGAGAAATCATCCTTCTTGAGGAATGCAAAGTGATTGCTTAAAAGGAAGCCAGACACCTCCAAACTATTTTTATCTGTGATTGAGGAGATGATTTTTCACACTATAAATTAATCCCTTCAAAAGCAAATATTTCAAGGACTATTACGAGTTTTAAAAGCAGATGGGGGAAAAACCCATGGCTACAAATATGATTAAACAAAATGTGTGCATTCTTCAGTAACAGAGCAAGACAAACAGGAATTTCTGAATCTTCAAGAAGCCCTTCATGAGGATCAGGAAAGAGGATCAGAACCGAGCAGGTTTCTCACATCTCTGTGCTGCAGTGAAATGTTCATTCTGTAATTACTGTACGGGGACTGCAGCAGGGAAGGGACAGCAAAATGCACCATTTAATTGCATTTTATAACCTGCTTCTACAAACTAAATACTGCCTGGCAACAACAGCCCCTAAGCCAAGGGAAAAGCAGTACCAGTGGCAATGATCAGCCCTGGCGCCGACTCCTTGGAGAGAATGGGCATCCTGCGCAGCTGGAAATTCAGCAGCTGGCTCAGGCGCTGGGCCAGGTGGAGAGAGCAGCCCTGGGACAACTGGGAAAGCAGAACAGTGGATTACCCCCCATCCCTCATCCTGTCTGCTCCAGCCCCCTCTGCTCAGAGAGGCAAGGAGGGACTCCTTCGTGGCAGCATTGCTGTTTCAACCTCCTTTCGCAGAGCGCAAAGACCTCCAAGATCACCACGCCCACCAACAACCCACAAATCCCACTTCTGGGGGTCTTCTCCCCATCCCAGGCCCCCTGTGGCACCTGGCAGTCGATGTGCTCCCCGTATTGGGTCTGTGCAGGGGGCTGCAGCAGCTCCCAGGTGCCGCCCTTGTCGAAGGTGATGACGGAGCGCATGTTCTCCTCGCTGAAGGAGCCGTTGATCAGCGTGGCGATGTAGACGCCCCGCACGCCTTCCACGCGGTGGAAATCCGCGAAGGGCTCGTTGGCAAAGTACCTGTGGGGGTCAGTGGAAATGGAAATGGAACGCCCCCCACACCCCCTCGCCACCCTGCAAGTCTGGGAGTGTGGGGGGTTGTCAGGTAAAGATAAAGGCTTGATCCAGCACAGCCAAAATTCATGGATTTTTGGGGGATGTTCTCAGGTGAGTCCTGTCCTACCTGACCAAGGTGTCGCTGCCAGCTCCCCCTGGGCTGTAGTAGAGCACGTTTTCCAGAGACAGGGAGAACTTCAGGCCCTCTGCCTCCGAGATGTAGAGGTTGGTGCGGTTGTTGTCGTGGCTGACACACACAAACACCTGGTCCTCCGAGGCATCAGCAATGTAATATTCCTTTGGCACACAAAGAACAGGCTCCGTGTGTGTGTGCACAGAGAGGGGGTTTGCGCACTGGCTGCTTTAGATTTCCTCTTAGCTTGCTTCCACCTTTTTGTGTTTTTTCCACTCAGCAGGTGGAAAATCTTCACTTTGCTTTTTCTGTTGTGTTTTCCCCCACAGCGATTCCCATCCTCCGCCCTGTAAAGCCCCCTGGAAGCAGCAGTGGTTGCCAAGCCCCAGGTGTTCTGGATCTCTGGACCCCCCTGAGGCTGGGAGTGCACCCCACTGCTCTGCCAAGCACCAAGAACTTGCTTCTCGTGCTTTCTTCATCCCCACCAGCCTGGGGATGCCACTGCATGTCCAGTTCGTGGATCAGAGACTCGTTGCAAGCTCCCAACATGAGCCTTTGCATTGCCACCCCCCCAGCAGGGTCATATGAGGTCCCTTCCCACTCCTGCAGCATCTGGAGCTGCTGCTGACACTGCAGGGTGTCCTTGGCAAGGCAGGGAGGCTGCTGGGGAAGCACCACTTACCTTAATTGGATGCTTGGTAACGAACTGTGCCACCCGCATGGGCTTGCGGTTGAAGGAGACCCAGAGCTGGACCGAGGGTGGCTGTGAGCTGCCAAGCAAACGCTGTGCAGGGCACAGGACACGTTAGGAGGGGCTCTCACCCCAAAAAATCACCCTCATCTCCTCTGGGATCACCCAGTGCCTGGGACTTCCACCCCCCTGCACATGGGCAGAGCGTGGCAGCTGCTCGATGCTGGGAGCAGTGATCCCCACTCAGGGTTTAAATTGCCACAGCCAGGGCTCAGCAAGGAGACAAATTGTCCTTCCTGGCCAGTCAGGTGAGGGTAAGGAGGCTGGTTTTAATTCCTCCTATTTCTTCAGAGCACACAGTCCTTTCCTTCCTATTTTTACCGATTTGCGCAAAACGAAAGGCGCCGGCGCGAAGCTGAGAAAGTGAAAAGCTGGGGGCAACCTATTTCATACAGGATGCCAATGGTGAGGACCTAAACCCAGATCTAGGCTCCAAAAATAAGCGGCCTGGTTTTGTTGGTTTTTTTTTTCCCCCAGGCTCTGTATCACTAAGCAACCGTGCCTCCCACGGAAAGGAGCAGAAGTCAGAGCCCTGGTGCCACCCAGCCTGTCCCTCCCCCAGCACTGCCCCTGCTGTGGCCAGGTTTGGAGGCAGGTGCCTCGTTCCAGACCTGGGGATGTGATTCCCGAATGAAGGGTTTGCAGCCAGCCTCCCTCTGTCCCTGGGTTTCCCAGCAGCGCTTGCCGTGGTGTGGAATACGGGTGATTTTATTGATGTTTAGTCAGTACAGCTGCAGGGGGAAGCAGGGTGGGCTGCCTGCTGGCCCCTGAGTGCTCCAGAAGCAGAAAAAGCTCCAAAGCACCCCCAAATGGTGCACAAACCCTCCTCATGCTTTCAGGATGCTGTCCCTGAGTTCAGTGGCTCCTCTGCAGAGACACAAACCACCCCCAGTGTTTCACCCTACACCAGCACTGAGCCCTCGATAAAATCTCCTGCAAACCACAGAGCAGGCACAGCGCCAAGGGGCCGGGCCCTGGGAGTCACAGGCTGTCCTACCTGCAAGGGAGACTTCTGAGAAACTGAAATTGCTCTGCAAATGTTCCCTGCCTCCATCAGAAACCACTCAGGGGGCCGGAGGTGACACACCCGTCACTTACTGCCTAGGAAACCCTCCCTGGTTCTGCCAGCAGTCACCCCTAAATAAAGGTTCCTTCTTAAAACCCTCGATGGCAGCTGCAGGGGAGAAATGCATCTTTTGAAAAGAAAGCTGCTCCTTGAATTCTAGAAGGATCAGGACTTTGTCCCTCTGATGCTGCTGATCTAGGAAGGCCTGGCCCTCAGAGGAAGCACAGACACTTTCTTGCTTTCTTTTCAGGTTTGTTCGAATTTGGCCAAGAACTGTAAAAAGCACAGAGAGGCTCCGGCTGCAGAGGGACCAAAAGCTCACTTTTGCTCACCCACATCCTCTTTTCTTAGGAAGGCAGACTGAAAATGCAGCTTTCTTTCCAGGCTGGAGCACATTAGGCTGCTTGGACCTGGTCCATGTTTGATGGTAATCTCCTCTGACAAGCGGCCTCCTTTAACCACCGAGCTGCCGAGCCACATCCCCCTTCCCCTGCCACCCCCACCCCACGTCCTTCCCAGCCATCCTGTGGTTTTTCCCGGGTCCCAGCCCTCTGCAGGCTGACCTACTTCTGCCCAGCCTGCCCGAGGCAGGGGTATGGAAACACCGCCGGGAGAGCGGCACGGGCAGCACTGCTGTGAGCTCGGGGGGTGGCAGCTGCTGGCAGGCTGGGTGACACCTCTGGGTGACACCTCTGTGACAAAGCCAGTGAGGTCGGAAGGATGTGAGGCTGGCAGGCTGGGGGACACCTCTGGGTGACACCTCTGTGACAAAGCCAGTGAGGTCTGAAGGATGTGAGGTGCAGCACATCCCCGGCAGATGCTCTTGCCCGCTGTGGTTCCGCACCCCATCAACCCCCCGGCAGTGTGAGTCGTGTGTCACTCACCACAGACTTGGTTGCAAACATGTATTTGTCCCTGAGCTGGAAGTCTTCAACATCTTCCAGGATTATGTCCTTGTTTTCCCGGCTCTGGAAGAAGTCTGTGCTGCGGATGACCGTCGAGGCCCCCGAGGGCTCGTGCCGCTCGATGTACACCGTGGTGGGCTTGTCGTAGGGCTCAACCCCCCTGGGAGGACAGGGAACGTGGTGGGATTGGAGAACCAGCAGCAGGAGCAAGGAGATGGGGTGAGGAGAATGGGCAAAACCCCTGGGTGTTTTGACAGTGGGTGGCTGTCACTTGTCACCCTGCCGTGCCACATCCCCACGGTGCAGGGTGAGGGGAGCAGGGGGCAGGGCTGGAGCACACCCTGCTACCCAAAGGGCTGATCTTCACAGGGCACCAAACACTGCAAGGAGTGAGGAACGAGAGAAGACAGGAGCTGGGTGCAATACCTACCAAGAAAAAGACTTCACGTGTTCCTGAATCATTATCCAGGTCTGGCCAAAGTCATCTGACTTCCAGAGCTGCAACAACAAAGGTGAGAGGTGCCAGTAGGATTGAGACACAGACAGACACAGTCCTTCAAGAGACCCAATGTGTCCATCCATGGCTACTCCTGTGATTTCTTGTCATGTGGCAGCTCCTGGAGCAACAGCAGCTTTTTTAACACACTAACCCAAACAGCAAAAATCCATCCTTTAGCCTTCTACCAGAAGGATTTCCCACTGTTTCACCTCCAGGTTTTACTCACTGTGTCTATCTGAAGGTGCTGTAACTATTTTCAATCTTTACCCAACAGCTCCAGAGGGGAAAAAAAAGTGTTTGTATTCAAGCAGCAATTTGTTATTGAGGACCCAAAGCCAAACCACATGAAACTCTGCAGAGGTCATCCTGCCTCAGCTGCCAGTGCTCTGTGGTGAGTTATGACCACAATAGTTGGAGTGATGGATATGGTTGGGAGCAGTGTGGATGAAGGAAAAAGGAAGGGAAATAAGACAGGCAGCTTGCAGGTATTATATCCTCATTCCCCAGAGGTAAGAACAAGACAGGCTGTAGGGAAGAGAGTGTCCTGGCTGATTTGGACAGCTCTGCATGTGAGATCAGACACTCTCAATGGCCAAAGCATGAAGCCACATGGCCCTGGCACGAGGCACGGTGGCTCTCAGCTGTGGGGGACAAAGCAGGCCACAGGAACATCACAGCATGGTGGATCCCCACCTGAGCAAAGTGCTCACCTGTTTTTTAGGGTGAGACCTGTCGAAGCCCAGGAGGAGGTTGGGGTTCCTGCTGTGCAGGAGGAGGTCTGCTGCTCTGAAGGGGATGGAGAAGCCTTGGATGGTGTTGCAGAAGTCGGTGGTGATCCAGAGGTACGGGGCGAAGGCATCCACAAAGATATACTGGGAGTGGAGGGACAGACAGGGGAGAAGGTCAGAGCAGAGCTCAGGCTGGCTGGAATGAAGGTGCACACCCCAGGAGGGCAAACTTCATAGGGGAAGAATTAGGCTGTCCCAGCCACCCCTCTCAGGCCACACTCTGAGTGTCACCAAGCCATACAAGGAGTGCCTGGCACGTGCCACCTCTGCCCCAGGGACAGCCCAAGGGGTGTCCAGGCTGCCTGTGACAGCAGGGACAAAGGCCCAGCTGCCACGTCCCCCTCACCCTCTTGTTGTCAGCCGGGCTGTGGTAGAACTGGGCGATGGCCACCTCGCTGCTGTTCCCCCCATCAAAGCTGAACTTCTCCGAGATCTTCTTAAAACTCTTCCCATAGTCATAGGACACATAAACCTGCAAAGGAGAAGCCCCTCAGTGAGAAGCACAAAGTTCTGAGCTCACTTCTGACAGATTTGGTGAACAGTCAAGTAAACTATGAGGCGGGGAAAGATTCGAGATTTTCCTAACCATACTTCGAACCACAGAGGACACATTTAATATTTTTGTGCCTCTGAACTCAAACTTGTGGGCCTTTCTTGTGTTTCTCAGGACACAAGAGCAAGTCAGGCTGTAGCTCAGCAGCCAGCATCACCTTGCCTGGCCCAGAAGCAGAAGGTGCACCCGGAGAGGGCCAGGCTGTGTTACTTACGTCGCTGTTTTTGGGACCCAGCAAGGACAGGCTGTCCCTGGCCAAGGCCACAATCACGTTGCTCTTCTCTCCTGCCCAGTGAACGACCATCTGATTGTGGGAATCGTTGAGGCTGACCTGCAACACCAAGGAAAAGGGCACCCTGAGTCCCAGCCTGGCCCACAGGGACAGCAAACATCCCCTCATGCCACCCTTCCTTGGAAATACCAGACTTTGGGAAAACTCATTCCAAGCAGCATCTCTCCTGAATGTGTTGGCAGAAAAGGGTAAGGTTTCCATTTATTCCTCCTCAGACAAACAGGATTCAGGGGATGATGAGAATGAAAACTCAAACCAAGGGCTGGGAAGTGTTTTTGAATCCAGGCTGATGAGGCCACAGAGGCAGCTTTCTGCCTGATGGGACACAGAGGGCCAGGCACCGATCCCTTCTCTCTGTGACCAGTGGTGGTCCCCAGGAGGGGGAGGAGAGGAGAGGTTTGGCTGGATCTCAGGGAAAGGTGCTGGGAACTGCCCAGGCTCCCCAGGGAATGGCCCCAGCCCCAAGAGCTCCAGGAGAGTTTGGGCAGCACTCCCAGGGATGCGCAGGGTGGGATTGCTGGGGTGTCTGTGCAGGGCCAAGGGTTGGGTCTCCTCCAGCTGAGGATATTCTGTGATTCCGTGCTGCTTTCCAGCTCCCATGGAGCCGTGCAGGATCCCGTTATTCCCGTGTGTGTGTGTGTGTGTGTGCTGGATCTGCCAGCAAAGGGCTGGTTTCTATGGGGAAGCTCTCGCAGCAGCAGCACAGTGGGAGCTGCCAGCACAGGACAAACCCTCAGTGGCTGTCAGCAGCCAGCAGGGACAGCCAGGCGTGCAGGGAAAGCCGGGGAAAGCAGCTCAGGGATGGGTGCTCTGCTCCCTGCAGCAGAGGACGTGCGTGCCTGAGCCCTCGCACGCCACAGCTCAGCCCAGGGCTGCTCACCCCGGAGCTCAGGGCCTCGGGAAGCTGTAAAAATACAGGGATAAGCCCTTCTTAGGCTTGATACCCTGCAGCTCTCGCTGACCCCAGCATCAGCGAGCAGCGGCGCCTGGAAAGAAGGGGCTGCTTAAACCTCCAGCAAGCAAAACACTTGGAAAAACAAGGTCTTTATTCTGGAAGAAGACAGGCGGGGGGAGAGCCATGTGGGAGCCCTCAAATCCCTCTTATGCAACAGGCTCACAGGAGGGGAAGGAGAACCCACCCTGAGCATCCCCCAAGCATCCCCTGGGGCCGGAGCCCCCCGGCTGCCCGGGCAGGGACCCCCACAGCGGGCAGACCCCGGACACAGAGCAGGCTACAGAGCCAGGAAGACAGAGCAGGGAAAAAAAAAAAATAAATAAAAAATGAATAAGTGAATTAATAAATATTTTTTTAAAATAATAAATTTATTTATTAAATAAATAAATAAATAAAATAAAAATAAGAGATGCTGTTTGAGGATGAAGGGGAACCAGGACGGAGGAGGAGGAATTGCTGCTGCCCAGTGAGACAGACAGACAGACAGACGACAGACAGACAGCCTGGGGTGTGGAACTCGGCTCTCCCCAGTCCCCCTCCCCTGCTCTGGAAGCAGAATAACCCCATTTAAATCTCTGACATCTCTGTTGGTTTATTTTGGGAGCAGCTTTTTTGGGTGACCAGCTGTGCTCAGGCTGGAGTTGGGCACTGTTAGGAACACAGAACTTGGCCCTTTAGATTGTCTCAGTCAAGAGAGGTTTGTTACCACCTCAGTGACAATTTCCATAGTATTTCTCTTTTTTTTTAAACGAGAAATCCAACACTTGGAGTTTCAAGAGAAGGAAAACCAGAGGAGACTCCTATCTGCACCTTGATTTAACCTCAACAGTAAACCTCTACATCTTTTTTTTCCTGTAAGATAAAGCAGACAGCAAGATCCCTTTTTGGAGACTTGTGAAGTGTAGTGAAAGCCAAAAACCAGGGGCAACCTGTTTGTGTTCAGGGGAGCCAGCTGAGCTTTTTTAGTCCTTGAGGAGCCAGTGAGCTCAGGCAGTTTGAGTATGGCAGAGTCCCTGTTAGAAGGGAAACTGGATCCGGGCAAGGTTTGGCTCCCTGGCAGGAGGGAGGAATGCTCAGCAGGAAGGTTTGGAGCAGCTGGAGAAGCTCCTACTAGGGGGTGTAAAGCGGGAGAAGGCTGCACAAGGATGCTGTAAGTCTCCCAGGAAGGGGTTGTACAACAGTGGCTCGGGTTTATGAGCCTCACACTTTGTTTTCTGCTGCCTTGCAGCCCTTCAGAGCTCTGTGGGGACCCAAGTGGCTCAGGGGGGCACCAAACAGGACCCCACAGGCAGCAGCTGATGTCCCACGAAGCAGGGTGGGCTCTGTGGAATAGCTTTGGAATAAAGCTGCTGTTAGGGGCCCTACCCTGCTGCTGTGGCACCGTCAGTGTCCCCACCTCCCCTTGCAGGGACACCTGCCTGGGGAACTGCTGTAACCTCTGAACAGGCAGTGACTGGCGCCTCATGGAAACAGCATTTAGCATAAATTCCGCTTAATGGGGAAGTGTTTTGGTCTTTGCCAAGTGATTAAGTGTATATGAAATATGCATGAAATTCTAATTTGTCCTCCTAATATGTAAGGTGCCAGATGAAGTCCACGAGGAGAAAAGTGGAGCCAAGACGTAGCAGAGGCTGCTTGTAGCTGTAGTTAATGGAGTTAATGTTTCTAGCTTTGCTGTTTATTTATTTCTTTGTTAACAGCATCTTCCAACAAATGAATGCCCTGCAGGAATGGGAAGGGAAGAAGACAGCCCCTGGAGCTGCTGTCTGAGAGCAGGTATGAGCTTCAGGGATGCAGCTGGAGCCTGAGAGCTCTGGGCTGGGCTGGCAGAGGGGATGTCTGGGAGCTGAGATGGAAGTGTTGTCCTGCTGAGGCTGGAGAGGTGATGGATGTCAGGAATTGAGGAGATCTGGGCTGGGAGAAGAACCCTGATCCATGTTCTTTGGCACCTGAACACCAGCTTCCCTTCCTGTTGCATCCCTCTTAGTTGCTGATGCCCAGATTTGGGGTTTGGAGAAGGATTTTGATTGTGAACGTGGCTCACCCCTGGCATGTGGCAAAGATGAAAGCCCCTGGCTCCAGCAGGCTGGCCAGGAGATGTGTGGCTGGCAGGGACAGCTCTCTGGAGCTGCTCTCAAGGCCTTTCCTCAGCAGAGACCTCTAAATCCCAGCCTTGGAGCCCCTGTGGGAAGCGTGACTTCCCCGTGCAGAAATCCCACCGCTGGCCGTGGTGAGCTGCCAGCAGAAATATTGTGTGCTGGCTGACTTGTGACAGTAGTGACAAGTGACAGGACAGCATTAGGGGCTCTTCTTGGTGTCCAGCAGGCTTGGGAGCTCGCTGTGTGTGTGTGGGTTTGCTCTGTTGAGGATTAATGCTCCGGCTCTAGGGCTGGCACTGCAGCTCAAGCCGGGCGCTCGCGGTTCCTCGGGAGGTGATGCACTGTGACAGCTCGGGGGCTGAGGCTCCGTGCTGTAAAACTGAGTGCAGAACAGATTCCTAGGGATCACTGGGCTGTTTTCCCATCCTCAAAGCGGCCTACAAACAAATGCAGTTCCCAGGGAATTTCTGAATGGTTAATGGGTTTTTACTGCTGTTTGATAAGCGAGGGTCGCAAAGAGCAAGGGTCCTCTGTGGCTGCTGGAACCATCCAAGCGTTGCCATCAGCCGGATCACGGCTTCAGGGCTGCCAGGAAATGCGTGGAGAAAGGGAAAGGGCTAAACATTTTGTTCACAGTACCTGGGGGAATGAGGATGGGGCTGAAGAAGGGGTCAGAAGCAAAGCTGCCGCCCAGATAGAAAAAGAAAAGGTGTTCTGACCGTGCTCCTCCTCACTCCAGCTTGCTGGAAGCTGCAGAGGACAAGTTCCAGGCCTTTTGTCCCCATTCCCCATCCTCCCCCCGGCAGGGCTTACGCAAGAGCCCGGCCCCAGAGTGCCATGGGTGGCTCCTGTGCTCCCGGCACGCCGCGTTCCCCGCGCTCCTGCTAAAGCTTCATTACTGCACCTTCTGCTCTGCTCCCGAGCATCTGCTTCCAGCCCTGCCACGAGATTTTAAAATACAGCCTGTGCCTGCCGTGGCGCTGCTTGTGGCTTGGACTGAAAATGCCAGGGTCTGAAATCATTGATATGAAACACGGGTGACTCATTTTGGAGAGTGCCAGGCCCCGTGTTAATTTAGTTAATACTGAAATCATCTGCTCGCAGGGATGTTTTCTCTCTGCCATCACCCTCTCTCCCTGAGCTGTTGTTTCCAGGAGAATGGAAAAGGTAGGGGAGTAGGAGGATTGGGGTCAGGGCAGGAATCCAGAAACAACCCCAGAAACAACCTGGGCTTTCCTAAATTGATAGAGGGGCCAGGATGTGATGGGAATGGAGGCTTCCCCAGCAGATTTGGGAAGTGCTGATGAAATTCTGTCTCCCACAACAAAGGAGGAAGACTGCAGAAAAGGTCCAAAGTGTGCCATGAGCTTGTCATTCCAGCTCTGGAAAGCTTGAGCGATGCCCCTGGGACACCACAGCACTCACAGGATCTGTGAGGAATCTGCTGGAGGGGAAAAACAATGAATAAATACACAAATACCTCTCCCAGCCACCATGGTGCCAGGAGCAGGAACTGCATGGCTTCCAGGGATCAAGCTCTGGTAAAAAGCAAAAGCCAAGAGCAGGGAAACCTTCCCAGGGTGGCCATGAAAGACCCAGCAACGGGGAGGGGACCTGCTAACACAAAGAAGGAGGAAGAGGACGAGGCTGGGACATGCTGGCACCACCCAGGGCACCTCCAGAAGGTTAAAGTCTGATCTGGGAGGGCTCTGCCAGGCTGGCAAAGTAGGTCAAAATTAAGCACGGTTCAATTGCGGCGCGGCGTGACCGATGTCTGCGCTCCCAGGGCTGGATGGAGCTCACCCTGCAGAGCAGTCTCTGTCTCCCCTGAGAGCAGCAAGGCTCTCTGCCAGCTCTCCAGAGGAGGTTATCCCAGGTCCCCATCAGCACAGAGGGGTGGGCAGGGTCAAGGTCAAGTGGTGGGCTGATAAGAGGTCAGGTGGCAGTAAATGGCCTGGAAATGATGAAAACTCGGTGCTTTTCCTCAAAGGCAGGATGGGTTCTCATCAGGAAACAGGAAGGTTGGGAGCAATGAAATAGTTCCCCCCAGAAAGGGAAGAGAAAAACGGTATTAGGGCAGGCACTAACAGTGGTTCAGGGGACAGGGAGGCACGGAGGTGACAGCCTCGTGCAGGTTATGAGCACAGGGAGAGCTCAAGCCTTGCAGTGACAGCAGAGAGGGGAAGTGGCTGCCACAGGAGCCACCAGCACCCAGAGGAGATGTCTTTTGTCCCAGCGTGGTTTAAAGCAAAGGTTTCTTGTGAGCTTTAGGGGGTGACTTTAGAAAAACTCCTTCCCAAGAAGAGGAAGGGATGTCTGCAGGTAAAGGTTAGATATGTTTGAGCAGTGTAAATGCTCTCATAACTCCCCTCTCCCCCACGGGACCAATCTGGGCTCCTGCCCCAGCGTTTTTCCTCCCTGTCTGCCACAGCCATGACACAACACTCACTGCACACCCATCCCCATGGCCACCCTCCAGCCCAGCACAGGCAGCCTGAGGGGCTTTTCTTTCCCTTCTTTGCTGCAGTCCATGTGGTTCGTGGTTTGCACCCAGCAGCCAGGATTTATGTGGGATGGTGGGGAGGTTCCATGGAAATGGAAAACCCTGGAGCCAGGCCTTGTTTCCAGGTCTGAGCAGGGATGTGTAGGAAGGAGCACAAAGGTTGTGAGGGGACAGGAGGGTGGATGGCAGACCAGCAACTGTGCTGGGGGATCAGGAGGGCAGGGTGAGGTGCCACACTTGTGGAAGGGGTTCAGGGAGCCCTGCTGGCCCCAAGGGTGAAGTTTCTTGCCCTGGGGATGCTTCTCTGCTGTCAGTGGCATCCTAGAAAAGTCTTGTCTCATGTCAGTGCCTGCTTCAAACAGTCTGTCCATTGTAACCCTCACCAACAATCCCACAGAGGTGAGGGCTGTGCAAGGGAACAAAACCTGCTCTGTCTCGAAGCTGACGGACTCCAGAGTTGGGCATTTGGTCTGATTGCTGCTGCTTCTGAGTCAGAAAAAACAAGGAAGAGCCACAAAGGAGGTTAGGCTGCTGGTCCTGTTGTTTGGGGATGCTCCTGGGAAGTTTGGCTGCAGCCTGCCCAGCAAAGATGTGATCAGCAGTGAGGGTCCAGATAAAAACATCCAAGTAACATCCTGTGCTTGTCCAAGGCAAGAGGGCTCTGAGCCTGTTCCTGCCGGTGCTGAGTAAGCTGTGTTTGGCTCCTGAGGAGCTACAAAGGGTTTGGATGTTCTTCCCCTGCTCGGTTCCAGACAGAGCGACGCATCCCTCCCTCTGCTCCCCTGATGACATCACCCACACCAGCAGCAAACCCTGCTTTCCCTGAGCTGAGCCTGGGCTCTCAGCTGTCCCACCAGGCTGTTTCAGGAGCACAGCAGAGAGCCAGGGAAGGGCAGGGAGTTTTGGGGCACGAGCCAGTGTGTAGCATATGGCCCAGTGGCCTGCCAAAGGCACGGGAGCGGGATGCGTCCCAGATAAGGGACTGCAGTGACACGGCACAAGGATGCTCGCTCCAAGCACTGCCCCTTCTGCTGATGGCCCTGAGAGAGGAGTGCTTTGACTGCACGATTTTCTGCTGGTATTATTGCCAGAGAGCTGGGGGAGGGGGGTCACGGGGATTGTTGGGTGCTTGTGACCAGGCATGAGACCCCTGAGCACGGTGCTGCGCAGCTTTTCCGGCTTCCCAGGCATTAGTGACTTGTGTGGTCAGATCTGTAACGCAGCCCAGGGCACATGGGCTCCCTCTTGTCCCTTCTATTAGAGCAGACCCCTGATTTAAAGCTCTGTAGCACTTGGGAGAACTCACAAATGTTGTTTAGTGCCGAGCAACTCTTCTCAGTGACGCACCTGGGCTGTACAAGCTGCGTGTCCTGCCCCAAAGCAGAGGAAGGAACGGGTGCTGTGTGCTCTGATGCCAGGGAGAGCAACTCCATTCCCCAGGCAAATCCCCTCTGGAAGCTTGAGGCAATGAGAAAAGCTCTAGCAGTGGGAAACTTGAACTCCTACTGCTTCCTATTAGTCCTGTCCTGGATGGGGACAGGGTTACTGTGCCCTGCTGGGTCTGCAGCTCCGTGTGCAGGTGCCAGGGACGTTCCTGCCACAGCAGCTGGGCTGGACCGAAGGCACGGGGAGACAGAAGGGAAAGTGCCACCAGTGTCTTGCTGAGGATGAGAGACAAGTGTCATGTTTTCTTCTAAAATGGGCTAGCTGTGTTATGCTAAAAACAGCCAAACGCTGAGGAGGTAGAGGAGGCGAAGCAGATTTTCGAGGGGAGGAGGAACAGCTTTTCCCTAAACAAGGGAACAGAAGGGCTTTAGGAGCAGCACCAGCCCTGCGTGTGCCCCTCCAGCAGCTCCAGGGCCAGCCCTGCCTCGTGACCAGCTCCTTCTCATCCTACAAGTAGCAAAAAGGGGAAATTATAGAGCACCCGGGGGAAAGCACTATCCAAGGAGGCAAAGGCAGATATCACTGAAGGCTCAAAGCCTCTGCTCAAGTGTGCAGTGTCCCTCCGTGGGCTGGTCCCCCCCCCCAGTCAGCATTTTGGGCACGTGATGGGGACACAGGCAGTGTCAGCAAGGAGGATCAAGCAGGGCAGAGAAGTGGAGACAGCATGTGGGTACATCAAAAATAACGTAGAACCTTTAAAAGGTTTTCCCCGATACTCCAAGTGTAATTTGTCATCATCACCCAAAAGAGATGCAAAAGAAGGGGTGAGGGGAAGCCTTCATGATCCTGGCAGCAAAACTTGCCGGTGAATCGAGCCCGAGGAGGGATACTTTGAGAAACAGCAGTTTCTGTGTTTTCCTGCCATGAGCAACTCTGCTCCCGTTCTTTGCCGAGGATCAGGGGAGGATGGCTCAGGAGCAGGGAGCCCTTCTCACGGGGAAGGACGCGGTCCTTTCTCCACAGATGGCCATGTCCTTCCTTCCCCGGCCTCGCCTCCCCGTGCCCGGCTCCCGAGGGCGATGCTCCCCGCGAGCATCCCCGGAGGCTCGGCTGTCCGCCGGGAATCGCCGCGTCCCTTCCCGGCCCCCATCCCTGCCTCGTGCCCTTGGCTGCTCCCTCTGGGAGCGCATCTCGCCGGGAGCGAGCCCGGGAGAGCCACCGCGAACGTGACCGCGGCCAGCCGGCTCCGGGGGCTGCGGGGAGAGCCGAGGGCAGGCGGCAGCGGCGCCCAAAGACCGCTGCTCCCAACAGAGCCCACGCACCGAGCCGCGACCCCCGGGGGAGGATGGGGAGGGGGGGGCAGGATGGATGGATGGATGGATGGATGGAACGATGGATGGATGGATGGATGGATGGATGGATGGATGGATGGATGGATGGATGGATGGATGGATGGAACGCGGCGTTCTCCGGGGGGCGATGAGGCGGTAGAGGGGGGGTTGAGCCTGGCGTGTCCCCCCCTCCCCACCCGCTCCGCGGGCTCACCTGTCCGTACACCTGGATGGGCTCGGGCGGGCGCGGCGCGGCTCGGCGGCCCCGCGGGGGCTCGGCGGGGGCGGCGGGGGCCGGCGGGGCTCGGAGCAGCAGCAGCGGCGAGCGGGAGCCCGCGGCCGCCGGCAGCAGCAGCAGCAGCAGCGGCAGCAGCCGGCGGGGGAGCGGGGCGGCACGGCCGGCCCCGCCAGAGCTCCGTGTCGCCATGTTCGTGCCGCCGGGGCCGGGCGGAGCGGAGCGGGGCCGGGCGGAGCGGAACGGGGCCGGGAGGAGCGGAACGGAGTGGGGCCGGCAGGAGCGCAGCGGGGCCGGGAGGAGCGGAGCGGGGCCGGGAGGAGCGGGGCCGGGAGCAGCGGGGCCGGCAGGAGCGGGGCCGGGAGGAGCGGAGCGGGGCCGGCAGGAGCGGAGCGGGGCCGGCAGGAGCGGGGCCGGGCGGAGCGGAGCGCAGCGGGGCCGGGAGGAGCGCAGCGGAGCGGGGCCGGCAGGAGCGGAGCGGGGCCGGCAGGAGCGCAGCGGGGCCGGCAGGAGCGGGGCCGGCAGGAGCGGAGCGCAGCGGGGCCGGCAGGAGCGGAGCGGGGCCGGCAGGAGCGCAGCGGGGCCGGGAGCAGCGGCAGCCGCGCCGCCGCCCGGAGAGAATGTGCATGGGCAGCGCTGCCGCTGCGAGCCCCCCCCGCCGCTCCCCGCGGGCACGGATGCTCGGGCCCCCTCCCCTCTTCTCGTCTCCTTCTCGCTCTTTGCCCTTCCCTTCTTCCTCTCTTCCTCGCTCTCCGCCGTTTTCTTCATCTGCGGAGGATGCTCGGGTCCCCGAGGAGATGGAGTGAAATAAGTTCTGGGGTTAATTTCTGTGAAATGGGCTAAAGCTCCTCTCTTTTGGGAGAGAATGGGCACCCTCCCCTCTCCTCTCCCTCTCTTTTCCCCTGCTCTTCTTCCTTTTCTTCTTTTTCTCCCTCTCTGGAGGATACTCGGGTGCCCATCGCGATGGAGTGAAATACTAAGTTCAAGTTAATTTCTGTGAAATGGAGTAAAGAGAAATGAAGCAGACAGAAATCAAGTTGAAGGGAGCGAGGGCGGATGGAAGGAAACTGTGCTGAAATAAATGAAGCTGATTAGGAGGGTGTGGAGAGACAGGGCAAAAGGGAAAGGCTTCAAACAGGCAAAGAGAATGGTCAGATTGGATGTTAGGAATAAATTCCTCCCCGTGAGGGTGGGCAGGCCCTGGCACAGGGTGCCCAGAGAAGCTGTGGCTGCCCCTGGATCCCTGGAAGTGTCCAAGGCCAGGTTGGATGGGGTTTGGAACAAGCTGGGATAGGGGAAGGTGTCCCTGCCCATGGCAGGGGTGGGACTTAGATGGACTTTAAGGTCCTTTCCAACCCAAACCATTCTGGGATTCTGTAAAACAAACTCAAATAAAAGCATTGCAGCTGTTTCTCTCTGGGGAACGAGTGAGGTATTCCCCAAAACCACCAAGCTGCATTTTTCCTCCCACTGACATCTTGCAGGTGGGTCCCTCAGCCTGGGATGTGGGCCTAAAACACGCCAGGGTTGGTGGGAAGTGGCAGAGTTGTCCAGGCCGAGGTTTGATGGAATCACTGTGGTGAGAACCATAAAATCATGGTAACCTAGGCTCAGGTCCTTGCTGCTGAGTGTGATGAAGAGCTGAGTCTGCTTCTGGATGGGAAGGTAAAGGTGTAGATGGATGTCAAGAGGAAAAGGTGCAAATAATTTCACAGGTTTTTGTGACAGACTTCCCCCTGGTATGTTCCTGGCATCCCTCAGAGGTCTTTATCTCAATTTCTGCCACCTTTTTACCTGGGCAGAGTTGGGAAGGTGAGCAAGACATGGCGGGAGTGGGAAACCCGAGACCCTCAGGGTCTCTCCAGGGCCTTCTGCCACCTCTCCCACCCATGGCAGGTGGGTCTGAGCTGTGCCAGTGCCTGTGTGCTTCCCCAAGAACACTTGGCAAAGGAAACATGCCCATAACAGGGGATGATGCTTGGTTGGGTACACAGGGACAGCACAGGACTGATGCCAGTGGCCACAAATCTGATTTATTGGGGCAGCTCAAAGTGCTGGGCTCCCAGGCGTGGGGATTCCCCTGGTGCTGCTCCCCTGGTCACTGTGCAGCCCTTTCAGAAAGCAATTTCTCCTGTCCCTGCCTGGAGCTCGTGTTTGTCCCGGGTGTTACAGAGCAGGGCAGGAAGGGAGAGCAAGGATTTGAGGCAGCAGATTCAAATGACACTGGGAGATGACCGGAAAGTTGAGCTGTGCCTGTTGCTCAGCCCCGGCTTGTCTCTCTAAGCCAGAGGTGGTTTTTTAGGCATGATCTTTCTGCTAAGAAATGGCTCAGGCCTCTTTTGTCTCCCAGGTACTGAAAACACACTGATTTCATCCCCTCTGCCTCATATGCACCATTCCAGCATCTCCATCAAAGAAAATAGATGTGGCCCAGCAGTGAAGAAATGGGAGCCTGTAAATCCCATGGACAGCCCCAAGGCAGTCTTGCTTGCCCTTAATTCCACTTGCCTCAATGGCAGGAATGCTGTCCAGAGCTTTCCCCGAGGTGCTTTCACCTAGAAACCCAGTTAGTGTATTTCAATTATCGGGTCAATAGAATTATAAGCCCTCCTAATAAAAAGGTCCTGACTCAGAGTAATGTCCCCCTGCAGGACAGGAGGTCACCGTGGGCATGGGCAGAGCCAGTGAGGGAGTTTTGTTGTGCAGGAATCCCTGCAGCCAGTTGCTCTCTGGGCCGGATGAGAAGGACTCCAAAAAGGACCTGGAGATCAGGAATAGAATAAGAAATAGGAGGAAATGAGGAACTGCCTTTGCTGAGGTGCTAAATGGAGGAAAATGGTGTTTGGGGGGGTTTGCTGTCTGTCTTCCAGCCCTTGTTTCATACTTCTTGCAGGGTGTGAAGAGTCCCTGTCCCCCTGTGAGCTCCCTGTGGTGGGCACAGGGAGAGAGCTTTAGCCAGGAGCTCTTGGGTGAACCCAGCCCTGGGAAATGCTCACACATGAATGGGTCTTTCTTTGTGCAGAGAAACACACATTTCCCTTGCCAAGGTATTTTTTTGTTTCTTGAAAAGAGACGTAAAGGGGAGAGGGGAACAGTGCAGAGTTTATTTTAAGGTCCATCTGGATTTCATCAGCAGCAAAAGCTGTGAACTCCAAGGTGAGGAGCCCCTGGCCCCCTGGTTTTCCTTCCCCTCTTTCTTGAGACCTTTCCCTGTCTCAGCTTTAGAGGTCCCAGAGGGTTTGGGGGACTGAGGGGCTGGAACAGCCGTTCCCCACAAAGCCTCACTGAGAGAGTAAAGCTGCTTAAAGGAGCCCTTGCTTGTTGCTGGAGTTGAATCAGGGAGCAACAAAGGGACACCAGGAGCCAAAGAGCAAATACCCATAGCATTGGTCTCAGAGCCTTCCTCAGAGGATGGTGATGCTTGCAGGGTTTTCTGCACTGCTCAGGGCTGTGCCAGAGGCACCCAGTTGTTGCAGTCACACACCACGGGTCGCTGTCTGCACTGGGATCTCTGAGGATGATGTTCAGTGTGTGCACTGCCCTGCTGTGTGAGCACCGTGTGTGTGCGGGGTGAAAGGAGGGGAGGAAATGCTCTGTGTGGGGTGGGACAGGGAAGCTACTGCAGACAAATCAGTAGAAAAGGCTCTGATGTCAGGAAAAGCTTGAGGAATGGGTCATGGAACTGGAGCAGGGACACCCCATGTGTGTCCTCTAAGAGAGGCAGCGCCGCTCCTGCCCCACACTGGGGGAGCGAGGAGGAGGAGGAGGAGGAGGAGGAGGAGGAGGAGGAGGAGGAGGAGGAGGAGGAAGGGCATCCACGCAGGTGCAGCTCCAGCCACGGCTGTGGTGAGCAACATCCCCATCTTGTGGCAACAGCAGCACCAGGGGACCAGAGCCAGAGCTGCGGCTCTGGGGGCCACAGTGCCCTGTGCCCTGTGCCCTGTGGCAGCCTCGGCACGCAGGACACGATGTCCCCGTGCCCGGGAGCTGGGGGCTGCAGATCCATCCCGGTGGGAATGCCAGGTGTCCGGCAGAAGGGCCTTGGGAGGGTGCATTGGCACCAGGAGTGATGTAAGCTCATCCTAGGACTTTACTGCCCTGCAAGGACCCAGATGCTGAGGGTCAGTCTGTCCCGAAGCTGCCAGGATGGGGTGCCCAGGAATTGGGCTCAGCTAAGGTGGAAGGGTGGGGTGATGAGAAGCCTGGGGCTTTTCCCAAGGGTTTCACATAGATTGGGAATCAGGCTGGCCAAGGCCTGTGATGTTGTCACCGTGTTTATCTGGGCTGGACCTCGACCCTAGGCAGTGCTCCAGGCCCCAGGTTAATCAGCAAACAGAGCTCAGGGGTCCTGTGCACGTGGCCAGAGCAACTTGGGGTGGGCAGGGGAAAAGGTGAAAGCAGAGTGTGACCGTGCTGGCAGGACGTGGGACAGGGGTCCCTTGTGTCAGCAGGTGCCACAGCCAGGCCATCCCTGCCTGGGAGGGGCTGTCACCACAGCAGGGGACCCAAAGAAGGGCCCCCATCCCCTCTGAGGGCAACAGGACTGGTGAAACTGGGGGAGCAGGGAATGGGAAAGCTGTGTCACTGTGCAGGGACACCCAAGGAGGTTCAGGACACTTGGGGTGGCTCTGGCCACTCGGACTATTTTTCCCCTCTTCTGCTGTTTTGGCCAGCACAGCACAGGTCTGTGACAAGCCCCACATGGGTGCTGTAGGGCAGAAATAGGCTGCCCCAGGAGACTTTGCATGAGCCAGGGAGAAGAGACCAAACATCAGCCAAGTTGGCAATTGAGATTTATTTATTTTTGAACGTGGGTCAACCCCAAAGGTGGGGTGACCAGACTTCAGCAGGAAAAACAGAAGCCCTTAAGGGGGGAAGCTGACCACGAACCCTTGAGTGAGGAGCCCCTTCCCCTCACATCTGGGTGCCTCCTCCCTTCCCCCTCAGTGTTCTCAGGAGCTCGAGAGACCCACAAGACTCAAAGCACACCTCTGTCCTACAGGCATGATGTTTCCATGGGACTTCCCCGGTCAAAAGGAAGCTGAGTGCAAGAAGTCCCACCAGGGGAGCCATCAGAAGAAGCCACACCACCTCCAAAAGGTAAGGTTTTTTTTCCAAAATACATCTCATCCCGATGGACACCACGATGGGAACAATGAATTGTTGACAAAGGGGGTCAGCAGTGGAACAAAGACCCTGCCACGAGTCACGTTAATTTGTGCCACATTATTGTTCTATTTGTGCCGTGTTATTCTTCTTGTAAAGCATCAGCACAGCACTAAAGCAGCGCAGGGACCTTAGCAGAGATCCAAAGGGAGCTGGGAGAGGAAGCAGTAGGAAAACCAAGGCAGATCCGTAGTGTGGAGCAAGGCCAGACACCGCAGTTTTGGGATCGGGGCAGGTCGGACGCTCACCAAAAATCACCCCACGCTGGTCACGTCATCAGGAACAGGGGCTCTTTGTCCGTGGAAAACAGTCTTGGGTGGCTGGTGAGGAATGGGACAAGGTGCAGCCAGAGAAGGGACACACTTGGAGGAAGTCTACTCAGTCTTGGGGGCCACGCTGCCGTTGGACGCTGCCGGGTCTTTCTTGGAGGCCACGCTGCCGTTGGACGCTGCCGCGTCTTTCTCTCGGAGCTTGCGCAAGTAATCGTGGGGACCTTTGCCCTCAAAGGACGTGGGGCTCTTGTAGGAACCGCCAATCTTGTCCCAGAGGGTGAAATACTGCCCGTAGTTGTAGTCGAAGTACAGGTGGTGGTCGGTGTGGTGGGCAGAGCCGTTGATGACGTGGCGCAGCAGCCGCGGCACGCGGTAGTCGCCGTCGTGGATGGAGATGGTCCAGACGTTGACGAAGATGTAGAGGCCCAGGTAGGTGACTTTGTGCAGGGGGAACAGGAAGGGGTACACGTGGTAGGGCAGGCTCTGCATGAAGCCATCCACGGGGTGGAAGGCGTGGCTGGCGAAGGGCGTGGCGATCTTCCACAGGTGGTGGGGCTTGTGGAAGCGCTGTGGGGACAGAGGGCTGTCAGTCGGGCTGAGCCCTTTTAGAGGGTCCCCCAGGCAGATTCATGGTCCCAAGGGATGCTGTTTGGGCCATCACCACCCAAACTGGGAGGGGGACCTGTGCCCTAAAGGGCTCTCAGCTCCCATCACATGGTGACGCCTTGTCCAGCCGCTCCCACCCGAGCATGCATTATTCCCTGGGAGGAGCAGCTTGGAAATGCCACCAGAGCAGGACAAGGACTCCTGTCCAGAGCCCCCTGTCCTGTCCCATACCTTATAGAACAGCTTGTGGTGGAGACCACGGTGTATCCAGTAGATGCCCATGTCAGTGAAGAAGAGGAAGGACAGCATGCTGAGAAAGACACCAGACCAGCCTGGGAGGGGACAGGGCTGTTAGAGGTGGCACACGTGGGCATCAGGAGGCTGTGAGGGTCTCCACAATGGTCCTTGTGGTGGGAGGCACACCTGAGTCATGTCAAGGTCTGCCCCATTGAGGTGAGAGCGTCAGGCTGTGCCCTGTGACTCAGGGAAAGCGACTCAGGTGCTGCTTCACTGGGAGCCGTGCCCAGGGAAGGGAAGGATCTCTTTTGTGGAGGGTGGTGTGTGTCAAGCAGGGGGACATGGCCCTGTGAGGCCATGTGGGTGCCTCCCCTAAAGAGAACTTGGGTTTCTGGCTGACACCCTGGGACAGGAGGTACCCAGGAGCATTTCCTGGGGTTGTCATCGAGAGAAGGTGGAGCTGAGGGAGGTGACCCAGGTGGGGAGAGGGCACTGCTGTGGCAGGGGGTGTGGGGAGGTCACTCACCATACGGGGAGTCCTCGATGTTGTCGTAGAGTTTGCTGTAGCCCCGCACCTCGGCGAAGAACAGGGCGACGGTGGGGACGCTGATCCAGGGCAGGGAGCGCAGGGCATAGGCGATCTCCCGGCTCACCTGGTTCTGTGGGGTGTGGCAAGAGGGGTCAAGGGCACAGGGGACATCTGAGAGCCCCAGTGCCCCTCCTAAGGCTGGGAGGGCTGGCGTCTTGGCCACCCCTTTGTTGTGGCATCTGCGCCACGGTGTGGGACGCAGGGTGCGGCTCGTATGGGGACAGCTGTGCTTGGGGCAGGGCAGGGATCACGCTGGGTGTTGGGATTAGTGGGTTCTGGAACCTGCTTCTGGCCAGAGATGATCAAGGGCAGGCTGAGAGGGATGGGTATGACAGCAGGGACAGCCCGTGCCACAACAGTGGCAGGTGACATTTGGAATGGACAGGAGGATGGCGAGGGGGACAGTGCCATGCAGGGCCTGGCGAGGAGTCAGCAAGGTGCACCCACCTCCAGGAACTGGGGATGTTTCTTGAGCTCGTGGTCGAAGATGAAGTAGTAGCTGAGGGTGCCAAAGAGCAGGTAGAGGGCGAGGGCCCCCAGGTTGGTGATGACAAAAAGGCTGAGGAGCTGGCGGCAGGGCTCGCCCTCGGGCCACCCCGCCGGGTACACGTAGGGCGTCAGGAGGTGCCGGTCAGCGGCTTCCAGGACCAGATCCATGGTGGCTCCTGCAGGAAAAAGAGTTGGTGTGACTGCTCAAAGCTGTCCTGCCCCAGCACCATAGGGACACGGGGACCGCCAGGCTGTGGGCAGGGGGGTGGCAGGGTTGGGATGCTGTCCATCTCTCTGGATCACCTTAGATGGGGCTGGGAAGCAAATCTGGGACTTGCAGGTTGTGGTGCGAAGCATGGAAGGCGCAGAAGTGGGGAACTCGCCTAATTCTGTGCTCTGTAGCTATGGGAGGGGGCACTTGTGACAGGGGACAGCGGGACAGGGACAGCGGGCAGTGGGGCTGGGGTGCAGAACCCCTCTTGGGGGCGTATGGGGCTCCGTGCTCCGTTCCGTCCCTGCGGGGCGATTCCCGCAGCGCTCCTCGGGGGTGCCCGGCCAGAGGGGGTGGCCAGGGGGGGGTCCCCGTGTCCGGGAGCCGCAGGTGGCACGGCCAGCGGCGGGGACGCAAGCGCGGGGCGCTGGAAACGGGGAGGGTGAGGCTGGCGGGGAGCGCAGCGGCCAGCGGAGGCCCTGCCGGCGGTGTCCCCCCCTCCGGTACCCCGCGGTCCGGTACCCCCCATCCCGCACCCCCATCCCGTGCCCCGTTACCTGCCCGGGGTCCCGGAGCGGCGCGGGGGCGGGCCGGGGGCGGGGCTTCGCGGTAGCGCCACGTGACGTCACGGGCGGAGGAGCTCGCGCCACCTCGAGCGGTGACGTCAATGCGTAAAAACGGGCGGGGTCATGGCCTGGGGGCGGAGCCACGGACGGGGCGTGGCCAGAGACGCGTCCCGTGATTGGGCGTGACCGGGAATGGGCGTGGTCTGGGCGGGGCTTGCGGAGCTCCGCCATTGTTGCTGGTGTCTCCCTGGGTGCCTCTGAGGGGGAGTTGTGTCCCCTCGGTCCCCAGGGCCAGGGGACATCCCTAGTGCGCTTTGGGTTGGGAGGAACCTTAAAGACCATCCGGTTTCACCCTGTACAGGGCAGGGACACCTTCCGTGCTCCAATCCAGCCTGGCCTTGGGCACTGCCAGGGATCCAGGGGCAGCCCCAGCTCCTCTGGGCACCCTGTGCCTCCCCACCCTCGCAGACACTTCATTAGCCTTTTAATTACTGTGTTTTTATTCTATTCCCCATGCAGTTTCCTTGGCAGCAGCTTTTACTCTCTCTCCAGACCCACCTCCTCTCTCCCACTGCAATTTCCCTGAGTTTTCCCCTAGGTTTTCCTCAGGTAATCCATCTCTTTTCCTCTTTTCAGGTCACACCTCTCCAGGGCCTGGGATGAGGACTCCAGCAGAGAAACACAGCGAGGGCTTTGCTCAAATCATTGTTCCTTCTCGTCTCTCATCCCAAATTCCTGCATCCGTGGGGATTTCCTGCATGCACAGTGCTGGGAATGCTTTCAGCTCAAAAGGTCTGTTGCTGTGTTTTCTTGTGGAGTTCTACTTTAGCAAATCTGCCTAAAAGGAGGGATTCACCAAACTGTATTTCTGGCATTGCCTCAGCCACCAAAATCACAGAATTTTTCCCAGTATGAGCAAAAATTCTACCCCCCCAGCTTATTTTTATTAAGATACAGTAAATTCTTTTGATTGTTTTCCCAGTAAAATTTAAGAGAAACTTCAGAATATAAAAGTCAGTCCAGAAGATTATATTTTGTTGAAGTTATAGGCATTAAAAGTGGATTTTTTTGACAGAACCACTGATTTATAAGGAAACTTGAGTCCCATTTCTTATTTACAAGCTGCTGGTGTCATAAATACAGACAGACAAGGGGGAAAACAATTTCCAGTGGGGCTTTTTGGCAAGGCAGCCGAATAAAAAAGTTATATCTTGACCTAAAGTCATTTTTACTGGTAAAACTCTAGTTACCTCTGTACTAAACATGCTCACAAATGGAATTTTAACAAAGAAAAATCATCACCAAGTCCCTGTAGCCACTTTATTTCAGGGCCAGCACAAATTACTGCACTTGGCTTTAAACCTTGCGCTGTTTTAAACTCCCTGCAGTGCTTTAAAATCCCCAAGAACAAACAAATAAACCAAAATTTGTTTTATATATTTATAAATTAAATATATTTTATTTATAGGGTGGGTTGGGTGGGACTCAGGGGGGTGTTTTAGGATTTTTTTTCTGTGATAATCTCTCCTACAGGTCCAGGTCTTTCCTGTATTTGGGGATCCAGAATATTCCATATGTTTGAGGTACTTTTTTATCCATCTGGGATATATGCAGGATATTGATAGGGAAAGATGGTGGAGGAAAAAAAAATCCATAATTGCTCAGTGAGGAAATCCTGTCCAGAGCTTTTATTCCTTCTAGAATCATCTTTAACCATTAGAATAAAATGGTTTGGGGCTCAGCTGGGGGAAATACTTGGTCTAAGTTAAAAATCAGCTTCAGCAGGGGGGAAAGTCGCATGTAATTATTATTTCACAATAAAAATTATTTTAAATCAATTTTGTTTGCTCTTCTTATTAGAACATAGAGACATTTTTATTGGCTTTGACACAAGTGTGGCTTCCACCAAAAGAAATGGGTTTTTTTTATGGGGTGATGCTGCTGATGTTCACAAATATAGGATTAAAGTCTGAGGTGGAGAATGACATAAATCCTGAATTTATTATGGCAAGCTGGTGGCTCACAGTGGCTGGCTGGAGGCGCCGTGGAGAGATGAAATCAAATCCTTCAATCCCGAAGCTGTAGGAATGGGAATTCCTAAAAAAAGCCCCACCAGTTCAAATGATGGCAGGGATCCTATGGAGGAGGGATCAGAGAACAAACCAGAGTGGGAAGGAAATGCTAAAAGCGACTAAAATTGGCTCAGGGGGGAAAAGAACTACATTGGGTGAGATAAAATATTCAAAACTGGACCCCAAAGAGGGAGAAGCTGGTCCCCAGTGGTCAAAGTAACCCCAAAGTGCTCTGGAGAGAGAAAATCTGAACTCTAATAACCCCCGTGACCTAGAGTAACCCCAAACCTCAAAGTTTGACCTCTAGTAACCCCAAAGTGACCTCTAGTAACCCCAAAGTGAACTCTAGTAACCCCAAATCTTAAGTTTTGACCTCTAGTAACCCCAAAGTGACCTGAAGTAACCCCAAAATGACCTCAAATGACCCAAAAAATGACCTAAAGTAACCCCAAAATTTTCTGGCGAGAGCGAGTTTGACCTCAAGTAACCCAATGACCTACAGTAACCCCAAATCTTAAGTTTTGACCTCTAGTAACCCCAAAATGACCTCAGATGACCCGAAAAATGACCCAAAGTAACCCCAAAAATTTTCTGGAGAGAGTCAATTTGACCTCAAGTAACCCAATGACCTAGAGTAACCCCAAATCTCAAGGTTTGACCTGTAGTAACCCCACAATGAACTCAAGTAACCCCAAAATGACCTCAGATGACCCGAAAAATGACCCAAAGTAACCCCAAAAATTTTCTGGAGAGAGTCAATTTGACCTCAAGTAACCCAATGACCTAGAGTAACCCCAAATTTTAATTGATGCCCTCAAGTAACCCCAAAATGATGCAGAGCAATCCCAAAGTGCTCCGTAGCAAGTGAGGGTGACCTTAAGAACCCCAAACTGATAAAAATTTGGGGTTATTATTGGTCTTTGGGGTTATTAGAGGTCATTGGGTTACTTGAGGTCAAACTTGCACTCGCCACAAAATTTTGGGGTTACTTTGGGTCATTTTTCAGGTCACTTTGGGGTTACTAGAGGTCAAAACTTAAGATTTGGGGTTACTAAAGGTTATTGGGTTATTTGAGCTCAAACTCGCTCTCTCCAGAAAATTTTGGGGTTACTTTGGGTCATTTTTCGGGTCATTTGAGTTCATTTTGGGGTTACTTGAGTTCATTGTGGGGTTACTACAGGTCAAACCTTGAGATTTGGGGTTACTCTAGGTCATTGGGTTATTTGAGTTCAAACTCACTCTCTCCAGAAAATTTTGGGGTTACTTTGGTTCATTTTTTGGGTCACTTTAGGTCATTTTGGGGTTATTGTAGGTCATTGTGGTGTTACTAGTGGTCAAACCTTGAGATTTGGGGTTACCTTAGGTCATGGGGGTTATTAGAGTTCAAACTTGCTCTGTTCAGAAAAAAATTTTGGTTAGTTGAGGTAATTTTGGAGTTATTTTAGGTCACTTTGGTGTTACTCGAGGTAAAAAAATTAAATTTTGAGGTTATTATACGTCACTGGAGTTTCTTGAGGTCAAACTCACTCTCTGCACACACTTTGGGGTTACTTTGCATCTTTTTGGAGGTTGCTTGAGGTCCCCCTTTGATTTCATGATGATGAAATTCGTGTGCATTTGGAGCAGCTCAGAGCTCTCCAGCTCTGGCTGAAGCTGTGTCCCTGTGTCCCCCCACACCTTCACCCTCTGAAGCTGCAGGTTTTGGATGGATTTAAAAGACACCAACACTCTTTGAAACTTCAAACCATATTTATTGGCCTGACAGCATTAACATCACACATCACCCAGGGTTTTGTTTTAATCATCGTTAATACACAGGCAGGTAATCAGCCTTTAATAAATTTGGGCTAAATCTGCAAAAGAAAACGGATGCAGTTGGAGTAGGGAATTTAAGGAGACTTTTGGGGGTTTTCTCCTTTTTTTTTTTTTTCCTTTTTAAACACAGCTGTAGTATTTTAAAGTCATGAAATCATGTTTACATGGTGGTTAGGATTTATCCTAGGCCATCTGACAGTTGCTAATTTTGCTCCTGTGTACGATCAGGTTGATTTTGAAACACGAAGCTACAACCTGAAGAGCTTAAGATCAAAGAGAGTTTGACATCCCAGACCAGTTTACACACTAGTCTGGATTTCAAGTGGCAAAGGGGATAAAGCTGGCAGAGTTAGATGGGATCTGGGGAAGGAATTGTTCCCTGTGAGGGTGGGAGGCCCTTGCACTGGGGCTGCCCCTGGGGGGATTGGAGCAGCCTGGGACAGTGGAAGGTGTCCCTGCCCATGGAGGGGTGGAATGAGATGAGCTTTTAGGTCTCTTCCTCTTCCAATGCAAACTGGTGAAAGGCCCATGAGGCTGTGGTCAGCGCTGTGATCAGTTCTGGGGTCAGTGCTGTGGTTATTGCTGTGGTCAGTGTCATCAGGGTGTCCCTCCATCCTTGGGGTGTCCCTCCATCCTCAGGGTGTCCCTCCATCTTCAGGGTGTCCCTCCACAGCACCCACACAGCGTGCAAAGACTGGCCCTCAGGCACCAGTCAGCTCCTATGGCACACCCACACTGCTGCCAGCTTGCAGCAGCTCATTAATTAATCTTTAATTTATTAATAAGGGTGAGAGACACGGCCCAGGGCAGAAGGCAAAGAGAGACTGGAGATGGGAGAACTGCAGAGCAAAGAGGGAGGTGCAGAGGGCAAATGTGGGAAGAGAGAAGGCAAAGAGTAAACAAACCAAAGGCAGGGGGACTGCACCCAGTGACAGCAGGGACAGGAGAGGAGTGGCAAAGACACAGAGAGAGCAGAGTGAGGGCAGAGGCAGACAGGAGAGGCACAGGCTGGGAATGGAGAGCAAAGAGGCACAGCGATGGGGACAGTGAGGCAGGAGAAGCAGTCACAGGGAGAAAAGAGAGGTGAAGGAGAGAATTCAGAGCTCCCACACACACAGAGGGCACAGAGGCACAGGGGGAGCTGAGGCAGAGAACAAGCAGAGCAGAGTCCATGACATCTTGCTACTCACCTTTTGTCTTGAGGCAAGGGAAGCAGCTCCCTCCAGCCCCAGAACCCAAATCTCTGCTTCTTCTGCCCTACATCCCAGCCCAGCCCATCCCCAGACCCACACTCCAGCCCCACTGTGCCCAAAACTCCCTGTCCATCCCTCCCAGGGACTCTTGGTGTCCTTCCAGGCCCTGCTGCTCCCTGTCCTCTCCCCATCACACAGGACCCGGTGCTTACGAAGGATTACAACACTTTTTATTCCCACGCAGCCGTTTCACAGAGTACAAACACAAGACAAGACACCAACACAGACAGCACCCCCACACCCACCAGCACCCCAAGGCTGCTCCCCACTCTTTCACCAGGCCCCCAATGCTGCCCTGTGCCCACAGACCCCAACCCTGCTCTGACCCTTGCCCACCACGCAAACACGGCAGGGAGTTTCATTCCTTCTTCCTCTGACTCTCACTCCTGCCCACCAGAAAGCGCCTCTTTCCAATTATTGGCACCAGCTTGTCACCACCACAGCACAATGCCAAGATTTCCAGACCCCTATGGATGAGTTTGGCTGTCTGAACCAAACCTCAGCACCACCTCTGCTCCGGAGAGTCAGAGGGTGACACGGTCCCAAGGTGTCACAACATCCAGTGATGGCAATGCACTGCTCTGGCCGTGACCTGTGCCCCAACACCTACCTCTGGGTGAGTCTGTAAGCTCAAAAGACCCTGGTGGCAGCTCCCAAGGACAGGGGAGACCTGCAGCTGTCCATGTGAGGGGACAGCACGTGCTCCATCCTGTCCCACACTACCGACAGGTGTGGAGCACCCACAGAGCACCCCACAAGGGAGAGCCTGGGGAAAAGGCTGCAAAACCCTTCTTTGAGTCCACATCAATAATGGAAAGCTGTAAAAAAACCCCAAACCCCAGTCCCACATCGCTGCTGGTGAACATCCTGCTCAGTCCTGCCATTGTGCCGGCTGCGTGTCACCTTCACACCCAGGTCCGTGTCCCATCTCTCTCCAGGTCACGTCCCTTTGTCTCCTGGCAGCGTGGCCGGGTGGGCAGCAGCGTGGCCAGGGCTGGGGGGCTGTCTCCTACCCTACAAAGACTCCGGCTGACGCGAGAACAGTTTTTGGCTGGGCGGCGGGGCCGCGCCTACGAGGTCAGGTGCCGCGGAGCTGAGCGCAGCCACAGCCACAGCTGGGCTGCCATCACCAGGGTCACTCGGGCACGGTGCTCCCCTGAAGAGCTGGAGGCTGCCAACATGAAACCCACGTGAGCTGGGGCTCTGGAGCACACACACAGTGGGTGCCTCCCCCCCAGATCATGCCAGGCTGGTGCCCACCCAAATGCCCGACCTCATGGCCCCCAGACTCTGCCCATGGAATTTGCTCCACCCTGCCCTGTACCATGCAGGCACCATCACCTCCCTCGCAGCTGCCTGCCAGCAGTGTCCTCACATCCCTCAGGTGACAGGGACAGTGCACATCTGGCTCCCCGTCCTCCACACCCCTTCTGTCTGCAACACGCCACCTTCCCCACGCTGCTCACCCCACAGCCCCTCAGTCTGGGGGTGGCTGTCCCCTGCTGTGCCCATCCTGACCCTGGTACTTGCCCCTGCAGCTCTTGCCGTCCCCTTGCAGTGTCCCTGTCACACAGCTGCACAAAGGCCCGTCCGCCTGGCTCGTGCAGATCTGCTCACAGCCTCCGTTGTCCTCGCACCAGTCCGATCCTGGACACAAACAGCAAAGGGGGACACCTGAGCCATTCTCCTACACCCCAAGCCCCTGGTCCTTGGCTGCCTGAGGCTGGGATGGCAGACAAATCCTGCAGCCTTCCCTGGGGTCCCACTTACGCTTCCTCCTGATAGGCCCCACTGAGAGGATCTGCTCCTTGGACTCCTCAGCGAAGGCGCTGGCCATCCTTGTGTGCTGAGGGCAGTTCTGTTCGGGGATAAACAGCACCTCTGTCACCCTCAGCCTCTGCCCAGGCCCCTTCTGTGCCCCTCCAGCTGTCCCAGCTCCCAAAGGGACCCTGCAACCAGGCTGAGAGAGCACAGCTCCCAAGGTGACCTGCCCATGACAGAGCATCTCCTCCCCGTGCCTAGAGGGACACACTCCCATCTCTCCCCTAGGGCCACATCTCTGGTCACCTCTCCGATGCCACCTCAGCAGGGCTCACTGCACTCTGGGAGAGCCCTTCAAATCCAGCATCCCCTCCCTCTGCACTCGCCCCACTCACGATTTTGCAGGAGTATTTCTCGGAGTCGCAGAGGGAGACGGCGCAGTGCAGGTGAACCTCGTCGTAGTCCCCGATGAACTTGAAGACGGTGACGTGGAAGCGACACGTCAGGGACACCCCGTTCTCCTCTATGCCAATGGTGTTGTCCTTCATGTTTTGGCACCTGTGCAAAGCACTGATGCTCAGCACCACCCTCCTGTGATTGGGACCCTCCCTCAAGGGGGTCCCTGTCCCCATAAGGCCGCTCACCCCCGGTCCCACAGCGGGGTGCTTAGACCCTACCATGGTTTGTCTGGACAAAGGTGTCAAGCCCTGCTTCTGTCGCCTCACTCTGGCATTTCCAACTTCCCAAAATGCCTGTTCCATGATCCATGTGCCCCTGTCTCCTGCAGTTAGGTGTTTCCCACACAAGGAAAGTGCTTCTCTCTGCACTCACAGGGCTTCTGGCTATGTCTACACCAAGCAAATTAACTCCTGCTCTAGCAACACCGCTCCTCACCCTTTCCAGACTTTGATCAACCTTCTCACTGGCCAAAAGGTCCTTGTCCCAGCTGACACCACCACCCTTCCAGCACCAACAGCCACCATGAAAACCAATGGGGCTCACCCTCCCTCGATGATGAAGTAGCGCAGTTTGTCGTTGCTGTCCCTCGAGGGGGTGGCGTAGCACTTGTTCAGCATCAGGATCAGGTGGTTGGAGTCGGCCCCCACCACAAAGACCCCCACGTAGAGCACGTCCCGGGTGGTGAGCACCACCTCGCCCTGCCGGTACGGGTGCTTGTAGGACGAGTTCTTGTACAGGGCCATCTTGGTGGTGAAGCTCCCTTCCTGCGTCGGCACTGTCAGGTTAATCACGCTAACGATGACAAAAAAATCAAATCACAATCGCCTCAGTGGGTGGAAAGGTTTTGCACCCCAAATTGCCTTGTTTCAGAATCAGCTCTGCCTCACCCATCCGGGTAATGGGCCCTGCTCCTACCTGAGCATCGGCCGCACGACTGAATCCAGGGAGATCTTGATGTCCAGCTCATAGGCACAGGAAAACTCCACGTTGATGGTCCTGTCCCTGGTGATGATGTTGCCCGTGTTGTTGGCACTCTCGATCCACACCGTGTTCTTGTACACTATGTGAGTGCTGTTGGACTGAGGAGGCAACACAGGGCACTGCTTAATTCCAGCTGTCCCCACCTCCCTGCTCCTAATGAGCACCTCTAAATGAGCTGTGTGACAAGGGACCTGCTGCCCCTCCACCTCTGGCCAGAAAGGGTGTGGAATGGTGGGGCTTGGAATTGTATCCTTACTCTACAAAACCTTCCTGTGTTCTCCTGACCCCCAGCCCATTAAAGCACCTCCCAAGCATCACGTGCCCCAGCCTTGGGGTTGAGCTGGACAGCAGTGGACTGTCCCATACTCCCAGCCCCGTGTGCCCCATGTCCCAGCTCACCTGCACCAAGTTGCCACAGTTGCCTTTGGTGTTGTTGATCTGGAAGGAGATGAAGTCCTCCCCTTCGATGCCAGGGCAGTGGCGGTCATTGACCCGCACGCCCTCACGCTCAAAACCCAGCTGGAACAGCTTGCACTTTGAAATGGACACCTCCATTTGGGCAGCCTTGCAGGTCACCTCTGCATCAATAATGTCATGGGTGGCTGGAGGAGAAGATGACACCAGATCACCACAAATGGCCCCTTGGCACTTGTATCCACCACCAGAAATGGGCTGGGATCATCTCCATGCTCTGCCCATCCTACATCCCTGCTGCTGAAAGCGCTCCCAAGCCAGAGATGCCCATGATGTGCACCCCAGAAAAGCTGTTCCCTGCTCTCTGCTCCCCTCCTGAGCTGTGCATGCTCAGGCAAACCCATCTTGGCAGAGGTCACAGCCCTTGGCACATCCCTTTCCAAAGCCCCTGTGGCATCATGGCCCAATGTGGAGCACTGAGCCCACAGCCAGGAGCAGAGGACTCACTGTTCCCATAGGGTGGGGGCTCGATGCAGCCGCACAGCTCCCCGCCGTTGTCCAGCTCACAGGTGCGGTTGGGGCAGTCGGCGCCCACACAGGGATCTTCCACCACTCCTGCTAAACAGCACAAGACACAGCACAAACACAACCTTTACCCTCAGACCGTGGGGGCAGCCACTTCCATCTCCTCTCCCCAGAGAGACATGGCTCCCCTCGAGCTGAGCAGCCCCAGTTCTCTTACAGCAGTTCTCCTTCTCGATCCAGTCGGTGCCCAGGATGCCGAAGGTCCGGCAGGCTTCTCCGTAGGCAGCCAGCGAGCCGCACAGCTGGACCTTCTTGTGGTTGTAGCAGCCATCCAGAAAGCAGGACTCGTAGAAGGGCAGCGGGTCCAGGAGGCCGTAGCAGGGCTGGAAGAAGCCTTTCATGTCGGTCAGCTTCAGGCAGTAGCTGTCACTCTGCAGCTCCTGGATCTGGACGTTGTCGCAGGAGGCGGCGTACTGCGAGTACTGCAGCTCGTTGCAGCTGTGGGCACCGGACACATCGTGGGGGCTCCTTTCATGGCCAGCCCTGCTCCCATTCCCGCTCCCACCTGCTGGGAAGGGGCTGTCTGTCCACTCACCTCTTCTGCATGCCGTTGGTTTTCCAGCTCTGTGCCAGCACCACGCTGCTGACGGCCGGCTTGCCCCGCAGCGTGGCGTAGTCGTCGGTGCGGTCGCCGTTGAAGTTGCCGCAGAGGCCGCACACCTTGTTCTGCAGCCGCTCCCCGATGATGATCTTGATGACGTTGAAGCCGTTGTAGCGGATCTGGATGTCAGGGCTGGAGTCGATGACCAGGAAGCCCTCCTGGCTGAAGATCTTAGTGGACAGCCCCGTGACAAAGGGGATGCTCACGTGGCTTCCGTTCACCTGGCACGAGAGAAGGACACGAAACTGACGTCCCTCCCATATTCTCTGCCTATGGAGGTGGGCGTGAGCCACTCATAAAAAATCCCACAGCTGCTTCCCACTATCCCAGCTGTGAAAACATCGACAGCAGTCTGGGGCCCTCATGGAGACCATTGTGCAGCCTGGACTGCCTTCCACTATCCCCTCCCAGCCCCACTCTGGAGGGGCTGGACACCCCTGATGAGACCTCACCTTGACAGTGTTCCTGTCACTGATGAGGATCTGCTCCTCGTTGATGTAGAAGTACACGGGGGAGATGATGGTGAGGTTGGGCGAGGACCACTTGTCGAAGTTGATGATGAGCTGGAAGGAGAAGTCGGGCAGCTTCTGGCAGATGGTGGAGAGGACGAAGGCGCAGTTGGCGGGGAAGCGGAGGAAGGCGCCGTCGAAGGTGCGGAAGACGCCGCCGCCGGCCGCCAGGCAGAAGGAGCTGCGGGTGCTGAAGCAGCCGCGGACGCCGTTGCGCAGCGCGCACTCCTCGTCCGACTTGCAGTGCCGGGGGTCGCACTGGATCAGGTTGCGCCGGAAGCAGCGGCACCGCCGCGTGCAGTCCCCGCTCCAGAAGAGCTGCTTGGGCTGAAAGAGGGACCCATCACCGGCTGCCCCCTCAGCCTCTGAGGATGGCTGGGACAAGTTTATACCCCTCTGTCACACGATGAGCAAGAGCAGGAAACAGGCAGAGGAAAAGAAGACGCTGGCAGCTTGCACCTACCTCTGCTATCCACACTCACATTTGCACTGCCACCACAACCTCCCTCACCTCTTGTGCACACACAAAAACACAGTGCTTAATACCCCCTTGGCCTTTCTTGTGCTCTGCAAGCCACCAAGCCATCTGCAAGGAAGCCCAGATGACAGTACCCCGATATGGCTCCTCATGGGGCAAAGGCACCGTACACAGAACAGTTTCACTGGCACAAAACACAACCCACAATGATGTGAGCAGTGCTATCAGCACAGCACTCTGCTGCTTCAAACTCCTCAGTGACATCCAGTAGCTACAGGAAAGCAAATTTCATGGTGAAACACTACATCTATGATGTGTGAATACCTGGCATACTGTGATCATACAATGCTGGACTTTGGCCCTCATCAAAGAGTGTTCCCAGTCACCACACTTCTCTCCATCCCACCTCCACCAGCTCCCTCCTGTGCTTGACACCCAGTTCACCTTCACCCAACAACTGCATGATGGTTTTTTGGATAGAAAGACTCCGTGTGCAGCACACTCTCTCCTCTCTAGCCCTGCTACCAGCCCATCCTGATTGTCATCACTCAAACTCTGCCCGGAAATATCATCCAGAGGGAGGGAGCAGGCACAAAGAGCTGCACACCTCGTAGTATTTGCCATCAGAGTAGCAGCCACAGTTGTGGGGCAGGATGCAGCTCTTGCCATTGAGGACGTAGCCGGGGTCACACTGGCAGCCCTCCACGCAGTAGTGGCTGCAGTCGCTCTTCAGCCGGATGGCGGCACATCGGGGCTGGCACAGGGACACGCAGCTCTCGTAGTGGCTGTTGGGGGGACAGCTGACAGCTGAGCAGGGGACAGAACAGACACAGATTAGCTCCGTGGACACAACCAACCTGGCTCCCCACCAGGGACTGATTCAGACCTGTCATGCATGGTGCCAGTCTGTGGCCTCACCACCCCATGAGAGCAGGGCCCCTGAGCCATGAGCTTGCTTGTTAGAAGGGAAAACGACACAAATTTAATTTTCAGTCTCGTTAGCAAAGACAATTACTTCCCATCTGATTTGCCAGACAGATTGGCTGCGTGCAGTGCCCATCCTCAGGAGCCTGATTGAACAGCACATCGTCATCTTATTGACAAGGGGCTGCAGCTTCATTAGAACAAACACGCACTGCTGGCGTTGAGGCTGACTGATATATTCCCTGGTTAACAGTGGGGGATGGCTGATGCCTTCTGAGCTTGAGGCTTTCCATTTTCCAGCCCTGTCCCTTCTGACCTTGAGACTTTCCATTTTCCAGCCCTGTCCTTTCTCTCCTTGAGGCTTCCCCTTTTCCATACCTGCTCCTGCTGTACCACATGCAGTGTGTGACAATTCCAAGACAATACAATGTCCCAGCAAATGTGGGAGGGCTTGACTGTCCAGGCCATTGGCCTCCCCCTCCCTGCCACCCCAGGAGAAGAAGGACCTGGAGGCAGGGTGGCACTTACAGCACGAGGTGAAGTTCCTCCAGCCAGTGATAGCAATGCCCTGAGTCTGGCACGTGCTGGCGTAGTTCTGCAGCCAGCTGCAGGCTGTCTGCATGGCCCCCCCATCCACGCAGGTGTCAAAGAGGCAGTTCTTGTAGAAGAATCCGGGGTTGATCTTGCTGTGACACTTGGCAAAGACACCGCTTTGGCTGGGGATCAGGCTGCAGAGCTGCTGGGGCTTCCAGAATCCTTCCACCTTGCCGCAGGCCGGGCAGCGGTCACCACAGCCCACGCGGCAGAAGGCATCCCGCTTGGCCCAGCTCTGCACAAAGTCACTGATGCTGGTGGCCGGTGTCCCCCCCGCGGCCACCAGGTCGTCCTCGGGGTTGCCGTTGTAGCGGCCGCAGAGGCCGTAGGTGAGGTTCTGGAAGCCCCGTGGGATGGTGACAGACAGGAAGGTCTTCCAGTCGTACACCACCTTCAGCCCAAAGTCAGTCTCCACCACGATGTGGAAACCGAAGGCGAAGATGTTCACTTTGCCCTGGCCCAGCTTCAGGGGAAGGTAGAGACGCTCGTCGTTGATCTGCAGGGAGGAAACAAGGCATGCAGTGAGGGGGAGTGATGGTGGGAGCTTCCACAGAAGGACACAAATGAGGGCAGCTCGGCATTCCCAGAGAAAGGTCCCTGCTGGCCTCACCTCCACACCCAAAAGAAGGCAGCAAAACCAGAAATCCTCTCCAAAAGCTGTGCCTGGCAGCACAGGTCCAAGCATGACCTGACCCCCAGAAAACCTTGAATACCATAAGGCCTCATGTCGAGGGTTTTGCTCCAGAGTTTGGGAGTCACACCTGCAGAAATAATCAGAGCCCTCACATCCCTGCACTCACCAGCACGGTGTATTTGTAGGCACGGTGGATGATGATCTTGTAATTAAAGACCTCCACTTCGACCTGCTTCACCCACAGGGCCAGAGAAGTGTCCCGATCCTCGTTCTTGGCCGTGACAGTGAACGCTGGGAACGTGTCCGAGCGCTCCACCCTGGGCCGGGAGATGGTGGTGCACAGCACCAGCTCACAGCTGCTCTGGAAGTCGAAGGAGTAGCCATCAAAAGTCAGGTAGTGCCCATAGCCCGAGATGATGCAGGAGGCATCGGTGCGGACGTGGCAGTAGTAGAGGCCGTTCTCCTCCAGGCAATACTCGTCGTCCTTGCAGGACACATTCTCGCAGTACACGCTGTTGTCCGAGCCGTTGCAGTAGCACAGGAAGTGGCAGGAGATGTCCATCCAGAAGGTCTGGTTGGTGGCCAGCTGCCGGCCCTCGAAGTTGCAGCCGCACTCGCGGCGGGGGATGCAGCGGGTGCCGCGCAGGGCGAAGCCCTCGTCGCACTGGCAGCCCTCCGAGCAGGTGTCCCTGCACACGGGGCCCGAGGCCAGGCTCTCGCAGGTCTCCACGCAGCTCATGCACTCCTCAAAGTGGCTGTTCTCCGGGCAGGAGAGAGCTGCAGGGTTGGCAAACACAGAGCCTGAGCCCCCAGCTCTGACAGCACGGGGTGAGGAACGGGCAAAAAGCAGGGGGTGACGGGTTCAGGGGAAAAGGGGAAACAGCTTGTGGCCACTGGCTCATCCCATTCCCTTTGCAACCCTTTCTCCCCTCAGCCACCACCCCCCTTACATCTCAGCCCTGTTCTGGCATGTACCAAACATCACCTCCTCCTGTTATTTTCCAAACAAACACCTCCCTGAAACCTCTGAGGCAGAGACAGGCACAGCCTTCCCACCATCTACTTCCACACTCAGGATTTTTTACATTCGCTTCTGAATTATGAATGTTCTCCCATCCACAGCAAGTTTACAGCGACAGCTAAAAACCAGTGTTATTCAAATTATCCTCTGGTGGTGGCGTACAGCACCACCAGACACCATCTGCAGCTCTGGAATGCTCCTACAGTGCACCATAAAACTTCTGCTACCTCCTGAAATGGCACCTTGAAACCGCTTCCCTGGGAAATCTGTCTCTGCTGGCACCAGAAACTACTGCCTGCGATTCCAGCATCCTGCACGAGAAGCTCTTCCACCTCTGCACGCCCACAAATCCCCAACAAAAAGACTCTGCCTGGGTTTGGTGGGTTCCAAACTCCCTTCTCTCCACCCTGGGTGATGAAGAGCCTTGGTGGACTCACGGCAGAAGCTGTGGCTCCTCCACTGGCCGATGTCCACCTCGGCGTTCTTGCAGGCGCTGGCGTAGCGCGCCACCGAGTCACACAGCTCCGACACGTTGCCCCCGCTCTGGCACAGGCGGAAGAGGCACGTCCTGTAGTAGGCCGAGACGTTGACCACGCTGTGACACTCCAGGAAGGAGCTGTTGGTGGGGTCGTTGATGATGCCGCAGCTGGAGCGGCTCCGGTAGGATTTGAGCAGCTCCGAGTCGTTGTTGCAAGCCATGAGCAGGTCCCCGCACTCGCCGTTACAGATCTCGTCGAAGGTGGTCCAGCTCTCCAGGAACTGCTCCAGGTTGTCCGTGAACTTGCCCTTGGGCAGGCAGAACTCGTCGGTGGCGTTGTCGTTGAAGAAGCCGCAGAGGCCCGCGGTGCAGTTGAAGTAGGAGGTGGAGAGGCGGATCTCCAGGAGGCCGGAGTCGTAGTAGCTGATGGCCAGGAGCCCCTCAGACTCCACCACGGTGCTGTTGTCAGTCCGGTAGATTTCCAGGCGCCCAGAGGCGTGGAAATAGGGCAGCTCCACGTCATAACCGTTCACCTACAAGGAACAAGGTGGAGAGGCTTCAGGGAGGGTGATGTGGCTTTGCCTCACCATGCTGTGAACATTAAACACTTCCTGACACAGACCCACCCTCCAAGGCCCAGAGCTCTCTCAGTGAGGGCATACAGCTGTACCTTTGGCTTTTGCCCCACAAAAAGCAATTCTTCTTCTAGGAAAAAAGCAAGTTGCAGGAGAAGGAGGAGACAGGAAAGCCCCCTCAGCAAACAGAAGGAGCAGTGCTGTAGCAACAACTTCACAGGCACCCAAAGGGCCTCCACAAGATGCTTCAAAGTGTCCTTGTGGTGTCCACAGCCGCAGACCCATGAGCTCTTCTCCGCTTGATCACACCATGAGCCACCACCTCCCACCCTGTGCCTGGGCAGCACCTTTACCTTAATGTCTGACAGCCTGGTGCCTCCAATCTTCACCTCTTGGCCGGCCGCCTGGACCCGCAGGACGCGCGGCCCGTTGGGAGCAGAGCCGGCCTTCTTCTGGCTGATGTCCACCTCGATGAAGTCTGGCCTCTCTGGGCAGGTCTTGAGCAACGTGTAGGACTGTTCCAGTGGGTAGGGGAAGGTGATGCCATCAAAGGTGTGCAGCACCTGGTCCTGCCCCACCAAACACACGGTCTCCCTCTTCGGGTAGCACCCCCGGTAGCCGTTCTCGATGGTGCAGATCTCTCCCTCGGGGCAGGTGCTGTTGAAGCACCTGGCCTCCCCGCCAGCCTGGCAGTGGCACTGCACAGTGCAGTCTGGTGACGCCCAGAAGGACTCCCCGGTGGTGTAGTAGCGGCCGTTGACGTCGCAGCCGCAGGCCTGGACGGGGACGCAGCGGTCGGCGCTGAGGACGTGGCCCTCGGGGCACTGGCAGCCCTCGGTGCAGGGGGAGGTGCAGGCCAGCGGGGCCGTGAGGTCGGAGCAGGTGGCAGGGCAGCTGCTGGCACACACCGAGTACTGGCCGAGCTCCGGGCACTGCACGGCCGCCGCTGTGGGCGCAGAGGGGTGACAAACAGAAGTGCCGTGTTACAGCACAGGTCAGGGTCAGCTGCCTCACTGACCACAGCAGAGACAACACACAGTGACCCACAAAGCCCTCAGCAGTAGGATTGGCCCCTCCATTTCCCACTCAGGCCTCTCTGGGCAGTCCTGGGCTTCCCCAAAATAGCCCCAGAGCTGCCCACAGCTATTTAAGGCTGCAAGAATGGTGGGCTGATCAACCAGTCCCCATTCCAGACCGGCCTCCAACTCTACTCATGGCAGCTGATGATCTCCAGAGCAACGTGGAGCTCCCACATCATGCCTGACCTGTGCCACACTTTTGCTGGAGCAAGGCTGTGATGCTACAGAGAGGAGGGACCAATGAATTCTCTCCCAACTCCCTCCACTTCAGGCAATTCCCTCCTGCAGATTTCCTCCCCCTCCTGTCACGCAGGCAAACCCCTCCTCCCAAACACTCACCACATCCCGTCTGGCTCCTCCACTCTCCCACCGAGATGCCCAGGGCCTGGCACACGGTGGCATACGCCTGGATGGCCTGGCACAGCCCGGTGCTGTTGTCCTTGGCGCTGCAGAGGTCGTAGACACAGCTGTGGATGAAGGCAGTGGGATCCACGACAGCGCCACACTCCCAGAGGGGCCCCCCGCTCTTGTTGATGAAGCCGCAGTACTCGGGGGTGAAATACAGCGCCTCGGTGGCGGGGTCGCAGAGGCTGCAGTTCTCCAGGCAGCCCGTGGAGCACCTGCGCTCGGGATGTGGCACCTGCCAGCTCTCGCCCAGCTCCGGCACGGACGTGGCCGCCCTCCCGTCCGAGCGCAGGACGTCGTCCTCGGGGTCTTTGTTGTAATTGCCGCACAGCCCGCACGTGGCGTTGATGTAGGAGCCCGGCACGGACACGGAGGCATAGTGCTGCCCATCGTAGGTCACCAGCAGGCCAAAGTCAGTCTCCAGGGCAGTGGACAGGCCGCTTTGGTAGACCTTGATTGCACCCAGTTCCAGGGAGATGGGCAGGGACACCACCAGGTCGTCCACCTGCGGGGACAACACCCAGCAGCTGAGCCAGCGCCGTGGGACAGCAGAGCCCTCGTGCTGGGACACAGGCAGGACAGCCCTGCTGTGGGGCCTTGGGCTTGGGACATGCACAGAGGGACAGCCACTGGTAAGCTACAGGCACTTGGTGTCACCCGTGCCCATCCCACACTCTCCAGGCTGCTGGCACAGTGCTGCTGCCACCTCAGAGGAGCTGAGCTGGAAAGTTCTCCCCTTCCAGCAGAGCTCTTACCTTTGCCTTCCCAAAGCCGCCCCTGGGCAGAACAATCTTGTGCGAGTAGACCTCCACAAAAATATCCCTCAGCCAGGAGACGGAGGAGCCGCCTCGGTTCTCATTCTTGGCCTCCACGTTGAAGTAGGGCAGCTGGGAGCCTGGCCAGCACTGCCTGGCGAGGAGGTAGGAGCAGGAACCCTGGAAGTGAAAGAGGAAGCCGTCGAAGGTGTGGTAATGTGGATCTCCGAACACCACGCAGGTGCTGCTCTCCACCGGCACGCACTGGAAGAATTTGGTCTTCGTCTCACACGCCTCGAAGGGGCCACAAGCCATGTCCTGGCAGAGGATCTCATTGTTGAAGTCCAGGCAGCGGCACTTGGTGGTGCAGTTGGCGTTGTCCCAAAAGATCTCCCCTTGACGGAGAAACTGTCCTAGAAAGACAGAAAGGGGAAAACCCACGCTACATCACTCCTTGAAACAGAAACACGCTCTGAGTGCACCCTCGGGGGTGGTCTGCTGGTCCTGTGATGGAGACACCTCCACCGTGTCCTGCTGCTGGGCTTCTCAGCTGCTTTGTTTGTGCAAACTCCCAGCAAGAGCTGCTCAGCAAATCCCAAGCTGAATTTCTAACGTGTGGTGCATCCTCTTTGAGTCCCTGGAATGCTGTGAGTGCTGCCACAAATCCGGGGTCAGTGCTGCAACACACAGGCTGGAAAACTTGAGGGTTATTCCACATATTTTGGACACCCACCATTCCCGTTCTTCTCCAGTATTGCAGGGCACAAGAGACATTTGTGCTGTTTTCCCAAAGGAAAAGCCCCATTTGGAGGCAGTTTCCAGCACTTTGTTCCACTTGCACCATCCTCCCGCTTTGCTGGCACTTCCATGGATCCCCTGTTCACATAACCCTGCTGGTCAAAAAGTCACTCTGTCATCAGCAGCCCCAGGAGCAATTTACTCCTATTCAGGAGGAGCTCGTAGTAATTACAACACCAAAGAGCTGTTGATAAGGAACTTCCACCCCACACAGGAGCCCCAGCAGAGCGCTGAGTGATTGCACAGCCCCAGACGTGTTACACCAGCAGAGAGGGAGCGGGTTTGGCTGGTGAGAGACAGAGGAGGCAGGGAGAAGGCTGGAGAACAAGGGTGGCAAGTCCCCGTGAGAGTTTCTCTCCCCTCCATCTGGCCATTTTTCACACTCCTCCGGCGCGTGGCTTCTGCCGTGCGCTGCCTGAGTTACCTCTCCTAAGCTTTTTGTTCTCTTCCCTGCCTCCTACAAAAAAAAAAAAAAGAAAAAAAAAGCTATTTTCTGCTTCCCCGCAACAAATGTGTCCTCTTGGCAAGGCCCACGCTCCAGCCATCCTGGTGTGGGGAATTTGGGAAAGCGGTGTCGTTTGGATCCAACACCTCGTGCTGCATCTCCTCTTGTGGAAGGCAATCAGCCATTCACTGTGAAATGCAAATCCAGTGGTGGGATCTGCTCGTGCTCCTCTTGTCACCTGCAGAGCTGAGACTTGTTTCCAGCTTCTCTGCCAAGTCCAGCCTTCCTTCCTGGGGTCAGCAGCTGGAAAATGCTGGAGCAGCTGGACCCAAAACTCTGCTGGAGCTGCAAGAGCCTTGGAATCTCGTGGAGCTTCAGTAGTCCTAAACTAGGACATAAAGGAGCCACATGTCTCCGGTGTCTGTCTGCAAACGACAATCCTCTCTTGCTGGAAAGACTCCTGGAGCACAGTGGGTGCTCCTGACAGTTTTATTTGTCAAATGGAAGTGCAATAATCTTTCAGCAGCAGAGTCCCTGTGCAGCCAGTGTGTGCATCGATTAATCCCTTTATGGCCCCGTGCTGTCAGTGACAGGCACAGACTCTGTAACTGCTGCAGACACATGGCATTTGTCCTGCCTGCAAAACCTGCTGTTCCTCCTGCACAAACAAGGGAAATGGCACCACAAGATCAGCTTCCCTAATTTATGGGCAGGAGGAAATTGCTGTCTCTGGGTCTTTCCTGTTGCCACCAATTATCGCAGGAACCCAGAGATGTGCAAGGACTGAACCCTCTCTTGTGTTTCTGTCCCTGCAGCTCATGGAGATGCCCTGGCAAAAGCACAGATCATGCAGCACCCCAACAGCATCACCTTTTGCTACACTGCACCTCAAAATTTAGGGACAAGCAATGCCATTTCTCCCTTACCTCTCAGGCTGCAGCCGTTGGCCGGGTCTATTTCTCTGCCATCAATTCTGAAAGCCCAGCGCCCAGGGATGTTTACATTTGTTGTTTCCTCAATATTGACAATGTCTGGTGTTCTGGAGCCTGGGATGCTGAAAAAGTTGGTGAGGTTTCCACCATTGAAGCCAGCCTAAACCAGAGAGAGAGCAAATTCCATCACCCTTCTTGGCAATAGGAAATCCATGCTGCATTTCCTCACTTCTCTGTTCCACCCTGAGTGCATCTTCTTTAGTTTTAACAGTTCTTTCTGGAGATTTCTGTTTTCAGGTAGTCTAAATTTCTGTTTTCAGGCAGTCTGGGTTGAATGAAAAGCTAAACAGGCACTACAAGGAGAAGGGATGTGTATTCACAGGTTTATGTTTGTACAGGTACATATATATGCACATACAGATCTAAGGGTGTGTGAATTAAAAATAAAGTGGGGGTACAGTGTAGGGAGAGATAAAGTGAGGAAGCAATGTGGGGATGCAGGATTCCTACATTCCTTATGCAGGAACATCCCCTTCCTCAGGCAGAGGGACTGCCTGTGGCACTGCTGCCACCACCAGATTTTGGAGGGCTCATCCCACCATGCCCAGCAGTTGAGTGCAAGGCCAGTGCTGGGGATGCTGAGGGACTCAGCAAGCATGGATACCTTGGAGAAGCCATAGGCAGTCATCCAAGAGCTCAAGAGGTTTGGGGATACGGGAGCAGGAGCCTCACCTGAGCCATCACCCCACCGAGACCAGTGAGGGGATCCCCTCCGCTGGCTGTGCCCGTGGTCCAGCTGATTTCATGGTAGTTAAACAAGGCAAAGGAAGACACCCCATCTGTGATCAGGACAGCCTGGAACGTGTTCACCTGTGGAAAACCACGGGTCATACTGCTTTTCTCCTGCCCTTCTGCCACAGAGGCCCAGGTGAGCCTCACAGTGAGGAGCAGAAGTGGAATGAGACACAAAATACATTTCTTCTTGCTGCCACAGCTCCAGCAGCTCCCATTCCTGCTCCTTCCTCCAGCTGGGAGCATGTGAAGACCATGTCTGATCCAAGGGAACACCAATAGATGGCAGCATGAGAATAAGCTCACGGGGAAGGAGCAGCGGGCAGGATTTGGGTGGCTGTGATCTGTTATCTCCCATGTCTTAGCTGTATTCCTGCATTATCTTTCCCAGTTCCCTTCCACATTCATATCCTACAATGCTGCCGAGGGTGGATTACATCCAAACCAGCCATGTACACCCTGCATTTTGCTGGCTGCCAAATCCCCTCCCCACCTGCTAAATCCTCTGCTCCTGTTCTTCCTTTCACTTGAAATGACTCTGCATTTCCAGCCCCACAAACTCCAGGCACATTCCAGCCAGGATCCAGGTGGGAAAAGCCCATCTTCCCTTTTAGGGCTGTGCAGAAAGACAGAAGGAGCTCCTTCCCTTGAGATATTCCCTCTATCCCTGCAGATCCAGCAGCAGAGCTCGTCACTGGGAACTCAGTCAGTCACTTCTCTCAGCCCCCTGCACTTTCCTCTCCTTCCCACCCCTGCCCTGGGACCGTGCCAGGAGAGCAGCTCCTCCTGCCTCTGAGCAAGCAAGATTTGAGCAGGGCACAAAGTGTGGGCTGCCTGTCTTTTAATTAATCCAGAGCAACACTTGGAGCCTGGCTACCTGGGCACTGCACACCAGGGAGGAAACCACAGCCACAGGAACAACTCCCAGGTGACTGGGAAAGCCCTGGGATGGAACCATCTCCCACTGGGAAGCACCAGGGCTTATCCTGCCGGGAGCCCTGAGTCCTGATGGTGGCTTCTGGAGGAAGGGGAGGGCTGGGGCTCACTTTGCACCATATTCCATCCCCTTGGAGCAAACCCACTGGCTCTGAGGATGGCCCAGAGGGGAGCCCAGGCTGCTCTGGCTGCCTGCATGCCACAGGGGATGTCACTTCCAAGGAAACGAGGCCCTGCCAGGAGAGCTCTCCAACACGGAGGCGAAGCAGCTCTGGGAGCTGTCAGGAGAGAGAGGAGTGGGCAGAGCTGCCTCTCAGCAGCTGCAAATGGCACAGTTCACAGCAGGGCAAGCAGGGCAGGCAGCTGAAGCAGAACCACTTCCACTCCTCACCCTTTCCCTGGGATTGTTTCTCCTACTCCTGCTTTCCTCTTGCTCACCTTTGCCAAGCCTTTTGCCGCGCTGGGAGATCACAAACACGTCACACATAAAGGCAGTGGCACTTGGAGAGTGCCACAACAGCTTTTCCACACAGCAACAAACCCTGCTCTGCTCAGGAGCCTCTGGGAGGGTGGCAGGAGGTGAATCTTACACCTGCCTCTCCTCACGAAGAACACTTCCATCAACCCCCAAAATGCCCCTCTTTGAAGCTCCTGGCCACGGAGCACCTTCTCTGTCCAGCCAAGGCCCTCAGAAAATGAATTTTCTCAGGTGACATCTCCAGGCAGCACCTGCAGCATCCCCAAGGCCACATTCCCAAATTTTCTGCAGCTTTTCTGCATTGCGATGAAATTCCTGCTTAAGTTGTACCGTGCTATTACTTGTGCCAACCCCAAGCCCTGGCTGCTGCTCTGCAGGAAGGCTCCTCTATAGCAAAATAAATTGCATTGTGTTGCAAATGTAATTCTTTAGGCAATACATGAATCTCTATATTGCTTGCTGTCTGCAAATATATATATATATAAATATATATGTGGGGTTTTTCTGCAAGTGGCAAAAAATATTCATCAAACCTCAAGCTTCTCTAACAAATGGAAAAGAGCTGAACTGTTTATCAGAGCCAGCTCTTCGAGACAGGAGAAGCTGGGGTTTGGCACTCGTGGCACACAGGCTAATGCTGGGCAATCCAGACCATAGCTGGGATCCCTCACTTGCTATCCAAGGATGGGTTGGATGAGGTTTGGGACAACCTGGTCTAGAGGAAGGTGTCCCTGCCCATGGCAGGGGGTGGGATGTGGTGATGTTTTCCAATCCAAATGATTCTGATTCTTCACCCCAAGATGAAGAACCCACAGGCCCTCCCAGCAGTCCAGCACGGACCTCCCGACATCAGCTGCAGTCACAGCTCACAAATTCAGCAGATATTTAAAAGCTGTCCAGGCCCTGACAAACATCCCACTGCCATCCCCCTCCTGTGAGATACAGCTCACACATTTATGTCACAAGTCATTAGTGTGACTCTGATCAGCGTGATCAATCTCCCGTGCAGGCAGGGAGCTGCCATCAGAAACATCTGAATTTGTATGCCACAAATGCATTATGATCAAGCCAGAAAGTCCTAATTGGTGTCAGAGCCTTGCTTAGATCCTACAAACCCTGAGGAGGTGATGCTTTCCCTGGAGCATTTAAAGCAGGGAGCGAGGCTCCTACAGGCTCCCAGGGGAGAGAATGACAGCCCATGGTTCTCCTCTGCCCAGAAGGGAACTGGGGAGCAGGAACAGCAAGCATCTCGCTCCGTTTTACACCCAGATGATGGCACAAGACACAAAATACGCCCACGAGAAGCCACTTACCGGCGTGGTGCTGCTCCCCCCGTAGAACGTCACCTCCTCCCAGGTGACAATGAAGAGCCAGAGGGCAGAGAAGGAGGCCATGTCCCTGAAGTGCCTGCGGATGTCCCGGGAGGCTCTGCGGAGCAGCTCTGGCTCCGTGCTCTCCCGGTAGTAGATCTCCCCGCGGATGCCGTTGTGCACGTCTGCCCAGAAGGGCGCCACGAAGGCGCGGCCGTCGGTCAGCGGGAAGGCCTCCGGCGTGAACTGGCTCACCAGGGCGTTGAAGGAGATCACGCCGTTGTTGTTGACCTGCGTGGAGACCCCCAGTTTGGCTGAGCAGAGGTGGTTTAGCAGAATTGATCAGCACAGAGCTGCTGGTTTGTCAGGAAATGCGGGGAGAGAGAGGATTTGGGGTTACACACAGACAGAGGGTGAGCAGCCCGACCTCCTGGGCAGAGATCCCGCTTCATCCTACCCATGGTGGCCAAGAGTTTGGGGAAGGAAGCCCCAAAAGCAGGACAAAACCCTGGAAAGTCTTCAAAATAGGGTTCTACAGGAGAGGCACCCATCAGAGCAGGATGGCAGCCAAATCTACTGAGACACTGCCTCAGGCTCCTGGAATACTCAGCTTGGGGAGTACTGGGAGTGTTTGGGAGTAATACCCGGCTCTGCAGGGATGTGGATGATGGTGACACAGGTGGCTGCATGGGAAAAAACTGCTTTGTCATCTGTGACAGATCCTGGGGCTCCCCAAGAGCAGGGAGGTGCCACCTCAGCCTCCCCAGAGTCTGCTGAAGATGCTCCCCAAAACAACATTTTTGCAAAGAATGGGCAGCAAATGGCACTGCTGCCCTGGAAGCTGGAATCCCCCATCACACAAGGGTTTGGAATGGGATTCTGCTTTCCCAGTGCTGCTGTGCACAAACACAAGCTGGAGAACAGATGAGTCTTTGCCCCTCGTCTGATCCCACAGAGGCCACAAAATGTGGGCTGTGGCACAGTCAGACTGACTTAGGCCCTGTCTAAGGTTTAGGTGAGCTCAGGTGACTCCTCTCAACCCAGCCCTGGTGTCCCCTTAGCCAGGATTTTGCTGTGCCATCACCTGGGAGCAGCAGCAGCCTGTCCTTGTCTGGGGCCCCCCCAAAACTGCTGCCCCTTTTCCCCCCTGCAGGTCCTGCATGTTCTTGTTTCTTGTCATGGAGCAGGAATAATGTCCCTCGTGTCAAGCCCTTCGCTCTGCTGTGCCATTTAATCACCCACGAAGAAAATTTATTGCCTTTTAGATTCCTTTCCTATGAACATTATCCCATTAAATATACCTTTGACTTTCTTAATCATAAAACCTATCAGTTCATGAAATCTAAGAACTTGTCAGGTAGCTGCTAATAAATCTTCCAATTCCTGATGACAGGCAGAGCGTGTTTAAAATGCAGCCAATAATGGCAAGGAAAAAGATGAAGGGAAGTTCTGCTTTCTCCACTTACATAAATGCTTCTGTATGGGACTCCAAAAAAGATGAATGGCACAGAGATCTTGATTTCAGGTGAGCTCCCATCATCGACTTTGGGGGTTTTGGTGTCGTTCTGCCAGAATGGATACAGGCTTGCCATGGTGTGAGCTGGAAGGAGAGGGAGAAGAGCCAGGACAGTCCTGATTTCAGAGAGGCCACAGAAAACAGCACCAAACCCCAACATCTGCAGCCAAAGGGTGCCTGAAGCCAGGGCAGAGCTGCTGGCTGTGGGACTGCTCAGGAGAAAAAGCATCATCCAGGTTAGTCAGGGCACAGCAAAGTGACCACAGGATTCACCACAGCTGCAGTTTTTCCTCCCCTGGGACTGTGACCAAATCAAAGCCCCTGAGTCCTGGCTTCACACCAGGCCAGCAGCTCCATGCCCTGCTCCAGGATGGGCAGGACTGGCTGTTCCACATGGTGAGGTGCTCAGAGCAGCAAGCAGCACCAATTCCAACCCCCTGAGCCACGTTCCTGGCAGTGCCCACCTTCCTCCTGCCTGTTCCCCACCTGCCAGGGCACCTGACAGCCTGAGGGGTCACTGCTCCGACATTTCCCAGTTTCCTGCTAAAAGGCAATGCCAGTAAACATAATTGTCTCTCCCAAAAGTCCTTCAGAAGATGGTTTTGACACATTTCAGCCGGCTGCTTTTTTACCAGCCTAAAATCCATCAGCTTGAGGCACAAGCAGCCACTTCAGACCCCAGGGCACACATCCCTTCTTGTTCCAGCCACTGCCAGACTTGTGCTGTCATTTCATGTCCTGTTCCTCCAGCCAGCTCCTCACAGAGCAAAAGGGGATTTTTCTGGGTTTGCCTCCCCCTTCTCCCCTCTTTGATGTAGGAAAGCCTCACGACATTCAATCTGGGATGACAGAGCCCCCGGCCTTGGAACAATCCTGGCTCTGTTCACCTGGATTCTGGACATGATTTCATTTCCTGGGCCCTGCAGCCGAGGCTGGGTTGCTTTGTGTTCCCATGGACACAGAAAAGGCTCTCTGTGATGCCCCACCCTGAGGATGCTCCATGCTGGGCATTAAGGAGTCACTGACCGAGCCTTCACAGGCTCCACATTTCCCTAGAAGAGGGAGATAAGGGGAAATCTGGCCTAACCCACTGGCATCCTGCTTTCCTGAGATGTTTGTGTGCCCTGAGTGCCCTGCTGGACATAAAGGAAGGTGGCATTGATGGTGTCCAAGCCATACCCCAGTCTCCACAGACATATCCAAAGTGCCACAGCAGAATTCCTCCTGCCAGGCAGTAAAATAAATCATTCCACAGCTGTTACACACCTGATGAGTTATCACAGCCAAGGCACAGCTACAAGACAAGGATTTCATTCCTTTTTTAAACAGGAGGCTCAGCAGGCATTCCTCAATTCTTCTTTAGCTCTACAAGTGCCACACTACCTGCTCAGCAGCCCTAACACAGGAATTTTCCGAACTCCTGCTTCCCCTGGAATGCTCCAGGTGCACACACAGCCTTATAAACTATAAACACAAGCATCCCTTAGGATTCTCAGTCCCTCCCTCCCCATGGGAAACACTCAGTTCACCCTGGTTGTTGTTCTTGCTCCTGCCAAGGAGCTGGGGGTGTTTCCCAAGCCCTCTGGGGTGTTTCCCAAGCCCTCTGGGGTGTTTCCCCAGCCCTCTGGGGTGTTTCCCCAGCCCTCTGGGGTCTCTGGGCACAGCCCAGCTGGGGAATGTTTTCCTGCTGGGAGATACTCACCTCGCTGCTGTGCTGTTATCACCAAAAGGGCCACCCAGGCTCCCAGAAATGATCTCTTGTTCATCCTAAAGGAAGGAGACAAAGCCAGCCATGCATCACATTGGTGGGAAAACACATCCTCAAGGTGATTCCTGAAGCTGCCTGACTGCTGCTGACACGTGGATGTTTCAGAGCTGCAGGTCCCTCACCTGCCAGGCAGCCCTGAATCCCAGATAGGATAGGAGTGAGGAGAATTGCATGGCAGGAACAGCAAATCACTGCCAAAAGAAGCCCAGAAACACCTGGAAGAGCTGATTTCATGTTTGGAAGGTGTGAACAGTCACAGCTCTCCGTGAGCTCCTCATTCAAGAGTGTTCAGGAGCAATTCCTGATCTGCCTGGTGCAGGGATGGCCACTCCTGGTGACCCCAGGGGGAGCAGAGCTGTGATATGCTCCCAGGGGCTCCAGCTCTGCTCTGGCTGCCACCACAACCATCACCCAGGGGCTTGGATGAGCGTGGAAGGAGCACAAACATTTACACAGCTGGGCAGCTCCCTGTACGGGAATAAACAAGAGACAGAGAGCGCAGATACAAAATGAAAGTGAAATCCTGTGTCAGCTCTAATTCCTTCTGTGCCTAATGCAATTTGTTACTCGTTATTAATCCAATAGAAATTATTGCTCAAACACCTGCTTTGATTTCTTTGCCCGTTGATTGCGCTCGTTCCGCACGGGCACGGCTCAGGGAGAGCTCCCAGGAAGGTCTGGGGTCCTCAGAGTGATGGGAAGGGATGTGGGAACTTCCCACAGCAGCTGTGTGTGTTCTGGACAGCCTGGGTGTCAACAGCAGCCTCCCCACCTTCCCAGCCTTAAAAATCTCCCTAAACCCCCCTGAATTCTCTTTGTGTTCTCCCCATGGATCTGTTTCTATGGAAAATGTGGATCAGCAGATCCAGCTCCTTCTAGTGACACAGAGCACAGGGTTAGAGGGGGAACATCCCATCATTTATCCCACATCACTCCCATTGACTCCCATTCCTCAGAGAGCTGGGAACAAGCAGAGGGAAAGTTCACTCACATCAACACAACCACATTCCCCATGAGGAAAGGTTCATTCCCCCAAGGAAAAGTTTCAGCACATTCCCTGTCTTGGAAAGGTGAGAGTGACAGAATTTTGGAGAGATTGCAAATCTGAGTCTCGTTAGCAGAGAGTGACCAGTGAGAGGACAAGAGCAAAACAGGACAGACAGCAAAGAACACGCTACTGAACACATCCCATCCAAAACTAGAGATTTTTTAGGTATGGAAGAAAAAATTACCAACCTGTTTCATAGGCTAGAGGAGCAATCAAGTGTGAAATTTTAGACCAGTCTTGGTGGAGCAGGGCGAAATCCTATGTCAATGGAGAATGCATGCCCGTCCTCCCGTGCCAATTATTGCTGATGACTGAAACGATGGCTCAGTCCTTTGCTCTCCCAATTGAAAACTCCGTTTTCCTCAATGCTCTTCCAGGGCTGGAGCAGTGTTGAGTTGCAATCACAACTGTTGTTCCTCTACTGATAAGCAGCAGGCTAATCTGGAGATCAGATTCTGGCCTGGAGAGGGAGAGAAGCCTCTTTCTTCCCCAGAAGCTCACCCCCTTCAGGTGGATTCAGATGGAAATGCCAGAGAGACGGAGCTGGGCTCGCAGCTCTGCTGCTCAGGGAACAGAAAACCCAACCCTCAGAAGAATTGAGCCCCTTCCTCCTTTGTGTAAAGGGGGGAAAAAAAAGAGCCCATCTATATAAAGTTACAGGATTAGCATTAAACAGTGCTAGGCTTAAAGCGCCGTTCAAAGGCACTGCCCTGAAGTCTCAATGGAGTTGCTTTGCCATCCAAGTCCTGCTTTTACAGGTGGAAAAGGAAAAACTCACCCAGTCCAGCCCAGAGAAGGTTTCCTTGCTGTCCCATCCCCTCTGCAAGGACTGGTGCTGGTGGGGAGCTTCACTGGGGGACTGCTGTGAGCGTTATTATCATTTTCACTTATACAGCTGCAGTTTCCACGGGGATTTTCCCTGCCTCTGGCATCTGGGCTGACCACAGCTCTGCATTTGAGTCCAATCTGTACCCAGAAAAAGATTTCAGCTGGTTCATATCCACGTTGGATGAGAGGGAGGGCTGAAACAGCAGCCCAGGGGTGAAGGATCCACCAGCAGAGCCACATTTGAGATGATTTTTCAGCCTGCAGCAAGGCTCAGGTCAGACAGGCACTGCTCCAACCCCAGCAGTGGGAAAACAACCCGAGCTTGGCTGATTTTCCCCTGATATTTTGGGTGGGGGCCTTTTATTCCCTGTTTTCCCTGCTAGGAGGTCGTAATTCCTCTTGTCCTCCACCCTTTGTCAGGAAGAGAGGAGACAGGAATGCCAGTAGCCCAACAAGAAGCCCAAATTTTTTTCCCCTTTGTGGTCCTGGCAGTGTGTTCATCAAGTTTTCCCCAAAAAGCTTTCTCTTACCTCAGCAGTCTCTTTGAGCACATCAGGGCACCTCGCTGCCTCCACAGCAAATCCCAGAATTTGCTTTCCCTCCATCCTCCATGCATGGCCTTGCTAGCAGGATTCTTTCATTTTTAAATTTATTTTTACCCTTTTCTAAGCCAACAGAACTATTTTAGGAGGGCAGGGGGATATCAGCACTGACTGATATTCCAGGGGCAGATTACTTCTAGCCTGTATCCCAGCTCTTCCCTTCCTTCCCATACATTTTAAACACAACCAGCTCCAGGAAAATCAATTTACTCTCCTCATTCTGTTCTGTAACACAGAGAAAACTGGTGAAAATAAGTTTCCTTCTGCTCCTTTGTCAGTTTAATATTCTGGTCCTGTTTGTCCTGGGCAAGTGAACACTGATGAAGTTTGATTAGGTCTCACTGTCTCTTTGGGGAAGACTTTGTCTTCCAGCCTCTCTTCTTTTGGCAGGGGATGTTCCCATCATGCAGTGCTGAACACATCAGAGCTGAACAACCAAATATTTTTTCTTTTTTTTTTTTTTTTCCTAAATTATTCTAGCAGGAAACTTCCTCCTGTGCCTTACCTCAAGGAAAAAACAAGCATTCAAAGATGCCACAAGGGTTTCCGTGGCTGCCTGACCTCGGCACAGACCTTGTCTCGTTCCTATCCCAAGGAACAGCCCCTGGAAGATGCCCTGGCAAGGGATTTGTCCAGAAGCTGTTTCCCATCCAGAGGGGCATCTCCGTCCTCCTGCCTCCCCCAGGGTTATTTGGTGCAAGCCATGAGAGTGAAATTTGTTTTAACCCCAAGGCCAGTCCCTGAAGAGGGAGAGAGCAAGCTTGAGCTTTATTCCTCACCTGGAGGTGGGGATGAGTCCCACACACAGGGAAACACAGTCCAGAAGAGGAACAGATCTTCCAGCTCTGTGACTCCTCCTTTTAACAGGTGGCTCCTGTGGCTGTGCCCAAGCTCACGGACAGACAACAAAACCATCAGCAGGACAAAAAAAATCCTGCCAGTTTTCACTCACATCTTTGGGGTGATAACAGGGAACATTTTTGCTTCAGGGAAGACAAAAGTGCAAAGCTCAGGACACCAGGGGTTTTTGTGTAAAAACTTACATAAGTTTATTGAACTGATCCAAACCAATGACCTGTTTTGGCCTGAATTCCACCACTAAGTCTGCGAGCAAACCAAAGGCAAATTGTGGGAGCGGGAGGTGTATCCCCAGGGAGAGAAACCAGAATAAAATCCAGATGGACTTACAGTTCTTCTTTGAAATTACATATGGATGCAACATTAACAGGGAGCAAGAACAGATCTTTGTGTTTAAATTATATTTGAAGTTTCCAGGAACTGCAGAAAAGCAATCACAGAGGCAAAGGCCTGAGATGGCTGAAGCGCCTCTAACGTTGCTCTGGGGAAGGCGTCTCTCTGCTGCCTACAAAAGTGCCACATCCAAACAGGGGAGGCACAGCTGCCAGGAATACATATTTTAGCCTCTGGGCTGCTTTAAGCACCTCGTCTGCATTCTCAAATCTTGCACATGAACGGAACCTACAGAATCTCACTGACAAGCGAGGAGGCAGAGCCGCTGCGGTGCCTCCGTCGGGTTCCAGACCCGAGGAGGAGAGGGCACAGGGAGAGCCTGTCCCCAGCAGCACTTCCCCCAAGCCACCACGGCTCACAGCTGCCAGCAGCTCCCAAAAAACGAGGTGACAAATCCCAGCCAGGGAGCAGAGCACAGCCAGCACCCCGTGCATATTGATAACTCATAACACCATCAGGCGATTCACCCGGAACATCTGGCCAAAAACATGGATATTCAACAGGAATGTATCCAAAACCACAACAGCACAGCGTCAAACCCGGCACACAGAGCTGTGGGACACTTTGGTGTGGAGCTGTCACCCCAGTCCTCATGGAGCAGGGGCTGTGCCTGCTGCACAGCTGCCCTTGGCAGATTTTTATGCATTAACTGGCAGGAACAACACAACAGCTCTCGACAAAAGCAGCCCTCAGATAGAAGGACACACAAGCCAGGGAAGCTTGCAAATCTATTTTGTTTTCTCAAGTGGATGTCACAGACCTTTAGCTGAAGCTGGCAAGACCTGGATATGGCCCCTCCTGGCATAGCAGAGGTTTAAATCAAACCACAGCTGCACCCTCACTCAGCACCCAAAACTCCTCTCCCAGCCAGATCCTTCTCCTCTCTCACCAAGATGTGGTCCCCTGTTGGGTGGCACACACACAAGACCCTTCCCCACAAAGCTGATTTGGGGTATTTTGCCACATCCTTGAGTGCCATTTGGTCCCACAGCTGATCATCTGCACACATAAACTCTCTCTGGGTTTTGGGGGCGAGTCCTTCTCCGTGGGAAGCCAACCAAGGTTTCTGGTTCCTACCCCGTGAGTGCTCCACTATCTGCACACAAGGTGAATGCCTTGAGAAAACCCTTCCCCTGGAGAAGTGGCAGGGTGGTGACTTCATACCTGAACAGACCAGGGGAGCAGGTTTGGGTGTCAGCACCAAATCCCCAGCACCAGTTAACCTTCTGTGTTCTCTTTTCCCATCTTCCAGTTCCCACCAGGTCTGTCACAAATAAAATCAGGATTTACTGCCAGTTCTGAGCTGGTGACAACACCGATCCCTCCAGGACAGCCCAATTTTTAGTGGGCAAACAAACCTAAAAGCACGTACTTGGCTCTTCTTTATCATCCCATTCCAGCCTTTAATGGCCTTTGTTTATTCCCTTCTCTGAAACCCAGACACTTAATTGTGCTGAGGAAGTTGGTCAAGAGTTACAACATCTCATTAATAGCAGGTACAATGCCATAAATATACCCACAGAGGCAATTACTGCTCTGGAGAATTAGGTCAGAGAATCTTTTGCATCCCCATAGGTCACTTGCCTCGGACTCTGCAGCCACTCAGGGATAACCTACTTACACTGGAGGTCAAGGGCTGAAATAGGCTTCTAATATTAAACAACCATATCTTCATAAAACTTTGCTTTATAACAAAATATCTTATTAACCACAACTTTTCCTATTGGTAGGTATGTATATATCATACAGAAGTGTTGGCTTAAGGGTTCTGCTATCAGGCAGCAAATTATTTTTTGCTGCCCAAATGGAAAATACATCTTCAGTAAAGCTCTAGCTTATAAAAGCATCATTTTATGCTATACTGCCACTATCTCCCTGCTGTTTAGTTTACAGGTACCACGGATCTATGGAAAATCTATGCTACCTATGGAAAATTCACTCCCTTCCCTATTGCTCATCTCAATGGGGCCAAGAAATTGCTATTTTTGGCAGGGGGATGAGGCACAAATTAGTAACTTGTTTTAAATCCTCCCATTTTAACCCTCGCTTTGGATAAGGAACTAATCCCCTCTGAACAATCCCCAAATCCTAAACCTGAAGACTATGAGATAATAATACTTCATCCCCTCCCCACTGATCCCACCCCACAATCCAGGTAAAACGTGAAGAGAAAATACACAACTCCAAGAATACCAAAGGAGCTCGGTGATGTGGGCAAAAGCATCCTGGGACAGAAAGTGCACGTGGGGATAAAGGGAGCATTTCAAAATGAAGGTCAGGAGTTCATGTGTAACTAGAGCCCTCGCTGCACAGCTCCAAAAACTGCTCTGCAGCTGCTTGGAACCAGGAAAATGGGAAAGTCTTGAACTTGGAGCAGGGAAGACACAGGAAAGCGAAACGAGAGAGAAAGGAAGGAAGGAAGATTTCACTGCCCAGGCAGGGGAATCTGCTCTGCAGTAGAAAACGGGGACTACGTGAAGCAGCAGCACGCGATGCCTACGAGGGGCGCGTGGGGGAAGCCAAGAGGGAGAGAGAGAGTGAAACCTGCTGAACACCCAGCGTGAGTCCAGCTGCTCTGTTCCTCCACTTCCAGAGGCTGATCCCAGCCAACACATCCTCCGAGTTCGGACCCTAGGCAGGGACCCCGGCCAGGGGCCCCGGGGAAAGTGCTAGGTTTGAACTGGTGCAACAGCAACAAACACAAACTTCAACTTGACTCTTCCTCCCTCCCAGGAGAGGAATTTTAGCCATTCCACTTGCAGCGCCCACTGGCACAAGGTGAAGTGCAAGGAGGATCTCTTCAGCATCAGGATGGGCAATGGCCAACGGGGGAAGCTGCTCTTTAACCCCTTGTTGGCCTGTTGCTCTAAAAGCCCTTCCAACGCAGCGCTCATCCACCACCTCCCAAAATTCGCTTTCCAACACACCCTTTATCCCCACAGGCTGCAGGCACCATGTGAGATGGGTACAGCAGCCCAAACCTCTTTTTTTTCCCCCCAAAATCAGGTGGATATAGAGCGTGCACTTTGAAAAGAAAGGTTTCTTTCTGGGAAGTTCTTTTTCTTTCCCCCATTTTGTGCACTCACAGAAAGCAAACCAGTGGAGTGAAGTGGATGCACTAAAGTACCTGAGCTCTGAATCAAGCAAAATACTGATGGAGATCTTTCCTGTGAACTCGAGCACAACAAAAGGTTGAGACAGCACCAAGCTGCAAGAAAATACTACAGCAAGCTCGAGCCACAGTTGGATAGCTAGGCCAAAGGGAGCTCTGGTGGAGTAAAACACCAAAAAATTTCAGAAAAGAAAACAACAGGTCAAATTCTGCACCGAGCTGTCTCCTCCCTTATGGACCCTGGCATTGTTTAGCTTGAACAAGTGACCATTCACGCCAAATCACGAGTATACCGGAGCATCAAAGGAAACATCAAGGTATTGCCCACACTGAAACACACATCCTAAAGTCAATTGTCACCTCAAGGTCACCTGCAGTGGATGGTGGGCATGGTTCTCAGATCAGGGCACTTCCTCCGGGCTAAGAAATTACCTGCTACAGAAACACAACCAAACCTCAACCAACCAACCGAAACAAAAACCTTGCAAAAAACTCCTCAATGCATGTGTGTGGGTGTGTGGGGGCGTGTGGGTGTGGGCAGAAAGGCTATTTCATTCTGGGCTCCACGTAAATTTTATCCCCATCCCGGATGCCGTAGGAATGCAGCGCCCGCGAGCTGTATTTCATCTCCTCGGGACCAAAAGGAGCTTCCTGGTCCAAGTAGAAGAGCAGCATGTTGCTTGTTGACAGCTGCACCACAGTTTTTAAGTGCTTCTTCAGCTCTGCCACAGTCTGGTCGAGGCGGATGGACATCTCCTCCACCTTGTCCTGGAAGTGAACCTCCACCTTGGCGCTGCTCTGAGGCCGCAGATCCACCACTGCCAAGGGCTCCAGCTTCCCATACTTGGTGACCAGCTCATGATACCTGGAAAATTCAACAAGTCCAGACTTATGGTGCAGCCACAATGCACAATTCCCAGGTCTGAGTGTTCCCCACATGACACAACACTGACCCTGATTCCAGCTGATGGCCTGAAGCCCCAGAAAGCCCAAGCACTCCACTCACTTTGTCCCACGGTTCCCAGGCTGCACCGTGGCACCGACATGAGCTCAGTGTCCCACTAGGGAGAATTATCTCGCTAAGGAAGGTGAAGTTACCACCAGCCTGAGATGCTGGAGCTGGCTGGTCTCTAAACAGCTTCCTGACAAAACTGAGCAGCACAGTCTGGGCTCCTACAGTTTCAGAAATCCCAGCCGTGGCTGCAGTGGGATTTGGAAGAAAGAGAGGATGCTGTGCTCACAACTGCGCCTCCTGCTCCAGGGAAAACACTTCACTGAAGAGTGCCAGAACCAAGCCAGTGCTCACAAAAAGGACACAACCCTCAGTTTAGATTCCCAGTATCTGTGGCCTCATGACTTAACTGATCATCAGACATTCCTGCTGTTTTCCAAAAGGCCACCTAGGTCCCAAATGTTACACTCCACTGAGCACAGGATCATCAAGATCACTGAAACAAGGTGAGCTGCTGCACAGTTTGAGAGCTGATAACAGGGCACTTCTTGCCAGCTGATCCCTCACACCTGCTCTAAAACAAGATGGGAATTTTACTAGCAGAGGCACACACTCCACTGTCACCGTGTCCTTGCAGCCAAGTTCTCTTCCCAAGGTCCCTGCAATGGAAAGTCTGTGTCACCCCCGCCCCCCTGGTATCGCTCCCATTGGGCCAGGCTGGATCTCCCTGCCTGGCTGGGAAAGAGGAGGAATGGCAGCACAAAACACAATGGGACTGGGATGACAAAGGCTGAGAGCTGCCGAGGACAGGTAACGTTTCAGAGCCCCTGCACAGAAAGCGCTTTGTGCTCCGGATCCCAGGCGGAGCTGAATGCGATGGGCGCGGTGTCACAGCCCCCGCAGCAGAGATGGGATCTGGCAGGCTGGGTGACCCCAGGGAGTGCTGCCGGAGGCAGGAATGTTCCTGGAGAACAGCAGCCCCTCTGTGTGCTGGGCACTGAGCTAAGGGCCACAAGGCACTAGGATTTCCCCAGTCCCACGGACACAACCAGAGCGTCCAAAGGCAGGACGGTGCCCTGCTCTCACGGGCACCGGGGTGGCAGGAGCAGCCCCGTTCATCTGGGAAAGCCATCCATTAGTGCTGAGAGAAAACAACACTCCCCACGTTTAACCCACCTGCAGGCAGAGCAACTGCCAGCCAACATGTCAGCAGTGAGGAGGGTTCTCTTTCTCTGGAAGGATTTGCCAGCAGCAGCATCTGATGGGGAAGAGGGAGAGAGGAACCCCCCTCTTGCTGCTCCAAACCCTCAGCGCCCCTTTGGGACATCCCCTTAATTCTCAGCATCTCTGCTGCTGCAGACCAGCAACAACTTCTGGGCCAGCCACAAGTACTGTCATGATTCATTCACTAAGAGTGAACTGGGCTGATGGTGGGGAGAGGATAAAGAGGGGGACAAATTTCAGCCAAGCTGAGAGACAGAACCACCATGAGAGAGCCACGATTATCCAAATGTGTGCTGTAAATATGTGGTGGGTCAAGCAATGCTCTCTGAAATTTTCTTGTGCTGAGGAAGGGCAGAATGAGCTTTGCAGCCTACTCCTTTGTATGTGAGCTGCAAAGAAAGCGGGGAGAGCGAGTGACTGGCTGCCCTCAAATCAATCAGGACCAAGGCAGACTGGTACATGGATGTTTTGGACCCCAATAATAGGCACCCTGGGGACTTTTCTAATCACCCCTTGCAGCCTGGCAGATGCTGAGGCTGCTGAAGACCCGAGCCTGGCTGAAAGTGCCTGTGATACTCTGCAGATAAACAGTGGAGCAGACAAGCAGAGGCCTCATTAAAACCCCCCAGACACGAGGACGTCGCTCCACAAGACAGCCAATATTGGATTGTGCACCCGGCGCTCCCTAGAACCACGACATCCACAGAGATAAATCCTTCCTTCCACTTCCCTGCCCGCCTGATCCCTTCCAGCTGCAGACAGCAATGCAGCAAGCAGGGGGGTTCTGCCCACAGAGCTTATCACAGGCTGCACCTTGCCAGTCTGGAGGGGGGCTGCTCCCACTGGGAAGTTTTCCGTGCTCAAGTTGTTCTCCCTCTGCTCGAGGCAGCACTGCAATGCAGATGTCAGACCCCAGCCACAACATGTGTGTCCTGATTAGTTTCTAATTACAAACCACTTCTGGAGCCACCACACCAGATTTGGGAGTGAGGAAGGGGAAGCTTTAGCAACAAACAGACACAAAATCCCTCTGCAAGGAATGCCAGATCTCCCTTTGGACAAGGGCTGCTGACTGTGGGTCCAGAACTGAAACCCAACACTGGGGACACTCAGCCATCTGCAGCCTCACTAGAAAATAGTCTGCAGTAGCACCCAACCCCTCCAGGACAGAACAACCCTCTCTGGCAGCTGCAGAAGTCTATTGGAAACGCTGCACAGATGAAGGGATTTGGACAAAGAAGCCACTGACCATGAAAAAGGCAGTACCAGTGTTTAAAGGCTAAGAAACCAGAGGGGGAGGTAATTTTCCTAGCATAAAGCTGGCATGTTGGTCAAAATTAGCCTGGTTTTCTTGGATGGGTGAGATGTCAGTAATCTTTTACATGAGATCCCACCTGCAAACCAACCCCAGTGGTGTGTGGTGATGTGTAACACACAGCCTGCTCCCAAAACCCATGTCCTAGGCACCATGAGTGCCTAAAGCTGTACCCCACTGCGTCCTTCCCAGCAATATATGGATCACTGACATTCTGTCACCACCAAACACAAGAAAAATGAAATGTTATGGAAATTAATCCCTTTTGGAAGCAGGACCATGAGCTCACACTACCAGTCTTCCTTTTCCCCTTCCTCTCTCCTGCATTCTCCGTCTCTGCTGTTATCCCTTCCAATATTTCCTTCATTTTTTACGCTTCGAGGCCCTCTAAAATTACAAGTCATGACTTGTCCTCAGAAAAAGGACCAGCTGTCTTGTCTCCCTGACTGCATGAGTGCCCTCTGCCTCTGAACTGACCCCAGCATGCTTTTAACAAATATTATAATCACTGACCCTATTAATATTCACACAAAATGCCATGCCCTTGTTCCCCCTTCCAGCCTTCCCACCTCCTTCCCGGATTGGCAAGTCACATATCCAGAGCTTTAGAATTACAAGAGGCATTTTAGCTGAGAGTTAAGCAGAGGAGAACACTGAGCAGATTCCATTTACACCTCTGCCATCCATGCCAGGCCATACCTGTGACCTTCAGAGCGTCCCCACCTCTGTCTGTGCCCTCAGAGTCACACACACTCCTGTCCTACCCCTTTTCTGTAAAAAAAGGATAATAAAGCTTTGCTGTCCAAAAGCACATGAGGGTTTCAGGCAGAGGAAAGGTAAAGGCAGTGGTCTGATGCTCCATGATCCCTTCTCAGCCCATTAGAAGCAGTCAGTGGATGCTGGCACAAAAAAGATCCAGACTGAACAGCATCTGTCCAAGTTCATTCGTTTACCAGGATGAACGGATCATTGGATGTACTTTTTTGGCAAAGAAAACCCATCAGACTTGTGATTTGCAGGCCTGAAAGAGAGGGCACAGCTTCCCATTGCCAGCCACATTCCACACACCAGATGGTCCACAGGAACAGACGACCTGGCCTGGCACTGGAGAGCACGATGTATCCTGGCTTTGGGCACTCCCAAACACAGGTGGATTATGAAGGGAGCCGTGGGACAGGCCACAAAACAATGAAGGTCATGAACTCAACAGTCCTGTTGTTTAATGGCACTTGACACTTTTAAGACCAAACCTGACTCAGGAGTGACCCAACAAATCATCAGACAATGATAATATGACAATTTCAGCCCAAACAGACTGAAGGAGCCAAGGAAGGTGAGTGATGTCTTTTTCATGGAACAGCAGGCACGTATTTCCCATCACCTGGCCAGTCACCACCCTTCTGTCCTTGCTCTCCACTGCAGGACAGAGAATTCCTACCTGAAAGGGACCTCCTCCTCGGGGAACTCCATGTAATAGCGGATGAAGAACCGCTCCGAGTCCTCCCGCTCCCCGTCGGCCACGATGCTGCCGTTGAGCTTGGTGATGGATGGCAACCTGCAGGCACACACCAAGAGCCACAGTCAGCCAGGAGGGGAGCCCAGAAAGGCTCACCAACAAGGCAGTCACCTCAAAAGTGCCTCAGCTTTAACATCATGAGAATTCCTGCCAGGAAGCTCAGGCCTCGATCCCTTTGAGAGAGTGAGGAAGTTCCATGTAATTTCTCAAGAACACTCAAAATTAAGCACTTGAATTTCACCACAGATATGCACCACACGTGCACAGATCTGTAGGAGACTCACAAAATCCTCTGAGAAGCAGAGCAGTCAGATTTAACATTTTGACTTCTCTGACTTTTCCACAAATCAAGCTCAAATCTTTCTGCATTCACACAGAATTTCATCTCCTACCAACCTCTTCCTCTGATGAGCTGCTCCCACCCAACAAATCAAGCTCCAATCTTTCTGCATTCACACAGAATTTCATCTCCTGCCAGCCTCTTCCTCTGATGAGCTGCTCCCACCCCTTCCCTGCCTTGTCATGTTTCTGCTGAGCAGAACAAACCAACAGACCTGGCTATTAGCAGCTTCCTGCGTTCCTCAGTGGTGTAAGACTGCAGCAGAGGAATTCCCAGCAATTTTACTTCTTCAAGCTTGGGGAAAGAATTTAACTTGTCAATGTCTTCCCAGCAATGCAGACCTGCTCAGGAGGAAAGATTTGTGTTAACAAACACAGAAAACACATCATGGATCCACAATAATCAGACACAGCCAAAGAACATATGTGACAGGAGAGTGTCACTGCTGTTCCTTTGAGAAGTTGGCTTTTTGCTCACAATGTGCTGGTAAAAAAAAAAAATCAACATTTGCTTACAAGACAGAGGAGCTGAAATTCTCTTGTGCTATTTCCAAGTCTAGAAGGATGCTCTCCATGGCTTTTTTATGGACCACTCAGCCCTTGGCCTCACTGCTGGGGACTGACCAGCATCAGTGATGTTGTGTCTATAAAAGGATGCTGCCTTCAGAGTGTTAAAGTCACCAGCACTTCTTTCATCCCAGGCATCACTAAATGGCCACCAAATGGCTTTACCTCACATACACAACCACCTTGGGTCCCATTCCTGCTCACAACCCAATGGTGAAACAGTCCCAAAAGCCATCTAGCCATTTAATGAAAAAGGTTTTAACTCGTTTTCAGCCCCCCTCAGGACCTGACATTTGGGATAACAAAGCAAGTGGGGAGGGCAAAATAAAAGAAAGCTGAGGATTGAGCAGAGCAGAGCCGTGATTGTGTGGTGAGATCAACACAACTCATCTTGGAGCCTTTGCCTGCCAGAACTTCAGAGTGCAGCAGCTTTCTCTAAAACCCCCAAAAAGTTTTAACAAGCTCCTTGGGATTCCTGTTTGACTTTCAGCTCCCAAAACATCAAAATGCAACACCGAGCCCAGAGTTCTTAAGCACCTGGCATCAAAACTGCAAAACTACTTACCAGAGGAGCACTTGTTCCTTGGTGAGACAGTGCTTTCAAATGCAGCTTAACAGGCTTTTCCTCCTCTAGTTAAGCTTTTATTACAGGGATTCCTTGATGCTTACATTGTAGGGCATGTTAATAAAGTCCCTTCTACCTGCCTGACACTTCAGCAGCGCTTGCACAGCATATAAAGCTGTAAAGAACAAAAGCTGCTGGTGCATGAAGCACTCCTGCAAATGAATTTCTGGTGTATGTGTCATACACAAACACGTCACAGCCCCCACGAGCTGCCCTGCAGCTCCTTCTCTCCCAGCACAGGGTGCTCTTCCCAATATTCCAACTGCTCATTCTCTTTCTGGAGCGTTGGCTGAAAATTCTCTGGGGCTGGAGTCTAAAAGCAGCTTCCAGCACCACTTGTGAGGCTGTAATGACTGAGCACAGATGACAGACAGCTTCTGCTGAGGGATGCTTGATCCACACTCCAATACCTGCACATGCCCTCATTTTACCCAAGCTAAAGCAGGGAATAAAGGGAAAATGGGATTCTTTCATCCCCTCCACTGCCAGACATTTATTTATCCTTCCCCAGCCAGGAGTACCTGAGGCAGGGATGGGAAACAGAGGGAAACTACCAACATAAAATCCTTTCCAGCTCATTTCGATTAACTGGTCCACGCTGCTCTGACTCATCTTTTGATAATGACTAATTACCCAAAGCAGCAGGAAAATCCCACAGATGGGCAAGTTCATTGCTTGTCATCTGTACAGGAGGAGAGACTCTGATCAACCAAGAAAACCCACCCCAGCTCCCAGGCTCTCACCTGACTTGTGCAAATTGATGGATCTTAGGTTGGGGAAGAGCCTTGCCAGGGAATCTTCTGACTCTTCAATGGTGGTGAGGTTGTTGTTAGCCAGGATAAGTGTGTCCAGTGATGGAAACATAATTCCCAACTTTCGAATTTCAGTCCAGTCTTGAAGATTATTGTCAGTTATGTGGAGTAGCTTGAGAGACTGACAGCAAACTGGAGAACAAGACACTGTTTCATAGTCGTTAAGGCACAGGAAGAGCTCCTCCAAGCTGCACAGGGCAGAAAGGATCATGTAGTTAATTTTATGTGATTTTAACACAACTTTCTGTAACAGCTCTGAGAACCTTGGTGTAGAGAAAGCCTTTGAGCCCTCCACATAGAGTGTTTCAACTACACCTCTGCTCCCAACTATATCTTCAGAGATTAGAAAAACCTTTTATGTGTTCCCTGAGTCTCTCCCAGTATTGTGTGACAGATTGGTTGGGGTTGTCTTCCACATCTGTGCCCAACAAGCCACCAACCCAGCTCCAGTGGCGACTGGACCAGCTCCCAGTGCTCTCAGCTTAATTTAAAATGGGGTTTCGATACAACCCTGATGATGATTTTTTTCCCCACATCACTGCCAAAGATTCCCATTACAGAAAGAACAGATCCTATTAAAGAAAGAAAAGGTCCTACTGAGTTTTCAGACAACTGAACTCTCACAATCCCAGAGAAGTGTAGGTTGGCCACACAGGACATTCTGCTGTCATCATCTCTGCTTACAAAGCCACACAAAGAGGGATCTGTCATCAAAACAAAGCCACTGAGGACATCCATGGGAGCAGAATGCCAAGGTGGCCTGTGACCAAACCACAGAAATCAACACCGTAGCAGAGAAAAGCAGGATGAAATATTCCTTGACAAGTGGCCAGACCCTCAGAGGTACCACCCCTTGAACAGGTATGCCCTGCACCATTCACTGCACAGTGACTCAAAGGGAAGTGTGACCCTCCTACATTTTTGGGGTCACTATCCATCTCTGGTATTTAGGTTTGGAGGAGGAGAAGGCCTGGGCTTTGCAGCACCACCCAAATTTGGTTTTTAGGACAATGTAAAGCACTCACCTGGAGTTCCCAAACTCCCAAAGGAAAACATCCCTTCCTCTCTGCTGATGTTTGCATCCTCACAGCCCCCTCATCCCTCACCACACAACTCCATAACCCAGCCTTGACCTGAGAGCAGTAAATCCCCAGATTCCCAGGCTTACTCTGGTAATTCCTGCAGGATGGTGTGCACTGTTTCCCAGGAAGCTTTGCTGTTGTTGAGCACAAGTTTGCGGACGCCAGCGAAAGACCCAGCGCAACTTCTCTCTAAAACGGACAAACTGAGAGGGTTGGAACTCAGGTTTAGAAACTCCAAGTGGGGGACGTTGGACACAATTTTACTGACCTAAGTGGGGAGGGAAGAAAAAAAAAACAGAAAGAAAGAAAGAAAGAAAGAAATGTATATCAGGCAGTAATTGGACCTCTGGCAATAATATCCCACCTCCTCAAAGGGGCCCTGTGGAATCATCACAAAGCAACAATATGGAGAAAAACATAGGGATATCTACCTGTAATTCATATCCAGCCATTCCTGATCTAGATGGATTGGTTAATTGCTCATTCTCCTCAAGAGTTCATTTAATTACACTCTGGGAGCAGCTTGATAAGAGAAGGGCAGTCCCCTGGGAGAGGTCATAAAATCCACCTCAAGCCCAAGGCTGAGTAGCCGCACGTTCCAGGAGCCAGCCCTCGCTCACAGGGGGCCATGGACACTTCTCCTGCTTCCAGGAGCCAACACTGAGCACTTTTCCACCTTCCCACTGCTCCCCAATCCCTAATTCCCTCCCTGACTGGGGAACTGAGTGGGGAGCAGCTTCCAACAGCAACGGACATCAATGGAGAAAACAATTCTGAGTCAGAGAACACCTGGCTGGAGAGCTCAACTCCACAAAGCTTTGGCATGGGCAGAGATGGGCAGACCACGGCACACAGAGGTCAGTAAATGGCCCAGCAGTTGGCAAAGGGTGAATTCCCCTGAATTCAGGTGTGGCAAACATGAGGTAATGAGCCTGCCTCGCTCCATGCCTCCCCTCTGGTGATGTCATGGTTTAGGGGCTACACCTCAGGAATTAAGTAGGCAAACTGGATGACATCAGTCCAGCAAAAACACAGGATTTAGGAAAAACTGGCTTATGATGGATTATAGGGAAAAGGGTATTTTTTCAGTAGAATATTAAAATAAGGAAAAAAGGCATTAAAGTTCCTCTTAGTGGGTATAAAGCTGTTGTATAAGGAACGGTGATGATGCTCCTCCTGCCTGCTGGGAACAGGGCAGGCAGAAATTGGCTGAAATTGAAGAACAGGAGACTTAAATTACACAGTTTAGCCTATGAGGTTATTAGCTAAGCATGGGAACAGGCTGGAATCCCCAGCACGGGCAGGTTTTAGGGGTGGAGAGATGTTTATCTGGTATGGATGGGCTGTGAAAACTTAATCCTGCCTCAGAGGAAGGGGCCAGCACACACAGAAGCCTTTCAGTAGCAGTCTCTGAAGAGACTGAACACAGAGCAGGGTGTGAGATGTGCAGCTTGTGAGTGACCAGTGTATGACCACACAAGGGGTCAGCCCCACTGAGCAGGGACACTGCAAACACTGCATTCCCTCCCTGCTTAAAGCCATGACAATCTGATGGTACAAAACCCCATGATATCCTGTTTATTCCCCACGTATTTCCAACACTAAACACTAATATAAAAGGAGAGCATAATCCAGTGAGGAACTTAATGACACTTGAATGGATTGAGATTGTTTCACTCCTGTTACATTGAATTTATTGAGCATTATTTCATCCAAGTACTTCAAAGGATTTTACGACAGCATTTAGTATTAATTAATGAAGCTGCAGAAATACCCTTTGTGGTAAATGTTATTAAATCTGTTCTGCAGATAAGGCAACAAATGTGGAGAGGGAATAAATACCTTGCTCACCATCACAGTGGCAAAGCTGGGAATTGACTGCCACTCTGTCAAAAACTAAACTGCTTATTAACTTCTTGGTGTCAGAAATGCCAGTTCCAGTGCTTTGCATGATGAAATAAAATAAAAATACAGATTTTTCGCCCACGGGCCAAGACTGTAAGTCACAAGGTACAGGAGTGAAGTGCCACACTGGATTAATTTTATCACATGTATTGCTCAGTTGCTGTCCAAGTAAATAAACATCACCTCCAGAGAGGAGGAAGAAGCCATAAAAATGGAACTCTCATCAAAGCAATGCATCTGCAGTCAGTAATAGCTGTGAAAGGTCCCCAGTAAGGCGCCCATGACCATTTTACCTCGTGCCAGTCTTCCAGTTTGTTGTCAGAGAGGTCGAGCTCAAAGACGTGGGCGCAGAAGGCGGCGATCTCGTTCTCGTCCCCGGCACAGGTGATGCCACAGCTGTTGAGCACCAGCACACTGGGCAGGTTCAGGCGGTCTGGCACAGGGAAAAACAGAAGCTGCCTCTGCTCAGCACTGCCTTGGAGTTACAGAACCCAGCCCCAAACATGGATGTTGCAGCCAGCAAGAGAAATCCACCAGGAATGCCAGAATTTACACCGATTTCAGGTTAAACACGGATTTTATAACAGGCACTGTCCTGAAGTCTTGGTTGTAAACATGAAGTACCACTCCTATCAGTGTTCTTCAGTTCCTTCATGTATTCCTGTGTATTATCAGGCCTTCCTTTGTCATTTATGGCATGTCTCCTATCAGCCCTTGCCACAACTTCTGCTCTTCCCCAGGCAGCTGCTGCTGCAGATAGGACACAGGACATGGGGAGCTGCACAGTCAGACTCCCTTATCCTCTTGCCCTGAGCCCACTTGGGCCTAGTAACAGCCAGGAGATATTTAAACATTTCTTAGGAGGTATTTAAGCGTTTCTTAGGAGGTATTTAAACATTTCCTTCCTAAGATTTCCCCTCCCAAGGTTCAGTGTAGAGCATTCAGCATTCATGCAAAAACTCGTGTCTCTGCCCTGCCTTTCCAATTCTGCTTTGGTTTTGCTCCAGCTCCTCCTCAGACAGGTAAATGTACCCAAAACTAAAACCAAGGACTTGGACCTCAATCACAGCCTGCTGTGCTAAGGCTAAACCATGACAAAAAGCTGGGGGTTTGTAACAGGAAGCAATTTCCACACAAGAAATCCACGTTGAGACAAGGTAAGCCATCAGTCTTACACTCCTTCAGGTACAACATGACTTTCCCACCTCTCTGGAGTACTGAAATCCATTAAAATATTACCACAAGCTTTTTCCTAAATAGGTGGCCCCTTTTCTCCTTAACACTTGACAGCTGCATGATTGGAAAGGGACTCTAGGAGCAAACAATTACCTGGGGTGATCTGGGTTTCCAAGTTTTCTGGCTCATAAGTGTTTGGTTTCTTAAAAAGGATAGTGTGGCACTTTGGGAATTACTAATGCAGTATTTGTAAGTCATGTCTCAGTCAGGTTTTATGACATGGCCTCTTTTCAGCACCCAAACAGCTCAGGTGAGCAGGAGAGGTAAATTTCCCTGCAGAGAGGGCATTGACTGAACATTCCATCAGGCCATTTTTCTGTTCTTGTTCATTTTGAGAGCGTTTTATCCTCAACTGAACTCAGGCCCTCTTTTCTCCTCTGTCAAACCCAGTTATTGGAAACTTCATCCCGCTGATTTCCATGGCTATTTTCCCCTTTGGGGCTGGTTATGACACAAATTGACCTGATGGATGTTTGGATTACTCCTACAGACCATGATGGGGCAGGATGTGTGACACAAAGAAGGGGCAGCTCTGATGGGATCAATGTGAATCTCAGACCCATCTGTACAAACCAAGAATTAAATGCCAACATCAGAGTGTGAGGGAAGACTAAAGGGTGTCACATGGATCTAGTTCAGAGGAGATGGTGACACAGATTCTGCAGTCTGGGAGGCTCAAGGACATCCACGAGCAGCACAGAGCTTCAGACACACATCTGGCTAAACTCCCTCGAGGCAGCAAGGTCAGGAGCACAGGAGAGGGGAATTCTCCACTAGGTCACAAAGCATTTGGTGCCTTGAGAAGACAAAGCACACTGCAAGTTCACCTGAGGCAGCTGCCACAAAAGCATGGCTGGAGGTTCAACAGCTCATCACTCTGCGTGAAATATGCCCCCTCCTGTGTACACTGAGCTCCTGTCCCTGCAGGCATCAAAGCAAGCTGGTGGCATGGGAAGCAACATCAAATTTAGGTATTTTATGTGTTTTTAAGCCACCTCTCCAAAACACCTGTTGCTGCAGCCAATAATAAAATAGGATCAGTGTCCTGAAGAAAAGATCCAAGGACTGCTGAACCCTCAAAACACAGACTGCACAGGGCCTTAGGTCCATCTTCCACACACCTGCTGATCTTGAAGGTCCTTTCCAACCCAAATGATTCTGCTCTATTCTCTAATTCTGATTCTATCATGCTGTAGAGAAATTTGTTTTTTCAGCTACCCGTTCAGTCACTTTCTACCTTTGTTAGATTCCAGTCTCTCTACTCTCCAGTAAAAAAACACATTGTGATGGTTCTTTTTTTGCGCAATTCAAGGTGATTTCTCTTTCAGTTAATTTGTCTCAGCACACTCCCAGATGCTCAGAAAGACCAGAAATTTACCTTTCATAGGTGAGCCCTGTGGAGTTGCTGGAACATGCACCCCCATGCCAGGCCCACGGCGGTAGGGGAAGTTCTCAGGGCTGTATTTCTCACACAGAACTTGCATGAAACTCCTTCCACTGGGCTGGTCCATGCTCCCTTCTTGGACTTCTGGTTAAAGAAGAGAAAAACAGAGCATATGAGCAGTCAGCAAGCAATAATCACTTCTAATAGTGGTGCTTGAGAACACAGGGAAAGCAAGTAGATAGGCCACGGGTTTTATTTCTGAGCTCCAGATCATCTAACAGGTCCTATTCCAAATTCAAAATTAAAGTAAAATATTGCCTGAAAAGCACCCTAAGCCAGAGGGTTTGGTGCTGTACAAACCCAGCATTACAGGCCAAGTTCAAGACTTCCTTACCCCACACGCTCTTCCAGGATAATTCCAGGCTGCAAAATGTGACTTCTGTACTTGTCACTTCTGCCCCTCCCAGGAGCACTGTGAGAAATCCACAGCTGTTCTCAAACACATCTCCAGGGCAGCCAGCAGGGGAAGGAGCAAACAGCTGTTTGTGAGCAGGAGATTGCTCCAACAGCTGTTTGCCAACTTCCCCTTTCTGCTGTGTCACCAAACATCGCTTGGCCAGGCTGAAAGGCAACTTCTGCCAATTCCATTCTGCAGCAGCCTAATGTATCTGGGAGATAATAACTGTGCCCTTCATATCTGGGCACGGCACAGAACAGCACAGGAAGAAGGCCTTGCTTCATCACAGGCTGCTGAGCTGCCTGGAGAGATACTGAGAGTCAACTGTGAGTGGTTTGGATCCCTCCATGCCCTGCCCAGGTGAGACTCAGCCTCTCTGTCTCTCTGAACTCGGCATTTGATGGGTTTGTAACACAGGAGCAGAGTTCATTCATGAATGAAGAGATTGTTTCCTGGTCCTGCTACCCATCATGGACACAGCATCACAATCCTGAACGTGCAGGAACCAGTGCAGGTTTCCTACACTCTACAATTAGTCATAGGGCAGCTTTTCCATTAATTACTGCAAAATTACATTTTCAAACCTCAGACTGGGACCACACATTCCTTGCAAGCCATGTGGATAATCTTGAATTAAATTTTCTGCCTGTGTCTTTCCCTTAGACTTGTTACAGGCAGGGATATAAATCTAGAGATAAAATTCCAAATAAAAATTATTTCACTAAGGCTCCCTTTGCTGAGAATCACTTGTTTAACAAGTTTCACTTAATTTCTTCAAGACCAAGCTACCTAAAACCTCCAGCCAAAAGGATTTGAGTACAATAAGCAGCAATTGACTGAAACATGCTATCATTTTTATATTATAGATAAAGTTTAAATGTCACAAATAGGGACTTACAGGATTAGACTTAAAAAAACACCAAACCCCACCATTTTCATCTTTCAACAGCTTGGTTGATTCATAGCTCAAACCTGATTCCTGTCACTATCTAGAAACAAAAAATAAATGCTCAGTGTGGAGTTTGATGGGAGCAAGGCATTTAGTTTTAGGCTAAACCATTCCACACAGTACAGGTACAATTTGCACTGACAGCCAAGGCTTTAGGCTGAAAAGCCTCATTCCAGAGTGGTTTGGGAGCTCAGCACCATCCACAGACAAACAGGGCTTTCCAAACACACATTCAGACCTCCTGGTCTGGAAATTCTGTAACTCCCACGTGCATAAAGCCTTCTGTCCTTCACATGGCTTTTCCATCAGCTCCATCCCTCTTCACCTGCTGAACAAACACCAGCTGGAAATTCCACAGCAGAAACTCACCTTAGAGGCAAAAAATGGTGTTTTCAGCAATGGTGTGAGAGCAATCCAGAACTGAGAAGAAAAACTACTGACACTACATCCAATTATTGGGGAGCTCTGAATCCCCAATATTTTCTTCCTCAATGTTTGAACACCAGCGCCACTGTGAGATGCCAGAACTGTTGTGGAGCGGGCAGTCACCTTCCCCACCTCCCTTCCCATGGGATTTCACATCCCCTGCAATCATCTGGCCTCTCTGAATCCCTACAATTGCCTGGGAGCAAGGAGCAGCAGGATGTGCAGAGGGAATGACAGGTTTCAAGGGAATGCTGTCAGCACAAGGGCAGGACAGGGTGACCTGCAAGGTGCACGTTTCTGAGCGTGTCCCTGCTGACAAGGGAATCACAAGGAACAATTCACGCCTCAAAATAACTCTAGGTTTTCTAAATGACAGCACGGAGTGCAAACGAGGCACTTGGGCTTTGAGAGGTGTCAACAAATAGCCTTTGTTGTTATATTTAAGTGCTCTGCTGCAGGGCTGTGGCCCCAGTGACAAGGACAGAGAATCTCAGAATAGCTTGAGCTGGAAGGGACCTTAAAAACAATCCTCATTCCAATCCCTCCTTCCAGCATCTTCCACTCTCCCAGGTGGCTCCAAGCCCCATCCAGCTTGGCTGTAGACACTTCCAGGGATCCAGAGGCAGCCACAGCTTCTCTGAACACCCTGTGCCAGGGCCTGCCCAGCCTCAAGGGGAGGAACTGCTCCCCAATATCCAGTCTAAAGCCACTCTCTGACACTTGGAACCATTTCTCCTTGTCCTGTCACTGCAGGCCCTTGGAAACTGTCCCTCTCCATCTGTCTCCCTGCAAGTACTGGAAGGTCACAATGAGGTCACCCCAAAGTTTCTCCTCTCCAGGTAAACAATCCCAACTCTCCCAGCCTTTCTTCCCAGCAGAGCTGTTCCATCCCTCTGATCATCCTGGTGCCTCCCCTGGACCCTCCCCAAGAGCTCCACATCCTTCCTGTGCTGGGATTCCCAAGCTGGAGTAGCACTGGAAAGTGTCTGGAAAGAGGAGCACGACCCTGACTTGAGGCTGATTCCAGGGAAACCCAGTGTGCTGCTGCAGCTGATGAGTGAAGAGAGGATACTAAAACCAGCCTGGAAAACATTTCCATCCCCTGTACTCTGAGCCTTCCAGGAGAAGAAGAGACCCTTCAGGAGTATGACATCATTAATGACATGCTAATGGAATTCCAGTGCCATTTCGGGGCACATCCTGAACAGTCACACCAAACACATCCTGACATGTTTACACACACGGAAAACAAAGCGTAAGGAATGGATGAACAGCACAAACATCCATCTGCAAGGAGCTGGAACATTGTTCTCCCGAGACATGATTCAGGGAAATTATTTTTGAGATGATCTTGAGAGGCAGAGAAGCGAATCATAGAATGGTTTGGGTTGGAAGTGGACTTTAAAGATCTAGTTCCACCTCTCCCTGCCATGGGCAGGGAAATCCCAGTAGGATTTATCAGGAATTGTAGCAGGGCAGGGAGCCCGACCCTCTGAGCCACCAGGACAAGCCACCCAAGCAGGTGAAACTCTGTCAAGGCCCCATCATCAAGCCCTGCAGGGCTGTTTGTTCCCACACCACAGCACGGTGCTGAGGAGCCCTGCGAGCACAGGCACACACCCCAGCTGTGCCTTGGCACGCTCCTGGCCGGACCCTGACCCTGTCCCACTGCACCAGCAATTATTCCCTGCTGGAATTATTCCCTGTCCGTGCTGCTGGGCCAGGGGCAGGACGAGCACGCAGCTGCCCCCTGACAGCCCACAGCCCCCGAGGCCTCTCCGCGTCCCACACACGGCCTGTCCCCTCCCAGGGCCTGTCCCCATCCCCTCACAGGGCCTGTCCCCATCCCCGTCCCTCACTGTCCCCCGGCTGACAGCGGCCTCCGCGCTCCCGCACCGGCCGCTCCGGGCCCGGGCGGTGTCAGGGGTGCCCGGGCGGTGTCAGGGGTGCCCGGGCGGTGTCGGGCGGTGCCAGCGGCCCCCGCTGTCCCCTGTCCTCCCCTGTCCCCCCCTGTCCCCCGCCCCTCTCACCCAGGCCCGGCGGCCGCGTCCCGCAGCGACCCGGAAGCAGCTGCAAACATCACGTGACACCGCGCGCGGTCACGTGGCGGGGCGCGTCCCCCGTTGCCGTGGAGACTGCGACGCCGATGACGTCATTTCTGTCCCCACGGAGGGTTTCCTTGGGATGCGAGGGGAAAAGCGGTGCCGGGGGGTCAGGGAAGGGGACCCTGCCCCTCTGCTCAGCCCTGGCAGGAGCATCGGGAGCGCTGTGTCCAGCTCTGGGCTCCTCAGCGCAGGAGGGACAGCGAGATCCTGGAGCGGGGCCAGCGGAGGGTGACAAAGACGAAGGGATGGGAGCATCTCCCTGACGAGGGAGCTGAGGCTGTTCAGGGGCTGAGAAGGGACCTCACCTCTGTCTGTCAGTGCCTGCAGGGGCCAGGCTCTGCTCCGGGGAGCCCAGCAATGGCACAAGGGGAATGGGCAGGGACTGATCCCAGGAAGTTCCACCTGGACAGGGGGAAGAAATTTATTATTCAGTGACCAAGTCCTGAACACAGAGAGGGTGTGAAGTCACCCTCACTGGAGAGATTCCAGAAGGCCCTGGACACAGCCCTGTGCCTTGGGATGACCCTGCTGGAGCAGGGAGGACCAGGTGACCCACTGAGGTCTCTGCCCTGGCCCAGTCTGTGATTCTGTGATGCCACTCAGAGATGATGGCAATGCCAAGATCCCTGCAGTGCCAGGGTCCAGCTCCGGGCACAGCAGTGGCCTCAGGGTGGCAGCCCCTTGCCTCCAGGGTCCTGCTGGAGCTGGATACATAAAATTCCCTAAATCTTTCAAACCAGTGCATGTTCAGGATGTAAAAGGTCAGCAGCATTGGCTGCATGGCTCACACAGCAGCTACAGCCTTTGTTGGCAGTGCCCACCTGCTCTTTACCAGCTCGCCCCTTTCTCTCCTCTTTACTCAGTGCTGGCACCTCCTTTTCTGCAGTGGCTGGTCAAGGACAGAGTTACAGAATCCCAGCTTGATTTGGGTTGGAAGAGACCTTAAAGCTCACCCCATTCCACCCCTCTGGATGGGCAGGGATGCCTTCCACTAGCTCAGGTTGCTCTAAGCCTGATCTGGATGACAAATCATGCTGAGAGTGAGGACAAATCCAGCCAGCCTGGTTCCCCACCTCCATCCTCGCACGGTAGGAATCAGAAACTGCCTGAAACACGGCCTGTCCTGCCTGGCAAAGACAGGGGAGCTGGAGGAGAGCTGCATTAGTCATGGCTGAGTGGCTGCAGTGCATCTCCCCAGGCTGTAACATCATCGGGACAGCTTTATCCTGTTACCCTCACAGGCCGGGGCTGCAGGGCACAATGGCAGCATTGTGGGTGCTACCCAGGACAACAGCCCAGGGGTTAACTCCTGCTCTGCCAGGAATTCCCTGCCTCTCTTTGGACAGACATCCTAGGTTTGCACCCACACAACTCATGCATGAAGCAATCCTGAGATCCCCAGGGCTAAACCTGGGCACCGAGGATCTCTCAGCAGAAAATCTCCCTCCCAAGAAGCAAAGTGAGACCATTGCCAGAGCCATCAGCACATCACATTAACTCCAGATGCAAACTTAAAAGCTGTAATAGGCTTAGTCATAGAATCTAATGAGCTAATCAAGGTGCCCAAACCTATTACCACAACTAAAATGCAGCTCACTGTCTGCCATTCCCTGCTTCTCCTCCGGGCTGGCTTCACAGCAGATTTTTAAACAAAGCACAGGGCATTTTCTTCAGGACCGTGGTGGAGAAAACCTTGCCTGATGCCAGGGTTATGACAGCCTTGCTGTGGCGATTTACCCGTGTGAAAGGCTCAGGGCTTTGGAGGTGTCACATCACACAGACCCTCTCCATCACCATCCTGCTGTATGTCACCCTGCCACCCCCACTCTCCCCCCAGCACAGCAGCAGCCAAGCTGAAATACATTTCATGTTTGCCTTTCAACAGAGAGAAAACCACTTGGGTGTCCTTCCTTTTTACCCTGTTGACACAACACTGGGTTTATTTGGTTCCTGGGCAGGCCAGCACAGCTGAACATTTCCTTGCTAACACTCCCTAAAAAACCTCCTCTCCCCTTGCTCTGAACGGCTCATTTGGTCCTTTCAATACATTTCGCAGAGAGCTTTGTCTGCACTTGGTTTTCCTTCCCCCTCTGCTTCTCGGATCTGTTTCAGCAAGATAAAGAATTCCATTGCATTCAGAGGCCACACTCTTTCCCTAACAATCCTCAGGGTTTCTTTTTGCACAGCTCACCTGTGCTATTCAGTTGCTAGAAGGCAGAAGGAGCATACTTTAGCTGGTAACTGGCACCACAGTTTGATTCGAAACACATTTCAGGGGCTGCTTTCTATAATTACAGATGGACTGGATAGAGCAGATGTCTGTGTTAACCTCCACTGGGTCAGTGCTGCAAGTGTGAGAAAGTGGCCGCTGTAGCCCTGGCTGACTTTGGAGCCCATTTCCACGGAGCCTGGACAGGTCAGGGAATTGTTAACACAATATAATCTTCCTCCTCCAGGGACCAGTTTGAATTCAGCCCAAGCTAACCCAGATCCTGAGTGCTTATCACGTTGGCTGTCTCATTGTTGCAGTTTGATGGGTCTCCATCTCCTCCTCCCTGGCACACAAGTATCCTCTTGCCCAAGCTTTTACCAGCCCTGGCCTCTCCCTGGCAGGCTCCTCTCTTTCCCACAGCCGCTTCCCCAGGGTTAAACAGGCCATGGGAACTGGGAGAACTGGGATCAGCACATCCTTCCTTCTGCCTGGTTGTGCAGGGGGTACCACAGTGCCACCTCACACCCACACTCACCCCCCTGACATGTCTGTGTGAGGCGACAGAGACACCAAATCTGAGTTATTTTCATATTTTTAGAGCTGGACCTGATTAAACTCAGCAAGCAAAACATCTTCAATATCTGAACATAATCCTGTCCCAAGCCTTCCCTCATTACTCGTGTTTCTAATGCACCACAAATTAATGTCACCCACGATTGTCACTGGGGGCACTTATGGGGGTCTGGAATTGCACAGAGGCCACAAGAGAATCACATCCAGAAGAAAAGCCACAAATATTCCTAATTTCACTGGCATTTGGTCTGAAGAGCAAAAAAATCCTCCTATGTACTCCTGAAAAATTACCTGAGATGGAGACTCAAACCCTTTATGTGAAAAATCAAACAGATAATTACTCACTGTGCTAATGAAAAAAAAAAAAAACAAACTACAAAAACACCAGGCTTTATTCCAGCCAGAGTGAGGCATCTAAACCCAATTAATTCCCAGCTCACACTAATAATGTTCAAAAGGTCTCGCTGCACACAGAGCAGGAGTGTCACTGTCACAATTGGGGACACAGGGACACCGAGGTCCCTGAACTTCCCTGGGTCACACACAGAGATAATGGCAGCAGCAGGGGAAAGGAGCATCTTTTAGCTTGTGCTGCTTATCAGAATACTTCTCCCTATATTAAAAACAGCAGAGGTTTTAGGGGGAGGGTGGGGGAGAGGATTTAAACCATGCAATTTGCTATTTCTTTTCTGTAGCTTTTTGATCCTTTCACTTTTGGGTCTGGCAAATGCAACTTCCTTCATCCTTGGAGATTATTCTTCAATTCCTCAAAGAGGCTTCAATTTTCTCACAAATCTCTTTTCCTTTCACTTAATTTAAACATTTATGGCCAATTCCATGATTTAATAATGAGAAATAAAATTGGAGATTTACTAAGTGTGGAGAGAAGACCTTTCATTCCAGCTGGGGATTAAGAAGGGAGTTAAAGGTGTGAGCCCTGCTAGCCTGACCTGAGCTCCAGGAGAGCCCAATCCTGACGGATGCTGAGCATTCCCTGCTCCCACCCAAGACAAGGAACACTGAGCACAATGCAGATTTGGCCCCTAAAGACTTAAGCAAGCTCATAAATCCATAGCAGAGCTGTTTCATAGATATTTTGCTAATAACTTTAGAGCCTGACTTCATTTAGCACCAGTGCCAGCTGATCAAGTCCAAGCTGCTCCTCGCTACACCATTAATTTAAGGTAACTGTTCACTGGGATCTTTGGTTCCGCATAAACGCTTCCCAAATCACTTCTTCAGTCTCTGTCAATTATCCGAGACTAATGCACCTTGAAGTTACCTTTTAGAGCAAACATTTCTCCGTGGCCATAATTCTCAAATATCATCAGTGGCCCAAAGACGGGGAGGGCTCAGCTTTCAGCTTTGGAAATTGAGGCTGCGCGTTCAAACGGAGAAATCAGAAATAAATCAGCGCCGGTGGAGTCTCAAGATCTATTGCATTCTCATAATTTGGCAATTGCTAGGCGTGCTCAGAGGACCAAATGGACCTCGAGCCTTTTGTGCAGCTGATTTCATTTTCTGGATGGCTACTGTTAGATGAAGGCAGCTTTCTCAGGTGCTGCTGCGATGGCACTGCTGCAATTGAAGTCTGGCAAATCAAATCTCCCCCACTCGGGGCCACACTCGCTCAGCTGGCTGCTGTCACCCTCTCCATCACCCTGGGGACCCTGCTGGGCACTCAGTGCAGGATGCAGCTGCCCTGCTGTGCTTGGGAGACCCCCAAACTCACGTGTGATCTGATCTGCCAGCTCTGTCCTCTCCTGTGGTCCCTCAGCATGGCATCCTCACTTTTGGAAGTGCCACAGCACAGCCAGGCGCTCACTGACCCAGCCTGGAGCCCTTCTCCAGCCAGCCCTGGATGTGCCCCTGGTGTGGCACCCACCTGATCCAGACACATCTCATCTCGGACCACAATTTCCATCCTGTTCACTCAGACAAAAAGGGCATCAGCAGACAAAAATGAGCCCAGACATGGAAAAGGCTGAGCCTCCCTCTGCCAAATGTCCTGGATTTGTAGCTCTGATGAGACAGAGAGGTGCCACTGCTGTCTGATTTTGGAATGGGGCTTTGGCTGGAAGAACAGGACAGAACAAAGCTGTCTCTTCCCATCTTCTGTGTGTAACAACTCCATTGCAGGTCTGGATCCCACTTGGAGAAGGATGCTGGCTGCGTCTGTGGGCTGCCAGAATTCATAATAATTAACCATTAATGTTGGCAAACACTTGGCAAATCTCCACCCGCTCTTAGAGTCCTCTGCAAACAGGAACAGATTAAACCTTGCCAGTCCTACACATTCATCCAAAGATTTCCCTCCATTTCTATTCTCTGACAAGGTATTTAACAAAGTGGGTGAGACTGGGAAATACTCAGGTCACCTCCATTTTCCAGAGTGGTGGCAAAAGTGACATTTCCAAAGCCCCAAAGTGACATTTTCCAGAGTGGTGGCAAAAGTGACATTTCCAAAGCCCCAACAAGCACTGCTGGTGCATCAAGAGTGAATGTTTGTGGCGTCCAGCCCTGCCCCATCCTTCCTCTGCCTGGCAAGGCTTCATCCTTATCTCACTGGCAAGAAAGTCCAAGCAGGAAAGGGATGCAGACTCAGCCCAGCCTGTCATGGACCAGCAACTGGTGGAGACAGAGCTCTGCTTCTGTCCTCGCTGCTGGGACACAGCAGAAAATAACCCAGAAATAGCCCTGAGCAAAGCACAGAGCACGGGGTGCTGTGACAGCAGCTTCTCTTGTCCCTGCTGTGGTCGGTGGAATTTTTGCCACCCAGCATTGTCCTCCTTGCTGCTGTTTTCTGGCAGCTCCTCTTGGACATGATCTTGTCCAAAACAAACCTAAAAGCAGTGGGGTTTCACTCCAAAATACATCTCCTTGAAATGCAGTGTTCACGTGGAGGAATTGGAATGAAATAGGTTGGTCAGAGTAAAAAATTACATCTTCTAAAACAGCACTCTTTCTTCCTTAAAGACATTCCCTGACAAAACTCCAGTTTTCCACTCAAGGCCTAGCTCCAAACAGAAATATCCATCCATTTGACCCAATCACAGTGTGCCAGGGCCATTAGAAATGGCCAGCAGACAAACTTTCCTCACAGAGGAGAACAATCTGTCTCCCAGAACCTCAAAACACGGACATTTGGTGGCTTTCTGCTCCTGTCTGGCTCCCTACCATGTCATGACCTTCATTTCAGCTGAGGGCTCAGGATGCTGTGGCTGAGCAGTTGTTCAATAAAACCAGGGGCTGTGTGTTCACCTTCTTGTTCCAGTTTGGCTCAGCCAGCAGAAATCAGAGCATCCTCCCTGGCTGTGCTCGGGAACACTCAGGAGCATTTGCTGTAGACTCTGGAAGAACAATCAGTTTGAGGCTTGCAGCTCAGACATCTCAGCGCTCATCTGGGAATAAAAAGGTCTTTCTTCTTTTCCTCCCCTGGTTCTTTCCCCTCATTTGTGTTCATTTCTGGCTTTGAAAGGAAATTGCTTTAAATTTCAGCTCAGCAAGAGCTGGAAAGGCAGAGGACTCCGTTCAGGAACGTTCCCTGGGAGTTCAGGCAAAAACCAGGCTGAGAGCTTTTTTTCTGGGGCTGAACAACATGAGGGCGAGTATTTGGGGATGAACAGCAAAGGGACAGGTGCTTGGAAGGGAGAGCATCCCTGCCCATGAAAAAGGGATGGAGCAAGGTCCTTTAAGGTCTCCTCCAACCTAAACCAACTGGGATTCAGCGGTACAGGGAAGAGCTTTGAAAAAACACGTACCTAAACTGCCTTTTCCTCACCAATGTCAGTGAAAATCCCACTCACCCTGTGAAGAACCTGCCAGGAATGTAATTTTCCCCTGTCTTTACACCCCAAGAGACATTTTCTGCCCCTTGTACCCTAAACTTAATACATCAAGCACTGAAAACAACAGCGAGGATTCGTCTCCACATATTGATCAAAGCCCGTAAAACACTGCTCTGAACCAGCTTGAGTCAAGGCACAAGAAATGTTAGGCCTTTCCCCTGTAACAGAGCCTTATTTATCACAGTGGAAAGGGTACTTTGGAGAGGCAAATGGCCAACTAGTCCCTTTGATACATGGAGATGCTTCAAGATAGGTATGATATAGAAAACCTCGGCGGAGATATGTCCCAGCTAATCTGACAGTTATCTCTTTTACAGCCAACTACTGTCATTTCAGTCTTTGAGAACTGCCAGCTCCGCTGATAACTGCAGACCTCAACACAGCAGAGGAGAAAGCCTTTGTTAATTAAGCTCCCTTCATTTTCATGCTGCTCTGGCCCCGGCAGGGCTCTCGGGGAGCCGCTGCTGTGTGGCCCTTTGTGCTGCTGATGCAGTGCCACACGTCCCCAACCCAGGCCAGGGCAGCTGCAGATCCTCATCCTCGGGCTGGAATCCTCCCTGGGATGAAATGCTGCAGCCCTGCCACCAACCAGGCTCATAACTCACCTGCAACACAGCAGGTTCCCCCCTTGGAGGGGAGAAAACCACCCCTGAAGGATGGATAAACCTGCCCATTGTCCTGATACAGGGCTGATTTTCCCAGTGTGGTGTCGGGTTCCAGGGAAGCCAATTTATACCGAATTCATGAGAGCCACTTTGTGCCCAGGAGAGTTCAGCTCTGTCTTTTCAATCAGTTAGTGGCCATCAGACCCTAATGGGGTTTCTGGAACTGTGGGTGCTTTATGCTCTCTTCTGCAGGAGTTTGGGCTTGCTGAGCTCTTCCCTGAGCTGTGTTCAGCCCCTCACTCCAGGCAAATCTGATGTTCCCTCACTCCTAGATCCTCAGCAGACTTGCAAGTGTCACATGTGAGCCCAGACTTACTTTTTACCATTTCTGGTGGCAGTTTGCAGTTCCTGCTGCCTGATTCTGCCCACACTGGGGCTGTTTCCCTTGCCCTCACTCCTCCTGATGGCCACTGCTGCTTTCCCCCTCTAGCCAAAGTCAGTGCAAGAAATTCCATGACCTTCACTGGATGAACAAGTGGAGCAGAAGAGAGAAACACCCATCCTGAAGGTAATTAACTACAGAGCTAAATGAAACTAAAGTGTTGCAGGGGCTCTGATCACTCATACTGGGCTTTTCACAGCCAGCTTGTGACAGCTTCACCCCAAACCAGTCCACCTTTGCTTATTGGCTCTTACAGAAACTTAGAAACCAGTTTAGAAACCTCCTTAGGAACCAGCCAGCCTCCACTGAACAGTTCTCACCCACAGTTCTCTTCTTTTTACCCTTTTTTCCTGCCATTCAGAGCCATCACCCAGGAACCATCCAAACCAGTTACCCACACTCCTGTGTCTATCCCAGTTTCCCTGTGCCCACAGCTCCAGGGATTCACACCCCTTCTGTAACTCCAAATCTCTGCCAAAAAAGCTGCTCCCTCTGGATCTTTCTCCACCTTTTGGGTCACTTACCTGGTGAAGCACTTGGGGTTCAAGGAGAAGGGCAGAAGCAGGGAAGATTTCTGTGGCTGTGGAATGGTTAAAAATATTCCTGCCTCAGGACCACTGAGGGCTTAGTGTCTGTTCTATAATTTATAGCTCAGCATCTCTCTTCCTAAGGTTTTGTGCTCACAGAACAACCCTTTTCTGTTTCAGGTACATGGCTCAGCTCAGGAAATGCCCCCAGGTTAGTCCAGGCCTCGTTAATACCTTCACCCATGCAACCTCCAGGGAGAAAACAGCTTTTTATCATTAGGTGAAAATGGAACTGCCTGGAAAAAAACAACACAAACACGGGTTTTAGCCCATGAGAAGAGATTCCAGGCCTTTTAGTTAGGAAGCTGCCAGGCTGCTGTCGACTGAGCCAGGGCTGGAGAATTGGCTGTCAGGGCAGGGAGAGACGTGAGCCCGAAACAGAGGGCAGCAGGAGGCTCAAACATACTGGTTAGAGGGGATAAAGCAAAGTATTACATTTTAATTGATCTAATCTTTGGCTCCCGGTGGAATTTGCCGAGATATCTTACTAGAATTACCCGGGGTTTATCAGGAGACAGCAATACTGGGAAAGTGCCTTTTGCAAGGCAAACTACTCCAGATCTTGAACTGCATTAGCATTGGGGCTGGCTGAGCAAGAGAGCCCCCACAATGGCTTCAAAGATGAGAGGAAAGGGGAAAAAAAACTGGGGAGAGAGGGAATATGTGAGATGTAAACCCATCTGGGCACGCAGATGTGTGTGAGCACAAGCCCAGCACATGCATAATGCTGCCTGCTCCCTCCAGGGTGGGACCTGCAAGGATTTACCAGGGAGCAGAAAATACAGGGCAGAGGCACATTAGAAAAGGCATCTCAATGACATCAGCTTTTATCCTCCTTGTCCATTTCTGCTCTGAGTGCAAAACCTCTGAATATTAAAAAAAAAGGAAAAAAACAACATTAAAAAGAGAGGAGGGCAAGAGGGACATGAAACAAATCTCCTTAAAATACAGACCCAGATATAAAACACCATGTGGGTGGAGCAAGCTAACAGGAGAGATAAAAAGCAAAGACACTCAGAAACCAGGTGGTTTCTCATCATTTTTTTCACTGACATCCTCTGTCTGAGCAGATGACTGCAAGATCTTTGGAGGTGCAGAATAATGTCTGGCTCTGTCAAGATTTCTCTTTATTCAATGCGGGGAAGCAGTGAAAAAAACATCAGGTCTGATAAATGATTCATGGAGCCTTTTCTTCTGCTAATCTGTAAATAAATTTTAAAAAGCAGCTTCCTTTTGATGAATATATTCTGCGGCTCGTAGAAACATGTTGGCCTTTAAGCACAACACAGGCACTCTCAGATGTCTCTAGTGCTGCTGTCAGTGCTGTGAAAGCCCAGCCTGGCTCCTTGCAGAGCTGGATGGAGTTTTACTGACTTACCTCAGCTGAGGATCTGCCTCTCCAACCATTGGGGGAGCCTGGCCTTATCTCACTGCTCAGTTTATGTCAGGGAGAGGGGAACATCCTGTGGTTTTAGAGATGTGAAACCAGGAAGGATCTCTATGAGCATCTCACACAACATCCGAAAAAACAAGTTCTAAATCCCCTCCCTGCTGCCTGTTTTACATTCACTGGGAGGCAGAGCTTCCCTTCACACCCTGCTGGGAGCAACAGAACAACCCTGCTGTACCCATCACCTTGGATCACACCCCATTCCCTGTGTATCCCCCTCAGAAACATCTGCTGGAATCATCCTGGATTCACAGCTGGGCTCCAACCACCCATGGGAAGGATGGAGCTGCACCCCTGCTCACCCTGCTGTCAGTTCTGAGTTCTCTCCTCCCTCATCACCAGGTATCTGGTTGTTTTTTGGTTTTTTTAAATGACCTTTGCTTTTTTAACTCCTGTTTTCCATTCAGCTACAGGTAACAGCAACACCAGGGGTGGGGACACTCTCGGGCAGCAGAGACCTGCAACAGCCAAAGCACCTCTTGCCTGTCAAGTTGCTGAGTTTCTCCCTGAGCAGACAGGCCTCAAACTGTCTCACAACTCTCCTGACTGAACAGGGAAGAGAAAAAAAAAAGAAAAAAAAAAAAAAAAAAAGCATGATTATACAAGGACATTTTTTATTTCCGTACATTCAAGACAAAAAGAAAAGAAAACAATTCAAGAACAGGATGTACCTTCACTCAAGGCTTTATCTCCCCTGCCCCTCTCCATTGTCATCTCTTTCCTTTAACGACCAGAAATTGCATAGAATTTGTTTTTTCAATCAGAAAATTAAATTTGCCAGTGTAAACCCCACATCTGTACCAAGCAGAGGGTGAGCTGCTGCTGTTTCTAGGGAAGTCACTATTTTCCATACATGAGATCCCGGGCTAATGATTTTCTCAAATGCTGTGTGGCTGGAAATCACCCTGGAAGTTGAGGGTGTTCCTCAGGGTCACGGATTTGGGGAGCTCGTGAGCCTGGGGCAGAGCCCAGAGTCACTTCAGGAGTGTGCAGAGCACAGCCAGGGACACCTTGGGGGTCCCAACACCTCCTCCCTCGCCTGGTGGGGATGGGCAGCCGCCCCCAGGGCTCCCCCCACCCCATCCCAAGAACAGAAAGGAAAAGGAAAAAAAACCAAAAAGCCCAAAAGATAACCCCAGAAGGAAACAAAAGACACAGAACCCCTGAAATTCCAGGCGTTTCAAGGCCTCTTTGAGTTCATTGTGTTTGTTGGCTGTTTTTTGGCATTTTAATATATATATATATATATATCTATGTATAGATATATTTCTCTATATATGTAACTTTAACAACTCCTCAGATGCACTTCCTGCAAATGCTGCTTCTCACAGGGAGCGTGCCCCATCCCATCCTCGCCTTCCCCCTTCAACCCCCCTGCCACCCTCTGGAAAGGAAGAAGAGTTCAGCACCTGATGCCTTGGAGACTGGGTCCTGACATACCCAAATTAAACAAAAAAAAAAAAAACAACAAAAAAAACCCCAAAATAAAGACTCCTGCCTTCCCATAGCCACGGCAAATAAAAAGTCCCACCCGCTGCCCTCGGAGAACATCCCCCAGTAAGTGATGGAGAGGCAGTGCCAGTGTCCTTTCTCCTGACCGTGGAGGGGGAGAAGTCCCAAGAACCCCTCCTGCCCTTGGGTGGGCGATATCTGCTACACCAGCCACCCACCACATCCCTCCTTCCCAGAGACAACCTCTGGACAGCCACCAGGACCTCCCTGCTGCCCCGGCAGGCTGCAGCGGGCACCCAAACCGCAGCCAGCCCTCCGCCTTTGCGTCCGCCCCAAGATCCGCCTCGCTCTGGAGAAGCCGGGTAACCGCTATTGATTTAAAAACGAGTTGACATTGTACAAGTCCGTGTTCTGTAAAATGGAACAGGACCCTCTCGTCCCACCCCGCCGCCCCGGGCCTGGCGTTACTCGGGCCCGCTGCTGTTGGTGGCCTTGTCCCACTCCAGGCTCTCCTCGCTCCGCGCCGGTGACCCCACGGCCGGCCGCGCCCGGAGCCCCTGGAAGCGGCGGCACTCGGGGCACACGCGGATGTGGGTGCAGCCCCGGGCGACCAGGGCTGCCTCTTGTGCCAGTCTTTGTGCCAGGGGGTCTGGCTCGCCCCCGCTGCACAGCTTGCCGTTGCTGAGCGTGGTTGTGCTGCGGGCTCGGCGCTCCTCGGGCAGAGCGGGGCGAGTCCGTACCACCCCCCCTCGCCTCCGACGGGGGTGGAAACTGTCCTTGCACAGGATGATGTTGCGCAGCTCCGTCACCATCTCTTGGCACACCGACACCTGCAGGGGAGAACGGAGCTGTCCTGCTCACCTGAGCGAGCTCTGAGTCCCTCAGGGGCTCTGGAGTGATGAGGGCTTGGAGTGACCTGGGACAGTGGGAGGTGTCCCTGACCATGGAACTGGATGAGCTTTAATGTCCCTTCCAACCCAGGCCAAGATGATTTTAAGATTCCATGATGTGATTCTGACACCGGATTTTTATGGACTCAGTGCTGCTGCTTTTCAACATCAGTGCTCAGACATCCACACTCGATTTAACCCAACTCCACCTCTCATCAGAGACCCCCTCTGTGTTCCTCATCTGCACAAGACCCAAACCTGCTGCAGTAGGAATTCCACCTCCAGGAAAGGTACCTGGATGTTGTACACATCTTTGATCCCTCTGAAAGCCCTCGGAGCATCTCTACAGCCTCGCTCTGAGTAGGAGTGCACGAGAAACTCGTGGATTTCAAACCCTGCCCAAAGCACCAAGCCTGTTCCTGTGTTTGAGGTGTCCTGCCTGGGATTGCTCCTCAGCCTGGGTACATGACTTGCTCTAGGACACCCCACAGACAGCAATAAACACATCCTGTCCCCTCAGGACACTCCCAGGTCCTACCTCCGACTGTTCAGAATGTCGAAGGCTCCACAAAAATTCCAGCATTGCCATAAAAATTGCTACGATTAAGCCACAGATGAGCACCACGAAGATTCCGCCAATGTTCTCCATTCCCAAGCCTAAAATAAAGCAGAAGAGACACTCTGGAGAGGCAGGAGCATCATTAAGTGTCAAGTATCACTGCACAGAACCAGGTTTTGCTGTTTTGTTGGCATTGTAGATGCCCAGCCAGGGACCAAAACCACGGAGCCAGCAGTGTCCTATTAATAGCTCCCTGCATGACTCAGATGGCCAAAGTGAGTGACTTGCAATAACTGCAGGATCGAAGATGCCTTCTCAGAAATGATGATTTTGCAGATAAACAGCCAGAATGTTGGAGGGAAGCACAAAGCAATTTGTGGGCAAACTGAAAACAGGAGGGAAAAAATGTGGGATGAGTGGGGCACATTAATCCCTGCAAATTATTCACTGAGCTCCAGTGGCTTTGAACTTGAAAAGGAAGAGGAGCAAAGTTGTTAAAGGAGCAGAGATAAAGGAGACAGGGAAGGGCTTTAAAGGAAGCTGGCACCAGGAAAAGCTTCTTTGATTGCATCACAAAGTGCTGCAGGAAAATGATTCCAGCTGCTTGGACTGCAGTGGGAAAGGAGAGGCTCTGAACAAGAGCAGGATGCTGTGTCACTCTACAGGGTGACAAATGGGGTCCCTGTCACCCAGGGGTTCCTGGTTGTGGGTTGGGTGTCTCTGCCCAGCACCTCTGGCCCAGGAGGAGGAAACAGCCCCTTCCATGGACAGCTCATCCCACCTCCCTCAGACAACTCTCTTCCTATGGGATGACCACCATGCCTACCCAGCCTCCATTCCAGAAAGTTCACAGCTGAAGGAAAATCCTTAAAACCCTGAGCTTTCCAAGTGCTGAGGCCATCACTTCACTTACCACCACAGCCCTGGTCCCCAAAACCGTGCCTCCACCTGCCCGTGAGATGAGCTGACCTCAGCGTTTGCTGTCCTGGGGTATGGTTCCTCTCTCCTGTGTTTGGTTGGAGTTCCTGATTGGACCGATTACTTAAAAACATGTGCTCTGCCCTGGGTTGGCTGTGTGAGGCCATTACTCAACAAGAACATCTATAAAAATCTTCCTTTCCCTCCTGTAGCATTAAATCAAAGCGTAAGAATCAATGATTTATTGACTTGATCTCAGCGTGGCTTTTAGATATAAAACCTCACCAAAATCCTTGTAAATCGCTGACCTGTTTTGTTTTAAAACTTAGCAGGTCACATTTCTGCCTCCTCCTCTGTCATTATTTTGGCACCACCCCCAGAACAATGCAGGGAGTCTGTAAATCAGAGACTTTGCAGAGGTGTTTCCACAGCAATGGCAAGGCAGGAGAAAACAGCTCGGAATCACAATTCAGACCCAAAGGTAAAGGCCATCCACTCCCCCCAGCAGCTCACAAGTGTGAATTTAGGGTTTGTACCTCTCTCTACATCCTCCTCTCATTCTGTCTGGGTGCCACCTCAGACTCCCAAGCTCACTGAGAGATATTTCCTTTCTCCATACAGCTACAGTCTTCCTCATCTCCTGAACTGAGGAAGTGAGCCATGGCAGAGGGAACAAACCAGCAGCAAAACTTGCCCACGGTCACAGATTGTGCTGGGTAGTGCCAGAGAAAGCCCAGCTTCCCCCTCCCAAAGCCATCTCCAAACAGCCCCCAGCCTAGATTCCACCTTAGAGTTGCTTTTGGCACAGTCCATGGAGAAAAAAAACCCCTTCCACCTTCAAAAGTGACTCATTTAATAGCAATAACCTGATTGTCTTACACCTTCAGCCTGGAGATAAATAACTGGGGTTGTCTGTAGAGCAGCATTGCCCAAAAATGAGCATCACCTCTGAGCCCCGTGGGGTCCCAGCAGGAACTGCACAGACACACACATACCTGCTGCAAGGAAAAAACCCCAAAAGAGCTTCCCCAGACCTGGCCTGGCTCTTTTCTCTGCTCTCACAAAGGTCACAAGGCTGTGCTTTTAACTGGGGGCCTGCTGGCCTCGCAGAAAACACTCGCTGAGGAAAGGGATGCTGCCAAAACTAAAAAATGCAGCAACTGTGTCAAGCTGGCAACTGCTCTCGTGCTGGGACATCAGCCTAACGTGGTGGCTTTTATGGCAATTTGCATAGCATTACCCAAAAGAATTTGCTCCTCAGTTTACAAATGTACTAATAAAATCCTTGTGTCCCTTCCCCTGGCTGTTTAAAAGACGCTTTCACTTGGAGCCATTAACCAGCGGGCCTGTGGTGGAGATCCATCTCCCTTCAAGGAACCCAGGATTTTGGTCTGATCCCTTCAGCCATCCATTTTCCCAGACATTCATTAGAAGCTAATTTACCCTCCATATGCCTCCAATATTTGTCATTTGGTTGTTCCCGCTATCTCTGCCCCAGGCAAAAACACACAGCGTGAGGCACAGCGGAGCGGTTTGGCTTTCTCCTTGAATTGTGAAGGAAGGAATCTCAGGTCAGGAGAAGGGGAAAAAGTGATTCCCAGGCAGAAAACCTGGTAGACATGCAGCTGGGTGCTCATCCTTGCACCTCTGGCCAGGATGTTTCTGTGCCTGGTCCCTCGGGAGTGCAGGGCTTACCTTTGGCTCTGTGGTCCTCCTCTTTGGGGCACTTCCCTCCTTCCCACCACTTGCGCTTCAGGATTTCCAGGCGGTTGTTCTCCTGCAGCTGGAGGATGGCCAGGTCGAACTCGTCGCGGAACACGGAGCCTGCAACACCGAGAGGGACGTGGTAGGGCCCTGCCTTCCTCCCCATCATCATCATCATCCTCGCCACTCGTGTCGTCCCCACCCCTGCAGTGAGCCCAGCTACCACAGCTCCTCTCTGGGTGGCTTGGAGGGGCTGTCAGTCCATGCAAGCCATGGGAAGCTGCAGCCACGCCGCTGGGAATGTCACCTGGTTAGTGTCACTGGCAGAAGGTGACTTGACCTGGCCACCAGGAGCCACACAGGCCACTGGAGCAGGTCCATGACAAGGGGAGTCTTGGCTTTCGAATGAGCAGCTCAGTATCCTGCTCCTGCAGCCCATGGAGGTCCCTCTCTTGTCATTCCGCCTCCAATTCAATCTTGTTCTAATGCTCCTTCCCTCAAACTGGTCACAGAATAGAAATCCCGAGTTGGAAGGAGCCCAAGGATCATGGAACAAAATGTCCATGTTGGAGGAGCTCAGTCCTGTGCTGGGCATGGAGCTCTGCTGCAGTCCCAGTGTCTGCCACCAGAGATCCTTGTCTGGTACAAGAAATCCTTGTCTGCCACCAGAGATCCCAAGGAAGGGCCATGGGAAAGACTGTGCTTCTCCCAGTAACTCTGCACTATTGTCACAGCCAGCAGCTTTCTGCTCCTCTTATCTGCTACGGTTTCACTGTTTAACAAGACAATGTCAGAACAAATTTAGCCCTGAAGGTAGGGATTTGTACTCACTTTGATCAGGTTGCTGTGACTTTACAAGCTTACCCATGTTCACTGAACTAGAGTGGCTGTTTGTGTGACGGGGCCTTATGTAATCCACCTCAACTTTGTGTTGCTAAATGCCAGGGCTTAAAGGTCAGGACAAGGTTTCCAGGCTGTCCAAAAGATCAACGGATCGTTTGGAATAACAACGACTAAAGCCTTATTTAGTGACCATGTTCTCTTGTGAGCTCATCCATTTGAAAGACAAAACCCCTGCATTTGTTAAACCTGATGATGAGCTGAGATAGTCCCTGAATCGCCCAACTCTCTGGCCGGCAGTTTCAAGAACCACCAGCTGTTAAGACATTCCTGCTAAAAACTACCAGAGTTGCCACAGCATTACTTTGACATCACTTCTGGGATCAAAACAGGGAGCACAAAACGATGCACAAACACTGGTTGGGGAAGGAAACAGCAAAGAGCAGGTATGCAGAGAACAAGCAGCAATTTTGAGACATCTTTCACATGAATTATTGAAAGAGCCGCGGTCGCGTCTCACACGGCTCTGGACCAGAGCAGGGTCTCACATCTGGCTGTGGACCAGAGCAGGGTCTCACATCTGGCTGTGGACCAGAGCAGGGTGTCACATCTGGCTGTGGACCAGAGCAGGGTGTCACATCTGGCTGTGGACCAGAGCAGGGTGTCACATCTGGCTCTGAACCAGAGCAGGGTCTCACATCTGGCTCTGGACCAGAGCAGGGTCTCACATCTGGCTCTGAGCACGGGCAACAGGTAAGAAATAAAATGGACCCTGGGCAGAGCTGTGAGATGCAACGTTGGCTTTTAGAGCCGGCGCAGCCTTTGGTCCTCTGCCGACAGCTGAGAAGGACTAGAATTGTTCTTCACTGCCTACCGACGGGCATGCCAATCCCGTAGCCCTTGGTGTCCAGAAGGCCCCCGACCTGCGTGAGGTTGCAATTGCGCTGCCGATAATACTCGTTCATGGTGGACTCCAGCAGGAAGGCGTAGTTGGAGTTCAGCACGCGCGCGATCCCTTCCTCCGTGCTCTTCACGAAGACGCTGGGCTGCTTGGAGTACATGTAATTCCACATCCGCTGGTACGTCTGGTAGCGGGAGTTCTGCGGGGAGGAGAGAGGCAGACACGGCTCAGGGAGGAGATTTGGGGTAAATTAGACCCCGAAAATTAAATCCCCCCAAATCAGGCGCCGCTGCGGAAAGGCCACAACGGTGAGAGGAATGAAATCGGGTTTCAGATGCAGAAAGGATTTTGATGCTTCATCTTTGTTTATCTCAAAGAGACCCAAATGTGTTGGGAATTTGTTGGAAAAGCTGGGCATGAAATGCCCCGATTCCAACGGGGTCTGGTAATTTTAGGAAAAAAAAAATTATCAGGATTTCAGTCACCATGTATCAAAAACACACAAAAAAAAGCTGGAAGAAATGGCTCCTGCTTTGGTGAAACTTCTGTGTGCTCCCTGTAGAGCTCACACCGTACTGACCATCCCTCAAACATTGTCCCAACAGTTCTTCAGTGTCAGAGCCAGACTTCAGCACCCTGAGGAAGGCACTGAGGGCTGGGGGCAGCACAAAAGCTCTCTGGAGATTGCTGCTCACAAATTTTATTCAAAAAATAATCCAGATTTGGTTCACCCTCCCTGTGAGGCCAGTTAAAGTGCTTGCTAGGAAGAGCTGGGGTTTTTGTCATTGATTACAATAAACTAAAGCTCAGCCAGCCCCAAATGCTCAGAGTTTGCTGGTGGCTGAACCACCTTGGTCCAATGAAAAGAAAGCTGGCAATGATTAATGTCTCTTGCCTGTGCTGAGCAGAGAGTGAAACCTGCTGGCACAAAGACTGAATATAAACACACCCTGCTCTACACGAGGATTTCCACACAGTCCAGGGCTGGTTCTCTGTGGCTGGCGAGCGATGCTGGAGAGCCTCAGGGAATCTGACCCAGTTCCTGCCCTCATCTGTCCAGCTCTGTCCTCTGGGTGCAGCCACTTGGGCAGGAGACAGATGAGCTGGGGGAGTTTGGTCCCAATTTGCTGCATTTTTAGACCTTAAACTGTGTGTCAGTGCCAGGGGAAGCACTGCCAGGACAAGGTGCCCCAGGAGGGGACAAACATTCCTTCGTGCACCCAGGAAGGGAGGGGGATGGAGGCTGTTTATCCATCACTACTTTAACCTCCCCATCCTTACACCAGAGGCAAATGGATCCCAACACAGCTTAAAGCACCACAAATGGGACAAAACCCTCTTTTCCTAATTTCCTCTCTGATTTCCTCACTGCCAGGCAGTGCAGAGACACAGTCAGGGGTTTAAACTTGAAAGCTTTCCTCAAGTGAGCCCCTTGTATACAACCACCTCACTCAGGCTCTGCTCAGCTCATTTTAGATGTAAAGTTTGGATTAAAAGTAGCTCTTTTCCATACCCCTGAAGAGCATCAAGTTGGCCTGAAAAGCTCAGGCTGACTCCAGAGATTTCCCAGCCTTCCAAATTCAGCTCAGACTCAGAGTGTGGGGAAAGAGTGAGAACAAGCTTTCTCTCCTTTTGGAATTTCAACAAGTAATAAATAAATTAATAATCCTCAAGCAGTTCTTTGTGTGTTCAGAGCGCTGCAGAAAAAGATTCACTCATTTATTTCCCTTCTGAGCAGAGCAGGGAAGATAAAAATGAAATTGGGCTAAATGGCCCACATAACTTTGCATACACTTGACTTATTTCAGTGCCACTGACCTCATACAGGCTCCAGCACTTCGACTTCTGCGAGCCTGCCTGAGCTGTGCAAATGTTTCTTTGCTTATCCCACCTGAATAACTCTCAAATAAAAGCTAAAACCATGTGGAAACCCATGAAAATTCGACTTCCTTGTCAAATTCCCTTCTGTGTCCTCCATCATGCCTCTCCCACCATTCACCCCATCATCGCCACCCTGTGCAGGGATCTCTCCAGAGGTCCCCTCCGTGCCAGCAACTGGAGTGACACGGGCTGAGGGGACACCCCAATCTGATTGAGGGGTGTCCTGTGCACCCCCTGCCCCCCAGGCAGCCAGAGAATGGGGTTTACTTGGAAGAAGGTCATGCTGGAGCCGCCGTGGATGGTGCCGTACTCGATGGTTGTCTGGTCAGCGAGGTCATCCACGGACTCGATGGGGACGTCCATCCGCTGGACGGTCAGGAACGCTGCCAGGTTGGCTGTGTAGGAGGAGATGATGATCAAGGTGAACGCCCACCTAGGGAGAGGGAAGAGGAGATGTGGATTCCCTCAGGAAATGTGCTCTCCATCCCCACCCTTTGCCTCTCAGAAACGCTGAGGCTCAAAATCCCTCCAAAACCATCGATCCCCACCTTGTCACCCAGACAAGTGAGTGCCACACCCAGTCATCCTTGAACACCTCCACCACCTCCCTGGGCAGCCCCTCCAGATGTCCCACAACCCTTTCCGTGAAGAAATCCCTCCTTCACATCCACTTCTGCCCGGAGAAACATTCCTGAAGGGAAGGGCTGCCCTCCTTACCAGACTCCGCTGACGCAGCGCGTGGACAGAGCCTGGGGGGCGATGGTGGAGCCCTGCTGCATGAACCCCCCCACTGGGAACCACAGCGAGTTCCCCAGCGAGTACTGGTTCACCAGGAGGTTGCATCGGCCTTGGGAGCAGGGGTGGGGGCTGTACCACTCGTACGGTGTCAGCCTGAAAGGACAAGAAAGGGGAGCTCAGGGAATGTGCTGGGAAATGGGACACTCTAAAAAAAAAAACAAAAAAGAGAGCGAAGCTGTGAAGCTCCAGCTCTCCTGGAGGCAGAGTTTTCTGAGGAGGAAATGCTTTGCTGTCAGTTGATGCCCAGGGCTCAGAGCTGAGTGAAACGATTGCTCTAAGACTCAGGAGCCAGGGGCTTTCTTGTAAAGATTTGCAAAAACTTTGAGAGGCTCTGCTCTGGGCAGCTCTGCGTGCATCCTGCAGCCCCGTGTGCAGATTCACACCTCAGCAGGAACTCCAGATGTGCACGGACTTGATGGGAATTAGGAATCAAACATCTTTGGCTGTGCTCCCTGCCGGAGCACGAGCGCTGACGGGAAGTTCAAATGCGAAGTGTGTGAGCCCAGACTGCTTTAAACCATCAAGGAAAAAATGTGTTGGTGCAAAGGGTTGCTCTGAGAAGGTCTGAGGTGGAGTTGGAAGCTGAGTGCTGGTGTTTCAAAGCATCCCATCCTCCAGGGACAGGACAGAGGTGGGAATGGGAAACATCTGACAGCCTGTCACTGCTGTGAGTGCACCTCTCTCTCTCTCACTCTCTCTCTCTCTCTCTCTCTCTCTCTCGTTGTTTCCAGTCCCCAGTTCCCTGGTTGCTACAAAAGTCTGCCAGTTCATGTGCTGCACTTCATCATCCTGCTCTAGTTAAGAAAGCAGGGGCCTGGGAGGGTCATTTTGGGGCAATTGCCAAAACAGCTGCAGGGCTGTGCCAGCTCACATTGTATTTAGCCAAAATGGGGGGGTTATTTTCATCCCTGCATCTCCTCTCTCACCATGGTGCCAGGGAGGAAGAGAAGGTTATTTCCTGCAGACTTTCCATGGTGGATCAAACACTGGCAGCAAACCCCAGAGCTCTGGGAGAGCCTGCAGCTCACAGGGTCAAAAGCTCCTTCCTGCTGAGCAAAGCAGGGAGCAGCAGCCAAAGCTCCCTCTCCACTGCGGAGCTGGGTAAAGGCACCTTTTTGGAGAATCATATTTAAAACATGAGGAAGGGGCTAAAGAGGCAGCAGCTCTGCATAATTCAATGGTTTCTCCAGACCTGTGTTTCTGAGGCTGTAACAGCATTCAAGGAGCCCATTAAAGCCCTGTCAGGATGACAACTTTAGCCACGCTGGGGGAGCGAGCGACAGCACAGCTCCGATTTGTGAGATGAGAATTGGGCATTAAGGGGGTCCCAAAAGAGCCATCGGGGCTGGAGCAGGCTGTGGCACACAGTGCCAGGACACAGCCCTGCCCTGCCTAGAACAGCCCCTCCTCAGGGGTTTGGGAGGGCAGGGAGAGCAGACTGGAGCCCAGAGCCTGGGCCTCGATGGGGGCCAGGCTGCAGGCGAGCACTCAACAAGGTATTTTAAGAGTGATTTAAATTAGTCATAGGGGAATGGAGCTGAGAGCTGCCAAGCGAGGTTCTGCACATCAGCTGCTCAAAGATATTCATGAATTTCCCTTTCCTCCACGAACTGGGTTGCACAGGGCCAGGGGAGCCAGGCATCACTCGTGGAATTCGTGTTGACACCTCAGAATGGATTTTGCTACCATCCTCCACCCTCCCTGCTCGGGACAAAGGGTAAAAAAACACCTGCAGGGAGCATTTCAACAGCAAAACCTTCTCTGGGCACCAAACCCATCCCAAAGCAGCGCTCGATGGCCATTCCAGCGCGGGGACACGGTGACAAACCCCAGTCCCCAGCTGGCAGAGGGCTGGGACCCTTCTTGCTAGCCCATCCCGGGGATGTGGGGGGCAGAGGATGTCCCCGTGTCCCCTCGGTCTGCCAGTGACACTAGGGGGCACCGCGAGGAAGGGAAAGCCACATTACCGAGCCACCAGGAACAGGACACAGCTGACGGCCAGGTAGGCGAGGAGCATGAAGAGCCAGACGCCGGGAGAAAAGGGATCCAAGAAGGAGAAGTAGCCGGGTCTGCGGCCCTGGGGAGGGAAAAAGCAAAGGAGGAGGTGGAGCTGATTGCGTTTGGAAAGGTGGAAATAGGTCTGGAATGGCAGGAGGGAATGCACCTGCCCTGGGGAACAGCAGCAGGGAAAGGGGGAGTGGGAGAAGGGGAGAAATGGGAGGAAAAGGAAATAAATAGGAGGAAAAGAAAATAAATGGGAGGAAAAGAAAATAAATGGGAGGAAAGAAAATAAATGGGAGGAAAAGGATATAAATGGGAGAAAAAGGAAATAAATGGGAGAAAGGGGAGAAGCGGGGAAAAGGAAATAAATGGGACAAAGGGGATAAATGGGAGAAAGTGGAATAAATGTGAGAAGGGGGAGAAAGGGGCAAAGGGAAAAATGGAAGAAAAAGGAAATAAATGGGAGAAGGGGGAGAAAGGGGATAAATGGGAGAAAAGGGATAAACAGTAGAAGGGGGATAAATGGGAGAGAAGGGGATAAAAAAGAGAAAGGGGGCTCCACCTGAGCTCACAGGGTGGGAAATATATTTGTGAAACAAAAGAGAAAAAAAATAAAAGAGATGTTTTCAAAACTTTTCTCTCTCTGGCCTTGAAATGTTTCTTTTACAGAAAACCCAATAAAATTATTACTTTTATCTTAAGGAACAGGATATTTTTATCTCCAGAATGCGTCAGAATTTCCTGGGTTTTTTTCCCCTCAGCAAACCACCTTTCCTTGAAAAAAAATAAGGCTTCACTGCTAGAAAAAGCAGGTTGATTTTCTCCCAGAGCATTTTAAACTTTCACAAGGACACTGCCACCACCAGAAAACTGTCAAACGTCAGAAAATTTGTGCAAAGGGGGAGATTAACTTCTTGGAGAAGTTTCTCAAAAGCCAAACACCTCCCATTCGAAGTGGATTTCTCCTGTCACCACCAGCTCTGTGGCTGCAGCTCCTCTGAAAGGAAAGAGCAGCTCAAGCACATCCAAGTTACCACAGGGACACGACCCCATAGCTCACAGAACCCTGGGTTTTCTGTCCCAAACCACAGATTCAGTCCTGGAATCCCTGAAACAGCTCCACAGCTTCCCCAAGCACCTGTAACTGGGAAGCTTCCCACGAGTCAGAGCTTTGCAAAGGCTTTTTTTTTTTCCTTCCCCAGACTTAGACCAGTGTTTTAAATTCCATTTCCATCCAAACCTCGCTGCTTTACTACTGAATGTTATGCAAAACCTGAATTTCACAAGGTCTCAGCAGTTCTGGGGATTTGAGTTGTTGCTAGAAAAGGCAACAGTTGTTGCACAAAAACCTTCCTCTGCTAAAAATATCCAGGAGCCTGTGAAATCCTCAGCTCCAGTCACCATCTGGGAACCTGGAACGTGTCAGGAACCTTCCCCAGCAAAGCCTGCATGAAGGAAGAACCCAGCACACCACAACAACCTGTCCCTGCACCCTTCAGGACAATATTTTGGGACCTGCACTGTCCCTGTGCGTGGTGGGGGTTGAGGGTTGGAACTAAAGGATCTTTGAGGTCCCTTCCAAACCAAACCATCCTGGGATGAGCATTTTTAGAGAATCTGGCTTGCTAAGACTTCTAGCAAATGGATGAGTTGAGGACCAGGGGTTCAGCATCCATTCTCAGATTAAGTCAATTCCCAAGGAAAAGTTCAGGTCCTCAGATTCATTTTAAGGCAATTCCCAAGTTCATTGGGAATTAAATTAAAAGTCCAGGTTCTCATGGGTTTGGTTCCAGAGTCTCTCTTTAAGGCAACGTCTCTCCTCTGTAAACAGGTGAGGTACAGACAGTGAAAGGCACCACATTCTTTGTGTCCCTTCCCAATTGTTTGGTCAGTTGCTGCTGTGTTCTGCTTTTCCAAGCCAGGGGCTTTCAGAGCCACAGAAACTGCAGGAAGCTGCACCCCAGCATCCCGAGGGACCCCCATTCCCAGAAGAACCTTTTGCTCACCGTGCTGGAGCTCCTCTCCCTAACCCAGGGAGGCCAGAGCACCTCCCAGCGCTGCAGGTGCCACGGGGTGTTCCCTCTGCCCTTCCCACTGATCCCATCCAGAGATCCACACCAAAGGCTGGCACTGCCAAAGGCTGGCACTGCCAGAGCTCTCCCCTTCATGGCTCTCCTGATGCCCCTCAAACCCTGGTTCCCTTCTTCTCAGAAGCTGAGCTGCCTCGACAGCTGTGTGTTCCTCCAGGTGTTTGCACACTCAAGGATGAAATGAGGCCGTGGGGAACCAGCAAAGAGTGAAGGGCACAGGCTGCTGAGCAAGCTGGAGCTCCTGGAGCTCATCATTGCAGGCAGGGCAGGGAATGATCCTCCCTGGCATCCCAGAGCTGGCAGGGAACTCACAGGCCCTGGCAGAGCCTTGGCTGAACCTCCCCCTGCGAGATGCTCCCGTGACAAAGTTCCTTTCTGCAATTAAGGCCTTGATGTCTTCTTTATATTTCTGGGGCAGTTTGTCAATAAATTACTCTCATTAAGGAAATTGCGTTGGAAGCTTTAAGTCTCCAGCTTGGCAGTGAATCTCTCCTGTGACTTTACAGTTGTAGTAGTTCTGGTTCTTTTCAGCTCCAGTCATTTCCAGGCTGCTGGGACATATTCTTTTCATTCACAGTTGTGGGTAAGAATAAAGATATTCTGTTCCCACGGAGGGCACAAACTCTCTCTTATCTGTCTGTTTTGAAGATGGGAATGACAATATCTGGAGTCTGTCAGATATTTTTAGGCAGTCCCAATAGAGCTTTGTTAATTGGAAGAGCTATTTTTCCTGGAATAGATATGTTCAAAATGTCCAATAATTGATGAAGGCCTCCTGCAAATCCTCAGATGGAAGTGGGAGAGATTAATTTACCCTTCTTCTAAGTTGTTCTTCGAAATCTTCATTTTTTCAGCCAGTGAGCAGCAGTTTTCTGGGAGGTTACTGGTGACTGAAGAGCTTGGACAAGAGGGACATTTGGGAAGGAGAGGACAGCCCTGGATTTGTTGTTTTCAGCCTCCCTGCCCTGCACACACAGAGTCTGGAGGGAACCCAGCCAGCCCCATCCATGTCATTTCTCACAAGTGTTTTCCAAAAAAAGGAGGGCAGACAACTCTCTTCTGCCTCTGGAAGTCAGAGGGAAAGCGAGAAAACTCAGCCTGGAGAGGCAGAAACGTTGATGTGTGCTTGGTAAAACTGCAGGGCACTGAACCAGGGCAGATCCAGATCCCTCCTCTTCCTCTGGAGTCAGTAAGAGCCCTGAACAGGCTGCTCTAAATCTCGAGCCTAATTTGGAGTCACCACATGTTTCATGACCAGCAAATGCTTTCCACGGTCCTGGGGCCAGCAGCAGCTCCCACCCTGCTCTGGTGGGGAGGGAATCTTGCTGGCAGAGCTGTCAGGAGGGGCCTCAGCTCCTCTCAGCTCCTCTCAAGCCTTCTCTGGCTGGAATAAAGGAGCTTTTCCATCCACTCTTCCCATTCTGTGTCCTCTGCAGCAGTCCTTAAGCCTGAGCTGACTTGGCCTGAACTCAGCTATTGCTGTGCACTCTCCCAACCTCCATTTCCTCATTTTGAAGGCAAGGACTTCCAGGGCTGAGGAGCCAGAATCATCTCTATTCCCCCGTTCCCTGCCACAGAGGCAGGATGTGAGCAAAGATGTGCAAGACACAAACAATCCCGATTTATCCCTCTGTGCAGAAACAACCCTGGACACCTGATTCCAGCCCCCTGCCAAACCCAGGGGCTTCTCAGGGCTCCTCCTGCCTCCCCCACATCCCCCTGGCTGGGCAGAATATAATAAAACCAACCAAGCCTGTTCTCTCGGTAGCCTGCGACTCAGGAAGCCTGTTAGAGCTCCCGTGTCAGAAATCCAGCCTTGATTGTATCACAAGCAGTGAAATTGAGAAAAATGACAGCCCTGGTTAAAGCTGCCATATTTGGTTATGTGTGATAAGAGGCACAGGCTCAGTGGTGGCTGGGTTGGTGGCGTGGGGAGGAGAAAGGGGTGAGAAATCACTTGCCACTGGAGCTACATGGAAATGAAAATAAAATGTCATCGCATTCAGAGGAGCCCAGGGAGTGGAGACAACTCCTGGGCAAGGAAGAGGCTCATTTGTGGTTATTTATTAGGCTCCATCTCATCCAAACCATGATTAACACACGTCAGCTGCAATTTTTGACATTGCAGAGGTGGTTTTTGGGGCGGGGAGAAGAAGACTGTGGGGCTGCTCTGCAAACCACATCCTTAAAGGAAAACCAGAACTGTCTGGTTTAACAAATATTTACCAGTTTGAGAAGTTAAATTGCCACACAGCTCTCAGGCACCCTCCTCAAGCTGAGCAGGAAAGGTCTGGAGGAAGAGGTGCCAAGGGCTGGAGAGGGAAGGGGGGACTCTGAGCTCCCTCATGGGGATCCCCCCTGTCCTGGGGAGGACACGAGCCCTGGCTGCCCCTCCACCACTCCTCATGTCCCCAGTGCAGCCACCTGGGGCTGGCTGTGGGGTGACCCCAGCTGGGAGATGTCGCTGGGCAGCTCCTCTGCTCGGATCCAAAGCGGATCCACGGAGCAGCTGAAGCCCTGCTGGCAGCAGGGAGATATTCCCCAAACCCCTGTGGAGTCTGTAGGGATGAATCCTGCTCCGTTTGGATCGTGCTGCTCTGCTGGCAGCAGCTGCTCCCTGCCCTAAGGAGCTGCCACCCCAAACAGAAGTGTCAGACAACCCCACAGAGCCCCCCGAGGCAGCAGCAAATGCTTCCCATCAACAGACCCTGTGCAAAGTCTGTGCCAGCATTCCTGCCTTTCCTCTGGAGCAGGGAATGCTGCTCCACGAGAATCCTGCCCAGGGAATGCTGCCCAGGGAATTCTGCCCAGGGAATTCTACCCAGGGAATGAAGTGCTGAAGGTCATGGTGCAAAGCTGAGGCAGGACATGCACAGAATGATTTGGGTTGGAAGGGACTTTAAAGATCATCTTGTTCCAGCCTTTTTTTCATGGGCAGGGACAACTTTCCCTGTCCCAGGTTGCTCAGAGCTCCATCCAGCCTGGCCTTGGATGCGTCCAGGGATGGGGCAGCCACAGCTTCTCTAGGAAACCTATTCCTAGAGAATTCTCCTCCTGAGACCTGAGAGGTCTCCTCACCCTCTTATTTATTTATTTATTTATTTATTTATTTATTTATTTATTTTATTATTTTTAGGAAGAATTCCTTCCTAATAAAACACAGTATTTAATCACCAAATCTGATTTTAATCCTAGGAGACACTTGCAGAAAAAGGGCCTGGCTCCACAAGGCAGCAGCTGATGTGAAAACCCAGCTGTGGTAGGGAAGGGACAATTCCATTTGACTTCCAGGAGCTGGAAGAGTCAACCCCCTTACTTTTTTTTTTTATTTTTTGTGATCAGTTAAATCATCAATCCTAAATTCTGCACGTACCAGAGGAAGCAGAATTTTAACTAGATTTTAATTACTTGTTTGCTCTTGGCAGGAGCCACTCAGCACAGAGATAGATGCGTGAATTTGTTTCTGTTCATCCCCAACGCTGCATCCTTAACATGGATGGGTGGAGAGGGGGCTGGGAGAGGCAGCTTGAATGTTTTTTTTTTCCTTTTGGCTGCTATTGTTGGGCTGACAGAAACCAAGGCACTGTCACTCACATCACTCAGAGCGCTCTCTGAGTTTCCAAAATGCGGATTGGGAGGAAAGAGGCTGAGAAAGGAGCTTGCCTCCTGTGACACCGGGAATTTGGGAGGAACTGGGGGGAATCTGCCCTCTCCTGAGCTTCAGGGAGAAGGTAAAACAATGGAGGATTCAAATAAAAGAGGATTTATGGGAATTTAAGACAAGTTTGGCTAAGCAAAGGCACAACACCATGCTTGCACTCACAAATCCCTTGGGAATATTCCCAGCTGTTCTGACACAGAAAAAAAATTTGCCCCACTCCTGGAAGTGTCCAAGGCCAGGCTGGACAGGGCTTGGAGCAATCTGGGATAGGGAAGGTGTCCCTGGCCACAGCAGGGGTGGCATGGGATGAGGTCCTTTCAACCCAAACTATTCCAGAATCCTGTTATTCCACAACTGTGCTGAGAGCACCCCCTGAGATTAAGGAGCTTTCCTCGGGCTGCAGGGGCTGCTGCTCTTTAGGGTGAGCAATTGAAGAGGGCTGAGAGCAGAGAGGCAGAGCTGGGAGCTCAGCCTGGCACCTGCCTGCCCCAGGCACCTCAGGAGGGACATTTTCCCCTGGGGTTAGGAAGGCAGAGGGCTGATCTCTGCCTGTAGAGCATTTCCAGGGGCTCACAGCAAAGAAAGCAACCAGGATTCCTTCCTGATGTGACTCTCAGGTGGGAGAAGGCAGCAAGAGAGAAAAGCTGCGATCAGGAATGGCCCCAACACCAGCGAGGTGCATCCACAGATATCCCAGCTCAGCCTCCCAGCCAGTCTCACCACTAAATCCAACTGGATGTTGACTCCAAGCAACATTTGTGGAATTTGGGGCCACCCAGCCAAGCTGCTGCACCCCTTCAGCCGAGCCTGCCCTCAGTACACCTCACTAAAGCCACTTAAAGCCACTCTAAAACCATCCTGCAGCCCCCACCAAGCCAAAAAACCCATCATGTGCCCTGGGAGGAGTGGGGAGAGAAGCCAAAGGCTGAGGGGATTGAACAGGATGGAATTCACCAATCCTGACACACAGCAGAGAGAAAATCAGGAAATAAAGGTCGAGCACATTTGCGTTTAAATAAGAAACCAAAATATTTTTATGAGTCGTTCATTATTCTCCTCTAACCAGGCAGGTTTGTGTGCAAATAATGGAGGGACATAAATGGCTCTAAAACAAGACTCTTACCATGTGAACTCGGTAGAGAATGCTAATTCCCAGAGTCATGAAGGGCTTGGAGAAATCAATCACCTTCTCGCGCTCCGCCGTGATCGTCAGCCCCGCCACGGCCAGATCAGCTTTCTGGGGAGGAGGGATAAGGGAGAAAATCAGAATCCTGGGCAGGAACCAAAGCTGGGGCCACACAGGACACCTGCTCCTGCAGGGGGATGTCCCACCTTTCTGGGACATCGCTGTGGTTTTGCATCCACAGGTCCCCACATCCCCAATGCCTGGGTGACTTTCACACGAGCCCTGCCCAAACTCAGCCCAGACAGTGCTTTGGAGCATTCCCCTCATTTCTCATTCCCTTTCTCCACTTCTCCTTCCCTTTCCCCATTTCTCCTTCCCTTTCCCCATTTATCCTTCCCTTTCCCCATTTCTCCTTCCCTTTCCCCATTTCTCCTTCCCTTTCCCCATTTCTCCTTCCCTTTCCCCATTTCTCCTTCCCTTTCCCCATTTCTCCTTCCCTTTCCGGCTCACTTCCCCAAGTGCTCACCACCCAATTGCCGTTTTTATTCATTTAATGCATTAAAACCTGGAGCCATAAACTAATAAATATTATATTAATCTACAGAAAATACAACCTCCCCTTCCCTGTTGAACACAGCTGTCCCTGTTGGTACAAACAAGTGCCACAGGTGACAGAGCAGCATCCTCACCCCTGAGCCACAGAGTTCACAAACCTGCCAAACTCAGACTTCCAGAACTGCAGATCAGTTTCCAAATAAAAAATAACAATAAAAAAAAATTGAGAGGACTGGCATTAAAGTTTGCAGATTGACTTGCAAAGCAAATGAGATTAGGGGGAGAAAAAAAATAAAAATAACTTCTTCTCATGTTAATACCCTTGTAATATAGATAAGGGATTTGAATTTTAAATATTATTTTTATTACTTTAGCTCTTTTAATGTCTGTAATTGCCTTCTGTGAAAATGAAACCTCCACTCCCTTATCCATTTGTTTCTCTGCTTTGCAGGAAGATGATTATGCATGTGGAAAAAGAGAAGATGGGTATGGGAGAAAGAAAAGCTGTTTGCATTTTTTGTCCCTAAATTTGACAAGGTCTGTGCAGATGCTGACAGAGGTCCTGGGAAAAGCTGTGAGAGGGAAGAGCAGCACTGCTGGAAGCAGGAGGGGGAAAAGAAAGGGAAGGTGACCACAAGCCCAGGAAGGGCTCATGGAGAAGGTGACACTTCCCAGGCCATGCTTGGACATGCTCAGCAGACAATTCTGCAATTGTTTACAAGCAGCTCTTAGATATTCCTAAGAGGTTCAGGCTGGAATAAATTATGAGCTGAGGAGAATTTCTGCATAGCCAGACATTTACCCACAGGCTTTCTAAAAGACACCAATAATCCCAACGTGGTGTGCGAGCAGCTGAGCCCTGTGTAAACACCGGCAGATTACTAAAACAGGATCAGCTCATCTCTGGAACGTGGCATGTGGAGAATTTTATCTACGAGGATAAAGCCTCCTAAACCTCTCTTGTCTCTACTTAAAAGGTTTCTAGGTGTCATTGTCCCAGGGAGAGCTCTCCCAGCAAAGCCTCTGGTGAAAATACAGCTTAGTCTGACAGTGGAATTCTTCTCCCAGTTCTCCAGACTAAACACAATTCCACCAGCAAAGTCACAGACTAGAACAGAAAGTAAAAATGCCATGGCAAAAGGCTTTCATGCCAAAGTTTTCAGGAAATTTGCAATTTGCAAAGGGGCAAATATAAAGGTGCTGATGAAAGGAGCAGCATCCCCAGGTTTGCCCAGAATTGGGGTCCTGACCATTCTCTGGGGAGAAACAACATCTTGGTTGTTCCCTGATCATCTTGGTGCTGCTGAATCATCAGCAGCATCTTAAAATGCTCTTCTCTACACAAGATAGTGCAAATCCATCCCCCTACCTCTGTCCACAGAGCAGAGACACGGCACAGCCTTCCCCAGGCACTCAGATGTTGTGCCCAGCTCCCTTCTCTCATCTCCAGAGGGTTCTGCCATTCCATCAGAGTTATTTCCTTCTGCTCATTCCCTGCTAACTTTTCAGGGCTTTTCCCACATCAGAGATGCAGAACTTTCTGCAGCAGAGCTCCAGCTCCTCCTCGCTCTCTCTCTCTCCTCTCTGCAGGCTCAGTCATGCAAGTTAAGAGCTGATCTGTGATAGCAGGAAACTTTGATCTGGGAATGGCATGCAAAGAATTCTCTGCCTGAATTTCATCCATTTCATGCTTTCAACTCTGATTCCTGACAAAACTTCTTGTGATTCACTGAGGTCTGTGGAGCCACAGAGGAGCTCTGCAAAGCTGAGTTCTATCCTCCCCCACCTGAGCACAGGTAGGTGTTGGGATTTTATGGGCTAAGGGATGCCCTGGGGGAAGAGAGAAATGGATTTTGCCTTGTGTCCCTACACTCTGTCCACACCTGGGCTCAGGGGAGAGGGAAAAACAAGAGGGAAAAGATGGGGGAAGAGGGGTTGCTTTTCATCCTGCACAGCACAGTTGCAGCTATAAATGTTGGCATGAAATAGGCTTAGAAAAAGACCCAGAGCTTTTTGGGAGTGGAGACAGCCACTTCTCTTGACAAAACACCGCCCAGACAAGGCCAGAGCCTCGCTAGGTGAGAGGAAACCCAGGTGGGCTGGCGTGCGAGACAAAAGCTGCCAGCACCGCCACCCTACCTGGCATTCCCGTGGGCTCTGCTTGCATCAGGGCTCTGGAAAGGACATTAAACACGGGGGCTGAGCCGGGCTCCCGAGGAGGAACAACAATTAAGCATCCTTCAGGAGCAAATTGCAGGGACTGCCAGTCCAGAGGCGGCATCCGCCCCCTCGCCGCGGGCTCTGACAGGGCTCAGCTCGGTGCTGATGGTGATGAATGGGCCCTGACGTCAGCCCCAGCCCAGAGAGGATCCCAGAGAAGCCTCCCACGGCACGGCAAGGCAGAAATCAGCCGGGAGAACAGCCCAGCTCCATCCCCACCGCGCTCCCCTGCCCTCCGCCAGGCTGCGGGCACACAGCGCGGGGACAAGGTGCCAGCAGAGCCAGGCTCGGGGCTGGGGCTGTGTCAGACACCTGGAGAAGCAGCCAGGACAGCTCTGGGACCACAGGGATGGGATCTTTTCCAGGAGTCCCTCGCTTGAGCAGCTCCTTGGATGCCGCATCCCCTGGGCGCCTGTGACAGCGGTGTTGTCACCAGCGCTGCCCACGGAGCACTGACAGCATGGCCAGGGCCACCAAAGCCTTTTTCTGCAGTGTCCCTGTGCTCAAAAAGCCTCCCACAAAGGTGAAATAGCTGTTAAGGACCCACCAGAGCAGCAATGGCATTGGGTGGCTGCCCCAGGATGATCTCAGATGCTCAGATGCCCATTCCTGCATTCCAAGGGTCGCTCCAAACAGGGGTTTGGGGTGTTTCTAAGGACAAGGGTGAGTTCTGCCATATGAGAAGTGACAGCCTGGAAACCCTGGAGGCTGCAGCTCTCCCTGCAAGCCCCAGTCAGGGTGGGGGGAGCAGAGCTCAGTGCAGGTGTCAGCCTCGAGTCTGCCCTCACCCATCTCTGCTCACCTGGCCCCTCTCTGTGGCTGGGGGGACAGAGCCTGTGCCAGGTGCTCACCCTGCCCGTGGCAAAGCCAGCTGAGGTGAAGCAATGGGGACCCACAGGGCCAGCAGCGAGCCCAGCTCACAGCACCCTCCCCACCTGTGTTTGATTCCCCAGCAGGGTTTTGCAGACCCCTCTGCCCATCCCCTCGTTTGCTCAGCCACCCACAGCCCCTCCTGGAGCCCCCCTGGTCACAGCTGCCACCACGACAGCCTGCAGACACCCTCCCCCTGCCTCCCTTCACCACACACAGCTCTGCTCTCCACACATCAACACCCACTGCGAGTGGAGAGCAGGGCTCTGCCCCTTCTGGACAGTCTCTCCCTCCTGTGCCCTTCCTGCCATTCCCCAGCTTCGGAACAGCTGAAGGGAAAGCAGTGCCTGGCCACCAGCAAGGAAAACCCCAAAGCTTTAAAGGGTTTCCTGTTGTTGCTGCTGCTGCTCCTGAGGCCAGACAAGATGGACAATTTCATGTCCCTCACTTTAAAAAGAGCTTTGATCACCGCTGATCCTGGCCAGATTCAAGCCAGGTATGGTGGGACAAGGCTAAAGCTGTCATGGTGCTGTGAGAATACATCCCTTGGTTTGTGCCATGCCAGAGAATTCATTTCAGCTCAAGGATGTGCTGGGGAGAGAGAGAAGGGGAAGAACAGCCACCATCAGGGACTCTGAGCCAGTTCTGCACTGCAGGCAAGGAGCAGGATGTAATTCTGCCAGCCCAAATGGCCTTTAAGTCTCTGGTGCCAGAAAGGAGGAGATGGGAAGATTTGCTGTCCTCCCTTGTTTGTTTGTCTGTGCCAGAGCCAGGAAGGCTGACAGGGAGAGTGGCTTTAGTGCCCTGCTCGCTCCAGGAATGAGCAGGGTGCTCAATCTCCCTGCCCTGCATGCTCAGAGGGACAAATTAGCCCAGGCTCTCCTGCACTTGTGACATCTTTCACTACAGAATGGGCTTGAGGGATTCTTCTTCAGGAACTGGAGTGACAGGACAAGGGGGAGAGGCTTCAAACTGAAAGAGATATTGGGAAGGAGTTCCTCCCTGTGAGGGTGGTGAGGAGCTGGGATGGAATTCCCAGAGATGCTGAGGCTGCCCCATCCCTGGCAGTGCCCAAGACCAGGCTGGATGAGGCTAGGAGCAACTTGGGATAGTGGAAGGTGTAAAGGGGGTTGAAACTAAATCACCATTCTGTGATCCTGAGTCCTTCCAAGTGACTTCTCCCAAGCCAAACCTCCATGAGCTGATCCCAAACTGAACAGGATTCCCAAGCCATCCCAATCCCTCTCTTCCTTTCCTCCCAACCTGTTTTGTGAGCAGGTCAATAAGAAATGTATGGGTGAATTTGAGTCAACAACAGATTTGTGTTTGTACAGCATCCTGCTCAATCATATCAGGGTGCACAATTAGCTGTAATGGAATTCCCAGCACTTAAGAATAAATCAATAGCTGGTTAATTTAGAAGCAATAAAACAAAACATTTTCTCCCAAATAGCCTGGAGTTGCTCTGAGGAGATTTTGTGCCACAGAGGGATTACAGGGCAGGCGCTGCACGGAGCCGGATAATTCTGTGACCTTTTGGTCCTGCACATTGAGTGTGAATCAAACCTTATTTTCTGATGGCTGATCAGGATCAAGGGGGAATTATTTCCCTACAATGATTCCATGCTGGACAGAGCAGAGATTTCATTTTTGGGAAGGATTTGGGACTTTTGTGAGAGGTTTGTGCCCCAACTGATTCCCCTTTTTTTCCTAAAGGGGCAGAGTGCTCAGGGGATAAATCCACTGAAAGAGGAATATGTGCACCCAACACAAGATCTGCTGGATCCCATGGGACATGGGTGAACAAGGGGCTAGAATCGAGGATAAATTCCCTTTGGGAGTCAGGGATGGAGAGAAGCCCCTTGGGCAATGAAATGCCCTCAAGAAACAACATCCCAGGCAGCCCTGAATAAACACAACACCAAGCACACACAGTTCTGCCCTGGCTGACCTGAGCCCAGTCCCTGGGATTGATCAAAAACCTGCTGAAACCATTATAAAAACTCACAGGGATACAGGGAGAACAAGAGACAAAGCTGTTTCTCTTCCCCAATTTGTGATCCAGCCTCACAGGCTCTGACAGCTCTGCCCTGCAGAAGCAGAAGTAAAAAAAAAAATCCTCCTAAATAAGGCTCGAGCTGCAGAAGAAACAAACGGTTTCTGTGTGAAGATGAAGTTAAAACACTCATCACTGGAGAAAAACAACCCTCCAGAAGGTCCCATTTAATGAAGAGGCACTGCCAAGGTTAGTAGGCCAAAAGTTTGATGGCTGCTCCCTTCCTTTGATCAGATGCTGCTCTCGGCTCCTTCCCTCTTGCCTCCCCAAAGGAATGTTGCAGGAGTGTAATTGTGTGTGTGTACACACACAGAGACACAAAGATGGATAAAAACGATGCCAATAGCCTGGAGCATTTGCAAACAGCCTCACAGAAGCTCTTTTAAAAGAGCAGATGGAGGTGGGATCTCAGCTGGCGTTGGGAATGACTGCTCAGGGAAGGGTGACCCAGGAGACAGGGAGAGCTCAGGGGAGTCTCCAGTCTGTTCAGTGCCCTGTCTGTGACTCTCAGAAAAAAATCCCAAATCCCTCCCTCTTTCAGACAAAGAGTTCTCCCAGCTGACCTCAAACCCTCAGTTGAAATTCCTGAAGTGGGATGAGCATCACCCTTCACCACGGGGAAGAAACAGAAGGTGCCAATGCACATTTCTAGAGATCATGGACTCACTAAAGAACACAGAATCATGGAAGGGACCTCCAAAATCCTTGAGCCCAACTTTCAACCAAATTCCACCGTGCCTAATAAACCACAGAGTGAAGTGATGCTCATTTTCCAGGGAGGAAAGAGCCCAGAGCCTCAGATCCCTGCCTGGAGCCACAGGGGATGGATTTGGACCCTTGCTCCTCTGCTCTGCAGAAGGCAAATGACTCAGGGTCTCCTCTCCCAAAGTGGGGGGATTATCACCAGTCCACGTGATGGATTTGTCACCAGCTGGGCTCTCATGGGCACGTCAGTAATGACAAGGCAGAAATCAGCGAGGAAATACTGGTTTAAATAGCATCAATCCCACTGTAAGCTGTGGCTAAGCCTATTTTCCTGAGAATCTCAGAGCATTTTGTGAGCTGTATTTAAGCTTCAGGAAGCCTGGGAAGGACCACAAAGAAAAACAAAGAGCAGGAAGGAGGGTCCAGGCTGGCTGAGACCAGGTGTACAGAGAATTATTGTCAAACCCAGCAAAATAATTCTGTTTTCAGTTGTGTTCTGTGTTCAGCTCCACAGAGCAGAGCAGTGAAAAGATCTCGAGCTGTGCACTTCAAGGAAATAGGAAATGTTCTTTTCCAAAAGCAACACTGAGTTAAGCAGCTGAGGTGAATCTGCCAAAACTTTTCTAGGCAGAAATGGGATTCTTACTTGCTTCCATCCCAGTGCGGTTTTGTAAATCTTTTCAGCTTCTACCAAGCTCTGCCTTTTCCTGTTGCAAGTTTTTGTTAATCTTTCTGCTAGGAACCAAAATAATCTATTCTGTAATGAGTTTTCACATGGGATCCCAGAGTCCAAACTCCCTTTCCAACAAAGTGAGCACCCCTGAGAGCATCCCACAGCCCTGTTCTTGCTCTGACTTCTACCCACACCGTCACACCACCCCAAGAAACACATTTTCCATCAGGAGAACACATTAAGTGGAAATCCTCTGCTCCAAGCCTAAAACCCCATCCATCCTCATCACCACGAAGCAGCAGGGCTTTTCAGGGCCAAACCCCAGCAGGGCAGAGTTCAAAAGAGCAGCTAATCCACTTACCCGAGCTATCAGCTCCCCGACCATCCCTGTCCAGGTGCCGTTGGCCTCGGGGACTCCGTAGACGCCGTCCCCAACCAGGTGGATTTTGTAGTTGAAGCGCAGGATCTCTGCCAGCTCCTTCAGCATGTCCACACAGAATCCCTCGTAGCGGTCGTTGCCTTCCAGCTCCTGGTGGTTCCACTTCAGCATTAAGTAAGGGTTTTCCTGCAGTGAAACTGGGCAGCTGTCATTCCCATCTTAGCCGAGGTGTCCCGCCAGCACGGAGCTGGGCGCTGCCACAGGCTGGCAGGTTTGGGAGAAACCTTAAAAAAACACCTGGTTCCAGCTGCAAAAAACTCTACCCAGCCCAATGGATCCCTCTCAAGCTGGGTGTAATTGATGAGGAAAGCTTGGGAGCTCCAGGGTGCCGAGCTCTCAGAGCTGGCTCCTCACTGGTGTTCCCTGGCCTCTGTTGTGCAGATTTATCCCGGTTTAGGACACGAAGCCGAGCTAAGGGATGGTGATTTGGGGGCTGTTTCCAACTGGGAAGTGCGAGAGCAGCCCAGGGACTCCTGTGAGTCATGGCAGCACATCCAGGCTTCAACCTCTCCCAGCACACATCCACCCAGGACAGACCAGTCTGTCCCCTTTTCAACAAACTTTGTGGGATGTGAGGAGTTTGGGTGTCTTTAAAGAGGGAGCAAAAAATATCACTGGACAGGCAGCAGCTGGAAGGGAACCTGTTGAACACAGGCAGTGGTGCCTGTACGTGCCAAGTTTTAATCAAAATCGTGCCCATCTTGGTCAATTTTTATAATTTTATGGGTAGAAGGGGCAGCTGTCCCTTCCAACTCAGCAGCTGTACCTCAAATGAGAGCCCCATTCCGAGCTGGATGAGAACTGGCAGCATGCCCCATTTCAGCCCCCTCTGAACCCACCAAATACCATCTCCATATGCACCATGGCCCTGAGCTCAATTACACTGCCAGCAACTGTCCCCCACGCTGTAATTCCAGATTTGCTCGTCCCCTGTGAGATCAGCAGGGCTGAGGGGCAGGAGCAGGGAGGAATATCCCAGCTGAGCCCACCCCTGGGGGCTGGGCACTGCAGGTGCCCCCTTCCCTTACCAGGATGGTGGTGACAATCAGCGTGGTGTTGAACAGGCTGTCGGATATGTTAGAGGAGAAGATCCTGTTGTCCATGCTGAGCCCTTCTGAGACGTGCCAGTGGCCAATCTGCAGAGATAAACAGCACAAGAAGGGTTTATAGGGCGAGTCACTGCCCATATGGCTCTGGTGAGTGACAGCCCTGGGGCTGGCCTGTTTAGGGATGCTCCATTACCTTCACAACACACCCCAGAACGGGTCAGCAGAGAGATCAACCCTCTGTGCACGCTCCCACCTGCTCTGCAGTGCCACCAACCTGGCCCCGTGCTGCCTTCCCAGCGTCGTCCCTGAGAGCTGGGCAGCTCCCTGGGAGCCACACAGCCCTGTCTGCTGTCCCCAGATGCCACCAAATGCCACCATCTTAGCCAGAAATCCCCTATCTGTGGCCTGCCTGCCCTCCACCTTGGTGGCAAAGGCACCTTCTCAGTGGTGCTGCTCCACGACTCCTCTTCCAGCTCCTCACCACCACAATTAAGCACTTCCAAATCATTTGATTCAGGCTCATCACACCCAACAGCTCCGCCAACAGCCCAATTTACCCATCCAAGCGTCAGTGTGGCTGCAGCAAACCCAAATTCCCAGCGAGGATGGTGGGAACCTGTCCCCCAGCGCTCGGGAGGACATGGTGATTCAGCTGTGACACAGCTGCCTTCAGCCAGGGGGGAGGAATATTCCACAAAACCTAATTTTAACTTCAAGAGCCTAATCTCCTTCCCTCAGAGCTCTGGGCAGGGAGATCAGCACCTCCAGCAGCTCGTTCAGAGCGTGCAAATTAAACTCTTGCTCTCTTTTTGTCCTTAAAAGAGCCTCTGCTTTTCCTTTTCTGCTTTTCCTTGTGGATACAGAGTGGGCTAAGGGAGGCCAGCTCCATCTGAACCCCTTCTCCTCCTTTTTCTCCTCTGTCCCATCAGGTTCCAGCACTGCTGGTGTTCTCTGACACCTCTCTAGTGGGCTGCTCTGGCCCTGAGGGGCAGTGGGTGACCCCAAAGGTGCAGGGGGGTCTTCAGAGCCCTTCCAGAGCAAATCCATGCCCAGCTCCCTCCTGTGACACTGGCACTGAGGCAGGCAATTCCCTCACTGTCAGGGTGGGAGGAACTAATTGATTTTCCTGTCTGGCACAGGTTAATCTTGTTATGTCCAGGGAGCGGGAGGGAAGTGCTGTGGAGCCCTGGGATTGACTCTGTGCCTGCTCTGGGCACTGCTTGGCCTCAGGGGTGACCAAAGCACTTGGGGTGACCTGGATCTGAGCCCAGCACAGACACCCTGACACACTGAACCCCTCTGGGTGCTGAGGGAAGGGCCAAGTCCTTTCCTCTGCCAGGTGCTGCTGCAAATCCAGCCCAAGGGACCGACAGTGGGAATCTGTGAGGGTCCCAGATCCTCATCCCCAGGCACAAGGAGCAGTGGGAAGGGCAAGCAGGACAGCTTTGCACTGAGAACCATCAAAGCCCAGCTCCTGGCCCTGCACAGACACCCCAACAACCCCATCCTGTGCCCGAGAGCATCGTCCAAACCCTCCTGGAGCTCTGGCAGCCTTGGGGATGTGAGCATTCCTAGTGCAGGGCTCACCTCAGGAACAACAGCCCCAAACTGGGAGATTTCCCACGTATTTCACAGGCAGGGAGCCCTTGGAGCACAGCTTTCAGTGGCCTGCACAGGTCTGAATCCCTCCTGAATCCCTCCTGAGTTCCCCCCTCTGCTCTGATTGCTAAACAGCAGCCCCTCTGCAGCAATCCTCTCAGAGCGAGCCATCACTCACAAATATTGCCTAATTTTTCTTCCCTCACGGATTTCTCAACCAGAGATTAGTGACAGATTAACTTTAATTTTAACAGCCCTCGCTGTTCTCCAATTTGTCCCTCCCCTGCTGGCATGTGCTGAGACTAATTGCCTCTTCTCCTGACGGTGCTGTGGGTTTGACCTTGCTTTTAAAAGCACCAAGGCCACACAATCCCACGTGCTGGGGCATTTCTCCCATCCTGGCTGGCCCCAGCTCACCCCCGTGCCCCTCACAGGCTGGCAGAGCTCCTCATGCTGCTGTTTCTGCAGTGTCAGAGGCTGTCCTGGCCCCTCACACCTCTCTCCTGCAAGATGGATGTCAAGGTGATTTTAATCATCTCCATCTACATATAAAAGAGCCTCTGGAAAACAGAAAACATATCCATCTGCAAAGTTTTTTTAGAAAGCAATCAAATTCTCCACACAGGCGTGGATGAGACCATCCTGTTGTTAAGGCTCTAGACAAGGACTTCAGGGTTTTTCTGACTCAGGGTTTTTAAGCAGTGGATGTGATTGGTCTGTATAAATACCCCAGGTGGAGGAGGGCTGGAGCAAAGAGGTTTGAAACGATGGTGTTGGCACAAAAATAAATACACACAAACCAACCAGAAATAAACAGGCTGACAAACCAGGGGAGAGGTTCCTAACCATCACAGGAGCTGATACCTGTCCTGGAAGAGCAAGGAGGCCAGCACAACCAGCTGGGTGCAGGCTGGAGCTCAACACCTTTGTGAGAGGGATTATGTGACGTGGAGACAGCCCAGGGTGGAGAAAGTGCCCTCCATGTCCTCAGGGATGTGTGACCCCCTCGGCATCATCCCTGCACATCCCTGAGATCCAGCCCTGCCTGAAACGCCTGCAGGCATCTCGAGGCACATCTGCAAACACAAACTGTGAACCTCAGAGTACAAACCAGCCCAAAAAGCCTGGAAGGAGCAGGGAGGTGTTATTGTTCATGCCACTGCTCCATCCCCACAGGCAGATGAGGTGCCTCAATTTAGCTGCTCTGAAAATGGCGTTATTTGGGTTGGTGGCACAGGAAGAAAATAATTTTCTACATGTCTGTGGAAGATTCCCATGTGGAGCATTCCTGGCTCACTCCTTCCACCCTGGGTGCAGAAGTTTTGAGGCTCCTCATGGTGTGGGGTGATGAAATATCTCTCAAAGTAACGATTTTAATGAAATCTTCCACTTATTTTTCTATAGGCACAGAGATGACAGGGCAAGACTCCTCAGAACTCCAGAGGCACCACAGGTATTCACCATCCCCATTCCCAGCTTCAAACTGAGGTAAAGCCAGCCCCGAATTCAGATCTTGGAACAATCAGCCAGCAAGAGGCACCTTCTGGGCTCTGATTACAAGTGCTGTCCTACAGCTTGCAGCCATCATCTCCTCCTCCCTGTGTCCCCAGGAAAAGGAAGGAGTGCACAATGCAATCAAGGAGCCCCAAGGAGAGGGAATCTGGGAGTGATTGGGGAGGGGGAAAAGGGAATCAAACAAACAAATGAAGGAAATCCCTCTGAGGATGCTGCCTGGGGCAAAAGTTCCTCCACTGAAATTAGCACTGAAAGCATCAACTATTAAACCAAAGAACCATGAGACACACAGCCCTCACCCCTGAGGCCACCAGCATCCCCCAGATGGCCCCTCCTCCCCAAATGTCCCCTCTGGACCACACCATGGACACTTGGCACAGCCAGGCAGGGCTGTAGTGGCACACACTGAGTTTGTCAGGCCCTGGGGGCAGAAGTCATCGAGCTCTGGGCAGATCCTGTCCCTGGGCTGTTCCTGGGGCAGCAGCTAAAGAGGAGCCGGTCCCAGCGAGGCTGATTGGCTGCTGCTAAATTAAAAAGGTTTGATGTGGTGGGGAATGTGGAAGGTCCCAGAGCTATTGGAGGGGAATTCATCTGTATCTCATCAACATCCCAATTAACAGCCCCAGCACTTGCTCTGTCTCAGGACAGCAGCAGGGCCCGTGGTTAAGTGGAGACTGATGGGCCTCACTCAGGATGGGGAGAGCTGGGGTCAGGGTCTGCAGCTTCCCCCTTCCCCTCCCTAAATCACAGCCCCTCCTCACTCCCTTCCCCCGTGAAGTTCCCAAACCTCAGCTGGTGATTCACAGCAAATCACTCTGCTGGAACTCTGCAGTGTTTTTTACAGAGGCAAAGAAAAGGGGGAATGAAAAAAAAAATAAAAAAATTGAAAAGATGACATTTACCAAACCCAGCCCTTGTCAGATCTATAGATCACCAGAACATTAATGAGCCTGTGCTTTATGGAGCATCCTGTGAGCAGACAGAGCAGCTCTCATATGGCTGTGGAAAAAATTCCTCTGGTTAAGCTAAATCAGGAAAAGACGTGTTTGGTGCGTTACATAAATGTATTAAAAATTGGATGTCAAAAAGCCCTGCCTCTCCTTGCCCAAAAGCAGCAGCAAGTTAGAGAGTCTAAGTGTCTCTAATTTGCTTGCTGGCTGGATCAGCCTCAAAATTCAGAGAGCTCTCCATCAAAGCTGATGAGCTGGAAGTCCCTGTGGCTTCACTGGGTGGAAGGAGAGAGAGGAGGAGAGGGGAAGAGAGGAAGAGAGGAATGGGCAGAGTTAAAATGAGCTTGGTTAAAACTAAGCAGGGAATGGAAGTGTTTCAAACAAATCAGCTAATACAACCCTTGGGAGCAAAATTGTCTCCAGGATGTGAACGCCTGTTCTTTACCCTGTTCCTTTAATTAAAATATTTCTAATGATTTATTTAGTCCTTTTCATTAAAAGAAGCCAGGCTGGCAACAAGAAAATAACCATTTATGGCACAGCAGAGCTGCCTTTGGCTTCCCCTTGCAGGGATTTGGAGGGGAGGCAGGTTGGGCAGGAGCCTGATGGGTCTCAGCTCTCTGGGGATAAAGTTAAACACATCTCAACAAACTCCTTTTGGCTGGGAGGAGCCCTGACACCCCTCTGGGCACTGCTGTGGATCAGGAAAGCTCCCTGAGAGAAGGAGAGAAGGCAGAAAAGCTGTCACAGGAGCAGTTTCCTGGAAATCAACCCTTTCCTGGTGGGTTTGTGACAGGGCAGGGCTTGCAGCCACCCCCAAGGGACTGCCCTGTCCTTCCAGCACTTTCTCCCTGTGGCTGGAAGTGTTTCACCCCCCCTGCAGCCTGGTGGAGTTTGGAAAGCTTGATCCCAGTGCAGCTTTCCTGGGCATCCCACAGACACAGCGCTCCTCATTTACCAAACTGTTACAACAGGTCAGCAAAGGTTTCCTCCTGTCACACCAGCTTTGTGGGGAAGAGATGAGACTTTAGACTCAGGGCAGATCAGGCTGCAGTCACAGCTCTCTGTGGAGCTCTGGGAGCAGCTCTGTTCCAAAAGGAGCCGTGAGTTTAACGTGAAGTCCCTGCCACATTCACACACATCAAAACCAGCGCTGCCACAGGGAGCTTTGCAGCATTTCCTCCCTGAATCCAGCTGAATTTGCGCTCTTATTAATGCAGGTGGGCTTGGATCTGTCACTTCTGTTCAGAGGGTGATGGGTTTGGGAGAGGATTAAAAGGGCATTGATGCTGTGAGAGATCTCTGTGGGGAAAATGCCATCCTGATCCCCCCTGCTCGCTCAGAGAAAGGCAGCATCAAAGCCAAGCTGTCACTTGACAGGTAAGAACTGGCAGGTAACATCCTTGCCAAGGCTGAAATTCACTGCTGCCAGGCCAGAAGAGGGTTCCTGGTGCCAAAATGCTCTGCTGGTGAGGGTAGGATACAATAGCTTTTGTTCTCTGCCAGCATCTAGAAGTGGCAAGCTCTGAGAAAAGGGCAGCAGTGGAGCTGTCAGCAGGGAAACAAGACAGATGAAACCCCTCTTTTATTCCTGGGACTTCTGTTTTCTTTCTCCTGAATATAAGGTTTGGATTTACCAGCAAATTCCTTGGATTTGTGTCGTGTAATCTCGCCAGTCTGATATCCTCAACTTCAGCTCAAACCAGAAAATATGGCTCGGGCAGAAAGTGTGAGATGAGGAAATACCACTCAAATTAATGATTTTAATGAAATCTGCTCGGTGTTCTGTGGGCAGAGGAAAGCTGTGAGGAACCTACGAGCACCGAGACAAAAAGTAAATGAGTGTGAGCTGAGCAAACCTGTTAGAGAGGAGCCATAAACCAAGAGCAAAATGAGTCTGAACTTCTCCTCACAGGGGAGAGGTGATGGGGAGCCCCTGACATGGGGTTGCCCCATTTGCTTTCCCTCCCAGGAACAGTCTGAAAAGGTTCACAGTACCCATTTTCTTTCCCATTTCATAGAAAATTCTCCTATTTTCCCCCCATCCAAATAACTTTAAGCAAATGCAGCCACAAGCTGAAGAACTAAGGGGTTGTGAGCGTGAGCTTGCACCTGGCACAGCCTCCCTGCCCGGAATCAGCAGCGCTGACAGGCCAGAGATGGGCTCTGCCATCACCCCTCCAGGGCCTGAGAGATCCAAACAAACCCAAATTATCCTGCTGAAGCCAAACACGCTGAGTTTGCCAGCCGGGGCTCAGCCGGCGCTAAGGGGACACCCCGAGCACCTCACGGTGCAAACGAGGGGGGTCCACGGCCCCTTTTGGTCCCCAGAGCACCCCCTGATCCGAGGACACCCAGGACACCCTCCCAGCCCTCCCCTGGCTGCTCTCACCTGCCTGAAGCCGGCACGAGTGTGCTGCAGGATTTTCAGGGCGTAGTTGGAGCGCTGGCCTTTGCTGTTGAATTCAATGTGGCCGGTGAGACCTTCCAATTCTACCTGTCCAGGAGAGACTCAGTTACAGCGCCCAGCGAGGCTGCCCCACCCCAGAACCCCCCCAGAGACGGGAGGGACGGCCCCACACACCCCACATTGCCAGCAGGAACAGCAATGCAACCCTATTATCTCCATCCTCATTATTTCTGGAGTCTGGACAGAGGAGAAAGGACTTGCAGAGGAGCAGGGAATCAGCAGCACAAAGTGCAGGACTCCCCAGATTTCCTTGCTTTGGAAAAAGCAGCTCCACATCCCCTCACTGCCTCCCTCCATCCCAAGGCCCAACCACTGGGTCTCTGAGCAGCAGAGCTATGGGGAGCTGCAGGATTTTGTTGTCCCTGGCTAAAGGTGAGGTTTAAAACAATGGGCCAAAGTGCAGTGCTCTGGTTTAGCTGAGCTTTCCTTTGCGGGGGAAAAAACCTTTATAAACAAAAAAAACCTCATAAAATTTCCTTGTCTCATTTACACCCAAACAGACTCAGAAACCTGCTCCCGCTGCATGGTCACCTCAGCTCTGAGGAGCCACAGACTCCAACAGTTTCACAAGGATGGAATTTCAGAGTGTTCTCGTGCCAAATTTAGTTTTGTTTGGTTCCAGAAATGACAAATTTGGGTTCAAAGGAGCCCAAACCCATAGGGGAGCTCGCATCTTGCCCCTGAGCTCTGAGCAATTGTACTGCGTGATCTCATATCAGCTCAAGTCAGAGCTCAAACAGCTTAGAAATGTTCATACTTTAAAAAAAATAATAATAAAAAAAAAAGTAAATTGAATTCCAGCTTTTCTGCAGCAAAGCCTGAAAAGGGGAGAGTTTCATGTTGTTCCAAGGCCGGTGACAACCCAAACCCTCAGATCTCTCTTTTCAGTGCCTTCAGAGAGCCGGGGCAAAGCCAGCCCTGCTGCTGGCAGTGAGGAGCAGCCCCCAGCCCCCTCTCACCATTCTCAGGTAGTTCATGAGGCTGGTGCCGTGCTGCCAGATCTGTGCTGAGCCGCAGGACAGGGGCTTGACGCCGATCTCCTGGCTGCGGTTCAGCTCCTGCACCGCCGTCACCACGGCGTACACGGCGTCGAACAGCAGCGCCGAGGACAGCTGAGGGGGAAAGGCAGGGAAAAGTCAGCTTGGAACACAGAAATTCACCTGCCTGCTGCAGCTGGGAGCTGGAGAGTGTCCCATGCACAGCCTGGGGTCAGCTGGGATGCCCTTTGTGTGGGCTTGTTTCATCCATCACTGTCATCTCTCTCGCTCCGCTTGTCCTTGTTCCTTCCCGGTCCTTTCTATCTCATTTTCTGCAGTTTTCCTTTCCCAACCAAGGGATGTTTTTTAGTGTTTTGGTGGCTCTGATTAATCTGCTGGCCAGGGGGAATGCTCCTGAGAGAAGCAGGAATTTCCAGGGGAAATTGCTCCTGAGATTCAATGCCTGCTCCCACAGAAGGAAACTCGACTGTGCTGCTTCAGCCTCCATGGGCGGCCTTCTCCCACCACTTCTTTGACAGGCAGACCCACGGGAAATGAGGTTTGGCTTGTCCAGCAGCCAAATCCTGCCTTTCAGCCCCCACAGAGATCATCCATCCCTCGCTACAAGCTCCAGTTCCCTGCTGGAGCAGCACAGCTGAGGGAATGTCCAGAGTGACAGAGCTCATCCCCTCTCCTGCTCACCTTGGCTTCTGTTGCCTTTGCCCGGTTTCTTTGTCCACCACAACCTCATTTCTCACCCGAGCACAGCAGTTTCCATGGCTTTGGGCTCGTTGACAATCAGCTATTTTCTCCCTCGTGCTCACTGTTGCGACTGAGATTTCACTTTTAATTACTGTCACCCCCTGACTCTGCTGGAATTAAGCCGTTGTAGCTCATTACTATCAGGGCTGTATTTTCCTCATGGATACTTCCAAGAGCATCCTCTTCCCATCCCAGCTCCTGGTTCAGTCTCCAGCCTGGGGCTGCTTTCCCCACCTTACCCTTATTTATTGGGAAAAGCCTTTAAATTCACTAAGACCATCCAAACTCGTTTTCTTTGCCAAAGAGAGGAACTAGAAGCCCACCTCAAAAGAAATGGCATTCCCTCCTCCAAAATACGAAACATCCAGGGACTGATCCACCTCCAGTATTGAATATACCCAGCAAATGCTCCTGCACAGAAGGGGCCAGGACACAAATATCTTGCTGGACTATTCCTCACCTTGGTACCTTAATATCTGCTGTGATTTCCAGCCCTGCAGTGGCTTCTGCATCCTCTCCTCCTCCCAGAGCCTGGACAGGTTCACTCACTGCTGCTGGCCCTGCAGGGACAATCTCACCCAGCTCAATGACCCCAACAAACCTTGGGCTTCCACTCTGTTGCTAATTTGGACTTAACCCTGCTTGATCTTAGACCAGTGGAGTGACCTCACTGACCACGTTGGTGTGGGATCAGACACTTCAAAAGCAGCACAAAACCCTCAAAACCTGCATGTCATCCTAAATTAAAAGGCAGGATTGCAGCTTGATGCCATAAGAGCCCTGAACCAGCTCTGACAGCACCAGTGACCTTTCACTCCTCCAACCTGCTGAGGCTGACCTAAACATTCCCCTCCTGGAAAGCCTTTTCCAGAGATTCTTAAAGAAGCTGATCAATCCTTTCTTTTATCCCTTCAATACAAATTCTTTCCCTGACAGGGCTTCTCCAGCCTGTCCTCTCCTCTGCCCCTGTTCCATGAAGATCTTCCCATGCACTTAATTTTAATTTTGAACTTAATCCCGTTCTGGTTCCAGGGTGTCACACCCAATTAGCAATTCCTTTCCTGAATCAGGAACCATATTAACATCAGATGGACAAATGAAACTGTTATGAGACCAAACACAACCCTGGCAACCCCAAAGTTTCCCCCATTTCCTACCAAATCAGAATATTGGCCCAGCATTTTTAATTTTTCTCCTGCTGGGTTTCCATTTCCATTTTCCCTGAGCAGTTAATCCCTTATTAGCTGGTGAGCAAGAGACTTGTAGATCTCTTGACATTATTGATTGGAATGTTTTACTCCTGAACTCGGGAAAATTCATTAGGGTTTCTGCCAGCACCCTTTATGATTTTGAGCAATTTAAGTACTGGGGAGGGTGTGGAGATATACAGGATCAAGTCCTCATGGCAGGGAATGGGAATGGGAATAGGAATAAGAACAGGAATCCCTTCCCTGCAGCCTGACTTTGCATGGAACAGACGCAAACCACAAAGTTTGGAGGTCATAACCTTCAGCAAAGGAGTGAAAAGAGACCTTTGGAATGTCCTCCAGGCAGATCCAGCCAGAGGGACGTGTCCCTTCCCTCCTGGACATTCCTCAACTTTCCCCATGTCACCTATAAAAACCTCTCACTTCTTTTATATTCTCATTTTCAACCACAGCTTTGTCCCTCTGTCACAAAAAAGCCAATTTGTCTGCTAACAAATTGATTCTCTCCCTCGCCTGCTCCATCTGATTTGTGCAGAGCCCTGTTGGTTTTGTGCCCCTCTGCAATATCAGTGCTCTGTGGAAAATCCATGGGGCTTGGAGGATTTCCCTCAATCCCCAAAGCCAAATTCTTGACAATTTTTGACATTGAAACTTTAACAGGTTTGGCTACTCTGGGTTTTGGCATGTGAGGTTTTTCTTCCTTCCCTAAAACATTATCAGCTGTATCTTTGCCCCCAAACCCAACATGGGGAATTAAAACCATTAAAACCCTGTGAAATAGACTTTGCAATCTGGATTTTATTCAATGACATAAACACTTAATTACAAACATCTGTTTTAGCCTAAATTCTAATTACCAAATCTAGCCATCTGTAATTTGAATGATTTTCTCTGATTTCCTTTCTTTGCAATGTGATTAATGAGAATGGCATTAGAGCAGGCAGCTCCCTCCTCCTTTGTCAGATGCTTCCTCAGCTCCAGCAAGAATGCCCTGGGATTTTTGCAGCTCACAGGAAACCTCCCTCCTGTCACTTCCAGCTGTTGAGCTCCCTCTTTCCTCTCTTTAGGATGAGTTATCCCACGGGATAACTCCTTCCCAGGGCTACAAGGGGAACTTCTAACACAGAGAGATACTCCCTGCCAGATTTCCAGCAGCAGAGGCAGGAAGGTCCTGGATTCACCTCACAGACAAAGGAAACTCTGCTTGGGAATATTTCACCTCTGCTCTGTAACTTCCCTACCCTCAAATCCTTTTCCCATCACCTGGGACATGGCATCTTGAAGAATTCCTGTCCTTCCAGGCATCATCTCACATCCTCCCACCTACAGCTTTTGCTGGATGCTCAAGACAACACGGGGTAAGAACCTGAAATGAGAATTTTCATTTCCCTGTCGCACCTGCTGCTGGTTCCTGCTGCCTCCTGTTTGCACTAGGAGGAGGAGATTTGTTTTTAATGCCTCTCAACAGCCCCTGCAATCCAAAAAGGAATCTTCCTGGTGGAAATCCCACGGAGACTGAGCAGGGCAAGCTGATTGCAGCTGCCTCGGGGTGGGAGGGAGAGCAGGATGGTCCCAGGCACACGAGCTCAAGTCAAGCCAAAGGATGTGGACACAAAGGGCAAAAATCCCCTTATTTTGCCTCCTAAGGATCCCTTTGTGGTGGTTTGAGGTTTTCAGCAGCTCAGCTTGTCAAGGGGGCTCTGAGTTCATTAAAATCCATGCAAAGGGTTCAGCTGATATTTTCCGCTCTCTCCCCTCCCGCAGCTGCAGCTCTGATGTGGCAAATCTGCTCTGCAAACTCTCCCAGCTGTGGAGAACCCCTGGGGAATTCTCCAGTGCTGATGTGCACACTCCTCAGGGAGTGATGTGCACAGAGCACAGCTCAGCCCCTCGGCATCTGCCTGACCCAGCTCTTCCTGTGCCATCTGCAGCCACAATCCCCCCTCCACGAGCCATTCTCCTGGAGTTTGAACACACAGGGATAAACTTCACAAGGGAAGAAATGAATCAGAGCTGCATCATCCCCTGCACCCACAGAGAAATACAATCCAAATCAAGATTAGGCTTGAATTTAAAGCTGTGTTCCCAGTCCAGCCTAGAGAAGCTCTGCACCACAAGGTCCTTTGGACAGCTCTGACTTTCAGGGTCACTTTGGTATTTTTCACATCAGAAGGAATGCCCTGTAAATCACAGATTGACAGCTCAAGTCCTCTCCTACCTACTTAATAAAAATGCTCTGCTCTGGCTCTTCCCATTCCTGGACCAGCATCTCCCCACAAAATCCAGTCTGAGGTACAACAGCAGCCTGGGGATGTCCCTGAGCCTTTCAGCACAAGATTAAATAGGATTAAATAATTAAATTATTTAATAATTTAATTAACTTCTAAAAAAATCATTTGAGACCGGATTTTCTACCCCTGTTTTGCTGAGGACCATCCTGAAGATCTCTCCACAAGGTTTTTCCATGGTCTATCACAGCTCCCACCTCTGGCAGGTTCTGGGGGATGGGAACGGACTTTACTTACTGCTGGCCCAGTAAAAGGAGCATGGTCACAATTCTCCTGCCAGGACTGGTTGAGGCTCTGGACAAACTCTTGGAAGAAGGCATGAGACTGGTTGAAAATGGAGAATCCCAGGATGTTGACTCGGTCGTCCAGGAGGCTGTCCAGGCGCTGGAGGGAGAACTCCTACAGCAGCCCAAAACACAAAATGGGATTAGAGGGGAAAAGAGGCACTGGAAGCTTCAAACCCCCCCAGTGCCCTTGAAGGAATGGGAGCTGTGAGATCCTGTGAGATCTTGGAAGGGAGAGCCTGGCTTTTAACCAGGCTTTGACTCAGGGTGCTGCTCACCTCAGGTTTTAATGAAGATATCATCCAAACCCTGTGCTTTATTGGCCAAATTCCACAAAAACCAAACCCAAAACCCTCCAAAGAGAGTGCCACTCACCTGCTGAGTGGAGCTGCTCTATCACCACATCCAACTTGGTGACACCATATTTCAACTGTTAAATTAAATCAGTTCTTTCCCACAAGAGGAGGAACTGAATTCTACCCTAAAAAACCCCAATCCTGCACTGCTCCTTTCTGCTGCCAGGAACCAGGAGGAGATGCCACTCTAATGCCCTGGGGAGGGTTGGGCCATGCCTTGACTGGGTTTTGGAGTTTGGAGCATCCTCTTGCATTTCTGGATGTGGTAAGGAGTATAAAAACAACTACATTAAAAAATAAAATTAAAGCAAAACCACAGTGCTTGGTTTTGCTCCTCACATCCAGGGAAGCAGCCACACAACAAAGCCTGGGGAAGAGTCCAGCCCTCCTTGTCCTATTAGCAGAGAATAATGGCACTTTCCTCACTAATTTCTCTTCTGCCAATTGCTGAAGTGGAGCGAGAAGGTGGGAGCAACGGTTTCAGCACCTGCTGGACACCCACCATGGACACAGCTGTCCCTGGGCTCCCTGGGGGATGAGATTCCAGCAAGTCCAGCCATTTTTTATCTTTGCTGGCCACGCAGCAGCAATTCTCCTGTAAATCTCCCCAGTGTGGGACTTACAAGACTCTTCCAAGACCCAGGGGAACGCAGTCAAACCCAGGATGAAGCAGGTTTTGGACACGCCGCCGCGTTCACGTCGGGTAACGTGAAATTGCCTGTGAACTATTGATTCATTTGAATGATATTGTCCCCCTGCCTTGCTGACAGGTGATCCATTCACCCACGGCATCCTGTCAGGAGCTGGGCCTGAGGAGATGCTGGCTGCAGGCAGAGCAGCAGGAGGGATGCTCAACCCCTGTAAAATCCTCTCTCCCTGCAGCCAGAGCCCTGAAGCAAATCGTGCAGGGCACCAGGCAAACAGCTGCCCCAGTGCCCTCTTGGCTTTGGGATATCCAGGAGGAAAATGAGATGTTTTGTACTCCAACAGCCATGAAATTCAAGGTTTCATCTTGTGCCAGCCTGCCCCAGCCTTGGGGCAGCTGAAATTAGTGCCTTGATTTATTTATTGTGCCTTTTCTCCCCTGGAAACATTTCCAAGCTTTTGAACTTGAAGGTTTTGTTATGCTCTGATCTTTAAATAAGCAATTATTGGGTGAGGGAATGAGGTGATCTCACTTCACGTGGGGAAACTGAGGCAGGGGTGAGATTCACCCCAGCCAGGCACAGCCACAGAGCTGAACCCCCAGGTCCTGCTGCCCTGACTGGCTGTGCCATGGTCAGAACCAGCCCCTGAAGGGTCCCTTTCCCACTTGCCCTGGGTAAATTCCATGCCCCGAGGCAGCTGCCAGAACTCTCTGCCTGCTAAACCAGCACAGCCAGACCCCGACAGGCTCCCCCAGAGCCAATCATTTGCTCTGCTTCAAACATTACCAGCAGCTTTACCCAGCTCCCATCACCACTGGCTGCTTTGTGCTCATGCCTTAAGTTTTAGCTTTTATATTTTTCACATTCTCTGGTGCCCAGGTGTGCAGCTCTGAGGCTCACATGAAGTGTCAGTGAGCTCTCTTCACAGAGTGGGCAGACAAAACAATTCCTTTTCCAGCTTGATACCAAGGACAATTGTTACGAGTTCCAGGCCCAAAAGCAGGAACAGCGCTGGGCTGGAGAGAGAAAACAAGGATGGGACTCCATAACCTGCAGCTGGGACTGGACAATTCACCCCAATATGCAGATGGACCAAAGCTTATAAAAATGTGAGATCTTGTGACCAATCATCCATTTTGTGACCATTTTTAGGTCCATCTTGGGTGCAGCCCTGGCCAGGCTCTTGTAATGCCCAAGGTGTGTCCTTTAGGGCCTTTCAATAAATCCCTGCTTTATCCTGAAATCTGTCCAGCCTCTGCCCTAGCTCAGCCTTCCCCAAGCATCAGTGCAAGCTTTGCTCTTTTCCTACAGCCAACCCTCTCCATATCCATTTTTCCAAGCCTCCAGCTGCAGAAAACCCCATTTCTGTGCCTGTCACATCCATTCAGCATCACCTCTGTGACACACAGGGGTGGCACGGCCTGTACCCGACCCCTTCCACCCACTGCTCCCTGTCCCTTCCCTCTGCTCCAGCTCCAATCCCTTCCCATCCATGAGCAGAGCCGGGTGAGGAGGAAATGAGCCGTGAGCTGCCTATGCAATGAGATGGAGAAAAACCACCCTAGGGGGACACACTTCATTTGCAGTGAGATAAGAGAGATTTGGTAAGGTCAGGCTTTGCTGCAGAGGGCAGAGGGGTGAGAGCATCCCCATACTCCCAGAGCTTCCAGCTCAGCTTCTGTCCCTTTTCTGGGTTTTTCTTTTTACCTTTTCACACACTCATTTGCCTCGCTTGACATTTCCCAGCTCACGTTTTGCAAACAAAAGCTCATTTTCTGTTCCAGACCTGCACCTCTCAGCTGATTTCCCACCCTTCCTGCCCTCCTCCCACGCTGCAAGACGCAAACACGGGCAGGACAAGGGATGGAAAACCCCTGATCTCAGGGGTGTTTTCAGATGGAGAGCCAAGGATTTCTCTCTGAGACACAGTGAAGTTGATTCCTACACAAAACACTTACCCCAGCTGCCTTTTTATCCTCCTGGAGTTACTCTCCCTCAGCCTCAGTGCTGGCTGGAGCTTTTGCAGGGTACAAGATTTGCAATGCAGTAAAGAGCAAAGAGCCATTAGGAAAATCCTGTTTAAGAGGGGACTCCCAGCCTCCTCCACCTGTGCAAACACAGCTTTGTAACCACAGGCCTCCAGAAAATGCCATCAAAAAGATGGGTGCAAACAGCAGCTCCCTCATTTCCTCCCATTCCACTGGGAATCCCTCTCCCTACACTGGAGGAATTGCAGTAATTGCCCAAAACTTGGCCCTCAATCTCGATGAGACACAGAGAAGAACACCAGGAACCAAGGTGAATTTCAGGGACACAAATCCTGCCTGCCTGAATTCCTCCCCCTCTTTCCACTCTGTTTTTTAAAACACCCACCACATGTCAATATTCTGTTTCAAGAGAGCTCGGTAAAAAAATTAGACCCTGAGGATCTGCAGCCAAAATTAATGAACTTTTTCACAGAAATAAAAATCCCCAGGCCTTGCTCGGATCGCAGCAAATTCGGCAGCAGGCACCAGCAGGCAATTACAGTGTAGATTTTGTGACTGCTACTACAGGGCTGCAACCACAAAATGTGAGCTGTTAAATAACAACACTTGGCAATTCCGTGGCGTTCTATATTTTCCCAGTGCTAGGCACACATTAGCTAATTGAATTCCACGGGGTTCCCTGGGAGACGGCGCTGGAGGAGTTATCAGAAGATGAAGTCACTCCCCGGCTTCCTGCAGCACTCGACCTGCACTCTCACTTTACAGCAGCTCACAAACCCCGTGGGATGACCCCACATCGAGGTCACTGGGAGGACCTGGCTAATAAAAGCCACAGAGCCGAGCCCTGCGATGCTGAGGCCGTGAGATTGGATTTTCCAGCGTGGCTGGGTGTGAGTTATGATCAGATCTGCAGGACACAGTCCCCGTTCCATTAGGGACATAAAGCCATCAGGAACAAGCGTGTTGCTCGCTGCAAGTCTCGTTTTGCAGGTCTGGATGGAGAATCAGCTGATCCCAACCAGGTTCTGCACTCACGAGCCCTCTCCCACCTCAGCTGGCTCCGGGGCTCCTCGTGAGTGTCACCCTGAGAATCAGGCCTTTCAAAACTGTTTTCATCATTTCTAGCCATTTTCCCAGGAAAGTAACTGTAAACATAGGTGTTTATACATTCCATTAAAGATTTGCCTTTTGATGGATGTCTCTCCCAGCCAGTGTGGTTGGGAAGGTGGTGACCTGACCATCCAATCCCTGGTCATTGTCAAAAACCTATAAACACTGAAAGAACAAATAAACTCTTCTTCTTTCACTACACCTCGAGCTGCATCTGTGTGAATCAATTTGTGTCCAGCAGTGCCATGTGAGGGTGGGAATTTGGGAGGGAATTGTCCCTCCTGTCCTGCCCGTGTCACTCTGGGACAGCCCAACACTGCTCCTCACACTGGGCTGGTCACTGTGGAAAACCCTGGGACAAATCCTGCCTTGGAGTTATTATGCCTGGAAAACAGAGCAGGAAATGGAGGTGCAGAGTGAAAAACAGTGAGGGATTTCTGGCTGGCAGCTCAGCTCTTAGAAACACAGGAATGGTCTGGGTTGGAAGGGACATTAACAGCATCCCATTCCACCCTGACACCTTCCCACATCCCAGGCTGCTCCAAACCCTGTCCAACCTGGCCTTGGACACTTCCAGGGATCCAGGGCCAGCCCCAGCTTCTCTGGACACCCTGTGCCAGGGCCTGCCCACCCTCACAGGAAGAATTTCTTCCCCATATCCCATCTAAATCTCCTGTCCTTCACCAACCTCCTCAGTTAGAGGTGGAAAAAATTCCTGCCTTTTCCTCTCTGCATCCTGCTGCCCTCAGAGCCAAGCTGCCAAGCCTGTAAATCATTCCAAAGCTCTGCTCAGAACACATTTATTTGTTTACTCAAGTGGACAATATTATGTTAAGTGCTTTCTATGCTTTTCCTGAAAGGCTCCATTTATTTAAAAACTATCGACGGAGTCAATAAGTTTCTAATGGGCCACATGTAAAAATCGATTTCTCAAGGAGGGAAAAAAGTGGAAAAAAGTCATCACAGCAACAATTTGAGCAGGTAAGTGGATGGGGTAGATGTATTCAAGGCAATGCTAGTTGGCCATTCAGGCAGGGAAAGAGAAGCTGCGACCACAGTGAGCTCAGGTACAATTCAGGGGAAGCATATTTGTATCTGTAATTAGATTTCTCTTCAAAAAAAAAAAACACTGATGTGCCTTACAGGGTCTTGAAGCTCCTCATGCAAGGCCAGCTGTTAAATTTTGGAGGCTGTTCTTCAAATGAGAGCACTTTTAGGAAAATACACTGCCCAAACTTCAACTTTTCTGCAGGGAGCCCGAGATTTGGAGAGAGACAAATCCACAGAGAGGTCAAGTGCTGAATGCTGGGGCTTGAAAATACACAGCTCTTGGAAAAAAAAAAGGGTAGGAAGTAGGGCAGAGAGAAAGAGAGAGATTTGCCCTCACCTCAGAGGAGCTGGGATGTATCTGACAGAATGATTAATCCAAAAATTGGGAATCAAGCACAGGGATCTGGTCAGAAAGTAAAGAAGACTCATTCAGGGAGGAACAGTCACTGCTTTGTCTAAATCCTCCTTCCCTCATGCTAACTAGAACGAGGAGAAATTGCTTTGGCAGCCTTGCAAAAGCCTGATTTGTTTGCCCTGCTACCACATGCCAGTGAAAATATGATCCATAAATCCCAGCAATGATCGGGGCTCTCCAGAACACCTCGCATCAGCTGCTGGGAACCAGGAGGGCTGGCTGGGCTGAGAGGGGACGTTTGTCACAGGGTAACGAGAGACTCTGCCTTCCTCACCTGGACAAGGGACAGGGAGGTGCCCCTGGCAGCAGAAAGGCCAAACACCACGGCCTGTGCTGGAGCTCAGGGAGAAAAAGAAGATTATTTCACCAAAATAAGGTAATTTCACAAAAGCTAAACACTGGTCAAAGCCTGATCTGTAGTTCCCTGTCCCTCTGCTTGATCTGACATCATCCCTTCCTTGCAAGGGATGTCACCCTGCTGACAAGCTCCAGCAGAAACGTGTGACACTCTCTGGGGGGATTTGGACACCAATTTCCCCTCCAGTTCCAGCTCCAGGCTGACAATTCAGCTTTGAAAACCTCGTCCTGCATGAAGACCTCTTTATAAATCACCAAACAAAGAAGAGAAAGCAGGAAACAAGACAAAAAAAACCCAAAAAACAAACCCCAAACCCGAACTGATTTATCTGGTCTGTAGGAGTTGAACACAGCAGCTGTTTTATCAGCAGTAACACCTGCACACAATTCTGTCAGGGAACAAAACTGCACCCAGTGAATTGCCCTGCCTGACTTAAGGCACTGGGAAACCTCCTTTACACCTTCCCCCTTACAGTAATAATTTTAATTGTTTCAATTATTCCCATCTAATCTCCTTGACAAATATTTTGAAATTTAAACCCAGCCTGAGGTCCGAACGTTATTAAAAAAAAAAATAACAATGAACCAAACAGAGAGGGGAAAAAAATAAAAAGACAAAATCCAACAAGCTACAAAGAATTAATAAGCTAAAAGAATTAATTGTAGCGTGGGGTTTTGGAGGCATCCAACTCCCCTCCTACTCTGTGCTGCTGATTTCAGGGATTTCCAGTGCTGGAAGGAACATTTTCTTCAATGCACAGCAGTCTGCTTTCAATGGTCTGTTTATGCAGCATTATTACTATTATTATTATTATTATTATTATTATTATTATTATTATTATTATTATCATTATGCACATCATTGCCCCTTCACATGGCCATGAGCTCTGTGGAGACCCAGCCAGCCCTGCCAGGGTGAGGGGAAGGGATGATGAACAGCTCTGAGATCACCCCAGCACCTCTTCAGGGAATTTCATCCCTCCCAAAATTCCCAGAGCAAGGGAATCATCACCATGTGGAGATGCCAAGGCGAAATTTGGGTTGGATGGGGATTTTTTGGCAGGGGATGGAGGACAGGAGGGCTGCCCAAACACAGGTGATGGATGTGGGGAAGAAAAATGCACTAGACCTAAGTTCCATTAGGACTCCTGGAAAATTTGCCAGGCTGCTGCTGCAGACAAAAACAGGTCCCTGGAGCTGGCTGAAGGAGCCTGATAATGAATTTGCACGCAGGAAAGGAGCCTGTGGATATTTTTACTTTGGGCTGCTTGCCTTGGCTCCCATGGAAATGTGTCAGGGGCTGAGGGTTCCTCCTCATCTGCTCCAGTGATCTACTGGGAGAGCGCTGGTGCCACTCCCTGCAGCCACCAGGCTGGGACAGAGGGGACATCACCCCCAAAAATCCCCTCCTGTGCCCCAGCACGAAGAGAATTCCCTCCCCTGACGCTCACAGAGAGCAGAGCTGCACCACACCAAGAGCTGTCGGCTGGGATGTGCTTATTAAATAAAATTAATGCTAAAAGACAGAAACAGAACTCCCCTCTAGAGCTGCAGGGCAGCTGTTTAATTCAGCATTTTATCCTATTTTCTCCTCTTTTTTTCTTTTTTGCCTGAGATATTTTTCCATCTCCAAGCAGCTCAGTGCTCTACAGACTCTCTTCCCTTTTCTGATGGGTTCTCTCTCCATTTAAGCCATCTTTTTGCTTCCTCCCCTTGACAGTAGTTCACTGTGATTTTATCTTTTCTATTAGGCAGTGATTGCAGAACCTCAGAGGGTTCATTAGGAGCTTGATAATCCCTCCAGATTTATGAGCCTAAATTGCTCACTCCCATCTCCAACCCCCATTTAAATATTACTAATTTCCTTAAACATCTCTTCCATCTGCCCAGGTTTTGTCTGATGTCACCTTTCCATAATGATCCCTGCCAAAAATCCAGTTAGTTCTGCTAAGGGCTGGGCTTTTGGACAGAGCGGTAAAATAACCTTGATAAACAGATTAATACCCGGAGAGAGAGCGAATTGCAACAAAACTCATTTCTTTCTCACCTGCCATAGCTGCATTCCACGAGATCAATGGGTTTGAAAGGCAAATTTCACCTCCAGCAAGTGCTTAATCACACCCATGCTCAGGACTGGGGTGGGGCAGGAGGTGGGAGCTTCATTTTCAGAGTTTTTTCTGTTGTTTGAGCAGCATCCCTGAGCAGACTCTGCTGAGCTGGTGATGTGCAGGTGGAAATCGCTCCCTGTGTGCCCAGCCCTGCTCTGTGGGACTGGGAATGGGCTGGGGAGGGCAAGTGGAAGAGGAGCAGCTGTTGGGAGCACTGGAAATGCTTCCTGGGAGTGGGAATGGCTGTGTTTGGGCAGGTCTGGCAGGGATGGCATTGTCCCTCAGCAGCTCTGCCAGTGCCACCGTGACTTGGGGCACAAACCACAACCCCCAGGCCCCATCCTTGCCTGAGCCCTGCAGGAACATCCCTTCCTCTGCCTGTCCTGCCCATTCCATACACAGGATCAGTGAAGTTTGTCTTGCTGGACTGACCATGGATTGAACACTGAGCAGGAACCCAAGTGTTGTCCAGCCAGGAGCCTCATGGCCTTTTCTATTCCTTGCATTTCTCTCTCTCTGACACCTCCTTCCCCTTATCCCTTCTTCATTCTATGCCCCAATTGCTCCCAACCCCTCCATTTCCCTCCTTCCCCTGCTCCTCTCCTCTCCAGCTCTCCTGCCCACACGTTTGGCTCCGTCCCTTCCCGTCTGTCTCCCACCCAAACACAAAGTGTGATTCAGCTCTCGGCTTCCCTGCCAGAAGCATTAATAGAAATTAGAGAATAGGAGAATCACTTGGGCTGGGAGGCAGCTCTACTTAATCCCCCAGGTTTCCATCAGCCCCACAACAGCACTGACAGCCGGGTTCCTGCTCTCCTGCTGGCACCTCCCCACACCCCATGGCAGCCCTGCAGCTGCTGCAGCAGCAGAGGTTTCTCCACTGTTTATTTTGCATTTCCCCCTCTTCTGCCTCAGCCCATTGCTCCTTGTTCAGCACAGCACTGAGGGGTTTAACATTAATGTTCTTCCTGGCCATAAAGCCAAAATCACCGTGCTGGAGATATCCCCTGCTCTCAACATTTATGGGATCATCCCTCCTTTGTCCTGGGGAGCAGCGCAGCCACAGGTCTGTGATGCCTTCCAGACGCTCATCCCTGGCCTTTTCCAACTCAGGGAATGGGCCTGAGGGGGGTGACAACACCAGCATAACCCCCACAAATCAGGAAAATCAGGAAAATCAGGAAAATCAGGAAAATCAGGAAAATCAGGAAAATCAGGACAATCAGGACAATCAGGACCCACCCATCTGCTGGAGCTTCCCAAAGACTTGCCCATCTCATTGCACCAGCTCCTGTCACAATGTCCACAATTCCTGCCTTTGGATGCTGCACCAATCCTTTTCCACCTCCCAAAGAGCTTCCCAGCTTTTCAGGGATGATGTCTGAAGAATTTTTACATATTTTTCATGTATTTGTGACCTTGTAGCTTTTTAATATGTAGCTGGAGAGTTTCTAGCAATTTTCCTGCCCTTCCTCACATTTTAGAACAATAAGCCAAGCATTCCTAACACATCCTTGAAATTCTGGTTTGGCTGATTTTAACAACAGGCATTCCTAACGAGGGCATCTTGTTTTGCAGCAGAATTTAAGAGACCTAACAAGACACAGAACAACTCTGATGGGCAGACCCAAGGGTGGGTTGCTGGGGCAACTGCTCTCTTGTTGGATGTACCTGTTAGAAGAACTAATTAATTAACCTGATAAAAACTGTGGAAATCTGATGCCATGAGTGCACAGGAAGCTTTTGCTACAGATCTGCTTTTGGGATTACTATTCTTGAGATTATTTGGAAAGGTTTTGCCTTTTGATTCCAGGCAGCAGGTGACATCCCTGCCTCCCTCCCTCCCCGACACAGCTCTGCCCAAGGATCCCATGGGTCAGGGGGATCAGCTCCCATTGAAATGACAGGAAAAGCTGGGAAAAACTCCTTACCAGATTAGTGAAGATATAGGTGTAATAGGCAGATGCCATCCCCAGTTCAGCTGCCTGTGAAGGAGAGGAAAAAAGAGATTAAACCAGAGCCTGACAATCTCCAATCTCCACTCCAGCAAGGCAGAGCCAGGGCCACATCTTGCTTTTTCAGGCTTATCTCTCCCTGCAGGAAGGGAGGGTGGGACACAGCAGCACGCTTGGACCTGGGAAGTTCAGGTCTGGGGAAGCAATTTTTCAGCAGGACTGAGCCTACCTGGGGTCTCCTGCCCACAAAGCCCTGCAAAGAACCTGCACAGAGAGAAATGACCCAAGCTCCTGACCCCTGGGAGCATCCCTGCTCTCTCCACAGCATTCTGAGATGGAATTCAGGGATTCCTGCAGGTGAATCCATGCAAGGACAAACTGTGAGGAAGATGTCTGTGGAAATCAACTTTTGAGCTCCCAGAAGAACAGCTTTTGAACCCCTGACAGACCCCAATGGTCCATAGAGACACTGGAAAGGTGAGGGGGGTCCTGCAGCCCCACTCCTGAGAGCTCCAGAACCCCTCAGGATGAGGAATTCCATGATGTTTTTGGAGGGAAAAAAATAGAATTTCTGCTTTGTGTGTGGATGCTGCTTTGCTCCTGTTTTGGGACGTAACAAAGAAGAGCAGCTGGGAGCTCCAGGCTTGTCCCTTCCACCACAAACACCATGACGGAGACAGAAAGCTCTTGGGAGCTACAGGAAAAGGACAATCAAGACACTGGTGGTTTTCCAGTTTTATCAGTCAGGTTTGGGCTCAAATCCCACAAATTAATGAGCATGGATGAGACCCAGTAACTCAGCCTGCTCTTCAGAATTGAGACAGGGCTGTGCTGGCCACAGAAATAGAAGAAAACAGGGCAAAAGTATCCAGGGATGCAGAGGGAAGGACACGGAATTTTCCATGGGGATGATCTGTTCTAGAGATCACAGAGCAGATAACTGAAGCCCTTTCCCAAAATTCTCACTACACAAGTTGTTGGTTGTGGGAACAGATGCTCAGGAAAGTGGGGCATTAATCTGCAGATGCTCCTGGAAGCCTCTGTTCCACTGCCAAGCACAGCTGGTCTCAAATCAAGCTTCCAGACCCTGGCAAAGAGGTTTTCCCAGCAGTCCAGACCACACAGAGGAACGGGAGGCAAAGAGGGAAGGAGCAAAGGCAGCACCTCCTGGTGTGAGTCCCTTTTTATCCCTCCCAAAAGCTGCGACAACAGAAAGCAAAGGGAGGAAAGACAGAAAGAGGCAGATTGGATTGCACCTCTCCCTTTTCCTGTCTTTCACCTGTTCCTGTGCAAACCTGAGGCCACCACGTGGCTGGTGGCTCAGGCCTGGCTGTGCCCAGCCCCATGGCTGCACATTGTCACCCTGTCCCTCGCCCGGGTGGCACAACAGACACAGCAAAGCCCTTTGCTCCGTTTGCCTCATTTTCCACCCCCTCCGCAGCAAAGCCTGGCACCAATTCCCCCTCCTCACCCCTTCCTGGGGACAGTGACAATGCCAGCTCTCCCTGTGACCCACTTTGAGGTCAGAGTGTTTGCTTTCAAGGGCAGAAAATCAAGGTGAGCAGCAAAGCGGCGCCTGGGAGCGCCTCTCCCATCCGTTCACCTGGCCCTGGCAGCTGGGAATCTGGGAATCATCCATGTGTCTCCAGCCCATCTGTGGAGGCTGAGGGATGAGAAACTCTGCATTCCTCTCCTTGAACAGGGCTGCTCTCCTGGGACAGACCCAGCAAACCCGCAGAGTGTTTCTCCTGCCGCTGCTGCCCTGTGGGACAGGATGTGGATTCACCTGATGCTCAGCACCACCACCCCTGACTCCATCTCTATCAATTAAACACTTTCCAGTCTCCCAAGGTGCAAGAAGTTGCCAGATCAGGACTCTTTATTTACCACCCTCCATTCCTATGGTACTCCAGCTGGAAGAATTGGGTTTTACTGGGAAATGCTGGCAATTTCTGACATTTCTCAGTGGTGGCAGAAGGAGGCTGGAGCTGGGCAGGGAGATGTGGGTGCCTGGAGAGAGCTGCTGGGAGCCTGTGGGAAGTCACTATAGCAACAGAGGAGGGGGACAGCCCTCAGCAGCCAGGCAGAAAGAGGGGAAAAAGGGGGAAAAAACCACACCAAAAAATCCCAACTGATTAGACAACCCCAAAAAATCCCCCCAGACTGTCTATTTAGAAATGAAAATTGCATGTAGTGGGATAAAAACCTTTTGAGGGGAGAGAGGAGTGATAAAAACATCCCTGCTGGATGTCATCAGGGATAAATCTGACACAGGCAAGGCCATTGGATGACACATTCCGTGCTAGAACAGCCAGGACAGCGTGGAATGCCTGTACCAGCCAGGGGATCCCAGTGCTTGGAACCTGCCTCCCTTCAGGAATGTGCTTCTTGTTCCCTCCAGGATGTGGGGAAACTGCTCCATCTGGAGCCACTGCTCAATTGTGAAGCAGGCTATCAAAACAAGTGCTAGGAACTGCAGCCAGAGACCATTTAAAAATAAACAGGATTAAAATAAAATCTCAGTTAATAAGACAATAAAAATAAAAAGAATGAAAAAGTTAGACAGATAATGGGTGGGGAAAAAGGAGGCACAATATTAATTTCAGAGAGTTGAGCAGCCCTTCACAGCTCTCTGATGGCAACACCACTTGTGGAGAGCAAACACATCCCCTCAGAGCAATGAAACCATCGCTTGCACAGATCCAGCCCTGGAAATTTGGGCAGAGCCCATTGCCAGCGCTGCTGTGGGAATTGTCCCTTTTGGAAATGGGGCTGGGGGGAGCAGGGGGTGGGCACTCACCTTCTGCAGGATGGTGTGGGACATGGAGGCGTTGGCATGGACGATGATGGTGGCTGTCTTGTCATCCCGGATCTCCTTCAGGAGCGGGGTGGGGTCCCGGCTGTCATCCAGCATCCGCACCGACAGCGTGTCCTTGGAAATGAGGAACTGCCGCAGCAGCTTCTCCAGGTTTAAAAGGCCTTTGAGGAGAGAGAGAAGAAGAACAGGTCCCTTTCAATTTGAGGCCTGGTTCTCCCATGGAACACAGTGATCCACGGCAGGATGCATTCCTGAAGTTCTGGGTTTGTGCACTGAAGTTCTGGGGCTCAGAGCGTGGTCCGGCAGGGAATGAGAAATGATGGAGTTACTCCATCTGTTCCCCACAATCAGAGAGTGGAAACAAAAGGATTTGGAGCTCAGTTCTGGGTCCAACAGGAATGAGAAATGATGGAGTTACTCCAGCTGTTCCCCAGAAAAAGAGAGTGGAAAGAAAAAGATTTGGCACTCAATTCTGGGTCCAACAGGGAATGAGAAATGATGGAGCTATTCCATCTGTTCCCACAGAAAAAGAGAGAGAAAAGGATTTAGGACTCATTGCTTGGTCCAGCAGGGAAGGAGAAGTGATGGAGCTACTTCAGCTCTTCTCCAAGGAAAACAAGTGGTCCCAAACTCCTCTTGGGAAGAGATAAGACCTTCAAAAAACCAGACTCCATTATCTCCCTGCATATGGGATTGTTCTGGTTACTGGAGGATTATTCCTCCCTCTCAACCTTTGCATTTCCAGCTCCCAAATTAAGTGGCCAGGAAGGTGCAGCTGTTTTGGATATCTTGGAGCACTCTGATGGGTAGCTGCTCTCTTCCAAGGGGATGAGAAGCTCTGCTGAGAGTTGGAGGTCACTGCAAAAACACAACGTTAAAAAAATGGTGACAAAAATAAGGACGGGCACGTCAAGGGCTCCTTCCAGCACGGCTGTCTTGAAGCCTAATAAGATGTCAAAACTCCTGCTGCAGATTTTGTTAGTCAAGAAAGCAGCTTTGATAGAGCCTCTCTTCTCTCCAGCTGCTGAGTTTCATCAAGAAATAACCTCCTGCCAAGTTTGATTGACCAGAGGGACTAGCAGATGGAATCATCAGCAAGACACAGACAGCACAGCCACACATCCCATCCCCACAGGAAGACAACCCCAAAAGAGGGGGGGAAAGCTGAGCTGGAGGAACACAACTACGAGCAGGATCACATCCCAGCTGGTAGAGAGGCAAATTAACCCTCAAGTCAGAGTTTTACTCTTAACCTGACTTATTTTTGACTGCATGAATACACTCGTTCCCCAGCAGGTCGGGGGGCAGGGGAGGGACGCAGCGGGATGGGATCAGTGCCGGAGCTCTCAAGGACTCCCAGCACTTCCCAAGGTAACAAAGCAGTGCAGGAAAAGAGACACATCCAAGATGAGGAGCCTCTCATTCACATCAAGAGGTTTAAAGCACTCTGAGTTTGCTCTGAGCTCCTGAGGATGCCCTTGCCTCTCACCTCTTCTCTGGGTACAGGTAGGAACACAGCAAGGGGTTATAAAAACCGCTGTGCCAGGACTTTTCTGGGTCACATCAGCTCCTTTTTCTCCCTCACCAGGCAGAGAATTCACTCTGCTTACAGCACACAAGGACCTCACCTGAATACTTCTTTTGTCTTCTAACCCAAGTGAATAGCAAATTTCACCTAAGCCCTCCATTTGAGCCTCGAGGACTTGGAAAGTTTATTTTCACCTCATTCCACACCCACAAGGGACCAGACAGGCTTCTGCAAGTCACAGCCCTGACACTACCAAGTTTACTTGCAGCTTGTCCCAGCACACTCTGCTTCTGTGAAACCCAGGGAAATTTTTATAAAGCTCATCAGGCACAGAGAGGAAGAAGTGGAACCAGGGGAAAAAAAAAAAAAAAGGAATCATTTGATCTCAACCTTCAGCTCGAGGAAATTATCATTTCCAGCATGTTAGATCCTACCTGTAGCCTCATCAAGCCTCCTGCTTGCAGCTGCTCTTGCTGTGTGCAGGGAAGTCTCTATTGTGTGCAGAGATTCCCTTTTGTTTGATGCCGAGAGGATGTGAGACTCTTGCTGCTGCTGCCGCTGCCAGACTGGCACTTCAGAGGGATGTGAACCCCAGCAAAGGCCTGCAGACTCCTCCTGGCACCTTTGAAGTACTAAAGTGAGGACAGAGAGGCTGCACCAGGCACCTGCTGCTCCAACACTCCCGTGGGGAGCTCTGAGAGAGGTTCAGGCTGGCCTGTGGCAAGTCCTGACCTTGATTATTTGATTTTTCCTTATGGAAACATCCGGAGCTGGCAGGAGCAGCTGTGCTCCCGAGCTCTCAGCACCAGAGCTGCTTCCTGGGAAGGAGGAAAAGCAGGAGCTGGAGCTTTCCTGGAGTGCCACATCCCTGTTTAATGCTCCTGCTGATGGAGGACCTGCAGTGCTGCTGATGGTTGCAGTCCTGGACATGGATGGTTGGGAAGAGAACATTCCCATGATCCAGCCTCGCTTTTAATCCCAACACTGTTGCTTCAAACATCTCCCTGGGTGTTTGAATTTAAAAATAAAAAAAAAAAATTAAAAATCAAAATAAAGATCGAGGATGTGCACAAGGGTGCCCTGGTCACCCTTCCCAAGCACTGGGTGTTATTCCCTCCCCTCTGACAGCCAGACAAGCTACAAAAAAGTCCATGCACTCTTCTATTTGCTTTTTTGGGTTAAGATTTCTGTGGAATCACACAAAACCTTCCAGAGTAGTTCCCAAAGCAGCTAATTCTCAAACATCACAGAGAAACGGAGTCAGATAACCTTATTCTAGCCACCAAACACAGTCACACAAATTTAATTCTATTCATGGCATTACATTTTACATTCCCCACGGCATTACACTTAGGCTGGCCCGAGTTCTTTGGCTTTAAGGGTCATTTTCTGCTTCTGCCAGGGGAAATCACAGCCAGTCCCCAGAGGAAAGATGTGACAGGATGAGTGTGGCAGGGTAGGGCCCAGGGGTCCCATCACACAGCCTCGCACTTAAACCAAAGCAGCTCCAGCTTGCCCCTCCTGGGATCTAAATAACAACATCCCTCAAAGCAGCATTTCCTCACTGATGAGCAGGCAGCTCTTCTGCTCCCCTCAGCTGCCTCAAGGGAACCTCCCAAAAGCCCCAAAATGCCTCCAGTTAGTTGTTTAAGGACTGTGCTCAGGAGCAGAGCATGTTCTAAGGGAAAATCGGGGTTTGTGCTCCTACAGGAAGCTCAGTTAAGCCTTGCTTTGTTACAGTCAGGGCATGTTGGGCTTCAGGCCTGGCTCACATCAGGTCCTTGCTGAGCACAAAGAGCGGGATGGATGAAAGGCTCCTGTCCCACTGCCTCCCTGGCTCTGGGAAGGACTTGGCACATCTTAAATATTGAGTTATCCAGCAGCACCAGAGTGAAATAAATTGGATTGCTTCAGGTAAGGGGGTTTGATCCAGCTAAATAGAAATCATATTAATCATATTAATCCCAGTGGGAGGCACGTGGTGCAGGAGTGGGGAACAGGGCAGGGGTGCAGAGCCCTGGGCCTCCTGCATGGCAGCTGAGAAAACCTAATTATCTTTGCTTCCCTTCTTGCTTAAGGTTAAGGTTAGACAATGAAAAATTCCGGCACTGGGAGTGATGTGGGAGACCATTTGCATGATTTTAATTGCATCATTTTGAGCCAGGGCCTTTTCTGGGGTAAATGGGAGGTGATTTACTGACTTCCCTCAGCCAGTGCCCGCTGCCCTCAGGGCACAGAAAGCACCAAGGCAAAGATGCTCCTGTTTCTTGTGTCCCTGTGCAGGAATCTTCCCACACCAGCTGGGAGGTTTGCCCAGGGCTCCCTGGGAATGATGCTGCCTTTCCCTCAGCTGGCCCAGTCAGAGAGCAGCATTCCCAAAGCTCCCCCTGCATCCACAGGCCTTTCCAAAGCCCCTCTTCCAGAATGGCTTGTCTGGCAAACTCCAGAGCTGATGGATCTGGCACAGGGCAATAAAAACACAACTGGTGTGGCCACCCCGAATCTACTGCCTGGTGACCTCAGAAAGCACAGGGCACACTTTGCTCCAGCAGGCAGGGAGCTCTTCAGGGATGGATCTGGCCCTGCTGAGGTGGATCTGGCCCTGCTGAGGTGGATCTGGTCCTGCTGAGGTGGATCTGGCCCTGCTGGGATGGATCTGGCCCTGCTGGGATGGATCTGGCCCTGCTGAGGTGGATCTGGTCCTGCTGAGGTGGATCTGGCCCTGCTGAGGTGGATCTGGCCCTGCTGAGGTGGATCTGGTCCTGCTGAGGTGGATCTGGCCCTGCTGAGGTGGATCTGGCCCTGCTGAGGTGGATCTGGCCCTGCTGAGGTGGATCTGGCCCTGCTGAGGTGGATCTGGCCCTGCTGAGGTGGATCTGGCCCTGCTGGGATGGAAATTCCAGCATCCAGATGCACAGTCACAGCAGATGTAGGGCTGCAGAGCCCAGGAGGGTGTGCACTGTGCTGGCTATTAATCAAATCCTGCTTTTAGGCCACAAACTTTACATTGCTTTGGACAAGACATATTTCAAAGTGCTTTACTTACCTAAAACCAGTCTCCAGAAACAGGCCTACACCTTTTTAATTTTTTTTTTTTTTCTTACTCAAAGCCCCATCTGTGGAAGCAAAATGCTCTTCAGATGGTCAAACAGAAGGAAGGAAAATCTCTTCCCATCCCCTTTCCTCCTCTGAAAAACACCTCCATGGGGCACCAGGGTGGGCAAACTGCTCTGGAGTGGAAAAGGCTGCTCTGGGCAGAAACATGAGGACTTGGGACCTTCTGAGCAAAAAGGAGATGAAGCAGAGGGCAGGCAAAGCCAGCCTGGCAAAGACTTACATTCAGCTTTGGCACAGATGAGGCAGGCTGTGGTGCAGTTAAAGAAATTCAGGATTCCTGCCACGGCCACGCTGATGTCGGTGTTGCTGGGGTGGAGGTTGAGGGTGGTGAACCTCTGGAGCTGCAGCTTCAGGAACTCCTCTGGAGCCACTTTGAAGTGAGGAACCTGAGCGTGGTGAGGAGGAAAGAAAATATAATTAAAGAGGAAGTAGAAATAAAAACAAGTAAATCTGTGATAAAGGGCCTGCGGTGTGAAACTCACAGCAGGCAGAAAGTGGAATATCCCAATAAAACTGCAGAGGCATCACTGGAGTCAAGAGGGGAGGCTGGGATTCGTGCAGCAGCAGAGGAAAATAATTATCACAGCAACGGGAAGGAGTGGATCAGGAAAAGTCTTGCTGAGCCACTCAGCGAAAGGCAACGGGGACTGTGATTACAGCACAGGAAACCTTCCCTGTGAGTTCATCTAATTAGCTGGGGCACTAATTGTAGCTGGGCCCAGCCTTCTTTTGGGAAGGATGCTGTGCAGGGACACGGGGATCATCCAGCCCTGCCTGCTGCATGGAGGTGCCACCAGGTAATTAATTAGCAGAGACCAAAGCAAGAACAAGATGACCCCGTGCTGGCGAGGCTGGCCAGAGGAGGAACAGCTGCAGCAGCCAGAAGCTTTGGGCATTTCTGATCAACAGGAGGCCAGACAGGGCTGGAAGCACCAGTGCTGGCCTTGTCATTGATCCAGCAGAGCAGCAGCTGGAGCGGGATGCTGCTCCACGGGGAATTTTGGGAGCTGGGAAGCCGCAGGGTTCCCTCCCAGGTAGCTGTGCTGCACATCCTGCAGACCAGGGTGGATGGAACGGGTGGGCAGACACCCAGATCGAGCCCAGACGCTGTGGTCTCAGCCAGATAAAGAGAGGCAATCTTGTTTTCCTTCTGCCAGGCCAATTATTTTGGAAGAAACACAAGTCAGAGAAAGGGAAACATCTGCCACAGCTTTGTTAGCTGTGTCAGGTCCTCTCTCCCTCCATTATTGGTCCTTCCGAAGCCATCAGCCCCTGTCTCCCACGTCTCTCCTCCTGGGAGAGCCTGTTAGCAGCCCGTGATGGCTGAGCAGTGACAGCAGGAGCTGCTGGTCAGAAGAGGGGAAGATCAGGAGTAATAAGCTGCTCTCTGCCTTGATTCCAGCCCTCAGCCCTCAGCCAGGGAGGGAAAGGTGGATTTCTGTAACCAGAGCAGACAGGGCAGCTCCTGATCGCTCCTGGGAGTGACCCAGACCCAGCCTGGGACTCAGAGAGAGCTGAGGGCACAGGGGAAGGAAGCCAGCACCACACCAGCTCCAAAGCTGAGCACAGCCCTGTTCAGCCCCTGCCCTCAGCCCCAAGAACCCTCCTCTCCTTTCCAAGAGCTCTGCTGGGTGCAATTCCCCTTTCTGGATGGGGGAAGGGATTCTTTGGGTATGAGAGGGGTATCACAGGGTCCGTCCCCAGGAGCATCAGTCATTCCAGCCTGTGCCTGGGGACACTGCTCCCTTCCCTGAGGGGTGGCTGTAGGCACAGGGGGCTCTGGTTGGGCTCTGTGTGACCAGCTGATGCTCCTGGGCATCAATCCCACAGAATTCCTGCAGGTTTACATCACTTGGAGGGCAGCTGAGAGGAAAAACATCTGAGGAGGGCACCAGCACACACCCCTCTGAAGAAAAAAATAAATCAGGAGATCAGAGACTCAGAATGAATCTGAATTTCTGAGGAAAAACACTTGCAGAGTTGCCTTTCCTGGAATGGAGCACATGTCCAGGACATTTAGCACGAGAAAACGTGACAAAACACCCCCAGGAGACCCCTCCTGCTGCAGCCCCGTGCATCAGGGCTGAAAGATCCCTTCCATCTCTTCCACGCTCCAGGAACACCACCCAGCACTCATTTGTGAATGCAAATTATTTACAGTGCTCAGCCCCAGCCTCCTCTCCTCGAAAGCTGGGCTCCAGAGAGAGCCACTAAATGGCTGAGCGATGTTTTCTGGCTTTAAAGGGATGAACTATGAGAAGAGAACTCAATTTCTTCTCCCGAGTGCAGCGCCAGATCAGTGTAGGATGGTTCGAGGCTCATAAAATATTAAATCCAGCACATAGTCTGGACACAGATAAAAATAAAAAGGGGTTGAACTGGATGGAACAGCAGTAAACATAAAGCTTGTGCAGCAAGGGACAGCAGGAGCTTTGGGGTTGCATCCATCAGGACAAGCTTTGGGGTTTGCAGCCTGCAGTCAGTGGGGCTGTGCTGGTGACGAAGGTGAGGAGCAAAAGGGGATGCAGAGATGGAAAGGGACTCAGAAAGGGGCAGCAAAGGGAAAAGGAGAACAAAATCTGTGCATTAGGAGGAGGGGTGACAAACCAAGCTGTCCACTCTGATCACCACCAAGGAACTGCTCCGCTTACCTCTTTCTCCCCACAGATGTTGCTGATAATGGAGCTGGAGGCTGGGCTGGAGGAAGGTCCCAGGACTCCCACCACGCCTTTGGGGAGAATCTGGCACACTGTGGGCATCAGAGAGAAGGAACAGAGATCTGAATTCATCCCAAATTCCAGCAGACAGCTGTGCTCACAGTGCCTGCTGCACTCAGTTAGGACACGGCATCATCTCCCTCACACAACACCCTCTCTGCAATTTCCATCCCAAAAATCCCTTTATTCCCCCTGAAGCACTGTCACCCTGCCTGTGGCACTCTCCATCTTCCCCCAGCCTTTAAAAACCCCACCTAAACTCTTTCCAAAACCCCAGAATCTTCATCCCTGACCCTCTCTTGTACCACCCCCAGGACAGAAACATGAACTAAACTTTATGGAAGATGCTACACACAGCAGTGACCTGGCTTCAAAGCATCAGAGAGACTTGCAGGAATTTCTCCCCTCATCTTTGCAGAGTTCAGTGGTAAAAATAAGGATTTCATTGCTGGTTTTCCTTTGTTTTGTGTTGTTTTCTTCCTGACAGTAGTTAAATCTTCTGGCTCCCTGGCACCAAGGTGAGCAGAACCATAAAAAACACCTGACAAACTGGAGGAGTTAAATCTCTTCCTGGGTTAAACTGCAACCCTTTTTTTTTGTGGTCCTTTTAATTCACAGCACAAATCCAGCTGAATTTCACAGCCCAGCTGGTGTCACCTCCCTGCTGCCATCCCCTGCATCGCTCAGAACCCTTCCAGAGCAGGAAAATCCTCTTGAACAGGAGGGTGAGAGCCCCTCATGCCTCAATCCCTGAGCTCCAAAAGCCTCCTGCGAGCTGGCCACAGCTCCTTCTGCAATGCCAGACCTGCCTCAGCATCCTCACACATTCAGCTTTTTCCCCTGACAAAAATTTGCTCAGCTGGAATCTTTCTGAAGAACTTGGATACTGAAGGGGAGAAAGGAGGCACAAAAGAGAGAAAAGAGGCACCAAAAGGGAGAAAAGAGGCACCAAAACTCCTATGAGTTCTGGCCAGGGCAAGCTCACAACATTTCTGTGTGTGAAAACCAAACCACTGCATCCCAAAGCTGAGATTTTAAAGACAGGCACTCTTCAGTATCAAACCTGCCTCTTCCCTTGGTTTGCACCTCAGAGCTGCTCTTGTGAGGGTTGGGAAGAGTTACTTGAGCTGGAAAAACTCAAATCTGAGCATGGTTTTTGGTAGCAAAGAGAATTCATCGTCAAAACTGCTGAGCTACAGCTCAGAGCAGGGGTTTTAGCTACTTTGAGCCTTTAAATCAAGGCTGGAAGTGGAAGGAAAGCTCGCTGTGCTCGGGGTGGTTTCAGAGCAGCAAGTTTGGGGTTGAGTGTGGGGTTTGAGAAGTGAACATCTACAGTTTCAAGTTTTCCCAGAGAAGCTCTGGCTGCCCCTGGATCCCTGGAAGCGTCCAAGGCCAGGTTGGACAGGGCTGGGAGCACTCTGGAGGATGTCCCTGCCCATGGCAGGAGGTGGAACAAGATGATCTTTAAGGTTTGTGCCAATCCAAAGCATTCAATGGTTCTGTCATCTCTGGCCTTAGACTCCTGAAGACTGGAATGAGGCCCAAATCTCATTTCATTTGTCACTTTGGGGAATTGGTTTTGCTTCTCTTTTGAAGGAAAAGCTCCTAATCCTCCCCAGTCACCACTGATTGCTCCGACTTCTTACAGAAAGTGCTCATGAAATGCAAACATCTCCTCTTGGGTTTTCCTTCCTCCTGAGCTCCCTCGCCCTCCAACAACTCAATCTCCTACAGAATGAGGGATATTTTTCTGCAGCATCTTCAAAGGAATCCAGGGCTTGCTTTTCCTCCCTGCTTAAAAAATTTACAGGCACTTCAACCTCTCCAGAAAATCCTTTTAAATCAAGAGCACCAGCGGTTTGAAAGCTTTGCCTGCTGTCTCAGCAGCACTCATCAGTCCCTCTCAGCTCTGCCATTCAGCATCCACGAGGAAGGAGCTGCTCCAAGCCCTCCCTTATCCACAGGTCACCAGGACAAAGTTTCTGGGGAAAATTTTGTTGTGTGGTTTGGGGAAAATTTGGTGAGCAGTTTTCTTCTCGTGCCTGCTAGCAGGAGCAAAAAGTGGGTTAAGAAGCCATAGTAACAGAGTTGTAACACCTGGAGGAAGAAAAAGACCTGACTTATCACTACCAGGTGGAAACATCCATGAAAATGAAGGAAAATGAATGAAAACAAAGTGGAAGTGCCTGAGGCAAAGGTTTTGACCACGTTTGGAAAGCCTCTCTCATAATCCAAGCACATTTCCTATTTCAGAGCGTTACCTGATGCTGTCAGATCTCCACAGGGAGAAAAGGCTCGACCTTGCTGCTGCCATGAGTGTCCAGACCAGCACTTGCAGGGTGTGAAAATGTTGGTCCTGTACCCAAAATCCATCTGTAATAATCACAGGGACTCCAGCTGTGGATTACTACAGACCCTGTGCTGCTCAAATCCCTTCATACTCCAACCCCTGGGCACCACAGAAGCTGTGAGCTGTGCAGGGCACTTTGTGAGTGCTGCTCCAGCAGCTCCCAGTTACTGTCCCAGTTTTGAAGTTGTTTAGAATTCAGGGGTTCAAGAATGGTGGACATGGAAGTGGCATCACTTTCAGAACCTTTTCACCACAGGCACCACTGACCATGCTGGATCAGGTGTGTTCAGAGCACAGGGACCCTCATTTCATACAGCAGGGCAGTGTCCAATTATTTCCATGAGGGTATTTGGGAATTAAGTCCAGGTTTGGACACTTGGGATACAGCAAGATATTTTTTAAAGGAAGGCCGAACTGCAAACTTATCTCTGAACATGAAAAAGCACAACAAATGAGTAGCTCTTGATGATAAATGTATGCACATCCCCTCAGACATGGTCAGAGTGTCTTTCACTTCCTGAGATCCCAGAGCACCTGGAAAACATTTCCATGAATCCTCCCCTGTTCAAAGCAGGGCTGAAAGCTCCCTCCAGAGTGAGGATCCAGCCCTGGGGCAGAATCATCTCTTTCAGAGCACACAGATACCTGAGCAGGGTTTCAAACTGAATGCACAGCAAATTCCTGTCTCTAATTCAAAATAAACCAGCAGGGAAGGTGTGGAAATACCTCACCAGCTCCCTGATTGCCAAGCACAGCCGAGATCTCCAGAGACAGGGACTGGCCATGGGATTCTCAGAGAGAAAACATCAAGTGGATAAACAAGGGATGCTCCAGAAGCATCCCTTGTGCTTCCTGACCTGCATCCAGAGAGGTCTGGAGAGGCTGGGGATGCCCTGGAAGTGTCCAAGGCCAGGTTGGACGGGGCTTGGAGCAACCTGGGAGAGCGGAAAATGTCCCTGCTTATGGCAAGGGGTGGAACAAAATGATCCATAAGGTCCCTTCCAACCCCAGCCATTCCATGACTCCCTGATAACCAGAGCAGGCTGAAACATGAAATCCTCCAAAGGAGTGGGAGAGGTAAAAACAGCACTGAAAGGACCCTTTGAAAGGACCCTTTGAAATATCAGTGTGGATAAATGAAAATCTCCAGTTCTCCAGCTGCCTCTCACTCCTGAGCTGCCCTGGGATGTTTGGATTCACAACAAAGAGGAGCTTAAAAGGCACCCGAGGCCAGAGGGGACAGGGTGACAAGTAGGGAAATCTGTCCTGCCCAGGCATCAAAAGGAACAAGGTGGTTTAGATAGAGACATGATTAAACAAGTCATTTTGGAGCTGCACTAAAGGAGCTGCAGCATCAAACACAAAGGGAGAACAGGTTTTCCTAGAAACAGCAAAAAAAAAAAAAGAGGCCCTGCCCACAATTTATCATTGAAACCTCCTTAAAATCACACAGGAGCAGGTGAAGTTTGTGTTCATTTGTATCTGAAGCTGGAATAGCAAATTAAGAATGAATGTGATGGACTGACTTGGATTTCACCAGCTGGAGCAGTTCAGATTTTTGGGCTCTCTTACATTAAAACACCTGGGTCAGCCAGAAGATAAAATGGGAGAAAAACAACTCCAGAAGAAAATAAAATAAAATATAAAATAAAATATAAAATAAAATATAAAATAAAATATAAAATAAAAATCTTGACTCCCCAAATAAAAACCCTAACTCCCCTAAATTCTTCTTCCTCTTCTATGCAATACATGGTGTAATCCCAGCACTCCTGGATCTGACAGCTAAGCATGGAGCTGTGATATTTAAGAGTGAATCAAAGAGTGTGAAATGTGAGAACAGTATTAAACAGCTGTAAACAGCTTTGCAGTCACAGGTTAAAACATCTCAACAGTTTTTATTAATATTGTGTGTCATAACAAATACCAGCAATGTATTGAAGCATTTGAAAGCCATGAAAGCCTTGAAATTTAAGTTTGAGGATCTGATTTTCCTGTGCCACCAGGATAAATCAAGAATAACATCAGTGACATTAATAGCAGAGCCATACAGAATCCAGATTATTCCTTTTCTAAGAAAAGCTTCCAGACATTTTTTTTTTTCCCTCTGCAGAAAAGGCAAATAACACACTGCAAAATTCACCAAAATCAAGTCAATTTGCTCCAATTGCTACTCTAAAAATCCAAGTAAAGAAAACAAAGCAAATCACCCCAAGGTGGAAACTGGAAATGGGAGATGCCCCTTCCTCACTTGCCCTGTTTCAAATTTCTCCCCAAACACAACATTTGCAGAAATCAACAATTTCTTGCATAATATTTCATTCTCAGCCAATTAATATTCCTCTGCTGGAGAAACCTTCCAAGAGAAGAATTCCTGAGCAGTGTCACAGGTTGAAAATAAAGCAGAAATCTCTCTCATGATCCTTACAGCAGCTCCGGGGTCACTGAAATCAAGTCTGCTTCCCAAAAAAAGTTAAAGGCCAGGAATGCTGCTACAAGCAGGATATTTATGAGGAGGGAACAAAAATGGAGCTAAAAATGCCACTGGGTTCTTTCAAGACAAAGAAGGCTCAGGAAAATGAGGAGTTCTGCTGTTTTCCAGAAGTCTCACAGGGAGATTTGGGATATTTAAGGGACAAAATGGGAATGTGCTTGGAGTGAGTCCAGAGGAGACCACCGAGGGGATCAGAGGGATGGAGCAGCTCTGCTGGGAGGAAAGGCTGGGAGAGCTGGGCTTGCTGGAAAAGAAAAGGCTTTGGGGTGATCTCATTGTCCCTTCCAGCTGAAGAGAGGGAAAGGGAAAGATGGAGAGAGACTTTTTACAGGGGTGGAGTGACAGAACAAGGGGGAATGGCTTCAAGCTGCCAGAGGGCAGGGATAGATGGGATAGTGGGAAAAAATCCTTCCCTGGGAGGGTGGGGAGACCCTGGCACAGGTGCCCAGAGAAGCTGTGGCTGCCCCTGGATCCCTGAAGGGTCCAAGGCCAGGCTGGGCTGGAGCTGGATGCTCTTTAAAGTCCCTCACAAACCACTCCAGTCTGGGATTCTGGGGTTCTAGGCAATTCCCATCCTTTCTGCAAGGTCTGGCCAGGTAAACTGGATCTGCCCTAATGCTGTGCCAAGTTAGGGGACAACAGTGGACAACAGAGATGGGGAAGACCAGGAAAATATTTAGAAATGGAGGGATCCAAAGCAGTGGAGAAGTTCTGGATGCAAGTCCCTGAGCTGGGTTTAATCGGGGCTGCCTCAAGGGTGACAGGCTCTATAAATAGAGCCCAGGTACTTGCTGAGACGCTCTTTATTAACTGCACACTTCTATAAATAGTGCAAACGCTCGTTCAGGAAATGAAGGAGCGATGTGCTGATCCTACAGCCCCACGGAGCTGCTCTGCCAGCTCACCTGGAGACCCCTGAGCACTGCTGGGCAGAAAACCCACCAAAACTCCAGGAAAAACCAGCCAGCCCCAAACCACAATGCTCTGCCACACTTTTTGGGGATACCCTGCAGATCACACAGTCATGGAATGCAGAATCACAAGGAAATGAGCCTAAAATTCCTATTATTTAAAATGAATCCTTCAGCTTTCTCGAGCCAACTGGCAATAAAAAATTATAGACCTCCCTTGAACTCTAAAGGTCGGCTTAAAAATTATTCTAAAAGGAAGATTTCCTACTCCAAAGGGTTTTCCCTCTTACAGGAATAAACTACCATAGACCTTTAGGTTTCCTTTCAAACTGTGGGACAGTAACCATCAAATTCTTTTTTATTCATCAGAAAAGAACTGGCATATTGGGCATCCAGAGGAACAACCCTAATAAAGAACTGTTCCATTCGTGGACTTTAAAGTGACGTGGGAAATCTGCTGCTCTTTGGAAATCAGCTCTTCTTCATCCTCATGATTTCAAACATCACTTGAAAAACTTCACTTGGTGTAAATAAATCTGCTGCCAATCTCGAGCTCCAGGAAGAGCTGTCATGTTTGCTGACACACAGGATTCCACAGGGTTTCAAAAACAACTTAATTGAGCCCAACTTGCCCGAGAGTCTCTTGTTTGCTCAGCATTAAGTGCTTGACAAAGGATCAGCATTACCCCTGTTTATTGACAGGCAGATTAAAGGAAATTATTCGTCCCAAGCCACTGAGTGTTGGCAAAGCTCACTGGGGGCAGGGATCCTCTCAGTCTGGATCGCACCAGCACATTTCATCCACCTCGAATGAAAACTGCTCTGTGCAAGGTGCAGAGATGGGTTTTTTCCTCCCTGTTCTTTTTTGACTGGCACAAAATCACAAGTTCAGTGTGCCAGACAGCTCCTGGCAGGAGAGCTGGGATCTCTGGGGTGGTACTCACTGGTCTCTGCCGTCTCGTACTCGCTGTCCCGCAGCAGCTCGAAGATGTCCACCTCCACCCTGGCCTTGCCCGCCCGCTCGGGCGCGCGGTTGATGCGGTTCTTGGCCAGGGTGATGGAGAGCCTCTCCCCTCTGCTGCACTCCATGGGGTCATCCAGGATGGCAGCTGTGGGGGAAAAAGGTGTTGGCACGGGTTAGGTTTGGGTTCTCCTCTCCCCTCCCCGTGCCCACACTTGCTGATCCCTGCAGGAGCTCTGTTTGTGCTCCCGTCAGTGCCAGAGCTGGCGCGTCCCCCTTCCCACACGCGGCCTTTCCCGCTGCTTCTCCCACTCCCCAGGTCCTGCCAGACAGGTGGGTGGTGACATCTCCTCAGCAGCCTCTGTTTTACCTGCTGGAATGGCACAGCACAGCCACCCACACTGCCAGGCTCCCACTGCCACACGGGCTGGCTGCTCCCGGGGGCACAGCCAGCTGGGAACCCTACAAACCCCAGAGCCAGGCGCTGCCTCACACCCCAGCAAAGGCAGAACGTCCCCAAAAAGCCTGGCTGAGTCTTTTGTCGAAGCATTGATAGGGAGCTGAGAGCTGGAATATTTCAGGAAGCACGTGGGCAGCCGTGGGTGGGGAGGGACAAATATTTTTCAAACAGAACGCTCTTGACTCTTGAACCCGGCTCCTGGGGCTTCCCACCCAGGTCTGTGGCAGGTGGAGGAAGGGTATTATCTTTGTTTTCTGGGAGGAAGGCAAAAAGGATTCAGGAGTGGAGCATTCAGGACAGAATTCCATGAGGAATTGGCATCCCAGTGGGTTTATCCTTGCTAACAGGAGGTCTCCCCCCAGAAGGCAGCTTTGCCATTTTATCTGGGGAAGAGCAGCGCTGCTGTTCGCTGTGTGCATTAAAAAAACACCAGTTCTTGTCTTGCCTCTCCAAAACACCACTCCACAGGGAGTGATGCCATTCAGGACTGCTCAGCTGCTGGATCAGGTGTAGGGGAGCAGAGCAGGGATTAGTGGGGCTCTGCTGGTTGGTGGCAGGGAAAAAGGGAACTCCCTGGAGCAGCCAGGGTGCTTTGCTGGAGCTTTGGAACCCATCCTTGTGCTGCAGCATGTTTGAGTTGGGGTTGTTTTTGGTAGGGAAAAGGATAAAAAAGGATAAATGAGCTGGGAAGTGAAAGCAAGCCCATCAGGGAGGTATCCTGAGTCCTGAGAGCAAGGCAAAAAGGACACACAGGTGTGGAAGGCAGAGCTGGCTGGGACCAGGCACGGGGATGTTGAGCTGGAGCTGGGACTGAGGGATCCACAGAGGCCTCTCTGGAATCTCCTCATTGCTCCCACCACCCTTCACTGCCACAGGGAGTCTCCAACACAGCCCAGAACCCCCTGCCTGGAGCCCAGGCTCCTTCTCCTTTGGTTTTCCTGCCCCTAAGGCTTTGACCCAGCCCCAAACCTCTTTTTCTCAGCCTTGCCCTGCTCATCCCAGTGGGATCTTTTCTCTCCTGGCACAGGAGCAGCTCCGTGTCCCAGCCCTGCCCTAACCCCAGCAGGGGAAGCCCAAAGGTGGCCCACACCAGCCAGATTTACTTCATATCCTGGTAATACTCAAAAAGCCCTTCTGATCCTATCTTTCCCCAGTTTTATGGGAGTTAAATTGAGTTCATCTTAAACCCATTATGCAACAAAAAGGGTTGTGCTTTCCTCCAAGGCCAGGAGCAGGAGTTTTAAGATATTAATATGGCTGATGACTTCTTTTAATTAGAATAAAGCTGGGAGAACAATTTTCCACAAACTCCACTTTTCCAGGAGAGAAGTAGAGGAGAAAGTTCTTGTAGAAACTTTTCCTGCAGCCCTGCTCCCAGGGAAGGGTATATCCATGTGCTGAGCCTGATGAAAATCACCTCATGCAGCTCCTGCTCAGGTGCTGACTCTGTGAAATTAAAGATCAGCATTGGGGGAGTGGATGTCAGCATTCTCAGATTCATTAGTTTCTAATTTAAAGCTTCAAAATCTCTAAATTGGGGAATGTTTTCAAGTATTTTCCTAATTGGCAGCTTTCAAACAAAATCCACTTCCACTAATGTACAGTTAAATGATTTCTAAGTGTAAAAATAGTCAGAACCAAAGCATTTTGAATAGTTTCCTCAAGCTAAGCAAAAAAGTTTGCACAGAGCTTTTTTTTATCTCTGTTCAGGATGGGATTTTCTATTCTTATTTTTGAGAATCTTGAAAACTTCCCTGAAGATGAAGAAGGAAAGAGAAGAAGGGAAGAAACCCAAAATAACAACAGCAAACTCTTTTACCTGCTCAGCTCTGATGGAATTTGAACTTTGGGAGCAAACACAAGAGGAAAGTGCAGGTTTTGGAAATAAAGGAATTCAGATGAAGAGCCTGAACCCAGGCTGGAAGTGGCAGCAGCACTTCCAGAACCCAGATCAAATTCCAGTAGAATTTCCAGTCTCCCTGTGGGATTTAGGATAGGAAACCAGCAAAATGTGCTCATTTTGGGAGACTGGTTACTTTAACTAAATATTACACCAGCCCCCAGGACGAGGGAAGTAATGAGGCTGAACTAATCTTTATTTATTAAAGCTGGAGGATGAAAAAAGGTCATTTAATGTTTAAAAAAGGTTGGTTTTAAAGCTTCATGGCTTGGGACACAGTGCCAAAGCTCATCTAATAGTGGCATCATTAAGTATGAACGAAAACCTTTCTAGAAATTCCCTTTCATCTCTTCCTGTCTATTAAACAGAGGAAGATGCATCAAGTAAATCTTTAATCCTGAAGACTTACAGCAAAGTCTTTGAACTTTGTTGCCCTCAAAAATCACTTCTGTCTCGCCCATCATGATAAATGTCTCTGGTCTAGACTGCTTCTCCATGAATGATGAGAAAAACCTTGCAGAGGGAGCCAGGAGCACCTGGATCTGCAGGCTCAGGATTTCCCAGGCACTGAGTGAAGCCAGCCAGGACTGAGCTTTTCTCAGGAAGAACATCTCTTCCCATGGGATGTTCCAATTCTGTCAGAAAAACATCCCTTATGTTGTAATAATTAGCTTTTTATTCAATTTACTTGGATTTTCCATACAAAATCCACGCTCCAGAAGCACCAAACCAGGAGAGTTTATCCCTTTGGAATAGCTGGGTAATAATCAATCAAGGTTCAAGCAACAAGTGACTTCCCCTGCAAAACTCCATCAGACACAGATTTCAAAGGCAATGCTCAAAGTTAATGATTTAAGAGCAATAAAAAGAAAAAATAAAGGTTTAATTAGGAGCCAGAGAAATGCAAGGGGATGGGATGGCACCTTCTGAGAAAAGGAGATTTTACTGAGTGTCCTGCAGGGAATTTTCAGCCCTCAGGGATGGAGGACAAGGAGGAATTGGTGCTCTGTGCTGATCCAGGAGCTGCACAAGGAACAGGAATTGGTGCTCTGTGCTGATCCAGGAGCTGCACAAGGAACAGGAATTGGTGCTCTGTGCTGATCCAGGAGCTGCACAAGGAACAGGAATTGGTGCTCTGTGCTGATCCAGGAGCTGCACAAGGAACAGGAATTGGTGCTCTGTGCTGATCCAGGAGCTGCACAAGGAATAGGAATTGGTGCTCTGTGCTGATCCAGGAGCTGCACAAGGAGTTCCCTGTGCCTCCTCCCAGCCCCAAATCCCTAAGCCCACATGGGGCCATGTGGCTCAGCCCTTCCAGCCCTGAGCACAGCCAGCTGTGACAGCAGATGCCCAACCCCTTCTGCCTCTCCAGGGGGAGGAAGGACACTCATTTCTCACCCCAAACAGCTCAGTTGTGCCTCTCTGTGCCACAGCAGTGTCCGAGGGCCTGGCAGGGCTGTCACTTGTGAGCTCCCCGAGCTGCAGACAGCTGTCTGCCAGAGCTGGGTGAGACACAGCCATCATCTGATTCAGTGAAAAATGCTGAAATTCAGTCCTCACCACCCTCAGCTGGTTCCAAGCAGGGCTGAGAAAGCAGAAAAGGCTCCAGCTCCATTCCCCAGGGCTCTGTGGCCCCCGGAGCGCTGCCTGCCCCAGCCAGGCTGCCAACAGATGCACTGTGACAGGCTGATCCCACTGCCAGCCAGCTTCGACATCGCTCCCCAGCTCGTGATTCATCCCAAATCTCATGAAGTCACATTTTTATAACAATAACAGGGAACAGATGCCACTGTGAGGATTACACACAGCCACAACAAACTGTGTGCAGCTGACCTCTCCTCGTTCACGGCTTTTTTTTTTCATTTACATTTTCTCACATGCTTTTTGTACCTTTGAAATGTAAAGTCATACTCAGAAATACGATTTTCATCTCAAGGCATCTCTTGAAAATGTAGATTTAACACAGCATTGGCTTGGTAAACAGGATATTTCACTGTTCATAACCTGTCCCTCCAAGTGAAAAACACATAAAGGTACCTATAATATTTCTTAAGTGTCCCAAATGACAGGTTAAGATCACACCTACAACCTCCTCTGATTTATGCTGTAAACACAGCCACAGAATCACTGATGTTGGAAAAGACCTCTCAGATTATTGAGTCCAAATGCACCCAATCTCCACCAGAGCACTGAGTGCCACCAGTCCTTCCCTGGACACCTCCAGGAACGGGGACCTCAAACCTCCCTGGGCAGCCCCTTCTGATATTTAACAACCTTTTCCATGGGGAAATTCCTGCTGCTGTCCCCCCTGAGCCTCCTTCTCTCCAGGCTGAGCTCCCTCAGCCACCCCTGGGGCTCCAGCCCCTCCACATCCCTCATTCCATGAGAACTGGACACAGAATTCCAGGTGGCTCCTCACTTCCCTGCTCCTGCTGGCCACACCATTCCCTCAAATCCTCTATGATTTATCAAAGCAAGAGCTGTAATCCCAGTCCAGCCCAGTCCAGTCTCCCAGCAGATCCAGTACCTGCCACAGGAGCCGACCGGTCCTTCCTCTCCAAACCAGGAGACCCAAAAGAATTCCAGGAAAATATTTCATTCTTCAAACACCCACATCCTGCTGAGGAACAGCAGGAGATGGATCACCCCAGACCTCCACATCTCCCCATCCTCCTGAACTCCAACCCACCTCCAAAACCACGAGGCTGCAGGGTCAGGTGATTAAAAATTGCTGCCAAAATTGCCTTATTTTGTGTTTTCCTGCTCTGCTGAATAAGGTATCAACCCTCCAGGCTGTCAGTACAGTAAAAGAGAAGAAATTTGCACAGTTCCTCATTACTGGGCTGTCAAGTGGAGCTCCAGTGGAGAAACAGGTGGGATTGTATTTCCATTATAATCTCTGAAGTGCTGCTTAAAAATAAAATAAAAAGGCGTCAACACGCTATTACTCTGCGAGGAAAGAGCATCTCATCAAGGAAAAAAGAAGATCTGAAAACATAAAATCTCCTTCACAAAGAGGCTTGATAATGTTTGTCTGGTTGGGGTAGCAGAGGGCTATTTATTGCTCTTGGCCAGCACTGGAAATCTGCATTTAAATGGAGCTTCCCTCTCATTCCTGCAATCCAGAGAGAGCAAATTCAGGGGAGATGTGATAAAAACAGCTGAGGGCTTTAGTTCCTGCTGCTTGAAACACAATCTCTCTTTTATCTTCTTTAATAACTGCTTTGTGTACATAAAATCAGAATTACACTGCCTGAGACCTGGAGTTTCCAGGAAAATTGAGAAGGAAGGTGGTGATCTGTCCATCATGCTGGGATGCAAAACCTCAGTGGGACCATCCCTGGATCCCAGCAAACATCATCCCTCTAGGGCAGGCAGGTAAAAACCCTCTAGGCTCCTCATCTCACCTGATTTGGGGAATATCAATCCCACTCTGAAGCAGCAGCAAACACCCCGAGCACGAAAAGAGCAGCAAAAAGGCACCAAAAGTATAAGAAAAGGGTCTAAAATGGGAAATTCCCATCCAGAGCTGGCTCAGGAGGTCTGAACCCACCCTCTGGTACCAAATCAGGGCAGAAAACTGATTTTAAAGGGAAACTCTTGTGAGTTTTCACAGCCAGACTTGAGGCGCTGCAGCTGTGGAGAAAATCCTGAGCTGGGGATTTAAATATCGGGATTGGGACCAGTTCAGTGCCACTCCATGCCTCGAAAAACCTGGCAAGAGAATTCCCAAAAACAAGGAGAGGAAAGCAGGGAGAAGGAGGAATGAGGGATTGAACCTTCCCGAGGTGCAAGGTCAGGGAATGGGATTCTGGCTCTAAAAGGAAGGGACAGGCTGGAAAAATGAACACCAGGGGCTCTCCTGCTTGTCCCCAAACCCCCAAAACCAGGGAATTCCAGCCACCAGGAGATTGTTTCTGCATGGATCAGGGTGCTGTGGTGGGATGGCTTTTTTTGTTTTCCCTGAAACTTTTCTCCCAGCAGCAGCTCCCCACAGAACTGCCCTCTAATCCAGATTTTCAGCAGCTCTGCAAAGCCCCATCTGTCAAACTGGATCAGAGTTTGCCAAAATCCAAGCTCTTGCATGGCCACCCACATCCCCTAAATGCCTAAATCTTATTTTCTTAGGAATCCAGCCTAGAAACACTGACCCGAGTTGGGAAGATCATTTTTTCTGCCTGTCTTTTGCTTCCATAATGTCAAGCTGAGTTTCCAAAGGAGGTTTTTCCTGCCCATTTTCGTGGTCTCAGGTGACTGGCAGCAGCTGTGGTTTTGTAGGAAGAGAGCACTGGGAAGCCCTGGTGGGGCCAATAAACTTGGCAAGACCAAGAAATGAGCAAGAACTTAATTAAGTCAGTGGAGAGTATAAATATAAGAAAAATAACCACACAAACCCCAAGTGCCACTGCCAGGCAAGCAAAAAGAATGAGGCAGGGAGAAACAATGGGTAAATTTCTGAGTTAAAAAACAAAAACAACAACAAAAAAAGCCAACAAACAAATGTGAAAGTCCAGCAGGATTTATGGCTCTAATGATGGATTTGAGAGATGGCAATGAATAATGGAGCTGTGAGATTTGCAGAGCTGGCAGGGAGCAGGCAGGAAAGGACCCAGACCCCACAAAATCCCCTCAATAAATGTGTTTTGTACCCATAACCCCACAAAATCCCAGAGCTCTGTCCCCAGAGGTGGCTGAGTTTCAGTGGCTCACAAAGATCTGCAACACTTTGGGATTTTCTGACTGACAGGGATTTAAGGAGAGAAACATTCCCAAACCTGGCACTCAGCCTTGCTGGGGAAACCATTTCCTGAACCTCCTTCTGTTCACAGGTTGGAAAAGACACCTAAAACCATCAAGCCACCACCATGGCCACTAAACCCTGTCCTCAAGTGCCACACTCACACGTTTTTGGAATGCTTTCAGCACCCTGGACAGCCTGGGCCAGTGCTTGACAGCCTTTACATAGAGAAATTTTTCCTAATGTCTAATCCAGACCTCCCCTGGCACAACTTGAGGCCATTTCCTCTGATCCTGCTGAGGATGAGACAGCAGGTTGCAGGATTTAAGGAACTGGGGGTCTCTCTAAAGACACTGAATTTCCATTAAGTGAAGCTATAAGACCATTTTCCTCTGAACCCTTTGGGATTTCTCAGTATTTAAAGTGCATTTGTTCTTCCAGCACCTCCCTGGGAGGGAGGTCACAGCTTTGGCAAACCCCAGTGCACTGCAGGGGATGCACAGCTGAGCCCAAAGGATGCAGGAGGGAAATTCCAGGTCCTGGCTTCCCCCAACCAGGCATTAATCCACACACAGAGACAGGAAACAGCCCTGGATGTACCCCCAGTATCAAAGTGAGGAGAGGAAAAACGTTGTCGAGGGATGTTGGGGGTTGTTTGCATTAATATGGAGAGTTTAGAGATGTTTTGCACCACTTCTGTTCCTGTAACAGACCAGTGGCCACTGCTGCTGTGACAAATCTCCAAAAGATGGAGCCAAGGACAAAGGCTGACCATGCTGGATGTAGATATAACAATTCCTATAAAGATATGAGCCAGAGAAATGATAGGTGGAATGATTTTCATCCTCCCATGATGGATAGAGAGTAAAGAGATAAGGCAGCTCCTCAAGGTTTTCCAGGACCATGTGACAAATAAACAGATTTAGTGTGCCAGGAAGCCTTGTTTAGACACTCAGCCTTTCTGCCACCAAAATTTGACAATTCTGCCTCAATCCTCAGGCCTTTGAGAACGTCACAAAGTCAGCAGCACTACAGACAGATCATCTGGGAGATGGGAATCCCTGGAAGCAGGAATGTGTGTAAAGATAAATGGGTCAATGCCACGTGGCTGAGTGTGGATGGAAGAGTCAAACTATGTTTGGGAGCCTTTGGGTTGGAAAGGACCTCAGAGATCATCAAATTCCACCCTCTTGCCATGGGCAGGGAGAAGCTCCATGGGCAGGGAGAAGCTCCATGGGCAGGGAGAAGCTCCATGGGCAGGGACACCTTCCATGGGCAGAGACGCCTTCCCCCAAACCTGTCTGCTCCAACAGAAAAGCTGAAAAGATGACTAAAGTTGGGAAAAGGTGACATTAGAAACCTCACCTCTCTGGAAGAGGATCCAGATGTCTTAAATGACATAAAAGAGTTTGATCCAGGTATAAAACAACACCTGAGCCTTCCCCTGCCTCAGGATTGTTGTCATCCCTGCGCTTTGCTGATAGAACAAACACCTTTTGCTGCTGAGTCACGCTGGAATGAGATGCTAAAGAGCTGCCACAGCAGATGTGGAAGCCCTTCAGATCCAATACTGATCAATCTGCACAGCCTCTACTTATTTATTTTTTGCCACTCAGCCTTCAGCTGATTTAATGGGTTGCTTTAATGTTTTCCTGCCTTCCCTCGTTAGTATGCTCTGCCCACTGCAATCCTTCTCCCCTGATGGCTTCTTCCCCGACTTCTGGATGGGAAAGAGAAAGAGCAATTTGCTTTTCCCTGGACTCTGACATGGTTTTCCCTGTCTTTCCATCCATCTTAGCAGCACACTGCTAATTCATCTAATCCCAGGATACTTTTTCTGGTCGTTTGGACCAAAAAAAAAAGGCAGCTCTACTTTGTTTTTTTTTCTGATGGTTTTTTGAGAGAAGGGATCTGCAGAGCCCTGAGTGAGTGAAGTGATGCACAGCAACATCCTCGCTCGGAGCAATTTGTCTCAGCATCCTCTGGAGACCACCCCTAAGCAGGGGGGGTGTCAAACATTGCCTGGAGAATCCCTGGCATTACAGGAAAAACAACCACAAAATCCTTAAAAAGTTATGCAAAGTTTTCCCAAGAATCTCTGAGGTTCCTAGTGCAAGGCTCTCCAGTGTGGGTAAAGAACAACTTCTGTGCAAACAATTTTTGCTTTCAGCCTGGGAGCTCATTACAGATTCTCCTGCATCTGGAAAAGTTTTAAAGACACCACACAGAAACTGGAGAGGGCAAGCGAAGAGCAAGAAAGGAAGAGAGGAAAAGCAAAGCCACAGAAAAAGGCTCAGCTGCAGAGAGTAGATTAAAGCAGACACAAAAACTCTTAGTGAACAAGGCTGAACAAACCCAAGGAAAAAGCTGCTCCAGGCTCCTGGGATGTCAGGAATGATGGAAGAGCTGGTGGGATCGGGGAGGAATCAGCACCAGCACTGGGTGAGGATTGAGATGTTCCAGACCCAGCCAGGCTTGTAAAGCAGAGGGAGTGGAGTGAATTACATCCCCTGCAGTCTGTTCTGGAGCTTCTAAGAGGGGATTCTGAATTAGTGACATTAATGCAGCAAGGAACTGGATCAGGTTCCCAGTGATAAGCTTAATTAAACAACAGAGTTATCCATAGGCCGGGCTTTATGTTATAAATAAGCAACATTTATACTGATTAATTGAAGTCATGGTTCAGATCATTAAATCCTCCTCCTTCCAACCATCTTAATGAGGATACCTGCAAGAGCTGAAGCCAGCACTTATGTTTGACACTCACAAGCCTAAGCACACTCTGACGGGAGAGCAGGGCCTTGCCAAGGCTCCTTCCCACTCTCTGGTATTCCAGTGGGTGGTCCTGGAATTTCTGCTGGGGGTTTCTGGGTTTCTGCTGGGGGTTCACTCTCGCTGCTGCCATGTGAGGAGTCAGGGCTGACAGCCTCAGGCAGCACCACGTTCCCAGTACTTCTCCAAGTCTGTAAAAGACTTCTTAACACAGCAATGAAAACATCTTGGAGACAGCCAGCTGTGTCAGCTGCCCTCACAAATCAAATTCTTTTTCATTATCCCAGCCAGAAAGAGCCTGCCTGGAGAAACAGGGCTGCTTTATCATCCCACCCTGCCTCTTCCCACATGAGAAACGTCCTGGGCCACATCTGGGACAGCAAACTGTGACTCCACCATCAAATCCCCAACCTCCCCTCGCTGTCACCCACTCCTGGCCACCCCTCTCAGCTCATCCCCTGTTCATGGTAACACCCTGCAGAGTTCAAGGGGAAAACCCTTCTGAAAGGCTTCACTCCACGAGATTGGAGGTTTAAAGATGATAAAATTCCCGCTCCAGCGCCGCTCTGAGCCAGGATCAATTAAGGATCATCTCTAACACTTATTCTAATTGGAATTATGAAAGCAGAGCAGACCCTTTGTCCCTTCCTTTTCAGCTTTCTGCTCCTTCCTCCCACAGTCTGAGAGGTTTTATACAGCTCTAATATTTCAGAGAGTGGCCTTGGTGCTCTGAAGTGAAAAGCCAGCTTGGGAGACCATGGCTTGCTCCAGCTCATCCATCACATCTGCTCCCAAACCCAGTGGTTATTAAAAATTAGAGCTGGTCAAATTATTGTTATATTTTGACACATGGAGAATATTATTATCATCCTTCCCTGCTACCCCCAATCCCTCCTCATGAATCATTCATGAGCCTCTTCTGATTCCTGCAGAAGAGCTGAGCTCCTGCTTTGTGCAAGACAGATTTCCTGCCCAAGGAGCAGAGCCACGGTGGAGGGAGGCTCCAGAGGGAGCCAAGATGAGGCCCCAGGTCTGTAATGAGCCCATCAAATGGCCCCAACAAATTCTGATTATCAGCCCCCCTTCATCTCCTCCAGCCTTTTCTCCTTTTTCTTAATACAATCCTATCAGATTGGGAACTGACTAATGGTGACAATAATAAAATAAACTTCATTTTGGATCAGTTGCAGGATTGGGGCTATTTCCTCCATCTCTTCACCATCACAGAAAGTGTCTTTTAAATGGATAACAATGATTGTGAGGGGCCAGTTATTACCCTGAAACCTTGCATTTTGATATATCCAAAGCTGTTCTCTTATATAAATAACAGTTATTACTGTAAAGTGATTTTCCCCTTTCTCTACTTCCAAAGAGTTCCTGCAGGAGATGGTGGAGAAAATGGATTCCATTAATGCCACACTTAGGCCCTGTTGCTTTCATACTTTAACTCCCATCATTAATCTCCTTATGTGTCTTTAAACAAATGTCATTCATTCATTCATTCCACAGCTCTCTGGCAGCAATTCTTCCCCTTCCTTTGCCCCCAGACCCCTTTTCCAGTTAAACAGGAGCTCTTTTCCCCCTGACTCATCCCAGAGAGGGAAAAGCATTTTGGCCAGGCAGTTTCCTGGGAGTTACAAGGGAAAACAGGAGAGCCCAGGGCCAGGGGAGACAAGGGGATCCAATTCCAACCTAACCCTGGAGCGAGTCCCCTCGACTTGGGTGGGTTCCCAGCACAGGGGAAATACTGCCTGTGCCACTCAGAAGCCTCTGAGCACCCTGCAGATGTGACTGCTCTAGAAAAGGTGCCACTTTTGTGTGATTTGGTGACAAACAAGGCTGTTCTTTCTCATGACAGGCACGGCACAGCCGCAGCTCTCGACTGTTTGCTCAGGACTCTGGGACAGCTCCATTCCCCAGCAGACAGAGAAGTGCTGTCACCTGCTTTTCATGGGGAGAAGAGGCAAAAAACACAGCCCAATCCTGCTCTGGAATTTAGACACCGATCCTGCCCCTGAGGGGGTAAAATCCCACCTTTTTCAAGGACTTAATCCCTCTCCTCGATGGAACAGCACCAGCATTTGGGTCCTGCTCGCTGCCAAGGCCACAATGTCCCCTTTCCAGGGGAGGACACACTGACCTTCCAGCAAAGGTCAACCCTCCCCACCCCATTTTCCAGGCTAATTAAGCTAATTAAGGCAAATTATGCATTAGCCATAAGGCATGTGGGCACAGAACCACAGTTCCAGGGAACAGGGCTGTATTTTGGGGACACGGCACCACGATGTCACCCTCGCTCCACATCTGCTGAGGGAATCTGTCCCCCACACACCCTCAAAAGAGGAGGGTCCCTCCCCAAAAAAACTCATTTTCATGAGGTTTAACAGCGAGGCCAAGCCAGGATTGTGAACTGGAGATAAATAACCTTCACTTCAGAGTCACTGATTCTGCCCTGCCACCTCTGGGAGCAGAAATGGCAAAGATTAATAATTGGAGTGACCTCATGTAACTCCTGGACATCTGGACTCTTCTGCTCTGTCCTGCTCCCCCAGGAGTGCTGCCATTCCCTCTGCCCTTGCTCAGCCACAGCCTCTCCCTCATTATCATCTGTCAAGTCCAATTAACAAGTGCAGTGACATCAGGGGACAAGATTCCTGCCAGAGCCACTTGACAGGAGCCTCCACCCTTGAGAAGATGGGGTCAAGTCCCCAGAAAATTGTCATTTCTCCCCTCATGATCTTCCCCTGGCAGCCCAGAGCATTCACTTGGACTCTCCCACCTTTTGGAAATGCCTAAATCCCTGCTCCTAAAAGCCAAATTTTCTCCCTTTTTCCCAACCATTTTACTGGATAAAAGGATTTCAGGCCAACCATTTGGTGGTTTGCAGGTGCCTCCTCTGAGCCGCTTTCCTCCCCTCCAAACCCAACCTGCCTTTCACAAAAAGTGCTTGGCTGTGTTTTCCTGATTAACCAGTAAATGAGGAATCTGCAGAGCAAAATCAACAGGAAATGAGGCCAACACCCCTCCTGTTTGAAACAAGAGAAAGCACAGGGGCAAAAATGCAAAATATTCCCCTGAAGACTGGCAAAGGCTCAAGTGGAAGAGGCTTTTCCTAGGAAATACCAACCACCTCTACATATCCTTAATATCATAAAGCTCCTTAATGATCAGGAAAATTGATGAATAAAAGCCTGAGGTTAGGTGGGAATAGCTTTGAAACCAGCTGGTTCCGGTTCTGATCCTGTCCCTGATGCAGGAGTTCACTTTCTGCCACTCCTTTGAGTGGATAACTTTGCTGCAAGGTTGTGGGTTTTCTTTTTTTGTTGTTGCTTTTGTTTGTTTGCTGGAGAAAAAAAGGTCATCTAAAAGAAAAAGAAAGAGACAGGCTGGGATAATTTTTTGGCAGAGAAGCCCTGGCAATATCTTTGAGGTCAAAAGTGGTGTTTCTCTAAAAATTTAAATTTCTTGAGCCCAGCAAACAGATTTTCAAGGCACAGAGAAGGTTTTCATTACATTCAAAGTCTGTGAATGCAGGGTTTTTTCTGCAGAACGTCATGAGCCAAGTTGTGAGATGCTACTGAAGTCCAAAAATAAAGGATATTAATCACTTGGCCACGATTTTATTTCTCATATAACCACATCTGATACGTGTTTGAATGTGTATGTATAAATAAAACATGAAAAGACAACCTTTGTTCGAAATTAAATAAGTTAAAAGAGTTCAGCACTACCAAGAGCAGCAAAATTCTGTCCCTTTGCTTAGAGGAGCTCAGCAGAGGCTTCTCCTTCTGGGGCAGGAACTTGTGATTCCCATTTTCCAGGAGCTGCCACATCCCTTCCTTTCCCAAAACCTCCAAATCACCCCACAATTTCCTCCCCTCCAACATTTATCAAACCCAGCCACGTACCCAAACTGAGAAGCTTGGCAGTGCCCACGGCTCGACATTGAGAGCGTCAATTAAATCAATTAGCATCCCCATACACGGCTAATATTGGAGACGTAGGAGAGGCTTTATTATCCAAATAGAAAATCAGTTTGTGTGTCCAGATGGTCACTGGAGGCGCTGGAATTGCCGCTCTCTCGCTGTGTTTGGGCCCGTTTGGATGGCACCAGCCCCTGTTTGTCAGCTTGGAGAGGAGCCGGTGCCATCTGGGCGAGAGGAGGTTCATTGTCTGCCTGGCAGGCTCGGGGTAAACACAGCTCCCCCACCCACTCCGCTGCCATTTATTAAATGTTGAGTCTGGGAGAGGCAGGAGAGTGCTGGGAAGCTGAGGGAAGATGCTCCGGGGAGGTGGAAGCCAGGGCTGTGTGGGGATGTCAGGCTGTTGCGGAATTACACGGATTTGAAGCTTTACTGAAATTAGATCGAGGGTAGGAAACGGTGGCAAAAGAGCAGAGCCAAGCTGTGGCTGGCCTTTGCTCTGTTCCCCCAGTCACACAAGGTTTTTTTTCCTTACAAAAACAAGTGACATTTTAATATGCATATTCTCACATCTGACACAGAAATGAAACTGAGTATAGAGAAATGACATGCCTAAAATTGTGGGGAAATAAAAAACAAAAAAGGAAAAGCATAGATAATACTTTACAGGTATTTAAATGCACCAGTAACAACCTGACAGCTCCCTGTGCCCTGCTGCCCTCCCTGGCTGCCAGGGGATGCTCTGGGATACCCAGGGACAAAGAACAGAACCAAAATTTTAGCCCTGAAGCCTCTCAGTGCCTGCTGCTCCACCTGTGAGCACCGAGGAGCTGGGAGCACATCACCCTGATCTCCTCTTCAGGAGAAAACGTGAAAATTCCAGTTATTTCCACAGGCAGGAGCCAGCCTGCACAGGGAGCCTCTGAGACAGCCAAATTATCTGAGCTACAAAGATGCTTCAAAGATGTGGGGAGAGCTCGGGACGGGCTCAGCAACAACTCCTGAGCATCACCCGCTCCTCTGCAGCTCTGTCATGATAGCACGGCAAGTCTCTAACTACTGCTAAAAACCTCCCGAGAGGCTCCCGATGTCACCTCCCTGTCGGGAAAAAACGAGGGATAATCCTTCTGTCCTCGCATTCTTTATCCTGTCCTGCAGCAGAGATTTTTCTCCTCATTATGCCCCGGCACTGGCGGGGTGCGCACAGGACGGGCAGCCCAAAGCGACAGCTCGGGAATGTCTGCCCGGGCATGAATGAAAATAAGTCCTGGAAAGTGATTATTATCGGAAAAAAAAACAAACAAACAGGCAACCAAACCAGTCGTGCTAAAAGGGAAATTGGTTACAAAAGTGGTTCTTTAGCGATGGATGGATCGTTCTCTGCTGACATCGCCTCAATTAAGTTTTCTTGTTGCGGTAACCTGGAGGCAGCACAGCGAGGTGACAGATGGAAAAGTCTGCCTGGGAGGGGAAGTGCAGGGCTCTCCTGACTGGAGGTACATAAAGCAATTTATTGTTCTTTTTTTCCCCTCTTGCATTCAGTGTTTCTGACGAGGTCAACAGGCAGGGAGCTGAGAAAGCCGGGGCTCACATTCGGATTTCACACATCAGAGGGGAAACAGTCAAATCGAAAAAGCTCTGGGAGCAGTAACTGAGAAATTATATATATGTGCTTTTTCTCACCTCCAGCCCTGTTCCTTTATTTTATTGAAAACTGTCACATTAAGGTGGTTTTCAAGGAAATGCAGAAAGATCTGCATTTCCCAGTGCTGTGCTCTGATGGTTTGCAGTGATAAAATGGATTTTCCAGCTGCTGGTTGGGATGGGATGGGGATGCCTGAGGGCATGCAGGGCTCTCCCTTGGGGACAGGGATTCTCCCAGTGCCTGGAGTCCCCTGGGTGGGTCAGGAACCCAGGGAGGAGAATTTTTAGCAGATGAGCAAAGGCAGGGTATGAAGCACCAGCCCTAAACCAGCTGCAGCCAGTGGTGGGAGGAGAGGAAACTGCTCAGGTTGGACATCAGGAGGAATTTCTACACGGAAAAAGTTGTTAAAACATTGGAAGGAGCTGCTCAGGGAGGTGGTTTGGAGTCTCTAAAGGATAACTGGATGTGACAAGGAGGGGATGGGTCACAGATTGGACCTGAAGGCCTGTGAGGGCTTTTCCAACCTCAGTAATTCTGGAATTCTGGGATTCATTTGAGGTCCTGCCTCGCTTTTCCTTTCTCATTCAGCAGCAGCTGCCTGAGGTGTTTCTCCAGGAGCTGAGAGCTGCAGCTTTCCCCTCTCACACAGACCCCAAAGAGCTCCCTCATGTCCCTGTCACCTTTCAGCAGCTTCAGACACCCCTGGAACCCCTCCACAACTCCCTCCCATCCCCACTCTTTGTATTTCACATTAAATCAATCAACAGCAACGCCAGCTTGAGTCCCTTTCATGTTTCTGGGCTCGTTCACTCACACAAAGGATTTCCCTTTCCCAAAAAAAGCTTATCTAACCTGACGTTCCCAATTCCTCCTGCCCTGGGAGGCACAGCCAGGGATTTGCAGAGCTCTGGCACAGATCTGCTGGGTCTGCAGAGATCTGTCTGCAGGGAAAGCCATAAAAAAACCCCTCTGCTCTACCTGGAGAGGCTGAAGGACGTGGGATTCCACCTCTTTCCTCCATTCCCTGACCCTTCTCCAGCAGCTGGAGCTCCCATATCTCGGGAGAGGCAGGGATATCACTTCACTGAGAGCGTCTCAGCTTAACCCAGGCCTGGAGAAGCCCCTGGAAGGTTTTGGAGGAGGTTTCTCCCTCCCTGCAGTTAATCCAGCAGCCACACACAGCCCTTGGGGGGCTGCTGGCAGCTTCCATGGTGCTGATCAGAATCCTGCAGCCAGGGCTGGGCGTGTGTCCAGCTGCTCCAGATGTTACAGAAACCCCAGGGGATGTTAAAAACACTAAACACAACCAACCTGTGAGTTCCTCCAGAGGCTTCCCCTGGCTGGGTTTGGTTTTCCTGCCTCCTGCCTAATTCTGATGTCTGCTGCTGTTCCTGTGACCCCTCCTCCATTAGCAGGGACGGAAATGGTTTCCCCTCCGAGCAGCAGCAATGCCAGCAATTTCATTTCCTGAGTGTCTTTTAGTCTTGAATATATATTGCTTATTTAAAGAGACCCCAGAAAAAAAAAAAAATAATTATCACATGTCCTACAAAGCTTCAGCTCTCCATCAGGGACAGGTGAAAGTTTGTGAGGGACAAAAACAGGACAAAATTAAGGATTTTCATTATAAAAGGGCAAAAATTTTCCCGATTTATCATAAAAATGCCTCAAGATGACTGGGCTGGTGGAAGGTATCCCTTCCCATAGTGGTGGGGGGAAATGGGGTGAGGTTTAAGGTCTTTTCCAGCCCAAACCATTCTGGGATTTTGTGACTGGTGCAGAAATCTCAGCCCCAGCCAGGAGCAAAGAGAGCCCTGCTTGCAACAGGTGGGTCGATAAGGTTAATTTAAAAATATGAAAACACACAGGCAGAAGGGAAAAAAAGAGAGAACGAGGCTTTTGTTCTGTCTGTGTTATCTCACCAAAGAGATCCAGATAACAGCAAGCACGAGAAGCACAAATATAGATTTGTTATTACCATGATTTGCTGCAGGGCCAAGGGAAGGCTGTGGAAATGCCCCTCCTCTCGTACACAGCCAAGCAGAGCTTCCCTCTGTATTGATTTCTGGAGCAGGACTCCCATTGACAAATGTAATTAGGCTTACAGTGATGAAAGGAAAATACTTTCCCTTATAGGTGTAATTATGGACACTGCTCTGCACTTGACCCAGGCCAGATCTCTCTGAATCACAAGCAGGCACTGCACAGTGCTGATCCTCCTGAATGCCACTTCCATGAGGAATGCTCCAAAAAGGAAATTTTTTCCCATTTTAAATAACTCCATTGCAAAGGGTCTCCCCATGGCTGTCCAGTGGGAGTTCAACCAGCACCTCAGAGCTGGGTTAAAATGAGAAAATATTCATTAAAAGAAAGGTTTGGGGGGATATAGGGGGGATGTAACCCCTCGGTGGTGCTGGGAGAGCCCTGAGAACAGCTCAGGAAGGTGTGGGCAGGCTGCCTGTCTCTCTGACTGACGGGAATTTGGGGCAGCTCCCCACGGAGCAGCAGGACAGGCTGGATGTTCTCCAGGAGCCAGCTCACCTCGCCCTCAGCACAAAGCACAGTGACCCCAGGGCTGCCAGCACCGTGTCCCCAGAGTGTCACCTCCCTGTGCCGGGGCAGGGAACAGGAGATCAGCGTTCCATTTTTAATTTCCTCTGTGCCGGAGAGCGCCCGGCTGCTCCTCCACCTGCTCCAGGGCTGCCACAAACCCTCCCTGCCTGCCCTCGCTGCTCCCTGCCCTGCTGGGGGACACAGAGGGGAGGATGGAGAGAGATTCCAGCTCTGCCAAGCCCCCACACAATTCCTGCCCCTCCACCTCACCCAGAACCAACCCAGCAGGGCGAGGGGTGCTCAGCAGCTCCTCAGCATCACCCCCGAGTGAAGGCGCTTTGGAGGTGCCACCACTCATCCCTGCCCCTCCTGCCTCCCTCCTCACCTTGGGAACGGCTCCAGCAGCACCCAGAAGCTGCCAGGAGCCCCCAGGAGCTGCCAGGAGCCCCCAGGAGCTGCCAGGAGCCCCCAGGAGCTGCCAGGAGCCCCCCAGGAGCTGAGGAGGAGCAGGAAGGGCAGTGAGGGGGATGCTCAAGGGGTGGTGTCTCACAGGATCTCATGGAAAACATGGATTAAACCAACTGATCAGTTCTAAGGGTACAAGAACTCACAGGATGTCATGGAAAACATGGATTAAACCCAGCTCTAAAGATAGAAGGACTCAGAGGATCCAGTGGAAAACATGGATTAAACCAACTGATCAGCTCTAAGGACATAAAAACTCACAACAACCTGTAGAAAACATGGATTAAACCCATCAGTCAGCACTAAGGGCATAGGAACTCAGAGGATCTCATAGAAAATATGGATTAAAGCCACTGATGAGCTCTAAGGATGGCACAGGAGGCCACTCCTGGCCTCCCCTGCAGCCTGTGCACCCTGCAGGAGCCACAGCACCCTGGAAAGGAGGGGAATTTCCCTTGGGCACACACCTGTGGGGCACAGGTTATTCCAGCAGCATGGGAAAGGAAGAGTGGGAAAAGCGACATCCACTTCCCTCCTTCATGGCCCACTTCTCAGCCAGACCCCATTTCTCATTTAATGGCTTTTTTGCAAAAGCCTTTTCTGTTTAGTTTCCAGCTCTTTTCACACCAACTTTATGATCCCTTCAGCAAAGCTCTGCACCAGGTTCTGTTGAGCAATAACCAAGACAAATGGCATTACAATAATTCAGGCTGCAGGCATGGCTATCCTTAATGCTCCTGGTTTTACTGGGAGTGTGCAACAGCCACACAACGGATTTTTAAAAGCCCTTCCTGACTTTTATCCCTGACAGGGAAAGGCAGGAAAAACAGACTCTTTTCTCAGCATTCTCCTTTTTCCTCAGTTTTATGTGTATTAATCACAAAATGCCCCCAGAGAGTTTCTGGTCTCTTGGTTTTAATTTTTTCCTTGATTTCCTCATTTTACAAAGTTATACTTTTGGGCCACCAAGAAAAAAAACCAAACCAAAACCAAACCAAACTTTAAAAAATCAAAATCCTGTGCAATTTCTGCGCTCAAATTTATTGCTCAGTGGCATCACCATCAACCTTGTAAGAGGAAAAAATTTCCCTGGAGTGTCTGAGGCCAGGCTGGATGAGGCTTGGAGTGACCTGGGAGAGTGGAAGGTGTCCCTGGACTAAACCAAGTCCCCAAGGGCCACATCCACATATTTTCTGAGCACTCCCAGGGTTGGTGACTCCACCACCTCCCTGGGCAGCCTGTTCCAATGCTTTCCAGAAATTTCCCCTAATATCTGATCAAATGTGGGGGTATCAATAGCTGAGCTCCAAAGGGGAAGGAAGGTTAAACCCCTGGGAAAATAAACTAAAGCACAAATCCCTTCATCCAGCTGACCCCGAGTACACAGGAAGGTGACACCAGAGCTCTCCAGGGAGCCTGCAAATGTCACTGGCTCTGGGGACAGAGGGTTCTGTGCACACAACTCCAGCAGGGCTGGTTTATTTTGGTGCCTCCCAATGTGACATTTGGAGCCTGTGTTTGCCTCCCTGCCTGCATTTGAGCAGAGCCTCCCAGCAAATGGGGCCACAAACAGCAGCAATCTGCCAGCAGAGCCCGGGCAGGGGGAGCTGGGCTTGTAAAAACACCTCGTTCAACCAGCACAACATCTGTTCCTGGCTGGAATGCACTTCCAGGAGATTCACAGCCCTCTCCCTCCAGCTCCACGCTGCTCAGCTCCCATCAGGGTGCTCAAACAGCTCCATCCATCTCCCAGCCACGCCACCCAAAGCCATCCTGGAAGAAATTATGGCAGCGAGTCTTGGTGCATTGAAAGCGAGCATTAGCCAAACTCTTTGCTCCATAATTTTCCTCCCCTTTTAAGCTGTCTCGTTCCAGGGAAGATAGTGAGGTTTATGCTGTGCAGGAGGAGGTGGTTTTGTGTCTCTCTGTGCACAGGTGACCTCCAGGTTTTTTCTGCCAGCATCACAGGGAACGAGAAAAAACCAAGTCAGGTAAAACCTGCAGCCTGTTGGACCCTTCAGTCCCTCACCACTACCCAAAAATACCCTTCAGAATCCCTTCAAGGATCTGCTGCAGCAATCTCAATAATTACCTTGAAAGTTCTGCTGCCATAAATCACGTTAAGACAAACTCTGCTCAAGTGTTGCAACCAGAAGAGATGATGGGGGCCTTGTACAATGGCCAATGACCAGAGAGGAGTGAATTAAGAACATAAATATAAGTGATGAGGGCCATTTCCTCACTGTGCCATCCAATTCTGGAAAACACTTGTCTTTTCTCATCAGAGCTAAATTGGAGCTCCAAGAGCTGCAGGAGTGTGTGTGGAAATGGGCAGGAAGCTGCCAGGGGCCAGCAGCAGAGGACAGGGCTCTGTGGATAAGGATTAATTAGATCTTGAACCAAAAAAAAACCCCAGATCTTCTCCCCAACTCCTGCTAATGACTGAAAAGATCTGAGCAAACAGCACCTCAACACATTCAGGCTGGCCATGCTAAAATCCAGTGATTAAGGTGTGTTTGTCCCAACGGCATTATAAAAAGAAACTCAATATAATTCACTGATGATGAGAGCAAATTTGAAATCAAGATCTATTTGCCTGATTTTCTTTCTTTTTTTTTCCTAATATTTAACCTTCAGATTCCCAGCCTGATTTCCCTCCCTGCTGCATACATTATTAGGAGATTTTAAACCCTTCTGCCTTTGGAAGGCAAAGCAGTGCTTGGGTTTATTGCCCTTTTTCCCTCTGCAGCCATTGGTTGGGTTTTGTTCCCTTTTACATTAATTATTCCTAGTTCTGCTGGTCACAGCTCCACAGTTCTGCTCCACTGGAGCTTCCCAAGAAGCCTGGTGGGATTTTCATTGCCCAGGTGGGTTTGCATAAATAGTTCATCATTTTATTTTGCAGGAGGGGTTGGAATTCTCTGTCCAATCTCACATTCTCAAACCAGAATCAGTTTCTGGACCTGCTTGTTCAAATAAGAGTTTTCCAGACTGGCAGGGTGTCCCAAAATCTCTTTTTTCCCCTTTATTTTCCATGTCCCAGTGCTCCTCCCTAAAAAACAAGGTGCAATACAGCCAAAAGAGCACCTAAAACCATATAAAACACCAAAATTCAGCTGTTTCCAGCAGCTGCCTCCCCTCTTCCCACCCCTCGGGAAGGAGAATCCAATATAAATTACAGTACAAAAGTTGACTTGACATGTTATAAACGCTCTCACTTTGAATTCAGTCAATAATATTTTGCATTACTAAAATATGAGTTTGCAATCATTTCTCATCTGAAAGCTGTTTAAGCAGTAAACACCAGGCTCGTTACCGATTCCCAGTTTGCACTGGGATTATTTAGTGTTTTTCCTAGACTGATTTTCCCTCTATGCCCAGCTCAAACCTCAGGTATTTGCACCAGGAAGTGGCAGGTTTTAAACAGGTGCGATTTGTAAGCTACAACCACGTGTGATGAGGGTTTTCAAATAAATAAATAAAGTGATTTATGCTGCAGAGAGGCTTCACAGAGAGCACCCACAGCTCCAACCACATGGAGAGGAAATTCTCATCCTACCAGAGCATCCCCACCCTGATCCACGCTGGATAATTCATAACAATCTGCCTAAAATACCTGACTCCTCTTATCACAAAAACCTTGGCTATTTGCACCAGGAAGTGGCAGGTTTTAAACAGGTGTGATTTGTAAATTATCACCACATGCCGTGAAGATTTTCAAATAAAAGAATAAAGTGATTTGTGCTGCAGAGAGGCTTCACAGAGAGATCTGAGCACCCCCAGCTCCAAACACAGTGGGGAAAGTCTCATCCTACCAGAGCATCCCTGTCCCCATCCTGGATAGTTCATAACAACCTGGCTAAAACACCTGACTGGTTTTTGAAGGTGAGTTCTCAGCTCTCCAGGAACCTGTGGAACAAATTCCTGAGCAGAGCAGACGCACTGGAGCGGAATAAGGAAACACAAGGCGCAGATGGCAGCGGCTGGGGAAGCTCTGGCTGCACGAGGGGCACTGCTGGCAGGTCACTGTCACCTTCCAGAAGGGGTTTGATCATGGCTAGGGAGGCTTTCTTCTGCTGGGCCAACAGTCAGGAACTTGGAGTTCTAGGTGGGAATGCAGATATTTAAATGCAGCCCCAGCCTCTGGCCCGTGCTCCTGAGCCGGCTGCGACAGGAGTTTGCCAGAGCGAGCAGCAGTGCCCTCAAAATGAAGTTTATAACTCGCTCTTGTTTATCTGTGTCTCTATTGCTGCTATTAATATTTAATGTCTCTGGAGGAAAGGCTCCTCTCCAGCAGAACGAGCCCTGCTGCAGCATTAATCAGAGCACCAGCAGCCCCCAGCTCAGCTCCACACCTGAGGCTCCGGACCTGCGGAAAGGGAACCGGCTCTGGGAATGCTGGAATGGAATCTTCCCCTGTGTCCTGCCAGCTCTGAGCCCTTGGTTTCAGCCCCACCGTGGCTTTGGGCACCACTGGGAGGAGAAAGAACCATTCCCAGTCTGGTCCCAGCACGAATTTCAGGCACAGCTGTGACCAGAGCCTCAGGGTCCACGCCCAGACCTTTGTCCTCAACATCACACGGTCCTCTTGATGCTGAGCAGAGCAACCCGGGGAGAAATGAGGAAGAAAAAAGTGACTCTGGAAGCCACAAGAATCTTTACAAGAGCTCTGCATGGCAGCTCATTAGGACCTAGAAGGGCTTTGCTCTGCTCCCATTAATGAGCCCCTTCTCCTGCCCCCCATCCACACCTTAATGGGCAAACCTCTTAAAGAACCAGGTCAGGAGCTGGTGTTTGATGGCACCCGCATTTCCCCGGCCCTGAGCACCCTGAGGATCACTGACTGCCTCAAGCCACCAGAGCTCTGCACTTTGATTTAAGCCTGTGGAAAAGGCATCGCTGGAGAAGGGTGCAGGGAGATGGTGAGGTGGATAAAGGCAGCGAGGGAACGGGATCATTCATTTACACAAACATGCTCTGCCAGACAGCCTCAAATCCCAGACTACAGACTAGAACAAAGCCAGCCCAGCACAAAAGGGTTTTTCTACCTTGCCCTGGCTACCCAGCATCCATGAAGGAAATTAAATAATCCCAGGAAAACAGCATCCCCTGCTTGGAAAAGCTGCCGTGGCTGCCACCACACACAGACAAAGAACTCCAAGGAAACCTTACAAAAGCAGCCTCACACCAGGCAGCAAATGAGCTCCTGTTTTTGTAGCACAAAAAGTGGGTCTGATGTTATAATCCCATGGGATTGCATCCACAGGGATGTGGAAGTTTCCCTTCATCTCCAAGGGCAGCCTTGCTGAGGTGATTTTTGCTCTATGGAATAAAGATTTTCCAGTCCAGCCCTTCTTGTTGATTCTCAATTAAGTGAAATGCAGTTTGAAAAATTACTTTCTTTCCTTAAAGCACCTGCAACACCCCACCTCCTTCACTCCTTTTTCAATCTCAGCTGCCAATTCTTAGCCCTGCACTTCAGGACCAATTCCTCCTTTATTTACTGAAAGCTCACTCTAAATCTTTTAAATACCAGAAGTGCCAGTCCTCCAAACAATTACTCTGGCTACAACATTAGTCAGCTCCTGCATTTTCCACTAGTGTTACTCATTTGATGGCACATCATCTTTGTTTTAGTGAGATCTGGGCCGTGCCTTTCCTCTCCTGTCCTTTTTGTGCTTTTCTATCCACGAGATTCCAGATTTCACCTCCTGGACAGAAGATGTCAGATATTGCATTTCCCTCTCTTTCTGACCACCAGGAAAAATCAATCCATGCATGGCTCCATCCAGGAGATTCCAGCACAAACACCAATCAATGTTGTAGTTCCTTGCAGAATACCAACAGTGCAGAGGGATTTTGGGGGAGTTTTTTAGGCTGGAAATCTTTTAATTAACATCCCAGGGGCAGTGGGAAGTCCCTGTGAAACATTTAACAACCAACACTGAGGTTAGAGCTGGGACACAAAGGACCCAGATGGAAGCTGATGGAAGCCGTCTCTTGGAAGAGACAAGGAGCAAGTTCTGGGTCTCTTATCAAGTGTGGACAGCAAGGAAACTCAGAATCCTGGCTCCAGGCTGGTCAAGGACTGGCATTACCCCAAGACAGAACCCAAACTCGAAGCCTGAAAGGCAGGATCAGATTAGGGTTGTCCTGCACACCAGCTCAGGAGCTCCCACCAGAACTCCAGTTTCCCATGAACAGTGGTACCACGGGATTTGGGATGCCCTGAAGGCACCAGCCCATAGCCAGGAGCCACCTTCACTGCTGGGCTCAGCTTGAGCCCCTCCTAGCCCTACACAGCCCATCCTCCCCCACATGGAATTTGCAGGCTCTGCCCGGGGCCACCTTTCCACATTCAAGCACTTTCATCCAAGGATTTTTTTCCCTTCCCTCATAAAATTTTTGATAGAACACTTCAGACTAAAAGTGGAGCTGCACCAGAACACAAACCAGCGCTCTCCTTATGCATACATATGTTTGATGTCAAAAAGACAGAGCAGGTCATTCCTTAGAAAAAGGCCCTTGGAATACCAATACTTGCTGTCATCTCAGTTTTCCATCACAAAATGACAGCCTCCCATCTCAAAACAAGCTCTAATGGAAACACATTTATCCCCATCTTGCTGTAATCACATTAGATAGTCCTACCAATTTAACTTTATTGGTTTCTTAACTGTCTGAAAAAAAAAACAAAACAAAACAAAAACCATCCAGACCAGCCTGACATGTTTTACTACACAGGAAACAGCCACCTGCAGTCCCCTTCCAACAGCAGCATCCCATGGTCAATAAAGAGCCTTCTGTTTGGTGTTAGGCTTCCTGCTAAGATCTCATTTTCCATCAGAGACTTGAGCAGCTTCTGAGCACATCAGATTCCGTTTAAGGCAGAATTTGCAGCGTGTGCTCGGCCATTAGAGGCACAAGTGACGATATTCTCGGCCTCATCAGCGCGCGGATGTCCACCCGCAGGAGAGCCGGGGCATGAATGCGGATGAGGTGTTGTTATCTGCTGCCCAGACACCTCACCCCGACACACACAGGGGGAGGCCAGTCCAGGGCAGATTGCAACACCAGGGATTTGGTTTTGCAGCCGTTTTTCATCCCAAAATTCACGGTTTGTGCAGCACTTCAGCCGGATGCAATTAACCTCTGCAGCATCCCGCTGCTTGCTAAACCCACAAGCCAATCCCGTTCCCCAGGTGCCCTCCCAGATTTCCCTGGAGAAGCAATGGGTGTCTTCCAGAGCAGGGAAAAGAGCTGGCCCCATTCCAGGCACCACTTTAGAAAAAAGAACAGCAGCAGCAGCAGCCAATTTATTTCCTGCCTGGGTGGAAACCTCAGCCAGACCCTGCTGAATTTCTGCGCCGTTTCCCCACCGGTGCTGTTTGTGTTGGGAGGGCTGTGCAGGCAGGACACGCGCTGCTGGCATCCCTAAGTGGACACAAAACAATCTCTTGGAGGGCAGGAAAGTTCCCTCAGTGCTCTGAGCTCCTCCAGCACTACTATTTTCCATGCTGGAAGGAAAACCACAGTTCTGTCAACTCCTATGATAAACTGGCCCACCTTTCTCTACAAATAAAGCCAATTTTTATGGAAAAGGCACCAAAGTGCCAGCCCTGGGCATGGAAGTGTTACTCAGATGCCCAGACCTGTGAGCTGTAGCTGGTCCCTGCCAGCTCTCGCTCTGCCCAGGCTGCACCCAGACACACAAATTGTTCAGTCTGTTCTGTCTCTGTGGATGGAACTTTCAGTCCAGTCCAGCAGCTGTAATTTAAGGGTTAGAGGCAATGGCTGCACTGCCTTGGACACCCTTCCAGGGCCAGAGGACAGGATGCCATCAGCCCCGTGTCTCCTGATGGGAAGTGGCAGTGACCCGGAGCTGCTGAGCGTTCCCTGCCCAGGCACAAGCCCAGGAGTGCTGCCACTCACACCCTGACACCACATCCCCCTTGGAGAACCTCATCCTTCCTCTCCCAGACCTCTCTAGAGCTGCCTGCAAGCCCAGCTTACCAAAACAAACAACCCCACAAGCCCAAAGGGACCAGCAGGATCCCCCAGGCCTGCAGAACCAGCAGCTGCTTTACAGCCTGAGGCAGTGCAGCCTCTTCCCTTGGCTGGACAGCGAACAACATCAACCCTGCCTCCCAAACCCACCAGCCAAAACACACATTAACCAAGGGGCACCACGCTCCTGCTCGTGCTGGGGTGTTTGAGCACACACAACACTGCACAGCGGGCAGGAGCTAGCAGGGGAAGTGGATCTAATTAGCCAGAACATGGATTGGAAACCTCCAAGTGGTTGTGTTTTCATACCACCAAATTAGGCTCATCAGGTTACCCGCTATGGGCAGGATGATTTTTTTTTTTTTAAGTGTTCCTCTGAGGCAGATAAAAGGTAACAGAAATTATTTCAGCAAAGAGCTCCCGGCTGTGTGGCTGAAAGGAGCTTTTGTCTCTTTTTGGAGCTGAGTCAGGAGAAAAAGCACCCTCTGAGGCCCCTGTGCTGCTCCCCACTGCCCAAAGGGTCATGGCAGGGGCTCAGCAGGTCCCCACTCTGGAGGGCTCCCAGCACACTCCTGGCTCTGTCAGTGGGAATTCCAGCTCAGGCCAGGTCACCTCTAAATCAGCAAATCCACAAACTTGGAGTCTCATGGCCCAGACAGACTAAAGGATGTTTTAGCCAGGTTTGAGGGAGCAGATCAGTCTGTCTGCACTGCTGAGGTCAGCACTGGATCTTCTTTCCAGCTGCTTCCTCGACACAAGACAAGATAAGCATCCTTGGGGATCACCAGAATCGAGGACAGGAATTCCATCCTGCTTTCCATGGAAAACTGCAGTGGGAACTGGGCTGATCTCAGCCTCATTTCCTCCACTGGGAGGTCATGGGTGTCCCTGTGGGACAGACCCTGCAGGCACAGTCCCCTTCTCTCTGCTCTGCAAAAAGCCAAGCAGATGACAAACAACATCAGCCTGCAGCTGCTCTAAGTCTAGGAGCTGAGCCGCATCTTTGAACTCATCTTCTGCTCGGATTGAAATCCTGGGATTTCAGAAAGGTCAGAGTTCAGAGAAGCAAAAACAAAGAAATTAGAAATAATAAAATTTAAAAATGCAGAAATTAGAATATAATCAACTAGAGGAAGAGGAACGAGAGAAAGATCATCATCACAAGAGCAGCACACAAAGCCACCCTCATGCAATTAAGATGCAATAGACTCCAAAGTCTGAGATGTGGTCCACATTATGCTGAGATTCCCAAGTCCCAATTCCTCATCAAATCCACCCAATCCCATTTTCTGCCTGCCCACTCCTAGCAGAGAAACAGACTATGAAATCAGGTAGCTCGCTTTGCAACACCGAATATCTCTGCTTTCCCTTACCGAGACGGCACTGGCATCAATTAGAAGACAAAGCCATTAGACACAATTTGTTTATTCAAATTAGCAACAAGCCTGTGTCAAACCCCGGGCTCCCCACGGCCCCGATCTCAGCCGGTGTTTGAGGCAGGATGATTGATTGAGCCTCCCACAGCCCCTGGTGGCTTCCACAGCCTTTGGCTTGCTCAGGATCCATCTCAGCATTCCTGAGTTCCCTGCCTCACCCCGGTCCCCAGCCTTGGGGCTGGCACCTGCTTTCACTGGCACTTGTCTCCACCACAGCCTGATGCAGGAATGTGCCTTCCCCAGGGATCCACCTCACCTGACTTGGATTTCAGTCCCCCAGAGCTGAGCAGAGTGAAAAATCAGCCTCCTGAGAAGTTCCACCTCACCAGGGCTGCTTTGATGCCCACGGGGTGTCTCTAGGGGGGCTCCTGCACTGCCCAGACGCTGAATCCACTGACTACAAAGACAGGAGAACACTTGCAAGTGAGCACTGAAATACCCCAGCAGTTTCCAGAGGATTTGGGTAAGGACCTGCAGTGCCCCCGTCCTCTCTCTCTGTTTATGAAGGGCCTCACACATCACTGCACAGCAGCAGTGTCAGGCTCCCAGGGTTAATTGGCCCTCAGCATCTCCAGGGCTGCTTCCTCCTTTAATAGCCAATTAGACCTTATTAGCTGCATTGTCATTTACATCCAGGCCTCCCAGCAGCAGTCCAGAAGCTACAAATTCTCCTCAGCAGCCCTTCAGTAGCCTGGACTTTTACATCATGAGCTGACCTTGCTGCTCTGCTCCAGGACACCTCTGCCAGCAGCTCACCTGGCTGTGGCCCTGGGAATGCCCTGCATGGAAGATCAGGGAAGGTCTGGCCCATCAGGAAAAGTGTCTTAATAGGCTCCAGACATTTTCACAAACCTCTGCCCAGGCAGTCCATGCTGACATCCCACAGCTCAGAGCAACTGGCAGAGCTGGAAATACCCATTGATCTTACAAGTGCAATGAAGGTGTGGAGCCTCTGATTCAGCCACTAGTGAGTGCTTATTTTAGTGACCTGCAGGGCCGGGGGCCCAGGAGGTTTGGTTTTTCCCTTTTAAAGAGCAAGCAGCACTTGCTAAGGAGAGGTGAGTGCTTCCCTCCTCATCCTCTCTCTGCTCCACCCTTCCCTCCTCTGCTTTTCCCATCCCACACTGCCATCACACACTGCCAGATCCACAAAAGGTTTCCTAATCTCCCTGCAGCCTCTGGACCAGCTGGAATTCCATTCCATTCCATTCCATTCCTTTCCATTCCATTCCATTCCATTCCATTCCATTCCATTCCATTCATCCCACCCTATTCTCCATTCCATCCCATCCTGTTCCATCCCAGCCCATTCCATTGATAATCAGAGGAATTCAAATACAGTGAAATTGTGTTTTTGTCTTTGCAAGTTAACATTTATTTCCAGTTGCAAAATAAACAAAATTAACCTTGTGATTTGATTCTCAATAACAACCAAAATTTCAGCTTAAGGATCCTAGAAAATACAGTAAATTATTCTGCATGCAACATAAGGAATATGAGAATAAGGAATGAAAGCAGAAGGAAACACAGTAAAAGGGGTTCCCTGCATAAAAGGATCAGATTTTATCACAACTTTGCTAATGTTTGGATGGATGGATCTAAATCAGGATTATTTATTATGCTCTCTAGATAAATAGATACGGCATATCCAAGTAGATAAATGCCTAATAAGATTCTTGCAACTGTCACAGAAGAAAAGATTTAAAGGATGCAAGGAGACAAGTCCAGCTGGTCCAAATTCCAGCTCAGATTCCCTGATTTTCATGGGAATTTTCGTGCCCCTTTCCCAGCTCTGCCTCTTGTCCACACCTCACTCCAGTTTCCTCACTCATGCTGGACAAGAGCACAGCCTGAGGCCACACAGCTGTTGGCAGCACCATCAGAAGGCTCTGAGTTTGAAAAAAAAAGAAGAAAAAATGAAGAAAACCGAAGAAAAAAAATGTCTGAGAGACTGAACTAGAGAGGACTGTGGGAGATTCAAAGGCACATCACAGATAAAATTCACCCAGGGTATGGTGAACTCCTGGAGTCCCAGCCAGGTTGTGCTCATGGCTCTGTGTCTGACACAGATAAAGCAAAGCTGAAAAGATGCTTAAATGAGAAGGGAGAGCAATAAAATGCTGGAAAGAATTGTGTATTCACATCTCCAGAGAGGCTGAATGAACAGAGCCTGCTCCTCCTAGGAACTAAAGCTGAGGCAGGAGAGATGGGGAGAGCAAGGTAATCCCACCAGAAAGCACAGGACAGAACCATTCAGAGACAAAGGAGATATTTAAGGATGGCATTAAAAAGCAGAACTGAATGTTCAGCTGTGGAATTGGGAGGGGGGGGGGTGCTTTCATGTGACAAAACCCAAACGGGTTTACATTAATTCTGCCCCCACCAAACCAGGAGATGATTCCAAGCTGAATTTTCCAGCTCCCAGGTGCTGCTCCCATCCCTGATCCTGCTGGTTTCACCCTCTGCACCTGCGTCACTGCTGCCACAATTCTCCTCTGTTTGTTGCTAACAGCCCAGGCAGATTTCCACACTTCCCAGGCCTTGATGGACACTGCACCAGGCTGGGGCTTGGGAGATGGAGGTGTTAATTTGAGAGCTTGCTACAGGCAACTCCTTTCATTTTCTCTGTGCCTCTGCCTCATATCTGGATTGTAAGAACAAATGTTACTGTCAAAGCAAAAGTCCATCCAATAATTCCTGCTAACAGCTTCCCGGCCCTGGGCTACTCTCAGGTTAGGAAACTTCTGAAACTGATGTTGTTTATATATTTAATAACTCCTAAGTGCTCTTCTCTCCCCAGTTTCCCCTTAAATCTGTGAAAACTTTCTGTACCCACCACAGCCTCAATCACCAGCTGATCCCCCTCACCTCCATTTCACTGGGATTTGCCTTCCTGGAAACTCTCCAGCACATTATCTCTCAAAATACAGAATTCCAGTCAGGAAGGGACATCCTGAGCATCACTAAAAACCAAACCAGGTTACCTGGGTGTGCTTGTAGAGGCGTCCTGTGTGGACACACATTCCCTGGAATGCCATGGGACACAGGGAGCTGCACCCTGTGGCTGGATCCAGCCCTGCCTGCTTTCTGCAGGGCCCATTAGAAGCTGATGAATTGTTTTCTGCTCTCACGCCTGACTCCGGATTGGGTTATCGCCGCAGAAAACGTAATTTGTTTGCTGATATCAAAATGCCGCCACTCACCTGAGGGATTAACACTGTGACAAAATCATTAGGAGCCTGAGGGAGCGCTGGAGGCCTTCTGAGTTCATGGAAAATTCATTCTTCAGCCTAATGAATGTCTTTTTCCAAACAGCTGCCACAGCAACCCCCCGGTTCTCAGTTCCCACTAGACTGAGCAGACACGTGTGCACAGGCTTGGCTCGACCCTGAACCAGCCAAAGGGGCAAACAGCACCTTCCAAACACAAAAATGGCATTGGGAACAAATCCCAGCACCACCAGCTCTGCAGGGAACGTGTCCCAGTGGCGCAGCAGAGGCAAAGCTGGGAGCTGAGCCCCCTCTGTCTCTCTGCACTGCTGGGGAAGGGGAGAGCAGAGACCTTCCCTGTGCTGATTCCCTGCCAAAACCCCCACGGCACAAACGCTGTCTGCTCCACACCAGGGCCTCCTGCTGCATTCTGGTTCCTCCCCAGCCCCTGCCACCAAGGTGACACCATCAAACATCTCCTTCCCAACCAGCGAGGCTGGGATTTGCATTTCAATTTGAGTTCCTTCTCGAGGTTCCCATGAACTTCTGAAAGAGCGTGTGGTGATGGAGCACGCTCCCCCTCTCTGCTGCCTTACACAGGGATGTATTTTTAGCCTTGATCCCTGCATTAGGGAAAAGTCACCCCCTTAAAAGAGCAGTTTTATTGCCAAGCTATATTAGCACAATGAGGGAAAATCGTTCCTAATTTTTATAAATTATCTCATCATCTGCGACTAATTAGCAGCTGCGGAAAGACGGGAGAAAAAAATCTCTCCTCGCCCCAGAGAGATGAGCTTGGAGGTATTCAGAGCTCCGAGCTCCCTGCTGGTCAAGGATGCCACGGGAATTCTCTCCCACTGCCCAGGTGAGGAGCTGTGCAACCCCTTCCCCAGCAGCACGGAATAATCAGGGTTGAAAGGGACCTCTGGAGATCATCAGCACACTGAGGAATAGTTGTGCTGCAGCTTAGCTGGAAACTTTATTAAAATCCAATCTAATCAAGCTGTTGCAAGTCTCCATTCTCCTTACCCTTGCTCCTGGGCGCTTGTGCCTCTGTAAATGTGTCTATAAAAGTAAAATGAGCAAGCAGCCAACGGCTAAGCGGCACTTAATCAGAAGAAAATGTATACCCTGGTGGATAGCAAACTGCTATTAGGCTGGGGAGGGGGGAGACAGCAGGAAATAATAAGCTATAAATGGACAACCAAATAAATCTCCTGCCGCACCAAGTGAGAGCACATCTGGTTAGATGCCACCTCCAATGAGTTGTGAGCAAAATATTTATTTGCTGCCGAGCACCTGGCAGCGGGAGAGGGAAAGGGGCTGATTTCCCTGCAGGAAAATCCGACTTAGAATCAGCTGGCCCTCAGAGCCAGAGTGTCCAGGGCATCACTGGCCAGGCTGTGACACTGCCCACAGCTTGTTGTGCTCCAAAAAGAGGGGGTAAAATATAAAAATCCATCTTTACTGCAAGAGCAGAGCCCCTCCCCTCCATCCCCACCACGAGCCCCAGGAGGGTCAGGCAGGCAAAAGACTCCAAAGCTTTAAATACCACAGGACTTTTACACCTCTGATCCCTGAGAGTGCCTTAATTTAATATAGAGCACTTCAGCATTAGGAGAAAATGGGATCTGGGACTTGGAAGGGCCCGAGGGAAAAACTCCTTGGAGAGGAGTGTCACTGCAAAGGGGATTATCACCATAATCACGAGATTAGTTGAATAATCCCAGCCCAGAAGAGAGGTTTTTGTCTGCAAGATGCTCAGCACCCTCCTGCTTTCACAGAACTGCAGTGCAGCACGGGGTCAGACTGAATTTGAGGAATAATCAGCCAAAACTGTGCCTTACAGTCCATCCAAATCCATCAGGGTGACACTGCTGTGCTCATGGCCTCGGGCCAGCCCCATCTCCCAAACCCTGACAACACAGAACATAAAAATTGACTTTTCACCCCCCCACACACAACCCTTCTCTGCTTCATTTTTCACTCCTTAACGCAGCCAGGGAGTTCAAGCCTCCTAAAATAGGCAAAATCCCCCCAAGAAATTCAGCCCTTCCAAATGAAAAGACAACGTGCCAGGCAAAATAAACTAAACCAAAATAAAATAAACCTCCCCTCCTAATCACCCAGCCTGGCTCTTCTAAGGAAGCTCTTGCACAGTTGAATTGCGCAAAGTAAACAAATAATTACCAGCTATTTTCTTCTATAGGTCAGAAAGCAGATTAGCAAGCCGAGACTGAAATCTAAAGCATGAGTGTGGCGTACCCAGGCTTACAAAAAAGCAGAAAAACCCCAGGCAGAGCCCTGTAGAACAACCACAGCTCTCAGCCCCCGCTGCTCTGGGTGTAACAAGAAATCCACCTGCTCAGGTGTTTGATAACCTGCCTGGAAAAACACCCAAACCCAAGGCTAATATTTTACATTTCCAGATCCTCAGCTGTTTAACTGAATCCATTCTGATTTAGTGGCCAGGGAAGGGTTTTCTGAGAAGGGGAAGCCAGAATTTGGTGCTTCTCCTGGAAATGCTTAATCCTGAATGCCTCGAAACCCAGGGCCGAGCTCTGCTGCCAGAATCAGAAGGGAGGAAGAGGTGAGAGATGTAAGCAGCGATTCCTGCATTAAATCCCCATTGTATTTTTCAGTTTTTTGCAACTGAAAGCAAAATCCGTCCTTCTGGAGCCCAGTGTGGAGCAGGGAAGGATGATGCTGCTGCTGGGGTGAGAACTTTAGGTCAATGAGGTTGTAACACTTTCTCCCCAAAGCTGCTTTAATTCAGCTCTGGCAGAGAAATCCATGAAAGCAGCAGGGAAGGGAAGATATTCCAAGGATCAGGAGTCTCCCAGGAGTGCAGGAGCTTTTGTGTCCTGACCCTGCAAGCAGAGCAGGTGAGGGTGCCCTTTCCCACTGCTTTCCCACCCCAAAAAAAAGCTCCAAAAGCACAGAGCAGACAGACAGGGACCTGTTGCAGCTCCCTGCAGGTGCTGGCTCGGGCAGAACACGCAGCCAGTGCTGCCTTTTCAAGCATGGATAATGCTGGATGGTTTCCAGATGGGGAGGGTGGGGAAGAGCAGAGAACAGAGCCAGGACATTTAAAACAAAATATATTCAGCCAATGACTGCTTTTCAGAGGGGTTTTAGTCACACAGATGCTCTAGTTTTGGTTTTATTGGGGTTTTTTGGGTGTTTTTGGGTTGGTTTTTTTTCATTTCTTCTGGCATTATGCTGTTATTTTATTCTCTTTTTTGTTCTCACTTCACCTTTCAGTGCTAGAAACCATCCATGCTTCACGCTGAAGGTGGCTGATTTTAGCAGCAGGAGAGGAAATTCTCGGAGCCAGTGTTCTTCAAACCAAGCCACCAAATGTTTTCGAGGTTAATTGATTCTCCAAGCATGAGGACACATCTTCCAAAAGCATGTTCAGTGGCATGAACTGCTACTCTAAAACTCTCTGTGCTGCCAGCTAATGCCTGAAAATGCTTCTCATTTCCTCACAATGAAATCTGACAGCCCCGGGACAACAAACAGCCACGGATCCGTCACAGTTTGTCATTCAAAAGGGCAGGAACCAGGAAATCATAAAATCCCAGAATGGGTTGGGTTGGAAAGGAACTTAAAATCATCTCATTCCACCCCCTGCCACGGGCAGGGACACCTTCCTCTATCCCAGCTTGCTCCAACCTGGCCTGGGACACTTCCAGGGATCCAGGGGCAGCCCCAGCTGCTCTGGGAATTCTGTGAGAAGAAGGAGGAGCAAAGGCAGCAGAGATTCCAGGTTTTCATCTCAGTATGGAAATATCCCACCCTGAGCCTCCAACAGGGTTACCTGAGGTGTGAACACCTTCACTCGCACCCCCTGTCTTGCTTTATTTTCCAGAGCTCTTCAACCCATCCCTCTCTGGCTCGCCAGCAAAAAGCCACATCAGTTTCTGGGTTCTTTACATCTATTTTTTCCGGGGAAATCTGTGTCTGTGTCCCACTCAGGATGAGCTGCAGGCACCTTGAATCCCTTCTCTTGCCCCACCCAGGCTCTCCCACTCGTTTTGTCCTCAGAGTGGACAGCAGTGTTCACAGGGCTGAAGGGACTGAGGGCAGAGGTAGAAAACAGCACCCTGGAGACAGGGACTGGAGGGAGCTCAGAGCCTTTTCCTGCCCAACAACGACCCAAGCTGCCTGCAAATAAAACCCCAGAGCTCATCAAGCAGCTCTGACCACCGAGGGTGCTTAATAAAGATTACTTTTCTACAGCTCCACTTGCCTGAGGCATCATTTGCTCCTAATGAGATGCTCCATGGGATTCAAACACAGGAGGGAAGAGAAGGGTTTCAACCACAGCCAAGGAAAATGACATTTCTGCTCCAAAATCTGAGTTGGGCTCTCAGAACCATCTCCTACCACCCTGATGCTCCTCGGTTGTGCCAAGCTGGGCAGCCACAGGGCCTGCCCGGTGCCAGAGCTGTCCTGTGGCAAAGACTGCTCATGCTGGGGACTTGGAGACCTGGGCAAAGCCACTGCAGCCTCTCCTGGCCCTAAAAAACTCAGCTGGGGCTCATGAGGCGTCTGGGGTGGGCATTACACGGGGTGTTCATGACTTTGCATGAGCACTGCAAGGTATTTCCTTGCCAACTCCAGCGTTTTTTGCTTTATCTTCTGTGGTCATTGAGATCATGGGATTTCTGAGCATGGCTGGAACGATAAAGTTCTTCTTGCCAAGGTAGCAGGACCCCCAGAGAATCAAGAATGCCAAAAAACACTCTGTGGATATTCTATCCACTGAAATGGGTAGAAACTGGATATTGGTAATTGGTAGAAAAAATTGGTAGAAAGAGGATAATAAATACTGAAGTCTGCAGCAGCCAGGCTCTGTTCTGTGTAAGGGATGAGGAAAAGAAGTCCTGAAGTGCCAGGGACACAGAGCAGAAGGGAATTGCTGCTGGAAAAATGGGAATGTGGATGAGTGGGGGTAGCTGAGCACGACCAGAAGCTCTCTGCAGGGGGAAGGAAGGGCTGGGAGCAGGGCAGTCCTGCCCTGGTGCAATTACTGAGGATGTGGAACAAGGTGGAGGATGTCAGATGTTAAGCACGCACAGATTCATCCCAAAGCACGGATCCTGCCAGGTCCTGGGGACTGCAGGGGAGAGGCAGTGAATGAATGATCCTCAGACAAACCCAGGCTGACACCACATCACAACTTCCCAGCCCTCACTGCCCCCTGGGCTTGGCAAGGAGATCACAGAAGTTTTGAGCTCATGTGGGATGAGCCTGGGGCTGGAGCTCAGGCGTTCATCCTGGCCTGCACCTCTGCAGCAGGAAAGCAGGAATAATTTCACAGGACAGCCCAGCTCCTGGGAGTCTGCCCTGGGGAGTGAACAGCAATCCCACCAGCAAGAGTCCTCACAGAGCCCCTTCCTTGCCTTCTCCCAGCTCTGAATTCCCCCTCAACACAATGGCACCTGCATGAGATGCAAGAACTTTGGGCATAGAGACCAGCAAAGGAGATAAAAATCCAGGATGGGCTCAGCTCTGCCTGCAGCCAGCTTTATCAGCCCTTCTGGCAACAACAAGGCTACCAAAAATGGAATATTTACAGAGGACAGACTCCTTTGAACAGGTAAGAGCATAATCCAGTGGGGTTACCCACAACCTTGTTACCCCAAGGCTGGAATTTGATCCTGGATTCCTGAATCCCACCTGAGCCTCCCAACCCGCTCATGACTTGATTTCTCTCTCAAAACTGACTGTAAAAAAAAAAATTACAAATTCACAAATCCTCCAAGTAAAGAACACAAGATGTTCTGGAACCTCAGGGTTGCACAACTAAGAAGAAAATCAAGCCTCATCCCTCCTTGTGCTTTTGTCCCTTGTTCCAGATGCTCCCCCCTAGGCCAGGCACTGTCACCTCCAGGCCCAGAGCTCCAGCAGCCAAAATCAAAGTCCCAAAAGTGCTGAGAGAGATCAGGTCCTTCCCTCCACAGGCAATTCTGGAAATTTTGGAGCAGTTCAGCTTTCTGCCACTACAGAGATGGGTCAGGAGCACACGAGAGGTTCCAGGTGACATCTGCATTAAGCGAGGTGGGCAGGTAAAGCTGGCCCAGAACACCTGGCTGCTCTTCTGTGCCAGCTATGCTCCTGCAGCAGCAGGTAATCAGTGGTCATTACTAATTACTGCACTCTCTCTCTCCAGGTAAAATTGCAGCACTCAAGGTTTCCAGCATTTTCATTCCCTCCTAAATGCAGCAAGAGGCTGCTCCCTCTGCATCACTCCTTGCCAGAGCTCCAGGGGAGCTCTGAGTGCATCCATTTACCCCAAAAAAGATGCAGGACTGTGTGGCTCTGCCCTAAAAATGCTCCTCAGGGATATGAGAGACACAGAGGTACCAAGGTGATCCCCACTCTTAGGTGATCCCAGAGAAACTCCAACAAAGATCAACCCACTTGTAAAGCAGTGAAGAGTGATCCTTGTGAAAGTACAAAGCACTCCTGGGAAAACCCTTGCTCCTGTGGCTCCATTCTAGAGGATTTTGGCACCGCTGGTCCTTCCCCTCCATCACATCCCTGCACCTCCACAGGCTGAGCTTTCCCTTCAGGAATGCTCGCAGCAGATTAAAACCCAGTTTATTAAATAAGGCAGTGCTCTAACAAGGGTAATCCACTGATAATTTCACTCATTTAAACCCTATTTTATCTCAACCAAGTAGACTTATTTCCATTTAACAATCTTAATTCTTTTAGCACTTTCCAGCTCCCAAATTGGCTCCGACGGCAGCATTGACATTCAGCCATCACTTTCACATAAAGTTCCATTTAGTCCCTCCAAGCCCCTACAGTGTCTGGAGGTGCAAGAAGAATTCATTAGTGATGAAAAGGAAAAGCAGCCATCCCTCCCTGCAGCCTCCTGACATCCACAGCCCTCATTTGGCAGGGCTGGAGTCAGGGCAAGGCCAGGCTGAGCTGCTCCCGCTGCTCTCAGATCCCTCCCAGCTCCAGCTCTCTGCTGTCACATCTGCATTCTCCGAGCTCTCCTCCCGCCAGGATCTTCACCTTCTGCTTCCAGGCTGCCCACACTCCTCTCCTCTGCAAATTACACCCCAAAAGAAGGGTTCTGGGTTGTGATGGCACCTGAATGTGACACGATGCTCTCGGATGGTTGTCCCAATAACAAAACCCCCATTTCCCCATTTCCCCAGACTGCTCACAGCCCTTTCTGCCATGGATTGTTCCCTGGGTGTTGTCCTTCTTTCTCTTCCACATGCTCCCCTGCTCTTCACAGCTGACATCCCACAAAAAAGCAAAAATTTCATTCTTTGACATCTTTCCATCCTTCTCTTTTCCCGCAGTGGGGTTTGTTTCCAGCTTTGATCTCATCACAGTGAGGTCTCTGCGAGGGAGAAGAGGAGGAAGAGGAGCACAAAGCTGGGAGGAAGGAGGGGCAGGACCCAGCACTCCCCCTGCTTTGTCAGCAGGTTGCTCTCCCCTTCTGGGATTGGGACTTTTCCAAGTGCTGCACGTCCTCAACACCTGGATGTGGAGAGTGGGAGCTGCTGAACACCAGCCAGGGCAATTTGGGATTTCAGCCTCTCAGGGGCCGTGTTGATCTGACAGCGAGCCAGCAGCAATTAGCTGCAGAGGGGCACTCGAGAGAAGTGCCCTGCTAGGTCAAAAGCTCCTCTTCTGGGAAGGTTGCCCAGCAGCCCTGCAGTGCCTAAAGCTCGGCAAGAGGGCTTTAACACCTCACTGAGCTCAGCCTGGAGAGCTCCTGAGCTTGCAACCCACCCATCCACGGAGCAAGGACGCGGGAATGTGCCAAGAGTAACGGAGCAGGAGGAAGAAACCCCGAGCATGAGGCTTGGAGCACAAAGAAACCCTTCCTTGAACTGCCAGGGTGGGGATCTCAGCTCTGCTCCGACAGGCTGAAGCTGGAGTGGATTTTTGTCTTCCTTCTCCCATCTCCATCCTCGCCCTGCCCTTCCCAGAAAGGTTCCAACAGCTCCCAGGTGGCAAATTCAGCTTTATCTCAACTCACCTTGAGGAAATTGGGCACCTACCTAAAATCTGCAAGGCTCTCTCCCCCTCACTGCCTGAAAAGGACCTTCAAATCACATTGTGCTCACTACAGACCTTTATTTCCCTAAAAACAAGGAACGCATTCTTCAGCCAGGCATCCAGAGGTCCCCATCCTCAGGAGTCATTTCCAGAACTGCTCCTGCCTCTGTGGAGGATTTGCCTCCCTCTCTGTGCTTATCCAGATTTTCTAACTCCACCCAGCTCCTGCCCACATCCCCAAAATTCTCCTGCTCACTTCAGATGATTCTTTACACACAAGTTAATTGGTCTGTGGGGAGGAAGGGATTTGGAGCTCCAAGTGCCCAGGTGCTCTGGATGCCAAGGCAGCAGCCTGGCAGCGTGGTGGCTCTGAGGAGGAGATTTAATCCAGCCCTGCAGAGAAGTGAAATCCATCCTTGCTGGCTGCCCACACGGATAGCCAGGGGCAAGGGGCTGGGCAGCAGGAATCTGTAATGCAGCCTCCTGCACAATCCCATCTCATGCCACACTGGAGCTCTCTGCAGAAATTCCAGCTTTGCTGAATTTGGCTCCAAGTTGGAATTCATTTTGGCAGCTGTTTAGGCAGGCAACCAAGGATCTTTCATTCATGTAATTGACTTTTTTATTCATATATATATATGAAAAAATAATGAAAGAAATTGCAGAGTGGATCTTGCTATCAGTAGCTTCCTCTGTGGGAAGCAAAAAGATCTGTATTAAAAGTGGCTCAGCAGCTAAATACACAAAGTGCTGCCCAGGGGCAGGAACTGTATTTAGATATAAAACAAGTTACATGACTCTCAGATCCTGATCCTTGGCTCAGGGAGAATGTTTAATATTCAGGAACAAATGTAAAAATCCAGACCTTTGATACAAAATTCTGCACATGCACCTACCCATGCCCATCACCCTGCCACAGCTCAGGACTGTGCCTGGAACAGATAAATGTCACCTCCCCACTGACCAACCCCTCTCTCCCTGGCTCCTCTCCTTAAATTTCCCTTTTCCTGCTGAATTAGCACCTGCTTCCAACCCAGTCACCTTCCAAAACCACCAAGCCACACAGGCCAGGGCAGCAGCTGCTGCTGTGCCCAGGGGCACCGCAGCTTCCCCTGTGCTGGTGGCTAAATGGCTTTCAATAAACAAGAGAGTGAAGAAATAGAACGTTGATTTGCTGCTTAAGTAACGTGGCTCTTTTCCATAACTACCAGCCGGTTTCCCCATCCAGCTGCTCTGCACAGAGAGATCTATATCTATATAATATGTATGTGGATATATAATGAATCAAAACAAAGCTTAAAGGCCTCCTGGGGTGGATAATATAACCTGCCTCTCGGACATTAATGAAAAGGAACAGATCAGGAAAAATAACTCCGCCACAGAGGTGCAAAAGATGGAAAGAGATGATCTGTCTGGCTGACTCCTCGTCCCTCCTCGCTCCGTGCCCCGTGGCACTGATCTAAAATATAAATCTGCTTATTATTTATTATTCATATTATTATAGTGCCGGATTCCTCTGCTGGAGATGAGGAGCTCATTATGTTTTATGTGGCAAAGCTGCAGCCTGGAGAGAGGCAGAGCCCTCCCTCACCAGGCAAGGGGCATTGCTTTGCTGGGCATGGACATGCCTGGTGCCTGGACATCTTCTCCTTGCAGGGCAGCTCACTCTGCTCTGCACCAAATCCCTCTTTTTTCCATGGACTTTCCTTGCTCTGCACCAAATCCCTCTTTTTTCCATGGACTTTCCTTGCTCTGCACCAAATCCCCTCTTTTCTTCCATGAAGTTTCCCTGCTCTGCACCAATCCCCTTTTTTCATCATGGAGTTTTTTCTGCTCTGCACCAAATCCCCTCTTTTTTCCATTAAGTTTCCCAGCAGGATGAGGCTCAGTTGATTCTTAAGCCAAACTCATCCAACCTTGAGCACATAAAATCTGTGTAAAAACCCCCAAATGATGAAGGAAGCCATCAATCCCTCCCTCTTTGGTACCCAGTCCTGTCACTCTGCCAGAAAGGGCTCTCACACTGCTGAAAATCAAAGCCAAGAAGGGCTGCAGGGTCTGTGATCCCTCAGGGCTTGTGAATCCCTCAGGTTCTGGGATCCCTCAGGGTTTGTGCATCCCTCAGGATCTGTGATCCCTCAGGATCTGTGATCCCTCAGAGTTTGGGATCCCTCGGGATTTGGGATCCCTCAGGGTTTGTGAATCCCTCAGGATCTGTGATCCCTCAGGGTTTGTGAATCCCTCAGGGTCTGTGATCCCTCAGGGTCTGTGATCCCTCAGGGTTTGTGAATCTCTCAGGTTCTGTGATCCCTCAGGGTCTGTGATCCCTCAGGGTCTGTGATCCCTCAGGGTTTGTGATCCCTCAGGGTTTGTGAATCTCTCAGGGTCTGTGATCCCTCAGGGTCTGTGATCCCTCAGGGTTTGTGAATCCCTCAGAGTCTGTGATCCCTCAGGGTTTGTGATCCCTCAGGATCTGTGATCCCTCAGGGTTTGTGATCCCTCAGGGTTTGTGAATCTCTCAGGGTCTGTGATCCCTCAGGTTCTGTGATCCCTCAGGGTTTGTGAATCTCTCAGGATCTGTGATCCCTCAGGGTCTGTGCCTCCCTCAGGAACCCGCTGGCGGCTGGTCCCGGTTCCCGCTCGGAAGCGCTCGCGCTCCTCCCGCAGTTTCTGCTCACACTTCCATGGTGCGAATCAGCCTCCTGCCTCTGCAGGCTGCCAGGGTGCCGAGCACAGCCCCAGGAAAATCTGCATCCACAGGTTTAGTGGGAATAGCATGCAAACCTCCCACCTGCACACGGATACCGCTCGGTGCCCACCACCGACCCCGGCTGAGCCTCAACACCCTGCACCGGGATCCTGCAGCAAAAGCGCTCAAAAAAACACCTTCCACGGGATCATTCCAGAGAAAAGCAGGGTAGATAAATGACTGCACCAGTCACCAGCCCCTCTTTGAACAGTTTCAGCTGCCTTTTCCTGATAAAAACCATCTCATTTTATCCTTGAGTAGTCTCCGTGGATGAGTTGCTGTAACGAGATCGCTCAGGACAGGGAGGGTAAAGGAGATGGGGCAGTGGCAGCCACTCTTCCCAGTGCTGGAACACAGGAAGACAACACCTGGGGAGAACTGCAAACAATCCAGGGATAACATTTGCCCAGAGAAGCTACCCCTGGATGCTGGAAGTGTCCAAGGCCAGGTTGGACAGGACTTGGAGCAACCAGACCCCAGTGGGAGATGTCCCTGCCCGTGTCAGGGCGTTGGAACTGGGTAACCTTTAACATCCTTCTAACCCAAACCATTTGTGATTCACTGTAAGTCTAAATGAGGCTTTGCTGAAGGGCCTGGCAGCTGTACAGGTGATTTAAAAAAAACAACTATTTATGCACATAACTCAAAACCCATAAATAAGACATCGCTCTCCAAGAAGAATAATCAGAACAGAATTGAAAGAGCAGATAGCAGATGAATATTGTATTTTTCTCTACCTCTCCCCACTCCCCAGCAGCAAATGATAAATAACTACAAAACTACTTCGCTTTAATGAACTTAACTGGCTCTTTTTAATATTGGGGGAAATATTAATATTGTATCCCAATAATTACGCCCTACTCCCACCCCACTCGCCAAGCCAGGCTGGGATTAAACACTTATCCCAGTGACAAGTGGAGAGGTTTTCCAGCAACAGCACCACCATGTGAGCCCTGCAGATTGTTCCTGTGCTCTGGGCTGATCAAAGCAGCCTGGCCAGCTTCAGAGCCGGGCTAAGGTCATTCCTCTGCTGGGGAACAGCAAATCCACGGCCTCTTCATTCCAGATCCATCAGCAGCATCCACAAAGGGCTTGGCTAAGGCAGAGCTGCACCAGGAAAGGAGTTTGTGCTTTGTGTGTGTTAAATGTTTCCAGCAGGAGGGAAAAGAGGAGTTTCAAGCTGTGAGAGCCAGCTGCAAACAGGAGGTGGGGAGCTGGGCACGACACAAAATGTGCCACAAAGCCACACTGCCTGCCTCCAGTGAAAGGCACAGCTGGGTTTCTCCCCCCAGCCCCTCATCCTGACACCTGGGAGGAAGAATTTGGTACCTGCTGACATCAGCGTCCTCCTTCCCCAGCACCCAGGGGCTGGCTGCACCTTCATCATCAGAGCCACCAGCACCCTTTAAAATGTTAATTCTGCCTTGTGGGATCTTCCCTGCGGCGCCTGCAGGAGAATTCAGTGTGTCCTGAGGGAGCTGAATTAATCTATCCACAACTCCTCTGCCCTTATCGTTCATTTTTACCTCATGAGTCTTTAATGCTCGCTTTTCCCTTGCTTCAGCCCTCCAGCTCAGACACACCTATGGACAAACTGCACCCAGCAGGGCAGCTCTGGGGCCTTTACTCACTGAAAAAGTGCTTTAGTGTATCATAAACCCCTCAGGAGGGTGATTACACAGGGATTGGGGCCGTACAAACGATGCTGTTACCCACGGCCGTGACAGAGGGATGGGAATAAAGGGGTACCACACAACCACAGCCATGTAGAAAAAGCTCCAGCCTGCCCCTTCCCACCTCCTGCAGCACACACAGCTGAATGCCAGGAGCTTTTCACAGCTCTGGGGGATCCCCAAGAACATCTTCCTGACGTGAAAAGCTGAGAGAATTGGTGTTGTTTAGCCTGGAGAAGAGAGGCTTTGGAGTGACCTCACTTCCAGTGCCTGAGGGAGCTGCAGGAAAGATGGAGAGGGGCTTTTTACAAGGGCTTGGAGTGACAGGATGAGGGGGAATGGCTTAAAACTCAAAAAGAGCAGGAATTGGGAAGGAATTGTTCCCTGTCAGGTGGGCAGGCCCTGGCACAGGGTGTCCAGAGTAGCTGTGGCTGCCCCTGGATCCCTGGAAGTGCCCAAGGCCAGGCTGGACAGGGCTTGGAGCAGCCTGGGACAGTGGGAGATGTCCATGGCAGGGGTGGAACTGGATCTTCAAACCAACCCAAAGCATTCCATGATCCCGTGATTCTAGTTCCACCCTCAGAGCAGACACAAGAGATCCACAGCCCTTTAGGCACTCCAGAATTTTGGAATCATGCCTAAAAACAAGGACAAACTACCCAGAGTGACATTTCCAGTGACACCCCAGCATCAGGATGGGGTTCATGAGGACTTGGACTAGAAATTGCTTCTTTGGTGGATGAAGCCACAAAGCACTGGGACAGCAATGACAGCTGAGCCAGAGGTGGATGCACAGCCCCTGGGTATGGGGCAGGAAAACATCAAGTTTCAGCCCCAAAAACCCCCTGAGATGCTGGAGTTATTGTGTAAAGTTTGCAGAGCTGGGAGGCAGAGGCAGGGAAGGGATTTTCACAGGCACAGGCAATCCTGAAAGGCTACAGAAGGCCTTGCAAGGAGTTTGTCAGCAGATCCTCTGTCAGGGCTCCTGATCCTGCTCCTGGTGAGGGCAATTCCATGGATAAACTGTAATTTTGGCTGGGGTGTGAATTTTAAACGAGCTTCTTTAGAACACCAAATCAATCAAGCCAGAAAATGCCAATTTAGGGCCCCCACGCTCTGCTCGGTGAGGCTGAGTAAATAACCCAGTAAATAACTCAGGCAAATTTCCTGACACTTCCTTGAGCATGAGTGAACAGACAAAAAACAAACCCAGAGCTGCTCCCACACACTGAGTGCTGCAGGAAAGCAGGGCCAGGGGGAGATGCTACCCTGGAGGACAGGAAGGAGCTGAGGATTTTTGGGTTTTGGGGTGGCTGGATGCAACACAACCTGTGCAAGAGGTGCCAGGATATTTTGGGAGGCCTTGCACTGGTTTTTCCAAGGGCTCCAGGCTGCCTGGAGGCAATTCCTTCCCTCCCAGAGCTCTTAAAGCTGATGAGAACATTCCCATCCCTGCCTGCTCATTCCCTCCCTGATCAGCCCCAGCTTTTGAGGTCCATGGAGACCATAATTCACCCAGACAGAGCAGGGAACTGACACAAGCCATCCTTAGTACAACATCACCTTTTTGGATAAAGCTTTTAGACCTGGATTTCCCCACCAAGGTCTCCAGAAATAACAGGAACCAGGAAATTTTCTCCAGGGCTGCATCAGAAGGGAACAAACAATTCAAGGCTTAAAAAAAAAACCAGGTTTGCACTGATGGTTTCCCCCCAGTGTGTATCCAGGAGAGAAGCAGAGTGTTCAGGAGCCTCCAGGCTGCTCCTCTGCAGCCAAAGGCACAGGGAAGGTCACCCTGTAGCCCACATTCTGCTCAATTCCTTGCACAGATGACGCCTCTCAAGCTCACTGCAATGCAACACTCGCTGTGGGTCCTGTCCAGAGCAGCAGAAATTCACTGTGTGCTCAGAGATGAAGCAATCTGCTGCCTCTCCACTCCACTGAGGGCTGCCAGGGCCAAGATCCACCCAAAAACCCCCAAAAAAAGCAGCAGCAGGAAAGCTGAGGGCTCGGTTCACAAGCCAAGTGTCCCTGACTCAGCACCACTGTGTTTCATTCTGCCTGGAAGCCAAGAGCTGCAGGGAATAATCTCTTTTTTTCCTGGTGAAGAACCCACCCTGACCCTGCCCAGCTCACCTCCCATTACTGATCCCATCCCTGTGCATTTCAGCAGCCCGTTATCCGATGGTTTTCAGGATTGCTTTAAACATTTGCTCGCATTTTCTTTGAATATTTAAATGTTCTTGCCGGTCTGTTTTCCCTTCCCTATGCAGAGCATTGATTTATGTTGCTAGATACCATATCTCCCTGCCTTGCCAAAAGCATGCATTTGGGAATGATTTCAGGGCTGCTGGTAATATTTTTTCCCCCTCTTTTTATTCTGCACTTTATTTTTATTAACTTTTTTTGTTGGAGGCGCCGTAAAAATGAAACTGTGGCTTGAAGGAACAACACTCATCAAACCTCCCAAACCAAACCAAGCTGGAAGGCAGCTGCCATTCCCACCTGGAAGCTGCAGCACAGATTTGAGTTTCCAGCCCTTAGGAGCTGAAAATCACAGTCCCAGGTCTCAAACACCTTCACTTTTCACTCTGGGGAACAAAGAGACCCCAGGTTTGCAGCTCTGTGCTCTCAGGGGAGCTCTCTTTTTTTCCCCACACTCCCCAAAACCCACAGAGCTCCCCAAAAAGACGGCACACAAAGCAAAATGAAGGATTTTCACCTTCAGCATCCTGATAATTCACCCTCCATCCCCATCCCTGCCTGGAGTGGAGGATGTGCCCATCAAGGTGAAATGCAGGCAGCAGAGCTGGGATCCTGCAGGGAGAGCTCCACATGAATCAGGGATTCCAGGGACATAAAACACCCGGCCACCCTTGCCAGGCTCCTGCCAGCTCCCACCCTCCCTCCCCATATTTCCTGAGCTGCCTCATGCTCCACCAGCAGAGGGGAGAGGTAATTTCACTTCAAGTGTGTCACCTGTGAAAGTTGCAAATGGGGACAGGAATGGATTAGCTGCTTATCTGCAACAAATAGCTCATAAAGGCAGCTGGTGGCTGCAGGGGGAGCAGCCAGGGGAAGCAGTTTCCTTTCTAAACAACAGAGCAAAGTGTCAGGTCTGCGAGGTGAGCTCCACTGCCATGTTTCTGGATGTATTTCTGTTCCCTAATCCGCAGAAAATGATGGTGTCTCTCCCTGAACGCTTTTTAACACGGCTCAGAGGAGCCTGAACTCGTGGGGCTTCCTCGCAAATGGGGAATTGTGGGGTTTTCACATTCTTGTGGCGCCCTTGAACTGGGGAAAGGTTGGGCTCTGGTACCCCTTGGTCATCGATGGAGAGCAAATATATTTGTGACAGAGAAATGTTTCGTTTTATGTGGGGTTTAGGAGAGGGGGTGGGACACGGCAGGGGCGGGTTTGGCTCCTCGGTGGCTCTTTGAGGGGTGGCTTTGGATTCACACAGGAAGAGCAACAACAACACCATGAAAACCAAGGCAAACATGGAAATTCACCATCAACTGCATTGCATTTACAAGAGGAAAGGACAACATTTCCAAAATGCAGGGAGGAATTTCAGCAACTTTGTCAAGTCACCATAAACTAATTTCATTTACAAAAGGGAAGTGAGAACATTTATGAAATGCAAGGAGGAGCTCAGCAAGTGTGTCAGCTCACCATAAACTAATTTCATTTACAAGAGGAAGGAACGAGTGCAGGGAGGAGCTCCTCGTGTAAACTCACCATAAAATAATTTCATTTACAAAAGGAAAGAGAGAACATTCCCAAAATACAAGGAGGAACTTCAGCAAGCATGTCAGCTCACCATAAATTGCATTTCAGGTACAAACTGGAGAGACAACATTCCCAAAACTCAGGGAGGAGCTTCAGCAAGTGTGTCAGCTCATCATAAACTACATTTCGGGTACAAACTGGAGAGAGAACATTCCCAAAACTCAGGGAGGAGCTCAGTGTCCCCACTCAGCATGAACTGCACTTCTCTTACTGGAGGAAGGTGAGAACCTCAGCACCACCTGAATGGGGACACCCTGCCATCTCCCCCTCCAAGGATCCTTCCAGAACAGCCAAACAGCGCTGGATAAACCCAAACCCCAGCCAGGTGTGCACTCACCAATCCTCAGGGAATGGGGGCTGGCCCAGATCCTCATCAGCCACAGCAGAAGGAGCACCAGAGGCGCCAAGACACGGAGCATCTTCCATAAATCCTCATGGAGCCCTGTGGTGGTCTGGGCATGACATAACTCTGCAGGGAGACACAAAACACGGCCCGTGAGCCCCTCTGCTCTCCCCCAGCAGCATCACTCAGCTCCCAGCCCTGCAGACAAAAGCTCTGTTTACCCGAGGAGGAGGGAGATATTTACAGGCTATGAATTATTCAGGGATTGGAATCAAACTGGGCAGAGAGCTCCTTGCAAAAAATGAAAAAAAAAATTTAAAAAAAAAGAAAAAAAAAAAAGGAAAGAAACACGAGGAAAAGTCCAAATATTTCATCTTGGCGTTTTTAGCTTTTCAACAAAAACAAGTAGAAATCAATATTGAGTCACATCTCTGACTTCTATTCTCACCCATCCCACCCCCCCTTTTTCTTTCCACTCAGAGCAGCCTGCAACTCATTATATAATACTGACTTCTGATTTTCGGGTGGGACAAAACAGTTTCATAGCTAAACATGACTTGAGGGAAGGGTTTAAGAGGCAAAAGTCACTTGGGCCTCACCAAACTAGAAACCAATTCCTTGCCACAGTTCCAGTCAGCTCCTTCCCTCCCTTTCAGGAGCAAGAGGATTCAGCACAAGACCAAGAGCATCTTTTTTTTGTCCTCACACAAGCTGTCACCACCCAGCTACACAGAGGTCCAGGTTCCAAAGTCAGACCACCAAAATGAAGGGCAGGAGGTGGAAAATCCACAAACTCATCATCAGCACAGGTATTGGCACTGTGTCCCCCACAGCAGGCTCCTGCAGCACAGCTAATCAAATTTATAACAAATACCATTTTAAACAGCTTCATAAAGGGCAGATTTTACTTCATAGAAAAAAAAAAAAAAACAAAAACGGTTGTCTCTGGAGTTGATAAAATTATCTCCACAGGCAGCAATGTCCTTAAATGCTGACTTTGAGTGTTTCATCTGTTACCTTATCTCTCCCTTCTCCAGCTTGCTGGCAAATATTCTCACCCTCCTCCATTTGTCTCCTTCTTGGGCCAAATACTGAAGTCCTGACACAGGCAAAGTCTTTAATCTGCCTTTGAAGTTACCAGGAGTTTTGTCCGAGCAAGACACAGCCTTTTACTTGCAATTTTCCAATTAATCTATTTTTAGATTACATTTAAGACTTTCCTCCAGCTTATCTCAGCTCTTTCCACAGGGACCATTCCCTTTCACAGAGGGGAAATGCAGAGACAGGGCCACAGAAAGAAAAATCCAGGCAGCCCTGGGACATCTCCACTCCCTGGGGTTTGATCCCTTCCTGGATCACGCTTCCCTCGGGAAGCTCCCACCTCCAGCATCCCAATTCCAGAAAATTGAGGGATCTCATGCTCAGCTGTCAGACACAGAAAGAACATCCAAATTTCAGAGCTCTCAACCCATTTTTAAAAGCTAGAAACTCCCCAGAAAACACCTGGAAAACCATGAGCCACCTCTGTGAAGGGCAAATAGCAATATTCTCCTTTTTTCCCCCACTCTTTTCAGTGGGATTTCCAAAGTAATTCCTGGGGAAGAGAAGCCCTAAAAGGTTAAGCACATGGGAAATTGGTTACTTAGAAGCGCTGGCAGCGGCAGAGACAGATTGCAGAGCCTGGTATCATTTGGGAGCTTTGAAGCAGCTATTTCCAAACTTTCCATGATATTGACAAAACAGCAGGATCACGTCAGACTCGCTCACAGCCCGGAATGTGGAGCTGGAGCTCATGGAACACACACAGACACACAAAGACATCCCTCCCCCAAGGATGGAGACAGCAGGACAGCGAGGGCAGCTTGAGGTTTGACATCCAAAGAGCTTCCTCGTGCTCAGTTCTGGCTCTAAAGCTGCTCCCCAACACTCACAGCCCTCTTTTCCTCTTTTTTTAGGTCATTTTAGGTTCTGCTTCTCGTACTGCTACCCCCAGTGTTCTTTCCTTGCCAGCCCCTGGTGATAACAACCACAGCTCGCCTGAGGCACCTGGTAGGGAATGTCAGACCAGGCCCAGGGCAGGGAAAAGGGGGTAACAAACCCCTCAATTTCCAGCCAAACAGGAGGGAAACGCCTGCCTGAAATTCGAGGAGGTTGCTGGAGTTTACAGCCCCAATATTCCCTGCCAAAGCTCCATGGAATCACTTCAAGGAAGGACATGGAGGGGCTGGAGCGTGTCCAGAGAAAGAAAAGGAGGTGGGGAAGGGTCTGGAGCCCCAGAAGGGGCTGAGGGAGCTGGGAAAGCTCAGCCTGGAGCAAAGGAGGCTCAGGGGGAATTTCTGGCTCTGCACAAGTCCCTGCCAGGAGGGGACAGCCGGTGGGATTTGGGATCTGCTCCCAGGAACAGGGACAGGAGGAGAGGGAACGGCCTCAGGCTGGGCCAGGGGAGGCTCAGGGTGGACAGCAGCAGGAATTTCCCCATGGAAAGGGAGCTCAGGCCTTGGCAGGGGCTGCCCAGGCAAGTTTGGAGTGCCCATCCCTGGAGGTGGCACTCAGTGGTGACAAGGTGGAGATGGGTCACAGCTTGGACTCGATGGTCTGGGAGGGCTTTTCCAAGCTCAGTCATTCTGTGAACAGGTTAAACAGAGTGATTCTCTTTTCAGACCCTGCAAAGACAAAATGCACAAGGTGCAACCACTCTTGTGGGAAAGGGGAAAGGCTCCTGTGACTCCCCAAGGGACAGTTCTCAAGGCTCCAGGTTTGCAGCCTGTTGCAGAGGCTACCCAGGAGATTCCCGGGCAAAAGCAGCTGCCTGTGCATCAGCAGCTCAGAGTGAACAGCAAAGCTGAGCAATAAATCCAGGGCGCCCGCTGAGCTCTGCTCCGGGAGCGGCGGGGCTGTAATTACCTGGGACATGGAGCACAGGGGGATGCTGCTCCACCTCACACATTCCCCAGCCCTCAGGAGGGCTTGGATTTTGGAGCACGGGCCCAGGGAACAGCTGTCAGCAACAGAAATGCACCTCAGGGGTTGCCAAACAGCAGAAAACACAGGATCCTACAAGCCGTGCCCACGGACCATCTGGCTGCTGGAGGTGACTGCACAATACCTGGGGAGGGGAACACAAAGATGCCTCCCCACCAGCACACCTGCTCAAAGGCTGGGTTACCAGACTCAGGAGAAGGAAGGAGGGAGAGGATTTTCCTCCTAGCCCAGCACTGAAGTTACTCTCAAATGAACAAAGATGTGTTTTGATTCTCACAGCCCTCTGCATCTGCCCAGTCCCCACTTGCTGCCTCCTCCCTGAATTTGGGGTGCTGAGCACAGTTCAGACGCCCTCACTGTACATTAATATTTTATTTTTTACATTAATTTTGCCTTGCTGAACTCCTCATCCTCCCAAGCTGCCTTCCAGCTGCAAGGTGCATCTCTCTGCCCCTCGCTGTCCCAGGAGATGCTGTGAAACAGGAGTGAATTGTGGCCACTCCAGTGCAGCCCCAAAATTCCACTCAAGAGAGGGAAGGAGGACAACTCTCCTTCGTGCAACACCAATATAAAACTTCAGAAAGCCAAGAAAACCCTGAAGAGACAAAGCCATTTAGCAGCTTGCTGCACTAATTCTCGTGCATGTGAAGATGACTTATCCCAGACTCATCCTCAGCTGGCTGAAAATAAATCAAACCAACTTCCCCTGCTGAAGTTTCCAGCGAGAACATGTCAGGAGCTGTGCGTTCACAGCTCCTGCTTTAGTGGCTCCTCTTTCCTGTTCTGACAGCAGGCTGGGAGAGCCTGCTTGATGGACAGCTGCCTGTGGAGCATTCCCAATCTGCTCCCCCAAAAAAAGAGTGGGATGGCTGGGAAAGAGTTCCCTGGGCCCTTCAGGGTGGGAGGTGCCTTGCTGAGAAGCTGCTGCTGGATCACGAGCTGACCCCTGCGTGCAGCACAAATATGGAATTCTTTCCCTGCTAAGCCCCCTCCCCCTTTTTTTTTTTCTTTTTTCATCTCTCAGCTCTGGAAATCCAAGAGAATAGAATAAATCAGGGATATACTGGAGAGTTTTGTGTTCTCTCTGGAGATAAAAGTCTCTAAATACCAAGCAGAATTATGGACGATTTGCCTCCAAGAGGGAGCAAGTTGCTTCTGAAACTGCTGATACATTTTTAATGACTGTGTGAGCTGGTGCTCTTCTTCACTGCTATCAACACAGCGTCCTGCTATTTGGAGATTTCTGCAGAAAAATTCTTAGATGGTAGAGCAAAAGGCAAAAGGCAAAATAAAATGTTAAATCACTGAAAGAAAACTCAAAAAAAAACCCCTCTGCTGAAGCTGCCACAGAGATAAAGACATCCCTGAAAAGCAGCCACCTCTCTGCTTGTTCCCTCTGACAAGGACGCTCAAGGAATCTGCTGTTATTTCATGGAATTATGGAGTGCTTTGGCTTGGGAGGGATTTTAAAGATCATCTATCATGGCAAGGGACACCTCCCACCATTCCAGGTTCTCCAAGCCCTGTCCAGCCTGGCCTTGGACACTTCCAGGGATCCAGGGGCACCAATTTCTTCCTCAACTGTGCCAGTGATTCCTGCTCACGCCTCCAAAAATGCCATCACCCTGCAGAACTTGTTCCTGCAGCTGCCCTGGAGAGCAGTGCCAGCCCCAGGCTTCCCAAAAATCCCAACGTGTTCCTTTTATCCCGATGCAACCCCACACTGCAAACCCCACTCCACGCCTTCTCCTGCAAGCTGAGAAACCACAAACACCCTGGAAAAACCTGGCAGCAAATTCCACCTTCTCCAGGCAGATTTTTTATATATATTTATTTTTTTTTAGTTTTTTTTTTTACCCAAGCAGGAGTTTGGAGGGGGATTTGGTGTTGATGGATCTCTCTCTGCCTCACCAGAAGCTTGATGAATGGTGAGAAAACGCAGCTCGAGCAAAGCTGGAGTAATCCTCACAGCTGAGACAACAAATTTAACAGCTGCAGAGCAGCAAGGAATTGGGGGAAAAAACTGTCGGGGAATATCAACAAACAACTTAATGGGGCCTTTTTCATTCTTTCGACAGGCAAAGAGAGCTCTTGCCTTTTGTAAAGCTTCTTTTGCAGAGAGCTCGGGTTTAAATGGAACAGGCAAGGGGAGGAGAACATGGAAAACCTGAAAAACATTTCAACAAGTGGCTCCAAAAAATGTCTCAGGGGGAGGGGAGGGCTCCACTGACAGCCTGCCCCGGGGCCACAAAGATGTAAGTTCAATTAAACTGAAAAATCGCTCCATTTAAAGCCACCACCAATATGTTTCGCTCGGCAAAGAAAAAATAAAAAAAAAGCATAATTAGCACGGGTAAATCATTACCACGAGGTAATGTCAAAAAAAAACCTTGAGGCTGAGGGAAGGAGTGACATCTATAAAGAGAATGGCTGGAATTGCAGTGGGAAATTTGAAGGGGAAAAAAAAATATGGATAAAAAAATACGGATTAATGTTTGGATGGGGTGTAAACCCTCCACGCTGCAAGGAACTGGTGAATTCCCTGTTTTTGAGGGCTGGAAGAATCAGCCCTCGGGACAAGGCTCCTCTGCTTAAAAGGATACTTAACAACATGAGGCAGAGCTCGGTTCCAGTCTGGCAATTTCTACGTTCCTATAAAAACCACGTCTCGTTTTTTCGATTCCATCAGCATTAAAGAGGCTGCTGTGCTCACAGCCTCCCCTCTCTGTGCTCACACCAGTGCCAGGGCTGGAGATACCCAGGGTGAGACACAGAGCTGTGCTATCTCCCTTCCCCAGGTGCCAGGGGGATGAAAGGAGCCCTGGGCTCCCCATCACCTCTCCAGGTAACACCCAGCAGGTGACAGCCCAGGGAAGGTGATATTAGTGATAAACACATGCTCAGCTGATACAGAAAATGGATTTTTATTTTTTTCTTTTTTATTGTTATTATTATTTTATTTTCATTCCCCTAGCTGTGTTCTTTCATCCCTCTCTTCTCCTTCTTTTTTTTTTCCCCTCCACCCTTCGTGACTTCCAGAAAAAGAAGCAAGAAAACTTCAAGGAGAAAAGAATTCTGGAGGCAGTGAAGCAGAAGGACGAATGTATTCCTGACATTTCTCGTTGCTGTGGATTATTTTCTTTAACTTTCTCTCTCCCCAGCCTTGAGTCCTCTCATCTCACCCTTCTCAATCCTCCCCAGAATTAGCAAAGCCTGATCAAATTTCCCACCACTGCTTAGAGATAAAAGCAGCGTGTCCCCATCCTAATTCCTGGCACAGGCTGGGCTATCTCAGAGCGAGATTTCCTCCAGAGTTATCAACCCCAGACCTGTGGACACAAGGAGACTTCAGTCACAGGACATCTTTATTCAATTTTCCTCTCCCCAACAGGTTTATCACACTTCCCATCAGCTCTCCCAGGCTCACTCAGTCCTTGAGAGCTCTTCTGGCACAGAGGAGTGAATGAGAATTTGGGAATTTGGGAAATTTGGGGATTTAGGCACTGCAAAGCCCTAGGAGATGCAGTTCTGTCCTTCCTGCCCTCCTTTAAAGCCTTCCACAAAGGAAATCCTGTGGCTGCTGAGCAAACACGCATTGTGATGGATGCACAGAGCACTGGGAGGAAAACACCCCAATATTTGTGCAAATATTTAGAAAAATGTCAAAAGTTCGATTTTTTTACAAAAAAAAAAAATCAATTATCAAAACACATTAATAATAATAAATACTAAATAGAATTTAAATATATAAATAAAATTATTTAATAATATATAATATCAAATATATATTATATATAAATATATTATAATAAATATATCAACATAAATAAATAATAATTGTGTAATATTATCATATATTATCATAATATATAATACATATATGATAACACCCCCAGCACATCCCTCCCCACATCATCTGTCCAGACCTCCCTGGCTGTGACCATCCACCAATTGAAAAAACACCAGGAAAAGAGAAAAGCAAGGCCGTGTGGGATTCCCTCTCTCCCTCCCTCCACTGGTGCCCACGATTTATTTTTATTAACAAACAATAGCAGTTAAAAGCACCGTGGTCTCCCATGGTGAGGACTGTGTGAGATGCTCTTAATTGGCTTGGAGCTGTTATCTGAGAGGAAAAATCACCTCCAGGCTGGGGGAGAGGAGAGGCTGCAGGAAGGGAAGGGGTGTCATGAAACAGGGGCCAGAGGTGGCCACAGCAGCTCTGCTCCTCTGATCCCACAGCCAGAACCTCAATCCTTGACCATCCTCAATCCCTGACCAGCCCTCAATCCCTGACCAGCTCTCAATCCTTGACCATCACCTCAATCCTTGACCATCGCCTCAATCCTTGACCAGCCCTCAATCCTTGACCAGCTCTCAATCCCTGACCAGCACCTCAATCCTTGACCATCCTCAATCCCTAACCAGCCCTCAATCCTTGACCATCCTCAATCCCTGACCAGCTCTCAATCCTTGACCATCACCTCAATCCTTGACCATCACCTCAATCCCTGACCATCCTCAATCCCTGACCAGCACCTCAATCCTTGACCATCCTCAATCCCTGACCAGCTCTCAATCCTTGACCATCACCTCAATCCTTGACCATCACCTCAATCCCTGACCATCCTCAATCCCTGACCAGCACCTCACTCCTTGACCATTCTGAGCACAAAATACAAGGCTGAGGGTTGTTTAGCTTGCATATTGATTCTGAGCAGGTCAAAAACCTTCTCTAAAGAAGGAAGAAAAGCTTTGGGTTTTGCCTCCTCACTCCTGGCAAGCACAAACCCCTCTGTGTACAGCTGGGGGTTTTTTTCCTACCTGAAGTGGCTCTCCTGACAGATTTTATGCCACATTTATTCAGCAGAAGACTCCTGCCCACTCTGCAGGCCTTCATTTCCATTAAAGCACCTCTGGTGAGGGACAGAGCAGAGTTTGCACTGCAGACAGCAGTACAGGAGGGGATTTTTGGAAAGGGAAATGCAAACTGATCTCTCCAGCTGAGGTGGCCTGGGGACACTCTGAGGTGAGCAGAATCCGAGCTGCTCAACAAGGCTGCTTGCAAAGAAACCCTGAATAAATGAGCACAGCCAGAGCCTTGGATTCATCAAAAGCTTAACCAGGAAAAAGGCTTTAAAACAGCAAAGGTCTTACACTGAGAAATGGATAAAAATTGAGCTTTGGAGTGTGTGTTTTGTTCCAATAGGGAACAAACCACTGAGGCTTTTTCAAGTGGATGTTCCAGGGTTGCCCTGGAAGTGTCCAAGGCCAGGTTGGACAGAGGTTGGAGCAACCTGGGATAGTAGAAAGTGTCCACAGCTTTAGAAATTTTAGCAAAACATCTTTCCCTGGGCAGTGCAAGATCCAAGTACCCACTGGTATTAAACCTTTAATTCTGCCAGCCTTCTTGCCTGTCTCTTACAAAACCATGCTGTGAGTGCACAAAGTGGATGAAAAACCCACTCAGGACCCCACTTGTATTACATTTCAAGGACTGCATTCAGAAGGAACTGCTTCAAAACCCTCCTTTTCTGAGCTTTCCTTGCACTCAGTGCAGCATCACCTCTGAGCACAGCAGAGCTGATCAGAAGCCCATTTTCCCCTCCTCGAAAGCCAGGATTTTTCCAGTTGTGCCACACTTTTGTTTTGCTAAGTGGAGACACTTTTGGGAACCTTTTGGCTCACAGTGATCCAACCTTCAACACACAGAACACCAACTTTCCCTTTTGAAGGAAACCTTCAGGTTTGAGGCAGTTTCCTCAACCTCTCCAAAGGCTGCTCTTTTTCCACCAAAAATAAAAAAATAAAAATTCTCCTTTTAGAAAAAAAAAAAAAAAAAAAAGGCTTTGATGGAAAAATTTTCAGCTCTCTCAGAAGAAAAGAAAGGCAAGGAGCACGGAGCCCTGTTTGCTGTTAGTGAAGAATTGCTGCTACACCAACCAGGCTCTTTACACATGAAGGAAGTTCTAAAATATGAATCGGATCTGTGAACATCTCAAGAGTCTAGAGGGAGAGAAAGCTCTTAAATGCATCAACCTGATCTCTGGGCTACAGAAAAAGAAGATTAATCTATTTATTTAACTTAGAGTCCCTGGCAGATTCAAGGAGGGAGAAGAAAGGAAAACAAAGCAGCCTCTACCAAATCAACCTGCAAGAAGTGGTTTATGGCCAAAAAGCTGGGTTTGCTTCTTTTTATTGCTGCCAAAACTGTAAGTGAAACAAAGAGATTAATCTCCCATCCATCACCCAGAGAACATTTTGATCCATCCAAGCTCCAAAAGCCTGGATTTTGAGGATGGAAGGAGGCAGTTTGTGAATGGCTGAAGATGATGTTTGTGTGTTTTAATGGAGTGAGGATTGCTGGGGGTGCATTTGGCTGACAGGGACCATATGCATGGGGAAGGAGGTGGGAACGAGGACAGATGCCAAGCTGAGAATAGGCACAAAAAAGCACAGGGGTGATAGGCTTGGGGGCAAGGGAGCAAGGAAACCTGCAAAATTAATGGGATAGAAGGAAAATACAGGAGCTGGGAGATGCTGGAGCAAAGGCACAGCTGCACACAACCACCAGATGCAAAAGAATAACGCAGCAATAAATAGTCTTGCACAGGAAGGCAGAATCAAAGTCCAAACTTGTATGTGAAGCTGCAATTAAAGGCATTATTTAGCATGAGAGAAGCTTTTAATCCTGCTTGTAGCAAAAGTGACAAGAAGGAAAAAAAAAATATTTCAGGCCAGAAAAGCATGGGTTTGATTAATTAACAGCAAAAAGCACCAATTAAGGGTGCAGTGCTCCTGTGTTGCTGAGATGAAACACCCAAAACCCAGAGGGATGGAGGAGAATGGGCTGCCCTGGCACTTCTCCTCTACTTCTTGTAACCACACACCAAATCCCATATAAAAGAGGGGAATTCTGGCTCTAGAGGAAACACCAGTGGAGTACTCAGGGGTTTTTTGGGGGTATTATTTGCTGACCTCCCTCTCCCTGGTGAGGATGTGATCTTGAGGGAATGGGATTTGCTTTTAATCCAACAGAGATTCCCTGGCTCAGAGATTCCCAGAGCAGGGATGGGGAAAGGACAGGAGAGAGGCAGTGTTGGCTGACAAAAGGAAATTTCCTCTCCTGCCTGTTGATACGTTGCTGGGCAGGAGACCAGACAAACCCTCGCACTCATCCTTGGCAGGAACCTGCTCAGCTTCTCCCCTCAGCACCACAACAGCACAGAAAATTCACTCACAGACATGACTTGTCTGCACAGCCTTGGCTCTGGCACCTCTCAGTTTCTCACCACGCTCCCCTCCCTGTCTCATGGCCTTTCATGGGTTTATTTAAGGCTTGGGGAACCTTTTGCATAAGGAGAAATTTGGGCTCAGAGCAGCTTGCCTGGTGATGCAAGAAGCGCTTAGGAGCCAAGCACCACTCAAGTTTCATAAGCCTCGAGATAAATTCCTTTCTTCCTGCTTTATCCTTTGTTTCACCAATATCTGGCCATTTTACAGACACAATTCCAGAGCAGCTCCACACTTCCCCTGTGGTTCTGCCTCAGTTATTCACCATTTCTCCTTTTTTGCTAAGGGGAGCTTGCCCAGACAGAGCCACTCCTGCAGGAGATTCCAGCTTTTCTACACTAAAAGTGAGTAGAGATCCCCAAAAGTGTTAATGGGGCTTGCACTGCCATAGAAACCACCCTGAGGAAAACCCCACAGGAAATTTCCAGCGCTGATTCTGCAGCCTGGCCCAGCAGGAGCTGTCCCTGCCCATGGCAGGGGGGTGGAATGAGATGAGATTTAAAGTCCCTTCCCACCCAAACCATTCTGTGATCCTGTGATTCAGACAGAGCCAGCATCTGAGGAGACAAGCACGGGGTAAGTCTCAGACACTTCAGGAGGTTTTACTCCCCTCTGTCTCCAGTGTGGTACAAGACAAGGGGTGACACCACAGCTGTGGCCTTTCTCCAGAGAGCAAAAATCACTTGGCCTCATTAACAAAGCCACAAAGGCCTAGCACGTGGCTTCAGTGTGAAAAACAAATTTGTTCCCTGAACAAATCCACCGTGCCCACCTTGCCCCGCTGCTGCTCCGGGTCAGCTGTAATCAGGCTGGCCGTGCTCCTGCCTCAGCAGCATTCCCAAAACTGCTCCCAGAGCTCTCATCCTCATCACTGATGTCCAATTTCCACAGTGAGCAAGGAGCAGCCCTTCCCAGAGTTGGCTTTGCAGTGTTCTCGTCACTGGCTTAACATCAATTCTGGGTAAATGAGGGATGCACAGAGTTATGGCCAAGCTGAGCACTCTGAAAAGCCTCATCACATCACTCTCCTCCAGCTCTAGCATAAACTGTCCTCATCAACCAGGCTTAGCCCAATTTCCATGTTTGCATCTTGACCTATAATCCATCCAAGCCCCAGCACCACGTCCTAATGCAGCTGTCACCCTCGAGCCCACAGTCACAGCCTGTCTGGCCAGATGAGCCAGCAGGACTGAGCAATGTGATATCCTGAACCTGCTCTCTCGTCCAAACACTTCTGCTGGTGTCTCAACAGTGGAGAAAAAGAGGCTCCAACAGCTGAGCTTTCAACACCCATTTTTGTGCCCACCCCTAATCAATCTGGAACAGGAGGGCCAGCTCCCAGCCAAATTTGATGGTGTTGCAGGCTCATAAAAAACTCCTGGTTTCTCTGAGTGTCATGAAATCACAGGCTGCTGGAGGAGAGAAGGATTTCCTCACAGAGGGAAGGGCTCAGCTCGGCTCCCATCAGGCACCAATGAATCCACCAGGGAAGGATGTTATGCATGCCCTAAATGTGGGGAAAATCATCAATTAGAGCTTGCTGAGCTCAGCCACGAGGCACAAACAACTCTCCAGGCTGCCTTGACTCCCCAGCTCACGGGAACCACTTGCGTTTTATTCCCCCACCCTCTGGAACTGACTTCACCCCAGCCCTGCTCCAAGCAGAGGGAGTTTGGAGTGGTTGTGATTCAGCACAGCTCATTTTGAAGCAGTCTGGAGCCCAGCAGGCTTCCAAACTATTCCAGGAGCCACCAGCCCAGCTGATTGCTGCTGACTGCTGTCAAATGGCAGCCTCTGAGCCTCCCCCTGCCCCGAAAAAGAAAAGCTGTTAATGCTAAAATCCACATTATTCTTTCCCAAAAGTAGTTTCCATCCTGCTGGTGGGAGAGAACAGCACTGAAGGTGGAGGAAGGATCTTGATCAGACCCCCAGCCTGAGCTGAAGCAACTTTTCCTCCCCTCCATCCTCAGCCTGAATTAAATCACAAACATCAGGGGGCCATTCTCTCTCTGCCACCCCCAAAAAATGCTGCTGCTCCAACAAGAAACCCTCAAAGAGCTCGGGGAGATGGTGACCTCTTATTAGCAGAGCAAGAGCAGCCTTAGTGTGGGCAAATAGAGCCTTAAATCAAAAGCAAAACCAGCTGCCAGCACCTCAGTGGCTCCTGGTGGGGGAACAGTCCCTGCCCTGAGCTCAGAGGGAGCTCTCTGCCCCCACCACCCCACCCCACCAGCTCTTCTCCCACAGCAGCCGGGATGGGAACACATCAGGACTGTTATTTCACACCTGGATTTCCCTGGGGGCTCCATTTGCACCCCGTGGCACAGGAGATGGGGTGTGGGAGGGGCAGGGTTGGATGCTGGTAGCATGGAATGAAAACGGGGAAAAGCACAGCCCAAAGTGCTGCAGTGACCCCTGGCCAGGACCAGACTCCTTTTCCTCCAGCAGCAGCTTCAGCCAGGAAACGCAGCAAAGAACGGTGGGTGCAGAAAGCCTTTGACACATGAAGGGAAAAAACCCCAGAGCACCACACTCTCAGCAATAAACAGTGCAAAATTCACTGTTACTGAGGCTCTGGATTAACTCTGGCCCCGGAACAGGCTCAGATTCTCCATCCTGCAGGACCTCTCCGAGCAGCACTTCCAAGGAGCTGCAAACACCCAAAGCCCCTTCAGATCCAGCTTCTCCCTGAAGCTCGCTGCCTTCTCCCTCTCTCTCCTGCACGACTGCAGCCATCCAAGCCCCCAAAAATCACAGTGCACCTCTCTTGGTGTGGATATTCATCCCAACAGCTCCCTGCTTGGATTTGCTTCACCCTGATGCCTCCCCAGGCCTGGCAGTGCTCATCAGAACTGAAAATGGAAGCAGCTCACCTCCTGTGCTGCCTGCTGCAGCCAGGTTGACGAGTGCCTGTCCTTTTTTCCCTGACTCCCACCTGCATCTGAGCATCCCCCTTTTTTCTCCCATCCCCATGGCTACCAGCACTCTCTGCCAGCTGCCTGCCAAACTCCCCTCCTCGGGGAGGAGGCATCAGTGCCTGCCTTCCCCTGCTCTCAAACTCATTCCCTGGGAATGGATCCTGCTCTTCTCCCCCCCATCTCTCCCCTCTTTATCCAGGCTGTGTTTTTCCCTGTGCCCTGAACTTCCTTGGCAGTGTTTGTCCTGGGGCCATCCCTGCAGAGCAGCGTGGTGCTGTTATCCAGCTCACTGCCCCACGTGGGGACACAGAGCCCCCAGATCAACCTCAGGACCACCAGAAGGGAGGGGGAGAGGCACAGCAAGGAAAGTTTAGTGGGAAATCCCTGGAGGGAACCAGGCAAGGCTTCACTGAGCCACTGCCATCCTCCACGACAGCCTGGCAGCACAGGATCTGCAAGATCCTGGAGAACAGCTGGTTTTCCGTGGCATTTTAACTCAGACCAGCTCAAATCCATTCCCTGGTGTCAACTCCACCAGCCTTGGCCACTCTGCTCCAGCCTCAGCCCAGCAGAAGCTCAGAGAGGAGAAGAGAGGCCTCTTCAGGATCCATTCCCAGGCCACACAGATGAGTGGCAGAACCCTGGCCAGGAAGAATTCCTGCACTAAAAAGGGTTGTTAAATACTGGAAGGGCTACCCTGGGAAGTTTGGAGTCCCCATCCCTGGAGTTGTCCAAAGGAAAAACTGGAGGTGGCACTCAATGCTCTGGGCTGGGGACAAGGTGGGGTTTGGACAGCTTGGACTCAATTGTCTTGGAGGTGTTTTCCAAGCTAAATGTTGGATTCTAAACCTGATTCTGTCCAGTCCTGCCCCCAGCTTCAGCTTCCTGCCCTCCCCATCCCAGAGAGCAGCACATGGAAGCAGAGACAGGAATATCAATGTCTGGGGAAGAGGAGGAGGAGTTAAAAACACTGAGCATTCAGGGCAGGCAGAGGCCACATTTCTGCCTAAAGCCAGGCTGGAGGCAGGAGCAGAGCATCCAAGTCCCAGGGAAAGAATGGATGGTCTCCAGATCCCTGGATTTATGTCAACCTGGAGACCAGACAAGGACCCATTAATTCCTGAGCTGTCCAAGCAAGAATTGGAAGAATGACAACTTCAGCACAATGACTACAATGGCCCGTGTCCCCGGGGTGCCCAGGAGAGGATGCTGGCTCTGCCTGAAACTCCAAGAGAGCTCCCAAATCCCCACATCCCGCCCTCCTCACGCTCCCAGCCAGGAGCCCTCTCCACCCCCGTGCCTTGGGAAGGGCTGATAAAGGAGCTGCCTCTCGAGCCTCTGCTCTTCCTGCAGCCTCCTCCTCCCATCCCTGTCCCTCTCTGCTGCCACTCAGGCAGGAATTGCTCTCTGGGGAGGGATGGGGGGCACAGGATTCTCAAATCCCTCCCTTGGAGCTGACAGCAGCCTTTCAGCCCAACAACAGCTCAAAACGCTGCTGAAGAGAGATATTTTTATGAAAGCTCCTCTCCCCCCACCTTCCCAAAATCATTCTAAGCTCCTTTTCTTAGGCACTTTGAAATAATTAAAGTCTTCCATCAAATTATACTGAAGATCTCTATGAAAAGCCTTTAATTTCCATTCAGTTAATGTAACTCCATCCACCAGATGAACTCTGCAGGGGGCTCTTTTTGTTTGGGGCTTTTCTTTTATCCCATCTCTTTTTTTATTATTATTATTTTTTTTTTCCCCTACTCCTCCTCCTCCTCAAACATCATGCTGGGAAACTTTAATTTGATTTTAGCCTGACTGGAATTTTGGGCTGTGCCACATCCTGCACAGCTGCAGTGGGAATCTCGAGCTCTCCTTAACATTTAATCAGCTCCTGGTGGGCAGCAGCGATGTCTGAGCGTGGGGTGGGGATGTGAGTGAAGTCTCTGAGTGAGCAAGGAACCAGCACCAGAATCTCCCTGGTCCATTGCTCCCTCCCACAGGAGTGCCAGTGTCCCTGGGACTGCACAGCCCTGCACACCCAGGTGTGCCCCTATCCATAGGCCACGTCCCAAACCCACCCTGGGGACCTTGCTCTTTCCCAAGGCTTTTTTAGGGAGCTGTGGAAGCTTTGACATCCCCCAAAAAAACCCTCCAAAATTTTGCAACAAGCTCTGTGAGCAGTCTGTGAGAGTCAGAGCCCTGGCAGGTGGCACTGCCAGCAGCTGCTCAGCAGAAGGGAGATGATGATGACGATGACAAACTCGTGTTTGATTTTCTTGCTGGCAGCGCACGGCAGATGCTGGGACATGGGGTTCAGAGCCCTTTGTGGCATCCCACGGAAGCCACCAGACAAGGAATTATGCAGGAACAAGGGGAATAAAGCTTGCTGACCTTCCAAAACAGCAGGGCTTGATTTAGCAATCACAGCACCAGCAAATTCCAGGAGCTGGGAAAGGCTCTTGGGAGGCAAAGCCTGGCACTGCATCAGGACACCAAGATTTCCTCCCCAGCTCTGCTGCTTGGCCAAACTTTCTCTCCTCATGCATTAATTTTACCACCTGTACCTAGTGAGAATAATGTCACAGACCTCTCCAGAGGAGGTGTCAGGATGAAGAGTGTTCTGCAAGGCTCATACATCATCATTAGCTCTGGCCAGGAATAACCCAGGCGCTGGAAACCTGGAGCAGCGTTTTTCCAGCTGCACTTGGAGTGTGCTTCACTCCTTGCAGCCCTGCTCCTTCTGCCTGGCTGGACTTTATTGCCATTTATTTGCACCACAGAAGCACCCCAAATGAAATCATCACGCCTCCTTGTCCCCAAAAATGATGTTTTGTCAGTCAAATTGAGTCCTGCTCTGCACAGCAAAAAAAAAAAAAAAAAGAGAATCATGGAATATCCTCAGCTGGAAGGGACCCACAAGGATCATCTGAGTCCCTGCACAGCACAACCCCAACAATTCCACCCTGTGCCTCGAAATCCCAAACCAGAACTAGAAGATGCTGCCATTATTTCACACCTAAAGTCTGCAGGCTGCGCTCACAGAAAAGCCTAATATTTAGCAAAACGAGGAATTAACTCATTTCTCTTTCTCTTAATGGCTTTTAACAACATTTCCACCGGGATTTTTGCCCTGTGGTGCAGCAGCTCAGCCATTCCCATCCCCACAGTGGGACAGGGCACTGGAAAATCCACTCCAAGAGCTGCCTGCAGACACAAACCGGGTTACACAAGGTAAATTCCCTCTGCAAAATCACTTCTCTCACCCCAAACCAGAGCAGTGATTCACCAGATGAAGAGACTCTCATAATTCTGCCCCTGACAGCTCAGGACAAGCAACACAGCTCTGGTAGCATCAGGTCAGCTCTGCCTCAGAGCGTGGGCCAGAACAGTGCGGGGATGAAGGTAATTAACGATGTGGTAACGAAGCTGTTTAGTCATCCGCTGTGCCGGCAGTTCATTGCTGGAGTGTGCAAACGGAGAATCAAAGCTGCCAGCAGCGGATCTGGAGCTGCCTGCTGGCCCCACAAGCTCCTGATGGGCTTTGGAGTGGTCTTCTCCAAAAATCCATCTCCATCCCCACCTTTATGGAGTGGTGACCCAGGCAATGAGCCCTTCTCAGCCCTTCTCCATCCTCACTTTTAAAAACCGAGACCCAAAGACCGTCTCCCTTTTCCAGAATCCCAAAGGGATTTCCCAGAATGGTGGCTGACAGGACACTGGATTGACATCACAGGGTAACAATGAGATTTCCCACTGTCCTGATGGAAACCAGGGAAAAAAACACAACAAAAACCACCACAAACAAAATTTCATTAAACAGAGCTTGAAAACTCCTTTCAGGTTTGGACCTTCCAGTAGAACTTAGCGGACTTTGTGGGAATCCAGAGGATCAATTAAAAATAAAATAAATCAATAAATAAAAATAAAATAAATCAAGATTTATGTTTGGCAGCATGTGATCCATCAGGATTTGGGCGAGTACAATGAGGATCAAGGCTCAGCCACGTGCTCAGAAGCCCCATGGAAACATAACCCTGAGTTTTGCACATTCAAGGGGAAAAGGCAGAAAATTTGACATTTTTATTCCTGTTATTCCCACCTCTGGCTCTGCTTGGGGCTGCAAGGGGCAATATCAGAGCTGGGCAGCCAGCAGGGGAATCCTCTTCCCAGGAAATCCACTCCCAAAAATCCCAGCTGCTCCTCCAAGGGCTCCCAGCTGCCTTTGGCAGCCCCAAGGGGCAGCATTCCTCCACTGACAGCCAGGGAAATTCTGGCAAAGCCTGGAAAACTGCCTGCTGGAGTTTTCCAAGGGCTCACCCAGCAGCAGTGCCTGCCACAGCACCGAGGCTGGATCTGGGTGGGTGGGAGCTCTTCGAGCCTGGGACTGAGCCTGAAAATCCAACACACACCCCCCGAGCCTGGGCTACCCACTGCCACTCCACAAAGGCGTTTTTAGCCCCTGTTCCCTACCCCTAAATAACTCCCTGGCTCTCCTTCCCCCGCTGTAAAACCAGATGTATTCCCTACGAGGTTTTTTGGCTTTGGTGCTGCATGGATTTATCCAAAGGAGGCTCAAAAGTGCCATTTTGTCTGTGCCATAACAACCCTGGAAGTCCCAACATGGATTCAAAAAGATGCCTCCAGCCCTCAGAGGGCACCCCCTGACTCCCTGTGTAAGGAGATTTGGGAGGGAGAAGCAAGAAACAACACCAAAAAATTAATTATCACTATCAAAAAAATGTAAATTTTCCATATACTCATACAGAGAACTCAAGGTGTAAAATCTGTGTGCAGAACACAAGTTTGTGGATTTGACAAGAGGCAAGGCACAAACATTCAGGCGTGTGCTTGGAAAACGCTCCTGCGCCCACATTTGGGGCTTATTTCAAATGGTGGAAGACACCCAAGCAATTTCCTGGATGGGAATCACATTTTTGACACCAAAATACACCAAAACCCCAACTCTGGGTTGATTTCAGCCTTTGCAGCAATCAGCCCAAACACCCAGGTGAGTTATTGCTCCCCTGACGCTGAATCCAGATTCTCTCTTCTTCCCTGTCCATTTCTGTCACTATTTTATTGTGAACATTTGTGGTTTAATTTCCACCTCTCCTCTACCTTTTTTTCCCTTCTCCAACACCACTAAAAGCTGGCAGGTTTTAAAATCCCCCAGTATCTCGACAAGAGGAGGGCTGGAACAGCTCCTTTGGGGACAATGGATTCGATTCTCCTGCAGTGTGCCTACAAAGTCAAACCCAAATTCTTCTTTTTTATAGGAATTCATTCAAAGCCTATTGATCTGAGCCTTCATTCTGCTCTTAACAGCCTCTGAGCTGGGGTTTTTTTTTATCAAGGTTTCTAAAATGACACTCAGGTCTGTGCCTTTATCTTTTTAAGCAGCCCCTTTACTCCTCCTTGCCCCAAGTGCTGCTTCCCACGCTCTGACTCCACGGCAAAACCCCACAAACTGCCCCAGATTTGTACCTTTGCTCCCCCACCACCACAGGTGTGGTTCTTCCCAGGAATCCCAGGATTATGGATGCTGGAATTGCTCCCTGGGAGTCATTACAAGCTGTTCCTACCTTGGACCTGGGGACTCCTTATCCCCTGAATTATTCTCCTGCAATCTGCTCAAGGCTTGTGCACAGGGCTCGCGCTTCTGGATGATGACAGTTTGGATTTACTCTGCCTCAAGGTGTGAAAGAGAAAATTCCACATGGGAATCGTTCCCAGGGCACTCACGGGCTCCTGCCTGACCATTCCAGGACAGTGGAATTGCTGATGCACCCAGGGGATCATCCCTTCAAAGTCTGCATTCCAGACTTTGGAGAGTGGCAGCACAACCTTGACAACTCCAGAGCGCAGCAGAAATCTCCAGAGGATTGGGAAACCCTTATCCATGAGCAAAATACAACACCTCCTTTAAAATAGTTTTCTTTATAGCAAATAATGAAAACTATGGGTGCTACCCAAGCCTTGACATCTCCTGGGATTCCCTGCACCATCTCCATTTTCCAGCCTGCAATTCCTCACCCATATTCCCTCACCCAGAGAGCTTTGCTCAGGTGTCACTCCAGACCAGCTGGAGGACAGCTCTCCTTCTCACCCATCTCCCTCCAACAGCAGGCAAGGACACAGCTTGGTGACCCCCAAAAACTCAGGATGTGAGCCCGGGAGAGGCAGCAGACAGACAGACAGACACGGAACGGCGAACACGAGGCTGCTCTGAGCTCACCAGCACGGCTGGGAGAAGCAACAGCCCCGGATTTATGGCCAGGCTGGAATGCCTGGAGGAGCAGCAGGTCAGGGGAACAGGCAGGGAAGAGCAGCAGTAAATCTTGCCTCCCCCACCGCAGCTGGGAACGGCAGGAGGAGCAGAAAATCCTGTCACACCAACCTGAAAGATTCCCCGGTAGCATCACTCTAAAATTTCAGCTCTTTCTATCTATGACTCCTCACATCTGTAGCTCTTTTGGGCTGGGTGATTAACAGGAGATTAATTAGAGGCAAGCAAGGAAGGAGGTTTAGATACAGCAGGGACAGATCACGTCCACAGCCACAGGACTCTGCTCTGAGGACAGGGACACAGCCAAGAAACCCAAGAGCCTTCATTTGAGCCCGCTATCATCCAGATAAAACAGAGTTTTATGCTGGCTTCATGCAAATACGTGGCTTAAAGGCAGATAAAAGAGTCAGCAAGGATAGCAAAAATATGCCAGATCCTGAAGGAAAAAGACATTTTGCTAGTTTTAATAAATAAATCACATTTCCATTCATTCACAAAGTGGATAAACACTCAGCTTGCAGAGCAGGAATTACTCCAGGTTGGTTCCTCCCCTCCCTGTTTGGAAAAGCACTCCAGAATTCAGGCTCTTTTTCACCCAACTGGTGGGAACAGCAGTGCCAGGTGCTATTAATAGTAGCTGAGAGAGCTCTGCTGCTCTCACCAGGGCTCTCTACCCATTCTCACATTTAATTTTCATTCATTAAAGATACAAAACCCCCCCAAAAAAACCACCAACCCCCCCGAAAAAAGCAGGTTTCAAACACAGGCAATGAATTAACACATAGAGGCTTCTCCTCCTGCCGCTTTCCCCTCTGACGACTTTGTTAAAGCAGGAAAATAAGAATTCAGCTGTGGCCAAGAATGGGGCTTAAGAAGTGTTTGTTGTTTCCTGGCTGTTTGTTGTGCTTAATTATAGACGTGTTACAGCTCCCGTGCCCGCCTTCCCCTTCCTGCAGTTACATAATCAGCCTCCAGCACACGCTCCCACCCACCACAACAATATTCCCAAAGAGTCGTTTCCCAGAGTTTTCTACACAGAGAGGCAAAAATGAGGATGCTCCTCAGCCTTGCTGCTTGTGGAGAGGGGCTGGGGTGATCTGGGATGGGCAGAAAGGCTCAAAACCAGAAAAATTCCAGCCCTGTGCTGAGGTTTTATCAGTTGTGGATCTGCTCCCTCATCTTGGTGCTCAAGGTTTGGAGCATCAGTGTCCTGCCTTCCCACCTGAAGGGCTTTTCCAGGTTACAGCTTCACTGTCCCTGGTGATTTATGGGATTTATGAGAATTTTGACAGATCCTGCACTTGCACAGGAGCACATTTAGGCATTGAACCGGACATTCTTCATTACAAAAGAAAAATTCACACACTGTCCATCATAAACAGCCCCAGCCAAAATCCCAAGCTGAGGGAACAATTCCAATGTCACCACACAAAGTCACACTAAAACTAATAAATCTCCAAGATACACAGAGCAACAGGGGACACAACACCAGAGGTGTGGAATCACCCAATGGCTGGGGCTGGAATGGTGGGCTCATCCCACCCCTGCCAGGGCAGGGACACTTCCCACCACCCCAGACTGCTCCAATGGGGCAACTACAGATTCTCTGAGAAAATTATGCCAGGTCCTCACAGGAAACAAAATTTAACTAATACCTCATTTAACCCTACCCTCAAGTTTGAAATCATTCCCCTTTCTCCTGTCCCTGCATGCTGGGATAAACTGGGATGGTTAATCCAACAGGTTCAGTGGAATTGTCACTTCCCCTGGGTTCTGAGCACGTTTGCTGGGCCCAAGGTTTGTTTAGCAAACCAGAAACTGAGTCTGGTTAAGGAAGGGACAGCAGAAAGTGCATGGGAGATGCAGAGCAGCAGGAAACAACGAGCCTGCTCAAACACCTGCAACAAAACCAACTGTTGGGTGACTTTTGAACTCTTCTAGAGTGCAAAGTGCAGAATTAACCCTTTTGGTATGGATCAGGATGTCACTGCTCGCTAAAGCTGTGCCTGGATGCTCAAATCCCTCCTGGAAGCAGAGCTTTGGGAACACGGCACAGACAAGAAACTGGGATAAACCAACAGCGAGGTTGGGGCCCAAATCCAGCTTAACCCAGAAGGTGACAATCCTTGGAAGGATCCACGAGGAAGAAGAGGCAGAGGTGGCCCAGTTTGGGGTCACAGCAGCCCAGTTAAGCCAGCCCCAGGCAGGGACAGAGGAGACTGATCTGTGCTCCTCACATGGACGCACTCAGAGCCTCCAGCAGCCTCACAGATTAATCAAAGCCCCGGCCTCCAGCCAAGCTCCAGCCACAGGAGCCATTTATCACAATAATTAAAAAAAAGGGGAAAAAAAGAGGCAGCATTACAAGGATTCTGGAGCCATCAGTCAAGGAGCAGAAGAGAGGGGAAAAAAGCTTTCCCTGGATTCTTTTTCCACCAACAGATCATTCCCAGCAGCACCATGAGGTGACAGCTCCAGGAACCTGGCACATCACTGGCCTTTCCCTCCTCAAATCCCATCCCCTTGGTGCCTTTTGTTGCAGCCACCTGATCAAAAGGGGGAGGAAAATTTATTAAAAAAAAAAAAAAAAGGATTAAGACATAAAAGTTTATTGATTGATTTAAAATCATGCTTTGAAACAAAACCCTCTGGATTGGAAAGCTTGTATTTCACTGTGGGAAAGGAAGGTAGAACACAGGGAACACACGGAGAAATAAACAGCCTCGTCTCAGAGCATATATTTTGTCTTCATTATGCCCCTGAGAAGGTGTTAATATACAATGTACAACGTATTAATCACCCCTCTAACTTCCAAATGCGAAATGCATCATTAACATTCATGTTGTTTTCAATTAGTTTGCTGGAAGGGAAGGAGGGAACAAAGGTTCCCTCACTAAATTTCTGTTGCGTTCCCAAAGAGTGGGGACTGTAAAAAGCAGCCTGGGTGAAACTCCTGCACTCGCCACCATCCACCAGGGGCTGCTGGCAGCAGGATGCAGGAGGCTTTTAATTGATGTGGCAATTAAAGGAAAAAGCAGGGCTGTGGCTGTGTTTGCAGGCAGGCAGGTAATTTAGAAGTGTAAATTTCCAGGAGTGATTCAAGTGCTTTGGGACGAACTTTCAAAGGGTATCAGCCACCATAAGAGGCAGATAAGCACCTCGTGGGATTTTTAAGAGCCCCTCAACCAAGGCCCCCTGACTCCTGTTGATACTTTCATTTACAAAAAAAGGCTTTGAAGATTTTTTTTTGATCCCAAGCCTTAGAAGTTTTCCAGTTCAGACACAAGCACTTGTACAGAGAAAAGCTGTTTGTTTCTCATTTGTGAGACTCTCATCTTTCACGGGTTCTTTTGCCAAAGGACAGAAGGTTCAAAGTCATTCATTTAGGACACCTGACCTGTCCCCAAAATCAGCTCCATTCAGAGATGTTACCACTGAAATTATTTCATTTCTGGGTCCTGACCACTTCTGGAAGCTCTTAAGAACTGGAAGGGCAGCACCACCAAGAGAGGAGCTGGAAATTTTTCCCTCCAGCCAAATTCTTCAAAGTCTTGTGGCCACTCTTCCAAGAGTTTGGCTTGGGTGGCAAAGCTGGAGCAGCTCAAAAGAGTTGGAAAAGAAGTCTGGAAAAAAAGCTGGATTCTTTTGCTAAAGCAGCTCCCTCTGACAGACCAGTCAGGACTCCTGTGGCTGCCCAGGCCCCCTTCCAAAACAACCAGCCATGGGCCTTCTTGAGCTCATTCCAACTCCAGCTTTATCCTTCAGGAAGAGCATCCAATCACAAGCTAAACTTGCCATTCATGGATAATTGACCACAAGCCTTGGGGGGAGATATTACAGTTTTTAATTACTCTCACTTCTCAGGACCGTCTGTCCTGCTTCGAAGGCAGAGCTTCTTGAGCTCCTGTTCCTTGCAAGTGGCTCTTGCTGTACTTTCTTAGACCAAAAAAATTAAAAAATAAAATAAAGAATAAATAAAAAATGCAGTCACCTTGGCAGTAGGAAGAAAAAAACCCCAGGATTTCATAAAAAGGGAAAGACATCCCAAGCCCAGAGGATGAGTCACATCTGAGATGTCACCTCGAAGGGAACACAGGCCAATCGCTCTCTGCTGACTTAAAGAGATGAAACACCTCAGTGAAGGTAGGGGGGATGGATCCGGGCTGAGGGATGGGAGAAATGAGCTCTTCCCCAAAAAATCCAGCCACCAGCCAGGGAAAACACATCCCCACTCAGTCTCCACAGCAGTCCTATGTTGAAAATGGAATTTAAAAGGTGCCAGAGCTGCAACAGGTCAGAGCCCACCTTGCTCTGGTCACAAATATCCAGCACAAGCACCTCCACCTGCAGGAGCAGAATCCCTCTGTGCTGCTGCCTCCACTCACCAGGCACCAGGAGGCAGCTGCTCTTCCCCAGATTGAGAGGAAAAAAAGAAACAAAAACCTCCCACACCGACAAATTCCATCCTCTCCCTAAGTGACGGGAGCTGTGTGCATCCTCCCTTTAACTGTGGCAGCAAATCCCACTTAATGCCCCTCATCCCAGCACGTGAGCTGCTCAATAAAACAGCCTTTTGTTTAAAAGTGACAGAGCTGCTGCCTCAGCCTCAAATCCAGCACAAAACCACCTCTCTCCCATTTCCTAAAAACCCACGATTCCCCCGTGGAACCTGCACAGCAGCCCCGGGGGGGATCAGCCAAGCCAAAAAAGTTGCCACGTGCTGGAGACCTGAACCCACCCAGTGGAATAGGTTGCTATGGTTCCCAAGATCTGATCCAGAACGATACAGGTATAAAAAAGAGGAAAAAAAAAAAATGCAGTGATTAAAAATAAATAAATAGACAAATCTGGGCCCGGTGCCATGAAAAATGTGAAGTTGTCCTTGACTCCAGAAGCAAATGAGGCATGAAATGTATCAAAATGTGATATTGAATATAAGGATGTATTTAATATTTTACAACACTGGAAATCTTGTTACGAAAGGGTTGGATCATAAATCAAGACAGAGCGGGACCAGTTCTTCCCTTCTCTCCCCTCTCTTTCCCTCCAATTGCTCCTAGAAAAGTTGGAGCAGGGAGGAGAGGGAGCATCACTCCCAGGAAAAGCAGAGCTGCTTGGCTTGTCCATCAGCAGCAATAAACCCTCATTAATAACCTGTTCTGCTCCAAAGTCACTGCTAATTCCTGAAGATGTCCATCCCTCCAGAGCTATTCCCTGCGGAAAGGGCTGAAATACTCAGCCCACAGGAGATCTCTGCCCTCAGTTCATTAACCCCTTGTGTTAATTGCCTACCTGGGCCACCACTTCCCAGCTTCTCACTTATTCTCTGTACAGGAAGATTTGTCCCTGTCCCCCACTGATTTTGCCCCTGGATTTTTACTCTTTTATTGGATGCTGGAGAGCACCAGGAGCTGGGGGAATTCAGTCTGTGGAGCTCCCAGGCAAGAGATGAAACACACATTTCCCTTCTTATTGCCCAGCCACTCTCACTTCTCATCACTGCTTTTGTTTAATCACACCCCTAAAAACGAATAGCAGAAAAAAAATAAGGGAATTTAGGAAAATTGCATCTCCAGTGGAGAAATGGGGGTTTTTATTTATTTTTTTTTAATGCTGCATGCAATGGAAGTAACCCTGTGGTAAATGCAGGTCTGGTACCAAGCACAGGAGCCAAAGCATTGAAATCCCATTCCCTGGTCATGGAAAACGAGCAGTTTTAATTTAAGCACCACCCTGCATGTCAAGTCCTGTTTGTCACCGTGTTAATGGACGTGTTTATTCGCACATTCCCCGGAAAAAACATCCTCCTCCCTCCTCTCAGAGTCCAGAAATGGTGGCACTGACTCCGCCAGGTCCGCCTGCCAAAAATATCCTTTACCCACCTATCTTTCCAACCTGCTTTCCTATGGAAACAGCAAAGCCACCCACAAACAAAGCCACCTGCAGCTCACCGGCCAGAGCCAGCTCCCCCAAACCCTTCCAGCTCCACAAAAACAGAGGCCAGACAATAACCAGGCTCTCAGCATCCTCAGGGCCAGGCAGGATGCAAGGCAAGCTCACTCCTTCCTAGAGAATTTACACACAATCCAGCTTTTTCTGTGGCTGGGGCACTCAGTCAAAGCCTGAAATTATTTAGTTATCAAAGAATCCAACCATGAGAAAGCAATCCATAGGAAACCAGGCTTCATTACTTCCACTGCTGATGATACTACCCTGAAGACTGGGAGAAAAAAAAGGAAAACATTGGTACTTCAAGTGATGGAGCTTCCAACATTTACCTTGAAATTTATTGCCCAGAGTAATTGAATTGCTGGATTGCAAACTAACACCTGCTCAAGGCTTTAAAAAGTTCAGGGAAAAGCAGAGAAAGGCTTTGCTTAAATCACCACCCCTTGCACACACATACAAAAAAAAGAAATAACCAGCAGGAGCAGTTTCCAGCCTGGAGGAGACACCCTGAACTCCCAGGGGGCTACTGGGAGGAAAAAAAACCCAAAAAACAAAGAGAATTCTTTGTTTCAGTCTGAGTAAAACGCTTTGTTCCAATTTCAATATTTATAACCTTAATAAAAAGATGAAACACATTTCAAAACTGAATTCTTCCTTCATGGCAAACAATCAAAGCTCGTTTCTCAGCAGATGCCAAACGAGAACGTTTGCTGTTTTCTAGAATTTTAGCTTAAACACTTCATTTTCCTGAGCATTTGTTTTGTGATGAATTTACTTAAAGCTCCTGAGAGAAGCTGCTCCTTTCTCCAGGTATCAAACAGCTCGAGTGGATCCCTTCTGTTTCGTGATCACTAAGCCAGACCCCCCAGAGTGGTTTCAATCCCCGCTGCACGCATTGACAATGGGGTGTGGAGCCAGGTGGGCTCATCTCCATGTCCTTCCTTCCTTGGAATAAACCCCTGTGCTCCTCTGAGAGCCAGGTGGAGCAGGGAACCCTTCCCAGCAGAGGTTGTGGTGCCTTTGGACTCGCCTTCCTCCTCCCACCCACCCCAGCACAGCCTCCTGCAGCTCCCTGGTGCCGGGGCCACCTCTGGGAACCCAGAGCCACCTCCCAGCACAGCAGGCTGGAGGTTTGGTGGTTGTTCCTCCATCCCTTCAGGCCCTGAGTGTCCCCCCAGCCAGGGAAAATGTAAATTATCCCATAAGGAGTGAGTTTGCCTTGCATCTTGCCTGGCTTGGGGCAGTGCTCCTTGGCTGGGCTCTGCTTTTGTGCCATGGGGAGGATTTGGGGGAGCTGTGCTTTGCTTTTCCTCCTTCCCCGGCCGGACACGACTCCTGCTGGACACAACCCCTGCTCTTTTGCATTAAATTAAGCAGAGAAATACCAGGAAAGCTGGAATTGTCAGGGATAAATGGCCTCCCCCAGAAGATCGCACCTGAAGCTTCTCTGCTACTCCCAAGCTGGTGCTTCTGCTGGAATAAACCCCCTCTCCTCAAATTTTGATTTCCTCCTCTTGTCTCCTCTCCCATCTCCAGGAGCCATTTCCCACCCAGCACTCTCTGCCTCAGCAACTCTGAGTAAAACATATGAAAGTGTCTTTATTCATTTCTCCAAAAAGTAATTAGAAGCAAGAACAGGAGTCAGGAACGTAAACGTTATCCTTCCTAAAGGAAAGCAGATTTCTAATTAGCCAAGAAAGCGGCTTCTGTGGGATTCTTTCTCCAAACAGCTGTTGCCGAGGGATCATCTGTCTCTCTTCTTTTCCTCTTTTGTAGTGAAAAGTTCATTTATTTTAACATATAGAACTGTTGCAGCACCCAATTAAGGCAGGCACGGAATCGAGGAACACGGGAGCAGAATGGAGACAGCTCGGTGAACCCTGAGCACACAGAGGCCACTTAAACCCCCCTCATTCCCCTCTGCTCCACTCAATCCACACAAAAGGTGGGAAAGCAGTGCCAGGACTGGCTCAGCTCAGGAAAAACAGGGAGAAAAAAGTGAATTCCTGGCTGGCTTTAGCCCCTTCTGAGGGGTCAGACAACTTCCATCCAAATATTCCACTTTATTTCTGCTGGCTTCATTTCCTTTCCTCCCTTCTAGGACATGACAAAGCTGATTGGTTTTAAATCATGGTAAAATCAAAGCTGTGCTACCACTTCTCACACACAGGAGATTTTCACATCAAAAAAGACATTTTCCATTAAGGAAGGTTTTTCACAAGGCACCTCTTTCTTAACCATTGTAATTTTTTTTATTATTATTTTTTTTTGGCTTCATTATCACGAAGTTTGACAAGTTCATCTGAAGGAGGGAATGTAAATCACCCCCCACAGAGCTGCAGTGACAAGGGCACATTTTAATTTTGTGCTGAAGGGGACTTTTAAGCAAAACTCCCTATCCAAGGAGGCCCATCCATCCCTGCTGGGATGCACAATTCCAGTCTGAGATAAATCCAGTGGACAACTCTTCTCCGTGATTATTGATGGCCAAGAAAATAAGAATATCTATCTATTATGTTTTCTATTATAGTAATAACAACAATGATGATGATTTAACAAAAATTAATGGGGCTAAGCAAGCCCTGGAATTAATTTTGGCTGCCATTAGAGGGGCGAGGAGCTGGAAATGCCCACCCAAAACTTAATAAAAGGGAAAAACCTCCAAAGCAGGTTGGAGGTGGGTGCTGGTGGAGCCTTCCCAAGGCAGGTACCTGCAATTGGTGGCCCCAAAAGTTCCTGTCTAGGCTCACATCCAAAATTCCTTCAACACATCACATGGGGAGAACAGAGCAACGTGTCCATCTGTGCCACAGGCAGGAGAAGGTGGCTGTGCCGTGCTCAGACATATTGTGCACCTAAGAAATCGCATCAACAAACACACCTACAGAGGCATTCTGTGCTCAGCTGGGTCCTCTCCAGCCCGTCTGGCACAGCTTCCTAAAGAACCAGGACAAACAGCGCAGAGCTGAGCGCTGAAATCCAAATCATCGCCTGATAATCCTGCTGGGTTCGAGCTGCTTCACTTCCACCTGGATAAACCCCCTTGGGATGGCTCAGGTTCCTTCCCAGCCGGTGTTTCCTAGCTTGGAAGGCAGGTTTGGGAGCTTGCAAGTGGAAAAATGAGGGGGAATTGCAGGATACTGACCCAAGTAAAGCCCTTTGTCCAGCTCAAAGCCAGGGGTTGAGGCAGAGCGCGCTCGTGTTTATCAGCTGGAAAAGGTTACACAAAGCAAGCTCAGGGTCTGACCTCTCAAAGTCCACACATGCCCAAAGGCTCTATCACACACGTGGTCCTGTCTGCAGATAAATTCTTCCATGTGGAGAAGGGGAGAAAGGGGAAAAACCCAATTAAAAGGAAATCTGTAAGAGTAAAATCAGAGATAATCCCCGAGCGCTCAGTTACAGCTGCTGCAAACACACAAATAGAGAGAGGAGATCTCTGTCAATGCTCTGGGACCTGGAAACTGGGGAAACCAGACAGGGGAGGGCAGAGAAAGCCCCAAACCAGGGGCACTCAGGTGTCCCCCTGGCACCACAAAGGGCTCTGCTCAGCCTCTGGGGAACACAGGCAAGAGAGAGGTGCAGCTCCAGATTTTCAAATTACAAATTTTCCAATGGCTGGAATGGAGTAGGATCAAAGGAATGCTTTAGGAGTCACTGGGAGAGAGCACAGCAGCAGACATTCCAAAGAAATCCTTTGTTATTATAATAACATCACACCTCCTGCAAAAAAACCCAGTCCCTGGCTCCCTCCCCTCTGCCTCAGCCCTGGTTATTCAGAATATTGACACCAGGTTTCCTCTGCACTCCAGCTCCCATTACACCATCTCAATCCAGCCCATCATAAACATCAGCTTGATTACAGAGCCTGCTGTACATAATAAATGTTTATAATGTATATGTAGGAAGAGAGAGACACCTCAATATTTTTCCTTTGGTAAAGACAAATAGCCTCAAATGTTTAATCAATAAAAATGCCTCTCTGACTCCTGCTGTTATTACAAAGCCTTTCCAGACAGAGTGAAAAAGAACCAGTGCATCTGTGCTGCTGTCAAAGGAGACTCTGGACACATCCTCTGTGCTCCCCAAAGCCCAAACCTCAGCTCTGAGCAAGCTGGAGCTGCACCCCAGCCTTTCCCCAGCACCACTTTAGAGCCTCCAATAAGCAAATGAGGAATGTCCCAGGAAAGGACTCTGCACCTCAGCCAGAAGAGCACAGAACCTTGATTATTCAGTAGGTGGCAATCAGGGAGAGGGATGGACTGGCTGGCAGAGTCCTGGGTGTTGGCATCAGGAGAGCAGGGGGCTGGATCTGTGGGAATTAGGTACATTTTGGGGTCCTTTTTGTGGGAATGAGGTAGTTTTGATATCCTTTCCCCCTAGATTTGTGGGAATGAGGAACATTTTGATATCCTTTTTGTGAGAATGAGGTACATTTTGATCTCTTTTCCCCCTAGATTTGTGGGAATGAGGTACATTCTGAGGTCCTTTCATGCTGGAGGGAACCCTCAGCTCAAAGGACAAAACCCAGGAATTTTGCCAGGCTTAGCTTCTGAGGGGAGCAGCACTTCCAGCAGAGTTTCCTTGAGGAGCAGGGCCTGGGGTGCATTTGGGAATGCTCAGCACATCCAGGAACTCTGCTGGACAAAATTTAAGCCAGGGCAGAGGACAAAGTCATGCCCTTCCTGGGGCGAAAGCAGAAAGAGGAAACCACCTGGGCACATTTGGCTCTCAGGTGCTCACTGGGGGGATATGACCCCTCCAAATTCCCCAAATCTGACCCTGGGAACTGCCTTTGCTCAGCTCTGGTATTTCTCCCATTGCCTCTGTCTGACTCAGAACCTCCCTTGGTGCCAGGGGAAAGCTCCAGGACAAGGGATCCCTTCAGATCCTCGGGAAGATGGAATTTGGATTGACCAGGACACTCCAGACTGTGGCAGCAGGACAAGGAGGAACCCCAGGAGTCAGCAGGATTTCCACACCACCATCCACTCTCTTCTCTACCATTTGCTTCTTCTCAAAGATCTTTTTTCCCCCCTCTTCTTTTCCCTTTCTCTCCCTGGAGACTGTAAATTAACTGGATTTTGTACCCTGTTCTTTCTTCTGGCTCTTTTCCAGATCTCCAGGGTGCCATTCTTTATTTTTTTTTTTTCCCTTCTCCTTGCTGCTCTCTTTCCTTCACCTCTCTGGTTCTCCTGGCTCTCCCCTGGGGTTTCCTGCTCTGCACAGCTCCTGGCTGAAGGACTCATGAGCAGCAGAGCCCAGCCAGGCTGATCTCACCCACACCCTTATCAGCTCCATGTCTCCTTCTCCTCACCCTCTGCTCTCTGCCAGTGAAGCCTGGCTGCCCTTTCTCCTGCAGGTGGCAAGTTCCCAATGGGAAGGGAAAGGGGAAAAGGGGGAAATAAATCACCAGAGCCCACAAAATCCCAGAGATCCCCCGTCAATCAGAGCCTGCCCTTCAGCCCTGTCCAAGCCGAGCAGCTGCTGCCTGGGGAATAGAACTCATTTCAGTTATCAGTGCAGGAGGAGAGATTAGAGATGTTCTGGAGAAGGGAAAATCCAGGCAGTGGAGGAAGAAAAGGTTCTTGCAGAGAGGGAGAGGAGATATTTGCTTGTCAGGCACAAGTAGAAGCAAAGGGATAAAATGGGTTGAGAAGGGAGAAGCCAGACTGCAAGGAGCAAATCCTGCAAACCCCTCTGCCCTGGAGCTCAGCTGATTTTGGGTGAAGAGAAGAAATCAATGCCAAAAGCTTCTTCCCTTTGCTGCAGCAAACAGAGCTGGGAGCCCTTGAACATCCAAACCTGGCAGGGACAGGTCTGCCCAAACCCACCCCTGGCTCTTGAGTGATCTCCTCTCCATCCCACCCTTCCAAAGTCTCGCCCTCAGCCCTTCCCTCTCCTCTCCCAGGAAACCCACACATGGATTTCTACCCCCCAACATCATCCCCAGCTCCCAGATTCACCCCCAGCTCCCAAATCCTGCAGATCCTGCCCCATTCCCTGGGGCTCAGGCCTGGCACAGCTCTCCCTGCTGAGGCACAGGCAGTAACTCATGCCTGCCTAAAAGCTCAGCTGAAGCCCAGCCAGACTCAAAAGGCAGGTGAAATACAGCCCCTGGGATGGTTTGGGAGCAGGAGAGCTAAGCCAGGCCTAAGGAGAGGAGTGAGGGATGCAGGAGATGGAGAGGGGGAGTTGGGAAAGGAGGGGATGCATTTCTGCCTGAGCTCCTTTCATGCTCCATCCACCATGGCCCTGCAAATTCCCTCAAATCTAGGGTGAAAGGAGCTCAAAATGTACCTCATCCCACAATTCTGGGAGGAAAAAACCTCAAAATGTACCTCATCCCATGAATCTGGGAGGAAAAATCTCAAAATGTTCCTCATCCCACAAATCTGTGAGGAAAAAACCTCAAAATGTACCTCATCCCACAAATCTGTGAGGGAAAAATCTCAAAATGTACCTCATCCCACAAATCTGGGAGGAAAAAAACCTCAAAATGTACCTCAAAGTACTACCAATCAGCTCAGAAATCTCACACAGAAACAGAGAGGAAATCAAAGGTTGAAAGGGAAGAAAGTGAGCAGTGGAGTAGATTCAAGCCACAGAATTTCTGCAGAGAAGAGGGGGGAAAAAAAATAAAAATCCAACCTCCTGCTCCTAAAAAGGAAGGAGTGGGCACCACTCAGCTTATGGAGATTTCTCCCTCTGAAAAATTAATCCTGACAATACAAAGATGTGGACAAAAAAAGGAACAACTCTCTGCAGAGCACCCAGGAAAGAGAACGCCAAGTTTGGTCAGGGAAGATGATTATTTTAACATAATCATGCCTCCTCCCAAGGCTTTTGAGAGGACTTGTTTTGTGTTTTCCTCCACTGCAAGGCTGTAATAACCTCACAAACACTCACTCAGCTACAGTAAAAGCCACATCACAACAAAGGCCATTATATGAAACACATTTTCAATAAAACTTTTTTAAAAAAAAAGAGAGAGAGACAAAAACAATAAAGCAAACATTTTCAGAGCAAAACCTCAATCAGTACCTCTTGTCCACCACTTTCAGGGGTGCTGGAGATGGATTTCTACTTACTTTTAAGTAGATCAAGACAAATGTCCACCCTGAATGTCTGAATATTTCCCCTCTCACACCGTTTCCCATCTCTGTTCAGCATCAGCCACCCACATCTCCCTCAGTCCTTAAATGTTTCTGTTGTTCCCCTCAGGAACAATTTTTGGGGGGCATTATCAGCCCTGCAGAAAATGCCCTTTCCATCATCCTGTATTCCCAGGGTCTGGATGGTGGCAGGAGAGGGCAAGACCTCATTTCCTTTCCCAATATTCCCACGTGGATGGAATCACCTTGAGCCAGCAGAGCAATGAGGGCATGGAAATTTCCTCATTTTTGTGCAAAACCATCCCAGTGAGATGCCTGGAAAGGCAGCACCTCCTTTCCAGGACCAGCAGATCATGAACACAACCCTTCCCAAACCTCCCTTGGGATTTTCCATTGGTCCCCTTGGGCTCAGTCAACACTGAATTTTTGAGAGGGAAATGTAAAAGCAGAGGAGAGAGAGCTTAGAGGGGTTAAGTCTCTGCTCAGTCTCATTAAGCAGAGCTTAGGTCATACCCTGAAGCACAAGAACTTATAACTTTCTATTCATTTACGCTCTCACAAGAGCATAAAAGTCCCTAAAAAGGCTGATAAGCCCCATAAATAACAGCTCTAGGTTCCAATTACAGCAGGTGACCAGGAACACCACAGGCTGCTTTTCCATGACACTGGAATTAACCCACATATCAGCAAGTGGAGTTTGACTTGAAATTACCTTTTCTTTCCTGAATAAAAACAGTCTAGAACAGGGAAGGATGGGGGGGACTCCAGGTCCCCCATTTCTCTTTTTTTTCAGGAGAAAACCCCACAGTGGCCTTTTCTTATTCACTGGGTTTTGGAGTTATTGTCACAAGTCCTTAAGATGTCAACAACGAAGAATCCCATTGTTCTTCTAATTAATTCAGCAATCTCAGTGAAATAATACAAGCTGCAATTCTAATTCCAGGCTCACCCCTCGACCACTGGAATCAAGTAATTAAATAACAATCAGCGCTACCACTTGCATTTAGAAGATGGACTGTTCCTTTTTATTGTTGCAATTAGGGAATGCACTCAATAATCGGAATGAAATACAAATTTACCCAGGAGCCCACTAAATTATGACCATTCATACTTTGTTGTCTTTTCATCCTAGCAAGAAAAAAAAAGAAAAGATGGCAATTTTCCCCTTTCCCAGCTTCCTCAGCATTGCCAGCTCCCAGTGCAGGCCCAGCTGTGCAGGCAGCATCTTTCCTTCCTCCCAGTTAGGATAATCTCTGTCTTTTTGATGAAGGTCCCTCATAATCATCTCAGATTTGAATAAATCAGCACAGGGCTGCAGACACACTCACACAGAGTGGGGCTGAGCTGTCCTGGTGCTACTGGACATGGCCAGAAAGGCCCCTCTGAGTGATGGCCAGATCTCATCATCTCATGCAGATGCTAAGTATTATCTACAGAGCAGGAGTAATATTAGAAAAATCCCTGGCTGTTATTTGTTTGAAATTATGATATCTGGCCATAATTGCCACATTTTGGCTCTTCCTCTATCCTACACCTGCACCTCAAGGTCAGGTCTATGAGGCCCTGCACTTTGCATTTCAGTGCCAACACTCCCAATTCCAGCTGAGCTGGAAAAACCCTCTGTGGGGTCAAAGAGGGCATTGCACAAATTATTTGGTGCCATCTAGGGTGGCACTGACCACTGAAATGAAAGGGAACAGATCCCACAAGCAGTGGGGGGAGCCCTGGTCATTGTCAGCCTGCAGCTGAGCCTTCCTGAGGTGGGCTGGGATAAAACCAGGGCCCCCACTCAGAGCTCCTGCCACAGGCAAAACAATCTCAGCTTCAGGAAATTATTACCAACAAAATCAGATTGTGAGGAATAAATACCAGCTTATTTTCTTAAAACAGCTTTGGCAACCCTTTCCTTTTCCCCCCTGGAACTATTTTCTCTGTTACCCAGAGGTGCTCCCACCACTGCTGGAGGTTGGGCCTCAAGTTTGTGGCAAACAAACGCTCCCCAAGCCTTGCTGGGAACTCCCAGCAGGGTGGCACAAGCATCCTGTGAGCCCAAATTTCTCACCAGGAGCACGTCCCTCTCTCTGTCCTCTCCTGCCCACCCTGCAGGCTCAGATGGCAGCTGGGCCTCGTTCTTCTGGGCCACCACCAGTCACAAACATCACAGAGGCCAAGCTCAGCCCATGAGGCCTCCGAGCCCAGCAGCTCCTGCCTCTGCTCTGGGGACAGAGCTGCACTTGTCTGAGCCTTCAGCTGAGATTTCATTCACTTGTGCTGCTGGCAGAGCCAGAGCTGCTGCCTTGTCCTCCTGCTGCTGCTCTGGCCCTGCAGGGCTGCCAGGAACCCACACTTCCAGCTGGGATTGGGGTACAGAGGGAGGGCACAGCTGCTCTGGCCACCCCATGCCAGGCTCAAAGCAGAATTGGGGCTGAAACCACACTAAAGGCACTGGGAGGTGGGCACTGACACCCACAGGAGATGCTCCTGTCCAGGAAAGTCCTGAGGAGAATCCCAGAAGAGGGGAAATCCACTGTCTCCACCCTGCTGGGGGTGTGATAGCACACAACCAACCACGGGACCGGTTTAGAGCCAAACCAAAACAAATTCCCAGCTGAGCTTGTGCTTTAGCCCTGTCCTGGTGGGAATATGAGGTGTTTTCCCCCAGCTGGGACCAGATCCACCAGAATTATGGAAGCCGGTCTGGGATGGGAACCTTCAAGGCAGTGACTCCAATAAAGGAAAGACACCCACTGCAGAAGCACAGAGATAACTGGCAAGGACAGCAGCGGCAGGAGGAGGTGTGAAAATTAAATTGGATAAAAGGCAGGTGCTCAGGGAGGAGCGGAGGATGAGGGGAGGGGGGAGGCAGGAGAGGTAAGGAAGCAAACAGAGCCGTGCTGGGATCGTGCTGCTGTCACTGGGACCTCAGAACATTTCCAAAACACTCCCGTCCCCTTCAAGGAGAAGGAACAGCAGGAGATTTAAACTGCAGACTCAACCTAGCACCCAGAGATAAAGGAAATGACATTTTCCCTGTCATTTCCCTGCTCAGAGGTGGAAGTCAGGGAATCCACACTTCCAGCTGGGATTGGGGTGCAGAGGGAGGGCACTGGCCACCCCATGACCTGCTACACCACAATGCAGACATTTGGATTTAATGCTTTCAAGGGGGTTTGAAAGCATTCCTGTGACCCTGGAACGTTGCAAAAGGAGAAGGAAAAGCCATGGCTTATCCATGGGATTGCCCCCAAATTCCCTGCACATCCAGGGTCGAGGGGAGCCACCAGGGTCAGAAGGGAGCAGGTCTGTGCTGCTGCCTGAGGCATCCTCTTTCCCTCACATGAGGGATCTTTCAGATGAGGCAGCATCCGTGCTTCAGAAATAATGAACTGTGATTACACAGGATGGTGGCCAAAACACATTAGAGCAAGAGCTGGGGAGAATTTCTCAAACAGTTTTTGTCAAACGGATGGCCCTCTTCCAAAAATTGGTAATTTTTGCAATTCAGCCCCCTCACCAAGAAGTTTCCAATTTTTTCCCACAAACCCCTCAAAAGTAACAGATTCAATTTCTTGTCTCCTTTATTAAGGGTTACTGGAGAAAACAGCTCTTACCAAAGGCAGAAAAAATAAAAAAGAGGGAAAAAAGAGCAGAAGGGGAAGGAGACCGTGAGAAGGAATAATGAGACTTTTGCTTTTTCACCTCCAAAACTGCAACTATTTTTCCACGTGTGTATTTTTGCTATTTTGGAGCTTCCTCCAACTCCCACAGGTTTATTTAAGCCTACAGAGAGCCCAAGGCAGAGGAGATGAGGTTGCTCTGGCTGGGTCGGGATCCAGAGGAGGGAGCACACAGCAGGAACACGCCCTGCCTTCGCCTCCTCTCCCCAGTGCAGGTGTTCCCATGGCCTCCAAGGCAAGAGCCTGGATTCAGGGGCTCAGCAGTGCTCCCACCCTGCTGCCACAAGGCAATGCTCCAGCTGATTGTGCCATTCATGGCTTTTTACACAGAAAATCGGAGGAGTTTCCTGTAAGAACTGCTGGGGGCCTCCCTCCTCTGCCTGGATGCTGATTCCCTTTCCTGGGGAAAGGTGCTGGGCTGCACCTCTGACATGTTTACACCCCAAAAAAAGGAGTCACTGGACTAGGAGAGAGGTTTATTCGACTGATTTCTACATCATCCTTGGGCTATTTCTGTTCCTTTGTTATCTGCAGCAAGCAGAACAGCAAGGACAAGCCTGGTCCTTGCAGCAAGGGAGATGGGTGTGAGTCCCTGACCTCTGCTTCCCTTCTCCAGCCCAAATACTGCCCTGCCAGTCACCCTTTCCCTGCTCCAGGTGCTCTGGAGCACAGCCCAGGCTGATGTTCCTCTCCTGCAGCTCCAGGAACAGTTTCAGCCCAGGCTGGCAGTGCCAGGAGCGAGGCAGTGCCCAGCTCCTGTGCTGGGTTTGCCCCTTGTGGGCAGCAAACAGGCTCCCAGCCTGTCCCTGCTCCCTGCCTGGCAGCTCCAGGAGCTTTGGGAGAGCATCTATTAATTACCCAAGCATAATGAACTAAAGCGATTTGTAGCAGAGCTTGTTCTGCTCGTGTCAGGAGTCTTTTATCTCTCGAATCAGTGACCTGAACATTCTGCCACAGAGCTCACAAATCCCAGGGAACCAACGCTGGGGTCTGTGCTCCCAGCAGTCCCTCTGCCCATGGATAAACAGAACTTCACCTGTTCACAACATCTTTTTGCCCAGAAACCACCCCAAAAATTGTCTGGAGGCTTTTCTCCGTAAAGAATTGGTCTGATTGGAGGCAATTCACCAATTCACCCACAGCACACAGTGTGCTAGAGCTGGTTTTAGAGTCTCCAAAAGATTTCAACATCCTTCCCTTTCCTGCTTCTATGAAACCTGGTGGGCCTTAATTGCTCCATGAGATTAAATTCTGGCATGGCCTGTCCTAGATCTGGTGTCCTAAACCAAAAAAATTGGACTGAGTTGCAAGGAAAAACAGATTAACTTGTCTTGAGGGAGAATGATGCCTTTGCCATCTCCAGCACCAGAAACATTTCTGTCCTCTAGAATAAAATAATATAAAATATCCTGACTGCATAATAATTTCACTGCTCGGTTTTGATTCTGCCATTGTCCCTGAGAGTGCCCAATCTGAATGACTTTGAACTCAAGGATATCTTGGAGCAGCCAGGTCTGCAGGAAGTGGCTGCATTATGTGGAAAAAGATGAATTCACAGCTCACACAGAGGCTCAGCTGCAGAGCAGAGGGCAGGAGATCCCAGCACAGATTCCCTTCCATCCAGGAGATCCCAGCACAGATCCCCTTCCATCCAGGAGATCCCAGCACAGATCCCCTTCCATCCAGGAGATCCCAGCCAAATCCCTGTGAAGGGCCAGGGGGAATCCTGGCTCTGCTGCAGGGATGTGATCCCTGCCACATCAGCAGGGGACCCCTCACTGCAAGCAGCAGCATGAGCTGAGCAAAGTGGAAAGTAAGCAAAACTCTCAATTCATCCCCCAAACCAGTGCAGACAGCACAATTTCAGAGCAGAATAAGGTTCTCCAGTTCCACAGCAAGGCAGGGGGAAAAAAAACAAAGCTTCACCAATAATTCAAACAGCTGCATCCAAAGGAAATCATCAGGCTGCTCTTGTTCCCTTAAAGATTTTTTTTTCCTCCTATTAAAAATATTGAACCCCAAACCTTTTCCATTGCAACACCACAAAGAGAATAAATAAAAATGCATTCTCAGGGAAGGGGAAGCAGGGCGATGCCACGAGGAGAAGGGAAAGGAAACCAAAAGCACAAAGCACAGCGGAGGCGTCTCTGCCATCGATGTATTGAAAGCCCTAATCACAATCCCATAAAACAGTTATCTTGATTAAACCAAGCATGATTTAGGCATGGTTCCCTCACTGCTGCTCCCTGTTTTCCTGACAGGGCTGGATCTGTCAGAGGCTTTGCACTGCCTGTGCCAGGGGGAGGCTGCTCCAGCCAGGCAGGGTCGTTTTGGATTCTGGAGATGCCTCTCGCCTTCCCTTCTCCCTAATCAACCCTGCCACACTCATACAGCACCAATTCTTCTGCAGCTCCTTTCCCCTGTGCCCCCACTCCTGCAGTTGCTACAACTCGTCCCAATTCCTGCTAATTAAAGGAAGAGCCTGGAGACGATGAGAGGGATGCTCTCCTTGGGCGCAGCTTCAAAACCTTCCCAGCCGCTCCCGGCTCGCTGTGATGTTCCCAAGCCCCGGGGGCACAAACCACACAAATCCCAGCCTAACGAGGGCACCTGGGTGCTGCTAAAAACAAACAAATACACAAACAACGCCCAGAAAACCAAACCATTTCCTCTGGCTCTAAGGCAAGCCCCCCCCCAGGATGTTCCATCCCCAGCAGAACCACAGCAACCAGTGAGTGGGAACAGGGCTGGAGCTGCCAGCAGCCCCAAAAACCTGTTGCATTGCCAGGGACACGCTTGCAACAAGTGTCCTTGGCCGTGTGTGCGGTGCTGCTGTGAAGGATGGGTGTTTGGATGATTTACACCGAGCTGACAGGCACAATGGGCCGCTCGCCTCACTCCGGAGATGTCTCCTGGGAGGCTGATGCTGGAGGACAACATCCTCCAAGCCTTGCTGAGCAGACCAATATCAGCCCCGAGCCAATAAAGTGAGATAAATCAACAGCAGTGCTTCACTCTTGCTGAAGTCAGACTAATTACAGCACGCAGCACGGCCCAGAGGGGCCTGGGCAAGTCTGTCTTGGAGAGAAACTATTTACAAGGGCACCTGGTGACAGGACAGGGGAACAAGTGTCTGTTGTGAGCTGACAGAAAGGAGGTTTAGATGAAATACTAGGAAAAAACTGTTCCCTGTGAGGGCCTGGAATGGATTTCCCAGAGCAGCTGTGGCTGCCCCATCCCTGGGAGTGTCCAAGGCCAGGCTGGAGCAGCCTGGGACAGTGGAAGATGTCCCTGCCCATGGCAGGGCTGGCACTGGATCGTTTTAAGGTCCCTCCAACCCCAACTGTTCCATAATTCTGTGTGAGCAGCTTCCCTTGCCCTCTGCTCTGCGTTTTATCTGCCTTTGGCACCTCGTGGAGAGGCCATCCATGGCAGGTCACTGCGGTGAGGAATGACCACACAAAGGGAAGAACAACCTGCCCAATTAAAGCAGCAAAGAGGAGGCCTGAAAAGGCTGATGGGTTACACAGCAAAGACCTGACATTTGAAAGGACTGGTGAGAAAATGTGAGAGAAAAAAAAAATACACATCTTGAACCAAGCATTGTCAGGCTGCAGCAAAAGGAGCATTTGAATCACCCATTGCAGACAAGTCAAAATAAATCTGACAGTCCCAGAATACAGGTAACAATCTAAAAACCACCTGGATTGGATTTGCTGCTGCAACAACCTAATTTTTATTTCAGTCCTCTCACGCTCTTGGTGAGTAAATTCCCCTTTATATGCACAAAGAGGGGATGTTCTGCATGGGCAAAATGAATACATATACACAAGCAGCTACACAGAAATCCTGGCCTTTTTGCTCCCCCATCTCTTGGCTGTCCTCACTGCCACCACCAGACACCTGCATCATCTGCAGCCGTGAAGATTATTAATTTTTTCAAGTCTCATTTATTTTAGCTGCTTCCCTGAAAGCCAGTCCCAACCTGGAGCCCTTCTGCTGACACAAGGCCTTTAAAAAAAAAAAGAAAGAAAGCCTTATTGTTGCTGTCGACGTTTACAAATTCTGCTGGATCCATCTGTCCAGTTAATTACTTTGTGCAGTAGCCTGTTAGCTCCTTAAAAAAATGAAAAGCACCCAATTATCATTCTGGGCAGCTCGCTGGATCCCAGAGAAGCAGCACATCCCCAGTGCCACGGATGCTTTTGTTACCCTTGTGAGCTGACAAACAAACAGAGAGGGAGAGGAGAGCTCTGCAAGGATTGCTTTTTGCTGCTGGGATGAGGGAAAAATTCCCAGCTCCTGGTGACGTGGGGCCCTGTCACCGTGACACTGCTGGTGGCTCTCCCTGTCCCACCCCTTCCAGCAGCTCCCCCTCTACCCTTCCCCAGCCTCTCTTGCTCCATCACCTCCCAAATCTTCTCTTCCCCACATCCCTGGGGAACAGACACTTCCAAACACGAGGGACACAGCCTGGTGGCCCTGATGGGGACACAGCTCTGGGGACAGCTCCTCCCACACTCCCCAACTCCTGAACGTCCCTCTGGCTGTCAGGGTCCTTCAGCAGGAGGGTTTTGCCTCGGGCTCGCCTTCAATGAGAGCATTTTTTTGCTGGAACAAGGGGCTGAATTCAGCTGCTTGGTGCTGTCTGCCTGCAGTTTGTTGCCAGAGTAACCGAGGCACTGGAGCTGCCAGGGCTGTGCTTCAGGGGAGGGCAGGGGCTGCTGCCTGCTGCCATCGCCCTGGGGACACGGGAAAAGGGTCCCCACGTCCTTCACAGGGCCAGCTCAGCCCACAGAGCTCCCAAACGGGAAAAGGGAGAGGCCTCCGGAGATGTAGAATCACTCCTGGCATCTTCTGGAGGCGCCTCAAACAACTGTGAGCCGGCCACTGCATCCCCCTGTGAATCTGGGGTTCCAATTCCCACTTCGCCACCTCGCTCCAAGCCTCTGGACCCATCCCTGACCTGTCTTTGACTCGTCTGTGCCTCACTGCAGTGACTACCCAGCCTGGCACCCAGGTTTTATCAAAGGTTTTTCCACATCTGAGGGCCTGGGCGTGCAGCACGACAGCAGCAAGGTCTGACAGGTCCCCGTGTCACCCTGCGGTCGGGAGCGTTCCCTGGTTTGCAGCGAGCTCCAGCCGTGTCCCCTGCCTGAAGCAGCCAAAGCTGGCCTGGGGCAGCCAGCAGAGGCTGAACAGAAGTGGTTTTCTTCCAGAGGGAGAACATAATCTGAGCTTTGTACACCCAGAGCGCTAACACAGCCCTGTCAGACAGAGAATGCAGTCTCTGCACATCAAATCAAACACCCCCTGATTTTCCTCTTTCAGAGCTGAAGTTTGCTCATCACAGCTGAGCCCGAGCTCTGCAGACCACCAGGCGACCCCTGCACCTCCCTCCCTTCCCTCTCCCCATGTTTATAGATTTATAAATTGGGTTTGTCATCTGTAGCCTACCACTCAGCTCGCTCTCCAGCCCCTTTTTGGAGAGGTTTTTGCAGATGCAGACGGTGAAAGGACACAAATCCAGGGCTCCCCCCTGACTTCTCATCACTCTCCTATCACAGCACCACCGAGGCCAGGGAAAAACACTCCCAAGCCCAGTAACTCCAGCCAGAGGCTCAGCACTGCATGGGGAGAGCTGCTGTTACCCTGCACATGCAAACGAATCCACAGCCCTGTCACACACGGGCTTTTGAGACTTCTCTGCATATGAAGGAGCTCTGTCTCTCTGCTGATTCCCTCTCACAGCCTCTGTGAAGTCAGGAGACCCAGCCAACCCTGCCACGCACAGCGACTCGCTCCCTCGCCGCCTGCTTTGCAATTTTAATTTCTCACCTTCCTAAACAGAAAAAGATTTAGCATACCCTAGTCAGAAATATTTAATTTTCCAAAATTCTTCTCCCCTTGTTTTTTTTATTTTTTTTGCCTTTCAGAGCCCTGAAAGCCTTGAGATAATGACGTTTTCACATAACACCCATCTCAATTTACATAAATCTGCTCAGGAAGGATGGACTGCACATCACAGGGAGCACAACCACACTCAAAAAATCCTTCCCTGTGAGGGTGGGGAGACCCTGGAATGGATTTCCTGGAGAACCTGTGGCTGCCCCATCCCTGGGAGTGTCCAAGGCCAGGCTGATGGAGCTTGGAGCACCCTGGGATAGTGGAAATTGTCCCTGCCAGGGCAGAGGTGGCACTGGATGAGCTTTGAAGTCCTTCCAACCCATTGTTAACCTATAATTACCACTATCTCTAATCAACCATGGACTGAAAAGGCAAAAAAAAATCATCTCAATCCCTATCAAGGAGACCCCTACTTGTTGCTGAAAGTCTGGCCTGTGTTCAAGAGGTTCAGATTGAGAGGAATGACAGGTTCAGATGATTTTCCTGAGGTCACATGGCAGAGTTGTGAATTAAATCTGAATTTGCATTATTGTCGGTACCGGCACAGGCTGCTCAGTGGCCACAAGGCTAAAACAAAGCACCAGGAGAGAGCCAGGAAAGCCCAAATTCCTCATCCCCAGGGCTCTGCCAGCCCTGGGATTCTGATTTCCCAGAATCAGAAAGCTTGGGTTTAGGGTTCTCTGTGTGGGGAGGGAGGCTGGCACAGGGCAGTGCAGTGACACTGATGGAGGGACCGTGGGAAGCAGTAAATGAAGAGCTCTGTTAGTCCTCCCGTCCATCCAACAAGCTCAATCCTTCCAAGCCATTTGTCTGATCTGTTCTTTAAAATCTCCAGTGACAGATCCTCTGCAAACTCCCTTAGCAATCTATTTTAGCTCTTCACTATTTTTACTGTTCAACAACGTTTCCCGATGTCCAGCCTCAATTTTTCTTGCTGCAATTTCTGCTGTTGAGAAGAGTTCATTCTCTCTCTCTCTTTGGAGATTGTTTCTCTTTGATTCCTGGGGGCTTGTGTTCAGGTTTCCAGGCCTTAATAAATCAAACATTACAGCACAGAACTGATGGCCCAGCTTATCTGAGCTGCCCTCTGCAAGCCCAGCTCGGGAATTTGCTGTTGCTGAGTTGCCAGCCAGACCTTTGCATACTTGCCCAGCACTAACAGGAGCTCTGTGGGTCAGAATCCCAAACTGGCAACCAAAATTCAACAGGAACAGCCAAATCTCTAAAGCTCTGATTTTCCCTTACACAGAGCACCCAGATCGGGGCACCCAAAGCAGCAGGTTTTGTCTCAGACACCTTAATTAACTCCAGAGATGCAACAGCTCAAAGGTGATTTTCAGAACCCTCCCCTGTCCTTTTTCATCCTTCCAGACCACTCCATAAGCTGGTACATCCCTGGTATCACTCCTTTACCTCCATCCAATCTTTTTTCCCCCTCCTTGCAGGCACTTTTCCCAGGAAGGATGGGACAGCAGCTCTCAGCTAATCACCTGAGACATTAACAAAAGCAGATGCAGTTATTAGGAAGCTCCCTGATGGATTCCATGCTGAGTCTCTGCAGGCTGTACCCATTTGTTCCCTGCCTTTTGCTCCCAGATCCCATAAAGAACTTTTCCCTGTCATCATTAGGGCTGGTGCCTTTTTGTATTCATTGAGTAACTGCTCCCAGTGGCTCCACATTAAAAAAAAAATAAAATCAGTGTAACTTGATTCCAGTTGCAAAATAACAATACCCCAAACACAGAACAATTCTCCTGGACAGGAGTGGAAACATGACAGGAAAACACACAAACCCCAGCACAGCTCACTCTGCCAGACCACAACCACATCGATCACATCTCCCTGCTGTTTAAATTAAGGAGCTTTGTCCACACCTAGGAAAAAAAAAAAAGAAACCAAAAACCCAGCACGTGCACTGCAGCTGGTTTGATAATTCTCAGCCATTTCCCTGATAATTAGAGGTTTTAGATGCTCTAACAAGGAGAGCACCGGTTCCACCCACGGGGCAAAGTTCAGGAGGAGAAGCTGGAGGGAAGTGAACAAAAAAAAAGTAAAGTAAATTAAAATTCAGCAGCTCGTCATCTCCCTGGGAACACCCAAGTACACAAGACAACAGCTTCCTTTAATTAAAAAAAGATTCATCTCAATCTGTTTTCCACAGTCTTTTCTTTTTCTTCTTTTTAGGAAGGGTATTTGAAATTTTTGATAGCTTTGGACAGCAGCTGTGAATTTCTATCTGTTCCTATACCTTCAGTAATTCACGGTTAAGAAGTGCAAAACAGGGTCATAAGAACCCAAATTCTCACCCGTGCTTTTGGAATAAACACTGACCCTGCAGTATCAAACTGTGGCAAAGGAAAGATAAAACACTAAAAAAAATCCCTTTACAGCATCTTGAGTGTCCACTCCACAAGAGGCTGCAGCAAAACTCTTCATTAGTCACGGCTGGCAAACTTGAAAGGAACCAATGAGTAATGCAACACTATAAAAACATAACAACTTCAATAGCAGGAGAACCAAACCCCAGCTCGAAACCTCCACCTAAACAAAGCTACAGAACCAAGGAGGGCACGAGCCAAGGTAATACAGCCCAGAAATTCCATCTGCACAAGTGCATTTGGAGCATTCCAGCCATCCAGAGCAGCTTGGAAATGGTGGGATTGTAGCCCTGGCATATGCACTAATACACGGAGACAGCCATCATCTCCCTGTCTTGGCAATCCCTGCCAGGAATTGCCACTCCAGGAAGGAGCAGGTGAGGGGTAGTGGCTCCATCAAGCATATGTGACAGCTCTAAAAGCTGCATTTATGCAAGCAAATGGAGCAGAGCAGCTGCACTGCATTAACACCAGTGCCTGCAAATGGGACTCGGATATTTTTGTGACTGGATTTCTGCTCAAGGAGAAAAGTGCTCAGAGTTCTGCGCTCAGAGCAGCATTTCCAGCTCCTGGAGCATCGTCCCGTGCTAATCTGCCACATTCCAGCAGCACAGGCTTGTCCATGCTCCACAGGCAGAGAAAAACAGGGGGTGAGAGTGTCCCTCACCCAAAAAACCCAGCCTGGAGAGGAGAACAACTCCAACCATTGTAATTCCCAGCAGGACGGACCCTGCAGACAACTAAAAACACAAAAACTCCCTCCATGACCTCAGCCAAGGGCTATAAGGAAGGATTTGATCATTCAGTTCAGTATTTGATCATTCAGTTCAGGATTTGATCATTGAATTCAGTATTTGATCATTCAGCTCAGGATTTCTGACCTGTTGCTCAAAGTCCCCAGCAAGAGAAGCTCCACCTTCCCAGGCTGATGGAAAATGAGTTCCTTGTGGCCCTCAAGACAAGGTAAAAGCTGCACCTTGCCGAAAACTGAATGGACAAAACAACCCTAACCTATATATTTTACCACCACACATTTCTTAAGCCATTTTCCTATTCCTGAAGGCCACCTGTGGATAGAAACTTGGGCAATCCTTTCAACTCCACAATAGCTGCAATAAACCTCACAGGATTTTCCTCTTGATGCCATGATATTCCCAGAGACCAGAGATCCATGGAGTAAACGCTGATATAATATGATAATTGACTTGGTCTCCGAAGGATAAGCATGTCAAGATCCTAAAAATCATTATTTTTCCTTACCAGTGCAATAAAGATGTGATTGAAAATGTCGTGTTCTGGGTCTATGAGCAATATCCTCGTAACTCATCATCTAAAACAAATTGTTCTTTCATTTGTACAAGTTAGAGGAGATTCCCAGTCAGACAAGCTGAAGGCAGGAGCTTAAACAGATTCTGCATGGCAGAAGGAATATTAATTTCCCTCCCCCCCCACTGCATAAATGCTAAATCACAGTTTCTCACCCAGGGTTAATTAATCTTTCCAAAGGTGCTCCAGCCCACCAAACACACACCAGGAAGATCCTTCCCACTGGGAAAGCCCCACCACAGATCTTAGAGCTCTGCTGCAGGAAGGAATAATTGAATATACAGAAGTGCATAGCGAGCCTCGTTCTTCAGAGGGGAAACTCAATTACTGCGGGCACGCTGGATCACGGGGTGGATGCGGGAGAGGAGCCTCGTTTGGTGCTGGGATCACTGGGATGTGCTGCCAGCCCCTGGCTGGGTTACAGGAGGACTCAGAGGACTCAAGGAGTGTGGATCCAACCCTCACCTTGGTGTGCCCTCATGGGAACCTCCCGCACCTGAGCAGCATCCCTGGACCACAAAAAGGCTCCGAGGAGTCTCCAGTGGAAGGATTACACGAGTCCTGTCACCAGCACGACTCAGCCTCGATTACCTGATTACAGAGCCATTTACATAACAGACACCATTAGCACAGAAAGCTCTCGGCTTCTCCTTCCCCACCTCTATTCCCATAAAACACCATTCACTCCCATAATTGAACCTCCAGCAACAAAAGGCCTCTAATGAACAGAGCAATTGCTGGGGGAGCTCAGACCCTAAATCCAGGCAGACAACAGCTCCTGGACCGAGTTCAAACACATCACCCTGCTTAAATTCTTGTCTAGGGCCACTTAAAAACCCTGAAGTATTAAAGCATTAAAGATACTTGGGAGAGAACAGGGATGGTGTGCAGGCTGAGCTGGCTCCAAAGAGGAGGAGATGATGCTAATTATCCAGCTGGTAAAATGGAATCACTGGGGGGAAGAAATGAACAGCCCAGCCGGCTCCTGGTGCAAGAGCAGCTCTGTTTATCCAGGGGTAGGACACCCGCCCGAGAAGAGCAGAATTACATCAGGGTGGTGACAGGCAATCAATGAACACTCAATTAACACTTACATTATTACTAACTTAAGCAAAACACGGTTTTGCAAATGGTAATCTCCCCCTTGTACTGATACAGCTCTAATTTAATTTTCTTCAGCGCACCTGCATCAAGCATGGGAAGAAAAAGAATGAGGAGCCACCCTCTGAAAGGGAATATCCTTCAGTTCTGCAAAGAGCTGAGTCAAAGTGGGATGGAGCCAGGCTGTGGAATTCCCACCTGGAATCACTTTCCATGTGGAAAAGGGGAGGCAGCACTTTGAGAACCTCTCAATCCCTGGCGAAGCTGGGTTTGTTTCCAGCTCCATTTTCTTGCCTCTGCTCCTTCCCCACTCTGCAGCTTTAAGGTTGGTGAGGTAAGAGGTGACAGTGACCTTCCAGAGCAGCCCCGTGCCCTAATTAACATGCCAGCCACCCACTGAAGCACAGATTCCTCTTAATCTCCCTCCCTGGGTCTGCTGAGCACCTCCCGGGAGGCGCAGGATGGGATCTGTGGCTGCAGCATCCCCTGTGCAGGAGGCTCGGGATGCTGGTGAATCCCACAGGACAGCAGGAGGAAAGCAGAACCCTTCAGACACACTGAACACTTCCAAACAGGCCTGTTCCAGTCTTAAAGCAGTGGGAAAAGGGGATTTTTTAACTGGGTAAGCCCCACACACGGGCTCAGCTGTCAGCAACCCAATCCCTTCCACACTACAGCCCAAAACCCTGCTGGATTTTACATCCCTGCTCTCCCCCACATCAGGAAAAAAAAATAAAAATTCATAACATAACTGAAAGATTTGAAGGGCAATAATGACCATTTTGAAAATCTTGTTTGAGTTGTGACTGACTCATGCTGAGCTTTTCCCACTCCAAACCTGCAGTTGACCTAAAAGAACGCTGGCAAGATGTATCATTTCAATTTAAAGAACAGCAAATGTACCAAGTCCTGGGTAATTTGCTCCTGTGCTTAAATATAAAGCTGTGCAAAAATAAAACATGGCTTTTTCTTGTCTGGATTTATCCAGCTTGAGCACCCAGCCACAGGACCATGGCCTTCCTTCCCAACCTTTGCCTAGCACAGGTCTCTTCCCCTGCTTGAGTACTCATGGACAATAATCAAATCACTCCCTTCTGCGAGAAGAAGATTGGGCTTCAGCCTCTTTCTCTCTCCAGCCTGTTTTACAGCCCTCACATCATCCCCGTGGCTCTCCCCTTATCTCCCTCCAGTTTGCCAACATCATTTTTAAGGTATAGATACCAGGGCTGCACACAATGCTCTTCCTGCTTGTATTCATTATTTCTTTGCTTAGACAGCCCGAGATAGCATTAGCACTCCTGAGGATTCACAGCACAGCACAAGACCAGCCAGTTATTGATAAGATAATGAAATTAAGCTCCTGCTTCTCACCTTGATGTGGCGGCTCCCGGGGGTTCCTCTCGCCAAGTGTGGGTTTTACTCCCCGCTCTCGTTAGTGTGGATTAGTAAATTATCACAGGGGCTGCCAGTGCACTCAGCCTTTCCCTCTGGAAACCGAGGGAACTGGCTAAACCCCACACCCTCACATCCATCCATGCGGGAACACACAAAACCCCGGCCCAGAGGTGCTGTACACACCCCAAAATCCAGTGGTTGCTCTCAGAATTCCAGGCTGGAAGAGGGGAGTCACTGCCCAGGCACAGCCACAGGTCCCTGTGGCTTTGTGCTGCTGCAGCACAGCCCCATCCTGGGAGCCAAAAGAGCTCCAGCATCCCAATCCCAGCAGTGCCAGGACATCCCTGCTCCTGCCAGGATCAAACCTACGGCACCAGGACCCCGGCGTTCCCACCACAGCATCTTCCATGTCACGGCATCAGGTCCAGCCCAGCTCATGCCAGACCCTCCTTCCCAAGCCATACTCCCACTTCCCTGACTCCCCCGGGATTTTGGGAGCTGGGAAAGCCCCTGGCCCCGCTCCCCCCAGCCCCCAGGTGCATTTTGGGCAGCGCTGCCAGCACGTTGCAGGCTCGCAGATGCCAGATGGAAACTGCAAACTCATCCAGGATCCGCACCCAGGGGCTTGCTCCCAGCATCTTCCCCTCTTCCCTGCCCCCAGCCCCACCACTTGGGAGTTCATCTGTCTGGATTTTCTCACCCACAGTCAGAAGGAAGGAAAAAAAAAAATTGTCATAGAAAATGTGCGAGCACTGACATCTTAAGACAAAAAAAGATGCAGATTTCTCAACTGTTCACAGCACATTATGGAAATACATTCTCAGGGACTATTAAATATGGGATTATTGACTAGATGAGCAGCAGCTCAATGGACTGGCTTGCAAATATGTCTTTAGACAATTCTTAAAATGCAGATTAATTATCTAACAGACAAGAATTTTTTTTTTTCGTACAGACTTCTTAATGATCTGTTGCATAAACAAACATCCAGACAGTTTTGTTTGCACTTGTGGTGACTGCGATGTTCTTCAATAACTAAATAGTGACTGAGGAGACTTAAATCTTATTTAACACTCAGCAGGAGCACCACAAAAGGCACGTCAGTCCAAATCACTGAAAGCCACATCTCCTGGGAGACCCTTGGGAGGTCCAGCTGCCAAAAGACCCCGATTCCCAAACACCAAACTCCTGATATTCCATGGAGCATTACATTCTTTCCATACTTATGCCATTAAAACAACTGCATCGAGGTCCACCATTTAACCCCCCAAGCCCTTTGGAAATGAGCAAGGCACTTTGGACTACAGAGAGTTTTTCCAGTATTCTGCAGATTCAGGAAAATATCCCTGCTGCCCCATCCATGCTGGAATTCCATTCGAAAGAACCAGGTTGAAGTTGGGGGAAGCATTGCACTGAGCTCTGCCCTCACCTGCAGAGGTTCCTTCTAACCTGTTAAACCAGGATTTAAAAACCCCACCTCGATTTTCATTTTGTCAGGGATGTAATGACACGGAGTGGTCATTTCCTCACTGAAGGTAATTAATTTGTTATTTGTCAGCTGCTGCTAGCAGCCCCCTCCATCGCTCGGTGCCTTCTGTGCTGGGCTCAAATGCTGTTGGGTATCAAACCCACCGCAAAGCAAGTGTGAAATATTATTATTCCAGCTTCACACCCACTTTCCCTCGGCGTGAACAATAATGCGAAGTGCGAGACAGTGATGAATGGGACCTGGAGAGGACCAGATGCTCGGTGAGCATCAGCACAGGCTCCGTCCCAAACCTTTCTCGGGCTAAAAGAGATGTGATAACCAGAGCTGCACACACACCCTCAGCAGCAGTCAGGGGTGCTGCAGGAAACGGCAAATACCAGAGAGAAAACAAGAAAACAGCGAGGGCAAACAGAGTGTGGGCAGAGGGACGGATTCTTTGATTAACCTCTTTTTTTGGGGTGGGAAAAAAGCAGTTTTGGCGCAGGTAAGAGCTGGCAGATCTGCAGTGGATGCAATGAGCTGAGTTTGCAGCCCCTGGCTCAGCCACCTCACCCAAAGCAAGGCACGTTTCGAGCATCTCTCTCAGACACAATTTGCTGCTTCATCAAACCCTGCAAAGGGAAAGCTGCCCGTGAATCCCAGCAGCAGTGACAAGGAGCCCCGTGTCTCTGAGCAGGGACAGAGAGCCATCAAACAAACCCTCGGCATCAAAACGCCATCAAAAAACATCAACTCCTGCCGCTGAACCAAAAACTCCGTGGTTTGCAGCAGAAAGTTTACACGGAGGTCAAGGCTGAACAAAGGGTTTTCAGGAATCCATCCCCTCCTGAGGGGCCAGAGGTGATCTCTGTTATCAGACTCGGCTGTAGGGAGGTACAGAGGAAAGGAAAGCTGATTTTCTGCTGAAGAAGCTGAGGTGTGAGGTTCATCACCCGAAACTGCTCCAGCCAGAGCCAGGCAAGGACCCAGGGATGCTCCCAGGGGGATCTGGTGTCACACAGCTCAGGGAGAGCTGTTCCCCACAGGTTGTTCTCCTCCTCCTCCCCTACACACTCGTCCTAACAGTCCTCAAAAAGGTGAAAAAACTGCTTTTTAAAAATAGCAAACTCTTTAAGGAGCCGAGCACATGGCTGAGTGGGTGGGAAATTAGCGTTATTATCATTAGCACATTGCTCTCGCAGGGTCTGAGACCTCAGGTGACTTGTTTGTGCCCTGCACAGATTTCTGTAGACTCATTATAAACCCTGGCAAAGAGGGGTTTGTAAGGTCACAGGAGAATTTCCATTAAGTGGAGCCTGGCTGGGGATTGCCAGCATGATCTATGTCTCCCATTTATGCATATGCAGGGAGGCCAAGAGGAAGCTCCTTTGCTTTATTTCCACATCATTGTGCTGATGCTGAGCTCACCAAATAAACAAACTGAAAAGCCAGTGGGGAAGCAGGGGGGTGGAACAGGAAAAAAATAATAATAAAAAAAAAAATTACAAAATGCTGTGCCTGGCTGTCTCCCTCATGAAGGATGCAAATAAATTCTGCAGACTTTGAAGGCAGGAGATCTCAGCAGAGATGAAAATCCCCCGGTGCTGGATGGCTCAGCAGGTGAGGAGCTGTGTGGGTATTTTGTTACAGAGCTGCTCACATGCAGCGGGTACAAGGAATAAATATTGTTGTTGGGATGAGAGCTGGCTCAGGGAGGTGCAGTCCAGCAGAAACAGAACCCTCTGGGCTCTGCAATCCCCCTCCCAGCACCGAGACACCACGGACTCTTCAAAGGCTGAGCTTCAAACACGGAACATCCCCAGGGCTCTGGGATGGAGGCACCACGGGCCTGGGGGAAATCAGCCCTGGAGATGGACAGCTCATCTCAGCTCCTCCATCCCTGAGCCACCATCTACCCCCTCGGGAAAGCCAGGACATGGCCCCACCAGGAGCTCAGGGCTCTGCAAAGTTCCCCTTGACTGATTCCAAGGCAGCAAATCCAGCGGGATGCTGGCACAGTCCAGACACCCAGAGCCCCTGCTCCAGCAGCAGCAAAACCCTGAGCTGGGAGGCTTTGGGAAGGGCAGAATTCACTGCAGAGCCTTCTCTGAGCCACACAGAGATGGAGAGAGCCCTGTTTGCCCCAGCAGAGCATCTCCTGGGGCTCCCCAGCACCTGCAGCTCATCCACACAGCCCCAGGACATCCTCAGCTGCACACAAACCACACCAACTCTTCGTGTCCCTGCACGTTCTCCTGCTAGAATCCCACAGAATCACCCAGGATTTGTTATTGGGGAAGGATTCACTCAGGTTTCCCCTTTTTTTCACATGCTCAAATCGGAGTTACACCAACTGCTGCTGCAGTGGCCGAACCGCCGCACGCTCCAACCCCGCAGCTTTCCCTCTTCATTCTTGCAAAAGCAACCCCTTCCTGTTAGCATGTTCACTCTGCCTAACCCAGCTCTGATCCATTTCCACCTCCAAATCATTAAAGATAATAAATAAGCCCAGCCTCAGTGTGAGGAACCCTCACATAATCACATATCTATGCTCCCATCAGCACTCGGCCATTACACTTCTATTTTCTGCAGCTTAACTAGGAAAGCCAGCACTGAACTCTGCCCCTTATCCCACAGCTATTTATTGCCCACATTCTGCTATTTATTTCCTAAAATAGTCTCTTTTGGGTGGATTTAATGAAATAACCAAATAAATTAGGCCCGTTGGAAGAAGTTGAACTCTTATTTCCTCAGCCTTAGGAAGGAAGGCTTCCCTACTGTGCAGCCATCCTCTGCATATAAACTGTGGTGATTTGACCCCCAGGGATAGACCATCCAAGTATTGAAGGGATAATTAGGCCCTCCCAGCGGGCACAGAAATAAAAACTCACTTGCCTGATATCCCAGCTCTCCCTCAGGTTTGGTTTCTGTACAGGCAGAGAGTGGCAAAAATTCCTGCAGCATCCATCAGCTCCCTCTGCCCTCTGGGGTTCCTGCCTTGGAAATGGCCAGGGAGGAGAAGAGAACAAAGAAAGAGGTGTCCTCCCCTTTATGTTTACACATGTTTCACCTCAGATCTACTGAACTGCAACACCTTGGGTCTGCTCCTCCCTCTGGAACAGTCCAATCGCTGCTGATTCCCCTCAGGTGGGCGCTGCCAGCTCTGTCCTGCCCTGCAGCCACCCCATCACGGGGTGACACCCTGTCCCTGTCACCCCCAGCATGGAAATGATCCTGGTTTATGTCCCTGTCCATGGAATGAGATGGGCTTTAAGCTCCCTTCCAACCCAAACCATTCTGGGGCTCTCCAATCTGCTCCTCATCACATTTTCCTCTTCCTTCATCACCGCCAAGTCCCACATCCATTAACAAACCAAATCTTCCAGAGGCACCAGGACAAAGAGAAGAATCCCTGTGTGCTACCACCACAATCTGTCCTTGCCAGCTCCATCCCATAAATGAAGTTATGATGGGAATCCTTAAAACTGTTTCATTACCTCCTCACAGGTTTTACACCTTCTGTTATCTCTCCAAGTCCCCCATTTTTCCTGTCAGGGAACACAGGACAGCGTTAGTGGCTGTCCTGAGGTGCCAAAGTGGAGTTTGCAGCCTCCTGTGCACAGGCACAGCTCCAGCAATCCCACAATCTCCTTTCTGGACATTTTTTTCCTCATGGAGCTGCTGATACCCCACTGATTCCTCCCTCAGGTCTAAGCAACACCCTCCAAGCTGTTCTCCTCCTGCTCAGCCACAATTTCACTGTTCCTCCTGTTCACACACAGCAAAGGTGCCTTGTTTTAACAGATTTGTTGTCTTTTATGTGCTGCCTTAGAAACCTCTTGCCCCAGAACAAAAACCATTTCTGAGGAGGCTTGCAAAACTTCTGTCTTGCCTTCTACCTGCCTAGAAGCATGAAAAATAAATAAAATCTGACCCCAGCAAGAGCTGCCCCTGAAGATCTCTCCCCCAAGTCGGTGAAAATCAATATCCACACCTCAGGAACATCAGCAAGCCTTTAAAAAGGGCAGGACATCAACTGTCTTCACATGCTGAATGCTGAGCAAAACCAGAAAAAAGCTTAAATTGCCTTCAAAAAATGAAGTTTCTTGGAGGAGAACGTTCTCCTCTGCCTGTCTGACCATAAGGATGTATCTGCTCCTCCTCTCCCCTGCTTTTCCTCCTTCCTCTGCTGACTCCAAAGCCTTTCCCTTCCACCCACCCAGCCATCACCCAGTGAAAACAGCTTCTCCTCCAGCCAAGCCTTTCCTCTGGCCCTGTTTCACATGGAAAAGCAACAGGTTCCTCCAGGAGCAGCAGGAATCTGATCCCACATGGAACACAGAGGTCCCACATCACAGCCAGGCACTTTCCCACCAGAATTTCCCATGCAATCAGGCAGGATTTATCTGAGGATCCTCCTGGATGAGTTGGAAGTTCACTCTCTGCTTTTCCATCGAGCAGAGACATCAATGTGAGCACACACACTCACACACACAGAGATGAAATTTCCTGGCACAATGAAACTTTCAGGATAGTCTGGAGGCAGCACTGCCCCTACCTCACCTGGCTGCTCCTTTGATGAGCTCTCAGAAGCTCAGGTCCCTCAAATCCTACCCCAGTCACCCCCAGATTGCTGAGTGCTCCTTGGCACCGAGGTATCCAGACCTTTGCCAGCCCAGATGACTCCTTGGCTGATTTTCCTTGCACAGCTTGCAAAAGAAACCTCCAGCAAGAAACCTGCAGCAGCAGCATCTCTGAGCCTCTCAAAACTGGAGGCAGCTACTCCAAATCAGCCATCTAGAACCAATCTTTTCAAGATTTTGGGATAAAGCCCTTCATTTTGGGGTTCACCTTCCTCAGGCAGCCTGTTCTCACCACACACGAGCCAGATCACAAAGGGTCTAAGAGAAATGGGCATTTAAAGGAAATTTTTAGAAAAAGATCATTCTCCTTTCCTGCTCTGCCACTCTCTGCTCAGCACAGCCCATCAGCAGCTCCCTCTTCCCCAAAATTCCAGATGTCTCGTCCCAGGGTGTTAATTCCTGCCAGGTGCAGGGGAAAGCACCACCTGCGAACCACAGAGAGCCACACAGCAACTTTCCCAACTTCTGTCTCTGCTCATCAGGCCCAGCCCTGAAATGGAAACCGAGGGGGTAAGGTTCTGCCTCTCACCATCGATTTCTCCACGCAGATGGTTCCCTTCAGATCCCCAGCTTCAGACACATCAATACTAAAGCAGGCTCGCATCGAGACACTTTAAACACGCCTTGGCGCCGTGGGAGCCTCACTGCGGATGGTTTCTCCCCCTCTGTGAAACAAGACTCGAGCAGAGCACGGCAGGGAAGCCCCAGCATCCCCCTCCTACCTGCGAGCACGCCCGGCTGAGCAGCCAGGAGCTGGCGGCAGAGGCAGCTGCCGGTCCTGTCAGCTCCTCAGCCGAGCCAGAGACTCCTGGGGGATGCTCCTGGCTCTCTCCGATGCCGTAGACTCCCGTTTCGCTGCCCAGGGAGGCGGGCAGGGCTCTGCTCCCGCTGCCTGCAGCGCTCACATCCAGCCGGGATGTGGCTGCCGAGCCGCTGCCCGGAGGAAAGGCTGCCTTGCCTCGCCGACACAAAGGGGCTGCCTCCTCCTGGGGGGCTCTGCCGTGCTCTGGGGGCTGCTGGAGCCCCGGCAGAGCGGCTGGGCTGTCCCTGAGCATCCCTCGCTTGCGGCCGGTCCCCGGGGAGGCGCTGGGTGCTCCGGCCAGCAGCACCTCCCCACGGAGGACACGAGTGTGGCGACAAAGCCAGAGCCACGGGGGTCCAATTAATTCCCCTAGGGCCACAACCGCGGGCTCTCAATCCTATAAATTCAAAGAATCCAGCCCGATGGACGGCGAGAGCCGGGCAGCGCTCGCAGCATCTCGCACCTACGCAGAGCCCCGGCCCGAGCCGCAGCTAAACCGGAGTTCGGGCATAAACCAGCCGGGATAAAGTTGGGCCTAGGAAGAGGTTTCTGCGTGGAGTTTTCCCCGCACACTGCCCGGGCTCGGCGCTGCCGGTTCATCAGGGGAGTGTGTCAGCATCAGCCCCGCACGTCTGCGCACACAACGAGCACCTCAGCGATCCGAACGCCGATCGCTCCCCGGCACAACTCCGCACAAACGCCTTCCAGAACAACGAGCCTTTTCTTCCCCATCCAAAGCCTGAGCCAAATGCGAGTTTAAAGAGCGTTTTCCTCGCCGCCTCCGAGCGCAGCATCCCCCGAGCCCGCGGGGAGCATCCCTGCCCTCCGCACGCTCCCGCAGCCCGGAGCCGCTCCCCGCCGATCCGCACGAGTTGGAGCCACCCCGAGTGCCCCCCTCCCCTCGCTCCGTGAACTTCAGCTCTGCTGAGAAGCCCGAGCGTGGCATTTTTCAACTCTCGGTGCGCTAAAACACCGCAAAGGGCTGCTCCCAAAGTCCTTCAGCGAGTGCGGGAGGCGGTCGGGGGGCACCGGCTGCGTACGGGGAGGGATGGATGTGACCGGGAAAGGCTGGATGTGACCGGGAAAGGCTGGATGTGACCGGGAAAGGCTGGATGTGGCCGGGGAGGGGGGGACTGAGTGCCAGCCGGGGGCACCGCCAGCCGCCGGCAGCCAGCGAGCGGCGGCGGCTGCGGCTCCGAGCGCTCCCGGCCCCGCGGCTCCGCAGCAGAGCCCGGCGGCTGTGCCGAGCATCCCGCGGGGGGCCCGGGGGAGCCGTGCCCGCCCCCCGCCCCAGCCGCCATCCCCCCCTGCACCCCGCATCCCCCCATGGATGCCCGCGGCTCCTACCTGGGCTGGGCTCTGCCCGCGGAGCTCCGGCCCCGCTCCGGCTCCGGCGGCCGCGGGTCCCCGGCGGCGGGCGGGGAAACTGCAGGGGGCGGGCGGCGGAGGGGCCCCCCCGCGGGCAGGGCCGGGATGGAGAGAGCGGGGGTGCGGGACAGAGAGCGATGGAGGGATGCGGGGAGAGCAGGGGCACCGGGAGGGATGGAGGGATGCGGGGAGAGCAGGGGACAAGGAAGGATGGAGGGATGCGGGGAGAGCAGGGGACAAGGAGGGATGGAGGGATGCGGGGAGAGCAGGGGCACCGGGAGGGATGGAGGGATGCGGGGAGAGCAGGGGCACCGGGAGGGATGGA